>NC_052252.1:11102329-15902329 GCF_013401445.1 Tripterygium wilfordii | reverse complement strand
GATAACTCATTTGTCCCTGGTTCAACAGCCGCTGATTCTGTTCACATTGCTAAATCTACTTCAGTGACATTTTCCAGCCACATGGATTGCCTATGGCCAGCGCTTCCAATCGTGATGTGAAATTACAGAGTTACTTTTTGCAATCATTATGGTAGATACACAACAGTAAGCTGAAACTTATGCTTCCCTATCGCTAATGAATGGGCAAACTAAGGCCACTAATGAAAGTTTGAATACTTGCTTTGTGGTTGGGATAACTGGATAAGATATTCCCTATAACTGAATTTGCTTATAGTAGCTTCATGAATTGAACAACTAGCCATAATTCCTTTGAAATTGTGACAGCAAACTTACAAAAAACTAATTGGTTTGGTTTCACTGCTGGTTGAGGCATCTAGTGTTTCAGCACAAACATTTGCTAAGAATGTTCATGAGATATATAAAGTTCAGATAGCGCCCATGAGGGTTATAAATCACAAGCTAATTTACGAAGAAAGTCGATAGAATCAAAAGAAGGAGACATGGTTACGGTGCGGATCAGACCTACACAATGTGCTAGGGATGGAAATACGCGGCTACGTTTAAGCAATGCAGGTCCATACAAATTCTTCACTCTCCAAGGAAATAAAATTACATCAAATATACAAAGGAAACGCAGATGTATCACTGATTGTCTAAGCTAATTTAGTCATCTCTATGCATCTTGGTTTCCATAAAAGTAAAAAATCAGCCTTACTTCTCAAGCTTTATATAGACATTAGCGGCAGCACGGTAGAGATCAAAGGCCATTTGTTCCTTGTCATCTTCTTCAAGGATAGCACATGCATCAGTGTACAGCTGAATGGCAACATCAGGCGCAGCATCTTCTAGAGCACTTAAGATATTCAAAAAAAGAGAAAAGGGGAAAAACAGTCAACTAGTTTGTCTGTGTAGGAACTACAACACCCAGGACGGAGAGAGGGAGAGAGAGAGAGAGAGAGATACCTATATTAAAGTTCAAATAAGATAAAGCAAGAAAAAAAATTGTGACAACAAGATGAACAATCTATGCTTACCGGGCACCTTTTGCTAGAGCATCTGATGAAGGCTGTGATCTCCCACACTCGACATATAACTCAGATGCCCTTCTATATAAATCTGCTACTTCACTCCAGCTGCCTAATTCCTTTGCGAGGGCAGCAGCAGATTCCATATGTTTAGCAGCATCCCAGGGCCTGGATTACTCGTCAAGGATATAACAAAATAGGAATATATGCATTACATCCTGATCTGAACAGAGATTGAGTAGTTGCAATGCCAAATAGTTAGCCAACACATGTTAATGGGAATGAGGATACGAGGAGAGCATCTCTTGTCCTTTTGAAGCCTTCTCAAATGCCAATTTAGCTTTTTCAGGATTTTTGGCAACCCTATAAGCATTAGCTACAGAAACCCAATGTTAGAGATGCAATTATGCAAACTCTCATAAGTCATAACTTTATCATATATCTCTCGAACAGTTAAAATGAATAGAAGAAGAAAAAAAGGAGCAAGAAAAAGAAATCACAAGCCTCTTTAAATCATGTTACAAAGCAGTACAATCTTAAATAAATTCCTGATTAACATGGCGTACATTTGTCAAAAAATTAAGCATTTACGGAAATGAAGGAAGAAAAAAAAGTTTAGATATGGCAATAGCCTTTATTTAATCTAGCACGCAAGTTAATGCTAGCAACTAAAAATTCAAAACAAACATGATCTGAAAGTTTTATCATCTTGGCATCATTGCCTTAATACAAAACAGTACAAGGTCGGCTAATGAATATAAAGTTCACATACCTGCTTGTTCATAAAAAAGTGTAGCATTTCCCCAATCAGCACTCCACCTTGTAAGGCTGAGTTTTGTTCTAGAAATGGAAATACATTCATTACTTTTTCGGAGGAAATATAAAAAGTAATTTGCAAGAACCAGAAATAATTTTCCTAAGCATTAACACCCATGCTCTTGTATGTGGCTATGTGCACATGAATGTATATACAGTCACCTAATCATCCTAAAGTTAATTAATGCATAAATCGAAAAAGCATAAAAAGGACCTCAATGAATCATGAGCCTCGTAATTTCTTTTAGTCGGTTTGAGTGCTATCCATCTACTTTTTGTGGATGAAACCGTGCTTTTTTATCAACCCAAGGACAACAAAAGTCTACACACTGGTGCATTTGCTTGATATGGAAAAATAAATAAATAAATAAAAGTATTTGCTTCCATCTCTGATCCAAAAGTATGTACAAACAACAACTAAGGACAAAAATATCAAAGAGCAAATTTTAATGTTGAAAATAAGAACTCTGAAATTCTTTTTCTCGCATAAAACAATCTATAAAATAAGTAGTATCTAGGCAGTCTTTGGTGTTCAATAGTCTGAAGAAATGTTGCGATTGTCACAACCATATGGAAAAGGAACTGAAATACCGTTTACATAGTTTCTCGTGATTGAACAAATATGCTTGCTATTACTACTTCTATTCCTTCCTCATTTCATCTTATGGTTCACATGAAAAAACATAAGAACAGAATATTCAGCTATTTTATTATTAGTATTACCTAAAAGGTATAGGCAAACCATTTATTATTTTCTATGACCGACTTGAAGCTATCAATTAAGATACCAATATCATCGGTATTCGGTACGCATTCTGTATTAGATGACAAAATACAATACAGATTACTGAGAAAGCAGTGACTGCAGCTAACTTGTATAGGACAATTATATTTATCGGATAACTTGTCTATTTTCACAAATTGAAGCAATGAGGATAGCTCGAAAGATGGTGATTACAAACACAGTCTTACTCAGCATATACGTATGAGAAGGATCAAAATCATCAAAATGCTTATCCGCAACTTTCAAATCAAATTAAAAGGATTCCCTAACTTGAATTCAATTTCCTTCTCCTGTATAAATTGCGACCGTTCCCTCTTTTTTTGACTAAACTTTTCTTCCTAAGTTATCGCACTCCATTCAAGTTTTAGAGGAAATAGAACAAATCGATAATGAGCAGTAAAAACTAGAACGGAATAAAACTAAAAGAAAAACTTGAGTGAGCAATCAACAACAGAGATACGGTAGATTCATCTTCAAAATTATAATTCACAAATCGAGAGAGATAAGACGGGGCTCACAGCTTGTCAGCTTTGGAGATCAACTTATCGGGATCGGTAGACGCCATGGACGAAATCTGAAATTCCAATTTCGATGCTGTTGTGTCGAATAGTATCCAAGTTGGCCTTATTTGGGTTGAGAATCCGAATTGCTGCAATTGCAAGCTTAACACGTGGCAATGAATTGGGGTTCTGCCTATTTGACTAACCGAAGACTCTTTGACTTTCCTGTATTTTACGGGGTAGGGGTTGGAATTAATCCGGCTAATTTGATCAAATTTTCACTATTCAATGCAACCTTCTATTTGACAATACCACACTCAGATTATGTGAAATTGCTAAAATAATTCCAATAAATCATTTTTCGTATTTTACTATACTTATTTCTTAAGGTGTAATTTATATTTGACTGCTTTTGCAAAGGATAGAAAAAAGATACTAGGATCTGTATCATTATTGTTTTGTAGAGTAAAGGATAAGGAAAAAAAAAAAAAAAAGGTGTATTACTATTAATAAGATGTAATACTAACGATCTCAGTGTTTTTTATTCTAGTTATCTCAAATGTTGATAATGGCCGCACAAGATCCATGTGAAATACTAAGCCTCACATGCTTCACATAATCCAAATGAAATTGTGTACATCCATCTCATCATTTTGAGATAGCTATGACAAAAAACACTGTGATTCATAAGACTATGAGTGTCCACCATCGGTTTCGATTAGGTTTTTTCCAATTTTTTTGATATAATTTTAACCGACCAATTAGTCAATTATTAATTGTTTGGTCAGTTTTTTCAATTGATTTTTCGGTTGGTCCTCATTGACATGTGTTTAATAATAACCGACATTAGGTTTGACAGTCGATTCAATTTACATGATTTTTTTGACAGCTACATAAGAGTATTGTATGCTGTGAAGTACTTAATTAATACTGACCTTAATTGACAAAGTTAGTCAACACACACAAAACTTCACCAAGTGATTAGGTCCAGAGTAGATCAAACTCCACATCGGTCACACTAACAACTATGCATCCATTCAACAAAATCCCCAATTCACTATATATAAGTCTTCCTCCATTTTCACCATTCCAAGTCCTCACAAGCGAAAATTAAGTACTTAATTATGGCTTCCAGGCTTGGCTTCCTCCACTTCCTTACTCTGCTTTCACTCTGCTCCAACATATGCTCTGCCGCTCGAGACCTGAAAACAAGAAGTTTTCAAGAACCTGAAACTCCAATGCTGCCAACATTTCCGTCCTTTGAAGACCCAGCACTAGCACTGGCACCACCTCCTCCCCCTCCCCCTCGTTCTCCTGCCTTTTCTTTCGGTTCCGTGGCAGTCAATTTTCCATTCCCTGGCTTTCCTACCATCCCTAAACTATTTCCTCCTTTTCCTTTTTTACCATTCATGCCTTCTCATGCTGCTCCGCCTCTGGTGCCACCGGGATCGATTGGATTTTCAAGCTCATTTCCTTCAATGAATGCAGAACAAGGCACTCCATGACAGCTAATTCATTGGATTAATCATGTAGTGCTGCATTACATATACTCTTAAGTGGCATGCAAATAAAAGAAAGCGCATGTCTGTATTATTAATCAATCACTGTATCTACATACAAAATGCTAAAGACATTTACATGATTACATCATAATGAATGAAAAAATCGGTTAATACATTTATCAAACGCAAAAACCAAATGAAAATCAAATACTAGATCACAGAGAAGTGGTAGATGGTGGGAAGAAACACAAGTTAATTCATTCACCTGTTATTGTTAGTGCCATTAGCAGAGATTTTCACAATAACTGACAATGGAATGCTGATAACATGACCTCGATTTCCAAAAAGCCCGATTCTTCCATAGCTGGCAGCAGAGGTGTCGAGTGTCGCGTTAAGAGTAACACTCAATACCTGCTTCTCCATACTGGAAATGGAGAAATGAGTGGGATTCACCTTGACTGACACTCCATAAGGAGCACTCCAACCAATGCTGTAACTCTCATTGCCAGCAATGTTTGTCACTACTCTTTGGATTGTTTTAGATTGATTCAACTTAGCAATTGTGATTGAAGGCAAGTTCAGGTCTGCACCAGTGATGGTAGAATTGTACACCCAACAGTTCTGGCCAGTGTAGTTTAAGACCACGGGAGCAGATCCATTAATGCCACAAAGAAACGACATGTAGACATCGTAACCTACGACAACAGACCATGAACATTCAAAACTTAGAACAAGATATGAGATGCTTAGATCACGTTTGACTAGCAAAAAAAGAAAAAGTAGATTATCTCGGATGTACTAGGTCTAACACAGCCTTTGTCACACAGAGGGATTAAGAACCTGATATTCATACACATGCATATAGTATATACTTGGGCGTAGGTGTATGGTTTTGCAGTCAAGCCATCAATTCAGAATGCATGTGAGATATTTATGAATGCCGTGGACACTCTTTACAAGGGCCCCAAGGGAGTGCCACTTCGTCACTAATGCAAATCCAAAGCTTATGTAAGTACTAAGTAATGTCTAGTTATATACTTGCATGAATTTACGTTTCCAATGCCTACATATTTTTATTTTCCCTAATCTTTGATGCTTCATTACAGTCTAAGGTCACAATGAGTGTTGAAACTTGAGAGTCATACTTGAAAAAATTATTATTATGATTATTATTAAAATAAATGATTTCTTGATGCGAGGGAACTCTCTTGCTGGAAAAAAGTAAATCTAAATGCAGAGGACTTACTTGCATCAAAAATGAGACCAGGATCAAGAGCAGCAGTTGCATTCACAAAACCACTGCCCATGTCAAATGGCGTTGCGGGAGATTGATTCTGATCAGGATTGGCATAGGCACGCTGAGCCATTATTGGCCCACCACTCTTGTCGTATAGAGAAGCAGTTGTAGAGAGTGCAGAACCAATGGCAGCAGGAGTGAAGCTGGGGAACTTTTGCTTTATCAGCGCAGCAAGCCCAGCAACATGAGGAGCCGCCATACTTGTTCCAGAGATCATTGCAAAGCTCTCACCTATAGCATTATGTGACAAATTATCAGGTGATTGTGTTAGATATGGTTACAAAACAATACTCTTGCCACATGCTGCAAGGAATCATTGTCCAGCTGTTGTCGTGTGATTATATTAACATACCTTGGAATTCAAATGAGTCGGTGCCAAGCGAGCTCCAAGCAGCCCATATAAGATTTCCAGGAGCAACTAAGTTTGGTTTCAAGATGTCAGCATCATCAAGAAAACTGTCTTCAGGATCCGGTCCTCTAGCAGAATAATACATTACCTTTGGAGAAGATACACTGTAGTTTGCTTTAAGTCCTCCTGAAATGCTTGCAACCGCCCCAAATCTGACAATTTTCTTTGTAAGTCCCTCTCTCTCCAAAGAAGAATTGTAGTATTGAAGTAGAATCTGCAAGTCAAATCATGAAAAGTTAGTTGATGAAAAGATAAAACAGGTAAAGAAAGATTTTAAATGCACAGCATCATACTTCTAAGAGAAAAACTTAAGAATTTCCGCATGAGATCATAGAAAATACACAAAGAACCAGCACCTTGGAATCATCTGGAGATGGAATAATAATGCCGGGCATTATCATTGGAGTTGGATTAAGCTGAAAACCAATAACAAAAGGATCCATGTAGAACACCACACCAGCTGCACTGAGGTTTTTGGCTGTTTGTGAAGCCTGTTGGATGGTGGAGAGCCCAAGTACAAACCGGATTGAATAGCTACAGATTAAGAGGTTTCCCTGGACCCTATTCTGATCAAAGCCACTAGAGTCTTGGCATTCACCCACATACATATCATCAGCAATTGTTGTTTCATTGTTCAGAGCATCAAGTGCAGAGATAAGTGTGTACATTTGATCTCCGTCTGTTCCAGCTGAAAAAATAGTATATCTTTAAGCATATGCATAAGACTTGAAATTGCAATTTCTAATTTGCTTGCAATAACGTCCGCTACACAACAATAAGTAACATATCAGCAAATTTAATGGGCAGAAAGCAATATGGACCTGAATAATAACAATGTTAAGGAAAGTTATGGACTGAACTACTTGCCATTGCAATTTTCATAATTCGTGTCTAGTTATTATTCATGCATGCTCCAATAACCTGGAATATTAACTATTAACGTACTAACAAATAAACCCTATTCATTGATGACAGTCATCTAGTTTAGATCACTTTTAACATCATTTCTTTTCTTTCCATTTTCTTTTTTCCTTCATTCCACAGGCCACATTGTACAATGCGTATAATTCTGATAATCCTACTCAAAGAAAATGAGTATAAATGGAACAATCAACCTCAAAAAGTAAGACTTACATGCAAGTCCAACCCCATGAATAGTTACATTGTTTCCAAGGACTATAGAGTTGGTATATGTTCTGTCATGTGAAGCAGCACCAACCGTGAAGATCCAGGGACTGTAGGACGAAATGCTCTTAGGTGATGGTCCAGTATTGCCAGCTGCTTGCACAACAAAGATACCAGCCTTTACAGCTGATAGCAAAGCCATATCTATGGGATTAAAAAAAGTAGCAACACCAGGAGGGCGTCTGTTGGGTGTAATAGATAAGTTTATAATGTCCACCCCATCCTGTGCTGCCTGCAAATGCAATGGATATGTGATGCTAGTAAAATATCTCACTGAGAAGCATACTTCATTTGGGTAATGATCCAACAAATCTTTCATTTCAATTGAAAAAACTGCAGAGTAATAAAAGGCGTAATAGGGAAGTAACGCTAAAGATGAACAAGAAATGCAAAATCACAAAATCATGCTAGGAACTTAATGTGAGACAGGAAGCTGAAAGGGGACAAACAGAGCAAGGTAATTGCCAGAGAGAACAATTCAGGTGGTTCCAGTCATACCACCAGGGCCAGCATTAAGAAGCGACCAACAGTAACTTATCTCAGCTGTCCTTGATTAGGCACACAGTATAATGGAGACAGAATAAGCACAACCAGTTCAGGTTATACAGGAGTTTATCATTTACTAGGTTATACAGGAGTACATAATTTACTAGCTAGCACATCGTCATAGGGACGGAATATAACTTGCAGAGGACAAACCAAAAAATCATATGTACCTGATCTATAGCAGCGACAACATCTGCTGCAAACCCTCCAAAACTCTTGTATAATGCCTTGTATATAGCTATACTGGAAGAGAATGGACATAAATTAACAAATAAACCCTCAATACATACAGGAGCATCCATGTTCAGAGTGAAATATGGTAGAAATATGAAAACATTTTTAGGAATGGAATCACTATGCCCCCTTCAGTTTCTGGCAGTCATGATACGCAATGCTCTGCGCTACAATTGCCGACTAGGATAAAAGGAGTAATACAGCTCAATCGAAAAAGCAGGGCAAAGGGAGCCTAGAATGACTAGGCTGTGGTGGTACTAACAGAAACAACAGCTTGAATGATTTACGAACCAATTCAAGAATAATGGATCAGAATAAATAATTTCCCAATCAATGGTGACAAGGGCATGGTAAAAGACCATTAGATTTTTTAATGACAGATTAAGTATAACCTTATATGAGCCATCTTATGGATCAATATGTCCGCAAAAGAGCCAAACACCCTCTCTGCAAAGAGAAAATTTCTATATTGTGTCGTGTTGTTGGTTTGAATGGCAATAGTTCTAAGCTACAATTGACGCATTAATTTCACTCTGAAGTATTAGAAGGCATTGGTAGTTTTACTGTGAACGAGGAGCCATCCCGCTTGCATTTCCGAAGTCATGCCCAGCAACTACCACTGGAACTCCATGGTTTCCTGCAGCTACAGAAGCCGTGTGCCTGTATTTCAAAATTAGATCATTACATGCATTTTAAGATTTAAAATAATTACACAAGAATAATTTATGGAAGACTGTCTTCCATAGCACATGAATACTTAGTTTCCGACACAGAGCAAAAGGCATAACTGTTATAGACTCAACCTAGAGAAATCAGATGCTGGCACAGGAATTTGCACAAAATTCAAGTCTAGCATGTGAAGTGTGCAACAAGAAACTCACGTGCCATGGCCATCACCATCAAATGGCGATGCATAATCCTTGGTAGAATTGAATATCCCTCTGGTTATAGCAGATGCCGCAAAATGCCGAGCTCCAATAAGCTTCCTGTTGCATGAACCGGATGGAAATTCACGTGTGACCTCACAGATACCAGTAAAGTGAGAAGGGACAGGGTACAAGTGATTGGATATATCATCTGCAAAGCTAGGGTGAGTAGGATCAATCCCAGTATCAACCAAACCAATCACAATTCCTTCTCCAGCAGTTTCATATCCGCCTTCCTGTACCCATGCCCCTTGCGGGAGACCCAAAAACTGAGGAGTATGGGTGGTTGCAGTTCTAACAGAGAAATCCAAAACCACATTTGCCACTTCTTTCCTCCTTGAAAGCTTCTCTACCTTCAAAATAAATCGATATAACCAGATTATAATCCATAAAAATAAAAATTTCCTGCAAAAGAATACAAGTTTTTATTCACAAAATGTTGAATTTGGTGGTGACTTGTAATGCAATAAGAGGCTACTGACAACTAGTAACAGTAAAAAGAAGAGATATGAAATGAAAAGAAAATATACACCAAAAGGAGGGCATATACACACTCATATTAACCAACAACATTGAACACCCCCTCCCCTAAAGAACACCGCCAATGGATTTACCAGCATAATTATATTGGCAGCATAATGACAAATGATGATGAATATAACAAACCTGCTGTGGGGTAACAAGAACAGCAAATCCGTTGATCAAGAAGTCATAACTGTACAGCTTCAGATATTTCTCCCCCCTCAATACCCTCCTCAATAATGAATCATGAACTCGAGCGATATATGAACCAGACCTCTTATCAGTTCTTGATGTATTCCTACATTTACAAAGAACACAAACAAAAGCATGGGCATTTAAGCAAGCTATTATTCATTCGCAAAACGTAAAAGAACTAAAGCTCTGAAATAAAAGAGAAACATGAGGGAACCAATTTGTTGGGTAAAGCATAAACCCTATTACCAAACAAGTAAGAAATTTCTCTCTTTTTTTCTTCACAATAAATTGGATCAGTTATGAGAAAAAAAATAAAGAAAGGTGGAAAGAGACAAGTTATTAACTTCAGAAAAACCATGGACAAAAAATATAGAAATTACAGTCACTAAATCACACTACAGCCCCGGCAAAAATCTCATTAACAAGGAGATTCTCATCATAGCAAACATAGAAATAAAACATATACAGTAACCACAGAAAAGAACATGAAGAGAAAAGGTGATATTATAAGCTTCGGAAAAATTAGTTTGCAATGAAATCGATATTCCATATTCTTCTACCACACAAGTCTAAAAAGAACCCCACAGAGAGGCATGAAGGGACCCCCTCCCCCCATGAGACAATTCAGTAACCGTTGACATACCTTAAAAGTTAATAACAAGAAACTGTGGATTCAACATTTGCTTATACTGGCACCAAAGAACAAAAAACATGAAACCAGAAACCCTTATCAAAATAGCCAACAACCACCACTATTTCAAACAGTTACCAAAACTTGCGATGCATAAACAAAAAAGGGAGCAATCAATTCCAGCTACAAGCATAAATGTCAAATTTCAATTTTAAACAACACCGGTGCGTGGTGCGCGCTGCCGACAATCAAGATGTAGCTAGAGCTTAAAAGCAGAATTGGCAAATTTCAATACCCATTTAAAAGGAAACGAAAATAAAGCATAAATTTAGTACCTTGGTTTGTCCCATCTGGTCAGTCTCCCAGCACCAGCGTGTTTGATCCCACGAGTCCTCGTCTTGAGCTCTTCTCCAAAGTAATGTGCAGCAGGAGGTTGTTTAAGAGTGACAATGTAAATAGCAGAAGTTTCATCATCTGAGAAATCCTGACATAGAGTCCCCACTAGAATTCCCAAGCAAAGCACCACCATTAAATGCAACCAATTGATGTTCCTCCTCATTCTGAAAAGTGAAACCGAAAACCAAACCCTGAAATTAAACACACGGAGCAGAACTTTTTCAGCAAACCATGCTCAAGCAGTCGTCAGTGGAAAAAAAACCCACAAAGCCAAAAGACCCGCCTGTGGAATTGGGAAACAGCTGGAGAACAAAAGTGCAGTAACCCATTAAGCCTCCATTGATGAGAACGGGAACGTGAGAACACTGGGAATTCTTTATTGTAAAGAGGTCACTTTTGGCTCTTGCACACTTTTTCGAGAGTCAGAGAAAGAGTAGTCAGTAGAGAGAGTATTAATAGCTGGAGTGTACTGTGTAGAAAGAATCTGCAACTTTCTAGGGTGTTGTGAATTTGAACGCTTTGTTTATAAAAGAGAAAAACAAATGGAGAGAGATCAGAGATGAACGTTATTTTAGCTATGGAACCCGTGGTCACTATCGGTTCATATATGAACGTTTTATTTGTTTTTTTGCGTTTTCCAACTGTTAGGCCATTTTCCGTCTCCTGGTGCCAAACAAAACGTTAGCATAGCTGCCATTCCCATATGCACCCAATTATCTGACCTCCTTTTTCACAAATTTTTAGCTACATGAATTAATCTGAAGAATGTTTTAGGAATACTTTGTCCATTTTGACCTACTGATCCCCGCATTTGCCTAAAAGAGTGCCTCACAGTTAAAAATCCGAACTTTCAATAGCAAATTATCTGCATACGCCCTACATAAGACTGAATTCTCTCATTTACAAAACGACAATAAAAAGAGAAAGCAGGAGGAAAATAAAAAAGAATTGCAAAGGAAGAACATATGCTTCGCATAATGTAGACCTTTTGATATAGAAAGTGAGAGTGGGCCGGTTTGTGAAAACTGAAAATGGGTCTTCTTTTATGTGTTCGATTCCCCTCTTTTTCCCCTCGAAAGCTTTTGTTGTTTCTGGTAACTGTACCACATGACAGTCTGGGTGGCTTGTGAATGCATAACACAATGATATGAAATTACTGTGCTCATCAATCTAATTGAATTATACATGTACTTTGGCATCTCGTCATTCTCTCTTTACATCCTTCGTCAATGCACCGACTTTTTCTTTAAATATCTACTTTTCAACATCTACTTACATGATGGGTATTAGGGTATGTATACATGTTTGTCAAAGTGGTGGGACATGCATGTCATTGTTGTACTTATTTTTTCTACAATATAGTCGTTAGGGCTTTGGGTTCCATTGTATGCTCTAAGGTTTAAAAAAAAAGCAATTTTTGTGCACAATATACCCGAAATATCCCATATAGAGGTTATTTTTAGGAATGGATCATGTGATATCTAGGATAATTTTATCAGTAGATCATATGTTCGTCCGTCATTGTATGTTTTAAGAGGTCTCAAAAATTATACCCTTGAGCTACTAGTTGAAATGATAAAGATGGGGTTCGAATCTTTCTCCCCCAATCCCGTTTAAGAAAAAAAAAAGTCTCAAAAATTTGTAACTTTGGCTATGAATATGATGATGTTTTTCCACACGAGTAACGGCTCTTTTGCAATCAAATGCATCGTGAAACCATAATTTAAATTCATGCATCGGATCCTCCTCCTTGAATGGATCGGGCACGTGCAAATGCAAATGCAAATGCCAGGATACATTTTCAGTCGACCCACACGTGACACTGAGGTGTGACCGCAGACATTGACGGGCCTGTTATTGCATATCACTTCAATGGTTGGGCCTTCTTTGTCTTTGAGAAACAATTGGGCTTAGGAAGGCCCAATTTAGACTTACTATCATCTGGATTCGGAAAGCTAACCAGAAGGGAATGAGATTAGGTAACAGAGAATGGCATCACTAGTGGCAATGCCACTCTCGTACCAGCATCCCTCCATGGCTTTCGTGGGCAAAAGAAGAACAATTACACGAGCAAGCAATCTCTCTGAAAATTCACCTCTCCTTCGGGCAGCCAAGCAGATGGTATGATTTTCTTGTCTATTCTACATGCAGTTGGTACTTGCTCCGTTGACATCATTATTTGTTTTTTTTTCAAAAGAAATTTTTTTTTAATGCCCTGTATGAACAAGATAATGGGTTTTCGGATTATCCCCAGGTGGATACATATATAAAAAATGGGATGGTTATTGGGTTAGGTTCTGGAAATGCTTCTGCAATGGCCATACAGTATTTGGGTTCCAAACTTCGTGCAGGGGCTTTGAATGGTATAATAGGCATACCCACGTAAGTTCTTTATCTTCTATATCACTGTAAGTTTTAATTTTGTTTCGTTTTGTAAATACTCATAACTTTGTTTGGTTTTGTATAGTTCTGAAGCAAATGCAAGTAAAGCAGAGGAGGCAGGGATTCCATTGGATCAATACCAAGATAGTTCCCAGGTATGCCAACTTTTACTCATGCAATGAATCATTTTTCGTAAATTTTCTGACTGGTATGTGTTTAAGATGCCATGAAATTCATTCATACGGACTTCGGATGAATACGCAAAGCAAAAAATCTAGACTGCATAGAAAGAAATCTCGAGAGTTACTGCAAGGATTATTTGACATCGTGTTGAGGCAAGAGAAATTCTGTTGAATCGTAAGCAGTGAAAAAATGTTTTCCGTCAGGATTTGTATATTTTCACTACCACACTCCCTTAATTCTCGACTCACGTTCACCTCATTTCACTGTGAACCAAATGCTCCCTAAGCTATTGGAGAAATGGTGCTTAAACATGGCATGGGATGTCCACTCCCTCTCAAAAGTAGTGTGCTAGTGGGATAAATGATGATTTAACAATATAGTTTACTTGACTGATAGCTCTTATAGGACTCGGATTCCAAATCAATGATTATATTCTCTTCTTGAAATCTAATCCTTGGTTTAGTATCACTTTTAAGTTTTCTTTTGTAGATTGATTTTGCATTTGATGATGCTGATATAATAGAAGAAGGAACACTTCATGCAGTCATTGGGCGCCGAAGATTTCTCGGTGAAGAGTTCATAATTCAAGAGAAGGTGATTTCAAAGTTTTCTGTCATGTTTCCATCTTTCTATGGACTTCAGTGTTTTGCATTTGAAAATTTTCAGCAGTAAATACGAGTATATTTAGTCTTATGTTTTATGCTATGAATGTAAAAGCATTTTGAATTTCCATTTTCCTTTTGTAGTCGATCCTCAATGCAGCTGAGAAACTTGTATTCATGATCAAGAGTGATCAATATGGGGGTTGTCTAGATGGTTCAATTCCAGTTTTAGTTCATCATGTAAGCATTTTAACATTGTTTCCACACACTCACCATTGGTACCTAAATGTGCTTTTGATAGTCCAATTAACACTTGATTCCATTATTTAGCTCAACTGGAGGGAAACTGCTGAAAAGATTGATGACCTATTTTTGGGTGATGCAGAGGTATGACCTTCCCACATATATCGAATTGATTTTTGATTTCTAAACTATTGAAAGATGAAGAATAGTGAATTCTGATCTGCTCTCATCTTTGAACAAGTCTAGACACAACTGGAGTACCTTGAATCTTAAGACTCCTTAAAACAATATACTTTTGTCTAATAGTTGAGTAATGAGTAGTGTTGAGGTTTGTGTTAGTTTTGTATTTATAAAATATGTATGAATACACATAAAATATACATATAACAATAACAGTTTGAACTTCAAGACATACTACTGTGGCACAAATTGCTTCTTGTTTCCATATTCCTTTTAGAAACATTGAATTGTTCGAAACCTGAGTCACCAGATTACACCACTATTAAAAGAATGGGCTGACAATCATTGCACTCTCACAACCTGTATTTCAATTAGTTTTTTTCTCTGTAATGTTTGTGTTGAATTGAAAACACATGGTCAAGTGACATTCTGATTATGGAGTATCGACCTTATGGGGTGAATGAATATTCAGTCATGGTGTGTATCTGAAGCTGTAATGGCTTCCAATACCCAATTTCATTGAAGTGTTCTTAAGACGGTCAATATTGTTAAAACTCATATCTTCATATACTTTGCTTTAATCTTTGCCTTTTGAATAGATTTTTCCCTTCATATTCCATGGGAGAGAGAATGGCATGTCATGTTCAGTTTCAGTAGTTGTTTTAAAATGCAACAGAAATTTGTAACTGCCCTCAGGCTCGTAACATGCAAGAAGCTTGTGGCTCAATGCTATCCCCAAATTATTTGCTTAGATTACTATTATAATTTTCTTTTCTGTTTATTTATGTCTTATTTTTGTTCTTTAGGTATGGAGGCGATCTTCTATAGGACAAGCAGGTCCACTAGGAGGTGACTTCCCTTTTGTCACCAGGGAAGGTTATAATGTTCTTGATATTCTTTTCACATCCCCAATAGAAAGCCTTGGTAGGTTTACCACTATTATTGGTTCTTAATCTCTTTGCCCATGCATAATTATGATTCTTTTTTCATGACCCATACAATTCCTAATTGCAGCACAAGTAGCGGAAAGTCTAAACAAAGTTGACGGGGTTGTAGATCATGGAATTATTACCAAATTCCCGTTAGTTTCCTTGCTTTCTTTACACCTTTTTTTTTTTCCTTCAATTTACTTGATAGCATGCTTAAAATGTAGACCTTTAAATTTGTTGATCTTACTAATGATTGTAACTATGAACGAGTAGGGTTCAAAGTTTTTCCACAAAATCAAGTGTTGAAGAATTATCATTTAAGCGAATTTTTGCTCTGACTTCATATACTGTGATTGTGGCACACAGCACTTTGTATGAGACCCAATGTGTCAATGATGAGGATAAGTGTGTGCCGGATCTCTTTGACTGATTCAATTGAATTTCATTGTAATATGAGATAATGGAGACATATAAGTTAAATTTAAATGACACTGGGTTTGAATTTTACTCTATATGTGGAATTAAGTTAGTCCAGAGGATTGTGCATGAGGGAGTCAAATCAGGACCTCTCAGATGGAGGGTGCTTACCTAGCCCTATGTACCTGTATATCCAAATAAATGTGGAGGGAACAGTATACTTAAATAAAATTGGAAGAGTCCCAGTATTTACCAGAATTCAAGATCTGTTTCTTTTCTGAGTTCTAGTGGCTAAACATCTTTAAAAACAATTGAAATGGATATACTATTAGCGACACACTGGCAAAGCTGGGCATATTTTGAAAGTCACAATCTAATATATTAGATATGTATATTGAGAATTGTTAGATAGACCTGTGTAATCTCGCGTGATAATATATTTATGTGTTTTATTTTGTTTTCTTTTTAAAATCTATCTGTATATGTTTCTAGAGTGTATCATATTCCTTTTCATTGTTTTTCTTTCTCTACTGCAAGTCTGCATTCTGCAATCCTTCAGAGATTTATAGGTTTTCGTTTCGGTCCTCATGGTCCGACTCATTTTCTCTGGGCAGTTTTTCTTGTGTGCATTTGTGATATGGTTTAAAGCACCTAATAATTCTTCCTGTTACAGTCAAATCTGTCAACGTCTTCAATAATGTTCTTTGAGGGTGGAAGCTTCAACATCTAGTTGATGTGTAATATTTCTGGATTATGCTCCCACGCTACCACCTTAAGCATCCATTTTTTTTGCCTCGACACCTTTCCTCCTTTCCGTGCATGTCGTTGGTTTATATGTATTTGTCTGAAAGAAATGAATTGCAGCTTTAATGTATAGTTATCTTGTATTTGTTTCCAAACTGCAGATGCACAGCAGTGATCGTTTCAGAAAATGGTCTGTCCGTTGTTGATAGTCTCTCAACAAATGCACATGATGGGCTTTAAGCGCAGCATTCCTTAGTGCAGATTGCTGTTGCTTTTGTTATTGCTGCTGCAGTTTCTGAGTGTAGAAGAAGAGCTTCTTCATGCTACGGGGATACCAAAGTTTGACAAGCTTCTGCTCATTGGAGAACACAAATTTATAGCCCCCAGGACCACAAAAGACAGCAGTTGTCTCCCCTAGTATATTTGTCTTCAACAGTTGAACACTTCCGAGGATGCAATTTCTTGGTTAGGAATTCAACTGTCTCGCCAATTATCGGGCATCCTAAGCTCCGGAAGCTGCAGTTGCAAGACTAAATCCATGAAGTTTAATATGTATAGATTGTAAAACTCTTTTAACTGTAAATCATGTATGATAATCAGCCCCCTAGTCCAAGAGTATATATATATATACCTTGGCAGCCTCTCCTAGCGACGATTGATTCACAATATGTGAATATCCGCCATATTGGCTGGTTAAATATTCCCAGAAGTGTCCCCCATGTATTCCCCTATCAAAGCTCCATTTTAGTGTTTGAGACAAATGACAATGTAGTGTTTATTCATGCATATGTTATGTAAGAGCATCTTTAATCCCCTTCAGAACAAACTGCTTGTTGTTAGACAGAAAGGAGAGCTAGATTATGTGCCTCCGAATGTATTGAGACAAATGTAGATTACCTAAATGTGTAAATCTCCATTAAAAAACTGTTTTGTCAATGAAGGAGAATTTCTATGGATGAAAGGGAAAGGAGCTCTGATGTAGTTCCTCCATAGGGGTGACGATTTTATTTTTTTTTTTTTTGTAAAATTTTATTTATATTTTCTTTGATTTTACGAATCTAATGATTTTTTTTGTACGAAACAAAAATCAAATTCAACATGAAAAAGACATGATAATTGTAGATTGTTGGTGATAGTATTGATACTATTGACGTGATTTTTTTTATCTATTTAAATGAGAAAATAAAATATACACAACTTATATATATATATAAGCAAATAAATTGTCTTTCAAAAATAACTTTAAGTATTTTGAATTATTTTACGGCGACGGCGGTATCTTATTTACATGTAATTTAAATTTATTTTTTGAAAATTTGCATGCCGTTTCCTAATCTTTTAAAATAGAAAAAAAAATACAAAATAAATAAAAATTCACACGAAAAAAATAAAAATCTGCTAGTTTTGGTGTTTGCAAACGGCTTCGAATTCAAACTACAACCGCCTCATTTCTCTAAACGGCGCTGCATCAAAGATTTATAGTCGAACCGACTCTTAAAAATACTTACTCCAATATATAGTGCCGCAACGGTAACACTCGCGCACAAACGCAGAGAAGGAGCAAGTCCCAAGTGGAATTAGGAAAACTCCTTTGTCGGCAAACCCGACAACCCAGATGAATCCAAATACTCCTATATATAGCCAACGGTAACACTTGCGCACCAACAGAGAAGGTAAGCGGAATCAGGAAAACTCCTTGTCCTCAATCCCGACCACCCAGTTGAATCCGAAGTCCCCTGCCAAATCTTAGAACGAGAGAAGATAAGAGGCAGATGAGTTTCTGCTATGGCTTGAATTTCAAGCCATAGCAGAAACTCATCTGCCCTTGAATGAAGGTAACCAGTGACTCCCGTTATGACTTGTTTGTGTTGCGATTTGGGTCTCGCAAAGTTTCGTTTTTTACGAAGTTATTGTCTCAGTTCTGGGTTTTAGATTACATTAGGGTTTCAACTCAAATTTTATTTTTGTTTGGCAAATCAGTGATCGTTTCCAATCTCCTTGCCACGTTTAACAATCCGATTGGTCTCAATTTTGGTGTTTTTTTTCATATTTGAAAATTTCCTCACTGTTCGATATTTGTATCGGAGTTTTGGTTTTGAGATTGGATTGGCTTTACTTTGTTTGTTTCACTTTCCAGCGATTTCCTTCACGTTTTTTACTTACAAATATGAATTATTTGAGCTTAGATTAGGATTTCGCAAGTCTCAACAACGTTTTAATTTTAGTTTCGATTTGGAAAATCAGTGGTTTTTATTTGGGTGTCGCAAGTCCCAATTAGGGTTTTGTTTTTGCGAATCTCTGGTCTCAGTTTCGTGTTTTCATTACACTAGGGTTTCATCTCAAATTTTATTTTGGTTTGGCGAACCAGGGTCCTCTTTTTGTTTGTTGTATTTTTTGGTCTCAATTTTGATTTCTGTATACAAATCTTTGCTCCAGTTTCTTGCAACTTCAACAAGCTATTTGATATCAATATCTGTGATTTTTATATTTCTATTTGAATATTTCCTCACTGTTCATATTTGTATTGAAGTTTTTGTTCGATTGGCTTGGTTTAGGCAAGGTAGTTCCTTGCATGAATTAGCCGTTGTTTGCCAAACCAATCAAGCTGTTTGGGTTTTTTTTGTTTTTTCCATTGTTTTTTGGATTTCTGATAATCGGGTATTCTCTAGGTTTGATTCGGTGTGTCTTGGCTTGGTTTTGGCAAGGGTGATTCCTTCCATGAATATGACCGAGAATTTCACTCTAGTCAAAGTCTTTTGGATTTTTATGTTTTCTCTCTGTTTCTGGAATTGTGATAGTTTTTTTTTAGGTGGTGAATAAGAGAGTTCTGCTCTGGCTTGAATAAAGGTAACCCAACAACTCCCTTTGCTTTCTTTTTACAAACGTGAATGAGTTTTGATTTGGTTTCCACAAAAGTCTCAACTTGGGTTTCCTTTTAATTTTAGTTTCGATTTGGAAAATCATTAGTTTCAATTTGGGTCTTGCAAGTCCCAATTACGGTTTTGTTTTTTGAACCTATGTTCTCTGTTTTGGGTTTTCATTACATCAGGGTGTTATCTCAAATTTTGTTTGGATTTGGTGAATCAGAAGTCTTTTTATTTTCTGTATTTATTGGACTCAATTTTGGTTTATGTATACAAATCCTTTCTTCGTTTTCTTGCTACGTTTAGCAACCTGATTGATCTCAATTTTGCTGATTTTTTAATTTCTATTTGAATATTTCCTCACTATTCCATATTTGTATTGGAGCTTTTGTTTCGAGATTGAATTGGCTTTGCTTGTTTTGGTTTGGTGTGGCTTGGCTTAGTTTAGGCAAGGGTGATTCCTTGCATGAATAATCCATTGTTTTCCAAAGCAATCAAGCTGTTTAGGTTTTTTTTTCCTCATTTTTTTGGACTTTTGATAGTTGTGTTTTCTTAAGAGTTTGATTCGGTGTGGCTTGGCTTGGTTTAGTCAATGGTGTTTCATTGCTTCCATAAAACTGAGAATTTCAATTTAGTCAAATTCTTTAGGTTTTTGTGTTTTGTCTCTTTGTTTTTGGAATTTTTGTAACTGGGTTTTTTTAGGGTTTGGTTCGGTGTGGCTTTGCTTTGCATGTTTCAGGCAGGGGTGTTACCTTGCTTTAATAGAACTGTGAGTTTTCCTGTAGTCAAACTCTTTGGGTTTTTGTGTAATCTTTGCTTTTACAATTTTGATACTTGTATTTTTTAGAGGTTTGGTTTGGTGTGGCTTCGATTTGTTTTGGCAATGGTGGTTTCTTGCATGAATAAAACTAAGAATTTCTTTTTTAACAAAACTGAGTTTTACTCTACTCAAACTGTTTGGGTTTCTGTACTCTTTGTTTTCTGAATTTTGATTTTGGTGTTTGTAGGGGTTTGGTTGGGTGTAGTTTCGCTTGGTTTAGGTAAGGGTGATTCCTTGCATACATAAAACTGAAGATTTCATTCTAATCAAACTCTTTGTGTTTGGAATTTTGATAATCATGTTTTCTTAGGGTTGGGTTTGGTGTGGCGTGGCTTGGCTTGGCTTGGCTTTGTTTAGGTAAGGGTGGTTCCTTGCTTGAATGCAACTGAGAATTCCACTCTAGTCAAACTCCTTGGGGTTCTTGTGTTCCTCTCTTTGTTTTTCGAATTTTCATATTTGGTTTTTTTATGGTTTGGTTAGGTATGGCTAGGTATGGCTTGGCTTGGTTTAGGCAATGGTGGTTCATTGCTTGAACAAAACCGAGAATATTACTCTAGTAAAACTTTTGGGTTTTTGTTTTTTCTTTCTGTTTTCAAAATTTTTTATAATCGAATTTTTTTTAGAGTTTGGTTTGGTGTGACTTGGCTTGCCATGGTTTAGTCAAGGGTGGTACCTTGCTTTAATAAAACTGTGAGTGTGTCACTCTAGTCAAACTCTGTGTTCTCTTGTGTACTCTTTTTATTTTCAAAATTTTGATATTCGTGTTTTTTTTGGGGTTTGGTAAAGTGTGGCTTGGCTTTGTTTAGGCAAGGGTGATTCTTTGCATGAATAAAACTGTCATTCTAATCACTCTTTGGGTTTTGTGTTTTCTCTATTTGTTTTATGGAATTTAACAATTGTATTTTCTTAGGGTTTTGTTCAATGTGATTTGGCTTGGTTTTTGCAAGGGTGGTTCCTCGCATGAAAAGCTGAACCAATCAAGCTGTTTGGGTGTTTTTTTGGTTCCATTTTTGTTAGGAATCTATATAATCATGTGTTTTAGGGTTTGGTTCAGTGTGGCTTGGATTAGTTTGGGCAAGGGTGGTTCCTTGCTTGAATGAAACCGAGAATTTCATTTTAGTCAAACTCTTTGGGTTCTTACTTTTCTCTCTTTGTTTTTCAAATCTTGATATTTCGATTTTTTAAGGGTTTGGTTAGGTGTGGCTTGGTTTGGTTTGGTTTAGACAAGGGTGGCTCCTTGCTTGAATGAACTGAGAATTCCACTCTAGTCAAACTCTTGGGGGGTTCTTGTGTTGCTCTCTTTGTTTTTCGAATTTGATATTTAATTTTTTTAATGGTTTGCTAGGTATGGCTTGGCTTTGTTTTAGGCTAGGGTGGTTTCTTGCTTGAATAAAACTGAGAATTTTACTCTAGTCAAACTCTTTTGGGTTTTTGTGTTTTCTTTCTGTTTTCGGAATTTTTTATAATCGAGTTCTTTTAGAGTTTGATTTGGTGTGGCTTGGCTTGGCATGGTGTAGTCAAGGGTGGTACCTTGTTTTAATAAAACTGTGAGTGTCACTCTAGTTAAACTCTTTGGTTTTTTGTGTATTCTTTGTTTTTAGAATTTTGATATGCGTGTTTTTTTTGGGGTTTGTTTAGGTGTGGCTTGGCTTGGTTTAGACAAGGGTGATTCCTTGCATGAATAAAACTGAGAACTTCATTCTAATCAAACTCTTTGGGTTTTTGTGTTTTCTCTCTTTATTTTTTGGAATTTAATAATTGGGTTTTCTAAGGGTTTTGTTCGGTGTGATTACACTTGGTTTTGGCAAGGGTGATTCCTCGCATGAATAAGCTAAACCAATCAAACTGTTTGGGTTTTGTTTTTTTGTTCCATTTTTGTTTGAATGATGATCATGTTTTCTTAGGGCTTGGCTTAGTTTTAGCGAGGGTGATTCCTTGCTTTGAATGAACTGAGAATTTCACCTTAGTCAAACTCTCTGGGTTCTTGCTTTTATCTCTCTTTGTTTTTCAAATCTTGATATTTTGGTTTTTTTTAGGTTTTGGGTTGGTGTGGCTTGGCTTGGTTTAGACAAGGGAAGTTCCTTGCATGAGTGAAACTGAAAATTTCACGTCAAAAACATGCAAAGCCTTTTGCAAAATCAATAAAGCTGTCATTTTTTTCCTCCATTTGTTTTTCGAATTTTTAATTTTTTATAATCGTGTTTTTTAGCATTTGGTTCGTTGTGGTTCTGCTTGCTTTAGGTAATGGTGGTTCCTTGCATGTATAAAACTGAAAAATTTTCTTTTGTTTCATGCTAGTTACATTTTGTGAATTCATTGCACACTTGATGAAAATGTATTATATATTATTAACCGCTCTGTGAGGGGAAGAAAAACTAAGTAGCTGGTAAGGGTGAACAATTCGACGTCAGTCTGTGTCTCAGTCTCAGTCCGATCTGAATGTAGAAGTTGAAATCTGTTGTTCCAGACAGTCTGAAGCTGATGGTGGCAGCTAGAAGTCCTAGTGATCGTCCTTCCACTTCTTCACGTCTGAAATTCTTTTGTTATTTGAGTGAGTCATTTTTTAAAATAATCTCCACTTTTGTTTTTTTCATTTACTGTGTTGCTTTTGATGAATGGCCTATTTTGTCACTTTTAATTTTTCAAAATTTGTGACTTCCTTAGATGATTAAGACTTGTCAGATCCTAAGAATGCTCTATGTGCAAAGAATAAAGATGCTGCTTTGGCATCAAAGCTAATGGGCAACCAGTGCCATGTCTATGGAGATTACACCAAAGCTCTGAGTTACTGCCAGAGAATGGAATCACTAGTGGCAATGCCACTCTCTTACCAGCATCCCTCTATGGCTTTCGTGGGCAAAAGAAGAGCAATTGCACGAGCAAGCAATCTCTCTGACCATTCACCTCTCCTCCAGGCAGCCAGGCAGACTGTGTGATTTTCATTGTGTCTATTATATATGCATTTGATACTTGCTCTGTTGAGGTCATTATTTTATGCCTTATATGAACAAAATAATGGGTTTTCTGAGTATCCCCAGGTGGACACATATATAAAAAATGGATGGTTACTGGGTTAGGTTCTGGAAATGCTTCTGCAATGGCCACACAGTATTTGGGTTACAAACTTCGTGCAGGTGCTTTGAATGGTATAATAGGCATACCACATAAGTTCTTTATCTTCTATATCACTATAAGTTTTAGCTTCTTTTTTTCTCAATTCTTGCTCCTGCAATTTTTTAATTCTTGTAAATACTCATAACTTTGTTTGGTTTTGTATAGTTCTGTAAGCAGAGAAGGCAGGGATTCCATTGGATCAATACCAAGAAAGTTCCCAGGTGTGCTAACATTTACTCATGCAACGAATCATTTTTCGTTCATTTTCTGACTGGTTCTAAACTGATAAATTGCCCAAATTGGTTCTAAACTGATAACTGATTGAGTTTTTCACGCATCCATTGGATACATCTGAACAGTTACTCTCTCTTTTTTTTTTCCCCTAAAATGGGAGGATGGGCAAAAGAGACAATCAGTTACCATTGATTTGTTACTCTCTTCAGATCGGCAGCTGAATCGGACAAGGTTTGGGACTTCTTTTGCCATCCGATTGACAATCTGTCTTCTCCCGGTCCTGTTACCTGCCGTGAGATTAGGTCCAGTGTCCTACCGTGCGATTAGGCCCTGGTTTGAAGGTATTGTTACCTCTTCATACTTTTTATGAATGTATGACATTGATTAGGATATTGGGAAGATTGTGATGACATTTTTGGGTTATTATGTTCAATTTTTTTCCTTTCTCCTTTCTTCCTTTCTGGTCACTTCCTAGTCTGTGAGTGGATTTTATTTCAATGTCTAAATGTTGTTTATCGAGCTGTGATATCTGTTAAATTGATTTTCCATCCGATGATAGTTTACTAATTCTTCGATTAGATTGATCTCATTTTCTACTGCAATATTTTACTTAGTAGCCCTGAGCAGTAAGAACCATTCGAAAGCAAGGAAAAGAAATTAAAGGCATTGCATCTCCTCAACGACATGATTATTTATTCATTTGGAATTTTTTCGGTCTGTGAAAATTGACATGATATTTCAGACGTGCTGTATTGCAATTTTCGAGTGAAAATCTATGGATTCAACTATTTTATCAACTTGGTCTGAGATTTGGTTAGCTATATTGTGAGAGAGTCTTCACAACCTGTCCAAATTTGGCTGCATTCTTGCTAATGACAACTTTAGAGATGGTACAGACAGACTTTGATGACAAGTATGAGAAAATAAGGAAACCAAAATCGGTCATTGAAAAAAGTATGGCGTCCCTATCCTCTGCTATGCACATTCAGTTTCTGGACTAATCATTTGTGTTCAGTCATTTCTTGCCATCTGATCTTTGTTGGACTATATCTATACTCAATATTTGGACGACTACAAAGAGAGTACAAATAAGATACTTCACCCTTGTGTGGAATAAACTGGAAGCTATAAACAATGGAGAATACAGTCCCTCTTCATGCTTGCCAGGTTCACAAACTCCTTATTCTCTTCAATAGGGCACATTTACTCCTTCACTTCATTGCTTTAGCTTGCTTGGTCTACTACAGAGCTTTTAATCTTTTCCACGAACCAGAAACAAGAACAGGCCCCATCTTACCACGGCTACCATCTCCTGCTGTTGTGGAATTTGTTGGCAAAGTAAATTCAAGGAGGATGTTGAGCATTCTATGTGTAACAAAGTCCTCAGTTGTAAATGTAAGTTGGTTTGTTTCTCAAGATACTTTGCATATATGATATATGCAGATCATGTTGGGTGCCTCAAAAACAGAGGTTATAAGTCTGAATGCTATCTTGAAACAAGGTGGTTCTGCAGCAGAAAATGTGAAGAGGTATGTCAAACTCACCTTCATTGTTTATATTCAATACACTTGGAAGGGATTTATACTGTTGACAAGTATTTTTTTATATTTTATTGTTGTCTGAGATGGATGGTTCTTTTTATGCTTTTTTCTGACCTAGGGTTTTTTTAATAAAAACAAAAGATATCGATGACATCTGACAAAATGCATTTCATTAGATTCTCTGTGAGTTCTGCTTCAACATTTGCAACCCACTTCACAAACCCACGCAGCTACTGCGCTCTCTGTGAGTTTTGATTGGTTTGGTGTACTTTTTAATTTTCATACCGATTCTTTTCCATTAACATATGTACGTCAAAAATTAGATAGCTCGGGCATGATGCATCCTTTTGTTTGTCATGATTATGTTATGGATTCTAAAGATCTACTTGTGTAAGTAGGTTTGACCAGAAAATGCAAGATGTTGCAGGATTGAGGCTTTGGAGCCTCTTGGAATTTACTTGCCGGGTGATATTAATTATCTGGGAGGAGCACTTTTTGATCTGTTGAACTTCACGAAAGACCCAGTAGCTTTTGAGGAGCTGAAGGTGAAAGAGATTAGGAATGAATACTTAGCCATTTGGTTGCCTGGTTAGGGTTTTATGTACAAGCGGCTTTGACAGGTGAAAGTCCTCTGCAGAATCTTATGGGACATTTATCAGATCCATTTCACAATAATTTGTTTTCTTACCTTTTCCCTTGAATTTCTAGGGTTAAAACTGCGTGCTGTCTATTACTTATCTATAGAACTTCTTCCTTGCTAGTTTTCCTCTCATTTTGGCCTCTTGTAGCAGTAGAGGGAGAGATCAGAGGCAGCAAAACAGAGCATTTGTTGTCAGCTGGCTACACGGATATACACCTCACTCAACTCGCTTTCGTTCTTCTTGGTGTAATGGATGTGTTCTATGTCCTGTTTTGTTTCGCCAGCGTATAGTTTTGTTAGGTTCCTCAGTTGCTCTCTTTGCGAAAAACAACTCAGTCAATAACTGATGCATGAATCGAAACATGGGAACCCAAAATTATTGACCAGGAAATTGAAGAGTGCGGCTTCAATTCGGTGCATGCATCTTCACATGGACGCTGGCTGTGTTTGGTTCGTCATTGGCTCAGTCAATGCTGAGTAATTCATCCACTACTACTGTATGCTTTCCTTTATAGAGACATGCATCCAAGTTAAATGAATTAAGTAATTAACAACCAATTTGCCTTAAGAAGTCAACTAATTAATCAACCTTGGTTAGGCACAATTGTTGGATTATTAGTCTTTTGATCAAAGGAAACTGGTGAGTGATAATTACTCTTGAGATCATCTTTTTTGTGCTTATTTCTTTCTGCGTTTTCATTGGTTGCCTAAGAAAACTATTTGCATGCGGTGTTTATTTTTGTTCGGTGTGTGCTGGGGTCTCTGAGTTCTATTCTTATTTCTTTTCCTCTTATAGGTTTATATTCTTATTATTTTACTGGGTTATAATTTCTGTGATGATAATTTTAAGATTGAAATATTTGTAAGAACATTTTTGTAAAATTTTTATGGTGACAAATCAAACTGAATAAAACTACTCAAGACTTTTAAATCGAATTGTTAAGGAGTGGAATCCCATTTTGATCTGAATGTGCATCTGTCTTGAGAGTTTCAAGTTTCAGATTCATTATGAGGTTGGCTGATATTTGTGCATACATCCTCTTCGTAATAGTTACGGGAAAAGAAGTTTGGACTTGGAGTTTCATTTGGTTCACTACAATTTTGTGGCTTCCTCTTTTCAGCAAGTTGCAAGTGGTTTACACTCCGGTACAATACTGATTAATGGAAGTTTATGAAAGAATCGTCCACACACTAGTGCTTTGTGTTATTGTTCGCACTGCTCTCTATTGCTTATTATTTGTTATTTTGTTCCATTATGATGAAATTGTTGTTGCTATGTTTCATTGGAAATGCTTTCTACTGTAAGTATGCAACTATGGTGTTTTTACTCTAATCTTAGATTCTTCATGATTGGCTGATATAAACCATATGTTACGATTAAGGTTTCTGCTCTTAGGAGATAATGAGTGGGTATTCTGGGATGAATATTCAAATCTAACTAATTTATTTTTTTCATTAAATTTGGCACAGCTACCTTTAAATTTTTGTTATCTTAGACTTAATAATCAGTGTATGTTCTATTTTAACTCTTACATTATACAATAATCTAGAGTTACAAGTTCTTATTTTCCTTCTTTGTGCCCTGTTAGGTTGCATAATTTCATCATTGTTTGTGATGGGTTTGACTTTAAAAGACTTTCTTTTTGGCTCTAAATGGGATTGCATCCATTTCAAATACATGAAGATTTTTTTTATTTCCTTAATTGTGTTGTTTTTCAGGTTTGTTCTGGTTTTGGCTGAAAACCTTGAGAGTGAATTACCAGCATGTGTGACTGACTACAAGCATGGTTTCATGAAGCAAATACACGAAGATTTTTTTTATTTGCTGAATTATGTTGTTCATCCGGAATTTATAAATAGTTTTTGGGTTGTGAATGAGGATATTCAATTTACCCCGGGTGAAATATAACTTTTTCAGGTATGTTTGCATACTATCAATTCTATTCTTATGAATTGTGCTGAGTGTGGTTAGGGTTTTTTTTTTTTTTGGCCAGATTTTACTCTGGTAAGGTTCATGTCTGGAGCTGCAATCCTTGTGTCTCTACAACAGTTCAAACAATTGTTTTGAGATTGCTCATTTCAGGCGAAAAATGCAGATCACCCATTCCTTCATATGTTTTCTATTGAGCTGTTGTAACCAATTTTTACTGAGCAAAAGAAATCATTCCATTTTCTGTCGTCATTGGGCTTCCAGATTCACTGCCTGTAGTACTGAGACCAAATATAAGGACTTTTACGGTACCAAAAAGAGTCCTTAAATCTCACTTCAGCTTTTTCTGGCATGCATATGCGTTTGTGATCATTGATCAAGTAAGCTAAACGAGGTACAATATTCAAATTACAGTTTTCATTTATGTAGGTATCCGTAATGGTAAGACACTGCACTATATGGAGATAATGTTAGGCTCTCTGTTTGTCTTGCATTGTCTGAACTCTCTGTTTCTTCTGCGCAGGTTTATATGTTCCCGTGACAAATTTGGTCGCTGTTACACCCCTTTGCTTCCAACTGTGGTTCACTACTTCACTGTGCTCTTGCGCTCCTATTCAGTGAGTGGACTTTCTGCTGCTGTTATTCGATAATTTCCTTTTTCTCCGTCTTCTCTTTTCCCGACTCACTCCTTCCATCCACACCCTTGCCGGACAGATGGTTGACTAATTGTTTATCCTCCACATTAGTATTTCCTGGACTTTGATAAATTACTTACCAACTCGGTGTTCCATGTCAAAGCGTCTTAGTAAGGTAGTTTGATTATGATTTTGGGTTGGTCTTCGCTGATTGTCCTCTCTTTTCATATGCGGTTATCTTTTGGATTTGTCGGATTTTGGTCCCAAGAAAAAAGACCCTTCTTGATTACTAATTTGTTTTAAAGTGTCGCCTAGATGTTCAAAAAGGACATTGAAACCAACTGCTTTTGTTTCTTTGATCATCATCATATGTTATTAAGTTGAAAGAAATTTTATTAAGTTGATAATTGCTCATGACGAAAGAATTGCAGACGGAGGAGCAGAAGAGAAGGATCGCATAGGTAAACAAGGAATTGTAGAAGGTGACCTAAGGGGGAATTAGTCGAAAATATAAGAAAACAAGTTTAAAGAACCAAGATCATCTTGCTTGTTTATGTTAAAGACTTTCTAATTCTGAACATGGTTCTTTAACACATTGATGTTATGTATGCGTTCATGCTATACCCGGAAATAGGTCTGTTGCAGGAGTGTCTGCGAGATTGTAATCAAGCTCTTCAAATTTCTCCAAGGTATGCAAAGGTAAATATGGAATATGATGTTGCTTAATTTGGATTTGCTACCACGGCCCCGAATGTGATTTGTATTTGATATTTTCTTTCGCTGATTTATTCCTGTGATTCATTTTACAATGGAGTTTTCCGAAACTCTATCCGGGTTATTCCTATATATTACTCTACACATGAGACCGAAAATAATTATGAGCAGCTGTTAAGTAACGGTAGAACTGTAGAAGTTTCTTTAAACTCTAGAAACAACATTTTGTGCCCGTTTGGTAAAGTGGTTTTATTGATTTTCAAAAAAGCTGAGCTTAAAAGCTCTGTTAAATGTTGTCGGGTGTTCGGCGAATTAAAAAATTGACATTAATGGAAAAATTGTGGAGTAAAATAATATTTTAAATTTTATAATATTATAAATTAAAATTTTATAATAATTTGTTTAAAAAATTAGTCTAATAAGTATATAATAATAGGGAAAATTAAATATAAGTCTTTTATGGGAGAGCTTTGTTCCAATAGAGACATTCTTAAAAGTCTTATTCTATAAAGTCCATGTACTTTAAACTAATACTCCAAAAAGGACAAACTCTTATCCTAATTTTTTAAATGAATAAAATAACATAAGTTTAATTATTTAAATTTTAAAAGTTAATCATAAAGTTTACAGAAATTCCTCTCACTTACGAAAGCTCCTCTTTCACGACTGTAGTTGCAGGGAATATTTTTCTTTCCAATTTTCTTCGTAAAATTGATTTTCTAATATGAATCTTGCATCAATTTTGAATTTCTTTAATGATTTACCTTGTGATCCTGTTGATTTTGGATATTCTTGGTGTTTGAATTTCTAGATCTGATCATACTCACCACAGGACTTGTAGTTTTCCTTCGATCTGTCATCAATCATTTTTTCGAAAGTTTCTGTGGTGATTTTTTGTATTTTTTTTTGTTCTGATTCCTGTTGCAAACTGTATGTGATATGTTATCTGTTTCAAGTAATTTGATATCTGTCATAATGTTATCTATCTTATTGAAATGTAATATGTCTTTAATGAAATGTTATCTGTTTTTAAAGAAATGTTATATGTTTGAAGTTCCAAAACAGATAACATATAAGAACAGATCTGAAACAAATTTTTTATCTGCAGATTCAAATCCAATTTCAAAAGGAAAAAAAAGAGTTCGAAAAAGCAATAAAACCTCAAAGGTGATGTGTCTTGGTCCGTGGAGTTAATTGGTGGTGTTGAAGGTCATCGGAGTTGACTGTATTGGTCGGATCTAGCTCTTTTTCAAATGGTGACTGTGATTTCAGGAAGCTTTTTTGGCGAATCAAGTGATGATTGGACTTTGATCGAGCTGATCTAGCTTTATTTTCGGTAGTTTGTTCATCGAAAACGATGATCGGATGGTCAATTTCCGGTGGTCGACATGAAGGAAGAAGAAGAGAGAGAGAAAAATGAGGAGGAAGAAGAATGACATCACGCGTGTGACTCTAAATGGGTTTTAGAAATATCTCTAGGGGCAACATAATACAAATATACTTTTCTTTAATGTTTTTTTCACTTTGTCGTTCCTTGAATATATAACTTGAATATTGTCATTTTCCCTAATTTTCTCATAATAATATTATAAATTAAAATTTTATAATAATTTGTTTAAAAAATTAGTCTAATAAGTATATAATATTATAAATTAAATTTTTATAATAATTTGTATAAAAAAATTAGTCTAATAAGTATATAATAAAATAAATCTATTTAATATAAATATAAATCTATTTAATATGTATAGTATAAATATGCATTTATTAAATATATAAATATATTTAAATGGCATGTTTTGGCGTGGGTCTCATGCCAAAACGCTTTTTTGACAATCCATCCCAGAATACGTCCCGTTTTGCGGGCGGAGTCACCCAATGAATTGTGTTGTTTGGTGAAGCGGGCGCGCTTCACCAAACGGGATCTTCAATAGAGTGTTTTGATTGCCTTTTAAGAGGGGAAGCGTTGGTCAACAGCATAATATGTTTGCAGCGTATGCCGCAGCGTTTCTTAGATGTTTGGTCGCACAATGTGGTTGAGGGTGTGTTGTTAGTAGTGCCACTACGCACATGCTCAACCAAACGCACCCTAAATTTATTAGTAAATCCTCGTCACCTGCCCATGTGAGGCCGATTAATCTTACAGCGTGCATAATGTTTATTACACCTCCATGGTGGCTCAAGTGCCTTCTTAGGCCTCTTGTTTCTTTTGTCAATTCTTCTTGGTGTTGGAAATATAGTCAGTCTACGACCTTTTCAGAAGAAAAGAAAAAAGCTCATATAGAACAAATTAAGTTGTAATTGAAATTTGAGGTATGAGCGGGTTGGAACAATTTATCTAGTCTACTCAAATCATTCTGCATAAAAATAAAAAAAATAAAAAAAAAAATTGTTCATGATGAAATGAAAACTAGTCAAATTAAAATATTATCCGAAATATAATTATTTGGAAAAAAAAACAAAGAACAGTAAATCAGAATGACTATTAAGGCAGCTTTGCTGAAAAATGATGGCTCACGCCAATTTGGAAAAATTGCTAGCAAGAGAGTTGAAGTTATAGCTTTGACGACTTGTTCAAGTGCGCTGTATATTTGTATAATTGGTCCGTGTATACTTTGTCATCTCATTCATCCACGTCATTAAAACGTAACCCTTATTTTACATCCTTACATTAGACCTTTATATAAGAATTCCTCGGTGTATATATATATTGTGTATGCAGGGCCGTCTCCAGCATTTTGGAGGCCCTAGACAAGTTAAGAAAATGAGGCCCTCATCCCCCTAAATTTTTTTTTTATAAATCTAAAATCCAACATATCTAGTAAATCCAAAATGCAATATAATTAGTTCTTGAATACACATAAATTATCACCAATATCCAATAAATTAAGCAACTCAAACTTATAAATTTATTACATCAAATGAAACCAAATAACACTAAACTAAATCTAAGAAGAAAAGGTTAATACTCTTCTAGCCTTTTGGTGTGCAAAATTGTCAATTAAATTGTTGTGATCAAGTTTAGCTGCCATTTTTTTCTCAATAGACAATATGGCCAAACCGTTCAATCTATCTTGTGACATAGTTGATCGGAGATAGTTTTTTATTCTTTGGCAAACTTTCACCAGTAGTCGCACTCTCAGTTAAATTCGGCGGCATATTTGTAGGTTTTACATACCTATTCATAGATCCCGTGAAAGATTGTGTGAGTTTATCTTGTCTTTCTTTCTTCTTCCTCTTCGAACTTCCTTATTCGAATTTTCTTTTACTTGTCATGATTTCTCAATCACAAGCAAACCTAACAAAAAAAAAAGAAAAAAGGAAATTAGGGTTTAGAAAAACAAATAAGAATTTGCCAATTTCTAATTAAGTGTGTCAAAAGGCCCAAAACAATAGAAATATATAATAGGTGATTTACCGGTGACTTTCCTTCTCTTTCTATCTCCAACTCTCTCTCAAAACTCTCAAAACCTTTTTTCAATAAGACGAGTAGACGACAAACAACGGAACATGTTCTCATATAGTCTTACTCTTTGGCCTTTACTGGTGTTCTTTCAATTCTTTAATTCTTATTTTACAATTATGACCCTCACTTGTATGTTTGAATTTGATTTGTTACACGACAATCAAAGTTTTACGTCAATAAATTACATTTTTTAATTTTTATATATGTGATGGCGTGTCATTTTATGTTTGGGCTAATAAGCTTGTTTTCTTAAATAGCAATATATATTAGAATATTTTTTCTTAATAAAAAGTGAGGCCCCTCTCATGAGAGGCGCTAGGCAATTGCCTTACCGGCCTCCCCTGAAGACGGCCCTGTGTATGTAAGACTTGCATGCCATTAAAATAATCACATGATTGGCAGATACAATAAATTATAGTATATGTAAGACTTGCATGCCATTAAAATAATCACGTGATTCGCAGATCCAGTAAATTCTAAGGGAAAATTAAGCTAGTCAAATTAAGAAGCAATATCTTATTATAGTTGGGATTTGACGGTCAATTGATTACATAATCATAATAAACCTCATTTGAAGTATGAACAAGTTCAAGTGTGCTGTGTGTGTATATAATTGGTATTGGAACAAAATCTCGATCTAGTCGAACGAGTTTTTAACTGTTCATTTATTGGGTCTGGCATAACTTAGTCAACAAGTGCAGGAAGTATTAAGACAAAAAAATCTCACATTGGTCTGTCATAACCTAACCGAATGGTTTATAAGCAAAGTCCGCCTCCTCTGACATTGTATGCACATTTTCTAGGCCTAAAAACCAACGACGACAGTTCATGAAGAACAAATCCGTATGAGTCTATGGTTTAAAACAGACAATATTTACAATGTGTTTGGGTTGAGAATTTCTAACACTCATTGGACAAAGCATAATGTAATCTTACTTGATTGAATGTGAAATGAGTCCCTCACTCCCATTACATAAAACTCTCATTAAAAAGTCATGCAATAGGAAGATGAAGGATAACGTATGACAAAGGAAAAGGTTGGTAGGCAAAGACATTTAATAGAGAATTAATCAACACTTCCAATAGTTGAAGTAGATACTTTTAAAATTTTGGTTAGCCTTCGTTGATTGCATATAAAGTAAAATTCCTGTTGGCGTGCTACATAGACTGGACGACATGTCTTCGCACACTCGTCAAATGAAATTAACTGACTTGTATAAGGTCTTTGAAAAGGGTTAATTATATTTTTCATAGGGATTGTTCATTTTTAACACCCAAAGATTTTTTGTTACAATATCATCATCTATTTTTCTAAAATGAGACTTTTGGAGTATTCGGTAAGAATTGCTCCAAAATCGGGCAGGTCAAAACTGACGTGGCATTAAGTCCACAAATTTAATCGATAAATACTTATGGGGCTAAAAAAGTTAAAAATAAATATTTTATACATTGTCTCGTAAGTCTCCAAGATCCCAACATACCCATTCTCTCTGTCATGATATCATCCTCTTCCGGCGATGAAAAGTTCTGACGGTTCTCATTCGACCATAACAGTATTGCTGCCTTCGAAATCAAAATCTACAGTAACTATTTCTCATTCTGCTGAGAAATCCTTAATCAAATAGACTCGATTAGCATATCGTGCTCCTCCTCGGCTCCTCAAAGATGAATCTCAATCAAGCGAACCTATAAAACGGCAGCGATGTCGTCGAGATCTAGCAGGGATTCATCTATCGTCGAGATCTAAACTCTGAGATGAGATTAAAGCTTCTGCAGGCAATTCTGGAATGGTCGGCCAAACAAAGTTCCAAGCAAGAAGTGTTTCGACGAGTTCCAATACTTCGTCGTTTTCCTCCAAGGGCGGCCATTGAGCCATTTTATGAGAGATTTTGAATGGCCAGCCAAATAAAACAATGAACACGTGATCATTTTGTAGAGATTAACCATTGAATCTGGTGTAAATACAAAGAATCACAACCACCATTCTCTGATTAGAACAACAAGGGGAGAGACGTTGCAGATACAAGAAAGGAGAGGAAAGAGAGAGTAAAGTTAGAGGGAGAAAGTAACAGATAAGTTTGATAATTTATTTTTAAAATTTTAAATTATTTTTTCTATGTCATCATTTAAATTATTTTTTAAAAAACACATCAGTGCTGACTGTATAAAAAATATCACGTGGATGTAGAATTAATTGACCAGTTGCCACATATGCATTGACCCTGCCTGATACTGTAGCAAATCTGACCGGGCACTTAAAAAGTCTCATTTTGAAAGAATAGGTGATGACTTTGTAAAAAAAATGTTTGAATGTTAAAAGTGAACAACTCATATCTTTCAGTGATGAAAAGTATAATTAACCATCATTGAAAAATTTGATCAACTTTTGACTTTGATAGTTCTATCATGAATGAGACAGGAAGGAAGAACGAGTTTCTTTATTCATGTGGTATGCATTACCATGCCAATCCAGGACACTATATATAACTTTTCATTTAGAGTTGCACAACACAGAGCTATACACATTCAGTATGGCATTTTATCAAACACTTTCCGTGGATTCAATCTTGGAACCTAAAGTCCTTCTGCTTGGGGCAATCTTCATTGTCTCTAATTATTTCCTATTCAAACGCATATTTGGAACCAAAAAACTACCTCCAGGGAGTCTAGGATGGCCTGTGGTAGGGGAAACCGTTCAATTCCTTCACAACCCTGCAAAATTTGTTGTGACAAGAATGGGAAAGTACTCCAATGAAGTGTTCAAGACTAACATACTTGGAGAAAACACTGCTGTGCTATGTGGACCTGCTGGCAACAAGTTCATGTTCACTAATGAGCAAAAGCTTGTCAAAGTCTGGCATCCACACTCTACACAAAAGATTTTCTACTCCAACAAGCCTCAACAGGCTCCTCCACCTCCTCCAAATCCAACCCCTCAAGAGGCAGGCAAGCAAGGCACGTTGCGGTCGACGGGGTTTCTTAGACCAGAAGCAGTGATGAGGTACTTGGACAAGATTGATTTGATCACCAAGCACCACTTGGACACACACTGGGAGGGAAAACAAGAAGTGAAGGTGTACTCACTAGTCAAGACTTACACTTTAGCCTTGGCTTGTCAATTGTTTATGGGAGTGAATGATCCAGACCTTGTAGAAAGACTTGTTGGCAAGTTTGATGAGCTTTCCCATGGGATTCACACAATTGCTTGGAATATTCCGGGAATGGCTTTCTACGGTGCGAAAAAGGCCGCTGTTGCGATTAGTGCTGAGATTCAACAGGTGATCAATCAGAGAACAGATGCTATGGCAAGTGGGGTTCAGATGCAGGACATACTGTCTTATATGATCAAAGCAGGACAAGAGGGGAAGTTCAAGGCCCTTGGTGATATTGCTGAGGCAATGATGGGTTTGATCTCTGCTGGTTATGGAACTACAGCCATAGCCCTCACCTTTGCCATGAAATATATTGGAGAGAGACCTGATGTCTACCAAAAGATACTCGCAGGTACCTAAATACCTAATAGCTTAGAATCTTACAACTATGAAAAAACAAATCATATTTTGTGCTTTTGCTGATTGAAAATTTGACCATTTTGAGCAGAGCAAATGGAGATCAAATCCTCAGAAGGATTTAATGGGGTACTTGATTGGGATCACATACAGAAGATGAAATACACATGGAACGTAGTGAGCGAAACCATGAGACTCAGAGCACCTCTGCAAGGAATGTTTAGAGAAGCCATGACTGACTTGACATATGCAGGTTACACCATCCCAAAAGGGTGGAAGGTATGTTCATCAGAACTGCAAAAAAGATTGGACATTTCTCAATTCTTAACAATCAATGAATTGATTTTGAATTTTGGGTTCTATTATGTGCAGCTTTATTGGACAGTGAGTTCAACACACAAGAACCCAGACTACTTTCCAAACCCAGAAAAGTTTGATCCTTCAAGGTTTGAAGATGGAAACACACCATACACATTTAATCCTTTCGGTGGAGGTCCGAGAATGTGCCCTGGAAAAGAGTATGCAAGGGTTGTAGTTCTTACTTTCCTACACAATGTTGTGACAAAGTTCAAGTGGGATCTTTTATGTCCAGATGAGAAAGTTATTGGGGACATGGCACCAGCTCCTGAACTTGGCGTCCCAATCCGCCTTCACTCAGCCACTTAAGCTGGTTAAGGCTCTGTTTGGCAGAGCGGAAATCTTGATTTTCAATGCTAACGGAAATGCTGTGGGAAATATGATGAGCTTAAAGCTGTAGAATATGCTGTGAGGTGTTTGGCGAACTAAAAATTGATGCTAGCGGAAATGTTGTTGAATTAAAGTATTATAATATTAGATTGTATAATTTTTATATCAAATTTTGTTATTAAATTTAATATAATAAATATAGTTTTGTTAATAAAACAATTTATTTTTATTAATCGTACATTATTTTAAGTTTTATAACTCTTAAATATTAATAAATTGTTTTTATCATTAAATTTAATTTAATAAATATAATTTATTATTAAAAAAATTAAGTATATTAGAAAAGAATTTATATCACAACTGAAAATAATTTTATTAAGTAGAAAAATATATAATATTATAATATTAAACAGAAACTGTGTATATATTATTTAAATTATGGGGCCCACATTAATTATTATAAAATGTAAAGATATAATCATTACATGGGTCCCATAATTAAAAAAAATAAAATGTTTAGGCGGATCCGTTGAGAAGCTCCATGTTGGAGCTTCTCATATGACAGCGGAACCGCTGCACCAAACGAAATGATGAGAGCGGGGTGCAGCGGATCCGCTTCCGGATCTGCTGCACCAAACAGGCAGTTTATGTGTGTTTGTTAAGGATTTGCAGCTAATCCTTGGATGTAGATTTGCAGAATTACTGCTCCCAAGTGAATGTGAAGGTGGTTCGGATCAATAAAATCTATTGGTTTCTTGTTTCTGTACTTTGATCTGCACCTACAATTATGTTTGAAATGACCAAGTCAAAATGAAAAAATCAAAACCACACAGTGCACACCAGTTATGAGGGCACTTTACAATGGTAAATGGTTGTTGGACCAACAAAAATATTGTCTTTTGTTGGTGTGGTTGTATTGAAAAATGTGTTTTGTTGATATAACTGTATTGAGAGACGTGCTTTGCTGATGTGGTTGTATTAGGATTGTGTTTTTTGGTGTAATTTTGTTGGGGATAAGAAGGAGGCATGAAATGTTGTTGACCTCCATGTTGGGTGGGAAGGGATAATGTATAGAAATTTATGTTTTGCTGATGTGGTTATATTGGGACATGTGTTTTGCTGATGTGGTTGTATTGAGAGACGTGATTAGCTTGACTTTTTGTGTAATAGAGATGGGATCGGGGGCACCATTACAATTGCACTGATCAGGCTAGTCAAATTAAAATGATCGTCAAAATTGACTACTGAGGGCACTTGCAATGGTAAAGTGTTATTGGGTCAACAAAGATGTTGTCTTTCACTGATATGGTTATATTGTGAAACGTGTTTTACTTATGTGGCTGTATTGCTAAAACTGTTTTGTTGATGTAGATGTATTGATATTTTGTGTTTTAGTGTAGTTTTGTTGTGGATAATATGGAGGAATAGAATGTTATTGACCTCCATGTTGGGTGGGAAGAGAAAGTGTATAGAAATTTGTGTTTTGTTGATGTGGTTGTATTGAAAAATGTGTTTTGCTGATGTGGTTGTATTAGAATACGTGTTTGACTTAACTTTTTGTGTAGAGGTAGGATCCAAGATTAATTTTGTTAGGGACATTAGCACTTGCACCATTGCAAAATTGACTACTGATTATAAAAACATATCTTCTTTGTTCTTCTTGCAAACGTGCCCTCTATATTTTTTGTTTCAATCTCTATGACTCTATGACTCATAATCCCACATGGCTAGTATCCCCTATATGTTTGTTTCAATATCTTATAGACTTATAATCTCACATTATTTGGAGAACACCAAACGATGTCATTTACAAGAAAAACTCAAGCTTCTCTTAATCAACAAATGTCTTTTATAGGCTTAAGTATTGTTAAGTGAGATGACACAAAAAAACAAAATTATGCGGGTTCGATATAATATCGGAGCAAAGTATCGATCCAAAGAGTGCACATAGTTTGAGATTTGACATGACATGTTGTTACTTCGTGAAAAAGGGGGAAAAATTGATTACTAATTTGTTTTAAAGTGTCACCTAGATGTTCAAAATATGATTATTATTTTTTTTGTAGTTCTATACGCCAATTATCGAATCGTAAAAACCAACTGCTTTTGTTAATTTCTTTGATCTTCATCATATGTTATAATTTATGATAAATTGAAAGAAATTTTATTAAGTTGATAATTGTTCATGACGAAAGGATTGCAGACGGAGTAGAACAGAAGGATCGCATAGGTAAACAAGGAATTGTAGAAGGTGGCCTAAGGGAGAATTAGTCGAAAATATAAGAAAACAAGTTTAAAGAACCAAGATCATCTTGCTTGTTTATGTTAAGAGTTTCTAATTCTGAACATGGTTCTTTAACACATTGATGTTATGTATGCGTTCATGCTATACCCAGAAATAGGTCTTTTGCAGGAGTGTCTGCGAGATTGTAATCAGGCTCTTCAAATTTCTCCAGGGTATGCAAAGGTAAATATGGAATATGATGTTGCTTAATTTGGATTTGCTGCCACTCCCCCGAATGTGTGATTTGTTTTTCTTTCGCTGATTTATTCCTGGGATTCATTTTACAACGGAGTTTTTCGAAACTCTATCTGGGTTATTCCTGCATATTACTCTACACATGAGACCTAAAATAATTATGAGTAGCTGTTAAGTAACGGTAGAAGTTTCTATAAACTCTACAAACAACATTTCAGCAGGGTGTTTTGATTGCTTTTTAAGAGGAGGAGGAGGAGGAGGAGGGGGAAGTGTTGGTAAACAAGTTGGGCGTATTTGTTAAAGGTTTGATTGAAAGTGTGTAGTTTATTCTCTCTCAAGGAGGCAATATATAAGTTACAATTAATCACCAATCAGTGATACACGGGTATCAATTATCCTTTGATAAGGAAACTGGAAATCAATCATATAATAAGAGAATATTATGTTGACTTGTTTAACACCCCCTCTCAAGTTGGTGCGTAGATATCTACTAAGCCCAACTTGTCCAATGAGTCATGAAATACCCTTGTAGATACGGCATGAGTTAAAACATCTGCTAATTGTTGATCTGATTTTACGAATGGAATCTCCACCAACTTATCTTCTAGTTTCTCCTTGATGAAGTGTCGATCTACCTCAACATGTTTAGTACGGTCATGTTGTACTGGATTATCTGCTATCTCCCTCGCTGCTTGATTGTCACAATATAGGTGCATTGGTTCTTTTGGCTTGAACCCAATTTCAGTGAGCAAAATCCTAATCCACAAAAGTTCACAAATCCCTTGCGCCATCCCCCTATACTCGGCTTCTGCAGAGGATCGGGCCACCACATTCTGCTTTTTGCTTCTCCATGTCACCAGGTTACCTGCCACGAATGTAAAGTAACCAGACGTAGACCGCCGATTAACAATGTTACCAGCCCAGTCTGCATCCGTGTACCCTTCTACTTTCACATGACCATGCTTTCGGAAACTCCAATCTGCATCCGTGTACCCTTCTACTTTCATATGACCATGTTTGCGGAAACATAATCCTTTGCTCGGGCTTCCCTTCAAATAACTCATAATACGAGTAACTGCTTCCATGTGATCTTCACTTGGTGCATGCATGAACTGATTGACAACACTTACCGCATAGGCAATATCGGGTCTCGTCAATGATAAATAGATCAACTTTCCTACCAACTTCTGATATCTTTCTTTGTTTGTAGGAATTTGATCCTCATAAATACCCAGATGATGATTTTGCACAATTGGAGTATCAGCCGGCTTGCATGCAAGCATACCAGTTTCGGACAGAAGGTCCAAAACATACTTCCGTTGTGATAAACAAATTCCCTTCGGAGAACGTGCAACTTCAATACCCAAGAAGTACTTAAGTCCTCCTAAATCTTTCATCTCAAACTCTGACGAAAGGTGCTTTTGCAATCTCTCAATTTCTTGTACATCATCTCCTGTGACGATCATATCATCAACATATATGATAAGCAAGGTTACTTTCTTACCATTATGTTTGATGAATAGTGTATGGTCTGAGTTTCCTTGCCGATATCCATATTTCTTCATAGCTTGTGTAAACCTCCCAAACCACGCTCTGGGTGATTGTTTGAGGCCATATAACGCCTTATGAAGCCTGCAAGCTTTTCCTTTTGAATCAGGAACACCGAATCCTGGTGGAAAATTCATGTACACTTCTTCTTGTAGGTCTCCATGTAGGAAGGCATTTTTTACATCAAACTGTTTAAGAGGCCAATCAAAATTAGCAGCCAAAGACAATAAAACTCGAATAGTATTCATTTTTGCAACAGGAGCAAAAGTTTCATGATAATCGACTCCGAAAGTCTGTGTGTAGCCCTTAGCTACCAGTCTAGCTTTGAACCGATCAACTGACCCTTCTGCTTTGTGTTTAACTGTGAACACCCATTTGCAACCTACAGCTTTCTTACCCGAAGGAAGAGAAACTACACTCCAAGTTCTATTATTCATTAAGGCCTCCATCTCTACTCTCATTGCTGCAGTCCATCGTGGGTCTTGTAAAGCTTCTTCCACCCTTGTAGGAATTTTTATTGCATCAATCTGGTGAACTAAAGCACAATACGATGGTGGTAACCGGTGAGTAGATACATAGTTTGTAATGAAATACTTTATTTTCTCCTCCGGAGAATACCTCTCAGGTGGTTTCCCACGATTTTTTCGAGGAGGTAATGCATATGAACTTTCTACAGGACCACAATTGTAACAAGATTCAGGGTCAGGGATACTTACCTCCGGGATATTGGTAGGACCAGCAGATCTTGGAGGTGATACTGGAGGAGGGGTTTCTTGTGCTTCATCTACTACACACGGCACTGCATGCAGAGTCTCTGATGCTACAGTCTCAGTTTCATGCACTACGTCAGGCACGGTCACTGCTTCAATCTCACTCTCGGCTGTAACAAGTTCCCCAGCTTCACTTTTGGCTTCAATCTCAGTTGGGGGTTCTTCTAACACTGTACCGAACTGACCATAACCCTCATCATTACATTTAGGTTCCCCCTGAGGATCATGGTTGGTTCGGGTAGGAGGAAAAAATAATGAATCCTCGGAGAACGTAACATCCATTGAGACATACATGTGACGAGAGGAAGGATGATAGCAGCGGTACCCCTTCTGTTGGGGACTAAATCCAAGAAATACACACCGCACTGCACAAGGATCTAGTTTACTTCGTTGATTCTTGGGTAAGTGCACATAAGCAACGCAACCAAAAACCCGAGGTTCTAAAGTTAAAGAAGAGCAAATAGAGACATGATCAGCCAATGTTGCCAAAGGAGTTCGAAAATCTAGAACTTTAGAAGGCATCCGATTCATCAGGTAGACTGCGTAGGTGACAGCATAACTCCAATATGTTTGGGGAACACTTGCACCAATCAACAATGCTCGTGTGGTTTCAAGGATATGCCGATTTTTTCGTTCAGCAATCCCGTTTTGCTGTGGGGTTTGAGGGCATGTAGTCTCATGAAGAATGCCTTTATCCTGGAAAAAATTAACAAGGTCGCAATTTATATACTCACCACCATTATCGGAACGAAGCACCTTGATGGGGAGTGAATATTGGTTTTGAACCATGTAATAGAAAGCTTTGAATATGCCACTGACATCGCTCTTATTTTTCATCGTATAGATCCAAGTCATCCTAGTGCAATCATCCACAAAGGTGATAAACCACCGAATTCCAGACAAAGTAGTAACTGGTGACGGTCCCCACACATCAGAGTGAATTAATTCAAACGGAATAACTCGTTTATTAAAACTAATAGGATAATGAGTACGATGGCTCTTGGCCAACTTGCAGATATTACAATCTAAAGAAGACTCTGAAATATTCTGAAATAACTTAGGTAATAATTTTCGTAAATATCCAAAGGATGCATGACCCAACCTTCTATGCCAGAGCTGGATGGTTTTGACACCGGCATTATCACTACCTTGGACTTGATAAGCATGCCCTGAAGTAATATCCTCCACGTAATACAACCCCCTCCGTTTAGTACCACGCCCAATGATCTCCTGAGTCCGAATATCCTGGAGTAAGCAAAACGTAGGAAACATCAGTACAACACAATTTAACTGAGTAGTTACTTGTCCTACAGACAACAAATTACTGGATAATGCAGGTACAAGTAAGCAGTTGTGTAGAGAAAGAGTATGAGTAAGGGCTACAGAACCCGCTGCAATGACAGGGATAACACTGCCACTTGCTGTAATAATACTATCTCGAGGAGGATGAATTGTGGAATTCAAAAAAGCCGGATTATATGTCATGTGGTCCGTAGCACCAAAGTCAATAATCCATCCTGTATCACGGGCTGCAGAGATAGTTAGGGCAGTGCCCATATTACCTGTATCACGGTTGTCATCTCCTTCAGAAATCATGCTGAGGAGAGATAATTCAGAATTGAGACCATCTATCTCGACAGCTGTTGAATTTGAGTGTCCGGTTGCTATGGCTGCCACTCCTGAGCTATTTTTTTCTGGATTTGTTCGCTTGTTACCCTTCCCTCGATTTTGCTTTCTTCGTTCGAGGAACCAATCTGGGTACCCATGAATTTCAAAGCAGGTTTCTTTAGTATGTCGAGTTCCATGGTAGTGGCTACATTTAAGCTTGTCCTTCTCGGCTTCTTCTGAGTCACGTAGAGGCCGAGAGGTGTTTTTAGGAAAAGACTTGGTAACCATGGCCATGGATGAACTACTTTCTTTACCTCCAAGCATAGTTATCTGTCTTTGTGCTTCTCGTCGGACTGTATTAAAGCACTCTTCAATCTTCGGGATTGGCTTCATCCGGAGAAGATCACTCCGGATTGAGTCAAAGCCATCATCTAGTCCTGCAAGGAAATCATATACTCGTTCTTGTTGGATCTCTTCTTTCCGGGTTTTTATGTCGGCAGCGCACACCATCTTGTTGGGACGTCTCTTATCAATTTCCTGCCTGACTCCCTTTAATTCTGCAAAATAGAGATTTACCTGGCGGCCCGCTTACCGTGTCCTTGTTGCTTTACAACGTAGTTCATAGTATTGAGATTCATCCTCACCATCATAGAACATCTGAGAGACGCTATCCCATATCTCTTTTGCTGTTGGAAGTTCAATAAACAACCCAAGTATGTGTTGTTCCATGGTCCTCAATAACCATCCACGTACAAGGGCATCCTCTGTTCGCCATCGCAAATAGCCCGGGTCCTTCTCGTCAACTGGTTTTGTATGACCAGTGAGATACCCAAGCTTGTTTTGGCTTGCTGCATGGACCTCCATCATCCTCGACCAGATTTTGAAGTTTGTATCACCTAATCTGAAGCCGAATGCAGTCATGTTGGTGGATTTAAGAGACCCATTTGGATTACTGATTGTTTCATTAGAACCACTCATCGTGGTAGTTGATATGGTTAGTGGAAGTACTCCACTGTCATATGTCATGTCTCTTGTCTTGAGACACTACAGACTGTTGTGGTTTTGGTTAAGAAGAATGGAGAAAACGAAGTGGACAGCGAGGGTTAAAGGAAGGCTTTGATACCATGTTAAAGGTTTGATTGAAAGTGTGTAGTTTATTCTCTCTCAAGGAGGCAATATATAAGTTACAATTAATCACCAATCAGTGATACACGGGTATCAATTATCCTTTGATAAGAAAACTGGAAATCAATCATATAATAAGAGAATATTATGTTGACTTGTTTAACAGTATTTGGTAAGGCGGTACACAAAGCTATATCGACGGGACCGCCCCACCAAACACCAGATTTTTGAGGGCGATATCGCCCACAAAATGGAGCGTTACCGCCCTCCAAGAAAAAGCTCCATTTTTGGAGCTTTTTCTTGGGCTGTTTTGGTGTTGGAGTGGGATCCTCGCCAAAAAGGCATGGGTCCTACGGCTAAAAGCTGTATATTTATTTTTTAAAATTTTTGTGTGGGTCCCAGAATTATATTAAATACATTATATTTATATTATATTTAACACAAGTTAATAATAGAATTTTATAAATTCATAATTATAAAATTACTATTTATATTAAATTAAAATAATTATAATTTTTACCTAATAAATTATACTTATAAATTAATAATAATACAAAAAAAATATATTTTATATAACTTAACGAAAATGATATGTGTCCCTAATTCTCCCATCCCTAAACTTCCCTAATCTATGTGGCATGCCAACTTAGCATGCCACCTAGATTAAATTACAAAAATAAAAAAAGTTGTATATTTTCTCCCGTTTCTCTCTCATAAGAGTTTCTTTTCTTATTAATCTCTTTTTCTTCTCTCACATGTCTCTCTCCTCTCTCTCGCTCTTATCTTTCTCTCTCTTGTTCTTATCTTTCTCTCTCTTTCTTCTCACAACAAGGGTGACGTTTCATGGATGCTTCCAATTCCAAATGATAGATCGTTTGCCACTAACGCTTCTACAAGCTCAATCGCCCAACTCACCAACCATGGCTTCCCCTCTCAGTCGTGTCGTCGCCACTCGCATCCTTCCCGTCGCTTCCAGAGCATGATTTTCTCTCTCCTGCTCCTCTGTCACTTCTCACTCTTCACTCTCTCTTTTCTCACCAGCATGTCCTCTCTCCTTTGCCAAATGCTTTTGTTTCTCTCCTTTCATCTCCCATTTAAGTCTCAATAGTTAGGTGTTCTTTGGTTTATTAATTATCAATATGTGTAGTTTGGTTTTTGTGTTTAATATTGTTCTTGAACAATAGTGCATAGACGTGTATGTAAAATAAGGATTGCTATTGATTGAGTTGGTCTCTGAGTTATAGAGATTGAACAGGTTGTCGAACGTAATTCTACATGAATCAGTCACAATTACATCCGTACATAGAAGACCACTCCTATCATCACATCAAATAGATACATTTTCTTATGACGCAATGTAACTAATTATATTGACAATGTAATAAGCCATTGCAAGGTTTGTTTGCATTGTTCAAAATGGAGAAAGTGTTGTGATCTATTTTGGAAAATGATGATTGATCACGCTGATAGTAACTAGACAATGTAATAACAGAATATCTTATTGGGATGTTTTGGCTCAAATAGATACGGTTCTTTATTACGCTGTCCTAATGGACAGTGTAACTAATTATTTTGACAGTGTAATAAGTCACTGTAAGATTTGTTTGCGTTGTCCAAAATAAAGAAAGTGCCTTAGTGCGAGATCTCTTTTGGAAAATGATGATTAGTCACGTTATTTGCAACTAGACAATGTAATAAGGCAATATCCTATTTAGATGCTTTGACTCAAATGGATACAGTTTATTATCACGCTGTCCTATTGAACAGTGTAATTAATTATATTGATAGCGTAATTAATTAAATTCAATGAGTAATAAGAAGTCAAAGTATAAAATCTCATGAAAATTCCATCTACAATAATTTCAATTCATTTTCTATGACAACTAAAACACAAACAAATTGACTCAGTGCCTTTTTTACACTGTCCAATCTGGGCAGTGTAATAAGATACTATGCCCCTTCAAAATAATGTAATAAGCCATTGTCTTCAATCATTAAAATAAGCCCAGATCGACAATATGAATGGGTGAAACAACAAGAAACAGTAAGCGATCTTGTAGATCTTCGATGTTGAAGATGAATATGTTGAACAAGAAACATCAAGTGTCTTTTCTTCTTCTTGTAGGTCTCCAGATCTCCCTAGACAACATCGTTGGAGGCTCCAATTTGCTGATAGACGACATTAACGGCAAGGAATGGAGAAAAATAGATGGAAACCCGAATCGAAAGGAAGAGCTTGGGAAGGAAGTTGTCGATGGAAACCCGAGTCACAATGTTGATGCTATAGATCTTGAGTAGAAGGTCGTTGATGCCATGGATCTTGAGGAGGAGAGGGAGAGGTGGGGAGGGAAGAGAGAAGAGGGGATGGGTGGAGGATGGGGAGAGAGGCGAGAGAGACACGAAGAGAGAGAAATTATTTAAAAATCTTTCTTTTGCTTTTATTATATTTTTCTTTTTTTTAAATTGCTTTGTCATCATGTCTAGGTGGCATGCCACCTAGTTATGTAAGTTTAGGGATGTATATTTTAGGGATGTGTAGTCTTACCCATAACTTAATTGTTAACAACAATTAACAGCTTTACCAAACACGTCACAATTTATTTCAGAGCTTTAAGCTCAGCTTTTTTTCACAGTTTAACAGCTAGCGTTGAAAATCAACACAACCGCTTTATCAAACACACACAACATAAGATGTTTGCAACATATACCACAGCGTTTCTTACATGTTTGGTTGCACAGCGTGATTGAGCGTGTGCTGCTAGTGGTGCCACTACGCACCGGTTCAACGAAACGCACCCTAGAGTTGATCATGTTTATTTTGTTTTTCCTTCTCTTCCCCTAGACTTGTATTACACCTCCATGGTGGCTCGAGTGCCTTCTTAGGCCTCTTGTTTCTTTTGCCGATTCTTTTTGCCGCTGGAAATATATTGTCGGTCTACGACCTTTTCAAAAGAAAAGGCTCATATAAAACAAATTGTAACTGAAATTTGAGTCAACTCAAATCATTCTGCACAAAAGTAAAATAAAAATAATAAAAAAATTGTTCATGATGAAATGAAAACTAGTCAAATTAAAATATTATTCGAAATTTAATTATTTGGAAAAAAACAAAAACAGTAAATCAAAAAGACTATTAAGGCGGCTTTGCTAAAAAATGATGGCTGACGCCAATTTGGAAAAATTGCTTGCAAGGGAGTTGAAGTCATAGCTTTGACAACTTGTTCAAGTGCGCTGTATATTTGTATACTTGGTTCGTGTATAATTGTCCTCTTATTCATTCATACCATTAAAACATAACCATTATGTGAGAATTTTTCCGTGTATATATATATTGTGTGTGTAAGACTTGCATGCCATTAAAATAATCACGTGATTCGCTGATACAATAAATTCTAAGGGAAAATTAAGCTAGTCAAATTAAGTTGCGATATCTTATTATAGTTGGGATTTGAGGATCAATTGATTACATAATCATAATAAACCTTGTTTTGAACGAGTTCAAGGGTAATCTCTGTGTGTATATATATATATTATAATAAAGTCTTGAGAGAAAATTAAGCTAGTCAAATTAAGAAGCAATATCTTATTATAGTTGGGATTTGAAGATCAATTGATTACACTCATAATAAACCTCATTTGAAGTATGAACAAGTTCAAGTGTGTTGTGTGTGTATATAATTGGTATTGGAGCAAAATCTCGATCTAGTCGGACGAGTTTCTAACTGCTCACTTGTTGGGTCTAGCATAACTTAATCAACGAGTGCGGGAAGTATTAAAATAAAAAATCTCGCATTGGTCTGGCATAACCTAGCCGAGTGGTTTATAAGTAAAACCCGCCTCCTCTCACATTGTATGCGCATTTTATGGGCCTAAAAACCAATGACGACAGTTCATGAAGAACAAATCCGTGTGAGCCTATGGTCTAAAACAGACAATATTTACAATGTGTTTGGGTTGAGAATTTCTAACACTCATTGGACAAAGCATAATGTAATCTTACTTGATTGAATGTGAAATTAGTCCCTCACTCCCATTACATAAAAGTCTCATTAAAAAGTCATGCAATAGGAAGATGAATGATAACGTATAACAAAGGAAAAAGTTGGTAGGCAGACATTTAATATTTTAATGGAGAATAAATCAACACTTCAAGAATTCAAGTAGATATTTTTAAAATTTTGGTTAGTCTTCGTTGATTGCATATAAAATAAATTCCTCTTGGAGTGCTACGTAGAGTGGACGACATTTCTTCGCACACTCACCAAATGAAATTAACTGACTTGTATATATAAGGTCTTTGAAAATTTGATCCATTTTTGACTTTGATAGTTCTATCATGAATGAGGCACGAAGGAAGAAAGAGTTTCTTTATTCATGTGGTGTGGAGTACCATGCCAAGCCAGGACACTATATATAACTTTTCATTTGGAGTTGCACAACACAGAGCTATACACATTCAGTATGGCATTTTATCAAACACTTTCCGTGGATTCAATCTTGGAACCTAAAGTCCTTCTGCTTGGGGCAATCTTCATTGTCTCCAATTATTTCCTATTCAAACGCGTATTTGGAACCAAAAAACTACCTCCAGGGAGTCTAGGATGGCCTGTGGTAGGGGAAACCGTTCAATTCCTTCACAACCCTGCAAAATTTGTTGTGATAAGAATGGGAAAGTACTCCAATGAAGTGTTCAAGACTAACATACTTGGAGAAAACACTGCTGTGCTATGTGGACCTGCTGGCAACAAGTTCATGTTCACTAATGAGCAAAAGCTTGTCAAAGTCTGGCATCCACACTCTACACAAAAGATTTTCTACTCCAACAAGCCTCAACAGGCTCCTCCACCTCCTCCAAATCCAACCCCTCAAGAGGCAGGCAAGCAAGGCGCGTTGCGGTCGATGGGGTTTCTTAGACCAGAAGCAGTGATGAGGTACTTGGACAAGATTGATTTGATCACCAAGCACCACTTGAACACACACTGGGAAGGAAAACAAGAAGTGAAGGTGTACTCACTAGTCAAGACTTACACTTTAGCCTTGGCTTGTCAATTGTTCATGGGAGTGAATGATCCAGACCTTGTAGAAAGACTTGTTGGCAAGTTTGATGAGCTTTCTCATGGGATTCACACAATTGCTTGGAATATTCCGGGGATGGCTTTCTACGGTGCGAAAAAGGCGGCCGTTGCGATTAGTGGTGAGATTCAACAAGTGATCAAGCAGAAATCAGATGCTATGGCAAGTGGGGTTCAGATGCAGGACATACTGTCTTATATGATCAAAGCAGGACAAGAGGGGAAGTTCAAGGCCCCTGCTGATATTGCTGAGGCAATCATGGGCTTGATCTCTGCTGGTTATGGAACTACAGCCATAGCCCTCACCTTTGCCATGAAATATATTGGAGAAAGACCTGATGTCTACCAAAAGATACTCGCAGGTACCTAAATCTATAATAGCTTAGAATCTTACAACTATGAAAAAACAAATCATATTTTGTGCTTTTGCTGATTGAAAATTTGACCATTTTGAGCAGAGCAAATGGAGATCAAATCCTCAGAAGGATTTAATGGGGTACTTGATTGGGATCACATACAGAAGATGAAATACACATGGAACGTAGTGAGCGAAACCATGAGACTCAGAGCACCTCTGCAAGGAATGTTTAGAGAAGCCATGACTGACTTGACATATGCAGGTTACACCATCCCAAAAGGGTGGAAGGTATGTTCATCAGAACTGCAAAAAAGATTGGACATTTCTCAATTCTTAACAATCAATGAATTGATTTTGAATTTTGGGTTCTCTTTTATGCAGCTTTATTGGACAGTGAGTTCAACAAACAAGAACCCAGACTACTTTCCAAACCCAGAAAAGTTTGATCCTTCAAGGTTTGAAGATGGAAGCACACCATACACATTTAATCCTTTCGGTGGAGGTCCGAGAATGTGCCCTGGAAAAGAGTATGCAAGGGTTGTAGTTCTTACTTTCCTACACAATGTTGTGACAAAGTTCAAGTGGGATCTTTTATGTCCAGATGAGAAAGTTATTGGAGACATGGCACCAGCTCCTGAACTTGGCGTCCCAATCCGCCTTCACTCAGCCAATTAATCTGGTTTTTATGTGTGTTTGCTAAGGATTTGTAGCAAATCCTTGGATGTAGATTTGCAGAATTACTGCTCCCAAGTGAATGTGAAAATGGTTCGGATCAATAAAATCTGTTGGTTTCTTGTTTCTGTACTTTGATCTGAACCTACAATTAATTTTGAAATGACCAAGTCAAAATGACAAAATCAAGACCACACAGTGCACACCAGTCATGACCAGGCTAGTCAAATTAAAAATGATCGTCAAGATTGACTACTGACTATAAGACCATATCTTATTTGTTCTTCGTGGTTTCGATATTGACCACTGACTATAAAAAAATATCTTCTTTGTTCTTCTTGGTTTCAAGATTGACTACGGACTATAAAACAATATCTTCTTTGTTCTTCTTGGAAAAGTGTGCCCTCTATATTTTTGTTTTATCTATATTATACTTTACAATATTAAAAGATAGGACTCGTAAAGAATTAGTCATCGAAATTCGAAAGAACTTTTGTTACAAAATCGTCATCCAATATTTCAAAATGAGACAAAAGGATCATCCGGGCACATTTTGGAATAGTTTCGGGTAGGAGTCCCACTGATATGCCATTTGGTCAATAATTATTGGGCTAAAATATCATTTATGTCCTTGAACTATCATAGTTTTTTCGATTCTATCCTTAAACTATGAACTCAGTCATTTCTATCCTTAAACTATCAAAAAATTTATCGATTATGTCCTGAGTCACAACTCCAACGAGATATCTGTCGGATTTTGTTGACGTGGCATCAAATTCTGGCAAACAATACACATGGCATGTTGATGTGTCAAGAACTGAAAATTTTAATTAATTTATTGCCAAATATGAAATGAAATTAAAAAAAAAGAACAAAAATCTAAACCCATATCTCACGGAATCCCAATTTCAAAATCATTGAACAGGTTCATCTTCCACGATGCCGTTTTCACTCCCTAGCTGACACTAGTCGCTTCACTTAGAGCCATCTTCTTTGTTGGTAGAGGTACTGAGAGTGTTTCGAGGAATTGGGCCATCTCCTCATATGTTTCGATTCTATCATTGCTAGGGGTTCGGAAAATGGAAGGCTTGAATTGAGAGCCATTGCGAAAGATGAAATTCTTCTTCACCGTTTGACTAATAAAATTGCAGTTACGAAGTTGGAGTAAATGAAGAATATGAACAGCAAAAATTCCAAACTAGAGAGAAATTGGAGATTTTTTGTTTTGTTTTTTATTTTAATTTGACAGGTGTTAAAAGTTTATTAATTTTTTTAAAATTTTTGACATGGTCAGTACGCTAGGCATAATGTCATCGGAATCTAGAGGCCACATCAGCAAAATCTGACAAAAGTCTCACCCGAGATTTGACTCAGGATAGAAACGGGAAAAAATTGAAAGTTTAAGGATAAAAATGACTGAGTTCAAAGTTTAAGGATAGAATCGTGAAAACCTTGATAATTCAAGGACATAAAATATATTTTAGCCATAATTATTGGCCAACAAATGCTTACGTGGCAATATAAACTATTTTTGAAAAAATGATGTGGCAATATATAATAATTAAAAAAAACTGATCCATTTCTTTGATTCTTTCACCATGGACAATGAATCGGTTGAAGGTGTAGGCGGCGGACATGGCAGTGGATTCGACGCCGCCGCCCAGCTCGCACGCGGCCAAGTAGAACATTTTAAAAAATTTCTTCTCTCAATTAAAGGAACTACAGAAGATTTTGAATCCGATTTATATCTGGATCAAATTGATTACAAAGAGAAATAATAGCAGTAAGAGAAAAATCACAGAACATAATTGTCTTTCAATTCCTCAAAGAGAGGGCTCGACATCTTCTTGCAAACTCCAAATTGACCAATTCTAAATTGAGATTTGGGGACAATAAGAGACATTTTCATTTGTCTTTCTAATTGACCAGTTCTAAAAGAAAAATGGAAAGTTTGAGATTTGGGGATAATGAGAGATGAAAATCAAACGCATCAAACGGAATCTTTGTCCATTCTGTGAAGGCCCAGATGTGCCAGAATGTATCTCCGATATCCACTGTCTCCTATCGAATTGCCTGCTAGCATGTCTTACGCTTTGTCACAGCACCAACAGCACTACGGTGTGCCGCCTCTACAACAACTGAGCTCGTTAAGTTCGACGGCTATTTCTCCTTCTCCAACAACCTCGCCCACCTTTTCGTGTCTTTTGTTTTCATCAGCGGCCACCCTTGTCTCGAATTGCTCCAAAGAGACTGTAATCGAGGCTGACTTCCTTGATTAGGGTTCATCAGTTTTTTTTTTTTTTTTTATTTTGTGAAAAAAATATTATTTATTGCCACATAATTTTTAAAAAATATTATATATTGACACATAAGCATTGGTTGAGCTGGACGCCAAATAAGCATCTACATAAGCAGATATTGACCAATAATTATTGACTATATGCCACATCAGCGAGACTCCTGATCGAAACTATCTCAAATCTGCCTGGGTGATCATTTTGTCTCATTTTGAAACATTAGATGACGACTTTGTAATAAAATTTATTTCGGTGACTAATTCGTAATAAGTCCTATCTTTCGGTGCTGTAAAGTATAATTAACCCGACATATAATCCCACGTCGCTAGTATCCTCTATCAGTGCCAGTGCTGGTTCATTGGGGAGGCCGACCAGGTAGTTGCCTAGGATCTCTCATGAGAGGGGCCTCACTTTTTATTAAGTTGTATATTTTTTTAGGTGTGTACAGTGTACTTGCCAATTGATATAAGAAAAAATGTCCTAATATATTGTTATTTAAGAAAAAAAGCCCATTAACCCAAATATAAAATGACACATCATCACATATATAAAAATTAAAAAGTGTAATTCATTGACCTAGAACTTTGATTGCCGTGTAACCCACTAGCAGAGTAGCAAATCAAATCCGAACTGTACAAGTACAGGTCATAATTGTAAAATAAGAATTAAAGAATTGAAAAAACACCAGTAAAAACCAAAGAGTAAGAGAACATGTTCCGTTGTTTGTTGTCTACTCGTCTTATTGAGAAGATAGATTGAACTGTTTGGCCATATTATCTATTGAGAAAAAAATGACAGCTAAACTTGATCACAACGATTTAATTGACAATTTTGCACACCAAAAGGCTAGAAGAGTGTCAACCTTTTCTTCTTAGATTTAGTTTAGCGTTATTTGGTTTCATTTGATGTAATAAATTTATAAGTTTGAGTTGCTTAATTTATTAGATATTGGTGATAATTTATGTGTATTCAATAACTAATTATATTACATTTTGGATTTATTAAATATGTTGAATTTCAGATTTATAAAAAAAATATATTTAGGGGATAAGAGCCTCATTTTCTTAACTTGTCTAGGGCCTCCAAAATGCTGAAGACGGTCTTGTCTCTATATGTTTGTTTCAATTTTTTATAGACTTATAATCTCATATCACTTGGAGAACACCAAGCGATGTGATTTATAAGAAAAACTCAAAAGTATCTCTCAATCAATAAATATATTTTTTGGGCTCAAGTACCGTTAAATGAGACTGCACAAAAAAACACAATTGTGTGGGTTCAATATAATATTGGAGAAAAGTATTGATGCAAGGAGTACACGTGGTTTGAGATCTAACATGACATATTGTTACTTCGTGAAAAAGGGGGAAAAAAGAGAGAAGTTAAAGTAGTGTTAAATCACTTGAGTTGGAGGTGTAAACGGTCAGAGATTTTTTCAAGTTTTTTATAGAAATTTAATCAACCGATCAATTAGTTATACACTTATTTTGGTTATTTGATCGGTTCTCACTAAATTTTTTTTTTTTTGGAAATAACCGACTATTCGATCGGTTAACCATTCAATTCCGTTATTCGGGTAATTTTTAACAATCCTAACTCGAGTGATAACATAGTTGGTGAATCTTTCTTGGGGCCAACATGTATGAACTTGTGAGGTCTTGAGTTTGATTCTCACTAGGAGTAATATCATTATAGCCACTCGGTGGACTCTTGCTTAACTTATCATTTACATTACTTTTTAAATTTTTTTAGTTTACATAAATATAAGAAAAGTGTGCACACTTAATGGGCCCAACACTATGGGCCTTATCCATTAAAAAGTAAAACTTAACGGTTAATTGAGCCCAACTAAGATCCAGTCCAACCCAATAACTCCAATTAAACCGCCCGGTTACGATTTCCATCCAGAACGCACGCTTCTCCTCTTCTTCTTCTTCTCCAGATCTACCAAACGAATCATCGACGATCCCATCGAGAGAAATGGCAGCTCCAGACCAGCTCTTCAATCTGCGAAACAACTTCTACTTGGGTGCTTACCAAGCAGCGATCAACAACAGCGACCTCCCCAACCTCTCCCCGGAGGACGCCGTTGAGCGCGATTGCCTTGTCTACCGCTCTTACATTGCCCTCGGCAGCTACCAGGTCTTATTTTCCCTCTCTTAGAGAATTCCCTTCTGCGTTTTCTTAATAACGTTTCACTTGCTTATAGAGGTGTTTGTTTATGTGTTATCAGCTTGTGATCAATGAGATCGACTCCTCCGCTGCTACGCCCCTCCAAGCCGTGAAATTTTTTGCTCTCTATCTCTCCAGTCCTGATAATAGGGTTTGTGGTTTATTTATTTAGATTGTTAAAAGAATAATTTGGACGCGCATTGTTTTATCTCTGGGATATTGAGATCTGATTGCGATTTGATCGTTTGATTTGTGAGTGAATTTGATGTATGATAAATTAAGTCCTTGGAATTGAAACTCCTTCAGTTCTCAAATACGAAGTTCCTTTGGTTTTTTGTAGCCCAACAAATTTGTTACTGGTTTTACGTTCTGTTATGAAAGGAAATTTTCACATATGTTTTGCGGTTTCGAAAGATTAGTTTGTAAAGTGCATCGATCTTGCTGTTTGAAATAAATCCGAAGCTCCCCTCTCAAACACAATTGCACAACCTACCTAGACTCTATTGAAGAATCAGCTTTCTGTTATGTTTTGTTTCTGGAAAAACTTAATATGGGTAAATTGATTGTGAGTTTGAACTTTGAAGCTGTTGAAGTTAGTTAGCCATAGGAAGTATAACTGAGTGAAAAAAAATTTACACTGTTAATTAGATGTAGGGACTTTTTTTGCAGGAATCAACAATTTCAAGCTTGAAGGAGTGGTTGAATGATTCCGCAATTGGGAGCAACCCTATTTTGCGGCTGATTGCTGGGACCATATTCATGCATGAAGAGGACTATAATGAGGCTTTGAAACACACCAATACTGTGGTTCATGCGGGGAACATGGAACTGTAAGTTGGACATGACTTCTTCAGCACATCTTGCCAGTTGCAATCACGAATGGAATATATTCCTGTTTTTGGTCTTTGATCTGTTCCTCTGCTTGATCCTTGTTATCTTCAATGACTTTTCCAACTTCTGGGGGTTCATTTACTTGGGTATTTTAGTTATCATAAGTAGCTATAGATGATCAACTAGCGACCCATACCATTGCAACATCTGGAAGGGCAATATGATGATCTGAGTCTTAACATGCCCCAGACAAAATAACTACCTCCAGCCAACTCTAGCCAACTGAGGGCAGTAAACAATCTTGCTCCATCCAACCAAGAGATCTAACCAAATAAGTGGATTTTGAAAACATGTCAGATAGTTAGGTATTTAAAACAGTATGACAATATTTTGTGGGTAGCATAAATTCTTATTTTCGTGTGAATCTGTGGGTTCTGGGTGAGATATGGACCGTGGGTTAACTTGTGTAAATAAGATTTTCAGCTAGAGGCACGATGGGTGTTGTACTTTGTAAAGAAGAGCTATCAAATTTTTGGAAATTATTTCATTGTCTCGGATCTTAAAGTTGATAAGCAATTGGATCTGCATCCTGTGTACTTCTTTGTCATCATGGAACTTCGATTCTACAAAATAATGATGTAGTTTTTAAACTACTGATGTAGATTTAAATGATGTAGATTTAAACTAGGATTGAGCAAAATCAGACCTTAACCCCCAAATCAGCCCCAATTCACGAACCCTAGAACAAAAAAATCTAACTAGAAGGGAAACCTTCACCACAAAGGATTCCTTGACGATTAAAAAGAACAAATTAAAAAAGAAAAACAAAACTTCTTGCGTTAAATAATCTTTGATAACTTAGCTTATTTTTCAACCTTTTATTTTTTATGCTCTCTAGGAAAAAATTTGAGCTGTTGTTATGGTTTATCAGTTTGTTAAGCATGGCATCCTATCCTTCTTTTTGCAGGCATGCATTAAATGTCCAAATATACATAAAAATGTATAGATCAGATTTTGCGGAAAAGCAGTTGCGGCTTATGCAACAAATTGACGAGGACCACACTCTTACTCAGCTCGCAAATGCATGGGTGAATTTGGCAGTGGTGTGCACATTTTTTCCCAGCTCTCTTTCTTTAAAAAAAAGAAGGGGAAGTTATAGAAAAAGAAACGAAACTGAAAACAAGTTGTAATCATATTTTGCCTTTTGAAACAGGGAGGTTCCAAGATACAGGAAGCATATCTTATCTTCCAAGATTTTTCTGAGAAAAGTATAATCACAGGGCTGATCCTGAATGGGAAGGCAGTTTGCTGTATGCACATGGGAAACTTTGATGAGGCTGAAACTTTGTTGCTTGAAGCTCTAAACAAGGCAAGTTTTGTTTCTGTTGATCTCATACTACTTGATGTCATTCTGTGAAGAAGAATGATTACTTCACTGCATTGTGTAACTTCACCATATGTGTCTGTTTCAGTAATTGGTGATTTTTGTGGTAAAAAATTGAAAAGTGAACTGGAGTTATAGACTTATAGTGAATTGTTTCAAATATTCTTGTGTATCTTTTCTTCTTGAAATCGTCTATTGAACCTTAATTGCTTGACAATAATGTATAGCTCCTAGATTCTGGGAATGGGTTGACATGGTATTTTTTGGTAACTGATCCAGGATGCCAAAGATCCAGAAACTGTAGCCAATCTTGTTGTATGCAGTCTTCACCTTGGTAAACCTTCACGTTATCTCAGGTAAATGTCTCTTTAGTTATTCTATTATCTCCTCAATTCTTGAATATACAATTTGAAATGGATGAAAGTATGCATAAAGGTGAACTTTCTTTATTGTTAGAGAATACTGGCTTACATCATGAGAAAAGGCATCTCCGTTATGCGGGGAAGGCCATGTACAGCTACCCACTCTACAACCCCCAGTGATGGTGGGAGGTTTGTGCCCTTGCTTTGACTCTTTATGATGAACCAAAACAGCAGTGACAAGGGAGGCTTCTTTTGCTTGGTGGTCTTTGTTTTTAGTGGTGTTGTGTTTTGCTAGTCAACCTATTTTTTCATGTAAATGACAAAATAGAAATAGTATCCCTATTTTGGAAGGTGGTTATTTACATGCCACCCTGTTGCTTTCTAACATTTAAAAATAATTCATCACAAGTTGTGCGTGATCACCTGGGAAAGCAATTTGCTCTATGTTTTTATGGGTAGCAATGTTCTTGGTGCTCTCAAATCTGCTAGCCATCTTATGAGATTAATACCTAAAGTTTGTTTAGATTTCCAGGATTTTCAAGTCCATCAAAGCTCTCTTATCTTGCTCTTTAATGATGAAATCATATTTGTTATTGACATTGTTTTGCAGCCAATTGAAACTTTCTCATCCCGATCACATACTTGTGAAACGTACATTGTCAGCAGAAGAAAGCTTTGAGAGAGCAATGCAAGCAGTTGCTTGAAAACTGAGATTTAGACAACATGATGAAAAGTGCTTGGTAGTCCTGAAGTGTTACACTGCCACCTTGATTACATTTTGGCTTCTGTAATTTACGGGAGAAACACAAAATTATATTGAGAATATTTGCATTTGTCTTGGGTGTTGGGATATATTTTGGGTCTCAAAGCTTGATACAAGTAATTTTCATATATTGATTGTTTAAGAATCTTCTTTTCTTATGGCTTTTGTGTTAAATATATTTTAAACATGTACTCCTGAATTGTAAGCGTAATGCTGCATGCTTCCTATTCATTATTTTCTCATTAGGCTTTAATACTGAGGAATGGTTTCATTGAAAAGTGTGAGTTTTACCGTGGGAGGGATCGTTGACAGTCGTTTTTAACCAGGATATGGGTTTTGACATTTTGTAGAAAAATTTTAACACTTCTTTTGTATGGTTTGTGAAATAGAAAATTTCAATTCCAAGATTTGTGGCCGTAACCTCATTTGCACTCAACATGGAAACAGCCAATTGAATTCATATTTGCCCCATTATACTGTATGACTCGATAAAGGCTATACCTGCGCCTGGGCAATATATATTATTAAGCTATAATCTATCAATTACATATAATGAATTGGCCACTCCCTACAACTAACCCTTACTCGTAAGAAGGGTTAAAAAAACTAACCTCGGTTCGAAACCTTCTTCTATAGAGATAGAAGTACAGCATTCTCTGTGCTGCCGAGGGGTTTGCATTGAATTTCTGTAGTGACTAAACTTCTCAGGAAGACATCACTTGAGAGGATCCATACCCGTCGCGGTGGGACTTTTGCCATCTCCATGCTACCTGCAAACTCTTCTGAAGATCAGTGTACTGTGCTGTCCAGTTCAACTCACGCAAGATCTTAGTCGGGTCACTGTATACTTCAGCATAGTCACCAGGCCGTCGGGGCAAGTAATCAACTTTGATATCTACTCCAGTTGCCTTCTTACATGCCTCCACAAACTCCTTTACTGATCTACCTGATAACAATAACCAATACAACATTTAAGAACAATAATATGGCAAGTCATGTGCATCCATGATTAACAGAGAACAATTTCCGTATGATGATTACCGATCAATTTACCTTTTCCAGTACCAACATTGTAGATTCCGACTTTGCTAGGCACTGCCTTCTGGAGAGCTTTCACGTGAGCATCAACCAGATCAGTAACATCTATATAGTCCCGGACACAAGTGCCGTCAGGGGTTTTATAGTCCGTTCCTTTAACCTGCAGCGATGCCAAAAGTCTAAATTAGCACAGACCCCATAGGAATTATAAAACGCATTTATGTGTACCAAGCACTTGCACTACAACTTCATCTGGACAAGCCTAATAATTACATTTATCAATAGAAATTGAAAAATGATAGTTTTATACATTCAGCTGAAACTTCTCTAGATATTCTCAATCCCACTACGGACTACCCAAACAGAGAGTAGTAATAAAAGCCAAAGCCAATGAATCAAGTCCAGAAAAAGGGTAATAACAGTTTTAAACTCCAAACAAGAAACCACCACTGAGAATGCAACTAAACAACACGGATAAGTTTGCACTTCTTCTTCTTCTTCTTTTTTTTTCTACTTTTTGGTAACTGAGAATGACACCATACAAGCTTGCCCTTTGGGTATTCGATTTGGGTCTAAACTCGGATTGTCAGGACCGCGTTTAAAGTTTGCACTTCTACTCTTACTCTCAAGATGCTCAACTTTCATTTTTTAATGCATATGTAATCAACAGGTGCTCCTAACTGTTGTTTTGAGTACTGTTTATCTATATAAGAACTTGGCTGGCCAATCTATTATTGCCAAATCTATATACCAACATCTGAAAAGAAAAATCAAGGGAAGAGAGATCACCTTCAACCCATTCATAATACCACGAGCAGCATCAAAACAAGCACCAGAAATTCGACCATGCTCACGAAGTTCAGGTCTCGGAGCTTCTCCTAGTCTGCCCTCTGGATCTGATCCAATTACATTGAAATATCTGCAAGTTATTCACAAAACTCAAAATTAATTCATAGCAGAAGTATCCTATTATTAATCAATCGAGTGACAAAAGAAATGGGAGTGCTAAAATAAATCTCCAAGGCCTCTTCAAATGATTTATAAACTAAATGGAACCAATGTGAAGGTAATGCCAGAATACACCATTTTTTTTGAACCATGAACATCTAGAGTGAATTCAGGGATCTTAAAGGAAATACCAAAGGACAGCATGCCTCGTAAACCAAGTCGTATAATTCCCAAATTCCAACAATAATGAAGTGAAAGAAGACATATGCAAAATAATGAGAATTCTATATTACTGCACATAGTACCACCAACCTTAAAATCATAACTGCCATGTCTGAATTCTTAGAAAAATCCAGGATGATATCTTCTGCCATCTTCTTAGCTTTCCCATAGGGATTGATTGGGTTCTGAGTTTGAGCCATACCAGAGATAAATCAGTGGAAAATAAATTCATATGCATCAAAACAAATTGTTGCATACCAACTTTTTATTTTATAATAAGTCAATACGTATAATAGTTAGTAATTTACCTGCGGAGTTTCTTCAGTAATGGGCATCTTCTCAGGCTCGCCATATGTTGCACATGTACTGGAATAAATCAGAGTCTTCACACCATGAGCAGCCATTGATTCTAGCACTACCAGGGTATTTGATGTAATATTGTGATAATACCTGTGCATTACAAGCCAGAATTATTATTAAAAAGGGCATTTACTACTAAGACATTAGGTTGCAAAAATTTTCGACAAGACAATTTGGGACACTGGTTTGCAGACTTTGTCTCAAAATTCATGTCAAGTGAAAGTGAGATTGATTGTCCACCACAAGTTTTATGACACTTTACATGGCCACTATAGATTGTAAGCAATACTTACTTAAGAGGATCAAGCGTACTTTCGCCAACATAAGCAACTGCTGCAAAATGCATCACAGCATCAAATGCGTTTTCTGAGAATATTTTGTTAACCTGAACCACAGTTAAGAAAGCAAATATGCATCCAATTTAAACTGTATATGACTTTAAACCTCTTGAATCAATACCGAATGATATAATGAGAATAGTAAGGATACAGCTTTTGCATCCCCCAGGTCAGCACATATAAACTGGAGCCTCCCAGGTTCTGGAAATAATTCTTGTAGAACCCTGACGGCACCTATATTTCCCCTCGAAAGGTTGTCCTGTTCTCATAAGAGATCGATAATGAATAATGCCATCAAACATCAATATACATAATTCAGAAACTTGAAGCCTTGAGGAGACATACCACTATGGTTACACGATATGATTCCTTAAGAAGCCGTAAAGCAGCATGTGAACCAATATAGCCAGCACCGCCCGTCACTAGGACATGAGTTACACCCGTTTCACGGATAGAAAACTGGAACAAAATAAATCAAGAAATGGAAAAAAAATATCTGTGACTGCCAGGAATTATAAAAAAGGAAAGAACATTTCGACCCGGCATAGAAAATCCAACAGAAAAACTTTAAAAAAAATCCAATCTGAGTCACTGTTTCTCAAGTTTAATCACTTGGACAGGAATAAGATACATCTGGAATCCACTGGCCTTGTGAATGAACCAACATTCCAGCTGTCATGTTATCACTCATTCAATATGGTATTTGCATTTGCTCTTCAATCACTAATTACTCGAGAATATGGAAATAATATTTTGACAGAATAATCAAATTTTATAGCAGAATGCTGCCTGAAATCTGGACACAATATCACACCGATGTTTGTACTAGCCGATCAAAATTTTGTAAATAATAGAGATATTGACTGTCTGGTTGTGATAAAGTCCTACAATCCAACTAAATTAGCATATTTCCTTGTGCATCTATGCATAAAATGAACATTATATGGTCCAAACTAGTGGCAGCCACCAGTTTCCTAAGACATGAAAGAAAATGCTAATATTGAAAACACATACAGTCTCCTACCTTTAATTCAAGATCTTATTCTTCAACTTCAAACTAAAAAGAGAAATTTAACATGGTTTCTAATTATAAGAATTGATTCTATTTCATATACCAACAGTCATTGTAGCATAAGTAGTCAAACTCAAAGTAAGGAGACCTAAATGGGATAAAGAAGTTACCGGGCTAGGGCTATTAAAGGTTGGGGATTGCTTCAGCACAATAATGCATAAGGCTGTCAAAGCAGCAGCCAAAAGGACCTTCCCTACAAAATTACCCTTCCTTTTCGGGTCTGCATAATCCATGCCTGCAACAAGGTTATAAAGGCTTAAATAAACCAAAAAGAGCTACACTTAAAAAGTGAAAATCCCCTGTGAAGCCAAAAGGACCAAGTGGAATGGTCATATCAAAGTACAACAGCTTCACAATTTTCCAGTAACTACCATAAACATCTTTCGGTCAATCAAATTGAATGACATATAGAATATCAGAATTCTGAATTAAAAGAATATGTTTTGGTAAAAGTTCCAAGCATCTGAGCAGGCAGATATTGTAGATTCCACTCTCGTTTTCACAAGGATGCCAAAGGTACCAAAATCCATGCTTTCATCTTCCAAAGAATAGAATATTGATACATTCTAATTCACGTAACCGGGAAAGCCTATAAACTCAGTGCATATCAGGTATAATTATTTACATAAATACTCACCAGAGAAAGGCATATTTCTAGTACCCCTTGCTTGAGTTCTGGCCCTGCCAAAATTTAACATTTGGGAAATCCCTTCTTAATAAGTAGTCTGTATTCAAATCAGATCCTATGCCTTGTAGCAGTGATCAAAGAAGATATCTTCTTGTTTATGGTGTCGGTAGAAAATACTGCAATTGAAATCAGGAAATATACCAGTTAGTCACAAGTGAAGCACACAAACAAACAAAAAATGAAGGCAACAACAAGAAGTCAAAAGCTAGCCGGGCCCTGTAATAGAATTTCACAGAAATAGCAAAAAAGTTTTTAATTTCATAGAGAATTAAAATCTTCACTACTGAAATAGCCAAAACGCAGAGGCAGACACCATATAAAGATCCAGAGAAATCATTAAACAAACATGCAAAAATAATAAAAGAAGAAAGGGAAATTAAACAAATTCAAGTCCACTTATTTATCAGAGCATATCTGGAGTAGAAAAACATTCCGAAGAATCAGAATTCAAAAAAAAAATCGAATTCAAACATATGATCAACATCTGCGAATAAACAAACCCAATTAAGGATGATAGCGGCAGAGGAAAACAAATTCCAAAATCCGAGATCCATCACAAAAAACGGAATAGAACCCATCTGTTATAACATAAAAAATATTCTGAATTGAATCCAGATGAAGCCATATCTTTGCAGAAGATTTATAAAAAATTAAACTTTTAACAATGAAACAAACAAACCCCAAACAGAGAGGCGGAGAAAACATAAGCTGGGTCAACAAAAACACCGCCTGAAACTACAAAAACAGCAATAAACGGACTCCAAACACTGCGAAAATTTAAGACAATATATACACATACTAATATTTCAAAGAAGCCAGAAGATCTCAAAAAAAATCACCGACATTACATCACATGAAAAAAGGAAACGAAATCCCTGAAATTTAAAGGTATTCAATGCACATGCATCCAAAAAACAACACAGTACGCAAAGGGAGCATCTACCGAGATTAATCTTGAGTAGAACCCACGATGATCGAAAACGTAAGAGAGAGAAAGGGGAGATGGAAATTTGAGAGAATTGTGTATGAGAGGGAAAGGGACGACCAGGTCTTGATGAGAGAATACGTCTCCTCGTGAACACGAACGAGAGAGAGACAGAGAGGAGGAGAGTATGAGAGTTCCAATAGGCGACGAATTCTGTGCTTCCATGTTGGTGGTGTTGTCGTCGGTCCAAGTTTGAATAGGAAAATATTTGGACTTCCTTTTTTAATTTTTTTTTAAATTTAATTTATTACTATTTTTAATTTTTATAGTGAAATAAACTGAGGGGGTAGGTGTCTTTGGCTCTTTGCACTGCATTTACTATTATTTATTATTTTTCTTTTTTTAGAAGATATTATTTATTATTTTTCCAAATGATGTGTTTTTAAATCAAATTAATTTGATTTTCAAATTTCAATCATATTAATTATTTGACCCTATGTATACAACTGGAGAAAACATGCGGCTTTGAGCAAACGAATTACAAGCTGCCATATGGCCACCTCGACTCCCAATCTTCTAGGTAAACTTTAATCATACTTCTAAATTTACTAAAAACACCTCAATTTAAGTTCATTATCTCTTATACAAATCAACTAGGTTGATACCCCGCCCTACGCACGGCAATGAATGAATTTGGAAAATATGTAAACGATCATTTTCATTAGGAAGACTTCTCTCAACTTGAACCTCCAATTGAATTTGGAGAATATGCAACACCTAGTTTGGACCAAAATCTGAAGTTTTGGTTGTCCGTATATTCTTATGCGAGTGTGATTACTATTCAATCCACAATATCCATTGTTTCGAGTTTAAAAAAGAAGAAGAAAGGTCTCATTGACACCTATCGCTTTCAAGCACAATACATACATGGAGGAGTTTGCACAATTACGAGACAGTCATTTGTAAATCTAAGAACATCCAAGAGGACAATTATTAATAAAAAATGAGTTAAATCAATTTTAGACTTAAAAAAAGTAGCTGTTAAGTGACTTAATTAACTGTTAAGTCTTTTTCAAACTTTTTCTTTTAGACAAAAATGTCCCAAAAAGAGAGAAAAGAGAGTTTGAAAAAACAAGTAGTGAACAAAAAGAAATGTCAAAATCTGGTGTGGTGTCCCCCACCCAGAGGGAAAAGTAACTGCTCCAATGGGACACTTGCCATGCAGCCCCTCCTTTAAATTAATTTCGCATTGTTTAAAGTCTCAACGACAAACACAACAAAGAATGCATTGTCCCCAGTTCGGGGCTCCATTCACAGTCACGACCCGCTAGCTCCATTAACTACTTACCACTCCATGCCACCAAGGCTTCAGTTCAAATTTCTTAGATTTTAATTTTCTTAAAATGTGTGTGGTTATGGTATGGGAGTTGAAACAGTGGAACGCCTTTGTAACTGATATGTCAGAAAAAAGTAATTAATAAATGCAATAACTTAAATATTGCCGACTATATATGCATGCACCCCTTCCCCACTTGGCACACATGATCGTAGGGCAACTACAACGGCGCCCAATTTGCTCGATCAACAAAAATGTTGGTCCGGTTCTATCTTTATTATACAAAAATTCAAGCCAACCACATCTCTCGATACAACCACATCAGTAAAACACATCTCCCAATATAATCACATCAACAGAACACAAATTTCTATACATTATCCCTTCTCACCCAACATGGAAACCAACGACATTCCATGCCTCCATATTATCTTCAACAAAATTACACCAAAACACACAATCTCAATACAGTCACATCAGCAAAACACGTCTCTCAATACAACCATATCAGCAAAACACATTTTCTAATACAATCACATCAACAAAAAACAACATCTTTGTTGGTCTAACAACAATTTACCATTGCAAGTGCCTTTCTATATACACAACTAGTAAGTCAAACAAAAATTCCACATACCAACAAGCGATGACTCGATTGACAATTGATTAGGTTAAGTTACCAACAAACGGTGACTCGGTTGACAATCGATTAGGTTAAGTCAATGTTCAATTCTAATGAGAAATAAATTTCCCAATCATATTTAAAAAAAAAAATTTCGATCCATATTAACACACACATATATATAATATTTGTTTACTCAATGAACTTATTTTCATCATTAATTTTGATACCTCATCTCTCATATCATATGTGTAATGTGTCCATTTTAATCATTGCACCAGCGTGATTACATAGATATGTGTGTGTGTGTGATTATATGTATACATATACATACATATATACTATGACAAGGTGTACATATGGGGCCAGTTGTCTCTAATCGGATATGAGGCTGTATGCAACAGTCAGTCAAGAAGTTAGGAACCTTACCCTTTTCGAAAGGTCTGTTTATATATGTTATGTGCACTGGGGATGTACCTAACTTGGTGTTGACTTAATTGCAGCTTAATATTAAGATATATACATATATATATATATATATAAGTCATTTACCACATCCACTATATTGTAAGGTTGGACTTCTTATTTATTCCTAATGAAGTTACTTATTGATATTGATTAAATTTTGGATTTACTTTCCAAAATTTGTTGATGCACATATGTCGAAATTGGGTTGTTAAATTGCTAACTTTTTGTAATTGCATCTCGATCAGAATTAAATAGAGTTAAACTGTCTTAATTAATTTGTCTTGCTCGCATAAAATCCTAACTACTTTTTTATAGGAATCCTAACTCCTTTCAAATATCAACGCGCACACATATGGGTATACACAAACATATAATTAGTCATTAAGGATGTTCACGGTTGGTTTTGATCATTTTTTATTATTTTTCGACATAAATTTAGCCAGTTATTATCAATTTTAACGATTTTTCGATCGATTTTTCAGTAGATCTTCACCAACGAATATTTGATAATAATGAGCAATTAGGTGATTTGACAACCGACCGAGTGTTTCACAGTTTTTTGACAGCCCTATTGGTCACGGACAATCTAATAACCGACCAAGAAATGAAGAAAATGATAGGTCACCCGTACATATTGTCATGGCCATCTGAGCTAACATTAGTATTGGCAAACTTCATGCATACGTGGTTTGCTACATGTCCCTCCACGTGTATACCAACCACAAAACAAAAAGGCTGTTCACTATTATTCTTCTACCACAGGCTATAGTAGCAGTTATTTCTCTATGAGAGGAATAATTGGGGGTTGTGTGAGTACTCCATTGAGGGTCGCGTCTCTGAAGCTCCGCCGTGGTTTGAGAGTGAGTCTCTCTTCAGGTAAGGGAAGAAGGGAGGAGAGAAGAGGAGGGAAAGATTTAGAAAATTTAGGACAGATTGGTAGGGATAAGTAAGGGTGTTTATAGATTAAATTTTTTCAAGATTTAATAAAATGGGGAGTGTAAATAGCATTAATCTTTCTTTATGGTTTCCCAACCTTTTGACCTTTTTAGCTTTAAATTATGAGTGACAGGTGAGTAATCCTAGACTCCTAGTCCCCATGTGAAATCCACTAAATGGCATCCTTCCAGCTGTTTCATTTGGGAATCTCTCCGCTCCTCTCGAAGATTTTCCTGCTTATAGTTGCAATATTTGGCGTAGCAATCCAAGAGAAATTGGCAACTTGATAGTTTTGGGGATCTATAACAATGCTTCAGTTCCAACCACATTGATACAGCCCAATCAATCTGAAAAAGCCAAGAGAAAATTGGCAACTTGAGCAAGTGACGGTGGGCTTGTTACCTGATACAGCCCAATCAATCTGATAAAGCCAGAAGCTCATGAAAGTATTGATGAACGGCGGCTCGGTTGCATTTGCGACGATATCCTTGGGCCTTTTACGATATTTGGGGCTTTGACGTTTGGTGTCGTCAGAGCGAGCAAGAACCATTACTGCGGTGAGTCGCAACAAGCTCATAAGCGTACATTGCATTGCTGTATAGTCGATTACGGTGCAGGTAAGTGTAGTTTCTTATGTATAATTTTGAAGCACTGAGACCTAAACTCGAGACTTTTTTCAGTTTAATCGAGACTTAATTGGCTTTTTCAGTTTATCGAAACTACTTGTTGATGTTGCTGTAGACGAGAATGAGGATGAAATAAAGACCAAGAATGAGGGCAGAAATGGAAATGTCAGCGTGTTGCAACAGTGGCATTTGCATCTTCCTCGCTGCGTCACCAGTCGAAGCAGCTCGGAGTCGCTTCTGTTCCAACCGCGACGGAACTCACCCCCAAACAGATTTGCACCCTAACGGGGTGGGCCGACAAGGCGTTGGAACTCACCCCCAAACGGTGCCATGTGTGAAGAGGTAAAGCTTGGACGCAACGATGAAGCTTTGTCAACATGGGTTGTTAAAACATGAACTTTCAACTGATGCAGGTTAGTAATGTTTAGATATGTTGACCTTGATCATGTGCGAGTATTAAAGTCTTTCACTTGGAGACAAAAAGACAAGAGACAAACTAATGTGTGAATTTCTCTGTAAGTACCTATAAATTAAATAACATACATCACAATGTCTAAGTCAATTGGTCATCAATGTCATATTAGAGCGTCAAGGTATTATGTTAAATTACTTTTCATATTAATAAATTCTGGATTCCATTTGAAGGTTTCTGTTTTTGGGCTTTGAGATCCATGTCATGCCCCTGAAATATCCCCTCTACAGCTCGCTAGGAATGTGAGAGTAATATGTTTGTCTTGTCTGGGTGACTGACTTGTATACTTGAGTCTATGTAACATTGAAGAGGATCTGAATTTGTAGGATAAAATATACAGTTCCTCTTTCCTGTCAACATCATAATGAGAACTTCCTTGTCTGAACAGATCCTTTCTCACATCTACTCCTAATAAATAAATGGCTTGCTATTTCAAACTGAAAATGAAGTTTTCGAGACTTTATTTTTTAGTCTCCGAAGTTACCTTCCATAAATTTCGGACTTCAGTATTGGAATATTTCCAACAGTGACCATCATACATTCATACTGATCTTTGGTGTGTGTCAACTTGCTCAAGCTAATGAAGAAGAACTGTTTCCTTTATCTTTTTCAGGCAGTACTGCTGTTGGCTAGCATAGCAATGGCAGTGAAAAACATAGCCTCTGATCAATCTGCTCTTCTTGCCTTGAAAGGCCTTGTTACTCACGACCCTCTCAATACCCTGGAAACCAACTGGTCATCCAAGGCTTCTGTTTGTCAATGGATTGGTGTCACTTGTAATGCACGGCACAAGAGAGTCATGGCCTTAAATCTATCTTTCATGGGTCTTACAGGAACTCTGCCCCCTCATATAGGAAATCTATCATTCCTTGTTCAGTTGAGCATTAGAAACAATAGTTTTCATGGCTCTTTGCCTAATGAGTTGGGTCGACTGCGTCGGTTAAAGCAAATTGACTTCAGCTTCAACGACTTCGATGGAGAATTCCCTCCCTCTCTGTGCATTCTCCCAAAGCTAGAGGCTTTGAACATGAGATATAATGCTCTTGAAGGAAATATTCCAGAACTGATTGGTGTGCTTCCCAAATTGAAGACACTAAGCTTGGAATATAATCAACTTTCAGGTCCCATGCCTTCTACCATCTTCAACATATCTTCCCTGCAAATTCTTGACCTCAGTAATAATATGCTTCATGGTTCTGTTGCCTCTACCATCATCAACACATCTTCACTGCAATTCCTTGATCTTACCTTTAACAATTTATCTGGTAGCCTTCCTGTGAACATGTTCGATCATCTTCAGAATTTAAAGGGCCTTTATTTGTCCCAAAACCAAATTTATGGTGAACTTCCGATCAGTCTTTTCAACTGCAAGCAGCTGCAAGTTCTGTCATTGGCATACAATTATTTCTCTGGAGGCATATCCACCAGAATTGGAAATTTGACTATGATGAAGAGGCTGTATCTGGGTGATAACAATCTGGAAGGTATAGTTTGGGGTGAACATTTTTCCTGTTATTGCTTGTCTAAAATCTTTGTACTTATATTCAAAGTTTTCAATTTGGACTACCACTAAAGGTGATGACTATGCAGGTGATATTCCTCAAGAAATCAGTTACTTGGAAAATATGGAGTTACTGAATCACCTTACAGGTCCCCTTCGCTTTCTGAAACAATATATTCTGGTATAAAGACTTCCGCATTGATATCATGATTGTATCTAACACCTTTCTGTGCTTCGCTAATGAAAATTTCACAGGAAACATACCAGAAGCTTTAGGAAATTGTACTTTCCTCACAGAAATGAATTTGGAACTAAACAACTTGACAGGTACGGGTACTGTCACTTGCACTTAAATGTGGACTTCTATTTCAAGAATGAAAGAGTATCATTGATATTCACCTGAGTATATTAACTGTATACCCGCACAAATCAGAATTGCAGTTAGTGTGAAATCACGCATGCATGTTTGAACTAAACAACTTGACAGGTACGGGTACTGTCACTTGCACTTAAATGTGGACTTCTATTTCAAGAATGAAAGAGTATCATTGATATTCACCTGAGTATATTAACTGTATACCCGCACAAATCAGAATTGCAGTTAGTGTGAAATCACGCATGCATGTTTGAACTACAATTTGATAGTCCAAGGAAATGAGCAAACGAATAGTAAAATGCATCTATATATCAAGTATTAGTCATGTACCTTTTGGTAGTTTCCGAGAAATTTTTTGAGCTTCAACATGTTACTTAAATATCTGTTCTTGCTTTATTGCAGGTGAAATACCACTTGAAATTGGCAATCTTCCGATTCTCGAATATCTTAGCATCGGAAATAATAGCCTAACTGGTTCCATCTCACCTACAATCTTCAATAGCACAACAATGCAAATCATTTCATTGGCAGCAAATCGCCTCTCGGGTCATCTCCCATTAAGCTTAGGCAACTGGCTTCCAAATCTTGAGGGGCTTTTCCTATGGTCAAACCAGATTGGTGGAATATTCCCACTCTCTATTACTAATGCATCTAAGCTAACCACCATAGAAGTGGCTGATAACTTATTTACTGGTTTTATTCCTACCACATTAGGGAATTTAAGACAGCTAAAGTTCCTCAACCTTGCCCGTAATAACTTGACCAGTGAGGCTACTCCGGAGTTGATGTTCCTATCATCACTGACATATTGCAGAAACTTAGTTACTTTGATAGTATTTGAAAACCCACTCAATGGCATCCTTCCAGCTGTTTCATTTGGGAATCTCTCCGCATCTCTCGAAGATTTTTCAGCTTATAGTTGCAATATTTGGGGTAGCATTCCAAGAGAAATTGGCAACTTGAGCAACTTGATAGTTTTGCGGCTCTATAACAATGACCTGACTGGTTCAGTTCCAACAACAGTGATAGGATTGCAGAACCTCCAGGGTATGTTCCTTCATCAAAATAGGTTGCAGGGCTTTATCCCATATGAAATTTGCCAACTGAGGAGCTTAGTTTTCTTAAGTTTATACAATAATAGCCTGGAAGGATCAATTCCAGCTTGTTTGAGTAATCTTACTTCTCTAAGAGGTATCGACCTAGGTTTTAACGGATTAACATCCACAATTCCGTTGACATTGTGGAGCCTTACATATATCCTGAGCATAAATTTGTCGTCAAACTATCTTCAAGGCTTTCTTTCACCAGATATTGGAAATTTGAAGGTTGTGATTACAATAGATGTGTCAATGAATCAACTATCAGGTGATGTTCCAAGCACCCTGGGGGAACGCCAAAATTTGGTGCAACTTTCCTTGACACATAACAAATTACAAGGAGCCATTCCTCAGTCATTTGGAGGCTTGATAAGCTTGGAATACTTGGATCTATCTGATAATAACTTGTCAGGGGAGATTCCGAAGTCGCTTGAAGGACTCTTGTACCTTAACTATTTGAATCTGTCCTTCAACAGACTAGAAGGGGAAATTCCTGCTGGAGGACCCTTCGGTAACTTTTCAGCCGATTCATTTATGCAGAATTATGCATTGTGTGGTTCCTCCCGACTCAAAGTTCCTCCATGTAAATCTAGTACTAACAGAAATTCTATGAAAGCTGCAAAACTTTTACTGTTGATTTTGCTGCCAGTTGCCTCAGTAGTTCTTATCTTCGCCATCTTATTTGTCATCATAAGACGTCGAAAGAGAAATCAAAGACAAGATGCTGTTGAAGATCCGCCTCTTGCAGTATTGAGAAAAATTTCCTACCAAGAACTTTATCAAGCAACAGAGAGATTTAGTGAAAGTAACTTGCTTGGCACTGGGAGTTTTGGTTCAGTTTTCAAAGGAACACTTCGAGATGGGACAGCGGTTGCAGTAAAGGTTTTCAATTTCCAACTGGAAGGAGCATTCAAGAGTTTTGATGTTGAATGTGAGGTTATGCGAACTGTAAGACATCGTAATCTAGTAAGAATCATTACTAGTTGCAGTAACCTTGATTTCAAGGCCGTGGTAATGGAGTTCATGCCGAATGGGAGCCTTGAGAGGTGGCTATATTCTGAAGAACATTTGTTGGATTTCCAACGAAGATTGAACATCATGATTGAAGTCGCATCAGCATTGGAATATCTTCATCACGGTTATTCAACACCGATTGTCCATTGTGATTTAAAACCTGCCAATATCTTGCTAGATGAAGAAATGGTCTCTCATGTGTGTGATTTTGGCATTGCAAAACTTGTTGGTGAAGCAGACTCTACAGCACAGACCATGACACTAGCTACTATTGGATATATGGCACCTGGTGATGTTTAAACTATATTCACATGCACACACCTGTACACATACAGTGCTTCATTAATCAATCTAATGGTGTATTTGAATTTTGATTATTGCAGAGTATGGATCACAAGGAATTGTTTCCACTAAAGCTGATGTGTATAGTTATGGAATTTTGTTAATGGAAACTTTTACAAGATTGAAGCCCACAGATGAAATGTTCACTGAAGAAAGAACACTAAGGTGTTGGATTGAGGAAACATTACCAGTTTATCCACTTGAAGTCTTGGATGCTGCATTGCTGGGAAGCAAGGAAGTGAAGACTGGTTCTAAGAAGGATTGTGTGTCATCCATCATGGAATTGGCCCTCAAATGCTCAGAATTGTCACCTGAACACAGGTTGAACATGAAAGAAGTCGGAGCTTCGCTCCAACAAATCAGAAGAAAGTTTCTACAGGATGTTGAGTACCATTGACATGCCAGCATCATTTCATTTCAGTGGTTTCTTCCTAATAAGCATTGGTGATTTGGTGTTCTATACACTAAAGTTCTGCACTTCTGTACCAGCTTATGTTACACATTTTTTCCTGAATTCCTCTATTGATTGGCCTTCTTCGTGGGTTTTTTTTTTCCCTAAATTTATCTTTAGACATGTGATATGAGCCTAAACTCGGGTCATGCAAATAAATTTCTTATCAGATAATATGATAAATTGGGTCAAAATTCATCGTGCTAGGTTTCTTGGATTTGTGTTTTTTTTCTTAAATATCCATTTTTTTTTTTTTGGATTTCTGCAGGCTTGTACAATGTATCTCATGATCAAGTATTAAGTGTTAATTTATTTTGTACTTGGCAAAGCCAGCCAAACAGGCCCAGCCCATGGATATTTTAATGTAGACTAGACTAGAAAAATCGTGGGCCGGGCCCAACAGGCTAACCTACTTTTAGGTTTGGCATATCCAGAATTGTTTTACAGTGAAGCTGGTCCTGGTAGCCATGATTGTGTTGGCACAAGCGCATCGGGTGGTGCCCTCGCCAGTAATCGTCCACTCTCGTTATCCACAACGACGAACCGTGTGCTCGTGCTCGCCTTTCCCTAGCACTTCATATTTTTCTAAATTATCCGCTTCAAGGCCCTGTGGTGGTCGAAAGGCGAATGCGAGTTGTTACGCCAATCGAGAATGCAACGAAGAACAAAAGCAAGTATCGGAGGAAGAAGAAGAAGAGGACTATCAAGTGCTCACAGCTGTGAGAAGCAAGTATAACGACATTGTAATTGTGGACACCCCCAAATCCCGGGTCCTGCTCCTCGACTCAACTCGTATGTCACAACTCAGTTCGCCAATTTTTTTCCAAAAATTTGTCCATTTAAAAAACATAAAAAAGGAAAATTTATTGTTGCCGTTGTCTGTGTTATCAGATAATGTTCATAGCATTATCAACAAAGATAGCAAATGGACTGACTCTTATTGGGTATGTACATGCATATCAAGAAATGGTATACCTTCCTCTCAAGTTCATTTCTTTGGAAGATTAAGGAATTCCCAGTTGCTTTTTTTTTTAATTCAATTTCTTTGTTATTTATGCAGGATGATTTTGCTGCATTGCCACCTATTGTTCCGGAAGGTCCTATTGCCATGCTTGGCTTGGTAAATTTACTTAATTTGAACTGACATGGATGCAGGATGATTGGAGTCTTCATTCTTGTATCATCTGATTGTCTAGCGCTGCATATTGGTACTATTGAACCATTGCACTAAAGGATCCATTCCATCTGTTCAGGGTGGTGGAACTGCTGCACACTTGATGCTGGACTTGTGGCCTTCATTGCAGCTTGAAGGTTGGGAAATCGATGAAATTGTAAGCATTTACTAACGCTCTTTGTCATATAATTCAACTTGGCAAATGCTAAACAATTTCATTACAGATTCAATTAAAGTACTGAAGATTATTGTTCTTTGGCGTTGAGTAAGAAAAGATAAGGATGGTAAAGAAGAAACCAGAGTCTAAAATTTTCTTTCAACATTTTGTGTATTTCAGTTGATTGATAAAGCAAGGGAATATCTAGGACTATCTGCTCTTGAGAAGCATACTGAAGCTGGTGGTGTACTAAAAGTGCACATTGGTGATGCCCTTTCACCGTCTGGGAATATTTCTGGAGCCTATGCTGGTGAGAGTTCTCCTGATTTTGTGATTCAGCATTCCTTCTTTTCCTTTACAATGTCATGTGTGAACATGTGTAATCCATAGTTTATTAGGAGAACACAAAACCAGCTTCAATATTCAGGCATATCAAAAATACATCTTCTCTTGCTCCCACTTAGTGTGCCTGCAGATACCAAGTTATTATTCGCGGCCTCATATGTTGCAGTTATTTTAAAATTGAAGTGAATGAAATATCTATTTAACTGCTGACTTTGTTATCTTCGTTCCCGAAAATATTGAAGTTTCTCTCTTTTATTTATCTAACTTCTGCTAGCAACGATTATTCAGGCATCATCATTGATTTGTTTTCTGATGGAAAGGTTTTGGAACAGTTGCAAGAGGTTTGTACCTAAGTTGTTACTTTTGGGTATTTTTGGTTCATGTTTTGGTGTCAAGATATCTAAATGACCTTGTTCGTACACCATCCGGCTTGTTTGAAAGTTCCATTTCACTAAGTGACCCATCAGAACCTCACAAAAATCGTGAAACACTTGCACGATTCCTGAATGTTGGCAACTTTTGTCATCTCTTCAAGTTTAGCTTTGTAAGTTCTTTCTAGTGATTTTCCTAAGCAATCCAAAAAGGCAAAAACCCTATGCTTTTTTCTACTAGACGTTTACAGAAGTTGTCGGTGAACATGTGGCCTCAGTGGTAGAATTGCAGGGGTGTACCTAGAGGTCACATGTTCAATTCATGTAAACACTCTTTACATATTATGTGGGTAAGGTCTGCATATATCTTGTCTATCCCCAACCCCGTCCACTGTGGGAGTTTTGTGCACAGTAATTGTTTACCTTTCATCCAATTATGAGGTTTTAGCTTTATAGGGTATAGGCTACCTAGCTTGTGACATAAGGCACCATAACAATGATGAAAACAGCTTTATACTTAAAGTTTAATATATACTTCATTTGCTTGACACAGCAAATGATTAACCCCCCCCCCCCCCCCCCCCCCCCAAATTAGATTCATAGAGAGGTGATTGTAGGGAAGGTATGCACCTAAATGTTATTCTTGGCTGTGGTGACCTGTCTTTTTAGCATGCTGTCTTTGGCTGTTAGTCTTTTATTATACCGATTACGTGCTTTTTTTTTTATACATGTTTGGACTGTGTTTGGGCAGGTTACAACTTGGTTGGAATTGAATGATAGATTGATGCCCAACGGACGGCTCATGGTGAACTGTGCTGGTGGAGATTCTGATATTACGAATGGAGAAATCCATCCTCAATCAGTTGATGGTACTTGGATACAAAATTCTACAATCAAGACACTCTCTAAAGCCTTTCCTGGAAATGTATGGTATATCCTTGGCTTTGGTAGTCATATTATTCTCGCTGATACTGCTCTAAATATTAATCAGTCCTGCTCTTAGTAATACCCACTGGTTTCTCACTGGCTTGAAGAGAAACAGACTATCAAGTTCCATTTTTTTCTTTAAATTTTAAATTTCATCTACGATAATACCCTTCCATTTTGGAGTTTCAATTGCTTTTTTCGAAGCCCGAGAAATAGAACTAGAAGGTCAAGACTAATTAGAAAAAGAATTGTGAAGAATAAATCGAGAAATAGGATATTGAGTACAAGACCGAACACCTTTCCTCAAAGTAATCAGAAAAATTAATATGGCCGTCAGATCATCGCAACTATGATCATCATGCCTAGGCTGTTTGACATTTTTCTGAACTTTGCAACAAGCTGGGCATGATTGATAACTGTTGTCCTTTTTGTTGTGGAGGAACATCATGGAACGGCAAATGTGTTTATATTTTGAGGAATAAATTGCTTTTTGTGATGATGAATTGAATAATATAACCCTGTGATCCCGGTGAGGACAGATTCATTGATTCTCTCGGAAACTGTCTGTTCTCTGTTTTCTCGCATTTTTTTCACACCAGCATGCCCCCATAGCTTCTAAAGTAGCTGAGTGATATACTCATATGATAAATCTAGGCTTATCGTTTGATATTTGCTGAAGCAGTTATGTTGGAAGAGAATACCGAACGCACAAGGGGAAAACTTTCTTGCCCTTACAGGTCCTTTGCCAGATTTGACCGCATGGTCTACAATGGTCCCTGTCCAGTTGAGCCAAAATGTGAAGCAATGGAAGCTTATTGAGCAAACTGCATGTTAATAAATGCTTGAAGATTTGAAGCGGCTCCAGTCCAGTTATAGGTGATCAAAGAATCTATAACGAGACCCATTGGCTTGATGACCATGAAAGAATTATTGTAAATATGTTGATTCTAATGATTCATGTATTTTTCCATATCCATATTCCCATCAGAGACTATTGTCTTCAATCACCTGTTCACTATTTTCAAGTGGTGTAAGGGTAACTAATTGTTATCGGTTGGGTGGAGTATGATTAGCATCTCCATGTTGACATAATGCAAGAAAATTACTACATCCGCACCCTTACTGCCACTCGACAGAGCCGTACATGAGATTTTCACCTCCCACGGCTCCTCGTTCAATTCTTTTGAAGTCATTGGATCCTTTACTTGTTCAAGAATCTCCTCCCTCCTTCCACTTCGTTCCGAAGATTAAAAAATGACCTAATTAGATCCAACTGGATCCTGGTGTTTTCTGTACGTCCCTAGTCTCCATTAGCTCTCTCAAAACCCCCACCTTGTCCCAGTTGTTTGAAACAGCAAGCATGTTTGACAGCAACACGTAGGTTGATGGGTCTTTTTTGTCTAGATCTATTGCATGCTCTGCTGCCCGCTTGCCAGTTTCCACATCTCCATGAAGTTGACAAGCACCAAGCAAGGTCTGCCAAGCCAGCACACCTGCCTGAAATGGCATGCTTAATATCAACTCTTCCGCATCTTTAATATGTCCAGCGCGGCCAAGTAAATTCACCATGCACACATAGTGATCTTCAGTAGGGGAAATTCCATAGTCACTAGACATGGAGGAGAAATAATACCGCCCTTTCTCAACAAATCCACCTTGGCTACATGCGTAAAGCACACAAATGAAGGTGATGTTATTAGGCTCCACATCTTCCATCCTCATCTCTTCAAAAACCTCTATAGCATCTCTAGCCTGGCCATTTTGTGCACAAGCCATTATCATCGTCGTCCATGTAACAACAGAACGAGTCCTCATGGATCGAAAAATAATCCATGCTCCCTCCATGCAACCACATTTTGCATACATATCCAGCAGCGCATTATCCACGCACAAATCAACCTCATTCCCAAGTTTCACTTTCAATCCATGAACTTTCTTTCCTTCCTCCATTGAAGCCAAATTAGCACATGCATTAAGCGCGGTTGCGAGTGTAAATTTATTCGGCTTCACACCCATCTCCCTCATCTCACCAATAACCTCAAGTGCCCTTCCTGGTTCACCACACTGTAGGCATCCCGCAGCAATAAGAGTCCAAGAGCACACATCCCTCCACATCATCTCATCAAAAACTTTAAAACCTTCCACCAACCTCTGATTCTTTATGTACATATCAGCCAAAGAATTTCCTACACACTTCTCACTCCCATAACCACTTTTAAGCAACTGACCATGAACTTGCAATCCCATTTTCAAATCAGGAATAACAGCCAACCCAGTAAGCACGCTAGCGAATGTGAAGTTGTCGGGCTTCACTTCCTCACAACAAATCATTCTATACCAAAACCCAGGTAAGTCCAAGTATGGATCCTGCAAGTGGCCAGCCAGCATTGTATTCCAGGACACAGTATCCTTATTGTTACACTTTTCAAAAACTTCCAAAGCTTCCTTAAATTTTCCCTGCCGAATCAATCCCGTCAAGAAAGCATTCACCAGATATACATTACACTCCAAACCCAAGCGAACAATGAGTGCATAAATCTGGTAACAAAAGCTTCTGCATGATATCAACGAGCACGCCTGGAGCGCGCTTACCAGAGTAAACTCATTCATCCCCACCGTACCGTCACGATGCATGAAATTAAATATAGACAGTGCCTCACCGGGGAATCCCCACTGAACAAGACCCGCTATCAGAGCTGAGAAGGAGACGACATTTCGGTGGGGCATTTCGTCGAACAGTCTGAGACCATCGTCGACTTTCCCACCCTTCACGTACATATTGAGCGTGAAGTTTTGAAGGTACATAGAAAATGGAATGAAGCCCTTGATTAGCTTGGCATGGACGGTTCTACCCCATCGAGAGTCGGACTTTCGAGCACATTCGCGCAGAAAAGTGGAGCAAAGTTCCTCTTCTTCACTCGCGTCTCGTGTGTTCGAGGAAAGCCTCCGGAAGTACGCAATTGGTTTCCTTGTTTTCGTGATGGGTTGAAAGAGATTTGAGCGAAAGCATCTCAGTTTTTCATGAAACAATTTGCCGAAGAAGCCCATTTAGGCAGTAGTTAGCCTCTGTTATATACTTCTTATGTCAAGCTGTGCCTTTTAATGTCAGGCAGTAGGTTTGTTCTTTCCTTCTGCTGATATCCATCTCTAGGACATGTAGACATGTTCTTCCCATTTGTGGCCGATAGCATGATGCAGCGAGCTCCTCTGGTGGTCAAACCATATGTGATTAGTTTCTCTGGCTAAAATCTCTTAACTTTCAAAGATTTTGTCATTTTTTTCATGCATTTACTTACTAGGTGTAGTTATCAAATATCGTATGGACCTACTTGACCACATGACGACAAATCCAAGTCCGGAATACCCAACTTCACAGGCCTAATTGGCCCACTCTGGCCCATGCTGAAGGCCCATTCGCGACATTCGAGGCTCTATCCGTTGACAACACTCTCACGAGATATCAAACAGTGGTCCTGACACCATATTTGACGATAGCAGTTAACGTCCCCTCTCCTATCTACTTTACTGTATTCATAACGTCATTACATGACAGAGAATTTCTTTTGGCTAATGTTGGTGCCGCCACAACAGTGGGGTTGCCACAATAAAGGCGCCGCCACACCAAGGCTTCTACCCAGCTAGGGAATCTTTCCCCCTAAGGGGGAATCTTTCAATCCCGTTCACACCAACATCCTCGGACCTGACAAGTACGTATCCTCACGTACGATCTTATATCATACAATATCAATTCATTAATGGTCGCCTACACTATTCCCCATACTCTGACCGACACGTGTCACAGTCCCATCATATGTCCTAACACCATCACCATACTTTTCACCTATCAACTCTAACACGTCCGATATACTTGACTTTCATGCACATACCCCTGGGTTTTACCAAACAAGACATAAGTGGGTGACACAACTCTCGAGGCCTGTCCTCACTTTCATATAAATACTCTTCTCCTATCTTGGAGAGTGGATCGATCCGAACATTGCAAACCAGAGACATAAACTTTACGAGCCCTTACAGAAATACTCAGCCACAAACACCTTGCCATCGTCGGTCTTCCATCTCCGATCACTACTAACTTGATCGTCGGAACCTCTACGATCGGCACCCCCCGTCCGGTTTGAGAGCTTTCACAGTTGCTCTTGTTGTGCTGTTGACAGGATTCGAAAGTAGAGATGTGCCTCCACGTATTAAAAGTTGACTATTCAATGATTGTAGATTTTGCCCCTACACCAGGTAATTCGATTGCAAACTTTTCTTTAATGCAAACCAGCTTTCATGTAATGCCAGCACGCTAGAAGAAACAGTAACTTAGAAGCAGTAGTTTTTCTAAAAAACACAATTCATTCACTCACTCGGAAATGGCAAAATATAAAAATGATGATATATACTCAGTTGAACTCGCCTTTCTTCTTTTTTCCTCATATGTTTGTCTCATCATTTCAATTTTCTGGATTCAATGAAATGTTTTCTAGTTTTTGATCTGCTCGCAGTGTATACATGTATCAAGGTCTATTTGGAGCAGTATCTTTGTGGCAATGAGTTAGGTTTTAGCTCAATTTACAGATAAACTTCTATGCTTAGGTTCATATCGGAAGTCCAAATGGTAAACTTGAAAGACTTTTGTGCATGCGAGTTTAATGACCCAAGTTTGCACTCATATCGAATGTTAAAGGACAAACTTATATAATGTTGTCACCCAAAAAAAAACATTTATACATTCCATAATCGTTTTCCAACTAAAATGTTGATTAGTATTTTATAGTGTGTTTGGATCGAGGGATTTGGGAAGAATGGAAGAGAAATCGAGTTTCCTTCTAATTTCTTTGTTTGGATAGTTTAAAAAAAGTTAAGAAGAGGGATTTAAAGAAGATTGGGATAAAGATTTCATTAAAAGTAGGAATTTGGAGAGAATTAGGGGGAAGATTTCTTCCCCTTCCCTTCCCTTCTCTTCCCTTCTCTTCCCCTCCCGTCCCGCCAAATCACTCAATCCAGACACACCATGAGCAGAACAAGCTGTTCCTTGAAAAAAAGATTTAGGATCCAGCTCTGTTTCCATCAATTCTGCAGCCACTCCATTTTCCCAGTTCACTATACACAACAAACTTTGCTACTAAAACACCAGGCAAAAAAAAAAAAACCACCTAAACCCTAACAAAACAACTACCACTTATAAAGATACATCATTACTTATTAGTCAAGTAACAGCCTTCAAAGGAGTACACCGTTGCCATTGCAATAGCGGTTGCTGTTGCTGCTGCTATATATTTTACTACACTCTGATGATATGGCTGCCAGCTTACTATCATATCCATTTTGGTAAACATGTTGCTTCATAGACACCGTTCCGTTCTCTTTGCTGCGACACCCTTGTAAGAGAGATTCTAATTCCCCACATGCTGCTGCTATAAGCCCTGTATTACATGACCAAATATAATCATTTTACAGCAAATGCAAAACGAACTTAAAACATATCGACTTGAACTGGGTTGAGCAGGACATGTACCTAGGAATAAAGCAGAAGGTTTTCCTGGTCTCGATTTATATTCAGGATGGAATTGAGCTCCAATGAAGTATGGATGATTAAGTAGCTCAACAATCTGTATTGCAGATATAAACTTAGAACCATTGTTTTCATATAAATTAGTAAAGCAATTTGAAGTATTATTATGAATTCACACCTCCATACGCCGTCCTGTTTCATCCTTGCCAGTGAAAGAGAGTCCGGCGTGTTCAAGTCGCGCTACCATATCAGGATTTACCTACATAAGAGAGTATACGCATTCTGAGGCCCCAAAAAACAATTACATCTATGGAAAGCGTATACATTCCAGTTCCGCATACCTCATATCTATGTCGGTGTCTCTCGTCAATGAAGCTTCTGTTACCATATCTAAGGAAATGCAGAGGAGAATAGTCGGTCAACCTCAATGAAACTAATTGTTAAACTTCCTGATGACTAAACTTGCAATAAATTTCTGCATAAAAATTTTCAATGACAACAGAAGATTCAGAGATACTAACAACTTTGCAGACGTGCAATCCCTGACTTGGAAATACGTCCTCCTTGATCCGAGACGCATTGTGCCCCCCATATGGGTTGTTGAGCCCTGTTGGTACAATATATAAAGTGTTCATTCAGATAAAAAAAAAAAAAAAATTTACCTGATGTAGATTCAACACTAGTTAGAGCACTATAAAACCTCAGGCATGAATATGCAACAAGGATTCTTGGTGTCAAGATCAAACTCAGTGCTGTTTGCATCACGCAGGCCAAGTACCGATCGCGCAATCTCAATCACAGCAATCTGCATTCCCAGACAAATCCCGAGATATGGAATTCTGTTTTCTCTAGCGTACTTTGCTGCAAGAATTTTCCCTTGCACACCTCTGTCACCAAACCCTCCAGGAACAAGAATGCCATCCGCACCCTGAACATAGAGGCATCTCAGATGGTGTACAACAATTTAGGAAACAAAGCTATAGTCATGCCATCAAAACCAACATTAGGCAATGCAAACCTTCAAAGTGTTCCATGCAGCCCTATAAGCATCAGGATTCTGCAAGGGAAACATTTATGTAAGTATGTGAAACAAAAGGAAATAAAGACTACCTACAATGTCAAGATATGATTTACTAACCTCTTTGGCAGTTATATCTTCAAGTTCAGTTGCTGGAACCCAATCCACAATAAGTTTCTTGTGCCGAGCTATGGCTGCGTGCAAAAGAGCCTGCAGAATAAAGCATGCAACAAAACCATGGAATTAAAATCCCATTCCTAGCGATGTAATATTTTGATAAATCATGCTCTATCAAAGAAATTGCAGCCAAGAATGCAATAGAAAACTAGGAAAAGGACCCTAAATCGCAAAGTATCCCAATACCACTTTGAAATAGCCAAGTATACCTTCACTATAGAAAGATAAGCATCTGGAAGGCCTGTATACTTTCCAACCAAGGCAATTCGAACCTACGAATTCATGAGATAAAAAAGATAAACTTTGACCGAAAAATTCAATAAATCCAAATTCTGAAGCTGAAAGTTCTCAAGACACACTGGATCATCTGATAACATGTCACAGATTTCAGCCCTTGAAGTCCATTCATCTAAATTAGGCTCTTGAGCAACACTGCAGCATTGCAGAACATACTTGGGTGAGCATTGCAAGAAGCGAAAACCAATTACGTCGACAAGGACCATGGAAAGTGGGTTTATCACACAAACCTTAAAAGGTTCAACTTTTTCAAGATTGATTCATGAGCCTTCTGATCCTATTCAATAAAAGAAAATAAATACTCAATACCATTGTCATAATTTTCAAATTCATGAGATTGAATTTTAGAATTGCTTACTCTTAAAAGCAAAGGTATGTGCCAGATATTTGGAACATCATAAAGAGTGACTATGTTTTCTTCCTGCATATCATATTGTTACAATAAAAGTTCAGAACTTGCAAAAGAAGATAAATAATAAACCACTATTGTTTGTACAAAGCCACCGTACGGGAACATGACAGAATTGTGAGAGCTTCTCCTTCACAGTCTCATCAAGTACCTGCAAAGCAGATTTATACTCAGTAACCTGAAACCAGAATTACAAGATATCTACTCTCTGTGTCCTTCTAGGAGAAAGAGTTTGAAATACCGATGTGCTGCGACAAGCTAAAATATCTGGTGTCAAACCCAGTCCTCTTAGTCCCCGGACACTGTGCTGTGTTGGTTTTGTTTTCTGTAAAATGGTAACCATATTTCACAGCATTAATCAAGCTTTTCGGTTAATTATAGCTATCTTAACTCAATTCCATATGTGGAGAGGTTATACCTGTTCCCCAACAACATTCAAAACAGGAACAAGACTGACATGAATCAGGCAAAAGTTTCCGCTCCCTGAAGCAGATTGAAGTTGAAATTATCCTTAGAGCCTTGAAAAATAGAGCCAAAGAATTGAATTTGGTGTACAAAAAGAACATTATCCATACCAACACGGCATGAGAATTGACTTAGAGCCTCAATGAATGGCATGGATTCAATGTCTCCTACATCCAAAGAAAAATCACCTATAGAAGACCAATGAACATATATAAAGCAAGTGACTAAATTAGCCTGTGCTTATCTACCTATCGTCCCTCCCAGTTCAATCACACACACATCAGCTGGACCTGACTTCCCGTCCACCGGTACCTGCGCTACTCTCTCTATCCAGTCTTGAATTGCATCAGTGATGTGAGGTACAACCTAAAAATTGTGAAAATTTAATTTCAATATACACACAAACTTATGAAGAACAAGTACAACTGACAAGAGTTGGCAGTGAATGAAATTAAACCTGCACTGTTTTCCCCAAATAATCTCCTCTTCTCTCCTTGTCAATAACAGACTGTCAAACAATAAGAACATAAAAAATTAAAATAAAGTAAACTTTGTATAAATCTAGTTACTCTTTTTTGTCACCAACATTAATACTTGCCTGGTAAATCTTTCCAGTAGTGATGTTGTTGTCACGGGTCAACTTGATATCCATGAACCTCTCATAGTTTCCAAGATCCAGGTCCACCTTCCAAACCCAAAAAATGCTTTTCGATTAGTAATCCAAATTGTACAAAAAAGAAGTGATTGTAAGGTTTTATGTACCTCGCCACCATCATCCAACACGAACACTTCACCGTGCTCTAAAGGGGACATGGTTCCAGCATCAGTGTTTAAATAAGGATCTGAAATTAACTTTAAAATTAGTGGCCAGAAACAACACATTTTCAGAAAAATTAGTCTGAAAAGAAAATAATCAGAAGAATACCTATTTTAATGGAGGTGACACGAAGACCACAAGCCTTAAGAACCACACCAATACTACTAGCAGTCACTCCTTTACCAAGTCCACTCACAACTCCACCTGTAACCAACACATACTTCATTTTCTTCATTATTTTGTCTCCTTTGTTTCTACAATGATTCTCCTCTTTCTGCTGTGACGGTACCTGTTCTAAGCAACATCCGCAGCACAAAATGAACAAAACTGAGCATAACAGAACGGATAGACAACAGATGCAAAACAGATGAGTCATAAGATTTCATTGCATACCTTGGTATTGTGGTTGTCAATCAAGGAAGGAAGCAGAATGAAGCGAAAAGAACAACAAGTGGGTCTTTTCTTTGTCTAGACAAGACGAGAGGAGCAAGAATGATTTTTTTTTTTTTTTGATTTTCAGACAAGACAAATAGAACTAAGCAAGAACATAAAGAAGAAACGACCAACAATGGTGTGGACGCAGAGGAAGAAATTAATGAGATTGGTTTACCTTCTCATGGCGGCTTTATAATCTCTGCTTTCAATCTTGTCACTCTCTTTTTTAAAAAAAAAAAAATATTAATTCTTGAAATTAAATAAAAAGCAATTCTTCTCTATCTTGCCCTGTGACTGTGAGCAGGCCGAGAATCCCCCACGGGCCACGGCCATGGCCCCACCCCACACGGAGAGCGAGGTGTCCTTTATTTTATTATCAATAAAAGACTGACATGGCATGTTTATTGTTTCATGTCATGACTTGGGATTTTATTGTGTGTTGAATTTCCATCATTAATGCGCATTGATGGTTCTCTCTAAATCTGGACAATATATCTACTCACCCACCTTCCTTCCTTCCATTTAATCTTATTTGGAACCTACTCCCAAACAGGGATCTCTTGTAACTACCATTGGAGGGAGATGTTATTAAGACTTGTAAATCTCAAATTGGTTTGGCGTAATATAACGGAACGTTCTGATTTATAAGTAAATATTCAATCACTCTTTCAATTATAGATAACTAGAGAGATTAGGGGCGGAGCCATCCACAACCAAGGGTGAGCAACCGCCTCAATTATAGATGATTAGAGAGATTAGGGGTGGAGCCATCCACAGCCAAGGCTGAACAGTCATCCCTCCTAAAAAAATGTATTAGGGGACTTTGTCCCCCTTAAATATTGAGAAAGAAAAATAAACATTAAATCAATCTCATATGTGTTGGACCAGCTACATAGACCAAGTTTAAATAATAATAAAAACCTCAAATGCTCATGATCGAATTTCGAATTTCGAATTGAGTTATTATACAATATTATCAAAGCATGATAATTGAGAATCATTTAAAAAAATCGATTAAAAACATTTTATCAAATTTATGGATTTAGTTTTTTACTTTTATCTTAACATTGTTATAGTTATATATATATATATATATATATATATATATATAATCAAAAAAAAATTCCAACGGCAGCCTCCGTACTAAGTTCCGCCCCTGCGATGGATTGTTTGGATAATGAAATTGTCAAGATAAATTATTGTGAATCACATTATGAAGGGTTTTTACTTTTTAGGCATGAAGAATGATTAAGTTTACAGTTTACTCTTCTAAAGTATAAACATTTGTAGTTTAGTTACTGTTTTAGGTTTTCCCCTTTTTAAAAAGGATTCTTGATTTCAGGAAAAAATAAAATCTAAATCTAATTAATTAATTTAGTACATTCTATGTCTCATATTTTATTTAATAATACTCACATGAAAAATAATTAAAATTTCGTTTTGTCTTTTTTGAATTTTCTCATCACCTTCGCCTTATACTTTGTCGGAAGGAAAGAATATTCCAAGTGCAAAGATGAGAAAATTTGAATTCAGATAAAAAAGCGGCCACACTTTTCCAAAAGGTATTGCTAGTCACATATATAGCGGGTCCATATAGATATATCAAATATCAATAGTCAAAAAAATTGTGATGGACCGACACTTTTATAAGAAGGAAACAAAATACAAATAGACAGGATAATGTATTAATCTACCCTAAATTATTAAAAAGAGCAAAAGGAACGTATATCAAGGACACCTAACTACCAACACCAACCAACATATATAAACCCCCCTTTAAGTTCATTCATTATTCCATTTTATATCAATTCTAAATCACAAACCAATAAGCTTGATGCCACCAACCAAGTTACCAAAGTGGTGGTGGTGGTGTTGTGAGTTTAAATCCATATTCTATGAATTTTATATATTATATTAAGAAGCAGTTAATCGGATCAAATTTTGTAAACTAAATCTTGTTGGAAAGAGTTTCTATCAAAATATACTTTGGTGGAATTGTAATGACGGGATCACCTTGGAATAATAAATATTCCACAACGGATGAATACCCTTATGATCCCACTCAAGGGGTTGTTAACATTTGTAGCACTTACTATCGACCCTTTCCCATATAAAAATAAATAAAAGACTTTTTTTTTTCTTGAGCATAATAGAAATTTGTATTAAATCAATAGAACCCAAGTTACATAATACATAGATGAGGAGACTCCTCTATAAGCATAATAAGAAAAACGAACTCCTAAATCAAAAATAAAGAAAAAACCCAAAACAATAGTATATGCCACAAACGGACTAACAAATAGATAATACTCTTTTTGAGAGGCAAGCAGAGACCTTTGGTGCATCCATTGCACAATGAGTGATTGTCTTAAAAGTTAAACCTTGTCAAAGAATGGAGCATGTGCTGCAGTCTTGAGACATATCCTTCACAATCTTCAACAAAGTTACCAGTTCTCTCACTATTTCTTTCATTTATTTTTAATTTTAAAAGACATCTTATCTTTCAACACCATCAATTAAAATCAAGAGGGGGACCCATAATTTCTCATCACCTAGAATACAAGTAGATCGCATTTGTCAACTTCACTATTTGGATAACGTTAAACAATGTACAAAGATTACTTCTTTTTTTTTAATATTAATCAAAATGAAAAGAAAAAAAAAATATCGACTGATTTGTTTGTTTGGATTAGGCGATTGTGACAACGATTTAGTCCTCTATTTGTACACGTTATTTCCACCTAATAACACATAAGTTATAAGATATTTAATCACAAACCATAAGTTGTTGTGACCTATTTATGTATGTATATTCCAACAACATCATTGATGACTGGTGTTTAATTGATTTTTAGCATAACGAATCTACTAGGTCATGAAGTGACTCTTTGCATAGCTTAACAAAGAAGATTAATTAATATAATTATCATGTTAGATATTTAATTACTTGATCTCTTGATTAATATATCTCTTTTTCACTTTTGTTAACTACCAACGGTCATTGAAAAGCATATGTATGAGAAAAAGATTGAGAGATGTGTGTATTGAATTGAAAAAAGATACAAATCTCAACTATCTCAGTTGCTGAGATGTATACACTAGATTTAATAAGTCCAATGTTTGTTATTCGGTTTTATAATTTCGTTATTAGTGTTTGTATATTTTTAGATCGCTAACGTGACATTAAGTATAATATTTATTACTATGTAATAAAGTGTTGAGTTTAAATCTTTATAAAAATAAGTAAATAGAGAGATTATCATATGCACGCCTTCTAATATTAAATTAAATTAAAATAAAAGTAAATGCGTAGTTTTCTAGATTGAAGCTTTTTTTAAGTATATGACACGTGTTGCTGATGGCGCCATCCCCGCTGTTCGCCGCGCGTTCCGCTTCCATCATCATTTGTCCTGACAATATATATTTTAGTATTAAAATTAAAAGAAATAAATATTAGGGGATGTTGTGAGAGGTTGACTAGTCATCGTCAGCTTTACACGTGTATCCTTGTAAGCTACACGTAGACATAAAAATTTAAGTCTTCACAATAGAACACTCACAATGATGTGTATTTGTTTGGGCATGAGAGTAAAAAAGTGACTTCTTTTTAATCCATAAAAAAATGGGATCTACATCTCACACACACTCAAATTTTTACCTTTAAATCAATATTAGGTCCCACCTCTATTATATAAAAATCAAGTCAACAAATTTACACAATTTTGTTGTCCCTAACAAAAAATTACTATTGTGATTGCTCTAACTATTTGGTATTTTGAGTCCAACAAGTCTAGTTCCAATTGGACGCCAAAACAACAGAATAATTAATTAGGGGAGCATTTTGTCTGTATTTTAGAGAATATGTTATGGAAAACTAGTGCAAATGCTCTTAAACACTTTCAAATCTGTTTCTTCTGAGGAGAGGAGAGGAGAGGAGATAGAAATCTTCATCTCTTCTTCCTACCCTCTAGTCTAGTTAAGTTAATTTCACTACTTTTCTTGTTGTAAGTATGTTTCTTTCGATAATATATTGTCACTTTGACTATTTGCATGGATCTTGATCGATTGACAACTTATTTTATGGAGATTTTGTTTGGATCGGTTGGTGTGATATGATAGTTTGATTGATTGATGAACTATTTATTGAAGTTCTTTCGATTTGGGTTTGTTTCTTTTTTCAGATATGTTGTTTTTGAGAGTTTTCTCTATGGATTGTCTTTCCTTGTTGAGATATGTTGTTGTTTGTGAAGTTAGGATTTAAACTAGAGCTTTTGATTTTGTTTCGTCTCTGTGGATACATTTTGACACGTATCTAGTCGTCCCCTATGTGAAGCGTATTCTCCAATCCAACCCAAGTCCGTTTGTATTGGTTCTCAGTTCGTTGAATTATATCCAACTTGCATTTTCAAGCGATAAAGGGTGACCTCTTAGGCGGGTAAAGGTTGCCATATGCTAATTTTAATTTTAACAATAAAATTTCATGCCTAACAACAAAGAGGACGCCAAAACAAGTAATTACTTTTAGACATCGTCCCCCTAGACCAATGCATGTGTTGGCAGGAGCTTGCAAGCTTCGCAATCCGAGACTATAAGCATATCAACTCACAAAAAAGAAAAACCTACCTAATCCTGCTTAATTGGGATTATTTGTCTTGCATTATTAGGGCTCGACTTTTCTTATAGCTTTTCTCCTTTTCCATCTTTCAAATTTTGAACGCGCCACATGAAGACAAAATATAAAAAGTCGCATTACATTTCTTGGGAGTTTTAAGATAATGCACGTCCGACGTCGGTACGTAGCAAGCTATAGCTCAAATGCAAGTCGCAACTTGCTCTTTTTTTTTTCAACGTTTTGAAAAGAAGAGGAGCGGGATTGACAAAAAAAGAGTTATCCAATAATCTTCTCATGTTTTGAAAAAAAGAGAATGTATCCAAATTCCCAACATGTGTTTTGAATTTCTTCTCTTAAGAAAAATCATAAGCCATTGTTGTTGTCATATAGAGAGATGGCGATTTATTAAATAATATCTCAATAATAAATTATAAAGTTCGTAAGTCTTCAAATCTAATCCTACTTCACAACAACCAAACACTCGATAGACTTTAGATAACAAAACACTTGAACATCTTGTAAGTCTTGTAACGTCACATACCACGCTATGTGATTTATAAGAAAATATCAAACATTACTCAAACAGGTAGTTTTTCTCAGCTTAAGTACTGTAAGAGACCGATCGAAAAATAAAATCGTGCGGATCGGATAGATTGAGATTTCTGATAGATCTCTTTTAAAGTTGGTCTCACAACATTAATTAATGACGATTCAAATAATGTTAACAGAACATGTCATTTTGGGACCACATACATATACTCACATAGAGAGTATATAGCATTTGCTATTTCTTGTGATGAGAGCCACTCACGAGAGTAAGATAGGACGAAACAACGGTTATTGTCGGTTTATTGACAGTTGATGCATGCCCAGTCATGGGTTGGGAACGTAGTCATCTTTGTTTTTTTTTTTTGAGGGAAACGTAGTCATATTTGTTATAGTTAGTTGACCGTTCATATGTACGGCTTTCTGGGCCCTACATATCCCCACCTTCACCGACAAATCCATACTAAGATTACGCGACACGAACTTCCATATTTTCCTCAATTAATGGCTATCACGATTATCCATAAAATTGTAATAATGTAACAACTCTCTATTAAGAGAGTGTCCCATACTCCCATTCACGGTAAATTGTGATAAAATTGGCACAATTGAGATGAATAAAATAATATTATTCCATATGGGGAAAAAAAAAAAAAACAAATCCATCACTATCGAAATATAATTTAAAAAAGAAAAGAAATAATGGATTAGCCTGCTAAGAATACTATAATCATTACATAAACTGTTGAGGTTCAAAATTAGCGTCAGTGTTTATGACGTATCATGCGATAAAACTGATGTCGGTTGTTACCCTCAGTTTTGCTAAGGATGACAATGCACAATAGAAAACGTTAGTTACAGAGCTCGGGTGTGTTATCAAATGACCTCTTTGATGCTCAAGTCTGTATGCTATCAATAGACGAATGCTCGGAGCTCTCTCCAGTAGCAACGAAAATGCATGATTCAAAATTAGCATCTTCTACCTAGAATTTGAGGTTACCTTTTATATAAGTTGGAGAGTTATAACTCTGGTAAGAGTATATCTCTTCTTCCCTAATTCTTAACATATTTACATAACGTGAATCCTATCATGATTTCTTTCCTAAGCATAGTTGATCTCTTTCAGGACTCTGGGTTCCCCTAGCCGAGTATTCGGTCACATGTGGCTTTCCGAGGTGGTATGCTCGACTTTATACTGGTCTTCTTGGTTGCCAAACCTCACGTGAGATCCTTAAGTGCTTTCTTCTCGACCAAACACCTCAGCTTTGCCTTGCTTGACATCCGAGGCGACTCTTCGATTACAATGTTAACTCGACATCTTGTGTCACGTGTCATAATTCTGGTGGAGAGTGATTTTGGTATCATCACAAACCATGAAAAAGGATTGTTTGTATAACTAAACCAAATTCTAGAACCGCGCGTCCCAGGGGATGATAGATATATATGCTGGTTAAAAATAAGTTCTTTCAATTTTGAGACTCAAATTTGACTTTTAAGTTGACACACAGTGTGACTTACCAAACCATTCGGAGAAAGTGCATGCATGTATGGTGCAATAATCTAAACACTCGAGAGTTACATTGAAAACTCTAAAACTACATAAACTGTTGAGATACATGTCAAATACTAACACAAAACATATCCCGCCAATGACTGCTCTTAGTCCGCCCAAACTATTGGTGCACTGAACCATATTATACGGAAAGAAATTAAGATGAGAAGACTTGAACCAAACCACCATTTTTCTTCCTTGAATCTCTTACAAGTTATATGACCCCACCAGGCCATCATATATAGAAAAAGAAGATCATGGAAATAAGGAGGAAATTTTCAGTTCCTTAAAAGAATATATAGTTGGTACCCTCTCACTGTCTCTTCCCGACAATATCATCATATCGGGATTCGCAGAATTTCCAACTACTTATCAGTTATCATTTCTCCATACCTATAATGTTGTCCCACTATATACATTACTCTATTTAAATCCTAAGAAGCCTTTTACAATCAAACTTGTTCGTTAATATATATTTAAGGGAATAAAGTAGGCTCATTTCTCTGACTAGGTAGTCTCTGTGAAGGGCCATGTGAGTTGATAAAAAAAAGTTGGTCTGGGTTAAATTTGGTCCAGTGTCGACAACCTACGTGGCAATGATTCAGCCATGGCAGTTGATCATGTGTGTTATTTTTGTCAGATTTATACATGTGTGTGCATGCTCGTCAATAAAGGCAGTCGCATACTCGCATGTGCTGGGGATAGACCCCGGTAGTTATGGAAGTTAAGTGTCAAACCATAAAAGCAATAAAAAAAGACTGACTACCACATGCATCCTGTAAGGCGTGAACCTCTCCATCAACAAACAAATCATACCCTCCCTTGACCACAGTGACTCACTCACTGACACACACACAAAATTATAGTGTTCGTAGTTCATACATGTTCCTCCGCACATGCCATTTTTTTAACTGCTAACGGACGCCACATAAATTTATCATTTGAACATCCCAATATGAGCTTAAAAACTTTGTCATCATACAAGTTTACTTTTTGAATATCCGATATGAGTCTAAACTCGAGCCACCATACAAGTTTGTCAGTTTGCCCTTTTAACATCCAACATGAGCTCAAACTCGAGCTATTAGGTCCACACCCACATAAGTTTCTCACCAAACGGCAAGATAAATTGGACTAAAGCTCAGCGAGTAATCACAAGAGTATTGTTCCTAGTGAGAATCAAATTCAAGATCTCTCGAGTTCATACAGTTTGACACCAGAGAAATCCACCCACTATGCTATCACCCATATGATTATCTGCACAAGGCATGCCAACACCTAACTCGTTTATTATTATTACAAAGTGAGGTGAGGGAAGGCCTAATTTCGTACCTAGTAGTAATTCATTCCAAACTAGACATTAAAATTAGTTATGTAATTAGTAGTATAAGAAATTGGGTAATTGGTACTAACACATAAATTAGCATGTGTATGCATGTATGTAAATAAAGGTACTCATAATCTATGCATTGATAGTCATATATGACCAGTACTCCCAAAATGGAGCAACCAAGAAGTCATCAGGTATGCTAATAGAACTACTACTCTTATTAAATAAATACATTTTGTTTGTATTTATGTAGGTATTATATGTGTGTGAACTTTTTGCACATTTTTAAATAGTAATGATATTTATGTGGACCTGCATCAAACACATGGTTGATCCTATATCATGTTCAAAGACTGGACCGAATCCAAAACTATAAACAGGAATTTCTTTCACCAGACCACATAGTTTAACAATAGTTGAATCGTGTCAGAACTGTCTAGCCCACCTCGCTGATATTATTGGACCACAATGCCAAAATTAACATTTTTTTTGCACATACCAAGGAATGGATTCCATATAAATAGACAACTCTAATTAATAAATATCATATTCTATTATTCTCAAATCATCGGCAATTTTTTTTAAAAATAATAATATATGAGCAAGTAGAGAGGCCAAATCCAGTTCAAAGTGATTCCCAAAACTTGATAAGGTTAGGCGGTAGTAAAGATTAGGTGGGCTAAATCAAGTTCAGCTGAATATGAAATGTGATGAAAGATTATTCCAAAACATCATAAAGTTGGCAGTACTAATTAAACATTATGTTTAAACAGATCATAAGAGAACACAAGCTTTTTTCCTGCAGATATTCAAGGTTGAACTTGCAACACTTTCACATGGACATAGAGTCTAGAGAGCTAAAAGTGGAAGTACCTTATCCAAACCCTTGCTTTTGTGAGTCCATTTGAAATGACTTTGCCTACTAAGTCTGGGCCTGTGAAAGGAGGACGACAAGTGGACGAGAATCTCTAAAGCTCAAACACAAATGAAATGGAAGAGACAAGAGAGCAAGTAAAATGAATAAAAACATAATCCAAAGACAACAAGAAAAGAAACCCCCGTCTTCTTTTGTTGTGTAGTATACATTATCTTTTCATGTACCAAAAAAAGAAAAAGAAAAAGAAAATTTCAAGAAATATTAAATAATATTCTTACGGTAAACTAGCTGGGTTTCTACTAAGTTCTTTCAAATTTGTAGTCTCTCTGTTCCTGAGAGTATTACTTTAAGTCATTTCCAGAGAGCAATCTGAGGGTTCAATACGTAACTAATACAAGAACAAAAGCCAAATTCTCAGGCTAGAATAATCAACTAGTCCCCGGTCATTGTTCATGCACTAACTTTAGAGCAAAAAAGTAACCTGATCCACCACAAAGTCTTTGGAAATTACTTAACCCTAATTGAATAATCCCAGTCCCTGTTGCTGGCCATGCCTGGGCAGCTGTATGTACTCTGGGCTGGAAATGATATTGAGCCCATTGGGCTGTGACTATCGTGTACTTTTAAATGAAGAACATAAGTCCAGTTTTCTCCTGTAAGCTGAAGATCGCGTAACCCTTTTTTTCTTAGGAGCATACATCAAAATGTCTAGAATGTACTTTTGTCAGCGGAGCAAGAAAATTTTGTTGAAAGCTGGACATGCCCTATTGCCCTCCACCAAGGCTGAAATGAACCTAATATTCAACTTTCCAGCCTTGTTGATTCCAGAGGCTATGCATATTACAGAATGATAAGGAATACTTGCCTATTGTTCAGCTATGTAGTCTAGAAAACCACGCAAGTTGGACTCATGGTGGTTTTACATAAACCATACAAAACTATACCTGGTTAAAAAAACAGTAAATGTGAACTTAAAAGAATGGTTGTGACTTCAAGTTCTTGAAAAACATTTGAAAATCTACCTGTGGACATGCAAAGTTGCTTCCATCTTTGTTTGATGTTGTTTCCCACTCATCATTACATTTGCTGCACTTGACAATATCCCTTGCATTCAAGCAAAGCCCAGTCTGACTACCATTCAGATGGCCATCTTCACCATTAACATCATCTAGTGTACTCAAATGATCCCAAAATATTTAACATATTTCAAATTATTCAAGACTTGAAATCTCTGTTTATAAATTAGAGCAGCCAACTCCATCCACTCTTGTGCATAATGGATATGCTTGCCATCCATCGACAAAATTACATAACCGGGAAACAGATGACCAAACAAAGGTGAGGTAGATGGTACGTCCAAAACCTATTCAGGTAATTTATTTAAAATGCAGCACATAAGTAGATGGCATGTAGATGTATACATACACAGCACATAAACAATGCATATCACAAATAAGAAGTATATAGACATAGATATGTGAAATATCTCTGTATTCTGGTCTATAACATATTTATGTGATGCATATGTATATAGCTACAATCCCATGAAAACACATGCCCACATGCGTGCATGTGCACACAATAAAATGTGAGTATTTACATACATGTGTGCGGACAGATGGATGTATCTCTATGACATAAAAAGTTCGTAAGATTATGATCAAATACCATTGGGCTTTCACCATCTATGTAAAACGAAAACAAGAGGAAAGAGGAAACTGCTACTCCATGAACTGCACAAAACTGCATAAAATGAACAAAAGCAACCGGCATCAGATTAAGCAAGTGATAAAATGAGAATAACGGTTCGAACAAAAACTGCAAAATTAAAAATGAATACAAGCACCCTCCCAGATCAAAGAATGAATTCGTATAGTGCAATACCTTTGCCAGACGCATATTACAACAGACTACCGCTTATGCCAAATTCCGGCACAGTATATTCGAAGGGCACTCAAGTGCGGCAACAACTCCTACAACTCAAAATTGAAAGCCACCAAAGCACCAGGAATATAACTTCGAGGAAAACTGCTGTGTACTCCATCTGTATGCCTTCACTGCTCGTCAAATAAAAGGCACCTAGAGTAGAAAGTTAGAACCTTTAGAATCTAGACGTTCACATATTAATTTATCAGGCATTTGATTGATCAAGGAACAAATCAAGGAAAACCAGGCAAGATGTTGTAGCATTGCACCCTGCATACAGCATAAATTATGGAATTGTTATCCTCTTTGATACAGTGCTTGTCATAATGGTTTACTCTTTGTACATCTACTAACAATCACATTAATATACTCCATTCAAATAAACTTTAAATTGATATATTTCTTAGTTCCATGTAATGAAAGTTATGTAGTATTCAATGTAATGATATGGATCACATAGAAACAATTTGAAGCATCAGTTTCGATTTTACCAGGCTAAAAAGGGCTACAATGAGCTGAAATTGATCAATATTTTTTATTACATTTGTTCCATTTTTCATCTAAAATCTTTTTATTCTGAAGCTAATGGTATACTTTCTGTACTCATTTGGCACTGAGAAATACAATCTAGGTGTAGCAAACACACGTCCCAGCACATATTCGGACAGATCAGAGCGTAATTAAAAATCATGAGAAAACCGACCTCGCAGCAGCGACAGCATGCCCAAATTCGATGATGGTAGAAAATAAAAGAAAGGCAGCATCAGAAAGTGAAAGGCTCAGGCCATAAACCTGCACATAAGGAAGGAAGGTAGTAAGAACCCCAACATTTTCACAAGCGAGTGGAAAGCATGGAAGCTGTATCGAGTGCATACCTAGGATCGAAGAAGCCAAACAACAAAGCACCGGAAATATTTTCAAACGCAGCATTTCCAGGAAGAAGCCTCAAAGCTATGGCGAGTTCCCGAACAAGAAACTAGCAATTCAATTCAAATGTCAGTAGTGTTGTCAATACAAGCAGCGAAGTGATAGAAACAGAAGTAACGAAAGATAAGTACGTAATATGACTTACTAGGATAACTACGAAGAGTGCAGTTAGGCTGAAGCCGACTCCAATAGAGAACCATATTCTCAAAGCGGCGTTGTATCTCTGTCCAAAACGGAGCAGAGGCTCATTGAAGGCGGAGATCTTACAGTCGCAGTACCAACACGAGATGGTGTTGGAGAGGCGACGAAGGCTCGCTCGACGATGAGCTCGGAGAGGTAGGAGACTGTGATTGCGACTCCGTGCATTTCACTTCCTCCTCGCTTCCATTAGTGCTGGCTACAGATTCTTTCCATTCACCATCAAAACTCATCAAGTGACAAACATCAAAACGCGGCGTTTTACTTGGAGACCGGTTTTATAATTTTATTTTATTTTTCTTGTTATTTTAAATTTTTAATTACTGTGACTGGAAAATAAAATAAAATAAAAACTGAAAGCGGGTTAGCTTTCGAAAAATGGCCAATTGGATTTTGTCGTTAGCGTAGTGAGACAAAAAGAATCTCCTCTTCCACACGACTCCGAGGATCAAATCCCCGCAATCGTCAATCCTCCAGTCTCTCACCGACGCAGAGAAACGGAGACGACGAGAGAAGATCAAAAACTGTCGATTTGTGAAGTTAATCGATGATACTGTTGCAGTCTCACTCTAGATTTCTCCTTCAGACCTTGTTAAATCGGCTTCAAAAGTTCGTCCTTTCTCTTCTCTCCATTTCCTGATTTTGTTCCTTGTATCTAAACGTGTGTGAATTAGATGTGTTCTAATCTTCTTTTTTCCTACTTTTTATCGATTGAATGCTCCTATTTTGAGGATATTTCGTTTGCTGATTTGCGCTCGTGAAAGGGACTTCCTAACTTTGGTGATTTGTTCTTCAGGATTCCCTGTCATATGTAAATGTATAATTACCTACACACATACAAGTCATGAATTGACAAATGAAATACTGTGCTTTTGGTTTTTTATTTGTTTGGCTTTCTATTGGTTGGAGTCTTGGACCATCTTGTACTATCTCATAAGTCATGATTCCCTGTTATATGAAATTGAATGATTGCTGAAACACATTAGAAAATCGTAAATTTACAATTGCAATGACAAGTTTGGTCTTTTATTTGATGCTTGTGTCTGCGCACTTTGGAGAATATGACCATATTAAGCTTTAATATTGGTTAGCTTCCTTTGGCTCGTAGGTGGTCATTAACAATGACCCAAGTTTTCGATTCAGTTTTTTGAATTACCTACACCAACAGAAGACATATACTCTGATACTCATGAATGTATTATTGCCATCTTGTTGAACTTTTGCTGATTGTTTATACGAGTGACTCTTGATTCTGCAGCCTTGAAAAAGGAATTGAACTCGACTACCACTGGGTCGAGTTTGATGATGTTCGTTACCACATTCAGGTAAGTTAACTTTTCAGTTCAGCAACTCTATGGATAAAAGAGAATCATTATCGATAAATATGTAGACGAGATTTATTTCTGTCTATGTGAGCATGGGTTTTCTGACTCACTGAACAATAATAGGTGTCAACAAAGAATCCACATCTCTTGCTCCTGTCAGTGTCACTGCCCACCCCACCTCCAGAAACTAATTTCATTGGTGGGCTTCCTTTTGGAGCAATAGAAGCCATAAAAGCTGCTTATGGTGTGGTGGTTCGAATTCTTGATCCTCCCAGGGACGGCTTTAATCTAACATTGAAGCTAAATTTTTCAAAACTTCCTCCAGATGAAGGTTCAACAAGTTCCTTTCCTAAGGTTATTATGAGCTGTGCCATGGACATGCCAAAACACTTAGGATGACCATGTCAAGTATTTCCATATTTTCTTTGTGGTTCGTTATTGTTATTGTTACTGCCCTTAATATTATCGCATGTAGGTAGCAGCTTAGGATTGCCCTTTGTCAATTGCTGGCTTCATTTTATATACATTTATTTTGTGCCTGTTTTGTCTTGTTTGGTTGTATGATAGTAACTCACGCGCTATATATAAATATACATACATAAACAATGTAACACACACAGAGACACAAATACCCACCCCATTTTGCTTGAGTCATAGTCTAATGCATGATTGAGTGTAGGCCTTTTGACCATTATGCACCTGGCTTATTAGACTCTTTGACCATAGAGCTTAGGCCATCCAATGAAGGCTGTAATTCTCTGGGTCTTACTTGCCATGACTATGGCATTGCAGCCTTAAGGCATATCAGTGTTCACAGTATTGTTGCTGATCCTTCTGTTTGAAAATTAGATATTGAGTACAAGATCATTGAATAATGAATGCATTCAAAGTGTATAAGATCATTAAACATGTTCTTGATTTCTTATGATTTTTTTATAACGATTCTGCAATAGAAAGAAGTTCTGGGGAATTGATTGGTAATTTATGTTGCAATATATATTTCTTTTTCCCAGTTAATAATTTGTATGATATGCTGTCACAGCTTTTGTTGTTGATGTTTTGCAGAGTTTAAACATGCTATTTTGGTGAAAATTGCATCTGTTAGAGAAGTGGTTTTAGGCGCTCCTTTAAGAGTAATTCTCAAAAACCTTGCTTTAAGGAGGGTTGCTCCAAACATGGATCAGCTTGTTGCCGTTGTTCATCGCCCGAATGAGTCGATATTCCTTTTTCCTCAGGTATAGCTTGATGTGGTTGCTGAACATATGTTATTCATAGACCTTTGTTCTTATCTTCTTTTTTTGGGGTCGACTTATTTGAGTGATGAGCGATGATTATGCTTGTGAATGTAATTTGTGATAAATTTGAAACTGTTTCTGACAGGCAGAAAGGGTGACTGTGGTTTTCCCTATGAGATTCAAAGATTCAGTAGACACCATTCTTGCAACTTCCTTTTTACAGGTAGCGTAATCATATTTCTTTTTATATACTGATTTAGATCTAGACATATTGTTGCAACTTCCTTTCTACAGGTAGATTAACCATATATCTTTACTGATTTAGTTCTAGACATCATTATTGCGACTTTCTTTTTACAGGTAGAGAGTAACCATATATCTTTAATATGCTGAATTAGTATCATATAAGGACTAAATGCTGGGATTTTTTTTGGTGATGGGCAAAGGAATGACATTTATAGCCTCTGATATTCTGTCATTGTAGCTTGCAAATGTACCTCTGGTCCTTTTGACAAGGGCCCGCCCAAAAGAATTTTGAGGGAAACAACAAAAGATGTTTTGCCCTTTATCCTTGTTTATGTGTTACTTGTAGCTACTCTGAATTTTTTTGATATTTAATTTTCTTGTTAAGAGATCGATTGGGGCCTAGTGGTAAAATTTGGTTCACTGCAACCTCGGGATCAAAGGTTTAAATCCTGGAAATAGCTAAACCAAAATGCAGCACAAGCCAATATTTGGCTTCAAAATCTTTCTCATGAATCAGATTCTTCGACATTTCCAATTCATAATTTTCGCTTTACTACATTTTAATCTGGAGTCCAACTTCTCCATACCTTAAAGCACCAAAACCACCCGCATGAGAGAGGTTCCAATTTTATTGAGCATTGAGTCTCTTCATCTGTAGATTATTTTATTTATCACCTGTCAAGGTTTGATTATCATTCAGGAGTTTGTGGATGCAAGGCATACTGCTGGACTGAACAATGCTCCTCCTTGTTTATGGTCTCCTTCTCCTCCCCTGGAATTGAAGGAAGCTCCTGCTGAAGCATTATCTGCAAATGCGGGTTTCGTAAGTTTCGGTAATGTCACAATGACCGAAGGAATTTGTTTTGCCTTTTCCATTTTCCATTCTCTAACAAAAATTGTTAACTGTTCAACTGATGCAGTCATTTTCCCACGTCATGTAGAAGGCAAAAAGTTAGACCGTGCTGTTTGGCATCTATCGACATTTCATGCTTACGTTAGCTATCATGTCAAGGTGAGGGTTCTTCTATGTAACTTGCTTCAGTGGTTGCATTTATCTCAAACTCTTTCTAATAATTACGCTGTAGCGTGAAATAGGAAAGATTTAACAACTAATGACTCATTACTTTAATTGATAACTCATTACACGCTGTTCCCGATCTTGTTGGTAAGCTTTGCAATTTAAGATCTGGTTTACTCATTACGTTTTCTGGTATTCGGCCTCTTCACTTTTTATTAGTCATGTTCGCTTGTTGATAGGACCTCCATGCCTCATGGCAAGTGTTAAGGATGCCGTTACAAATATCAAACCTTGTGAATCTTCTAAATCTGTTGGTGTAGTGTTGATTTGTGTTGCCAAAAACTTATCCCAATACGGGTCTGATGACGATTTGCTAACTTTTTACTATGTGTTTGAAACGCTCTTCGACTGCTGCCCATAATTTATGCTCTAGTTGGAAAGATGATGTCCTATCAAAACTTACTCATTCTTTTGGATTTTTGGTACGTCTTAAATTTTAAGTACATAATGAATGTTTTTTACCCTGATTTCATAATTATGTATTTCATGTGTTTTTCCATATAATTCAAGAAACCTTTGTTCGAAATGAGGTAATTATATGCTTTGATTTTATTCAGATTGCTTTCATCCTGTTGTCCAGAAATTCCCTTTTGTTGAATTGATGAGAATATGTTTGTGGATATTTTGTTTTTTGGCAGTGCTTCTAACTTTGATTGCTGGTGCTTTGACACTTGGATGCTTTCACTCTGGCATGCTTTAGTTCATCTTAATCATTTCCATTCATTTTTCTTAACAGTGCTCTGAGGGATTCATGCACACGCGGCTGCGTCGACGTGTGGAATCTCTGATTCAGGTAGCTTTCCTGTTTTCTTAAGCTACTGATACTGTGAATTTTATTGCTACTCAAATGTTCATTTTTTTGATAGCCTCTTCCTGTTTCAACTTATATATATCCCATCGATGATGCTTACTAAGTATATTAACAGTGTTTTAGGATATGATTTCCATTTATTAATATGGGCAATCTGAAACAAGGAATATTATCTCATGTATAATAGATATGTAACCTTGTCTTCCAACCTTGTGTAATAGATATGTAAAAACTTCAATGTTAAGATGCCACCTAGGTTAGCCTTTTAGTGTGAACCCGTCCTGTTAGGGCCATTATGTTGTGCTGCACTAAACCTAACAATCCTGAAGAGTCTATAGAGTGGCTGGAAGTGGTCTCTCGAGGGCACTCAGAGAAGATGACTGAATTCGCTTCTCTCTTTCTGCTAAATGAAGAAAAAGCAAGCTACTATTTAAGACCATTGACCCTTGCGAAGACTGTTTGAAGTTTTTCCTTAGTTGTTCTATGCATTCCATGGATGATCTTATGATATAAGTGGAAGCTCCCCTTTACATTTTCAGAAGTTCTGGTGGCCCTCTGGGTCATTTTCTATTGAGCTCTGTGATGAACGATGATGGAGGTTGCATAATGCATGCCATTTCAGCCCAGGGGTCATTTGTATGGCCTTATTGAATACCGTTTTAAAAATCTGTCTGGTTTCTGAAACTTGCCTTTGTTTTAAAAATCTGTCTGGTTTTCTTTATGTTTGGCTTTAATGGTATAAATAATCTTCCAGATATCTAGTTTGGTTCATTAGAAACTTAATCAATCATATACTGTGTTATAGGCTTTGGATCGTGCCAAACCTGCGTCAGAGGAGTCGAAGAAAACAGCAAATAGTAGGTCGTTTAAACGCGTGGTACGTCATGATAAATAATCAGGGCTTGAAGACATGGTGATGGTAGGCTTTATATTACTCGGATTGTAGTGCCTCAAGAACACTTTGGCTGATTCTCATTTAAGGAGAGGGAAAGTGGTGAAATTTTATTCTTCTTTTAGGATGAGAAAATCTGTTGATTAGCTGCTAGTGTGTGTACATTGTAGTTTGAATGAATTCTCATTTTCTTTTGAGCAGACGATTGCCATTTGCTTAGTCATCTTTAACTTTGTTTCGGCATATTTGCTTTCCAGAAATATCTTTTCAGTTAGCCTTCCTGTAATTATCAATTTGTCTCTGGAATTATACCCGAGAAAATGGTTGTTTTTTAGTTTACTGGGAAATCCTTATGAGATCCGAGCACTATCCATGAGGCATTGCTGGTTGGAGAGGCCAGGCATTTCCCGTTCTTCATTATGCAGTTCGAAGTAAGAATCTTGTTTGTTTCTCTCTGGATTTCTTATCTGGAAGAGTGAGTTTGGGTTTGAGCTTCCCTGAAATGGCTTTCAATTTGCTGCATTACTTTTCAATACACGTATACACTGCGTTGTGCACAACACACATCTAAACCATCCGGGAGCATGACAATTGTAGATGGACTGATATAGTCATCTGAATTCAAAAACTTCGATGATATGAATTCAAAACATTCCAGGTTTTGACAGTGATAAATTTGATTTTTGTTTTCATCGTTAGATTTGTTATGTTAAATACTACATATTTATGATTTGTCAAAATTCTTTGGCCATAGCATCTGTTCATTAACCCTGTTCATAATGCACAGATCCTCCCCGGATCGAAAATGAAGTGTAGAAGCAGCATGATTAAGAGAGGATGAGGTACATTTGAATTTTCAACTAAAAAAAATGCTTAAACCAAAATAAATAACAAAGCACCTATGGGGTATGGAGGTTTGGATAAATCATAAATGGATAATCACCACATGTCTCGCACGTGAGGGTTGAGTAAACGTTGTATGTACAAAATGACAAATCATGAGGTCACATGTCGTGAAAGCTGGTGTGGGTGCTGGACATGAAGTTTGGGGGTGCTGGACATGAAGTTTGGGCCCACCCAGAGAGGAGTGATGGGGCTCTTCTTCAGTCTTGGCAACTCCCTAGCTCCTCCCAGTCCCCAATCCCCACTCCCCACAATCATCCTCCAGCCTCCAGGTGTTAATAGCGCTTTCACAAGGGTGAACTAATAGCATTTATTCAGAATCACTGTCCATGCTCCCCATACCCTTTAAGCCTCTTCTCTTCTGCTGCAAATGCCAATCCCAACACAAACCAACCATGTTAGTCTCCATTCTTTTACACACTAACCACTACATTTTTACCCACTTGATTGTTTAATTCAATAACATCATTTGTTTTTCTTTAAACAATACCAGTTCTAGGAGTTTGTCTCCAAGTCAATTAAAAGCACTAATTGGGTATGATCTCATGGAATTGTTGTTGACAAATTCCAGACTTGTTGAGGTGAGAAATAGAGGAGAGCAAGAGAATAATTGAGAGTTGTTTACCTTTTTCACACTTTTTTTCTCTCTAACTTCATAACGACTCTTAGTCAAGTCTGACAGCCACATTCCTGGAAAACAATACTGCGAATACCCCACAGAAACAAAATACTCTTATTAATCTAACCTAACAAGCAACAAAGGGGGGGGGGGGGGGGGGAAGCCCCACAAAACAGTTTCTCTTTTTTGTTTTTTAGAAATACCTGGAGTGTTTTGTCTACATTCTTGGCTCTCTTTTTGGGTCTATGTGGAAGTTTCGTGCCTTTCATTGCTAGAAAATCCTCCTCCTTCTCCTTCCTTGACAAAGAAACGTAAATCCTTGGCCATTCAATCACTTCAACACTCCCCTTCTTCTCTAATCCAGTACTACTAGTATTATTGGTAACCACAGCTTCTTGTTCTGATTTTGCTGGAGTCTCATCACCAGCTTGAGCTGTGGATGCATTTGTTTTCTCTTCTTTACCTGACCTTGAATAAGGCATCTTTTTATCAAGTTTTTCCACGGCAGGAGGAGATCGTTTTCCGACAGCCGAAGATCTCGAAACATTGCGTACTCCGCTGCCATAACCACTCCTTGACGGCGAGCCATTTCCGGTGGCCAATCGCGCTTCTAATTTCCTGCTCATAGCCACAATAGACACAAAAAGATGGTGATGGTGGTGGTTTGGTATGGGAAAAAAAGTTGGGTTTAGACTTGTGTGAAGTGTAAAAGTGTAAATGAAGTTTTGCAGGTGCACTAATAAATTGGTGAAGCAAAAGGCAAATAATCAGAGACTTTATATCCACCTATAAGAAGAAAAAGGCATAGACCACCCCTATGAATCCATGGATTGCCTTATGTGGTACAGAAAACAACCAAGGGAAGATCTTTTTCATTCATAAATAAGAATAAGAACTTCCAGTTCCAGAAGAGAAGGAAAAACACCAGAAAAGGAATGATATTTTTAGTTGAAAAAATCAAAAAAGGACAAGTAATATGACATTTTCTTCTTATAGAAAGGTTAGATTACTGGAAACTCCTCTTGACCTAATAAAACAAGGCAGATGATGAGAACAGAAAAGGCAAACAAAACCAATTGTAAATCACAATTTCAGATCTAAGAATTAAACTGAAAAGATTATTTCAATTAAAGCGAGAAAATCAATGAATGAATGTAAGAAGAATTATGGGGATCTACAGATTATATCTACCCATCAATATATGCAATAAAAGATTTTTTTCTTTTCAAAAGAAGAAACAAAACAGGAAAGGGAGAATACCGGTGATTGTTTGGAAGGAAAAAAGGGTTTTCTGTTTTTGGGTTAGCAACTCTGACAGTGGACGGTTGGTGTGGGGGCGGCGGAGGGGGAGGCGGCGGCATCTTGTCGGCCTCCGTGACTCTGCGTTGGACCTGGACCTTATTGACGGCCGATGAAGATGATGATTCATCATCGGCTTGAGACCGGATCTCTGACCTTGAAACCCTACCCCTCTTTTTAATTCCCCACTGTAACAGCTCACCACCGCCACTGCCTATACGGCAGGGACTGGGATGGTGCTCCTCCTGGTGGTGGTCAGAGATTGAAGGAGAACCCAGACCACCATTAACAACTCCATTGACGTCTTGAGTTGTTCTAGAAGGGGATCTGAACCTGAAGGGTTTACTTTCAAAACTATCGGTGCTGTTGAGGAATCGATTTGGCATTGTTCTTCCATTATCGCCGTTGATGTCTTGCTTGCACGTTGTGGTAGTTCTCAAATTGGGTTTTTTGTTGCCATTACTTGAAGGAAGACCATCAGGGCTCAATCTTTGATATCTGCAAAACAAAAGTCATTTTCATCGCTAACCATTCACCTCAAAAAGCAAAATAGAGAGCAGGGTAACCCTGAATTGAAATCAAGCACAGCAATCAAAAATGGAAATTCAGAACAAGATTCAATAAAAATTCAGAGGTCAATCTATGAATCACCACTAAATGAGCATTAACAGTACAGTCGATAAAGAAAAGCATGAGAGGGTCGTATGTACTAATTCTATCACTAGATTTAGGTGTAGGAGAAGTGGTGTTTGATGAACAGAGAGAGATTGAAGTAAATCGCACAGAGAGGAACAAGACTCCCAAAACTGCTATGTTTCTTCCTCTCTAACAATCTCTAATCGATTACACTCATGGCGGCTACATTACAAGTGTCAACAGAATTTGAGCTTTTTCTGACAGAGCGATTGACATCGAATCCATTGCTCTTTCGTGCCTTACACACAACAATACAAGTGACAGATCGGAAGTCGAGGAAACGCATATTTCGATCACCAATCTTGTCACTTACACAATCCCACATCCGAACGACAAGTTTGAAATCTGATCTCACATCAAGATACACCCACAAAAAAACCATCTCAATACAAACCGGATCCACCCATCTATTCAATCTCATTCAGAAACTACGAACACAATCACAAAAAGAGATTTCAAGAAGGGCAAGTCAAATTAGATGGGTGGGGGAGAAGAGCTAGCACAAGGAGAAGATATAAAATAATGCAATTGAGAAAGTATTTGGGGAATCCAAGCAGACCTCATCATTATAAGTGTATATATATATCCAAACAAGGTCAAAAAGAGGTAGTAAGCACGACTGGGTTTTGATCTTCAAAATTCCAGAGCAGCCAGGCAGTCAGTTTAACATGCTCTGTCAAACGGATTCATCTACCATTTCGATTCAAACCAAACCCTCGTAACAAATCACAATGGTGGGAGCGACAGTCTAATCGGAGATTAAAGAGAGAAAGAGCGAAGGAGGCTATGTGAAAAGAAAACCAGAGAACAGGGGAGAGGTGGAAGAGGAGGAGGAGGCTGATAGCAAAACAGAAACAACCATGTGAGGCAGGGCAGCGGAACCGGAACCTAAGAATTATATGAGGATTTTAATTTAACCTACTTGTAAATTTTTAATATTTACCGTAGTTGTTAAAAAAATTATTTATTAATTTGCTTTCTTCTTTTTTTCTTGTGCATTTTCATACCTTCCAAGTTTGCCCCCCTACCCTCAATGGACAATCCACCAACTAAAACCAGCTCGCGGTTGAGAAGTTGAAACCCTTCGCTAACACTTTAGAGTCACACCTCTTATAAAATATCAACGACTTACCTTTATTCTGTGTAAAGAACTTTTGAATATGAGGATACGGTGCACGGATTCGTGAGTTTACTCCACCGAGATGGATCCATTGTAGCTAAACAAAAACACCATTCATAAACAAAGCTACTATTAAGGACCAACCCTACACAACAAGCAATATAAAATTACTCTAAATGTTAAAAGGTGTTAAAGGGATAAAAATCCCACATCGATTGTTGAGGGGCTTGGTGTCTAGTTTATAAGCTTGCCCAAGTCTTCAACTCATTGTCCAGCCTTTTCCAGGAAGGTGGGCTGTGAACTGCCACGGCCCAATGGGCCGAGATGGTGGGGAGGCTGGCTCTGGGTTGTGCCATCGTGGGCTTTTTCTACATGGTATCCAACAAGGCCTTTTAGGGTGAGTTGAGTAAGGGCCCAACTTTATAGGATGATATCGAGCAGGCCGACGGGGTTGAAAACTCCAAGTGTAAGTGGCGCAAGGTGCCCAAGTCTGGCTCGCGACCCAACGAGTAGAAATTGTTTTTATCGGGGACGAGCACACCTGCTCCGATACCATGTAGAAGATCCCACGATGGCACAATCCAGAGCCAGCCTCCCCACCATCTCGGCCCATTGGGCCGTGGCAGTTCCCAGCCCACCTTCCTGGAAAAGGCTGGACAATGAGTTGAAAACTTGGACAAGCTTATAAACTAGACACCAAGCCCCTCAACAATCGATGTGAGATTTTTATCCCTTTAACACCTTTTAACACTAAATCCAAACAATTTATGTGTCTAAATTACATAACATCAAAATATATTATTAAACCTCAAAATGCTCTTTAATTCATCCTTGTTCCTGCTGCTCTGGCTCTGGAGAATGTCACTTTCACTACTTGTCTTGCTAATTTATTTTTTTTAAAAAAAATTGAGAGAAAAAACAAAACAATTTTATTCTCATTCATTCCTAGATATCTCGTTAATACATGCTCACTCAATTGGAATAATAAGAGCTAATATCCAATCTTGTGTTATTGAATCCTCCGAAGGGACTTGATTGAATAGTACAATCACAAAAGTCACGTTCTTTATTTGTTTTTTCTCCTTTTTTCTTTGTTTCCATAAAAAAAAAAATCAATTTGAGGATTTTTGTGGTCATGGACAAATGTATAATGATTCATCCATGCCCATATAGCGTATATGTATTATATGTATTCATTTTTTTGTTTTTGAGAATCCAGTATTCGTTTTCACCATTCATTTCTATTTAGGGTCATCAATTCTTATTAAGTCCATACATTTTCATAGTATTTCAAGTCATGCCTTGCCTTTTTTAGGTATTCATTTCTCACTATCTCCTACGCAAATTCTCTTAATTTTTATCACCACCACAACGATATCTCTATGATGTACATGCACACACCATTGTCAATGTTTCTCTAGCATTTATGCTGCATAAATTTTTGAATATGGTGTTTCTTATTAGCCCAACACTGATCATAACCATACATCGTGGTCATATAGTTGATCTATAATTTTTTTTCCTTCAACGTTAGAGTAATCATTCTGTTGCATAAAATTACGTATGTACTCCTCCAATTGATTTACCAACTTTTAATCCTGCTAACTACATGTCTCCTTCATCTTGAAAATCGAGGTCAATATGACAATATATTTGAAAACCATACTTTTTATTACTTCTCTTCTATCTAATTCAATGGTTTGTTTGTTTCCTTGTCTCCTATTACTAAACTTAATTTTCATAAAAAAAAATTAATCATACTTAATTTAAATCCTTTCAACTCTAAGATCTTGGCTTTACATATTTTTTTTTTCTAGTAAGTGGGTTTACATATTTCAAATTTATATCCAAGTAATATCCATTTTATAATTTTGAATTGGACAAGAAGCCCTTACTTGAATTAAAAGCATGCCAATTTTCAGATCCAACTAGTATTAGTTTAAGATAATGCAAATTTGAATTAAAATAAGTTTCATGATTAGTTTGATGACTGAATAAATTCCGGTTGGCCCCTCCATATTTAGATTGGGTTATCACACGTATCTTTTTACCCATAATGGCCTGGTCAATTCATTAATAATCCAACATGTCATTACTTGTATAATTAAAATGCATGCCCACCACCAAACCACCAACATTGATTTTCAAGATCACTACATAAATCTAACATCACAAAAACAAAGTATAGGAAATTACAAACATCGGGCTATACTGACCTATACCGAACTATGTCGTAAATATATTGGACTACATCGAGATATGTTCATGTGGACTAATCAAATAAATACATTAAAAAAAATTAATTCTAGATCAAGAGTTTCAGTTTCTCCTTCATTAAGAGAAACTGATTTTTATCAGATTTAGGAGCCACATCACTATGCCCCGAATATGCATTCAGTAAACCATATTGCCATATGAAAAACTAACTGTACACGATTGAATCTACGCTTGATTGATGATGTGTTGGATGAATCCAACGGTCAAAAAGATGAACTCAGGGTCCCGAGCCCTCGACCCGATCATTGGTGCCTCATTCAAGGCGTAGGCTACGGAATTTATAGGTTGGTTAAAATATGTAGCTGTTCAAGTCCAGTCCAGCCACTCAGGCAGTGAAATCAGGCCCATTGACATGAGGAAGATCGGCCCATACTTTTAACAGATCCCAGGCCCGTTCAAAAATGTCTGGACTTTGGAGTTTGGAATTGCTAGTTTGCTACCCAATGGACCGTCGAAAGGAATGTTGACCTGATCCAAAGCCTATAATTAATAACTGATGAGTGCATTATTTTCTGATGTGACCAAAGTGGTTGGCTAGGTGGAAGGGCATGTCACTTACTTTAGGCCCCAAAACTAATTTGAACGAGTGCACATAACAAGTAGTAGAAAGTGGCCAAAAAAACCAGACAAGCCAACAAAAAAGGGGCCGAGGGGGAAGAAGATGAAGATTCCAGTGATAATGATGAGGATGATTATGGGCATCATCCCTTGAACCCAAGTACCCAACACCATCAATATGTATACACCTACGGAGACAATCAGCTCGTACATTAATCAATTGTTTGGACTGTTAGTGTATATATATATATATATTGTGTATGTAAAGCTAAAATGTCTCTAAATCCTTGATTTCAGGCGCACTTTGATCTGATGCATTCTGGGACCAACCTGTAATCATTATTAGTTGTATATATAATCTGCAAACACAAAGAGTAGTTCTTACTCATTGACCATATATATCATAAGGAAAAAAAGAAGTCAAACAACTGGTCCACGCACACACAAGTAGACACAGAGAGTAATGAATCTCAAGCATCATATTTCATGCTTTTCCTTTGAATTCTTTCACTTTCTATCCTAAAGTAATCGCTATCGTTGTTTCTAAAGCAATGCAAAGAAATATTCCCCACAACAGGGATGGTAAGGCTTGATTGTTAGATTTATAATCCCACATCGTTTGGAGAACATCAAACGATGTGGTTCTCGTTTGATTTATAAGAAAAGTTCAAGCTACTTTCAATCAACAAAGACCCCATAATAAAAACGAAATCATGAGAGTAATCCGATGTATCCAATCCTCAATCTCTAATAAAGACTTTTTTTTGGGCTCAAGTATTGTTAAGTGAGAGTGCTCAAAGAAACAAAACGTGCTAGCACAATGTATCAATTTTGAATCGATAAACCCAAAACGGATAATATTTGTCGTTAAGTGAGACAACATAGAGAAACAAAACTATGCGGACCCGATATATACACTTTGAATCGATAAATCCAAAACGGACAATATTTTTCGTTAAGTGAGACGGCCTAGAGAAACGAAACCATGCGAGTTCAATGTATCAACTTTGAATCGATAAACCCAAAACATACAATATTTGTTGATTTGAATGAGGTGGGATTTTTGATATTGATGTGATTTACTTAGCTACTAAAGACAGACTAACATAAGATTTAGCACACTCACATTACATGCAATGAGAGTGTATAAAGATTTGCTCTTCCCCATATATATGTTGCAAAGATTCAAATCTGATGGAACAAACATTGAGAGAAGAAAAGCAAGGGTATTGACGTAACTAAGGCTACAAAAGTGAGGGAATTCTAAAGCAATGGATTTTTGATCCCAACTGGCTATGGCTACACACATCTTTATACAAAAAAACACATTAGTGCTAGCTTTTGCTTTTTCTTTTCATAAAGCAAAAGATGAAAACCAAGATATACCAAACCCAAAGTGAAAGTGAAAGACTCTGGCCTTGGATGCTGTATTAGATTCATTAGACACCCAATTTGATTCTCTAGTTACCCACAAATTGAACCAGAAATGACTTTCATAATTTTCTTTGCTGGTTTCTGTTAAATATACCACACAAGACACATTCTCTTATTCCAAACTGCCTCCAATGGCTGCAGCTTCTGATATCAGGATTGTAGTCCTCACTTGTCTAATAGTATTCCTTTCTTTCACTTCTTCTAATTCACTTCCTTCACATAATCTGTATCTCAAACGACAAGCTTCGATCCTCGTTTCGCTCAGACAAGGTTTTGAGTCCTTTGATCCATCTCTTGATTCCTGGAACATATCAAACTATTTGTCACTTTGTTCTTGGACTGCCATCCAATGTGACAATACTAAAAGATTGGTTGTTGGTCTTGATATCTCCAATTTGAATGTCTCTGGATCTTTTTCGTCCGCGATCACTGAACTTAAAGGCCTTGTCAATCTTTCAATCCATGATAACAGCTTATCTGGTGAGTTTCCATCCGAAATTCACAAGCTCGCAAGGCTTCAATTCCTCAACATATCCAACAATCAGTTTTCTGGTGAGCTTAACTGGAATTTCGGTCAGTTGACAGATCTTGAAGTGCTAGATACTTATGATAACAACTTCAATGGCTCACTCCCACTTAATGTCACTGAACTTGCCAAGATCAAGTACTTGGATTTCGGCGGGAATTACTTTACTGGAGAGATTCCTACCAGCTATGGAAGTTTCAAGCAGCTCAAGTGGCTATCACTGAAAGGAAATGATTTGGGTGGATTGATACCAGGCGAGCTTGGCAATCTTACGACGCTTGAGCAGCTTTTCCTGGCTTATTACAATCAGTTTGATGGAGGAATCCCACCTGAGTTTGGTAAGTTGATCAATCTGGTTCATCTAGACCTTGCAATATGTGGCTTAAAAGGTCCAATTCCACCAGAGTTGGGCAATCTGAAGAAATTAGACACACTTTTCTTGCACGGCAATGAACTAAGTGGTTCAATCCCACCACAGCTAGGCAACTTAAGTAGCTTGAAGTCTCTTGATCTTTCAAGAAATGCACTAACAGGTGATATCCCATTCGAGTTTTCCGGTCTCCGCGAGCTCACTCTTATGAACCTGTTTATCAACAAGTTACATGGAGAGATCCCTCACTCCATTGCAGAGTTGCCAAACCTGGAGGTCTTAAAGATTTGGAAAAACAATCTCACTGGAGCCATACCACCAAAGCTTGGAGAGAATGGTAAGTTGACTGACCTTGACCTGTCAAGCAACAAGCTTACCGGATTAGTCCCTAAATCTCTCTGCTCTGGCAGGAGACTAAATAATTTGATTCTATTCAATAACTTTCTGTTTGGTCCTCTACCTGAAAGTCTTGGCCAATGTGCGACACTAGAGAAGGTTCGAATGGGACAGAATTACTTGAGTGGATCAATACCAAAAGGGTTTCTTTACTTGCCTGGATTGTCACTCCTTGAGCTGCAGAACAATTATCTTAGTGGACTAATTCAACAAAACACCAGCAAGGTACCATCAAAGCTTGAGCAGCTGATTGTGTCGAACAACCGCTTATCGGGGCCTCTTCCTTCATCTATTGGCAATTTTTCTAGTTTGCAGGTCCTGTTATTGAATGGTAACAGATTTACAGGAGAGATTCTACCTGAAATCGGTCGGTTGGAAAATGTTCTGAAGTTGGATTTCAGCAGAAACAACTTCTCTGGAGGAATACCTCCTGAGATAAGCAGTTGTTCCATGGTGAGTTACTTGGATGTGAGCCAAAACAAACTTTCAGGTCCAATCCCAATTCAGATTACCCAAATTCATTTATTGAACTACCTAAATGTTTCTTGGAACAACTTGAGCTCTAGCCTTCCTAAGGAGATTGGATCCATGAAGAGCTTAACTTCAGCTGATTTTTCCCACAACAACTTCTCTGGTTCAGTACCCGAATTCGGACAATATTCATTGTTCAACTACACATCCTTTTTGGGTAATCCTCTACTCTGTGGATTTTCCATGAGCCAATGTAACGACTCATCAAACTCACCTTCAAAACTCCACAACCAAAATGGCACCAAGTCTCGAGTCCCCGGAAAGTTGAAGCTTCTCTTTGCGTTGGGATTCTTGGCATGTTCTCTTATATTCGTAGTCTTGGCAATCCTCAAAGCGCGGAAGATACGAAAGAATTCGAATTCATGGAAGCTCACTGCATTTCAGAAACTGAAGTTTGGAAGTGAAGACATACTAGAATGTCTGAAAGACAACAATGTTATAGGCAAAGGTGGCGCTGGGATTGTTTATAGAGGAACAATGCCTAATGGAGACCAAGTAGCAATCAAGAAGTTGCTAGGCATCAATAGAGGCTCATCTCATGACAATGGACTATCTGCAGAGATACAAACACTTGGCAGAATCCGACACCGGAACATTGTCCGATTACTGGCATTTTGTTCAAACAAAGAGACCAACTTGCTGGTTTATGAGTACATGCCAAATGGAAGTTTAGGAGAAGTTCTGCATGGGAAGAGAGGTGGTTTTCTCAATTGGGATACCAGGCTCAAAATAGCCATTGAAGCTGCAAAAGGCATCGCTTACTTGCATCATGATTGTTCACCACTGATAATCCACAGAGATGTCAAATCAAATAACATTCTGCTTAATTCAGAATTTGAAGCTCATGTAGCAGATTTTGGACTTGCCAAGTTCTTACAGGACACTGGTACTTCAGAGTGCATGTCTGCCATTGCTGGCTCTTATGGTTACATTGCTCCAGGTACTTCTTCTACCCCCCTTTTTTTTTTTTCTGAATTACTAATTTCAACAAATATAGGAGTTTAGGGTAACTATGAATATTATTGTCATTATTTTTCTAAAAAAATGGAATATCCATTGTTTTGGTGGACCAAAGCAGTAAGCAGAATCATGTGCAGACCAACAAGGTTAAAGTCTCCACTAACACAAAGGAAAATTCTCCTTTTTTTTTCTTCTTTTAGTATTGCCCTACCTCTGTAAGCTTTTTTGCATGTCTTGGAAACCAAAATCCCTTCTTACATTCAAACCAATCACAAAGAACACTCTTTGACCAAAAACCCCCAGAAATTAGAAAACTAAACAAAACCTCCACAGAATCCAAAGCATACCCATGTGGAGAATCATCTTGATTGGTATCATCTAGGGTTTACTTTCCCAAACTCCAAAAAGAGTTTTTTTTTTCTCTGTCTTCAAATTAGCTAATTTAACTCATTTTTTAATTTTGTTGTTGTGCATTGATTTTGTGTTGCAGAATATGCATACACATTGAAGGTAGATGAGAAGAGTGATGTGTACAGCTTTGGGGTGGTTCTGTTAGAGCTGATAAGTGGGAGAAGACCAGTAGGTGACTTTGGAGAAGAAGGATTGGACATTGTTCAATGGACCAAGATTCAAACAAATGGAGTCAAAGAAGGAGTGGTGAAGATATTGGATCAAAGACTAAGTGATAAGATTCCAATCAATGAAGCAGTGCAGGTGTTCTTTGTGGCAACATTGTGTGTTCAAGAGTGCAGTGTGGAGAGACCAACCATGAGAGAGGTTGTCCAAATGCTTGCTCAAGCTAAACAGCCTAATACATTTCAGATGCAGTGATTTCAAAATACACCAATTAATTAAGCTTAACTGGGGCTGCTTTTAATTAGTGTATATGCTGCATTATTTTCTTTTCTTTCCTTTTTCTTTCTGTTTTTTGGTGCTTTTTTTTCTTCAATGTTTAATTTTATATGCTAGGTTGGTGTATTGTGTATTTAGGTCAGCCAATGGGTTTATTCTGAGCAGCATGAGGTAGAAAGGAGGAAAATTGTAGTTTTGATGGTACGGTTGGTTTCAGAATTATTTAATTTTGACTTTTTAAGCTGGTATGATAATAAATAACTAGAGCTGGATTTGGTTCAATTCTCTGCTGCAATGTTAGCTCCGATTCTCTCTCAAAATTATGTTAAATCATGCTTTAAAATGTGTTATTTTGATGTTTATAATGTTATAATATAATAGATTTTGAAAAAAAAAATTCTAAATTCTAAATCCTAAACACTAATTCTTAACTCCTAAACTATAATATGTATTTTTTTTTTAAAAATCGTAATTTAATATTTTTTTTGGAGAGAATTGTAACAAGAATTGGAGTCCCTCCCACTATTTATTCCATTCTTGACCCATGTATGCAAATTGGGAACAAGAGGAAGGGAAGGGTAATGGGTTGGGCCTTAACAAAATAAATAACGGTTTCTTCAAGGCTCACTTGTCCGTTACATCCAGGAACTTAAGGCCCAACTCCTAAAGCCTAAATGGGGGTAGTCAAGCCCAAAATCGTAAGCCTCCACTTATGCTTTGCTTTTTTCTTTTTTTGCCCTTTTGTTTGTGCTTTTGATTCAAAACCTATTTTAATACTTTATTAGAGAAAACCTTATTTTCTTAGAAAATTAACAATTCTAAAAAAAATTTGAGACATTAATAAATAATTACACGAATTTATGTTTGTGAATCGCCACTTTGACAATTTGGAGGGTATCAACATAGTGATTAGTAACTCCAACTTTAATCCTCCTTCCAAAAAATTAATTTTTTTATTTTTCTATTTGAAACAAAATTTTTTTAAAAAAAATTCTCAGCCTACTCAACCACTCTTGGATGGTTTTCCGTGTAAATTTAATTTTTTTGTATTTTTCCTTAATTATTATACTCCTTTTTTTTTTGGTTAAATTCGTAATAATAATCTACAGCTTTTGTTTGTTCAATTACAACCTTGTAAACAGTACAAATACTCCGTTTGTTTGGAGGAAAACTAACATCTTATGGAAAATATATCTCAAGAAAATAATTATCATGGAAAAACAACTAGTTTTTAGTGTTTGGACAAAAAAATTGCTAATGTTATAATTTTAATGTCTTATTATCTATATGAGGTACAATTTTAATTGACCTAAAAGTTCCTCTGAGTCCCATGTGACATTGAACCAAAAAATGTCTTAATTTAATGTCTTATTATATATATTTATATATATATGTACAGTATTATATATAAAATATACCTTTTTTTAATTCACCTTAAAAGGTCTTCCATGTATACTTTTAATAAAAAAATGAACTTAACAATTAGTTTATTGTTATGGGGAAAACAACATCCCAAAGATGATAAGGGAAGTTGTTTTCTATCTTACAACTCCTTATTCTGAGTTGACTTATTATAAATTTTATTTGACTAATTTTGTTTTCTTATCTCCAAACACCACAACTTAGGAAAACATTTTCAGGAGGTTGATTTTCTGTCAAACAAACGGAGTCAAAATGACACTCTCTTTTTTTTCCCCTTCTAGATTGATACATCATCACATCAAAAGGCAATACTACGATAAAAATCATTACTTAGATGACCAACCATTATCTTATCCAACATAGGATTTTCAATCGAAGTCAAAATATCATAATCATGGTAGGTAATCCAGTTTGGTTTACACGACTAGCAATAGGCAATAGCTATATATATACGTGGATGGACCTATATATATATATATATATATATATATATGGAAACAAAAAATTAAAACAAATTATTTTAGAACTTGAGCTCTAGAGAGAGGTCATATTTAATTAGAATAAAAATACTATTAGTGTTAGGTGAGGATATAGAAGATGTGTGCATTGTAATTACCAAAATAAAATAAAATAAATGCTAATAGGAGATAAATTAACTAAGATGCTTCATAATCGAAAAACAACTTACAATCCAAGAAAATAAGCTGCTAAAGATCAGTGTTCAATTTTTGAAAAAAGTCACTCCACATTATGTGTAAGTACTAAAGTATACGTACATTATACGTGTCCTCGACAATAAAAACTTTGTGAGTAAGGTATACATACATTATACGTGTCCTCGAACGTAAGAACTTTGTGAATGGATGGATGTTGTTTACTATTTTATCATTGGAGGTGGCCGTGACTTCTAGCAACCCAAATGGCCAAATGAGACCCAAAAAACCATCGATCAATTATAAGAGATCAAAAAACATGAGCGTGCATGTAACGCTTTGCTTAAGAAAAAAAAAATGGACACTTGTTCACACAATGCCCTCCACAGTCCACAATATGACACATTGTGGAGAAAAGCACAGGAAAAAATGGTTGAGTAAGAACTAGAAAGTGCAGGGAGGGGAAGAAGAAGCAGTCAACCTGCAACATGGCCGTTTCAAAATCATTAAATTTGTACTACTTACCAATTTCCATATCTGACTATCCTATGCAACCAAATGCCATTTGTCTCTATTTTCATTCACTAAACCAACACCTGCCTCTCTGTTTCTTTTTTCTTTATTAGTTTGTTACATACACATATCAAATAGACTAATAGTCTCATACCCATATATGCACACAATCCTCATTCTTAGAGAGGATACATGGGATGGGGTTGAGAGAGGCTCGAACTCGAGACCACACACATGAATTATCTTTATATTCTTATCAGTTGGTAATTTGAGATAAAATTAAATTTGTTTTGTATTTCTCTATAAATGGAGAATTCTAATGAAATGGTATTATAATGAGTGTAGATCTCTCATGAGACTCAACGGCTTTATATATTTCATTATTTGTTCTTCATTATGGTGGCAGTGATATGTGTATATGGTGTATAATCATTGGATCACATTAGTCAGCCGAAAGCCTAATTAGACCCCCCACAATTTGAACAAACCCATATGTATGAAGTTGTCAATTTAGCCTATAAAAATTTAAGTAACCTAAATAATACTTTCTTTCTTTTTTTTTAGTTATAGATAAACGAGAGTGGGAGTTCGAACCTAAGTACCATCCGAGTGTGCTCTCTTTCTTTGATAGGTAAACAAGAGTGGGAGTTCGAACTTAGGTACCGCCCAATTTGAGTATATGTCTTAATCAACTTATATTAGGAGTTGTTGGTAATTAATGCTGATATTACCCCCAATTAATACTCATCTTAAGAATCACAAATTCTTCTCCGCCCTTTTTAATGGAAGTCTAGCTTTCTTCCATCTCAAGCCCCACAACCAAATCCACAAGAATCAATTGAGGAAAAAAAAAATACATCACTAGCCATGACCAACTACAATACTGTTGATCATCAAGAAGGCCAGAAAACCAACAACAAAACAGGGAAGCCATACTTGCTCCTTTTAGGGCTCAACTATGTTTTTCTCTTTGTGGGTTCAATCTCATCAAGCTTGCTCTCCAAGTACTATTTCATTCATGGCGGTTCAAGCAAGTGGGTGTCAACATGGGTTCAAAGTGCTGGATTTCCCCTCCTTGTACCACCAATTTATGCTCCTTATTACCTCCTCAAATGCACTAATAGAAGACCCTTCTCATCTTTCACACCCAAAATTCTCATCTTGTCAATCTTTGTGGGCCTAATGTTGGGCATAAACAATCTTCTATTTTCATGGGGAAATTCTTACTTACCAGTCTCAACATCTTCTCTCCTCTTATCATCCCAACTAGTCTTCAATCTCATCTTATCTGTTATCATTGTGAAACAAAAGATCACATTTTTGAATCTCAATTGTGTAGTCCTATTGACAGTGAGCTCAGTCCTTACTGGGTTGGACTCGGATCACAACAAGCCACACGGGTTGACCCAACCCAAGTACTACATCGGCTTCTTTTGCACAATCGGTGCTGGCTTGTTATTCGCTCTGTATTTACCAGTCATGGAGAAAATCTACTCGAGAGTGAATACCTATTCAATGGTGATGGAAATGCAGTTTGTGATCGAGTTCGCGGCGACGGTGTTGGCCACCGTGGGGATGTCATCGGACGGTGGGTTTACTGATTTGAAAACAGAGAGTGATCGGGTATTCGACAAAGGACCCGGATTGTACTGGGTGACGGTGATATTCAATGTGGTGACGTGGCAGATGTGCTTCATGGGTACGGCAGGGATGGTGTATTTGACTTCATCGTTGACCGGAGGGATTTGTTCAACAGCTATTTTGGGTATGAATGTGTTGGGAGGAGTTTTGGTGTATAGAGACCCAATTGGAGGTGTTAAGGCAGTGGCTACTGTGGTTTGTCTATGGGGGTTTTGTTCATATGTTCATGGTATGTATTTGAAAATGAAGAGAGAAGAGGAGGAGGAGAGAGTGAGAGAGATTGAGAATAAGCAGAAGAATTTGGACATGGAGATGGCATCTGCAGAGAATGTTTGATCATGGGTGTTTAATTTTCTTTTCTTTTTCTATTTGATCTTGTCGTGGTATGTGTGTTTCTTTCATGCAATTGAATTAGCTTGTTGGGTTTAGTTGAAGAGAGAAAAATAACAAAATGAAAATAGTTTGTTCATAGTTCCACCCTTTCGAGAATCACGAGTAACTCATACGACACTCATGTGTATGATATATCATAAAGGTCTCGAGTTCGAACATTCTCATCCCCTTCCCCTATACTCAAGGAAAAAAAAATCCACCCTTTCATTCAAGCAACCTAGGGATGGATAAGTTGGCTGGGAATTTATCAATTTAGATGTGATATAGCTAAGTTAAACTTTTCATGTTGATAATCTGCGACTTGTTAAAGTATTTGGGGAGAGTGACATTCCAAACGCTTGAAAATTATTCTGTGACCTAAACTCTAAATTATAAATGGAAAGTAAAAAATAAACAAACAACGTAGTTGTGGTTTAATTTTCAGGGTTGGATTAATTAAGATTAAGTAGTGAGAATCGCAAGGTTCTCTATGAAGCAAACTTTAGTTCCCAACAAAATCAAGTCTTAAACTATTTGTTTATTTTTGTCGTAGATTGAGAGAGAAAAGTGAACCCATTTGTTCATGTTCCTATTTCTAGCTAGTTTGGATTTATTAAAAGGATTGGTACGTTTGTTTATTTGTCTTAACAAACAAACAAAATTCATGAAAAAACACTAAAATAAAACCATTGAGATGTGTGATTTGTTGTCTATTTTGCCAAAAATAGGGTTTCCTATTGCATCCAATAATCTATCTGTTTCTTTTCTAGTCTTGTATTATATTTTTTTGAATTTTTTTTCTTATAATAGAAGATAAATTCTATTTATCCATGTCATTACAAAATCAAATGGTATAATTGGGCACTAAAATGGATTTTGATTAGCTTCTTGATAGGCAACTTTTGTTGGTTTATAGCCTTTAGGATAATTTTTAGTGCAATTGGGGTGGGACATGCAATGAGACCCAAAAAATGGAATTTTTACTAGTTTGGAATGACACCCAATTGAGATATGCAAACCCTCCCTATTATTCATGCACTAATTTCCTTATTGTAGCAACATAGATTAACAACTAGATATACATGAGAGTGAAAGGGTCCTGTATTTTATTCAAAGAAGAAGAAGAATGAAAAATTGTTATTATTTTGATATTTCAATACTTTCTTCCAAATCAATTACAACCAAAAGATGGTAGATATGTCCCTTAGCTTGATAAGTATGATTAATGACTCTTGTGCTAATCCATACACATGTACACCATACAAAGGGTAGGCCTATCTCTTTCACCATTTTTTTTTTTTCTTTCCTTCATCAAAAGTTTTTTGCCCTTTTGTGTTTCAACGCATCAAGGGTCAAAACGAAAGTACAGGAAGCCAATGATAATAAAAAGGGTCAAAACGAAAGCAAATTTGATCATAATCACATTTTGATTGTGATCATAATCAATTAAGTTGTGAAACAATGATTTGTTGAGTTTGATAATGGGATCCACTCATTAGTCACATATGCTGAGTGACTACTTACTGTAATTAGAGATTGCAAGATCATTAACTGGAGACTAAATTCCAAAAAAAGAAACAAAGGGGATCAAAGAAAGGTCAATGGGCGTAGAGATTAGAGATCTTATAATGGATTTGTTTTACGGGAAAATGACATGTTAGTACCTATTATATGAAAGTTGGACACTCAGGTTAAAGAAGAAAATACTTTACCATATAAGTATCTCTTTTTCACATAAGTATCCATTTTAAAAATTGATAATTACATAATCTCACATTTGTTCTTCTTCTTCAATAGGAATGGATATAAAAAAATACCTAGATTTAAGACATATACTCTCCATCTCCATCATTGTCACGTTTGCCTCCATCTCCACCACCGCCACTGTTCGTCTCCATCTCCGCCACCATCACCATCGCACCTCTACAATCATCTTCTTCATTTTTTTATTAACATTCTTCTTATTTTTATTAGTCACATATGCTTAGTGACTAATTACTGTAATTAGAGATTGCAACTTGCAACTTGCAAGATCATTAATTGGAGACTAACTTCCAAAAAAAGAAACAAAAGGGATCAAAGAAAGGTCAATGGGCGTAGAGATTAGAGATCTTATAATGGGATTTTTATCGGCCGATACATTAGATTGTACTTAATTGTAAAAATGTACAATCACTAAAACATCCTTTTAAAAAGTACATTGGGACCAGCTTTTACCAAAATAACCTCAAATTTGATTTTCTCTCTCCACGAAATGCGATACAATAGTGATACTTTTAAACAGAAAGTCCAATATAGTGTTCAGTTTATATCTTTCCCTCATAAAATGATGATACAAATGTTGGAATGCAAGTTTGATTGCATTACGTGTCTTTCTGGTTCAATTGTATCATTTTAGTGGATTTTTGGTGTTAGTGATACTATAGTGATACATCTCTGAAGCTGTAAATGTTTTTTCAGAACAAGCAAGAGAGGTACAAACCAAGAAAAGAAAATCAAGAAAGGAAAAGTATTTAGGAAGAGGAAATATGCATACTGGTTCAATTATATCTTTTTAGTGGATTTTTTGTGTTGGTGATACTATAGTGGTACATCTTTGCAGCTGTACAATATCAATGTCCCTAAATTTTCTTCTGCTTATTATACGAGAAGAAAAAAAGACAAAAAATAGAAAACAAGACCAAACAAGAGTCATTCCGATCAATTTGATGAGGATCACCTCATCAGTTCTCACTCTCTGTATTTTATAGTGTTGAGAATATTTATCAACGTGCTCCTCATATTTGTTGTACAAAGCAGGAATTATGATGGATAAAATGGTTCCTGTGACAATGTCAGTGACAAAGCTTCATAAAAAGCCAAATGGAATTTGAGAGGATAGGAGGAGAAGAAGAAGAGAGGAGAGAAGAAGAAGGGTATTGTACGTATAAATCAAAAAATGTCTTAAGCCAGATGATCAAATTACCTTTAAATTGCACTTTTTTACAATTTTAAAAATACCCATGACCTTTTTACAATTAAATTGTCCAAAGTGTTCTTAGTGCCAATTGTTTGATCTTATAATGGACTTGTTTTATCAAATCTATTGTGGGTTTGGATTGGTCTGCAAGCCAATTGGGTTGGGCTTGGGCCTGATTAATGATTAGAATAGATGCATGGGCTTCATTGTTAAAGGCTTATGGTCCATTAAGTATTGGGTAAGATTAGAATTGTAGGATGGGCTTTATTATAAAGGCCCTTTATGTGGTTTTTGGCCCAAATTGGTACTGGAATGATTTTGGTTTGAAAGATTTGTAACATTTTTTTGTGATGTGGAATCTTCCCACCGAGTAATTGATTGGTAAATTTCGGGTGATATAGAAAACCTCACAATCCACATGAACCTGTTGAGAGTTAGGCTGAGATTTAGTGCGGAAAGATAACGCGTGGTGGCATTCGCATATGTTGGGCCGAACAATGACTCCTCTCGCAAATTAGGATAATAGAAATACCCATGTAACTTGAACTCACAACCTCCACAGCTTGCACTGAGTACTTTTGTCAGTTGTGCGACTGTTGACGATGACTCTGCAACTGTTACAAGTGCCACTGGCATCCTCATCCAAATCAAAATGCTTCCACCTCCACCACACCACTGGCACCCTCATCCAAATCAAAATGCTTCCACCTCCACCACAACATCAGCACCAGAAAGTACTGCCAACCTACACCATTTCTGGGTCTTATCCTTTGGAGTAGGAGGAGCGATGGTGTTAGTAGCAGGGGCTTCGAATTGGACAAGGATTGTAGAGGGGCTCTCAAGCATGGTTCAACCAGAGCAACCGCCTGTAAATCCCATGAATCCTCTCCCCATGTTCGGTTTTCACCATCGTCTCCAACATCAAACCATGCATCACCAGCTTCTTGCATTAAAATCTTCGCCAGAGTGCATAAACCGTTGCTGGATCAGGTAGTTCATTCAAGTTAGCTGCTAAAAGCTGATATTTCTTCTCGAGTAAGAGAATGTGGTACTGGACTACTGGAATGTGCTCCGCTCGTCCGCATGTCCGCCCCTGCTGGCCCATTCGGCCCGAACTCAGAGCCTTCCATTCCATTCCATTCCTGGGCTGCTAGAGAAGGAACAGCCCAGTTGTGCAAATTCTGTGCTGGGCTTTAGGGTGCACTGAGAAATTCAAGTGATAGGCCCAAGCCCATTATTAGGTTGCCCTAGTATGAATGGATGATGTCTTTTGAAACAGATAAAGATTCTTACAGAAAACAACAAAACCCATGCCATGGCCACAACACAAACTGTTAAAAATAAACAAATAAAACTATAAAGAAAAAAGAAGAAGAAGATACCAATATTTGTCTTGATTTGAATGACCCAGTGAACCCCAGGTCTTGGTAGGGTGATTATTCAGAGCTGAAAATGACAAGAGTCCATTATATCATGAAAAGTTTTGGGTTTAGTCAGTCTTGGCAAAATTCAGAACAAATTAGCTTCGTTAAAATATAAAATTAACACATTCTTATTTAAGATCATCTGAGAAAGAGTTTCATAATACAGAGTCAATGGAATTCAAGAAAGAATCTCTTCTCAGTTCTCCCCTAATGATACCCAACCCAAATGGACCCAGAAGAACATCTTATAATTCCTCCTACACATGCCTTGATGTGCGGTTTCCCCACACCTTTCCTTGTGATGAAATATTTATTATTAAAGAATATGAAAAGTAACAACAAAATAATGGCCAGGCCAGTGAAGCAATTCTATCTTTGAACATGTCACTACTTGTCCTGCAATAATAAGTGGGAAAAGGTAGACAACAAATTTCATAGCTGGACTTGTATGAGTTGTATCAATTCAGACTTGTTGACCCAAAACTTCTATAATCAACACGGATTGCTAAAGTTTACATCTTTGACATATTAGTATATATATATATTCACAATGACATACATGCAAAATCAATGTGTATTAAGGAAGTTTCACTAATCATGATCATTAATGTCTTCACATGTACACCCTAATGCCAGATCTTGTGATGTGTTCCTAACATTATTCAACTCCTGAATTATGGGATGTATATGAATACTATATATTTGCACAAACCCAGCTCATTGAAATTTTAGGTCAACTTCAGGAAAACCCTAACTCTCTGTATGGAAGCATCAAACATGTGGGTTTAACTGGTACAGAATTCTCCAGGGATTTCTCTAACTGAGTCATTTGATTAATCTTTCCTTCAATGAAGGATTAGTTACAAGATGAGACCCCAAAGAAAGCGACCAGTACCCCACATGACCTTTTGGACTTGTCAAAGAGAGAGACCAAATGGGTACAGCCTGTGACTTTCCTTGAACAAAAAAAATACTTGTACAAAACTCTACACAAAACCTCCACACACATTCATGATTAAAAAGAAAAAGAAGAGAGAAAAGGTTGAACAGCAAAGCAAACCAAGCACATTGGTCCCCCTCCCACTGGTTTGGTAGCAATGGTAGGTCCACATACCGACACGGGAATCAAACAAATTATATATTACTACTGTCATATTTTATTATAGAGTGATTAAATAAAAGAATCAAGCTATCAACTTCAATGCTACATGAAAGATTAATATTTATGTATAGAACAAGAATGAATGCAACACCTCCCATATTTCTCTAAAAGCATCATCATATAATATATCACATAGAAGAAGAAAGAAGAAAAACTATCATACAAAAATAACCCAAATGTATCTGCTCCCCTGTTCATCAATAACTTCAGAGAAAAAAAATAGAGGAAAAAAAGAGAAGTGTGAGCCCGGAGTGGCCGGAGTCATTGCCGGGTATTCTGTAATCTAGATCCAATCATTTTGCCCTCAAATTTCTTGATACCCCAGGAAATATCCCTCAATGTGGTGTCCAGAACATAGGGGTTCCTTTCAAACTCTAGCTCTGTCACATTCAACAGGTTCCGGCATGGCTCACGCCTTTGTGCAATGGTTCCATGGTAATGGTAATATTTGATTTTGCTCTCTGTCTGGTGTGTTGTCTTGCCATCTAGGTTCTGTGACATGTGCACTCCAGTGGCAAAGACACTGCGAGGTTGAATTGCGTATTTGCGATCCCTTCTAATGCCTTTCTTCACATCTCTATATACAAGCTTCTCAAATCCCCATTTCCTGCAAATCACAACAGAACAGGTTGATCAATGCCAAAATATGATGTGAAAGGCAGTTTCTTGATAATAATAATAGAACAGGTTGATCAATGTCTTGATTTCACAATTTTTTTCCAGTATTTTTAAGTCAGCATGTGGCCCAGTGGTAGAGGTCACTTTCCATTCCTGAAAACAGTCTCTTGACTTGCCCGTGCCCAACTCCACCCACTGCAGCAGCCTTGTACACGGAAGTTGTTTACATATCTTTTAAGTCAGCATCGATCTTATTTTGAGATTGACATCCACATTATTGAAGGTTCTCAAGTATTGTATTTCTTCAAACTTTTTACGGATTATTTTGTAAAACAAATAAACTTTCATCACCATAATTGACATAAATTTGAAAACAATGATGCTTCAAGCATCTTGATAAAGAAGGGAAAAATAAAAGTCGAAGCTTAGTTTTGATTATCCCCAAGAACTGAAGCAGGCTTTTGAACAAACATTGTAATTGCCAAAGTCTAAATCATTCATGAGAAACAGTCAGTTTATAACAGTATTGAAACCCCCCACCCCACTTCCACTTGGCCTACCACTAAATGAAGAGAAGAAAGAATCAGTGACCACACGACATTAGATGAATACTTCCAAACAAATACAGACCACTTGATCTTTCTCATAAGTTTTCAACATCAATTCTAAAAAGTTACCATCATCAACCACCATAAACACCACATGATCATAAACAAAATCATTTTAAACAAAACAAACAGTACTATTGCAGGCATCCAAAGTTTCAGTAGACAACTTGTTTTCCATGTATAGCTTCTAGTTAACACTGAACATGGCCTCCTTCAATAGGTAAAGACTAATCTAACCTGGCCTGCGCTCCAGTCCAGAATATGCAACACAGGATCTCAGACTAAATTCTCATGGTATGTGTAAATGAATTCCTATTTCAGCAACATGTACATAATTCAGAAAGAACAATCAACCGTGTTCTTAACTAATTATACCAAGTAAAATTAATTACCAAAACAGAACAAACAAACCACTGCTTCATGTCATAGCAAAAACTAATTCAATGCTGCTCAAGATGATCTATACCTAAAATTCTCAAGCAATGCACTGTTGAGCCTAACAAAGTAGAAGAAAAAATTAGTGCCAAAAACAACTTAATTACCTGTGCAATTTGTGGTTATCAGCAGTGAGGCAGAGCTTGCTGTTCATGGGCATCTGTTCAATGGTGAATTGAGAATACTCCGACAGAGAATCGAGCACCGACTTGAGGGTATTCTTCGGTATATAAATATACTCATCAACATCAAAGAAGAACATCCACTTCGCCATAAATCTGTATCTGTGTAAACAATCGTTCACCACCATGAATTGATTGTGATAATACCCATCAAACCTCTCCTGTTCCCTTATATCCTGCACAGTGACATACCCCAGCTCCATCCATGGCTTCAACACCTCCATAACTTCCTCGTGAATCCCTCCGGCGTCGTGTATTACGAAGTGGGATTTCGCACCGAACAGCCTCACGTGGTACACTATCCACTCCCTCACTCTCTGAGGGCTCAAATTGCCATACAAAGACGATCCACAATAAAAGTAATCGTACTTCGGCGTGGATGTAAAAATCGACACGTCTAGGCCACCGGGTGCTTCTTCAAGAACTTCAAATCTGTCGGTGAGGTTAAACTTGGTGTCTCCGCCTCCGGAAGTGGAGGCGTGGAGAATAAGCTTCCCACCGGAGTTGTCCCCGTTGATTTGCTGCTCAAAAGTGCAGTTCACAACAACAACGGTGTAGACACGACCATACCCCCAATCTGTAAGGAACTTCTTACCAATAGTGGTGACAGAGGAGGAAGAATTGGAGCCAGAGACCCACTCGCATTGGTAACTGGGTCTGCTGTACACATGGATAGGCTTGGAGGAGAGACCCACAACGGCAAAAGTGTTGAGTCCGCCTCTGTAAGCTCCCATGGTGATAAAATTGTAGGCGGCCGAACCGTACCCATTGAAGGCTCGCTTTAAGATTCCGTTCTCGAGAACCTGATCTCTTTCAACAGACGGTGGCGACGGAATTGGTGACGGAGTTGGCAACGGTTGCAAGAGGGGCGGCTCGGATAGTGGTGGGGTTTGGGAGATGTTTGGAGGGGCAACGGCAGGGATGGGAGACGAGATTCTGGAAATACAGAGACGGAGATCAGAAGTAGTAATGGTGAAAGGGGAAGAAGGCAAGACTTGGATCAGAGTGGCAATGCCAGCTAGAATCAAAAGAGCCGTTAAGAGAAGCTTAAGCTCTGTCGCACAGTTCCACACCACACCCAGAACCATCTTCTTCTCTTTCTCATTGGGTTTAACCATCTTCCACACCAATGAACAAGCTCTGCTACTCTGTTGATCCACAGAGAGCCGAAGAAAGTAAGAAGATAAGAGAACTAGAAAAGCAGAGAAAGAAGGGTACTATCTCTCTCTCTATCTGCTTCTCCGGCTTTTCTCTGCTGTTTGTCTCTCTTTCTCGCTTTTTAATTTAAGTTTTCCTTTATCTTTTCTCTTCACTGTGCAAAAAACTGCAATAATCGACATGGGAGTATGGGGTTCATCATGTGATTTGTTAAAGCAGATAACGGTGTGATTAAATTAAACAAAAACATAATTGGGATTAGTGAATAGTGGAGAGTGTGATTCGTCAAAGTAAACCAGAGATTAGTTAATTTTTGATTAAGCAAAGAAAGACGCGTCAGAATACGGTGGGTGGGTGGCTACCCCTACTACTCCTACGAATTTTTTCTGTCAAAGTCCTAACGACGACAAAAGAAAGAAGTGTGCATATACGACTCTTGCTTGATTTCCCGTCTTCAATTTTCATTATTGCATTCAATTATTTTTTTCACTAATTTTGTTGGATTTGGAATTTTAGCTTTTGTTTTTCTTTCGGATTTATGCGAAACTTCCATGGTTTTTGGATTTGTTTTATAGTTTTATTATTGGTGAAATTGTATAAATTTAAGTATGATTCAGCCTCATTGCTATTAAATAGTGGTTGGATGGAGGAATTAAGTCTTGACCTAACCGGTTATAATAAATAGTTGTGAATTTAATTCTTATCGAATCTATAAATTAAATTACTATTTACTTGTCTAGCATGAGTGGTGAGAGTTATTATGAGGCTCATGAATTTATCTAGTGCACATTCGACTTTGATGCTAAGTATTATTTTTTTCATTTTGAAGAAATGGAAATTAGCATGTTCATGTCAATAGTTAAATTTAAAATATTTGTGCTTAGATTATATTTATTTTTATGAATTTCTCCGATCTTATTGATTATTTTGGTGATCAAACGACTAACGAGGGGCATATGCTTTAATAATTAGGACTATCACCGTGACCGTCGGACCTACTAACCTTTTTTATTGTAGGTGATCAAGATCTAGGGAGAAACTTTTTATCTTGGATTGAAGAATTGAAGCTCAGAGCCACCAAATTGCATAAGGGCCCAACAAGGTGATAATCTTGTTCCATAGTAGCCCTCGTACTTGCAGGTCGAATATATGTGAATTCAAGCTCAATTTAATGCGAATAGGAAAAAAAAATCATAAACTTTCCCGGTCTCTTGGGTTGTCATTCAGGTATGTTTGTAACCTTAATTAATTGTTGATTTTGCAATTTGTTTAGTCAATTGGATTATGATTAGTATTAAGTTATTAACATAGGAAATTGATTTCAAACATACTGTTAAAGTTTTAATTGGAAAAAAAAACTAGTACGTATAAATACTTAAATAGAGACTAAAAAAAAAATTAGTACGTATTATTTACTTAATTATTAAGAATTTTATTATTGTGTTATTAAGAATTTTTTTGATAAAACGGTTTTTTTTTTATTGTTAATAGAAATTCTAGTCAAATTAGTATTTCTAATTTTATTATAAGTATTTTTTGATAATTTCATATCTATTATGGTTTTTTCAAGGGTTGTCCCTGTTAAAAAAAGAAGAAGAAGAGGTGCATATGTCTGCATTTTATTTGGCAATTAAAATAATATATCCAAAAACTGCAATGATATTATGCTCAATTCATTTTTGGTGTTTTGCAATCAAATTTTGGATCTTATGGTCACCCACCCAGTACAATAGAAACGTCAAAGTTGATTTTTTATAAGAAAAGACAAAATTATTAATTTTTTTTGTCTGGTAAAGTCAAAAAAAATTAATGAGAACATGAGATTATACAAGAAAACCGGTAATAATGCGTAATTTTACCAAAAGAGTGGATAGCATGACACGTGTCTAACAATAAGTGGACCTATTGATTAAAATTTCACTAATTTTAATAATTGCATAAATTTTTTATTTTCTAAATACATATTTAGTTTCAAAAAAAAAATAAATAAAAATTTACATAGTATCGTTTGAAGTTAGGTCCTAAAAAATAAAATGAAGGAGACATTTTTGTAAGTTTCTACACATAAATTAAATCAAATGATAAATTAATGTGACATATGATTTAAAGAGTTTGATACGTGGAAGGTTGTGGAGCAGCTGGTGAAACTTGTCAAATACATCTACATCATAGCTTTGCACTGTTTTTAATTATGACATTAAAACAGAAACAAAAAATTAAGGTTATATTGAGGTTAACTAAAGTGTATTAATTAGATTAGATTATGTACTAATTTTATGTTGCGGTGGGGATTTTTTGTTCTTTTATAAATACTTATATTATTATTATTATTAGGGATAAGTATCCATTTGACCCCTGTACTTATCAAAACGAGTCAATCAGACCCCTCTACTTCAAAACGGACCATTCAAGCCCCTCTACTTTCGACTTTGGGATTAACAGGCCCTTCTGTTAGTTAGACGTTAAATTTTGCTGACCTTGCCGTTAAACTATTGACATGTATTTTTTTATTTTTTTATTTCTGAGGTGGAAAATATAAAAATATAAAAAAAAATATAACAACCCTATTCTTCATCTCTGCTCCCCCGCCGACATAGCACGACAACCACACACACCATCTCCGTCGTCTTTCACCTTTGCCGGCCAACGACCACCCGAAAACCTTCCCTAGCCGGTCACAAAGGTAACCCGACCAATTTCGTCCATTCTCGACTATCGCATCTGCCATAACCACCTCACGAAGCCCACGATCATACATGGACAAAGTTGTTCGATCCGATCACCAGAGGGGCCTTCGACGGTCACCACCCATCCAAAAAGAATTCCCAAACCGAGGCGCACCTTCTCCACCCTTTTTCAAGCTGGAACAGCCACCGGAGGAGGAGGACCCGTGAAGGACCCAAACGGGTCAACCTTGACCCGAGTACAGTTTGTACATTTTGCAAACAGAGGCAATCATTTTTATTGTTTCTCTTTTGTCCATGTCATTTTTATTTTTTTTCCAAAGAATTAATTCCATGTCACAAAATGTTTGTCACATCAGCGACCATTTAACGTTTGATTAACAGAAGGGCTTGTTTTTACCAAAGTTGAAAGTAGAGGGGCTTGAATGACTCATTTTAAAGTAGAGGGGCTTAATCCATCCGTTTTGATAAGTACAGGGGTCCAATGGATACTTATCCCTTATTATTATTATTGTTTTACATAAATAGGTGGGGACTTTGAAAAGATTCGTTATTAAATGATTGTGCACATAGTGTGTGGGCTGGCAAAAAAAATATACACCCAGTTCATCAGCCGACGCCAACCAGTCGGTGGTCTTTCAATCATGGCTCCACCACATGACATGACCCATTTTTGTCAAACAACTAACCGTCTTACTCCCACCACATATATATATATATATATATATATATATAGATTTACATATATAGAGAGATTTATCCGGGGACCGTTCCAGCCTCCAGGTCCGAACCCTAACCATCCCACCCTTGTCTCACCTTTTCATAATCGTGGATTTCAACACAGATCATTTGAGTGTCAACATAATAATATCCGTAGAGCGAAAAAAAAAGGGGTGAGATTTCATCTTTATCTTTCTTTTAGATTTAGGCAATTCTCAATTTATCCAATTTGGAGTAAACTATGTTTTTAAAATTCAACGATCCATAATTTGTACATGACATTAAAATCCAACGGTCCATTATTTATACCTGACATTAGTTCGGTACATTGTGTACTAGACAGTGCCCAATCCGAATATATCCAACACATAGTTGTCTATGGTTGGTGTTCATTAAATTTGTATAGTCTACAAATGTAATTCTTCTGAATTAGTAGTTTACAAACTGATACTATCTATCGTAGGCCTTAAACAAGTCCTTAAATCTTGGGCCCATTTAGTCAGATCTTTGGAAGCCTTGCCCATGGTCAGAGAGAAGTAGTAGTAAGTAATAAATATGGTCAGGCTGTAATATAGTCCAGTTTGGTGCATACTGGATCCGTCAAGGATGAGGCATTGCCTGCAGCCTGATATACATGTAATAAGTATAGGACATTTCTTGAACCTGACAGGCTGACACAACTAAAGCTGGAAAAAAGAACCCAACTTATTTTTACCTTTTAAGGAAGTGAATTGATTGTTCTGGCTTTGGATTCCTCATTAATGTTAGTGTCCTCATCATTGCACTACTGTAACTATAGTCTATAGGTTACAATGATAGAAAGAAAGAAAGAAACCAAAGCATTTTATTTATTAACTCACTTATGATTCTTTTCTACTACATAGCCGTTACATTTTATTCTATATATTTTTTTCTTTTTCATTTTTTAAGGTCCATCAACGGTAGAAAACTACACTGCCCAAGCCCAAACATGTGGTCTGGAGGCACCGGCGGGCAGTTGCATTCTAAGAGTTCTAATTAATTGTTTGAGGAATTAAAGAATTCAGCCCAAATCCATAGTCCGGCAGAAGTGCGTCCCAAAGGCCCAAATATCTATAGTCCAACAGCAGAAGATTGGGCTCTATAGTCTAGGCTGATTATGTTTAATTGTTCTAAAATTGCTTTTAGATGACCTACTATAGTTGTGTCTATGTAGGCTAAAGATTGGGTTAGAAGGGGCAATATTGATCCAAAATATTACCAAATGATCCTCATAAATTTAAGAAACAACGAATATTTTGGAGTTTTTGGCAAAGGCGAGGGGTTATGACCCCCAACAACAACGTGATTCTGTCCACGTTTGTATTTACTATTTTTCGAGTGCGTACTTGATAAATTTATTACAACCACATAGAAATTCAATGTATGGATTCGACAGTAAAAAATAAAAACTCACAAGTTGTGCTGAAGAGAAACTCAAGTCATCTAAACATGCAAATATTTAGCTTAAACCAAAGGCATGCACTTTCGATCATCGCCCACAATTTCAACACTTCCTTTCTTGTCTAATCAACTATTCTTGTGCCATATATGTATGGACCGTGGTTGCTTGTGATTCTATAAAGCCGTTTCTACACTACGATTTTGAGATCGCCAACGCAGTGCATTGGATGTGTCTTGGACAAGTGATCAAGTGGTCATTGGTGAGACCAGCAGCTTGCATGAATGACTGAACAATAGTTGGTCCTACAAACCTAAACCCTCTCTTCACCATGTCCTTGCTTATGGTTTCTGATTTTGAGGTCTTAAGAGGGACTCTCTGGCATGATCTGTATTGGGTGCTAATAGGCTTCTGACTCACAAACCTCCACAAATACTTGTCAAATGACCCAGATTCCTTCTTAACTTGGAGAATACATTTTGAATTGTCAACAACTCCTCGGATTAGGCTTAAATCAAGGCCGTAATCAGTACCAATTGATGTGATTTTCTTTTCTGTGAATTTGGCAACTTCTTCTGCATCAAACCCGGAAAATGCCTCCCTGAAAGATTTGCGCTTTTTCAAGACTGAAGTCCAATCTGATCCAACTTGTGCACCAGTTAACACTAATAGTTCAAACAACATCCTGCAACAATGGCAGAAGGGCTCAAAATAATATCATTTTTGACATTTTCCATTGATTCAGGATATATTATGTGTGCTTGAGGAAGAAAGAAAGCTAGACAACTTACATATCATCGTGGACAGGAACGCCCCATTCGTCGTCATGGTAAGCAACATAAACAGGATCTGCACATTCTAAATCCTGTTATTTACTTTAAAAAAAAAGGATTACTGTTTATGGGGGAAATATCAGAGGTTTTGAGTTCTGGTACCTGAATTAGATGTCATGTATCCACATCTATTCTCCTCTTGAGCAATAGTACTCGTAGACGACAAAGAACCAACCGAAACCACCTTTGTTTCTGACTTGGCAGATTTAGTCCTTCCATAATGAGCAATTCTCAATTTTCTCTGTTCCTGCATTGTAGCAACTTGTTCTCTCCTTTTTGCTGCAATGCTACCCGGAGCCTCGACTTTCACTGAATTGTTGTTAGCACCGGCTTTCTTCGACGTCTTTGTAGTGGAGTTGAAGGCCTTGTCATTGTTTCTTGTTTTAAGTAATGGTGATGATTTTGGTGATTTTAGCTTAGGAGAGATAGGAGGGGACACTGAAGGCCTAGTACTAGCAGTACTAATTGGTGTTGGTGAAGGTTTAGGTGACAAAGTAGGAGATTTTGGAGAGACTTTCTTAAGCGAACTAGGCCGTTCCAAAACAGGAACTTGGTTCGATTTCGGCTGAAGAACAGGACGGCCATTGATATGATCAGGCTTAGAAAACTTGGAGTAGCACATATTTTGTTTGTGTGTGTGTGTGTGGAATGAAGAAAAGTGAAGAACACAAGGGAGGGTTTATAGAATGGCAAGTAGGGTCAAGCCCTTGTGAAGTTGTAACATGGGTGGGTTAGGGTCTGCCATACAGTTTCCTCATGCCTAGGACACTGTTTTCTCTTTTTTGTCTGATGGGGCATAGAAAATGACTCTGACAGATTGAATCATGGAAAGTCTCCTAACCCTAACTGGGTCCATATTAGAATAGTTTTTGATATATTATATGTTATGTGAAGCGGATGAAAGTGGTGCCAATGCCAGCTCTGTGATGGACCCTGCATTTCATTTTCAGTTTCTGCCTTTTACTGCTTGAATACTCCAAAGCCTAATCCTCAAGCTGAAGTGGGGATCAAGGCAAAATAGAATAATCATGATAATTGTGTTTGTCCCAAAAGCTAGCTGGAGTGAGTTAATTAAAAAGGTATTTTTGCTTTTTTTAGTTGGTGACTAATCAAACTCATGTCTCTCAAGGCATTGTTCTTTTTATGGTTTAAGTTGATGCTGTTATGATGGTACATGTTCAGAGCAAGTTTTCTTCTTTTTGCCCATTTGCTACAGCATTAGCAGCTGACGTGTGTGCAATGGTCCCAAACCCTACCCGCATGGGCTTCAATCCAATCACGTTGCGGCCTATTTGGCAACCCGAGGTACGTTTACGCTCACTCAACTGTATGAAGACCATGGTGAGCTGGGTGGTTCTTTGGTTATCAAAAAAAGGTCCCAAACCCTAGTTGCCACAATGGACCAATTCGGTTGATAATGAAATTTCTGAATTTCCTGTGTTTGATACAAAAAAAAAATGATATTCTTATCATCTTATGTCATGCACAGTTGATTTTGCCTTAAACGTGTACGCATATCAACAGACAGAACCATTTACAAACCATTTTTGAAGAATTATGACTAATATTGGTCACTGATCTATTAATAAAAAACAAATAACACTATTAATGCAGGACAGGAAAACAAATTAAAGAAAAAACTCAACAGCAGACATGACCACACTGATACTATCTTATCAGCACTCAAGATACACACATGTCCTCCAAAATGCAGTTGAAATGTAATTTCAAGAAGAACAACGCATATGTAATGTGTTTCTCCAACAAATTTGCATTTTTTTTAAAAAAAGAGAGAGGTACCTACCTGCAATACAGAATCCATGCAGAACACATGATTGATTGACATTTTCACAGTAAAAGAGCTTGATCATAAAAAATTCTGTCTTTTTTCTTTGGCAGGGATGAAAAATTTATCATTAGTGGAATTGTGGAGGATGATAGAGACTTGTCATATAGGATGTTCAGTGTCCTAGGAACAATCTAAAACATATGGGACCTGTGTTATCAGTATATGATAACATCAATCTTGATCACTATTCTGGCTAGTAGATGCCAGTGCAAGAAATATTCTCTAAAATTGTAAAAAGAGAAACAGAATATTGACAGAATGTAAAAAATGCAGCTTCTCCATTGATAAGCATACTCTATAGAAGTGAGAACCCATGTTTGACCTCAAATATAAGGCATGTACAAGAACAAGAAGGAAAAAAAAAAACTGCCCAGTTCAATGAGTTACGAAGGGGATATAGCATGCGTAAAGAAAGCAAGAAGAAGAATTTTTATCTTTAAGGGCATGATTATTAAGATTGGATAAAGGAAGAAGGCGGTCCTCAGTAGCAAGAACTCGTTCCCAGTAGTTATCAATCCAAAAAAGCTCGCACAACATCATCTATAGGAGCTCGGCATATCGGACATTTCCCACTGCTCCATTGCAATTCATGTGCACACTTCAGACAGGTGCACATATGGCCACATCTGAGAAGCATGAAGAACAACTATTCAGAACAACGAGTACTCGGGATGCTTAGAAATCGAAATGAGAATCGACAATATCAAAGTAAACTTCAGCAGCAAGTACCTGTACAAAAGTGAGTCAACTTGCATTTCATAGCAAATACAACATCTCCGATTCTTAAGTGCCCTATCAAGTGAATTATTTGCATCCCCTTGAACTGTGATGATAAATTCATAAGTCATTCATTGAAATGGTAGAAGAAAAGAAAAGCAAATTATACGCAAAATAAAGAAAAAAGAAGTCAAGGACCCAAAAGGTCCAAAGCTATCAATTTTTTGGTCTTCAAGCTTGTTTACCATTATGGAGAAAAGAAATAACTTTCTTAGAGACATTCTGTCATGACTATATAATCTTTCACATAACATCAGAATAAGCAAAGCCCTCCTCGGATAATATTTTCTTTTCCTCCCAACGAAATAGGGAGTTCAGTACTTCAGTCTAGAGCCATGGCGCAATCATCTTTTACATTGATGTTCTTATTAAGAATGCTCCTCTTTAGGTAAACGTCAAAAGATTGTCTTTCCCTGAACATCTTTTGACCATATATATCACATAAATCTTTGGTCATGGTTTTTCAGACAAAATATCACGAATTCAAATCTCTGAACTTACATGAATGTACTTCCCGCTTCATGGAGTTCAGACATTGCATTTGCATTTCCATGCAGCTCTGTATCGATTTTCTTAGCTCAAGCATTTCACGCTGCATTTGCACCATATGCCCTCGTAAGTCACATATGAGTTCCATTTCCTGCATGTCCAGCAGTGTTATTTCATTAACCATAGATCTGAAACTTTACACAGAATTAGCTCTTAAATTGAACGGAAAACTTACAAGAGAAGGATGGTTTGTTGAGGAAGAGCACTGTCGATTCTCCATATGGTAAGAGAGAAATTGCGGATGTTGTTGTGAAGATATTGAGGGAGCTTGATCAGAATCATCACTAATTTCATGAGATCTGTAACTCCATGACCTAAATGGAGATGGAGAATGCATTTGCAATGATTGTGAGGACTGACTGAAGTAATCACTGGCTTCAAGATATAGATGACCAGTTGGAGTTTCTCTTTCTTCATACATTTGCTCATGGTAGATTTCCTGCACTGGTCGTTCTTCTATCGCACCAGCCCTTCCTCTAATCTCTAGTTCTTCTCTTTGTTCCTCTACCTCAACTATACCCCCTTCTCCTTCTTCATCTTCTTCCTCACGTTGTCCTTCTGCCTGGACTTGTCCTCTACCTTCTCTTCCTGCTTCTTGTTCTTGCATTCGTACTCCAGCCACATTCTCATCATCATCTTCTTCTTCTCCTTCTTGATTGTCAACTTGTTGTGTATGACCTTGTAAGTGAGCCAACACCAATTGGTGCATCCTCTCCTGACTGTCATCATCATCATCTTCTTGATTGCTTGTTGTATCCGTTTGTCTTTGTGCATGACATGTCATCAATTGGTCCATTCTGTCTCGGAAGTCACTAGAAAGGACACTTGATACTGTTTGTCTGCAATCGAAAATTTGAAATTAGATTGACGTTTAGTAAAATAATGAAAGAACCTATACCTTGAATGTGATCATTGAGCCAAAATACAACTACTGTAAATTGGTATCTAGAAAACTATTGTTTATCCATTCATATATCCTAGCTTCAAATATACTGAAACAAAATAATCAAAATAGATCAATCAGCTTCGCTAAAATGCCGTATCCATAGGGTCGCTCACTTTCTCTTTTTATGGTTGGTATTCCTACTGATAACCTTCAATACTTGAATAAAATCATCCCATCTCTGGCTATTAATATTGATGCATTGTGAACTTAAATGAATTGTAGGGGAAAAAAAGCATGAAAAACAGGGCAAAAAAGAAATAAAATGATCATTATACCTTTCAAGGAGTCGGCGTATTTCTTCATTTTCTGAGCTGTTGCTAAGCATCTCCTCATACCATGCTTGCCTACGATCTTCCCAGAAACTCCGTGGACGAGCAATATCACTAAACCAATCATATGTTGAGCCTAAAAACTCATGTGGCTCATAAGCCTCTTGTTCTTCTTCCATCTCAGGTTCACTGCTCTCATTCAAGGATCCTGTTGTTTCTGCAATTTCTTCTGAATCTAAATTTCTATTGTCGAAGCTTGTCTCTTGCCACATGACATTTGAACTCAGACAGGATACTTCTGGAAGGGCCTTGCTGACTTCACTCCTCTGGGACACGGAGTGTTCTCCTAGTGCTGTGCCTGGCTTCTCCGAGGCAGAAACATCATGAGGCCTACTGTCTTCACTTAGTCTTTTGAGTGTAAACACGGAATGCTCCTCTGGTGCTGTTTCCTGCTGCTCAGAGGCAGAAACATCATGAGGCTGACTGTCTTGACTTAGTCTTTTGCATGTCAACATGGAGTGCTCTTCTGACGATGTGCCCTGCTGCTCGGAGGCAGAAACATCATGAGGCTGACTGTCTTCACCTGGTCTTTTGAGTGTTGGAGCATTCTCCAAACTGTTTACTGTCTGTCTATCAGGGCTTCTAGAAGTAGTTGTCGTCATGCCTTGCTCCACAGCTCCATTAAATTTCTCCCTGGAAATAGGAGACATTTCATGTTTATCCAATACAGAAAACGGATTATCTCAAATCAAAATGATTTTCCATGCTACAAGATTATACTAATTGAGCATTACCTCCTAGAAACTTTAATAAGATCATTTCCTTATACAAGCTATTCCAATAAACGGTTTTCATATATTTCTTGCATTGTCAATTGATACATCAAAAGGTCATTCACAGCAACAAAAGATGAAATCAACATTTTCTAAATCATCATAATATAAGTATGGACATGTTACTGTCCTCGTGAATTTACAAAAGTTAATGAACATACCTTAGATGCACGACGCCAGAACCTTGTTTCAATCTGCTCAATTGAGGAGCTGCCTGTGATTTTGTGCACAGTTGATCTTGAATTGCCATTCCACGTTGCAAGAACCTAAGACGAAGCATGGACTGCAACATAAAACAAGAAGAAGTGAGTGAATATATATGCTTCCACCATAGGAATTAACAAATTGCAATTCATATTCACCTGAATGCGGCCACGTTGTGCAAATCTTGACACGACCTGACGCTCCCCAAGTGAGCAAAGCTCCTGCTTCCTGTCGCGCTCCATCTGTACAATCAAATCATTGAAAGCTTGCCTTCCTCGGATTTTTGGCGAACACACTATCTGCATCAAAGGCCCTCTCAATTCTGACTGATCAGACCCTGAAGAGAGCCTCCGGGAGGGTGAATTGCAGGCGCTAATGCTATGATGTTCGTGATCATTGTTGTCAGCGAGTCTCCTAATGATATCAGCGACTCTAACCACCCTCTCGCTCTCTCCGGCATCAGAACTCCTGCTCTGTGACAATGTAGGCGGTTCGCTCTGTACGGTTCTCTCACATTGTGATTCCCAATCCATTAAAGACTCATCATTGTTGGTGCGAGTCTCCAGCCTTTCATCACCAGAGTCCAATATTTCATAGCTTCTTGATTGTTCTTTGGCGCCCGAACATGGTTTCTTTGTGCTGTTTGATCGATGCAGCCTGGCCTCCCACATTTGAACGAGTGAAGAAGCTCCAAGATTTTGCGCTCCGGTGGACTCTGATTCTTGGGTCCGTCTTGTCTCGATGTTGTCCGACACCATCTCCCGTGCTTGTCTCCATCGATCAAGAATCCGAGCATGTCTGGAGCTTATAGAATTCTCCTCTGTTTTTTCAATTTTGTTGTTAATCCTCCTCAAGTTCCGATTTTGACAACTATTCTCGTCGTTTGAAGACGAATCAGGATAAACAGAAATACAATTGTGGACAAGTTGTTTCAGATTCTTCTCAAAAGCAGCGGCGGCGGTAGCGCTCTCTCTGCCGAATCGCTCATTCCTATTGTGGTCTCTGAGAACGCAACCGAAAGGGGCAGACGAAGCGAATTCCACTTGCGACGATGCCATTTTCGTCATATCAATCCAAATTCATAACTGTTTAATCAAACTGGAGATTGAACATTCATCACCAACCCGCTTCATCAGTTTTAGAATAAATTGCAAAAACAAAAAAAAAAACCCTGAAACAAATCTCTCACCGCGAAATCAAGGGTTTATTTTACCACAAAAGACAATCAATCCCTTTTGGGGATTCTATATTTAGCGAAATCAGAGAAACTGTTATCTATAACAGGAAAACAAGAGCGCATTCTAATAAGAAACAGCGGGACTTGTGGTGGAAAACAGAGCATGTGTGGGGGAGAGACGTTGGGTTATAGCCGTTATGGATGAACATGTACGGGCCCACAAAAGAAGACTAATTTTAGCTACAAAAGTTAGGTCATGATTGTACAAGAGAGCATAACTTATAGTACCTATACATATACTAAAGAAAAAACTATAACTAGATTTATCTTTTTTGACTTTCTTCATTGTAACGTTAATTATGTTACTTTATATTTATTTTTTGATTGGATTCTTGAGATTTTGACATTATTATTCTCCCCCATAAATGTTGGTGTTCAACAATTTAGTTGCTTAATGTTGGATTGTATTCCTTGTTTCACACACACATACTCATTTTAAAATCTCATAGGAGAATTATATGAGGTCATAACTTTTAAGGTTCAAAATATTTTAAAAAAATATATATTTGTAATCCAAAAATATATTTGTCGTTCGAAATAAAAAAAAACATATATAGAAAAACAATTTTGACCCAATGCTTGTTATACAAATTTACCATAAGTTGTTTTCATCCCAAAATCTTTGAATTTTGGGAAAGATAATCCATTCAATATTAATGTTGCCAGAATGTTGGATTTCAGTCCTTATTCAATATTTTATCTAAAAGAACGATTTTCACCTAATACTCATGTACCATTTGTTGGATACTCATGGAGATTAAAAAAAAAAGGTTTATACTTCAAATTAGATAGATGGAAAATTTGGATTTTTTTTGTGAAATTTGGAAGAGGATCACAAATATTCCATTATTTTTTTGATTAATTATTAGTATAATTGTTTCAATATATTTGAAGAACCATGAACATTTTAACAATTTGGGTGATAATTTAATTGGTGAATCTCTATGTGGCAAAACTTGGATTCGAAAGGTTATGAGTTCGATTCTCATTGGAAACAATACTCTTGTAATCACACGTTGGACTTTGATCCATCTTACCATGTTGTCAGGTGAAAAACTTATGTACGCGCAAACTTGATGATATGAGTTTAGATCCATATTTGATGTCTAAAAGGCAAGTTTTGCACAAAATAAGGAAATGGTAAAGTGGTAAATTTGCTCACAATAAGATTGTCCACGTGGTGTAACGTTGGGTTAAAACGACGGCGAAACCCCGATATCCGAGCATCACTAGACGAAGACGACGCCGACGAGACCAAAATTTGCAATTGCAAAGCAAAAGCTTCATTGCAAATGGCACTGACAGTGACGATGATCGGGGCCTTGTGGGGTTTGAGTGTGCAGATGCACTCCAACGCTCTTCGGAAGCTCCCTTACATGCGTCGTAAGTTTTTACCCTAATTCTTCTCCAATTTCTTTCCTAATCAACATGTGAGGAAAAAAAAAGAAAAGATCTGTTGGGATTACGATTAGATTTTTTTTTGAGATGCTTCTTTCCTAACCAACATGTGAGGAAGAAAAGAAAACGTCTTTTGGGATTACGATTAGATTTTTTTTGAGTTGCAGATCCATGGGAGCATTTGATTGCGATGGGATGTGGGTCGGTCTTCGCGAACCAGCTGGTGAAATGGGACAAGCAAGTCGAAGAGGACACTGAGAAGATTGTTCAGAAGGCCAGGGAAGCCAATGAACGTCGCTACTTTGGTTCGTTTTTTCTATAGCTTCACACTGCATCGATTTTTATTCGTTAATTTTGTGCTTGTGGTGGTTTTGGGTTCTATATGAAATCTAAACTGAATTCGAATTTGTGCTAATGCCCAGGTTTAGTCTGCCAATTCGATATAGATAATGTTTGGTGTCTAGATAGTGACATGTGATCAGCATTTAGTTGCCAAACTCATGTGATAATAAAAATTCAGACTTGATTTGAAGCTGGTTTTGAGTTCCAAATGATTTGTAGATCATTTAGTACCAGAAGCAACAGACTATATTTTTATACATTCAATCCACTTTTCCTTGACGCTTCTATAAAACATGTCGTGTACGTATAAAGCTTTGAGTAAATTAAGATTGGTGATGGAGGTTATTTGGAGTGTTAACAAGTGGTGCAAGGAGGTTTGTTGGAGGCTTTTGGGGCTGGAATAGGATGAAGAAGAGTCACTGGTGTATTATCTTTTATTTCAGATGATTTTTCTAAACTTTCAGAAGGTGGATATGTGACGAAGCATTTTTTTTTGAACGAAAAAATTTATTAACAGCACCAAGGGGGTGCAACCGAAGAACAAAACAGATTACATAATCTTAATATAATCGAAAATATTATAACAAGTACTAATCAACCAAAGCTTAAGCTCTGAGAGCCAAATCATTATGTTGGCGTATATTCTACTTTGCTTTGAAATTTGTTATTGGTCTTGCAGTGAATCATGCTTAAAGTGAAGTTATAAGGTCGATGTCTTAGCAAGTATCATGGATTGTATTGTACGATCCTTCCAAGTTCTAATCTTGGTCTTCCCTTGGGTGCGAATGTCAAAATATTTTTGGGGCCCAAATTTAAGTGGAAAAGGAGTTATCTCTCGAAGGGATGGAGATTAGCTCTTAGCCTCTTAGGAACTTTGTTGATCTTGCTGGTTCACATGATGGGTGAATTCCAAAGAATAGATGAAAACCATATGGGATATGGGTGTGAAAAAAAGGGTTAAGCAAGAATGATGTAGTTAGTACCCATATGCTGGCTTTTGCAAAACAGGCTATTAATGGGAGCTGGCATTCTATACTACTTGTCTATAACTAACTATGGTTGTAGCTGACATTCTATATTTGGGTCGGCGCTTGTTTTCTGTATGAGACAAATGAACTCTAAGAGTGTGTTTGGATTGAGGGATTTGGAGGGAAGGGAAAGGAAGGGAAATAGAGTTTCCTTCCAGTTCCCTTGTTTGGATAGTTTATCAAAAATTAAGGGGAGGGATTTGAGGGGATTTGGGAGGAAGATTTTATTAAATTTTTGTTAAAATTCTCTCTCCAAAATGGAGTCATTTGGAGGGAATGGATTACTAATTAAGTCATTTGTAAGTTAAATATCTATTTTACCCTTGTACATAATATTTTAACATAAAAATAAGGATAAATTAGTAAATTAAACATATTTTCTTTCCTTCTTTTTTTTATCTATCCAAACATGGGAGATGGAAAAATAGTCCCCCTTCCCCTCCCTTCTTTTCCCTTCCCCCCAAATCCCTCAATCCAAACACACTCTAAGTTAATTATATTTACTATTTCTGTGTGGGTATGTGATCCTCTTCTTGCTAAGAGTAAGCTCTGGTGACCATGCAACTCAAATTTCTCTCATCTTTTGGCTTGGAAGATAATGATTTGATGTTGAAATTATAGGACTTTGCTGTTTCGTGTAATAGCAAATTTGGTTGATGTCGTAGGTCGGTTTATGGGCAAAAGTAAAGTTGTCAGTTATGGCTACGTTTACCTAAAATGGTTGTTTTGGAAATTCATCTATGCTCGTTACAGTGGAAGCTCATGTATGTTGTGTTGCTAAGTCTTCGGGAACATCAAAAATCCTATTCTCATTTTCTTTCAGTTTTACTAACTGTTTTAGTATATAGTGATAATTCTCGTATGTGCTTATTACCATTTCAATGTCCAATTTTCTTGATATTGGTTCAACTGATTATGTTGTAGATGAAGACGAATAAGTATTTGCAATCATCCTCCAGACAAGAACTTCTCTATTTCCTCCTTATGTTATGGTCTATAGACACTACTGTTTTTGCTTTTCTATTCGTTACTTCATTTTGGTGGCTTACAATCTCTCTAGTTTTTGCGGCATATAAGAGCTGTGATGCTCTAATGATGGTAATTGGCCAGACTGTAATAATACTAACTGGAAGCTGAGTTACATTTTTCAGTAAGAGTAGCTGTGGGCATGTCTTAGACACGGCTTAAATGCGTAAATGCTTGTGTTTCATCTATAATAAACAGATCATTACTGAAATGTATTAGCTTTACCAATGTTGTTTATGAAGTTGTGGTGATATAAGCATCTGGCTGTATTAAATTCCATGACCAATGCAAGACACCAATGCATCCGCCATTCAATGGTAATTGCTTTTCAAATTCACTAGAAATAGTAGAAACTGATAGCAGCAGCAATAGGTGATTAGAAATTGAAGCTGCTCAAGTTCATCTGCCCACTTTTTTTCATTGAGTTACCATGGTTTAAATCCTCACAATTTAGGTGAAGATATGTTGGTCAAGCCTGCCCAAAATGCAGACAAGGCCTATTAGGCTCTGGCCTAATGATCACCATAAAACTTGAAAGACTGCAAATGTACGATTTTGGCATGAAATGTAAATAAATCAAACCGATTGTTTCCCTAGCATCAATCAACTTAGAGAGTAGTTTTGTCAGTTATCCATGTTATTCTTCCCAAAATCCAGCACGCTATTGCTAATAATGTGTCGCAGTTGATCACACACTTGCCGGGATGATGGCCTCTCTTGTGGCACTGTTTTTGTGCACTGCAATGCTAACTCAAGCACTTGACATGCTGCACTTTCTTCATCTGGCAAGAGTGGCTTCAGTGCAGGATCAATCAGCTCCTCGCGCTCTGAACCTTGTGTTTCAATGCCTTTCTCTACCCATCTAACCATGTCCATCTCGACACCAAAAGTTGCATCTGTCGGCATTTTTCCGCTCACGAGTTCCATCAGCACGATACCCATGCTGTAAACATCACTCTTCTCTGTGGCTTTCAGTGAATATGCATACTCTGATGACCGGCCACATAGACATTTGTTAGAAATGCATAAATAGTGAAACAAGCAGTATTACTGCTTTAATTAGCAGAACATATCACGTACCTGGAGCAATGTAACCATAAGAGCCAGCAAACCATGCACTTGATTCTGTATGCGAGTCGTTGTAGTCTTCGACTACCGCTTTTGCCAGCCCAAAATCTCCCAAGTGTGCTTCCATATCGGAGTCTAGCAACACATTGCTTGATTTAATGTCCCTGTGAATGATCCTCGGCACGCAGTCGTGATGGAGGTACTCAACTCCATGAGCTAGTCCCACTGCTATCTTCAGTCTTGCTTCCATGTCAAGGCATTTCTTCTTCTTGTTATTTACTGTTTGCTGGTGCAGCCAGTCCCAGACACTACCATTCTCCATGTACTCATATATCAACAGATTTGAACCTGCTCCTCTGTTGCTGCAATACCCCATCAACTTCACCAGATGCCTGTGCCTTATCCTCCCAAGCGTCTTAACTTCTCTTGTGAAGCTCTTGTTCAATAAGAAATCGTCTTTCCACAATATCCTTTTGACTGCTAATGTTTCTCCGGATGAGAATTCGGCTTTGTAGATTTTTCCAGACCCTCCTGAGCCGATGAGGAACTCGTCACTAAGACCATTTGTAGCTTCCATGATGTCTTCCCATCTGTAATCTCGCTTGCCAGCTCCATTTGGGAATATCAGTCTTCGCTGCGCTTGAGTAGAAGTGGAAGAGTAAGCACAGTTCACTTCTTTAGCCCTCTTCATGAATTCCCTTTGACGTTTCAACAAGATGGCTCCGAGTATAAGTACAGCAATCGCGGCTAATGTTGATACTGCTGAGATTGCAACCACCGATGACTCGCTTAGCCTTGATTGCTGCTTCTTGGATCTGATGTCATTGCAGTGATCAAGCGGGCTTCCACAAAGACGCAAGTTCCCTTCGAATGCCTCAGGAGGCCAATGAGAGAATTGCTTCCCTAGTTTTCCTTCAAGATTGTTGTAAGAGAGATTAAGCTTGCCCAAGCTACTCATGTCACTGAGTTCAGGAGGAACTTCTCCCATAAGTTGATTGTGAGACAGATCAAGTGCTTCCAGCTTAGATAGAGTCCCAAGAGTAGGTGAGATTTTACCACTTAAATTGTTGTAACTGAGATCTAGAATGCTTTGAAGATCCTTTAGTTGGCCGAGCTCGAAAGGGATCTCACCATTGAAGTTATTTCTTGAGAGCCTGAGCTCATACAGCTTGCTTAGTTTACCAATTGCCGGAGGGACTGGCCCGGAAAGGTTGTTCTGGTTGAGGTTAAGGACATTAAGTGATGCCAGCCTACCAATCTCAAGAGGGAGCGTTCCATTGAGCGAATTGCCATCAAGAGAAAGTACTAGCAACTTGGAACAATTGAATAGTTCAGGAGGAAGAGACCCAACAAATTGGTTGGAGGAGAGCTTAAGCTCCCCCAACTGAGGCAAACTTCCAAGCCACCGCGGTATTGGCCCCGAAAGAAAATTGTTGTTTAGATCAATGTGGGTCAATTTCTTGCACAACAAAAGCTCAGCTGGAATAGGTCCAGTGAGCAGATTCCCTGAGACATCTATGAGTGATAGTTCATGAATCTTTCCTAGTATCCATGGGATTTTCCCCGTAAATCGATTCTTCCCTAATCTCAGCCTCTCCAGCATAGGAGAGTTTCCCAGCTGGGGAGGAATTTCATGGTCAAATGCATTGTTTGTGACATCAAAAGAAAGAAATGAATGCGAGCTACACAATGCAGCAATGCTACCATTCAATCTGTTCTTCGAAAGATTGATTCTCGTCAAGTTCGCTAAATTCACAAGTGAATCAGGAAGATTACCTTCTAGGGAGTTATTGTATAGCATGAACTGTTCGAGACTCTGAAGAGACCCAAAAGTGTTGGGGACACCACCAGAGAGACGATTATCCGCCAAGTCTAGGATAGTTAGTTGATGACAGTTACCCAGTGTAGCGGGAATCTCACCGACAAGCTCATTCTGCCTGAGATGAAGCAAATTCAATCCCTTCAACATCCCAATAGAGTCCGGAATATTCCCACCGAATCGGTTTCCATAGAAATCGATCATTTGCAAGTTTGAACAATTGCCAATCTCTTTTGGAATCTCCCCAGATAACTGATTGTCATAAAGATACAAAATTTCTAGATTGCTGAGCATCCCAATCTCCCTTGGCAGATTTCCCTGTAAATTGTTGTGATACAATGCCAGTGCCTCCAGGTTGCTAAGGTTTGATATGAATGGAGAAATTGAACCCACCAAGCTGTTGTTGTGGAGAAAGAGATCTGTCAAATTAAGCAACTGATAGAGCTCAATTGGTATTGATCCATTGAGAGTATTATTGGACAAATCAAGTTGCTTCAGTGACTGACACTGGCTCAATTCTCTTGGAATCTCTCCATATAGTTGAATTTCTGATAAAATCAAGTGCTCCAAGTTGGGAGTGTTGGAGCAAATGTTCTTTGGGATAACCCCAGAGAGATTGTTGTTTGTTATAAACAAGTAAACAAGCTGGCTCATGCTACCAAACTCCTCTGGAATTCCTCCTGTGAGCTTGTTCACTGATAAATCAAGAGTCTGAAGATTACCCAGTTTTGCAATTGACCTTGGGATTGGACCTTCAAGTTTGTTCCCCATGAGATTCAAGTAGTTAAGCTGAGTCAACTCGCCGACTCGAGTCGGTATCTCACCAGAGAGGCTGTTGTTTGCCAAGTTAAGAAGTTGGAGATTCCGGAGACTACCCAATTCAGATGGGATTGACCCATTTAGGTTGTTCATAGCAACAGTGAAGACGGTGAGGCTAGAACAATTGCCTAGCTCAGCTGGAATCGGACCCTCTAATTGGTTCTGTTGCAGTACCAAGCTCTCAACCCGGTTGAGTTGGCCGAGTTGGGGAGGTATTGGGCCTGTAAGACTACATGAGGCTAAACCAAGAGTGACCAGATTGACAAGATTGCCAAATGAGGCAGGGATTGGTCCACTGAGTCCGTTGTCACCGATTCTCATAACTCCGAGTCTAGTAAGTGAGCCAAGCTGAGTTGGGATGGACCCAGTGAGTTGGTTAGAGAACAGAAGCAGAGATTCCAATGAAGAAAGGTTAGACAGAGTGGTTGGAATGGGACCGGTGAGACCGTTCAAGGAAAGATCAAGGTGGAGCAGGTTCTTCAAACCACCGAGTTCGGGCGCTATTGACCCGCCAAGTGACGAGTCAGAAAGGTTGAGACTCACCACGGCCACTGTTCCATCCACCGAGTTCCTCCCACAAGTGACTCCTCTCCATTTACAAAAATTTCTGTTCTTTTTAGACCAATCACGCAGAACTCTTTCTGGGTCTTCTGTAAATGACTTCTTCACCTCCAAAAGAACAGAAAAATCATTGCTTTGACACAACACAAACCCAATCGAAAAACAGAGCAGATGAACAATAACAAGTGAATAAACTTGTCTTTGCATTTGCAGCGCCATTTCTGTGAAAAAGAATTGAATGTCTCAAAAGAATTTGATGACGAAGAGGGACTAAATAGTTTTAATTCATGTTGGTGTTCATAACTGCATGAATTGAAGAGCTCTGTTCATGCATGCATTGATAAAGACAACTAGTGAGATTGTATTGGTTATGGTGATTGGCGGTGGCAGGAGCAGTGATTGGTCTTGGATAGTGAGAAGACGCGTGAGACAGCCATGTGAGGCTCTGCATGATGGTTGAGTAATTCTTAATGGACAGCAGAAACAAAAACAGGGGGTTACCGTGGAAAAGCAGAGGAGTCTTAAAATTGGTGAGAACAACAGAAAGAAGAGATAAGAGAGATCATGAAATGTTGTCTGTGGAGTAAATGACAACAAATTTGTATTAAATAGGGGAATGGTCTGGTTGATTCAAAGGTCAAAGAGTAGTCAGAAAAAAAAAAAAAATCTATATAATTTTAGAACAATGTTTCTTGCCCTATTTTCAAAATTTCTTATCCTGCCTGTTTTAAATCTCATACATATGGAATGTGTTTATAATGAGTGTCTGAGTATGTGACATTGTTAATAATTTTATGGGAAAAATTAATAAGTGCTCTTAGGGTATTAGATGAGGATAAAAAAGCGTATTGAAACTTGAAGAAGATAGTGTATTTTAAGTTTTAAAAAAATAGGTGAGAGAATATGCTATGATTAATTCTTAACAAGTGTTCTTAAGGCACCCGTTAATATTACTATAATTTTATAGAATGGTCCAATAGATATGGTGTTCTTGTTCATATTGGGTGAGTCAAAAGCTAAAGGAAACCCCAAAATATTAAGAGAGAGAGAGGAGATATGGGATTGTATGGGAGAAGATACAGTGGTTGTGGGTTTTGCTTGTAATAGTGTGTTAGCTCAATGTGACTGAAACCCTAATGAGAAAGTGAGTTGTTGAGTTTCTATATGTATTTCAATTTTCAGTTGGGATTAGATTACATGGGAGAAGATACACAGTGGTTGTGGGTTTTGCTTGTAATAGTGTGTTAGCTCAATTTGACTGAAACCCTAATGAAAAAGTGAGTTGTTGAGTTTCTATAATGTATGTATTTCAATTTCCAATTTGTTTAGGCCATTAATGATGAAGCTTTAACAAAGTCAAACTAATCCCCACGTATGCAACAGAACCTCCAAATATATTCCAACTATTTAAACAATTAATACTTCTTTTTTTTTAAAACATCAGCAGATCAGCTTCTTTGAAAAGATTGAAACTAAATAAATAAGTATATGCCATTGTTATTGGTTTGAGCTACCAAAACACAATGTCCTTTTGTGGCCAATTTGGGGTTTTGATTGGTTGCATGTAATTAATCCCTATTTGCCTACTCCAAATTGGGCTGCTCTACTACTCTAATTTATGTTTACTATATTGTAATATTAATTAATTAATATAATGTTTATTATACTCTTCACCTTTTTTTGTTTTTGTTTTGTACAAACAATTCAAACCTAATCAGTAGAGTATATATGTGGATAAGCCATTGATATTTAGACTTTAGCATTAATTTTAATTCAACGTTTTTTTTTTAATTATCTTTGGAGGTTAAGCTTCAATTATTGTTCCACGTAATGTTGTATTGGGTGGTTAGGCACAGAAATAAATTACCTTCTAGATTCCTTTAAGAAAGTAGTATAATTAGGTCATTTTTTAGGCCAAGAAGGAATTATAATTTCTTGTAAAACAGTACTTATATGGAGAATATTTTGATACGAGAAGGAACCAAACATTGAAGAAATATAGTAAATAACATGACAACCTTAATTACTTTGAATTCTTGGTACATCTAACTTCCCCAAAAGGCCGATTCGTGTTCTTCATAAGACACCATTTAATTTTGATACTGGGCCTAGGAGACCCAGTCCAACAACCGATTATCAGTAGGTTCAGACCCGTGACTCAACCTCAGAAAAATTGGTTGCCATTAGTTCGTGAATTTGATCTCACTTATATTATGCACTTCCTTCTCACATCTAAACGATGTTGGATCGTAACAAAATGTTGTTATGATTGTGTGATTGAAACTAATGGGTCCAAAAATCAATCTCATAACAGCTTGTGATTATGGGTTTGTGACACATAACAACAAGAATCCATGGCTTCTCTTATGCTTTTTCCCCCATTTTTTGTTGACAATTATGAGAGTTGTTAGTTTAATTAAGGATCAGAGTTCTACCTAAAAAAAAAATGTTTCTACCTGTGACACCTCATGGGCTAAAGAGAACATAATCTTATGTAGTTTATTCTTTGAAAAAAAAATTTAAAAAAATTATCTGGTTAATTAATTATAAGATACAAACCAAAATTCTTATGGAGATTATTAGATAATTAATACTAAATTGATTTATTTAATAGGAAAAACAAATTGAATTGTAGATTCTTTGTCCAAGGGAGATGGAGACAAACTTATTATTAAGCTAAGGAATTCTTAAGTAGTCTTAATTCTGACTTTATCACACTCAATGATCCACCACATCTTCCCCAATATTATGAATATAATACATGTTTTAATACAATATTATATATCATATGTATTGATCATTGCTTGAAAAGGAATAATCATATACGCAGTGAAGATAAATCAACGTATGTTTGTATAGTTTGAACTTGTTTAGAACTTAAAATATGTAAATAACTCGATGGTATAGCTTTCTATATAGTGTATATATATTGCTAGTTTTTTCTCTCTCTATTTTTCTTAATTAATTGAATGTAGAGATTGGTGTAGATTTGGATATGTCATGATGAGAATATATATATATATATATATATATATATATATATATATATATATATATATATATATATGCAAGCATAAGGAAACACTGATAAAAGGCTGCTGTGATTGAACTTTTTCTTCTTGTGGAATTGGAGCATACAAGACTTCAAATATGAGCGGTAATGTGACATATAGTCCTTTTAAAGTTGTTATATGTAGGTATCAATGTGATAGAGATGTATATACTGTTGGAGAGAATACCAAGTTTACATACCATGGGCAAACTCAAGTGCGCCACTAACATATATGTTTGGAACCCTTCTAAACCTAAAAACTTTAGATGATAGATTATGGGTTTTATACTTATACAATGTGAGACTCCAATCACTTGAGAATTTTCAAAAATCTCCTTGGAATGTTCTAATTTCTAAGAGCCTTATGATGGGTTGAGATTGTATTTCGACTTGGGAAAATGAAAAATATTTTACGATCATCGATAGTCAAGTTTGGACAATAGAATCCATTGATATTTCCTAACATATACAAGGATGGTTGTTGAAGATCACTTCTGCTGGTGTTGGTGTGTGTGTATGCTTCATTTTTGGTCTTGGTCAATCCCTAACTAATCTAGGTGTACTTCATTTCAAGGACAAGGAATTAGAGAGTAAATGGGCTTGAGCCCAAAAGAGTAACATAACAAAGCTATAGTTTAGGCCCAACATTTGATTCTTTTTACAGACCCAGGCGAATAAGTCAATATGGGGCATCCAATATATGTTTGTTTTAGGCCCAAGCCCAAGCCCATTGGCATGGGTCCAAATTAGTAGCTTGAATCCTTACACTGGCCTCCCCTCCATAAACAGGTTTATGGACCAAATCCAAATCAGTAGTATATTAACAAATTTCAGAAATTGAATCAACACACAGATTTCAGTCAAAGTTGGTCATCTCTCTGTAGTCTGTACACTTTGAGAGTTGATAGGATTGTGCAGCAGCAGAGAATAAATCAAAGCAAGTACAACTATCTTTTCGATCGAAAGAGAGAGATCTAGACAGAATCATAAGAGTATGACATTTAATTAACTTTTTTAATTATACTATATTAAAGTAGTTGTACTTGTATACAAATCAATGAGAAGAGACAGGATATATATATATATATATATATATATATATATATATATATATATAATTTCATTGTCAGTCACCCATGCAAGTATGCAACCCTTACACACTAAGTAGACAGTCAAGTCAATATCAATATTATCTCTCCGTCCTATTGTATCTACATCTCCATCTCCATTTCCTATTACAACCTCTGAATTAATGTGCTCCTTTGTTCCTGTTATTGCTATCGTGCAAGCTACTCTTGTTGAGTTAATTTCACAGTAACTATTTGCATCTGTTAATTTGATGAGCTAAGGGTAAGGGGAGGAGTCCATGTTCAATTCAATCAAAATTCCAGCTTTTCCATTATATATATATCTTCAATATCTTGGTTTCTTTTTTTCCGGGTGTTGTCGGGCATGCTTATTTTCAGATACAAAAGAGGACAGAAAGATCAATGATTGATGACCAAATTCATGTTACATTCATCATGTGTGTTTAGTTCTCTGCTCATTTATGTTTTCAAAAATGTCACATATTTTTTTGACAAAAGACATATATATGGTCCATTTCAAGCTGCTGTTTTTCTTTGGTTTAATTTGGTATATAATGCTAATTGATGATTACTTTTAAAGGGTATAAGCCCCAACAATTCATTCATGCTAGCAAAGTTATACCTAGCGCCGCGATAGTAGCTTAGGAAATTACAAACAAAAACCAAGGAAAATAGACATCCTGGACTCAAGAACAACAAAACAAATTAACACCGGACAATATTGGGATGACTAACACTATCCCAGGATGAATTTGGACAGACTAAACAACAAACACAACACAATAAATGCCAAATCTGTAATTAGTACACAATTAATTAGAACATTCAATTTCGGATTTATTGCCACACCACCTTATCTCATATGAAATAGTAATTTCTTGACATGCAACTATATATTAATAGTAGGAAGTACAAGAGAAATACGTATAACTGTATAAGTAGCTAGCCATCAATAGTTCATACTATACATGGCAGTCAAGATATAAAAAAGTCTTTAAAATACATAATCAATCAAGGATTCAAATTCATATATAGAACCCTTTTGGTGATCTCTTAACCCTTTTGGTAATCAAAGAGATCATGGGTTTTATTGAATCTGAACAAGAACAAAAAAGAAAAGAAAAGAAAAAAGGCAAAACAAAGGGTCAGATAAGATAATTTAGGACAAAAAGATAGTATGAAAAAACAAAGAAAAAGGGTTTCAGCATCTCTGTCTCAATTATCAGAACTAATTCAAGAAATAGTATCCTTCTTCAATATGTATATATATCTACATCTAACAATGAATGCACTATAAGCCAAATATATAAACTACCCACCATGATCATCATAGACTTCCAAATCAAATTGTTTTGGGCAATTATTAATATAGTCATTAATCATGTATAGTATCTCTAAGCCATATGTATCCACCATAGTAGAAAATTCAAATATTTCTCCTACCTCTATAAGAGTTCAAATATACATATTTTTTTTTACCTATATATATATATATGGGCATGCATTAGCTACACAAGAACTTCCCATTTGACTAAAACTCTGATATCACCTTAAACATCATTCCTCTTAAAAACTCAAAATAATCTTCTCTTCCAAAAGAAAAGAAAAAAGAATCAGAAAATATTATATTACTCTTTCAAAACTCTATACCCTTGAAACCTCTAATGAACTCAAGTTCATCTCAGCTGATCTTCATGCAAATGCAAACGCTCCAAGCGTCAAGGATCTTAGTTTGTGAGGACTTTTGGCATTTAATTGAAATATTGCTCTATAGCTACTAAAATTAACCAAGCCCCAATTACTACTTTTTGGTAAAGTTTAGATTATACATAATATATTTGTATTTGACTATTGATGTATTAGCTTGAAGCCTTAAACCTTTGAACATAATACACATAATATATACCAATGTTATTAGAAAAGACATGCTTTCATAATGACTCATATTTGTCCCAACTGTTAGTAAGGGTGAATCACTTTGTTTCTCTCCTTGAGATACAGGTCCAACAAATGATTTTTTTTTATATGTAGGCTGCAGGTAGAAAGTAGAAACTAGTTTCAACTTTCAAACCTAAAAAATAGCCATGTGGAGTTACTTCAACACAAGTACAAAGAGTAATATGGACGACCTTCTCGAATATGGTAAATATAAATGGAAAACAAGTTCTATAATAATCCACCATCAATCATGCCAAACAAGAAAACACAGCAAAGGTAAGAATTAATTTTGAGAAACGAAAATTAATGGAGAATCAAAACAACTAGGACACACTTACATATTTAGTCCTCAAGCATTGTAGTAAATATTATTGACATTCATTGTTGTGGATTCCCATGGTTGATTTGCCATAGACGACTGCGTTTTAATTCCACAAATTAAAACAAGAGTACGTAATTAAACATCAAACTAGAATCATAATTAAGAAGCAAGAATATTATTTGTAAATTAAATATATACCTCTAGATGGGCTCGCATTTGCTGTGATTGTGGAAGGGTTAGATCCCGTGATGTGATTGCATTGCTCATCTCCCAATTTTGAGGCAAATTGGGGAAACTGGTGTTGATGAGGATTGATTCTTGTCTTGGAATTTGACTATCAACATCTTCAATTTGAATTGGATCAAGATCAAACTTCAAAGAACTTGTCATGATCCCCGCTCTTGCTCTTGCTCTCGCCGTTGACCGAATTAACTTTTGTGCAGCAAGATTGACCATAATTTTCTTCATCTTTGACTGATGATCAGGAGTACTAGAAACACCAACTAGTGATGATGATATATTCTTGGGAAGGTTTAAAATTCCCTCCAAGTCACCATTTTCAGATGCCACAGAAGTGGTGCTCAAAATGTTAATATTGTGGTTTGGCTCTGATAAATTTTTGATTGAGTTTCTTGACTTGACCAGCAGCCACTCTAGGGTTTTGCTTGCCTTGTCAAACCCTAACATGTCTTGTAGATCAAAGAACTTCCGCGCAATGTCGATCGATAGTCTCACTCTCCGATCCCTTACACCTTGAGATGTGCAAATCTTTCTGTGCCGATTGTAATCTTTGTTTTCAGTGGAAATTGGCATCTGGGTATTGGAAAAGCTTGGATCTTGGTGGTTGTGGTAATGGGGATACAAAATTCCATCATCATGCCTAGCTTCTTGGACAAAGAAATGAGGCCGCTGTGGAGGTGGCAGCGGCGGTGGATGAGAGTGGTTATAGGAGGAGGTGGAAGAGGGGAGGTGTGAAAAAGGAGTAACACTAGTGTTGGTGGAAGTAAACATAATCTTGTGGATGTGAAGATGACACCACCCAACTAGCTAAGTAGGGTTTTTCTCATAAACAAAAAGCAACTAGTGATTGCACTACAATTACTTGGTGACTCCACCTCCACTAGAATCACCAGCTAATATAATTATTGGTGGGGGACAATTTGGGGATTTCAGAAATTGTGGGAACAAGAAACCTATATATGTACATCTTTTAAACCCGTTAATTTATTCTGAAAGAAAGATGTTTTGAAAATTGTCTCAACCCTTCCAAGTAATTTAATTTTTGTATTTGAAGATATAGCAAACCTACTAAGGAGAATTGATTGCACGTTGTTACTTTGAAGATATAGCAAACCTACTAAGGAGAATTGATTGCACGTTGTTACACACATGGCATGATAATAATAAATGAATAGATACACTTGCCTCTCTAGGTATAGATATCGAATACATAGTTTTTTTGAGGAGATTTCACATATACTCTACCATATTTTCCTTACAAGTATATACTAGTGCTCCCGATTGATTTATGAAATTTATATTATCCTTCAAAAAAAAGTTAGAGGGCTTCTTAGTACTCCCAAGTCCTATCAACACATGTAATTAAGCCGTGTCCTACATGTGTGTCTTGTTCAATGTGTTATTTACTACTACGAGTACATGCATATATGATTAGTATATAATTAGTATGGAGGCTTTAGTACTACATATCACTCTCATGCGGACACAACTGATTTGGGCCCAAGAAGGAGAGCCCAAGAGGCCCAGACTCCAATCTTTGTTGTTGGGCCCAAAATTGATGACCCACTTACAAGCCCAAAAAATTTAAAATTTTGAAGAGTCGATCAATGACTGCTCTCTGTTTGTGTGGTGCCTCTGTCATATGCCAAATAAGCGGAAATGGCTCCAATGGGTGGCGAAGATAACACTACTTTGATTGAATTTTACCAATCTAGAGGCCTAAATGTGCTTGATTTGGTTGTTCTGTCTGGAACACACACAATTGTGAAGGCAACATGTGGTTCAATTCAATGGAGGATCTGCAATTACAATAAAGCCAATGGAGTGATCAAGAATTCAATTGATGACAAGTACTTGGAATACTTGACAAGGAAATGTAGTGTAGATGGGCCTCACATTATATTCATCTTCTAATGATTATAACCCCAACAAAATTTGATGCAGAGTACATCAGAAACCTTGACAAGAAAATGAGATTATTGTGGACAGACTAAATTTTGTATTCTGACCCAAGGATTGCACCTATTGCCACTATATTAGCTAATGCTGTTAGATACCCCACATCGATAACCCAAATGATGTGGGTTTATAGGAAAGCCCAAGTCTTTACTATTTAAGAGGCCTTTTCCTGGATCCAACTAATAAACCCAAAACAGACAATGTATATGCTGTGAGTATGGATGGGATTTTCAACATGGTATGAGAGCGTCTACTTGTCCACCACCCAATGTAATGTATGAACGGGAATCGATAAACTCAAATCGGATAATATCATTAATGCGAGTAGTGCTGAGATTTTCAACAAATGCTCCCTCAGTTCACGGTGTCTATGGTGAAGCTTGGCAACATTCAGGTCCTAACAGGGCATGATGATGGAGAGATTAGAACCAACTTCAATTTTATGAATTCTAATGGTCATTACTTCTTGTGTTTGCTCTCTATTGCATCATGTTTTTTGTTTTGCACTAGATCCTTTTCAATCTTTTACAATTGGTCATTTTAATTTTATCTTCTGTGGTTTTGTGATCTCTATTGGTGGGTGTATTTGAGTGAAACAGGTTTTCTTTGACTCTTTATGAGAGTGTGCTATCTATTTCCAACTTCTTGCATCAAACAATCTATCTGTGGGCACCACTTTTTCTTTCTCACAGGAGACTGTCTAGATTCCCAGAGCCCCTTCACTTTCATAAAAATGAATCCAAAACAAAACATTACAAAACAAAACACTCTCTACCATAAGAATATGACATTTGATAAAGCCATCCTCAGCTCTCCATACAAAGCAAGTCCACCCTTTGCTGCTTTTCTTTCTTTACATCTCTCTTTCATTTCCCTCCCCTACAAGTCTCTCTGCCTCTAAAACACAACCTCTCTGTTTCCTTGATTAGTATGGCTGTTGATTCTCCAATGATTTATACTTGCATGGCTATTGAGTATTGATGGCTTATGTAGTTTCCTCCATCACTTCTTTCACCTTCTTCTTCTTCTTCTTCTTCTTTCTTGTTATGTTTCAGTACTCAACAATGGCAAACAAAGAAAGCAGATTTCTACATGTAGTTACAAGTACTAATGATAATGAAGCTGCAGCAGCTACAGGAAGGAAGGGTATCAGCAATGTTGTTCATATTCCTCCTCCTTCACAAAGCCGGAGAAGAGAGCGGCTTCGAGCTCGTAGTAGATCGACATTGCCATGGCAAGAAAAGATTTTCAATGCTAGTGAACATGAAGTTCCAAGTGGTCCAAATCCCATCTCCAATAGGTGAATTGGCATATATTTGTTTTTGGGTATTGCATATACAGTTGATTATTATTAGGTATGTTTTCTTTTTAATATGGTTTGGGGTTTTATTATTGTAGCAATGTGAGATCAGATCACTACAGTGAATTATTGTGTAAAAACAGAACAACATATGCTAATCATTCATATATGGAGATATTGATGATATATATGATAATGATATGCAATCCCAGTCACTGCTGTTTTCTTTAGATTTTATCATTGCAGATACTAATATGTTTTTTTATTTTATTTTGTGCCCTTCTTACTTTCCTTACTAATTAGTAATTAAGGTTTACCCCAAACCTTTTTACTTTCATCCTAAGATCCTAAATAATTAGGATCGGTTTTTGACCGGCACGACACAACTCAATTTTTATGTATAATCATATCGGTGGATAATCGTACTGGTGGACCGGCCGATACCGGCTGAATCTCGTATTAAAACATTGTTTGCAGTTGGTGGAGAAAAAAGGTCAAAAAAAAAGAAGAAAAAAAGAAGGAAAGTAGTAATAAAGGAGTAAAAAAGAAAAACAGGGACAAAATGATTAAAAATTTGTTAGGGTCCTCTTGTTGAATACGAGACCTGAATGCCAATTCTCCATCCCCATTGTTTTGCGTGTAAAGTCATAGGCATGGCATCCAAAGCAAAGCCGGTTAACAGGTTCCTTTTCTGGCTCTTTCAATCCCCCCCCCCCCCCCCCCCAGCAAACCATCCATGTTCAATTCTGGTAACTACATTTATGCCACTCTCTCTTTTCTCTTCTTCAAAAGCAGAGACAGTGAGACGCCATTAAAAATGGTCCACTCTGTCCTCTTTCTGTTGGCATCTACCTTCTCTTGTATGGTTATACATGGAACTACTTGAACAACCACCCAACACAGTCAACACTATTGAGCTTTCACTATCCATCACGAGAAGCAAGTTTAGCATGAGAAAATTAAGGTCACTGTAGACTGCAATATACATGCCAAAAAGGAGAGAAGCTCTGTAATGGATTTTGTTTCAATGATTTTTTCCATTCTAAGATCTTCCCAGAAAGCAAGTTCAAGTCCAAGTCCAGAATGGGAAATTGGGATGGCGTAGTAATTGGTGATGAGAGCATCACTCTTGTCAGTTTAAAGCAAACAAAGTAACTTCCATCATCTCAATAAAGATAAAAAAAAACTCCTCACAACACCAGTTCCTCCCCTTTGCCATCACCTCATAAAATCTCTTTTGCAGCTTTTCTTTCTTTTACTCAAAAGCAGTTTATCAGAGCGAACGTGGCATCCATGCAGTTTATCAGAATTTTCTTCTTCTTCTTGGTGTTCTCTAGTCTCTGCATACAGTAACCACACTCTACTTTCCAAATCAAAACTACACAGTAGGCTTCTATGGAGATGGACACAAGTCCAGTGCTACTCAGGTAGCTGCTGCACCTGCATGTAAAGCTGCATAAAAGTTCTCTCTGCTCCTTCTAACTGCCCTCCCTTCTATTTTCCTATCCTTTTTGAAGAATCAATGAAATAATTCATGTACATGCCTCTAAATTGTAATTTAAACATAGGCATAAAACTAAGGATAAACATTCTAAGAAATTTTTTCAAGGAGTAAATAAAGCAAATAATAAAATAACAAGAAAAACTAAGCTTTTGAGGGTAGTAGAAGAGGATCCAACCCATTTACAACACTCGGTATAAAGCCCTTCCTGTAGATTGAAAGTTCTTGCTGCATTCTACACCGCACTGGAGGTGTCAAAATTTTGTGCTCTGTACATTTGCACGATATTGCTGCTTCTTCCTATATCCGAGACGGGAAAAAAAACACAGTTTGTTTCTTTATGAGCCAATTGATGGATCAGAACCAGTGCATGTTGAATAGTCCTTCCTTTGATCCTAACCAGGCTTCATTTAGCAATCCCCTACACTCTGGAGAGGAGTTTCAATATGAGTTTTCTAAAGGTAAATGACCCAATAAGATACATAATAACAGGAGAACAAAATTATCTTTCAATGAGGAAAACATATTACTTTCAGATCTCTGCCAGCATATTGTTGAGCAGACTGAATTCGAGAATTTATCATCAAAAAGCAGCTCACCAGACTTGAGACTCCAAAGCTTAACTTTGCAGTCCTCTCCACCTGAAACATATAACTGGTGTTAAACAGGCTGAAACTCATAAACTCATCATCAATAATTCACAAGTAATGCAATGCTATATGGACCTGACAATATAAATCTCTCAGATGGATCAACTCCAAGCTGCAAATGAGTATGGGAGTTCACATTCCCTTCATAAGATTGTACACCTCCTCTCTTAGTTAGGCGATGATCATAAAGCTTAATCTGCAAAATACGGTACGCCCACCATCACCATGTAAATTACTTTCCTCTAATTCTCTCTCATACTTTGATCATCCAAAAAAAAAACAAAAACTAAAGGAAATGAAAATGCATGCTAAACGGATTTCGTAACGCAATAGTGAACTTCAGCAGCAGATGTGACATTTAAACTACCATTAGTACCACGGATGAACATTTTAGCATGCAAAAGCAAGAGTGTATCGTAAAAAAGTAAAGACTAACCGATCCATCCATCGAGCTTGCCAAGAAGTACTGGTCGTAGAGCTGAAGTGATACCAAACTAGTGTTTCAAAACCAGAGAAGAATTATAAAATAGAAAGCAACTAAAGAAATGTAGAAACCAGCCTATATAAGGTTGTTATTTGTAGAAGACTACTGACCTTGTAATAGAAGAAGGCATATAAGTGGTGTGAGAAGCACATATGTTTCCTTTGACCTGCAAAAAGGGGAACCAGATCCGTTATCCACGAGCTATCAATGAGCGAAAAATAAGGCGCAAAGACAAAATATCAATATCTATAAGTCACGAGTAAAGGCAACTATAAGCAAGTGCACAAGATGAAATTTATGAGAGAATAATGACTGCAGTATCCATTTTCTTAACTAATTAATTGCAGAAAATTGTTCCAGTGGGTTTAAGAGAAGTTGATATTCCATGAGGAATATGCAAAGAATCCTCTGTTCTTTTTTGGAACAACTTAAACATCCATCAAAGTAAGAAAGTTGATTCCAATATTCCATTACATCACTACCCTGCTTATACTTGCGATATTTCTATTTTTATATTGTAGATAGGTTCACTAGAACCGTCTGTTTCGATATATAAAGGCTATTAAGTCTATTAAAAGCCCATCATTTCTCAGACTATACCATCGATTTTGCTTTTGTTTTTTAAAAGCAATTTACAATATACAATCAAGAGAAATTATAATCTACACGATATATGATACCTCAAACCACCGTCTATTAGAATTTTGATTAGTTCTTGAGTAGGGTATTCGTTGCCTAACAAGTCTGGAAGATTCCCCTGCTTGCTTCTCACGAACGTCAACAGTCAAAATTGCCCCATTTCTGAGTCCGCATAAAACAACATTTTCCTACCACACGAAGCAAACTGGCTCAGGAAATCAAAAAAGTTTTGTATTACACATACATATTACAGATATCCATAACAGCATTACCAATTACACAGCCCATTTGTTGTATACTTGCAGTCATCATTTAATATTCTTATCAGTTTTCATTACGTTAGCTATTAGGCCACTTGTTAGTGTAAATGTGTATTGTATTTGTCAATGGGTGACTGACTACATCAAGAGAACTTTCAGTAATTATATGCTTTGAAACTAAGATAAAGTTGGCCTTCAGAGGTGATCATCCAATAAATCATAGCTGTTATGCCAACTTTCTTCTACTTCAACAATTTGCAGCAACTCCATCCACATCCTATCTGATTTCTATATCAAACCCTACAAATCTCAAACTATTACTCAACTTAAACTTTCCTAACCAATTGCCTAAAACTTAGAACATTCCCTCAAGTATTGTTGATGGATAGTATTTATGGAGCCTAGGAACAGCTTCAACCAACAATCAAACTTCCTTCAAGAGAAATAAACCTGCCCAAAGGCCAAATCATAACACCAACCTTAATCCTTTTTCATATTCAAAGTGCTCCAGATCGACAAGTTTTCCATTGATCAAATGACAAATTGCATACAACTTAATAAGTCTCATGCTGCTATCCAACATGACAGCTACCCAAAAAATACCATTTAAAATACCAATGGTATTATCAGAAACAGACTGCTTCTAAAACAAATCTATTAATTGTTGAGACCTTGTGTATTCATGAACCTATTTGTCACTTAATTTTCTCAGCAACAAAAAATATGCACCCCCCAATTATGCAGTCCTATTAAAAACAAGAAATACAGCAAGAGATAATTTTAGAAGTTGATTGCATATCAGAAAACTGTGTATAAGTTACCGAATTATGAAATTGCTGCGCCAACACATCACTGCTACAACGACACACCCATGATGACGCTCCACTCTCCAAATTGACTAGAGCAGCTCCCAAATTAGTTCCTGTGACAGCCAAAAACAAATGTTTAAAGAAAATAAAATAAAATGCTGAAGCAAAATTCTATTTGAACTCAACACGAGTCCATATCCTTTGCCATGGAAAGATATATGCATTAACGTTTACACTAAATCATCTTTTCTAAATTTCAATGATCTCCACTGATTTAAATATTTCCAGTACATAACCTCAACCGCAGTCATGCAATGACAAGCCAAAAACTAGATGGACTCCTCAGAAATTTCTATGATGAAAGATACCAAACAAGTCGAACAACAAGCAATAAGACCATGTAACCTAGCTCAAGTAGGAAAGTGGCTGCTTTACTAGAACTTACCCCAAAAAAATTGAAAAGGATAAAAACAAAGAACAGACACATTCTTGAAGGAAATTAAAAAAAAAACAAATTTAATTATTAGAGACAAAATTTTGTAAAGGTTGGAATTTCCCCAGTTTACTAAACTTGTTTTGAGCGGCCTCATTTAAGAGGAGAAAAGTCTAATTCACTCAATATCATCCATTGGAAGAAATCCAGAAAAGGTTATGGGTTCAAGCGTGCGCCAAATATTGAAGCAACCAACTAATATCCCTTAATATAAAGATAGTATAGGGTATCAGCAGTGTCAGGCCATTTCCTTACTATCATGTACGTCACAATATCAATGCTAAATTTTATAACATACAATCATAAGAATAAAACAAGGGGAACAAATGCAAAAAACTTGCCAATCACTGCTTTACTGGCATTAGAATTGCAATCTGAAGTCCATATGGTACAATCGAAAGAAGCAACATCATGTATCCTCCGCCAGATGATAGGAAGGAATTGCCTAAAATCTAGAGGTTCAGAGAGATCAAGAACATAAACAGAACCACCAGATTTTTCTGAGCCCAGAGTAGATACCCTGTTTCCCAAGTCAAGGCATCACAAGTGACTGGGGGAAATAAAGACAGATTACTTTATACAGATATCTAATGAAGATTGTATCCATGCCAAGAGTATATGACATTGCACAAACTGCACAAATGAAAAATCAAGTAAAACAGGCTGAGCAGCATTACAATTAAGCAGTATAGATTCATCGAAAACAACAAAACGCTGAGTGTGTGATGGACTGATGGCTGAGGCACTACAGCAGGTTAACCCCCAAGGGAAACTTCTTTACCCCATTTTCCATTTTCAAAGAAGGATTTTTCGCCCCCAACAGCATAGTCCCAACCTCATCCACTAGACCATGACAATGCAAAACAGTATACATAATTTCTAAGAGGCCCCCTTCTGCTTGAGATGCACCACTTGTTCAAGTGGTCACTCCTCACTGTCCTGTTCTAAGGAGGCAAAGTTCAAATTCCCATCCATTGTGAATAATATTAAAAGGAAAAAAAAAAAAAAAAAAAAAAGGAGACCCACTTCTGCTTAAGGATATCCGCCAAGTTCCTGAATATAAAACCTTACCTAGCGATCAACTAATGTTCTTTGTTCCAGACAAAAAAAAAACACTAATGTTCTTTGTTGGGGAGACAACAAATATTCTAGAGTATCTTAAACACCCCAAGACCCAATTACCATAGAAGGAAGTAAAAACTAAAAAAACAAAAACAGAAAACACGATGACATAGTGGTACCAAAATGTACATTTATATAAGAAGCAACACATAAAAGAGCTGCTAAAATATAGAGCTTGGAAGGATACAGCGCGAACTGGCTGTTAGAACCACCATCAACATTCGATGGAGACTGCTTTGAAGACAATTTTATACTGGATATACCAGATGACATTTGAATTGGGAGTCCTGCGCTTCTCAAAATATGAAGACAATCCTTACTCCGCTTTACTTTGTTTTCTCTGTTGTGAGGCCTCACAAGATCTGGAGTGCATACCACCCCATTATCAAAAAATTGTCCAACATTTCCAACTTCATAGCAACTGCAAGAGCACCAAACTTTAAAGCAATAGCTCATAATGGGACAGACACTTAACAGATGCAAACTATAAAGCTCTAAAGAGAATCATAGAAAGAATGTAAATGATGTGGATAACCATCAAGTAATCGCCATCACCGGTGAAAATATAAAGCATTGAAAGATATGACAGTCAAGAATCCAAAATAAATCAACATAGCCCTAGAACCTCAACCAGTATTAGAGAGATAGAAAGAGAAGGGACAATGGCACTTTTTTTTTTCTAAAAGGAAACCTTTAACAGCCCAGAAAAATATATTAGATAGGAACAGCAATGATCAATAAATAGCAGCCTTTATGCATACCTCACAGAACCATTTACACTGCCTGCTAACAGAACATCCATTTCAGTTTGACCCTCCGGTGTACAAACAGCAAGACGAATCTGTTCCAATGCACTTTCTCCTACCCTATCTGTCCCTCGATACTTGTGCACCTGAGATTATTAAAAAAAAGAAAATATTGTGTGATTCAACCTACGAATGAAGATGGAAGCTCGGTATGAGTTTGTTTTGAATTTAATGAGAATTCAGAATAAATGCTATATGATATTAAGATAATTACATCAGTAAAAAATAAAATAGAGCTGTGCAAAAGCAACAATAGGGAAACAAGCCACAACCAAGAGTAGACAAACAAAAATTCAAATTACTTGATATGAACCATGTGACTTTTATTCAATGAAATGCCTTGAAGAATGGAGGTTCATTTATAAAACACCAAATCACTGGGAGTCTTTCTGAAGATTGCCCCTGTATATTTTCATATGTAAACTCTGCCACGGGAACTTGCATCAATGGCTTGAACGCAGACACCAAAGCAATGTGCAAGAGAAATGAGAATGCTTACCATCATGGAAACAATAAATTGGTAATGATATTAATGTACTTTACACCAAAAATGGGTAGTTGTATGATACCTACTGAACCACAAAAGGAACATCTTTTCGAAATTTTGTCCGGAATGGAAACTGCCATAGGGAGCTCTTAAGTTAGTCCTCGGACGATTTGAATGACAGAGTGATTCAACCTTAGAGAGATTCAATTCTTCGGCAGTCGGCACACAAAAGAGTTTAGGTTTCTTCGAATTTAGTTTTTTTTTTTTTAAAGGAAACAACCAAAACCACGTCGTTTTGGTTGTTTCCTTAAAAAAAAAAACTAAGAAAGCACACGAGGCGCTGCGCCTTGCGCTCCTCACCTGAGCAGAGGCGCTCGCCTAGGCGTCGCCTCTGCGAGGCCAGTGCCTTGCTACTGGTCCAGGTGCAGGCACAGGCACTGCGCCTCGCTGCGCCTAGGCATGCTCCTCGTGCGCTTTTGACAACTATGGTCCATTCTGAGCATCATAAACTACAAATACAGCCTAATTGCCTAAAATGTAAAAGATAATGCTGGACAAAGAACTGATAATAATCCTGGCTTAACTAATATGTTCACTAAAAGTTTCACCAACTTCCACGCATATATAGAACATACACTAATGCATAGATTATGCAGGAAAACATTATAGCTTTTCAGAGGCAAAAATGCAAGAGCAACATACCACGGGTTCGGATGCTTGTATCTTATGAATTTCCTCCTTAACATTAAGCTTCCTTTTATTGAAGGCAACAACATTACCATTCACTTCCCTAAACTGAAGCAACTTAGATATTTTCACAGCAACACTCCTGCAAATGTTCGTAGCCTGAAATTAAACAAAAACAAGCTTAAGAACCTTTGATAAACAAAATTTTCAAATCAAGTTGACCTGCCAACAAACCAATCAAGGTAGGCATAAAGAATCAAAGACTTAACCAGCTCAAAAAAAAGAATCAACCCAAAAATAAAAATAAAATAATTACTACTATAATAACATAATAGAATAATTGCAATAATAATATCTGATGCCTAGTAATTTTGTTAATAGAGACTGGGTAAACTTCATAATTGACAAGATGGACGCAGAGGACGAGCTGAGTAGCAATTCCACTAAAGGTGGAAAATTTAAGAACTAATACACATAAGAACTTGAAAAAGACTTAAAGCACAAATTTTTCTTCATCTAGTAATGGGAGCATTAAAAAGTTGTACACTTTTGAGCAACTTAGCAACCAAGAAAACATAAAATTATAGAAAACTACCTCTGTAGGTTCTTTCCGGGTAGTGCTTGAAGAAGAACGAGAAGAGCCCGGAATTGGGCCTTTGATAGGAAAGTAGCGATTCTTCTCCGCATCATAGTAAAACCCAGGAAGCTCTGATTGTATACAAATACAAAATAAATTCAAACGCTCAAAAAGGATTAAATTCGAAAAACAAAGAATTGAAAATGGAAACACCTTGTGGCATACTGAAGGAAGAGACCGGCGACCGTTAATTTTGCCGATAGCGACTGCGTGTGTATCGTTTCTTCTGCTCCTGCTTTTGAGAGAGAAGAAGCGGTGAACCGAACAGAACAGAACAGAGAAGTTACGTAGGAGACCCCTTAACTTTCAAAAAATTACGAAAACCCCCCTTTTTAATGAGTTAGGGTTTAAGGCTTTTTATGCTGATCATGACCCAAACTACAGGCCCAGCCCAATATTATGAGCTGGAGGATCATGGCCACCATCCAAAACCATAGGCTGGACACGCCAAAAACACACAATGTGTTTTTATTAGCACATGCGATATTGAATATTAAAAAATAGAAATTTTCATATAATCAAACACATGGCACAAATCCTAACTAGTGTGTGTAAGAGCATGAAACAAAAATAAAACACAAATATAGAGTGATTTGTTTCAAATATCATATGAGATAGTTTACAAGCGACTGTAACTTTTTTAATTTTTTATGGATAAGGCCTTAAAAAGGCTGGAAGGGGATTTGAATTTGGGATGATTAGGAATACCAAAAATTGAATGACACGTCTGTCTTTACTGGATCAAGTATTTTCTTATCGTTTATGTTTTTAAAACTATTTTGCACTTTATTTTATTTATTTTTTGAAGGTTTGTGGGTTCGATTCATACTGATTCAAATCTATAGGCATTCCACGTGTTATTTTTCTGCTTTTGTTCCCCTTTTTGTTCATTTTCTTCTTTGCTACTTGCTTTGTACTTGGGTTTACTTTGAAGGCCATCTCTTGATGCCCTTTTGTTATTCTTTGTTTTGGTCAATATATTATTTGCTTATAAAAAAATAGTGGTTGCGAGTTCCCATGTCTTAAGATTGAAGAGTTAATTTGTGTTCATTTATTTCTATACATGTTTCTCAAATGTATTAATTCAATACAGGTCGATTACACAATCATGCAAAATCTTCCAATGAAAGATAATTAAAGAAAATTTTGTCATAGATCAACTTGTTTTCTTTCTTTTATTTTTTTCAATAGTGCTAGGTAGCTCATATAGTGATAACCCATGGGAACTCAAGTCTTTTAAATGAAATTTTAAAACGTTTTAACTTTCAAAATACATATTAAATTTTTTTAAAAAAATTACATATTTAGAATGAGCGCATAAAGCTCTTTCTAAAGTAATTCATTGTCGATGAGTTTTATCGGATAAATCTTAATTCTATTGTTTTAATGGAATTTCTTAATTCCATTGTTTTTTTCAATAGAATTTTCAAAAACAATGAATTCTAGAATGTACTTTAAAAAACAATAGAATCTATATTAAAACAATGAATTTTAGACAATGAATTAGGGGATAAAAAAGTGGAAATAAAATTATTTCATTTATTAAATCAATGGAATAAACTTGTTGGGCTCCCATGAGCTACTAAACTAATGGGCTACATGTCATTTTTGTATTTTTTTTCCCATTTGGCTCCAAATATATATGCAATCTGAACTTAATATATAAAATGTTCAATATTGATACATATCTAGTCTAAAAAACTCCAATTTCATTATTTCAAGCATGAAAATATATTTCTAATTATTACAATAATACATGGGGAATATATACATGCATAAAACTAAATATAATAATTGTAATTACCATCCCATGCAAGCTGATGATCAATGGGATCATTTTCAATATCACACATTTCAAAATCAAAACCAAAACCAAAAGTAGTACCACTTGAACATTCAACTCCAGCACTAGTAATGCTCAACTGATGATCATCAACACTATTGGCCTTCTTCTTCATTTCTAGTACTTCACAAGCTGCCTTCTCTTGTTCTTGTTTTTTCTCCACATCTCCATCAAATAAGCCACCAGTCCAAATGCAGCTATCATCTATGAAACTCCCAAACCCAGATGGATGAAGCAAATTAGCTTGTGGGTTTTGTTGTAATTGGGTATAATCACTACTCTCAAGAACATTAATATGGTCTTGATTGAAACTAGAATGATTAAGAGGAGGTTTGATGCTCATAGGAGGATAGTATTTCATTTGAGAGTTATTTAGAAAGGAATAGATTGAGATATTATAATTGCATGGACTACTACTAGTTTTAGTATTAATGTTATTATTGAGGGAGAGGAGATTGTGAGTTTTGGGATCTAACCCTTGTGAGATAAGTTTCTTCTTAACACAAGAGTTCCAAAAGTTCTTGACTTCATTGTCTGTTCTGCCAGGCAAGTGTTTGGCTATTTGAGCCCATTTGTTGCCTACAATTCTGTGAACATCAATGATTGTCTTCTCTTCTTCTTCACTGAATGAACCCCTCTTCAGATCTGGCCTCAAGTAGTTTATCCATCTCAATCTGCAGCTCTTCCCACACCTTTGTAATCCTGTAATTTAATCAATTAAGCTCCTCCACCCACAAACCCATTTCAAGAATTAAATATATGTGTGTGTGTCTATATATATATATATGTACCTGCTAGCTTTGGAACAGAACTCCAAGGGCCATGGCCTTGTGTGGTTATGAATTTGATTAACTTGTCATCTTCTTCAGGAGACCATAAGCCTTTCTTCACTTTCTGTTTGGTGCAGCAGGGATGCCCCATCTTTAAACTAATTTCCATTTAGAGGAGGGTGTTGTTTCTCCTTATATTTATATATCCTCCAAAAGTGGTACAAATCCTCTCTCTCTCTCTCTACATTTATATATATATATATATATATTTAGCGTACGTAAAGATGGCTGTCCTAATTTGGCTTGGGATCTACTCTCCTACCGGCTACCACTACTTATGGTATCATTGATGAGTATTGTTTGGTCGCTATGTACCGAATTATAAACTTGTCTCGGACCTCTCACCTTGACTATCACTTGCTGGTCCTTTTAATATAACATGTAAGAAATAGTTAGTGCGCATATTTAGAGCAATCGCATTAGAATCTCTTAATAGATTCTTTGTTTTACCTATTCAAATGCCTTCTCTTTTTTTTTTGACAATTTTCAAAAGATACCATATGCAGCACCACTTTTCTTAAAATTTGTCATTTTCAAGCACTATTTTACAGATAGATCTAAGTTTACAGACACTGATGTGAATGCTCTTACTAATGTGTATATGTATAGGTGTTCATGAACGCTAAATATTACCATGCAAAAAAAAGTTCATTTATATTATCATCATAAAGTACGTGCAAAAAATTGCATATATCCTTATAATTAGTTATAACCCATTAGTTGAGCCAAACAATTAATACTTACTTTGTACTCTTAATAATCGAATAATATCAACTATTGTTACTCAAGCAAAACTGTTTGTTTAGTGTGAATGAAGTTCTATTCCATATTATATATACACACACCAATGTGTATATATATATATATATATATATATATATATATATATATATATATATATATATATAGGCTCCGTTTGACAGACCATTTGGTAAGTAGCATATATTGTAACATATATTGTAGATAATAAATGGTTGTAATAAATAGTAGTAGAAATGATTTCTGAACTGCTGGTAGGTGTTTGGTGCAACTTTTGTTGATAGCATATATGATGTTATAATTGTTGTGCAAATTACGTGTAGGGGTATTATGTATTTAAGTTGTAACAAATTTAAATAAATTGTGAAAAAATTCTAATAAATAATAACAATATTAAATAAATTAAAGTGTTATAAAAAATTATATTTTATAAGTTTTATAATAAATTTTGTTATTAAATTTTAATCTAATAATATAATTTATCATTAAATTTTAATGTTTATATTAATAAAAAATTGTTAACTAATAAATGAATTTTTTTTTGAAAATGTCGAAACATTGCAACAATATTTTTTTATATAAAAAAAAAATTTATCTTGTCATGTAATGTGGGGCCCGTTTATTGGTATAAGTGATATTTCATTCAAATTGGAGGGAAAAGGGGTAATTAGCATGTAAAATGGTCTAGAAATTGTTGAAATGTGGACAATTTCAACATGACAATGTAGTGTCTATTTGGCACAGCTGCCAGCGGATCCGCTGGCATCCCAAAAGCTTCGGATCGAAGCTTCTGGGACGGCGTCTCACTATTTTAATCATGGGGCCCACGTATTATAATGACTTTTGTTTTTTTGTAGAAATTACTGTGGGCTCATAGTTTTAATAATATATATTAAATACTGTTATTTAATTTAAAATACTGTTAGTTTAACTAATATTTTATAATAAATATTTCATATATACTGTTAGTTTCATTGAAAATTCTGAAGTGAGGGATCCCTCACTTTATTTAAAATAAGGGATTCATCTAACACCATTCATTATGTGTAAATGTGGTCCCCACACGTGATGGGGCCCACGCATGAATGGTGTTAGATGGATCACGCACTTTAAATAAAGTGTGGGATCCCGCACTTGAGAATCCCTCTTAGTTTCATAATAAATATTTAATATACTATTAGTTTAACCAATATTTTGTTGTTATAATTAATATTATAATAAAAACTCATATATAGATATTTAATGTAATGATAAAAAAATTTAATATAATTTTTAAAGTTGATATTTATAATTTATGCTTAAAATTAATCTAATAATAAATTAATTTATTAGTTTAACTTATATTTTATAATATATATTTAATATATACTGTTAGTTTCATAATAAATATTTAATATACTATTAGTTTAACTTATATTTTGTTGTTATAATTAATATTATAATAAAAGCTCATATATAGATATTTAATGTAATGATAAAAAATTTTAATATAATTTTTAAAGTTGATATTTATAATTTATGCTTAAAATTAATCTAATAATAAATTAATTTATTAGATTAAATTTAATATTAAATTCAATATAATACTTTTAGTCAACAACTTTTCCACTAGCGTCAACTATTAATTCACCAAATACCTCAAAGCATATTTCACAGTTTTAAACTCATCAAACAGACCCTAATTATCCAAAAAATGGTTAGGATTTTGCACCCTAATATTGTTGTTTGGTGGGTCTCTACAATATATGGCTTGTGAACAATTTATGGTGCACTAAGCGGACCTATAGTATATTTGGATAAGGGGCATCATATTGACCTCACTACTACATGGCCCTGCGATGGTAATAGCCTAATAGGAACCATTGGATATGGGGATATAATTGAAGAAACCTATGACATATATATATGTGTATACATGAATTCTCATATAATGAAGTAAAGTAATTATCACTTTTTAATGGTGTAGATGAGTGAGATGACAAGTGAGGCCCACTGTTTTTGGTCCCACATGTTTCAAATTAACAGTATACACATAAACTCTTATTTTACACTCTTATTTTAGACGTTTACGTGAAAATTCTTATATATATATAATTAGTTTATTAGGTAGGGTCTTGGAAAGTATAATTTTATTGTCATTTTGTCTATTTTAGTCTGTAGTCTTGTAAACAAAGTATGATAAGGCTATATATATAGACACACACACACAAACAAGGAAATTAGAAGAGACATGATTACAGGAGGAGGATGGTCGTTTAGGGAAAGAAGAGGCTAATGATTCAAAGGTAACCCAAATCATTTCTTGCATACAAATTTAAACACGAAAAAGCCTTCCACCCAGATTCCTGTCTCTCTCACACACATTTATAATATGTAATAAGAGAGAGAGAGGGAGGGGGGGGGGGGAGGGCACAGATGGTTCCTTCACTCAACCGTTACTTGAAAGAGTCAATTTCTTGATGTCAACGAATATGATGATGATTGGATTTCAATTCCTTCATGGTTTTCAAACCTCTGCTTTCCTTTAATTGCTTTTTTGACAACTTTTTTTGTGTATTCTTTGGAGAAAATCACGTGGAAAAGCTGGGATGCTTTGAGGTTAACGATGACCGACAAATATTTTATGCAAAAGTTGAATATGATGAACATACGATCCAATGATAGAGTTAGGGTGGTGTAACATAGATGTCACAGATTCGATTTCTCAAAACAACAACTCCACATATTTGCGCGAATAAAGTCCGGCTCACGACTTGCATGTACAATATCGTAGTGAAATCGGATCTCATGGCAATGAGTTGTTTACCTTTTATTCACCAAAAGCATAAAAATAATAAAATACACAGACTTCAAGACAAAACTGTCTTTGAAAACTTTTCTTAGCAAAGTTTATTCCCAATTCATTGCCATGAGAATTGGTCAAATCTGTACTAAATATGCTATATGCCAACATTTAAAACGAATAAATAGAAAGGAAGATGGCATGATGAATGAGAGCAAATTGCTTTGAGATTGCCAATCAATCTAGCTTATTTCTTTAGGATATATATATTATATTGGTAGCCTAGAAGATTCACAATTTAAACATATATTAGACATGCCTTAGATTATTTAATAGAGTAATGGACCACCTCTCCCTAAGAGGAATTCTTCTTCTATCCATGATTATATATAAGAATTACCGACATTCCAATGATGACATTTTATAAGCTTTATGTAATCAAAAGCCAAACAAACTTGATTATCCCCACTTGTCAAGCCATCAATGTGTACCACTCAACACCCTCTCTTAATTGTTTGTATTAATAAATTATTCATTTATAGTGTGTTTGGATTGAGGGATTTGAGGGTAAGAGAATGGAAGGGAAAGATAGTTTCTTTCCAATTCTCTTGTTTGGATAGTTTATAAAAAATTAAGGGGAGGGTTTTGAAGAGGATTGAGATAAAGAAATCATTAAAAGGAGGGATTTGGGGAGAATTAGGGGGAAGATTATCTTCCCTTCCCCTCAAATCCCTCAATCCAAACACACTATTAGAGTAAGATTAGTTTGCTACTTTTTTTTTTTTTTGAAACAAGGGTGTGGGGAGGAGGTAGGATTTGAATTCACGACCTAATGAATGAGTAATCCCAAACATGTAATGTGATTATCGTTCAACCAACTATTCACTCGCATTAATTTGCTACTTGATTGCCTTGTGCAACACTACTATATTTTCTGATAATAAGTTGTGCATGTGTCGCTTGTGTCCAATCTCCACGAATTTGACACCGTAAATTGGGGCCTGGAAGTCGTGGGCCGAGTAGAGTTGGTGGCCCAGACAAATTGGGGTCCAGTCCAGAAAGTGTTTACGAGGCTGCCAGCCAGAGCCCAGCAATGAACGATTGGGTTTTAATTTAGCGATCTGTTTGAGTGCCTCCGCCGGAGGTACAACGGAACTAGAATACAAGAGGATGTTGTCTGAACTCTGTTGTTCGACTTGTGAAGAAGGTAAACTCCTTTATCAGCTTTTCTTTTATCTTCCACTTATCCTCTTTTTATTCTTCGTGCTACTCACAGAAGTCGATTGCAAACCAATGATTGTAAATACAGCTAGTTCCTAATGGAACTGAGTTGAACGATAAACAAGTCATGCTAGACCCTCTCTCTCACCAACTCAAACCCACAAAAAACCATGTTCTAAGCTTAATCAAAAGCTTCAATTCGTGGGCTTTTGGTATCAAGACCGCCTCCTCTCCCCACAAAGCCTTGCAGCTTTACTGTAAAATGCACCGCCAAGACGTTCATTTTGACAGCTTCTCTATACTCCACACCCTCAGAGCATGTTCGAGTTTCCGTAATTTACCCATCATTCGTCACCTGCATGCCCATATAACCAAACTTGGCTTCAGTGATCACATCTACGTTGGCACTTCCCTCCTAAATGCTTATGTTGTCACCTCATTAGCTGATGCCTGTGCACTGTTCGACGAAATGCCTGAGCGTAACATAGTTACATGGAATACGATGATTACTGGATATTCAAATTCTGGGGATTTATCCAAAGCGTATGCTATTTTTGAGGAAATGCCTGCAAGAGATGTCTCTACCTGGTCTGCCATGATCTCCGCGTATTGTAACAGGGGCAAAGAGAATGAAGGTTTAACTCTCTTTAGAGAGATGTTAACAAATGAAGGTTTAAAACCTGACCCAATGACAGTAGTATCAGTTTTATGTGGGTGTGCTCAGATGGGATCTCCTGGGTTGTTGGCAGGGAAATCAGTTCATACTTATACAGTGAAGAATGGGTGGGAGTTGGATGTGAAAATTGGCACCGTTTTGGTTAACATGTATGCCAAATGTGGATATCTGAAGATTGCTAGTAGAGTTTTTGAGATGATGCAAGATAGGAATGTCATCACATGGACCGCATTGATCTGTGGGTCTGCACAGCATGGATATGGAAAAGAAGCATTGTCAATATTTGAGATGATGCAAAATGCAAGCATCAATCCTAATGAAATGACATTTACAGGGATTCTTACTGCTTGTGCACATACAGGATTAGTGGACGACGGGAGAAAGTACTTCAAGATGATCAAAGAGTATGGCTTGGAACCAACAATTCATCATTATGGATGCATGGTTGACTTGTTTGGCAGGGCAGGGCTGTTGGAGGAAGCACATGATGTCATCAGGAAAATGAAATTTGAGCCAAACATCAATATTTGGGGATCTTTCTTGTCGGCATGTAAGGAGCATAAGCAGTTTGTGATGGCAGAGAGAGTGATCGAACAGGTCTTGAAGGTGATTAGGCCGGAGACTGACGGAGGGGTTTATTCACTTATAGCTGATTTGTTTGTTCTGAATGAAAGATGGGATGATGCAGAAAGAGTGAGGAGATTGATGCTTAACCAAAATGTAAAGAAAGTCAGGGGCTCCAGTTTTATTTGAAGTCTATTATAAGTTTTGGTAGTCTTTTCTTCTTCTCCCTTAGGCAACTTGGTGGATCATATTCCACTGTGTCTCAACAAATACACACCACCATCTTCTTGGAGCAGCTACCCTAGATTCATTACTTTCAAACCCTTGGCATAGTTTTTGGTCATCAGAGGATACTGCCCACAGTATTACTAGAAGATGAACAAAAGGATTAATAAGGAGGCAGCTGAGCTCTCCATCATTTTTGTAAGGCTCCAAAACTTGTTATTAATTTTTGTGTTTTGAAAAAGTGATTTATTCATTTACTAGTGCTAACAGAAATGATATCCAGAGCATATCAGAGATACATGGAGAATTTGATGCCCATTTACATTGAAGTCCGAGTGAAATTGTAGTTACAGTTTGTCTTGTTGAGTAACTTCCATGTTTTTTTTTCTCCTGGACTGAACTTATTGGAATATAGTTTCTCTTTAATCTTCATCCAATCTAAGAGCAATTTGAGCAGTTTATTCTCTGTGCTTTGTTACCTTCAAAGTTTCAACTTTCAACTAGTTAAGGTTGTTTTATAGTTACTTGTTTACTTGCCTAGCGACCTTGCTCAAGCACTCCATGGACTTTAAAGATCCCCTATGATGATGCATATGTTATATAATGTGATATGTGAATTTAAGCGTATAAAACATGCTTGAGTTTTTAAAGATTCTGCCCTGCGTGAAGATCAAAGAGTACTTGTCCAAGAGAGCCTGGAAACTAGCTACTTGGTATTTCTGTCCAATTGCAGAGTGGGCTTTAGAATTGAGCTAAACAGGCCTAATAGCAAGGCCAAGGATGAGTGGACCCAGTTTGGGTGAGTAGCCCATGTGCAAGCCCATTTTGGATTAGATTCATTATTTCATGGTCCTGCTTTCATATTGCGTAGGCTTATCCCATTTGACCTGTTTCTCAGCTCTGGTTGGTACAGATGAGTTCACTGGCATTTTCAGCTGGAACTTGCACTCCCAGAACGCGCAGCAAGACCAATTCAGCACCACTCATTAGAAACAAAAAGGAAGCATTCTTAAAACCACCCCAGAATAGTTGTTCTCCTCTGCAAGTGCATCTTGATGAGAAAGCAACATTGTTCAGCAGAAGAGAATCAATAGCTTTTGGCCTCAGTTTCAGTTTTCTTGATGTTCTTCTTGTGCAACCAAAGCCTAGTTCAGCCGCTGAGAAAGCACCATGTGAACTTACTGAAGCCCCTTCAGGCCTCGCCTTCTGTGATAAAGTTGTGGGTACTGGCCCCGAAGCTGTCAAAGGACAGCTGATCAAGGTAATCATACAGTTCTGGTATAATTAACAAATGACTTACATACATCAAATGCTTAATTTGTGTGAGGTAACATGCCCAGGCACATTATGTTGGGAAATTGGAGAATGGGAACGTGTTTGACAGCAGCTACAATCGTGGGAAGCCTCTTGCATTCCGTGTAGGTGTTGGCGAGGTAACTTTCTATGTGCTTTCTTAGTGAAGCAATTTAAAAATAAAAGCTGTTACATTTCAGATGTGTATATGGCCATACAAGGTCCTTTTGCCGAACTAATCTGGGTTTGAGAATGAACCTTTGATTCTGGAAAAACATTGGAATATAAACAAAACACAATCCAGTTAGGGGAAACCTTGACAAAGTGCGAAAAGCTGAATATCCAGTTGCCTATTAATTAAGGAAAAGAAAAGGTTATTTCTGAATAATTGCAAATGGAGTTTCAAGGTTGCAGTTTTTTGTTAGATATATTGTCTACTCCATCTTACTTTGTTTACTACACAGTCCACTAAGCCGACAACAAGCTAATGAAACTGTGGTATATATTCTTTCACTGAATTTGTTGTTCTTGGAATATCCGGTGTTTCAAAGCGAATTTCTTCTTTAAAATAAAATCAAGTAGGCTTTCATTATCAAATTTCACACAACAACTAATTTGGAATATGTTTTGGATGAATCGCATAGGTTATTAAAGGCTGGGACCAAGGAATCCTAGGTGGTGAGGGAATTCCTCCCATGCTCGCTGGTTTGTATGAAGAAGATGTAACAAATACATGTTATTATTTTCCACGGTATGTACCCATATATACTGATATTATACCTTGCACTTTAACAAACCTAATTCAGGCGGAAAACGTGTTCTGAAGCTGCCTCCAGAACTTGGATATGGCGTGAGAGGGGCAGGATGCAGAGGAGGTGAGCAGTAATTTATTGTGCCTGAATTTGTGTATTAGGATTGCATTGCAGTCTGTAAGTATTAACATATCAAACCAGGCCTGCACTATTTAAGCCATCACAACATGTACATAATGCAGGTTCATGCATCATTCCTCCTGATTCAGTGCTGTTCTTTGATGTGGAGTTCATTGGCAAGGCATGAGAAGCGAATATCGAACAAATTACCGTTCTTTTCCCAACCCTTTTTGGTTGTAGATGAGGTTTATTGAGTGAGTTCAGAGGAATTCTTGTGTATCTAAAGTTGTAAACAGAAGATAACTTGGTAGGATGAGTAGAACATAGAAGGCTGTACCTTTGATTTATTAAGAGAGAAACGACTTGTTATTGAACATCACTGGAGGTGTAGCAAATCAAAATGCCTTCAATATATTTCAGTTGTATAACCAACAGGATGTGGAAAATTCTACCATGCCGTGAAGTTATGATACCTCCCCTCTCAAAAAGAGATGTTACTGATTTTCATTGGAGGCATAACAAATGAAAATGCTGGTCTTCTAGAAATAAAACCCTTTTTTAAAACTCCAATTGATTTGACGTGTTGGTTCCTGGAATTCTAGTAAATTCATGGGGTTTAGATTCGAAACCCCTCACAAATATTGAGGTGTCACATTCTCTGATAAAATACCAACGAATTATATTGATCCCGTGTAGAAAAACTTTCAAGGGTGAGATGTACGTTCAAAAATCAGGAATGTACTCGTTTACTCTGTCAAGGTGGGTCCAAAGTGTCCTATTGGAAACTCCTCATGATTAGGGGTGGCAAAACTCTATTCGGTCTGCATGACCGAATTTGTCCAATTCAGATTAAATCATTTTTGGACATAAGTTATATGTTCGAAATATGGATTCAAACACAAATTTTTTTTATTTGATGTAAAATCGGGTTAGGGTTCAAACACAGGTTTACTTGTCCGGACCCTAACTTGGATTAGATTATTATTCGATTTACTTGCCCGTATTTAAGCCAATAAGAGTTTGATGATTAAATACGTCCAAAATCAATCTAAAAGGTCCGGACATATAAATATTTTATAAACACGCGATGTTGTCCAACTCGGAATCGATTTTTTTCCCACCCCTACTCATAATGTTAAAAAACAAAAAAAAAGCATTTTTTTAAAGAAAAAAGAGACCAAAAATCTTATGTCTTGGTTGATTTTTTAATATAGAAACCCGTTCAAAAATTAACCTTGAAATAAACCGGTTCCGTTTTAGGGCATATAAAGCAGCCGAAAACCAAACTAGAACCTAAAACCCTAAATTTCGAACATTGAAAGTGCAACTGCCGCCGTGAAGCCACCGCAAACACTGTCAAGGCAAAAATGGCGAAGTCGATGAGATGCAAGAGAGAGAAGAGGTTAAGGGCTATAAAGAGAGAAATCGTCGAGCCTTTCTACGATAAGAAAGATGCCGCCAAGCTCGCCGCACAAGAAGCCGCCCTTGCTGCCCCCAAGCTGCCCGTCCGCTATCCTTCTACTTCTGCCATGGAAATCACGGAAAACGATGCTACCACATCTACTACAACTGCAAATATGGGTATCGATGCTCTCTCTTATTTTTTTCGAAGCTTTTTCTTGTGCTTGGTGTCCAAGCCTATTCTTTTTTACTTATGTGCAGCCGAAGAGTTTTTTTTTTTTGGGTGAAATTCAGTGATTCATATCTCTACAGTTATTTTAAATTTGATGCTTATGAGCCTCAAATTTGTTCCTTCATCCTTGTGTCTGTGTTACAACTCACCGAAATCCAAGCTTTTTTATCGTGGGTATATCTTGAACTTTTGCAACATGTTTAAAAAGGTTCTTAGAACAGAGGACTATTTTTCATTATTTTAGCGGAATCCATGTGGCATTAATACTGGAGACAATTGTTAAATGCTCGTGTTTGTGGAGAAAATTTGAGAGCGAAATTCAAAGCCTTAGCAGATTTGTACCAGGAACAATCAAGGATCCTAGTAATGTAATGTGAATTATTGTTAGGAACCCATCCTTTAGATTTGGAAGTAGAAGCACTCTGGTGAAATTTGGTAAAGGAGACTCTCTCTCACTTGCTTGGTTGAGTTGAAGCAAGTAAAAACATAAAACTCTAATCATGTCTCAGAGTCTTATTTCTCCTTGTTTGTTTTACCCAGCAATTGAAGAGAATTAACTGGGATTTCTATATCAGTTTGCCTTGTGTTTTCTTAGTTCTTATCCAAGCTTAATGGTCTGTTATCTTCAATGCATTACCATTGAAGCTAGCTAATTTACATGTTATTATGGGAATTTATCATCATTTAGTTGCTGTGCTGATTTAGCTTGTTAGCGTTTTCAATTATTTAGTTATGATTTTAATATAGTTAGGGCATTCTGCAGAGCTTGAGATGACTGAGGGTAGCAAGGGTTCCTTGAAGCCTGTTGGCGGTGTAGGGAAGAAGTTGAAAAAGAAATTCAAGTTGGGGAGAAACAAGCGTCTTGCCAAGGGCAAGTTCAAGGGCAAGATCAGCAAGCGTAAAATATAATCCTGTACAAGGGTATTGGCTAGTGGTACAATATTATCTTCCTGTATTTCTTAGCAATTAACATGCAAAGTTTTGGTGTCACTGCTGTGTTACTTTGATGTTTCCCTCCATTAACTCGAGGCTTTTTGACCATTCCCTTTATTTCTGACTCTTCCTGCCTTTGATTTTACTTTTTTTTTGAGATAATGCTAGAATATTTTCACAATATCATGTTATGATAATCTGGCTTTTCCTACCCCTTCTGATTACTTGCATAAATATCGAGTACAAATGCATCGTTTTGCATCAAATAAACCTTACATCATGGTGTTTTTCTGTCTCAGGGAACATTGTTGATCTTATGAATTTATCCTCTCTGTAATTTTCTGGGTTGCATTTTCTTGGTGCTTTAATAAATTTTTCCATTCAAAAAAAAAAAAATGCATCAAATAAACCTTACGCATTTCCTTGCTGCAACACATCTTTGGTAGATATCCCACCTCATGGGCACTTGTTTGGTAGAGGTTCACCACATAGTGACGGATTACCCACATAAATGGATGGATCATTGAATTTTTTGAAGGCCAGTGGGAATTCTTCCTTCCAAGTTGTTGTATGATAAGTTTAAGCGCATTAAGGAAGTCAAGGAAGCCAAACTCGTGGGAATTGATCCAGAAAGGTGGTTGTGGGAAAGGTCCAGCGCTAGCGCTTACAGGTTCTGTAAGTCTCTAGTCTTCTGAAAAATCTGTCCACTGATATAATTATTCGATAAATTTAAGATGCACAATGCTGACATTCTTGTTGTGTCACTTGGAATCCCTCCAGTTTGGTTATTCCCTGAAAGGTCAATACTATTGGCAATTTGAACAATGCAGCTGTACTCATCATATTTTCCCTTCAACATGACCCTTAGTAGCTGTTAGAATACCTCATTGTTTTTACCATAGACCAAGACATGTATGTTTCCACTGCACTTGGGAATGCCTCCTGAGAGTTCGTTCCCTCAAAGATCAATGCTCGTCAATCCTGAGCTTCCCCTTCAAGATTATTGTCACTAAGCATCAGTACACTGAGGGAAGCAAGCAATGCATATGAACTGGGGATTTCACCAGTTAAAACTGTTTTCTGATACATCAATACCCCAAAACATTAGCTGATGATGGTTCCAACTTCTAACAGTTGGGAAGCTCTCCAGAAAAATTATTGCTCAGAAAGGAAACAACTTGCAAGCTGGTCATATTACACGTTGAGGATTAGAGGTATTATCGGGCTATAAGCACAGCATAATTGATTCACAAGGCCCATTAAGTTCTAGCCCACTTTGGAGGGAGGTGTTTGGGTAAAAGAGAACATGAGCCCTGATTCCCTGAATGAATCTTGAAACTATATATATATATTACCTAAGAGAGTTTATTATAATAAACCTGGAAGTCAACTAAGTTGGTGAACAATTACAAATATGAAAGGGTTAATTTTTATATTGCATGTGGACGATGTCTGAAGTCGGTTAAATAAAAAAAAAAATTAATCCAAGTTGATTTTTGTTTTTCGTTTGAGGCCACCAAATAGAATAATAGATGGCATCAGCAGCACTGCATTAATGTTTGCCCCTTCAGTTACTCAACTAAACTTGTTTAATGGGCAATCAATAATCCTTGACTTTGTCATTTTTCATTGACTATATAGACGAAGACTTAAAGAGGCTGCTATAGGCTTGACTTGACAGTCAATTTTTTATATCAGGATGTATCATACATATACCACCACGTATAATTAAAACTACAATTCAAACTTTCTACTTCAACGTCATTAATCCGGCCTGTAACGGATAGATATAACCAACTAAACTATAACCTTCCCCAAAAAATATTCCGTTGGAAAAATTCGAATCAATCAATCGTAACCCACGCACACGTCATATGTCTTTATCAAAATAGCTTTTTATTTGAAGGTAATTATTCGTGCCTTGAAATAATTATGAGGGATTCCAACAAATACTTATGGGATTGGTGATGTTTGTGAATTATCATTACAAAACAATCAAATAGATGTATTTATCAATAAAAAAAAATACATTGTGCATAAATTCAATGTTAGATGAAACTTGCCCAATAGTCTAATTTAAGTGAATACCTTAACAATGAAGAAAATAAACCCAAAGACTGAAAATTGAAGCAGTCACTATCCCTCCATCGTCTTCAGTTCTTTGGCCCTCTCTCTCTCTAGTAGTTGCCATATGAACCAATTAGATTAAAATGTTAGCTCTTCTGACTCTGTCAACCACCTCACCTGTCGTTTCCTTTAAGTCACAGCCACTTCACACGCACACCTCTCACTACAATTTCTCTCTTCTTTCCACCTGTTGACCGTTGCACCCACGCCCACTTTCCTTTTCTTCTACGTAGAACTCAACCAAAACTTAGAAACACTTAAAACTTTGTTAGTTTTATTGTTTCTTCGTTTACTGTGAGTGTTTTCATGGCTTTGGTAAGGGAGATTGTGGGTTATATTGCTGTATTAGTGATTGTGGTGGCGGTGGGTTCTGTGAGTGCCAGGTTTGTGGTGGAGAAGAGTAGCATAAGCGTTCTGTCTCCGCTGAGTCTGCGTTCGAAGCATGATGGTGCTATTGGCAACTTTGGGACACCAGACTATGGTGGGTTCATAGTGGGGTCTGTTGCGTATCCAGATAAAGGGGCTTTTGGTTGTGAGGCCTTTGAGGGTGAAAAGCCATTTAAGTCCAAATATTCTCGACCCACAATTCTCCTTCTTGATCGTGGAGGTATGTAAATAGTTCTTTTCCACTCTTCTTTTGTTCTTTATGTCTTAAATGTTTGAAATTTGAATAGTGATGGGTGGTTGAAAGATTTCGTTTTGCTTTGTTTTTTGTACAAGCATAAGCATAAGCAGTTTCTAGTTTCTACGAGTGTGTAGGGTTTAAGTTTTGCTGGTTTTTTAACATGGTTTGACAGGTTAACTGGATGGCGTGATGGGTTTTGTTTAGTTTCCTCTTACTGCAGATATATTTGGTGATGCTTTGATATGTGCTGCTCTTTGTTTTCTTCTTCATTTTCCTTTCTGATTCTACTGCTTCTGTTCTGTAAATAACATCAGTTTACACCAGTTGAGAAAAATCAATGGTAATAGCATCAGCAATCAATCTCTGCTTCTGTCATTGGTCTTTTTAGTTACTGTTCCATTGGATGTTGACTAAATGAGCTGACTTTTACATCTTCTAATGATTTTATCAGTGATTTGACGATTTTAATCCTTGATCTTATCATTCTTTGCCGCTGGTAGGAAACAGGTATCTGATTTCCTGTTTTGTATTTGTGCGCGGATTTGGTTCTTCCTGAGAAGCATACCATTTTTTTTTTTTCCATATTATTGTGGAACCTTTTTATATCAGCTATCTAGCTGAGCACTTTCAGGTCACAAAAAAATTGATAACATAAGCAATTAGGCTTATAAAGATTGGAACAATACCCGTAAAGTGATTGATTATACGACATTGCTACCCACTGGCAAAATGGAACTTTCTGAGAGAGAGATTTAATTATTAAAGTAATTGCATCTAACTTTCAATTCCTTGTAGAGTGCTACTTTGCCTTGAAGGTATGGCACGGTCAACAGGCTGGAGCTGCAGCAGTAATAGTGGCTGATAGCATAGAGGAGCCCCTAATAACCATGGATTCTCCTGAGGAGAGTACCGATGCAGATGGGTATATAGAGAAAATTGGAATCCCATCGGCCTTGATACAGCGGTCTTATGGTGAGAGCTTGAAGCAAGCATTGAAGAAAGGTGAAGATGTTGTGATGAGATTAGACTGGAGAGAGTCGGTTCCCCATCCCGATGGGAGAGTTGAGTATGAGCTTTGGACAAACAGCAATGATGAGTGTGGGACTCGTTGTGATGAGCAGATGAATTTCATTAAGCATTTCAAGGGCCATGCTCAAATCCTTGAGAAGGGTGGATATACTCTATTTACTCCACACTATATAACTTGGTATTGTCCTCAGGCTTTTATTCTTAGCTCTCAGTGCAAGGCTCAGTGCATAAACCACGGCAGATATTGTGCTCCTGATCCCGAAAAGGATTTCGGAGAGGGGTATGAAGGCAAGGATGTAGTGTTTGAGAATCTGAGGCAGCTTTGTGTGCATAGAGTTGCTAATGAAGGCCACCGGTCATGGGTTTGGTGGGATTATGTGACAGATTTCCACTTTAGGTGTTCCATGAAGGAGAAGAAATACAGCAAAGGATGTGCTGAGGACGTTATGAAATCACTGGGTAAGTGCTACTTTGCTTACTGTTATGTATGAATTCTTGTTTGCACACAGTTATTTTTCTCCTCATGAATTCTATCGACCTTGTTTGCTCAGATTTGCCTATCGAGAAGATTAGAAAATGCGTTGGTGATCCTGAAGCTGATGTGGAGAATGAAGTGCTTAAAACCGAGCAAGAACTCCAGGTCATACTTCATATTTGATTTTCTTATCTCCCTTCATTTGCTAAGCTTTCTAATTTTCGGATCGCCAATATATTTTCTCGACCTATATGTTATTATTCAAGGCATATATATTCGCAGTACCGACTATGAAATTTTCTCTGGTCAATCAATTAACAAAAAACTGTTTGGTGACACCTCCTAACTCCTTGCTTTTCTTCTTACCGTAAATATCAGGTTGGGCGTGGTTCTCGTGGTGATATTACAATCTTGCCAACATTGGTTATTAATGATGTTCAATATAGAGGTTAGTTATTTAATGACCATGCTACCGTTGTCAAAAAATGTATAATGAGGTTTGTCAAAACTTGTATGATCCCAAGTTGTATTGGAAATCCGAATCTCAATTGTGACTTCGATGACCAATTCAGTTTTTGAGTAGTTCTTGTTGGCGAATGCCAAAATCTTCGTTTGGCTTGGAAAATTTAAAATCTTATATCAACCCGCCAACCTTCCTTTCTCCCTGCCATGACAATATTGGTTGCAGCCCTTTAATTGCTGTCTGAGTGCTCTTTCATCCCAGTCATTTCAACATCTGACACTCCAACTCATTTTCACAAGTGAACATAAGTAGCATCAACAAACAAAGAGTTGTGGCGATTTTTCTTCTGGTTTCTGGAAGAGGAAGTCTCTTTTACATGAGATTTATTAAAATTATTTTCCAAATTGCCATTTTTTTAATGGTAGTGTCCCCTATTCTGGCATTCATTTTAGTTATGACTACGATTGTAGCTTTTATACTCTAATCAGTGCTTTATTTTGTTCATTTTTGATATATGGCTGTTCTTCACATTTTTTTGGTCATATGATTGACATCCCACTCAGGCCCCCTTTCCTTTGCACTTCATTTCTCGTGTTTTGATCTTGCCAAGTCGGAGCCACCTTTTTAATATATTTATTGGTTGTGTTCCAATCTTTCTTATTTTTAGTCTCTAACAAATTGTATTCACATCATTACAATATAGTTCTGACTCTGCTTCTGATGCAGGAAAGCTGGAAAGGGCTGCTGTGCTGAAAGCTGTATGTGCTGGATTTAAGGAGAGAACTGATCCTCCAATTTGTTTAAGTGGAGGTTGATGCGCTTATTCCACTTCTATTTCATTTTCATGTTTTTATTGATGAGTACGAGTAGAGTTATAGGAAGATTACTGACATTTGTTGTTCATTGGCTGTTCATATTTTCAATAGACATTGAGACCAATGAATGCCTTGAGAGGAATGGTGGCTGTTGGAAGAACGCAAAAGCTAACATAACTGCTTGCAAGGTACACAGATAGTAAAAAAGCTCTTCAGTGCTCTCTTTCCAACCAATACACATTACAATGATTGCTCCTTTAGTGATTCTGTGTCTAGGTATAGGAAGTACACACTTATACTGTTAAGAATAACGGGATCATTATTTTTTCAGGATACATTTAGAGGGAGAGTTTGCGAGTGTCCTGTTCTAAATGGTGTGCAGTATCAAGGAGATGGATACATATCCTGTGAAGGTATTGTGCTTCCTTACCAGACATAAGAATCATCTCATCAGTTTTCTACCCATGTCCACGAGCTAAATTTTAGTACATCTTATGCTACAGCTTTGGGACCTGCACGGTGTGCAATAAACAATGGAGATTGCTGGTCAGAAACAAGAAATGGATTAACTTTCTCAGCCTGCTCAGTTCAGTGACAGTCTAATATTTTTCGTCTAGTTTTTATTCTACTTTCCTTGGCCTTAATACCATATGGAAAGGAATGGTTTCTCTTTGCATTAGATATTCCTCAAAAGCGTACCTTCTTTTACCGTAATGCCTTTGTTTGCATAATAGGAGTCCCAGCTAAGAGGCTGTCAGTGCCCGCCTGGCTTTCACGGGGATGGCCATAAATGTGAAGGTGGTTATAATTTCTCAGTATAATTTATAATTAACAGTCTACTATATGTGTAGATGTGGAGGTTCTTTCATTTGGGACTTTTATCCACAAATCCTTGATGTCTTTGTTTTGTTTGTTTGCCAGATATCAATGAATGCAAAGAAAGTCTTGCCTGTCAGTGTCACAGTTGCTCCTGCAAGAACACTTGGGGTGGATATGACTGCAAGTGCAAGGGGGACCTTCTCTATATGAAGGAACAAGATACTTGTATAGGTAAGCCCGATGATCCGAGGATGCACATAGATTGCTTACTTTGATTCTTACAAATGAAAATCAGAGGCCATTCATATCTGGAAAAACAGATAAAAACCATTTCATGTTCATAGTCGCGCACACACATATTCCCTTCTTCGAAAAAATGGTTCTGACCACCATTTGCAGCATCAATTACGTTTGATGAGTATTTGCAAAGTTCATGTTTTTGACTCCCTTCAATCATTTACAGAAAGAAATGGATCCAAATTTGGATGGTTCCTTACATTCTTGGTCTTGGCTGGTTTGGTGGGTGCTGGTCTAGCTGGTTATGTGTTTTACAAATACAGGCTTCGGGTATGTCGAAAACGTGTTTCTTCATTAATGCTACTGTTAGGAGTTAAGCACTGACATCCTACCAAACATTGTTTTTCCTTCCACAGTCTTACATGGACTCAGAGATCATGGCTATCATGTCACAATACATGCCACTTGACAACAACCAAAACAGGGAAGTCCCAACTGAAGCCCAACCTCTACGACCAGGCTCATCGGTATAATAACTAGTACGGTAGCTAACTGTTTACATTCTAAGCTTGTATTATACGCAGGGATGTTTTCCTTGAACTGACTCCATACATTGCCCCTATTTGCAGAAACAAAAGATAAACCAATCAGTGTACAAATAAGAGTGGTGATCACACTTACTGTTCAGAGAGGTGCAGATAGTCATTAACGATACCACTCTAATACCACCTCATGAGCTATTGACGCGCATAAAATAATTTCTCGAATTCTTCTTTTTTCGATCCTTTTGCATATAGAATGTGGTTAAGAGCTGAGATGTAAATATAGAGTTAATGGTTTATGTGCTGAACAATACATGAGAGAGAGGAAAAGAATAAACCAGAAGAGAATAATGTGGTGCATCTGGATTTTCTAGCTTTTTTATTGAGGATTTCTTTTTTTACTTTTTATGTGCAAAGCAAATGCTCTGCTACAATTGAAAAAGCAGGGGAAATGCCTAAGAGATAAAAGGAGTTGTTCAATAGTCTGTGTAATGTCTCAATGTCAGACATCAACTAAATACAGGAAAGATCGACACCTCTTAATTTGTAATAAGTTATGATCCAACACTCACGATGGTAGATTATCCTTGAGTATAAAATCGTGCGGATCTTAATCTCAAAGTAGAGAATGCATCTACGCTATGACGAGGAGATTTGGTAGTGTGGTGGAAATTACATTTTTTGATCTAAAATACTCTCTTCAATGATGAATGATCTTGTTTCCTGAGGAGCCCCGTTAAGTGCTCGGCGGTGTTAATACTCCCAAAACCTCCATTCCAAAAACCCTCCATCTTGCCATGATGAGAGTGAAATTGCCCCAAAGACTACATCTTCAACCGGTCTCTTGCTATTCGACTTCATCATTCTCATCTTTAGCTGAACAAATTTGTCAGAAACCAACACAATCCCTAACCCAACATGAACTGAACAAAATCAACCTCCTACTTCCACGCCTATGCCTCGCCAACAACAATAACCATCTACACACAGCGACCAACCTCACCGTCGCAGCCCTCCTCACAAACCCACCTTCCAATTCCATATCTTTCTCCTTTCTCATCCACTCTCTCACTTCCCTCCCTGATCTCACGCTATCAAAGTCCCTATTGAATCGTCTCAAGCACTCCCCACCTACTCACCCACATCTTACACCCATCACCACCAAGCTCATTGCTTCGTTTCTCAAGAAGGGTCGGCCCATGGAGGCCTTGAAGGTCTATAACTGGATGATTAGGTCAGGCTTTCCATGTAAAGTGGAGCCAGTAGTGTTTGGGGTTTTGGTAAATGGGTTTTGTGAGAAGGAGCTGCTTCTTGAGGCTTTGAAGGTCTTGAAGGACATGACGGAATTAGGTTTTGCGCCGAACCCTAAATTGAGGGAGAGGGTTTTCAGGAGTTTGTTGAGGGAGGCGAGGATTAGGGAGGCACAGCAGTTGAATGAGGGTTTGCGTGATTGTGTTGAAGATGGTGGTGGTGAGGGTTTGAAGAAAGTGATTGTATTGTTGGACCAGATCATTGCTAATTGGACAGAATAAAACAGGTGAAATTTTGCTCAACTTCTGGATTAACGTTCATATCTATGCCTTGTTTATATAATGCAAGAAACAGGCATTCTTTTTGGTCTTTCTATTTAGTGTTGTCACTGATTGTGTAGTAAGGAACTTTTTGTTAAGTTTTAGATAACCGTGATTTCTTCTTAAGCTGAAATGCTGGGAGTTTCTATTGAAGGGTTAGGATAAACCTATGTTTTTGCTTGTGGATTGAAATGCATGAACCTGTCATCATAGACACAATCATCGAGCACAATATCATAGACACAATCATGTAGCTGACCCTAACATATTATTTGTGGTAAAGATTTTTTATGACGATGATTGAATTATATTACTATCTTTAACATCTCCGATGGTCAATTACTTAACTTTGAGCCATTGATGTTCACATCCCCTTCTCTCATGTTTACATGTACTTGTAACATAGATGGCAAATTACTATTGCTACATTCCCTTAATCAAATTGTTTTCTTTCCCTTGGGGGTGCACATCATTCTTTGAACGAGTGTTCTTCTTTTTTGTGTTGTTCTTTTCCTTTATGGGTAAAGAGAGGATGCCTCAGCCTTTCATTCAGTTAATGTTATGATAGTGAAGACAGATGTATAATGCATTCTAACAAAGTCGCTTCGTGATTGGGAAGTTGCCGCATCACTGGTGAAAATGACTGCAGCTTACCAAAATGTTAACAGAAATCTTATAACAGACTCCTAAGATCTCTGGGGCTTGACAAACAATTACTCTCACTAGATGTCTGCATATTATCAGAGTCGTAATGCCTTTGTATTTCATTTGCATGAATAAAACTGAGGCTGGTAGTGCATTTATTTGCATATGCATTTTTGTGTGTGTAGTTCTCGAGATTGAGAGGGACTACTCTCCCAGGTGGCAAAGAGATAGATTGCTGTTTTAAGGCATTAAACATCTCAAGTGCAAAACTGCAGATGCCTTTGTTCATTATCAGTTTTCACTTCTTAATCAAATCAGCCAAATTCCAATTACAAAGTTCTGTGTCCACCTTATGTTGAGTTGCTTGTACAACTACAAGGTAGATTATTTTTAGCTTTATGCCATGAAAATGTGTAGCCTACTTATGCTAGGATAGCTATAACCGCAAGGCCTTTTTTCATATGCCCAATATTATCTTTACTGGGCAGCAACTCATTAAAATGACTGCTATTTTAATAGTTGCTTCTGCTGCATGATTTTTCTTTGTTTATATGCATGCTATACAAGACAAGCATGCATGTTGAAATTTGTGTTTTTCACTCATTCTTCTTGACAGGTTTTAGTGATGAAATGAGAGGTGTAATCATTCTTGTGAACGCTTTGTTTCTGACCAACACGGCAGCATGCTCCTCAGGATGAAGCGTGGATACGTCGATTGTAGAAAGATTAGAGAAAAACTTCCGGCTGCTTGAAATTAATTTGTACTTCCTAGAATCTATGATAGAGAGAAATGTACCAGTTTCACGGAAAAATCTTGGTACGCTATCCCATCCCAGTCCTAATCCCATTGCCAAACTTTCCTCATGAGGATGTTTCTTAGTTGGTAGCTTTTGTAGTCCAAGTCTTTCTCTGCGTCTTGGGGCAAGCAACCCATCCAAGTATATGCTTCTGCTTCAAGCAAACCATTCAAGGACGTAGTTATTTGACAGCCAAGTTTTTTGTCCCTTGGATGTAAGTTCTGGATTAAATTTTAGCTTATAAAGTTTTTATTGAGTCACAGTAAGTACTAATTGAGTACTCACCTGGCTGGATTCGCTATATTCAGAGTTATTGTGCTGTGATGAACACCTGATGATTTTCCTTCAATTCTAAAAATGTTCTTTTTTCCTCCCCATGAAACTCCAATTGTCAGACACTGTACGACTATGTTGAAGACAATCCATGTAACTCAAAGGGCTAAATGCATATAGAACAGATGAATATTGAAACCATTCCATTTAACATTGATTCTGATTACACCTTAATTTCAAGAAAGGACTCGACTGGTCCGTACTGAATATCGCTGTAAGGAAATTTAACGGTAACAAAAGGTTTTAAAAAAAATGGAAAAAACAAATAGGAAGTGGTGAAGGAAAACGGTGGGAGAAGTTACGGGACTGAAAAAGTGGATAAGGTAGTAGCTGTGTATCTCTCTCTGTAGTGCAAGAAGAAAAGAAATTTGATTCCTTTTTTCACTGTAAAGTATTGTAGGACAAAAAATGAGCTCTCTTGTTCCCCTCTATCAGCTAACGCAGTGCTGCTTCAACAATCTCCAGGTCCTCTCTCTTATAGATACACTTCTGGGTTCTCCGAGAATTCATTGTATAAGCTAATTGAGTAACAAAGTTCATATTTTTGCAGCGCCGGTGGTCACCGGCTCCCGCCCGATACCCATTCAGCAGCAATAGTAAGGCGAGAGAGAACGATGACAATAGCCGAGTCAGACCCATTAGAGCTTCAGTTGAGACAGCCTCATTCCCGCTCTTACAACCTCCAAAAGTTGAAGAGCATTCACCCTCTCAGGTTTACTTTTACTCAATTTATGTTCTTCGATACATTTGAAATTATTTCTTTCCTTGATTTGGGTGTTTTCTGTTGTTTGTCAAGTAAGTGTGTTTTCTTCTTTTTCTTTTTCTTGAAAAACAGTTGGAGCCGGCAGACCCTGATTTGTACAAGATAGGGTATGTTCGTAGTATGCGAGCTTATGGGGTTGATTTCAAGGAAGGACCTGATGGGTTTGGAGTTTATGCTTCCAAAGATGTTGAACCTACTCGCCGTGCCAGGGTGAGTTGCTCTATGGCATTACAATTGTTAGTATCAGGTCTTATCAGCTTTTATCATGGATTGATTATATATTAATCTGTTTCTTGTATCTTTAATCCTCTTTGATGCTAGTACCATTCATTTTAACCTGTAAATTCTAGTTGCTTTGTCTCTTCTCAGTTACTCGGTATTTGGATGGACAGGTGATTATGGAAATTCCAATGGAGTTGATGTTAACCATAAGTAAGAAGCTTCCTTGGATGTTTTTCCCGGACATAATACCAGTGGGTCATCCAATATTTGATATCATTAATTCTACCGATCCAGAGGTAATTAGTAGCATCTTTAGTTTGTTAGTCTTAACTCCTGGTTCACACCTTCATCGTCACTAGTATGTTATGCAGTCAATTACCTATAACTCCTGTTCATTATGTACTCGTTCAGTTGTTCAACTCAAATTAGGGTCATCCGATTGCTGTTTTATTGTAAGATAATAAATTTTACTGTATTCTTATGTTGGAAATCACTCCCTGCCAGACAGATTGGGACCTCAGGTTAGCATGCCTTCTATTATATGCATTTGATCTCGACGACAACTTTTGGCAGCTATATGGCGACTTCTTACCTAGTGTAGAAGAGTGCACTAGTTTGCTCCTGGCTACAGAGGTGTGTCAACTCGAAGAACAGGAAACCATAATGAAGTTGTTTCATTTAACTTCTTTGTGTTGTTCTAATAATTTGTTCTCAATCCTTCTCTATTGTTTCTTATAATGCTGCAGGAGGACCTCTTGGAGCTGCAGGACCCAAATCTTGCATCAACCATGAGAAAACAACAATTCAGAGCGTTAGAATTTTGGGAAAAGAACTGGGTACCGACGAGCCTTTCCATCAAATGCACTATTGTTTTTTTTGTTTCCCTGTTCCAAGAGTTCATTATGCCCATTACTAACAAACTGGTTTCCCATTCAACCTCCATCAGCATGATGGCGTGCCCCTGAAAATTAAACGCCTTGCTTGTGATCCTGAGAGATTTATATGGGCTGTGAGTATGGCACAATCACGGTGCATTAACATGCAAATGAGGATTGGTGCTCTTGTTCAAGATGCAAATTTATTAGTTCCTTATGCTGGTAGGAATCTTATTCTAAATTTGTTCTAATTATAGCCTCTTAAAATACTCCTTTAATTTCGTTTCTCGAAGAAGCGTAGACTGTTGATAGTAAATGCTATCTTTTCTGTTGTAATATGCAGTACAGAGATAATTAGGTATATGATCTTTTTCTCCAAATTGGGCTTAACTTTGAATCCTTTTAGGCCATCCATGCATATTGATCGAGGCGTGGCTAATACTCTGCAAGAACAACATGTTTGTCTAATGGTATAAAAAAGTGAATCGTATGTGTCAGTTTAACATGTCAAATGTTTGTATCATCATTATTATCAGCCAAATGTGTAGCAACCTTTCTGACAACATCTTTTTGCTTGAACAGACACATCTCTGCATTATATTCAACTCAAACATAAAGAAATCTTCCTGTATATGCTTAAGTGTAATTCTTAACTGACAAGTAAAATTCATTAATAGGTGTTGAATTAAACTGTTAGTTGATTTAAGACATATCCCACGTTGATTTATTTTGTACATGCCATCTCTCAATCAAGCTCCATGAATAGTTTAGGCAATGTTAATAATTTTTTTTTTCCTTTTCTTGTTGACTGGCGGCTGTTGCTTGCAGATAGGCAATTTTCCATCTTGATCCCTCCCCATAACAGTCTGCAGTTATTGGTATCATTGGGTATGTATGCTACTTTTTTTTTCATACCTATTTATCAAATTTAGTGATTTTCTGCAGACATGCTAAACCATTCCTTCCAGCCAAATTGTTTCTTTCACTGGCGATTTAAGGACCGTATGCTTGAGGTGATGATAAATGCTGGAGAACGGATTAGAAAAGGAGATGAGGTAATGTTTTCTGTGTTTCTGCTAAATATTGATCTTGTTCATCCCTACACCAGCCAAGCAAGCGTTTCCAAACTCCGAAATCCTTGCATTATTTGGAAATGTAAATCCTAGTTTTGTAAATCTTAAATCTCCCAATGAAAATATTTGACCTATTAAATCATGATTTCCTTTGTTAATTAGTTGCAAATGCAGCTTTATGCAACCTAGAATTCCTTGGTAATATGTATTGACTGCTGATCCATAATTAGTGACTGATCTAAACTAATTGATGGTCCTCAGATTGTCCAATCACCTTTTTTAGTGTTTTTCTTAGTCATTAGCTGCTAAAAGTCTTTTGGTTGGAATTATGTTACTGCCATAACGTTGATATGGAGGTTGTATTGTATTGATCTCATGAAAATTTTCCCAGATGACGATCAACTACATGAACACGCAGAAGAATGATATTTTGATGCAAAGATACGGCTTTTCATCAGCTGTGGTAATCTCTTGGATGACTCCTCTTTCAAATCCACACTTCGGTATCTCTGTTCTGACTTAAATATTGCAGAATCCTTGGGATGCAATCCAGTTCTCTGGTGATGCACGCATACATTTGGATTCCTTCCTCTCAGTCTTCAATATATCTGGGCTTCCTGAAGAATATTATCATAACAGTATGAGTCATATTTTTTAGATTTTTCTTTTTGCTGTATGCTTTTTATGGCGTGTTCTATAACTGTAATTAATTTCTAGAATTTTTCTGGTAGATCCTCATGCAAATTTTCTTGCAGGTGATTTGTCCAGTGATAATGATACTTTTGTAGATGGAGCTGTCATAGCAGCAGCAAGAATATTACCCACTTGGTCGGATGGGGATATGTCTCTAATCCCAAGCACAGAAAGGAAAGCTGCTAAGCAGTTACAGGAAGAGTGCCAACAAATGCTTGCAGAATTTCCAACCAATTCTGAGCAAGACCAGAATTTGCTAGGTATTGTATACTAGCTATTTATGCAACATGATGTTGTATATACGGTAAAACATGATTCTATTTGCTTTTGGCCTTTATTGCGATGGACAATTACTGTCAATTAGACTGTTCACCATCCCGAAGTGGGTACAAAATGTGTCCTGTTGACTGATTTTGTTAAAACTTGATTATCTGGTTATGAAAATCGAGCAATCCTCATTCTAGGGGCTTAGACCAGCATTTTACATCCTCAATATCATAGAGGCAGTCATTGCTAGAATATCAACTTATGCCTGCAAATGAGGGTTTTTTTTTATTTGAACGCTCATCTTGATGTTTTAGCTTTTTGTGTTCTATCGTTAGCAGATTCTATTCCAGACCCTAGGAGGACATATGAAGCTGCAATCAAGTGTGTAATTCTTTCCTTACTTTTTGCTTGCCATTCTCCTTTTCCAAATGCTCAAATCCAGTGCTAGTTCATAACCTATTACCATCTGGGCTTGTGTAGGTATAGATTGCATCGGAAGTTGTTCATTGAGAAGCTTGTCCAGGCACTGGACATTTATCAAGAGAGGATATTGTTCTAATCATGGATTTTTCATCATTAGAACCACATTTTCTGTCACACGGTTGATGAAGAAAGTACAAGTCTACAAGATACATGGCAGTAACCGAGGGATCAGCCAGCCGGATGTATTAATTTTCAAATGGTTACAATGTGTAAAGATAATCATTTCTCATTACAAGGCTACAGATCAATTGATTGAAAATGTAGTATAGCTATTTTGGATATCAAATGCTGCAATTGATAGAAACTAGATTGCCATATGGGTTATGCCTTTCTGTTTCCGCTTTGAAATTACAGTAACTCACCTTTGAATGAGCTTGCCAATTGTTGGAAATAGCTTTCTACTTCACACCAAAACAAGGGAAGAAAATGTTGAAATCAGTAATTGAAAACAAAATGTTCAAAATGGGAATGGGAGCAACAAATGAGACTCAAAATTCCTGTAGTTGATCTATTTATTTCTCTCATGCTTCAGAATAAGTAACTTTGTACATGTTTCTATATCACCAGACAAATGTTAGAATGGGGAAACAATTCTATATCACAATTTAGGGATGATGTGATCCAAATAAACATGTCACTTCTTCAGAAAGTATGGAGACTGCTTCACCAATAGTCCCTGCAAGAACAATTTCCGTTCCTGAAATGATGGAACCTCCTTACATCTCTTACAATGATCTCCCTGTTCACAATCTTTGAGATGAATTTAGTTGCAGTGTGGCAATCATTGCATACTCTAAGATTCTTGGCAACTCTAATGGTGGTTCCAGGAGGAGTGTTGAGGATGCCAAAAGCTATTGCCAGTTTCTCACTGTGCCCACAAAGTATAGTTTCTTTCTCCTCCTCATCAAGATTGTGAAGTACACAAGAAGTATCAGGCACGTATCCGTCCTTTTTCATTCTCTCCGACAAGGTTTCAAGAAATCCATGGAGCTTCTCACTCTCTGGGTGAGATACATCCCCCACCAAAAACTTATGAACCTCATCACCATACTCAATCCAACTGCATCCAGGTTCTTTTCTTACTCCAAGTTCTTTCATCTTCCTCCGAACATCACCTGCCTTGTCCCACAGTCCAGCAGAGGAGTAAATATTTGAAAGCAAAACATAGTGACTGGCCAGATTTGGTTCCAATCGAAGAAGATTCATGGCAGCAGTTTCCCCGATTTCAACATTTTGGTGGATTCGACAAGCACCAAGCAAGCTACTCCAGGCATCAACTTTGTCAAAATCTGAAGGCATGGTATTGATGAGTTGATATGCTTCTTCGACTTTACCAGCTCGACCAAGTAAGTCCACAACACAAGCATAGTGATCTGGGCCAGGTTTAATACCGTAGTCATCTTTCATTCCATAGAACAACTTTAGTCCTTCATCCACCAACCCTGAATGACTACATGCTGCAAAGACTGAGATGAATGTAATTTCATTAGGCTTCACTTCCCCTCCCATGGCTCTTTCTGTCACCAAATTTCTGAACTGTTCTAAAGCTTCCTCCCCTTTTCCATGCATTCCGTAAGCCATGATGATACTATTCCAAGTGATTACATTTTTTATGGGCATCTGATCGAACACCCTTCTTGATAAGTTCAAGCAGCCACACTTTGCATACATGTCCACTAATGCACTTCCCACCGCAATATCTGTCGCCAACCTATTTTTGATGGCATAAGCATGGATTTCTTTTCCTTTTGCTAGTGCCGCCAAAGCGGCACAACCAGGAAGGACTGTCATTAAGGTTACTGCATTAGGTTTAAGAGGACCTTGTTTCTCGTTCTTGTAAAAATCCTCATCTTCGTTAATTTTGTCTAATCTTTGCATTTCATGTAGCAGAATAAGTGCATCAGCATGGCGCCGACACATAACATACCCAGTGATCAAAGTGTTCCAAGACACTATATCCCTTCCCTCCATGCCGTCAAATATAGTTTTTGAAGTATCCAACCTCCCTAACCTTGCATACATGTCCACCAATGCATTTTGCACATACTTGTCCTTCTCTAAACCCCTTTTTATGGCATACCCATGTATACATTCTTTGTCATGAAATGCATCTGAACGTACAAAGGCAGGCAAAACACTAGCCATTGTCGTAGCATTTGGACCGATCCCAGCCACTGCTTCCATTTCGATGAAAAGCTTCAAAGCCTCTTCATCATTTTCATTTTGTGCATAACCAGAAATCATAGCATTCCAGATTGCAACCTTTCTCTCCAAGATACTATCAAAAACTCGTCGCCCACTGTCAACCTCCCAGCAATTGCAATACATATCAACTAAAGCACTACCAACAAATGAATTCTCGATCAGGTCACCATTTCTCAAAGCGTAGGCATGAATTTCCTTTCCAGTATTAATCAATTCCAAATGAGAGCAGGCAGGAAGAATGCCGGCAAATGTAAAACAGTCAGGTTTAACCTTATAAACAACCATTCGCGCAAAGAATATCAATGCTTCTGAAAACCGTTCATTTTGGGACAATAAGCTTATCATCGTGTTCCACGAAACCAAATCACGGCTCTCAAAGCAACTAAACAAACCTTTTGCATAATCTACTCTGCCTAGTTTAGCATACATAGCCATCAAAGCATTATTCGTATATGTGCTCCAATCACATGTTCTAAAACTATACGCATGCACTTGCTTTCCCAGCTGTAACCCCTCACTCTTGCTCAAATTTGAACAAGCAAGCACGAGACTCACCAGAGTAAATGAACTAGGCTGCACATTTTCCTCTAACATTATCCGAAAAGCCTCTATGGCCACTTCCCATTCCCCAAACCGACAAAAGGCAGAAATCATTGAGTTCCAGGTAACCTGATCTCTTTCAGCAATTCTATCAAACACGCTCTGTACATCACCTATATGTCCACACTTACAATACATATTAACGAGGGAATTGGCCACCGACACCGAAGATAATCCACACCCACATTTAACAATTTGCCCATGAATCTGCTTCCCTAAATTCAAGTCCTGAAGACCCGCTACCGCCTTAAGGAGCGCTGGGAATGCTACGTAGTCGGGTTGGATACCCAAAAGGGTCATCTCTACATAGGTGGAAATGGCTTCATGGAACCGATTGGATTGGGTTTGGGAGCGGAGGGAGTCAACCCATGAAGCCGGAGAGACAGAGAGGGAAATGGGTTTTGGAGATGAAGTGGTGGTGGAAAGAGGAGGGTGTCTGTGGAGGGTAGTTGTGGTCGGTTGTTGGTGGTTATGGAGGGAAGAGAGAGGGAGTGAAGGAAGAGGAGAAAGTGAGTGAGTTGAAGACATTTGGTAGTTATTTCAGTTACAGGAAGTGAGGATTTGCTCTCTGGTAAGAGTGGCATACCATGCCAGAACACCACTCAATCAGTGGTTGTGGCTGGTGAACATGGCTTAGTTTCTCGATATTCTTTTTGTGTTCTTATCAGCTTGCTGCAATTTTTGTGGCATTTAAAACAGAAAAAAGACTAACAGGGAGGAACCAAGCCCAAAATTGTGTCTTGGGCTTATGTTATCAGAGATGGCTTGGTTATTATGTAATGTTTGGGAATTCAGAATTGTTATCAGAGATGGTCAGATGGACTTTGATGAGGCCCATTTTGCTGTTTGATTCTGGTGCATTTCTGTAGCTCTCTCTCTCTCTCTCTTAAATCTTTCCCATCTTAATGTTCCAGTATGGCAGTATCAATTGGTCCAACATTAGGATTCTTATCACCATAATTCTGTTTGATTCTGGTGCTTTTCTGTAGCTTTTCTGTAGCTTTTCTTTTTTATTTTTTTATTTTTTATCTTTCCCATATTAACGTTCCAGTATGGCAGTATCAATTGGTCCAACATTAGGATTCTTATCACCAGAATTCTGTTTGATTCTGGTGCTTTTCTGTAGCTCTTTTTTTTTTTTTTTTTTTTTTTCATATCTTTCCCATATTAATGTTCCAGTATCAATTGGTCCAACATTAGGAATTTAGGATTCTTATCATCAGAATTATCTTTTCACTCAGTTGCACATAAATAGGAGTTTGAGAGTGCGTTAGGTGGTTCTGTCAAATCATTTTACATGTGAAAAATATGTCAGGAAGGTAGGTGTGATTTTCATATATAAAACCTCAAACCTGCAATTACATTTCCCAAACAGTAATAGAAGGGTTGATAACAAAAAGAGATAATTATTTTAGATGTGCAGAGTGTCTTTTCATAAGCACGGCCTGCAAAGTTGCGAACCATTGTGTTTGTGGGAGAGAGTTGAGTGAAGTGAATAAGATAAAACTCCGCTCGAATAAATTGAAATTCAATAACTATAACATTCGGGACATAAAGTATTTATATTGAAATTAAATAACTAAGACATAGAAACAAAATATATTTTACATAATGATAATAATTAACAAATTTATCAAACAACTCATAATTTATTTTACAATTTAAAATCAGTTTTTTTCTCAAAATTTATTAAAAATCAACACAACCACCCCACCAAACGTAAAACTTATATCTTCCTGTTCAACTAAGAAGGAGGAGAACCCTCACCTAACTCTCCCTCCCTTAAATATACACCTCATTTTTTTCAATCAAACATAGTTTTCCATAAATCACTTTGCGCTTCCTCTTACCGCTCTAAGCGTAACAGAGTGTGCAAAAAGAAAGCTAGAGAGAAGATGGAGAGAGGATCATCAGCTGCCAAAGTTTCATCTATCTTCATCTACCCAATCAAATCATGCCGTGGAATTTCTGTCTCCCAGGCACCTCTTACTCCAACTGGTAATTGAAACTATGACTACCCATTTCTCATTACTCTCTTAATTTACTCTGTTTTATTTTTTTTTTGTTTTGTTTCCGACTTACTTGAGCTATCTCGCTTTTTGATTGAATTGCGAGTCGGGTTTTGTATGATATCACTTGCATGTTGTGGATTTTGTAAAAAATCTCCCTGATCTCCCTTTTTTGGATATTTGATTGCTATTCTTTGCTTCTTGCCGTGTTTCCTCAACTTTTCTTTTCAGTGTTGATATTAATCTATTTGCATATATTGGTCTTTTTTAGCACAACGATTTGATTTTTGTTCTGGGTTGTGCAGGATTTCGTTGGGATCGGAACTGGTTGGTTGTGAACTACAAAGGGAGGGCATATACACAACGAAATGAACCAAAGCTTGCTCTGGTTGAGGTAGAGCTGCCAAATGAAGCTTTTGTGGAGAGATGGGAACCCGGAAAAAGCTCTTATATGGGTAAACTCATTTTGTCGGCTTATTTTCTCATTGGTTTCTTCATGTTATTGTCTTACTTGATTGAACAAAAAAAGAAGCCTACTTGCTGTGAAATTTTGAGTGATGTTCCATTTTCGCGCTGAAGAGTTTGTTTGCATTGAATTGATGGATAAATTGATCAATTTGTCGTATGAGTTTGACATCCTTCAAGAAAGAGGACTTACTTCATACTGCATCTAACCTAAGTTACAAACCATTTCTAGTATAGACACAACAACAAATGAAAACACGATAACGAAGCGTTTGTGGTGGTTTGAGGATCATTTTTCATTTGCCCTGAGTTTCCTTTTATTCTTTGATGGTGCCGACCGATGATCGTCTTTAATTGTCTTGAAGTACTGCAGTGATGAATTCACACAAGTCTTCTATGTGCATCCATCAGTTGGGCCATTTATCCCCACATGTTTCTTTCTGCTATAAGCCTCGTTTATAATCCTAAACCCTAAATTTCAATCATATAATACCTTTTTTAGTTTCACCATGTCTCCTACCAGAGGAAACGAAACTGGAAAATATCATTTTCTTTCATTTGAGCAATTCAAACAGTACAGTACTCATAATTTTGCTCGGAGAGGATTTCCACAGCTAATATCCATTTTCTTGTCTTTATGCAGCATTTTGTGTATCATTTCTTCTGTGGTTCGTTATTCGTGATTTTTAATTGTGACTTGTTCTTTCACTTTCCTTTACAGTAATAAAAGCTCCAGGGATGAATATGCTTAAGATTTCACTCAGCAAACCGCGTGAAATAGCAGATGGAGTCTCAGTGTGGGAGTGGTCTGGCTCTGCATTCGATGAAGGAGCTGAAGCATCAAAATGGTTTTCTGATTATCTTGGGAAGCCCAGTCGGCTAATTCGTTTTAATGCAGGTATGGTTTGAATTTAATGCATTGGTAAGAATAAGACACTACCTGATTAAATAAATAAAAAAAAGAGACCACCTGATTAGAAGTCTTTGTAAGAAACTGTAGATCACTATAAGCATGAGATAAAAATATTCCAACATAAGGGGAAAAATAGAATAATTTGGTGTAATTAGCTTGCAGATTTGCATGCTAAATTTTAAAACAACGAATGATTAAGCTGCACTTTGTTCTTACTACTGCAGCATCGGAAACTAGGCCTGTTGATCCTGAATTTGCTCCTGGACACAATGTTATGTTTGCGGACCTCTTTCCATACATGCTATTGTCTCAGGTTAGTCTGTTTTCAAAATGAAACAGTCTTGTATTCTGCTCCCACATTAGATTTTATATCATCACATCTCCATATCTTTTGCAGACGTCACTGGATGCACTGAATAAGCTTCTCAAGGAGCCTGTTCCAATCAACCGGTTTAGGCCAAAGTATATATTCTTGTTCACACTGTATCTCCTAATTTTATTTAGAGCGATCTAAATTTATAGTAATGCAGCATATCCTCTTAAGATCTTTCAATGTGCATTGACTGATTTTCGTGAAAAATAATGTTATTCTTCCAATCACTAGCATCAGTTTTCCCTCCCTTTACATTTCATCTACTCAATGGATATATATCTTCAACTGAATTTTTTAACGTGCCAGCATACTTGCTGATGGTTGTGAGCCATTTTCTGAGGACTTATGGACGGAAATCAAGATAAATAAGTCCACCTTTCAAGGTGTCAGGCTATGTTCTCGCTGTAAGGTAAAAGTCTCCCCTCCTGCAAATTATGTGGTTTTTACTAAGGCTCTAATATATCCATCTAATTGGGCACTAGCAGAAGTTCTGTTACAATCTCATATCAACTCACATCATTCTAGATGAGTTTTCAGTCCAAATCTTCCAAAATATCCCCCTGAGAAGTGCTGATGACAGTTTTATATCAGATCATCCTAATTTTGTTTTAATTATCTTTTAGCATCAACTGAAAGAACATTTCGTTTTTGAAGTCCTTCAGCCTTCAGGCGTGCATCCATACCAACTATGGATATCTTGAATTCTTGAGTAGATAAATTCAAAAGTTCGTTGAACAACTTACACCATTTATAGTTTGAAGCTCTGCACTTTTTATATGGTCTCTCTGCGATTTAGTTCTGTGCTGATTAAGAAAATATATGTTTCAGATTCCTACCATTAATCAAGAGACAGGGGTTGCGGGTACTGAGCCAAATGAAACTCTGAAGAAAGTACGGTCAGATGCAGTCTTGCGTCCAAATCGTAAACAACAGGGAAAGGTGATAAGTAGATCTGAAACTTTATATGATGTTTATTGACACTTGCTTGCAAATGATAGAAAGTTAATCATGCAAAATGGTGCCGCATGCAGATCTACTTTGGGCAGAACTTAGTTTGGAAGGACAAAAGTACTGGAGGGAAGGGGAATGTTGTCAAAGTGGGAGATCCAATTTTTGTCCTCAAGAAGGTCTCTTCTGTTGATGAAGCCGTAGCTTGAGCTATGAAGAATGTCATATGGTAGTGAACAGTGTTAATCCATTATCAACTTCACCATCATAGGGAGAGTAATAAGGTGAAGACAATCTCTGTGCCCTCTGATTCTGTAATAAGAAACATATTTATGTGAAGCTTTGAAGAAATTACTAATATTTATGTTTTTGCTGATTGGAAGGTTGAAGCTTAGTGAAAATCTCTTTTCAAAATGAATAGGAGGAGTTTAATCACAACAGTTATGAAACACAGTTGAACGAGGCTGTGGAGTTTGGAAGAAGTCCTTTATAATCAAAACTAACATATAAAGAGACCTCTGCAAATGCATCCAATGGCGAAAACTTGAAAATACAAACCGACCAAACAGTAATGATACAGATGCTGTCAACTTCAAAATAAAAAGTTGAATACTAGTGTCCCCCAAAACCATGGACGCTAGTAGTGGTGACAAAAAAAATGGTTTCGAGTCGGACAATATCATGCGTTTACGAAATACTTACATGTTTGGGCCCTAATTCAGATTGGATTTTGGACATAAAATTGATCACGTACATATTGGTTTAAATTTAGACTGGAGACAATAACTTAATACAGGTAAGGTTAGGACAACTAAACTGGATAAGATTTATGTGTTTGGACCCGGATTCGGTTTTAAATAGGACAAAAATTTTATGTTTGGACACATTTCGTATATATAACTTATGTCCGAACTTGGTTCAATCCAGATCAGACAAATTCGACATCCAAATCAGATAAAGTTTTGCCACCCCTAGACATTAAGCATGTGGTTTTATATGTAAGGACTAAAACAAGGCCAAACCAACCAGCCCACGTAACCTCGCCTGATATATGGATCTCAGCTCACTTTCATTAACTAGTGATGCTTCTGCGGCCCACTAGGTTAAACGCAAAAGTGAAACTCGGCCCACTTCAGATAAATGGAGTTGAGCCGATTACAGTTTCAGTTTCAGCAATCAGACCTTCAGATTTTGGGTGACTAAATTGTAAACGTTTGATAACCAACAGTCTGAAAGATGTATAGATGGGTTTGTTTTATCTTTTTATAAATAATCACTCCACTCCACTCGCGCCCCCAAACGGATTTCAAAATCTATTCCCAGTCTCTCTCTCTCTGCTTGCCATTGTCTATCACTTCTCTCTCTAATGGATAACAAAGCAGGTACGAAAACCCCCAAATTTTATCCATATATGTACATTTATACGCGCATTGCATTTCTCACTGCTCTTTGCAGGTACAAGTGGCGATGATCTATGGGCTGAAATCGTAGGCCCTAACCACCACGAACGGAATCGTCAACCACGACAACAGGAGCAATCTGAAGTTGGGGGGGTTTATCGGAGGAGAAAACCCCAAAAACCCTCTCAAAAAGATTTGGACTTGTAAGCCTTTTTTTCTTTGGGTTCGACTGGTTTACTTGAAATGGTATTCTTCCTGAGCTTTTCTTTTTATTTGTGCGTTTGTTTAGAAAACGGGTTGACTCGATTACTATAAATCGGGTGAGTTTTGCTGCTGCAGGCAAGAGGGTCAGTTGGAATCGTTCTCTTTCCACCAGGTTCTTGTTTCCTTTTTTAAAAAAAATTATAATTCTTCTTCCTTTTTTTAGTCTGCCATATTTAATTGTCTATTGGGTTGATTATGACTAATGCCATCAAGTCTTCGCTCAGTGCTAGAATAAGATATCTCTCTTCTTTCTAGTTTCTAGTATGAGTATGCATTAGTGGGAAGAAATTGTTGAGAGTTAAAGTTTGAATTTAATTCTGTAATTAAGATCGTCTGTCCTCATTGATGGTTAAATGCAGTGATGCAACAATCTATTCCAATTGCACAACTTACTTTATGTCAATCTTAATATCGCCGCTTTTTCTTCCACCTCTCATAGTGTTCTCACCTTTAAGTAAGCATTGGAAGAAAGAAGTAAGATTTTTTACATACTTATCATCTGTTTTTTTTTAGATAGAAATCAATTCTGTAATTAAGATCATCTGCTTTTTTGTTGCCTGGATGCAATGATGCATCTATCTATTGCAATTGCACAAGTAGAATGCTGCTGTTAATCTTAAGCTTGCCACTTGATTCTGTTCTCTCATTGCATTTGCGCCTTTCTAATTTGGTGATAAAGACTAAAGACTTGAAAGAAATTGAATTTTGTGTGATTATGATCTGATTCACTTTTTACCCTTGCTCATGTTTGCCTTTTGATGATCTAAATGCTCATGGAGTATATTGTGGCCTTTAAGATATCAGAACATCTCTTTCACTATGATTATCTCTCTGTTGGTCTTTGGCTATGGGATTCAAGCAGAGGGAGGACAAGTATTGCTGTTGGTGCCTGTGTGGTCAATCAGCCCCAAAAGAAGCAGGCTAGAAGAAAAGCAAAGCCAGCCCTTCCCAGAGTATGACACGCTATTCTTTTGTTTGTTACATAGCATGGTGTATACGGCCATCAGTGCCATGCCTTGGCTGCATACTCTTTTGAGTTCTTTTTTTTTTTATTCCCCTTCAGTTATGTAGTTCATTCATTGGTCTATAGCTTGGGTCTCCTTAAACTATTTTACCTAGTGATTTCAGGCTCAGCGATTTAAGATGCTTTGATGTCTAGTCATCTATGTGTTAAGAGTGCCTAAGCAATGTATCTTATCATTTCTTTCCATCATGAATGCAATTGAGATTCTGGTGTTTGCAGGGAAAAGTTGTCCCGCCTCCCAATTTTGAGAAAGAAAGCGCATATTTCAAGGAAGTTGATGCCTTCGAGTTATTGGAGGAGAGCCCTTCACCCAAGAAATTTGGAACGTGGGTGGGCTCAGAAAATCAAACTGATGATGTCGCTATATCATATTTATCGTCAAGATTAGAGAAATGGTTAATGTCCAAGAAGTTAAACAACAATTGTGGGCCTTCTAGCACACTGTCAAAGATATTAGGAGTACCGCCCATGCGTCTGGAATCTGTTGATGATGATGATTTGGATTCTTTAAATTTGAAAACCCCCGAAAAGTCTTCTTCCCATTCCAAAAGTATCAATTCCAGTTTGTTAGAGAAATGTGTTCTCAGAATGGACATTAATTTAGAGAAAAGAAACAAAGTGTTGGTCAATGAACATGTTAATTGTTGTGAAGATATCGAAACTGCAGTTAAGAAGCTCTCTTTAGCATCTGCATCAGTTCCATTTGCTCATGATCATCCATTTTCTGCACTTTTGGCAGTTTGTGGGCAGTCAGCTCCTTCAAAACTGCTGGAAGTATTTTCCAAATACTGGTTCGTTCCTTTTTCTCTTATTCCCTTCCTAGTTCTTACACATATCTTATTTTAGTGTTTTTGTTACTCTTATAAATTTTATCAAGTGTAGTTCATGCATCTTTGAACTGACCAAAATGAGATTCCTGATGCAGTGATCCAAATAGTATTGTCAAAGTTGGTGAAGGAACTTTTGGAGAAGCCTTTCGGGCCGGTAATTGTGTTTGCAAAATAGTTCCAATCAATGGAGAGTTACGAGTGAACGGGGAAGTACAGAAGGTATTCATCATAATCATAATAGTATTGCTACAAGATTTTTCTGATGCAATTATTTATGACAAGAGGTTGGCCAGTGCTTCAATTGTTAGCAAATTTGAATAATTGCTTTCCGGTTAGGAGAAATTTAAGGTGGAATATGTGCTTGGCTTTTAGAGAAAAAATAAATAGAATAGAATTGAGTTATTTGACAACTACTCAATTCTTATGATAGGAATATTGTTGATATAAGTTTCTAGTTGCCCTGAAAGTAATAGCAATTTCTTACCCCCAAATAAGACACTTGTAATATAAGCCTATATCATAATTTAAACTTGAATCTTTTTTGTTTTGTTTTGTTTGAATGAACTTCTTAAGCCTTGTTCCCTTACCGAGTGATTTACAATGTGCAGAGGTCAGAAGAATTGCTTGAGGAGGTTGTACTGTCCCGTACACTTAATTGTTTAAGAGGGATTGATGATGGTGCTCATAATGCATGCACAACATTCATTGAAACATTAGAGTATGTTTTCCACCTAATATGTTTGAATTCTTATCATTTTACAACTGTTTTGGTTACTTAAGGACGCACTCAATCAACTTTATATATAGTTATTTACTAAGATAAATTTGGGACATGGAGAAAACCTTGGTGAATTAAGTAATGCTCTAGGGGGCATGGTAGATTTTTACATTGGATTGGAATGCCACAGTATCTTCTTGCCAAGCCTGACGTCTTCCCTCACTTGGCCCTGCGTTGTTAAATTGGCTGATTTTGGGTGGGCCTGTGTGAGGTCAAAGATAGGATAAAACTGAATTAGTCTAGATGCATGTGGAATTTTTCCTTGAAAATTTCCACATGCTTGGAAAAACATACATGAGGGATTGCATGCTACTTACTCTTTGATTCTACAGTTTACAAGTGTGCCAAGGTTCTTATGATCCTGCATTAATAAAAGCATGGGAAGATTGGGACGAAAATAATGGTTCAGAGAATGATCACCCCAAGGATTTCCCAGAGAAGCAGGTTTTTTCTCCCTCATTTCATGCATGCTTAGAAAGTTATACTTGTTAAGCTCTGAACTCAACCTGTGGTAAGCAAAACGCCACATCCATCACACTAGTGCAAGTACCTATTTTTGAACAAATATTTAATTGTTAAAATCCACTCCATTTTTTTTTTATTTACTATCCCTAATTAGTTTGTATTCAGTGCTACGTTGTCTTTATTTTACAACATGGTGGTAAGGATCTCGAGAGCTTTGTACTCTTGAACTTTGACGAAGCTCGTAGTTTACTGGTTCAGGTACTGTCCACATTCTTTCTTTTTTGGAGTTATTCATAGATCTACGGTCTGTTGTTTATTTTAATTTCCAATAACTTGCAGGTTACAGCTGCCCTTGCTGTGGCAGAAGCAGCATATGACTTTGAGCATCGTGACCTGCACTGGTATAATCATCTAGCTGTCTGTATTAGCATAATGTTTTTGTTCTGCTGATTGCTGATTAAGAATTTTTGTTCAGGGGAAATGTACTTCTAACTCGAAATGACACAGTTACATTGAAGTTTACCCTGGAGGGGAAGCAGATCTTTGTCAAAACTTATGGATTGGTGATATCCATAATTGATTTCACCCTTTCAAGAATCAATACTGGTACAAATTCTTTTGCTTTATTTTATGGTTGCTAAACTGAAGCTTAATTTTGTTTCTTACAAGCGGTCACTTACATTCTCTTTGTGCAGGTGAAGATATACTCTTTCTAGACTTGTCAACAGATCCTGATCTCTTCAAGGGTCCAAAGGGTGATAAACAAGTAAGAAATATAAAGAGAAGTTATAGAGTATACATGATAAACCATGTTTAGCAGATTAGTTGTTTGGTTAATTGGTTGTCAATGACATATGCAGTCAGAAACATATAGAAAGATGAAGGAGGTGACAAATGATTTTTGGGAAGGAAGGTAAATATTATCTATCATATGGATAAAAAGTAAACAACTCTAGTGCACAAGACTCACGTGGAGGGCGGGGTCGGGGCAGACAAGATGTGTGCAAACCCTACCCCCACATAATATGTGGAGAGACTATTTTCGGGAATTGAACCTGTGACCTTTAGGTTGCACCACTGTAACTCTGCCTCTAGGCTACATGTTCGCTTGTTAATTTCTATCATATATATGTTTCTTATATTTTATAGGAATGTGTGAGGCTTCTTTGATGTTGACTCTATTTCTTCATACAGTTTCCCCAAGACTAATGTATTGTGGTTGATTTACTTGGTGGATATGTTGCTCATGAAGAAAACATTTGTAAGTTTTCTTTCTTTTGAGCTAGAAACTTGATCACCATTAATTTGTCTATAGGGAGTTTTTTCCTTTATTTTCTTTGTTTAATTAAACAAATTTATTTTTTTGGCATAGTGCTGCTAGTGGTCCACATTTGAAATGTGAAACATTAAGGGTAGCTCCTAATATTGAATATCTTGATATCCTAATTTATTGGATATGGCTTCCTAATGGGTTAAATTGCTTAGACAGCTCATTTTTATAAATATCCCTCTCCCCACCCATCTCTAAACTGACTTGTGGTATGCCAGGCACGGTCTTGCAAAGATGAACGGGAATTGCGCTCCCTGAGGAAGAATTTAAACAAGTTTCATTCAGCAAGAGAAGCAATATTTGATCCTTTCTTCACCAACTTGTTCGTTGACAACACCGACGTGAATAATGAATAGACAGAGCAAAAGAGGCTAATTTTGTTTTAGAAAGTTGAAGGCTTTTTCCCTTGTACAGTTTTGGGAGTTAGGCTAGATACTTACTGGCATGAAAGGGAAAATCCTTTTTTCAGTCTTAATAGTCAGGGGGATTGAAATACTTGATAGTAATTTATGGGAGCAGAAAGAACAATTTCAACGGAAAGATGAGCTTGTCGAAGTTGTACAGAAGAAAATGGTGGGAGTCCAGTTCCTATGTTTCATATATCAGCATGAATATGTTTTGATTTTATAGATCATCATATTTACTCCATACAACAATGTTGTTTTTGCTCATCTGAGAAATTGAGTGATATAAAGCAGACTTGGGAGACTTTGGTTGTATGTTACTGGATTGCATTTTATGAGAAATGATTTCCTGTTTTTCGGCTGTGACCTAGTCGGATAAGGAGCTTTTGATAAGTCAATTTGAGTCAAGGAGCTCTTGATAAGTCAATTTGAGTCGATATAAGAGGTAGGTGATTGTGTAGGTACATGCCAAATTAAAGTTACTCTCTTTGAGTTGCTATTAGACTAGCTTTGGCTTTATACTTTTTCGTATATGTGTGTGTATCATAGATTCATTGAATACTAAAATCAGAAGCCTATTTGTAACTAATCTGATTGGAAATGCAGGAACTGCAATAGTAATGTTGTAAAAAGATGAGGCTGTTTTGGTTGGTGAGAAGGTCATTTCCAATTTTCTTTAGACCTCAAAATCAACTGAGAAGATGTACAAGATGGATGACCATGTCAGCCTGTGCTTTGGCTGGTATAATGTCTGATGCAAACATCTTAAACACAGCGAGGGTCCAAGCCCAGGGCAATACGTATGCTTATGCTGGTTGAACAACTTGTTCCATCTCTTTGTGTCGCTAAGCATGGTTATACGCAGTTTGGTGGACACCCTGTCCATTTGGTGTCTCGTTTTTGTTTGCGGGCTGGGACAGAAAAATATTCTGTTTCCAGCTTTACATGAGTGATCCAAGTGGAAACTATTGTGGTTCGAAGGCTGCACTCCAGTAGTTGGGGCAAACAACCAGGCAGCACAATCCATTCTTAAGCACGACCACAAAGATGATATCACCAGACTGACCAGAGGAGTGACGATGGACAGCACAAGTCTGACTTCAGAAAAACTCGAATCAGCTGAGCTTTTCCTTATGCCCTCATCCCTCCGGGAAAGTTAAATATCAGGTATGCTTACCTGATTCTCTAAGCAAGCTTCTTTATGAATTTGGAGTTACCCAACCTGCTCCTGAAGCCTCTTAGGTTACTATATTTTAGTAAAAGCGAGTTTCAGAACTGATTTTGCACAATATCAAATTATCGACTAATTAATTATCTACTTCAGTGGATATGACATTCTGCTTAAAAACATGAGATGGTCTATTGCTGCGGTATGATTGTTCAAGGATATTGCAATACTTGAGTGGAGCTTTTCTACCTCAGTGGATATAGCATACCTGTTTGGAATGGCTTATGCATATCATATCTGGCTATTTTGATAAACATATCATAATGATTTCTTTGATTTCTTTCTGAATATTTACTCAGTCAAACTGTGCTGCCAGCTTGGTAAACATAGAATTATGACATACAAAGAAAGGCAGTGGATAATGTATACCATCAGCCAAAGTTTCCTGGTATTGCATTTCTGCCTCGACTGATGCTACAGCTGATGATTTTAACAATCAATGTACATCAGAATGGGATTATTGGTGGGAATTGATAAGTAATAAGGTATTACATGAATTGATTAATATGAACAATGTAGTTTCTATATCTCTAACAGATTACTTCAACTTATATACTTTCTTCTGCTTCTGAGATGACTGTTAAGTGATGTTCATGGAATGGCATTCCTGGCATACCTACATTCATTCTTGCTCCCTTGTTGGCAGCAAAGGGATTAGGAGGCAAAGTTAAATTCTCATCTTCCCCTTCTAACATTTGAACCACAACTCTCATGGAAGGGCGGTCTGCTGGATTCCACTGAATGCACCAGAGCCCAACAATCATCAACTTCTTAGCAGTAGTAGGATCAACGTCTTCATCAATTCGAATCACTGGCTCTTCTCCTTGACTTAGTTTAGTATACACCCACTCTGGAAAGAATACTTGACTGGTTTTCTCAACTGTGGCATCGACGTTTTTCCTTCCCCCGACCATTTCAAGCAGCAACATTCCGAAACTATAAACATCTGACTTGTGTGAGGCATTGCCAAAGTTCCTTGAAAATACTTCTGGTGCAATGTAGCCCATGGTGCCCCTTGCTGCAGTCATTGAAACAACACTTTGATCCTTGGAACACAATTTCGCCAGACCAAAATCGCAGATCTTTGGATTGAAATTTTGGTCTAGCAATATATTGTGAGGCTTGATGTCGAAATGAACAATCCTCTGTTCGCAGCCTTGGTGAAGATATTCAATTCCTTTGCCTATGCCTAAAGCGATACCATGAAGCTTCTCCCAACTGAGGGATTGATCTTTGTTGCCATTTTCTGAAAATATGAACTTCTCTAGTGAATCATTTGGCAAGAACTCATAGACTAGAGCTCTTCTGTATCCGTCAGCACAATAACCAACCAAGCGAACCACATTAACATGGTGAATTCGACCCATTGTACCCACTTCGTTGATGAATTCTACTCCATCTCCTTTGGAATTGACAAGAATCTTAACTGCAACTGTAACTTCATTAGACAGCTTTCCTTTGTACACAGTTCCGTAACCTCCTTGACCCAGTTTATCTTTGAAGTCATCTGTAATCGTCTTGATGTCATTGTAAGTATATCTTGCAGGCTTAAAAGCCTTGTAATCCTCCAAAAACATCTCAACCCTCGCTTGATTCTCTTCCTGTATCCTTTTTGCTCTGTACGTACTGTAAAATGCTAAGAACAGAATCACAATTACGATGGTACCGAGGACGGAACCTGCAATTAACAGTATCTTCCCTACATCTGCAGAAGAGAGAACAAAAAAAGATGGAGCATTGTCATTCTTTGTCCATAAATATTTGCTGCACACAGGCACAATCTGGTTCAAATCTTAGCCAATTAAGCCTAGCCTACCAATGTTTTTGCAGGTAAGACTGATATATAAGGTAAAGAAAATCAGTAAAGCAGAACAAAAAATGAAGATTATACCCGTCTTTTCTCTTAGCTTTCCATAACACTCAATCTCATTTTTTGTACTGGTAGTGTTCAATCTACATTTCTTGTCTTCAAATTCACAGGTCCAGCAGTCTGGTCTTGTCCAATTCAATTGAAGAACATCACTTCTGTCATAAACAATCTCCCTGGGAACTGAGAAAATGTCGTACATTTTCTCGCAATTCAAAATGGTATCGCTGGAATCATATATATAGCTGTCTGAAGGAACAGAATAAACCGGGTCTCCTGGGGTGCTCTCAAGGCAAGTCACCCTATCATATCCTGTTGGACTTGAACTACCAGAACAGTAGAAAAAAGTGACGTTATACACTGATAAAGTATAATAATTGAAAGGGGAGGCTGATATGTCGAGGTTTCTAATGCTCCTTTGTGGGCAATTATCGGGGTCAGAGACATCTATCACCTTGGACTCGTAATTTATTTTCTGGACTATGAATTTGACTGAACCTGGCAACTCCAACACAGGCTGCTGATTTTCATTGCAAGAGAGGTCAAATCCAGGATAGCCACAGTGACTTGGGTGCTTCCCCTTAATCTTGAAGGGAAACCGGACAGCCGGACCACCGCGGCCGCACTTTATCTCAGAGCACTCATCTTGGCCTGTTGTTGTGACTGCCAATATTAGCCAAAAAAAATACAAAAGCATTTGATAGGAGATGCCCATCTCAGAGCTTTTAGCTATTTGGTTTTATATTAGTAGCCCAGATTTTCCTTCCATAAGTAGCCACTTAAGTCAACTTGACTTAACCATAACCGTGTATCTGTGATCATGTTTTTCCAGGAAATAATGGATGAACCAATGTGTATTTAGTCACTGATTCATAATGAATGGACCATACCCATTTTTTGTTTTTTTGAAAGTTTTGATGCTGACTTGCTGTGAAGAATTTTAAAGAGGGAAGAATAGTAGTAGTAAATGACAAAGACTTTGACTTCTTGACTCGTGTTGTGGAAATGGACGTTGGGTGAGCCTACACTAATGGGCCTAGCAACTTGCGTTTGTAAAGTGTTGGATTAAGAGCCCAATATCTCAAAAATCCAATGGCTCATGAGGCCATCTGCATTCCAACACTTATAATCCAATAATACATTGATGAAGATCTTTATATCTTTGGACAAGTTGGGTTGAACTCTGGATAGATTCAGCGCAGTTCACATTCCAACAACTATATGATATTATTTGATATGGGCCGAAACCCTCACGAATTTATTCCTCCAGCCCCAACATCCTCACTTAAGCCCACAAAATTAGTCATACTTTATTAGATTATGAAAACTATTTACTTACTAGCTGGTCCTTTTCTTACCGATGTGGGATCTCATCACCCAATCACAAATATATATATATATATATATATATATAATCATTTGAAAAAACATAGCATGTCACATCGAGTTTTGGATTTGTTCTTTTTTTTTTCTCCCTAAAGATAAGATCAGCGCACTCGTAGAAAACGAGTGCTTTATTATTTTTATTTATCGAAATCTGACAAATGGACAAACATTTTGATCAATCGCACTACACTAACGCTTTCAAATAGAGGTTCGCGCGATTGACAAAAAGATGAAATTACGAACAATGCTTTTCATTACTTCAATGTCTTGAAAATTGAATCGAAACATGAAAGGAATTGTCTCATTGACTAGAGTACTAATGTTAATTAAAGTTTGACGAACAAGCTTGATCCCTTTTTTTTTTTGACCGAGTCACTCACTATCTAATCCAACATGTCTTTCAGATATCTGAGTAGGCGTAAAACTCGGACATGTCTTTTGGGATAACTGAGTGGACATAAAACTCAGGTTGTCAGAACAATACGTATCACACTGACAATAGATAAGACTGTGCCAAAACTCATGCGGGTGAAATGGGTATCCTAACCCCTCCCCGGAAGTGGGTCCGAAATCAAGAAAAATATTGTCAATTTGTTCGAACTTCTAATCTTGACATCACCTCCTTATGTCCAGAAAATATAACAAATTGAGTTATTGCTCCATGGTTTGATCACCCTTGTTTTCAGGGTGAGGGCAGTCAAATCACGGAGGAACTTTAGGCTGACCACCTTCTCACCATTCAAGGAGGAGTTCGGCTAGCGTGGTATTCATTTTTTGTTCACTACAAGTAGAATTGTAGGTTTAATTAAAAAAGTAAAAAATATATTAATATTAAAATTAAATATCATAATAATATCATATGATCATCTATAAAAGGAAAAAAAAAACTATGAAATTAGAAAATCTAATACAAAACAATACATTTATACGTGGAAATCAAGTTTCACATCATAAGTTAATAACATAAAACAAATAATTCAAAATTCACCGATTTTATGGTTCAATCAGTCAGCATGATCCGATTTTTATAACACTATTAGGGAACAAAGAGTTCAAGAGCGTCCCAATATCTCAACGCTCCTGCCAAACATATATAGTCCAAGTGATTCTAATTTTACATTTTGAACATTTTGGTTATGATTCAAAATATTTTTTTAAAACTTGTTTGATTTAGGGTCATGGCTATATATAGAATTGTAATCTCCTTGCACTGGTATTGGTTTGTAGTTTGCATAAGAGAAGGGCATAGGGAAGTGAACAAAAGTGATAGATCGTTTCTCTTAAAAGGGTTCATGCATGGTGGATTGATTGAAGTTGTGAAAATGATCTATCAACTCCACAAATTCTGGAGGTCTGGCCAGTACTCTGTTGGAAGTTAATTTTGCAAATATTGCATATATATTTAATGTGGGAAAGTTGCATGATTTGTTATTATTATTGTATTTACCATTCATTTAATTTTCATCAATGAACAATTTCGACCATTAATTAAAAGAAAATTAATGCAACTAAAATGATGAGCAACGTTACGACTCCAAAAATTATCCCGCATTCTAGTCCTCAATTCATGTGATGGGTGAGATAGCCATTGATTATGAATGTAGATGTAAGGTTCCACTTTAATTTCCTTCGCGGTTTTGTATGAAATCTAGATTTTTGTCACTTCCCAATCATATTTCTCCAACGCATATGAACTGAACCTTTTAAGATTAAACCATATGGTGTAAATTGTTAGATTCAATTAATGCATGTACGACTCCAATCGTGTATGTGTTCTCAATACATATATATATAGCTCCACGCTTACGTATTCAAATCATATAACTTCTTGAATGATTAAAATGAAAGATTAATTTTGATAATTAAGTATCCCTCTTCACTTAAATTCTTAAACAAATTAAACGCGAAAATGTCAAGCCGGTACCTTTAAGGAGACTTTTGAACATTTAGGTTCACTTAAAAAAAACATTGACACATAAGTACCCATGAAAATGTCAATTACATCACTACCCCAGCTATATATCAATTCATGTTACTGTTTCAAACAGTAATATGAAAGAAAAAGTCTCAAACCCAAACAATTCCTGTGATGGTTCACTACATCACCATCGTCGTTAGACTCTCCTCACTAAGAAGCACAATTCCTAGCCAGATTTCATCCAAAATGACCACCTGAAAGGGAGACCCAAAGTTGGCTCGTTTTGCTCGTGTAATGTTACTGTTTCATACGATCTCAGACCTGAACTCATATTACGATATCAGATCTGAGATCTAACAAGACGAAGACGAAGACGAAGACGAAGACGAATAAAAATAAAAGAAGAAGAAGAAGACGAAGAAAATGAAGAAGATGATTGTGGCGGTGCGATGGTGGTGGAGGAGAGACGACGACAGCGGTGGAGGCAAACGTGGCAATGGTGGAGATAGAGAGTAGGTATCTTAAATCTAGGTATTTTTTAGATCCATGTCTATAGAAAAAGAAGGGAAAATATGGGATTATGTAATTATTAATTTTTAAAATAGATACTTATGTGGAAAAATAAGTATTTATATGACAAAGTGTTTTTTTCTTTTAACTTGGAGAGACTTTTAGCAAATAAATTTGAAAGTTGTAACCCTATTTGTTATCTTTATTTGGTGTAACTACTTGAGCCGGATGAAAGGAGACTTTCACGTCCGATTTTGAAGAGATATCTTATAGGATCGATCCTATCCTAATTTTTCTTTTGCTAGGCCCATGGCAAAGTGTCCAACTTTCATAAAGTGAACATTAATATGCCATTTTTTGGTTAAATAAAGATTTGGGCCCATTGTCAATTCAAACTGTGGACATAAAGGGATAAGCAAAAGAAGAAACAAGGCAACTAAGTAAAGGATAAAAAAACAAAACTATTAAACTATAGGGAAAGAAACTAATTAAGCAAGAGAGTCTTAGTACTTAAGTTAACTAATTATGTACATTTTGTGCAGACTTTGAACTTATCCTTTACTTCTGTCTTTAGATTTAGTTTGTGATTTGTAAATATAATATCACATTACTTCTTTCACCTTTTCGTCACCTAATTAGTTTAATTTAATTAATTCCGGTCTAATTAACCAAATTAAAGTAATTTTCATGATCGATTGAGACAAGGTAGATAACCAAACTGATATTTTGAGATGTATGAGTCCATCACAGGCATACACAAACACATGTCGACCAATCAATCATACAGGGTAGGTCAGAAATTGAGAGGAAGCCTAGCGGGTATGCTATTTGAATTTAGATAGACCTAACTAGTTTAAACTACTAGTCATGATTGGATTACATATGCCAGAAAGATGGACCCAGAAATGGTTGGCATTATTACATATTCTTGCGAGCTTGATGGAAATCCAAGCACAAACACATCGGGTATAGTATCCGCTATAATCACGGGCATGCAGAGTGCCTGAAGTGGACCATAGAATTTTTTTTAAAAAAAATAAATTATGAAAGGATAAGAAATGTGTATTCAAGTGGTTGGCATTGGTGGAGTAGTTTGTGACACAAATGGTTCTGTGTTCACGGCCTTTGTCGATTTTGTGAAGAGTGTTTTTTTTCCTTATTACATCAGAGGCGTTGGCCGTTTTGAAAGGCTTGTAAATATGTCTGAACACTGAATTGCGGGATATTGAAGTTGAGATGGATTCAACGATTGTGATTTCGGCCATCAAGGGCGTAACATTTTTTTTGGTTCGATCATATAATTGATGCTATAAATTTACTAAGCAAATCTTTATGTGTAGAATATTTTAGCCATGTCTCTAGGAATTGCAATAACGTTGCTCACCAAATAGTTAGAAATTTCAAAAATTGGGGTATTTTTCGAGTTTGTCTCGAGGAGCACCTAGATTGTATTTCTGTCTTCTTAGTTGATGACCATTCTCATTTACAAATTTAATGAAGTGTCCTTGGTTTTATTAAAAAAAAAATGATTTTTTTTCCTGAATAGGTATTTGAATTTTTTTATAAGAAAAATGTTGTAATCAACTGTGTTATTGTCTATTAAATTATTCAAGAGAATCAATAGTAACTCAGATAATACTCATGTGTATGATATCTTATAGAGGTCTTGAGTTCGTACCTCCCCATCCCTGTAATAAAAAAAATTAAATTATTCAGATTTTCAAAATCTTGGGGCGCAATGCTATCATGTATTCATGGGTTTACATGTCAGACATTGGAATAATCATTTGAAAAACAATTCATATAAATTGAGTCAGTCAAATATTTTAATTCCAAAACAGCGAGTCTTTGCTGTCTGCGTACTTAACAGCTTAAAAATACTAATAGTTTTGGAAAATTAATAGCATGACACGTCACATCGTTTTTTGAATTTATTCTTTTTCTATTTCTATTTTTCCTGAGATATGCATGAATCATGTACTCGCACGACACTCGCGCTTTAGAATAGAGGATCGCGCGAGCGACAAAAGGATGAAATTATGAACAATGTTTTTTTTTTTTTCCCCCTTTTTTACTACTTCAATGTCTTGAAAATTGAACTGAAACATGAAAGGCATCTTCACAGTCACTATACTACTAATGTTAATGGTTTGACGTACAAGGTAGTGGTAAGAAATTGAGAAGCGTGAATGACAGATGAAGTGCATTTGAAGTTACGTACACCTAACTACGTATGCAACAATGGAGTTCCATCACGTTTCTGATAATAATTAATTAGTACTGAATACAATAGACACCCACCATGAAATTGTTTTTTTTTTCTCAACGAAAAAGAAATCACGGTTGAATTCAAAATCTTGTAAGTTTGCCTCATTTTTTCCTTATTTAAAAAAAAAAAAACCTAATATGGTCAACTTCAGAGTCTGCCTTCTCATCCCCAAATCGATCCCCCAATGTCTGCCATTTGCAACGATTACGGCGATAAATAAATCCGAACATGATTTGTCGCGTGGTTGTAACAACAGCATGTGAGTCACGTTGCCGTCAAAGCAGAGCGTCTGTCCACCGTCCACACACCGCGCGATTCTTATCGACAGCGTGCGACTTCCACACGACAATTAGAACACGTCGGAAATTCTTGGAATGATCAAATCAAGTGTGCTTTCTTTGTCATTAGGTGACTTTTATTCAGCTTTTACGTCAATCTTTATTATTGTGATATTAGCACATAGAAAAAATATAACACAGCCCGTGGATATATATATATATATATATATATATATATATATATATATATATATAACAAGCTTGCCATCTCATTCCACCTCCACACAGATTTAAGTGAGGAAATGAAGATCTTATTTCGGATCCCTGTTAGACCTTTGTCCACGTGGCCTAACAGGGGTGGTGGAGAGCATACTATGTTGTCAAACAAATTATTTCCGAGGAGGAGGAGTTCAAATGCTACACAAAGGAGGAATCGGGTATGAAATTTTGCATTATAATTGTTTCCAAAATAAGTCTTTCTCAGTCATCTTTATCCTGTCCATGAACCCCCCTTTTGGTTTCCTATTCACTAAATTGTTATAATTTTCGATCCTAATAGATGAAAAAGAAGGGTAAGGAAAAAAAAAATCCCTTAAATAATATAGAGGAAGAAGGAAAAGAATATCTTATCGAGGTAATTATATTTCTTTTGGTAGATATGCTTGTCAGGAGGTAAGTGGGTTAATGTTCACAAGATTATAATAATTTTAAGGGGTGAAAACTAGTTAAGACAGAGTGATGATCATCTCCAAACCCTAACTCCATTCATTAATTTAATAAACAAGTTCTAACAAGGAAGCTCAAACTCGACTATTGGCTTGTGCCTTGAGGCCATTCATAAGTTTATTGTCAGCACTCCTAATGTGCTAGGAGCGGATATAGTGCTCTGCAATTCGTTTAGAATATGAAAGTCTACAATTTTAATCAAATTATTTGATAGGCATGCCACATCATACCAAACTTTTATATTTCAAATTTTAAAACTTGTTTGACTTTTTCTTCACTTAAACGTGCATGAATTATAGATTTTAGAGAATTATAGAACTCCCACATCCCACTGGGAGTGCTTGCAATGCCCTAGCTCTTTAGCCGTTCAATTGAGTCATACTACTTAAGAGCCATTTATCATTTTTGAATTCAGAAATACTAATCGACTCTCCGTTTTATTTTTTTTCCTAAGATAGCTAGTGTCCCTCGTTAACTAGTATTAAACATGTCACAAATTAAATTTCCCCTAGTTGTTCTTAACTAGCTATGACTAAACCTAATTATTAGTATTATCACTTAATGACTCATCATTGCCATTGTTGTACCCAGAAAAAAGAGATTACTAATGGAAAATTGAAGGCACGCATAAAACGTTTGAGAGCTGAAATGGTAGAGATCGGTGAAGAACAAAAGAGAATCAAAGAGGGACAGAAAGAAGTTAGAATCAAATATCAAAAGCTGAAGGCAGAAAAAGAGCAACTCAAGATGGAGACCAATCTCATCTCACAGCAGAGCCTCGGTATCCAACAACGTCTCATTCTACTCTTCAAAATCGTGAAAGCAAAAGTTAACAACGATTTTGCAAAAGCAGCTCAACTCACTCAATCACTCCGGTATATGTGTGTGTATATAATCATAATTAACATGATTTAATTAGTTATCGCATTACTGATTATTGCAAGATTAAGATAACTCTTTTTTTTTCTTCTGTGAATGCAGTGAGTTAATAGCAAATCAAAACGTGCCAAAGTGAGGTTTGTGAGTACTGGCTCCTGCAGATAGTATTGATCACGTAAGGATATGAAGAACAATCAAAGCCAAGGAATCTACCTCTGCAGTCATTGCATGTGCTTGCAGCTTCGCATCCAAATATTTGAATTTCAAAAGCTTTTAATTTTATTTTAGTATTGAGTCTATGTATTTGTGATGTAAGTTCTTTGTGTTTTGTTCTTCTCCCATAAATCTACTAAGTTTGGAAGCGAGGGATTGATAAGTTGATTAGAGAAACTAAGATGATCGATATTTGTGATCATATTTAAATATTTTGGAATTGGTATTTGATTATTGTGTCTATAGTCGTGATTTAGATGTACGAGTGGTGATTTTCACATCCATATATTTCTTTGTGTCAATTTTAAGAGAAACCAATTTTTTGTTGGAAAGAATACCGAGTTTACAGTCCATGCGCACCTCCGTGCATGCAAGCGTATCCATGTGCACATATGGGATCAGGGGTGGACCCAACCTCCTGAGTACATGGGGCCGGGTTTGGTGGGGGCTATTTGCACTCCATGTTTTCCCGTTCACACCCCATTTTTCAAAACTACCAAACACACCTTTATCCCATTTGTCCCCTCACTGGCATCTCTTCTTCACCATGGATCATTTCGTTGTGAAGCTTTGAGTGAGCTTCCCTCCTCTGTGCCTCTGTGGAGCACCTTCATAAGCTACGGCGTGTAAGTGTGAAATAGCAATAACATCATCAATCAAAGAGAACACAAGAGAGAGGGTACCTATGATTACTGTTTTTTTTGCTTCACATGGATGAGAACAACAAATGGGTTTGTGATCACAAGATGATCAACCGCCCAACGGACAGCGTGCTGGCCGTTCTTATCTTTGTCAATGGCAATCGTGGTGGCATTGACGAATGAAAGACCATTGTCGTATGATGGAAAGGGGAGAGACATTTTTGAAACTCTACATCGTTGTCGCCGCCAGCTCCGCCAGTGTCACGGAGCTTTTGGAGGTGAAGGTAATTTTGAGGAAGGAGACAATAATCTGACCATTAAGCTTCCCCTGCGTCACTCTCTGGCTAACGGGGAAGATGTTGCCATTAACAGAGAAGGGTTGTGGGAGTGGTGGTGCAAGGGTGTGTTTGGATTTTGGGGGAAATGGGGTATGAATGGGAAAACATGGAGTGCAAATAGTCCTCACTGTCGGGTTTATATAAGAAACGGGAAAAAATTATTTGCGTGGATTCGGGGGTAGTGCCCCCGAATTTTTTTTGGATTATTTATTAATTATGTTTTCAAAAGTATTTCAAAAGTATGGAAAAATACTAAAAATCAAAATCTTATAGGACAAAAGTAATTAATAATTGAAAATTGATCTATAAATGTTGCCCCATAATTTTTTATATTTTAAATGTGAATTATCGAGTTTTTTTATAAAGACTAACTGCTCAAGAAGGTCGAGTACTCAAAGTCAAGTGCTCTGTGCCCATGTATGATGTCTACTCTCAGGCTTACAAAGTTATTGGCATATTCACTTCACAATTCACAAACACAACAAAAGTATCAAAACCCAATAATTAACAAACACAATTAAAGTATTGAAGCTCAAACTCCAAATGATAAGTTATTAGTTATGGGTCTTTAAAGAATAAATGATTACTAATCACTAATGAGCTAAGACCTTTAAAATTAATACAATAATTTACAAAGCTAAGCCCATCTTATTGGGCCTTTTAAATTTATCATGGGTTACTCTAAGAAATATGAAATGTGTAATAGGAGTGTGCTCAAAGTCTAATTTTTACAAGTAGGTATATGAATTTTTTTTTAATGGGGTCACTTGACCCCATTAACATAACCTTGGGTTTGCGCTTATACGGGATAACATACATGTTTGGAACCCATATGAACCTAAAAATTTAATTTATTAGGTTTTGTATCTATCCAAGTATATTAACCACTTAACTTTTTTATACTTATACAATGTGAAACTCCAATGCCTGTGAATTCCCAATACTCTCCCTCTCACATGTGATTCCCTTTCATATTAAGCACTCTCCCTAGCACCTCAACCACACACTTCATTTTCAATCCTCAAGAGCCATGCCCACTTTGTTACTAACCCCGAGAGCCATGTCTTATGCACTTGATAAAAACTATTTACACCCCTTACTTAACTAAGCACACCCTATTTTAAATAAACCTTAGCAAAAAACATAACATTTATGTGTACATCCCTATCGTGTTTTTTCATAAAATCACCATCTGCATCCCTCAACCTCAATTTCCAATCCCTCCCTGACCCCTATTTGTGGTTTTTCGATCTTCATCTTGGAACAACATTGGATGCAACACATGCAATCTTGGCTCTTCACTTGCTTTTCCATTCTTTTTAGAAACTGGTTCAGATCTTGAAAGAGGCATATCGATCGAAGGAATCATCTTTCAACGGCTACTCAATTGGATATCCCTTTAAAGATCGGCCTATCGAACCACTATTGGATCGGAGGAGGGGATGTTGCAATCAAATTGCCAAACCCAATTGAGAGGCTTTGCAGCAATATTGCCCTCTGGCCTTTATTCTCTTCAAGTGCGGTGATGATGCTGTGAACCAAATAGTGATCAGGGTTCAGGTAGGGGAAGAAGAAGAAGGAGAGAATGAGGAGGAAAAAGATTTGGGGAAGAGTGGTAGCTAGAGTCAATTGGAGTGTTATTAGATTGAGGTTTTTTTTTGAGTTTTTAGAGTGTACTTAGTTAACTCTGGGGTGCAATTAGTCCCCATCTTTGCGTTTTCAGGGTCCCGCAATACCATATTACAAACCCCATGTGTAAGAGTTGTCATTCGAGCCACACGATCTTCGTGTGTTCCCGCTCAATCTCATTGATGCCCTAACGATACAAGCCACATTGTTCCTTGTTTTCACTCTCTCATTGTTCTCCTAGAGCCACAAGAACCTTATTCCCCATGTGTCTGCTCAATTGCATCGGTATAATACGACCCTAAGCTACATGCATGTGTTACAGCGTTTACCATAGTGCCTAGTTACAATTTTCACTAAGAGTAGCATATATTTACTTCTTTGTGTATACCCAAATGAATCCATCGGCTAAGCCTAGATCCAACCTATAGGCTTCGACACACCTTTGCCCAATAGTTATCATCAGCTTCGATCAATGGCGGATCCAAGATTCGAATTCAATGGGGGCACAATTAAGTAGTAGGGGTCGAGGGGCAACGTTCTTGAAATTGTTACTTCCATAACATTAAGATATAACATTACATAATTGTAGAATAAGATTAAGATAATCACTAGTAATAATATCAAATAATAAAACATTACATTTTTATTTACCATAATTGTAGAATAAGATTCTTGAGGATAATTGCTACTTCCACCACTTTCAATCTTTTCTTGGAATTTTGTTTTGAAAACTCTCTTTTGTAACTTTGTAATTGTGAGTTGGACTGTCAGGCTGGGCTATAAATTAATAATAAATCAATACTATATTGAAGTCTTGAAGAGGGGAAATGGGATGCAAGGTTGGTTAGGCCACTAGACAATTGTTGGGGGCACTGGGTGCTTTAAAATATAACACTGGGGGTGTGACACATTTTGTCCTTAACCAATTACCAATACCATTACATATTTTACACAATTTCATTGGGGTCCATGCTCCCAGTACCAACAAGCTACATCCACCTCTAGTTTCGATACCACTTATTTAGGGAGAACACCTAGTTAATGGAAGAGTATTCATGTGCACCTTCGTACATGCCTGCGTATCCATGTGTGCATACAAACTAGCATACATGTTTAGAACTCATATGCAGCCAAAATATTAAACTATTAGAGTACTTGTAATAGTGCAAGTGTTGTTGGGACAACAAAAATATATGAGATTTTGTGTTTTATTGATATGACTGTATTAGGATACGTGTTTTGCTCATGTGGTTGTATTGTGAGATGTTAATTTGGTGTAGTTTTGTTGTGGACAACATAGAGACATGAAATATTATTGGTTTCTATATTGGGTGGAAACGAATAATGTATATGAATTTGTGTTTTGTTGATATGGTTGTATTGAGAGACATGTTTGACTTGACTTTTTATGTAATAGAGGTGGGATCAAATATTGATTTTTATTCACCCAACAACACTTACTTGTGAATTTACAGCATCTTTGGACAAGACTAATGTTGTAATAAACCATTTCTATAACTAAGTACACACACTAAAAAGTTAATGAAGAAAAAAAAGGAAATACAGAGCAGTACATGCAGGCGCACCACATAAGGCCCTAATATAGTTTATTGACTATAAGTTTTAACCGTTGACTCCAAAAGCTAAACTGAGATAGATAAGTCATAAGTGGTGGAGCAGCCGACCGACCCCCCGCTATCCATCATCAATGGAATCGCAAGTATTCGCGCGACAGCGTGCGAAATATATATCTTATTAATCTCTCTCTCTCTCTCTCTCTCTCTCTCTCTCCATATATATGTGTGTAAGCTCGCTCTGTTTTTTCTTTTCTAATTGAGATCTTCAATTTCACATTTAACCCCATCTTAATTAGTTTCTTTTGCAGTTAATTAATGACGTACCCTTGTTCATCATCAGATCTCTACAGAGAAGCTGAAGGGGTAAAGTACAATGAGTGGGATGGTTTCTCTATTACTCATGATGCTTTAATCTTTAATCCGAGTAAGTGTTTTGTTACTGTCTGTGTTAGAAGCAGTTTATTCGGTTAGTAGTTAATGCTACTTCTGGTAGTTCAAATTAACCGTAAAACGGAAAAAAAAAGGTAAGAATTTTCGAGTTATGGTTTCCAAATATGTAAGATCTGGGTTTTGTAGGTTGTAGATGCAGAGGTTGACTTAATTAATATTTGGATCTTAGTGTTTGATCCTGAAATGGGTGTCCTTACAAAACCAGAATATGTAATATATGGTTTTGATCTAATTAGACCTTATGAATCTTGCAGATAATACCGGATTGGATCTTGCAGAATCGCAAAAGGATTTCACTTGGCCAAATCAAGGTAATATACTATATTTTTAGATATATATAACCACCATTTCGGAGGGCCGAACTCCTATCTTTACCGACCAGCCAAAGAATAAATCACGCCGGAAATTCGCGGGGAATTGAGATTGAAGTCACGGCACCGCCGCCTCTTCCCTTCATCGATTCGGCCAATTAGGACATCTCCCTCCGACCACCGACCACCGATGATACCATTTAACTAGTATTGATGAGACCGACCTTCCCCAACTAATTTCCGGCCAAAATAATCATCGGAATCCGACATCCCGTGTACGACTCAAATGGGTCAAAACTTTGTGTTCTAATTTTCTTTTTATTATCTTATCAAATTTAATCTTAATCATTGGTCAGATCCAACGATTGAGATGAGACATCTCCTTATAGGAGAATTCTCGCGTGTACATATATATAAACATATATATATGCCGTAATTTAGACAATTATTGTCAGGAATTAATGTTTTTATGTTATATAAATTTTCCATATTGTTACAAGCCAATTAGTATCTATCTTACGAAGGATACTCTACAGAGCTAAATCAAAGTTATCAAACTTCACAAAACCAGTTGAATCACCAACCACTACAAGGATTAGCACCAACTGAAGCTGGGACGAGTCATTCAGTCCGCAGGCGCGGGGGTAAGAGTCCATCTGTTCCACATCTTTCCAGGAACCCTGGAAAAACTCTAACATCCAATGAAAGAAAGAAAGAAATCGACAAACGATATCGAGAGAAATGCAAGGTAAATGTTGATTTCTTTTTCTGATATCGCCAATGCTTCATGCCTATTGATTTTTCCTCATCATCGATTTTTTATTTATTTATGGGTGTAGGAAAGCAAAAAGAACATGGAATGGCAGTTGGATCAGCTTGGTGGAGAAAATACAAATTTGCATAATGAGAATATGAATTTGATGATGGAAAAAGAATCTATAAACAATAGTTTGCAATCGGCAGAAATCGAGACAAAGGACCTGAAGATGGAAATTCGCAAGTTGAAGACTAACATGACCAACCAACAAGTTTTCGTTGATTCATTCTTAAAGAAATTCGAAGTACAATCCTTCTCCCTCTCTCAATAACACCATATATATACATATTTGTGATTGCAATGTTGGCCATATTTTCAGCGTGGATGTGACTTACAAGTCCGTGTCTTGTGAAGTTGGGTTAGTCATTGTTAGTGTTAATGCTGTAATTTAGACTTTGGTTGGGATGACGAAGTTGAGTTGTGTAACTCTTTGTGGATTCCGGGTTCATTCTTCTCGAATGGGCCTCGGCTCGGTCCTAATTAGCGGAGCGGGCTGCGTTGGCAGTTCGAGACTTCGAGTTTAAAACTGACCCAACTATCCAATGGGTATGTTGATTTGGGGAATTCTCCGTTACCAAAAAAAGAAGAAGTTAATGTTGTGATTTACGAGTTTGGTGCTTATGAATCTATGCTGATGATTGTTTAATTCTTTTGACAGGATGATGTGTCAAACAATGAGAATCACCAGCTTGAGATCAAAAAGCTTCAGAATGAGATCATGATATTAAGACAAACTAATTGGGATGATTGGTTGATGAACAAAGCTCAACTTGTGCAAGACATTGGGAATTTGGAGCATGAGAATAAGGTACTCAGAATACAAGTTGATGCACTATGTGAGAAAATACACAATGACCTTGACACTAAACCATGTACAATTTGAATTTTCAAGTTCAAATTATATTTACAAGTATTGTTCATCATTAGAATATTTTTATTGTACGATATATGCACTCAATGTATTCCAACAAGACATTTAAATAATGTAGCATTAATATATGATATGTTTTACTTTTTCTCCAAGATTATGAAAGGTTGGAATGTGGTATAACCACCACCTTAATTAACAAGCTAGCATACTTACCCTTCTAAGAGGTTTTTCAGCATATTTTGCACTAAACCAAGTAAGTCTTTAGTCAATACATCAAAATTAATTATTCTAAGTTTCTAACTTGCTATTATAATCAACAATATTGAAATTACAAACACAATACTATTTGGTAAACAATTTGAATATAACATACTGTTTGTTCAACCAAATATTCATTTGAATATAACATATATGCTACAATTATGTAGCGTTTGGCAAATGCTACTCAAACCAACAATTTCAAGAATTAGCATTTGAGAATTTTAACTAACAATTTTAAGAAATACCTCTCTCACTTAAGATGATTGATTATCTTTATATGTAATTTGCCACTGGCTCATATATCATTTTCGAGAAGTTATTATTGGAATTAAATCGATATTTCATAATTGATATAGAAGAGAAAATACATCAACTCACAATGATCAGCCCGTGTCTAAAGCAGTCCAAACTAGGGCTTTGGGCACTAGATCGGCCAATCATACCACAATTTTAAAAAAAAAAATATTTACACCCAATTCATTAATCTAGCTGCCCATTCCAAATCAACCCAAAAGCAGTCCAAAAAAAAAAAAAAAACCTAACTAGTTCCTTCATTTCTCTCATCGCCCTCAGGCTACACAACATGCACGCACATCACCCTCCGTTTTGATTTTGGGCATCACTTAGCATTCCCCTCTGTTTTAACCAACTTATGCACCTTTGTTTCCTTTCTTGACCTACAAAAATTTCTTGTTCAGGTGCCCTACTAATTACAGGCCTCAACCCAAAACGACGAGGCCGAGGTTGATACTTTTGATATTCAATCTTCACTGCTTCCAATTGGATCAATCCCTTACATTTACGGGTCATTTGGTTGGCATTTTGAAGAGGGGAATGAGGCTAGCCGAATGTGAGAATCACTCATTCTCTTGTTTGGTTGAGTTTGGGAGAGTGGAATCTCAAACTCATCCCACCCTCATTCCCTCCTTATGAAGATTAACCAAGCTCACTAAAATGGTGAGATTGACTAATCTCCACAAGAGAGAATGAGTTTGATATTCAAAGACTATTATACCCGTTATTAAGAAGTAATCACAACTATTAAATTAATCTATTCATATTTTTATGTACAAAAAATTGAGTAGTATGAAAATTGTATAATTAAAATTCTAACATTCATGCTCACTCTTCATTTCATACTAAACATGATAATGTTCGCCTCACACTCACACTCACACTCACACTCATTAGATTAACAAACAAATGCCCTTTATAGGCAGCACTCACGTCTCCTTAGAAAGGACCATGAATAAATGAGAACCTGAACCTCTTTTTTTTTTCTCTAGCTTTGGTTGTGAATTAAGGATGAGTTGTCTTATGAACAACCACTTGCGTTTTGTTTGGTAGCTTTAAAAATCTAAGATTTTTTTTTAATGGGAAAATGAATAGTTCAAACCCATGCCATAAACATGGGGTCGTGAGGAGGCCGTGACTGTCGGTCCCCCTCCCCACAAATTTTTTTTCCCATAAGATACAATTTTACCGTGTCACTTTAGACATCATAATTGTTACAACTAACCATGAACTCAATCAATTCCTACTAACCCTAAAACGCCTAATTATACTGTACTACCAAATGCATGAATTATTTAATTAATAAAATAATACTCATAAACAAAGAATTAATTTGATTTATTTTCAAAAAAACCCTCCCGTAAATCAAATTTGTTGATAGTGTGGTGTTTGTTTTTTTTTTTTTTTTTCGTTTTCTGATGCCATTTATGCTATAAAATATTAGCGATCCCGCGTCGAATTGTCGACCCGATTTGAACGTTGACTAGGTTTGGTCTTGGCTCCTCGGTGACGCTGAACGGCACCTACCGCGGCACGCTCGCCCTCGCGCGACTGCTGTACCACATCGCGCGATCCCTTGCAGAATCCCTTTAACAAAGCCATGTGGACCACTTGACTCCAAATCCTGGCATCAATAATTCTCAAAAGTGGGGACAAAACGTGGGCGCGCGTCTATATTCAATTCGTCCGTTTACTTTTGTCTTCACCAATCAACGGTAATAATATTCAGCATTCGTATTCACCATTACATGTGTTATACATCCATTCATTTACTATATATGCTTAACTGCTGATGCGCATTTACTTCAAAACCATGAAGCCTTTACGGTTGCTTAGTTTGCGATCTTCTGTTCCACGCAATACAAGTCTCAAATTACGCAGCAGGAAATCGGTATTTAATTAATTATTAACTTTCTTATAGTTGTTGTTCTGCAGCATTAATGCATTCTCTTCTATGTATTCGTCATATGTAATTGTTTTGTGTTTTCTTTTTTTGGTTTGGTCCGTTTCAGCATGTGCAGAGGAGGAAAATAAAGAGGAAAATAAGGCGGTTAAGAGAAGAGATGGCGGAGATTAGTGCAGAGCAAAAAGGTATTAGAGAGGGTCAAAGGAAAGTGAGAGAAAGGTTTGAGGAGATACAGTCACAGCGCGAGAAGCTCTGGCAGGAAACAGAGCTTATTGCAAAGGATAGCATTGGCATCAAAATGAAGCTAAATTTGATGTCCGGAATCATAAAAGCAAGAGCTCAAAATGACTCTTCTTTGGTTGCTCGACTTACCTGCTCTCTCCGGTTGGTTTTCCAAAGCTTTTCTCATTCACAATTTTCCACTTCCAGTTTGTTATTGAATACGTGGCCACTAGTCCTACATCACTTGCACGGAGGTGTGCATGAGTAATCTCTGATCATATCTCTCAAAGCATTTAATAGCATGAATGGAAATACTATACATGTGTTATATATAATTGAAATCAAAAGATGTCTCCCTTTCTAGAATGAACTTGATCATACTGCTTACGACATTACTTACATGCATTCTCTCATTGGCAGGGAATTGATATCCAAGCCAAACCAATATTGAGAATTGCTTTGACGACTTGTGAGTTGTGATGGTCACTCTTGAGGCATCTTATGGAGATCTAGCATATTTGGCAGAAGCATGCGCTAAATATAAAAGCTGGATTGCTGTGAGACAATCATGTCATGTCAAACAATTGTACGAATTTGATTTAGTAAGAAATGTCAAAGACTATTTTTGTATTGTAATTTCATATTTATGCTCCATTTGTTTCAATGAAAACCAATCTCTTATAGAAAAAGAAAAACTTATCATGAAAAAACAATTAATTTCCAGTGTTTGAATAAAAACGTTGCTAATATTTTCTGGTGTTTGTTTGGTGGAAAACATAAATTTAAAAGAAACAAATAAACCGTTACAGCATTATGGATACAGAGTTTACAGACTCTAAAGGTAAGTATTAGAACTCCAAAATTTGATCAATAAGCAAAAAATATTATATCCGGCATATTAATTAATAAGCACATAAGGTTGCAGTCATAGTGGAAAACGACATACCCTCTTTAAAATTGGATGTTGTTTTTCTTAAGTTTAGAGTGAATTCTTCATGATAATTTTTAATAGCTTTTCCTTGATCTTATTAATTTTCATCAAACAAACACTGAAAAACATAAGTATCATTTTTCAATATTTTATTTTCCGTGAAACAAACGAGCACAAATTGTGATACATTTCTTTGGCATTTTAAAGTGGATTGAGGGGAGGTTCGGACTATTGACCGATAGAGATTATGGGCCGTTCGATTTACATTTTGCAAATCGAATGGTCCACCTCAGTCAATATTTATTAGAACTTTTCAACCATCTTTTGCATTGAATGCCTTATTTTCACTTTACTTTCTTCACATCCAAACACCATTTTCTAAATATTTTATATTCCAACAATTTTTTTATGATGAAGCCAAGCCAATCCTTTACAAACAAAGAACGATTAATTGGAAAAGATATGACGATATGATATACATTTGAACAACAAAACCAGATTAAATACAACAGTGGAATAACGAAATCGAAAGCTGTCGGTTGCCACAGCCGATAATGGGCACCGAGAGAGGACTACGGATCTAGTCTGCTTGTTGCCTTAGCGGATATTAGGCAAGTGTCTGGTGCAGATCAGCTTCCAGAGGCGCTCGTCCAGGGCTGTCAATGGCCACTGCTGGTTCACACACTCTACACGAACCAGGTCCTGGTGTAGACGTGCTTCAACACCTTAAAAAAACAAGTTCTCATTTTCTTGGTGTCTTCATCTCTGGTAAGAAGAGAGTGAATTAGGGGAGAGAAGAGAAAACTAGGGGAGAAAAGAAAAGAAGAACAACTACCAATGACAGATAAAGATAATAAATTAGGGTCGAGGAAATTTATGTCAAGCAAAAATAAATTAGGGGGTAAATTAGGGGAGAGAAAATTTATGTCAAGCAAAAATAATAAGGAGAGAAAATTTATGTCAGGAAAAGTCAAACCCTTGGATTTACTATTTCAAATCAAACGGCTCATAGTCTCTACCGGTTAATAGTCCGATACGTGTTGTACCGGACCTCCCCTCACAAGATGAGAAAACACTTTAGCATTAAAGTAAAATGATGAAAAATCAAAGCAAATGTAAATAGTTATTGAAAAGTGACTTGTGTTTTGAACAAAAACTGAGTAACTATCTGAAGATGATAAAGATCTCAGTCGTTGATATCGCGGCTGCTAAGTTGGACGTATGAGATCTAACTGAATTCGTATGTTTCACATGATACACATGAAATTTTATCCATACAACTCAATAAGTGAGAGAACTAGGATAGCAGCTTCTGGGATCCCATATCATAACTGCTTGAGAAATGAAAGTAACTCATGTCACTGGTTCAAAATTTTAAAGGGAAAAAAAGTACTTATGATGCCTTATAAGGCATTTAAACCCTTTTTTCAAGCAGAGCCTAAGAAAAATAGAAAAATGAAAGGAAGTAATCAAAAGGTACAAAGTCGGAGATGACATGGATCATTGAGGAATAGAAAATGCATAGACTAGGAAGAGCATGAGGAGAAGGAGAGCATGAAGTTGGAGAAGGGAATAGAGCTAATATCAAAGATGAGTGCCACAATCCATGTTCATATATTCTACTTCGATCTCACAATTATGCATGCGATGGTGACTCTTTGCCCCTCCTTAAATATATATCTCTATTTCAATTTGCCCCTCTTAGACGCATTTCTTGTTAAGATAAAATGTCTCACATTAGAAAATTGAGGAAAATCAAAGTGTTTAGAAGCTAAAATCCAAAATCTCTCAATAGAGAACCCTTTTGAAAAACAAAATCAAACAGGTCTTATGACTTACAACGAACAATACCTCCTGAAGTGTCAAGTTGTTTGGATTAAATCTTTTTACATGGTATCAGAGCAGACAGAGGCGACTTTGAGGTGGGGTGACCTGGGGCGCTGTCACGAGCCCCAACTTATTAGCTAATCAACGTGCATTTCTATATATATTTATTTTAGTTATCCAATTAAAGATTTAAATTTTACAATTTGTATAAGATTGAATATATAAACCTCTACTCCAATAGCTAGGGAAAAGAATCATCGGGTCACCATTACATTCTGTGTGGGTCATGAATATTTTCAAAACGAATTCCAATGCTTTTGTGTCTCCATGGCCTTTAGCATCAACTTGTGCGTTGAGTACCTTATTCTCATGCTTCAAATCAGAATTTGAAGAAATATAACGGTGGAATTAGGTCATGAGCTAGTGACAGGATCCAATGGTTATCTTTCATCTTTAAAAAAAAATCAATGGTGAGATTAGTTTCCACATATTAAGAGGGCATGTGATGCACTTTGACCACGACGGCACTATAGGCTTGTCGGATGCATTTGCACCACTAATTTGGATTCTATGTAGAGTCTCTCATAAGATATTTCAACATTTAGAAAACACACTGACATATATTTTCATTCTTAGTTTGGAACATTTGAGATCCAAAGCAGTGGACTCAATTTATCAATTCATTTATTCACACCCTCAAAAAATTGTTTGCATTTTAGGTTCTTATTTTAAGTCTGTATGAGAGAATTTCTCAATGTTTAGGAATTACTGCAAGTTGTAAATTAACAATGCATTGCATGTAATTAAAGTCAGTTGTGCTCAAAATGTTTATGATACATATACATAAACTATAATAAAGAATTAGCTAACAAATACCCAGTTGTTTAACTGATAAACAGTACTTTGATTACATTTAACCTAAAATAAAGAATTTATGAAGTGAATACACAATTTTTTTAGCTTATTACCTGAATACATTTACATAAACTATATATTATAAAGAATTAGCCAGAAAATACGCAGTTGCTTAGCTGATAATTAGTTGGCTACATTTATATACATTATAGATTATGCTGTGTATCCTTGTTGGCCATCCTCATTAATGTTTACGAACTCACTTAAGGCTTGATGTTGTAGTTTGAGCCACTTGTTTTCAACTTCCAATCCTGCAATGTTTTGCAGAAGAAGTTGTTTTTCTGAGTCCCAGTTCTCCCAGTCAGTTTGTCTTAAGATATAATTGTCGATCTCAAGTTGTCTGAGTTCAATCACGCGATGGGAAGTGTTGCTAGCAACCTACAAGGAAGAAAGAAAAGATACATTTGTTCAGAAAGAATCAATCTGGAAGGCAACAATACTAAGTCATGTTTCTTATGATGGTCTGAGTGTTCAAGATTCGGGTATCTACAATGGTCATTAACCCTAACTTACCAGTTGATTCGAATATAAATCCACAAAATGTTGCCCATTAGCAATATTGCGATTCAAAGTAACGATTTCGGATTGAAGTTGTTGGGTTTCCTTGCCCGCTGCCTGCAAATTTTGAGCCATGGAGTCTTTTTCCGTCATCAAGACTTGATTTTCCCTCTTTAGACTTGTGTTCTCTTCATTGAGAATATGCAAATTCTCCTTCATTTTAATTTCTTGTTCCTGCAGTACTATTACAGACATGAGACCTTAGGGTTTTGAATTGAAAATCGATCTAGTTCTAGAATAATGCAATCATAATTTAACCTTTCTTCGCTGGCGGAATGCCTTATCAATCTCTCTCTTTCTTTCACGTTGTTGTTCTTGAGTAATAACTCCTTGACTTCTTCTTCCAGTATTGGACAGCCGAGATTGTCCGGAAAGTTGATCATCGCTTGCTTGATATTTCTCTAATTAACAGCAAGTCATCATTCATGATTCATGAAACAAAATTACTTGTCGGAGAATTTCTCCAAGTAAGACAGTGGTAACTAATAAAATTACCTTGATTCGACATAGTGAATTGTTCCTCCCTTTTTGGAGATGCCACCTCCTTATCATCTACAAATTGCACAAACAATTCATCAGGAATACTGTCAAGTATTAGATAACATGTATATTTCTTTTGAAGGCAAGGGGAAAATAAGGTCAAATAGGGTTTTCTAGCTAGTTACAAATTCCTTACAATAGCAGAAACTAATTATCCGAATCTTAATGTCACTGGACATATATAATACATATAATCCCAGAATAAGATTACTAAAACATGAAATACAGCCCAAAACATATTGTTGTCATTTTCTGCTTTGGTTTAAATATATGTGTGTATATATATATATAAATCCAAAGGTTGACCGTATAATAAAGAGTAAACTCTAGCAGCATTGAAAGATACAACAGATCTAACAAATTATGAACAGATCCAAATCTTCAAGATCAATCTTCGTGTGAATGTATCCTTGTTAAATTATGTGAACAACAAGAACCAAAAGATAAAGGAAAGATATGTAATTAATGATATAAATTGCTTACCCTCTAAAGTGAAGTCAAAGTGATTATCCATGGGATATGATCCTTCTGCAAATCTCCCTTTGATTTCTCGTCAGTGCTTGAGAATCAAAGCTGACAAGTGAGAAGAAGCTTCGTTTATTCGTTTACTTATATAGTGATGAAGAAAGAAAACCCTAAGAAAAAGAAAATACTGACGATGCGGTTCGGGCATCGCGCGATACCGGAACCGGATTTTGCTAGCTTGCGCACTTTCTGTGAGGATCTATATTTTCTCTCTCACTTTCTTGGAAGCTCTCCTGGATTGCGCATGCGGCTCAAGACATGAACAGGGTAATCTATATCTATAATGACAGGCAATCAGCATTGGACAAGCTACGTGGCCAAAAGTTATTTGTTGCTACTAAACATTTTCATGTTCCATGAATTTGATTGGCAACTCCGTATTCACATTTGTAGGGCTTGTTTGGTGGGATCCACATTAATTATGTGACTTGCTTTAGTTAAGTTAAGTTAAGGGTATGCTAATAATGAGTTTATCTGACACACAGAGTTTTAGAGCAAGTCCAACCCAATACATCATTTTGGGGGACACCCTCTCCCCCATTTTAATCAAAAATTTATTATAAAGGATCATTATTTTAACACCACTCCAATCACATCCCCATTCTAACATCACATCAAATATATTATTATTATTAAAGTATTTTGATTTTAATTATTTTATTAGAGAGGAAAGAGAAGATGAGAGAGGAAAGAGAAAGATGAGGAGATTAAGGAAAGAGAAAACAATAAAATGATGGTTTGGGGAGGTTGGAATCTCCCAAAATTTGGGGAAAATTTTGGGATTTTTCTAATTTGAGGGATTGTTTGAGGGACCGATTGGATGGAGTGTTTCTATAAAGTGATCCCTCAAAATGACTTTTCCTCCATTTTGAAGGACCGTTGAACATGCTCTTATATACTATTTGTGCAGATCTTAATAAATTTATCATTTAATAGTAATTAGCAATAAATATTTTATATTTCTTACAGGATAAATAATATTGGAATCCCTGAACTAGAAAACGAAAAATGAAGACTCATGAGAAAACCCCAGGAAATTTGGATTGGGGTACACGCCATTATAATAATGAGGATGTCCAATTCTTCATTTTTAACTCAAAATATTTTTATTTTTTTTTTTAAAAATAATCATTATTATAATGTTTGATTATGAAAAAAATAATTATATGTTACACACTCGGCACCTAACGGTTCAAAACTTCCCATATTTATTATGTATTTTTTTTTTAGAAAAACCATATGGAATCATTCATTGAAGAAATTAGAACTTTCGGACGCGTAAACTGCCATTACAGAGCTTGGAACATCATTATCAATGAACACACAAGAGTCAGACATCCTCCCTAAAGAGGCTAGCAGGTCAACCGAAAGATTGCTAGAACATCTAACAAAATTTTAAAAACAGGTCTAGCAAAAAACTTTCATGGCTTTTGAGTTCGTCCAAAATAAAACCGTAGGGGGTAAAAATATCGGTAAAAAGATATTTTTCATCTCTCAATTATGAAACGAGTTTCATTGTTGTCCCTAAACTTTTTTTCTCCCATTTGCATCCCTTAACTATTGAAAACTATCATTTTCGTCCTTTCAAGTAAGATTGAGGTTGGGAAAAACCTGATCTGAAGAACAATATGATGCCACGTAGGATTTTTCAATGGCTGGATTTATTCGAGGGATAAACATGGTATTCTCCAATAGTTGGGGGACGAAATAGGGAAAAAAAAGTTAAGGGATGAAAATGAAATCCAACCAATAATTGAGGGATGAAAAGTACTATTTTGCCCAAAAATATCTATAAATTGACGGAGGGCATTTACGACTGATGGTGCATCACCTTCAATGATAACTTTGGAAATTCCTTTGCGAATGGCTAGCTAAATGCCAAAGAGAAAAGCTTAAGCTTCTGCTTCCAAACTACTATCCCTGCTTGGGAATTTGCTGCTATCCAGGACGCTTATTATGTATTATTTCTATGGAGCAAATCACTACACACTCCGTATGTATGGTTCTAGAAGATTGACAGCTCCCAGACAAAAGAACTTTATCCAGAAGCAGTTTATCTGATAGCTCAGTTATCCGATGGTTACAATTAGGCAGGAGCAATTACAACTAGAGATTACCAGAGGTAATTAAATTGTCTTAGGAACTAGCACAACTACATCAACTAACAAACTCCCAAAGCCTATAAATACATATCATTCCCACATTTATAGGAGAATCATTGACACTCTAATTTAATAAAATATCAGACTCCGTGGACATAGGCAAGTTGCCGAACCACGTAAATTTTGTGTCGTCATTTTAAAGCTTTCTACTTTAAACGTATTTTTTTACTTCGGTGCAAATCTAGCATCGACAATTTCCAATGAATTTGATTTTATTTTTTTTATAGGGAAATAAGTTAGTTTGTTGGATTCAATTTTGCGTTTATTATTTTTTAGAATCTTTATGAAAAAGTTTTGAATACGAAAATGAGTAATTTGGCTTAAAAACAAGATTGGTGAGTGAGAAGATATTATCATTGGTGATTGACCATAAAAGTTATACTTTTAAGAGATCAGATTAAGAAAACTATGACTAAAATGTAAATATCACCTCACCGGCAAAGACTTAAGATGTTGCCTGTTTTCCAATGGGCTGTGAGGCCCCACCCCGTGCCAGATGGCTTGGGCTAATTCCTCTACTTACAATCTATGGGTCCACGTTAATTCATCATGTAAATGGTCGGACCAAGTTTGGTTTCTCCAAGGCCTAATGAGGCCCAATACCAACCGAAGCAGCCTTAGAGGAGCTCCCCTCCAATTTTAGCTCCAATTCTCAATCAAAAAATATGTTAAATCATAAATTAAAATGTGCTATTAAGTATTTTGATATTCATAATTTTAAAATATAATTGATTTTGGACTTTTTTTTTCTAAATCTTAAATTCTAAACCTTAAATACTAATTTCTAACTCTTAAACTCTAATATTGATTAAAAAAAAAAGAAGATTTAACATGATTTCGAAAAGATCAATTGGAGTTAAAATTGGAGACAAGAATTGGAGCTCATATCCCAGCTTGTATTCCGGTCGTTCTGACCTTGGGCGGCTTTAAAACTGTCTCATTCGTTTACAATTAAATTTGAAATTTTGAATAACATTCATTGGACACAACCCAATAATTTCAGCATCATTGGCACCGGAATTCCTTAGTCAATTAATTTGTTCTGAGACCAAGAACTTGTCAAAAACGACTACCAAGTCTTTAATACATCAAAAATAATTATTCTAAGTTTCTAACTAAAGATTATAATCAAGAACATTGAAGTCAGAAGCACAATACTATTTATATTCAACATTAATAGCTATTGTTTGGTAAGCAATTTAAATCACCACATATACTAGCATATGGTATATACATGCTATTTGTTCAACCAAACACTCTCTAAAATATCATATATCACTTAAGATAATTGCTTGTATGATACCTTTATATGAATTTGTCACAGTATTTTGAACAGCATATTATTTTGTTAATCATATAATAACTTATAAATTAATTTTAAAGGTTCTGATGAAATGTCAGCATCTATGCTATCCAAAATGTCGTGGATGCTTCATTAGAATTTTCTTTTCTAAAAGTATTTTATGCTATACAATATTTGTCACCTACCGCAACGCTCTCCCTCGCGCGAAAGAAGCACTACCGCGCGCGATTCTTTCAAAATTCCTTTCACGAGGTCAGGTGGACGGCAGTAACTCCAACAATCCTGGCATATTTTACGCACCAATAATGCTCTCAAGTGAGGACATAGCGGAGCGCCTCCCGTATCCAATTGGTTGGTTTACTTTACTTTAAAGAATCCAACGGCAGTTTTTGCAATGCTTTCTTACTTCATTAATGATGACATCAATTCATTGATAGTAGATGTCATCAATTCATTTCATTGATATTATATGTGTATATATAGACTTAACATACTGAAGGTTCATTGCAAAACCATGAAGACTTCACGGGGGCTGAGTTTGAGACCTTCTGGTCCACGCAGTACAAGCCTCAAATTTGTATCGCTCAAGAGCAGGAAATCGGTATTTAACTTTCTTATATGTTGTGTTGCATGCACCAATGCCTTTTATCTGTTGTGCTTCATATGTATATTTTTTTTTTAATGTTCCGGTTTCAGCATTTGCAGAGGAGGAAAATAAAGGGTAAGATAAAGCAGTTAAGGGTAGAGATGGCGGAGATCAGCGAGGATCATAGATGTATCAGAGAGGGTCAAAGGAAAGTGAGAGAAAGGCTTGAGGAGATACAGTCACAACGCAAGAAGCTCTGGCAGGAAACAGAGCTTATTGCGAAAGATAGCATTACCATCCAAATGAAGCTAAATTTTATGTTCAAAATCATTAAAGCAAGAGCTCAAAATGACTATGCTTTGGTTTCTCAACTCACTCGCTCTCTCCGGTTGGTTTTCCCTTGCTAGCTTTCATACAATTCACCCAAACTAAACTAAACAATGTCAGGCATTTGTCTCTTAATAAATATATAAGAAGTAATCGAAAGATGTCAGTTTAAGCAACTATGCAGATGAATTCGTGATAAATTGCAATACAATTTAACAATTTTACATATTTTGGCAGGGATTTGATATCCAAGCCAAACCAATGAAACTTCCTTTGAGGACTATGATGGACAATCTTGAGGAGTATTCATATATATATATATATACACCAGCAGCGTTGCGAAGGAGTTTTATGGATATGGTATGCTGGAAATGGCGTGAACTAAAAATAAAAGACTATTGTGAGTCTTACATGTCAAACGAGTATGAATTTGATTTAGTAAGAAATGTAAAAGATTGTGTTTGTATTGTAATATCATATTCAATTGTTATCGAGCTTACACAGATGCTTTGCATCGATCCCCTGCCATAGTCTCTACAATATTCGATTTGATGCAGAACGAAAATAATTTCACGAGTCGTCCAACTTACTTGGTTTCCATGAATTGGCCACATACCAAAAGATCCGGAAAAAACCGAAGGATGGTGTGATTGTAGAAGTCTTGTGAACTAATCAGTTGTTAATGAAACAACAATAGCTTTTTTGATAACCAAGAACGATTCCATGTTAATTTGCACTTTGAACATCCGATATGGGTCCAACTCGAGCCCTTAGGCTTGCATGCACAAATTTTTTTCACCCGGTGACATGATAAGTTGGCTCGAAGCTCAACGCATGTCCACAAAGATATTGCTCTTAGTGGGAATTGAACTCAGGATCTTCCGAGTTCATACAGTTTGGTCTCAGAAGATTCACCACTAGACTATCATTGACACAGACAAAAACAATTGATTAAGGCTAACCAACGTTAAACCTAGAATAACAACACTAGAATCCACTAGATAGATCGAAAACACTCTCAAATTTTGATTCATTTCTTCAAAGATAAAAGATATTGAGCACTAAGACCGGCTACAACTGTAATGAAATGAAAATCAGAAAAATGCGAAATTATGACAATATCCTTAAAATTTTAAAAGGTCTATTTGAGACTTTAAACGGTGAAATTTAAAAAAAATATAGTGGAACTATGAATGTAGTAGTACTAGTCTTGTCTATTGAAAACGACGTGGAAACGAGTTTCTCAACTAAATTTCGCACAATTCTTTCAATGTGGCTTCTCACTTCTACTAATCTGTTTCCTTGTAATTATTCTTGCTACTAGTCCTACATAAATCACCCAAGTGGATATAACATGCTTTCTCGCCAAGTATTTGATGATTAATTTTTGGGGATTGTGTGAGTTTCTTCGAAAGTGTTTGCTGATGCATGCATGTCGATGCAATTTTTAACTAATTTGATGGTTGTTGCGTTGGGATTACGTGATTGTTGGGATTTCCACGTTCCCCTTTCTTTGGGTTGACTTCCTAAATCGACTCCTCTCTGAATATGTCTAGGAAGTCATTCCCTTTGTATGCCACCTATCATGCTGACTAGACATGTCATTTTTTATTATTGATATGCATTTTGTTTTCAATTTTGAACCAACTATTTAGAACTTCAAACATGTTGAAAGTTTGATTTCTCCCGCACAGATTTTTGAACAAAATGAATTAAACGGTTAAGGCCAAAGATGACAAAGATTAGTGAGGAACAAAAATGCATAAACTAGGAAGACCATGAGGAGAAACAGAGCATGACCAAGCTTAAGAAGGAAACAGCGCTAATATCAAAGCAGCATCCAATTGTGTCTATTTCAATCTTCTGTTCATAATCCATTCAATTTAGTACTTACTTGATCTCTGATGCAATGGTGATTTTGCTTTGATATTACATCTGTTCCCCTCCTACGGAGTTGGTTGCTCTCTCTGTTTCAATAAGCCCCTACTTGATGCATTTCTGTCCCTCTCTAATCCAATCTCCCCCCATCTCTATTTCTTCTCTAAACAAAATTAAACACCAAGCATAAGATATTTATCTCAATATCTCCTCCTGGATTTTGTCCGTGCGAGTACAGGCGTAAGTGAATTGAGAACCAAAAATTAAGGTGTATTATATATAGTAAACTGATGTGATGTGCCCAAGTAACCCAATTATAGAAAATATAAGGAAATTAACGTTTGCTTTCTTAAAAAGAAAGGTGAAAACCACTCAATGTAATAATTTGAAAAATTCGAGAGGGATAAGAAAGAAGGAGGTGAGAAGTAGAAGAAGCAGGGGAGATAGATTATGCCCAATACACTTGAGGTATTGTCCACATTTTGGGCTTAACGCCCTCGTGATTTTGTCATTCAAAAAACATTGATCTCAAGTTTTTGAAGTTGAACTCAAACTTATAAATCACATCGTTGGTTTACATCAAACATGTGAGACTCTTTACAAATTTAAAGACGTTGAAAACGATGCGAAGATGTGTCATAAGCGAAAGGCTCCAAACCAAAATGGGAGCTAATTAATTAATTAAGGTCCAACCAGTAACTTTCCATGTGTTGCTAATGAAGCTTCCTACATGCTTCTGCGAAATTGACGCAGAGACCAAGACTTTCATTTCTTGTTAATGCTAATGGAAATGGTCATTGTTTTCTTTTCTTTCTTTTTTTTTTCTTTTTTTAAGGTGGTTGTTTATTTATATTATTTTTTGGAAGGAATAAATTATGAGACCATAGAGATTAATTAGAGATGCGGGACCCACCATTAAGTTAATATCATAATCCCTGTGTAAATTCACTCCTTAACATATATTATTTTGTATTTATTTTCAAATTTTGTAAAATATTATTGATTTTCAAATTTTACGATTCGAGCTTGTCAACCTCCCATCAATATTATGTAAAATCTCAATTTTAACAACCTTCGTAATGAATATTTTTAAATCGGTTATCACTTTACTACATGTAAAAAGATTTAAATTTTCAAGTTGAATACATTACATATATAACAACTTCTCTAATACATAGGGGAAGGAATCACTGCTGGTGCCACTGCCACACCACCCACCTACTAGTCTGATGCTTAATTAGCCATTACCAAAGTTACCATTCCATTGCTTTTGTTTCTCCATGGCTATTCTCATTGTTGATTTTCTCACATAGTGCATCAACTTGTAGTTTGAGTAGCTTATTCTCATGCTCCAAATTCCCAATTTCTTGTACAAGTTGTAGCTTGTTCATAAACCCATCCTCCCAATTATCCTGTCTTGACACCATTATCTCATTCTGAAGCTTTTTAATCTCAAGCCGATGATTAATATCGTGGCTGCTAGTCGATAAATCCTGCATGCATGTCAAGCTGCTTAAAGAACAATCAACAAATGCACTATATAGATATATATGTATGTATGTATGTATGTATATGTAGAGAGAGAGGGGCAAAGATTGTTATTTACCAGTTTCTTTAAAAAATAATCGGCACGAATTTGTCGGTTGGCCATGTTACTCTTGAGATTTCGAATTTCGATCTTAAGCTGCTTTGTTTCAGTTTCTGCTGATTGCAGACTCTTGTTTATGGATTCTTTTTCCATCACTAAGTTTTTGTTCTCATCATGCAGATGCACATTTTCTCGACCAAGCTCATGCAACTCGCACTCCATTTTCCTTCTGGATTCCTGCATAACAACCACCAAAATTGCATTTGAAAAGGTGCGTAATTACGATTACAGCTTACAACTAGTCATCTTCGTAAATTTTTTAAAATATCCAACATATATGATTCTGATAGTCACAATAAATTTTCATCAACATCTCAACCCATGTAACGTGCATCAATTTGCCTATTGAAATTATATATATGGGGAATATTAGCTAAATCAAATCATGTTATTAGTTCATTGTGCTTAGAGTTCGGAAATAATGGATAATATGAGGATTTTGGATATGGAAAGAGTGGAAGATTAACTCAAAGGCAAAAATAAAAATTGACCATTTAATTTGCAGACAATGTTAAAAACCCTCAAAATATGACCCCCAAAAGTCTCTCATATCTATGTGACATTAAAATAACCATTGATTAAAACACACATGTATGACCCACTTTACATCAAATATTCCACATTAAATGAAGGTTTTTTGGGAGAGTCACTTTTTGGGGGTCTCAAGTATTATCCCGAATTTGCATATCAAACCACTAGGTAGTAGTTTGAGTGAAATATATGATATTTTGTATAATTCAGTAGTTAAATTAAGTGTAGTCATTAAAATGAAATATCTAGGACTTCATGTGATCGCCATTGAAGATAGGCTTGAAGGTTGGAGATTAAAGATTTTGAAACGTACAGATACCAATAACGTATATTGTACGTACACATTTGGATTCTGATCACACCTAAAGGATTCGTTTGGAGGAGAATATTAGACTTCATATAGTATAAAATTATCATTTAATGATATTAACAAGTATTTGGATGGTTTTTAGAAATTCAACAAATATAACTTTAAACAAAAGGGTTCTTATACGATGTAGGTCGTATAATATATATAAAAACACATGCAACACGTTTTTTATTTGATATGGAGTGAACCAAACACTATATTGTATAAGAGAATATACTAGTATACAAGTCTAATACAATAATTAATTAACTTATACATTGAATAATCTTATATGGAGTCCCAAAAGGAGTTAAAAGTTTAAACTTTTATGTACCGCGACTCGATATATGTATTTCAATCTATTAGTATTTTGATAACTAACAAAAATGGTAATCATATCACATTTGTATACTCAACAAAAAACAATGCAGCAAATAGAGTGTAATGAAATGTTTAGTGGGTGATTAGCTTTTGATTGATTGTTGATGACATATTTCGTGCTGTTTAGGCTGTTCAGTCGACCACCACACAAAACAAAAAGAGATCAAAGAAAAAATAAAGAAAATGTGAGTTACCCGGCATTTGTCTCTATATCTTTTGTCATTCTCTTTCCTTCTTTCAGTGGATGCTGGAGTCTTTCTGGTATTCCTTTGGTGAGTGCCATTGCGTTTGCGCTGGGAGCTGCTTGTCCCAGCTTGAGTTGGTGCCAATCCTGGTCTGTAATCGAACGAATTTTGCACAATTCGACTACTCGGTCTCTCCGTTTCTGTATAGAATCTCCAACGATTCACAATCGATTAAAAAGACCTTCAGTGAAGTTTATGGTACTATAAATTACCTTGATTAGGCCAACTGAGTCCTTTCTGTGATTCCCCACAAGCGAATCCGTCATTAGTTTCTGCAAATAACATTTTCAGGTCTTGTTTTAGGACAAACGCAAAAATGGAAAAAGAAAACAGACAAAACAAGCTTAATTAGGACCAGATATATTAAAGATAAATTCCAACATCGGATCCCCTTTTGACCTGAGTTAGCCCATGAATCTACAGCCACAAAAGAAGCTCTTTAGAGCTCCCATTCCTAATCTTCTCCCTCAAGAAATTAAGAGTTAACGCATGACTTATATAACAAGACCTACAAACAGATCGAAACCAATACTTACCAAAAACTAATTCATTAAGAATAGTATTGTAAGCTTCCAACTCACACTTTTCCCCTCCACTTTCTCTGCGGAGATCTGATGAACCAGAGTTTGCCATTTATCAACTGAAAGAAACCAATTCAAGACCTTCGTAATTAAACAACTTAATTCATTTGATTAGTGAAAAGAGATTAAGAGAAGTCTAGACTCTAAGCTGCGCGCATAGTGTGTGTGTATATATATATATATGTACACATACACACACATAGAGAGAGAGAGTAGAAACTCACTAAAACATTGCAGAGTGGCCCTTGCCGCGCGATGGTGGTGCGGCATCGTGCGACAAACTCGTGATTCCATTGAAAAAGAGAGCTTGGACGTCATATATATATATATATATATATATATATATATATATATAGTTTTCATTTTTTACAATTTGGAGATTCATGTTCGCCATATTCATATCATAGCTTGCAATTTTTTTAATGTTCCGCAAGACGGAGTGGATTTATGCACAATGTAGGCTGTTCAATTTAAGTTTTTTTGGGACAACTCACCATGTTATATCCTTAATTTACTGTATAATGGAAGAATCAAAAGTTGCATTATATGAACAACTAAAAAAAAAAAAAAAAACTACTTTCATTATGCACCGCTAATTTGGATTCCTTGACGATCAAAAGGATTACAAGATGATTTGATAGGCATGAAAACAGTCGGTTTCGATCATTATTTTTTACATAAATTTAATCAATCGGTTGTTATTGTCGATTTTTTTTGGATTTTTGATTGATTCTTTAAAGAAATATGTAAAAAATTATCGACAACAAATTTTTTCTATAAACTTTTACAAGTACTGTTTTGGACTCGAAGTAGTAGGTGCACCTTTTTTATCGAAGAAGGTGCACTTAAAAGCTTATGAAAAGTGTATTTCTTCATATCGTTTTTGTAGGTACTCTCAAGTATTATGTTTATTCTACAGTTTTCAATGAGATATTTTTAAAATTTATGGTACAAACTATCTTTTATTAACATCTTCTATAACATTAAATTAGGCCCTAAACCTAAAGTGTTGGATATTTTTTAAAATGTATCATGAAGACCGAAAAGCAATATCAAATAATATGCTGCCGACAATATAATGAGGGTGTGGCAAAAGCAAAAGTTAGTGAGAGAGGTATATATATATATATATTGAAGTTGACGAAGACCAATCAATTGGTTGTCATTAATTTGTTTTTGTTTTGTTCGTCTTGTCCTGACTCATCCCCACTCGCTACGGATCCATCTTTCTTTGCCATAAATAATATCCTCATGTACAAAATTATTATTTGATAGGTTTGTTTTGTCGCTATATTTTGTCTTCATTTGCAAAGAATTCATGAATTGTGCTAGAAAAGAGATGTAAATAAATACATATATATGTTTATTTATACCCACACATGTCTTTTTATTATTCAATAGTTTATTGGAACCAACGAAATGACTCGACTAACAATCGGTTGAGTTAGACATATGTGTATTCAATGTTCGATTCCAATAAAAAATATATTTCTTAAGAAAAAAAATGTTTTATTAGAGGAAAACCAAAATACATAATTACATGCTGGTTTTCAACCAAAATAGCCAGCTATGGACCATGCTCAGTAGTTTTATACTTTTCTCAGCAAGGCGGCTTTATTAATTGTGTTTCCCATCAAAGTTAATCAAAAAGTGGGTTTGTCAAATAATTATAAAGGTAGCAAAGTAGTTGTGGCCTAGAGTCATTAGAAACAACAAAGTTTTTTCTTTCTTTCAAAAGATAAGTCAATTTGGATGAGAGATTGAATCATCACTCATTCATCTGCCAGCTCCATTGTTCTATCGTTCAATGTCGCTCGAGAATCTATTCACACGATGATTAAGATATGATCGCGCGATGATTAAGACATGATTGCGCGATTTCACTCGAATCTGTACCTTTTTAAGTTCGTTATTAGCACAAATTAATCTCTCATTACTCTCTCTGTCTATACCTCCATTTCCGAGTCTTAAGCTTTGAATCATTGCTCCGGTACTCAAGTTCGTCCGACTTTGGTTGCTTCTAGAGGAGAGGACTAATGGAGAAATACAGGATTCCAAAATCCCCAGATTTAACGAGTAGACATCTTCCCTCAACTTTTGGTGATGGTGAGGACAACTTATTCTATTCTCTGTATCATGTTAATTTGTGTTCTTTACTCAAACCAAATCAAGAATCTTACCAGATCTCTGCTTTTGCACGTCATCTATATATCTTCTTAGATTATTCATTATTCTACGGTTCGATTCTGGTGCCTTTCCTTTTGAGCTTCTGTTTCTGCCTTTCTCTTTGAAGATCTAGTGAAGAAATATTGGAGATATATAGACACCTATATATGGCTTTTTTTGCATACCATTGATAGAATATCAGTCATGTTGGATGTTTGGTTGCAAGGCTTAGTTTATCTTCTTGTTATTCTTCTTGTTTGCAGACGATATTGCAGTGGTTTTTGAAGAATCACAAAAGCGTTTCAGCTTGCATGAACAAGGTACCTTAGACTTGTAAAGATACATAGATCTTCATGTTATCATAATTGCATGAAATTTGATCGGGGGAGACTCGTTTCGATGTGATAATCAAGACTATTTCCTATGCTACTAGCCCCACCATATTTTTGGCAAATTTCATCATTTAGGACCTCAAACGGGCCTCTTAATGTTTTAATGATATTTTTCATAATTTCGTGTTTTATGTTTTTTTTCTCTATTTTAAGGTTGTAGTCGACCCTAGTGGTCACTCAAATCTGGTGGATTCTGTTGTTTATTTCCTTGATTAAGCTTTGATTTAATCTTGTTCGTTGTTTCCTCCCGCATCGTTAATAAATAGTTTCGACACTACTTATGCTTTGGTAAGCTAAAGAAAACCAGTTGGCTTAATGCAGGAGTATCACAATTTACTCAGGCTGCTGGTACAAGCAGAAGATTAAATGTGACACTTCCGAACCATTCAAATGAACCAATGATATCTTCTCAGATTCCAAATGTATGCAACACAGGAGAAAACTTTCCTATAAGTAAGAAGGAACCAAGCGAAAAGAAAAGATTGTGCGACAAAGCTTACCGAGAGCGATTGAAGGTAAAGTTTTGTCTTTTGATTAAGTTGTCTCCCAAGAAAACGAGTTATTGATGATTAGGAACTGAAATCATCTATATATATGTTAACAGTTTTCATATTTTCACTTGTTTGTATTTAATCTGGCAGCGCGAAAGAAAGATGATGGAGACTGATTTAGTAATGGTTGGCAGCGAAAATGAAGATTTGAAGAGGGAGAATGGACGGTTGAGGTCAGAAAAAGATCTGATGGATCAATATCTGCAAACAAGAGCAGCTGAGAATCAGATATTAAAGACTGAAATATGTTATTTGAGGGGAAAGATTAGTCACCAACAAGTTCTTGTGGATGCATTTTCTCGTAAGCTGGTAAGATTTTCCATCTCCTTTTCCTCTCTCTTTTCTTCTAGATTTACATGACTCGTAGTTTTCGTATATTTCCCCTGTAAAAGGAGATTTTTCCTATTGTTTCGATTCGAAATGATAAAATATCCGAGTTGGTATCTCAATTATCCCTAACTACACACACAAATTCACTACACAAGATCCAAAGTGAAATCTTGAATTCCACAAGTCCTGACCCATATAATGCACATGAGATCTTGTGGATCCAAACCAGAATTGTTGTGATCTCTATTATAATGGTCTCCTATTTGACTCATCATTGAATGCTCATTGAACTCGACATAATAAAGCATTTTCCTTTTGATTTTGAAATATCTTGAGAAATATTTTTTCACATTGAAATCACAACTTAAGCACATATTGTCAATTAAAAAAGTTGATTAATCTAATCATGCCTTGTCGATTATTAGTGATTGATAATTTCCATCTTTGCATTCGAAGTGTAATGTTGAGTTAATGTTCTCACAGCTGCTTTCAAATCATGAGGATCACCAGCTTTCAATGCTTAGACAAGAAAGAGCTAGACTGCATGAAATCACCTGGAATGATCAGATGGAAGAGAAGAGACGAATCTTGGATACAAAAATAAATTTGGAACATCAGAACAGAACCTTGAAAATTCAAATTCAAGCTCTCTGTGAGAAGATCCACAATGATAAGAACCATGAATAGAGATAACCATGAGGGGTATATTTTTTTCACACCCTACATTAAATAGAAATACATGAAATCGTTCTGATTCCATCTCTTCCACTTAGGCTTCCGTTTTGTTTAGCCTCTTCTCAACAGGTTCGGGTTCTGCTTCAGCTCTCTTCTTCGAACCTTTGCTCTTATCTTCTCCAATGTAGCTTTCATTTGGTTTTGGTTTTGGTTTGTTTAGGAGAACAAATAAGAAGTTGCAAAAAGGGATATGATAAAAGAAGAAATCTGAATGTACTTAGCTTACTAAAATACAAGATCTAACGGTACTGACCTTGAGCCTCCTTCTGTTTGTCATACGATGCTGTACCCTGTGTTGTGTGCTTTAGTCCTTACTGACATGACTGATTCTTCAATAATCTGTTAAAAGATCTCTGTAGCAGTTAAACTGATCAATATGTCAGATAAAAATTGAAGAGAAAAAAAAGAGGGAGAGGAAGAGGGAGAGAACTTCCTTTGAGAAGTATATATGTACATATCTAATTCTTTGTTTTAACATCATGATTTGCAAATAATAATCTTAACATCAGCTGCACAATTCACAACCTCAAAAGAAATAATGCCAAATCCATATGCTGAAATCAATGACTAAAAATGCCATTTATGATATGCATCCAGATTATATTTTCATTGCACCTACTGCTACTTCCAGAAATAATCAAGTGTAGGGTAAAGACTATATGTTGACAGGAAACCACTACTGTTTCAGGGACAAACTAAAAAAAGAATGATTTATTCCATGGCGGTGGATTAACAGATCAACAGTAAATACATACTGCGCTCTGCAGGTTATACATTTACCTGAACATGTACAAGGTCTGCAAATGCTAACATAACCTTGTGTATCAACTTCTGCAAACTGAATTTCTTTCAGAATATGGAGATGAACCTTGCAGCCAGCTAAACTACCCAGATTGTCTCATATATGACCACCAAGTTGGATATGCATTTTCCACTGCTCATAAGTTCTGAGTCACAATTTATGCATACAACAAAATAAGTAACTGAATTATTATGATTAAAAACTTTCACATGAAAACACAATGCTTTTAAAGAGAGGACAGGGAAAGGATGGCTATAGAGTACAATGTAACAAACTTATTAATTAAGAAATACTTTGTTATGGAAATCACCTGCAAAACACTAGTTATCATTTTAAATCCAAGATGCACGAGCAGTAATTCGTACCCAAAAATGTCTGAGCTACGACTTGTCTCGAAGTTCAAATTGCATTCCACTGGACAACCCTGGAGCCTACTCAACAGTCCACTGTAAGGCAACCAAACTTCAATCATTGTCAACCCTGCAAAGCATAGCCAATTTGTGTCACAAAACTTTGGATATGAATGATATTTAACAAAGGCGAAAACTGACAACTTTTAACAGTTCATCAATATGTCATCCCATGAATGAGATATCACATCAGCTCCATACTTACGAACCTCACTAGCAATAAGCAATATGCTAAAATTACCAAAACTGCATGTACACTCAAGAGCACTCTAACATGTACATGCAGAAAATAGAAGATCAGACAGTGTTTTTCCCAAGCCATAGAAAGAGAGGATTAAGAAAATCATCTAATCCAAGTAAAAAACTATTGGACGATTGAAGCGCACAAGCATTTCAAGAAAGGAAATGAAAAAAATTGGTTATTTTAACAAGAGTCGTTGGATTTTGGCATCAAGAAGTAGTAGCATAAAACCTTCTCCTCAATCTATTCACTGAAGTCCAGAACTATGAGATGTACCAGGAACAGAAGCCAGCAAAAACATTTATTGAATGGGATTTGTGAAGAATAACATTTAACAAAATCATGCCACTTATATAAGTTGTTTAACACAAGAAACAACTTCATAGTTTCTCAGAAGGAGAAATGTTACGAGAATATGAAGTAAGAATTCCTTTGATAAAAGGACTTCCATGTTCTTGCTTTGATAGTGAAGTTCCCTATCTTCGGACTATGGCCCACTCTGCTACTAAGAGTACCAAAAACTAGCATAATTAAAATAACAATCTTCCACCTACAGGTAATTAGCACAGTAAGTGGTCTTCTGAATTCAGTTTACGTCTACCACGCTTTACGAAGTGCTATTTCTCTGAGAAAGCTCAATCTCCACCATAACAAACTCCTCCACACCCCTACCATATAGATTCCTACACATGCACCCCAACACACACACACACACACACACACAAGACACACTACCTCACAGCACTCTCCACCACATCTTAGCAACCAAAAGAAATATCAAAGACATCTACAGTAGATAACTAAATCTACTTAATCTTTCAAAAAGTTAAGACATTAAGGAGTACTTGCAGACATTAAGGAGTACTTGCATTAGCTGGCTGTTCAAGTGTGTTTTCTCAACAAGGCATATAATTGAGGTACTGAATATACACTGCATCAGTAGATTGCTCAGTTTGATAAGTACATTCTAGACCAAAACGACAACATAACTTGATTAAACAAAAACGTCTGCAACAAGGTGTGATTTCTTCCATAGAAAAATGAACACAGTAAGCAATGATGTTGCCAAATTGCCTTATAATTTTGCCGTTAATTTGGTTATGACAAAACCAGAAGTTGGCGGGCATATAACCTCTCAAAGAACCAGTGTATGAGTAATGCGTTATATAATATTCAACATCATTGTTCCATTGCTTGAGTACAAAAATTAAAGAACTAATTATGCATAGTCATAAACATAAATAAGAACTTACATAATATTTTCCAAATTCAATATGCAATTTCGACATTCCTATATCGAAAAAAGCGGCTCAAAGGTGTGGTATATTTTAAAACAACTTATTTTCGCTTCACCAACAAAAGACCTCTGCAATCACGTTCTGTGTAAATTAACAATATTCACAAACTATGCAGATTGGGGGTGGGTATTGCACAATGCAAGCCTAAGTCCACCTCGAGCAACAAGCAAAGTACAAAATAGGCATACACATAGGCTTCAGGCTAGAACGAGTCTCATATATGTTATGACAGAAAAAGTAAGGTGTAGTTGCCATGTAGCAGAGATAATTCTTAAGAGTTATAACTGAGCATTGATGAGACAAATTGACAGGGAAAAATAGACACTTGTCCAGTGATTTGATATACTAATCTACTATATCATCAAAATCAATTGGTAACACTGTAGAACATATTGCTTGTAATTATATCCCACTAGTGCCAATCAGCATATAAGTTGTACTCTTCCATCTTTTTTTATCCTCTCAACAACAATGAGGACCCTCCTCTCCCTTGCTCTACAGAGCTATCAACCAATTCAGAATCAAAGACATAGGAAATTGAATGCCAAAAAAATAAACACATGCATAGGATAGGGGGTTAGGGAAACCACCAGTAATCAGCCTCCTTTCATTCAATCAAAGAAATAAGAAATTGCAAGCCAAACAGACACAAACACATAGGCTAGGGTTTGGGGAAACCAACAGCCATCAGCTTCCTTCCACCACAATCAAAGAAACAGGCAATTACATGCCCAGAAGACACATACCGCATAGGTCAGGGTTTGGGGAAACCAACAGCCATCAGATTCCTTCCACCACAATAAAAGAAACAGGCAATTACATGCCCAGAAGACACATATGCATAGGCTAGGTTTTGGGGAAACCAATAGCCATTAGCTTCCTTCCACCACAATCAAAGAAATTGTAAATTGCACACCAAAGACACATAGGCATAGGCTAGGATTTGGCATAGTAATCAGCCTCCACCATTGCCGCTGCATAAGAAGGCAAGCACCATGAAATCTACGGAGAGTTGGATGTCAACATTCTCCTCAATCGCCAACTTATTCTGCTCAAGCATTGTGGCACATTCTGACCCCATCTCTTCCACTTGGGCTTTCATTTTGCTCAGCCTCTTCTTCATGCGTTCCGATTTTGCTCTCTTCTTCGACATCATTGCACTTAGCTTCTCCACTGTAGCCTTCAGTAAGTTTTGTTTGGGAGAACAAATGAGAACTAGTTAAGAAAATGAGGAAAAAAGAATCACATCAATTAAATTGAAAATCTAACGGTACAGACCACAAGGCTCCTTCTCTTTGTCCTGCGGCGCCGCAGTCTAGCGCCGTTGTCCTTTTTCTGTGTCATAACTGACATGGCCGATCCCGTGGCGTGATTACCTGTTTAAAAGACATTTTGGAGAATTGTCAGTATCGGTTTCTACACTCACTGCATAATCATTATTGCCAAAATTCGCAACTGAGAAGTTCAAATAGCCATTCAAAATTCGTCAATTTTGAAAGAATTTCGGTTGATGAACGACTATGAAGACTTGGAGAAGGAAAATTTCTGGGGTCATACAGGCAGAACTGAATTCCCGATCATAACTCGGCGATTCAAATATTATCAAGCGTAATTAGGTTAAATTGAAGATCTGAGTAAACAGATATTGTACACACGAAGTGAAGAATAAGAATGAAGGAAAGAGGTCAATACCTGGAGTCATTTCTTTCTGATGATGTTTCAGGGCAGGTTAGGTTTTGTTGTGCGCTTCTGCTGCAAAAAAGAAGGGCGGATGCCGTATTTATAGCGGCAAAGGCGTCGGTGGACGGCTAGTATTTGATTTGGACTTTAGTGGGGTAAAGTTGTCAGAGGGTGGATAAAGTCTAATCTTTTAAACTTTTAAGGGTCCCGCAAATCGAACGGAGGGGTTAGTGTGAAAGCGGGGAGACTTCACCAAGTCGCGCGAGTGCCCTGCCGAGTAGTCCTCTCTCTCCCTCGCTCCTTCGCTTGTAACTTTTGTCTTTGAAAATAGAACCAATCGCTTACTTCAACTTTCATGAGTCTTTGTTCTACTAACACCATTAATCGTCAACATTGGTCACAGCTCACAGCTCACCTTCCTTTCCCACCGTTAGATCCGAAAAAACATTCCTACCAACGGCTATGAAAGACAGGACGTGGCTTCGGCTTCGCGAGAATCAGAGGAGGAATATTCCTAGCAACATGTCATTCCATGAATCCCCATAGTCAGGAACCTCACTACCAATTAAGCAAAAGCAATCTTATATGCGAAAGTTGACCAGAATCACTTTACACACAAGGGGCCCATATCCTGACGCTTCCATTTTGCCCCCTCCTACTTCCACTTCCAGAAACAAACATGAAATAGCGTATTCTTTTCCCACAAGCAGTAGAAAGAGCCAATTCAGAAAGTCATTTAGGTTAAGTCATTTAGGTTCTGTTTGATAGAATGAAAAGATTGATTTTCAATGTTAGTGAAAAAATTGTGAAAAAAATATTAAGTTTAAAGTTGTGAAATATATTATGGGGTATTTGGTGAAGTGAAAGTAGATGTTAACGGAAAAATTGTTGAAATAAAGTATTGAATATTAGTTTTTTATTTTTATATTAAATTAAATCTAATAAATATGATTCTTATTAAAATTAATTTTAAGTATTAATTAACAAATATTTTAAGTATTAAAACTGTTAAAATATTTTTATAGTATTAAAACTGTTAAAAAGTAGTTTTAAGTATTAAAACTGTTAAAATATTTATATTGTAAATTTAATATAATTATATTGTAAAATATTTTTTCTGTATTATTGTGACTTTATTATTGTAATATTTATATTAATAACAGATATTAATTAATAAGAGTTGAGCATGGGTCCCACATTATTAAAAAAATATTTAATTTAACTGAAAATATATAATTTACATTTAAATGTATTAAATAATGAAAAAAAACATAATGATTATTGTGGGATCCACAATAAAAAATTTAAAAAAATGTGCTGAACGTTAACATCAAAAAAGCTCCAATATGGAGTTTTTTTTATGCTAATGAAATCCGTTATCAAAATGACAATGGATCCGCTACGCATATTGTGCTGTTTGACAGAACAGTTGATAACGTTTCGCTTAGCAGAAACACGGTGAAAAATGCTCTGCCAGCCAAGAAAGACAATTAGTGACTTAACTTTTAGTCAAAGTAAAAGCGATTCTACGACTGAAAACTCTGAACCACAACCATTACACGAAAACCCATAAAAAAAAGGTCTAAAAAAAAAACTGGACAATTTACAAGCATGAAGCATTGGTGGATTTGCACAAAACCTTCTCTTCATTCTATTCACTGGCACAAATTACTTCCCATGTTCTTTTCATGACACTTAAGTTCTCTATCTTCTATCCATGGCCAAATCTGATACCAAGCCGACCAAAAAGTCACAGAGTTAAAAATAAAAAATCTGATAAACTGCAAGAATTAGCAATAATTTGTGCATTAAGTGGGGTTCTGAATTCAGTCAGATGTAAATCAAGCTTTATGCAGCTGTAGTTCATTGAGCAACCTCAGTCTCCACCAAAACCAAACTCCTCCACCCCCCACCTCCACCATATATGTGCATTCATATTCGCCCACAGACATACACAAGATCTCACACTACGCTCACAACATTCTCCATCACTTCATAGCAACCAAAAGGAATAGCAAACACATCTATAGTACATAACCGAAGCTTCGTCAATAAACTAGCTGAAGGCTACAGTGGAGAAAAGCATTACTCTGCTTCAACTGTGTTTTCGCAAACAAGACATATAATTGAGGTACTGAATATGCACCGCATCAGCAGATTGCTCAGTTGATAAGTAAATTCTAGACCAAAAAACCAGCAGAAATTGATTAAACAAGCACATCTGATGGTGCCAATGCATCAAGTTCAAGCTCTGTGCGAGAAGATCTACAACAATACGAACCATGAAGAGAGACAACTATGAGGGGTATTTTTTTTTTACTCCCCACATTGAATAGAAATACATGAAATCGTTCCGATTCCAACTCTTCCACTTTGGCTTTCATTTTGTTTAGCCTCTTCTTCACGCGTTCTGTTTCTGCTCTCTTCTTTGAAAGAAATGATCCCAAATCCATATGCTCAAATCCATGAATAGAAATGGCATTTATGATATGCATCCAGATCATATTTTCATTGCACATACTGCTACTTCAAGAAATAATCATGTGTGTAGGGTAAAGACTATATCCATATGTTGACAGAAAATCACTACTGTTTCAGGGACAAACTAAAAAAACGAATAATTTATTAAGTGGCGGTAGATTAACAGATCAACAGTAAGTACATACTACAGTCTGCAGGTTATACATTTACCTTAACATCTACAACGTCTGCAAATGCTGACATAACCTTGTGTATCAACTTCCGCAAACTGAATTTCTTTCAGAATATGGAGATGAACCTTGCAGCCAGCTAAACTACCCAGATTGTCTCATACATGACCACCAAGTTGGATATGCATTTTCTACTGCTCATAAGTTCTGAGTCACAATTTATGCATACAACAATATAAGTAACTGAATATATTATGATTAAAAACTTTCACATGAAAACATAATGCTTTAGAGAGAGAAGGGGGAAGAGATGTTATAGAGTATAATGTAACAAACTTATTAATTAAGAAATACTATGTTATGGAAGTCACCTGCCAAACATTAGTTATCATTTTAAATCCAAGATGCACCGGCAGTCATTCGTAGCCAAAAAAACTCTGAGGTACGACTTGTCTCGAAGTTCAAATCACATTCCACTGGACAACCTTTATGGAATATAAGGGATGGAAAATCTCATATGGAGCCAGAGCCTATTCAGCAGTCCACTGTAAGGCAACCAAACTTCAATCATTGTCTACCCTGCAAAGCATAGCCAATTTGTGTCACAAAACTTTGGATAGGAATGGTATCGAAAACTGACAACTTTTAAGAGTTCATCAATATGCCATCCCATGAATGAGATATTACATCAGCTCCATAATTACAACCTCACTAGCAATAAGCAATATGCTAAAATTACCAAAACTGCGTATACACTCAAGAGCACTCTTACATCTACATGCATAAGATAGAAGATCAGACAAGTCTTTTTCCCACGCGGTAGAAAGGGACGATTAAGAAAATCATCTAATTGGACTAATCCAAGTAAAAAACTATAGGACGACAGAAACGCACAAGCATTTCAAGAAAGGAAATGAAAAATGGATATTTTAACAAGCGTTGTTGGATTTTCGTATCAAGAAGTAGTAGCCTAAAACCTTCTCCTCAATCTATTCATTGGAAGTCTGGAACTATCTGATGTACCAGGAACAGAAGCCAGCAAAAACATTTATTGAATGGGATTTGTGAAGAATAACATTTAACAAAATCATGCCACTTATATAAGTTGTTTAACACAAGAAACAACTTCATAGTTTCTCAGAAGGAGAAATGTAACAAGAATATGAAGCAAGGATTCCTTTGATAAAAGGACTTCCATGTTCTTGTTTTGATACTAAAGTTCCCTATCTTCGAACTATGGCCAACTCTGATAATAAGAGTACCAAAAACTAACATAATTAAAAATAACAATCTTCCACCTACAAGTAATTAGCAGTAATTTGTGCATAAAGTGGTCTTCTGAATTCAGTCATACGTCTACCAAACTTTGTGAAGTGCTATTTCTCTGAGAAAGCTCAATCTCCACCAAAACCAAACTTGTCCACACCCCTACCATATAGATTCCACATGCGCCCACACACATACACAAGACACACTACCTCACAACATTCTCCACCACATCTTAGCAACCAAAAGAAATATCAGAGACATCTACAGTAGATAACTTAAACTACTTAATTTTTCAAAAAGCATATAGACATTAAGGAGTACTTGCATTAGCTGGCTGATTTGAGTGTGTTTTACAAGACAGATAATTCATGTACTGAATATACACTACATCAGCAAATTGCTCAGTTGGATAAGTACATTCTAGACCAAAACAACAACATAAATTGATTAAACAAAAATGTCTGATGGCACCAATAAAAATGCCGGATGCAACAAGGTGTGATTTCTTCCATAGAAAAATGAACACGGTAAGCAATGATGTTGCCGAATTGCCTTATAATTTTGCCATTAATTTGGTTATGACAAAAGCAGAAGTTGGCGGGCATATAACCTATCAACGAACCAGTGTATGAGTCATGCGTTCAGTAATATTCATCAACATTGTTCCAATGCTTGAGTACAAAAATTAAATAACTAATTATGCATAGTCATAAACAGAAATGAGAACTTACATAATATTTCCAATTTCAATATGCAATTTCAACATTACTATATCGCAAAACGCGGCTCAAAGGTGTGGTATATTTTAAAATAATTTATTTTCGCTTCACCAACAAAAGACATCTGTAATCACATTCCGTGTATATTAACAATATTTACAAACTATGCAGATTAGGGGTGGGTTTTACACAATGCAAGCCTAAGTCTCGAGCAACAAGCAAAGCACAAAATAGGCATGCATATAGGCTTCAGGCTAGAACGAGTCCCATATATGTTATGGCAAAAAAAGTAAGGCATAGTTGCCATGTAGCAGAGATAACTCTTAGAGTTATAACTGAGCATTGATGAGACAAATTGACAGGGAAAAATAGATGTTTGTCCAGTGTTTTGATATGCTAATCTATGATATCATCAAAATCAAATGGTAACACTGTAGAACATATTGCTTGTAATTATATCCCACTAGTGGCAATCAGTATATAAGTTCTATTCTTCCATCTTTTTTATCCTCTCAACAACAATAAGGACCTTCCTCTCCCTTGCTCTATGGAGCCATCAACCAATTCAGAATCAAAGACATAAGAAATTGAACGCCAAAAAAAACACACATGCACAGGATAGGGGTCAGGGAAACCACAGTAATCAGCCTCCTTCCATTTAATCAAAGAAACAGGAAATTGCAAGCGAAAAAGACAAACACATAGGCTAGTGTTTGGGGAAACCAACAGCCATCAGCTTCCTTCCACCACAATCAAAGAAACAGGCAATTACATGCCCAGAAGACACATACACGCATAGGCTAGGGTTTGGGGAAGCTAACAGCCATCAGCTTCCTTCCACCACAATAAAAGAAACAGGCAATTACATGCCCAGAAGAAACATACACATAGGCTAGGATTTGCGGAAACCAACAGCCATCAGCTTCCTTCCACAAGAATCAAAGAAACAGTAAATTCCACACCAAAAGGACACATAGGCATAGGCTAGGGTTTGGGGACAGTGATCAGCCTCCACCATTGCAGCCAGCTAAGAAGGCATGCACCATGAAATCAACGGAGAGTTGGATGTCAACATTCTGCTCAATCACCAACTTGTTCTGCTTAAGCATTATGGCGCCCATCTCTTCCACTTGGGCTTTCATTTTGTTCAGCCTCTTCTTCATGCGTTCCAGTTTTGCTCTCTTCTTTGACGTCATTGCACTCAGCTTCTCCAATGTAGCCTTCAAAGAAGAAATGAGAACTAGTTAATAAAGTGAGGAAAAAAGAATCAAATCAATTGAATTGAAAATCTAACGGTACAGACCACAAGGCTCCTTCTCTTCGCCCTGCGGCGCCGCAGTCCAGCGCTCTTGTCCTTTCTCTGTGTCATTACTGACATGGCTGATCCCGTGGCGTGATTACCTGTTTAAAAGACATTTTGTAGAGATTTGTCTGAATCGGTTTCTCCGCTCACTGCATAATCATTATTGCCAAAATTCACTACTGAGAAGTTCATTAGCTATCTTAGCCATTCAAAATTCGTGAATTTTGAAAGAATTTCGCTTGATGAACGACTATGAAGAGGAGGAGAAGGAAAATTTCTGGGGCAATACAGGCAGAACGGAAATCCCTGATCAAAACTCGGCGATTCTAGTATTATCATGTGTAATGAGGTTAAAATTGAAGATGCGATCAGTAAACAGATATTGTACACACGAAGTGAAGAAAAGATGTCCATACCTTGAGTCATCTCTTTCTGTTGGCAGAGGTTTTGTAGTGCTCTTCAAATACAACGGCGGAGACTGAGAGAGATCTCGCTTCTACACCTACTTATACTCGTCTTCCAGGGAGAGAGAGAGAGAGAGAGAACCACTTTCTTCCGCTGCAGAAAAACAAAAGAGCAGATGCCGTATTTATAGGCAATAGCTTCAGAAAACAAAACGGACCCAAAAAGGGTGGGGTCGGCGGTCATGTGATTTGGAAAGCCTAATCTGAAGTCTTCCACAATTTCCCTCGAAAGTCGAAATCGAACGGAGGGGTTAGTGTGAAAGCGGGGTCACTTCACCAAGTCGCGCGACTAAGCCTCTCTCTCTCCCTTAAGCTTGGTGGCTTTTGCCTTTGAAAATAAGACAAAAACGTTTACTTGTACTTTGATAGTCGCTGACGTAAGTTTGAATGAGTCTTTGATCTACCAGCACCGTTTGTTTGTCATCATCGATCACATTCCACCTCCCTTTCCCACCGTCAGATTCGGACAACATTCCTATCAATGGCTATGAAAGAGAGGACATGGGCCACGTGGCCATGGCTTTGGCTTTTGGAGAATCAGAGGATGAAAACTGACAACTTCTCACATTTCATTCAACAATTTTGTCACTAGCAAAAGCAATCTAATCTGCGAAAGTTAACGGAATCACATTTACAAATACGTGCCCCAGATCCTCACGTTTCCATTTTGTCCCCCTCCTCTTCCAGAGACATGAAATAGCATATTCCTTTCTCACAAGCTGTCGAAAGAGGCAATTAAGAAAGTCATTTAGTTAACTTTTAGTCATACTACGACTGAAAGCCACAACCATTACAAGAAAACCCAAAAAAAAAGCGGTGGGGGGTGGGGGGGGGGACCCTGAACAATTTACAAGCATTGTTGGATTTGCAAAATCCTTTAAGTGGTAGCCTAAAACCTTCTCTTCGATCTATTGACTGGGACCATGCCATTACCCAGGAACAGATGCCTGCAAGAATATTAATCTAGAGAGATTGTGAAGAAAGAAGATTAATTTGACAAAAACATGCCGCTAACGTAGGCCATTTAACACAAGAAACAACTTTATACCTCGGCAGAGTGAGAAATGTAAGGATGGCCCCTCATACTACTAAATTTCTCAAAACACATAACAAACATTGAGGGAGTACTTGCATTACTCTGCTTCAAGTGTGTTTTCGCAAACAAGACATATAATTGCTCAGCTGATAAGTAGACTCTAGACCAAAAAAACAGCAGAAATTGATTAAACAAGCACATCTGATGACACCAATGAAATTGTCGATACATCAAATTCAAGCTCTGTGCCAGAAGATCTACAACAATAAGAACCATGAAGGAAGACAACTATGAGGGGTATAATTTTTATTACTCCCCAGATTGAATAGAAATACATAAAATTGTTCTGATTCCATCTCTTCCACTATGACTTTCTTTTTGTTTAGCCTCTTCTTCACGCGTTCTGTTTTTGCTCTCTTCTTTGAAAGAAATTATCCCAAATCCATATGCTCAAATCCATGAATAGAAATGGCATTTATGATATGCATCCAGATCATATTTTCAATGCACCTACTGCCACTTCAAGAAATAATCATGTGTAGGGTAAAGACTATATGTTGACAGGAAACCACTGTCGTTTCAGGGACAAACTGAAAAAAGAATAATTTATTCAGTGGCAGTAGATTTGCAGATCAACAGTAAGTACATACTACAGTCTGCAGGTTTTACATTTTCCTTAACATCTACAACGTCTGCAAATGCTAACATAACCATGTGTATCAACTTCTGCAAACTGAATTTCTTTGAGACCTTGGAGATGAACCTTGCAGGCAGCCAAACTACACAGATTGTTTCATATAGGAGCACCTAGCTGGATATGCATTTTCCACAGCTCATAAGTTCTGAGTCGCAATTAGCAGTAATTTGCACATAAATTGGTCGTCTGAATTCAGTCTTATGTCTACCAAGCTTTATGAAGTGCTATTTCTCTGATAAAGCTCAATCTCCACCAAAACCAAACTCCTCCACATCCCTACCATATAGATTCCTACACATGCACCCACATGTACACACGACACACTACCTCACAACATTCTCCACCACATCTTAGCAACCAAAAGAAATATCAAAGACATCCACAGTAGATAACTTTAGCTACTTAATTTTTCAAAAAGCATATAGACATTAAGGAGTACTTGCATTAACTGGCTGATTCAAGTGCGTTTTCTCGCCAAGACAGATAATTGAGGTACTGAATATACCAGCGAATTATTCAGTTTGATAAGAACATTCTAGACCAAAACAAAAACATCAATTGATTAAACAAACACATCTGATGGCACCAATAAAATTATCGGACGCATCAAGATGACAAGATGTGATTTCTTCCATAGAAAAATGAACACAGACAACAATGATTATGTCGAATTACCTTAAAAAATTTATGTTAATTCGGTTACGACAAAACCAAACATTGGGGGGGATGTAACCTCTCAAAGAACCAGTGTATGAATAATGCGTCACATAATATTGAACATGATTGTTCCATGCTCAAGTACAAAATTAAATAACTGATTATGCATAGGCATAAACATAAATAAGAAATTACATAACATTTTCGATTTCAATTTGCAATTTGAACATTACTATATCATGAAGTGCGGGCTCAAAGGTGTGGAATTTCTTCTCAATTCACCAACAAAAGACCTCTGTAATCACGTTCTGTGTAAACTGTAAACTAACAATATTCACAAACCATGTAGATTAGGGGTGCATATTGCACAACGCAAGTCTAAGTCCACCTCGAGCAACAAGCACAGTACGAAATAGGCATACATATAGACTTCAGGCTAGAACGAGTCTCATATATATTATCACAAAAAAAGTAAGTCATAGTTGCCATGTAGCAGAGATAATTCTTAGAGTCATAATTGAGTATTGATGAGACAAATTGGCAGGAAAAAATAGCTGCTCGTACACAGATTTGATAGACTAATCACTATATCATCAACATCAACTCTTAACACTGTAGAACATGTTGATTGTAATTACATTATTTAAATCCCAATACTGGCAATCAGCATATAAGTTATAGTCTTCCATCTTCCCTATTTTCATCCTCTCAACAACAATAAGGACCTTCCTCTCCCTTGCTCTACGGAGCTATGAACCAATTCAGAATCAAAGAAATAGGAAAATGAACGCCAAAAAAGACTCATGCATAGTTAGGGAAACCAACAATAATCAGCTTCCTTCTATCCAATCAAAGAAACATGAAATTGCAAGCCAAAAAAACAAAAACACATAGACTAGGGTTTGGGGAAACCAACAGCCATCAGCTTCCTTCCACCACAATAAAAGCAAAAGGCAAAGGCAATTACATGCCCCGAAGACACATATACATAGGCTAGGATTTGGGGAAACCAACAGTAATCAGCTTCCTTCCACCACAATCGAAGAAATAGTAAATTACACACCAGAAAGACACACAGGCATGGGCTAGGGTTTGGGGACAGTAATCGGCCTCCATCATTTCCGCCGCATAAGGAAGCAAGCACCACAAAATCAAGGGAGAGCTGTATGTCAACATTCTCCTAAATCGCCAACTCGTTATGCTCAAGCATTTAGGCACATTCTGGCAAAGAAAAGAGCGAAAATGGAACGCATGAAGAAGAGGCCGAACAAAATGAAAGCCGAAGTGGAAGAGATGGAGTCAGAACGTGCCAGAATGCTTCAGCAGAACAAATTGGCGATGGAGGAGAATGTTGACAAAGCCGATGGAGTCGGAATGTGCGAGAACGCTTCGGCAGAAAAAGTTGCGATTGAGGAGAATGTTGAGTTTAGGGTTTACCTCCGTCGATTTCATGGTGAGCTTAAACTAATAAGTTAAGTGATAAGAAGAGAAGAATAGAAGATAGCCCAACCAAAGTACCAAAGAGCCGAGTAATAGAACAAGGCCTGAAATCATATCAGGCCCAACATACTAAGTCAGCATACGTCTTATTAAAGAGCCCAGGTAATAGAACAAGGCCTGAAATCATATCAAGCCCAATATACCAAGTCAGCTGTCAGCATACGTCTAATAACCCTTCCCCACAAGTCTTGCCTTGTATTTGTCAAAATACAAAGCATTCACAAACGGACATAATCCATGCCAAACTCCTGCTTATAACCCTTCTCCACAAGCTTTGCCTTGTATTTGTCAAAATACAAAGTACTCTCAAACGAATAATTGATGCACAAGACACACTACTTCACAACATTCTCCACCACTTCATAGCAACCAAAAGGAATAGCAAACAAATCTACAACACATAACCAAAGCTCGTCAATAAGGATGGCCACTCATACTACCAAATTTCTCAAATTTAAATTTGAAAATTTGAATAGCATTCGTTGCACACACCGAATGATTAGAAAGCTGATTGAATCGTCTCAAGAGTGTGGGAAAGTAAAAAACCAATCAAATAAGAGGATTTCAAAATCATTCGCAGGGGACTTCCTCAGTCAATTAATTTGATTTGAAACCAAAAGGTTGTCAAATATCATAAGCGTAGTGACCAAAATTCATATGATCCCACTAAACCCTCAAACACGGGCCCAAGGCCAGTACTCTTGTACTTCACAGGTCCATTTGGCATCAAGGCACACTCGACATTCAAAACCGTAGCCCTTCAACTTCCGGACCCACATATCACGAGACCACAAATAAACAAGTCTTACGTCACTTCTGACACTAATGATGGACATCACGTCTAACATCAACTTTACCGTATGTAGGATGTCATTTCTTAACATGATTCAACTGACGCATAAAAGGATACGGCGTCACGACCCTACAACCGTCAAGGCGCCAAGACGACTCACACATCCATTATTGGACCCAACAGGTGACGTATCTTCAGGTATGATCTTGATCATATGATGTCAGATAATTTATGTATGCTTAGTTGATGCAGATAAGAGTTGGAATAGGAGTTGCTATGGGTCCAATTCAGAAGCCCATGAACTTGTCTCTAGAAGCCAAGCCCAGCCCGGCCCAAGCTGTAAACAAGAAGCAATAAATGCAACATGTATACCGGAGAAGATGACACTTTTGGATGATGAAACAAAGCTTCTTTACTTTCTGATGCATTGTGTGGTCGTGAGGCCCAAGGTTGTTTATTCCAAGTTGCAAGAAAGCCCAAAGCCCATCTAACTAAAAGCCCAATTGCTTCTCTCAGTGTCCATTTTGGTTAAAAAGAAAGACCTGGTAGACATGACCAGTAGCTGAGATATTTTGTTGAAATCTTAGTTGTTCGTAGTTTCTTCCTTAGTTCGGGGTCTTTACTTTCGGCACAAGTGCTCGATCGAGGGTTCTCCCCGTTGGTTTGTAATCTCTCTTTCATCTTGATTTTGTAAACTTCCTTCTTATTGTATTTAGGTTGTTAATTTCCGATGGACATGTATAAGTTTGTTGGAGATTAGTTTGTGTTGTTATACTGAGATGATGTTCCTGTTATGGTGCTAGAGCATGATGCTTGGAGACTTTAGACACGCTAGGGCGACCTTTATGGGTTGCTCAGCTTTTCTATTAGTTTTATGGTGATGCACATAACCTGTTCGACTAATGGTCTGAACCAGAATCTGCATCACTTCCATTTTAATTTATGTTATTATTGGTGTCTAGTAGCTGGGAGAGATTCACAGCCTTGTAATGAAGAGAAATTCTCCTCATTCTGGGAGTGATTTTCAGACTTCCTTTGTAACCTGTTTGTTGTCTATTGGAGCATTCCGTGAGTGATTCACGGTAGTGCTTGAAGCTGAGAGAGATACTTAGTCTTGGAAGAAGTCCTCAGACTTTTATGTTTGTATTTTGCTGTTGGTTTGGTCTTTGATGGTATTTGGATTCTTGTATTGTTAGATCTTTGAGAGCTGCTAATATATTCCTACTGTTAGTCCAATCCTTCCACTCTTTGGCCAACACGTATCCTACCTCCATACTCTCTAAACACCTACCCTGACACTCCCATCACTTTTCGCCTACAAACTTCGACACACTGACTTATATGTGACTTTACTCGCATATACTCTGAGATGGACCAAAAAGGACACGGGTTGGTGACATGACTTTCGAGTTGAGACTCACACAATTGCTAGCAGAGACATACTTTTCCGACCCCTCACTAAATACTCAATCAAAACACCATCTCCCGCCGGTCTCTAGTCCACGGTCACCTTTCTCATTCATTATATTGACTTCACCATCAGAGTCTCTACGATTGGGGCACCTCCCAATATGGTCTTAAAAATTCTCATGGTTGCTTTTGTTGTGAAGTTTGCAGGATTCGAAGGTGCAAACGAGCCTCCATATCATCAAGATTGACTTTTTAATGATTGTAGAAATTGTCCCTCCAAGAGGGTCTGCTGATTTTGTCTCATGGCCATCAAGAAGGTAATCATGGTATGGAAATGTAGTTTGAGGCTGCTGCATGATGGGCCAGGAGTTGCTGTTGGCAAATTGTTTTTTCGGGAGACTATGCTATGACTGTACGTGCTCAAATTATATCTGCGTGTATTTTCATGTGTATGTTGTGTCAGCAATACTAGCTATAAAAGTTGGACAATGGCGGATTAATTCTCTGGACACAGATACAGCAATGTCAATAGTCAGCAAAATTCATCAACAGAATATATAGAAGTTCAAAATCATTTTACATCACTCCTTGCTAATTTTGGGGGAACAGGAAGCCGCAGCAAAAAGATTAAAAAAAATGGTGAAATTGTCTTGTGTTTTAATTGTCTTCTTGTTAGCGAATAATCTCCTCGGGTGAGTTATGTTGGAGGTCGTATTGATGGGTGTGAGGGTTGTTTCCATGATCTTATGTTCCTTTAGAATGCAGTCGACATTTGAAAGGGGTTTGGAATGCTTGGACACTGAGTGGTTTGAGGCAATAAGGCAATACAGAAAGTGAACAACTAAAATGCAACTTCTGGGTAGTTAGATCTGGTATGATTACAACTTAATGGATCACAATTACCTTATATGCTTGTGCCATTCAATCAAAATCAATGTAAAGTATAACTAGCTGTAACCAAAGCTTTTCACAAAATGCATTAACCGATCACAATAACCTTATCTGCTCGTGCCATTCATTCAAACCTTATTATAGAACCAGCAGAAAGCTCACATATATATTTGTGTTCCACTACAATTTCCAGCAACTTAACAGAGTACAACATTACATCAAATTATCCAAACTCTTCATATATAAAATTACAGCAACTTAACTTAGCATAAAATTGCAACAGCAAACTTTATCAACTAAACAGCAACACCAGAGCTTTTCCACAGCATCATTCCTGCAATCATAACATTGAAGCAGAACATCGAAACAATTCTTAAAGAGGCACAACATTGAAGCAAAACATAAACAAAAAAAAAATCATTCCCTAAAATATCCAGAACCCACCAAGTCAGTGACAAAATAAGCAGCAACATTGAAAGGACTTTTTAAAGATCACAAACGGGGGGTTTAGTGACAAACAAATAATCATGTGTCAGTTATAAATTTACAAGATCATCTGCAATGAAGATTCTCAAGTAATTGGGGAAACTGGCCTGTTATACTGAAGAGATCATTAGGATCAGGGAACTAGCTGGAGCCCTAAAGTTAAAGCACAAAGTAGAAACTTATTATTAAGATGCTGGTTTTAATCCAAATCGTAGCTCTGAATGACTATTGCAAACCTGATATATGGGAGGGGTTTCGCAAACAGGTAAAGTCCAAACCTTTGCGGACAACTGATGGATGTCAACATTCTCCTCAATGGTCAAATTCTTCTGCTGAAGCATTCTGGCACATTCTAACTCTATCTCTTCCACTTGGGCTTTCTCAACATTCTCCTCAATGGCAACCTTGTTCTGCTGAAGCATTCTGACACATTCTAACTCCATCTCTTCCACTAATTGAGCTTTCTCAACATTCTCCTCAACCGCCAACTTCTTCTGCTGAAGCATTCTGACTCCATTTCTTCCATTTCGGCTTTCATTTTGTTCAGCCTCTTCTTCATGCGTTCCATTTTCGCCCTCTTCTTTGACCTTATTGCAGTCAGCTTCTCCATTGTAGCCTTCAGTTAGTTTTGTTTCAGGAGAACAGATGAGAATCAGCTTCTCCATTGTAGCCTTTTATGTTAGAGAGGTAAAAGGATATGTTAGAGAAGTAAAAGATCTGTATTTCACTCTATGTTGATTGTGTACAACATGCCTTTATATAGGAGTTGAAAAGAAAAGTAAGAAAAATAATGTCAATAAAGTAAATCAAAGATTTTGTTGATATCTTTGACAAATTCAAAGATTTTGTTGATTTGTCAAAGATATCATTGATATTTTGTTGATATCTTTGACATCCCCCCTCAAACTCAAGTTGGTGCAGTAGAAGTAAGCTTGAGTTTGGAAACTAAGTCTCTGAAACGACCTGGCAGGAGTGGCTTGGTGGAGAGATCAGCAGGTTGGTCAAGAGTAGATATTAAGCAGAGTTGAATAGTTCCCTGTGTGACATGCTGACGAGTAAAATGGCAATCAATCTCAATGTGTTTGGTACGCTCATGGTAAACATCATTGCACTTCTATTATCACAAAATAGAGGTGTAGGACTGGGAGATTGAACTCCCATATCTCCAAGAAGTCAACGAAGCCAAACAATTTCTTGAGTGGTAGTAGCAAGTGCACGATATTCAGCCTCCATGCTCGAACGAGCAACTGAAGTCTGCTTCTTGCTTCGCCAACAAATGAGAGAATCCCCTAACAAGATGCAAAAGCCAGTGGTTGATCGTCTATCAGTGGGATCACCAGCCCAATCGGAGTCAGAGTAGGCGCGCAACTCAAGTGAGGAAGCAGCAGAAAAATGAAGGCCATAATAAAGAGTTGCTTTGATATAACGCAATATATGAATGACTGCTTCATAGTGGGAAGAGCGAGGAGCTGACATGAATTGACTAACAACATGTACAGCATAGGCTATATCAGGGCGGGTGACAGTAAGATATATGAGACTACCAACCAATTGTCGATAGAGGGTGATATCACTGAGAGGAGTACCATCAGAAGGTTTAAGCTTGATATTAGGTTCCAGTGGAGTAGAAGTAATCTTACTATCTGTGAGACCTGCCCGAGCAAGTAAATCAGAAGAATACTTAACCTGAGATAAATAGTACCCGGTAGTGTCCGAGAGTACTTCAAGGCCAAGAAAGTAACTTAGAGAACCAAGATCCTTCATCTCAAATTGTTGTTGAAGATATTCCTTAAGATCAGTGATACCAGAATAATCATCTCCTGTAATAATCATGTCATCGACATAAATTAGTAGAAAAACACAGCCTAAGGCTGTCCGACGAACAAAGAATGTTGAGTCATAAGAACTGGATTGAAAACCACGTTGTTGAATAGTAGAGCTAAACTTGGCAAACCATGCGCGTGGAGCTTGTTTGAGGCCATATAAGGCACGACGAAGGCGACAGACTGTATTAGGGGGATGTGAATAGCCAGGAGGAGGTTTCATATAGACTTCTTCAGCAATATCACCATTGAGGAAGGCATTCTTCACATCCATCTGTGACAATGTTCAGCCTCTAGCAGCAGCAATAGCTAACAGACTGCGTACTGAAGTAAGATGAGCAACTGGAGCAAATGTCTCTTCATAATCAATGTCATACTCCTGAGTAAAGCCTTTAGCAACAAGACGGGCTTTGTATCGCTCAATAGAACCATCAGGCTTGGTTTTTATTTTGTAAACCCATTTGCAACCAATAGCAGACTTATCTGGTGGGAGAGAAACAAGATCCCAAGTATGAGATTACTCAAGTGCCTGCAATTCTTCAGACATAGCTTGTTGCCAAACAGGATTAGATTTGGCCTCCGAATAGAACTGAGGCTCATATAAGGTAAGAGTAGTGGCAAAACACTGAAAATCATGAAGTTTAATAGGAAGTTCTCTTACCCGGGTAGAGCGTCGAATAGTAGGGGAACTGGTAGTGTCTGCAGTAGATCCATCAGACAAGGAAGACAGTTCAGGAGCAGGCAAAGTAATTTGAGTGTCACCTGTATGAGACTCAGAGGGAGATGGCTCATTAGGAAATAGATCAACCATGTTAGCGGGAGAAGGAAGAGATAAGAAATGTGATACTGAGGAGAACAAAGTGTTTTCCAGAAATACGACATGACGAGAAATGCGAAGTCGTTTGGAGATAGGATCCCAACATCTATAACCTTTATGTTCTATCCCATACCCAAGAAAACAGCAAAGATGAGTACGAGGTTCTAATTTAGTGTGTTCATGTGGTTGAAGGAGAACAAAACAAACACATCCAAATACTTTGAGTAAATTGTAGTTAGGAACAGACCCATAAAGACGTTCATAAGGCGATTGATTACTAATGACTGATGAAGGAATCCGATTGATGGTAAACACAGCAGTGAGAGCTGCTTCACCCCAAAAACGTGCAGGACAAGAGGCAGAGATAAGAAGAGCCCGAACAGTATCTAATATGTGTCGATGTTTACGTTCGGCTCTTCCATTTTGTTGGGAAGTACCTGGACAAGAGCGCTGACAAATAGTGCCATGGTCATGTAAAATGGTTAAGAATTTAGAATCCTTATATTCCATGGCATTATCAGTGCGAAAAGTTTTAATAGGACATGAAAACTGAGTTTTAATCATCTGAGAAAATTCATGATAGATTGTAGTAAATTCAGAACGAGTTTTCATGAGATAGATCCATGTAAAACGAGAGTAATCATCGACAAAGATTACAAAATATTTGGATCCCCCCATAGAAGCAGTAGGAGAAGGTCTCCAAATGTCAGAGTGCACAAGGTCAAAAGGTGCATGAGAAACAGAATCACTATTATTGAACGATAAAGCAGATTGTTTAGCTAGAGGACAAGTTAAACAATCAAAATGATTATTAGAAACAATTCCCAAATGACTATGAGAAACAAGAGACTGAATACGACTAACAGAAGCATGACCCAATCGAGAATGCCAGAGACTCAAAGAGGAAGCTGGAACTGTGGATGCAGCGAACTGATGACACGGGAGAATAGGATGCAAAGGGTGCAAAGAGATGAGCTCATACAGTCACCCAACTTTACGGCCTGTCCCAAGTGTCTGTCCCGTCTTCGGATCCTGTACAGAACAGCCAGAAGGAGTAAAGAGAATATTAAGACCAAGTTCACATAACTGACCAACGGATAACAAGTTCAAAGTGAGTTGTGGAATAAGAAATGTATTGGACACTGATAGGTTTGGAGTAGATATGTGACCAATATGACTAGCTTTTATCCTTGAACCATTGGCAGTTTGTATAGATGGCAAATGAGAAGAAGAGTGTGTGGAAGTGAAAAGAGTAGAGTCAGCAGTCATATGATTGCAACATGCTGAGTCAAAGAACCATGATGATGATTTACCTGACACAGTGGTGGATGCTGAAATAGAATGGTTACCAGAGTTAAAAAGGAATTGACGAAGTAGTGACTCAAGATCACTGGTCAATTGAGTGGTTGTGGGTACATGTTCAGGACTCTCCTGTGCAGTATGATCAGTTGTGGCAGCGGAAAGATGTGTTCTGGAATGAGTGCCCTGAGTTGATCCACCTTTGCTGGGACAATCTTGTTCATAGTGTCTGAGGAGTGGCAAGTACTGTGTCGAGATGTCGTGGTTGACGGATTGAGAGCCGTGTTTCTTCAGAAACAAGATCATCAAGGGCTTGATCAAGAGTGGGTAATGGCTTCTGATGAAGTAAGGCTGCACGAGTAGGCTCAAAAATATCTTGTAAGGCCATAAGAAATTGAATCAGCCGGCGATGGTATTTATATGTGGTAAAAGCTTTGACATCTTCAGTATTCTTCCAGACTGGTTCAGTAGGAGTGAGTTGATCCCAGAGAAACTGCATTTGAGAGTGAAAGTCAGTGACAGTTTGTCCGGATTGTTGACGTAGCTGATTGAGATTCTGAATTATCTGATATTGATGAGAGAGATCGGTGGCAGTGTAACGATGAGCAAGATAATCCCAGAGAGTTTTGGCAGTATCAAATCGACCAAAGTGAAGATTGATGGAGGATACTGAAGTATTACGAAACCAAGTGATGATTTGATGATTTTTGCTATCCCAAGTTTCTAAACGTTCAGCAAACTTATCATCAGCTTCATCTTTGGACTGTGTAAGTAGAATGAAATCACCAGTGACATATCACCAAAGTCTCCTACCCTTGAGAAAGCTGCACATGGCTTGTGCCCATAAAACGTAGTTACGCCCATCTAACACAATGTTGATGGGTTGAGAGATATCTGACTTGTCCATAAATGCAATAAACAGGTGGAAAAATAACAACCAGATCAAGGAATGACGAAAGAAAGGACTGCAGTAGGCAAGAAAGATGAAATAGAATTTGAAGGTGAGAAACTGATATGAAATAGGACAGTGATTACCAAGGCTTCGATACCATGTTAGAGAGGTAAAAGGATATGTTAGAGAAGTAAAAGATCTGTATTTCACTCTATGTTGATTGTGTACAACATGCCTTTATATAGGAGTTGAAAAGAAAAGTAAGAAAAATAATGTCAATAAAGTAAATCAAAGATTTTGTTGATATATTTGACAAATTCAAAGATTTTGTTGATTTGTCAAAGATATCATTGATATTTTGTTGATATCTTTGACAATAATTACAACCCCATAGAGGATAAATTCATGCGAGCCCGTGACTTAGAACGGATAATATATTTAATGTGTTTAAACTGAGAATTTCAACGGATTCTGCAGTGTTCTCTTTGATCATTGGATTGAGTCATATTGCTTAAGACCTATTTATATAATTTAGAATCTAGAAACATATAATCAGTAAATTATAAATAATAATAAATAGGGAAAAATATTACAATGGATCTCAATCCATCAATGAACAATCTAGCTAACCTAATTATTAGTATTATCTCTTAATGACTCATCGATCATTGCCATTGTTGTGCCCAGAAAAAAGAGATTACTAATGGAAAATTGAAGGCAAGCATAAAACGTTTGAGAGCTGAAATGGTAGAGATCGGTGAAGAACAAAAGAGAATCAAAGAGGGACAGACACAAGTTAGAATCAAATATCAAGAGCTAAAGGCAGAAAAAGCGCAACCCAAGATGGAGACCAATCTCATCTCACAGCAGAGCCTCGGTATCCAACAACGTCTCATTCTACTCTTCAAAATCTTCAAAGCAAAATTTTTAACAAAGATTTTGCAAATGTAGCTCAACTCACTAATTAGTCTCTCCGGTGAGTGTGTGTGTATGTGTATATATATTCTCAGCGCAGCTCAGCTCAATGAAATCGAGGGAGATCGAGTTGGATGTCAACATTCTCCTCAATGGCCAACTTGTTCTGCTGAAGCATTCTGGCACATTGTGACTCTATCTCTTACCACTTGGGCTTTCATTTGGCCATTTTCTGTGTCACCACTGTCCACTGACATGGCCGACCCCGTGGCGTGATTACCTGTTTAAAAGACTAAATTTCTAATATTGAAGACCTGAGTAAACAGATATATATTGTACAACATGAAGTGAAGAATAGGAATGAAGAAAAGAGGTCAATATATATATGCCTGGATAGTCATTTCGTTCTGTTATTGTTTCTAGGCAGGTTTTGTTGCGCTCTTTTATCGCTACTTATACTCGTCTTCAAGGGATCGTACTCATCAAAAACATAAGTAGAGGAGATGCCTTATTAATAGATTGGGAAAAGTCAAATCGACAGAGGGTTACTTACAGGGACGTAGTCAGGAATTTCAATGAGGGGCACCCAAATTTTTTTTTCGGCTATATATATATATATATATATTATTTTATATTATTAAAAATTGACAAATAACAAACAAAATAAAATATCTTTTACAATCATTAGCTCTAATTAGTGACCATGAAATAGTAAAGGAAGTAGCTACAATTTACCTATAATTAACTTTATTTTTCCAATTGAATCTGTGGTCAACAGCTTAAAGGAACCAACTCTTGAGATTTGAGAGAAATAGTTTGTCTAAAAGGCTAAAATAGGCAAATCACAAAAATGAAGGCACAAAATAGGAAAATGAAAAAAATGAAGATAATATATTAATATATAGGCATGCTGCCGTGAGAATAGAACTTGGGTGGCATGCTAAATTATCAAGGTAATAACCACTGAGCAAAATTTATTGGTACTGTAAACGTATCTGTCTATCAGTTACTTGTCTTCCAAACTTGGAAGGAAAGTCCTACTCTCCACACGAGTCCCATTGTTTATTACAGTCGCGCGTTTTTTTTTACGATTGGTAGCACAAAACTACATCGTTTAGGTGTGGTTTTGTTGGGGTGTATTGGTGGTCGTTCGATTTTCTGACACTGGCCTTTCATCATCACCGTTCAAATTGATGCATGCACATTGAATCGCGACAGGTGTTTACTCCTATGTCGTCTTCTCTATTGTTCATTCCTCTCTTTCATCTGCACGATTCACCCCCTCCTTCCACACCTCTGTGTTCGGTTCCATTTCGCAGTTGATTCTGTTTACCAATTTGCATCTAAATCACACACATGTTCGGAACACCTCTGTCCAGTGATCACCATCGACTTCGATACCACTTGTTAGGGAGAATACCGAGTTTATAGATGAGAATTCACGTGCACCTTCATACATTTATACGCACCCATATGCTCGTACAAGCTAACAGACATGTTTGGAACCCATATGCACCGAAAAGGGTAATCTATTAGGTTTTGGGTCTATCCAGGTATATAAACCACTTTTTTTTTTTATTATTATGAGACTCCAGTCACTTGTGAACTCAAAACATATTGGACAAGATTAATGTTTGATAAGCCATGTAGTTATGCTATTCATCCTAGCAATTGGGATCCCAGTGATTCTAATTGCTGAGGTGTATGGACCAGATTTAAAGTACATGTAGAACCCATTACATGCTCTTTAAATCTGATCCATACACTTTAACAATAGGGATTACTGGAATCCCAATTGCTTGGACGAATATATTTTTCATAAGTCGTATATGTATAACTAAGCACCCACTAAATAATACAGAGCAGTACATGCATGTGGGTGCATGTGGACCACTATATAGGGCACTAAATAATACAGAATAATATAATATAATGTATTGGGTTTTAACCGTGGGCTCAAAAAGCTAATCTGAGAGAGATATGTGGTGGACAGCCAGCCGACCGACCTATCTCTCTTTCCATCATCAAGGGAATTGCAAGTATTCGCGCGACATCGTGCGAAATATACATCTTGCATGTTTTTCTCTCTCTTTCTCTATACATACATGTGTGTGCTTTCTGTTTTTCTTATCTGACTAAGATCTTCTTTCCACAATTAATCCCATCTTAATTAGTTTCTTTTGCAGTTAATTAATGGCGTGCCCTGGTTCATCATCAGATCTCTATGAAGAAACTGAAGGGGTAAAGTTCTGGGAAGGTTATAGTACTGATGATCTTCTAGTCTATAATCCGTGTAATCCGTGTAAGTGTTTTATTACTGTCTCTGTGTTAAACGCAGTTTATTCTGTTAGTAGCTAATGCTCCTTTTGGTAGTAAAATTAACCATAAAAAGGAAAAGATAGCTAAGAATTGTCGCTAATTGCTCTAAGATATGGATTTTTTAAGTTGCAGATTCAGAGGTTGACTCAATTAATATTCGGATCTTAGTGTTTGATTCTGAAATGGGTGTTCTTGCGCTGCTTTTGTTCTGTTTGCGACTCTGTTTTAATCTAGTTCAACCTTATGAATGTTGCAGATAATACCGGATTGGATCTTACTGTATCGCAAAAGGATCTCCCTTGGCAAAATCAAGGTACATACTATGTTTAGATGTATGTGTCTATATATATATATATATATATATATATATATATATATATATATATATATATATATATATATATATATATATATATATCCAATGTTTAGGACAACCTATCAAAACGAAGCTCCCACCTCTCACAAATCTTTACCGACCAGCCATAACCTAAATCATGCCAGAAATTGGCTGGAAATTGAGATGGAAGTCGCGGCACTGCCGCCTCTTCCCTTCGTCTATCCAGCCAACTCTGACGTCCTCTCCGACCACCGACGGTACCATTCGACTCATCTAGACGAGGCACACCTTGCCCAACCACTTTCAGGCCTAAAAAGTCGTCAGAATCCGACATCCCATGTACGACTCAAATGGGTCAAATTTTGTGTTCTAATTTTCTTTTCAACTTTAATCCTAGACATTGATTAGATCTAATGATTGAGATAAGACGTCTCTTTATAGGAGAATTCTCATGTACACACATACACACATATATAGAGGAATTATCTTATAAGATCTTAAAATGAGGTCATGTTGCAAGCCAATTAGTATCTATCTTACTAAGGATACTCTACAGAGCTAAATGAAACTTATCGAACTTCACAAAGTCAGTTGAATCACCAACCACTACAAGAATTAGCACCAACGGAAGCTGGGACGAGTAATTCAGTCCGCAAGCGCAGGGGTAAGAATCCATCTCTTCCACCTCCTTCCAGGAACTCTGGAAAAACTCTAGTATCCAATGAGAAAAAGAGAGAAATCGACAAACGATATCGAGAGAAATGCAAGGTAAATGTTGATTTCTTTTTCTCATATCAATGCTCCATGCATGCCTTTTGGTTTTTCTTCATCATCAAATTTGCTTCATTTATTTATTTATTTATTTTTTTGGTGTAGGAAAGCAAAAAGAACATGAAAGGGCTGTTGGATCTGCTTGGTGGGGAAAATGAAATTTTGCATAATGAGAATAGGAATTTGATGATGGAAAAAGAATCCATAAACAAGAGCTTGCAATCGGCAGAAACAGAGACAAAGTACCTGAACATTGAAATTCGCAAGTTGGAGAGTAACATGACCAACCAACAAGTTTTCGTTGATTCATTCTTAAAGAAATTCGAAGTACAATTCCTCTCCCTCCCGGAATATATAACACCAATACATATTTCTTATTGCAATGTTAGCCATATTTCCAGCGTGGATGTGATTTGCAAGTACTTGTTTTCATGTTTTGTGAAGTTTGGTTAGTCATTGTTCGTGCTAATGCTGTGATTAACAAAAGAAGTTTTGGTTGGAATATTGAATTATGTTGAGTTTTGTTAACTCCCACATTCAGCAGTTTTGACATTATTTCTTGCCATGAGAATTCTCGGTTACCATAAAAAAATTAATGATGTGATTTACGAGTTTAGGGCTTATGAATTTGTGCTGATTGTTGTTTAATTCTTTTGACAGGATGATGTGTCGAACAATGTGAATCACCAGCTTGAAATAACAAAGCTTCAGAATGAGATCATGATATTAAGACAAACTAATTGGGATGATTGGTTGATGGGCAAAGTACAACTCGTACAAGACATTGGGAATTTGGAGCATGAGAATAAGGTACTCAGAATTCAAGTTGCTGCACTATGTGAGAAAATTCACAATGATCTTGACACAAAACCATGTATTTTTTGAACTTTCAATTTCAAGTTATTACAATTATTGTTCATCATTATATTGTTTGTATTGAATTATGCACTCAATCAAGACAATTGTGATTTTTCTGTTGTATTTCAATTTTATATATCAATATATGATAAGTTTTACCTTTTCTCCAATATTATGAAAGGTTGGAATGTGGTCCTAGGGGTGTCCATTCGGTTTTCGGATCGGTTTTTAACCAAAATTGAAATGTCCAAATTGATTCGGTTATGATGTTTTAGAATCCATAACCGAACCATATATGTTCGGATAACCAAACCAAAATAACATATTTTTCGGATAAGATCGGATCGGTTTTCGGTTTTCGAATAAATGAAAAAAGTATGAATAAATCTCAAATAGAGTGAGAAAATAATCAATGATCGACTCCAACTTCATCTAACAAAGATTGATAAAAATTCATGATAATGATAATAAATATATTATCTCATCACAATTAAAGAAAAATAAATTTACAAGACTGAGAGAAATAATAAGATCAAAAAAAGAAAGAAAACACACATGAAGATGTTTCCCCCACTTTCGTTTTATCAATAATCAATCTTAAGGTATATGAATTTTAAAATGATAAAGCCACCATGAGTTTCAACTAATCAATCTTAATTTTTAATTTGTGTAATTATTAATCAGAGTTTTACAAATACTACTTGGCATCCAATAGTCCCATATCACAATATGTAACTTATATATATATATAATATATAATATATATATATATATAATATGATATATATAATATATAACATATATATTTATTAATATTATTTGTTTTTTTTTGTTATAACCATAATCGTAACAGAAAAAAACATAACCGCAAAAATATCCAAAAATTTACTAAAATCATAACCATATCCGAATCAAATAATCACAGTTACGGATCGATTTCTCGATTGTGGATCGATTGTGAACACCCCTATGTGGTATAACAACCACCTTACTTACCATTCTAAGAGGTTTCAGCACCATTTGCACTTGACCTGTCAAGTCTTTATTTAATGCATCAAAATTAATTATTCTAAGTTTCTAACTTACTATATAATCAAGAATATTGAAATTACAAGCACAACACTATTTAGACTCAACGTTTATAGGTGCTATTTGGTGAACAATTTGAACCAGCATATAACATACATACTATTTGTTCAACCAAACATTCATTTGAATATAACATATATGCTACAATTTACTTAGTATTTGGCAAATGCTACTCAAACCAACAATTTCAAAAGTTAGCATTTGTGAATTTTAACCAAAATATTAAGAAATACATCTCTCACTTGAGAAAATTGATTGTGTACCTTTACATGTAATGTATCACAGGACCACATTGCATTTTCGACAATTTACTATTGGAACTAAATCAGTATTTCATAATTGTGAGAGAAAAGAAAATCACATAAACTCACACACGACCGGCCCGTGCGTAAAGCAGTCCAAACTAGGGCTTTGGGCACCAAAGCAGCATAATTTAAAAAAAAAAAAGTTATTTATACCCATCCCATTAAGCGAGTGGCCTATCCCAAAATCAACCCAAAAAAAAAAAAAAAACTAGTTCCTTCCCCTTCTTCTCAGGTTTCAACATGCACACATACCGCCCTCTGTTTTGAATTTGGGTGTCACTTAGCATTCGCCTCTGTTTTAACCAATGCCTGCACCTCTGTTTCCATTCTTGACCTAACAAATTTCTTGTTCAGGTGCCTACTTACAAGCCTGAACCCGAGATCGGGAGGCCGAGGCTGATACTATTGGTCTTCAATCATCACTGCTTCCAATCAGACCTATCCCTTACACTTATAGTTATCAAATGTTAGGGATCCTAGTCATCCCAGTAATGAATCTTATCCCTTGATTGATGTAAGTGTATGAGCCCACAAAACTTGGTGATTAAATGAGAGAGTGACACATCTTTTACTGGGATAACTGAGATCTCTATCACTTTTGTATAGTTATAGGTACCCCTCACATCTACTTACGAAGGACTGCGAATAAACGAGAAGCTGAACTTTATTTTCCCTCTCTTTTCTAGCCTTGGTTGTGAAATAAGGACGAGCTCTCTGATGAACAACCATATGTCCGTTTTGTTTGAATAGTTCCCATGCCATGGACATGATTGGTGAGGAGGCTGTGACTGTCCACCTAATTATTCTGAACTACCAAATCCACGAATTATTTAATTAATAAAATAAAACTTCTTAACAAAGAATTAATAATTTGATTTAAAACTTCTGATACAATTTATCCCGCGGCACGCTCTCCCTCGCGCGACTGATGTACCACATCGCGCGACACTTGCAGAATTCCTTTAACAAAGCCAAGTGGACAACCGACTCCAAACCAAATCCTGGCGTTCTTTAGGCATCAATAATTCTCAAAAGTAGGGACAAAACGTGCGCGCGCCTCTCAATTCAATTCGTTCGTAACTTTTGTCTTCAGGAAGCAACGGTAATATTCAGCATTCTTGTTACGCATTCACCATTACATATGTTATACATCCATTCATTTATTATATATGCTTAGCCGCTGATGCACATCTACTTCAGAACCATGAAGCCTTCACGATTGCTTAGTTTGAGATCTTCTGCTCCACGCAATACAAGTCTCAAATTACGTTGCAGAAAATCGGTATTTAATTCAATTAAATGTTGTTGTTCTGCAGCATTAATGCATTCTCTTCTATGTATTAGTCAGATATGTAATTGTTTTGTGTTTTGCATTTTTTTTTTTTTCTTTTTTGGGTTTGTTCCGTTACATTACAGCATGTGCAGAGGAGTAAAATAAAGAGGAAAATACGGCGATTAAGAGCAGAGATGGCGGAGATTAGCAAAGAGCAAAGATGTATTAGAGAGGGTCAAAGGAGAGTGAGAGAGAGGTTTGAGGAGATACAGTCACAGCGCGAGAAGCTCTGGCAGGAAACAGAGCTGATTGCAAAGAATAGCATTGGCATCCAAATGAAGCTAAATTTGATGTCCGGAATCATGAAAGCAAGAACTCAAAATGACTCTGCTCTGGTTGCCCGACTTACCTGCTCTCTACGGTTGGTTTTCTCTTGCTAGCTTCCTATAAGCTTTCTCATTCACAATGTCCACTTCCAGTTTTATTTAACGTTAGGCATACACATGTGATTATAGTGTCATATCAATTACGTACGTGAGAAAAACATTAAGTGGTTAATGTACAAGAATGCATAAGCATGTTGATCTAAGACTAGTGGCAAAGTATTTACATAGAAAACCGATTAATATGATTGAAAAGCCACGTTCTCAGAATCGCGTGAAATTTGATTGAGAGACTCGTTTTCTTTGTAAATAAGTCGCCACTAGTCCTACATCACATGCACGGAGGTGTGCATGAGTAATCTCCGATCATATCTCCCAAAGCATTTAATAGCATGAATGGAAATAGTTTACATGTTATAGTTGAAATCAAAAGATGTCTAGGCATTACTGCATATGACTTCCCTTCAAAGAATGAATTTGATCATACTGCTTACAACATTACTTACATATATGCATCCTCTCATTGGCAGGGAATTGATATCCAAGCCAAACCAATATTGAGAATTGCTTTGACGACTTGTGAGTTGTGATGGTCACTCTTGAGGCATCTTATGGATATCTAGCATGTGTTGGCAGAAGCGTGCGCTTAATATAAAAGATTGCTGTGAGACTATCATGTCATATCAAACAATTGTATGATCGAATTTGATTTAGTAAGAAATGTGAAGGACTATTATTGTATTGGAATATCGTATTAAATTGTGATAGCTTTCTTTAGCATTTTAAAGTAAAGTCCTTCGGAATTTTCAACTAAAGTCTTTTCACAAGATGAGAAAACACTTCAGCATTAAACTAAAATGATGAAAAATCAAAGTAAATGTAAATAGTTATTAAAAAGTAACTTGTGTTTTTGGGGAAGAAAAAAAAGAGTAACCTGTTGAAAACCGAAAATGATAAACATCTCAGCTATTGGTATCCCACCTGTTGAGCTGGACTCATAAGATCCAAAAGTGAATTCATAAGTTTCACATGTCCCACATGATGCATATGAAATTCTATACGTACAACTTAACAACTGAAAAAATTGAAATACCAACAGCTGAGATCTCTATCATAATTGTTTGAGAAACAAAAGTAACTCATGTAACTGCTTCAAATTTTTAAAGTAAAAAAAAAGTACTTATGATGCCTTACAAGGCATTCCAACCCTTCTATCAAGCAGACTAGCAGAGCCTAAGAAAAATAGAAAAATAAAATGCAGGAATTAGAAGGTAGGGGTCACCATTTGGTCTGTGGGCCAAAGTCTGGTCTGGGCCCGAAATTATAGGCAGCCAAGCAGCTGATGCATAATAGAGCTCTCATGTCTTCTATTGTGGAGCTAAGAGCTCTTAGCAAAACATAACCAAAATAAATAACAGACATGATTTCAGTTGAGTCAGAACAATATTCTTCATATGATGTGTTATAAACATTAGTTAAACCATGGACCTTGTTTTGGTTTCGAGTCCTTGTGAGGGCCCAACAGTCGGTCCTGGATTCTTTTGTGGGCTTCTGTTTCAGAGTAATGACAAGGCCCAGGCCTGGTATTAAAGCCTGTTAGCTCTCTATGAAGTGCACGCGCAAAATTAGTTCTGGAAAAACTCTCTGAGGTCCAGAGAGATGAAGTTTATAGTCAACCTTTGCCTCACAGATAGCTTTCTTTTTGGAAAATGACATATTAATATCTTTTTCAAAACTGTTACACATCTAGGTCCACTCCAAAAAAACTTTACTCTTCATAAGTCTATTTTTATTTTTTATAATATTTAAATAATTTAAATTTTATCTTATTCCTTTTTTGTTATTTTTCAAAGAGGATTAGATCTAATATAAATTTCTCTCTTGTTATATGTTATATCTCTCTTATCTCACTACATATTCTCTCTCTACTACATCTCCCTCTTATCACAATAACTATCTCTCTCCTACTGAATCTCTCTCTCTCTCTACTACATCTCTCTCTACTATGTCTTTCTCTCTCTCTCTCTCTCTCATCTCTTTTTGTGGCTATCGTTTTAGTCCAAATATGACTGGACATTATGCGTCTCTATGAGGAGAGTCTAATGGTGATGGTGGTATTGCAAATTGTGGTCGAAATCGACTGAATCTGAAGTTTTTTTTTCAAATTATAACACTGGCCGACCAATGTTACTATTTTAAAATAGTAACATTGGTAACACTGGGTGACTAATGCTACTATTTTGAAATAGTAACATTGACTGACCAATGTTACTATTTTAAAACGGCCATATCCGGTGATAGTTTTGGGTCGTACCTGACTGGGCATTGTGCATCTCAGTGAGGGGATTCTAATGGTAGTGGTGGTATGGCGAATCGCCGCTAAAATCGACCAGATATAGTAACATTAGTAACACTAGCCGATCAATGTGACTGTTTTGAAACAGTAACATTGACCAATGTTACTGTTTAAAACGGCCATATCCGGTGGCCGTTTTGGGCCATACCTGGCTGGGCATTGTGTGCTTCAATGAGGAGAGTCCAACTATGATGATGGTATGACGAACCGCCATCGAAATCGATCGAGTCTGAAGTTTTTTTTCCAAATAATAACATTGGGCGAGATGGATTTATTACCAAAAGTTGTCTTCCCCCATTCCCAAATCGTAGCAATAAAGCATATCACAATTTCAACTCTCAACTGTCAAGTAGCCAAGTCAAGGGACACATGGGTAGGACCTACGTGAGACATGGGTTAAATGTCCAACATGATTTGGTGTGCCACTGCAGCACCATATCACGGCTCCTCTCTCTAACATAATGAGATAGTGAGAGACAGAGGGTCCTCTCTGACTCTCTTCTGGACAAAAAGTGATGCATTGAGAATTGACAGTAGAATGATATCTCTCATGATTGGCCTTCTGAGTTTGAGAGGCAGCAGTGAGCAATACCTGCACTCTGGCAAACCCCATTCATACTCTAAGAAGAGAGGAGAGAGAGAAAGAGAGAGAATAGAAGAGGAGGAGTGTAGGTGTTGTGGGAGGAAGAAGATAAGGGTAAAAATGTAATTAGCATATTAGTGGTACCTTAGAGGGATAAAGTTTTTTGGACTGGACTTAAGTGTCCAAAAGTTTCACAAGTGGTACCGGCTTGAAATTTTCCCCTTTCTTTTCCAAAATTATTATTATTATTATATACATATATATAATACATATATTAAATAGTCAAAGTCGGGCCCAACTCAAAGGCTCGAAGCCCGAGGCCCGACCCAGAGGCCAAAGCCTTAGAGGCTGGGCCGATCCTCATTTTGAGGGCTAGACCTGACCTAAAGCCCGATTTAAGCCTAGGTCAGCAGTGACGAAACCATGAATTTTGATCATTGGGGGCACAAAGGTAGCGCGGGAGTGTAGGGCAATTCCCCCATAATTTTTTTGGGGGTTTTTTTTATGTAATGTATTTACGAATATAGACTGGAAACAAAAAAGAACACATTTTAGAATTAAAAGTAAGAAGAAAATATATTGTAATTTATCACAATTGTTTTTCACGAATTTTTATATTTTGAAAATGTGATATTACAACATCAACAATAGTTCCAAACAACTATTTTTCTATATATCTTTATTTAGAGTCCCCTCTCTCTCTCGAAAAGAAAGAAAAAATTAGAAAACTTTGGGAGAGGAGGAGGAGGCGCCTCCTCCTCTCCCCGCCCCCTCCCCCTCCCCCTCCCCCTCCCCTTATCCTCTTTTGCCCTTTTTTCCTCCCCTCACCCTTCTCCTTCTCCTTTCCTCTCTCTTTTCTCCCTGCCTCCATCTACCCTTCTCTGTTTCTCTCCCCCTCTTCTTTCCTCTTCTTTTCGTCCTATGAGTTAGATCGGCCATTTCTTCACCCAAATATGTTTTATTTTGTTATGTTTTTGTGTTTGAATAAGGATTTCGCAGGTTTTTCTTCTCCAGATTTTGATCTCCTCCATCTATCGCAGATCTTCGATCATTGACGTTCTCGGTGCTTCGACGACATAAATTTGGATTTTTAGTGATGAGATTTTTAGATTTGAGGAAGTTTGGCCTCTCTTGTAGATCCAAGTTGTAATCTGTGTTTTTTTTTCTGTTTAGTATTTGTTACCCGTCTTAGCCCGATAGAGTCGACCCGTTGGACAGTGGTTCGGCGGTGTGTGATGTAATCCAATGTTGTACAGCAATGCCTGGCGATATCTGGTTTATGTTTTATTACTTTGTTCTTTTTTTTTAGTCATTAGGTTGTATTCCACCTTTATGGTGGCCCTGAGTGCCTACGGGCCTCAGTTACTCAATTTATTGGGTAACCTAATACAATGAGGTCTATGACATTCTTTTCAAAAAAAAAAAGAAAACTCGTTTTCTATATAACATACAAGACAATCATAAAAAATTGATCACTCATTCGATTACAAAGTAAAAGGCAGTTGAGCTTGACAATGTAAAGGGCACACAATATAGTTGGGTTAGAGATTAAGGGGCTTCAGAATTGGGCTTGACAAGGTAAAGAGAACACAATAGAGTGGGGTTAGGGGTTGTGACTTAGGAAGATTGGGTCAAAGTTACTTAGTGGGCTTTAGTAAACTGGGGGCCCTATTTTTTTTTTTAACTGAGGGCTTATGTATGAAATCGTCAAGAACACATGTATATTTAGTGAAATTTTCAAAAGCCACTAGGGGCCCGTGCCCTCGATCCGTAAGGCATAGGTCTGCCTCTGCAGGCCGGGTTGGCCCGATGCCGACCCCTATCGGAAGGTATAAAGTCGGAGATGACAGGGATCATTGAGGAAAAGAAAATGCATAGACTAGGAAGAGCGAAGCTAGAGAAGGGAATAGAACTAATATGAAAGCAGAGTGCCACAATCCGTGTTCAGATATTCTGCTTCTCAATTATGCATGCGATGGTGACTTGCTTTGATATTAGTTCTTTCCCTCTCCTTTAAATATCTCTCTGTTTCAATCTCCCTCTTTTGATGTATTCCTTGATAAGATAAAATGTCCTATACAAAAAATTGGGAAAAATCAAAGTGCTTATAAGCTAAAATATAAAATCTCTCAAAATAGAGGACCTTTTAAAAACAAACTCAAACAAGCCTTGCGACATAAAATAAACAATACCTCTACAAGTGTCAAGTTGTTTGGGTTAATTCTTTTTACATGATATCGAAGGAGGCAGAGGCGGCTCTAAGATGAGGCGACCTAATAGTTGACTGTTTATAATGTCTTCACTTTAATGGATGATTATATTAATTGCGGTAACTCAGAGTCATTAAAACTAGTGATTATAAAATTTATTTTTTTATTTAGCTTGTTCTCTTAGTAATATAAAATAATATATATAATTCATGAATCTAGTATTTCAGATCAAGTTACATCCTTGTCCCTTGGGTCCCATATTTTCAAAAAATACTAGTCATATACTAGCATTTAACATTTTTCAAATCAAAAATAAATAAAGTTGAGAGAATTTTTTTTTTTAGAGTTTGCTTAAGACCCTCAAAATCTTAGTTACGCTAGTGGGAGCAAGACCCAAGTATGATGTAAGGTTTATTTACCTTCCCATTTGAGTCATCTATTAGGTTTTTTGGATGTTCTTATGAATAGATCACCATAATGTACAAATTAGTTGGTAATATATGATTTGATATTTTCAGAACTAATTATAAATGTGTAAAATATGTAAGAGCAATTTTCTATATTCCTCACTTTTCTAAATCACCAAGTTTTGCTTTTGTCAGATCCCCATCATATTGTCTGAAGCATATGATTTGATATTTTCAGAACTAATTATAAATGTGTAAGGGCAATTTTGCAAAATATATTTTCAGATCTCTCTGTATTCCTCACTTTTCTAAATCTCCAAGTTTTGCTTTTGTCACATCCTCATTATATCGTCTGAAGCATATGATTTGATATATATACACATATATGCTTTTCATTTTTGTATTAAGGATTATTTTCTTAGCAACATTCATTGCATGTAGCATTTAGCTTTTGAAGTTGACACAGACCAATCATAAAAGCAAGGTGTTGTTGCATGGTTGTCATTAATTTGCTTTTGTTTGTCTTGTCTTCACTCATCCCCACTTTCTGCTACTCCAAGGGTATCATTCTGTGCCATATTATTATTTGACTGGTTTGTTGCTATATATATTTTGTCTATTTGCATTGATCACTTGGACCACAAAAGAAATATTATTTATTTATTTATTTATACTCACACATGTTTTTTTATTATTCAATAGTTTTATTGGAGGAAAACCAAAATACATAATGGTAATGTTTAGCCGTTAATATATCCTTAACAAATGCTCTTGGAACACCCATTATCAATACCCTTGACTCTCTCGTGCACCCAAAATCCAACCACATATGAACCATTCTCATTAGTTTTATATGTTTCTCATCAAGGGCTTAATTATCAAAAAGCAGGTCAAGTCCAATTTGTGCAATAATTATAAGGTACTAAAGTTAGTTGTCAATTAACACAGTTGTGCTAAAAAATCTTGGATTGTCATTAGAAAAATACACCTTTTCTAAGAAAAACAGAGTTTTTTTTTTTTTTTTTTCTTTCTTTCATTCAAAAGATGTCAATTTGGCTGAGAGATTGACCCAAAGTAGTAGATCCAACAAATACCCAGTTGTTCAGCTCATAAACCAGTAAGTTGATTACACTAAAACTAAAATAAAGAATTTATGAAGTGAATACACGATTTTTTTTAAAGATGTACTGTTGTACATTTACATAAACTATTATAAAGAATTAGCCAGAAAACAAGCAGTTGTTTAGCTGATAAACTATTATATGAGATTTATCTTTCCCATATCAGACTCCTAGAAAAACATCCATATATTAAGTTAACCATGAAATTTCCATGAAATATTGAAGTCATGATATCTACCCAATTAATACACCTTATAGATTATGCCGCGTATCCTTGTTGGCCGTCCTCATTAGTGTTTACGGACTCAATTAAGGCTTGGTGTTGTAGTTTGAGCGACCTTTCTTCAACTTCCAATTCTGCAATATTTTCCAGAAGAAGTTGTTTTTCTGAGTCCCAGTTCTCCCGATTCCAGTCTGTTTGTCTTAAGATAGAAATTTCAATCTCAAGTTGTCTGAGTTCAGACACGCGATGGGAAGTGTCGGTAGCAGCCTACAAAGATTAAAGAAAGATACATTTATTCAGAAAGAATAGAGCTGGAAGGCAACAGTACTAAGTCATGCATATATGTTTCTTGTAATTGATTATTAACCCTGATCACTTACCAGCTGATTCGAATATAAATCCACCAGCCATTTCCTAGTCACAATACCATGATTCAAAGTATCGATATTGGATTGAAGTTGTTGGGTTTCCTCGGCTTCTGACTGAAAATGTTGAGCCATTGTGTTTCTTTCGGTCATCAAAACTTGATTTTCCAGCTTCAGACTTGTGTTCTCTTCATTGACAAATTGCAAATTCTCCTTCATTTTATTTTCTTGTTCCTGCATACACTATCACAGACATGAGACCTCAAGTTTTTCAATTGAAAATCCACATTTTGATTAATGTCGATCTGTTCTAGAATAATTCAATCATTTAACCTTTCTTCTCTGGCGGGATGCCTTATCAATCTCTCTCTTTTTTGCACCTTTTTGCTGTAGAGTATTGGACAGCCGAGATGGTCCGGCAGGTTGATTATCGCTTGCTTGATATTTCTCTAATTAACAGCAAGTCAACATTCATGATTCATGAAACAATTAAAACTTGTGAGAGAATTTCTCCAATTAAGAGAGTAACTAATAGAATTACCTTGACTCGGCATAGAGAATTGTCCCTCCATTTCCTGATCATCTACAAATTGCAGAAATAATTCATCACGAATATTGTCAAGTACCACATAACATGTATATTTCTTTTCAAGGCAAGGGAAAATAAGGTCAAATATTTCTAGCTAGTTAAAACTTCCTTGCACTACCAGAAACTAATTATCCAAATCTTAATGTCACTGCCGGACAACAATATTCCATATAATCCCAGAATAAGATTACTAAAACATGAATTATACCCCCAAAATATTGTTTTCATTTTCTGCTTTGGTTTAACTTTTGTTGGGTGAACCTATATGTATATATATAAATCCAAAGTTGACCATATAATAAAGAGTAAACTCTAGCAGCATTGAAAGATATAACAGATCTAACAAATTATGAACAGATCCAAATATTCAAGATCAATCTTCATGTACATGTATCCTTAATTGTTAAACTATTTGAACAAAAGATAAAGGAAGGGTATGCAATTAATGATATAAATTGCTTACCCTCTGAAGTGAAGTCCAAGTTGTTATCCATGGTATCCTTCTACAAATCTTCCCTTTGGTTTATAATCAGTACTTATCAAAGCTGACAAGAGAACCCCTACCGCGAGATGGTGGTGTGGCAATTTGCGACAAACTCGCGATGATTAGACATGATCGCGTGATGATAATACATATGTACCTTTTAAGTTCATGATTAGCACTGTTCTCTCATCACTTTCTGTCTGTACCTCCATTTCGGAGTCTAAGCTTTGAATTATTTTTCTGGTACTCAAGTTCGTCCAAGAGGACTAATGGAGAAATACAGGATACCGACATCCCCAGATTTAACGAGTAGACATCTTCCCTCAACTTTTGGTGATGGTAAGGACAACTTATTCTATCTTTTTCAGACCTTTATTCATCAAATTCTTTGTATCATGAATGTGTTGTTTACTCAAATCAATAAAGATCTTACCAGATCTCTGCTTGTGTGTAGTCCGTATATCTTCCTAGATTATTCTACGGTTCGATTCTGGTGCCATTCCTTTTGAAGTTCTGTTTCTGCCTTTATCTTCGAAGATGTAGTGAAGAAATGGAGATAGACAAAGTCTCCTATATATGGCTTGTTTTTGCATCTTGCACAATCATTGATAGAATAGCAGTCGACAGTCATGTTGAATGTTTTATTGTATCTTATTGTTTTTCTTCTTGTTTTGCAGGCAATATTGGAGCCATTCTTGAAGAATCACAAAAGCGTTTCAGCTTCCCTGAACAAGGTACCTTAGACTTGGGCTTACTTAATGCAGGAGTATCACAATTTACTCAGGTTGCTGGTACAAGCAGAGGAGTAAATGTGACAATTCCAAACCATTCAGATGAACCAATTATATCTTCTCGAATTCCAAATGCATGCGATACTGGAGGAAATTTTCCTAAAAGTGAGACAAAGCTTACCGAGAGCGAAAAGAAAAGATTGTGCGGCAAAGCTTACCGAGAGCGAATGAAGGTAAATTTGTGTCTTTTAAAGAAGTTCATGTCTTGCTTTTTTCACTTGTTTGTATTTCCTCTGGCAGCTTGAAAGAAAGAAGAGGGAGTCTGATTTAGCAGTGGTTGGCAGCGAAAATAAAGTTTGGAAGATGGAGAATGAACGGTTGAGGTCAGAGATCGATGTGATGTATCAAAGTCTGCAAGCAATAGCAGGTGAGAACCAGATACTAAAGACTCAAGTACGTTGTTTGAAGAGAGAGATGAATCAACAAGTAGTTCTCGTGGACGCATTTTCACATAAACAAGTAAGATTTTCCATTTCCTTTATTTCACAGGTTTCTTTGTCCTTTAACATGTCTTGTAGTTTTTGAATATTTCCTTGGTAAAAGAAGATTTTTCCTCTGAGTACTCACCATTGAATGCTCATTGAGTTCCATCTTTGCATTCCAAGTGTCATGTTGAGTTAATTTTCTCACAGCTGCTGCAAAGTCATGAGGATCACCAGCTTTTAATGCTTAGACAAGAAAGAGAGAGACTGCTCGGAAATGTCACCTGGAATCCTCAGATGGAAGAGAAGAAACAACTTTTGGTGAGAAAAGTCAATTTGGAGCATCATAACAGAGCCTTGAAATTTCAAGTTCAAGCTCTGTGCGAGAAGATCTACAACGATAAAAACCATGAATAGAGACAACTATGAGGGGGGTTTTTTTTTTTTTTAAACATGAAATCGTTCTGATTCCATCTCTTCCACTTAGGCTCCTGTTTTGTTTAGCCGCTTCTTCACGGGTTTTGTTTCTACTCACTTCTTTGAAACCTTTGCTCTCAGCTTCTCCAATGTAGCCTCTATTTGGTTTGGATTTTGTAAGGGAGGAACAGATGAGTAGTTGCATAAGGGAGGATAAAAAAAGAAAAGAAATTTGAATGTACCTGGCTCATTAAAATACAAGATCTAATGGTACTGACCTGCCTACTTCTATTTGTCATACAAAGGCACCGTACCCTGTTCTGTGTCTTCACTGACATGACTGATTCTTCAATAATCTGTTAAAATTGTTGGTCACAGTTAAACTAATCAATATTTCAGACTAAAATTGAAGAGAAACATGAGGGAGGAAGGGATAGAGAACTTCCTTTGAGAAGTAAATATGCACATATCTAATTCTTTGTCAAAACATTATGATTAGCAAATAATAATCTTAACATCAGCGCTACAATTCACAACCACAAAAGAAATAATGCCAAATCCATATGCTCAAATCCATGAATAACAATGGCATTTATAAATTATGATATGTAGCCAGATCATACTTTCATTGCACCCACTGCTACTTCAAGAAATAACCATATGTGTAGGGTAAAGACTATATGTTGAAAGGAAACCACTACCGTTTCAGGGACAAACTAAAAAACCAATAATTTATTCAGTGGCGGTAGATTAACAGATCAACAGTAAGTACATACTGCAGTCTGCAGGTTATACATTTCCCTCAACATTTACAAATATATCAACTTCTGCAACCTGAATTTCTTTCAGAATTTGTACATTAACCTTGCAGCCAGCTAAACTACCCAGATTGTCTCATACATGACCACCAAGTTGGATATGCATTTTTCACATCTCATAAGTTTGGAGTCATGATTTATGGATACAATAATATATAAGTAGCTGAATATATTATGACTTAAAACTTTCACATGAAAACATAATACTTTTAAAGAGAGGAGGAGGAAGGGATGTTATAGAGTATAACGTGACCAACTTATTAATTAAGAAATACTTTGTTATGGAAGTCATTATCATTTTAAATCCAAGGTGCACCGGCAGTAATTCGTACCCAAAAAGCTCTGAGCTACGACTTGTCTCGAAGTTCAAATCACATTCCATTGGAAAACCCATTATGAAATATGAAGGATGGAAAAAATCATATGGTGCCCATTCAGCAGTCCACTGTAAGGCAACCAAACTTCAATCATTGTCTACCCTGCAAAGCATAGCCAATTTGTGTCACAAAATTGATTGAACTTGGATACGAATGGTATTTAACAAAGGCAAAAACTGAACTTTTAACAGTTCATCAATATGCCATATTGTCATCCCATGAATGAGATATTACATCAGCTCCATAATTATGAACCTCACTAGCAATAAGGAATATGCTAAAATTTAAAAAACTGCATATACATTATACACTCAAGGGGTCCAGATACGCATGATTCCATTTGAAGCACTCTTACATCTAGAAGCATAACATAGAAGATCAGACAGTCTTTTTGCCAAGCTTTAGAAAGAGGCAGTTAAGAAAATCATCTAATCCAAGTAGAAAACTATAGGACTACTCAAACCCACAAGCATTTCAATAAAGGAAACGAAAAAATGGATATTTTATCAAGAGTTGTTGGATTTAGCCTAAAACCACATCAAGGAGTAGCCTAAAACCTTCTCCTAAATCTATTTACTGGAACAATGTGATGTTACCAGGAATGGATGCCAGCAAAAACATTTATTTAAAGGGATTTGTGAAGAATCAATTTAACAAAATCATGCCACTTATATAAATTGTTTAACACAAGAAACAACTTCAAAGTTTCTCATAAGGATAAATGTACCAAGATTATGAAGCAAGGATTCCTTTGATAAAAGGACTTTCCATGGTCATGTTTTGATACTGAAGTTCCCTATCTTCAGACTATGGCCAACTCTGATAACGTGAGTACCAAAAAGTCCCGTAATTCAAAATAGCAATCTTCCCACTACAAGTAATTAGCAGTAATTTGTGCATAAAGTGGTCTTCTGAATTCAGTCATACGTCTACCAAGCTTTATGAAGTGGTATTTCTCTGAGAAAGCTCAATCTCCACCAAAACCAAACTCCTCCACACGCCTACCATATAGATTCCTACACATGCCCCCACACACATACACAAGACACACTACCTCACAACATTCTCCACCACATCTTAGCAACCAACAGAAATATCAAAGACATCTACAGTAGACAACTTAAGCTACTTAATTTTTCAAAAAGCATATAGACATTAAGGAGTACTTGCATTAGCTGGCCGATTCAAGTTTGTTTTCTCAACAAGACAGATAATTGAATTGAGGTTCTGAGTATATTCTGCATCAGCAGATTGCTCAGTTTTATAAGTACATTCTAGACCAAAACAAAAACATAAATTGATTAAACAAAAACGTCTGATGGCACCAATAAAATTGCCGGACCGGCCCAGACGCATCAAGGTGTGATTTTTTCCATAGAATAATGAACACAGATAGCAATGATTATGCCGAATTACTTTAAATTTTTCTGTTAATTCGGTTACGACAAAACCAGAAGTGTGGGTGGGGGGGCATATAACCACTAAAAGAGCCAGTGTATGAGTAATGTGTAACACAATATTCAACATGATTGTTCCATGCTCAAGTTAAAAATTAAAGATCTGATTATGGCCAGAAGACACATATGCATAGGCTAGGCTAGGATTTGGGGAAACCAACAGTAATCAGATTCCTTCCACCACAATCTGAAGAAATAGCAAATTACACACCAGAAAGACACATAGGCATGGGCTAGGGTTTGGGGACAGTAATCAACCTCCACCATTTCCGCCGCAAAGAAGGCAAGCACCACGAAATCGAGATTGAGGGTCCTCAATCGCCAACTTGTTGTGCTAAAGCCTTTTGACGCAATCTGTCAAAGAAGAGAGCATTTCATATTTCATGGTGCTTGCCTTCTTATGCGGCGGCAATGACTCGGTCTCTGAGCCGCTTCATAATCTTGTTACATTTCTCCTTCTGAGAAACTATCAAGTTGTTTCTTGTGTTAAAACAACCTACAGTAATAAGTTAAGTGATAAGAAGATAGTCCCAAGTAATACATAGAGAGCCCAAGTAATAGAACGAGGCCTCAAATCATGGCAGGCCCAATACACCAAGTCAGCATACGTCTCTTGAAATAGAATCTACGAGACAGGGGACGAATCCTTTCAACTTCTGCTGTTGATCTTCATATCTATCGCCACTGAATAAATTATTCGTTTTTTAGTTTGTTCCTGAAACGGTTTCCTGTCAACTGGAGCAAACATTTCTTTGTAATCAATGCCAAACTCCACCCTTCGCCACAAGCCTTGCCTTGTATTTGTCAACTTTTCTTTCTTTCTTCAGTTTTGTTTTATAGACCCAGTTTGCACCAATCGACCTTTGTCCTTTAGGAAGATCGACCAACTCTCAAGTCCCATTTTTCTCAATGGACCTGATATCTTCATCCATGGCTTTTCACCATTTTGATTCCTTGTTTGCTTAGTGAAAAGATATAGGATCACAATTTGTAAACAGGGGCAAATGATTTAGTCTATCCTCATCTAATTCATCAAGGTTGTCTATCTTGTAGTCCAACATCCATGCTTGTCTTTTTCTCGGGCATAGGGGCTTGTTGAGCTGCTCTGGGCCTCTGCAGATGGTTGAGAAGCACTAGTTATGGCTGCTGGTGAGTCTGGCAGATTTGTGGAAACCGGTGATGGCTGCTAGAACTTGCTTTCTTTCTCTTTTTCTTCAAATGGTGCTGAAATGTGTTGCTTTGAATTATTAACAATCCATGAACGCTTCATTTCTTCATCAAATATAACATCTCGGTTGATGATGGTTTTTAGGTGATGAGATTGCAGAGCTTATAAGTTTCGGACTGCTCATTGACACCAAGAAAGATACATTTTCTCCTTTGTTGTCCAACTTTTGCCTCTTCTCATCTGAATCATGGGTGCCGAGCTGTAGAATTTCTACAGTAGAGCCCACTGTAAAATCAATATGAGTGTCTAAATATTTTTCAACATGAAAAATGTATATAATGTTTTCGATTTATATCCAACGGCTCAGGATTGTCATGCACTTTTCATGTTGAATTTGATTACAAAAAATATATCGTTGGATTCGTAACACCAATCATAATATCAATATAATTTTTCAGATTTTTTATAAAAATTTTAAGTTCCTTATGAAAACAGTGGGGGCTGCTGTAAAAAAAATTACAACAGTCCCCTGTCATCCCTGAATCATGCGCAAAAGCTACGCAACCAAAGACTTTGAAATGATCTACTGCTGACTTTTGTCAATTCCAAGCTTCTTCTGGTGTAATATTCTTGACAAGAAGTGTACGGCACCTATTATTCCCAATGTCCGTGTATGAGCAATGTGTTTCATAATATTCAACATGATTGTCACAGAGACCAGTGGTGGTATTGCGCAATGCAAGCCAAAGTGCACCTTGTGTAGCTTGAAATTAACATAAGTATAGACTTCCAGCTTTAATGCAAATGCAGAGATTTTGCCAATATAAGTCTACGAGGTAAAACATAGTTGATATTAAAACAAAGTGATACTGTGTGAGAGTTATAATAGTGAGTCTCACTTGTCATCTCACTGACAAAAAAATCCGTGCTTATCAAAGAAAACCAAAAAAAAATTCCGCATTTTACACTTGAATTTCTATATAAAACTATAAAAGACAAAGCCTGGACAACAAAATTTAGCGAAACCTCTCTCCTCGTCAGTCATTTCATTAGTGATATCATAAAAGATAAATTAAAAAGATAGGTCATTTTCACTACATATCACAATATCCAAGTGTTCGGACTTTGATGGTCAGTTCCAATGAACCAAAATAAAATACTAATAAAGTTTGTTCACCAAACCATTTTCTATTGAATATATCTTCTTTCTTCTTTAAAGATTCACATAGTTTTTTTTTTCTTTGTTAATATTAATAAGGTTTTAAGGTTTCCATTATATGACCACTCGATAATTGTTCTTTTGGTTTCAATCATGTCAGTTTGTGTTGGTGTTACAAAACTTATTTTATATCGCACACACTATATAAGAAAGGGAGTGGAAAAATCCCAAGAAAAAAAAAACCTAAGAAAAAAAAAGAGAAAATATTGTCGATTTGGTTCGAGCATCGCGCGATTCCGGAACCTATTTTTCTCTCTCATTTTCTTGGAACCGATATTTTAATTAATCTATATAACTAACTATATTTTTGAAGCCCAAACTCTTCGAAACACAATCAGGGGCATACCAAGAGGGAAGTCGGTTCCATTTTGGCATCCTCCTACGGCGGGTAAATACAAACTAAATGTCAACAATGATAATGGCCATGATATTTACAATCTTATACACATTGTAAAATTTAAATCTTTAATTGGATAGCTATATTAAAAATATATAGAAATGCGAGTTCCATTTATAACTTCACTTCAACGGTGGTGTTAGAAATTAATTCACTTATAAATCACTTTGATTTATCTCAACTTTATGAGATATATATTTTATCCTAAACACTCTCTGCACTTGTCAATTCGATTGTGCGAGACCCAACAATTAGACTATACATGTTAGTTCTTTGTGGTATCCCTCACTTTGTAAGTGATCTATAAGGGCATATAAAGCATTCATACGGACATCCAAAATGCCCAACAAATGACCAAATAAGAAAAGTAAGTGTGATATCATATAAAAATTCCAACGCAAATAATTTATAAATGTATTGTTTGTTTTAGGCCTCAAAACCCACACCCAGGGGTGGAGGATGGGGACTACACTTGATTGTAGCCTAGTGCAGATTTTTCTTTTAAAAAAAAACACTTAAGCAGAATCTCGTTCTTTGCCACTGCGTTCTCTCCGCCGTGTCAGATTCTTGATTCTTCTCCGCACCATTCGCGCCTCTTCCAGATAGTTTCTAGGTCTTTCCTTCTTTTATTTTGATCAGAGATATTTTCGTCCTGGGCCTTTACCTTAAAGGCCTGTCTTTACTTACTTGGGCTCTTTATCATGATCTCATTATTGGGCCTATATATTTTCAGGTCCATCTTTTCAAGTCCATCTCTGGACTTCTTCTTTACAATGTTTATTTTATTGTTTTCTTTACAGGTCAAAGACCTGATACATACAAAATGACACAAATGTTACATCTGTGTCGTTTTGTATCAGAAGTATTGCAGAACATGTTGTATTTGAAGGCTCAAGTAGCCGTTGTAACATTACTGTTTTGAAATATATCAGTACATGAATTTCTTCTCTTCTACTTCTTCTTCTTCTTCCTTTCGACTACTTCTTCCTTTTCAACCTATGTTTGATTTCAATGTGTTATCAAGATATTTAACTTTCTTCTGGGAGGTTGTAATTTGTGAAGAGGTGCAATCCAACTTAATTAACAAAATATTTTAATTCACACTTTCACAAATGTTCTAATCTTCTAGAATAAAATAAGAGGTGTAATGTTATAGTTCTTAAAAAAACATTCCGGAGGTGTTGCCCCCGGACCCCGCCAAACTTTCTTGGCCACATCAAAGATATATGTTTTTAGTAGTAGTCTCCCCTAACATTGAATCCTGGCCAAGCCCCTGTCCGCACAATTTTGTTCTTCAAAAGATCTTCTATAATTGAGAGGTGTTGAATATTAACTTATAAGTACTTTGATTTCTCTCAACTTCCCGATATGGGACATTTTATCTTTAACAAGAAATGTATCAAATAGGGACAGATTGAAACATAGAGATATTCAAATGGCGTAGGAGTTTTAAAATGCTAAAGAAAGGAATCGCGCCTTAAAGGAATCAAAGAAATTCCCAGTTCAATGTGTTGGAAGGAGTTGGGTTGTTAAGAGTTGAGTTTAGGATTTGAAATCCTTATTTGGGAGAAAGGTGAGTTGGGATGTGTTGAATGTGTTTTTCTTTCATTCTGCGTCACATTGAATATGGTAGAGACAGTGTCAGGGGATCGATGTAGGGAATTTATGTAAGCTCGATAACAATTTAATATCATATTACAATACAAACATAATCTTTTACATTTCTTACTAAATCAAATTCATACTTGTTTGACATGTAACACTCAAACTTATCTTTTATTTTTAGTTCACGCTTTTTTCAACATACCATATCCATACATAAAACTCCTTCATAACATTACTGGTGTGTGTGTGTGTGTGTGTTAGGCTTGCATACGCCACAAGATTGTCCATCATAATCGTCAAAGCAATTTTCATTGGTTTTACTCGGAAATCAAATACCTGCCAATGAGAGGATGTAAGTAATGTTGTAAGCAGTGATCAAATTCATTCTAGAAAGGGAAGTCATATGCAGTAATGGTTAGACATCTTTTGATTTCAACCGTAACATGTATTGTATTACCATTCATGTTATTAAATGCTTGGAAGATATGATCGGATATTACTCATGCAAACCTTCGTGCATGTGATGTAGGACTAGTGGCAAAATATTTACTAAGAAAACCGTCTTGTCAACCATGTCAAAACGAATTTTCCAATCAAATTTCTCACGATTCTAACATCGTGGCTTTTCAATCATATTAGTTGGTTTTCTTTGTAAATACTTTACCTCTAGTCCTACATCAGCATGCTTACACGTTCTTGTGTATATTAACCACCTAATATTTTTCTCACCTAACTGATAATATCACTATACCCACATGTTTGTACCTGACGTTAAATAGTTGCCCCCTTTTAAACAAGATTTTGAGTTGAGAGTAATGACTTTATACGTACACATACTTGCTTAAAAACCTTTGCATGTGGTTTATATGCTAATTTGAATCATTTATCTAACTTTGGACATATAGACATTTCTTTTCCATTTTCTAGGTAGATTTTTGTAGATATCCGTTCTACTTAGCTTGAACAAAAACTGGAAGTGGAAATTGTGAATTGAGAAAGCTTATAAGAAGCAAGCAATAATGGAAAACCAACCGGAGAGAGCAGGTAAGTCGAGCAACCAAAGCGGAGTCCTTTTGAGCTCTTGCATTTATGATTCCGAACATCAAATTTAGCTTCATTTGGATGTTAATGCTATCCTTTGCAATGAGCTCCGTTTCTTGCTTCAGCTTCTCGCGCTGTGACTGGTTCTCCTCAAGCCTCTCTCTCACTCTCCTTTGACCCTCTCTAATACATCTTTGCTCTTTGCTAATCTCCGCCATCTCTTCTCTTAACTGCCTTATTTTCCTCTTTATTATCCTCCTCTTCACATGCTGAAACGGGCCAAACCAAGAAAAGAAAAGAAAAACAACACAAAACACAAAACAAAAAACAGTTACATATATGACTAATACATAGAATAGAATGCATTACTGCAGAACAACAACATCTAAGAAAGTTAATAATTGATTAAATACCGATTTCGTGCTTCTTCTCAATTTGAGACCTGTATTGCGTGGAGCAGAAGATCGCAAACTAAGCATTGGTAAAGGCTTCATGGTTTTGAAGTAGATGTGCATCAGCGGCTAATTAAGCATATATAAATAAATGAATGAATGTACGTAAAGGTAATGGTGAATGTGTACGCAAGCACGGTGAATATTACCGTTGATTCCTGAAAAGTGAAGACAGAAAACTAACAGATTGAATTGACAAAAGAAAGCACCCTTGATTTGATCATTGGACGTAGCTCCGACGTTTTTTGAATTGAGAGGCGTACGTTATTATGTCCCCACTTTTGACAATTATTAAAAACGCCAGGATTTGGAGTCAATGGTCGGCATGGCTTTGTTAAAGAAATTCTGCTAGCATCGCGCGTCGTAGTACAGCAGTCGCGCGAGGGAGATCGTGCCGCGGTCGGTTGGTGCCTCACAGAGTCACCGAGAAGCCAAGACCAAGATCTGGTGAACGCTGATACCGAGCCGACATGGGATAGCTAATATTTCTATAAAATAAATGGTATTACAAAAATAAAAATGATAAAGATTTCAACTTTTGAGTTGACGGCACAAAATTTGAATTTGTTGGCTCCATATGTCACAAATGATGCACATAAAATCATATGCGTACAATTAAGCAGTTAAGATAGTTGAGATATCAACTATTGAGATACCTATCATATATAACTAAAAAAAAGAGTCAAACAAACACACACGCTATCAATCTTAGCTTTTAGAATTGTACCGTGCATCAAAATTGTATCGGTTGGAGGGTTGAAATTTTTGAGGTTTAATCGGTACGATGAAGGTTGAATCGTTGATTATAATACACAATAAATTAATACATATTTACACTCATATATTATATAAGATAAATTTTATTTATACCACAAAAACTTTTAAGTTTACACCACTTTTAAAATTCTTTTTATTTAGATCCACATCCTTATATGAAATACCTAATACACCGTTAAATGAAAATAAATATCAAAAATATATATTGTTAGGTTAGTTGTGTGTGGATGAGAGGGTCAGTAAATTTGTTCACATTTAAACCATTAGATTTAGGTTATATCATCCAACGGATATCGTATTTTATCTATTATTTTATTAATTAAAGTCTCCCCGCTCTCAATTTCACCAAATTTACACCATTTAATCAATAGGTATAGTCAAATCCAATGCAACCATGCATTGAATGGTGGAGATTTGACGGAATTAGCTGGACTAATTACAGCTCCCCCTATCCCATCAATAACTCCTCTCTCGCAGTTTCTTCTGCAAAAACATCGAACAAGACAATCTTGTTTTTGAAACTTCTAGTGTTGTTTATCTTATTACCAATGTTACTGGATCTATCTACCTTCTTTGACATATCAATTTTAAAAAAACATGAATATTTTTAATATCCCTTTTCTTTCCATCTCATTAGATAATAACCCTTGCATACAAGATCTTGAAATCACCGTCGTGTCGGACCCACTAATAATTGGCCTTAAGATTGATGGCAACGGTGGCAACCCATGAGGAAGAGAGAGGAGTAGTGCACAGTGAGAAGAAAAATGGAAGAGAGAAGTCGTGATGAGAGGGCAGAATAAGATGGAAAAAAAGAGAGGCTTAAACAATTTTATCTTTTTTTTTTTGAGAGAAATACGAACTTCTATTAAAACAACGCAGCACCATACATAGAGGAGTAGACTCCTCGATTACAAGATAAAAATAAAAACACTCCTACTACATCAAGGGTAAAGGATTGACTCAGGGCAACAACAAATGTCGCAAACAGGCTAAAATAGAGTTTAAACTCGTTTGAAGAGGCAGACAGGGGTCTGAAAGCAGCAAAAGCACGATTAAGGATTGCCTTGAAACCTCGCCAGAGAATGGAGCATGTACTGTAGTCTTGAGACATATTCTTTACAACCTGATGCAGAGTAGTCAAAAGACGGACGTCGTCGCCGTCGTCGCCGCCAGATAAAGCCTCATCGTTGTCCAAGAAAATCAGATCTGGACAAGAGAGGAGCCAAACCACCATATCGGTGGACGAAACCCTTAGATCTGAAGGAAAATCCATCAGATCTAGAGGGACAAACACAGAACAAAGGAAAACAGACTAAAATTTAAAAAGTAGAGTTGGAGGTGGAGAAAAGTGGTTGTGGAGGTGAAGGTGGGTATGGAGGTGGTTAGAGAAAGGGAGTGGGGGTGGTTGGGGGTGGGTGTGGAGGTGAGTGGGGGAGGAGGAGGAGAGACCTCTCCTCCTCCACGGCTGCACTTTTGCTGGAGTAGTTGAGAGAGTTTGGAGAGAGAGAGTTTAAGTGTAATTAGATATAAAACAATTTTATCTTTAATTTTGAATAGAACATCACAACCGTTGGATGATATAAACCAAATCTAATGGTTTAAATGTGAACATGACAATTTAATTTTAAATAGAAGTGTGTAAGGGTATTTTAGGTTAATTATTATTAATTTGATTTAAACTTATACTAAATTGGTGTAAATTTATAAAATAAAATTTTGTAGTGTAAATTTAATAATTTTTGACGTGTAAGTAAAATTTCTCATTATATAAATATAAATAAATTAGTTATTTTGTTCTAAGCCCGGCCCAAGCCTTGCCTAGTATTTGTCTATTTGATCACTTGTCTTACTCTTGGAAATATATATTTCAATAATTGTACTTCAAATGAATATTAGGCTTCCAATGGACCGTACAAACACAAAGCTCAGTCCATTGACAGGCAAAACTTCTAAGTTCTAACCCAATAAACTCCCCAACCTTATCCTACCTCCTTCCAATATAGCCGCATATGACATCGTCTTCCATGGATATTGGTTAACTTTAATTTGTGCTTCACCCTGCCATCATAACCAAAGATACACCAACCACAAAGACGCACACATCTTTCTCTTTCAATATAACCCAACCTTATACTCATAAACAATTCAAAACCCATGCATGTGACGTGGAGGTCTTTGCGAATGAGTTTCTGGACTGTTTGGAGCGTTGAAAGTTCAAGAAACGAAGTCCAGTTTAGTGGTTTATCTGTAAACCTAAAAGTGGCCGTAACTTTTTGATCCGCTTGAAGTTATGAGGCCCATAATATCTTTTTAAGGACCGATTTGAAATTCACATGGGGTAACCGGGGTGAAAACAGGTTGAAGAGTTCAAATTAGGACCAGAAAACGGTGTTTAACCTCTCTGCGGAGGTATTTTAGTTTTTTTTGGATTTCTTTATTTGTTGTCAAGTAGTGTTCGGTTTTCTAGACTTTTTAGGGTTTATGATTCATGTATATATGTCATTAGGAGAGTTTTGTGGAAAGATATATTACTTTTGTCTTCAATAAGAATTTTGATTTTATTCAACTCTTTGAGTTTCAAAATTCCGATTGCGTCAGCATGTTGCCCAATCTCCTCTTTTGCCCAAATTCCCCTTCTTCTATCTCCATAAACAACCTCTCAAATCCTATTTCACTATTCTTTTCATTGATGTCGCCAAAGAAGACAAGCCCATATCCACCCCAAGAAGTTTCTGGCAAACTCGATGTCGCAAATCAAATTCCATTTCTAGTTGCCGTCGAGAAATCTCCATCAAACTCGAAGACAAACCCGTATCAAACTCATGTCGCCGTCGAGAATCTTTGTCGGCGGAAAGGTGAACTGGTGAAGCTTGCTGGTTACTTACTTGGACGATTTCTTGTTTTAGAAAACCGGTGGTTTACAATCTAACCTCCAAATCACGGTACAACCGCCTGTTAGGTTTAATGTCTTATAACATGAGCAAAAAAACAGGCCGCACAGCCGATTTCAATATTCTTGATCCCAATAGTAAGTTAGAAACTTGGAATAATTAATTTTGATGTATTAAATAAAGACTTGGTAGGTCTAGTGCGAATGATGCTGAAAAATGAAAACCTCCTAGAATGGTAAGCATGCTATTGCTAGCTATCTTGTTAATTTAGGTGCTTGTTGTACCACATTCCAACCCTTCATAATCTATTAATCTTGGAGAAAAAGAAAAGCATATCATATATTGATACTACATTATTCATATATCTTGTAGGAATACAACTGACCAAGTCTGCCATTGAGTGCATAGTTCAATAAAAATAATATAATGATGAACAATACTTTTAATAATTTGAACTCGAAAATTCATATTTTACATGCTTTCGTGTCAATATCATAGTGTATTTTCTCACATAGTACATCACCTTGTAGTCGGAGAACCTTATTCTCATGCTCCAAATTCCCAATATTATGTACAAGTTGTGCTTTGTCCATAACCCAATTGTCCCAATTAATTTGTCTTAATACCATGATCTCATTCTGAAGCTTTTTGACCTCAAGCTGGTGATTCTCATTATTCGACACATCGTCCTGCTGTCAAAAGAATCAAACAACAATCAACACAAATTCATAAGGCCCAATCATAGCATTAACTTCTTTTTTTTGTGATCGAAAATTCCTCAGCTCAACATGTTTATTGAACAGTTGAACCAGCTCTAAACTCAGGCCACCAACCCACTTGCTGGGCCTAGGAGGAACAAAGCTGTGCAAATTTGATGTTTCCACAGAAATTGGACAATTCAAAGAGGACAATATTGTTGGTATAAGTGGGATAAGCTTTACGACATTCCATATTTGCAAGAAGTTACCATAACTTGACTTCACTATCCCAACCAAAGCTTATTTGTTAAATCACAAACATTAACAATAACAATGAATAACCAAACTTCACAAAACACGAACTTGTAAATCACAACTACACTGAAAATATGGCCAACATTGCAATCACAAATATGTATATGGTGTAATTCAGAAAGGGAGAGGAATTGTACTTGGACTTTCTTTAAGAATGAATCAACGAAAACTTGTTGGTTGGTCATGTTACTCTCCAACTTGCGAATTTCCATGTTCAGGTCCTTTGTCTCTGTTTCTGCCGATTGCAAGCTCTTGTTTATAGATTCTTTTTCCATCATCAAATTTCTATTCTCATTATGCAAATTTGTATTTTCTTGACGACCAAGCTGATCCAACTGCCATTCCATGTTCTTTTTGCTTTCCTACACCCAAAATAACAAATAAATAAAACAAATTCGATGATGAATAAAAACCAAAAGGCATGCATGATGAAGCATTGATATCAGAAAAAGAAATCAACATTTACCTTGCATCTCTCTCGATATCGTCTGTCGATTTCTTTCTTGGAAAGAGGTGGAAGAGATGGATTCCTACCCCCGCACCGGCGGACTGAATGACTCGTCCCAGCTTCAGTTGGTGCTAATCCTTGTAGTGGTTGGTGATTCGACTGATTTTGTGAAGTTTGATAACTTTGATTTAACTCTGTACAGTATCCTCAGTAAGATAGATACTAATTGGCTTGCAACAATATGGATAATTTATTTAGCATGATGCACATAAGTACATGAGACGCCGGATTCCGACAACCATTTCGGCTGAAAATTGGTTGCTGAAAATATGCCTCGTCGGTGATCAGAGAGGACTTTGGAGTTGGCCGAATCAGCATAGGGATAAGGCGGGGGTGCTACGACTTCAATCTCAATTTTCAGTATGATTTAGGCAATGGCTGATCGATAAAGATTTGTGTGGGGTCGGGAGCTTAGTTTTGGTAGGTCAGTCGTCCAAAATGATGGCTATATAAATAAATATATTATCTATCTAAAACAAAGTATATTACCTTGATTTTGCCAAGTGAGATCCTTTTGCAATTCTGCAAAATCGAGTCCGGTATTACCTGCAACAAACACTAAGATTCGAATATCAATTGAGTCAACCTCTGCATCTACAACCTACACAACCCAGATCAGATCTTATATATTTGGAAACCATAACTCTACAATTCTTACCCATCTTTCCCTATTTACGGTTAATATGAACTACCAAAAGTAGCATTAGCTACTAACAGAATAAATTGCCTTTAACACAGAAACAGTAATAAAACACTTACATGGATTATAGACTAGAACATCATCAGTACTATAACCTTCCCAATCATTGTACTCTGCCCCTTCAGTTTCTCTATAGAGATCTGACGATGAACCAGGGTATGACATTACTTAACTGCAAAAGAAACTAATTAAGATCGACGGGGTTAAATGTGAACCGAAGATCTTAATCAGAAAAGAAAAACAGAGAGCACACACACATATATATAGAGAGTGAGACTAACAAGATATATATATTTCGCACGATGTCGCGCGAATACTTGCGATTCCATTGATGATGGAAAGAGAGGTGGGTCGGTCGGCTGTCCATCACCTATCTCTCTCAGATTAGCTTTTTGAGTCAACAGTTAAAATCCAATAAATTATACTCTATTATTTAGGGCCCTAGATGGTCCACACGCATGTACTGCTCTATTTTCTTTTGTGTTAAGGACAGGGAAAGTTGAGTCACCTAATTAATGAGAAAAGAAAGCACACTTGATTTAATCATTCGACGTTTTTGAATTGTGGTGTAGAAGTCGCACGCTGTCGTGGAGAATCGCGCGGTGTGTGGGGACTATGGTTCGAGTGCAACGTCACACTCATACCCTGTTATTTCAACCACGCCACAAAATATGACTAGGGCTGTTATTGGTATGGTAAATTATCCATTGGTATACCGTTACCGACATATTGGTTACCGAAAATCACAGAAAACTGGTATACCGTTACCAATACTTCGGTATGATAAATTTACCGCTACAATTGGTAACGGTAACGGTAAACAAAGTTCAAAATCGGTAAATTTCCCGATTACCGACATATATTAAATATATATTAATATTATTAGTTTTATTTAAATTAATTTGATTATGACCACTAGATTATTCATCTCCTATAATCTAAACCATTGATTAATTGATTTTAGGGTTATAACTTAATCTTATTCTGATTAACTTATTCTTCATATTTACCAGTTTACCACTTACACAGCCCTAATACCTACGACCTCTGTCCTCTGCCTCTCGTCGTTCACCTTACCTTCTTACCTTTCTGACTTTCGAGGTTCGATTTTCGATCAGGAACACAACCTCTACCTCTCATCTGTGCACTGAACGTCTGCACCTTACCTTTGGCTATATCTGATCTCTCCGACTCTCCCTAGTCTTTATCGGCTCTCATCTCTGCCTCGCTCGGTGCTACACGCCTACAACTTTTCAGACGGGACGCTCACGATTTCTACCTATCTCCTGCCACCAGTACACGAGTCTATCATCTCTGCCTAGTCTTTCTCTCTGATCTCTCATCTTGTCGTGCCTCACTACCTCCAAATTGGTAACTGGTAAGTCAAGTGAACAACATAGGCTTTTGAGTTATGATTTCTGAATTTGCCTTGAACTTGCCTTCAATAGTGAAATAGGGAGATTTTTGTAAAAGGATACAGTAGACATGGTCAATCAATTTACTTACATTGTTTCGTTGTGAACTTGCAGTTGTATATATAGTAGACATGGTCAATCAATTTCTTGTTCTACCTTATACCCTGAGCATACTTGTTGGAGTTAAATAACATACGGATTAATGGATATGCTTGAATCTAACAGTTTGGAGGAGCTTGTATTATTGATTTATTGTGTAGACTAATTAACTATTATTATTTTTGGGATAAAATTCTGCATTTGATTCCTTTGTATACTACAGTTTACACTTGTGTTGTTAACAATTGTACACTGTAGGCTTTATTTCATTGTTATTGCAGTCTGTTATTTGTCTATTTAGAATCTTGAATAATTGTAGATTTTATAGGATGGAATCCAGTCACTCAAACAACATGAATATCTCTCAAGCTGACGTTGTTGAGCAACCTATATCCCAACCTACAACCCAAACAGAAGCTCAATCTATTGCACCTCCTCATAAAGGTAAGAAGCCTTCATGGGTGTGGGAATATGCCACTAAGGCTATAAGAACATATTCAGAGGGGACAGAATACCAAGTGGGGGTTTGTAAGACTTGCAAAAAGGAGATAAAAGCCGACAGTAAGAAGTATGGGACAACAGGGCTTGCCAACCACTTATCAAGGCAATGTAAGAAATGTCCAGCTTATGGAAGGAATTTAGTTGTTGAGAAAGGCCAAAGCACTATTTCACAAGAAAGTATGGGGGGTGCACTAGTCCCACATGTATTTAACCAAAAGAAATGTGAGGAGAAGTTAGTTAGATTTATCATCCGTGATGAAATGCCTTTTAGGATTGTTGACGGAGTGGGGTTTCAAGAATTATTGAGTGAGTTGTGCCCTAGGTTTAAGATACCATATAGGCAAAAAGTCCCCTTGTTAGTGTGGGATCAATACAATTTTGAGAAGGGTAAAATAATGAGTATAATAAGGGAACGAAGAGTGAGTATCACAACCGACACTTGGACGTCCATCCAAAACATAAATTACATGGTTGTCACCGCCCATTTTATGGATAGTGATTGGAATTTACAAAAAAGAATAATCAATTTTACAAAGATCACTAGTCATAAGGGTGATGACATAGGGAGGTGTTTGGAGGGGTGTTTGAAAAGTTGGGGGATTGAAAAAGTCTTTAGTATTACGGTTGATAATGCTTCCGCTAATGATGGGGCTATTGAGTATATGAAAAAAAGACTTGGTGAGATGAATACTCTTTTGCTCAAAGGCGAGTATTTGCATATGAGGTGTGCTTGTCACATCCTTAATTTGATTGTTAAGGATGGCTTGAAGGAGCTTTATAGCTCAATTGAAGGCATAAGGAATTGTGTAAAGTACATTCATTCATCCTCGGCAAGGTTAGACAAGTTTAGGGAATATGCCATCATGTTTAAAATGGACCAAATGTCAAATATACCCATGGATGTCCCGACTAGGTGGAATGCAACCTATAAAATGCTTGAAAGTGCCTTGAAGTACAAGAAGGTGTTTGCTAGAATGGTGGAAGAAAATGCTCCTTTCTTGAGTTATTTCAATGAGAAAGATAAGGATGGATTGAAGAGGGTAGGACCACCATGTGAGGAGGATTGGGAGAAGGCAAAGGCCTTTGTTCATTTTTTGAAGAAGTTTTATGATGCTACATTGTCACTTAGTGCAACTAAGTCTTGCACTTCTCACTTAATCTTTGTGATAGTGTCGGACTTGTTGATTGATACTGATATGAAAATTGATGATGATAGTGATCCGGTGTTGCAAAGTGTGGGGATGTCAATGAAGCTAAAATTGAATAAGTATTGGGGAATTTTTGAGAGTGTTAACAAGATGATATATGTAGCCCATGTTCTAAATCCTAGATATAAGCTTGAATTAATACAAATTTCCTTTGAAGACATGGGGAAGGATGTTGCTACAATAAAAAAGAGTGTCGATGACATCAAAAAGTGCTTGCTACAATTATATGATGTATACAAAGGGGCTAGTGGTCAAGATCAATCTTCCACCACTATGGGCACCATCACTCGAGTCAATACAAATTCAGGTTCCCAATCAAGTGGGCTTTCTCATGTTGAGATGAAACTAAAAAGAAAAAGAGAACAAATGGAAGTTGCAGAGATTGCAAATGAAGTGGATAAATACATTTCAGATCCTTGTGAAAAGCTTGATGGTGACTCTTTCGATCTCTTGACTTGGTGGAAGTTGAATCAATCATGGTATCCTATTCTTTCAAAGGTTGCCAAGGATATATTCTCAATCCCAAGTTCGACCGTGGCTAGTGAAAATGCTTTTAGCTTGGGTAGGAGGATTGTGGATCCTTTTAGAGCTTCATTGACCCCAAAGATGGTAGAGGCATTGGTGTGTACTAGTGATTGACTTAGAGCGAATGAATTTAATTTCTATAAAGAGCCAACGGATGAGGAAATTTCTTTATACAAGGAACTTGAAGAATTTGAAAAAAGTAAGCAACTCTTGCACTTTTATTTTAGTTGAATTGTTAATATGTAATAGTTATGTGAATTGTTAATATTTATTTGCATTGTTCACTTGTTTGCATAGGTATGAATTCACAAGCTCTACCTTCCGAACTACCTATTTCGGCTTCACGTCCACCAAATCCACAAGCTTTGTAAGTGCTTATTTTGAACTGTCTGTAACTTTATATGCGTTGTGTAGACTCTGCTTTTGAACTACTTTTTTTCCTATTTATAACTCTTCTTATTTGCTTTTTATTCACATACTGGGCCCATGATAGCAATATGTGAGTGCATGCCTCTTTGAGTTCACTGACCATTGCAAACTAAACCATTTCTACAGCCATGATAGTTCATAGATTTAATTTAACATCTAATTTAATACACTAATATTATATGCAGGTAAGTGTCCCATGCAACAACTTATGACTTATCAATTATGGCTACAGTGAGTTGTGGACACTGCACAAGCCTTCTCTGTTTCTCTTTAAGCAACCAAAAGAAGAAGAATCCAAATGTTTCTCTGTTTCAGGCCAGGATTTGGTGGTGGTTTTGGACTTATGGTGCTGCACTACTGATTACTTTCTTTTTGTTGAGTTTCTTTTGCATTATGTAGACTTTGAGATCCAGTATAACAATTTACTTATTGTGATGTTTTACTTATATTTTAATATTTATCTGAAAGTGGAATGTGGATTATATGTAATGTGGATGTGGATTATCATATATAATTATATATGTGGAATTAAGTGGATGTGGATTTGGTAGAATGGGTAAACAGTTTTTATTGTTTTTAGAATTGACACATTTTTCCCTAAACCCTAAAGGTTATATTCATTGGTAAATTTACCAATTACCGTCTTACCGTTACGGACAGTCGGTATACCGACACTTCTGGTAACGGTAATGGTAACATTTTTTAAGTTACCGAAAGGATCGGTATGGTAACGGTATTCCGTTATTGGTAACGGTAACCGTACCAATAACAGCCCTAAATATGACATTGAGGGATTGGGGATGACTGTGATATTATTATTATTATTATTATTTTTAAGAAGAATGGATTTATTACGAATATGTGAGAGAAGCCAACCAAGTAGAAAGGGGGTCCACCAAGAACCCGGAACACAAACAGCAGAACAAACACAAGAAACAACCACACAGGAAGCCCATCGGAGATGCCTTTCATGTTTCAGTCAAATTTTCAAGACATTGATTGAAGTTGTAAAAACACATTGATTCCTAATTTCATCTGTCACTCGCGCGAATCTCTATTCAAACGTGCGAGTGTCGTGCGAGTGCTTGATGCTCATCTTTGGAAAAATAAAAAAGAAAAGAACAAGAGAGAGAGAGAAATAGGTTCAGGTATCGCGCGATGCTCGTATTGTATCGACAGTTGTTTCTTCTTTTTTTTTGTAATTTTCTTCTTTCATAGCGAATAATTAAAGCTTCTTGTCATCGGTTGATTATCAAGCATTGTTGAGAATTCAAAGGGAAGATTTGCAGAAGGATTCCATGGATAACAACTTGGACTTCACTTCAGAGGGTAGGCAATTTATATCATTAATTACATATCCTTCCTTTATCTTTTGTTCAAATAATTTAACAAGGATGCAATATTGACATGAAGATTTGGATCTTTTGTTAGATCGGATAATTAATTTCTGGTAGTGTAAGTTGTAACTAGCTAGAAACAGTATTTGACCTTATTTTCCCCCTGTATTCAAAAGAAATATACATGTTACGTATTACTTGACAATATTCGTAATGAATTGTTTTTGCATTTCGTAGATGATATGAAAATGGCATCTCTCAACATGGAGGGACACTTCCCTATGTCGAATCAAGGTAATTTTATTAATTACTGTCCTAATTGCAGAAATTCTCTCATGCACAAGTTTTGTTTAATGAATCATGAATGACTTGCTGTTAATTAATCAGAGAGATATCAAGCCAGCGATGATCAACCTGCCGGACCATCTCGGCTGTCCAATACTGGAAGTAGAAGAAGTCAAGGAGCTATTACTGAAGAACAACAACGTGAAAGAAAGAAAGAGATTGATAAAGCATTTCGCATGCGAAGAAAGGTTAAATGATTGCATTATTCTAGAACAGATCGATTTTCAATTCAAAACCCTAAGGTCTCATGTCTGTAATAGTACTGCAGGAACAAGCAAAAAAAATGAAGGAGAATTTGCATATTCTCAATGAAGAGAATACACGTCTAAAGAGGGAAAATCAAGTTTTGATGACCGAATTAAAGAGACTCAATGGCTCAAAATTTGCAGTCAGCAGGCAGGAAAACCCAACAAATCCAATCCGAAATCCTTAGTTTGAAACGCGATATTGCCGGTGGAAAGCACTAACTGATTTCATGAGTTACCCAGAAATTTCTATGGTGTTCCACCGAATATATATAGGCAACTATAACTAAGCAAGCAATTAGAGAAGTATAGTGAAAGAGTTGTGCTGGGCACACCTTGTCAGAGAGCTTATATGTGAAGAGTTGTAATAAAAGTTTATTCGCTAGTATAATAAACGTGAGGTTCTCTTAAGAGTATTTGAGCTTTAAGCAAACTAGCAGTGAACCCACGCTTTGCACGAGCTTTATTTATCATTAACTTTATATATAGTTGAAGAGCATTGCGCGCCCGTTGTTTATCTTGAACTCTGTATATGTGAAGAGTATTGTACGGCGTTATTTATCTTTAACTCTGCATATGTGAAGAACATTGCACGACGTTATTTATATTTAACTCTGTATATGGGTGAAGAAGCTTGAAAATAGCTGTTGATTAGAAGTTTAAACTTTTAGGAGTGTAAACAATCTATCGATTATGATCCTTTTTTAACATAAATTTACCAACCAATCATTGAGATCATGAGATGTCAATTTTTTCAGTTAATAAATTTTTTCTAGCAAAATATGTGATCAATCGATCGATCGATTCGATGGTTTGTTCCATTTCTACCATTTCCAATTTTGATCATCTCAGATATTTTTCAATTGTTCACATGAAAATAGCATTTTATAAAATGAACAATTCTTATTTATATATTCTCTAACGTCGATCTCCCTTCTCCCTTCTCGCTTCTCCCTTCTCTCTTCTTTGACCGACTGGTAATTCAAAACAATCAAATCCTTAATTTTATTATTCTATTCAATATGTCTGAGAATTAATCTAAATCCGTGTCAGTCTCAATTAGGCTGTAATGCGCAACAACATATGAAATATTTCGAACAAAAAACTTCGAAAAACAAAAACCATATCAAATATTTAGATGAGATATCATAAGCATTTTCAATTCGCTAGATTGAAGTGACCCAAGGGGGGTGTAGATCAAAATGGCCTAAGGAGGCTGTCGATCAAAGTCAGAACAAATATGATTTGACTTTTTTGTTCATGCAGGCAAAGGAATAGATAATTGTAAACCTTGACCTCCTGCCTTTGCTTTTGCTGCCACTTTCGTGTCTTCGATCTCCAGGTAACTATAATTTTCATCAGTCGTCACTGTTGCGAATGAAAACAAATGCACATCAAACAATAAAAAACGAAGATAGAACCAAACGAAAAGCAATTGCGAGAGAAGAAAGTGTTATCAATAACCATCGTTCTTCAAATCTAAGAGAACTCATTTCTTCAATATAATTCTTGGATAGACTATCGAAGAAGATGTAGATGTTATGGTAAATGTATAACCTACAGACTGCAGTATCAGTATGTACATACTGTTGATCTACATTGGAGAAGCTTAGAGCAAAGGTTTCAAGGAAGAGAGCAGAAACAGAATGCGTGAAGAAGAGGCTAAACAAAACAGAAGTCTAAGTGGAAGAGAGAGAATCAGAACGATTTCATGTATTTCTATTCAATGTGGTGTGTGAAAAAATATACCCCTTGTAGTTATCTCCATTCATGAATCTTATCGTTGTAGATCTTCTCGCACAGAGCTTGAACTTGAAATTTCAAGGCTCTGTTCTGATGTTCCAAATTGACTTTTCTCTCCAAAAGTTGTTTCTTCTCTTCCATCTGAGCATTCCAGGTGACATTTCCATGCAGTCTAGCTCTTTCTTATCTAAGCTTTAAAAGCTGGCTATCCTCATGACTTTTCAGCAGCTGTGAGAAAACATTACACTTGGAATGCAAAGATGGTAATTATCAATCACTAATAATCGACAAGGCTCATGGTTAGATTAATCGAGTTTTAAGTGATTATGATTGTAGTATGATCGACAACAGCTTTAAAACGTCAAATAGGAAAATATCTTTTACAGAGGAAATATACAAAAACTGCAAGACATGTAAAGCACAAAGAAACCAGAGAAATGAAAGAAATGGAAAATCTTACTAGCTTATGAGAAAATGCATCCACAACAACTTTCTGGTGACTATTTTTTCCCTTCAAACAACATATTTCAGTCTTTAGACCCTGGTTCTCAACCACTCTTGCTTGCAGACTTTGACCCATCACATCGTTCTCTGACCTCATCCGTCCATTATCCCTCTTCAAATTTTTATTTTCGCTGCCAACCCTTAGTAAATCAGACTCCGTATTCTTTTTCTTGAGCTGCCAGAGGATATACAAACAAGTAAAAAAAAGGAAAGATGAACAACTTAATTAAAAGACACAACTTTGTCGCACAACTTTTCTTTTCGCTTGTACCAGCAGCCGGAGTAAAATGTGCTACTCCTACGTTAGGTAAGCGGAATTCATATTGTTATAATTGTGCAAAACTTAACTAGGAGACTCGATGCGACATGATCATCATATTTTTGTCAAACTGTTTAGGGTCTCAAATAAGCATTTTACAATTTTTGGACATTTTCATAATTTCATGTTTTTGTGCTATTCATTTCATTTAAGTTTGTAGCCTACGACTCATTAATTTTTGTTTTGAAGAAATTAATCAAAATTTGATAGTGTTTTTTCTTGTTTGGTGGATTCAAGTTTTGTGTTCTAAGTTAAACATTGGTTTGACCTTAAATGATAGTTTTTGGTATGTTTCCAAAATTTTGGGGCCCTAGCCACTAGGTGTTGAGGGGCCTTGGCCAGCGGCCCATGTCGCCTCACGGCCCCCACCCCACAGACACCCCTGCGTCAATCTATGTATCTAGATAAGTCCAAGGTACCTTTTATAGGGATGCTGAAACGCTTTTGTGATTCTTCAAGAATCGCTCCAATATTGTTTGCAAAACAAAAAGAAAAACAATAACATACTGTAAGCTTTGCGACAAAACATTCAACATGATTGAGATTCTATCAATGGTTGTGCAAGATGCAAAAACAAGCCATGTATAGGAGTCGGTGCCTATCTCCTTTTCTTCAGTAGATCTCCAAAAAGAAGCAGAAACAGAACTTCAAAAGGAAAGGCACCAGAATCGAACCGTAGAATAATCTATTAAGATAGATGAAGCGCGGTGTATTTGATTATACGGGGAATACACAAGCAGAGATCTGGTAAGATCTTGATTGGTTTGAGTAAACAACACAAACATGATACAGAGAATTTGATCAATAAAGGTATGAAAAAGATGGAATAAGTTGTCCTCACCATCTAACGCAGGCATATCAACAAAGGAAAGCAACAACAAATCGAACCAACATTTGATTAAAAGAGTAAAATTCGAATTCTCTAGAGAGAAAAATCTCTAGGGTTTCAATGATAGATAATGATACTAGGGTCGGCTACAACCCTAAAATGAGCTAAAATGAAAAATGAAAAATTATAAAAAAAGATACCCTTTAAAACAGAAAATGACCCATTCGAGACCCGAAACTAGGATGGTTCGGTTCAGAACGTCGTTTCACTTCAGTTAGTCAACATTTCAAAATTTTTAGTTGAGCAACTTCACGTTGAAAATTGATTTCTACTAGTTGATACAAATGATAATTTTCTAGTTTCTACAATTTTCTATTTTGATTATTTCAGCCCTATATCACCACCGCCAATCACCATCACCAAAAGTTGAGGGAAGATGTCTACTAGTCAAATCTGGGGATTTTGGTATCCTGCATTTCTCCATTAGTCCTCTTGGACTACGATCAGAACAATAATTAAAAGCTTAGACTCGGAAATGGAGGTATAGACAGAGAGTGATAAGAGAATTGTGCTAATCACAAACTTAAAAGGTACATATGTCTTATCATCGCACGATCAAGTCTAATCTCCAGGCGATCATGTCCTAATCATCGCGCGACAGATTGTGCGATATTGAACGATAGAACAATGAAGCTGGGAGATGAATGATGATTCAATCTCTCAGCCAAATTGACTTGCCTTTTGAAAGAAAGAAAAAAAAACACTTTCTTGTTTCTTAGAAGAGATTTATGTTGTTCTAATGACTTTAGTGCACAACTTTGTTAATTGACAACTACTTTAGTACCTTATAATTATTTCATAAACTGAGGTTAACCCACTTTATAATTACTTACCTTGCGTTAATTTCTTTCATGATTGGTTTCGTCAACTTCAAAAGTCTCCATGCAATGACATCCTCAGATATTTCTATGGATGAGACAATATATTTGCAAATCAATGACAACCAACCATCCCTTGCGTTAATTTCTTTCATGATTGGTCTTCGTCAACTTCAAAAGGCTACATGCAATGACATCCTCATATCTTTCTTTTTTTGAGATACAACTAAAGTAGATATAATGCTATACTACAACACACTATCCAGAGTATTACATCCAGGCATATAAAAGTGTGTTGTAGTGGACATCCTCATATCTTTCTATATATATATTCCTCTCTCAACAACTTTTGCTTTTGCAACAACCTCATTTTGTATTGTCGGGAGCATATTATTTGTTAGAAAAAATGATAATGAGTGACGTTAGTGCATTAGAGAAATGAAAAAGGTGTTTTGAAATCTTAAAATAAATGTATTTTAAGTTTAAAAAATTAAGTGAGGGAGTGTTCATCACATATGGTAAACATTGATATGTTATAGTTACTCTTTAACAAGTGCCCTTAGAATACCCATTATCAATAGGATGGGAGTGACTCCAATTCTTAGCTCCCATTCCTTCCCAAAAATCATGTGTAAACCATGATTTTTATTTTTAAAAATACAATTTAGAGTTTAGAAATTAATGTTTGGGATTTAGGGTTTAAGGTTTAATATTAGAACTTATGATTTAAAAATTAGATGCGCTAAGCCCAAAGCCACCATGGCTCCGGCACACCCATCGTCTAGTAGTTCCTATCGGCTCCGATATCCACTTGTTAGGAAGATTACCGAGTTTTCAGAAGAGGAGTATCTATAGATAAAAACAAGAGTGCTAGGTTTTCTTGAACACTTCTCAACAGTATATTGTTTACGGCTATCGAGCTAGTGGTGTGCATTTTCATTTATATTGAGTATACAATGTAAAACCTTAGAGAGGGACCACCATGGTGGTTGACAGCTGTACACTTAAATACATACCCAGGAAAGTAAATCAAAGTATATATTAAATCATACTTTAACACACCCCTGCAAACTTGTGAGTGGTAAGGGTCGTTCAACTACTCCAAGTTTGTCTCTGAGACATTGAAACCGAGAATGGGATAGTGGTTTTGTCAAGCAGTCTGCCACTTGATCATGAGAAGGAACATATCGTACATCGAGCTGTTTGGCTAGAACTTTGTCTCGCACAAAGTGAATGTCAACTTCAATATGTTTGGTTCTGGCATGATAGACTGGATTAGATGCTAACGCACTTGCACTTAAGTTGTCACACCATGTGATAGGGATTGAAAAACACTTCAGAGACAGTTCTCGAAGGAGGGATTCGAGCCATGATAGTTCACAAGCTACTTGTGCAAGCGCTCTATACTCTGATTCGGCATTAGACCTGGCCACAACGTGTTGCTTCTTTGAGGACCATGAAACTAGAGTGTCTCCAAGATAAACACAGTGTCCTGCTGTTGATCGCCTATCATCCACACAACAGGCCCAATCTGCATCAGAAAAACCCTGCAGGAGCAACTTAGTACACGGTTTAACATGCAGCCCCATGTCCTTGGTACCTTTCAAATATCTCAGAACTCTTTTCACTCCCTGCCAGTGGATAGTAGTAGGAGCATGAAGAAATTGGCTCAACTTGTTAACAATGAAGGCAATGTCTGGCCTGGTATTGGTTAGATATTGAAGACCTCCAACAATGCTTCTATAGGAGGTTAAATCCTTCAGAGGTGTTCCAGTGGTGAGTGACATTGGTCGTCCAACAACAGCTGGTGTGGGGCATGATTTGGTCTCGGCCATCGTGGTCTTCCTAAGCAGATCATCAATATATCTAGTTTGTGGTGTGCATTTTCATTTATATTGAGTATACAATGTAAAACCTTAGAGAGGGACCACCATGGTGGTTGACAGCTGTACACTTAAATACATACCCAGGAAAGTAAATCAAAGTATATATTAAATCATGCTTTAACATCTATAAGCACCTCCGTGCATGCCTGTGTACCCATGTGCACTTATAGACTAAGATACGTGTTTAGATCTCATATGGGCCCAAAAGTTTAACAAGATATATAACTTAAGTACTCACACTAAAGTTAATGATGAAAAATAAAATACAGAGCAGTACATGCATGCGCACCACATAATATACGAGTATAAAGTTCTGAGTTTTAACTGTTGATTCAAAAAGCTAATCTGAGAGAGAAGTCCTGGAGCAGACCATCGACCGAGCTCTCTCTCCATCGTCCATGGATCGCAAATATTCGCGCGACCTCGTGCGAAATATTTATCTTGTTAGTTTCTCTCTATATATATGTGTGTGTGCGCTCTCTGTTTTTCTTTTCTGATTAAGATCTTCGATTCTCATTTAACCCCGTCGATCTTAATTAGTTTCTTTTGCAGTTAATTAATGGCATACCCTGGTTCATCGTCAGATCTCTATAGAGAAACTGAAGGGGCAGAGTACAATGATTGGGAAGGTTATAGTACTGATGATGTTCTAGTCTATAATCCGTGTAAGTGTTTTATTACTGTTTCTGTGTTAAAAGCAATTTATTCTGTTAGTAGTTAATGTTACTTTTGGTAGTTGATATTAACCGTAAATAGGGAAAGATGGGTAAGAATTGTAGAGTTATGGTTTCCAAATATGTAAGATCTGGTCTGGGTTGTGTAGGTTGTAGATGCAGAGGTTGACTCAATTAGTATTCGAATGTTAGTGTTTGTGGTTTTGATCTAATTAAACCTTATCAATCTTGCAGATAATAGCGGACTCGATTTAGCAGGATTGCAAAAGGATCTCACTTGGCAAAATCAAGGTAATATATTTATTTTTTTAGATATATGCTCTAAGATATGGGTTTTTTAAGTTGCAGATGCAGTGGTTGACTGAACTAATATTCGGATCTCAGTGTTTGATCCTGAAATCGATGTCCTAACAAAACCAGAATATGTAATATTATCCGACACATAGGCAATATATGGTTTTGATCTAATTAAACCTTATGAATCTTGCAGATAATACCGGATTGCATCTTACAAAATTGCAAAAGGATCTCCCTTGGCAAAATCAAGGTAATACACTATATTTAGAGAGAGATATATATAGCCACCGTTTAGGACCTACGAAAATGAAGCTCCCGATCCTCACAAATCTTTACAGACCAGCCACAGTCTGAATCATGCCGGAAATTGGTCAGAAATTGAGATTGAAGTCGCGACACCGCGGCCTCTTCCCTTCGTCGATCCGGCCAACTTCGACGTCCCCTTCAACCACCAACGCTACCATTCAACTCATCTAGACGAGGCACACCTTCCCCAACCAATTTTCAACCTATATAGTCATCGGAATCCGATGTCCCATGCACGACTCGAATGGGTCAAATTTTGTGTTCTAATTTTCTTTTTGATTTTCTTATCAACTTTAATCTCAGTCGCTGATCAGATCCAATGGCTGAGATGAGACTCTCTCTATAGGAGAAGTCTTGTGTACGCATATGCATATATATATATATATGCCGTGATTTAGACAATTATATTGTCAGGGATGTTTTTCTAAACATAAACTGTGAGGATTTTGATTCCAAAATGTACCAAAGTTACCGTTCCAGTGCTTTTGCGTGCCATGACTATGATCATTGTTAATCTTCTCACATATTACTAACAAGCTTAATTAGGACCAGATATATTAGGATTCCAACATCGGATCTCTTTGGAAATTGGCCTGAAGCATCTAGGGCTTCTTTGCGTCTTTGTGCCTCAGATCAATTGGGCTCGGGCTCTCATTGTGCGTTGTATTGTTTGGGCCTTTCCCTTTGTGGGCTAATAGGTTGTTGGTCTTTTCCTCACAAGTCAACAACACTTTCTTTTTTTTTTTCCCCGAGTCAAAAACACTTTTACTTGTTTAAAAGTATTGCTTTATTCTTGTATACAGGACACAAGATTTGACCTGTAGTTGTCCCTGTCTGGTTCTGTAGCTGGCTATATGCGGCTTTTACATTTCTATCCGTTTGTATCTGAATACATTCAAACTTTATCTTCTTGATGCTTCTCTCTCAACTCTCTTCTTCTTCTTCATTCCATCTTCTCCGTCTTTTTTAAACCAAACATGTTTTCTCTTACTTAGAAAACAAAGAATAGAAAATAAAAAATGAAAATGAAAAACAAAAAATGAAAATAGAAATTAGAAATTAGAAAACAAATTAAAGGCACTCTTAAGATTCCAACATCGGATCCTCTTTTGACCCCATAAATCTACAGCCAAATCTAACATCTTTCCATTTCTGGCATCTGATTTTGATAAAAGCATCATCAAACGCTAAAGAAAAAAAAACAAAAGCATCATAAAAGCGAGGGATAGTTGCATGGTTGTCATTAACTTGCTTTTGTTTGTCTTGTCTTCACTCATTCCCACTTGCTGCTACTCCAAGGGTCTATCTTTCTTTGCCATATTATTATTTGATAGGTTTGTCGCTATGTTATGAAAGCGTCAAAAAACTTTAAAATGTTCATTTCAAATCCTAAACAGTTTGACAAAAATATGATGACCTTGTCGAATCGAGTCTCTTAGCCAAGTTTCACACAATTATGATAATATGACTTGCTTGCTTAACGCAGGTGTAGCACATTTTAGCCCGGCTGCTAGTAGAAGGGAAAAGAAAAGATTGTACGACAAATCTTACCACGAGCGAGAGAAGGTAAATATGTGTCTTTTAATTAAGTCGTTCATGTTTTCCTTTTTTTTTTTAACTTGTTTGTATTTCCTCTGGCAGCTTAAAAGAAAGAAGATGGAGTCTGATTTAGTAGTGGTTGGCAGCGACAATAAATATTTAAAGGGAGAGAATGGACGGTTGAGATCAGATAACGATGTGACGTATCAAAGTCTGAAAGCAATAGCAGCTGGGAACCAGATACTTAAGACTCAAGTACGTTGTTTGAAGAGAGATTCAAATCAACAACAAGTTCTCGTGGACGCATTTTCACGTAAACAAGTAAGATTTTCCATTTCCTTTATTTCACTGGTTTCTTTGTCCTTTACATGTCTTGCAGTTTTCGCATATTTCCCCCGTAAAAGAAGATTTTCCTATTTGAGTGCTCATCATTGAATGCTCACAGCTGCTGAAAAGTCATGAGGGTAGCCAGCTTTTAATGCTTAGACAAGAAAGAGATAGACTGCTTGGAAATGTCGCCTGGACTCCTCAGATGGAAGAGCAGAAACAACTTTTGGAAAGAATAGTCAATTTGGAACTTCAAAACAGAGCCTTAAAATTTCAAGTTCAAGCTCTGTGCGAGAAGATCGACAACGATAAGAACCATGAATAGAGACAACTATGAGGGATATATATATATATATATATATATATATATATTTACTCGGAAGCATTACATGTCCATAATTGTCTACACTTCTCCTCATGCCACCTAGATTATGGACACTTATGGACACCAAAATTATGGACACATATCATTTTGGATTTTTACATGAAACGGTTTCGATTCCATCTCTTCCACTCAGGCTTCCGTTTTGTTTAGCCTCTTCTTCACGGGTTTTGTTTCTGCTCTCTTCTTTGAAACCTTTGCCCTCAGCTTCTCTAATGTAGCCTTCATTTGGTTTAGGAGGTTTTGGAGAACAAATGAGAAGTTGCAAAAAGTGAGGATTAAAAAAGAAATTTGAATGTAATTAGCTTATTGAAATACGAAATCTAACGGTATGGACCTCGAGCCTCCTTCTGTTTGTCATACAATGGCGCCGTACCATGTTCTGTGTCCTCACTGACATGATTGATTCTTCAATAATCTGTTAAGAATCTCTGTCGCAGTTAAACAGATCAATATTTCATATTAAAATTCAAGAGAAACAAGAGGAGGAAGGGAGAGAGAACTTCCTCTGAGAAGAATTAACTATATATGTACATATCTAATTCTTTGTCACGACATTATGATTTGGAAATAATAATCTTAACATCAGCTGTACAATTCACAATTTAAAAGAATCATCAGATCAGTCGTTGATAGTGAACACCATGTGAATCGCCAAGCAAGCTTTGAGAATTACCTTTTGAGATGTAGATCCGTGTTCTGCGAGGGGGGCTCTTTTTGTTCATTTTGGAAAACTTTCTCTTCTTCTTCAGTAAGATGAGTGATGATGGGTAAGGTGTTGGACTTTTTTCGCGCTCTCTTTTTCTAATTTTTCAACATCCAAAAGTGATCGGGGATGTTCGGTACAGAAAGTACCAAATGATCGTCCTATACTAAGTCTGAACCGTTGGATGAATCCAACGTCATCCAACGGTCCAACTCTCTACAATTCTTACCCATCTTTCCCTATTTACGGTTAATATGAACTACCAAAAGTAGCATTAACTACTAACAGAATAAATTGCTTTTAACACAGAAACAGTAATAAAACACTTAACACGGATTATAGACTAGAACATCATCAGTACTACAACCTTCCCAATCATTGTACTCTGCCCCTTCAGTTTCTCTATAGAGATCTGACGATGAACCAGGGTATGCCATTAATTAACTGCAAAAGAAACTAATTAAGATCGACGGAGTTAAATGTGAACCGAAGATCTTAATCAGAAAAGAAATACAGAGAGCACACACACATATATATAGAGAGTGAGACTAACAAGATATATATTTAGCACGATGTCGCGCGAATACTTGCGATTCCATTAATGATGGAAAGAGAGGTGGGTCGGTCGGCTGTCCGTCACCTCTCTCTCTCATATTAGCTTTTTGAGTCAATGTTTAAAATCCAATAAATTATATTCTGTATTATTTAGGGCCCTATATGGTCCACGCATGTACTGCTCTATTTTCTTTGGGAAACACTATTTAAACCTCCTATTTTAAACCCCTCCCCTAGATTGTCATGTCATGTCTCCTTTTTTTTTTTCAATTAATATGTCATGTCCCATCTCACTCACATACACACATATATATAGATATATACACATATATATATAACTTTTTAATTATATCTATCTATCAATTGTATATGGATATCCATTGTATATTCTCTGTCCTAATATATTCTTTGTATAGGACAGAGAATCTAGACAGAGAATATATTCTCTGTCCTAATATATTCTCTGTATAGGGCAGATAATATATTCTATGTATAGGACAGAGAATATATTCTCTGTCTGTACATGTGTACACATATATGTCTATAAATTGAGAAGAGTTCACAGAGTATTTTAGAAAGCTGCAAGAGATAGCAGTAGTGTGTGAGAGAAAAACTAGAGATAGTCTTAAAGTAGTCTGTTTTTGAGATAAAAAGAGAGTGAACCTATTGTGGATATGGATTACTTGAGTGATATTTATGCAGCTGCATGTACACCTGAATGGGTTCAATGTAGGCATACTTGTGCAGCTGTATGGGCGACTCCGTAAGCGGAACGATTAGATGCGTACATGCACTCATATGGATTAATCAAATCTTTATTGGAAACTTTTATTCATGTGCTTGAATAAATTATTGTCTATGTCTTACAAAATTATGAAATTAATATAAAACAATATAATTTCTCTTTTCTTTAAACACAAAAATTAAAAAGAAAAATAATAATTAAAAAAACCAAACAGAAAATCTTAATCAAAGCACTTAAATTAATAAATAAATAAATAAATAAATATATATATATATGTGTATGTGAGTGAGATGGGACATGACATATATTAAAAAAAAAAAAAAAAAGACATGACATGACAATCTAAGGGAGATGGTTTAAAATAGGGGGGTTTATTTATCCAAATCCATTTTCTTTTGTGTTAAAGGACATGGAAAGTTGAGTCACCTAATTAATGAGAAAAGAAAGCACACTTGATTTGATCATTCGGCGTTTTTGAATTGTGGTGTAGAAGTCGCACACTGTCGTGGAGAATCGAGCCGTGTCTGGGGACAGTCGTCCGAGTGCAACGTCACACTCATACCTTGTTATTTCAACCACGCCACAAAATATGACATTGAGGGGGGGGGGGGGGGTGGGAATGAGTGTGATATTTCTGTTTTTTTTTTTTTTGTAAGAAGAATGGATTTATTAAGAATAAGGGAGAGAAGCCAACCAAGTACAAAGGGGATCCACCAACAACCCGGAACACAAACTGTTATACTTTGTAATAATAACGTCCTTTGATTATTTGCATACAATGAAGATCAAGAAGGAGAAGGAGAAGGAGAAGAAGTAGAGAGGAAGAAGATGAGAGAAAATGTTGTAAACTTCGTAAATTCAAAAGTATTTGTACAACGGCTACAAATGAGCCTAAATAGAAGAATAAGTACTGACTTCAACGCTACTAGGACAAGACATATGAAATCTAAACTAATTAAATATGTATTGGGCTACAGATATCCAACTAGCTTATAAAGTGAAAAGAGGCTCAATAGAAAGAACCAAAATATTACAAACTTAATAAGCCAAAAAAAAAAAACAATATAAGCCTTCAAGATGAAGGCCCATGCTGGTAAGGGCACAAGACTAACTCTGAATCATCCTCTAAACGAGATGGAGAGTAGCAGCGGAAACATCATGGATTCTCTCACAAACAACAAAACAAACACAAGAAACAAACACAAGACCATCTCGGCTGTCCAATACTGGAAGTGGAAGAAGTCAAGGAGCTATTACTGAAGAACAACAACATGAAAGAAAGAAAGAGATTGATAAAGCATTTCGCATGCGAAGAAAGGTTAAATGATTGCATTATTCTAGAACAGATCGATTTTCAATTCAAAACCCTAAGGTCTCATGTCTGTAATAGTACTGCAGGAACAAGAAAATAAAATGAAGGAGAATTTGCATATTCTCAATGAAGAGAACACACGTCTAAAGAGGGAAAATAAAGTTTTGATGGCCGAAAGAGACTCAATGGCTCAAAATTGGCAGTCAGCAGCCAGGGAAACCCAACGTACAACTTCAATCCGAAATCTTTAGTTTGAAACGCGATATTGCCGGTGGACAGCACTAACTCTCATGAGTTACCCAGAAATTTCTATGGTGTTCCACCGAATATATATAAGCAACTATAAATAAGCAAGCAATTAGAGAAGTATAGTGAAAGAGTTGTGCTGGGCACACCTTGTCAGAGAGCTTAGTGTCTGAGTGTTGTAATAAAAGTTTATTCGCTAGTATAATAAACGTGAGTTTCTCTTAAGAGTATTTGAGCTTTAAACAAACTAGTGGTGAACCTCTAAATCCGTGTCAGACTCAATTAGGCTGTAATGCGCAACAACATATGAAATATTTCGAGCAAAAAACTTCGAAGAACAAAAACCATATCAAATATTTAGATGAGATATCATAAGAATTTTCAATTCGCTAGATTGAAGTGACCCAAGGGGGGTGTCGATCAAAATGGCCTAAGGAGGGTGTCGACCAAAGTCAGAACAAATATGATTGACTTTTTTGTTCATTCAAAGGAATAGCTAATTGTAAATCATGACCTCCTGCCTTTGCTTCTGCTGCCATTTACGTGTCTTCGATCCCCAGGTAACTATAATTCTCATCAATCACTGTTGCAAATGAAAACAAATGCACATCCAACAATAAAAAACGACGATAGAACCAAACGAAAAGCTAATGCGAGAGAAAAAAGTGTTATTAATAACCATCGTTCTTCAAATATAAGAGAACTCATTTCTTCAATATAATTCTTGGTGAGACTATCCAAGAAGATGTAGATGTTATGGTAAATGTATAACCTGCAGACTGTAGTGTGTGTGTGTGTTTTTTATTGTTGTATCTTATTTTGACGTTTTCTAAATTTTCCAGAAAATGAGTTTTCCTTTTCTGAAAAATGAAAATTGAAATTGATTAGCCAAACACCATTTTCCATATTTTTAGAAAAGGGAAATGGAACATGCTTAAACTAAACACCCTATTACTTGTTTATGTGAGAATGCGTCCATGAGAACTACTTGTTGATTCATCTCTCTCTTCAAACAACGTACTTGAGTCTTTAGTATCTGGTTCTCACCTGCTATTGCTTGCAGACTTTGATACATCACATCGATCTTTGACCTCAACCGTTCATTCTCCATCTTCCAAACTTTTACTCCTCTGCTTGTACCAGCAGCCTGAGTAAATTGTGATACTCCTGCATTAAGTAAGCCTAAGTCTAAGGTACCTTGTTCAGGGAAGCTGAAACGCATTTGTGATTCTTCAAGAATGGCTCCAATATTGGCTGCAAAACAAGAAGAAAAACAATAAGATACAACAAAACATTCAACATGACCGTCGACTGCTATTCTATCAATGATTGTGCAAGATGCAAAAACAAGCCATATATAGGAGTCTTTGTCTATCTCCATTTCTTCACTACATCTTCAAAGAGAAAGGCAGAAACATAACTTCAAAAGCAATGGCACCAGAATCGAACCGTAGAATAATCTAGGAAGATATACGGACAACACACAAGCAGAGATCTGGTAAGATCTTTATTAGTTTGAGTAAACAACACAATCATGATACAGAGAATTTGATGAATAAAGGTATGAAAAAGATAGAATAAGTTGTCCTTACCATCACCAAAAGTTGAGGGAAGATGTCTACTAGTCAAATCTGGGGATTTTGGTATCCTGTATTTCTCCATTAGTCCTCTTGGACTACCTCGAGTACCAGAACAATAATTCAAAGCTTAGACTCGGAAATGGAGGTATAGACAGAGAGTGATAAGAGAATTGCGCTAATCACAAACTTAAAAGGTACATATGTCTTATCATCGCGCGATCAAGTCTAATCTTTGGGCGATCATGTCCTAATCATTGCGCGACAGATTGTGCGATATTGAACGATTGAACAATGAAGCTGGGAGATGAATGATGATTCAATCTCTCAGCCAAATTGACTTGCCTTTTGAAAGAAAGAAAAAAACTTTCTTGTTTCTTAGAAAAGATTTATATTGTTCTAATGACTTTAGAGCACAACTTTGTTAATTGAAAACTACTTTAGTACCTTATAATTATTTCATAAACTGGGGTTAACCCACTTTATAATTACGATGAACATTATTTGCACATCATTTTTTACTAAGTACACTCCAATCTAGTGTGTTTTCAAAGGGTAAATGGGGTGTACTTAACAAAAAATGATGTGCAAATAATGTTCATCTATAATTACCTTGCGTTAATTTCTTTCATGATTGGTTTCGTCAAGTCTCCATGCAATGACATCCTCAAATATTTCTAGGGATGAGTCAAGACAATACACAGGCAAATCAATGACAACCAACCATATCCCTTGCGTTAATTTGTTTAGATCTCATATGGGCCCAAAAGTTTAAACGATTAGATTCTGGTTTCAGGTATATCAACCACTTAATTTTCTCATATGGGCCCAAAAGTTTAACAAGATATATAGCTAAGTACTCACACTAAAAAGTTAATGATGAAAAATAAAATACAGAGCAGTACATGCATGCGCACCACATAATATACGAGTATAAAGTTCTGAGTTGACTCAAAAAGCTAATTTGAGAGAGACGTCCTGGAGCAGACGATCGACCGAGCTCTCTCTCCATCGTCCATGGAATCGCAAGTATTCGCGCGACCTCGTGCGAAATATATATATCTTGTTAGTTTCTCTCTCTCTATATATGTGTGTGTGTGCTCTCTGTTTTTCTTTTCTGATTAAGATCTCCGATTCTCATTTAACCCCGTCGATCTTAATTAGTTTCTTTTGCAGTTAATTAATGGCGTCCCCTGGTTCATCGTCAGATCTCTATAGAGAAACTGAAGGGGATGATGTTCTAGTCGATATTCAGCGCAAGTGTTTTATTTCTGTTTCTGTGTTAAAAGCAGTTTATTCTGTTAGTAGTTAATGCTACTTTTGGTAGTTCAGATTAACTGTCAATAGGAAAAGATAGGTAAGAATTGTAGAGTTATGGTCTCCATATATGTAAGATCTGATCTGGGTTGTGTAGGTTGTAGATGCAGAGGTTGACTCAATTAGTATTCGAATGTTAAGTGTTTGTGGTTTTGATCTAATTAAACCTTATCAATCTTGCAGATAATAGCGGACTCGATTTAGCAGGATTGCAAAAGGATCTCACTTGGCAAAATCAAGGTAATATATTTATTTTTTTTAAGATATATGCTCTAAGATATGGGTTTTTTAAGTTGCAAATGCAGTGGTTGACTCAATTAATATTCGGATCTTAGTGTTTGATCCTGAAATCGAAGTCCTAACAAAACCAGAATATGTAATATTATCCGACACATTGGCAATATATGGTTTTGATCTAATTAAACCTTATGAATCTTGCAGATAATACCGGATTGGATCTTACAGCATCGCAAAAGGATCTCCCTTGGCAAAATCAAGGTAATACACTATATTTAGAGAGAGATATATATATATAGCCACCGTTTAGGACCTACGAAAAGGAAGCTCCCGATCCTCACAAATCTTTACCGATCAGCCACAGCCTGAATCATGCCGGAAATTGGTCAGAAATTGAGATTGAAGTTGCGACACCGCTGCCTCTTCCCTTCGTCAATCCGGCCAACTTCGACATCTCCTTCAACCACTAACGTTACCATTCAACTCATCTAGACGAGGCACACCTTCCCCAACCAATTTTCGACCTAAATAGTTGTCGGAATCCGGCGTCCCATGCACAACTCGAATGGGTCAAATTTTGTGTTTGATTTTCTTATCAACTTTAATCTCAGCCGTTGGTCAGATCTAATGGCTGAGATGAGACTTTCTCTCTATAGGAGAAGTCTCTTGTACACATACGCATATATATATATATATATGAATTCTCCTATGTGGACCAAAAAGTGTTGACCAAGTTTGTAGACCAAAATCCAATGGTTGTAATAAACCACAACATAAGTGGGGGCCACACATTTATTATGGGACCCACCACATCTATGGTTGAAAAACAAGTCCACAAACTTGGTCCACACTTTTAGTCCACATAAGAGAATTTTTGTATGTATATATATATATATATGCCGTAATTTAGACAATTATATTGTCAGGAATGTTTTTCCAAACATAAACTGCGAGGATTTTGATTCCAAAATGTAATTGTCGGTGCTGGTACCATATCAACCTCCCACTAATCTCATGCTAAATTAGCAACTACCAAAATTACCGTTCCAGTGCTTTTGCGTCCCATGGCCATTATTATTGTTAATATTCTCACATAGTGCATCAACTTGTACTAACAAGCTTAATTAGGACCAGATATATTAGGATTCCAACATCGGATCCTCTTTCGAAATTGGTCTGAAGCATCTAGGGCTTCTTTGCGTCTTCTTGCCTCAGATCAATTGGGTTCGGGCTCTCATTGTGGGTTGTATTGTTTGGGCCTTTCCCTTTGTGGGCTAATAGGTTCTTGGTCTTTTAACACAAGTCAACAACACTTTTACTTGTTTAATAGTATTGTTTTATTCTTGTACACAGGTCAAAAGATTTGACCTTTAGTTGTCCCTGTCTGGTTTTGTATCATTCGTTATTATTGTTATGTATCATTCATTATTATATATATACACTTATTAAAAAATACACATAAAAGATATATACAAATATATATATATATATATATGCTGTATATATATATTTAGTATTGGGGTGCGAGGGTTGGGGGGACTACAGCCTCCCTCCGCCCCTATATATATGACTTTTACATTTCTATCCGTTTGTATTTGAATACATTCAAACTTTATCTTCTTGATACTTCTCTCTCAACTCTCTTTTTCTTCATTCCGTCTTCTCCGTCTTTTTTAAACCAAACATGTTTTCTCTCTTACTTAGAAAACAAAGATTAGAAAATAAAAAATGAAACTAGAAAATAAAAAACAGAAAACAAATTAAACACACTCTTAAGATTCCAATATCGGATTCCCTTTTGACCATAGTCACCCCATGAATCTACAGCCAAATCTAACATCTTTCCATTTCCGGCATCTGATTTTGACAAAAAGCATCATCAAAGGCTAAAAAAAAAAAACAAAAGCATCATAAAAGCAAGGGATAGTTGCATGGTTGTCATTAATTTGCTTTTGTTTGTTTGTCTTGTCTTCACTCATTCCCACTTGCTGCTACTCCAAGGGTCTATCTTTCTTTGCCATATTATTATTTGATAGGTTTGTCGCTATATATATTTTGTCCATTTGTATTGACTTGGATTACAACAGAAAGATCTATTTATTTATACCCACACATATATTTTTATTGGAGGAAAACCAAAATACATCATGTTTAGCCGTTAATATACTATGAAAAATGATAATTAGTGTCCTTAGGACATTCGATATGAATTAAAATACTGCATTGGAATATGAAAAAAAAACATGTATTTTAAGTTCAAAGTATTAGGTGAGAGAGTGTTTGCATATATATATATATAGTCATTCTTTAACAAATGCCCATAACACACTCCTTATCAACCCTTGGTGTACCCAAAATCCAACCACATATAAACCATCCTCATTAGTTTTATACGTTTCTCATCAAGGGGCATAGTTTATTGTGTTTCCCATCAAAGTTATCAAAAAGCGGGTTAAGCCCAATTTGTGCAATAATTATGAGGTACTAAAGTAGTTGTCAATTAACACAGTTGTGCCCAAAAATCTTGGATTGTCATTAGAAAAATACACCTTTTTCTAAGAAACAACAAAAAAATTTATTTCTTGCAAAAGATAAGTCAATTTGGCTGACAGATTGAATCATCATTCATCTTCCAGCTCCATTGTTCCATCGCCCAAGGTCGCACAAGAATCTATCGCTCGATGACTAGGATATGCTTGGGCGATTTCACTCGAATCTTCCCTTTAAGTCCGTGATTATATAGCACAAATTATCTCATTACTCTCACTGTCTACTACATCTGTAACCGAGAGAGTTAGGTACTGGTACTCAAGTTCATCCAACTTTGGATGCTTCATAAGGACTAATGGAGAAAAACAGGATACCGAGACATCTTCCCTCAAATACACCGCACTTCATCTTTCTTCCTAGATTATTTTACGGTTCGATTCTGGTGCCTTTCCTTTTGAAGTTCTGTTTCCGCCTTTCTCTTTGAAGATCTAGTGAAGAAATGGAGATGGACACGATTCCTATAGATGGCTTGTTTTTGCATCTTGCACAACCCCATTGATAGAAAATCAGTGGACAGTCATGTTGAAGGTTTTATTGCAAGGCTTACAGTATCTTATTGTCTTTCTTCTTGTTTTGCAGGCAATATCCGAGCGATTTTTGAAGAATCACAAAAGCGTTTCAGCTCCCCTAAACAAGTTACCTCAGACTTCTCTAGATACATAGAATGACACAGGGGCGTCCCTACGATGGGGCGACAAGGGCCGCCGGTCATGCCCCTGAATCCCTAGGGCCCCATATTTTTAAAAGAATACCACATTATAGTAACCCAAACTCATTTAAGTAACATAGCATATTTATTTATTTATTTTTCCCGAGAACGCCCTTTTTTAGAGTTCACCCTAGGCCACAGAAGACTCATGTACGTCATTGACGTAGTCAAAACTAACAATTAAGGTCAAACCTATGTTTAACCTAGAATACAAACACAGGAATCTACCAAACAAGAAGAATAAAAACATTATCAAATTTTGACTAATTTCTTCAAAACAAAAGTTAATGAGTCTTAGGCTACAATCTTAAATGAAATGAAAAACATAAAAACGCAAAATTATGAAAGCATCAAAAAACTTTAAAATGTTCATTTCATATCCTAAACAGTTTGACAAAAAAATGGTGACCTCGTCAAATCGAGTCTCTTAGCCAAGATTCACACAATTGTGACAATATGACATGCTTACTTCACGCAGATGTAGCACATTTTACCCTAGCTGCTAGTACAAGGGAAAAGAAAAGATTGTCCGACAAAGCTTACAGCGAGCGAGAGAAGGTAAATTTGTGTCTTTTAATTAAGTCATTCATGTTTTCTTCTTTTTTTTTCACTTGTTTGTATTTCCTCTGGCAGCTTAAAAGAAAGAAGATGGAGTCTGATTTAGTAGTGGTTGGCAGCGAAAATAAATATTTAAAGGGGGAGAACGGACGGTTGAGATCAGATAACGATGTGACGTATCAAAGTCTGCAAGCAATAGCAGCTGGGAACCAGAAACTTAAGACTCAAGTACGTTGTTTGAAGAGAGATGCAAATCAACAAGTAGTTCTCGTGGACGCATTTTCACGTAAACAAGTAAGATTTTCCATTTCCTTTATTTCACTGGTTACTTTGTCCTGTACATGTTTTGTAGTTTTCGCATATTTCCCCCGTAAAAGAAGATTTTCCTATTTGAGTACTCATCATTGAATGCTCATTGAGTTCCATCTTTGCATTCCAAGTGTAAATGTTGAGTTAATTTTCTCACAGCTGCTGAAAAGTCATGAGGGTAGCCAGCTTTTAATGCTTAGACAAGAGAGAGATAGACTGCGTAGAAATGTCGTCTGGAATCCTTAGATGGAAGAGGAGAAACAACTTTTGGAAAGAATAGTCAATTTGGAACATCAGAACAGAGCCTTGAAATTTCAAGTTGAAGCTCTGTGTGAGAAGATCGATAACGATAAGAACCATGAATAGAGACAACTATGAGGGACATATATATATATATATATATATATATATATATATATATATATATATATATGAAATGGTTCTGATTCAATCTCTTCCACTTAGGCTTCCGTTTTGTTTAGCCTCTTCTTCACGGGTTTTGTTTCTGCTCTCTTCTTTGAAACCTTTGCCCTCAACTTCTCTAATGTAGCCTTCATTTGGTTTAGGAGGATTTGGAGAACAAATGAGAAGTTGCAAAAAGGGAGGATTAAAAAAGAAATCTGAATGTAATTAGCTTATTAAAATACGAGATCTAACGGTACGGACCTCGAGCCTCCTTTTGTTTGTCATACAATGGCGTCGTACCCTGTTTTGTGTCCTCACTGACATGACTGATTCTTCAATAATCTGTTAAGAATCTCTATCGCAGTTAAATTGATCAATATTTCAGATTAAAATTCGAGAGAAACAAGAGGAGGAAGGGAGAGAGAACTTCCTCTGAGAAGAATTAAGTATATATGTACATATCTAATTCTTTGTCAAAACATTATGATTTGGAAATAATAATCTTAACATCAGCTATAGAATTCACAATTTAAAAGAATCATCAGATCAGTCGTTGATAGTGAACATCGTATGAATCGCCAAGCAATCAATAAGATGAGTGATGATGGGTAAGGTGTTGGACTCTTTTTGCGCTCTCTTTTTCTAATTTTTCAGCATCCAAAAGTGATCAGGGATGTTCGGTACAGAAAGTACCAGACTGTCGTCATGTATTAAGTTTGAACCGTTGGATGAATCCAACGCCATCCAACGATCCAATTCTCTGCCATATTCTCTCTTACATTAAACTAGTATTTGTTGACTTGTTGGAGCTTGTGCAAGTAGCCTTGCTTTCTCTCTCTCTATTCTCTATACCTGATTAATTTTGGGTGCTGCTATTTAGACCCCCGTTTTTGCTATTTAGACCCCCATTGATTAGACAATTCTGAGTATTGGAGCCGTGTTGATGTTTGATTGTCTTATCTACGTGTGTTAGTGACAAATATAAAGGTAATAATGAGGGAGACAGACAAGACTAGTGACGGTGATTAAGAGAGAGAAAGATCAAGAGAGAGGGAATTATTAATTGTTTAATATATATATATAACTGGAAATACCACAATTATCTAAAAACCTAATTCATATACATTATTATCGTATAAATTATTAAATCCATACATAGATTTTATCAAGCAAGCTTAGTGTTCTTGTTTTTTAGAGAAGTGACAAGGTTAGCAAAGTGCTGTCTTTTTAACCTCGTTTCCCAAAAAATACAACGTAGAGCTAGGCTTTTGACATTTTGCTATAGACTGCATCCTTATTGCTCAACCTTTTGCCTTTGGATTTGTCCTAAATATTTAACCAATTCAAGAGTACGAGAAGGGGGTCACCCCTTGCGTTATTCATTCTCCTAACAACAAATGACCACTAAATATCCAGATTGGGAGGGGGGCTAAATTATCAATTATTCGTCACTCTACATAAAGTCTCTAATGTCTTGAATGACTGAATCAAACACCGAACTTCACTCTTATAGTCTTAGTAGTTTTATCACTACTCCTCTTGCAAGTGTGATATTTACTTTCTAGCTTGAAGACTAGTGAACCACCCGAGTTAATTTAAAACCATTGATCCACCTTCATACCCAAAACCCAAACCCAAACCCAAAAGCTTTATCCAGTGCCCACTCTCCACCTCCAGATCCAGAGACTTACCCAATCGTGTACTTCGTCGGCCGACGCCCGCAGTGTCGCCACCGACACTCCTGCTCAACATTGTTTGTTGCCACAGTAAACTCATACTATTAGCTCTGTTCGATCGAGGTCCAAGGAAGAGGAAGGTGAGGACTGAGGAGGAGGTAATAGTACGATATGATAGAAAGAAATATTAAAGTCGAAGAGATGAGGTGAGAGAGAGTTAGGGAAGAGATTAGGTGAGAGAGAAAAAATGTTGAGTTAGAGATGAGATAAAAGGTGAGAGAGAAAAAAAGGTGTGAGCCGTGAGGTCTGTGTCATGATTACATACAAAGCTATGCCCTATACATTATAAGGGTGAAGAAAGTAAAAAAAGGGGTCCATATAGTCCCGCCGTTAATTTTTTATTCTAAAAGTGGATGGAGCTAGGCTAATGGAGGTTGGGCGTAGATTTGCTTCTTTCTAGTTGTAGCTTCTCTTCATTACTGTGTTGTTGGTTCTTGACAACTAGGAGAAACCAAGCTTCCTTAGGAATGTCTTCTAAAAGAGAATTTTTCTTTACTAGCTGAGGGTGATCGTAGATCAGGAGAGTCCAAAGTCTAACTTTTGATTTCTCTATCAAAGTAATGAAAAACCAAGCAAAAAAGCTTCTCAATCTCTAATGTCTCTAGATTATTTACACATTTGTAGCCTTGTCTGGATTCAACAATAAATCCGTAAATTTCTCAACCCCAATTCAAACCAAAACCCCCATATAAGAGATAGAAGTAACGAAAAGCCAAGATGTGGATCTCAACCTGCTGGACGTTTTCTTGTGGCAGCATCGTGAAGCCAAGATGTGGGAAGAGGATAGTGGTGCGGAGCGACTTTGGTGTACAAGGCAGGGTTTTGGACACCGTGGATGTGGCACAGAAGCTTGAAGTGCTTGTGGAAATGATGCATAGTAGGGGTGTTCAAAAAGACCGCATAAACCGCCCCGACCGACCGCCCCGACCGATTGGTCGGCTTTGTTATAAAAGTTTTTTGATGTTCGGTCAGTTCGGTCGGTGTATACAAACTCAATATTTTAAACAGTCGGTATTCATAATTTTAAAAACATATTTCGGTTAACCGAAACCGACCGAACTTTCTTCTTAAAAGTTAAAATTACACACACACATATATATATATAATACTCCTCAAAGTCAAAGATATCATTAATTATTCTATTGTATTGTCCATTTGTTTAGGTAGGCCCATTAAAGAAACACTTAAACAGTTAAACTAGTGACTACTACCCAATAGCCAGGCCCATTTGTAATTGAAAATGACGACTACCTTTGTCCTTTCGTTTTTTGCTAGGGTTTTAACTTCATTTGTCTTATTGTTCTTGTCTTCTTGATGGCCGCAACACTCCATTGGTTTCCTAGTGCGTTGGTTGGACCTTGATGCCCTTCTCGGCGCTCGCGACTGATATTGAGAGGTTAGTATTGAGCAAGCCCGCTTTTCTCTTGTTAATTCTTGTTAGTTGTTACTATTATAACTTGATTTGCTATTGCATTTGACAGACCCTGTTAGTGAATTTTATTTGGCATTTGCAAATCAGCTTGCTTTGAAAGATGGGTAACGATCCACCAAATCCAACGGAGGGCAATATTATCAATAAGCAACAAGAAGCAGATCCTGGTACTGCAAGAAAGGTTAGTGAACCTACAAAAATTGAAACTTCTAGGAAAAGATCTTGGGTTTGGGATTTTTTTACTGAGGTTACAACTGCAAATGGTAAACGTAGGGCAACATGTGACTTTTGTAGTAAGAGTTATGCAGCTGATCCTAAACAAAATGGTACCACATCTTTGGGGAATCATTTAGTCAATGTTTGCTTATCTTCAGAAAACCCTTTTAGAGAAAAAGAGATTGAGTTGGAGAAGGGTCAGACTACATTGAACTTCGAGCCTCTAAAGCCAGGTGAGACATTGTCCTCACTTACACAATTTAATCCTGTAAGAGCTAAGAAAGCCTTAGCTCGCATGATTGTAAAGGATGAGTTGCCTTTTAGATTTGTCCAGGGGGAGGGGTTTCGAGAATTTTTGGCCGAAATTTGTCCTAAATGGAAAAACATCCCAAGTCGTCTCACAATTTCAAGGGAATGTATTTTGTTGTACGAAAAGCTTGAAGGTGGTAATTTAAATTATAAAATGCTCCATTTTATTTTATTTTTCTATGTAGCTTATGGCCTTATATATGATTTATGATTGTTTATTGCAGAGATTCATGAAAAAGTTCAGGCATTAAACATGGGAGAAAATGTTGTCGAGGAATGCGAGGATCTTGAAGAGATATGATCAAGTGTATGTGAATTTAAGCTAACTTGATTTTTATTACTATTGTTGAAGTATTAAAACTTATGTGTAATTTCATGTGTTCAAACTTCAAACCAGAGTACTTCAGAAGTGCCCCTGCTGCTGTGCCCCTGCTACTGCCAAGCAAGAAGTCTCATGAGAACATGGTGGTTTTGGTGTTTTTGTTGATTATTTTAAATGTTTAACTATATGTATGAAACTCTGTAAAATTTTTATTTTTATTTTTATTGGATTTTTCTTTGATGGTCAGGTATTATGTGATTATGTCAGATATCATATATGGATTAATTAATCATGTTTGTTTAATTTAATGTGATAGAGTCACTATTTACCATTTAGCTATTGCGTATTTGTTATGCATTTGACATTATGGAATCAATTTGTGTACATGTCATAAATTTAGCTATTTGGAACTGTGTGTACATATAAGCATGGAGAAAGAATACTCCAATTTTATTTTTTATGGTCATACAAAAACCGAAAACCGACCGAAAACCGACCTAAATCGATTGGTCGGTTTTACTAATATCAAATTTATCATTGGTCGGTTTTTGGTTGCATCTTATGCAAAAACCGACCGTGTCGGTTTCACCCTCAATGTCGTCAAAAACCGACCGAAACCGACCGCGAACACCCCTAATGCGTAATGCTAAGTAAGATGTGGAGAGCGAGGATTGAAGAGCTTAAGAAAATGATGAATAGTGTTAAATTGTTGAGTGTTGAGTAAGATGGAGAGAGAAAGTAAGGCTTTTTGCACAAACTCCAACAAGGTTTAATGGGAGAGAGAATATGACAGAGAGGTGGACCGTTGGATGAATCCAACGATTCAAAAATAATACAGGACGATAGCCAGGATCTTTTTTGTACCGCGCCTGTCCCCGATCCTCCAAAATAGATATTCTAACCGTAGGCAAAAAAAATTATGTGCATATATTTGACTATTTGTTTTGTTAAGGGGCCGAAAACCGCCTGGGCCTAATTCCAGGTACGCCCAAGAACTTATTTTCTAGATCAGGCCCAGGTCCACAGCTAGGCTCACTTATAGGATTCTGGAAATTTGAAGCAGTGCGAATGGAACAGAGCTCCGACTCACAAGTGTGTCGAAACTTTGGATTCAGGGCTCCACCAGTTTCTGTAGCATTGGCAGCCTATCAATTCCTCGCTCGAACCAGCATCAGTTCCGGCAACCCAATTCAACGAAACCATTGGCGGGTGTAGCGTTGACTTAGCGGGCTGAAGTCGCGAGAGAGACACACTTGGGCTGAAATTTGCCTTGGTTTTTCTTTCTGCTTTGCTGTTTTCTTTCATTGTCTTTCTTTTATAATCAAAGACATAGATTCTCTGCATCAGTCCAACCTCGGCTGCTCTTTTCATCGATCCATTCAAGTTTTTCTCTTAATCAAAACTTCCTATCTTTGAATTCTTTAGAGAAAAAAAGTACAAAAGTTTGTATCTTTAATTGTAGATGTTTTGCTGATTATTAGTTTCAGGATTTGCATCCGGGTGCTTTTGTTTTTGCAAATTACATTGTCTGAGATTCAGATCAAGTCAAAAATCACTGCAGTGCATTAACAAAGTTCACTTCAACAACATCAGAAGAAAGAAAAGTCATTAAGATGTTACTATGTTAGTTCTGACTTGGCCGAACACAATGCATTTTTGTTCATAATAGTCAAATTCTGTGAGCCATCATGTGGAATCAACTTATCAACCTATGCATTCTCTGATGCAACCAGATGGTAGAATAGGTATAGATTTAGTTGACATCCACTCAGGCCAACATGGAACTTCCCAAATCCTAAACAAACACACACCAAGAAGCCATGGCGAAGTTCCACCAGAATATTCGATCCCAACGAGTAATATGAAAGAAGTCACCACCAAATATATACACATTTTATCATTAAATCCAAGCAAGATGAATTCAAAGTCAATACTTAGCAATAGAATAAAAAAAACCAATAGGTCATGCTTAGCTTATTAATTCCAATCAAGACATAGTCAGTTTGTTTTATCATATGCTAGTGGCCTTAAAAACAATGAGACTGGCATGGAGAATAAATCTCAAAGTTGTGAGATAGAGAAACAAACTGGAACAATATGTACAGTTAGAAGAAAGAAAAGCTCATCGGGACAAAAAAAAAAAAGAATGTGAAGAAGTATATGGAAACACTTGAAAGAGAAGTGAACTTATTAAATCATAACTTTTTAACACATCAAGCTACAAAGACACCCATGTAGATACGCATACTACATGTCACATAGGCAACACAACGACTTATCGACAAGCGGAAGAAGACAACGAAGGAAAGAAAGCAGAAGATTGACAGTACTGGCTTTTAGATTTGATTTTCAGTTAATATAGTTGGTCCTCCTTGTAACACCCAGTTTTTTTGCAGCAGAATTCTTCAATGCATTTTGGTCATTCTGATTAGCCATCAAATCACTGGAAACACAAGAGAAACAAAAAAAAAGTGTTAATTGTGTGATAAGAGACATTAACAATAAGTGGCCTGATTCAATACTATGAGAACCATAATGTATCTTCATTATCCTTAGAAACCTTTACAAATGGCCATCAGCACAATGTATCACCGTAACTTGCTATATAATTATAAAGTGCTATTACGATCTGAATCCTTAATACATATCACACATTTCTCCTGCCAACTTATAAGGCTTGCTTCATGTTTAAACATACGGCAAGGAAGTCAGGGAATATCATTAAAAATTTACAATGATCTTCTCTCTTTTCTTTATCAGTCATATGGTAAAGGATGAATCTTTTCAATTTTCTATATGCTGTTTACGCACGCGTTATATACAGTTACCTTATCTTTGTTTTGTGTTGGTCACTAACTCATATATACGAGAACTAAACCCCTAAACCTATTGTTTCTTTAATAGCAGAAACAATAGTTTCATTTTTGGTCAGGCACACATTTACACATAACATACGAATAAACTAATAGTCTAAGAGGAGAGGGAAATGAAAGTAACCGGAGGGATTGAGTGAGTTGAGCAGCCAAATCATAGTTGTTTTGAGCTCTCGCTTTCACGATGCCAAACATAAGACCTATACACACTTGTATGGCAGCGTTCTGCATTTGTGTTGATATTGTTTCCTTCCGAAATTGCTCGCGGTCTGCTTTGATCTTGCCAAACTTCTCTCTCACTTCTCTCTTCCCCTCCCTAATGCATTTCTGTTCCTCACTGATCTCTGCCATCTCTTGCCTCAATCGCTTAATCCCTGCCCTAATCTTCACCTCCAATTTCCTATTCTGCAAAAAACCAAAAAATTGGAAAGTCAGGGCCAAAATCTAGCACTCCAATGTAAATCACAAATCATACAATTGAAAAAACAAAAATTAAGACTCGTAAGATTCTTGAACGCCGTGTCAACCAGATATGACGATTCATGGTTCCTCACTTCCTCTTGCGAGAGGCTTCTGCTAAATTAAATTGAATTGATGAAACAATGCGCTCTTAGCTTATTATATATAGACTTTAGACTATGACGTCAGATATTCCGTATCTTACGGATCCGTTTGGATTTTCGTAAAGAGAACGCACGAGAAGCAACCATTTGCTTTAATGCTTCCAAACTGATAATAGTAGTTAATGACAAAGTGGGCGGGCGTGGTTGCCTCAATTTGTTGTAAATGGAGGCATGGAGCGAACTCGAATCGCTCTCGCGCGATGGACGCCTAATTAAATGTCAGTTGAGTTGTTGCACGTCTTTTCTCGCGCGATATCAAATTTTGTTGTTGTTTGTTCAATACGATTTTTTTTTTAAATTTAAATGCCTAATTAAATTTTCAATACAAATTTAAATTTCGGACATTCCTTCTATATGAATCTAAACTCGGCCATCAGGTCTACATGCACGGAAATTTCCCACCTATAAATTTAATGAATTATATTAGGAGCAATTATCAATAAGTATAAAATTAAGAAAACTTATTCAATAAGGACAACCATAAAAAAATTTAAGAATAAGGATACAGATCTATAAATGACCTATATGTCCATATACTGTTACAAAATTAGAAAGGGTTAACCATGAGCCTTCTTATTTATTCTCTAACATTTTCTCCAACATGACATCATCAGTTTTGGCTTTTTCGTTTTCTTAAACAAAACTTTAGTAAGATTTATCTCTCAAAATACACAACCAATTTAGAAAATATATATATATGTATATTATAAACCACGCATGAAAAACCTTTTCAAACATGATCACTAATAGGTATATTATGATATGAAAAAAATTTGCACATATAAATTTGAGTTATCTATACTAATAGACAACAAACACTTTGGCATCAGAAACACTATAGTAACTTTGAGCCAATATTTTACCATTAAAATGTTCGAATCTTTAAAAAATATTAGAAACAATTATATGAGTTTTTCAATCTTCTTTCCAACGCCACAAAAATCATCACAATCGGAGATGAAACAAGTGAGTTATGGTGGTCCGAACACACTGATATCAAAAATACGACTCCGATACACAAACTTTGAGCCTCGATTTGATCTTTAGAATGTTCGAATCTTCAAATTGATATTACGTATAATTTTATGGGTTTTTTCAGTCCTCTTTTCAATGTCACAAAAATTGTCTCAGTCGAGCTCAAACGAATAAGTTATGACTATCTAATCATACTGATGTTAGAAAAATATTTAATTGTTGATAGAAGTAAAACAATGGTTGAGGGTAGTATGGTCAATAAAAAAATTATTTCAAATAATTTGTCCTTAATAGAATAAATCTTACATTAGTGCCAGATAACCAAAATATTGGTAGCCCAAAGCAATGTTTTAAAAACCGGATTTCGGATCGTGCTGGTTGGCCACCGAAAACCGGTTTAACCGGTTTGACCGGTTGACCGGTTTTATTTGATTAATTAAATTTTTAATAATTAATAAAAAATTATAAAAAACCTGTAAAAATACTAGAAAAATTAGAAAAATACTATAAATTAAAATGCATCCAAATAAATAATAACCACATAATAACACTCTCAATCTCAAATTAAATATAATATTACCAAATGTAATTTTCAATTAACAAACATTTTTATAAAAAATACAAGATAACTATATAAATTATAAAAGTTCAAGTCTAACATAATCATTTAAATCTCAATTAGGTTCAACTTTTACTCTTTTTAAAGAAAATTACTTATTTTTTTATACATTTTTATTTTTTTTTATCAAAAAATTCTCAATTTTGAATTTTTCAAACCGGAGAACCGGTATTTATACTGAAAATCAGCCGGTTGAACCGGTATTTGACCAAACCGGTATTTTACTGATATTTTATTAAATCATACCGGTGACCCCTCCGGTTTCCGGTTCAACCAGTTGAACCGGCCGGCTGAACCGGTATTTTAAAACACTAGCCCAAAGTAGCCAAAATCTATGTGGCATGTTGACTCAACATGCGATAAGGCAAATTTGAAATATGATTTTTTTGGACAAAATACCCTCATTTGTTTAAAACTACACGTTCAAATATGATGGTGACATCATTTTTTTAAAACCTTTCTCTTTCTTAAACAAAATTTCAAAAGGTTTTAATTCTCAAAATACATATTAGATTTATAAAAAAAAATTACATTTTCGAAATAATCGCACAAAGCTCTTTTCAACAAAATTCATTATCAATAGGTTTTATCTAGTCATTCTTAATTCCATTGTCAATAGGTTTGGAGGTAATCTTAAAACGACGGTTGTGTCAGTATGGAGACGTGTCCCAATGGTGATCCCAAGGACCGCTTGGAATAAGGTAATTGGTCAGGCAGGCACTTTCTTTGGTGATTTGTCGGGTGATGGAGGAGAGGAGAGGATTGACTAGACAATACTTGATATGACTTGGTGGATAAAATAGTGAAATGTCTGAGACTTAATGCATTGGGCAAAGCGATTATGCGCGTATGCTATAATGACTGAAGATTTAATTGAGATTTTGAGTTGACATGCCTGCGTTACGTTGTGGGCTTAGTCCATGAGTAATGTTTGGATATGTGGATAAGTGAGCCTTTGGGGCCTAGTGTCGAGACTAACCGAGTTGAGTCAAGGTGTGCTCGACCGAAAAGCCCTAGATGATTTTTTGTCACTACACTTACCAAACCTAACCTTGAAGTGTACTTTTGCTCTTATAGTAAAACAGAGATAATTACAGTCTCAAGCTTCTTTAAATATGGACTCACAATTAAAAGAGAAATAAACACAATATATTTTGGATAGAACAGAGTTCTCTTCATTTCAATCTCACTTGATGCCACGCGTATGCTCTCTGTTCCTTTTAAACAGATACAAGCCAACACAAGCAGAATTCGTCATTGGATTTGGAAATTCTGCTTAGCCACTAAATCACTGGCAACACAAAAGAAACAAAAAGGCTGTTAATTTGTGTAATAGCTGATATTTTTAACAATAAACCTTATTTAGATCTTCATGCTTTTCTTTTCTTTTCGTTTTTCATTTCTTATTATTTTCAATATCTTCTTTTCAATGCTCTTTATTTTCTTCTCTATTTCTACTGTTTGCTTTTCTTCTTCATCTTCTTTTTCTTTTCAATTGTTTTTTTTAACTAATTCAAATTCTCACTCTCAAAGCTCATGCTTTTGAGGCTGAATCTTTATTAATTCTATATATGCTGTATATGCAGTGACGGTAGAGTAACCTTATGTTCCTTTTCTATGTTTTGTAGTTCAAGACCTTATATTAATGTTGATCATGCAGACATTATATACATACATGCACACACATATATAAACCAATAAGTGATTAATTCGAGAGGGAAATCAAACCGACCGAAGAGAATGAGTGAGTTCAGCAACCAAAGCAGTGTCATTTTGAGCTCTTGCTTTTACTAATTTGAACATGATATCTAGTTTCAATTGGATTCCCGCACTCTGGGTCGCTATCAACTCTGTTTCTTTCCACAGTTGCTTGCGCTCTGCTTCAATCTCTTCATATTTTTTCCTTACTTGTCTCTGCCCCTCTTTTATGCACTTCTGTTCCTCACTTATTTCTGCCATCTCCGCTCTTAGCCTAGTAATACCGGCCTTTATTTTCCCATGCAATCTTTTCTTCTGCCCAAATAGCAACTTTAAACAACAGAAAATATTTGGCTAATAAAAATAATTACTGCATTTCTGCTCTAATAAACACTACCTACCAATATTACTTGCAATGAAAAGCAACAACATAGTACGCAGAACCATTGGAAACCTACAACATATAGTCTATGTCTCTCGTGTCATGTCATTGACTCATTGTGTTATATCATTTTCGTGTTAAGCTTGTCATGAGTTAAGTATAATCCTTAGTAATGCATTTCTTCAAACAGTTAATGACTACTACTTGGATTCTCTTTTCAGAACCCAAAAAGGGTGTAATTCTATCACGAACATCATTGATAAAGGTCTGTCAAAATACCTGATTTCTCCTTCTCGATGTTCTTATTTGGGGACTTCTTCTGCTTACAAATTGTGGAGTAGTTTCTTGGCATGGAAGCTGCAGAGTCCTCTGTTCTTTATTGTCGTTGCCTCCTCCTCCTCCTCGTCTTCCTCTATCAGATGTTTTGGTACTTGCACCTGCCAACCAAAGGAATACCCATAAAGAAAGATACATTTTTTTTTTCTTCCTAATCCTCTTTTGGTGGTTTCTGTTACCCTTTCTTGCGAAGGTGAGGATATGCTCTGCGAATTAATGAAGTAAAGATGTTGGATATATAAAGACCGACGTCAGGCACAAAGGCAATCAGCATGTGACGTTGATCTTTTGGGAAGTAAAGAAAAAGATGACATGTATAAGTCGCGCTCACAAGTCGTTGGTATTGATGTATCGTTCGATACTCGTTTGGGGCGCGCGATTTACAGCAAGATAGATAATGCAGGCGTCGTGGACTCCACCTCGGGTTTACACATGATTTTGTACTCTTCTGGTTAGCAGGTATGAATCATAACGATGATGACAAAAAATAATAAAAATAGAATATCTAATGACTCTTCAAACCACTAGTGCATAGCAGCACCAGAGGGGCATGTTTATTTTATTTTATTTTATTTTTTCTATATAGAAAACACTGTCCAGATCTAAATCATTATTGTTTGAATTAATCTACAAATTTGTTAAAAAATTGGGAAAAAAATTAGTTTATGCTAGTACAATTCTCAGTACTTTTTAATGCAGGCAGATCAACAAAGGAAAAAGGAAATCATTAATCAAACCAACGTTTGATGTAAGAACACACTGGAATCCACAAGAAATTGAGAGAAACTCTCTAGGGTTTTCATATATTTGATAGGATAAGATATAATGACCTCTAGGGCCGACTACATCCTTAATATAAAGTAAAACACCAAAATATAAAAAGTTACAAAAACACCCTTAAAACAGAAAACACTTTATTTGAGGCCTTAAACGAAGAAATTTTGCAAAACTAGAGTGGGGCCAGGGCTGTTCTAGCTGTATTCAGAAGAACCGCTTTGTATAGCCCTGGTTCGGTTCAAAACGCCGTTTCGCTTCAGCCAGTCAAATTTCATCGAAAACGGATAATGTTTACAAATTTTCCAATTCTACAGTCACACCCTCAAAAATGATTTATACTAACGGATAAAAAGGGTAATTAACTCCAACTTTCTATTTTTCTTAAATCAACTCCAAATTAACCCAAATCCACTTCAAAACAACTCAAAATCAGTTCCTATCACTTTTCCAGTTTTCCGGGTGAAAATGCTGGCACCTTATGTAGAATTGATTGTATCAGCAAGAAGTGGGAATTATAACAAGGCGAAGAGGGTTGCAGGGATAAAAGAAAACAGAGCACCTGGAACAGCAATCCATGTCACTTGTTGTCCAAACACAATAACAAAAAGTTGGCAGCAAATGCTGCAATCATGGCTACTATAGAACAGAAGAGGCTTACAAGGCCTACTAACAGTCTTTTTGGCAGGGTTTCCAGGCAAACACAATGAAAGATGTTGGAGATAGACCGATTGAGGTACGTACCTGCCTTTCTTGTTAAATCAGGATAAGAGGGTATGAGCTCAGTAATGAACTCAAGAATTCCCAACTCTGCTGTGGAATGAATAATGGGTTTGTTGGGCTTCAAATTATGTCAGTAAGTAACTTGAATAACAAAACTCGTTCCACCATAATAGTTTCACCAGGGCAGCCCGAGAGATTGTATGTCAGTATGTGCATCAACTTCTTCTCAGAAAGCACCTTAGTTTGTTGTTCAATATGTGCTTGATCCAGGAATGAATTGAACCTTTTTGGAATTTACAAGCAATTTTCATTTGCTTGTAAATTAAATAACAGCCAACCATTTTGAAACAACTCCAATTAATTTACTTTTGAAACCCCGTATTTAGTTTACTTTTGAAGACTTCTTATCAAATTTGTTAAAATTTACGAACTATTATTGCCCGAAAGACCTGCACGACTTTAAGTAAAGATCATGTAGTAGTATATATATAGAGAGGGAGACGTCAGGCACAAAGACATGCAGGCAATGGTAATTCAAAATAATTAATAGAAGTCACGCTCACTAGTCAAGTCGTTCGAATCGGTGTATCGCGCGATACTCGTTCGGAGCGCGCGGTTTACAGGAAGATAGATGGTGGACTCCACCTCGGGTTTGCACATGATTTTGTACTCTGTTTCTTTTATTGACAGAGTCTTTGCCTTTACTCCATGGCCTGTCCCCCACAAGAAATTTGGCGGCAAATAGACGACATAGTCTGCAGATTATGGGTTCTCAGTTCTCACACAACTTCATAGAAATTTCATCCATAGACTTTGGTAATAGTTAAACCCAGAATGTTGAAATATGATAGAGACTCCTGACCGATAGAGTATGAACTGATTCCTAAATAAATCTTCATTTCTGGTTAGGAGGTATGATGATGACCTCACTGCTAAATTGTCGCCAATCTGGAGCGGACTGAAATATGAACCTAATAAAGAATTAAAGACGCGTACCAGCAGGTTGGTAATGACGTTTATGACTTGTGAGTTTTCATTGATTACGGTGAATTACTTTTTGGCATATGAACCTAATAAAGATGCGTATTTGGACATTACTTAGGGCCATTGTTGCTTCCTTTTAGAAAATTATTTAGGGGAAATACAACTTTTGGTCACTGAAATATCTAACCAGGTTCAACTCAATCACTCATTTTACAAACGTTTCAATTTGGGTATTCAAAATTTTAAATTATTCCAAACAAGTCATACGGGCAGTTTTCACCCAATTCTGGCAGTCAACCATCCTACGTGACACAATATAGTTAAAATCAATTAATTTAGGCTGATGTGAACAGTCTGTGTTATTATTATAGTTGGTGGTATTGATTTGAGGAGAGATTTGGGTTTTGTGGTTCTTGCAGCAGTTGATTCTATCTAGAATAAGTATTTGGTATTTTGATTTTTTTTGGGTTCATTTTTTCCTTGTGTTATTAATTTTTTTTTTGAAAAATATGACAAATATCCAAGTCATCATGCCACATCAATTAAAATTTCAATTATTTTATTTTTTGATGCCACCTCAACTAATTGCTGCCCGAACTCTCTACAATCTGCTCGTGTGACTAATTTGGAATAGTTTAGAAATTTAGATACCCAAATTAAAACTTTTGTAAAATGAGTGACTGAGTTTAACCTAGTCAAATATTTCAATGACTAAAAATTGTCTTTCCCCAAATTAGTCATGCTTACTTTGCTCAAATATTGCAAATATTTAATAAAATATTATAAAAAATTAAGTAAAGATTTTATGTATTATATTGTATTATTTTAAATAAATTAAATTATTTTAAAAAATGTGCATTTGAACCCTTGACTTTTCTAACCATTCAATTGAATCTTCAAAAAACTTTATGACGGATCAATAGTGAATTCGATGGTCGGTTCTGATAATACTAATTTGCACACAACAACTAGTTTGTAGTAATTAATCATATCCTCGTGTTCTCCCATATCATGAATGACATTGAATATTTTCTCTTGGCATTACAAAACCACAATGTGAAACTGAAAAATGCTTTTGCTTTGCTCATTAAGTTCTATATTAATTATTAAATGAGGATAAGGGCGTAATGAACTCATTAACTCCCAACTTTGCTGCAATAAAAAAATGGGTTTGATGGGATTCAAATTATGTTAGTAACTTGAATAACAAAACTTGTTCCCATAAATAGTTTCACCAGCCCTAGTAGAGCTTGTATATATGTGCATCAACTTCTTCTGATAAAGCGCCTTAATTCCTGGAACTACAAGTGAAATTAGATCAACCAGTGCTTTCTTTTGTGAAGCACAAAACGGTAATATCAATTGTACAGCACATACGGGCCATAACTTGTATGGGACAGTCCGTGATCAAGAGCACTGAGCTGGGCCTAGGACTAGGCCTAGGCCTGATCCGGCCCAATCCGCCTCAATTCACAATGGTCATGATTCATGAATCAGTATTTCTTTTCTTTTTTTAAATTTGGATAAGTGAGCCTCTATTGAACTGTGAATCAAAAATTTTTTCGGTTGGATGACTGATTCGGTTTCAAACCTGCTAAAATCTATCAAAAGTACCCAATTTCACTCCTTTCCATCTCCCTTCCTTTCCTTCTCTCCTTTCTATCGACCCTCGTTTCTGTCCTCTCCATCGCGGACCCTCGTTTCTCTCCTCTCCATCGCCGACCCTGGTTCCCGAACAGCATCGCAGACCGTTATCTTCGTCGAATTGCTGTAACGCTACAAGAAATCAGCTGCCTTGATTATCACGAGTTCGCTCTAGGCACTTCTCCAATACTTTACAGAAATCTTGAGTCTGCTGTCTGCAAGCTATTCTAAGAGTACTCTTCAACAAGCTCAAACAAAAGCAAGAAAAAAAGAACCCATGGGTTCAAGCAACAAAAACTCATGGCTTCAAGCCCTCCCGTCGCTTCAATACAGGTCTAAACAAAAGCAAGAAGAGAAAACCCAAAACCCAAGATTCAATCACAGCCTTCGCGAAAGCAAGAAAGAAAACACCCGTGGCTTCAAGCAAGAAAACCCATAGCTTCAATACGGATCCAAACAAAGGCAAGAAAAGAAAACCCAAGATTCAATCAGAGCCTTACAACAGAGAGGTTTGAATATATCGAAGCGGGCCATGAGACGGCAGCTCACCATATGTTCGATTCTTATCAGCCGTTTAGAGGCTTTTCTCTCTTTTGATAAATCTGCGACCACCACAGATCAATCGGCGCGATAAATTCTCGTCGGTGACCACCAGAAAAAAAGGATAAGCCACCATGATCTACTTTTTTCATATATTTTTGGTAATTGACTTGTTTTACTCATATAGTCTTTGCTAATTTTGATATATTTGTGCCTGCCATCTCTAAATATATTACACGATCTTTACTTCATCAATTCGCAGAAGCCAATCCTCATCTCGTAAGAAAGAATAACAGAAACAAAAAAGAGGGGAAAAAAAAAACTCTATTTCTGGTTACAACTTTGGTTTGCAGGTGTAAATACCAAAACATAGAGGAGGCAATGACACTAAAGGAAAGAAGACTCTGCAGCTTCCTGCCAAGAAACATGTCCTCTTGCTTCTCCGGCTTACCATACGTAGTCCTCTATTTCTTTCCACAGTTGTCTGCTTTAACCTCTATATTTTTTCCCCACTTGTCGTCTCTGCTGCTCTTTTATTTTCTTTGTTCCTCACTGATTTCGGCCATCTCTGTTCTTAGCCTCTAAATAGCAGCCTTTATTTTTCCATTTAATCTTCTTTTCTTCCCAAACTGCAACGTTAAACAACACAAAACATGTAATTGCTAAAAAATTTCTGCATTTATGCTTTAATTAATGCTACGTACGGGGAAAGACAATTTTTGGTCACTGAAATATTTGACCAGGTTCAACTCAGTCACCCATTTTTCAAATGTTTCAATTTGGGTATTCAACTTTCGAAACTGTTCCAAATTAGTCACACGGGCAGATTTCACCCTATTCGGGCAGTCAACCATCCCATGTGGCATAATATAGTCAAAATCAACTAATTTAGGCTGATGTGGCTTGACACTTGTAATGGTAGTTGTAATCAAACCAAAACTTATCACTTTGTTCCAAATAACTCACTGGAATTGTAATTCCATGACATATCAATAACTCAATTAACCAAATAATTTATAAAATAAATAAGAGTCCATATCATTATATTGTCTCAAAAACATAGCTATCACATGCAACAAATAGTCCAAAAACACATTCATAATAATACAAAAAGTGGAACAACCTCCGAGTATTGATTCGTACACCTATTTCATCCATTCTTTTTGACATTTGTGATGGACTCGTGAGTTGCATTTATCATTGCAAAGTACCTGGAGCTTGAGGTTGAACCTTGAAGTGTTGAATATGTATTTGGCAGCCTTCTAGCATTTTCCTTGGTCCTTTTTCCAGGGCTACCAGCTACACCACTGCCCCTTCCCACAATTCTACCTACAGCACCTCTGCCCCTTCCAGCAATTCTACCAGCAGCACCTCTACCCCTTCCAACAGTTTTACCTGCAACACCTCTGCCTGCAACACCTGTACCAGTCAACACCCTTGCCTCATGTGTAACACTGCTACTCCCAGAAGCAACATTTCCAACCTGTTTTTCCAACAATCATAATATAATAAGAAACTAATAACTAAACAATTATGTATTTTTGTCTAAAATTAATAACAAAGGTTACCTGAACATTTGATTGATTCTCACAACGTCTCTTATTGTGTCCTTCTTGTCCACATTTACTACACTTTGTCTTGCCATACCTTCTTCTCAACCTGCTCTTGCTCTTGGGCTCATCATGCTCCCTTCTCCTCTTTTTGGTTGGCCTTCCAACTACAACATTAATTGGAGGAGGAAGAACAGTATCACCACTAGCACTAATCCACAAATTCTCTCCATTTGTTGGCTCTACATTGAACTTGTACACCCTCAAATAGGTTGCTTTAGTATAAGCTTGATGGACAAAATCAGCTGGGTCCTTGTGCAACCAACCAATTGCTGCAACAGCATGTGTACATGGTATACCTGACAGGTCCCAAGCCCTGCATGTACACGTTGCCCTTTCCACATTGACAATGTATTGTTCTGGTTTCTTACTAACCTGGTGAAGGAGAGTACAAATTTTTATAACAAATGCATACAAAAAATATTACACAGGTAGTTTAAATGCAAATATAATACCTGAAATATGGCATGTTGATCATCTCCTGTCCACTTAGCTGTCCATAACCTACTATTTTCAAATTCCTTATCTAGAATCTTGTGTACTTCTGGCACAAGAACCCCTTGCTTTCTCGACATTGTTTCTCTAAGCATCACATGTCTATCCATTGCATCAGCTCTTAATTCCTCAAGCAATGCTATAATTGGCTTATCCCTAGATGGCAATATCATTGAGTTAAAGCTCTCAGACATGTTATTCACAATTGAATCGTTCTTGCTGAAGGTTGAAAATGCAGCTCTAGTCCACAAACAAGGTCTTATGTCACTCAAGTATTTCCAAGCAGCTTCATCTAAGTCTTTAATTTTTTGCATATGGATGTTAAACCCCTGCATTGTAGTTGACTTTGCACATTCATAAACTAGCCACCTAAAGTGAGCTCCAGGCCATTGCTTACTAAAATTGGCATAAATATGCCTAACACAGAACCTATGTTCTATTCTTTGTTGCATCTCTCTTTCCAACCCTTCAATTGCCTGAACCAAGCCCTTCTGCCTATCTGAAATGAAGCACCATCTATTGTTATCAAAACCACCAATATCCAACAAGAGCTTCCTAAGAAACCAATCCCATGAGTCCCCATTTTCCCTCTCCACTATTGCCCAGGCAATAGGGAAAAGGCCATTGCTTCCATCCTGGGCAATTGCAGTAAGTAATTGACCACCATACACAGTTTTTAGAAAACAACCATCTAGCCCAATTAGAGGCCTACACCCTTCGATGAACCCTTTCTTCAATGCTGCTAAGCATACATAGGCTCTCTTGAACACTGCAGGATCTTCAGGCCTAGCCCTATCTACAATGATATTGCATGTACTGCCCCTATTTGTCCTTAAAACCTCACTAAAATAACTCCTCAGTTGTCCATATTGCTCATTGTGCTTACCTTGGATTATATCTAATGCCTTTTTCTTGGCCCTGTAAGCATGAGTCCTTGATATAGCAAGTGACATGTGTTCTTTAGCATAAGTGCATATCTGTGTAGCACTAATTTTTGGCTCACTCCTAATCTTATCCACCAATCTAGTGGCAAGCCATGAGCTATTGGCTTGTTTGTTTGGCATCATTCTGTTACACCTATGCTTCTTAATATAGGTCTTTATTTGGTATGTGGTTTCCCCCCTGATCTGAGAGCACCAAATCATCCATGGACATCCATTATTACACCTAGCCTGACACCTCAATTTGTCATTCCTAACCATTTGTATTTGATAACCCCCATCTACAGCATAACCTCTAACAGCCTCCTTGAAGTCCTTTAAAGTTTTGAATTCCATTCCAAGCTGAAACACATATTCTTTTTCTTTCACCTTAGGATCATACTTTGGATTTCCATGCCCACGTACCCTAACTTCATCATCACTGTCATATTCATGCAATAGCATGCCACAGTCCTCAAACTCGTACACCAATTCTTCATCATGATCATCATCATTGGCTACCTCAACATCATTACCTTGTCCAACATCACTGTCATCACCTACAGCACCACTATCTCCCTCATCAGTACTAGCTCCTTCATCACCACTATATTCTTCCTCATCATTATCTGCCTTACTACTGCTACTTCCTCCTCCCCCTGCATTAGCATTCTTTTCTAAATCTGACATATATGCATCCAGTAATTCATCATCAGAATCATCTAGAGTTAAGTCAGTACTAGGTGTAAACACTTCAGACCTTGTAGCAATAGACTTCATATTGTGCCTAACCTTCAACATAAACATCAATCCAAACACAGTAAATTATGCATTCACTATGACGTAATAAAGAATTTCATTCACTTGATGACAAACAAGGTCATTATATCAATCAGGGCCACTAGATGTAAAAAGAGGAACAAAATCGGGACCACATATATACAACAATCGAGACCACAAAGCTTTTTAAAACAAAAACACAACTAATATTGTTGATTTAGAGACAACAATAGTTGCAGAATAAACAACAGTTGGGTTACCCAAACACTCGAAGTATAAAACCCAGCAAATCTTCAACGAATCTACCCGGCCACAAAATATAAAAACCCAACAAAGATTTGAATGGAAGTAACCTGGATTGTTAATCTCCTTGATCGAGTGTTGAATCGTTGCACAGATCTTGCGTCTCTATGGAATATGGAACTTGAGAAGGTGTGATCTGTGATGTTGAGAGCACCAATTTAGTGTAGTGGCAGAGTGATTTCAAGGTGAAAGGTCTTCACAATTTAGGGTTAGCTTTTTACGGGAATGAATTTTTGGGTACTTTTTGCCCGCTTAATTTTTTCCACATCAGCACATTTGTACATGTCAGAAAATATTAAACGATTTTAATTTTTATTGTCAGGTCAAAGTGCCACGTGGGATAGTTGACTGCCCGAATAGGGCGAAATCTGCCCGTGTGACTAATTTGGAACAGTTTCGAAATTTGAATACCCAAATTGAAACATTTGAAAAATGGGTGACTGAGTTGAACCTGGTCAGATATTTCAGTGACCAAAAGTTGTCTTTCCCCGCTACGTACCTATATTAACAACATGTATATATTGTGTTATATCATTTTCGTGTTAAGCTTGTCATGAGTTAATTTTCATCCTTGTTAAAGCATTTCTTTAAACAGTTAATGGCGTATTTCTATTATTAACAACATTGATAAAGGTCTGTCAAAATACCTGATTTCGCCTAGTCGATGTTCTTATTCGGGGACCTGCTGCTTACAAATTGTGGACTTGTTTCTTGGCGTGGAAGCAGCAGAGTCCTCTATTCATTACTGAGCATTTAATAGACTCCGCCTGCTCCGTCATCGTTAATTGGTCATTTTGACCAATCAATCTATTAGAGCAGAAATGTACTAATTTTTTTTATTATTAGTTATATGTTTTGTGTTGTTTGACGCTGCAGTTTGGGCAGAAGAGAAGATTAAGGGGAAATAAAGGCTGGTATTAAGATGCTAAGAGCAGAGATGACAGAAATCAGTGAGGAACAAAAATGCATAAAAGAGGAACAGAGACAAGTGAGGAAAAAATATGGAAAGATTGAAGCAGAGTGCAAGCAACTGTGGAAAGAAACAGAGTTGATAGTTTGTGCGGGAATCCAATCGAAACTAAATCTCATGTTCAAATTAGTAAAAGCAAGAGCTCGGAATGACATTGCTTTGCTTTTAACGGTTCAGTTTGGGCAAAAGAGGAGTAAATGGGAAAATAAAGGCTGGTATTAATGGATTTTGGGGAGGGCCAGGTGGACCGTCAGATACGATGAGGCAAAATGGAGATTTCCAACCCATCTCCGGTGCCATCAAGGGAGCCATCCATTATTGTGCCATCAAGGTGCATGCATCCAAAATCGAGATTTCCACCGATCTCCGGTGCCATCAAGGGAGCCATCCATTATTGTGCCATCAAGGTGCATGCATCCAAAATCGAGATTTCCACCGATCTCCGGTGCCGTCAAGGGAGCCATCCATTATTGTGCCATCAAGGTGCATGCAGCCAAAATCGAGATTTCCGACCCATCTCCGGTGCCGTCAAGGGAGCCATCCATTATTGTGCCATCAAGATGCATGCAGCCATCTCCAAATGCGCCGGCCTCCCCCCAAATCCGGTATTAGGAGGCTAAGAGCAGTGATGGCAGAAATCAGTGAAGTGAAATCGTCTTTTTGTTCAGTTACATGAGGGAAAAAAAAAATGAAGAGATGGAAGCACAGGCGTAAGCAACATCTAGAAAGAAACAGAGGATTATGCATGGTAAGCGGCTTGTGGGAATTAATGAAGCAAAGATGATGGAATATATAAACGTGAGGGGAAAAGACAATCAGCATGTGAAGTTGAAAGAAAAGTAGGCAGATGGTAATTCAAAATAATTTTACCAGTCGCGCTCAATCACTCTCATGTACGCAAGTAGTCGTTCGGTGATGCCCAAGTAATCATTGGCATCTGTATACAAGTCATGCTCACAAAGTCTTTGCTTTTTACTCGATGGCATGTTCCCACAAGAAATTGGCCCGCAAAGTAGACTCCTATCTTGAAATATGATAAGAGACTCCTAAGTTCAAACCAGCATTGCATTGCATAGCAGCACCAGAGGAGCATGTTTATTTTGTTTCTTCATAGAAAACACAGTCCAGATTCAAACCATTATTGTTGAATTGGTCTCCAAATTTGTAAAAAGATTTGAATTTATTTATTTTATGCTAGTATAGCATCTCAGTACTTTTCCGAGCAAAAATGTCGGTTCCTTATGTGGAATTGATTGTATAAGCAAGAAGTGGGAATTGTAAGAACCATTCTTGCTCTGGCTGCACAGAATGGTTGGATAGTTTTGCAATTAGATGTAAAATCAGCCTTCTTGAATGGGTATCTTGAAGAACAGGTGTATGTGGAGCAGCCCCCAGGCTACATCAAGAAAGGAGAAGAGCACAAAGTTCTTAAATTAAATAAAGCCCTCTATGGGCCGAAGCAGGCTCCCAGAGCCTGGTACAGTAGACTTGATTCCTATCTAATAGGGCAAGGTTTCAGGAGGAGTTATCATGAGCACACGTTGTATGTGAAGAATGATAAGAAAGAGGGAAAACTTATAGTGTCAGTGTATGTTGATGACTTAATTGTCATTGGGGATTCAGAAGAGGCTTTAAATCAGTTCAGAAATGACATGAAGAAAGAATTTGAGATGAATGATCTTGGTTTGTTACATCATTTTCTAGGAATGGAAATAGCACAAGAGAGAGGAAAAATCACTGTGAAGCAGAAAAATTATGTTAATTCTGTGCTTGACAGGTTTGGCATGCATGGCTATAAACCTGTGAGCACTCCCTTGCTGCAAAAGACAACTTCATTAAAGCTGAGAAATCTCCTGATACTGACAGTGGTGAATACAGGTCTCTTATAGGGTGCCTGTTGTATTTATATACTAAAAGGCCTGATATAATGTATGCTGTAAGTTTTCTTTCCAGATTTCATGCAACAACCAAAAGAAGTTCATAAAGGAAGAGCAAAATGAATTCTGAGATATCTGCAGGGTACAAAGGAGTTTGGGCTGGTATATAAATCTGTTAATGAATCTGAACTAATGGGCTACATTGATAGTGATTGGGGAGGGTCCACTATTGACTCAAAAAATACTTCAAGGTATGTGTTCTCCCTTGGCTCTGGTGCCATTTCTTGGCTGTCCAAGAAACAAACTTCTACAACTCAGTCTATTGTTAAAGCTGAATATATTGCAACTGCTCTGGCTGCCAGTCAGTCTCTCTAGCTTCAATTTATTTTGCAGGTAATGGGAACTCCATGTCAGCCTCCCACTCTTATCGGTTGTGACAACATGGCGCCTATAGCCATGAGCACGAATCCTGTTTTTCACAGCAGAAGCAAGCATATTGCTGTGAAGTATCATTTTCTTAGAGAAGTGGTGTCACAAGGTCAAATTCAACTAAATTGTTGTGCTTCTAAAGATCAAGTTGCTGATATCTTCATCAAGGCTCTTCCTAAAGTCAAGTTCTTCAAGTTTAGAGCTATGTTGGGTGTGCGGGAGGTTAATTCCTCACCTCATTAAGGAGGAGTGATAGTTTTATAATGAGTTGAGGTATCTTAGGGTACTTTGGTCTTTTTCTATCTGAAGGGTTTTTATGTATTTTTTGTTTTTTGGTTCATGGTGTTTTCAACGGCTTGTTGGTTGTTGTTCGTTATATAAAAGGATAAACAATTTCATAACTCTCTCAATGTTCTCACTTACTATGCATAGTCTTGGTGCTTCTTATTGATCTCTGTTTAGTGTACTGGTTTCATAAATTTATCAATAAAAAAGGTAAAGAGGGTTACGGGGATAAAAGAAATCAGAGCAACTGGACACAGCAATCCATGCCAATTGTTGTCCAAGCCCAATAAAATATAGAATAATCCAACTTTTTTTTTGCCTTTTATATACAACAAACACGCCCAATATTACTCCATCTCACTATATATGTGAGTGTGTATATATGGTTGGTGTACACAAATATATACGCTCAATACATTCTCCAAAAGAATGTATTTACAATCAAAGGAATATAACTTGTTAAAATTAATCTTTTCTAATTAATATTTTTCATATATATACATATAAGATGTACAATTTTAATGTCTTATTATATATATGAGGTACAATTTTAATTGACCTTAGAAGTTCCTTTGGGTCCCACATGACATCCAACAAAAAAATCTCTTAATTTAATGTCTTATTATATATATGTATGTATATATATGCACAGTATTATATATAAAAGATACAGTTTGTTTAATGCACCTTAAAAAACATGCTATGTATACTTTAATACTAGTATTATATTGTGTGTACGTGTTAGTACTTAATTAGTTGTCTAGCATTGGTTGTCATTTGGTAATTGTCTCACGCCAAACTATATGTGAACACTCTTTTTCTTTCATTTTTTTTTTATTGACTTAAGGGTGGCAATTGCGGGTGCCGGGGCTCTACTGTAAAAAAATTACAGCAGGCCCCGTTGTAATAACAATTTGGGATGAAAAAAAATTTTATTTTATTTTGAAAAAATTATAGATGTGTAGTTTATGATTTAACGAATCCAACGATATATTTTTTGTTCAAAACAAAAATCATATGCTATATGAAAAATGCTTAACAATTTTAGACCGTCGGATATAAACACAAAACATTCGGTGTCTGGATCAAGATGAATTTGATTTTTGTTTCGAACAAAAAATATATCGTTGGATTCGTTAGATCATAAACTACACATCTATAAATTTTTCAAAATAAAATAAAAATTTTTTGTGACTCAAATTACCTACAGCGGGATCTGCTGTAGTTTTTACTACAGCAGACCCCTGCCACCCGGCAATTGCAGACTGCAGTCGTCATATCTGCTTTGTTTGAAAATAAAAGTAGTGTGGATCCCACATGATTGACAATCATTGACAGTCAAGAAAAATCCTATCAACGATATGACATAAAAAAGTACATTAAAAAATGAAAGATTGTGTAGGTGTCAACACCACATAGGTACACTTGTTAGAAGCACACTAATAGTAAAAGCTGCAACAACTGTGGTAAAAAAGAACACGCCTCTTTATGGCTGAGTTCAGAATGGAATTTGGTCGTGGTAGACCCCACACTGAATGAGAGTGCCTGCAGTATCCTTGTATTTACGGGTGGCAGGGGTCCGTTGTAGTAAAAACTACAGCAGATCCCGCTGTAGGTAATTTGGGTTCCAAAAAATTTTTATTTTATTTTGAAAAAATTATAAATGTGTAGTTTATGATCTAACGAATCCAACGATATATTTTTTGTTCGAAACAAAAATTACATTCATCTTGATCCAGACACCGAATGTTTTGATTTTATATCCGACGGTCTAAAATTGTTAAGCATTTTTCATATAGCATATGATTTTTGTTTTGAACAAAAAATATATCGTTGGATTCGTTAGATCATAAACTACACATCTATAATTTTTCAAAATAAAATAAAAAAATTTTTCGTCTCAAATTGTTATTACAGCGGAGTCTGCTGTAATTTTTTTACAGCAGAGCCCCGGCACCCTGTATTTACTGACCGTCAGATTCTCTTTTAAGTGTGGGATCCACACTGTTTTTATTTTCAAGAAAAAAGATTTAACACCCGTAACTCTCTTCAGGGATGATCTTGACCCCACATCCATGTCACTTCATATTCTTTATTTATATCTATAAAACAAACGAACAAAGAAAGCAAAAGGATATCAAATAATGTTTGTCTTTTCAATTTATTTGATGTATATTCTTTTCTTAAAAAAAAATTGCATGTATTACCCTGTTTATTAAAAGATTAGTACTTTTTTTGACCCTTGGTTTGGATTCTTGTGGTGATGTTATATCATATGTGTTTGGTGCTGCCAGCTAAGTTACTTCATTATGGGCTTAAATGCTTTGAATAAGACAAATAGAATATTAGTAGTATGCTAAATTTTGACAAAGCATGCTCTTAAATATTAGTATCCTAAACCAGTTTGATTAAACTTCCAAATTTAATTGGGATAAATATGACTACTTTTAGGTTTATTTAGGATGATATATTTATGTTTTGTGAGGAATTCTTACAAGTACACCAATTATGCGCACTGAATTTATTGTGGGACTCGTCACATCTCTAATTGAAGAACAAGTGAGTAAAGTACTCCTCACTCTTGTTCATCCAATCTCAACTCTCTAACAAACAAACAAAAAAATTTGTTGTGGCAATTGATTCAAATTTAACAGATACTGAGAATTTGCTCTCTCATATTAATATTCATTGTCCATGAAACATACATAAATTACTGGAATTATATAAAAATATATTCAATCAACCTTGGGTTGTTAAGAAGGGGGACAATTCCAATTCAGTCACTGATTAATTCAGTAAACCCTCTCTTAATTTGTTCTCTCAAACAAACAAAAAAAATCCCTCAAAAATATTCGATCTCTGATTGGGATAAATTTTATTTTTGTTTAAAACAAAAAATATGAAAAATATATGGTTGGATTCTTAATTGAAAAATAATACATATTTATGATTTTTTTAAAAAAGAATACATATTTAGTGCGCACCAGTTGCGTCAGTGTTTTTCAACCCGGGACCTACCCCCAGTTCCTGTTCCAAAAGGGTGTCTGTTTTTTTTGTTTTTGTTTTTATTTATATGGGGAATGACATTTGTTATTTATTACTACAAAAGAGGAATATTTTTTATCGCTCTATGTATATTCATTAAATTGTTTATTTAATAATCCCGACAACCCCCTTTCTACCTACGACTAGGTTAACGTCACCAACTGTCCCCGTCGTCTTCGATCGGCCGCTTCCAATATCAATTTAAAATTATTACTCCATTTAAAATTATTAAAGTATGACGCTCAATTATCCTGTTCAAATCCACGCCTCACCGCGCTCTCTCTCTGACTTGGTCTTGAACTTTGCTTGAGTTTGCAATCAGAGTGAGGGGATGTCTTCTTTCGAGATCCCAAGTGTCATTCTTGGCATGCAAGGAAACTTCCTCTGAGATACCAACTGTTATAAATCTTCAATTCATGGCGTGCAATCGCTTCCCCAATTAATTTGCGGATGAGGAATGACAATAGTCAGGGAGGTGGGGTGGAGAGAGGGATGTTTATAATTAATTCAGCTAATTAATTTAACGCGTGCGAGTAATTTTTTCTTAGATTTTGTTTTTCGTCCGAGATTATCCTACGTGTTATCAGAAAATCACGGTAAAGCATTCTTGTGCTCTCCGTTTTATATATAGAATACGATTATGATTCATTAGCATGTTTACCTGCATCTGCATGAGCATCATTTTGCTCTCCTCTATTAATTTAGCCGAAGGATGAAAATAAGTATATTTGAATCTGAAAAAAATAAATTTTTTTTAAGAATTAGGTGAGAAAGTGTTCATCACACATGACATGATATAATATGATGTAGTGAGTCCTTAACAAGTATATTTGTGGCACAGATTATCAATATATTCCCTTATATATAGGTAACAAAGAAAGCAAAAAGATCATTAAAAAGGTTTATCTTTTCAATTTAATTTCTGTATATTCTTTTCATAAAAAAGAAGTGCATGTATTGTTTTTTTATTGAAAGAAATATATATATACCTTTTTATGAGCTTTTATGTATGTGCATTAAATTTTATCTCTCTGTTTTTTTTTTAAATTTTAAAAAATTAATCCAAAACTTGTATAAATAATGTATAGTCTCATTTACTCATTTTTAAAATGAAAAAAAAAGTAGTAATGTCTTCATGTAATGCTACTGAATTTTAATTTTGTTTAATTGATTGGGGGATGCTTTGGGTTTTTAAAGATTCCTGCCTGAGAAGTGATGAAAAACAAAAGCAAATCACGCTGTCTCCCACTAAGATTGGATTGCTGTTCTTCTCTCTCTCTCTCTCTCTCTCTCTCTCTCTCTCTCTCTCTCTCTCTCTCTCCTTAGATTTCGCTTTCCTTCTTTTTTCTATGTCAGTTTCTCTTTTATATTCTTTTCCTTTTGTTTCTCTCTCTGACTATGTCAAAGTAGTTTTGTCTTTTGGATTTATTTTGTTGCATCATCCACGCTAGCCTTGGATAAGCCCCTCACTCTTGTAGCGTTGTGTCTAGTTACAATTAACATATAAGGACCAACCGCAATAGACAAAAAGATAATAAAATAAAATTATATAATGAAAAAAACATCAAAACCCCTATTTGCATTACTGTAATTATACGGAACTTTTATTTAAAATTGATTTTCATTTGCTAATTCTCTCACGTCAAACTATGAAAACTCTTTTTTTCTTTCAATTTTTTTTTATTGAGTTTAGGGTCGACAACCAAATTATGAACTCATCAATAAAGGGCGCGGTGGGTTTTTACCACAATTGTGATACATTTTGATACTGTTATTGTCCAATCACTGAATGTCCTTTTTACCACAATTGTTCCAGCTTTTACTATTAGTGTTCTTCTAACAAGTGTGCCTATGTGGTGTTGACACCTACACATTAGTTTATTAGTCAAAAGATAAGGGCCTTTTTTTGACCTTCAGTTTGGATCCTTGTGGTGTAAATTAAACTTTCAAATTTAATGCTTGATTATGGATTGATTTAGAAGATAATATCTTTACGCTTTATTCTTAAGCCCTCATTAGTCCTCACTCTTGTTTATCCAAGCTCAACTCTCCAACAATCAAACAAACTGGTTGTGTCGAATTTAACTGAAACTGAGATTTTGCTTTCTCATAGTAATATTCATTAGCAAGTTGGGTTGTTAAGAAGGGGGTCAATCCCAATCCAATCACTGATTGATTTAAAAAGAACGCTCTTAATTCGGCTCTATATCTACAATTGGCGGCAAAGAAACTGCCTCATCCTCTAACTGATATATATCTTGAATCCGATGACTGATAAGAAGATGACTGATAACAAGAGAAACCAAGGACAAGCCGGCCAGAAGAGGATTAAACCCCTGTTCATTACTCCTCTCTTCCCAGCAATCTCCTCTGCGATTTCGTCCATCGCCTCCGTCATCTTTTTTATATGCTCTGCCTCCGAATGCATTCGCTTTCTCAGGTATGCCTTGCTCCGTTCCAGGCGTTGGAGATCCGCTGATGTGTTCTCCGATGAGCCTCTTTCTGCCACTTCCGCCTCTATTCGGTTCAGATCCGCGGTTATTTCCTGTTTTGCAAAAAAAAAATAGAAGAATAAATCAATCGGTGAAAGTTGAACAAAAGAAGCTGAATTTGAAAATCTGAGTATTACTTCAAAACTACAACTCTCGGAAGAGGCTCTGCGACTGCTAGCCCTCTTTTTGGCCATCTCCAGTCTCCGCCACTTCAGGCTCGCTCTTATGCTCTGTTTTGTCCGCGAAGCAGCAAATCAATAAGAGGAATCGTGAACGAAAGCACTCAGTCATATAATTTACACACACAAAAATGAATTCGATCTCAATTTTGGAGTAAATACATTAAAGTTCCCGTTCTTCGAAGATCGCTTTCCTAGGGTATTGTTAGCAATCTCCGTCTGCGCCGGCGTTGACATGCCAATAAGTTGATGTTCTCCACTCTCCTCCTGCTTCTTCAAATGCAAACATTTTGTTACTTAGATCGACAACTAATTACATGTATGGATGTAACAATCAAAGCTAGAAACGTACCTTGTAATTCCGTTCGAACTCCGGTGCCGATATAAGAATTCAGAACGTGAGAGGCAGAGCGATGTGTGGCCCTGGCCACGTGCTTCTACTTATACACGCTTAGCTCTGAACTCTACGTTTTCACACTTCTATTGAAAACAAATATAATATTTAATAACGAAGAAAAATTCTCGCGCGCTCTTGACGTGGCTCGCTCGAGAACGCGGTGGCAGGTGGGTCCGCGGCTCTTCCATCCGAACCCCTCTTTGGCCAGAAAATATTCTTCTTCAATTTAGTTCCTCCTTTATTTTCCCTACTTTGATGGTATCATAAAGGAAACGTCTTAATTCTGAGTTTTTTTTTTCCTTCAAATATCCATAATATAAATAATTAATTAGCAATATAACAATTTCATGAATTATTTAGCAAAATGACCATTGATATTGGTAAATAAAATAAAATAAAAACTCCATAATTCTGGACTACCACTTAAAAAGGAAAAAAGAATATATAATTAGATGGCATAGAAGATTCCCAATCACATTTATATTCAGGACCCGTTTGGTTTATCAGGTGTTGCAATGATAATGATAATCCTATCGCATTACTCTGATTGATACATATTTGTTGTAAAATGTAATGGTAATATGATTACAGGTACTGGAAAAGACTTAAAAAAAAAAAAGGAATCAAAATACCAGATTTTTACTGGTATTCCTATTAACAGTGGATCCCAAGCCTCTGCAAAGCATATGCCCCCCTCCTTTCATGTCATGATTTTTCCCCTTCGTGACTCTTTATGTAAAAGTTCAAATAATGCAGGTATGTTAGACCTTTTGAGGCAATTACAGGTCCAAGGAGTCAACAAAAATCCATTTCTATTGACCTAGATATTTTTTTAATGCTTCCATTTATTTTATGTAACCATTCATTTATTTTTTATTTATATAAAAAAAAAAGATCAAAGAGGAAAGAGGAAAGATAGAATGATAAGGAGAGGGTGAAAATGAGGGTATTATTGTCAAATCATTAAGGCTGCGTTTGGTGCACCATTATGAGGCATAATATATTGCATTTCAACCATTTATTGTATTGCACAAACAAACAATATTTTCGGGGTCCAAATTTCAAGGCAATTTCAACATCATAAATTGTTATTTCTGGAATTGTGATCTTTTGTACAATATTGAGACAATTTCCTTCATTGTAAATGTAAATACCCTGAATGGACCCATAAAATTACACCCTCTGCCATCAAGTACTCAGTAATTCACACGACACATTTTTTCTCTATGGCTGTACAACCCTTCGCTGCTACCTGCTACGATTTTCTTCTCCGATCTCGACTGTGATTTTCTTCTCCGGTCTCGACCTACGGCCGATCGACAACGGAGTAGGCGAATCAATTGGCTTTTGCGACGAATCTTCACACATCGGTAATCCCCTCATTTTCTCCTCAACCCTAGGTTATTCAGTCTCTCTCTGTTTTCTTGGTTTAGGGCTTGTGGGTTTTGCTCTCTTTTCTGGGTTTGTGCCAAGAACCATTGGTAAATAGAATTTCTGGGTTTTTTTTTTGGTTTATGCTTGATTTTTGTAGTCAATATTACGATTGGATTTATAAGATTTGTTTATGCTGGATTTGTTTATACTGGATTTGTTTATGCCGGATTTGTTTACATTCGAATAAATATTTTATGGACATACAACTTCCCAAGTATTTGGAGGTTTTGGTACTTATGGTTGTCTTGGACTTTCATTTAGGTGGGTATAAATCTGGTTTTAATCTGCTGCTGCTTCCCCTAGTTGAAACACTAAAATGTTTTTTAATGAGTTATGCAGTGTTTATAATTTATTTTATAATTTTTATCACTATTATATTGCTTTAAAAAGTTATGTCCCTCGATGTAATTTACACAACAATATTAGGACTTTATATTGTTCTAGCAAAAGTGTAACCAAACACCAACAACATTTCAGTAACCATTTATGATACCATTTATTATAATTATTTATTATCTACAATATATGCTACTGACAAAATTGTACATCAAACGGACCCTAATAATGTGAGGACAAATTGATAAAGACATGTGTAATTGTGCCAAAATGGTCTTAAAATTGTCCAAAATGGTACCATTTTAGAATGAGCAATATATGGTTCAAAAATTATCTCGGTCTTTGGGACAAAAAATGTCATTTGGTTTATGTGAAAAATATATGGTTGAAGTACAATATATTGTTAGACAAACATTATCAACCAAAAGGGGGCTATATATACCTCTATTTTTCATTTATATTTATTCACTTTTCATGAAAATTTTGGAAAATATCACATATCATATTACAATTACATTTTATCAACCAAATAACTTTTTAAGATTACCTAGTAATCCAATTCTCACAATTTGATTACTTGCAATGAAAATCGTATTACCATCGCAATACAACCAACCAAACGAGCCATTAGCTTCTTTCTCTTTGAAGCAAGGATAATAAGAAGTCACACCAATGGTGGCTTGACGACTTTATAATGGTCAAGATTCAAGACCCGACAGATTATGCTTATGAGCTTCAAAACTTTAGGTAATGATGCCGTGTCTAGTTATGCTTACAGTGTTGGAGAAAATGGGGGGAGTGTAGTAATTGCAACAATATCTTGTATCAAAATTGGTGTTTCAAAACGCGTAATCACTTTCCTTAAAACATTATTTGTCCCCATCAAATGGTTGCATTGGGTTACAACAAATCTGCCTCCAAGATACATTGAAGCTTGGTCTATGTATCACCTTTTTCTTGGTGCAATGATAGTAGAAGGTCAGAGTACTTTGAGAATAATTAAGAGAGAGAAAGATATTTGTCTTTCTATTTCTACAGCAATAGATGAACAAAAGAAAACTTTTATGAAAAAAGAATATGAGAAAGTTGATGGATAAATTGGATGATGTAAATGGTTACAGAATAACTCTATTTATAGAGTTTGTGGTGACTCTTCACATAAGATATGTCTTTACAATGAATTATCATGTCTTTTCAATGGTGATTCTTCATATATGACACTATAAAAGGATATGTCTTTACAATGTGAAGAGTTGCCTCCAAACCAATTAAAACATGTTTTTTCAAATGAAAAAAATATGTTAAAAAGTCATGCATTTTCAAAGGAAAACAATAAATCAAAATAATTTTGAGCTATCTCTAACATACAGTTCAAATGGTAGATGAGCAAGTTAACAGCCCAATTGGAGCCAATTAAGCAAGCCCGTAGCTATTTCTTTTTCAGATGGAATGATTTTCATGTGATCCTTGTATCGGAGAGAGATTCCCTTTTAGTGACAGTTTTGTATATTTATCTACTTGTTCAATCTACCAGCTACAGTTTTTCCTTGTGTCCAATATTGGGGGGTTCTTATTGGTTACTAATGTGCGTACTGATCGAGCTGCATTTGTTGGAGATGCTAGACTTTAGGGCTATTATGGTAACGGTTATCGTTATCGAACACAAAATATTGTTACCATACCGATCACTTCGGTAACTCAAAAAAGAAATCATTACCGTTACCGGGAGAGTCGGTATACCATCTATCGATAATGGTGAATCGATAATTAGTAAATTTATCAATTGTTAAAACCTAATAAGTGTTACTTGTCACTTGCAGGAAGAAAAAAAATTGATAAAATATATGTCTCTATTTGCGTACATAATACAACTAGAGCTTCAGTGATTGTAGATTGGGTGGAATTGAAGGCGGCTTTCAAATTGTTTGATCCCAAGTTCGACATGAGTAAGAAGCAGGGTTGTGGATTGTGGCTAGTGAAATCCTCCTCTACATACTCCATTTCCCACTAAAACTGAAGGCGGCTTTCAAATTGTTCAAATGCAGTATGTCTACTTCTCCATTCACACGTCTTGAGTCGCAAAGACCAGAGTCACGTGCAGAGGGTGGAGCTTGGCGGAGTCGAGGACCATAGTGGAGCTGTGGAGGTGAGGTTCTGCTTTGTAGATATGAGAGTTGAGACCAGAGACGAGATTTGTGACTCGTTAGGAGTGAGGAGAATAAATGAATAACCCTAAAAATCATCAATGGTGTAGATTAGAGTGGATTAATCTAATGGTCATAATTAAATAAGATTAAAATTAATATATATGTTATGTCGGTAATCGGGAAATTTATCGATTTTGCACTCGGCTTATCATTACCGATATAGAATTCATCGGTAAATTTACCATACCGAAGGATTGGTAATGATATACCAATATTGTGTGATTTTCGGTAACCAATGTGTTGGTAACGGTATACCCACGGATAATTTACCGCTACCATAACAACCCTACTAGACTTTGTGCGAGCATACGATCATTAATATGGTCTTGGATATAGAGCCCACTACATGTTCCACAGAAGTCCCTTACCTGTTACACGGGCTGGGTCGAGGTTCCCACTCCAGTACTGAGTCTACTGACTACTAACGTAGTACACTGTAGTGGAGATGATGGTGTACAGATGTAAGGCCGCCTAACCTGGCCCATGGTTACTAAGCATGTCGGCCTTGTGCTTTGGACTCACATGGGCCGGCCCGGCTCTTGTTAGTTGACTTAGGGGTAGGCGTGGCCCACATCCGGATAGGCTGGCCCACTCTGTGTGAAGCAGTCTGTTAAATCTGCTGAACCGCAGTTCCGAGTACGGAATGCACCATCAAGACATTCAGCAGGTTATTCCCCAATACCTTTTAGCATTTCCATGGTGAGTTGATGTTGGGGACTCCAAATTTTTTGGGGGGAGATGTATTTTGGTGAGATAACTGTAAATGAAAATGATATGTGTTGGTGTAAATTTATTATTGTCTTTTTTTTTTTTTTATCTATATATTGTAGTGGGGCCAATGGACCACAAAGCAAAGCTAGATTTCTTTTGGTTTGGTAGTTATAGTGGGTTCAATTGAAGCCAACATGGGGCAAATAAATTGCCACCATTGTAATGAGGCATGGATGAGCAAAAAGTCGGGTTGTAAAAAAAAAAAAAATTATGCAAATCGAACAGATCGATCTGTCGATCATTATAAAATATATGTTAGTGAGAATCAATCGAAAATCCAAAAAACCGATCAAATCGTCAATAATCGACCGAACGGTTGGTTAAATTTATATCAAAAAATCAAAAAACATCGACCGAACCGACCATTTGATACCCCTGGAAAAAATCATATTTTATTGGTCCAACATGGGAATAAATGAGTAAAATCATGGGCGAAGTTACAGAGGGTACAGGGGGCTTGTGCCTGCCCTGGATTTTGAAAATTTTCTACCATATATAGGTAATAGTCTACTGTCATTTTAGAAAAGTGCTTATGGTATAGCAGTAGTGGACCTATAATTGCTTGTCTTGCCTTAGTTTGAATCTCAGCAGGTGTGTTTTTGCTCTTTTTTTTTTTTTTAATTCTCTCTTATCAATAAAGAATATCTCAATTAGGTGTTCCAATTTCCTTTTTTTTTGAGAAGAGGTATTCAAATTTATTATGTCTTATACTTAATACTATTTAATAGATATTTTATTAATACAAATTATATCATTTATTAAGTCCACACTATCTCTAAAATATCATGTGTGGACTGTGTGTTGGTTATGTTTTTATTCTAAGTACAAGGTCTTTATGCATTGAGTGATACTTCTGTTTTTCATTTTGTTTTTGCTATAATCAATGAGAAATGAGAAATTGAGAAAATTTTCATTAAATATTTACTGAAATTTACCATGACATGGTATAAGCAATGTTTCAATACTATATTTAATTTTTTTTTTATAATTATTACAATGAGTTAACAATGGATATGCAAATCCACTTATGAGGGCATGAATTTTCTCATGTATTTTCACTGGGCCTGGGCTTGGAGGAATTGTGACTTGGGCTTGTGTGAGATGAGGCTACATCTAATAAATATTAGCAGCAAATTCACATGTTAACGATTTCATTGATATTAATTTCTGCAATTTTTTTTCATGGTGCATGAGTAATTAAATATAGTACCTATGTTAACAATTTCAATCAAAATGCTTATGTCCACTAATATTTTCAATACACATTTAGATATGAAAATTTTAAAAACAGCACCAGTAAGATAACATAAGATAATTGATTTTTTTTTTCAACAGATACAAATGATAGGGATAGCATTAAAAGCTTGTTTGAATTGGGATTACAATAATATTTGATGGAAAGAGTGCAAGAACAACCCAAATGACATTAGTACTTAAAATTTGATATAATCAACTGAAAAGTAGTGCATATTATTAACTGTAACATCACTCAGTAGTCACTGCATTGGCTCATTCTGCTTCACTAATAAATCACTGGAAACACAAAGGAAAAAGTGTTAATGGTGTAATCACAGTTTTTAACGACAACTGACTTGATTCAACAAAGTAATTAACTGAGGATTTGTGGATGCAATGCAATTACTTCTACCTTAGAGTTAATAATCTAATTTTTTTTTATCTTAGATATAATAATCTCATTTATTATTCTATCTTTCTTGTGCGACTACATATCTAAAGAAGCATTTGCATTTTTTGGATACACTACCTCTTAAAAGTCTAAGACTCAAAATCATACATCATCGCGGTCGTATAGCCGACCTATAGAAAGTTTCTTTCAACCTTAAAGAAATCATTCGATCACATAAGACCCCGGATGCACTCCTCCACTTTATCCACTCATTTTTACTTCTATTAATTATATATTCACTAACATCTTCTTCATCTTAGAAAATTGAGGCAAGATATCTGAAATCTTTTTTTTTTTTTTTGTTACTTCTCACCTATCGAATTTAATCGTTTATTTGTTCCCTTGTATGCTCTTACTAAACTTACATTCATATATTATGTTATAGTCCTACTTAATTTAGATCTTTTAGACTCTAAGGCTTGCCTCCACATCTCATGTTTCGAGTTAACTCTCAATCTTGTTTTAAACCTAATAACCTGACAACATAGTGATACTTATGCATAAATATAAACATATATATACACAGAAATGTAAAAGAATGTTAGAAAAAGGAAATCGAACCAACCGTAGTGATTGTGTAAGTTGGGCTACCACAACAGAATCATTTTGTGTCCTTGCTTTCGAGATAGCGAACATCAGATTCAGACGCACTTGAATGCTCGCACTTTGCTTCGCAATGACATCTGCTTCCCTCTTGAGTTGGTCTCGCTCTGCCTCAATCTCCTCGTACTTCTTCCTCACTTGACTCTGCCCTTCTTTTATGCATCGTTGTTCCTCCCCAATCTCCACCATCTCCGCCCTCAGACGCTCGATCGCAGCTTTTAGTTTCCTCTTCAATTTCCTATTCTGCTCACAAAGTTTCAAAACTCATACAACAACACATAGAACCCCAATGCAGAATGTAGATGATACATAATCTAGTACAAGAGTATTAATAGTATAACACAGCTTAAGACATTGTAATCAATACCGAGTGTCTCCTTTGCTTTCTTACTCCACCACAATGTCTCTTGCATTGAACCAGCGGAGTGCTCTGCTTTGCAATTCCAATTTCACTTCCCTCCCTAGCTGACATTTTGCAAAATAAACCTTCCATCCGAGCTAATCAGAAATATGTAAATAACACAGCTTGTTAGTTGCTTTTATAGACAAGCCCAATATGCATATACATATATATAGACCAAGTGAATGTTAGTCTTTGTGCGAGTCAATGTTAGTCTTTCTTTAAGTTTAACCCGAAACGACCGTTTGCGTAAAAGACAGTCAAAATCATGCAAGTCTAGCTTTAACAAGTCATTATAATTATAATCGTGCGAAGTCGCTCGAGGTTGAGCTAGGTTGGGTGCGATTTTGCTCGTCAGGGGTCCCCAAGGACAGCTGTGTGGGATCCCATGGTGGTTGTTTCCGTTGTTTAATAAAGGAACCAGATGTTTTGCAATTTTTTTTTCCTGGATTTGTCCGCCAAGTTTGCAGAAATCGCCTGAAAACTTCTTGGTAGGTTAACAACCAACCATCCACCCGGCCCAACTCTTTGTCAATTTACACCACACCCCATGCATGAAATTTGGAGAAGAGAATCAGCATATACTTTGCAGTTTTCATACCATGAAATCTGTTAGAATACATTATGAAAAAGTCACAAACCAACAAGTTTAATTTATTGTGGTGAATGACAAAGCAATTAACATTAGAATGGTATAGGAGTAGGAGGTCTTTGGTTCACAATTTAGCTTTCGCAATTTAAACTTTTATTTGTTATGCCCAAATGTTGACCTTATTTGTTGCGCCATTAGAGTTGTCCAATCCACACGTGAGGGGATTATAAGGATTCAGATTTGTTTGATACAAATAAGAATTGAAAATAAAAGGTTGATTTGACAGCCCGATAGAGAATTCATACAAATTTACGAGAAAGAAGTTCATTTTTGTAGGCTACACATAAAGATATTGCAAGATAGAATAGCAAGCAACAAGAATTCAAACATTAATAGTGGTAAGGATGCATTTCCCATAAACATCACCTCACCTGAGAGTGAAGTATGGAGAATCTTTCAGGTAGCTTCCTTCAACAACAAAGCTATATCTCATGCAAATGTTCGCTACAGAATGAGAGCAACTTCTATATAACATTCAAAATTGCAATTGGATCTCCGGTAGGTACTGCATCTTGATCTGTGCAGTAAATAGAAGCATTAGTTACAACGGGTAACTCCTGATAGTTGATACAGTTCATGTCAAAGTCCTTTGACGGCATAGTTGAAGCTAGCTCAAGAGGAGTGTCTGCACTGTGAGGGTCTGACAGAGCTGTACGACTAAGGATGTCGAAAGATACTTCTGTTGGGATAGCAGAAAGCTACGCTCAGAATGAGTAATTTCAAAACCAAGAAAGTACATGAGAGATCCAAGATCATTCATCAAGGGTCACTGTCGAAATCAGACCAGCAAGAGTCTGGGACTGACAACTGTGCTGAGGATGAAGATGCTTCTATTGGTTTTGAGAACACTTTAGAAGAGTGTGTACGCGTGGAGCCACATTTGGAAGTAGTGAAGATATGTGGAGTTCATTTCTCCACATAAAATACTACAGCTTCCTTCAAATGAGGGCCAGTCATCTGTTGTATTCGCCATCACCACAACAGATTTGATGGTTCTGCAATTTGTTAGAGTCTACAATTCGTATCCAATGATGTGGCACATCTCTCAAGCCATTGGATTCCAATTGTAGACTCTACAATTTGAAACTAATTGCGGAGCCCCCTCATCCCATCACAACGAGAGCTGATGAGAAACCTGGGGAGGAACGGCGGTGCTGCTGGACTGCGCGAGGCTGGTGCGCGACACGTGTGAGAGGAGCAGGTGGTGCACAACTGGGCTAGAGCTCTACAGAGCAGGGGTGCGGCGCTGAGAGCAGTGACGTGCGACAGAGCATGGGCACAGGAAGCAGCGGCGCTTGTGACGACAATGGGACAAGGGGAGTGTCGACGACAGCAGTGGGCTAAGAGGAGAGTCGCCGGGAAAAAAGGGAGAACACTAAACTATCCTTAATTCTAACATAACATAAAACAACTGACAACACAAAATAATATCTCTAACAAAAATTTTATTAAACAAACAAATAATAATTGTCTCAGAATCGTCATCTAGGTTGAAAATTGTTTTGTTTTTTAAGAGGGACTCGTCCAAGACAGATCACATTGGAGTCAATTCTACACGATAAATTCTGGGCTCGTGATCCCAAACGGATCAGACAATTATAGGACATAGGCTTATGAGGGTGGCTTAAAAAAAAATTGTTAGTTAAAAACTAGGAGTCTAGGACCTTTAATTCTGCCAACTTACTACCCAACTAATTCTTCTGTCCGTTTCACTCTCTACCTTATCTTCTTTGGCAAAAAAATTTGTTGTTATTGGGGGTGTTTCCGCTTTCCCAGTTTGACAAAGCTTGCTCTTAAATAGTACGTAATATCCTAAACTTTGACAATGAATGAGCTATAAAAAGCAAAAACATAATCATATTTGCGGTCACATATAAAAGAATTCAATGAATATGAATCTCTGAATACCACTGTAAATAATCATAAACATTGATTGATAATGATGAGTATGACCACATGTACCTATGACTACTTGAATAAGTCACAATTTCTATAAAACAAACAAATTTTTTTTACAATTTTCAATATTAACTTCACGATAAATCAAGGAAATCATAAGTGAATTGGCATATTTTAATTACCCTCGTACCCTAATGGCAAATCATTATCATTTCCCTATTATATTTTGACCATCTATTAGTACTATACACATTAAAGCTGCACATTCAGCAAGAAAATAGCATCAATGTTGCTTAAAATAAGCCGAAGCACATACACATAAAAATTGCATATGCTAGAAAAATTAAAGGGACAAAACCAACATAATAACCAGAAAATATTGCATATCAATGAAAAACATGCTATTTTCTTAAACATTTGCTTATTTTCCTCTCTTTTCTTCTGTTTTTTCTTTAAAACATCTATTATCTTCCCTCGCTTCCAATTAGTTTCTTTCTTCTTCTTCTTCTTCTTTTCCATCTCATTTCAATTTCTACGTTAACTTTTATGTCTATCTTTTCTGTTTCCTCTCCTCCTTTTCATCTTTTACCTTCTCTTTTCTATCATTTGATCCCTTCCTTCTTCTCTCTACCCTCCCTTTCTTGTTCGTCTATGTTTTTCTTGTCCCTATAAAATTTTCTACTTAATTACTCTCTTTTTTCGTTCTTCCCTTCACTTCTTTTCCTCTCTTCTCTTCTCTTCTTTTTTTTCCAATCGAATCACTCACCCTACCTTCCCTCCTCTCATTTCTCTCTCCCCTTCTCCCCTCTCCCTTTTATTTCTTTATATTTTTTTCGTCTCTATAAATTTTTCACTCACCTTCTATGTCTCTTTTTCTTGTTTCCTTCACTTCTTTTCCTATTCTCCATTCTCTATTTTAATCCAATCTCTCTCCATCCCCATTGCGCCCCTCTCCCTTCCCGTAACTTCTATGTCTCTCTTTCTTATTATTCTCTTCCTTTCTTTCTCTCTATTTTTTTTTTCAAATCTTACCTCTTCCTTACTCCCCTTATTATTCCTTTTTATCTTTTCCTCCCTCTGGATTTTCTAATAAACTTCTATGTCTTCCCTTAACCTTTTCTTCTTCTTTTTCTTAATATTTTTCTCAACCAATATATTTATATGACAAAACCAAAATCTTGTACTCTTCAGCAAAGAAACTATTAAAACTATTGAAATACAGAGAAAGCAAAGAAAAAGGAGATTACCTATTAGGCCACTAATTGTCAATATCCAACATATGATTCTACTTAATGCAGGAGGTCAAGTTTAAAAAATTTGCAGTTTATTTACATGTATAAGTAGCATATTGAATCCACTCATTGCAGATAAGCCAAAGCCAAGCCACAAAACCTAAACCAAACCTAGAATAACCAAGATATTCATCACGAAAAATCTGCAAAAAAGCAGCTCAAACTATAACCCTCAAGCTTTTCGACTCAACTCAAGTAAATCAAAACATTCTGTAGTAACCGGATTTCGTCCGATCCGAAAAATAAAAAATAGAAAAAGAACACAAAAAATGCAAAAGCTCATTTCTTTGACCTACAAGCCCATAGATATTCATAATCCCTTTCTTGGATCCTTAAATACTCAAATCTTGACCCAATAAGATCAAATCTTAGAAAATATCTAAAAATAAGAGAATTGTTTTAAAAAAAATGTCACATCTTTTTATTGTTTTTGCTAGAAGAATGGAAAAGTAAAAAATAAGAAAGAAAAAGCCAAGAATAAAAAGAGGGAGACAAAGAGAGAAATGTGACACAAATTGGGGAAAGAAAAAAGAATTAAAAGAAGGAGACAAAGAGAGAAATGTGGCACAAATTGGGGAAATAAAAAGAATGAAAAGAAAGAGACAAAGAGAGAAATGTGGCACAAATTGGGGAAAGAAAAAGAATGAAAAGAAGGAGACAAAGAGAGAAATGTGGCACAAATTGGGGGAAAGAAAAAGAATAAAAAGAAGGAGACAAAGAGAGAAATGTGGCACAAATTGAGGAAAGAAAAAGAATAAGAAGAGGGGAGAAGAGACTTTGGTTTTGGGGGAGGAAACAAAACAAAAAAAAGAAGAGAGGAAGAGAGGAGGCGTGAGAGAAAAGAAGAAAGAAGGAGGCTTTGGCTTTTGGTGAAGCAAAACAAAAAAAGAAGAGAGGAAGAGAAGGAGAGAGGGGGAAAACCGATTCTTTGGATTTTTTTGGTAGAAGCTTCATACCCCTCATATCTTTTACTCAAGTATTGCTCTATTGACACTTTGATTCCAATGTTTGATTCATTTTTAGCATCCTCGGATGTTGACTAAGAATAGACATGGTGTTTCTTGCATTCACCTTGGACATATGTGATGCTTGTGAGTGTTTTCGATACTAATATGTTGAGCCCTTTCTCTTTGCATTTTTTTTCTTCTATTTCTTGTTGGAAAAAGCGGGAGAGACCATATTTGGATTTGATTTTCTTGGTTTGGATACGTGTGAATCTCATAATGTGGTCTTGACTCGATTTAAATCTTGATTTACATTTGAGTATTCTATTTTTCCCTCTCTTTATGTTTGTTTTGTTGGACGAGGCTCGGGCTTGGATATTATTTGGACTAGTTGATGGAGGCTTGAGCAATTTCAAGATTTTGTTTGGTTTATTGCAATTTGTGTATATTTGGCCCCCCATATTGTGTAATTTATCTTATTCATGTCGACTTGTATAATTTCGACATTTATTATTTGTACAAGTGTGGATTATGAATATATAGGCTTAAAATTGAATATAGGTCATTTCAATTGAAGAAATCATAAGTTGATTTCCTTTATTTGAATTATGGACCTTATTTGATTTCATTTATGAATTTGCCATAAGTTGGCAATAATAGGTTAAATTGATAGATGACACTTTTTCAAATAATCATTTGTACCATAAGTTGGTATTTAAAATTAAACCTACCAAAAGTTGGTAGGTCATTTAATCATTTATATCATAAGTTGGTATTTAAAATTAAACCTACCAAAAGTTGGTAGGTCATTTAATCATTTATACCGGTAGGTCATTTTATCATTTATGCCATAAGTTGGTATTTAAAATTAAACCTACCAAAAGTTGGTAGGTCATTTTATCATTTATGCCATAAGTTGGTATTTAAAATTAAACCTACCAAAAGTTGGTAGGTCATTTTATCATTTATGCCATAAGTTGGTATTTAAAATTAAACCTACCAAAAGTTGGTAGGGCATTTTATTAAATAAACCATAAGTTGGTATCTAAAATTAAACCTACCAAAAGTTGGTAGGACATTTTATCATTAACACCATAAGTTGGTGTTTAAAATTAAACCTACCAAAAGTTGGTAGGACATTTTATCATTTAACACCATAAGTTGGTGTTTAAAATTAAACATACCAAAAGTTGGTAGGACATTTTATCATTAACACCATAAGTTGGTGTTTAAAATTAAATCTACCAAAGTTGGTAGTATGGCTCCAAATAAAAACTATCATAAGTTTTAGTAATATTACAATTCTTTTTTTTAATGCCGTCATAAGTTGATAGTATTCTTACAAATCTTTTCCCAAAACTATCATAAGTTAATAGTGTTATTTCAAACCTATTTCCAAATAAAAACCATCATAAATTGATAGTGATATTCCAAGCTTTTTTTTCAAACACTATCATAAGTTGATAAGTGTGTTGAAAGTAATAATTCAAACTTTAACAATTATATCTTGCAAAGAGCAAGTATCCATAAGATAGCCATGAAATTAATTATGGTAACCGTTTTCAAACGGGAGTTGTGGGGTGCCTAACACCTTCCCCACACTCAATCGATCCCCGTACCCTTTTCTCTGGTTCGCAGGTCTTTACGGTGTCCAATTGCACCTTAAATCAATTGGTGCAATTGATTTTCTTTTAAATCTCTGCGACACATTCTATTTTCTTTTAAATCTTTTACACCTTTAACAAAGGATTTTCCCCATTCTGTCATAACTCACAAACAAATCTCTCTTATACCGATAATATACCCCGGCAAAATATGATATCGTCAAATTTTGCCAAGAAAAGGGAAAAAAAAGAAAAAGAAAAAAAAGATAGAAGAAGCCAGAATTATACCTACAACAATATCAAATCTAATTTCGAAGCCATAGAACGATGCACAACATAGAAATCAAGGAATAAACAGGAGATTAAGAACAGGTGAGTCCAAGAATTAAAAGATGTGTAGTAAGATCTTACCAAAAATGGAGAAAGAACTGTGAGAGAGGAAGCCATAGATTGGAGGGCCCGAGTAGAGAGATTGGCAGGTGACAATTCTGGCCAAACTTAAACTCCAAAACGGAATTTGCTTTCCCATAACAAAACATCTCAATATTCATTGTGCACAAAACAAATATAAATTACTTTAATTATACAAAACTTTAGATTCAGTGATTGAGTATTATTGCAACAACACCCATTATTTTATAACCTCTATGCCGTCACGATATATAAGTAAAACCACCATTAATTTGGCTCTATAGCTTCAACTGGGCGCAAAACTGGCTCCTCCTCGATCTGATCGTCTGATAACAAGACAGACCAAAGAAAGCAACACAAATTAAAAATGCGAAAAATCCTCAAACATACACATAAATCAGACATGGGAAACACACAAGGAAACTAACCAAGGAGTACGTTGGCCAGACGAGGAATAACCACCTCGTTGAAGAACCTTATCTCCTCTTTCTCCTCCTCAATCATTGCTCTCTTCCGAGCAACGTATTCCTCCCATGCCTTTGTACGAATTTGTTCTTTCAGGTTTTCCTTGCCCTTTTCTAGGCGTTCTAGAGCCGCCCATGTTTTCTGTTTTTGAAACCAAACCAAATCACCAATCGATGAGATTGTGAGTGCTAATCAAATCATTCATTACCTTTAGAATCCTCATCGAAGGGTTCCTTTCAGAAATTTCAGCATCCAATCGGTTCAGATTCGCATTTATTTCCTGTTTTGCAAAAATTAAAAGGATCAGTGAACTTGAAGTTGAACAATAGAAGCTGAATTTGAACATCGCTATGTACTTACTTCACTACTAAGACTCTCAGAGGAGGCTCTGCGGGCACTCTTTTCGGCCATCTCCAGTACTCCCGGGCGATTCAGACTCGCTCTTCTTCTGCTCTGTTTTGTACACTAAGCAGCAAAGCAATCAGTCTCCAAAAACAGAAGACTCAGTCATGAACTTCAACACAAAATGTATACGATTACCTGGTGTCTCCTGTGCTTTCTTACTCCACAGTGTCTCTTGCATTGAACCAGCGGAGTCCTCTGCTTTGCAAATCCAATTCCATTTCGCACCCTAGCTAATATTTTCCGAAAGAAACCTGCCATCAGATCTAGTCAGAAGTAAGACAGCTTCGTAGTTGCTTGCTTATATAAGTCGATGTAGTATTTCTTTCAGTAATCATCGAGCGAAGTCGCGCGAGATGGGTTCGATTTGACTCGCCAGAACCACCACGGACCATGTTGATTATTTGGCTGGAGATAAATCTTCTTTTTGTCTTGGATTTGTCCTCCAATTTTGCAGAAATCACTTAAAGATTCTTGGTAGGTTAGTTAATGTGAGGGAATAATCCAAGAGGGACATGTGGCAAAGGCCTATTGGACGAGCCAAGAGTATTCCAATTAACGATCCCATGATTTCAGGGCACGATCGGTCTCCAAATCAGTGGTAACTTAGCACCCCCATCAGACCAAGTCACATGGAGTTTGGAGAAGAGAATCAGAATATACTTTGCAGTTTTCATACCATGAAATCCAAGTAGAAGGATTCAGATTTGTCTGATACAAATAATAATTGAAAATAAAGGTGGATTGAGAATCCCAAGAAGAATTCATATGAATATACAACAAATATGTTCAAAGATCTTGCCTTTTGTCGAGTCATCATCAATGGAAAAGACACTTAAACGACCACGTTCGAAGGTACAAACTGAGGCAGCTGTTTAAGGACTGGTCATTGTACAGACATCTTCAAGCTCCGATACCGACTCAAATAGGATAAAGTATATTCTCATAAATATTACAACACATGACTCATGCCAACAATTTGTTGGTAGGATCTATAGGGTTACTCAGTATACACCCAAAGAATAGTGAACGCATATTTCTGTATTATAAAACAAACACTTATCAAAAAAATTACCAAAACATGGTACAAACCATCTTTCAACATTGTTAAAGCCCCTCCTGATGTACATATCTGATAAAGCCCCTCCCTTATATTCAACTAGGACTTTTCCTAAGGCTTTAGTGAGTTGAACTTAACCCACTTGCTAGGTTGTCGGAGGAGCAAACCCGTAAGGGTAATCGGATGTATCCATGAGAACTGAGATTCAAAACGGATAATATAATTGATGTGTATGGGGTGTGGATCTCTAATAAATATTAGATTGAGTTTTTTTTTTTTTTTTTATATATATTTATGATTATAACAATGGAGATGAAACTCTAATTATGACGGCATGAATCGTGTCATACTGTCATTCTCCTGAATATCTTAGCTTACAACCGGAATAATTGGTTCCCATGACCAACTGATTGAGAGTCACTTTCTAATTGAGTATATTGGTGTCTTTCAGCTTAACTTTAGCAACCTTGTTCATGTACTTGTTTTATGAAGGTAATTAATCAACTTGTTAGCAAGATAGATAATTATTCAAACTTTTCGGCTCGTTCACACTTGGAAGCAGATCAACATTCACACCAGCAATCACAACAGACACAAATGGTAGGGATAGCATAAAAAGCTTGTTTGAATAGGGATTACAATAATATTGATGGAAAGAGTGCAAGAACAACCCAAATGACATTAGTACTTAAAATTTGATATGATGAAGTGAAAAGTAGTGCAGATTATTAACTGTAACATCACTCAGTAGTCACTGCATTCGCTCATTCTGCTTCCTTACTAAATCACTGGAAACACAAAGGAAAAAGTGTTAATGTTGTCATCACAGTTTTTAACGACAACTGAATTGATACAAAGTAATTAACTGAGGATTTGTGGATGCAACTTCATTAGTTTATCTCGACAAGACATAAAAAAAAATTTAATAAAACAAAGTGTATGTATATTATGATATTTAATTTACAATTATCATCCGAGCCTTTATCTCATAAACTTGGAGTCGACTACATGACTCTATAAGTAAAATAAAAACAAAGGGAATCCACTACATGTATTCGCTTCCGCAATTCATTTATATTTAGGATCATACTTACATTAATTCCTAGTGATTTCATATATTTTCTTACTACTTTAAGACATGCTTTTTTAGGTCTTTCTCTCCGATAAAAAATTCTCTCGATTCTACTTACCGCTATACCATTATCTCTACGTTGTAGGTGTGCATACCATCTTAAACAGTTTTTTTCACTACTTATTTTCAATTGCAGCTACTCATATCTTCGAGCTAATAATCTAATTTTCTGTCTTAAATCTAATAATGTCATTTATTATTCTATCTTTTCTCATGCGACCACACATCTATTGAAGCATTCACATTTCCACTACATGCATTTTTTTGGATATGTTGCCTCTTAAAAATCTAACACTCAAAATCATACAAAATCGCGGGTCGTATAGCCGACCTATAGAAATTTTCTTTCAACCATAAAGAAATCCTTTCATCGCATAAGACCCTGGATGTGCTCCTCCACTTTATCCACTCATTTTTAATTCTATTAACTACAAGTTCACTAATATCTTCATCATCTTAGAAAATCAAGCCAAGATATTTAGAAACCTTAATTTTTCGTTACTTCTCTCCTATCGAATTTAATCGTTTCTTCATTCCCTTGTATGCTCTTATTAAATTTACATTTCATATATTCTGTTGTAATTCTACTTAATTTAAATCCTTTAGATTTTGAGGCTTGCCTCCACATCTTCAGTTTCGAGTTAACTCTCAATCTTGTTTCATATAGGAACTAAACCTACTAACCTGACAACATAATGATACTTATGCATAAATGTAAACACATATATACACAGAAATGTAAAAAAGTGAGAGACTGAAAGTTGAAGGAAATCAAACCAACCGTAGTGACTGAGTAAGTTGGGCTGCTCCAACGAAATCATTTTGTGCTCTTGCTTTCAAGATTCCGAACATCAAATTTAGACGCACTTGGATGCTCGCACTCTGTTTCGCAATGACTTCTGTTTCCCTCTTGATATGCTCTCGCTCTGCCTCAACCTCTTCGTACTTCTTCCTCACTTGATTCTGCCCTTCTTTTATGCATCGTTGTTCCTCCCCAATCTCCATCATCTCCGCCCTCAGACGCTCGATCATAGCTTTTATTTTCGTCTTCAATTTCCTAGTCTGCTCACAAAATTTCCCAACTCATAAACCAATGTTTTAAAATACCAGTTGAAACGGCCGGTCCAACCGAAAACCGGAGGGGTCACCGGTATGATTTAATAATATATTGATGAAATGCCAATTTCGTCAAATATCAGTCAAATGCTAGTTCAATTGGCCGGTTTCCGACATGAATACCGATTGTCCGGTTTGAAAAAATTCAAAATTGAGAATTTTTCAAAAAAAAAACAAAATATGAAAAATAAGGGTCCGTTTGGTAGACAATATCCACAGTAGCATATATACTAGCATATATTGTGGTAGTATATATGATGGTAAAAAATGATAGCAGATATGATTCCTGATATGCTAATAGTGTTTGATTGTACTTTTATTGATAGCATACATGCTGTTAAAATTGTTGTGTAAGTTACATGCATGGGTATTATGCATTTAATGTTATAATTGATTAAAATAAATATTAAAATAGCATATATTGTGCACCAAATAGGCCCAATAAGTTATAAAAAATAAAAAAAAAACCTAAAAGAGTAAAATTTTAACCTAATTGAAATTTAAATGGTTATGTTGGACTTTAAAATTTATATGATTATGTTGGACTTTCTTATAAGGATGTTTGTTAATTTGAGACTGAGTTTGGTAATATTATGTTTAATTTGAGAATAAGAATGTTATTATTGTGTTTATTACTTTATTTGGATGGATTTTAATTTATAATAGTTTTCTATTCTTTTAAATAATTTATAGGTTATTTTAATAATTTATTATGAATTATAAAATTTTAATTAATTAAATCATACCGGTTAACCAGTCAAACTGGTTGAACTGGTTGCCGGTGGCCCAACTGGTACGATTCGAAATCCAATTTTTAAAACATTGCAAATGAAGCACAACATAATCTAGTACAAGAGTATTAAAAGTATAACACAGCTTAAGATATTGTAAAGAATAGTACCGAGTGTCTCTTGTGCTTTCTTACTCCACAATGTCTCTTGCATTGAACCAGCGGAGTCCTCTGCTTTGCAATTCCAATTCCATTTCCCTCCCTACCTAGCATTTCACAAAATAAACCTGCCATCCGAGCTAATCAGAAATACACAGCTTTATAGTTGCTTTTATAGACAAGCCATATATGTGTGTTTATATATATACAGACCAAGTCAAGGTCGTCTTCCATGATTATTCCCCGTCTTTTAAGGTAACAGCAATGCCCCGTCTTTTATGGAAACGATTCCTTAAAAGACGGGAAACGATTCCTTAAAAGACGGGGCATAATCATGGAAGTCTAACGATAATAATCGAGCGAAGTCGCGCGAGGTTGCGGGAGTTGGCTACGATTCGACTCTTCTGGGACCATCATGGTCGTTGTTTCATTGTTTCATAGACCAAGTACATCTTTTGCAAACAAAATTTCCTGGATTTGTTCTCCAATTTTGTAGAAATCGCTTAAAAATTCTTGGCAACTTCCACCCAACTCTTCGTCAATTTCCACACACTATCAGACCGAGTCACATGGAATTTGGAGAAGAGAATCAGAATACACTTCTGCAGTTTTCATACCATGAAATCCAAGTAGAAGGAACCAGATTTGTTGGATACAATTATTCTTTGACAATCCCAAGGAGAATTCATTCGAATTTACAACAAACTTCTTCAAAGATCTTGCAAAATATAATAGCAAGTATGCCAAGCAACAAGAATTCAAACATCAATAGTGGTAACTGGTAAGGAAGCTTTTCCCATAAACATCACCTCACCTCAGAGTGAAGTCTAGAGAATCTTTCAGGTAGCTTCCTTCAACAACAAAGCTATATCTCATGCAAATGTGTGCTACAGAATGAGAGCAACTTCTATATGACATTCAAAATGGCAATTGAATCTCCGGTAGGTAGCTTATCTTGATCTGCGTGGCAACTGCTGATAGTTGATGCAGTCTATGTCATGGTGCACAACCACATAATAGCTAGCGGCTTATCACTTTCTCAGGAAAATTTGATATTGCAGCTAAAGAAGCAGAATATACAATCAGCAAGATTTCATACAGGTACCTTCTATTAGGCAAGTGTGCAAAGCAACTTTGGCAATCTTTTAAAAAATGACAAAAAGAAAACATATTAAGAGAGTCCAGCGTAAAGGACTCTGTGAATGGAGCAACACATAATCTTACAATCAGCTAATGTACTTGCTCATCAATGTAAAAGACACTTAACCGAGGACGTCTGAAAAGACAAACTGAGGCAGTTGTTAAAGACAGGTCATTCTACAGATGTCCTGTATAAAAGAAGGTGAAACAGGGCGAAAGAAACAGATTTATTCAGCAAATGAGTGACATTGTGCTATGACAAGCTAAACGTAATCATTTTGTCAAAAGAAGGGCTAAAGCTAATCCTTTGTGCAAGGCCCAGATTTTGCAGTCAAATAGAGGCAATTCTAATGCAGCATACCATCATAAGTATAAGCAGCCAGTGAACTCAAAAAAAATAGGTATTCAACCAAGTAATCAACCAGACAATAAACTCAAATTTCAAGGACAACCCGTAGAAAATGGCATATAAACAATAACCAATAACAAATGAATGAAATAACACAATAAGATTACATCTTCAGCACATTAAATAATCATCATGGTTATATTTACAAAAAGAAATCTGAGGGCAGAAGATGTTAAAAGCGAACATGGCGCAACTAGATCTAACTCCGAGTACAAAACAGGTTCTCAACGAGAAGCAAAACTACAAATAACCTTATTTATTAGGGAAATGGCCATCAAATGTAATAGCATTTACCTATAGGCATGCTATTGACAAAAGATCCAATAAAAAGTAAATTTGTCGGCATGGACGTTCAGTCCTTTACCAATAAACAAATTGTGTAAAGCAACGTAAAGGGTGCTGCAGGGGTGGCGTAATGTGGACTTGGGGCCTGTCACTGTAAACGTAGATAGTGGATAATGTTTAATGAGGTGATCTGATAGGGCTTAAACGCCAAAGTGCGACAGAAAAATATAAGAGAAGCTGAATCTGCCAAAAAAAAAAAGTGCCATCAAGTGATATAGGGAAAAAGGGCTCTCCATATGAAGCACAGAAGTAGGGATGCAATAGAAATCAAAGCAAGCAATCAATCAATACAGAACAACTAAAGAAAACCCTATATCATTCTCAGAATATGATATAAAAAAAATAACATGGTAATAAAAATGTAAAAGGTGTGTGGGTGAACTCATCCTTTATCTTAGCATACTCAAATCAACCAAAGTTTGCTCGAACCAGTAATCTGGCAATAATAGCCAAAGAAAGACAAAGTTATACTACACGCCTGTCTATTAATATGCACAGAGATAGAGATGGATACATATAGAAATGTGTAAACCAAAAGAATTTGGGAAATCCAACATAATTACTGAAACAACTGATGGATGCGCACATTCCGTCCAATCACATGTTCATTCACGTCCCTCATAAGTGTGATTCCCAATTTAAAAGAATCATCGAATCAGTCGTTGACAGTGAACACAGTATGAATCGCCAAACGCCAAACAAGCTTTCATGAGAATTACCTTTTGAGATGTAGATCCGTGTTCCGCGAGGGGCTCTTTTTGTTAAAGGGCCGAAAACTGCCTAATCCCAGGTACGTCCAACAACTTATTTTCTCGATCAGGCCCACAGCTAAGTTGGAATGCTATCCCAAGAGGTGCGGCCCACGGCCCATATATAGCTCATGCCTGTCACATCACTGCCCAACAGTCTCATCACGATAAATAGTAAATACTGACAAAACAACTTGTCATCCGTCGCCTGCCCGACCAAACCCCACGGTCTCTCCAAAGCGAGTTGAGAACTCTTCATGTTGGTTATATCTGTCACCAATCTCCTTTGTCGAGGACAAATATCTTTGGCCTCGGTCTCGGTCAAATGTGACGGCCCTGTTTGGTCGGGGTCCACTTCACCAAACGCATCAATAAGTTGAGCATTATCGCTCGTAAAACGAGGTGATAACACCCAGCTATGAAGGTTGTTTCACAGCGTTGATTGTTTTTTGGCGTGGGACTCATGCGGTCCTATACGAAAAAGCAACAAACTTTTTTTAAAAACAGATGTGGATCTCGTGTGTTTTTATTTACTATTTACATAAAGTTTATATTTTAAAACATATTTAATATAAAATTAAAGTTTGTACATCTAAAATTGTATATATTATTTATATGTAATAAATAATATATAAATTGGTTTATTTGTACTTTTAGAAAATTTAATTTAATTTCAAAAATAATTATAATTAAAAATGCAAACAATTATATTTTACATTGTATTATACATTTAAATATTGTATATTTATATTATAAGTTTAAATATAAAAATTTATATGTAATTTAAATATTCTATATAGTATAAATATATTTAAATAAAACAATTAAAAAACAAATAAAATATATTTTGCACAATTTAACTGCTAACCACAATTAACAACTTTGTCAAATACCTCAGAGCTTATTTCACATATGTAAATTCAACTTTTTTTTCACAACTTAACAGCTAGCGTTGAAAATTAATACAACCGCTCTGCCAAACACACATGTTGAACAGATCATATATATGCTTCGACTTGTATTACCATTCCATCAACCACCTCGGAACTCGCACATGTCCAATCACTTGTAAGACATTAATTCCATGCGTGCTTTCATGACGTCTTCTGACAATCGTTCCTAACACCAAGAGTAAGTGAGATCTTCCTCGATTCGTAGTTGGGGGATACCTTCTATAAAAATCAACTCCCTTTTCTCGGGAAAGGATAGGGGAGGAAAAAGAGGACATAGAGAAAATATTCTCTCTGATAGCCAAGCTCAATTTCTTTCGCCGTGCTTTCTACCGTAGTCATCTTGCATCCAATCACGTTATTTACCAAACATTCAATCGTACTATCTTAACCATCAGAGCTCTTTTGGCCGATATCCCTGGTCAAAGTACTTGTGACTCTCTTTCTTTAGAATCCACAAAAGGAGTTTTTTTCCAAAATAGCACTCATGGATATAATATTTTCCAATATAACACTGGAATGAAATTATTTCCCAATATAGCACTACACGCCATTGTGAATGGCGTGTTCTTTTTAAAATTTTGACGATCACGCCATCAGAGATGGCGTGATCAATTTTGCAGAATGAACAAAATATATTAATATGTAATTAATATATTTGTAATATATTTTGTTCATTCACGCCACTCCAACTGGTGTGAATGAACAAAATTACAAACACACACGTCTAAAAAATATCAAACCAACCTGTCACAAATACAAAACAACAATTCATATCCAGCAAAATACATACATATACTAATCCTTTGATCTAAAATAAACAAACCATCATCATAACACAGTAAAAATAAACACATAAATTGTCATATGATTCAAGTAAAGACAAATATCATATAGTCTTGTGCCTACTCCATGAGGCGGGAGTAGTGGATGGACCAACCTCATCATGCGTCAACTGGGATGGATGCATAGTAAAGTCAGTTGCATGGGGAATGTGACCACGTCGGTGTGATGGACCTCCAGGATATCTACCCTCATGGTGGGGTGTAGCTTCAACATCATGGCTTATAGCCTCTTCAAATCGATGTCCCTCACCAACCTCGTCTAGAATGTCACGGCAATTGCCCAACCAATTATTTGCAATGGCAACAGTAGAATCATTAATTGCATCACGCATTGCAGCAACAACTTTTTTTGCTCCCTCCAATGCCAAAGCAGCCTGCGTTAAGGTTTATTACATTACAATATAATTTAAGTTACATAAAAAGAAAATGAAAATGTTTGCGTATTTACCACTCGTCGTAGCCGACTCCCCCATGGCGCATACTCCAAATCTGTTTGTGGCCTATCTATAGATGGAGCACTAATAACCCGTCGGGTGATAGAGTAATACCAGTGCATATGCTCGTCAACGCTCCTGCGAGGGAATCGCTCCTGTGCGATATGAGATAGTCTATCATCCCAATATGCCAACCATGTAGCGTTCTTGACCACCCAATCAACATTATCCTTCCCTCTCCTATTCAGATCATGTAAACTTTCGTTTGTATCCACGGGAGTCGGTATATGCTGTGATATACCAAATTGTCTCATAACACGATCTGGAAATTGGAACTCCACAATCTCAAAGCAAATCAATGGCACTACAGCTCTCCATATTCTATTACCATTAATACATATTACTAGTGCATCTGCCAATCTCCCAGCTGTATAAGGCATCCACTGTACCTGATTCGGTTCTTGCTGATCCAGCTCATCTCTAGCAAATAGAAGGACTTGCCTTGGATTTCTTCTATATGTACGTCTTCCACGCCAATAGTAATTTGCAGACATTAGAAAAAAATAAATATTATTTAGTTTATAAGCATAAATATATACAAATAAATTTATGCAAATTACCTAACACCAAGTAGACGGGGTGGCTCGTCTGGACCAAATGTAGGTGGAGCCCCTGTATGCATCTGTGGCCGACATACGTGCAACCTCTCCCATGACCATAACTAAAAAAAATTTATTATAAAATTTAAAAAAAACATATATATCTTCAAACATGACAATGTAATGGTATTGTAAGCATTATAGATTTTAAGCGGTATAAAAAATATTATATTTAATGTTACCTGAAGTAATATGATACAACCACCTATCGTACGAGTAGTACTCATACATCCTCTGCACAAGTTGTGATATAAGCATGCAAGTACTGCTCCTCCCCAACTATACGAACTAGTCTCCTGAAGGTTTGATAGAAGCGGTAGAAAAATGAGTGGAATACTATCACCCCTAGTCGATGGGAAAAGAATGCTCCCCAATATTGCTAAGATATAAGCCCTGGCATACTGTTGCAGAACAACCTCAGGTGCATCCTCTGCTGGAGGATTGTGTTCACCAAAGTTCACCACCAACCAGGATAACAATAAAGAAGCCCCATCCTGTTCTTCATTCGTCGCCACTCTACCAAGTAATTGCATCATCACATCATCCCAATCATATATACTGCTACCAGTGATAGCTGGTCCATCGACCCTCAAACCCAATAAAACTGCAACATCCTCTAGTGTTATAGTCATCTCTCCAATACGGAAGTGAAAGGTATGGGTTTCACGTCTCTATCTCTCAACTAATGCAGTTAGTAATCCATTATCAAGTTTGATGTTACCTATCTGGGTGATACCATAGAAACCTGCCTGGGCCTAAATCTGAGTGGCCCTCCTGTAATCTATTGATTACATACATTTTTTAGCTTAAACTATGTAATATTTTAGAAATAAATTTTTTTATATATTGTTTACCTACCTGTCGACGCCACACGTCTTCCAAACGATGGTTTGCCTGCATGTGAAGAACAGATTGATCATCTTGTCCAGGATGAGCCTCCCTCGTAACGCGGACACCAGGTACTCTAGCATGTCTCGATGATCCTCCACCCCGTGTCCGCGCCATCCGTCAACTCCTTGAACCTACACGTATAAATATGTTCATAAGAACGAAACATAATCAATATATATGAAAGACATAAAATGTGCATTTTAACATAAATACAAAAACACTTTACTTTGTCCCCTTTTTTTGTGGAATTGTTTGTTATGTCCTCGTTGTCCACACACGCTACATTTTGTTTGTAGTATGACCTTCCCGCACATCCATATCATTCCTAAGCCTAGTTGACTTGGGACGACCTTCCCTTTTCCTTCGTTGTGCAGGATCAGCGACAACCATCGGTCCTAAATACTCAGTCCAACCTGTCTCATCAAGTATCGGATTAAAAACTGGAGCATATGTGCTCTCATATGCCCCAATCGTAAAATATGTCTCCATAAATATACTCCAATCAATTCTATTAGCTGAACAACATGATAGAAGATGGCTACATGGACGATGATAAAGAAGCCACATATTGCATGAACAATATTGTTCTTCATGTTGTTGTCCAAGACATACAACGTAAGAACGATTTGAACTTTGATTGTTTTCCGCACCACGTCTTCTCGTACTAACTTGAAATGTAGGAGGATTATGATTGTACATCCGTACGTGTTCCCGCTTAGACTTCTCCGTCTCAACACTAATATGTCCAAAAACTTGCGGTGGCCATTCCACCCCTCTCAATCTAAAATCTTCTGCTTCAATCCTCCTCTTAACAAAATATTTGTTGCACCTGTAAAATGTTAGCTGCACAAGCGCCTAATAGGCAAAAATATCCCACCCTTGAGAACACTATTGAATATTTCAGACATATTCGTTGTCATGTTACCGTATCTATGGCCATCATCGTATGCTTTACTCCACTTTTCTTTTCCGGCGGCATTTAGATACTCCCACGCAGCAAGGTTCAACTCCTTTACCCGCGACATCCAAAAGTCAAAATTTTCTTTAGTTTCTTTGTTAGCCATTGTGACAACTGCCTGCTTCAAATCTTTATCTTTAAAATGGGTGTTGAAATTACTCACAAAATGTCTTGAACAGTACCTGTGATAAGCAAATGGTTCTGGCCAACAATCACGCATTGCTGCCAAAATACCAGCATATCAATCAGACAATACACAAATGCCTCTTCGATCGGTAACATAAGAACAAATGCATGCTATGAACCATCCCCAATTATTAGCACTTTCTTCGTCCACAATCGCAAAACATAACGGGAAAAGACCATTATCTGCATCAAACCCAACTACGATCAATAATTTTCCTTTGTATTTCCCGTACAAATGAGTGCCATCAATACTTATCAAAGGACGACAATACTGAAAGCCAATTATAGAAGGCCAGAATGCCCAGAATACACGACCAAACGTAGCTCGATTGCTAACTAGTTCCTTATAGTTAAAATTCACAACCGACCCTGGATTTGAAACTTGTATAGCTTGCAACAATCTAGGGAGAACATTGTATGAAGCTTCAAATGTCCCAAATAATTTCTCAATAACTTTTTGTTTTGCCTTCCATGCTTTCTTGTACGACACCTGGTACTGCAACTGAGAACTAGCAAAGGCTTGAATAGCTGCTATATTTATCTTCAAATCTGCTCTAACCATAGGTAGCACTTCCTCTGCGATATACTCTGAATCCAACTGGCGATGACCCTGATGCAGGGACGCATTTGTGTATGTATGCCGACCTTTAATTACTGTTATCTTCCATAAATTGAGTTTTTCCTTCTTCATAGCCCTAAGATACCAATTGCAAATTGGCTCTTTCACGCATTTCAATTGTATGACATCTGTATTTGAGCGTTGTGTCTTGTACTGGTAGTTATTCTGAATGTGCCACATCTTCACAGCCCGAAGTAATTTTTTTTGTTCTCAAATACTTCATTCACTGCCATTGTATCAAATTTATCTGAGTTGTGCATATCCCAATCTCGACAAACTGCATGATCTGACTGGCTTATATCGCCAAATTCAGGTACGCGATCAGCTAAATTTAGGCACCTCTCCTCTTCCGCGATGGGTGGGTCAATATTCACCCCCACATTTCCATCAACCTCTTCGTCATCGCTATAATTGGACTCAATTTCCTGTTCTTCTTCTACCAACTCAGAATCATTATTAGCAATTGCGCCCTCGAACTGACTATCGTCTTCATTATGACACATTTCTGGGATTAGATTTAGGTTCACGTATGGTGAGAATTGTTGTATGAACTACGCACGTCTGTTTGAGTTTCATCAATCCATGGCATGGATGGATTGTAATTTGCGTCATTATCAGAATCATCCTCAAACTGAAAGTTTGCATTTCGATTCCAACGTGACGTCATTATATTCTCCAATCTACATTAGAATATAATAATTGTGTCATTTTACAAACAACCATATTATTTCCTCCAGCATTTTAACACCTACGATATCAGTTCTATATATGATAATATGAACATATCCCATCTACCAAAATTTCACATTCATAACTACAAACATATAACCAATAGGAAATCATTAAAATTATAAAAAATCAATAAAAAATTTCATAACTGTCCACATCTACCTACACCATATCATATCTCAAACAACAACATAAATATCATATATTTAACATAAATATCATATATTTTATAGAAAAAAAAAATTTAAACACATCTGTACCTCTTGATAGTAGGCCACGGGTGTGGACTTCGGCCGGCGTCGTCATGGGTTGGCGAGGCTGCAGGCGGTTGGTGGCTGCTTCACCGGTCGGAGGGTCTGTCGTGGGCCGCTGGTGGTGGTTGTATCACCAAAAGCTCTCTGGTTTTTTGGTGGGGTACGGGTGGGGACGAGAGACGGGGGAGAGGGAGAGATAAGGTGAAAACGTGTGTGGCTGGGGATTCTTGCACGAGATTTTAGATAAGATTTAGGGTAGTCACGCCGTTACTAACTGCGTGACTTAATTTTTTTAAAAAAATTTAATGGTCACGCCAACGAGGACTAGTTAAAATACAATAGTCACGCCAACTAGGTTGGCGTGACTGATCTTTTGTAACTGTTCACGCCAACCAGGTTGGCGTGATCTCTGATGGCGTGATTGTCAAAATTTTACAAAGAACACGCCATTGTGAATGGCGTGTAGTGCTATATTGGGAAATAATTTCATCCCAGTGTTATATTGGGAAATAATATATCTGTCAGTGCTATTTTGGAAAAAAACTCTCCACAAAACTGTTGGTGGCCCACTTGGCCACCTATACAAATTTTTGATTGTGAAATCGACACTGAACTTAATGATTGTTCCGAAAAGGCAAAAACTTAGAACAACTATAATGGCGTAGTTTTAATGGGGAATGGAGTGTATATATTATCTCATTTAATGGGCCATGGATAGAAAAAAAAGTCTTCCAATGGTAACATTTTGTTGTCCCAAACTTGCAAGCATGGAACATAGTTGGTCTCCATGTTGACTCCAAACATGGGTCTCACTTAAGCCACACTTACAACCACACCTAAAATAATATTGAGCCCCTACCTCTATTACACCAAAAACTAAGCAAGCAAATTTACATCATTGTACCAATACATGTAAACTGTAACATTTAATTCCTATTCCTAGCCACCTCAGCAAAACACGTCTCATTGTTTTCCCCTATTGTGTTTGCTCTTACATTGCAATTTGATGTAATGTGAGCGCGGAGAGGCAAGACGAGTTCTACCAATGGTCCATAGGCCCATAGGCAGAGTTGGAGATAGACAAAACCATAAATAAGTAGCAAACAACAAAAAGAGAAGAAGTTTATCAAAAAAAAAACAAGAAGAGAATAATAATGGGTAAATTGTATTTTTACACACTGAAAGATTGTGTTCGTTTCAATTTGCACACACCGAAGATCAAAACATTTCAATTTGGTAACGCAAAGATCAAAATGTGTCAAACAAGTCATTCAGTCAGATTTTTCAGGTTTTGGGCGGTCAACCTACCTATGTGACAACTTGACCAAACTAGGTGGAAAATAATTTTGTTTTATCAAAAACAGAAGCCAATTAGAGCCACACATGTGTAATAAGTTAAAATTTAATTTATATATTATCCACTCAAAAAAATAGAAGTATAAATTAATTAATCAATCAATATTATAAACCAAAGAATTAAAAAATTTCTTTTCACCTTTCCTAAACCAAACTCTGAAGGGCTAGGTTTATCCTTGAGAAAGATTTTGTGTGCTCCACCGTCACTGCACGGTGGATCCCAACAACGACCATCACTCCCAGCAACAGCAACCAGCTTATCCAATCGGAGTAGCTTCTTGCCCTACCATGACACGTCGACACCTCCATCGGTATAGAAATCGTGCTTCGCCATCTCCAAGGGCTTTGATTTGGGTTTCCTTTAGAGAGTTGATGTTGCTTCGGTTTTGGGTTTCTTTGATTTTGGGTTTCCTTGAGAGATTATGTTGCTTCGATTTGGGTTTCTTGAGAGAGATTCTATGTGATTACGGCTAGTAGGAACTGGACTTCCTCTTGCCCAACTTTGGTGAAATTGAACTTGCTGTCATCAAAGGGATGAAGGACCTCAGCTCATTCGGTCCTCTTGCCCAAGATTGCCTACGCTTGTGTCATTGGGTTTCATCCTTTGTTTGAATTCTTGGATTCTTGAGTTTGATTATTGACTGGGTTTGATTCAAGTAGTTCACATATTTCTCTTATCTGTGTTTGATTTTGCATAGGAAAAGGAAATCGGGGAATAGATTAAAGAGCAAGATAGATGAAACAACATGTCTGCGCGTGTGTTTTTTTTAAAGAAAAATTCATTATTTCCACATGGAAAATCATTATTAACGTGAAATGCCACATACGCAGGTTGGTTGCTCAAGACTTGAAAAATATGATCGAGTCACTTATTTGACACATTTTATTCTTTTAATTACCAAAATAAAACGTTTTGATCTTTTATGTGCAAATTGAAACAAACATCATCTTTTAGTATGTAAAAGTGCAATTTACCCCAATAATAATAGCAGGGCTCTCTATGCTACATTGCTACCCTTAAGACACTATAACCCATTTTTCTTATATTATTTAAAATTTTGAATGGTTAACCTTTTTTTTTTTTTTTTGTACGTTACTATGTTAGATTTTGGTTGCCCCATATTTAGAGAGTATTTTAATAACAATAAAGATATCTAGCCATCTAGGATTCGGCCCTTTCTCGCATATATTCTTGTCTGATTAACTACACTAACCCAAGCATACTCTTCCTTGGGATGATCCTGGGGCCTGGAGATATATATACTTAAAAGTCTTAAACTTCCATTTTCAGTTGCATTATGTGCCGTTTTAGGGGTTCAAAAATTATTTAGAAGTGAATATATTAAACAATTATGGACCCAAGAAGACAAATTTTCCACGTACAACAAAGAAAGAATGAAGGGAAAGAACCGACCCTGCTTCTTGACATTTTCACACAAACACCTGTCATTACTACTCCTTTTCCTGACTTGCTTCGCTTCCTCCCACTCATTTTTTAGTTTTCTATCCAATAATTCGAGGAAACCCCAATTATTCCTTTCCTCCTACACTCACTACTATTCCTCGGATGCAGAGTGCAGACAACACGTTTTACATAAAGAACCCAATAACGCCTGCCTCCAACAAACACTTCCAAAACAAAGCCGACTCCGACCGGATGGGGTTCTCCGCTTTGATATGAGCTCTGTTTTCTTTCTTTCTTGAGTTGCTCACGCTCTCATTGTTTCACCATCTCAAGCGTTTTTGTTCCTCATTGATCTCCGCCATCTCTGACCCTCACCGCGTCATGCCTGCCTTTCTTTTCTCAAACACACAAATTTTGAGGGGAAGAGTAGTCTGTTAAATTCAATTCAAAACAAAACCCAGAAGTCGATTGTAAAAATACCCTGTTCTGGTTGTGCTACAATGAATTATATATACATTTGTTTGTTTACAATTGGTGGGTTGTGTTGTTTCATATTTTTTGAGAAACAAAAGAGAAAATTATCATCCTCGTTATGTCAAAACCTTTGATTCAAAGGAAAATTGAATCGGAAAACAAAGGTGGGCATAGAACCGGTGAAGGGCAGAGATGGTAGAGATCAATGAGGAATTGAAATGCAGTAGAGATGATGAAGAGAAAATACAATCAGAGCCTGAGCAACTCAAAAAGGAAACAGAGCTTGTATCAACGCAGAGTGCCACCACCCACTTAAGTGCGTCTAAATCTGAATGCTCAGAATCTTAAAAGGAAGAGCTGAAAGCAATTCTGATTCCGTGATTCAACTTGTAGAGTCTCTCTGGTTAGTTTCATCTCCCTCTCCTTTTACTCTTCTTTCACATACTTTGACTGGTTCTGTGTGCAGATATTATGTTGTTGAATGTTTTGGTGGCGAAGAGAATTTTTTGATTCAGGGTTCCACCAGTTTCTGTCGCATTGGAAGACTATCAATTCCTCGCTCAAACCAGCATCAGATCCGGCAACCCAATTCGACGAAACCAGTGGCGGCTGCAGCGTTGACTTGGCGGGCTGAAGTCGTGGGGGAGACACACTTGGGCTGCAATTTGAGTTGGTTTTTCTGTCTGTTTTGCTGTGTTCTTTCTCTGTGTCTCTCACAATCAAAGACCGATTCTCTGCATCAATTCACTGATCCATTCAAGTCTTTCTCTTAATCAAAACTTCCTATCCTTCAATTCTTCAGAGAAAAAAATTTAGAAAACTTTTGTAGTATCTTTGATTATAATTGTTTTTCTGATTATTAGTTTCAAGATTTGTCGACAACGAGTTAGAATTAATGGGTTTCAAGAAATAGTACTTTCTCTTTACCAATGAATTTTTATGACAAAAATTTGTTATCTTCAATTGGTAAATGTGAATCATGGTGAAATCATTGAAATACAACTCTTCAACATTATATTCTACTTCTTTGGAAAAATGAAAATGAGTTTCAGAGACACATTCTCTACTGATTAATAGGTGTTTATTTGAGAAATGTTTTATTGTTCAATTCAACCCTATGCACAATATTGCACATTATTTTGCTCAAAGTTAGAAGTTTCATGTACTCAGATGAGGTTGTGGGTAGATTGGTTGGGAGAAGAAGTTCGAAGATTGAGAAATTGGTTAGACGGATTCCTCTGGAGGATGGTTGGATTAAGGTCAATACTGATGGTGCTGTTCGAATTACGCTGAACCGAGCCACAACTGGGGGTATAGTTCGAGACAGTTTTGGGAATTGGATAGTAGGATTTGCCATGAATATAGGTCGCTGCTCTGTCCCTTGTGCGGAGTTATGGGGAGTTCTTATTGGGTTGAAATATGCTTGGGATCTGAGGTACAAAAGGGTCATCACAGAGGTGGACTCCAAGCTGGTAAAGGATTTTCTTACTAGCTCTTCCATCCCTATGAATACATTGATGCATTTAGTGGACCGTATGTGGACTCTCATGAACAAATCAGAATGGCAGGTGATAATTAAGCATGTCTTTCGCTTCCTTCTTCCTCGTGTAATGATCTTATTATGGCTGACATTGTAGAGGTTTCCTACCCAAGAATGGTTATTGAATAAAGTTTTTCCTCCTTCTGATTAAAAAAAAATATTTGCTAAAGGAAAATAGTTTTTTATTTTTTAGCTATGGGAACAAAGAAGAAAATTCTTGTAATGCACTAATGCTAGATGTCCAAACCACACTGTCTGAGATTCAGATCAGCTGAAAATGGTGTCTTTCACAAAGGTGAAAGATGAGCACTCTGAGGCAAGTCTTTGTGCTGTTCTTCACAAATAAGTTGAATCAAGCATCCGTATCCTGTATCCTGCAGGTTTCTAATAGAAACATATTAATTGATGTGAGTTTCTAATAGATACATTTGGAGAGATTTGAAACTTCAAACAATGGAATGAGCAACAGAAGATTTTAGGCAGGCAGAGAGTGAAAATCACTGCAGTGCATTCACAAAGTTCACTTCAACAACATCAGAAGAAAGAAAAGCCATTAAGATGTTATGCATTATTGTCCATAATAGTCAAATTATGTGACATCGTGTGAAATGAACCTCTGGATTCTCGGATACAACCAAAAAAATGTGTTAATTCCGGCTTAGATTCTCTTTCAAAAATCTTGTTAAATCATGAATTTTTTTTTGAAAATGACATATTAGAATTTAGAAGTTCGAAATTAGTGTTTAGGGTTAAAGCTTAGGATTTAGGGTTTAGGGTTTAGAATTTAGTATTTAGAATTTTTTTGTCAAAATTTATTATATTCTGACATTATGACTATCAAAATACTTAATTATACATTTTAATTCATTATTTAACATAGTTTTGAAGGAGAATTTGAGCCGAAATTAGAACCCAAAATTGGAGCCCCCAATCCCTATAAGTAGAGCATGATATCTAGAAATCATTAACTCACCATCCTTCGGGTGTGTTAAACTCCCAAAATTATATTTTATGAGTTTTTCCAATAGAAAATATATTAATTTATGTATTTTGCCCCCTCTGAAATTTTTAAATGCACCCTTAATATAAATTTGTTCCCTCTAAACGTAGCCTCTAAAACAATCATTGGGTGTGTACCGGCTAAATCCATCAGTCTCGCACAGTACCCTTGGACCATGTTTGGCACACGAGTTTAAATAGGACTAGACAATAACGAACAGGATTGGATTGTATTCAAAAGGATTAGATTAGACATATACGATTATAAAGTGTAGTTTTTTCACTTAAGAAATTTTTTTTAATTAATATGAAGTTTTTTACAAAGTCTAAGAAAAATTTTTAAAAAGAAAAAAAAACACAGTGGGAATTGGGACTGCACATTTCCCATTCAAAAAGGAGACATTATTTTTGCATTAAAATGGGAGAAGGGATATTGTTAGGGACTAATTATATTCCATTTTTAAAATGTGCCAAACATTGAATTGGACTATTTGTATTTTTTAGTACCATGTAGTTCGGATCGGGGATAGGTCTAATGTTTTTCAATACTAGAAACCAGTGACATTAGTTCGGATCGGAGTAAGTCTAGCGTTTTTCAAAACTAGAAAGTAGAAACCAGTGACATTACTGAAAATAACTTCTTTTTTAATCTTCTTCTTTATCAAGATATGAGATTTCAAAATAACTCTTAGACTTTACCCATGGATTCTCCTTCTTCTGCGTTTGATGTTTAGGCTCTTCTGCTTCATCGCCGATGTTATCTTCCTCATTCAGGGGAAGCAGAGGCACAGATATTGAGGTGTGCAGACACGATACTGACCTCCTTGAAGAGGATGACCACTTTGTTTGCCATCTAAATCCTCCTACTCTTGTTGAAGGGATTCTCATGCTTCCACTTGTTTGATCTTGTTTGCCGTTGATGGACTCTTGTTGATGCTGATCTCCTTGAAGAGGACGACCTCGATTTCCTGAATAGTTAATCGATAAGCCTTTCTTGCAATTCATGATCAAACACACAGTCCATTTGTTAATTCCTCTAATTGATCAAAAGATAAAACCAATTTCAGTCAAAATCAATTATCTTTAGAGTTTACACAGTTAATCGAAGAGAGAAAAACTTAATTGGGAGAGACTCTTCGAGTGAAGTAAGGATTCCAAGGCATTCTCAAATGAAACAACGTCGTCATTGTCCTCTTCGTAAAAAAAGGAGTTATTTTACTTTGCCGTCAGATCAATCTAACAGCTAAATAATGACACTGATTGGGTCCAATGTTTTTCAACACTAAACCTACCCCCGATCCATGTTGTTCTAATCTTCTTACTTGTTCGGTTTACTAACACTAACTTTCAGGTGTATTCTTGATCTTATGTTTTTTTTTGAGTTTAATAAATTAAAAATATACAAGCGAACATGTGACACATGTTCAATTCATGAAAGTAGTCTCCCCATGTAATACTCCACAGATTAATGTGGAGGCAAGGTTTACGTATGTTATGTTTATCCTTGACCCTGTCAATAGTTTGTAGTATAAACTAGAGTAAGCAATTTGAAAGGTAACCATTGCAATGAAAGTGCTCATGTCAAAAGTTTTTTAGTGATCACAACAATTACATTATGCATTTTATCACAAGTTCAATAGGTTATAGGAAAACAGAGAAAATTACATTCTCAAGCTTCTTTAAATACGGACTCATAATTAAAAGAGAAATAAACACAATTATATAAGTAGGATAGAGCGGAGTTCTCTTTATTTCAATCTCACTTGATGCCACACATAAGCTCTCTGTTCCTTTTAAACAGATACAAGCCCAGACAAGCCCAGACAAGCAGAGTTCTTCATTGGATTTGGACAGTCTACTTAGCTACTAAATCACTGGAAACAAAATAGAAACAAAAAGGTTGTTAATTTGTGTAATAGCTGATATTTTTAATTTGTTGATCGTACAGACATAATATACATACATACATACACACACATATATAAACCAATAAGTGATTAATTAGAGAGGGAAATCAAACCTACCGAAGAGAGTTAGTGAGTTGAGCAACCAAAGGTGTGTCATTCTGAGCTCTTGCTTTTACTAATTGGAACATGATATTTAGTTTCAATTGGATTTCCGCACTCTGGGTCGCTATCAACTCTGTTTCTTTCCACAGTTGCTTGCGCTCTGCTGCTATCTCTTCATATTTTGTCCTCACTTGTCTCTGCCCCTCTTTTATACATTTTTGTTCCTCACCGATTTCTGCCATCTCCGCTCTTAGCTTCTTAATACCAGCCTTTATTTTCCCATTTAATCTTCTCTTCTGCCCAAATGGCAACGTTAAAGTTAAACATTAGAAAATATGTAAATAATTACTGCATTTCTGCTCTAATGAGCACTACCTACCAATATTGCTTACGATGAAAAGCAACATCACATGCATACAGATCCAATGAAAACCTACAACATATATAGTCTAGGTATGTCATTTCATTGACTCGTTAGGGTGCCTCAGTTATTACCGAGTTGGAACCTCAATTAGGGTCTGTTAGTTTTCATTATGTGTCTCGTAAATACAATTAGGTAGCCCATACTCTTGCTAGAAGGTCTCGAGAGGTTGCGGATGATTTTCGAATTTGGTTGGAGGATTTCCCTTTATTTCTTACCGCCCTCATTACTAAGGAGGTTAACCCCTTCTGTGGTTTCTTTTTAATGGAATGTTGTTGTCCTTATCAAAAAAAAAAAGAGAAAAAGGTATGTCATTTCATTGACTTGTTGTGTTATTCAGGGACATAGCTAATATTTGTAATGAGGGTACCGTGAGGGAAGAAAAAGAAAATACAAAATAAATGAATAAAAAAAATCAAGAACAGTAAATGAAGTGATAAAATAGAAAAAATAAATAAAATAGAAAAATTAAAAATTAAAAATAGATGACAAAACAGAAAAAAATTTAAATTTAAAAAAAAACGCAAAATAAATAAAATAGACAAATTTAAAAAAAGAAAAATAAATGAAATTAGGAAAATAAAATAAAAAGTGGCATGCTGTCAGCGAGAATAGAACTCAGGGTGGTGCATGATTTACAAAATTAGTAACCGCTAGAGCATTCAGCTGGAACTCATTTCAACTGTAAACTTAAGTATATAAATAATAAATACTTCTTCAGAATCCCGGGGCACCTGCCACCCAGGCACTATGTAATGAGTTAGCTATCATCCTTATTAAGGCATTTCTTCAAACAGTTTATGGTCACTACTTGGAATGTCTTGGATTCTCTTTTCAGAACCCACAAAGAGTGTAATTCTATCATGAACGGCATTGATAAAAAGGTCTGTCAAAATACCCGAATTCGCCTGCTCGATTTTCTAATTCGTGGGCTTCTTCTGCTTACAAATTGTGGAGTTGTCTCTTGGCATGGAAGAAGCTGCAGAGTCCTCTGTTCTTTAGTGTGATTACCTCCTCCTCTATCAGATGTTTTGGCAATTGCACCTGCAAACCAAAGTAGATACCAGAAAGAAAGCATCATTCTTTTACCTCTAATCCTCTTTCTTTGTTTACGTCACTCTGTTCTAGCGAGGTTGAGGATTGGCAGCTGCGAATTGATGAAGTAAAATCGTGTGGTTATTATAGAGACCGACGTTAGGTAAAAAGACAATCAGCATGTGATGTTGATTTCTGTGGAAGTAAAGAAAAAGAGGGCCAAGTAGGCATATAGTAATTCAAAATAGTTATGGAAGTCACGCTCAAAAGTCATTGATATTGGTGTATCGCGCGATACTTGTCCAGAGCGCGCGATACATCATGCAGGCGTGGACTCCACCTTGGTTTACGGCAAGATCGATGAATCATAATGATGATGACAAGAAATAGTAAAAATTATGATTAAAAATGGCTCTTTCAAACCAGTAGTGCATAGCAGCACCAGAGGGGCATGTTTATTTTATTTTATTTTTTTGTATATAGAAAAACACCGTCCAGATCCAAACCATTATTGTTTGAATTTGTCTCCAGATTGGTAAAAAAATTGAAAATTTTAATGTATGCTGGTACAGCATCTCAGTACTTTTCCGGGTGAAAATGCCGGCCCTTTATGTAGAATTAGGGTTACAGGGATAAAAGAAATCAGAGCAACTGGACCAATTGTTGACAGCAAATGCTAGAAGCATGGCTACTATAGAAGTTGAAAAGAATTAGAATGCCTACAACCAATCTTTTTGGCAAGGTTTCCAGGAAATCTTCTTCAGCATACTGCGATGTAAGGATGGACAAAAACTTTAGCATGGATGTCACCGAACAGAATAATCCACTCATCTCATCGGAGGAATACATGACAATGGCGACATTTTCTCTCTCGTCGGCACTGCCACTCTCTTTCTCCAACAACAAAGAGCCCTTCATCTCTCTACAAACTCATTGTGTTATATCAGTTTCGTATTAAGCTTGTCAAGAGTTGATTATCATCCTTATTAAGGCATTTCTTCAAACAGTTCACGGTCACTACTTGGATATTCTCTTTTCAGAACCCAAAAAAGGGTGTCATTCTACCATGAACAGCATTGATAAAGGTCTGTCAAAATACCTGATTTCTCCTGCTCGATGTTCTAATTCGGGGGCTTCTTCTGCTTACCGAGTTGTTTCTTGGCATGGAAGCTGCGGATAGGTGGGTTAGTCCTTATAAAGAAGCAATAATCCACACATCTTTTCGATGTGGGATAATGCATTCTTTTTTTCTTCTTATCCTCTTTTTTTGTTCATGTTACTCTTTCTTGCAAGGGTGAGGTTGGCTTCTGCGAATTGATGAAGTAAATAACTGGTAATTATACAGAAACGCTAGGCAAAAGACAATCAGCATGTGACGTTATTTTTTTTTGTAGGAAGTAAAGAAAAAGATGCACAAGTAGGCAGACAGTAATTCAAAATAATTATGCAGGTCACTCTCACAAGTCGTTGATATCGATGTATCGCGCGATAATCGTTCGGCGCGCGCGATTTCCAGCAAGATAGATAGATAATGAAGGCGTGGACTCCACCCACCTCGGGTTCACACATGATTTCGTTCTCTTCTGTTTCTTTTATTGACAAAGTCTTTGCCTTTACTCCATGCCTGTCCCCCCACAAGAAAAAGTAGTCTCATCATCATCCCAATGATACTAATTTGTTGTTCAAAATATGCTTTTCATTCACGAATAAATTGAACCCTTTTGCTTGTTGAGCTCAATCCACTATAGATATTGTTCACGCTATGATTTAAGGCCTATGTGATTTTATTCTTTAAAAAGAATCTTAAATATTTGAGATTGGGCTTACACTTACAAATCACATCATTGGTTTTACACTAAACCGATGTGAGATATTTTACAAGTCTTAACAATTTCAACTCCAATCAATTTACTTCCTAAACCTTGTATTTGTTCTATTTTTAAAGACTCCTCAAATTTTCAAGTTATACTATTAATATTGTGAATGCGTATTTTAGTATCTGAGTATTGTCTGTTCCGAGGTACGGCGCGGGCTTTTTTACCATCCTCTCACGTTTTTTTTAAAGAATATTTTTATTTCCCCACCTCCCCACCCTAGAACCCATATTCTCTTTGGTTATGGAGAGTGAGTACTCATATCATTTTAGGACCTCATAGATATATATATATATATATATATATATATATATATATACTTTATACACAAAACCAAGCCTAGCTAATTAATTAAAATGTACCAATCAAACCTAATTCCAAACTGGAGATGGAAAATATTCAATAGAAAATCTACTGTTTTACTTCTATTTCTATACGACTATATAGAATCAACTTAACTAGTGGGTTGTGCTTGCTGGAGGCGATATATATCGTTGGAACTCGAGGAGGAAGATTTGCTGTTGTTGCAAGCTGAAGGCTGAAGCACACTGCTTTGCTGCTGATCTTCTACACAGAATATCAGTTCAGCACATACTGATGATGGTGTTGCTCTTCACACTTGTGGGTGGCGCTCTTGCTGTTGGTTAATTTACAAGATCTGTTTTCTTTGTGTTCTTGGTCATTTTGGTGATCGCGATTGATTCTCAGAATACCTCTTTGGTGTTCCTCTCTTGTGATGGTGTTCATGGATTTGCGGCGATGAAGAAGAGCTATGAGTTGCTGAAGGGAAAGATTCGTATGGCGGTACGCAACCATATGTGCGTAAAACATCGACTTAGACAAACTCGATAATATATATATATATATTTTGTGGCTTGCTGAAAATAGCTCCATGGCATTTGTTATGTCTATGGACATTTTGTACAAATTGATTAGTCTCTCTTCGTGTTGCGTAACTTGTTACAGGTATTTGAATCGCTCTATTCTCTCATATCATATTGGTAACTCAAAAGGTGTAAATGTGAAAAGTTTGAACTTTCGTAAATTTTCTACTAATATTTTGATTATGGTATCTTACTCAATTTTCTCGATCCGTAAGTAGTCGCAAGGCGTCGATGTATATAGTTGAAATTGAGTAGCAATCTATAAGGTTGCATGTACAACGGTGAGATTTCTATAATTATTTTGAATTATTGCTGTCTCTATATATTACACGATCATTAAATCAATTCGCAGAAGCCAAGCCTCGTCTCCTAAGAACGAGTAACAGACAAAAAAAAAGAAGGAATATACAAAAATGAATCTTCATCTCTGGTTAAAAACTATGACTTGTCCGAAACAAAGCTATGACTTGTCCGGCTTACCATACATAATCCTCTGTTTCTTTCCACAGTTGTTTGCGCTCTACTTCAATAATCTCTACATATCTTTTCCTTGCTTGTCTCTGTTTCCCTTTTATGCATCTTTGTTCGTCACTGATTTCTGCCATCTCTGCTCTTAGCCTCTTAATACAAGCCTTTGTTTTCCCATTTAATCTTCTCTTTTGCCAAAACTGCAATGTTAAACAACACAAAATATATTAGTAACTAATAAGAATAATTACCGCATTTCTGCTCTAATTAATACTACCTAGTTATATTAATTGCGACGAATAGAAACAACACGTGTATGCAGAACCAATGAAAGCCTACAACATTGATATCATTGAATCATTGTTTTACATCATTTTCGTGTTAAGCTTGTCATGAGTTAATTATCATCCTTATTAAAGCATCTCTTCAAACAGATAATGGTCACTACTTGGATTCTCTTTTCAGAACCCAAAAAGGGTGTATTTCTATCATTAACAGCATTGATAAAGGTCTGTCAAAATACCTGATTTCGCCTGCTCGATGTTCTTTTTCAGGGACTTGTTCTGCTTACAAATCGTGGACTTGTTTCTTGATATGGAAGCTGCAGAGTCCTCTATTCTTTACTGACCATTCAATTGACTCTGTCTTCGTTAATTGGTTGGTCATCTTTGACCAATCAGTATTTGACTGCTCCATATTATTTTTAGCTGAAAATCTTGAAATTCTTTAAAGCAAAATCAATAGTGTAATACAAAGCTAAAATTCTTGAAGAATCAGCGGCCAGAAACAAAACGCATTGACCGTTCATTGACGCTTATGAGGGGACGGAGAGAGTTGGTGGGTGGTGAATTCAGTGGAAATGGAGGGGTAGGAACTAGGAAGGGAGGGAAGGATTTTCATGGGTAAGATGGTGGTGTTGATTATCCGCGGAGGAGACGAAGATGTTGCGACAAGATCTATTGGGTTTTGTAGATCTAGTTCGACAATATCTATTGGGCTTGTGATCTCAAGCAGATTTGAGAAAATCATGAAAGATGGGTGGTGTTAATTAGAGCAGAAATGCAGTAATTATTATTCCTAGTTACATGATTTGTGTTGTTGGACGTTCTTGAAGTTTGGGCAGAATAGAAGAGTAAATGGGAAAAATATTAAGAGACTAAGAGTAGAGGATGGCAGAGATCAGTGAGGAACAAAAATGCTTTAAAGAGGGATGGAGACAAGTGAGGAAAAAATATGAAGAGATTGAAGGAGAGCGCAAGCTAAGTTTGCAAAGAAACAGAGGATTACTTATGGTAAGCCGGACAAGCTAGAGGACTTGTTTCTTGGAGCGAAGCTGAAGAGTCCTCCGTTCTTTATGTTCACTGCCTCCTCCTCCTCTATCACAGATGTTTTGGTACTTACACCTGCAAGACAAATTTTTAAAGAGAAATAAAATTTCATTTTTGTTGTCTTTTTTTTGGTGTGGACTATTTGCATTCTCCATTTCCCCATTCACATCCCCTTTTCCCAACCACCAAAGACGTCCTTAACAAATCCATTCACACCCCAAATCTCTCTCCTCTCACGCTCACCAATATCGGCCACCGTTTCCGGTCATTGACATACCGAAAAGCTTCTCTCAACCCTCACGAGCATAATCCAACCAACCTCGCCTCAAACTGTCGCCCGTAGCCTCCGGAATCGTCCTTGGAAGCTCCCGGCCGTAGTGAAGAAAAAGCTCCGATTCCGACCACCATTTCCGGCCACTGACATGCCGAAAAGCTTCTCTCGACCCTTACGGGCATAACCCAATCAACCTTGCCTCAAACCATCGCTTGTAGCCTCCGGGATCGTCCTTTGAAGCTCGCGGCCGTAGTGAAGAAAAAGCTTTGATCCGGTTGAATCCGGTGACGAAACGGTGAATCACCACCACCAACGAGTTCATCGGCCAAATACGAACCAGACCAAACTCTTGATCGACTGAAACTGACACCGAGATGCCCGACTGGAGTTCATCGCCCAAAAACTCGGGATGGCTAAGGAGCGTATTTGGTGGTTGGGGAAGAGAGGTGTGAATGGAAAAATGAGGAGTGCAAATAGTCCCCACCTTCTTTTTTTGGGCTTCTGCTTGCGAATTGATGAAGAAGATCATGTGATTATATATACATTTCAGGGAAAAAGACAATCAGCATGTGACAATGATTTTCTAGGAAGGATAGCAATTATTCAATTTGTTAGGAAATAAAAGACCATGAAATGCATGACATTGATTGTCGAGGAAGGTGTGCCAACAATTTTTCAGGAAGTAAATAACGCAATTTTTTAGGAAGTGGGGATAGAAGAACAAGAAGCCCCTTTCCCACACCATTGGTGAACTTTAAGCCCCTCTACAATAAAATATAAACCTTGAGCCCTTCAAAGCATGATTGACGGAACTTTAATGAAAATTATAAGAAGGGTTTAAAGTTCATATTTTATTTTATATTAACCGAGCATCCACATCATATTATTTAAACTTGAGTTTGTCTATAAAATAGGGAACAAAAATAGAAAATTAGTCAAAAAAACACTTTTGCATCATATTACCTAAACTTAACCTATTTTAAAGATTTATTATAGATTGCTACAGTGATTCTCTACATCTAAAAAATCATTATAACATTACCTAAGAATAAAATATTGATATATATCCATTCTCTCTCAACCCTTTTATCTCTAGCTTTCTCTTTCCATCATATGTCTCTCATGTCAATGAAGGGAGACCAATATCGGTATTCTTGGTCGAAGAAATCTCCGACCACCAGTTCTCCGCCGCCGCAATCACCAGATGCTATGCTTTTATTGAATCACGCCACAATCGAGATCATTTCTTTGTGGTTCTTCACGTGGTTTGTTGGGGACTTTGGTGATGTTGGTATAAATTGGTTGTCATTGATGAAATTGATGGGCTTTGGTTGTTATTGATGAAATTGTGAGGGTGCCACCTGAGGCAATTGCACGGACGCCAGAGAGGGCTGCACAGGGCTTTTCATTCGAGATGTGGGTTTTGTTGAAGAGGTGGATACAAGGAGAGGCTTGGTGGTTGTCGGTGGTGGAAAGAATATGAATTAATTTTGTGTTCTTGGAGAAGATGTGTGGAATCGGACGGGAAGAGACAAGGAGAGGGAAGTGTGGGATCGGACGGGAAGTGGATAGTGGGTGCGGCGGCCATGGAACCAGAGAGGGGAAAAAAAGATTTCAATCAAATTAATTATATTAATAGAATAATAAAAGAAAAAAAATTATTTTAATGAGATAGGGAATATGATAGATAATCTGATATAATATTAATTATTTAAGGAATCTGTAAAATAGATAAAAGTGATATTTTATTTGTATTTTAAATCTACTAAAGAAACTTATGCGAATGCTCTTAAACTTCATGGGTGTTGTAGTAGAGGGGCTTCTAATTGCTTCATCCCTAAGAAATAAAGAAAAAGATGCCCAAGCAGACATGCAATAGCTAGGAGTAATTCAAGAGAATTAAGATAGAGAATCCAGGCGTGGACTCCGCCTCGGATTTACAAATGATTTGTAGTCTTCTGTTTCTTTATTCAACAAATTCTTTAGCCTTTACGCCATCGTCTGTCCCCCATAACCACAAGAAATTTAACCCGTAAAAATTCTTCAAATTATGGGTCTCACTCACACAACTACATCGAAATTTCATACAACGTAGAATATGATAGAGACTACTACCAATAGAGTATGAATTGATTCCTACAAAAATCTTTATCTTTGGTTAGGACTTAGGAGTTATGAATCATAATAATGACGACAAATAATAATAAAAATAGAATATCTAATGCCTCTTCAAGCCAGTAGGGCATAGCAGCACTAGAGGGGCTTCTTTTTTTTTTTGTTTTTTTCTATATAGAATACACCGTCCATAATGTATGATTACCTCACACGAATTACAGGCACCATAATATTGTCATGAGTTGCTATTTTCATAATGTATGATTCCCCTTCATGAGGATTTCTCCTCCATTATTTATTCCTTAATCTTCTTACATTTTAAAAAATTATATTCTTCATCTTTATAATCATCATAAATTGTATATAATAATTTTTCGTCTTATTCATCATCGAACTCTACGAAGGGTTTGCTTAAACCCACCACTTCATCAAAGACAGGTGTTAATAATCCATCAAAACTTTCCTCTTCCTCCACAACATTAACTTGATCTAGGAATTATTCAGCACCCAATCCTCCCTCAATTCTCGGATATCAATCTTTAATTGCTCTCCCACTTTCTTAAATCATGATGAAATAAACTTTTTACTTAAATCTACTGATACGGCCCGCGAATATCATACTTAAGGATTCAATACTTTTATTAGATTCTGAAAGAATACCAAAGTTGTTGGAAACAAAAGATGGCCTACCTATGCAATTTTATTCTACTAAAAAAAGCTCTTAGAGGTTACAATACTTAAATAGACTCGTCACTATTCAGCTTGATTTCTGGTGGTTCTTGTTTGTTGAGTTGGTTTGCCTTTTATTTCTCTGGATTTGAATTATTTATTTCTTTTTGAGCTTGCGCTCTTACTTTGATGGTTGTTATTGATCACTAAACTACTAGTATCTTTGGTTATGAATATTAATGGTTGGATCTAGCTTTGACGTGCTCTCTCTATGTGTGTCTTGATAAGTGCCAAAATAGACACAAAAGATATTGATAAATTGAGGGCACTTGTGAATAAATAAGGTTTAAAGTGAGATTTTTTGCTCAATTACTTGGCAAATGATATTTGAAGGTCACTTTGTTATTTCATGTATTTTCAGGCCCAAAAAGACCATGCCATGATATCCAGCCCAAATTCTCAAACTCTTGTGAAGCCCATGTCAGTCAAGTGTTAAACTGCTATGCTTTATTAATAATTTAATCTTGATGCTTAATTACCATCTAGATTTGATTAGTGTGATGTAAATTGTGGCAAATGTCCATGCTCAATTTGAGACCAATTTCTTGGAATTTAACACTAGAGTTACCTAGACATAGATGTCATATGCTAGGGTTTTTGTGATCGCTACACAATTTACAATTGATTCTAATACGTCCTTGTTTGTCCTAACCAGTCTAGATACCCATGGATGGTTGCAAATTAAGATACACGTAGTAAGTTAGATGCCCATTACTATTACATGAACTAGGAGACTTGATCTTGAACATGCATAATGAATTGGTAGTTGTCGGTTAAATGATTTGAATACAATAGAGTTGGTGAAATCGGAATCTTAATGCTAGTTTATTTCTGTTAATCACTATTTTATATTCTTATATTTGTCTATCTATATTCAAATCACAAAAACAATTTGCTTTCTATAATCAGTGATAATTGAGAAAATTTTGACTAGCAACACTTCTAAGAAGCCGTAACACATACGGCTCTGTTATTTGATTGTATAATATTCTTGTTCGAAACAGTAACATTGTTATTGTTTTGAAATAGTAACATTATAATTGTATCATTGCATGTGGATATAATGCTAATGGTTTTTATTTTATTTTAGTTGACATTGTATGAGACAAGTAAATGTTTGTCTAATGTTACTTTTTTTAAAAAATAACATGATAATTGTGTCATTGTATGTGGCTATGTGAGTATAATGCTAATTTTTTTTTATTTTTTTTATTGACATTGTTAACAATTTCAATCAAAGTGCTTATGTCCACTAAAATTTTCAATACACATTTAGATATGAAAATTTAATCTAGAAGAAGGGAAGGTGAATAAGTGTGTAATTACAGTTTTACAATGCAAGACTAGAAATTGACCACATGTAGGTCATTGTCATTATCATATCATCAAGTCTTTATCTCAAATGTTTTGGATTAATGCTCGTGAAGTCAAAAGAGTTTACATTGACAGTCATTTATCCAGGCTTGGGATAATTAGGTGTGCTCAAATCTAAGAGCACTTGCAATGGTGTTATTTTGTCTAGGCCAATAAATATGTATGGGGTTTTGTGTTTTGCTGATGTAGTTATATTGGGAGATGTGTTTTGTTGATGTAGTTGTATTGAGAGACGTGTTTGCCTTCACTTTTTATGTAATAGAAGTGGGACCCAATATAGATTTTTGCTGGGCTAGCAAATTAACACTACTGCAGTTGCTCTTACCGGGCATGGTTCATTGGTCACATGATTTTAGATTAATAAAATGTAACCTAGTTTCATTTCCAAAACAACCATAGTAGAGAGGACCTAGAGATTTGTGTACACGTCTCTTGCTTCACTAGCAGAATGAAAGTAATTTTCTAAAATTAGAAGCTCTACGATGATGAATGCATATGTACACCACGACATATATTATATAGATAGACTCCCAAAGACCATGACGTTCTCAAACACCTTCCTTAGAACTCACCGGTATAAGGAGGGTAGAAAATGCAGTGGCTCGCACCATTGTATCCACATACAATTGCATAATCGACCTGAACACCCTAATATACTAAACCAATAGGAAGCAAACATTCCTTATTTGTAACTTAGCTTCTACTCTTTATAGAAAGAGACACGGATAATAATCAAATAATGGAACCCGATCGATGATTATCCAGTTGCATGTTCAATATTATCAAATTTGGTATCAGCTTCGAATCTCCTATCATGGATGGGTAGAACTGATTTTAAGTAACCATAAAACCGAGACCACCATTCCATCTCATTATTCCCATGTCTGCGTATGATATATCAATGTGTTCCATAATATTCGACATGATTGTCCCATACTTGAGTATGAGGAACTAATTATGTCTGAGCATAAACATAACTAAGAAATTATATAACGATTTCGATACAATTTCAACAGTGTTATATCTTCAAATGCGCGTCAAAGATGTGGTAGTGGTATATGTATATTTCTTTCTGTCTTTCTTTTACTTCACCACCAGAAGACCTCTAAAATCATGGTGAGTGCAAACTAATAATATTTACTGATCACACAGATCAGTGGTGCTACTGCAGAATGCAAGCCAAAGTGCACCTTGTGCAGCATGAAATTAGCATAAGTATAGACTTCCAGCTTTAATGCAAATGCAGAGATTTTGCCAATACAAGTCTACAATGTAAAACATGGTTCATTGATTATACTCCTCCATCTTTTCCTTATTTCATCCTTAATCAACATACAGAACAACCTTTCTCTTTTCTTTCCCCAACAGCAGCACTATCAGCATATTCACAATCAACTAAGGAAATAGGAAATCGCATGCCAAAATTACATACACATAATTTATACTCTTCCATCTTCCTTATTTATCCCCCAATCAACATAAGGACAACCTTCGCCTTCCTTCCCCCCACAATGCTATCAGCTAATTCAGAATTAAAATAGGAAACGGGCATGCGAATAATACACATACGGATAGTCAGCTTCCAGCGTCTCCTCCGCGCAAGAAGGCAAACAGTATGTAGTCGAGCGCGAGTTGGAGGTCGACGTTCTGCTCAATCGCCAGCTGATACTCCTCCCTCATTCTGGCGCATTCCCATTCCACGTCCTCCAGTTTCGCCATCATATCGTTTATCCCGTTCTTCATCCGCTTAATCTTTTCTTTCTTCTTAGCTAACTTCGCACTCAGCTTATCCACCGTCGCCTTCTGTTTCTGATAAAAAAAAAAAGAAATTGTTAAAAGTGACGAAAAAGATAGATCTGAACGTATTTCATACAAACCTCAAGGAAGCAGCTTCTCTTTGTCATACGACGTCGTTTAAGGCCGTGTGCGATTTCCGGTTTCTTCGTTGACATTACGGATCCCCTCACTTGACTAGCTGCTGCAATAAAAAAAGAGAGAATTTTAGAGATTTGTTGAAACCGAAGTCGAATCAGATTCAAAAATGTAATTAGGCATTCAAATTCCTTAATTGAGAAACTTTTGCGATTCATTCAGATTCAGTTACATTTACACAGAGATTATACCTCGCAAACAAAGGACGTGCAAGGAACAGAACAGAACAAAGCCCGTACCACTTTGCTTGGAGGAGAATTAATTAAGATAATGTTATTTATAAAGCAAAACATAAGATAGTGTGCGAGTATAGGGGTGGTTCTGAATTTCTTTGAAATTTTCAGCTGATCGAACGGCAATGGTAGTGGGAAAGCGCGACTCTCAACTGTCTCGCGCGGTTCAAAAGTCATCTACTTGACTTGGGTTATCTACATTTGACACGTCTCTTTATTATTTTTATAAATAAATTACGTTATTGACTTATCCTTAACAACAATTTACTCGTGTATAATTAACAACTATTCTTCGTCCAAATTCCAAGTATGTTAAGACATAACACGTCCGAAAACCACATCAATCCCAAGCGGTACGTTAGGCCTAAATTGAACAATACCTTCGATGAATTTGGCCAAACCTCTCTGTCCTCATCGATCATTTCATTAGTGATATTATAAAAGAGAAATTTTTTTAAAAAAGAGAGAGGATATTTTCATTAGGCATCAAAATATCTAAGTGTGTTTGGATGGTTAGTTTCAATGAACCAAAATCAAAACTAAAGTTTGTTGACCAAAGTATATTCTATTGAATATCTCTTCTTTTTTTCTTAGAATATTCACGGAGGTTTTTTTATTATTATTATTAATAAGGTTTTAAGGTTTGCATAATACGACCAGTACTCAATAATTGTTCTTTTGTTTTCAATCATGTCAGTTTGTGTTGGTGTTACAAAATTTATTTTATATCATACACAATATAAGAAAGGGCGTGGATGGAACCGACAAAAATCAAATAATTGAATATTCAAAAATTTGATACCTTTCCGAGTCGTGCATGAAAACTCTTTGGTAAAATACTAATTAAATTGTTGATTCAAGAACCATACCAATCGAGAATCACGAGTAACTCAGATGACAATCTTGTGTGTAGTATCTCATAGAGGTCTCCAATTTGAATTTCCTCCATCCCTTCTCCTGTAATGAAAAAAACAACACCAGCCTCACCTTCTTCATCATCCCCTTCGGCACCTTTAGATCTTTTTGAACTGTTTGCTCTCATAGACTCATAGTGTGTTAATATTGTGTAGATTGGGAATTTGAGATACAAGTTCATTCATGTTGTGTGTTTATTTTGAACGGGAAATACCCTAAAAATAAAGAAAAATAAAAACTGCGGCGCGCGCACATGATTATAAATAAAAGAAGGGAAAAAAAAAACTGCTGGCGCACATTGTTTTTGTAGGATGAGAGCGAAATGTCCTTAGTGTTGAAAATTAAGAACAAATTTTGTAGGTGGATATTGTTTTTATTTATTTTATATTGATTTTGTTTATTTGTAATTCTTTTTGCTTTGTAGAAGAAAAAAAAAGAAGAAGAAAGAGATGCAATATTGATTTATTAATGATCATAGGCACGATAGCTTTGACAGAGGAGTTTTAGGTTTTGTTTGGTGGAGTTTATTTTAAGCTATCTAAAATAAATCATATTATAAGGTATAATATAATTTATTTGGTGGAGTTTATTTGGGTTTTCCTGCTATGATTGGTAAGTCAAAATGTGAGGTTTTCGGCTATATTCAAGACAGGGTTACGAAACACATTAATGGTTGGAATGAAAGATTTTTATCTCAGGGAAGGAAGGAAGTTATGCTAAAGTCTGTGATGCAAGCAATTCCCTCATATGCTATGTCTTATTTTAAGCTTCCTCGATCCATTTCACAATGGATTATGAAGCGTATGATTGGGTTTTGGTGGGGTTCTAAAAAAGGAAGTCAAAAATTCATTGGACTAGGTGGGACCAATTAACAAAATCCAAGCAAATGGCTAAGAGACTTGGAATGCTTTAATAATGCTCTACGTGGGAAAAACATTTAGCAAATGCTGAAATGTCCACAATCGTTAGTGGCAAGAATTTTTAAAGAAAGATATTTCCCTACGTGTTCTGTTCTTGAGGCACAGCTTGGTACAAACCCGTCTTTCACATGGCGCAGCTTGTGGCAATCCATTGGTCTGACTAGTCGTGGGTCGAAATGGAGGGTTGGGAGTGGAATGGGGCTTCGAATTGGTATGGATCCTTGGCTGCCTAACCCTCATTCTTTTAAATCTGTGTCACCTTTGGATGCTAATATTGCTGAGTCTAGTGTAAGCACTCTGATTGATGATCAGAATAGATCCTGGATTTCCAGCCGTGTTTGAGAAAATTTTCTCCCTTTTGAAGCTGAAACTATTTTGTCCATTCCTTTACCTCGGGAGAAAACCATGGATTCTATTATTTGGCATTGGGAGTCTAATGGGAAATATTCGGTTAAGAGTGCTTGCCATCAAGCTATGAATTGGAAGCTTCAATTGGACCCTTCTTCTTCTTCCTCGAATGCTGCGATGGATTTTCCTTGGTCTAAAATGTGGGTTTGTGCCCGTTCCGGTGAAGATTTGCCACCTACTGTTGGAAACTTTGATGGGTGTTTGCTGTGTGGGGGTGCGTTTGAGGATGTTGAACACATTTTTAGGAGATGCCCAATAGCGGATAGATTATGGTGTGATCTTGACTTTGGTTTAATTTATGCTCTAGGCCGTGGGCTACAGTTCATGGATTGGGTGAGTGCAGTTCTTCAATTGGGTTCGACTGAGGATCAATTAAATTTGCTTCGTCTGGTTTGTGGTCTCTTTGGACTACAAAAGTTGAATGTTGAAGGCCCCTGATGTTGGTTACCTAAAGTTGAATGTTGATTGGGCTGTATTTGCTGCTACGAACGACATAGGGGATGGGGCTATACTGCGTGACCATATGGGGTCTGCTTTGATCTGCTTGTCTGAAGGATTTGTGGTAGAGTTGATCCCACCTATGCTGAACTCCTTGCTGCTCTTTGTTCATTACGGTGTCTTCAGGATACAGGTTATCGGGATTTTATGCTTGAGGTTGATTCCATTAATGTTGTCCATGCTTTGGTTGGAGATGAGTATCTTGATTCTAGAATGAGTCACTTTGTAAGAGAGGCAAAAGCTCTCATGTCTTCTCTCGGTGTTACTCAATGTCGATATGTCCCTCTCGATGGCAATGTTGCTGCTCATTCCTTGGCAAGAATGGCAAAACATGTTGTTGGGAGGACTATTTGGTCGGCTTCTTTTCCGTCAGAGATCGTTTCTCTTGTGAGGAGGGATAACTCTGGCTTTTGTAGTTTGTCTTTTGGCTTAATGTAACTTTCTTTCTCAATAAAAAAACTGTTAAATGTTTTTAAACTAGCTAATTATAAGCCACTATATATTAATTGGAATGAGTTAGTATAAGCCTTCGAGTTGATTATTTAGGTGTTTAGTTGTGCATATGTGTTGGAGTGTAAGCGTCACCAAATGAAGCATAATAACTATGTATTCCCCATGCCCCATTTTCTTTAATTAGTTAATAAATTAAAAAATGAGCTCTTTTTTTCTTGGTTATAGAACTCTATATATGTATAGATATTTATATAAATATGAATGTAAAGGTAATAGAGTTATAGAACTCTCTCTATCCACTACAAGAAAACATGTATTTTGCAATGGATTTTTTTGTCACAAAATAAGGAAATTCCGTCGCATAACAAGTCTGCGACTACAGAAAAAAGCTAAACAGCTCTTCACAAATATTTTGCGACAGAATTTGCGTTGGATTTGAGATAGAAAATTAATAGCGGAACTGGTTTGCGACGGACTTTCTGTCGCTAAATAATCAATAAAAAACAATTTGTGATGGAATTTCCATCTTTATTAAATAATTATCAACTATTTATTATTTAGTTATAATTATAGTTTAGCTGTGGAATTTATTGTTCATCGCTAATTAGCGACGGAATATTTCTTCGTCACTAATTTCCATCACTAAATCATTGTTAATTTTGGCAGAAATTATTGCCAAAATCAATGATGGAATTTGTGGCGGAAAGCGTTTGTGACGGAGATGTTCCGTGGCAAAAAAGTTCTGAAATTTCAAACTCTTTTGCAATGAAAATTTATTATATTTCCATCGTAAATTATGGGGTTTGCGATGGAATATATTTTGTGGCAAAAAATCCATTTTTTAATAGTTATTGGTCTCATAATAATGATGTGCCATTAAAAGTGCTGTAGAGTTTTTTTTTCCAAATCTGCAAATGCCACGAAATTTACAACGCTATATTTGTAGAGATTTTTCTCAATTTTTGTTGGTTGTAAAAGATTTGTGCTATTTGCTTATAATGAAACACAATCTTAAATACAAATATAATTAGCCTCTACATAATTACATAACTTTTTTTTACATTATGCAAAACATAGCAGTCTGTAGAAACCTTCACGTAGGCCTTATTTCTTGGTTCCATATGGATTCATCAACACTTCCTCTAGTTCTTATTTTGGATTTGGCTTGGCTATCATCAAGTCCCTGGCAATCAAAGCAAGAATTGTATTATTCAAACAACTTAAATATCATGTTCATGTTACGGTTTCGCTTTTGGAAGAGTATACTAACCTAAGAGAGCGAGTGAGTTGAGCGACCTTAGCAGAATCGCTCTCGACTCTTGCTTTCAAAATTTGGAATATTAAATTTAAACGTTCACGGATGTCATTATTCTGCTGCGAAAGGAGCTTTGTCTCCTTCCGCAGCTGCTCGCTTTCCCTCTGAATCTCCTCGGTCTTCTTCAGCACTTGTTTTTGTCCCTCCACGATGCTCTTTTGCTCCACACTAGTCTCCGCCATCTCTGACCTCAGCCGCGCTATGCGTTCCTTTATTTTCTCCTTTAGTACATCTCTCTTATTCTACGTAGGCAACTAATGTTAGAAACCATTAAAAAAAAACATCAAATTAAGAGATTAAGTACGTTGGATTGTATGATACCGATTGCCTTCTACTATTGAGTAATCTTTTGGGCTTTTTACGGACAATATTACTGGAACTTGTTTTGCATACCCAATTTCGTCCACTCTTAACTCTAGCCAGCCCGGGGCGTGAAGTAGATAGCGCACAACGATTCAATACTAAGAACATCATTTATTTATTTTTTGCTCTGGAAATGAACTATCAAAGGGCTTTGAACTTCAAAGGGGGGCACGTATTTATAGCGTTGCAGGGTAAGCAGCAAGTTAAGAAAAATCAACGAAGTATTGTACGATAAAGTCAAGGAAAGTTGTTTTCCTCAGAAACTTAATAAAGAAAAAGCTAGGGGAAGTTTGTTTGGTGGCGGAACTTGGAAGGAGCTCGTGATTTCTTAAATTAAGACCGGGCGATGTCGCGCGAGCTCGCAAGTGAATCGCGCGCGTTGCTAGTGGACAAGTTATCGAATTTCTTGGTCGTCTCGTTATGACTTTATTTTACCAATTCCAACGTCTTTATCACCCCCACCGAATATCACACTCATTTTATTTTATAGAGAGGATAAATATCATATTGACAGAATAAATAAGTACTTTTTTTTTTGTATGTGTGGATTAAAATACGATACTAGCTAATTTTGTCAAAAATTCATACCCCAAACAATCAATTACATTATCCGATTTGAGGTTTCGATTTCCGTAAATACATCGGATTACCTCTCAGGTTTGTTCCTCATGTGCTCAGCAATTGAGTTTTAGCCCAAATCACTAAGTTCATGAAAAGACCTAGTTAATTGTTAAAGGTGTGGTTGTCCTTATAAAGAATGAAGAATCCTCACATCTTTCTGATGGGGGATATTTAATATATCTGGAGCCCAGCAATTCCTTTAAAATTTTAGAGTATATAATCTGAATCCAATGATTTGGGAGGTGTGTCACATCACACCACATTTTTATTTTTCTATTTGAAAATTTTGTCTAATTTTATCTCCACCATTAGATGTAAATTGTAGACCCTAGATAGATGTGAATTGTAGATTTTAAAGAATTGCGGAGCCTCAAATACAACACTAACCCCATCAAAAGGATAATCCTAGTCAAATTGATTTGTGGCATTAACATCTTACAGTTTGCGAGGACTGTGAAATGTTCTTTCATATTAATGACAAGGGACGGTAAAGTTGGAAGGGGTCATGTCTAGTTCATGTCTTTTAAATTGGTCTGGGTTTTCTAAGGGGATAGGAAAGCATACTGTTTTGAATTCTCCTTTACCATTCAAGTTGAATTCTCCGTTTAATATCCTAATAAAATTATCCGACTTATCAAAAAAAAAAAACTAGATTTTACTGGGAACAAATAAAGCTTCGGAAAAGAAAATCAATTTTTCATGTTTAATATTTTGTTTAGTTGTCAACTTTTATCTTAACATTTATATGAACATGAAAATTTTCATGTACCTACCTACCACGCACACGTGATTAGCAAACTATTGTCTGTATTTATATAAATATATAAATATATAAATCTGTATATAGGTGCAGGTTATGGAGTTCTAGAACTCTATCTGTTATTGGTCTCATAATGATGTGCCATTAATTATTTTTTTTTCAAATCTGTAATGCCATGAAGATTTGCAACGCTATATGTAAAGTAATTTTTTTTTTTCTCAATTTTTGTAGGTTGTAAAAGATTTGTGCTATTTACATAGAATAAAATACAATCTTAAGTACAAACATAATTAGCCTCTACATAATTTATGTTTTTACATTATGCAAAACATAGCACTCTGCAGAAACCTTCACATAGACCGGATTAACAAAAAAAAAAAAAGTAAACCTTCACAGAGGCCTTATTTCTTAGTTCTATCTGGATTCATCAACACTCATTTTGTTCTTCTTTTGGCTTGGCTATCATCAAGTCCCTGGCAATCAAAGCTAGAATTGTATTATTAACCAAACAACTTAAATATGCTCGTCTTCTGGTTTTGGTTTTGGAAGAGTATACTGACCCGAGAGAGCGAGTGAGTTGAGTGACTATAGTAGAATAGCTCTCGATTGTTGCTATCAAAATTTGGAACATTAAACTTAGACGGACACGGATGCCATGACTCTGTTGAGAAATGAGCTTTGTTTTCTTCCGCAGCTGCTCGCGTACACTCTGAATCTCCTCGTACTTGTTCCGCACTTGTTTCAGTCCCTCCGTGATGCTTTTTTGCTCCACATGTTGAATTTTTGGCTCATTGTGGTGTTTTTGGTGGATAAGTGTCTGGACACCTAATGGGTGCCATCCGGATAGTTAGCCCAGTTTTTGGAGACATGCTGTTTTTTTTATTGAACCGTCTGGACACTTGACAGAATTCTGTAGTTTCGGAACATACTTGTATAAATGGAACCTTTAGGGTTTTATTTTAGTTTGAGGGTTGGCTTGGCCGCCTCTTAGAGAGAAAAACAGAGAGAGATATCACTTATAAAGGGGAACACTTGAGAGAGAGCATATGTATCCAAGAGAGCGACTTTTGGGGTTCCAATTGCCTTGTGGATAAGTGGGCTTATTTTCTTTGTTGGTTTCTCCATTGGTTTGCTTGTTGAGAGAGTTTGTAGGAACAATATAACATCTAGGGTGGGCTTGCTCTACAAGTATTTGATAGTCTCTCTTGATTTGTGAATTCGCCATATAGTGAAATTGGTTCTTTGTTGTCCGAGGACGTACGCAAGTTGTGCCGAACCTCGTATATCTCTTGTCTTGTCTCTTTACCGTTTTGATTTGCTCAGATATTGTTTATTGTTAATTGGTTTAGTCAATTGATTTGATGCTATTGACTTGTGGGTATTGATGATTTTAGCACAACACCATACTACTCTCCGTCATCTCCGACTTCAGCCATGGTATGTCTTCCTTTATTTTCTCATTCAGTACTACTCTCTTGTTCTTTGTACAGAACTAACGTTAGAAAACTAAAAAAAAAGGATGGAGCACGTACATATAGCGGTGCGGGGTAAGCAACAAGTTACCAAATAACAATGAAGTAATGTAAGAGACAGTCAGTGAAAGTTGTTTTCTTAGAAACTTAATTAAAGAAAAAGCCAATTTAGATCATATAAATGATGAGGGAAGTTTGTTTGTTGGTGGAACTTAATTGGACGAAGCTAGTAATTTCTTAAATTAAGACCGGGCGGAATCGCGCGAGCTCGCAAGTGAATCGCGCGTTGCTTGCGTGGGAACAAATTGTTGGAAATCTTAGAATAAACCATGTGTGAAACTGTGAATGGCTCCTAAACCCAAAAAGACAAGTGTGTGTGCAAAAGTCTCATCGTGAAAACTTCAATGTGAATGTTAATTTATAAGTGGGAGTGTTGGACTTATTATTTAAGCCCAAGGGCATCAAAAGTTTTGTGATGTAGAGATTATTCACACCATGAGTCATTTGACCAAACCACCACACGTGCCGCCGTCTGTCCATGCGGTTCGGGTCAAAGTCTGAGATAATAAAAATAATATCATATTTTTTGATCAAAATTTTACTAGAGTCCTAATTCAATTTGGTTGGGTGATTAAATTCTAATGGGATAAATTTTTCTCTGATTAAATTCTAATCTCTTCCCATAATTTGTTACATAATTATATTATTTTACGTATTAAGTATGTCGTAATTAGAATTTTCTTTAATAATTATGTCGCAATTAGGGTTCTGAATTATTATTTAAGGCATTGTAACCTCTTTGAAGAGGTATCTTGAAAATAAAATAAACACACCGTTTCATAGTATTCTTTGAGTTTACTTGTAATTTAAGATATTGATGAAGTTCGTGCCTTTATCAGTTTTCGTTCTGCATTAGTAAGGTGGATCGCTCGTCCATCACGTACACTGCAGTGATATAGGATTTATGTATGATTAATTTGTTCTTCAATCCGCAGGTCGTGCATCACGGGTTTACATTTGGTCTTCTCAGAAAACCAGATTTCATTACACAACACCATCTCAAGCATTAATCAATTTTAAATGACAATTTATTATTTTAAATAGCATTTATTATGAGGCACCATCTCAAGCAAACCCAGATGCAGTACTAATTTTAAATAGCATTAATTTATATTAATAAAATAATAAAAGATAAGGAAAGAATTATTATTTTATTGAAGTACATAATATGATAGGTAATAAGACAAAAATATTAGACATTATTAACAAAGAACAGCAAGTGAGCAGTTGGTTGAATGACAATCACGTTGCATGTAAGGGATCACCCACCCATCAGGACGTGGATTCGAATCCTATCCACACCCCAAATGTAAGAAATCACCCATCCATCAAGATGTGAGTTCGAATCCTACCCACACCCCAAACCCCTGTTAAAAAAAAAAAAAAGAACAAAGAATAAGCTGGACATAGTCCATCACTATATGACTCCAACAACCTCCTACTAACTCTCAACTGGGTGAGAGATAGCCGTCATTATTGACAGATGAGAAATACTAGGCATCATTAACAATCACTACAACTCACAACTTTGACATAATCAAAGAATAACGTGGACTATATATAGTCTACCACTATGACTCATCCGCGCAACAAGGTAAACAGCATGTAGTCGAGGAAGAATTGGAGGTCGTCGTTCCGCTCAATCGCCAGCTTGTGCTCGTTCCTTATCGTGGCGCATTCGGATTCTGTCTCGTCCAGTGTGGCCATCATATCGTCCACCTCCTTCTTCATCCGCTGAATGTTTTCTTTCTTCTTAACGAATTTCACACTCAACTTCTCCACCGTCGCCTTCCGTTTCTGATAAGAAATTAACAGAATTGTTAAAAGTGAGAGAGAGAGAGATCTGAAATTCTGAACGTATTTTCTTTCATGCATACCTCGAGGCAGCTTCTCTTTGTCTTACGACGTCGTTCAAGGCCGTTGAGTTTTCCCGGTTTCTTCTTTGACATTATTGATCTCCTCACGTGCCTAGTTTTCGAAATGAAAAAACAGAATTAGTGATTTGTCGATCAAGAACTTTTTGCAATATATGGCGTCTTCAGTTTAATTTACACACATACCACCTCGCAAACAAAAGGAACATAACAGAACCCGTACGACACAGAGGAGGAGAAATGATGTAAGGTATGTAATGATTGAACAATGTTGTCCTAACGGGTATAAATAGTGTGTAAGTATAGTGTTCTAGAACTTTCGAAATTTATAGTCCGAAAGCTTGGCTCTCGCGCGTCACTTGACTATCTCGCGCGCTTCAGAGAGTAGACCATTCTCATGCATTTACATCATCATTTTCAAATTATTTTAAATTGACATGTGACATTTTGTCTTTTACAAAATAAAATTAAAAAATGAAGTCATTATACATTGAAAGTTTCATTAAAAACAATCTCATTTTTTAAAAAATCTATAAATAAAATGTGATTCATTGTATCTTAGATCTTTAATTATAAATATTTTTTTTGTAAAAGAAAACTCAATTTTTTAAATCTATAAATAACTAAAAGAAAACGTGATTCATTGTATCACAATCTCATTTTTAGAGCTTTTTCATGCATTCACATCATCATCTTTAAATTATTATAAATTGACTTATGACATTTTTTTACAACACAAAATTTTTAAAAGGTGAATTCATTGTACATTGAATGTTTCATTAAAAAGAATCTCCTTTGTTTTGTAAAACTCTATAAAATAAATTCAAAGAAAATGTGATTCATTGTATCTTAAATTTTTAATTAAAATATTTTATCTTTTGTAAAAATAAAATCTCATTTTTTAAATATATAAATAATTAAAAGAAAATATGATTTATTTTATCAATCTATAAATAATTAAAAGAAAATGTGATTCTTTGTATCTTAATGCCACGTGGAACCACTTTGTGACAGACGCGCCGTTGCAAAATAAAAAAAAATTATCCAATTTTTGATAGAATTTCCGTCGCTATTAGGTAAACTTCAACTATTTATTATTTAATTAAAATATTATGATTATAGTTTAGCGACATAAAATATTGTTCGTTCTTAAATTAGCGACGGAGAAATATTTCCTCGCGATGGAAAAACATTATCATTGCTAATTTTAATCGCTAAATCGTCGCTATTTTTTATAGGAATTCACGCCAATATCTATGATGGAATTTGCGGCGAAAAGGGTTTGTGACGAAAGTGTTTTTCCATCGTAAAAAGTTATAAAATTTCAAACTCTTGCAAAGGAAATTTGTTATATTTCTGTCGTAAATTACGGAGTTTGTGATGGAATTTATTTCATCGCAAAAAAACTGTTTTTTTAGTGGTTATTGATCTCATACTGATGTGCCAATAAAAGTGCTGTAGAGTTGTTTTTTTTTTTTTTTTTCCAAATCTGCAAATGCCATGAAATTTACAACGCTACATTTGTAGAGATTTTTCTCAATTTTTGTTGGTTGTAAAAGATTTGTGCGATTTGCTTATAATGAAACACAATCTTAAATACAAATATAATTAGCCTCTACATAATTACATAATTTTTTTTTTTACATTATGCAAAACATAGCACTCTGTAGAAACCTTCACATAGGCCTTATTTATTAGTTCCATATGGATTCATCAACACGTCCTCTTGTTCTTATTTTGGATTTGGCTTCGCTATCATCAAGTCCCTGGCAATCAAAGCAAGAATTGTATTAGCCAAACAACTTAAATATCATGTTCATATTCATGTTATGGTTTTGGTATTGGAAGAGTATACTAACCTGAGAGAGCGAGTGAGTTGAGCGACCTTAGCAGAATCGCTCTCGACTCTTGCCTTCAAAATTTGGAACATTAAATTTAAACGTTCACGGATGCCCTTACTCTGCTGCGCAATGAGCTCTGTTTCCTTCCACAGCAGCTCGCGTTCCCTCTGAATCTCCTCGGTCTTCTTCCGCACTTGTTTTTGTCCCTCCGCAATGCTCTTTTGCTCCGCACTAATCTCTGCCATCTCCAACCTCAGGCGAGCTATGCGTTCCTTTATTTTCCCATTCAGTACCTCTCTCTTATTCTACGTAGACAACTAATGTTAGAAACCAATTTGAACATAAAAAAAAAAAAAAATCAAATTAAGAGACTAAGTAAGTTGATGGTTTGTTACCGATTGCCTTCTGTTGAGTAATCTTCTGGGCTTTTTACGGACAATATTGCTGGAACTTGTTTTGCATACCCAATTTCGTCCACCCTTAACTCTAGCAAGCCCCGGGCATGAAGAAGAGAGCGCACGACGATTCGATAGCAAGAACTTCATTTATTATTTTTTTGGCTCTGGAAAAGAACTATCAAAGAGCTTTGAACTTCAAAGATGGAGCACCTATTTATAGCGCAAGATAAGCAGCAAGTTAAGAAAATTCAACGAAGTAATCTACGAGAAAGTCAAGGAAAGTTGTTGTTCTCAGAAACTTAATCAAAGAAAAAAGCTAATTTGGGTCATATAATATAAATGATGAGGGGAAGCTTGTTTGTAGATAGAACTTGGAAGGAGCTCGCGATTTCTTAAATTAAGACGGGCGGTGTCGCGCGAGCTCGCAAGTGAATCGCGCGATTCCTACTTTCCTAGTGGACGAGTTATCGAATTTCTTGGTCGTCTCTTTATTTTACTATTTGTGGACGAATATTCAATATTGGACAGCAGTTGCTTCGTAGGGAGGATACATGCCAATTAGGATCCAATTCCAACGTCTTTATCACTCCACCGAATATCACGCTCATTTAATTTAATTTAATTTTATAGATAGGATAAATATCATATTGAGAGAATAAATAAATAATTTTGTATATGCGTGGATTAAAATAAGACCCTAACAAATCTTATAAAAAAATCGACACCACAAACAATCAATTATATTATCCGCTCTGTGATTCTTGTTTCCGTGGATATACCGGATTAGAGTGATGAATGATAATGCGATCTCAAAATTCACTATAAAAACTACTATCAATCACGACACTTATGGCCTGCGCTTTTTAAAAAGTGTCGACGCTCGAAACACATTCATGGCGCTTATCCACTAAAGCGTTGTAAAAGTAGTTAGCAGTAACGATGTTTTAATAAAACCGTCGTGAATATGCTATATTTTCGACGCTTTCTAAAGAGGGTCGTAATTAAAAAAAAAAAAAAAACTTGTGCGAAATCGTTGGCTCATAGTATATTGCAACGCTTATAAATAGAGCGCCGTTGATTAACGACACTTACTCAGTAAGTGCCGTCCGATAAAACGCGACACTTTATAGAAGTGTCGTTAATTAAAAACACAAATAGCGCTTCTCCAAAAGCATCGTAAAATGTCAAATACTACAACACTTAATCAAAAAATCCCGTGATTTATACTTAATTAAAAATTTTAATTTTAAGGCTACAAAGTTTTATAGTGATTTTTTTCAATTTTTGTTGGTTTAAAAAGATTTGTGCTATTTGCTTTTAAAGTTAATGAAACACAATCTTAAATACAAATATAATTAGCCTCTACATAATTAATATTTTTTCACATTATGCAAAACATAGCACTCTATCGAAACCTTCACACAGGCCTGATAAAAAAAAGAAAAAAAAAACACCTTCACAGAGGCCTTATTTCTTAGTTCTATATGGATTCATCAACACTCCTTTTGTTCTTCTTTTGGCTTGGCTATCAAGTCCCTGGCAATCAAAGCCAGAATTGTATTAGCCAAACAACTTAAATATGCTCATGTTCTGGTTCTGGTTCTGGTTTTGGAAATACTGAGCTGAGAGAGCGAGTGAGTTGAGCGAGCATAGTAGAATAGCTCTCGACTCTTACTTTTAGAATTTGGGAACATTAAACTTTGACGGACACGGATGCCATTACCCTGCTGTGAAATGATATTGTTTCCTTCCACAGCTGTTCGCGTTCCCTCTGAATCTCCTCGAACTTCTTCCGCACTTGTTTCTGTCCCTCCGCGATGCTTTTTGGGTACCGGTCCACACTACTCTCCACTATCTCAGACTTCAGCCGTGCTATGCCTTGCTTTATTTTCCTTTTTTGCTCCACTCTAATCTCCGCCATCTCCGACTTCAGCCGTGCCATGACTTCCTTTATTTTGGCACTCAGTACTACTCTCTTGTTGTTCTGCGTAGAGAACTAATGTTAGAAACTAAAAAAAAAGATGGAGCAGGTATATATAGCGGTGCGGGGTAACCAGCAAGTTGCCAAAATTAAAGAAAAAGCTAATTTAGGTCATGTAAACGATGAGGGAAGTTTGTTTGTAGGTGGAACTTGGACGAAGCTGGTGAATTCTTAAATTAAGACCGGGCGGTGTCGCGCGAGGTCGCAAGTGAATCGCGCGTTGCTAGCTTGGGAACAAATAACGCTTTGACCAATTTAGCAGCTCATTTAATATTTATGGACAAGAAATATGGGCTTTTTATTAATAGGCCTTGTTTTTAACATGGGTCTAAAGAAATATGGGCCTGGTTTGATATAAAAGTAACAGAAGTCCAAATAAAAACGACGTTGTCTTTGTCTAGTTCTCCCTTTGTTCTTCCTATCGGCGGTCGATCGCAGGTAAAACGAATAACCTCTTCTCTCTCTCAGATTTCGTCCATTTTTGTGCCTCTTACGCAGTTACACTAACTACTAAAATTATTTTGCAAATCTTGAATGCTTTATACTCTACTGCAATTTGTTTGATTTTCGTGTTACTGCGGGTGTCTGTCTGGTCCTCAAAAGTTTTTGTTCTCCAACTGTTTGTAGAAATGTCAGAATAAACCCTATGTGCGCAGTGTTTTTTGTTTAAATGAAGTACGTAAAGCCCTTAAACTTGTTCCGGGAATTGCTGAAGACTAAAGGATTAGAGCGAGGACGGTTGCTGGGTCTAGATGTGGGTGATAAGTATGTTGGGCTAGCTGTTTCGGATCCTCATAACAAAATTGCTTCACCTTTAAGGTATGTGCTAGTTCTCCCTATATTGTATTGCGGCTCGAAAGTGTCTTTCAAAGAACATAATTATTAATTTATTATGTTCTGCATCAATTTTTTTCTACTTTCATTGCTGTGTTCTCAAAATTAAATGAATTTTTTTGATTCTTAATATCGAAACTCCTCCGTGCTATTGCTGAGCTGGCTGATATTTGAAGTACCATTTATCCCCATCTAATGGCAAGCACTTATTTAGAGGAATAATATAATCACGATCATCTTCAGAAATTTTGATAAAGCTATCAACTTTAAATGGTAAAATTGGGTTCTTACTCAGAAAATTCAATGTTTATCTACTTTGCAGTGTTCTGCTTAGGAAGAAATCAACTATTGATTTGACAGTTTGTGATTTTCAAAATCTGGTAAGGTTCTTTTTTTCTTCTGCACATAATTTCCTTAGATTTTGAAGATAACTTGCTGTGGGAATGATTGTTGGGTGTATGATTATAATTTTTTAACGATTATCCTCTGGACAAATAAACTGAGTGATCATGCTTCTATGGGCAATATATAGATATCAAATCAGGATATTTGTATTGCTAGTATTTTGTTCCTCTCATTGACCTTACAAGGACAGACATATCGAACTGCAAGAAAATTTTCAGTGTTAAGGGCGTAACCCTCAAGGTGTTACATTCATGGCGTAGTGAGGTCCTTCATACATTTTCTATTTAGCGTAGGAAATATTTATGTTATCTTCAAGCATGGGGATTGAGGGTGTGAGGGAGGTGAGGAGTTCTCATGTTACTAATAAAGTTTTTGCAACTTTCTAAGTCTTTGGGAAACCATCTTGCCAGAGTTTCATTTTAAGTTTCCACCACCTAGTGCGATTGTTGATTTTGTATATGGACTAAATATAACATGGCTAGTTCATTTCGTTTCTTTCCCCTCTGCTTTATCATTAGTTTTTATCTTCTCTCCCCATATTAAGTGCTTCCCCATTTCCGACTTGAATGCATTTTCCTCTGGTCTTGCAAATAAATTTTGTAAATCATTGATATATCCTAGCATATCAATTATATTTGCAAGAAGGTCTTGCTTCATGTTTAATTTATTGTGCATCACTTTTAACATTTATTTTGATATTATACCATAGAATTCATCAATACATGGTGTGGTCAAATTTGAATGTAGGACTGTTAATGAACTTTTGGTGGCCCATATTACAACCTTCTGTCTTTCTCCAGATTTCTGAGCTTTCTTTAGAGGGGTTTGTCGTTGGCTTTCCTTTTGATAGGCAAAGGATCCCTCGAGATGTGAGTTCTCATTCCGTGAGTCATCAATGTACTCTTTAATTCGCTTCCCACTCACTGTTATTGTCTGTACTCTGTAGGCTGTTCAAATAAAGCTTTTCATCGATGACATTTGCAAAACTGGAGAACTTGAAGGCGTAAAATATACGTATTGGGACGAGTGCTTCACATCAAAGGTGGGTTCAAGTAGCTATTTTTGAGCAAGATTGTAGGAAGTCCAATTTGAAATCAAAGTAAAATTTCTAGACGATAACAGCTCTAGATGCTGCAACCATTTTGAGTGTTTTGAGTGCTTAGTGAATGGATGGCATGACTGGTTCGAAGATACTTTTAATCTGTTTTTCGTCCTGAATCATTTAGCAAGTTGTAGGGTTTTTCCTGTTTTCAAGAAGCTTCTAGAAACACAGCTTGCGAAGGAGAACCTTGTGAAACGAACCTTCCCCTCCCCCTCTTCCCCCAACAAAGCGTGAAGGAACCTTTATTACTTTGTGGAATGGATGTAAGTTCTCATATTTTACAGTGATTGCAGAATGTGGAATTACTGTTGAAGCCTTTGCATTTGCATCCTGTTCAGTCAAAAACAATAGTTGACAAATTTGCAGCTGTGGGGATACTCCAGGTATCTGTCTCTATTTTCTTCCTTTCCAATTTACTTACCTCTTAGTATTTTACCATGGTTATGTAAATTGCAAACAAGTTTCCTGACACCAAACCCGTATACTCATCTATTTGTTATGTCAAATTTGTGGTTCTCTGTGTGAGGTAAAACAGTTTTATGAATCAACGTTTGGAAGTTATGTTCTAAAGTATATTTCACCTTTACCTAGCGAGAAGACAGAGAAAGGGGTTCCAATTATCTAAGGATTGTGGATATTCTAATTTCTTGATCTTTCTAATGGACAATATCAAAGAGTACAGACCGTTATGATTTGGATTGACACATGCTTATATTTAAAACTTTCTGTTTGATTCTTGGAATTATGGCCATGATATATTGATTTTTTTACAGGGTTACTTGGATTTTGTTAACGGGAAGATCACGTCGAACGCAGCAGACTAGCATATTTCTAAGTTGTATTCAATTGGAAAGTGGAAGTTGTGTGGATTTTCTTAATATCTGGCGAGGCGATGATGATGAAAGCTGGCGAGGCGATGATGATGAAAGCCTATGTACCTTCCCCCCAAGTTTTTGTCATTATTGTTGAATTATTCAGTTTGCTTGAGCGGTTGAACTGAGTTAGTTGTAAGAATTTTTTTGCATCTCTCAAGCTTTACTTCCATTGTCTTCGAAAACACAGGGAAATGAAAAATCAAGCAAACCATCCCTGCCTTTGCTGGTTTAGCTCAGTAGATTAAGACAACAGATCACCTTTGCTGGTTTAACTTGGTAGATTAAGCGAACCACCCCTATTCCATCCCCCACGGTTTAGCCTTAACTATGCCCATTTAGCAAAAAGGGACATACAACCGGAACCCAAAAGAAGTGAAATGCAGGCTCCAAGAAGCAACTTCAAATTGGATTGCAATCTAGGGTTCATGAAATCTGCTGCAAGCAGATCAACGAGTGCCATGTAAATCAAAATCCCTGCAGAAGCAGAATTGAATGTCCCCTCCACAATCAATGCTGCAGGGCTATTTTCATTGTATGTCTTTGATACTCCTATTCCAATTCCTATGCCAATTGGGGTTGTGACAGAGAAAAACAATACCATTATTGCAATGGCTCTTGACTTGAATTTGGCCTGCCCAGATAATTAAAACAAAAGAATTTAACATATTTGGACAGAAATCAAACAATTAATAAGCAAACACAATCAATGTGATGTATGTATGTATGTACCTGCGCAATACAGCCACCAAGACCCATCCCTTCAAAAAATTGATGGAAGGTCAATGCTGCTACAAGTGCTTTGATTGTTTTTGCACTACCAGAAGCACCCAATGAGATCCCAATAATTACTGAGTGAATAACTATTCCCAATTCCAAAACCTGTAAATAAACATTTAATCAAAAACCATTAAATCACAAGAAAATGACACTCAATTTAGATTAGTTCAATAGAAGAAACTCAAATGCAATCAAAAGAGAATAGGCCACTAACATAATAGGTTAAATGAGTAGAAAAACAGAGAAACTAAAAAAAAAACAGAGGACACAAAACTGAGAGATGGCCAACTTCTAAAAGAAAACATTATAAAAAAACAAAACAGATGTACCTGAGAAATAACTCGATGCCTTAGATGATCAACAGCCTCGGAATTCTCTGATACCAAAGCAGAACCATGGGAATGACCATGCGTGGCATGTGTGTGGACATGCACATTCCCATCATGCTCTCCTTGCATCTCCTCATCTCCATTAACCTTTCCATTAAAATGCAATCTTTTATAATAGCTTGTCGCAAACGCGTCGATCATCATCGTTGCCATTGCAGAAACCATGGCGATGAAGCCACTGAGAGGGAAGTCTCCCCAGGGAGCTTGACCAATACAAGGGTTTGTGAAGGCATCTACAGCATCTGGTTGTATGTGAACAAACCCAGTTGAGAGAATCACTCCAGCAGCGAAAGCCTTAATTAGGAAGAATATATCGTTCGCGGGATGTAAGATCTTGATTTTCTTTGCCAAGATTGGGAGAGAAATCCCAACTGCACTTGCTATCAAGATCGATGAAATTGCTGCTAGTTTGTACTTGAGTGCTTTGTGAGTGTCATTAAATTTGGTTTCTTGCTCACAATCCGAAGACACAATCAGAGGGAAACAGAGGAAACAGAGTAGATAAAACATGATATTAAGCATAATCATGGCTTCAAAGATAGACTCAGAAAGGGGAAAACGCTAAAGAGAGTTAAAGAAAGTGTTTAATTTTGTTGCTCTACAGGTTATGAGGTGTGTTTGGATGACCATATTTATATATGGGTGTATGTATAGAAGTTTAAAAAAGGTGAGAAATGGCGACATGAAACGCCATGCAGAGTACATGAGTTTGGCTAGGTAATGAGAATTGTGCGGCGATTAAACTAAAATGACAACATTATGAGTTAATACATAAAGTTCAAGTGAAAGATTAATACTTTAATCAAGCTAATACCTTTTTTTGTAGACTACCACTTGTGATTTGGAGAAAGCAATACTGCAATAGTCAAGTGAGTAGTGAGTACTATACTATCAAGTGGGTCCCAATGTAATGTAAAGCTATAGCCTATATATGTTTAATCATTGGATTTAGTACTTAGTACTCTGAAGTGGATCCCAAATGGGTGCCAAATGATAGAGATTTCAATAGTTGGAATCTCAATTATCTCAATTGTTGAGTTAGATTTACAGATCTAAATGAATTCGTGAGTTCCACATGTCACATGATGCACATAAATTCCTGCATATAATTCAATATTTAAGATAATTGACATACTAGTTGTTCGGATCCCTATCCTATCATTAGTATGAGACTTTGTTTTAGTCAAGTTTACCTAGGAACTTTCACCAATTATTTAGTCCCAATTATGATGTAATGGAAGAAAAGACAGAACAATATTGTTGGTTCTAAACCAGCACGCCGTCCAGGCTCCACCCAGTTTGGTCAACAACGTTATGAATTAAGTAGTACATATGGAGGTCCTTCATGGAGGGTGTAGATTTGTTGATGCTGTTATTCTCTAGTGCTTTTCGCTCTCACCACACGAGGTGATACTGCAATTTATCTCGGTGGATTGGACAAATAGCAAGACCCTATCATGCACCTTTTTTGCATTGAGCATATAATGCCTACAATGTTTATGGCAACTGTGGATGCGATTTTTGCACTCAAGAGGTTGTCCGTTCTGGATATCTCTACGAGCATTTCTATCCTCCATCACAGATTTATTTAAAGAAACTATCCCGTCTCCCCACTTAAATTCATAATCTCTTTAGTTTGGAAAATGAATACCCGGATATTAGCATCTAAACTTGGGTACTGAACTTTGACGAATTTGATGTGCATATAAAGATTTTAGTACTCCATTTGAAAAGATTTCCCAGAGACTTTACTACTCCATTTGAAGAGATTTCCCATTCTTGTCAGTCACCTCATATATGCAGTGGAGTCGGGCCAATCGCTCATGGTCTTTTCTTGTGATTCAAATATGGTGTCTGTCTTTGAATTTGAGTTTGGTGGATACGAACAGTACTTTCTTACAGTCTTCTTCGATAATTCATATCTTTATGTCTAACTAACAACAAATCAACAAAAAAAGAAAGAAAACAGTATGTGCGATAGAGCAGAAGAAGAGGTGGTTAGTGTAAAAATGGTCTCATCACCATCATTTTGGGTTTTATTAAATTGGGATGTTATTTACAGTACAACAATCCTAAGCAAAATCGTCTGATTTACATTTGGGACTCTAGAAATTCCACAATTGCCAGACCAGCAGCGAAAATATCGTCATCCAATACATGTTCGGCAGGGGAGTGGCTTACGCCTCCACGACAGCGGACAAATAGCATTCCAACCTGTTTAAGAGATCTCATGCACTAACATTACCACACTGCAGGGGTTATCAACTCTTAACACTTGTAAATGAAGGGAAAAAGGTAACCTTGGTGAGATGAGAAATGGCCATTGCATCATGCCCTGCTCCGCTCATTAATATGGGAACCTCATCTTGCGTCTCCCCGGTCAATCTCTCTAGTGCAGCATTAGCTGAGTCCTTCAGCCGTAACATTAATTCGGAATCACAATTTACAGCATTTGCATCATGCTGAAACAGTACAGAGCAGAAAACATCAGCCGATGTGTAGCAGAGGAGATGAATAGAGAGAGATCAGCACCAGTCCCTCACCATACGCTCAATAATGCAAGATACAGAACGCTTCTCGCAAATTTGATACATTTGATTTGATAGTTCATAAATAATAGCCTCACGTCCAATGTCTTCCATTGCACGTATGTCAACAGTAAATGTTACCTGCAACCATGAACCAAATATCTTTTACAATCGATAATTGAAGGATAAACCAACCAACGGAATGTGATTTATCCTGCAAAGGCATTGATATCAGTGTAGCAGCTGTCACAGAAGATTCCTTGCCTGGCCCGGAATGACATTACTTGCACTTGGCCATGTCGATATCTCTCCGACAGTGCAAACAAGGGATTTGGAAAGTGATTCCACTACGATATCATTGCAATGATGATCATAAGAAAGAAATTCCTCAGGATGTTTACAGAGACTCTCCAAGAGTAGAATTAATTCAGCAGCAGCAGCCATTGGATCCTGACGCAAGGACATTGGTACTGTTCCAGCATGCCCTTGTGAACCCTTCACTATGACCTGCCAAAAATGTGTCATGTAGAACAGGTCAACGGAAAGTTAACATTCATCTCTCAGGCACATCCAAGTGTTAAGTTTACTGGTGGAACATACTGGGAAATGAGATTTCCTTCCAGTGACAGAGGAACAAGTCATAAGTGACAGAATCTGGATAAATTAATGATCCAACCACCATGAGCTTTGCTAAATTCAGCCATGTTATTCCTCACACATGTAACTATGAACTGTGCCAAATTCAGCCATGTTATTCCTTAAACATTTATAAAACATAGCTAAAAAAAGAACGAGTTTAAACAGAGGAGTTGAGTAGACATTTAAGGTATTCATATTTGCTATCCTTTGACTTCTCTTTAACTAAAACGTTTTAATAAATTTGTTCAAGGTAACTAGCATTGAGCCCTCTTCAAGCATCAGTGCTTTATCAATGTCGTTTTTTGGATCCAAAAAAGAGTTCATAAAGTTCAACAAACAAGAACATTTTTTTTTTCTTCACAAAGTTCATTATTCTAGCAAGAAGAAATTTGATACGCACACTACAATCAGGTTATGTACCTTTAGTCGACTCTGTCCAGCTATGCCTTTAACCACACCCAGCGGATAACCAGCCCACTCTAGGACAGGTCCTTGTTCGATGTGAACCTGCAGCAATATAAGGTATATCAAAATAGTACATAAGTTGAACAACGAAAACAAAAAAAAAATTTGGGGATCAGACTTTCATAGGTTTAGCTTGTTCTCAAAATAACTACCCTTAGCTATATACCTCGATGTACCCCCAAACAGACAGTGGCTCATATTTGAGTTCTACTAACTTCTCTTCCGTAATTTTGATGTCATTCTCCTTTAGAACGTCTTGAAGTGTTAAACCCCTGGAAAAGAGAAAAAACATTAGTAAGACCATAATAAACAGTGTTCCCAATGGGTATAAAATGGATCAGTCAAGAAACCTTTTATCAGATATATTCAAAGCCGAAACTGGCAAACTCCCTGCTATAGCAGCACTGCCTAAGAAAGTAGACTGAAACCTCACTCCCTCCTCATCACTAAAAGCAATAACCTACATATGTGAAGTATAAATAGCATCATCTCAAGTGAAATAGTTGCATATAGAATTGCAATAGATTTGCAGTCTCGTTTCACGTTTGTTGAAAAGAGAAAACAATTCTTAGGAACAAAAGCATTTCCCACTTCACATACAAGCATGCTTGTTTTAGGTTACTTTTCGGAAGAGGTCAACTTCCAACAAGTTCTCTCACAGAAACATCCAATCACAAAAGACAGAAAATCTAACTGGCATGTCCAAGGCATATGGTGACATCGCCTATAAAAAGTAATTAATGCCATCTGCTGTGAGAATTTTAGAAAATTCTTGATGAAAACACATGAAATGTCAGAAACTGATATTTCACTGACCTCAACTGGCCGTTGTAGTTTTCCTAATTGTCCGTCTCTTTTCAAAAACTTCAATGCAGATATTGCAGAGATTATACCTAATGATCCATCATATATCCCAGCATCAACAACAGTGTCCTACATTAAATAATAATAATAAATAAATGTCAACCATCAGTACATAAGACATGAAAAAAATAGTCTTTTCAACGCTGTAAAAAAATCAAGTAGACTAAAGATATATGGAAAATGAAAAGCATCACCAAATGGGAACCAATTAGCAGAGCCTCAGCCGTTTTATTCATCCCCTCAACTCGGCCATGTACATTACCCATATAATCCACCCACCTGAAGCCAGTAAATGGGTTAGTTGAGAGTTTATAGAAACCAAGACTAAAATGTCAAAAGGAAGATAGCTCACGTTCTCAAACCGGCATCCTCCATCCACTCACGAATAAGATTTCCTGCCCTCACAGAAGCTGGGCTCAAGAATGTCCTCTCAAGATAGTCATCAGCATCACTAACCTGTCAATTACACAACTACTTGAATCAATTAATTAATCACAGACTTACACTTTCACATGTACCTCACTCATTGAAGCCTTCCAAAAGAAAATTGGCGTCAGGGTATCGCCACTAGCAGGAAAAATTTTGTTTTTCAGGAGATACGCGGCCAAATAGTATCAGAGATTGATTCTCTCCCCCCATAAATAAAGAATCTTATGGCATACGCACTAGGCAAACTGGGTTTGGAAATCATGCTTCTGTGATTGCAAAGTATCCATTTACACCACCAGAGCCTCAAAGGCCAATGTGTGTCCACATCAATTGAGCAAACAAGTTGGAAACCTTCAAACATATTGATTATTTTAATCCATTCATATATCTAAGGCAATCCAACTAAAACCAAAATATTTGATTTAACTTTAGCTTTTCTCAACCACTAAAGTTCAAAGTCGAAGCATTTTTCTTTCAATCACATCCAAACTTTAGGTTGCAATGGTGGTATATGCATATGGTATAAGCTAAATCCAGGATTTCATGGCAGCACAATGTCATGATAGAAAATGACAAAACTTGATAATAACAAATCTCACTTATGATAACACAAAAGGAGGAGTTGGGTTTCATGATTTGTACCTTTCCAAGTTCATATAGTCTTGCCACAGCCTCAGACTTCAAGACTTCCTCATACAAATCGCTGCTTATCCCTTCTGCATCTTCCGCATAGACTACAGCACTCGATATTATCAGATAGAGCGATAAACAGTAGAAGAGTCTCCATGAACTGAAGTTTTGGTTGAGGGAGAAACGTGGTATTGGGTCAGTAATCGCCATGTCTAAAGGCGATTAAGAACAAACAAAGACGGCCACGCCACTCAATGCAGTGATGGGTTGCTAAAACCACTTTTATTGTGGCAGCCGAGTAAGCCCATAATGTGGGTCCCTTTGCAGCTTCAATATCATATGGCCAAGGTTAATCAACACCAGATTCCGTGAATCTAATGGGCACGCAAACCAGATAAAAATTGTGTCGAGAGGTGGGTCCCGGTCAAAGTTTCAAACATGGTTCGCGAAGAACCTCTCCCAATTTGAACCCACGCCTTCTCAGTTCTCACGAAGTCCAGAACTTGAGTCTGGCGCACGAAACCAGTCGGCCGTCCTGAACTACTTGTTTCTTTGATCTCAGTCTGGCGCAACACACGTTCCTGCACATTACGAGTGAGTTTCTCATTTATACAACTTAGATTGCAGCACTCTTTTTTATTGCTCTCTCCAATTTTCTCGTTTCCGTCTAAGGTGGATAAATTTGAATGAACGCCGATTCCTATTGCGGGATTATAAACTGGTAGATATATTTGTCTATTTCAGTGGATATTACTTGATTGAACATTAACGAGTTCATATGCCATGTTAGAATGTTCCAATTTTCATATTTGAAATCTTGTTCGTGATTTGGTGCGGGGTTTATCGGAATCAGTACACTCAAATCAACAAATATTATCACTTTTTGGATTTTTCCTGTTCAAAACGAAGGAAGCGAGTGACTTGGGTATATTCACTGTTTCTCTGTTTGTCGTCTCACTCAACGATAGAGTGCCCAGCAAAGGCTTTTTTTTTATCGCAAGTAGTGCTTTTCTTATAAGCCACATTAATTTTTGAACTTTTGAGTAAGGAAACATAATTACATGCGTCTATGGGCTTTTCCTTTGAGCATTGTTCGCTTGCTGTCTGTTTGTGAAAATGTCACATGGCTTTATATTCTTTTTGTGTAGTAACTGTAGTTTAACACAAACAGGGTTCTCTTGGCGAAGAAGTAATAATGGAAGGGATTTCTTCTGCTTGCGACATGGAGTGGAGCATTGAGCAGGCCCTTCGCTCCAGCAAACCTGGTCAGAACAACCTCAATCTTATTGTTTATGCATTTCTATTATCTTTTTCATGGGGAATTCTGATATAAATTCTTCAACATTTCCCTGCAATAATTTGGTGCTACGTGTTCGAATTGATTCCTTTTGCTGGATTTTCTTTTTTTGATTCGATTCGTTTACTAAGTGCTTGTCGTTATGCAAGCCTATCAGTTGAAACTATATTTAAGATGGGACCAAGACTTGTGCAGTGGAGAACCAGAGCCCACAATGGCAGTATATGATATGCTTGGTTTACTTCCTGGGGAGGATAGGCTCTTTGCCAACACTATCCTCATAGACTCTCTGCTTTCAAGTACTTCAGTGATAGAATTATATGTGGGATGACAGAAATTCTCACTTCTCATCTCCAGCCACGTGATAGCTGGAGTGATATGGAATGATTCTAATGATTGTCTGATGATTTGTGAAGTTAATAATGAAAAATGTAAATTTTTTTATTATAGAAAACACGACTTATTCAAGTATTCATAGGTACATGTGGTGGTACTTTATAAATCAGTGTTCCTGTTTTGCATTACTATCAATCAGACACAGACATTTGTAGTATATGATTTAGCTACGGTAGCAGAGTGAATGCTGTGGCATTCGGAGATTCATTTTCATTGAGTTCTTTTATATGTATTATGTGCATGCAATATGATTACATTGGTTTGGATATTACGTTTCATCAACGAGATTAACTTTCTGTTGTGAAACTTGATACTCATCCAGAATTCCAGGCACATGAAACAACAGGTTGCCTTCTAGTGATGTTGAAAGTGGGAATGTAAATGCATTGGCAAGGATTCTCAAGTTGCCTATTCGATACTTCTCATTTTCCTTTGGGTTCTTATAGTCAAATGGCATAGCTGTTGTATTTATAAGCAAGGTCGCTAGTACAGCCTACAGGAGCCTCTTTCTTTTGAATGGGGGACCTGCCCTTGAAGTGCGAAACCCGGTTTTTGGTTAAGTTATATATTTCTTTGAGCAGAGAATGATCCCTGCTGAGTTTACTATATCTTCTGATTGGCTTTGTATACTTTTTCTTCAGAGAATGATCCCTGTTGAGTTTCTTATATCTTCTGATGGGCTTTGTATACTTTTCTTGTTTCTGTTTTCTTTTAAAACATGAAAGGAAGCATTAGAAGAGTAGATCAACCAAGAAAAGCTGTAGAGTTCTTCGAATTCAACTTGAGCCTGCTTGAATCGATGATTGCATTTGCAGACACGCAATTGACATGAATTTCCTCGTGTAACAGACACCAATGAGATTTTTCTCCTAGATTTGCCAAGACCAACAGACAAAAGAGCAAGGAAGAGGCGACTCTGTCAGGTTCATGCAGATGGTACATGGAAACACAAACAATGTGAGTCTCACCAACTTTTGATGGACTACGTAATGGCTAACCTCTGTGTTAAAGATTCCCTACCGTATTAGTCAGCTCTTGGTACAGACACAAAGAAGAAATCGTGCTAGCTGAAATTGCTGTGCATTTTGTTGAAATTCACAGTTTAAACACATCAATAATATTGTTTGTTTTTGGTTTGTTAGTTTACTTTGAATACATCGAACCGGCTTTGTTCTTCTGGGTTTGTTGCGGCTTTGTTCTTCTGGGTTTGTTGATGTGTGAAGAGTTGGGTTTCGCTAATAAATCCCTCGGTTGAATTATACTAGACGGACGTAAGATTTAAGTATTGACATGTTTGATTGTCTTGGTACCCTTAGATCAACTTGCACAGATTCTAGGGTGTCAAAAATGCTGGGGTGCACGTGGTTATGTGATTCTTTCGCCAGATAAGAATGCTTTGTGATAATTAGGCCATGTATCTGGTGAGCCGAGTTGGTTGGTACCCACTACCCAAAAGGGGGAAAGGGGAAAGAAAAGTTTGGGCCATTAGAGTTGGCAACAACACTTCAAAAGCAGCTTTTATTGGGCCTCTCCCCATATCTGCAATTAAATTGAACCTTCACGTGCATTGTTTTGTACAATAAAACCAATTTTAGACCCAATCTAGTGTTTATACCATGATTAGCATTTTAATGGTTTAGGTGAGCGCATTATAGCCATAGGTGGGGGGGTTCTTTGAGCTACAAGCGAACAATAATTCTTTGTCTGTTTCATTAATTTCTTCCAGACGAAGCAAATTTTGTAAGCAACCTGGTTAGTAGCATCATTTATGAAGGGATCCTTATGTAATCAATTACTCCACTCCAACATCCAACATGTTATTTTTCTGGTATAGGTTATGGTAAAGTTAAGCATTAAAATGTGGTAACCTTTGGCTCTAATTGTAGCTCACAAAGCATATCCTTTTGGAGAAATAATTGCTTGGCTTACATTGTTTACTTCACTTTGCACTTTGATTTGGCAGCAAGTAATTGAATGTTGGGTTCCTAATTGATATTGCTTAGGGTATCTGCAATTACCAAAATCTCATTCGCCAGAAAATGTTGTTTTCTTCATCCATCCATCGTCGTATACATAAATGATAAAACCTATGTATATTGTCAAATTGCAGACCATAAAACATTGTTTTCATATTAGGGGGGGTGTAAAACTCAATGAAATGGTGAAGAATTCAAACTGAAAGGAAAAAAGCCTAAGAAAAACCTGTCGATACATATGGGGATCAAGAAGTCTTCATTTTTTAGTCATTCCCATCATCACCCTCTGATCATTCAACCAAAAGCCACTGTAGATGTCATGACCCATCTAAGACTGGAACTCATTACAGTGTATAGTTTTTTTTTTTTTTTTTTTTCTCTAAATATGACCTAATTTGGTTGAGCAGAAAAACTTTTTTTACACAATGTCAAACGTGAAGTAAGAAGTTGGTAACTGCTTACTTTTCTGTCACAGAAGAAAATTTCAACATGACTATAAAATGCAACAAATGTGGGTGCTTTGTGTATGATTCTATTTGAAAACTCTTCCCATCATTTTCTTGGGAAATCTTAGTTAGCCCCTTCTCTTTCCATGCTCTCTTAATCTTTTCTCTCTCTCTCACACACACACATATATATACATATATATTTATATTCTTCAATGGGTTTCCAGCCAACAACTGCTACCATCTAACATTTATATATATAGATATATTGAAGAGGCAGAGGCAGAGGCAGAGGAGGAGACAAGCTCTTAAAAGCAACCATGGAAAGAAATCCTCTTGTATTTCTTATGATTGTAGGATTCGCTAATTTGATATTTATTCATGTTTATGGAGAGGATTCTCAAGAGGGTCTTCTTCTGGATGGTCGTTATAGAGAACAAATACGAAAAATGCAAGCTTTTAAGGCCTCATTTGTGCGACATGATTCGGTTCCCTCAACCTCTCCTTCCCCAAACCTAGCCCCAGCACCAGCACCTCGGGTAATCTTGGTTCGAGTTTCACAATTTGGATTTTCTTAAGCTCTTTTAGTACATACATGTTTTTGATGGTTGTAAAATCATATCATGGTTGTGATGACGATGATGCAGAGTGCGATTAGGCCACATGAATATCGTGTGACATCATATGGAGCAGATCCTACAGGAGAAACAGACAGCACTGAAGCACTTATGAAGGCAGTAGCAGACGCATTTGGTGGTCCAAAAGTTGGGTTCTTGATGGAAGGCATCAGTAATCTTGGAGGTGCACGGATCAATCTTGAAGGTGGCAATTACATGATTAGACGGCCCCTCCGAATGCCAGAGGCCGGAACTGGGAATTTTGTGGTATGTATGATCACAATTGAATTGCTCAAGAAACAGCTTTAGACAATTTTTTTTTCAAAAGCAGAGATGTAGTGTCTTAAAAGCAACAAAACTGGTCTTCAAATGCCATAAAAAGCAGGGCACACGTAGCTTTAACAATATTTTTCCTAAATATTTCATGTTAGCTTCTTTTGATTTTTGATCTTTATGAGCAGATTCATGGAGGGACAATACGAGCATCGGATGATTTTCCAACAGATGGGTATTTGATTGATTTGTCAGCTTCCTCAGGTAGCCAAAATGAAGAAAGTAAAGCTAGCAATAACACTGATGCACAACTTTCCTCCTCTTCCCCGTATAACTACGAGTACGTAACCCTCAAAGACCTCATGTTGGACTGCAACCACAGAGGTGGAGGCATTAGTATCATAAACTCACTTAGGACTAGCATAGACAACTGTTACATTGCCCATTTCACTTCCAATGGAATTTTAGTCCAAGGAGGTCATGAAGCCTACATCAGAAACTCCTTCCTAGGCCAACAAATCACCGCTGGCGGTGATAAAGGCGAAAGAAACTTCTCTGGTACCGCAATTAACTTAATGGGAAACGACAATGCTGTCACGGATGTGGTGATATTTTCTGCTGCTGTAGGTGTGATGATTTCAGGGCAGGCTAACACACTTTCTGGTGTACATTGCTATAATAAAGCTACTGGGTTTGGTGGTACTGGTATTTATCTGAAGCTGCCTGGTTTGACACAAACCCGGATTGTGAATTGTTACATGGACTACACTGGTATTGTTGCGGAAGACCCGGTTCAGCTTCATATCTCTAGCAGCTTTTTCCTTGGGGATGCATTCATCCTCTTGAAATCAATAAATGGGGTTGCGAAAGGTGTCAATATTGTTGATAACATGTTTTGTGGCTACAATAAGGGGATTGAAATTGTTCAATTGGATGAATCCAAAGGGCCTTTCAAGCAAATTGATCAAGTTGTGATTGATAGGAACAATGTGAGGGGGATGAACATGAAATCAACTGCAGCCAGGGGTTCACTACAAGCAAATGGGAGCTCATGGACCATTGATTTTAGTCCTATCCTATTATTCCCCAACCTCATTAACCATGTCCAGTACACATTTAGCTCAAATGGCAGCGGTTTATTCCCTAACCACGCCTTGAGGAATGTGTCTCAAAATCGGGTTCTGATCGAGTCGGATGTTGCAGTACCTGCAACTGTCTTTGTTACTGTTGATCAAGGGGTAGCAAGCTGAGGATCTGTAATTGTGAATAGAGTTGAGCAGTGTGAACTCTACTAACGATCGAGTCCTTCATTGAATCATTGTTCATTGTTATACGCTATGGCAGATGCCATTCGTTGAATCATTGTTCATTGTTATACGCTATGGCAGATGCCATTTTTGGAAGATATTTTGTAACATGGAAAATTCAATACAAATAAGTAAAATATACACATGATTTTCATGGTTGTGGCCTTTTTTTGAATTGTATTTGTTAAGTATGATTAGACCAGACTGGACTTTCGCTACAACATTCAGTCCATCAAACTGGTCAATAGAGAGAACTTGACATTCAGAACTTGATTCTTGTGTTATATACCTGAGAAAAGTAACAGATCAGGAATACTTAAGCGTCTGTTTGGTAGGATGGATATGAATATTACTGAGAAATACAGACCTAGAAGGTCTTGACTTGGGACCATGACCTTATTGAATTGGTTGAACTAGATGGGCTCCTATGTTGATACTTTATGCAGACCGTTAGTTCCTCAACCTAACTTGCTAGTTTTCTGGTGGATGTGGACATATAATTAATAGAAAATGACATATTAATACCACTTTCAAAACTGTTGGACATCTAGATTCACTCCAAAAAACTTTATCCCTTATAAGTCCATTTTTTATTTTTTATAATATTTAAATCATTTAAATTTTATCTTATTCCCTTTTTGTCCATTTTCAAAGAGGATTAGATTTAATATGATTCTCTCTTCTTATATGCTACATCTCTTTTATCTCACTAGATCTTCTCTCTACTGCATCTCTCTCTTATCATAATAACTTTCTCTCTCCTACTGCATCTATTTCTCATCACAATAATTTTCTCTCTCCTGTTGAATCTCTCTCTCTACTACATCTCTCTTTACTACGTCTTTCTCTCTCTCTCTCATCTCTTTTTATGGCTGTCGTTTTGGTCCAAATATGACTGGGCATTATGTGTCTCTATGAGGGGAGTCTATTGGTGATGGTGGTATTGTAAATTGTCGTCGAAATCGACCGGATCTGAAGTTTTTTTTTCCAAATTATAACATTGGCCGACCGATGTTACTGTTTTGAAATAGTAACAGTGACCGACCAATGTTACTATTTTAAAACGACCATATCCGGTAGTCGTTTTGGGTCGTACCTGACTGAGCATTGTGCGTCTCAGTGAGGGGATTCTAATGGTAGTGGTGGTATGGCGAACCACCGCTAAAATCGATTGGATCTGAAGTTTTTTTCAAATAGTAACACTGGCCGATCAATGTTACTGTTTTGAAATGGTAACATTGGTAACACTGGCAGACCAATGTTACTATTTGAAATAGTAACAATAACCAATGTTACTGTTTTAAAACGGCCATATCCGGTAGTCGTTTTGGGCCGTACCTGACTGGGCATTGTGTGCTTCAATGAGGGGAGTCCAACTGTGATGGTGGTATGACGAACTGCCACCGAAATCGATCGGATCTGAAGTTTTTTTTAAATAATAACACTGGTCGACCAATGTTACTGTTTTGAAACAATAACATTGACCGAGATGGATTTGAGGAAGAGAGATGAAGTTTTTCTTCATCATCTTTAGGAACCACGGGAGGGGCGGTTCTGATAACATGTGGCCATGGAGACAAGAGGAGAAGAAGATCGAGCGCATCAAGGACAGGGTCGAGATCCCCAGGTCCACCCCTTGGCCTCTTCCTTTCAAGCTTATCTTATTTTACCTTCGCTCTCAAATCTCAATGTTCTAGTTCTAGTAATGCTGCCAGTAGTGTTGGTTTTGCAGTTAGTATTCGATTCTACTTGGTTATTGGTTATGACATTAGATTGTGCACATTTATATTGATTCTCACTAGTGTTGCAGGTAGGGTTCGATGCTACTTGGTTATGATAGTAGATTGTGCACATATCTATTGATTCTCAATGAATCTGTGTTTTAAGTTTTCTTGTTTCAATATATTTTCATTCAATTGATTTTGATTGGTATATCTTTATGAGGGTTCATTGATTTGACTGAGCTTGATTTTTCAATTTCCCTTTGGAAAATAAGATAGAAGTGTAGGTTTTGTGGGAGGAAGAAGATAAGGGTAAAAAAGTAATTAGCATATTAGTGGTACCTTAGAGGGATGAAGTTTTTTGGACTGGACTTAAGTGTCCAAAAGTTTCATAAGTGGTACCGGCCTGGAATTTTCCCTATAATTAACACCTAATGGGCGTATACACATTTCATCATGGGATGTTGAAGTTTAAACTTCAAGAAACAAATATTCGCCTATTCTGAGTATTATACTCTCTACTACTTGTTGGGCATTGGGTATCCTTCATTTGGTTAGGGAGTTGGTAGTCATACATAGGGGTGTTCATCGGGTTTAAAAACCCGGACCGACCCGGTGACCCGGCCCGACCCGGGGCCTATCGGGTAGACCCGATACTTTTCTTATCGGTCCGGGCAAAACCCTGCCCGAAAACTCTTAAACCGGGCCGGGTCTCGGGTTAGTAATTTTATATTTTTCGGGTTATCGGGTCACCCGATAACCCGATTAGAAAATTATTAAAATAAAATATATTTTTACTTGATGGCCTCTTTGTGGTTTTAAAGCAAATTCCCTTTTGCTTCTCTCTGTAAATACGATGTGGGATAGATGGAGACTAGGCAAATACAAGAAAACCAAGAGTAAAACCCAATACTTCAATAACGAGAGTGGAAGACTGATGGAAGGCTGAATCAACGGATCTTGACACATCACACCTCCATCGATTGCTGCCTACGACAAGTCGACAACCCCAAACTATATTGCCCTTTCCTTCTCTCTGTGCCAAACCTTATTCAGCTTCACTATTCTGCCACCATAATAGCTGTAATTGAAGAGACATTGCTTTCTAATTTGAGGTAATACCATGTTTGTGGATCTGAAATTGCTCCATTTCTTTAGATCTGCTAGTGTGGGTAATGAAATTCCTCCATTTCTTTAGATCTGCTAGTGTGGGTTTGGATCTACTAGTGTTACCGTGTGGGCATGTGGTTGCCAAAGTGTTTCATAGTTTTCCAATAAAGTAAACAATGCAAGGCTTCTATCATTTTTGATTGATCTGGACTGTATAATTCTTGTCCATCTAGAACGGGTTTGCATTTTTTTTCTTCATGGCAAGCAAACGAGCGAGGGCGACTCGAGAACGAATATGATTTTTCAACCATTGTTCTGTGTAAGGTTTTACCGGGTAACCCGAAACCCGAACCCGGTAACCCGATAACCCAGAAACCCGAAACCCGTTTACCCGATAATTTTTAAAATGGTTATCGGACCGGGTCTTCATCTCTAAAAAAAAATCGGGTCGGGTCAAACCCGGACCGATAACCCGGAACCCGGCCCGATATTCACCCCTAGTCATACACTCCGACTCCCATTAAAATTGGAACTTCAATGTACAGAGGAGGCCCAAAAGGCCCGGACCGCCTCTATTGCAGGCTAGGACACTCTTACAATGCCTTTGGGCCGGCTTGGGCTTAAATATAGGCCCAAATTTTGTTTATTGGCCGGTCCAACTCCCATAGTGGGCCTCATCTACAAAGAAAAATATTATTTCTCACAATCCCATTTAGAACTTATGTTTGAAAAAAGGGTTAAGCATTGACAATGGCCCCTAAACTTTCGTGAATGAATCAATTTAGTCCCAGAATTTCATTTAGAATCAATTTAGCTCCTGAACTTTCAAAACTATATTCCGTTACAATTTCCATCTATTTAGCTGATGTGGTAACAAGTCTGAAAGCCACATGTCATGTTAGTAATGGAAAACAATTGTCACATCAACAAAATTTGACGGAAAATGGGTGCAGGGGCTAACGAACTACATTATTGAAAGTTGAGGGGCTAAATTGACCCTAAATGAAATTCAGAGACCAAAATGATCATTTCATTAAAGTACATAGGCCATTTAAAAACTTGTCTCTTTAAAAAATAAATTAATTTATAAGTTGTCGTTGAAGGAACTTATAATTTTTGAACATATACAGTATGGTAAATCAATTTATGCTTATAATTTTTGAACATATATGACACGTTTGGTAAACCGGTTTATACTAGCGTTATGCTAGCTTATAAATCGGTCTGTAGACATTTTTGCGTGTAAAAGACGAGGTAATTGATGGTTTTGATAGACCAACGACCTCCCCCAGGGACCAGCCTCTCCATGAATTAACTTGTCTTGATAGGCTCTGTGTCATTATCTATCTTCTTAAACATGGCACACACCTAATGCCAGATTGTCTCTTTAAGTTACCGACTACCATTTATTTATTTTGTCTCTTTTAAGTGGCAACAACACATTCTTCTCTATTTTCCTTTTTCTATCTAGTAGTATTATTGTATTAATTTGTTTTGTTAAAAGCTCTAACTCAAATTATATTTGGTAACTATTTCTGAAGTTGAAAATTTACAGTTCTTTCCTATTTAAACTAACTTTTTTTTTGAAGAAAAAATCTTAAACATTATTTTTTAACTGAGAACAACTCACCATATATGCTCTTTTGGACAATCTATTACGCCCAAACTCGGGTGAGGGTAGGTACGCACAAATTCGTATGACAGATTAGTTAGGCTGAGACCTAGTGCAAATCACTTAGAAATAGTTGCGTTAGTTTAGAATCGAACTTCCGATCTCGAGCGATATTTTTTACGCCCCAAGTGTGGAGAGATAAACCAGCAAGATTATTGTCAAGTGGTTTCCTAAACCCTAAAATTTAAATCAAAAATCTTAAACCATAAACTTTAAACACTAAACATTAAACCCTAACATGAGATTCGTGAAAAAAAAAATCATGATTTAACATGATTTTGAAGGGCAAATTGTAGCCAATGCTAGTTAAAGAATTGTAACCCCTTCCAACTATGAGAATACATCAATCACCATCTTAAAGGGATTTGTTGCCAAAAATTAGGAGGCTTTTTTTTTCTAATTTTTTATTTCACATTTTCTTACACAAATATATGTAACATCAATGAAAGAAGTCAAGTCCTCCATATCTTGTTCACCATACTCTCGCTAAAAACAAGCAAAACAGAAGGCTCAACCAAACATTTTCCACCTCCTTCTCCCCTCTTTTTCTCTCTATATACTTTGGAGCCCAATAACACTAACTCTCTCTTAAACCAACAGACAATGGGAGTCTTATGGGTTCTTTTATTACTGTTGTTACAAGGAACAATTTGTTCCACCAGACAAGAAAAGCTAACAAATCTTCTTGCAAAGTTTCAAGAGACTGCTCCTCCACAACCACAACCACTCTCCACGGCCCCTTCAAACTCACAGGACAAGAAGGTAATTACATCATACATATACATATACTCACAATGTACATATATATAGTTTCGTTTGTCAATAATATTTATTGGGTTATGCCTAAAAATGTGTGTTTCAGATAGGGAGAGTGATATATCCAATTGGGTATGGAGCAGACGCAAGTGGTGCAAATGAGAGCAGTGATGCCATATTGAATGCTGTCAATGATGCATTTGAAGTGCAAAAAGGGCTTGACTTGCTTCCTGGTGTTAATGATTTGGGCGGCGTTGTGATTGACTTTCAAGGTGGAAACTATAAGATCAGCAAGCCCATCAGGTTCCCTGCTTCTGGTGGTGCCAATGTTGTGGTCAGTCTCTCTCTTTCTCATTCTCATCTTCTTCTTCTTCTTCTTCTTTTAAAATATTTTAATTATGGAAGGAAAATTCTATATTTTTTATTTACCATTTAAATTTTCTTGATTTTGATGAGAATAAAGATTCATGGTAATTAAAGTTAGCAGTTGAACTGTTGAACAACATAAATGGTTAGTTGTGAGTCTCATAAATTCTGATTGGAGTTGGGGGAATACACCAGAGAAATGAACGATCACAGAATAAAAAAAAAGGACACGTGGAACAAACCCACATTCAAAGTTGCATAAAAAACCAGTCCTCTGCTTCTCCTTTAACCATATACAATTTCCCATTAATACTTTCAATCAGACTACACGCCATACTCTGCTTTTGCATTTAAATTGTTACTACCATGAGGTTCTTTTACTTGTCAGCTACTTTTGAGAAAGAATGAGTAATAGACGACGTCGTTGAATGAAAAAATAACTAATCTTAATACTCGTCATATGCTATGATAAAATATGGGAAACATTGTTTATTTAGGTAAAATCAGGGACATTGCGCGCTTCAAACACATTTCCTGGCGACCGGCATCTAATTGAACTATGGTCACCAAATTCTAATCCAGTACCACAAAAATCCACAGTCCATCTTGATCAAAAGCAGAATGGAGGTGTTGGTATCTACTATGAGGACATTACATTCCGCGACATCCTCTTCGATTCAAGCTTCCGCGGTGGTGGCATTTTCATTATCGATTCAGCGAGAATCCGCATAAACAACTGCTTCTTCATTCACTTCTCAACTGATGGAATTTTAGTCCACAAAGGCCATGAGACCTTCATATCAAATTGCTTCCTAGGGCAACATCCAACCGTTGGGGGAGATCCTGGCGAACGAGACTTCACAGGCACAGCCATTGATCTTGCTAGCAACGATAACGCAATCACTGATGTTGCTATATTTTCTGCAGCCATTGGAGTCCTATTGAGAGGTCAAGCTAATATAGTCACAGGGGTACATTGTTACAACAAGGCAACATATTTTGGTGGCGTAGGAATTCTGGTCAGACAAGGTGCAGCATTGACTAGGTTAGACAATTGTTACTTAGACTACAATGCTGTAGTCATGGAAGACCCAGTTCAAGTTCATGTCACTAATGGGTTTTTCTTAGGAGATGGAAATGTAGTGTTGAAGTCAATTGGTGGGAAAATTTCAGGAGTAAATGTAGTGAATTGTATGTTCAGTGGGAACCCTAACAACAAGGTTCCAATAGTAAGCATTGATGGGAGATTTAGCAAAATTGATCAAGTAGTGATTGACAATAACAATGTTAATGGTATGAGCTTGAAATCAACGGTGGGGAGACTATCGGTGGCCGGAAATGGGAAGAAGTGGGTGGCTGATTTTTCACCGGTGTTACTGTTCCCCGATCGGATTAAACATTTTCAGCACTCATATCTGGTTCAAGGGACTCCTGCTGGTTCTGCTGTTCTTGTAGCAACTAGTGTTTCAAATAATACTGTGGTTGTGGAGAGTAATACAGTAGTTAATGCAGTGGTTTCTGTAGTTGTTGATCAATACAACATGGTAGGAGAGTAACCTTCCAGCTCTCATTTCTTCCAAGTCTTAATCCTAAATATTTGAATTTAGTTAAAGTAGATGTAAAAACTAGTTTTGAAACAATGCTATTGCTAACTATAATGTTTTAGGGAAACAGTGATTTCCTATATGCTTTCCTCTGTGCAAGTGGGGGTAGCAAAACTTTGTCCGGTCTGAATGATCGAATTTGTCCGACCCGGATAAAATCAAGTTTCAGACATAAGTTATATGTCTGAAATCTGGGTCCAAATATAAAATTTTTATCTGATTTAAAACTGGGTCAAGGTCCAAACACATAAATATGGTACAGTTTAGTTGTCCATGCCCTAACCTGGATTGACTTATTGTTCGATTTATTTGTCTGAATTTAAATCAATGCGGGTGTGGTCGATTAAGTACGTCCGAAATCCAATCCGGATTAGAGTCTGGACATGTAAATATTTCGTAAGCACGTGATATTGTCAGACCCGAAACCGATTTTTTTGCCACCCTTATCTGCAAGTGCCTTGTGCCATATCTGATAGGACATGAACTCCAAAATGGTTACTGAAATTCTTAGTAAGAAAACCATTTGTTTTCTAATCATCAGTTTCTGTGTTCTTTTTTATGACACATTTCATAGTGGCGATTTGGGAACTTTACTTTTTCCCCAAAATTTTGATGTCCTTCTGTACCTCGATAAAAAAACAACCAATAGGAATTATTATAAATTCTTTGAGAGAGATGGCTTTTTATCTCTTCCTTTGAAGGTGCATAAAGAAAAGGTTGGACGGTGGATTATCAGGTGAGCATATAATATCCCATGCCACCATACCTCCCATCATATACCACCACAATCAATTGAGACTTGTTGGTCTCTCTGAGTTCAGGATTTGTTTCCTTTAGTGTTTATCATGTGTTCTCTCCTTCTCCATGGCTCAACCATCTCCATCTCCAAACTTGAGTCCTTCCTTGAGCACCATTCCTTGCCATGAATCACAACATCACCAAGCCATTGATTTCAATGTCATGGTTATTGTGGCTGCTGTGTTATGTGCCTTAGTTTGTGCACTAGGCCTTAACTCTACATTACAATGTGTGTTTCAATGTGCACACCGCGCGCTAACTGGGCCGGTGGAATGGATGGCCTCGCGGAGACTAAATTCTGGGCTTAAGAAGAAGGAAATGGTAGCTTTGCCTACATCAACTTATGCAAGCAATTCTAGTTCACCATCGTCCATTTCAGGCTGTGCCATCTGCCTAACGGAGTTTTCAGAGGGAGACCAAATACGAGTACTACCCAAATGCAACCATCGTTTTCATGTTGTTTGCATTGATAAGTGGCTGTTCTCTCACTCTTCCTGTCCTACTTGCCGGCATCGGCTCAAATCTATCGACTCTGTGTCTGTGCCTTCTCTGGATGAGATTATCACTGCCTCGTGAAGCTGTCTTGGGAAGCATATACTAAGGGAGATGGAGAATCTACTTTCACCTGTTCATGAGGTTCATGTTTTCTGCAATAAACCAAAGCTGTATTCACCAGAATTTCATAATAGAGGGCATATTCGTGCTACTCTCATCATGGTAGTCAATAGGTAGATGCCAATAAGAAAGTTGGGTATGGGAGTTTCTTTTTCTTGTTCTCTTTTCACAGAGAAGACTTTCAATGGATTAATAAAAAATGCTACCTTGAATCTACCACTACTATGTCTCCATGACCGCATGACATGATCAGTCTAACTTTGTAGAGGTTCTCACCATGTGCTGAGAAGGTAAAAGCTAAGTAGGGGAGAAATAAAAAGAAAAGAAAAGACGACGACAATGAAGAGTGCGTTCTGCAACTAAAGTTCTGATATAAGCCTAGCTAGTCACTAATTATCTTACTGGTTAGGGAAGGTACCTTCACCACCAAATTTGCTTCATCCACTCGCTGATGTGAAAGAAGACAATCTGTGGATGGAGAAACGACATCCACATGAAACATTGATCCAATGTACAGTTGTACACATATGGGTGTTAACAAACAAACTCATATACAGCCTCATTAGATAGAGCATAAAATCCCAGAATTCAAGAGTTCACCACTGATTCAAGCTAGGGAAACAAAAATCTCAGTACAATATATGCACAATCTTGAGTAGAATCAATCTGTTGCAACAACCATTGAGGTGTTGTTTTCTTTAAAATTCTGGGTGGGCAGGGCCCCAAAATTCTGTCTTTTCTAGCACAAAAGCTAGCTTTTCATATGATGAGAATTGAAGGTGACCCCCACTTCCACCACAGAATTTCTAAAACATGGCATGTGATATATCTTCCAAGTTTGTAAAAGCTAACATCATGGGGGTACGAATTTTCTTTATGAAGTGATTTTTTTCAAAGCTCTAACATCATTTGGATTCAAAAGTCGAAGCAACATATATGAGGGCATATGATATTACTTTAGCAACTTATCTAAGAATATCTGGTCATTTTGATCCTTTTTTGAAATAACTATATATCTATATCTCTGATTCAAATACTCGAATATTCACATTTTACTGTAAAAAACAGAAAAACAAAAATTACAAATAAGTGGCAGGGAAACACAAAAAAAGGTTATTGTAGGATAATATCTTTTGATCATGCATAGCAAATGGATATCATTTGTCTGAAACCAGGCAGAAATTTTCCGAACAAACTCTATCCTCCGTCTTCTGTACCATCACGTTCAAGTGAAGCTTACGAGTAGCAAATCTCAATGAACATATATAGCCACACAAAAACTTACCATTTGTCAGCATCATCATAATATTCTTCTCCACTCTCATCATCACAGAAAAAACCATCACACTCTGCTTTATCGAATACAAACCCTATAAGCTGTGGCCCTCTCAATCGCTTTTTGATTCGTTCCTTGATTGCCGTTCCCTGATAAAAGCTCAAAAAGTATTGTCAGCATAAAGAGGATGGAAAAATCTAATTTCTCAAAAGCCTTAGAACCTAAAACATCCATAGTTCATAAACCAGAGAGAGATAGAGAGAGACTTAACCATTTTATAGCAGCCTTCCTCAAACATCTCAAGAAACCCAACAACCAATCGATCAGCATTCTCCACCCATTCATTATGATGCAGTTCAGCAGTTTTTGCTACTATTTGTATCTGCAATGTCCCATGAAGCAACATATATATCAACAATAAACAATCTTCAGCTAGCAAGGTAACTACCGGTTCCTTTTCCTGCATAGGCGATTTTATTACAGACCAAGAACAATAAAAAAGCTATGAATTACCAAGAATTGACATCTATAAGGAAAACATAATCCTTAATCATCAGGGTGGACCAAAGAATAGTATCATCCCATTCAAATCAATTCCAAAATGCAGTAAAATATTAAAACAGTAGAGTAACATGGGGTAAAAAATATATATACAGTGTCATTCAGAATGCTGTTAAGTGCTCCAATCCCTTGAATCACATTGAAATACAGGGTGTGGAAATTAAATTACAAAGCACTCAAGACAATGATTATATACAAACTGTACTTGAACTAACAAAAGCCACACTTATAAGTGGTTGGCAAAAAAATTATTATTTTGGGAAAAAAACAGTTATTGGCAGAAATGAATCCACATAGTGGATCCTGACTAATTTTCTCTAACAGATAAAGGCTTGATGATGAAGAATTAACAGGGAAAAATACTAATCAACCTCGTAATATTTTTGACTCATTAATAGTTTCTGTTATTCCCCAAATTTCATGAATAACGAGAAAAGAAATGATAGATAACTAGTTACCCTCATTAAAGAATCCTGCTAGACATTTTGGGGATATCTGACTTTACAGAGCAAACCTGCTACTTTTAAGATCCAAAACAAACTTCACAGTTTCCTATGATTTTAGTCACTAGAGTCCAAAAGCTCATCTCAATGAGACACAACCATTACAGCTGACCAATTTGAGAAATCAAGAATATTCAGCAGCACAATATTAATCACCCAACAAAATATTGAGAACAAGTCTTGAAGATCCTAGGACCTACAACTGTATGAATCAAGAGATATAAGCTGAATAATTAGGAAAGTAGATAAAAAAATTAAAAAAAAAAAAAAAAGGAACACCAAAGTTAGGCCTGATACGAGAGCTTCAAATTTGGTTGAAGAAACGTGGGCTGACCTGCCTGACCATGACAATAGTTGCTACCTAAACGATAATAAGATTCGTATATCACTAACAGAAGCACTTGCCACTTGAACTACATGCCGTAAAGTCAAGATATTAGTTTGTAATTCTTTTAAAGATAATTACAACAGAAATAAAATATCATACCTTTTGACCCACTTTCTCTTGCTGTTCCTTCAATTTGTCACGCAACCTTTTAAGTCCCATGTTCACCTTCAACCGCTTTTCCTGTTAAAGGAGGATAGGTATAAGAAATATTTCTTCCCACTTCAACCCAACAAAAAAAAAAAGGAATAATTTAATCTACTATTTCTAGTGATAGAAATGAAAAGAAGTAAAAGAGCCCTGATGCAACATACCCTCACATAGCTAACACCTAGTTCCTTCCTAGTATATCCGCGGTCCAAGTTACGCATCACGTACTGGTTATAGTCTTTAAGAATCCTCATTATAACATCTGATGTAGAGATCCCATCAGTCCGTTTTGTTTCCCAAAATTTTCCAAGGGACTTGACCTGTATAAATTTTATCCTAATCATTTATCCAGAAGGACTGGACATGCTTTATGACACAAATGAAATGAATAATTAATCAAAAGTGTTACCAGAAAAGGGTTAGAAACTACTCATCAGATTCTGGCCCGGGGGGGGGGGTACAGTCAAAAGTTTTCTAAAAAAAGGTTGAAAAACTGCATGAAAAATCATTTGTGAAGAGCTACAAGCAATATTGAGAGAAAACTCACTTTGGTTGTTTAGTCATACAAACAAAGGCAATATCAAATTAAAGAGTAATATAGCACATGCTAAAAAACAAGGGCCAGGAGGACATAACATCGAAGAGGACAAAAACCTAGATAGAGTAATATGAAATACCCAATTATTGCTGTCTATGGAAACAATAAAGGAAAAAAAAGCATAAAGAAAAAAAAAAACATATGGAAACGTCCACTATTAAAACCTACAAATTCATAGACATCCTTGCCAGCTCCACTTGCATCAGCATAGCTACAATTAAAGGGGTAAAAAATCATTAAAACATCTAATGACATGGTAAACTTATATCACATATGATACAAAGGGGAAAGAAAAACCAGGAGATCCAAAACAATTTGCATAATAAGATCTCATTTCAATTTCCAACTGCAAATCATCTTGTTATACAGAAGATAAAAGCTAGGCAAATGAAGCCCATTTCGAGAACAACCACCAACGATTGTTTGGGTTCCAATGACTCCATTGAGTCAAATTCAACAAACCCATCTTCCAACAGAGGTAAATTATTGCCCCAAGAATCAAATTTTAATCTAAAGGGAATAACTTCTGGTAGAAGACTGTTTTACCATCCTTGCAATAATACAATTGAAAGCAATTTATATGGGCCGGTTAACCTTACGGAAGAGAGTCGTGAGCCACATAGTCAATCTGATGCTTGTCAAGGAACTCCGACGTGATCACCCAAGGTGCATCAGGGATAACTTCATCAACCCATCTGTGCACAAAATCATTCGAAAATATGAGGACAATAAGTGGATTGACAGTCAATATGTGCCAAAAGGCAAGTAGATTCCATAACTAAGTAGCTAAATGAAAAGATGTCAAACCCAAACTTCCTTTTCTATTTTAAAAACTATATACAACTGCTTATTTATATATATATATATATAATAAACACTTTTTATTGCCCATCTCTGTACCCGTTATTATGGGGCTTTCACACCATTAAAACTTTACAAATACATGTTACTTGATGTACCATTTGGTTAGGAAAATGCTAACATTTAGAAAACACACAAGCACCAACCTGCAGTGACGAAGCGATTCACAGCGCTCTTTATCAGTCATAACAGTCTTGCCCTTGTACTTATGGGTGACTTCATCATTGCAGGATCCAACAAGAAGATATGTGTTTGGAAACCTATTATATAGCATTGAAAAAAAAAGAAAAAGAGAGGTGAGCACAGCTCTATCTCGCCCACGCACATATAAGCATGGAATACAGACAGAATATAGTTTACCAGCAGCAAAAAGTGCCCAATTCAAAGCAAATTATTAAGGAAAACATACACAGGTCTTAGTTTTGGTTTAAGCCTCCAAATTCCTCATGATACTCCACATAGATAACAGAATCAAAGTAATCTAATTTAAATATTCACATTTAACAAGAAGAACCCATCAAGAAAGAAGAGCATTATGTTGCAGAACATATGAAGAAACGCTACGCATTAGAATGAAAAAAAAAAAAAAAAAAACACGTACAAAGCCCAACGTAAATTCTGAATGAGTAAACAGAGAAATCGATTAAAGAAGTTATATCGAGTTAATTGGCACAACAAGGTACAATAGGCACAAACTTATTGTTTAGTCCAATTAACGCCCGCACCGAATTCCCATCAAGTAACAAAATTTTGAGATTTCAAACGAAAACAATTTCAGAAGAAACAAACAGAGACGAACAAAATTGGAAGAAATATATAATTCGAAGGAGATTGTACAGTTTCTTGGCTTGCTCGAGAGAACGGGCGTGACCGAAGTGGAAGAGATCGTAAATTCCATCTGCATATACTCTAACCGGACGCTCCGTCGCCGGCTCCGCGTTCAGTCCCTTCTCTTCCTTCATCGTATTCCTCAAGTAACTTGCTCTGAAGTAACGGTCGTGCGAACGATCGAACGATACTATTGCACTATTGCTGCCTGCACATTCCAAACCCACGTCACCACTCTTAGCAGTCTCCTAGTCCATACTGTGAGTACCATAACGTTCTTTATTTTCTTTTTCTTTTTTTGATAAGGCTATGCTACACTATAATTCGGAGTTATCCAAAAATGTAAATTATTTTATCTTCAATTTCTTTTCCTTTTAAAACTTGTGTACTATAATTTTATTTCAATAAAATCTTGATTTACTGAATCTTCTAACGAAAAAGATATTTGTCCTTATAATGCAGAGGTGTATAAACTAGATTTAAAGAGCATGTGATGGATTTCACATGCACTTTAAATCTAGTCCATATATCTCAACAATTGAGATAATTGGGATCACAGTTTTTGGGACGAGTAACACCATTGATTTAATAAGCTTCTCAAACTATTGATGATAGACTACTTGGTGTATCTCTGCAACCAAATCATATGGATTTGGAAGGGCAAAATAAATCGCATGGACTCAAAAGAGCAAAATCATATGGACTCGGGAAGTTTTAAGTTCGGTTCTCATTGGAGCAAGACCCTTATGACCACGCATTGGATTTTGACCCAACTTATCATATAGTAAGGTACTAAGGTGAGAAACTTCTTATATGCTAATGAGTTTAACGACCTGAGTTTAAACTCATATTAGATGTTCATATGACAAATTTGTATGGTGTGTCGTTCTAGCTTTAAAAAAATGTCTCAATTGCTAATAAATGTAAGATTACCTAAGTAATGATATAATTAATTGGCTTAGGGGGCGAATGGTAATACTATTAGAATTGAGAAGTGAGAATATATGTATTTACATGGAAATATGGAATAATCCGGAGCATTTTCACAAATTGTCTAGATGATTTGTTTCCTTTTGTTTTTTTGTTCTTTTTTTTTTTTTTGCTGTTCTCATAACTGGCGTTGACAGTGTGAACAACTTCAAAATTTTAGTCTAAATAAAGAAGTAAAAGCTTTATGTTCTGGATCAAGAAATCAGGTTCATTTACACAGTTTATGTTACAATGATCAACTCAACTAATCAAACAGAATGACTGTCCACCAACTCTAATGCTACATGAAGCTTGGAATCCCAAGTTTGTAATCTCCAAAAAAAATTGATCAGTACCAGCAATCTGCGACCTCATCTTGCTCCGGAAAACGCTGCGTCTTCGGTGGCGGCCCTGAGGTTATTGGATACCCTTTAAAACTGCTCCTCACAGGTTTGGCAATTTCAATATGAAGCATCCTACCATCAAATTCCTGATAAAAGAATATTAATCACAAGGCTCTCCAAAAGTGAATGCATGAAAATACACGTACCTGACTGAATGTTTTCTCAAGCGACAGAACACGAAATGAGAAGTCGAAATAATACCTCCTGATCCATATTCTCAAGGGCAAGGATGGCATCATCTTGACAAGTGTATTGAATAAATGCATATCCTTTGGACTTTTTTGTGGCCTCATCTTTGACAAGCTTAACTGCCATGGAGACAATAGTTTAGGGATTTTCAAGAGTGCACTGGAAGTTTCTGGTGGAATGAATTCAATGAAATTTCTGGAAGTTTTTGGGCGAATGAATTCAACGAAATTTCATATTACCTTCAGCTATCTGGCCGAAATTAGAAAATTCCGACTGCAGAGTACCTTCAGTAGTAGAATATGATAAATCTGCATCCCAATTTTAACAAATTTTAGATAGGTGATACCAAAAGAACAAAAGCAAATAACCAGATCAACTTAATTCGCAAGACATATTGAATATGAATGATATAACTGATAATGTAAAAGAGCATTGTCGTGTCTTCTAATCTACTTATCCTTCTCTCACTTTTATTACAAATTCTGTACACGATCAGTCTAATTTCGGTTTTAGATCTGATGTCTAAATTGAACTATGAAACCAAGAACAAATGCTCTAGACATTATATTGGAGATTCTGCAAATAAAGTTGGGTAGAGGCAACTTAACAAACTTGACGTTCCTTTCAGAAGCTACATAGTAGAATGCTAAGAGTAGGCATGTCCTAGTTCCAAAGAATGGCGCCTATGGAAAAAAAGTCAAATATTCAATCACAAACTACAAATTTATTCAAGATATTTCAAGTTCATTCATCAAATGTTCGTGTAGTTGAATGCAACAAACCCCTTCTCCACATCTAAGGAGTAGGAGTTTACCTTGAGTAATTTTTGTGAAAGATGGAGTAAATATAAATTAAAGTGTTCCAAGAACTTGATGACATACCCACTTCTCAATTTGAATACCAATTCACAATCCTAATCTTTCTTCAGAACAGTATACCATCCATTAATCTCCCATCTGGCTCCACATCAGCACTCCTCTACAATTATCAGCCAAACAACTTACTCCCTATGAACCATTCTGATAAACATAACAGGATACAAAAATAATATATATCTAGCATCCCCTTCTCCCACAGCACTCAAACTAAGCTCTATCTCTAGTAACATCCAGGTACCGGCACAAAGAAAGATGAGCAGCAAAGGCAAAAGGACAATTAACCTCCCTGTTTTTATATTATAAGAATGGAGTAGTAAATCGCCGTTTTTATAGTAAAGGACCTGTTTGTTCTTGACTAGCAACGGTTTGGTCCTATCAAATTCAATTTTCAAATTGGTGACTTGCAGTAAATAAGCACATCCAAGTCCTACAGCAATGCTTCCTTCCTGCCAATTTTCCACAGTTTCAGCCTCAAACCTCACAACTATTAGAAAAGTTTGGTCAACATTGCTTCCATAGGACCATAGATAAATAATTTTTATTAATATTATCATTTCCCTTGCCCCGGCAAGTTTCCCAAGCACCATCTTCCTGAACTTGACCACATAGTGCCACCCCCTTAAACCCTAAAAAGGTAAATAACTCATGCATAATGCTCCAGTGGGCAGGGTCAGGGACTGGAGCAGACCTTAATTCGTAGAAAGGCTGTGAACCCTACGAAGGGAAAAAGAATTGAAACTCAATTTTTCGAGGTTTTCAATTTGCTATTTTTTATGGACTATGCTTATCAGAATAGATGAAAGAAAGGGGAAAAAACCTTACTAGATAATCAAATTAGTTTCGTTAAGTCAATAAACTAAATCGAACGGCATAATAAGATTCATATGACAAAACCCAGGCATAATAAAATTCACGCGAGAAAACCCAGGTGGTAAATAAACCAAATTGACAAAAAAAAAAGAATCAAATAAATCAAGGTGCAGCGACTTTACTTACTTTTAATCATGATTCTGCTTGCGAGAGGATATTCATTGAGGCATGCTCTCAAATTCAGAGAATTAAACTTTGTACGGTATCTGAGAGGCGTGGCGTAGATGGGTATAGAGAAAGAGACGGTTGCAGCTCTGCCACTCATTCTCAGCTTCCGTATCCTGAAACCTGTGTGAGAAACCACAGTCGAAGCAGCTTCAGCCTTCAGGCGTTGCACGGCAGACCGGCAGGATATTTGATGGATGCAAGGAAACGGTGCGTTTTAAATAGGTAGTAAATCGAAAATCGATAATTACAATTTTAGCCCTAAATACTAAATAGTTTGGTTGAGGCGGCGAAGGCGCCAATATAGCCGTTACCCGCGTCCAGCTATATATAACGCTCTGCCTCTCGCTCACGCTAGGGTTTTTGGCGCTCTTCATTGATCTCTTCAAAATCTCGATCTTCTTCTCAATCTGAGAACCTCGACGCGACCTTGAGTCTTGGCCGTCTTCCGTCAACGCTAGGGCAATGCAAGAAGGCAGAGCCTATACTCGGACGCCGCTGTCCTTACTCTCGGCCTCCGATTGTCCGATCTCAAGGGAAGAAGCCTCTTCCGCCCCTCGTCGTGAGAATTTATCGGCAAATCCTATCGAGAGACTAGATATTTTCTCCAATTTCGCTTTGTTTTCAGATGAAGATCGCGATCGTGATCTTGATAATCTATCTCCCTACTCCATCTTCAAGATGCTCTTGAGATATATTTGGGAACGCCAACGGAGCCCTAGCGAGCTGGAGGCCGAGAGGCTTAGGAAAATTCGTGTCTTGATGAGTATGCGTTGATTTTATTTTGTTGTTTGATAATTTTATTTTCTTTCTTTTTTGAGTTGTTTGCGCCATACATACTTGTTTGTCTTTCACTCTTTATATTTGTTTTTCACTCTCTCCGCCTGTTTATGCATATCAATAATTTAGGTATGTTTGTGTGTTTGCATTTATATGTACATGCTGACAGTACCATTTGTTCTCCGAACGTTGATTTTCTTTTCTTCTTTTTCATTTTTTTTTAATTTTTTAGGCTAGGCACACCTGCTAGTCGTCTCTGTCAGTAGATTTATATTGAATGTGCAGATTGTTTGCCATATGCATCATCAAAATTGTTTGCCATGTGCATCATCCTTTGTGCTATCTTGTTCATATATGCATGTATATGTTAGTGTAAATCTTGGCATATGTGTGTGTTTGCCTGTTCTTTTAAGCAATTGAAGTTCTTGATGCTGAAGTATTCTCTGTTTTCCTTTTGTTATGATTTTTTCTATGCCCAAGATTGTCAATTTTGCTTTGGTGGACAATTTTTTTAAAGATTATTCTTTAGTTTATGTTTGTGTTTTTTGTGCCTTTCGGGACCCCTGCTGATAATTAGTTGAGCCTTCAATCTCTTGACTGTTCTTCTATTAATCTTAGATTGCTAACTACCCTTTAGTTATTTCTAAGCTGCTAAAATATTTCTTGCATTTGAGGATATTGATTGTCTGACATGGCAAGCTGATGAACTGTTATATTCTTACTGGAATTTGAGCATTTTATTGCCATTGATTGCTACATATTGCATGTGGAAATTTCTGTGCTTGGAATACACAATAGGTTCTTTTGAAGTTCCTTTACTTTCACATATGGAAGTTTGCTTCGATGGGAGAGACTAAGGGCAGCTTTGCGCTTGATTTTCAAGGAAGTCTTTACTATCTCAAACTTCTTGAATGCTTCTCGAAGTTAAGTTCACAATTGAACATAAGTAATATTCAGTCTTATTTTTGCATTACACCATTCATTCAGCTATTCTAGTCATAGCTTCTGGGTGGTTTAATATGTTTTCCTATTCATTGGGATAGGTCAATGGAGTAAGGTATTGTTTTTTTGGAAAAGGAAGGTAATTGGAATAGTTTGAACAAAGTTGTGTCCGACTTAACTCACTGGTTTTCTTTCAGGACTTCATGCTATTGTCTTCAAAGGAATTTGGCATTTGTTGCTAAGAAGATTGATAATATTTTACTTCAGGCGCTCGATAATGTGTGGGAAACTCATTCTACTGGAGGAAAACATGTTTTGTTAATGGATGCCTCAAGGATCAATCAAGGAAGATATTTCTTCTACTGTTCTGATATTGTTTCTTCTTACAATTACGCTATTGCAAACAGGTTGACATTGGTAGACTACCAATGTACCAATTGTAATGATGATTCATCTTCTACATTGGAAGATATTTATCCTATGTTTGACGAATGTGGTTAAATCTTGCAACTGTTTTTTGCGGTCTTTCTGGCGTGGAAGTTAAGGAAAGCGCTCCTATATTCTGATCTAATTCTGGTATGACTACAGTTTTTGCCTTTTTGGAGGTTCAGGTCAACAAACTTTTACCCCGTTACAGGCAACATGATAAAATTTCTATCATAGCTTATGCTTATTGACATTTTGTTCTACTTTTGACTGCATGAATTTATCTGTTAATTTCTCTATTTTGTATCTGAAGTGGTATTCAAGCACTAAAAATATCTCTGTGGAATAATCTGCCGGGGGTTCGTTGATCAACTTGCTTCCTTGAATCATCAATTCATCACTGAATCAGTTCCCCCAAAGGCAGATTTCAATGATTTCATCAGCAGAGTGATTCTCTATATGAGCTCGCTTTCCATGGTCCAAAATTCGCATGGTTGGGGAGGGTCGGTTTGACATGGAAAAGACTTGTAAAGCTCTTGTAATTCATTTTCTGTCTTGTCAATTTCTACTAGTTTCTGTTGCTCATATGCAGTAGAATCGTGCGTATAACTCTTCATTACTTGTTCACAATTCTCTTAAGTATCACTACTGGCCATTCTTCTTTGCAAGTTTCCCAGTATCATTACTTGTGTTTTCCCTTGACATGTATGTGTGTCTGTATTGATTCTACAAAAAAATTAAGAAGTGGAAATTACAACATGCAACCCTTGACATCTGTGGTTTTAGGAAAACATGTTGGAAGCTTCATCCTTAACACACACACCCCCCCCCCCCCCCTCTTCTCCTCAACACCGGCGACGAATATTCATGCCAATCATAATTCAAAATCATATAAGAGAGTATCAAGAATAAATCACATAAATGAAAAGTTAAATATATATACGAGACAATTCATTTAGATTAGTCAGTAATCATTGTGATTGAAATGTTCATATCCGTACCATTTATGACCAAAGCAGCACAAAGACAGTTCATACACAAAGCATTTATTGGAGGATGCTAACTATTACCCAACCTAGCTAGCTAGATCAAATGATCATAAAAATAAGAAATTAGATACATCATCATATATATATGAGCTAGAGGCAATCTACGGTACTTGAAAGAGAGAGAAATTGCTTTACCATCAATCGAGCCCTAGCTAGCTATATATATCATTGGAGAACAAATATTCCCTAGTAAGCTCATCCAAGGAAAAATCATCGAGGACAAAGTCGTCCTCAATCTCCACATTTGGAGAACCACTGTTAGACCCATCATTAGAAACTTTGTCAAGTATTTGTTCCACACTGTAATATTGTTGTTGTTGTTGCCGCTCATTTTGTTGACTCCAATTTTCTTGTTGGGAGCGTTGACGATAAAAATTTTCGTGAAAATTTGTGCTGCTACTATAGTTATGAGCACTCCCAGCACCAAAATTCAAGGTGATTGGACCCTTTTGGGTTGCAAATGAAATTTGTACTCTTGGGCATCCAGTGAATTGTTGCACAAGAGCTTGAAAATTTGCGGAATTGGCATTGAGAAGAGTGGTTGGTGTCTTCTTTGAAGCCCTAGACCTCCTTCGGATTGGTTTTGACACACACCCACTATTCCTTGGACTCAATTGATGTTGATGATGATCAATAGCTCTACATGCATGACTTGTTAGGGCCTAATAAGGTGCTATCGACCCCGGTCATCCCGGCCGTGGCGTCGGAGAATGGCAACGGAGAGTGAAAAGAGTCATAGGATTGCACCCACCGAGAAGAACCAGTGATGATGTCTTTCATGACTCTCCTTTTTCTGTGTGTTAATATGTGTCTAGTAAGTCTTGATATATAAAGAGACTGGAATGAGTAGTGAATAGTGATGATGAATAGAAAGTATTATTTCATTGTACATACGATGAAGGCTACATTTAGTTGGTCAAAGAGTTAAGATGCATGCATGTACAGTAGACCAATTTGAAGATAGAGACAAAAGAAATTCTGCAGGCTGCTGGTTCCTGGAAATAACACCTGCTTATGAGTTACGTCAATGAGATCGTCATGAAGAAATGGTAAAATCTTCTTGTTAACTCCAACAATTGGTCGTAAAATTAATTACTTACAAGTAAAGAAAGATTGCCAACCACTCAATGTTACCACGGTGTGTTTTGTGTTGTTGACTAAAAAGCTACCTTTGTTAGATTTTCATCATCAATATTTAATATGACATTGGAAATCCGAGCCCAAACAAATCAGGATATTGTTCGTTTTGGGCGATGGTTCTTATAAATTTGTTCTTCATGAGTAATCGTCATTGGTTTTTAGGTCCAGAAAATCTATTATTTGTATGAGAGGTGCTTGGATTTTATTTATATACCACTTAGTTCGATTATGTCAATCCGATATGAGATATACTATTGAGATAACATGATCATAATCATATTTAATTATGCAACTTCCTCTACATATTTTTTTCCTCTACATATTAATTATGTAGAGAAAATGAATCAAGTACATTGCTACACCCTGTGACCCCCAAGTTTATTTTGAATATGACTTAGATAATTAATTATTGATTGATTCAATTGTTGAATCCCGAAGTCTTAGAAAAATGTTTGCTCTTATTGGATGCCCTCTTTTACTCCTTAAAACCTCCCTTTTTCTCCTCCTTTTATTTAGGTTAGGGTTGGGAAAAGCCATGCCACATTGCCACCTACCATGCAATTTTTAATCTTAGTAATTAGATATGGCCTAAGATTTTTCTTCCTCGAATCGAATTATGTATGAAGGTCATTTTCATTTCTTTTATTGTATAAGTTTTGGAAAATAGTTTTACTAGTTCAATATTTTTCATAGGCTAAAATAGATATGGTGTGCTTTTGGCTCCGCACAATTTTTTGGATACTTTGTTATTTCATTTTAGGTCAAATACACTAAGAAGTCGTAAGGTGTTAATATCGTGAGTCAAATTAGGGTTTTCTAAAATGTTTATTCACAACCAACACGATCATCCTTAAGCCAAATCTAGATTAATTCCTACATAACTAAGTAAAGTGCAAGACCCACCTCAAGTATGACAGCTATAATACCTACTTTTACTGCTAACATCACATGCATATCGAATATTATGTCCACAACCACCACCTTAGGCCATCTGTCGCCCACTTGCTCCCCTTACTTTGCCTTCATCATTTGTTCAAGCTGCATTCCCAGGGTCGACCCCAAGGATTGACCAATCACAACCTTTTCTTTAGCTACAAGAATGCTAGGTTACCTACTCCAGACAATCTCGAGACTTGCATCCATCCTGTTTTAGAGGACAAGCTGTAATTAGTGACTTACTTATTCTTTTAGTCACTTATCACATCACACCCTCTTTTTGATACACAACTTTTGCAAATCTGTTTATTACAGATCATCCTTGAGATCTAACCTTGCATGCATGGTGTGATCATGTCATCATCATTTACTTTACATATATAAGCTATAAATACCCTTCTTTCTTCCTAGAGAAAGGAGGACAGACTCTCTCCTAGCTTACATCGTACTCTTTCCATTATCACCATCACAAACACTTAGTTTGATGCGCCTCCCTCTGCGGTCTTAGCCACCCGCATTTGCATCAACTATTGTTGATGTAAATTATCGACAATCGAATTGTTTGAAAATGATTGGGTAAATATAAGACAAGACAAAGAGATTTTACGTGGTTCGACGTTGAGCCTAGGTCCACAGTACAGAATGATATGATATTTTATTATCTCTTCAGATTACAGAGTAAGTCCCAAATCGGAGTCCCCTCCTTATAGCATGATGAACTCCTTCTATATTTATTTTGAACAGTTACTTGCAGTTGCGGCAGTTGGAGCAACTCTCAATAGTTGGAGCAGTTTGGAGAAGTTCATTGCAGTTGAAGAGGTTTACAGCAGTTTTAGATATAACCATTTGATATGGAACTACCTTATCTTCGGCTTCGTCCCATGATTATTGTTTTAGCCTTTGTGTATCGGCTGCTTGTGCTGTATCGGCTTTGTATTGCCTTTTTAGACCAAGTCCTTTTTGGACTGTATGTTTTGTGGTCTGATTGTTGTTGGGTTTTGTAGACCTAACCTCTGTGGGCTTTATGTTTGGTTTGACCCGTTTGTATGCAAATAGATTGGGTTGAACAGGATCCAAGTAATTGGTTGGGTTGAACAGGACACATGTAATTTATCAGGGTTGAACTTGACCCCTACAACTACAGGTCTTCTTTTGGCTTTCTATCCGTCATGCTGACTTGACCGTTAGAGCTTCTTTGGCCAGCAACCCCGGTGTCAAGACTATTCCAATTGTCTCTTGCTCATGTGTCTTGCAAGTTACTGGTGGCCCACCTTGACTTTTTCTTTGATTATAGATCGAACACCTACGATTGTTAATTACAAATTGGACTTCTTCTAATCAAGTTTGATAATAATGATTAATATACGTAGTGTTCACATTGTAGCCGACATATTAAGAAGTTACATCAGTATGAGAGCTAAGCATACACGTTAATTTTCTCAATCAATTGCTTTATTCCCTAATAACATACTCCCACCAAACCTACACAACAACAAGGACTTAAACTATATTATCTTGTGATGTGGAATCTTCAAAATTAAGGACCATTTTGCTTAATTAATTTTGCTTGTACACAAAGATCTTAACCAATCCGGTTAATTTTGAATAATATTCCAACTCTTCAAATACATTGAACATTTCAAAGACTCCCCCCCACCCCACCCATTGAAAGGCAGAGCACGAACCATTGACGACGTCGAGTTACTCAATCACAATTGCAGTCTAATGCTTGTGAATACGAATTCTAATTCCTCACAATACTACAAATACTAGTAGGTTTCTTGGAAATAGAGTAGTAAGGAATTTTTTTAAAATAATATTGTTCTTTTCTCGTGTTCTTATTTTATAATAAGCAAGATATGGAGGGCAATGCAGTTGCTTGAATGGGTAAATATATTATCTTCTTTTTTTTTAATGATTTTTCGTGTTAGGTGACATCAAATTAGTGATAGGATCACTAATTACAAGTTATTGCACAAACTGTCAATTACAGAAGATCTTCATATACACCTCGTGAATTACGAGGAAATGAGTGTGTCATGGTTCCTTTTTTTAAAATAAGTAATGAAGTATACATACATACATATATGTATGTATGCACCTCATACTACACATCTAGTCACAATTATTATTATCATCCAAGCCTAACATCAAATTATTTGGGGTCGGCTACAATAAATCTATTAAAAAGGGTTCTTTTTACAGTATTATGAGTTACATTTTTTTTTGGTTGGATCAAGTCATCATTTCAAGAAAAATAGTGCCTACGAGGGTTATTGGATTTGGGGGAGAAAGGGAAAAGGGAAAAGAAAATAGGGAAGAAATATGATTAGCAGCAAAGTTAATTTAAAAACAATTTTAATGAGTCTATGTTTTGGAGTTCAAAGTTTGAATGCAGTGCAAGCAAAGTTGATAGGGAATAGATGCTAGATAATGACCAATCTGTCAATATATAGAATTTAATGGGTCAAAAACATTATTTTGAATTTATAGGTCAACGTCAAACATGAACAAAGAGAAACAATAGTTACACATAAAAAAACTTATCGTCTTCCACCAAAAAAAATTTAAACTTACGGTTTTTTTTTTTTAATCGATAACGATATTATATATGTTTGTTTTTAGAATATTCAAAATGGATCTAAATTCAAGTCGTCAGATCCGTATATACAGAATTTTTCACTTCGCGAGATAATAAATTGAACCTAAACCCTAAACCATGCATGTCTCTGTACCTGATGTAGATGCCCAGAAGAGAACAAACCCTGAAATCAATTGGTATGCAAATAGTGTGGATATGATTACGATCTTTAGTGGGTGGTTGTTGGATTCTTCAGGAGGGTAAGGACTTGACTGATCCGACAATTTAAACACATTTATTCAACTAATCACACCAAAGGACTACTGTAGTAGTTCAGGCTACTTGCATGGGAAAGGTTTTGGAGCGACCTACTTTTCAATCTTTACAACTTATGAGAATTGTCTTATGTTTGAATTTACATCTTTTTTTGGAGGATGCTAACTATTGCGGCACAACCTAGCTAGCTAGCTAGATCAAATGATCATAAAAGTAAGAAATTAGACACATATATCACATCATGCATATGAGCTAGAGGCAATCTAGGGTTCTTGAAAGAGAGAGAAATTAACTACCATCAATCGAACCCTAGCTAGCTACATATATCATTGGAGAACAAATATTCCCTAGTAAGCTCATCCAAGGAAAAATCATTGAGGACAAAGTCGTCATCGATCTCCACATTTTGAGAACCACTGTTAGACCCATCATTAGAAATATTGTCAAGTATTTGTTCCACACTATAATATTCTTGTTGTTCTTGTTGTTGTAGGTACTGCTGATGCTGTTGTTGCTGCTCGTTTTGTTGACTCCAATTTTCTCGTTGGAAGCGTTGAAGATAAAACTTTTTGCGAAAATTAGTGCTGCTACTATAGTTATAGTTATGAGCGCTCCCAGCACCAAAATTCAAGGTGATAGGACCCTTTTGGGTTGCAAATGGAATGGGTGCTCTAGGGCATCCAGTGAATTGTTGCACAAGAGCTCGAAAATTTGTGGTATTGGCCTTAAGAAGAGTGGTTGGTGTCCTCTTTGAAGCTCTAGACCTCCTTCGGATTGGTTTTGACACACACCCACTATTCCTTGGACTCAATTGATGTTGATGATGATCAATAGCTCTACATGACTTGTTAGGGCTTAATAAGGAGCTATCGACACCCGTCGTCGGGGCCGTGGCATCGGAGAATGGCAACAGAGAGTGAAAAGAGTCGTAGGAGGATTGCACCCACTGAGTAGAGCCAGTTATTATGTCCTCCATGGCTCTCCTTTTGTGTGGGTTAGTATGTGTTTAGTGTCTCGATATATAAAGAGACTGGAATGGGTACTGGGTAGCGATGATGAAGATAAAGTATTATTTCATTGTATACATAATGAAGACTACGTTAAGTTGGTCAAAGTAAAGATGCATGTACAGTAGACCAATTTGAAGGTAGAGACAAAAGGGATGCTGGCTCCTGGAAATAACACTGCTTATGAGTTATATATGTCAATGCGATCGTCATGAAGAAATAAGTAAAATCTTGTTGTTAGCTTCAATGTGGTCATAAAATTAATTGCTTACAAGTAAAGAAAGAACGCGGCCACTACCCATGTTACTACCTTTAGTTAGATTTTTTTTCATCAAAATTTCATATAACATGATGATCATCACCATCTTTTTTGAAAATCTCATCCATACTCACCTCAATAATATTATCCGCTTTTGATTTATTGATTCTTGTGGATACATCGAGTCCACACCGACTTTGTTTATCATGGGTCGTCCCATTTAACAGTACTTAAGCCCAAGAAAATGGCTCATTAAGTAGTAGGGACTTAGGTTTTTCTTATAAACTCATATCACTTGAGTTATTCAAGCGAAGGGTGACACTTATAAGTCATAACTCTCCCCCACACTTATGGGGGTTGTTATGTTAAACCCAACAAGTAGACAGATAGACGCCCGTCCCACTAGACTGAGACTTTCCTCCGATACAATGTTGAAAATCTCACATCAACGATATCGTCCGCTTTGGGTTTATCAATTTTCATGGATATATCAGACTTGCATGACTTTATTCTTCCTGAGTTGTCTCGCTTACTGATAATTAAGCGCCCAAAAAAAAGACCTCATTAAATGGTAGAGACTTGAGTTTTTTTGATAGACTTGCATCCCTTGGTTTATCCAAACGATGTGTTATACTTTTAAGTCATAACAATCTTTAATTTTTTTTTAAAAAAAATACCACAAAAAATTATGCTTGTGATTGGAATTGAACCTTGGATATGCAACTTCCTTTACATGTTATAATGTAGAGGAAATGAATCAAGTACAATAGTTTACTCGTGTGCTCCCAAGTTTATTTTGACTACGACTTAATTAATTAAATTAATTATTGATTGATTCAATATTGTTGAATCTAAAAGTCCCATAAAAATGTTTGCACTTATTGGATGCCCTCTTTGAATCCTAAACCCCCCTTTCTCTTCCTATTATTTAGGTTTCTAAGGGTTGGGAAAGCCATGCCACCTACCATGCAATTTTTAATCTTAATAATTAGATATGCATAAGATTTTTCTTCATCGAATAGAATTATATATGTATAAAGGTCATTTTCATTTTCATTTCTTTAGTGTATCATTTTCAGAAAATAGTTTTACTAGTTCAATATTTTCCATAGGCTAAAATAGAACTAGTGTCCTTTTAGCTCCGCATAAATTTTCGGATAACAAGTCGTAAGGTATTAATATCGCGAGTCAATTTAGGGTTTGTCAATTAAAAATGTTTATTCTCAGCCAATACGACCATCCTAATTGTTTAAGCCAAATCTAGACTAATTCCTACATAACTAAGAAAGTTAACTAATTAAGTGAATATAGCTTGCTACAATTTTATCTTCAGTTAGGGCATGATTTTGGGTTTCCATTGATGGACAATGCAAATTCCTTAATTTCAAAATTACTTATTTCATTGACACGTAAGCATGAGCTTAAATGTTTTGATATTAAACAACAATATATGAATATACCTCAAAATATTCACTAATATATGTCATGATCATTTGGTGTTGTTAATTACAAATTGGACTTCTTCTAATCAAGGTGTGATGATAATCATTAATATACATAGTGTTCACATTGTAGCCAAGAGATTAGGAAGTGACATTAGTACTTTGAGCTAAGCATACATGTTATATATATAGTTTTCTCAATCAATTTATTTATTCACTAATAACATATTCCCACAAACACATGAGGACTTAAACTATATTATCTTGTGATGTTGAATCTTCAAAATTACGGACCATTTTTGCTTAATTAATTTTGCTTGGACACCAACATCCTATCAAATCTGGTTAATTTCAAATGCATTAAACATATCAAAGTTACTTAATCACAACTGCAGTCTAATGCTTGTGAATATAAATTCTACTTCTTATTTAGTATTAATTGAATCGATACAATTTATGAAAAAAATAGTTAATCACAATACTACAAATTAATATTAGTAGGTTTCTTGGAAATAGAGTACTATAATTTTTTTAAACTAATGTTCTTTTCTCGTGTTCTTTCTTTTTTATATATATATATAATAAGCAAGATTTGGAGGGCAATGCACTTGTTTGAATGGGTATATATATATATATATATATATAAAATCTTTTTTATAATTTTATGTGTGACGTGACATAATATTAATAGTGATAGGATCACTAATTAATTACTACAAGTTATTGCACAAACTGTCAATTACAGAATATCTTTATCCACCTCGTGAATCATAAGGAAATGAGTTTGTCGTGGTTCCTCTTTTAAAAAGTAATGAAGTGTGTAAATATATATATATATATATAGCTCATACGACACATCCGATCACAATTATTATTGTTATTATCATCATCCAAGCCTAATATCAAGTTGTTTGCGGCGGCTACAATAAATCTAAAGAAGCAAAGAGTGTCTTTTTTACGCTATTATGAGTTGTATTTTTTTTTTTTTTTTCAGGTGGATCAAGTCATCATTTCAAGAAAAATTGTGCCTAAGAAGAGGGTTATTGGATTGTGGGGGAAGAAAGGGGAAAATAAAGAAGAAATATATATATATATATGATTAGCAGCGAAGATATATAATTTAAAAACTAATTTAATAATGAGTCTGTGTTGGAGTTCAAAGTTTGAATGCAGTGCAAGCAAAATTGATACGAAATAGATGCTAGATAATGACTAGTCTGTCAATTTATTAGAATTTAATGGGTCAAAAACATTATTTTCAATTGATCACTGGTCAACTTCAAACATGAACAAAAGAGAAACAATGATTACACATAAAGAAACTTATGGGATTGGTGAGAATTGTAGCTAAAAATTGGAGTCATTCCTAGCTCCAAACTTGTCATTTTTTGTTTAAGGAGTTCCCTATCCTAGCCTCTTAGGACTTGCGACTATCCACATTATGATCAGGATTGGGATAGGCTGCTATTATTAAAAAAATAGCAGCCCCTACTATTCCTCATTTTTTGAGATATAAAATATTTTTAAAAATTCTTAAAAAATAATAAATGGAAATTAAGTATGTAAGATTTTGACATTTGGATCATGTATTATTAGACTATTGGATCTTTTTTTTAAAAAAACAAATAACAAGTTACACACTTTGCATCCAATGACTTAAAATCTATAGACATTTTCTTTAACTTAATTCTATTTTTCATTCAACAAAAAATACAGTATTAGATTCAAAATCATTTATATTTATTATTTTTTGAGAATTTTTTGAAAAAATTATTGATCTCAAGAAACAAGGGGAAGAAAAAAAAAAGAAAAAAAAGGCTTGCTATTTTACCCCATCCACCAGCAGCCACGCAACATATGCACTAGTTTTCCTTGAGTTTTTTTCTTTTCTTTTCTTTTTTTAATAAATATTATTTTTTATACATGAACAATTAATACACGGAATATATTAGTTTCACACCTCGTGATACGAAAACTGCCAAAAGGGTTTGACCAAACTTGGTTGATGATGATGAATACCCGGACAATATTTGCGCTGTCTGCTCAACATGTGTTTTTCTTTTCTCGTCTTTTCTTGAATAGAGATGTCTGAAACACATTGTCGACTTGACTGACCGACAATTTAAACACATTTTTATTCAACCAATCACACCAAAGGACTGTAGTTCTTTGCATGGGAAAGGTTTTGGAGCCTCCGACCCACTTTTCAATCTTTGCAACTTATTTGTCTTATGTTTGAATTTACATCATTTTTTTGTTGCAAAAGTATTGTGTGTTCACAGACGAGAGCTTCTCTAGTAGAAGTCACTACAGTTTTAAGCTGAAACGTCAAGGCTCTTTATCAAATCTAAAAAATTACGGATCCCACATTGACAAATAGATTGGACATATGTGATTAAGATTATAATTAGGATCCTTTTAACCCGGGTGTTGTGTTGTATATTATAGAGAGATTGGAAATTAGGGCACAGACTTAATGACCATGAATGTCTGCTAATATAAAGATCCTGTCAAGTCAAAGTCCAAGGTTTGTAATGCTATTCCTACCTGCATAGAGATACTTATCTAATAAGCTGCAATGACTTTTGTTTCATTCCAGTTGAGATCTTCAAGACATTTTACAAATCTCTTGTGGAACTTCAAAGTGACCGGACTGACAAGCCACAATGAAGACACAGGACCCCATCACTCACTCTTCCTAAATCTTGCCCTAACAGCCTGAGGCCTGCGACTTGATCCATAAGAGAAATCAATAGCCCTTAGAATAAAACAAACGAGCAAAAAATGAATGAAGATTACAATGCGATTATTGTACAGTTTCATTGACAAAAGTATGGGGGAGGGGGGGGGGGGTTTAACACCCCAGGGCAAGGTATATTATAGGGGTAAAAAATTTCCAAGGGAGGAAAAAGATTGATACAGAAAACTGGGATTACTAAATGAATCACACACCAATTTATTTCATTTCCAATTTCTCTTCCTATTGACTTATTGAGTTGAAACCTGGCGAATACATTTTCGATCCTCCTTCTACTCTACAATTATTTCTAATATGGCAGTAAGTCTAGGTTTTTTGTATAACCTAAGAAGTAAAGACGAGCAGACAACACTGACAGATGAGAGAGCCATACAAGCACCGGCTGCCCATGGTGGCAGCTTGATCCCCAGGAGAGGAAATAAAGCACCCGCCGCGATTGGGATTGCAACGAAATTGTAGCCCATGGCAAAAACATAATTCCATCGAATACGAGAGAAAGTCTTCCTTGAAAGGTCGATAGCGGTAATTACGTCTTCCAAGTTATTTCTCATCAATACATAGTCAGCGGCTTCGATGGCTACATCTGTCCCGGCCCCTATGGCCATACCAATATCGGCAGCAGCCAGAGCAGGAGAATCATTTATACCATCTCCCACCATTGCAACTACGCTTCCACTTTTCTGAAATGAACTTACAATATCTGCTTTTCCTGCTGGCATTACCTCTGCCCTAACATCTTGAATGCCAACCTGCTCAAAAGACGGACAAACCTCAGTATTTTGCTCAACTGGTTAATCAACAAGCTGCATTATTTGGAGTCAGGTTAAAAACATCAAGCAAACTCTAAGGGCCTAAATGGTATGACACCCCCCTCCCCTCCTTCCCTGGGGTGGAAGAGGGAGGACTTTTTCTTTCTTTCCCCACCTCCATAGCATTTAAAAATGTACGCAGAGTGGAAACTAGTTCTCTATATTTTCTAAACTTCCTTCTTTTCGTCAGAACTTGAACTAGCAAGAAATTACTTTTCGTGCTTGAAAGGTAAATACAAAAAAAAATGTAAACAAACCTCCTTAGCTACAGCTCTAGCTGTCCTCCAATTATCTCCCGTAACCATGACAGATTTCACACCCATCTTGCCAAGCCCCTCTATAACCACAGCAGCTTCTCTCTTTAATGGATCCGCAACCCCCAAAACCCCAATTATGTTATCATCATATGCAACAAGTATGCCAGTCTTTGCACTTTCTTCCAGTTCTACTACAAAATCTTCAACATGGATTGGAATGGCAATCCCACTTTCGGCCAGCAGCTTTCGGTTACCAACCTAATCAGGAAATAGTATCTTTGGATAAGCAACCATCAAAAAGTAATCATCCGAACATCTCGACCTTCATGTTATATTGAAGATTAGGAAAACATCTTCACATACACACACACACACACACACACACACACACAGAGGGAGAGAGACTCACCAAGATCCTTTTTTTGTTAATAAAGCAATGGACCCCTCTTCCAGGCAGAGCAGAGAACTCAGAGACATCAAGAAGCCATCCAGAAACTCTAGTCTCTTTGCTCTGGCCATGATAATCCTCATTTTCAGAAGGCTCGTCAAAGAAATGGAAATGGCGGGCATATTCCACAATTGCTTTTGCGAGAGGATGTTCACTGCTAGCCTAATCCATGAAAAACAAAAAATGCAGACAAATATTACTCCATGCCCTTAGTTGCACAATAGTTTATGAAGACCAACAAATTCCCAACCTCCTTGCAATCCCTAGTGGTGGTCTCCCTGAGGAAGGGAGGCACGCATGGAGGAATAGGAATAAGTGATGAGGAGATGGGAAACTAGACAGGAAATTATAATCACCTCTGCGGAAGCAACTAATCTGAGAAATTCTCCACGATCCAATCCGGAGAAAACTTTAGCAGTTGTAACAGTGGCCTTTCCTTGCGTCAAGGTGCCAGTTTTATCAAATATCACGTATTTAACTTTCTGAGCCCTTTCTAAAGCATCTCCTCCTTTAATCAATACACCATTATTCGCCCCAACTCCTGTTGCCACCATGACAGCAGTAGGTGTTGCCAAGCCAAGTGCACATGGACATGCAATCACCAGCACAGATATTGAAAACATGAGGGCAAAGACGAAGTAGTTGCCATTCTCAGGTAGCCAGTGTTTTGGGTAAGCTTCAAAAACTCCAGCTAGGTACCTGCACATTAAAAATCAAAGAACAACAAAATCAGAGATCCACTAATAAGAGACTCATGCTAGAGTAAGTAGGCGAATATGAACTTACCAACCCAAAAAGGTCAAAAGTGCCATTGCAACAACTGTGGGGACAAAAATGCTCGCCACCTGCACATCACAAAGTGAGTGGATCAAAACAAAAACCAAATAATGGAGATTATGCATCATTACCAGTGAAAGTGAAAAATATTGCTTGACGAATACAGCACAATAAAATTTGTGTTCATCAAATGAAGTTAAAGACAGGCTGCAGCATGCTGCGTATTCTCCATTGAGACACTGTTTGAAACTTTGATGAAGATAAACAACAATCTTATATAAGTCCAGCAGACATTATAGAGTGGTTTATTATTATTATTGTTGTTGTTGTTGTGATTATTATTATTGTTATATCCAAGTTTGTAAAAACTATATTGCTCGTAAAGCAACAGTAGCAATTTTGTAAGTTGTCAATAATAAAAAAGCATTAACTTGCTAAATCATCTCTTGCCGTTTTCACCAACTAACAAAAGGAATAAACAAATTTAATTATTCGCCAGAGTTAATTTTGCACCTACAGTCCACCTTAAAACTATCAACAACATCAACCAGCTACAATTTGACACTTAATTGAGGAATGAGCGTAGAAACTATCAACAAATAGGAGCCCATAAAGAGGTAATAAATTGTAGCACAGGTACACAAATTATATCAAGATGAATTTAAATACTTACAAAGTCAGCAAACTTCTGAATAGGAGCTTTTGACATCTGCGCAGTCTCAACTAAACTAATTATCTGGCTCAAAACAGTGTCAGATCCTACTTTACTAGCTTGTATGTGAAGAGCACCATTCAAATTGATTGTCCCACCAATAACAGACGAATTAACCTCCTTCAAAACTGGTGCAGATTCACCTGTTACCATACTCTCATTGACATAACTTGAACCCCATACAACCACTCCATCAGATGGAACCTTAGTACCAGGAAGAACTTTTAGTGTATCACCAGGCTGAATTAGCAAAGCGTCTATTTCTCGTTCTCCAATGAGACTTCCACCTACAAAAACAAAAGAATCAAAAAAAGAAAGAACTACCCAGCTGTTTCAAGACATTGGAATGATACAGAACAGAGAATCTAGCAGTTATTTGCTTAGTTTTTTTGTAAGCTTTATCAAAAACATGAAACCACAAAAATCTCAAAATAATTTAGTTTCCTTTGAAAAAGTATACCTTTGTCTTTGACGACCAGTAGTGCCGTAGCTGGCGCCAGTTCTACTAACTTCTTGATAGCATCTGAAGTTCTTCCCTTCGCAAGACACTCCAAATATTTTCCCAGCAAAATAAATGTTATTAGCATAGCACTTGTTTCAAAGTATGTTGGGGACCAAAAGCCAGTTACTGCACCATATAGTAGTGCACAAACAGAGTAGAAGTAAGCCGCTGAAGTTCCCAATGCAACCAAGACATCCATGTTTGTAGAGCCATTTCGAAGAGCTCGGCCAGCTGCAACGTAGAAACGCTTCCCAATAACAAATTGAACAAGACTCACCAATGCCCACTCCAACCAATCACCCATTAGGAAGGGTCCACATCGCCAGAGCAATGAGGAATACAAAAGCGGTATGTGTGGACAAACTACTCTTATGAGAAAGATAGGGATCTGGATTACATGTATTAAGGGCAAAAATCAATACAAGTTAAAAACCAGAAATAATTCCTAGCTATTTATAGCCTACTCTTCATATCTTGTAAGAGAATTCAGAGCATGAATGACGAATCCATGCCTTTGAGATGACATTTTGATAAATGTCTCAATATATTATATATTTTCCTGTCGAGTTGGTACAAGATACCTCAAGATATGAAGACATACATACAACAAACACACACACAAACACATTAAACATAATTTCTTTTGCACAGAGATCAAATGATTCATGTAATTAAAGATTGGATCTCTGAGAAATACGAAAAGAACAGAACAGCAAGGAACAAAAAATAAGGAAATATAATAATAGCAAAACCATGCTCATTTGAGATAAATACTCACACTGAGAAAAAGACTGGAGCGGAATAATTGGAACATCTTCGATGCTTCGTCAACATCCCTAGAAGTCGTTCTTGCATAAGGATTCATAACACGGAGTTTAAATCTCCCAATGCTTCCTCCCTCAACTCCATCAACTAGTGCTCTAGAACTGACCACTTCAGGATCAAAGAGAACATCAAGTTCTCCTGACGTCCTATCATAACGAAATTGTCTCACCCCACTCAAATTGCTAAGAATGCCTTCCAAGAGCTGGGCATCCATCTCACTGAGCACCCCTGCAACCCCTAGTATGATTTTATCCTGCTCACTGCTCTGTACGAGTGAAGCTTCGAAACCAGCATCTTCAATTGCATTGACTATGTCATTTTTACTAGTCACAGTAGGATCATACTCCACTTCTCCCAGTGAAGTAGCTAAGGCAACCACAGCCCTTTTGACACCAGGAAGATCTCGCAGAATGCCTTCAACAGAGTTCACACATGCTGCACATGTCATCCCCCCTATAGTGAACTGCCCAACTAGGGTCCCATGAGACTTTGTCCCGGATTTAGAGGGTTCTGTCAGAATCTCTGCCTCAAACCCGGCATCTTCAATTGCATTCTTGATGTCATCATCCTGTAACAACAGAATGACTGAATGATTCAATACGCATATGTTAACAGCACAAAACAAATACCATATAGAAAACAGGCTAACTAAGTAACTCATTTGAAAGATATCATCTCATGAAATTGCTTTGAGCAGAGACAATGCATAATCCAGTTGAAAGAGCCCATGCGGCTCCAAAACAGAAACCAAATCAAATTCAAAGCAACTCAAATCAAGCCAGTCGAGACAAATAACACTAACCTTAACCAACTTGGGGTCAAATATAACATCAGCCTTGTTTTGAAGCAGTGCAACAGAGGCCTTAAGCACTCCATCAACATCCATTAGAGCAGCCTCCACTGAATTCGAGCAAGCCGCGCAGGTCATCCCCGTCACTCTCACCTGAATTCTCCTCATCCCTTCCTCAATTTTATCTTCCCCCGCCTCATCATAAGAATCCAGAAGCCTCGCATCCTCAAGGTCGCCCGTATCCTCGCCGTCCACCAGCTCCTTCCGTCCTCGTCCAACTTGAGTCAACTGCAGGTTCCTCAGACTCAGCGGCGCCATTGTCACAGAGCGAGAGAAACCAGACCAACTATACCCTAGAAAAAAAAAAAATCAAAGACCACAAGAATACTTTATGTAGGCAGACGAGTAGACGGTAAGAGAGGATTTCAGAGGGAGAGAGGGGGGGAGACCAAGAGAGATGGATGATGCAGCGATTTTTGTAGGCCAAGGTAGGTGGTGGAGGGTGAGGGTGAGGGTGGTGGTGGACCTGGTGGAGGTGGATTTTTTAATATTCGAAATCTGACCCTGAAAATCCGATTTATTGCCGGATTAGGAACGTTTTGTACTTCTTCCATAGTTGGTTTGTACTGCCATATTGTCTTTTCAACGGCTTCCTATTGTGTGAGGGCAATTTAGGCAATACAAAATTGTTGCTTCCAGTATAAGATATTAAGATCCTCCCATAATTGGTTTTTTTTTTTTTCCCCTTTTCGGCTTTTTCATGGGCTTGATTAATTTTCGATTATATCAATGTTAATTTTTTAATGATTAGAAATTATGGTTTCTTGGCTCCTGAATCATACATGGTCATTTTGTAAGAGCAATTGTAATGATGCATTTTAGGGGGCATGGATAGCTTTTAATGTCTTATTTGTTGGGTCATACCGTCATAGAGAAAAAAGGGTTTCAATGGAGCCAATTTGTTGGGACCAATATGGGGAATGACAAAACTCATATCTTTATATTTACTCTTCATGTAGGTCTCACCTCTAACACACTCACATTTACACAAAAAAATCAATATCGGGTATCTATACCTAAAATAAAGTCAACAAATTTACATTATCAATATATTTTATTGACCTAGTCACATCAACAAAATATCTAACCATATCAGCATCTTCCAATACATTTTATTGTCCCAACAAAAAATTACCACTGCAAGTGCTCTAAGATTGGGTAATATAATTTTTTTGGGTATTTTGATTATCTTATTTTTGTAAATATTTTGATATTCGAATAATTTAAATGTGAATAGTTTAACTTAATCTCCACGTTTGGAATATTCTAACTAATTCAATTATGCTTAAATTACTATATATTAATATAACCTTATTTGTTGTTAACTAATTAATAAACAAAATTATTGAATAAATTGTTAAAGAGATTACAAAATTTGATCTTATTTTAAAATCAAAGGTAAATGAATACCCTTAAATAATCGTTTCTCATTGCAATTTGGGGTTGGATGCCATGCTAGTGAGTAAATGTCTCCAATGATGGGGATTAAAAAACTTGTCATAGTGGCAATTGCTAAGTTTTTCACCCCATAGAAGAAAAAAAAATTCTCCAAATAACATATAAATTTAACTCTTTAGTGAGGAAATATTGTGCTAATTAATTAAATAAATAGCTTTCCACATATGGATTAAAGATAAGATATTAAAGAAAAAAGGAAGAAAATCGAAATGAAGAAAAAAGGAAAAAGTAGTTTTGAAGAAAAAGTCATTTTGGTGGTGTTGACGACAATGTCAAGTTTGTAGTACAATAGGGGTATTTTTGGGATTAAAAAACGTAACAGAGAAGCGTGTGTAATTGTCTTGGTTCTTGACCAAAACTTAATGAACAAGTCCAGCTTCTCCGTTTGACTGTAACGTTTCTCTTACTAAAAATAAACTCAAAAAAGTTTCTTGAGACACCGGGCCCATTAGTTGAAATGATAAGAATGGTGTATATCATTCTGATCACCAGAATTCGAATCCTCCTTCCCCGTTGTAAAAAAATATAAATAACTTTCTCGGGTTCATCTCTCACTTCTCCACCAACTTCGAGTTGTTCACCGCGTTACTAAATATGCATCACCCTTCAGCACAATCTTTGACAACCCATGATTTATAGCTTATATCACTGTCAATTAAGAGGCCACAACTTCTCCTAGGGGTGTAATGGAGTAGTCAACTCAAGTAGATCGGACCACAAATCTTTGTAATGTCCAGCTTGATAGTGCTAGACGAGTTGTCGAGTGGCAACATGGCTAAGTCTCTTGTCCCCATCGTCTAGAGGAATATATGAAATACATAATATAATATGTCAAACTTTTGAAACTAGTAACAAGCATTTACACGAATTTTGAATTGTGTAAAAATAACTAAAGGAAAATGACTATCCACAATGAGTTGTTTCATGCTGATCGTGAAACAACTCAGCTACTCTAGATATCAAATTGTTACGTTTAAAATATAAGGGATTGAGTTGTAACAAATCGTAACTGTTAGTGATAAAAAAAAATAACATTTACCCAGGACCCTCATTCACTTTGTCGACCAAGCCACCACCTTGGTGGTTCAATCTTTGCATATTTTGCATTCATGTGTGGATTTACCATGTACATATCATATGCTTTGTGGATTGGATTATTCACAATCACTAATTCATAAAGCAACAAATGTATATCTCTAGTCGGATGATCAAAGTTTTTGGGCAAGACATGTAATTGAGTGACGATGTGACAACCCAAAAAAAAATAAAGAAAAAGATGACCTTTCTTTTTCGTTTTCTTTTATGATACGAAGGTAAATTCCGTAGTGCAATGTTCAAAAGATTGTTCTTGGACAAGAGGAGAAAACAAAACTCACAATTGGAAAGATGACTTCTTTTCCACTAACCAAAAAAATAAAAGTTGAACCAAGAAAACACAATCAATCTTCCACTAACAATTACAACACACATCATCCAATGAAATATACAGATTTACAGATATCCCTAGAAAAGTCACGTTGTTCATGGAACTGATGTGTCCCACACCACACGTTATATATATATATATATATACACATATATACATATTACACGAATCTTTTACGTTTTTTTAACAATTGATGGCATCTCTAATAAATATGGATATGTACTGCATGCATTTCAAAGCTATCTGTATTTTGTACTATCAGATCTTTAATTGTTTTATATTGAGTGGAGGAGAATTTTAAAATTTTTGACAGTGCTATCTAATTAGTTAATTAGTTGAATTCTATGATAAGATACATTTTTGTTCAGCTAGCTACCATCAAATTAATTAAGGTGATTTTGGGTATTTAATGTCAAAATCATATATTATTGTTGTTGGAGAGGCGTGAGCAGGTCATCTAAAACAGACAGTAGGTGCAACCAACCTCTATTTTCTTTTTATTATCAAGAATTAGTTATCATCACCTACGACTTCAGTTTAATTAGCCCCAAAAAATAATATCAAAAAGCAAAAAACGATCAGGGACTTGGCAATTAAACATTCATAGTGGTGACTCCACTTCCACTAAACTAAAAAAAGGAAGAAAAGAAAAGAAAGATAGTGAGAGATAGAGCAATCAGGGAAAAAAATCATTTTCTTTCTTTAATTTTGGACCAACATTAGGGAATTGACATGCATGAGAGTTTGGCTTGGCCACAATAAAATTATCCATCACACTAACCTTTGAATAAAGATTGTAAAGTTAGTGGTTCTCGATTTGGTTGTGAGTTCTTAAAGACTCATACACCAATGAACATGAAGAATTGTGAGTAGTATATCCACTAAATCCATGCATATGACTGCACCACAATATGCAGAAAGTTGACAATCGTCCTGTTCATATATCATTAATGTATATATCAAGCTATTTCGACTGTGAATTAAGAATATAACTTGCAACAGGAATCCCGAATAGCTCAGTTGACGAGTTGGGTTGCATGTAATCTCGAACTCTGAGTTAGAGCCCCAACCCACTTTCCTCTTTCCTGTTTAAAAAAAAAAAGATGAAGATAACTCGCGACAACCAAACATGTATTTATCCGGCTCTTTTTTTTTTTCCCCCTTCATTTGGGCCGTAAAGACATGGGCCGGAGGGTGAAAAAGGACTGGGCTTTATTGACATGTCCATCAACTCTCTCGAGTCGCAGTTGGCACTCACCGGGCCCTTCAATTGTGATTTGAAAGTCCAATTCCGACACGTCATCCTATGTGGCCTCCATCCCCATCTAAAGAGCCCTTGCTACACGTGGCAAGATCCAGTGCACTCGGCAACTCTCCGAAAGACTTCTAAAACCATACGGACAATCATAAACCCTAATAATAACAGCAAGAGAGGAAGAATTGGTAACTCGAGAGACAGGGAGGGAGACGATGAAGGGACGTTGCGCAATCCGTCAGATCCTGGCACGCCGAGGCGGCGGCTGGACTCGTTCGGTTTCATCTCCTACTCCTCTGAGTGAAACCCTAGTTTCAATTACTTGCAACACCGGAAGCACAATGTCGCAACCCAATTTTGTTACTTCGAAGTTTGTGTCTACCGGTGCCTACATTTCTAACAACATCACCAATACCCATTTTCAGTTCCGTAGAAACTTCTGCACTCCCCCACGTATGCGTCCTCCTTTATTGATTCTTTTAGCTTTCCGTGGTTTCTGTTATGCTAACAAGTTTATATGTTTTAGGGTTTTTCTGTTCTTTTTGGTAGGATTTTGTTGCTGTTGTTTTGGGATGGGAACAATGGGAGTGAATTGTTTTCTTAGAAAAAATTTGCTTTCAAGCCTACAGTGTTTTTGGTGGATACCGAGAAATTGAATGTGCTGCTGCATTGTGTTCTTTGGGCATAGTGCCTTTCTTGTCGTGATTAAAGCTAAATGTAAGCCCAGTCTTCATCCACGTAGAACCCGTTGGAGATTGAACATTGGTTCTAGAATAAAGTTTTAAGCTGTCAATAATTAGTGTTGCCTGGATCTGACAATGGGAAAACTAGTATAGTTTGATCACTTTGATGGCTTCTGGTGAAAAATGAAAGAAATTCTTGCATGAGGAAGAAGAGAAGTATGGAATCTTGAATACAGTGATGGTTGTAGTACTTTTAGTCCTCTCAGTTGTGTCCCTAATCCCTATACAAGCGTATAGGTTGCAGGACATTATGTTTCTTCACTATAGTACTATTTTCTACCTATTGATATACCTTTTTGCCAATAGTTTTCTGTAACTCTGTTGCTTGGAAGTGTTTTTTATCATACTGAAGAATCACACACATTGGTTTAATTACATGATTTCAGCCCCTCCTCCTAACCTGGTCCTTGTGTCGTCGGAGGAAGAGTTAAACAACTACTTTAAAAAAGTTCAAGGTATATGATTATGTATGTTTCTTTCATTTAAACTGAATGTCTAATCCTTTGTTTCTTACAAATTCTCTTGAATTTAAATGTGATAGATGAATCTGTGCCAGCAATTTTCTACTTCACTGCAAATTGGTGTGCACCCTGTAAGTATCCTGTTTATTTGTACTTTGTTTATTTGAGCAATATTCCAACTGTGAGATATGAATTAGTGTAGTTTGTCAGGTAGTCCTTTTTATATGAAAAGGCGATTTGGTTCATATTATGGCCCTTTTTTTTTGTGCAGGCAGACTTCTAGGTCCTATCATGGAAGTGTTTTGCAACAGATACCCTCATTTGACAACTTATAAAATTGACATCGACAAGGTGGGATGGGCTACTGGTGTTGGGAAAGTTTTATATTCATTTATTTGGATAACTTTTAATGCTCCAAGTCATATTATATCAAACAATCATACAATTGTTTACATTATTGAAAACCAGTTAAATTCTGCACATCTAGACATTCTTTTATCAGTTTTTGGTGTATCAGAAATTGGGTGCCTTGTATTCACATTCAACAATGTTCTTTTGGGGATTATTTATGTATAAATAAATAACCGCTCACCTTACGCAATCTCCGCCTCGTGGCCTGGTTGATTACAATCCAGCTTTAATCCCAATCCAATTTGGCCCTCTAAAGTAGCTTTTAGAACTATTGAACAATTATACATTGTTGGCTTGATTGTTCAGCTTTCCATTTTATTGTCTTCTTCCTCATAATTACTAGACAAAAGGCTTCCTCAAGGCTCATATGAAATTCTTCTTTCATTTCCATATAATTAACTAGTCATGCATGATAAATTGACGGTATCTAATACAGTTATCTTTGTGCAGGAAGGCCTTGGAAGCGCATTGGAAAAGTTAAATGTCTCCTCTGTGGTAAACTAGTCCAGTCTATTTCAGTGCAATAATGCTCATATGCAACTCCTGGAATCATATCACTTACACTAGTGTGCATCTTTGTTCTCATTCCAAACTTTCCATGTATCATCATGTTTTTGCGTGTATTCCAAAATTTTGGGATAGCCGCTCTCAAAATGAATGAGATCATGCTCATCAAATGTGAAAATTCTCATTTATAGTTTGCAAAAGAAAATCATCAAATCTATTATGAGATTAATACTAAAAAGAAAGGATGTAATTTGTACTAACCTACTTCTGCTGGAACATTAAGGCTCTTCTGTAGTAAGTTTGTGAGTGTTGTCCTAATTTTGGCCACTAATTTCATATTTTTGATATATTCTTTTGAGCAGAAGCCAGCAACAAGATGATTCTTCTGTGACATCTCTAACCATGAGATAGTGGTTATCTGTGTGACAGAATACTTGCTAAATCATGGAATTTTTTTCTTTATATTTGCCTGCAATTTATGCACCTTTTAAGCAGTCGTCACTCTTTTGTTTGGAGGGGAGGGGGAAATATTGAAGTCACTATGACTGATAAATGATAGGTATTGGTTACATCAAACAAAAAGAGAAGCCAAGTAAGTCCTTTTGAGCTTGGGAATACCAGCTAATAATATGAAAATTAATGTCATTGCTTGGTTGAATAATCTCTTATGTTGAAATCCCTAAGATATTGTGACGTACTTCATGCAATAGTGTTGCTGTAATTAAGTCTTGTGTGGTACTTATGCGCCTCTCTCTGTTTTTGGCTTAAGCTATTGATGATTAAATCATTCTAGCTAGATAAATGGGAACATAGATGCTTTCATTCTCTCTCACCCACACAACCCCTTGCATGCGTAGTCCATAAACAACGAAGCAAAAGCTCTCTTGCATGTACCCCACACATGTGAGGAAAAAGTGAAGGAAGAGAAAATTTACTGATTTTTTTCGTGTGCTGCAGCCTAGACTCCACTTCTATCAAAATGGTGAAAAGCGAGAGGAGATTGTTGGAGCTGATATTGAACGCTTGAAGCACACTATTGAAAAACTTTACACGTAATTCTTGACCTTGCATTCATCATGTATATGTTTGTGTACATAGTAGCAGTATTAATATTGTTGTGCTTACTGAACTACGCTCATTGGGGGGGGGGGGGGGGTTAGCATCGCAGCTTTGAATGGTTTGTTGATTTTTTTATGGATCGATTTTTTATTCTTGTTATATATACCATGGTTTCAACTTTTCCTTGTTGATGTTCGGGTGACAATCAGAACAATGTTTGGGATCATTATTAGGCTCTTGAAAATCTCGGTTTTTCAGTCGTCCAATAAATTCATGGTGTGAAAGAAGTATAACTATCTGATGCAATAAAGAGAACAAATGATATATCATCGATTCCCGTATTGCAAGATGACTCGTATCTGTTTTGGGTTCATATTCACTGAACTTTGTACTTTCTCCCTCAGAAACTTGTGAGTCCCTTGTGATTTTGTGCCATTTTAGGGTTTTTTATTATTAATATAGCCATGAGGAAAAAAAAGAAGCTGCCTATGACAATTCAGAAATCAGTATTGAAATCATATTCATCAACTTTGTTAGTGACTGTCAGTTCAATAATTCAAAATTATTGAAATAGTCCAGTATACAGTGCGAAGGTCCCAGCAGATAGGTGAAGTACTCTGTCAGTTGATATTTTCGAAAGATATGAATTTGTTCCTTTGCGGTGTTATTGTTGCTGGTTTGTAGGATGTCCTCAATTTAAGTCATTGTTGGAGTGTGGATCCCTCGTATACATTCATATTTATCCAAAAGCTTTATTTTTTCTTTCAAGTTATACTTAACACATTGGATAACTTCTTGAGAAAAATATGATCTTTCAAAATATTTTTTAAGCTTGGGTGACAATTGAGTGAAGTAATTTGAGACATATGCCTCAAAATAACTGAATACAGTCTTTGTTCTGCTTGATATGGAGAATTACAGATTTGACTTTATCTATATTGGCTCAAGTGATTTATGTTGCTCGTTAGCCGAAGTCTAGAATTTGATAAGTCATAAGTGAGAATTAGGTGCGAGTCATCTTACACATTGGGCTTGCTTGATTGATTGAGATTACTCTACATTAAGTGATAATGAGTTTTTTTTTTCCCACTCTCAGGATTCAGCCGGCTGAAGACGCTGATGGCAAATGATGAGATATTTAGTATTAAATGGATTTTTGTCTGTTAGGCCTATCTTTTTAGGTACAAAAGAGGCTATTTAAAATTTTTCAGAAAGACGGAGGCCTGATTCTGGTACTAGAAATTATTATATATGAAGTTTAAGAATCTCGTTTGAGGAGAAAATAATGCGTTATGCTGTTGTGCTTTTGAAGCATATGGTAGGATGGCTGGAAATGGTTTTCTGAGTCTTGAAGTAAACATTAAACTGATGGAATGTGGGCAAAGAAACAGTTCCATAATATTACATTGTTGGACATTGAACCTGGTCTTGGATCCAAAGTCTAGTATCTGTATCTGTACAACTGATCAGGCCAGGTGAGATGAGTATATATATATATATATGTATATATATATATACACTCCCTCGCTATTATCGCCGTATTATGAGAGAGGTGGAAAGCTAATCCGCTGTAAGCTCGGCTACCCCGCCCCCCCTGCCCATCTGGACCAGGGTTCAAGTCCAGTTCGCCCACACAAGTTGGGCTTGATTGCTTCAAGTCGACTCCTTGTCAGTTTATTATTACTGACATAAACATTGTTCGTCCAATGCTTAAAGTTAAAAGTAAAATAGAGCATGCTCCCCCGCTCCCTGCCCATCCTGACCAGGGATCAAGACCTCTTCACTCACCCAAGTTGGGCTTGATTGCTTCAAGTCGACTCATTGTCCAGTTTATTATTACTGACCTCCCCTTTGTACGTCCAATGCTAAAGTTAAGTAAAATAGAGCATTATTGATTTGCAGTGATAACGCTGCCACCAAGACCCATAGAGACTTTTATGCCTCATGTACGAGAATGGAACCCTCCATTTTGATGAAGTTGAGATTTACAGAGGAAAACACAAGTGAAAATAAAAGAAGCCTCCATGTACCTCCTTGTGCAAAACTAAGTGTAAACATTTATGATGCCAAAACTTATTAGAGAATTAAAAGGAGGATCCAATAATTGTGTCCAAAATGTAGATTTTTTTGGGGTGATTTTGGCTTTTGTGAGATTGTTGACACATAATCTATAGGTATAGCTAGCTAGGGGGTAAGAACAGGGCTATATGAGAGTAGAGTATCAGAAGTAGTGATAGTAGGGTCAAAGGGAGAGACCAATAGTCAAAGGATTGGGACAATGATAGCCTCTGGAACATCTGATGGTTGGGGTCCATTTCCACCTTCACCTCTGTTTACAAATTGTGGTCTGAGTGAGTGAGTGAGTGAAGTCATGAAAGTGTACCTTCTCTCTCTCTCTCTCTTTCCCCCCATCTGAGCAACCATTTCCTGCCACTAACTCTTATTACCATCATGTCCCTCTTGATGATGTAGAGTATAGTAAACACAGTAGTACTACTAGTCCAAGAAAGTCTACCCAGCTCCTGATACCTTCCGTATTAATACATTCAAACCCCTGATCTCTCCATTCATCTGCATGTATTCTTCCACTCTGAATTTAACACTCCCCCATTGGTTCCATACTTGCTCTTGGTTGCTGAGTCCGAATTAAGGATTCTAATAAACAGGAACCTTTGAGAATTGGTAGCTGTCATTAATGGAAGATTAAATTAGTTCGTTGGATATAGGCATATATTGGTAGATTAGTAATACAAAAGAGAAGTAAGCCTTATTTGGTTGTCCACCGGTAACAAAGATGTCACATTACAAAACATATAAGCCGCCAAAAGAGATATAGAGATAGAGAGAGTGTGATGCTAGCCAACTCAGGCTGTCTGACACTATTTCAAGTATGATAGGGATGCGTGATGTGTATAATTTGATGAGACTAATTAAGCCCACTCTTTCTCCTTCTCTCTCTATCTCTATCTCTATCTCTTTCTCCCTCTAGCTCTAGCATAAGAAGTCTCATCTGTCTAGGCCCCTTGCTTCTGCTTGTAATGCATAAAACACAAGATTCCAGAGGGGTGTAGAGTCTCTATTACAAACATGTCAATCATTGGGAACTTGAACAATTTCATTTATGTATTTTCTCTTACTCCCATCCCATCACTACTCACATGCCCCCCTATTTCCACTAGATATTTCCATGCCTCCCAAACCACAAACAACCGTTATTCAGGTGCCCATTACTGCCTCCTATTCATGGCTTCTCCCCTAAACCAAATCTAATAATGAATGTCTCTATACTCTATACTTAGTATACTAGTACTATGTTGTATAGTGAATTTGCTACTAGTATCTCATAAATTGAACAATTCCTATTTTGCATGGATGTAGAGACAAAAGTAGTCAAACTATTATCATACCTGCAGCTGCATGCCCAAGCAAATTTGAATGGGGGGTTTTCGAAGTGAATGTTGATTGGAGTACTGCCCAACCAGTTTGATTGGGTACAGTGAGTCTGCATCACGAGCCCCTTTGTTGATTGGCCATCTAGTTCTTGTCCTGGGTGATGTCATAACCATGACAGATGATAGTAGAAAGTTCAAATTTTTAATTTCCTATTATAGTCTCTCGTCCACCTCTTCCTCCTAAACTAGATCTAGACCAAGATCGATTCTGCAACTGGTTTTCTGCTCCGACTAGGATCGATCTACATGGATTCAAGTAATTTCCTATGATAGTCTCTCGTCCACCTCTTCCTCCTAAACCAGATCTAGACCAAGATCGATTCTGCAACCGGTTTTCTGCTCCGACTAGGATCGATCTACATGGATTCAAGAGATTTATCTTTCTAGCAGCATATTTGGATCTTGACATCTTCGCCATCGTTATCATCTTCCTCAACTCGACGTCGATATTGACTCCTCCTCCGCTGAAGGTGTCGAGATGATTTTTTCGATTTGAGTATGATGTTATTATTTTTTTGAATTTCTTTGTTATATATACATTTTTCGAAGTGAGTATGGGTATTTTTTTGAATTTCTTTGATTATTTTAGGTTCTGCAATTGCAGGTTCTGGACCCTAAATCCTTGTACAAGCATGAATTCATTCTCCTGAAGCGTCTGTTGGGCACTGCAGTAGCACAACACATAGAGTCCTTGTAATATTTAATTTCAGAAGCACATAGGTTCTGGGTAGCACGTATAGTACTTGTAATTTTTGATATTTGGAGAGTTGTTCTTCTTGTTGGTTGGGTCCTTGTAATTTTTGGCTTCCCTTGTACATTTACTTGAATCATTGAGAGCAATATTTGGAGATTTGTTCCTACTGTTGGTTGAGTTCTTTTAATTTTTGGTTTCCCTTGTACATTTACTTGAATCAATGAGAACAATATTTGATCATATTAGGTGTATATGATCAAGTCAGCTGCTTCATCCATCTCTGAATTGCTAGACAATTGTGCCAAGACTATAGCCATTCACTCAAGTCCTTGCAATTTTTGGTTTCTCAGAACTCTATTTTGGTGAAGTTATTAACTGAGGAACAACTATATTTTGGTGAAGTTACTGACTGAGGAAACTAAGCAAAAATATCATGTTCATTCTATGATGTAAAAACAGAGCAATCCCATAGTGATTATCCATGTACAACATTACTTGCAAAGAAAATAAATAGCAACTCAACCAAAATAATCCTTTCCCTGATGCTATTAATGTTCAACATCCTACAAAATAGATCAACAAAATGTGTCATTCATGTCATTGTGAACTACACAGATAATATAAACATATCAGAAATCTCTACGTTCCATATAAACAATACACAAAGCTCCATATCAAGGCTCCATATCAATTCCCATCGATCCTACACCATATTCGGGATAATTGTAGCTGGAAACCTGGCTCAATAGACTTGTGAATGTCATATTTTGTCCATAATCATTGTCAAAGTGTGTAAAACCTGACTGTGAAGTGGAAGGTGCATAACCTGCAACATCGACAATATTATGCATCAATTAATAACCCTTATAGAATTTATAAACAAGCAAGACTACATACCTGATTGTGAAGTGGAAGGTGCATAACCTACAACATTTACAAGAGATTGCATCAATTAATATACCTTATAGAATTTATAAACAATCAAAACAGTAACCTTATAACTCTACATACCTGGCTGTGAAGTTGAAGGTGCATTTTTTGTAGCCCTTTTTCTCCGCTTCTCTAATGGACCCTTCTGTCTTCCATATCCAACGCCTTTCGCTCTCACTTTTGGCGGATCAAGTAATGATGGCCTACCCTGAGCTAAAGATGGGTTCCCAATACGTAGGTCCCTATTATCCAAAGCATTATTTTCTCTATATGATTTCAATCTATCAATGATAACATCCAAATTCTCATTTGCTATCTTAGTAGTATCAATATGAGCTGCACTAATGCTCATAATTGAAAATGCCTTTCTCATCAGATTGTTGAACCGAATGGTCTTTGATGATGCCAAATCACCTTCTGACATTCCAAAATCAAACTCTTTCACAATTCCTTCTTTGACAGACTTTGTCCATCTCTTTAGAACATATTGTGGAGGAATATTTTTAACACCATATTCAAACATTCAAAACCCTTAAAGCATGCCGACATAACCAACCTTTGGACTCAAACATTAGACAACTACATGTAATGCTCAAATCTGCAGGATTAAAATGAACCACACGTATTCTTTTGCCACCTTCATTTTCAAAGTATAGACATGCATTGGCTCTACAAGAGATTTATCCAGGATCACCTCTGAAATACCTTGCAAAAATTCATCTTGAAATTTTCTAAAAATTACATGTGTGTAAATGGTAGACGCATGTTTTCAAAATCCCATTATTGCGAACATACAACTTTGGTTTCCCCCGAGCAACAACTATAGTCATCTTCATTTCAGCCTCACGCATTTTCTTCATAATGCTTGACAAATTCAGTTAATGTCATTGACTTACAAGCCATATGGTGAAAAAACATTATTTGTGCTCTCCATTCTTTGAGTTGAGCGAATGCCTTGCAGAAAAAGTGTCAAAACTAAAGGCAGGACACCACTTAACTCGAAGTTCATACAACCTTTTAAGCCATTTATTACTACCTACATCCCAACATTGAACCATTTTATCCCAAGTACTTTGAAACTCTTCTTCATTTTCACAACCATGTAATAACTTAGTGAAAAACTTGTTCTTAAATTCAGGCTGTGCATATAAGCTGAGGATATTTGTAGTAGCATTCTTTGCAATATGCCACTCACACAAACGATGACGAGTATTGGGAAACACTTTTTCAATAGCATTTGACATAGCTTGATCTTGATCAGTGAATATAGTCTTAGGAGCCTTGTTTCCCATAGATTCCAAAAAAGATTCGAACAACCAAATAAATGAAGACGTGGTCTCATCTAATAAAAATGCACATCCAAAAAACACATTTTCCAGTGATGATTTACCCCAACAAAAGGAGCACAAATCATATTATACGTGTTAGTGCGATACGTTGCATCAAAAATAACCACATCACCAAAGCAATCATAATCAATCTTAGACAATCCATCCCTCCAAAAAAAATTACTCAATCGACTTTGATCATCAATTTGGGGTAGGCATAAAAAAAAAACATAGAATCATTAGTTGCATTAACTTGAAATGATTCATAAGACTTTGAGCATCCCCGCAGCTATCATCTTCATTCTTTGAGATTGTAAAAAATTCTGACAATCCTCAATGTGAACCCAAACATTCTTTGCACCACCAGCTTCATTTGTTATGTAGAATACGCCTTAGTTGCTCTAAATTCCAGCATTTGTCATTGATTGTAGAACACTTGACTAGTTTCAGTCATTTTTTTCCCAGACTTAATCAAATGGCCTGTGATTCTTCCTTAATTAACTCATGGTTGTGCTCAGCTATTAGACTCAATCACTGTCCGAAACTCACCTTCAATGCCAAAACCTAACACGTAGCTTTACACCACAAACCTAGTATCTATTCTCTCAATTTTTCTTTGCTCATGTGGTGGGACATATGGTGAAAACCCCTCACAAGAACAAAGAAAAATACACCGACGTAATTCATTCTTCCGATTATATGACTTTTGCCCCTCTTCGAACACCAAAACCCTTTCTGAATTGCGTACATATTATATGTTTTATAAGCTTCATCCTCACAACTAAATGTCATTCCAATCTTGAAAAAATTTTTCATCATCCTCATTGTTAACAACTAATGGGGGTTTTGTCACCATGGCATAGAAGTCTACATTGAAAAACAAAGAAACACAAAAATTATTTTCAACAGAGAGACTCGATTTTCAGCATATTTAATCAAGAGGATTAGAATCAAACCCGGATTTTGGGTTAAACGAAGTATTTAGGAAAATGTTTATAATGTACAGTCTTTGAACAAGTATTGCTGAAGAGAAAAGGACACCCAACGATATGGAATGGAGAAGATGATGGAGTTGTACCTATGAAGGAGACCAACAATCTGGAATTGGGAACCCTTCGTAGAGATAATATGTCACGCCATTGACAAAGCTGTCGAAAAATGGGTTGGATTAATCCGATCAGGCGCCGTATGAATGAGTATCTCCTAAAACACAACTCTAAAACCACATCAGTTATTGACTCAGGACCTTCCCTTCCCTTTTTTGATTTTGGTTGAAATTCTCACACCAATGATATAGTTCTCTTGGGTTTATCGGTTTGCTATGAATATATTGAACCCGTAAGATTTTGTTATTAAAAGTCGTCATCAATGATAATTAAGTCCAAAAAATACATTGTTATATAATATGATAAGATACGTGCTTTGCTTATAAGACACTCGAATTGGTTGTACTAGATCGATATGAGATTATTTATTATAGTATTGAGAATTCCTTCCAACTTATTCCATCTTGGGACGCACACAACCTCCTCTCATACTTTAATTTCTCTAGTTTTTTAATTTCTTGAAATGCTCATTTTCCAAGCCCACCTCTGCAAAATCCATCATGGGATTCATGGCAGCCCATGGGCCTTGTTCCCCCTTTCTTTTCTTTTCTTTTCTTTTTTAAAGTTATTTTTCTTTTGTCAATTATAGTAGTAAACAATACAAGTTCTTGTTTTGTTTGCCTTACAATGGAGGGTCCCTTGTGAAGATAGGGCATAGCAGGACATTGATAACAGTTTGGCACTGTTTTTCATTTTTAGCCATACCATGACCTCAGTTGAAGACAACCATTCTATACTTTCTGTGTAATATCTCTATTCTAGCATTCATTCCTATATCACAAATTTCTGCTAGGTTTTGCCAGTTAGTTCTTGTACAGTTGTAGATGAAAATGAAAGTACTTGATAGTACGCATTTATATACTGACATCATACACTTCTAAACCAACTTAATTAGTTATGGATTCCCTATATATTTTTGTGGTTAAATTCACTAATCCAAATATAATGTTTTCATGCGTGAATTTAAATCAAAAAATGTTAAAGATCTCCATGTTTTTTATTCTACCTATTCCAAATGTTGAGATGGATCGTGGACGCACATGATTCATGTGAAAATCGTATATGTCCATATTAACATTTGAGATAGTTGTGATAAAAATAATGGAATCCGTAAGAATGTTGAAATCAAATTGATTATAAAATTATTATTTTTTTCATGGAATTTTAGCCACGTATAAGTGACTCAAGTGATGCAATAGACAATTAGCCCTGTCTAGGGTTCTTAAACACTTGACCCGAATAGAATGTGACAACCCATGTGAACCCATCTGACTCCACCTTATCTATTTATATATATACACACAATAATCCGCTCCTCACATGTTGTTGGCCACACCCTAGTTACCATGTGTCTTCACTTGAGTGCTGTCAATCCTTTCTCTTTGACATGCATCGCCTTGTGTAGTGTGACAAATGGCCGCCAAGTGTTTGTCATCTGAAACCCAACTCCTTGAATTAATGCCTGCGATCACTTAATCCAATAACCCAACGTCTCTTACAGTAACAGATTACACGAGAAATAAAGAATAGTACAAAACTGAAAGATGATGACAAGGCTGTTTCTCAATTGAATTCTGTACTAATGTAGCTTTTAAAACAACGATTCAATCATTTGGGTGATAGTTTAATCCGATTTTTACTTAGAGTAATATTATTGTGATCACGCGTTGGATTATGATTCAATTTATTCTGTTGTCAGGTGACCTGAGATTTTAATTTAAGTTAATATAAGATGTCCAATTATCTTGGTGAGCCTAAGGCCCAAGTTTAGATACATATCGGATTTTCAAAAATGAATTTGTATGGTATGATCATCACCACCAGAAAAAGGAAAGTAAAACGACAAAGTGTAAAACAAAATGTACGGAGGCACGAGATACTCTCTCGCTCTGCTGCCTTTCACCACCCCCACCACCACCACCACCACCATTTAAAGGCTAGTGGTGGTGTGGTGCTCTTTGTCTACGTACTCTCCCCTGCCACTTTTGTCCCCCCCCCCTTCACTATCCTTTGAAATTACAACTAATTAAACACTTACAGTGCCCTTCAAATATTACTGTACTCAGTCATGCATGGCACGACACCGTTTCTCTCTACTAAGTGGCCAAAAAAAAGAGGTTCTGATACGAATCAAAAGGTACAGTAACATTGTTGGGTTCACAGAATTAAGTAATTACGATAAAAATAGCATATACACAGAGCAAACCCTCCATTACATGACATCAATACAAAATTGGTGGAGTCTGTCAAGACAAAACCACACATACAATCAGTAATGAAAAATGCGCCCCTCCCCCCCCCACACCTAATAGTAGTAACTAACATTCTAATATTATCTATATACTATATAGATTTTATTCATCAATTAATCAACTCTAGCTAGACCCTTCGTTCTTTGTAAGGTTGTGATTAAATTGGTTTCGATCAAGAAAGAGGAGCCCTATGAGGAGCACCCTTTCTTCTGCTACCAAGTGAGAGCACAATCCCAGGGAGGAATCCACTGCCATTCTTCTTCTTCTTCTTCGGGATGGCGTCGCGTGAAATTGCTGAATTGTCCATGGTGTTGTTGGAGCATGATGAGGAGCCTCTGTACTGCAATGGGTCTTCCAGGATGGAGCTGGGGGTAATTTGACCACCATAATCTTCTGTGATCTCGGAGCCATCCATCCTCAATCCCTCAAATTGAGAAAATGCAAAATCTGATTCATTAAATTTGTATATTATGCTCGACAGATCCTCCCCTTGGTACACCAAGTGATCAACCTGCATTCATTTGTATACAAAGATGATGACTTTGGCCACGTATAGCAGGTATATATATATATATTTGTGTGTGTGTACATCATTTGCATTGGCAAGAGAGAGAAGTTGATATCTATGGACCTTGCAAGAGAGAGAACAGAAGTGGAATGGCTCCTGGAGAATTCTGTCACAATTGAAGCAAATATTGGCAGATCCCTTACAACTCCTGCTCTGTGGCCTCTGGTTCAAGAATATCACCTTTGCACTATTTATAATATAAGGCTGCATCCCATACCAACAAATTATACATATATTACAGACTATGCTATCATAATTTACAATAATTATAATTGCTTAATTACCTGAATGTAGCAACAATCGATGAGCTTCTCGAGATCATCCAATCGAACTACATCCTGATAAACATATCGTCTCACCTGTCAAATGGAATCAAAGCTCAATTGGGTATACAAATTAAAGAGTAATTTGCCACAGATACTAAGCTCATTGAATTAATTAACCCCAAGACCAAAATCAACCATGGTGAATTTACAATGACAGCGGGTTGAAAAAATTAGGTGAAAAGTTAGGCAACCAACAAGAAGCTGAAACTGAATGAAGAATTAATAAATAATGGAAGTGACAAAAGAAAAAGTAGCATTGGAAATGAAGGGTGAAGAAAAAAAATCTGGTCAAACTTTCGCTTTCCATGAAAGCAACAGCTGAGAAGGCTTTGTAGTGAAACCGGATATAAAAGAAATCTTCCCATTTATGGGAAACAAATCAAACCCAAAAAGCTGGAATCACCCAACCCCATCATAATCCATTTCTGGAAAACCATTATACATATACAAGTTTTTCCTATGCATATACATCTATATATACATATACATGTTTCATGTGATTAAAAAAAGAACCATAATTTGGAGAATCTTGGAAGGTTCATCCTTCACAAAATTTGCAAGAATCATAGCCTTTATTTCCTTAAAAAAAACAGAAATTCTTAAAATTAAGTATAACTAGAAGAGAAAGGAAATTGTGAGAATCTAGCATGATAGATATTCTTTAGAAATTAAGAATTTTGGGTTTAGTCAAAAGACAAGGTTTTGTGGGGGAGAGAAGTAGTAGGACCAAAAGGAAAGGCAATTTCAAAGAACACAACTGGTATCTTTTTATTGAATTGAAGGAGGAAGAAGACTTAACTCCAAATCTTGAGTAACCAAAGGTTTTAACAGAAGGTCTAAGTGAGGTAATTCATGAAAGCTATCAATTAGCGATACAAGGAAACAAATTAAAGGCGAATTCACCACAAAACTTAGTAAGTGGAGGGCATCGAAGAAGAGAAAGTGTGAAAGGAACAGGAGTCCAAAGCAAAATCATCGTCCAATTCTACTCTAGACAGGTCTGTGAACCAAGCAGGAATTAATTGTTGGTTCACCCTCTAAAAGAAGATAATTTGACTACCGAAAAGGCAGAAAATACAGAAACTTTGAACAATTTAGACAACAAAGAAGAAGAAGAAGAAGAAGAAGAAGAAGTGTTCAGTGAAATTCAAACGAGTCCCGTAAGAAATTAAGGTTGCCAAACTGAAAAAAAAAAACCTGAAATAGCGGAAGAAGGACAAAGAGAGACCGAAAAATATGAAAAACCCAGATGAACTTGGGCAGAAGAAATGATTGTATTGGAGAAATTGAAAGGAATTAAGAATACCCAGAGAAGAGGGAGATAATTGTGTGGAATTAGTTAGTACCTGAAGAAGTGGGTGAGAGCGATGAGAAGGAAGATCAAGACAGTGATGGCAAATACTAAGGCAGCAGTGCAAGCAAAAGATGTTCTTCTCATTCTTCCTTTGATTTTCGTGGATCTCACAAACACCAAAGAACGTCTCTCCCATTAAACCCTCTAACCATGCAGGCTTCACCACTTCTTCCATCTCCACGTTCATCACTACTTCTGCTCCTCCTTCTCCTCCTCCACCACCTCCTCTTGTTGTAAACGATGCACACCTTTCATTGCTATATAAGCAGCTATTAATACTCTCTCTCCCTCTCTCTCTTCTCTCTCTCTCTGTGTCTCTCTCTCTAGAATTTTATGTGGAAAAATTGTCACAAATTTTGAAGAAACAGTGACTTGCCCTGCCCCTCTCACTCTCTTTGGTATAATGTCAAAACCCTACACAAAAAAGTTTTGCTGTCCCCCTATAAATATGATATAATAGTGGAGTCGTATTCAAGACTATACATGTACATATACACACATACGTCTTTGTATGTATAAGTTTAATTACCACATTTTTTGCACAATTATGTCAAGAGGGGGAGCTATGTCTTTTTTTCCCTCACAAACGCTACGCTCCTCTCATGTAAAATAAAACTTCTAATATCAATCATTATTTAACAGAAATATCATAAAATTAATTTAAAATTCAAAAATTAAGGGAGAAAATTAAGGATGTGTGACTTGGCAGGTGTACGGCACACAAAATGGCTGTGTGTGTGTGTGTATGTAGTGGACGTTAACACCGTAGTACAACTACAATCCACTCCCGCATCACAAATTGTGATTTGAGCGCCCCAAAAGTTGGGTGCGTTTCTCAGTGTATTTCACCTACTAAATGCATCATTTTTTACTTGAAAACACATCGTTTTTAGTTTAAATACACTGTATTCGGATAAAAAAAAAATGTTTGACCGGGTGTTATGTTATGGTATCACCACAATTCGGTGAGTTTGAAGCTGAAATTTTCGAGAGCTGCTTCAACCTCGACACAACTCGATTTATCATATTTTTTCAAAATTTTCAATTTTATTAATATTTTTATAAAAATAAATTATTCAAAAATAAGTGACATCAAATAACAACAAATATCTTTAGTGCGCCTCAAACACTTTTTCATTATCACAACTCATATCACCTCATCACAGTTTAGAGATTTGTCTCATCTCCCTATAAGATGTCAAAACACTACACACTACCCATTGTTTTATATTGAGTATCCCAACCCTCCATTCTTTTATATTTGCCCCATCCCTATGTTAAGCTTTTTCTGTCCTTTTGTTATTAAATGATTTTAAGAACTCAATTTGGATTTTATTCATGTTTACGAAAAGAACTAATACCACCCACTTCACTTGCCTAACTCTTTCTTTTTTTCTTTTCATTTGAATTTTTTAATTGGAAAAAAAGGTTAATTTTGTAGTAGATACCATAAATTCACTATGTGATCTTCATTTATGCTTAGTTGCAAAAATGGTGCAAGTTATGGGTGGTTGTATATATACATACATATATATATACACACACACATGTACATGGACAAATCACTCTCTAGGTGTTATATGTGTATATGTATATGACCATGACCATCTCATTATTCATTGGTACTGTATTTATGATGTGAGATGTCTTTTTTGGAGGCATTTTTTTTTTTTTTTTGAATACAAGTACATATACAATATACGACACACCACCAGATCAAGCCTATGAAAGTACAGGTGTCAACAGGCCCACGCAGGAGGCACAAATCAAGCCCACGCAGGGGCAGACTAAGCCCACACACCTCCTTATAAATATTCGGAGGAGGTGAGACTAGAACCCATGACCTCAGTCAGGGACATGCAAAGTCATTGCCACTCAACCAATGGCTCATTTGCTTTTTTGGAGGCATTTGAATTGAACAAGTAACTAAGTTTACAATATAGTTTTAATATATACATTAAGAGTGTGTTTAGAGTGGTGTTGGTTGGGACCCGCTTTTTCAACCCGCCCCACCAAACGAGACATTAAATTGGGCGTTATCGCCCGCAAATATGTACTAAATGGTGTTGTGATTTGTGAATAGCGTTATGACCATGTTCAAATATTTGTCTCTTTTAGCTTTTACGTACAGTCGACCTACCTCGGGTTCATAGCTTGCCATATGACCAAAGATGTGTCCTTGACATAATATTTTGTAGGATATGTATTGTATATCGGTTTAACAACTATATATATATTTGAATTTCTTGAATTGCTAAATACGATCATATTGTATGCATAATGCATTGATTGAATCAAAACACCGAATTGTAGTCTTGCTGTCTACTACTATCTCTGGGAGGTGGGTGTGTGTACCTTTTATTGTTATTGTAATAGTGCTTCTAGAGCATTCACGTCGAGAAAAACACAAATATCTTAATAGTGTAAGAGATTAGATTAGAATAGAGACTTTGATGCATTTATTTTTGAATAGAGATATCGTAATTTGTGAAAAGTGGCATCTGATTTTGAATAGAGATGTCGTAAATTATGGAAAAAAAAATGACATTTGAATAAATAAAATAGAGAATCGATTAAGAAAAATAAATTGTTTAGTTTGCTTGAATTTGTCTAGCAATTCCAAAGAACATGATTCATATCAATTTTAGAGAGATAATTTCTTCAAGACTTGCACGTGCATGGCAACATGCAACTAGTTTTCCCAAATATTCTTTCATATTTATTTGAAATACAAACAATCCTCATCATTTTTAAGCCAAGTATGAATGATATGTTGCGATCATGAGTTGAATATTCTCAAAGTTGGAAGAGTGGAATAATCTTATTACCTTTTCAATATGTCGTGATAGATTAGTTATATATAGAGAATAATGAAATATTTTACAGAGTGATTTTAGGAACTAATCATCGACTTCTTTCTACAATTAGGCTCCTATAATCTTGCTGAATCTTTGAATTGACTTCTTGCTTGATATTATACAGCTGTGATCTTCTTGCTTGATATTATTGACTTCTTGCTTGATATTATACAGCTGTGATTTGACACTCCCCCTCAAGTTGGTGCATATATGTCTTTAATGTCCAACTTGCTAAGTGAGCTGTGAAAGATTCTGCCTGTAACTGCTTTGGTGAGAATATCTGTAAGTTGATCTTCAGATTTGACAAATGGTACCTCAATGATCTTGGCCTCGAGTTTCTCCTTAATGAAATGTCTGTCAATCTCAACATGCTTGGTCCTATCATGTTGCACTGGATTATGTGAGATGTCTATTGCAGCCTTGTTATCACAATACAATTGCATTGCTCCTTTTTGTTTGAACCCCAATTCTCTCATCAAATTTCTTATCCAGAGTAGTTCACATATTCCATGTGCCATACTCCTATATTCTGCTTCAGCACTTGACCTAGCCACCACGTTCTGTTTCTTACTACGCCATGAGATTAAATTGCCTCCCACGAAAGTAAAGTAACCAAATGTTGATCTTCTATCAGTAACTGAACCGGCCCAATCTGCATCTGCATACCCTTTAACATCAAGATTAACATGTTTTGAGAACATCAATCCTTTCCCCGGGGCAGATTTAAGATATCTCAGAATTCGAATCACAACATCCATGTGAGCCTCTCTCGGTGCATGTATAAATTGACTTACGACGCTAACAGGATATGCTATGTCAGGTCTTGTATGTGATAAGTAAATCAACTTACCAACAAGACGTTGATATCGTTCTTTATTGGTAGGTACTTGTTCAGCATCTTTATGAAGTTTAAGATTCACCTCCATTGGAGTCTCTATTGGTTGGCAGGCTAACATTCCAGTTTCGGTTAGAAGGTCAAGGACATATTTTCGTTGTGATAGAAATATTCCTTGCTTTGAACGTGCCACTTCAATGCCCAAGAAATACTTTAGTTTGCCGAGATCTTTCATCTCAAACTCAGCTGCTAAATAATGTTGCAACGCTTCCTTCTCTTCAGGGTCATTCCCTGTAACTACAATGTCATCAACATACACAATGAGTGCAGTTATCTTACCTTTCTTATGTTTCATGAAGAGAGTGTGGTCAGAATTGCATTGTTTGTAGCCAAAATTCTTCATTGATTTGCTGAACCTTCCAAACCATGCTCGGGGTGATTGCTTCAATCCATAAAGAGACTTTTTGAGTTTGCATACCATGTTACTCTGACTTGGCTTCATCTTGCATCCGGGAGGAGGATCCATATAGACTTCTTCTTCTAGGTCTCCATGTAAAAAAGCATTTTTTACATCAAATTGATGTAAAGGCCAATCCAGGTTGGCTGCCAATGAGATAAGTACCCGAATTGTGTTGATTTTAGCTACAGGTGCAAACATCTCCCAATAGTCAATTCCATATGTCTGAGTATACCCCTTCGCCACCAGTCTTGCTTTGTATCGTTCAATTGCTCCATCTGCTCTAAATTTGATTGTATAAATCCATCTGCAGCCTACTGTTTGCTTCCCTTCTGGCAAAGGAGTCATCTCCCAAGTAGAATTCTTTTGGAGAGACTCCATTTCGTCATTCATGGCTTGAGTCTACTTGGGATCCTTAAGAGCTTCCTACACATTACTTGGAATAGATACAGTGGATAATTGACACACAAATGATGCATATGACGGGGATAACCTATGAAGAGACACATGATTAGCAATAGGGTATTTAACATTTGAAGTTGGATCAGGTTCATATTGCTGTTTAGGAATTCCTCGGTTTGAACGAGGAGGCAATTTATAACTTGAATGACTTGACTCAGGTAGGGAATCAGAGTTAGATTGTTCAAGTACCTGTGTAGGGTTTTCAGGACTGGACTGATTGACTGGCAATGGTACTATAGGAGAAGTTGTATTTGGGACACTATCTGGATTCGTAGGTGGTTGTTCTGGCATTGTTGTAGGATTGGCATGGTCTGGGTCAATCTCCTCTTGAATTTGATTTTCTGGTCCTTGCTCTTCGTCCCTCATGGTTTGACCTACTTGAAGTTGTTCTTCCACAGGATTAGTTGACCCATCAATATTACCATCGGGACACTGGGAAACATGGACAACTTGGTTTTGAGTATTTTCTGCAAAGATAGAGTTCTCCCCCTGCAGAGGATGCTCAGAAGTGTTCCTTGAGTAATAAAATTCACTTTCATTGAAAGTAACATCAGATGTAACATATAAGGTTTGTGTAGGTGGATGGAAACACTTGTAGCCTTTTTGAGTGGTAGCATAGCCTACAAAGACACAACGTAATGCACATGGGTCCAGCTTGCTACGTTGGTGAGTATGTAACTGAATGTAAGCAACACACCCGAAAATCCGTGGTTCAAGGTTTGGTGTAGGTGGCACTGTGAGAAGGTTGGTCAATGTTTGAAATGGAGTTTGATATTGGAGAGTACTGAATGGTGTCCGATTGATGAGGTAAGCTGCAGAACAAAGAGCCTCCCCCCAAAATTTGTGGGGCATATAAGCCTCGAATAAAGATGCACGAGTAACTTCTAGGAGATGGCGGTTCTTTCGTTCTGCTACACCATTCTGCTGTGGCGTATAAGCACATGTGGTTTGGTGAACAATCCCTTGTTGGTTAAAAAAAAAAGAAAGATCATTGTTGACATACTCTCTGCCATTATCTGACCGTAGTGTTATGATCTTCCTGTCAAACTGTGTAGCAACATACTGATGAAATTGTTTGAATTTTACAGTAACTTCGCTTTTCTGTTTCATGGGAAATACCCATGTCATCCTGGTGCAGTCATCTATAAAAGCCACAAACCACTTAAAGCCACTAATAGTGAGAACTCTTGATGGTCCCCAAACATCCGAATGAACAACCATGAAAGGTATAGAACTTTTATTTAATCTCAATGGGTAAGAAACACGATGACTTTTGGCGAAAATGCAAGTTTCACAATGAAAGTCTGATAAATCAAATTAAGAAAATAAATCTGGAAATAAAAGTTTTAGGTAACCAAAGGAAGCATGTCCTAGTCGCTTGTGCCATAACCAAATCTGCTTTATTCTGTCTGACTCTGTACCTCTTACATGATGCACACGACTCAATCTGCTACTGCAATCATCTGATAGGTCCAAATAATACAACTTTCCCTTCCTAGTACCACATCCAATCACGGCCCTGGTGAGTAGATCCTGAAAAAGACAATAAGATGGCCAAAAACACACAGTGCAATTAAGGGAATCAATAATCTGAGGAACAGATAACAAATTATAGTCTAGGGAAGGGACAACCAAGATGTGATCTAGGTTTAGTGAAGGTGTAAGAGAGAGGGACCCTTCTTCCAAAACCTGGGAAGTGGTTCCATTTGCACTAGTAACATGAGTTTGAGATGATGATTTTGTGGAGTGTAATCCAATTGAGCTAGATGTCATATGGTCAGTAGCACCAGTGTCAATAATCCATGATCTATTATAAGTAAGTGAAGAAGTACCTGAGGTCGCCAAAGCCTTGGATTCAGATGTACCTGATGGAAGTTCAGAGTCTTTCTCCTGGGATGGTCCAGCAGAGACGAATGAAGCCCGACTTGGTTCCTTCTTTTGGCCTTTATGAACCCATCCTTCTGGATAACCAATAATCTCGTAACATCCTTTAATTGTGTGATTTTCAAGACCACATTTTGCACACTTCATTGGAGTTCTGTTACGAGTAGCACCTGAATTCTGAGAGCGAGATTGCTTATACCTTGTGGTAGCAAAGGCTACGGTTTCAGATGTGGAATCTGCTTCAGACATAGTGCCTTGACGATTACTCTCTCTTTTAATATATGCATATACTGCCCCGAGTTCAGGTTTAGGCTCCATCCTTAAAATTTCTCCTCGGATTTGATCAAAATTATTGTCCAAACCTGCAAGAAAAATATAAACTCGAAGACGGTCAATCTCCTTGCGTCTTGTTTCCATATCTTCTGGGTGTTGCATGTTGCTGGGGCTTAACTGATCAAGTTCCTGAAATATCTCTGTGAGATCACTATAGTATGTAGCAACTGATCTACCATTCTGTTTCATCATAAATGATTGTCGATGTAGATCATAAATCTTTGCCTCATCAGAACCATCAGAGTATGTTTTCTTGATGGCATCCCATACTTGCTTGGCTGTATCATAACGAATGAATCGTTTCATCTGACTGGGGTGCATGGCATCAACTAGCCAACTCTTAATTTGACAATCTGATGCACGCCACTTGTTGTATGCTGGATCTGTAGCTGCAGGTTGGATAGTATCACCGGTTAGGTGACCATGTTTTTCTCGTCCAGCAATTTTCATCTCCATGACTTGGTGCCATAGAGAATAGTTATTTTCATCTAACTTTATGCCAGTTGAGAAGTTGGAATTGTCTCCTTGTATGGTGACAATCTGAGGGATTGAATTTGATTTGGGAGAGACATCTTCACTTGTCATGATGATGACTCAAGAATGAGAAGATAATGAGTTTCAACAGACTGTGTTTGGTGATGAATGAATGAGTAGGGTTTGATTAAGAGACTGCCAGTATCGACTCCTCTGATACCATCTCAAAGTTGGAAGGGTGGAATAATCTTATTACCTTTTCAATATGTCGTGATAGACTAATTATATACAGAGAATAATGAAATATTTTACAGAGTGATTTTAGGAACTAATCATTGACTTCTTTCTACAATTAGACTCCTATAATCTTGCTGAATCTTTGAATTGACTTCTTGCTTGATATTATACAGCTGTGATCTTCTTGCTTGATATTATTGACTTCTTGCTTGATATTATACAGCTGTGATTTGACAAATATCATCACAATCTTGTTAAAATCCAAACATTATTATCATAGACAAGGATAAAACTTGAAAGTCTAAGACAGACCACCACAGCATCCTTCAATTGTGTGTCCAGTCATTCTTGCTCCTTTGATGGTCAATGAGCCTTTCACGATTGAACGGCCCAAATGAGTAAGTTGGGCTGTCCTATCAAGCAAATGGACTTCTCCCAGGCCCAGCTTGGTTAGGAGAAAGGGTTTGTGTATTCTTTTTTCTTTCCTGGCCAAGACATTTTCGAGTTCCGGGTCACCTGGTGACCCAATACAACAAATGGCCCATTTATTCAATTCTTCACACAGGCCCATTTTTCCATGCATGTCGAGGGTCATTTCGGTCAAATTAGTGAAGCAGGTGGTTAACTGGTTATGCAGTTGATTCTGGTCTTCCTCTCTAGTCTCTACTGTTTCGCCCGACTCTATTAAGCTTTAACCGGCAAACAACAACGAGCAACAAACAGAAACCGAAATAAACAGACGCACAAAAGAGATCTAGAGACTGAAGATGAGTGAACCGACGACGGTGATTGAGAGTCACAACCACCACCACAACACATCGACACCATCACCGCCACCGCCACCGCCACCACAGGCTCTGCTGGAGAGGCTGAAGGATTATGGCCAGGAAGACGCTTTTGCGCTCTGGGACGAGCTCTCCCTTGAGGAACGCGACCTCCTTGTCAAGGACATCGAGGTCATTTATCCTCCTCTGCCTCCATGATTCTATTTCTCTTTGATTGATCAGATATCTCGAAATCGAATTGTTTCAGTTCGCACAATCAGAATTTTGTGATTCTTTAACTTCTCAATTCATCTTGTTTCTGCATTTCCTAAGTTTTGGAACGGAATGTTAGTGAACTGATTTTAACTGGATTCGATTTGGCGAGTTTTGGCTGAATTAATTAGGAAACAAAATAGATTAATTGCTCTCCAGATAAATTAGTTGATTCAAATGTTCAATTCTTATTTAATGGAGAAAACAAGAAAACGAACTTAAATTTCATTTCCTGTTTTATGATTAGCCCCTGCATGATTAATTCTTTAATCATCGATAATGCATGTTGCAGAGCGTAGATCTTCCAAGGATAGATCGCATCATCCGATGTTCTCTTAGATCTCAAGGTATCTATCTCAAAGTGTAATTTTGGTTAATTCAATGCCATTACGTTTGTAACTCTATTTTGAGTTCATTACAGGGCTACCGGTGGCGGCAATAGAGCCAGTACCAGAGAATTGTGTGTCAACAGTGGAGGAGAGGACAATGGAAGAGAGAAAGAAATGGTGGAAGATAGGGTTGAAGGCTATATCTCAAGGGAAATTGGGTGTATTGCTTTTGTCTGGTGGCCAGGTAATTTTTTAAAGTGATTTTTAGTGGATTGTTTCTTTTCTTTTTAGTGTTATTTGCTTTTACTTTTTTGTTAAATAATACTCCACAAAATAAAAGAATTTATTGTTTAATCATGCTATTAAACGAATTATTACTTGATGAATCTCCCTCACATAATTTTGTTATGATGTTGCTTTTTTGGGGTTGTCTCCAACTGTCCACTCAAGACAATTTGGTGCACTAAACTATGCAAAGGAAATGATAATCACCACATACTTTAATAAATGCTCTGGTAGGTAATACATCAATAATCTCTCTCTCTCTCTGTCTCTCTCTCTCTCTCTCTCTCTCTCTCTCGGTTGGTATGATGTTGCTTTTCTGGATGTCTTCTTTTGACATTCTAATGCATATATTTATCTAATAATCGGAAAGTAGGAGCTCTAATTTGCTTAAAAGATAATTCCTTTTCATTAAAAGGAAACTTTATAGCATTGAATACCATATCTATAGTGGATGATTTTTGTCCCTGGACCCTGGAACTTGAGTCTTGCAATCTTGGCAGAAAACATCAATAAACTATATGAGATAAAGCCTAAAATTGTTTTGCTTAGATGTAAAAGACTGTGGAAAAATAATATTTCACACACTTGATATTCTTATTTGTATGTGTTTGTATATGTTATTCTCGAATGCGTATATGATTATCTTCTTGTGATTTGTGCTCTCGTCATATCATATAACAATATAAGTGCCCTCAGGAGAAGGGGAGCTGGAACTGCTTTTCAATGGTTACAGTCTAGGATTATGGAATATAAGACCTAACAAGACTACAATATGACCCAAGGATTTATTTACCCTTGTGGTTCAATAGCACACTGGAAATATTTTGAATTTTATATGTTGTATAATTTTTCAGGATTCTCCTTCTCAACCAAATTAGAATATCGAGTTGTGCTTTGAAAGTTGCTCTCGAATGTATAGTTAAACTCAACTTCCATTTTTGCCATGTAGATGACTAACGTTTTGCTTTTTCTCGGATATCCAAATTACTCTCTCTGCATGACGAATAGTTCTTCTGTTCATGTGTTAGGATTCTTTATCGCTTGGAAATGTAGGATTAGTTTTCTCTGAAACATATATACATTGAACTTGGACTGCTGCAAACAATTTAATTTTGGCTTCTGAATGAAACATAAGCAAGCTAGATCCTCAGCGGAGAAATAAAAATTTAATTGTTTCACCGTCCCATAAAATGTTGCTTTTGCAATTTACACCGTCCTTTTATATTGGAAAAAAGTATTTGATACAAATATGTCCCTCCTTTACATTTCCTTCTCTTTTTTGGGCTGATCGGTCACTGATTTCTATGCTTTCCCATGGGATTGAAACTAAAAATGCAGGGAACCCGACTTGGAAGTTCTGATCCAAAGGGATGTTTTAGTAAGTAACTTTCACTTTTCAATTTTTCATTGGATTTTGCAAGCCATATGTTTTCATTTAATCTTCTTTATCAGTAGTTATGGAAAGTTGCTTGATTTGAAATGACTGCTGAACTTTGCATTTGAAAATCAGATAAAAAAGGTGAATAACTCCCCTGCACAAGACTCCTGCAGTGGGCGGAACCGGGGACATACAAGATGTATGCAGACCATACTCCTATATAATATGTGGAGAGGCTGTTTCTAGGAATTGAACTTGTGACCTCTAGGCTGCAGCCCTCTAACTCTAGCACTGGCCCACATGTTCACCTGTATATTTGAAAATTAGCTTGTTCTTTTTTTTGTACATAAGCGGGGGTGGGGGGACTCGAACTTGGGTACCACCAAGTCAAGGATATGCCTTAACCACCTCAACTGAGGGGTTGTTGATTGAAAATCGGATAGTTTAACAAGCTCTCTCAACTTTTTTACTAATGTTTTATTTTTATTTTTTATTGCAGATATTGTCTTGATGTAATTAACAATACTTTTGCACTGTCCTTTGATATCCTGTAAAAGATTTTTTGATAGACTTGATCATTAGGCTTCATCAACATATGCTTTGCGTTTCATGAATTTTTTTTGTTATTTATTCCATGTATTGTTTCATTTCAGATATTGGGCTTCCATCTGGAAAGTCACTCTTTCAACGTCAAGCTGAGCAAATTCTGTGCCTTCAAAGGCTAGCTGCTCAAGCTACAAGTGAAGGTATGTTCAGTCCCTTTGCTACTGTTTTTTATGCTTTACTCAACATAGTAATCTAAACAGTCATCCTTTGCAGGTTCTGCTGGTTCAGTACCAATACATTGGTACATAATGACCAGCCCCTTTACTGACCAAACCACACAAAAGTTCTTTGAGAGTCATAAATACTTTGGTCTTGAACCAGATCAAGTGAGATGGCTTTGACTTTGACTTGCCATAGTTTATTGTTCTTGGCTTTTGCTTACATCAATGGGCATACTGTTTTGTGAAGCAGATAACTTTCTTCCAGCAAAACACTATACCTTGTATCTTAAAGGATGGTAGATTTATCATGGAGACACCGTTCAAGGTAGGTATCTTTTATTTGTAGTTGTTGATATGGAGTTAACTGATGGGTTCTTTTTGGCTCATGTCATGGAGTTAACTGAAAAAATGTCCTCTAGTAAAGTGGTAGTAATGTAGAAGTATCAAATGTTTACAAAACCTAGGGCTTTGATCCTGGAAGTACTTATCAGTTGAGAACGCATCTATGTCAATCATGTTCAAAGTTTCAACACCCTTCTAGGATAGGTTGGGTGCTTATATGATACATATGGCTACACAGCTTGCAATCCTTTACCTGATGACTCTAATCAGGCCCACCAACTCACTAAATTTGACGAAAAGATGAATTGGTTGGAAGAGCGTTCTTGGACACGATAAAAACTTGATCCAGAACATAAAGTATCAGTAAACTTGGGACAAAATGCTTCTGGATTTTTGTGTAGCAAGAAAATGTTTTCTTCTTTAGTATTTTATGAATATCATAGTTCAGATTCCAATGCCGAAAGATTTTTTTATGGATTGATGTTATTTTTAATTTTATTTATTTGTTCTTTGCAACTGTGGTGGTTACCTAAGTGCAACTCTATAATCAGGTTGCTAAGGCTCCAGATGGGAATGGAGGAGTGTACTCAGGTATCTTTTTCAGCATCATTTGACCATGCCTATTACTGATTTTGAAGTAAATTCCTTCTTTTTATGTTGCCTAGTGTCTATTAATTGACTGTATTTATTCATCAGCTTTGAAATCTTCTAAATTATTGGAAGATATGGCCACAAGAGGGATTAAGTATGTTGATTGCTACGGAGTCGATAATGCGCTGGTCAGTTCATATTTCTTTCACTTTCAGTTTTAATATTTTTCCTTTCGGAACTTCATGAATATTTTTGATTAAAAACTTAGTGATTAGGATCTTGAAAGCAGGTTCGTGTAGCTGATCCAACTTTTTTGGGGTATTTCATTGATAAAAGTGTAGCTGCTGCCGCAAAAGTTGTGCGTAAGGTAACTAATTTTTCTTATATGGTTCATCTTATACAAGATTCTAAGTTATCTCACTATCTCTACTTGTTCAAGAACTGAATTGTAACTTCCATTGCTTCTGTTACTTGAAAGCAGATTGATGGTACTTCCCTTCCATAAAATTTACCTTTTGCCTCTTTTTTTCCAATGTTATCTCACCATCTCAATATCTGCTTTCCTTTATTTTCATGATCATTTGGTTTTCATTTGTAGCCATGTAAATTTTGGTAATACTACTGTAGACAATGTATAACTTGAAGCATCTATTATTTATTTGTTCTTTTTACCAAAATGAGTACAGGCATACCCTCAAGAAAAGGTTGGGGTGTTTGTAAGGCGAGGTAAAGGTGGACCTCTTACTGTGGTGGAATATAGTGAGTTGGATCAGTCACTGGCTTCTGCAATCAATCAGCAGACAGGACGTCTTCATTTTTGTTGGAGTAATGTATGTCTACTTTTTTTTTTGAAGTGAAACAGCTTGCTTCGGACATAGTATTATTGTTGTCAGCCTTTGATTTTTTTGTTGGTATTTTGAAAATGCATAACACCATGTGGTACTTAACATTATAATTGTTGTGTGCTTCACATAAGATTGCATTTATGATGGTTGATCATTTCCGCAGCGCCTTTCTGAATTTTCATCACTGTTTGCTTTCAGGTGTGCTTACACATGTTCACTTTGGATTTTCTAAATCAAGTGGCAAATGGCCTCGAGAAAGACAGCATGTAAGTGATGTTATCTTCGCATGCATATGTGGTGCAAATAAATTACTTCTTGTTACATGACCCATCCTTCTTCATACATTTGGACTTTTATTCAAGTATGATGGTACTTGAAAGGAGAATTCTGTCTTGCTTTGTTGGAAAAATGTAAATGTAATTGCAAGGTTTTTTCTGCCCCACTCAAGCTAGTTTTACTAGATAATCTGAAAAAGCGGCCATGTTAGCTTATGTTATTTTTATAGTTTAAGAGGGATCCACTGACACTTCTGACTTGTGCATCATTTGTCAACATGTGCCGGAAACATTCTGTTTCTCAGTTCCCTTGATACCTGATGAGCCACATGTATCTTTTTATCTGTGGAATTGAAATGCACCAATTGCTTGTTGCGATAAATGGGATCAGAAAACCCAAGGCGAAGTTCCAGAATCTGAATCCCCCTTTTCCACATCTTCTGTCTTTTGTGCATATCAAACGCAACATTAAATTGTTTAAGTTGAATGTCACAATGCATGCATGTATTTGTGAGTGCAGTTATCATCTTGCAGAGAAGGAAATTCCTTCTATTCATGGACATTCGATGGGTCTAAAGTTGGAGCAGTTCATATTTGATGCTTTCCCATATGCTCCTTCAACTGCTCTTTTTGAGGTGATTTTTTGATGCCCTTCTTCTCACTCCATTCCCAGAAATTTCTTACTTTTGATGCCCTTTGGCTTTCCAATTTGCTTTTCCATGAATCAGGTTTTACGTGAAGAAGAGTTTGCCCCAGTGAAAAATGCCAATGGGTCAAATGTTGACACTCCAGACAGTGCTAAGCTGCTTGTTCTCCGGCTTCACACTCGCTGGGTAGTTGCTGCAGGGGGTTTCTTGACACATTCAGTTCCTTTATATGCAACTGGTAATCTCATGCTTCATTTTGTGTGCATCGTGGTCATTTTCATTGTATATAATAAAGTTACTGCACATACCAAGAGGAATGTAACGACATGAGATTTTATATCGGTGAGTTGGTGTGTATGCTTTTTCTTTCTTTTGCTTCCAGACCTTCCCCAACTTTTGGAACGTGTGTGTGAAGGGGGGATTTGGGATTGGGTATTGTGGGATTTGGTTCTCGAACTATTGGCTGCGTACCTCGGGTTCTTTCCAATATAATTGACAGCATTTTCATCAATGACATGCGATATCGGATGGAATAAACATCATTCAATGTGCTTATAAACTATTAGATACCCATGCTTTTTGGCCAGATTGATTTGTAGGAGTTGTTTCTTTTATTGTAGGAGCTGAACTATGATTCGATGAATTCTTTTCTTATCTGCAAACCATATTCATCACCTACTAATGTGACAATGAAAGTACTTGCATCCCTCCCAATCATTAGGTCAACTTAGATGCAAACTGGCCTATTTCTTATTAACTCTTCCTTCTGGCACGGTTTGGAAGTGGGGGTTGAAACGCGTTGCTTGGGAGAGGAAATGGGAAAGTATCGGAGATGAAATGGGTTCTTGTATTGTATTAAAATGTATATTTTATATCTTTCTAACTGAACCTCCATAATGTGTTTTCTGAGGTCTTAATACCGTTGTTGATCCTTTGCATCCTTGATTATGAACCAGGAGTGGAGGTATCACCGCTTTGTTCTTACGCTGGAGAAAACCTAGAAGCTATTTGCCGCGGGAGAACATTTCATGCACCTTGTGAGATCACGTTCTAGTAAAGTTTTGTTTTTATATTCCCTGTTTTGTGGCTCCATGGGACTTCGTAAGGTAGGATCGAGTGAGGTGCACTTCTCATGTATTTATATTAGAATAGGTTAGTGTATGATGAGATTAATGGCTGAAAGTGCACCAATGTGTCAATTAAAGGTCTTGTAAGCTTTTGGGCATGTCAAGATTCTAACGGTTCTGTTCATACAAATCGTCCCGATTTGTATTCATCCGTTGATGAATCCTCAAAGCTGTGTTCATAACGGCATCAAAGGATAATGAAAAAATGTACCTGTGATTCAAATGGTTATATTGTGTGTAGTGAACAGGTGTATTCATACAGTAACTTGGAGAGATACATCTGGGGAAAAATGAACATACTTGAGAAGAACTAGTCATAGAAGAATAGCCTCCTAGTTCTCGTTCGCCATTATCTTTAATTAATCATGTAACAAAATTGCATTGTATATAATCAGCTATAATTAGAGAATGTATGCTACAATGAAGAGTTCTAGCTTGATGAGACTAAACAATAAGAAGGCACATGGACCGTAATCCCATCAAATTAGCCAAGAGCATTGGAGACTTGCATTATCTTAACAGGAAACAATGTATGCGTTTTCTCAACAATATGGTGTTACCCCAAGTAGTGGTTCCATGCCAGCCAGTTCATGCTGTAGAAATTTGTATACCGATTCAGTCGTCATAGCAGCTATTCGAACGACGACACCACTACCCTGAAAACACAAAACAAGCATTACATTATTCTCACATTGCGCAACCATAATCAAAACAGCGAACCATGTTACAGTCAAAACCTAAATTAACCTCCTCCATCTGTATTGAGTAAAGTTTTTCTTAACCTTAGATAACTATTTGTTCAAAGAAAATCAAAATCAAAACAACACCCGTTCACAAGGCTCCCGTAGTGAATGAGGTCGGGGACATGTAAGATGTACATGCACCACATAATATGTGGAGAGGTCGTTTTTACGAATTGAATATGTTCGCCTATATATATAACTATTTGTTCATATTGTAATATTTTGTATTTACATTGGCATACAATTGGTACAGTAAAGGGAGAGCCAATGTCCAAGCATGTTCAGCATACTGCATACACTAGCTGTCCAATCTCAATTGACACCAATGGAGCTACTGATTAAATAGAATCACGATGGTGGTGTCATGAAAGCAAGATCAGATAAACATACCTTAGGTCCAAACACACTACAGGAAGCAATAAATGTAGGTTTTGCAAAGTAACGCCTAGAATTTGGATCAGAATTTGATTTCGCATGCCGGCTTAGACCACCAGAAGGCATGTGTAATTGCTCAGACATCATCCTCCTCACATCTTCTTGAACTTGGCTTTGAATGTGCCTCAGCTTTGGCCTGAAATGATGCAATGATTAAGTCTGAACATTAATTTATTTATATAAGTTCTTTCATCCACCTTCAGCTAACTAAATTTAACGAAGTCACAATTAAGATTAAAAAAGACAAGAGTATAGAAATTATGATACGTGTTGAAGTATCTACCCCCAAAGTATGACCATAGCAATGACTTGGTAGTTCCACATGTGCTCTACCATACTGGCAATGCCTTCACGTTCCAGCAGTACCTGGGAGGATATAACCCGCGTTAAACATACAAAAATCTGAGTAACAAAGAAACTCAAACTCCCATGGATGGGATGCAAAAGTTTTATAAGAGCTCAAAAAACTTTTTGTGTGACTCTAGGCTTTTACACATTTGATAAAAGATTGTACGTTTCCAGATACACCTACACATAATATGAACGAGAAAGTGATTCAAGATATCATTGGAATGAATCAGCAAAGAATGTAAAGAACAAACCATCAACATATTTCAAATTATCCACATGCAAACAATGTTTCTTCAGGGCATAAGAGCGATCAGTAAAACAAAATGAATTTTGAATTGCAAATAAAATAAAAGGAGTATTACGGTATCAAGAAAAAAGGGCTGATCATCATCCGAAATTATGTGGTTTGTGCTCTTATAAAGTTCAAAGTCCCATTTTTCCCCTCTTTCATGGCGCCCACTGGTAATCCAATCAACAATGACCAAATTCGAGTCTGAAGCCAATCTGAACACTTGTTTCTGAGAGTACCTTGCGGTGGAGAAACATGTCACTGGATCCGGAATGACTGCAAAGAGGGCATCACTCCCAACTCGTGCCTACTGCATGGCATACATTAGCCGCTGTCACTCTAAAGTTAGCCATTAATCACATAAATTTTTAAACATCATAATTTTTATTCAATCAATGACACATTATTTAAATTACAAAAGCTCCAGTACTCCTAAGAACTACCCAACTAACGTTTCAACTTAGACAAAGTACTACTATTAACCATTTAGCTTATCTTCAGAATCCAACTATTAAACCATAAATTAGCAGCAATCAAGAGAAATATACCTCCATGAATTGCTCAGAACACTTGGAACCCAGGGACTTGTAAACCTGTCGATTAAAAAGGATAAAATCCTACGATGTCAAATTTGTTTTTGGAACCCATTGATTGAACTGGGTATTGATTGCCCAACAAGGAAATGCAAGAATATGACCTTTGTGGAAGCTTGGGTAGTTAGAACTGCAGTGCAGCCATCTCTAATGGTGAATTCACATGATATTGAATCTCCCTAAGCCACAAATTACATTATTCAAAAAGAACAAAAAATCATACAATCTCATAAGCAGATAAGTAAAGGCTGATAGATCGAAGACAGAAAACATACAGAAACAATCCCTCCGCCATAGGTAAGGCTATAAATCCAAACAGCATCAGTAGTGGAAGGACCCACCTACAGAAAAACACCATCAGATGTTGAAAAAGAAAAATAGAAAAAGCAAAGGACTTACTGGGTTCCCTTGAATCATCCAAATAGTTATGTCAGCTTGAATCATCCAAATAGTTATGTCAACACTCAAAAATGAAGAAGAAACGCCCAGAAAAAAAAAATGAATTCAGTATACCAATCTGTATGCACATATTTCATAGAGGATTAGTGGAATTAAACCTTTCTGGGAATGATGAATTTGAGGGGATATTTCGAGAAGCATCTAGTCACTTCCGACTTTCCTCCCACTTTTTCTACGACTACAACTCCTGTTTCCATCTCTCTCCCTGAATTACAGTACAAAGATTGTTTCTTTTTCTTTTAACTGAGTGCGACTCGGGAAGACAATCAGACGTCTCTCAATGCCTAATTAACTAAGCCCAAAATATAGCGACCCAACTCAAGCCCACAAGTCTAAATTAAACTAAGCCCTAAACATTGTGACCCAAATCCATGCGACGTCGTTTATGCCTTTCTGAATCTTCACTCCCAAGTCCTAAACCCCAAAATGGTCGTCGTGTTCGTAATTTCGTAAAGCGGTCCCTCTTACGCTCGTCGGCCCTCGCCCTCGCCCTCGCCCTCAACTCCCAATCTGCTATCTCTACTCTGGTACGTACGTATTGCGAACACCCTTTCTCTGTCCCTCTCTCGACTCTCAGTCTCTCTTTCTGTGTGCATATATTTTATGAATTGATTAACAGTAGTGAGGGTTTGATTGAGAATCGTTTCTGTTGTTTGTGTAGTAATTTAAGTGTTTTAGGGTTTTTTAGCGTGAATTGCGATTATAGTTGATTAATGAAGTCCATTTGAGTGGAATTGTGTGCAAATTTTAGTGCTTGATGTAACAATCAGCTTCTCACTCGTTTCAGATTGTGTAATGTTTATGGCATTTGATATATACGCACATTGGTTTAGTTTCTTGGATTGCGGTCATGATTTTCACTGATTTTTTTTTCTTCTCTTCGTTTGTCCAAATTTCCGGTGATATTACTGCTTCTTTGTATTTCTTAGAGAATGACTGCTGTGTAGATTTTTCTACAGTTGAGAAAACAACAATCTATACCACCACCCACTTAACAAAAGAGTCAAATGAGCTTAGGTTTTAGATTAAGGCATCATTTATCAAATGGGATTTCCAAAAAGCCCATTGTCTCCTCTTTGATGTCTCGGGGCTTCGGCCAAACAGCGAGGAAAGAGGTTGTAGAGGAAGACGAAGAAGAGGTAGAAATTGATCAGAGGAGGCTACCCGCTGATTATGACCCAGCTACTTTTGATCCAACGGAGCATCGTAGTCCTCCTACCGAGCGTGTTTTCAGGCTTGTAGATGAAATTGCTAATCTCACATTGGCAGAATCTGCGGAACTGGGTTCGATTATCATGAAGAAGAGAGAAATGAAGGAACCCCCAGTAATTGGGGTTATGAAGCCTGGTGCTGCTGGAGTGGTGGGTATGGCTGCAATGAAAGTTGCAGGAGGAGGAGCAGTGGCCAAGGAGGAGAAGAAACCAGAAAAAACAGTTTTCGAATTGAAATTGGAGTCTTATGAAGCAGCTGCTAAGATTAAGATAATTAAGGAGGTGAGAACTTTTACCGATTTGGGTCTCAAGGAAGCGAAAGATTTGGTGGAGAAAACACCATCGGTATTGAAAAAGGGTGTATCTAAGGAAGAAGGCGAACAAATTATTGAGAAGTTGAAAGCTCTTGGCGCAAAAGTAGTAATGGAATGACTGGAAAAGGGTTTTGAGGGCAAGGGTCATCTTTAAATCTTTGGACTCTTTTGATTGTTCTCTTGGCACTTCAACTCCTCAAACAGTTACTAGCTGTTTTTATTTTGAGGTCATGGTATGCTTGTGTTGATGTCTGGACTTATGAAGCTGATACTTCTGAATTGTGAACATTGACAATGCCTCAAAGGTCTGCTGCTAAAACTTTTTTTTGTAGGGAGGATTCTTTGAATATGTCCAGCGTTCACTGTTATCTTGTTTCATGTTCTTTCTGTGATGATCCATGATTCCAATAAGAAAACTGAACTTTAGAGAATGTTTTTTCTTTCCAATTTCCTTTGTTGATGCGTTACGGTATGAATATTTTCTATGGAATTTCCCCCATTAAGTAAATATGAAATGCACCCCCTGTGAAGGGCTACCTTAGAGCATTCATGGGTTCTTCAAAAATGATATGTATTTCAACCCATCCCAAGTCTTTGTGGCAGTGATCTCTCATGCTCTCTGTGGATTATGGTTTTCTTTTTTCCTTCTCTGCGTCGCCGTATTGATGCAACAACTACAACAGCAACAAGACCAGTTTGTAAATCATGTCATTTTTGTTTCTATTTAGGTGTATTGGTCCTCTCTTGATTCTGCCTAAGGGTGTTGTTAAGCAAGTGGAACAGATCCTTTTTGTGAAAGGGGACCCGAAAAGATGTTAGATCGTTGGTTAATCTAGAAGCAGTCATCCGCTGTATACACACAAGATTTTATTTGTATCGGGTGGGACATGTGAAATCCACGAAAACACTTGAATCATGTGGGTCAAATTCAACAATTGAGAATCTGGGATAAATGGAATACCAACACTGAGATCTTTATTGCGAGTGGAAGGAGGATTTAAGCGCCAAGTTTTGATGAGAAGCTTAGTGGGAGTGAGTGAGAATCAACTGCGGACTACGGAGAGTAGGTAGAGAATTCTTCAATTTGCGGGCTGGTTAAGATACTCGTGAAAACTGAACTATATGGGCCTACGGGGCCCAATATATGGTCCAAATGGTTTATCACTTTATCCGTTTCGAAGTGGACTTGGCATAATATGTTAATGGGTTTTGTGTTGGGCTCAACATTGAGGAACTAAAGTGTGGGCCTGCATGTTTGACAAGTAGTGGGCTGGGTTGGCCTAATCATTTGTTTTGTTTTCTTAATTCATATAATTTACTTTGTGGGCTTGTAGTCTTGTACGTGTTCTTCATCTCTTATTAAGTTGCAAACTTTTAAGATATAGGTTCATGAACCCTAGCCCAATTCTTTCGAGGTATATTTACTCTGACTTTCGTAACTTCTTCTTTTTCTTTTTATATGGCAGAAGGGAGGACAGGAGCAACTAGTATATCATTCGATGCGAAATGTTCAGTTTGAATCATAACTACTATTTTTAGGATGACCATCACTGCAATCCCAATAAAGCACACAGTTGGAGAAAGTCTTGACATGGTGGCATCTGGCTCATAAAATTCAGTCCAACTATCGACTTGTTTGAAATTATGTAAGAGCTGGCAGTATACGATACTTTTGTACGTATCTATGTATCCCTCAACCATAGGTATTTTCATTTTGGAATTCTCACCGCATTTGGATTTCATGCACATCTCTCTAGATATCTCTCTCTTGATTAAATTACTTAAAGCTCTAGTTTGGAGCATGTTCTTGATTTAGACTACCCATGAATTTAATACATGAACCGTTTAGGTTGGGAGAATATATATATATATATATATGTATGTATGTATCACATGACTTTCCAGTCAAAATGCTGACCCCGTGTTTCCAATCTAAATCTTTGTAATTTTAAACTTTAAAGAATAAAAAACAAATTCTATAGCTAGCTAGATCTCCATGTGCCATGTTGGCATGGAACTCAACCTCCCACATGACTGTTTGGAGCTTACCAAGCACAACAAACAAATTAAAGCCATAAAATAGATTGTACATTAATAATTAATTAAGAGTAGAAAACAAGTTTGAAACAAACTTGACCAACTTTTTCATTAATATTAATAAGAAAAAAAAAAGTTAAATTCCTCACAGGCCATGCTAACGAAGGTCTTAATTAATATCATATATTTGCAGGTATAGGTAGCTAATTTTAATTTACTAGGCAAGAGAATCTCGAGTGGCTATGCAGTCGAGGGAAGATTTTTTCAAACCCCTAATCCTTTACACTCTAATTTGACTGCCCCAAGTAGAACCAAAATAGGCAAATAAAACAACAAAATAATATATTGTGTACATCACACACATCCATATGGAGCTGAACAATGGATTCAAATCATTCAATAATTCAAAGAGCGAGAAAAGAGAGAAGAAAAGAAGATTATGCTTATGTAACTCTAGATATCTTGCATCCCGTTTACCTATCATCTTCAGAATTCACAGTGTGAGTGATATATAGTTGTTGTCGTTTGTGCAAATAAAATTTAGAAGTTTCAAAAATCGAATGTCTCTGCATGAAATACAGACAACACAGTGGGGCAGGCATGTGTTCTCTCTCTGATTGAGCTTTTATTGCTTTCGGCCACCATGTGACATGTGTATCTATATGCGTGTATATATATATATATATATATATATAAGTGCTCCACCAAGTACAATTTCGTCTCTTCCACATAGACGATGATCCGTCACTCTTTAAGGGGAACCTAGTTTGAACAGTTTTTTAAAGGCTTTTAGTTCATGCCTAGTCAATGCGAACAGATCTGGGTTAAGATTATTAAATAAGTGTAAACCAAAAAAGTTAAATTGTTAATGGGCCAAAAGTGAAAGAAGGGTGGTTGGACACATACCAGTAGTTCTGATCACGTGGATGATGCAACTAAAGTTGTATGGAAGTGGCATGGAAACCCTTCTCTGCATTTGTCTGTGGGTTTAACAAAATCCCCGTAAATAAAGTAAGAATCTTTAACTGAAATCCAAAAACCCAGTTTCACTCTCTCCACTATATATATTTTCTTCAACAAACCCACCAACCCAGATCCCTCAAAACTCCATAAACAGTTCTGAGAGAGAGAGAGAGATCTAGAGAGAGAGAGATGGGTCAAATGTGCCTTGTTTGGTGGTCAAGAAGCAACAAAAGAGGTGGTGAGACTGAGGCCACCCATATTTCTGACTGTTGTTCTTCTTCTGGTTGCCTTACAAAGTTAATGAAGAGGCTGAAGAAGCAAGGTAGAATGCTACGCGCCACCACTGGGAGTGGAAAAAGCTCACTTCAATGCAGATATGATCCACTGAGCTATTCACTTAACTTTGATACTACAAGTGGGTTTGGGAGCTTGTCAGATGATGTTGATTACTACCAGTTCCGTGCTTTCTCATCCAAGTTCGTAGCCAACCCAAGAATGTCCACTACTTCTCACTAGATTGTGAGAGTTAAATGAGACTTAGGTTTTCTTTTTCTTTTTTACATGTGATCCAGCTGGTAGAATTGTAAGAGTATAACCTAGAGGTCACAAGTTGTTCACATATTATGTAAGGATAAGATTTGCATATATCTTTTTTGTCTCCGATTCCATCCATTGCACGAGCATTATTGACGGATGTTGTTTACTCTTCTTCTTTTTTTTCATGTAACTTTAGTCCTAATGGAGACTAGCATGCAATTTTGTTATGAGATGAATCTAGACTGTGATAGTTAAGTTGGTTCTTAGTGAGTTAGTGTTAAATAATGACTCACACTAAAATAATTATTTAATAGTTAAAAGCTCTAGAATAGAGAAAGTAATGCGAGAGGGAAGGGTAGCGTATCAAGACATATATATTTTTAGTATGGGGTATAATTTTATTTTTCAAATACCTAGGTAGCAAGTATAAAAGAGGAAAACCCTAGCCGAATTGTACTACTAAAACTCCTATAATGAAAATAGTCGTAAACGCCGTAGAGGTAAGTATTTTTGCCAAACTACATAAACATATGTTGTTTTTTTATTGTTTCGATTGCTCTATTATCTGTGTTTACAAGGACCTGTTTTACAACAGTTAGATCATTTGACTAACATTTTAATGATCTATCACTCATTTAAAAGATTGGTGGGGTGATAGAGAGCTTGTCTTTTTGATGGGTGTGAAGCATCTTTGATGCTAAATGTCTAACACATGGTGTACATACTATTATAATACATCAGTCATTGATGTTGGGGCTTGATTTGTTGTACCTCAATAATTGTTGAAGTAGATGATTAATCTTTGAAAATGAAGTTCCTTGAACCTCAGAACCTTGACATAGTACCTGTCTTTACAAGTATTAGTACTTATATAATTTATTAAGTAGCAAAAATCCACCTCTAACAAAACATTTTCAAAACCATGAGATGTTGGCACCTGGGTTAACATCTCCTAGCAAAACTATGTGCCTATCATACATATTCTTATTCTGGGAGACAAATGCCCTTAACTTATGGTCACCTAGCTTGTGAATACAACATAAAATATAGAAAATGTTCCCTTACCCAGGGAATTGAACAAGAAGGACCTCAAATTTTAATGTGTACTAAAAGTGCAAAAGATTATTCATTTACTTGATATCTCATTACTGAATCCAGTTTTGTATTTTTCTTGCACAGTAGAAAGAGAGTTTAGGAAAAAAGATGAATCACTAAAGAGTGTGAATTTGTAGCAACCGGCCTTGGGCTTGGGGGCAACGAGTCTCTAGAGTTCCCTCATCTCCCCCATCGTCCAGGGAATTATATAAATTGTGAAGTACATAATATAATAGATTAAACTTTCCAACTAATAACTCAAACTAGTATGCGCTAATGTTGGATAAAACCATGCAGGTCAAATCGACTGGCCCAAATCGTTCAAAGTCTTCTTAGTGTGAAGAGACCAACTGTTACAAAATCAATTTGATTAAATAACTTCAAATTTAGTAATCAATACAACAAATTTAATCATCAGTACAACCTTCAAAAATGAGGATGCAAAAAATGATAAGGATCAATCAATCCAGAATCCTGGAAAACCCCATAAAGTATCACAATGTGATCGATCACAACAAGACATCATCACTATTTCCTTGTCTCTATGAGGAAAAATACGGCTGATACTAGTTCATATCACAAAGCCGCCATCACTTCCACAATGAAACCAGCAACTCCCTACAGTTACAGACACCGCACAACCTTCATTTCTGAAAATTAATCACCCGCAATTGGGTTAATCAAACCCGAGGAAAGTTAGACTCGTAGCCATGAGTCTCATACTCTCATTGCTCATTCGAAATACAGAGGAGCTACAGGGATTAAAGCCAACGAGACGCAAACAGACGTCGTCATATATTTTCATTTTCTTTTACAGTTTCTTTACAGAAAACTTGTCCTAATGATTATAGTAAGCTAAGTTATCATTCGCTGACTTGCACCTACAAAACTTTGACCATATCGCTGAGAAACCGGAATTCTGGAGCATGAAAGAAAAAAGAGCGTTTGCTTTTTCACCCCTACACTTGAGCTATGTTTCATGGTCACTTACAGGTTGATCTGAGACTGTACCCTCCGATGAAATTTCCTCTATGTCAGGCTTTTCAGTCTCAGGTGGATGATCAGAGTGAGTCTTGCTTGATTCCCTGGGATCAGGCTGGTCTTCTCTCACCTCTGGAGCCAGACCCTCTTCATCGACAGACAAGCTTTGATTAGCTCTATTTATCTCCGATGCCCTGTGTGTGTCACAAAACCCAACTTGGTCTACAGATTTTTGCAATGATAGATTGCCCTCAAGGAATCCTGAGCTAGTCACACAAGAAACAGATGGCAAACTAGGGCCAGGGGCAACACAGGATGCCACCAATTGCAGCACTTCAGAAGAGGGGGGCAATCCTTCGCTTGTTTTCTTCTGCAGATTTAAATACGCTGATGACGAAGATGGATTTGTGATATCTAAACTGGGAACATGTAAATTTAGGTCTGATTTGAACCATGGAAGCCCTGAAGTTCCAGCCACTGCTTGTGGAGGCAGATGAAAAGGTGGGGCCAATGGAATAGAGGTCGAAGCATTCCCAGTGGCAAGTAGGTTGGTTTGAGAGTTCTGACCCCCTCGGACCATTTCTGGAGGGGCAGGCACAAAAATGTTTGACCTGCGCTTCCTTCTCCTAAGGATCTGTCTTGGATCCTCTGGTAGGCAAGGAGGAGGACCTGGTATTACAAATGGCGGTATGGTAGGCTCATCTTCTCCATACAATATACGAACTGACTGAGCAATTGCTGATACTGTGGGTGGCAGAGTTGGATCCGGTGGTTTAGCAGTAGCACTCACGGCTTCCTGAAGCCAATGGGGCAGTTTGTTCTTCGAAGTACTTCCAACTATTTCCTTCCCTTTCAAATGGGAAAGATTCTGCCCTTTATTTGGGTCAAATGGCAACTTACGGTCTTCAAGAGAGCTAGAGTCATGCAAACCTAGAGAGCCCAGGTTGGCAGCTCCAAAAGAATTAAGCAGAAATGGCTTCTCGGCAGGTACGTTTGAAGAAGTCCCTGGTCCATCAGAAGGTGCAACTAAAGACACTCCAGCAAAGGTCGCCCGGAATTTGTCTTCATTCCAAGTTGGAATAGATCCAAAATGCTCATTTTGAGAACCATGCAGATCAAGGTGCTCAAAATGCCGTAAGCCGGAAGAGAGATCACCGAAACCCAATTTCATGCCTGTCAAATGAGGCTGAAGCTTAGGTGGGCGAGCAAATTTACTTCCTTGCAATGCCCGTGCCATCATTCCATCAGGAATATTAGGAAACCAGGAAGATTTGGTAGATTTTGTTGGCTTCATCAATCTTGGTATTGGAAGAGATGGACCGTCTAAGATCTTCAGTTGTTCCTCCTCCCACCGAGCAGCCAAATCTTCAGTAGTTTTGTACTTCGAGAATTTTATCCTAGGGTCTCTAAGCATGGCATCCCAATTCCCCCGCCCGTGTCTACGAACGCCAACCCAGAGGAAATCAAGTTCATCTTCAGACCAGCCATCTGATTTTGATTTCTTCCTGTGCAAGTTGCTTGATCCAGACCCTGTTCTCATCATTATGTTTTCCAAAACCCTCCTATGATTTTCAGGAAATGATGGAAAAGTCGTCGGCAACTGACCCAGACCTAATGGAGGAGGCACTTCCCTCTCATGCTGATCATACCTGGGAGTATCTTGAGGAGGAAATTTCAAGTTAGGCAGTAATGGCATTGGAAGGTCATGTACAGTGTCACTTGCAGATTCAGGTCTGCTTCCTAATGATAGGCTAGGCAATAAGTCATGAGGTGCAATTGCCATGCTTTTACCACCCAGCGGAAGTCTGGGAAGCAATGTATCATCAAAAGGTAAGGTTGGAAGTGACATCTTTTCCTGAAAATCAGCAAATTTTGAACCCGAACGATCTGGCCATTTTCCTTGGGAAATAGCTGGAGGATACTGCAGGGAAAACAATGCCATGATATGCTTTGTACACATCAAACTAAGAGTTCAGTATAGGAAATATTCATGAAACGGGAGCTATAGAACAAGTACCTGACTAAGTGGGTGCCAACTATCTGTAATGCTACTTCTACGTCGTCGCAACACTTCAGACGATGAATCCTGCAATTTTAGCTTGTCTAGTGTAGCCTCATGCTTATTCATATCTGGCTCAAATGAAGATCGACCGCAAGGAGCTAGACTAAAAGGGAACTCAGGTCCAGTTGCTGGCCTGCTTTGCCTGCCGTTCATTCGTAAAGCGTTTCTATGAGATGACTCCAACTGAGAAGCATTTGGAGCACATAGACCAAGTACTGGTAACAAGTTGTTAGGAGCAAGTGAACGTGCATAGACTCTGCCCTGATGATGGTAACTAGGGAGGACGACATCAGGAGACACGTGACCAAGAGAATTAACAGGAAGATCCAAGTGGTTGCCCATTTTGCTCTTTGAGAGTTTTCCCAGCTTAAAAGTTGAATCATCTTTGATATTCAGAGTGTCTAACGGATGCTTAGATTTGTCATGCTCCATGTCAATCACTGAAGCTTTCTCCCTATCCTGTTCACCAGATTCAGCAGCTGGATCCCCATCTTTGTCAATCGCATTCCTTCGAGCAAGGCGTTCTTTTTGTCTGGCACGGAGCTTCGAGCTGTTGGATATATCAAGGTTATCATAAAACAGTCATCTAAAATTTGCAGAACAAAGCTTGTTCATGACAACAAATCCCAAAATTGCAATTTGCAAAATCCCTTCATAATTACCTAGAGACATTAATACATTATTGTACTATATTAACGGCTAAAGCACAGCACTTTACCCATCAGCTTTTCTTGAGAATTTGTGATCTCAAGAATTTTCCTCAATTAAAGTTAGTAATCTCAATATTGCAAGAATTTCAAGTTATGTTTACTGGGAAGCTTAACTGCATTTGGCACAGTGAAATAGTTGAAAAGAAGATGAACTTACAATTTTTCTTTCAGCGCTCGTCCGGCAGGTGTATATTCCCGTGCAGATTCTTGCTCTCTTTCCTCCTCACCACCGCTTGGCTGTGACACATTAGCATTTGTAATCACTAATAAATAAGCATTATGGAAACAAGTTCATGAAGGACAAGAATGAATGTTGAACAAGGAAAAGCTGGATGAGAGAATGAAATTGAAGAAAAACAAGCCAAGAGAGGAAGTATAATTGAGGGAGAAGAAGAGAAACCAAGGTGAAGCAGAGAGAGGAAGAAACCCTAGGCATGCATGCCGCCAAATACTTTATTCTTATTCTCAAATATATTCTCCATTCAGTGCTTGTTTCATAGAGTTCCAAAAGCATAGCCAGTTTAAATACAGGATAATTTTATCATGAAGTAGTGTGAAAGAAAGGTGAGAAAGACTCCTAAAAAAAGTTGCTTTTCTGTCAGGAATATCCATCCTACATTCAGAACCATGGAGACCAATGATGTGTCAAATATATACATACATTTGTGCATCCTTTACACATAAGTTCATTGCATTTTGAGTTGATTAAGAGTTAATATTGCCTAAGAAAGCTATATTTGCATATTGTAGGTGTCAAGGCAAGAAAGGGAGGAAAAGAGTGCAAAATGAAGACTTGGAGCCCAGGACTAATTTCCGATCGATCGGCCATAATTTCCGATCGATCGGACCTGCCAAAACACCTAAAAATATCATCGAGACAGATTGTATTTCCGATCGATCGGACTATTCCCAATCGATCGGAGTACTATTCACAGCACTGCGTAGTTTCGCGGAAAAGACCCGAATTCACGTGTTTCTAAGCCAAAACGACCCCAACTTGTTTTGGAAACGACATAAGAGTTTGGAGAAGTATAAAAGGGCATAAGATAGGGTTTTGGAGGAGAGCTTGGAGGCTGGGGAGCTGGATTTCGTGCTACCTCCATTGGAGAGCTTGGAGGCCACCTTGGAGCTTGGAGAAGAAGAGGATCTACAAGGGGGTTTCCTCTCTCCTTTTCTATCCTAGTTTCTATGGTTGATTTCCTTTGTTTAACGATGTATTTTGCTTCCATGAGTGGCTAGATTTCCTACTAGGGTCTTAATGTAACCAAACCTTGAAGATTCAATAAACTTGATTTCCTTATTTCTTGATTTCTCTTTCTCTCTTGATTGTCTATGGGTGTGATTAATGCTTTTGAGTGTTTGGCCATCAGTCAATTGATTTGCTGCCTAGATTGAGACCGGAAGGAGATATCTAGGGTTTGCCTCAAGCCATAGATGACATAGGATGCATGAACCATAGGAATATAGGTTTGTGACTTATGCAATCGCTAAATGATTTCCATAGTTCGTAATGGGTTTTTGATATATTAATCCGATTGTTAGGAATAACAGGGATTTATATTGAAAATACGTTTGATGTATCTAGGAATAGAACATTGAATAGGTTGGGAAATCGATTGTCATTATTGAGAGATGAATTAGGGATTAAGGAATCAAGGGAATTGAATTGGATAGGTGAGGTGAAGTTAAGTACCCTAGTGCTTTCCATCCTTGATCTCATATTTGTGTTTGATTTGTTTTTGTTCTTTTTAATTAGTTTAGTAAAAATCAAAACCAATCGCTAATCATTTTCTCCAATTTACATAATTGTAGCTTGTTTGACATTGATTTCTTTTGCCAACACATCCCTAGTGGAAACGATAATTTACTCATCTTTATATTACTTGTGCGATTTGTGCGCTTGCAATTAAATCCATATCAAGTTTTTGGCGCCGTTGCCGGGGATTGAGGCAATTGTTTTTTGTGTCAATTTAGGTTTTAAATTGTGTTAATTGGTTTTTTTTATTTTTCTGCAGAAATTCTTTCTCTTGTATGAGCTTGGGAACACGTTCTTCTAATCCAGAATTAATTGCTATTGATTTGGAGATTGAAAGAACTCTTCACAATCTTAGACGGGAGCTTATTAATAATCAAATGGAAGACATTGGAGACAATCAAGGAAGGGGGAATGTTGGTGATCTTGGTGGAGCTTTAAATGTAAATGTTGGCAATGGTAATGGTGGAGGTGCTAATGGAAGAAATGGTGGTGATGAAGTTGAAGGCCCTCCTAGGCAATTTGACCCTCGCTCTCTTGAGGATTGTGCTAGGCCTACTTGGGACACAAATCCTTCAAGCATCCGCTATCCTCCTATCAATGCTACTAATTTTGAGATCAAGCCGGCTATCATCAACATTATCTCAAATTCGGTTGTTTTCTATGGTCTTCCTAATGAAGAGCCCAATATCCATCTTCGCTCTTTCTTACATATGTGCACTACTTTTGGGATTAACGGAGCTTCTAAAGATGCTATCTTGTTGAGGTTATTCCCATTTTCTTTGAGGGATAAGGCTAAGGGATGGTTAATGTCCTTGCCTCCCAATTCTATCACCACTTGGGATGAGATGGCGGAGCAATTCTTGACAAAATTCTTTCCTCCGGGCAAGGCGATGCAAATTAGGGCGGATATCATGTCCTTTGCCCAAAAGGATTTTGAATCATTTTATGAGGCTTGGGAGCGCTTTAAAGGAATTATTCGAAGTTGCCCAAATCATGGTCTTCCGGAATGGGTGGTGTACCAAGCTTTCTATAATGGGTTGTGCATGCATACTAAGGAGATTATTGATGCGGCTGCGGGAGGTTCTTTTATGACCAAAAATCAAGAGGAGGCTAGGGAATTACTTGATAAAGTGGCCAAGACCACTAACTCTTGGTCCTCGGTGAGGGGGAATCCAAAGCAAGGAGGAAGCTTTAGAGATGATGAGGTTATGTCTACCTTGAATATCATGGCAAGGAAGATTGATGCATTGACACTAAATCAAGCTCAAGAAGTACATGCTATGCAAAGCACACCTTCTCATATGTCTTGTGCTTATTGTTGTGGACGCCATCCTACGGGGGAGTGTTTTATTGCTTCTTCATCTAATCCTAGTGAGCAAGTGAATGCCATTGGTGGAGGTAATTTCAATCAACCCGGCAAAGATCCTTATTCCAACTTCTACAATTCGGGATTTAGGAATCACCCCAACTTCTCTTGGAGCAATACTCAAAATGTGCAAAATCCTCAACATCTAGTGCAGCCCCAAGAGAAGAAGAGGGATATTGATGAGATGTTCTCAAAGCTTGCGGGAGGTCTTGATATGCTTACAACGCATACCTCCCAATTTATGACAAGGACGGAGCAATACATGAGTAAAACCGATGCCACTCTACAAGCTCAAGCAACTTTGATGCAAAGCTATGGAACTTCCATCCAGAATCTTGAGGTACAATTTGGGCAAATAGCTAACAATTTGTCATCTAGAGAAAGAGGTACCTTGCCAAGCCAACCGGAATTGAATCCAAGAGGGAAAGATAAAGAGCAATGCATGGCAATCACTCTTCGGACTGGTAAGGTAGCTCAAAATGCTGCTGATCTTGATGCCGAAAAGGCAAAAATTTTGCAGGAAAAGGGGGAGTGCAGCAGAACCAGGGAAAAAGAAGCTGAAAAGTGTTCAGGGGCTATTTTCGATCGATCGGACCCCATCCCGATCGATCGGCCAACTGCGGTACATGATGAAAAATGCAGAAATGAGAAAGATATGCAGAATCGGTATGCTGTGGAATTGGATTGGCCGGATAGTTCTCTTCCTGCACCTCCAGTCAAACCTTATGTGCCTCCAATTCCATTTCCTCAAAGATTGAAGAGCACTAAGAAGAATGATGATCAATTCTCTAAATTTTTGGAGGTATTCAAGAAGCTTCAAGTGAACATCCCCTTTGCCGAAGCTTTAGAGCAAATTCCTTGCTATGCCAAATTCATGAAGGAGATTTTATCCAAGAAACGGAGATTGAAGGAGCATGAAAAGATACAATTAACCGAAGAGTGTAGTGCCATTGTGCAAAGGAAGCTCCCAATTAAGCAAGATGATCCGGGAAGTTTCACAATTCCGTGCACCATTGGAAGCACCTTGATTGAAAGATCTTTATGTGATCTTGGAGCTAGCATCAATTTGATGCCATTGTCGGTTGCTAAGAAAATTGGGATGAAGGAGATTAGTCCAACCACAGTGTCTTTGCAAATGGCGGATAGATCTATCAAGTATCCTATTGGCATGGTAGAGGATGTCTTAGTGAAGGTGGGTGATCTTATGTTCCCGGTTGATTTTCTTATTTTGGATATGGAGGCCAACCCCACTACTCCTATAATTTTGGGAAGACCATTCTTGAGCACCGGGAGAGCTTTGATAGATGTTGAAAAAGGGAAGCTTACTTTGAGAGGTGCGGGAGGTGACCAAATCACTTTTAAAGTGTTTGGAACTAGGAGGCAAGAGGAGATTTCTCAACAATGCCTCCAAGTAGAGCATATTGACATGATCATCCCCGACACTCTTGAGAAGGAAGTTCCATATATTCCGGTGGAAGTTCTTTTAGGCAAAAATTCCAAGGTTGAGCATAAAGTTCCTAAGACAGCCTCCCAAGCTGCAATTGAAGTTCAAAAGCCTCAAATTGAAGATCCCAAGGAGAAGAAAAATAAGAGCAAGAAAAAGAAGAAGAGGAAGACCAAGAAAATGAAGAAAAATGTCTATCCTAAGGAAATGGTGGTGATGAAAGCTTATTCTCCTTGCATGGAACCTAAGAAATCCAATGTTAATCCTAGGAAGCCATCAAGGGGAGTCTACACCACAACTCTCAAGGATCCCGGTTGAATCCAAAAGGGAAGTCGGGCTGAAGACTTTAAACCAAGCGCTTTTGGGAGGCAACCCAGGTTTTATTGTTCTATCCCTATCTTTTTAGTTTTATTTTCACCTATTCCATGCATTGAGGACATTGCATATTTTAAGTGTGGGGGTGGGAATTTAGGTTTCTAGTTTTTGTTAAATAATAAAATTTTTGACTTCAAATGCCTTATGTCATGCCATTCTTGAGTGTATTTGGATGAATTTTGTGATCCTTGAAGCATTGATGGATCTTGCTATGGACATTCTTTCCAATTGAGTTTTCCTATCTTGAAAATTGTTTTGTCCATTGTGCTTTTGTGAATATGGAACACTTGATTGTGGGGTATGAAATATGACTTGACTTTGGCATTTGTGGTTGTTTGAGATCAATATGATTCTAAGTAGCATTACTTGAACAAAAAAAAAAATATATATATATATATATATATATATATAAAATAGAAAAGAAAAAAAAAATATTTTGTGTTTGTGAATAAATGATTTCTTTCATAAGTTTTCTGCTGAGTAACCGGGCCTCTTGCCTAGCAAGCAATGAGTTTCGCGTAAAAAGGTAGGAAATGAATGTTAGAGTACCTTGGTGACTAGTTTAACCTCGTAGCCTTTTTGACTCGGGTAATTAGATCCGTTGGGGTGTCTTAACACCTAGTGCCCTAAGCCAACTGGATTGGGAGTCATTGGTCGAAAGCTCGTTACATGGGTCATTTAGAAAGCTTAAGGAGGTTGAACATTGCACAAGTCACCTTTGAGAAGAAAAGGAAAGAAAAAATGTGAATAAGAATGAAGTTTGAATAAATGCTCTTTGTATTTGCTTTTTGATTCTTATTGTTCTTGGAAGACTTCATGGTCATTGTTTATGTCACTTTGAAGCCAAATATCAAGTGAAATCCATTATGTGCATCATTTCTGGAATTTATAAGCAAAGTGGATGAGATAAGATTCTTGAAGGAATGCTTTTATTGGTTTGAATGCCCTAATGTTTGGTTTGTTAGTGTGGATAGGGTTGCAATTGTGAGTTCATTTTATACTCTTGTTGATGGCATGAATTTTGGCATTGAAGTTGTTTAATGTTTGTGGGTATCATTCTGGTAAACCCTCAGGAGACACAACTCCTCCTACTAGGGGCACCTAGGGGTTTAAAGGCTTGTGGCACATGCTAAGTGTCATCGTGAGTCCTACGAAAGTGGCATAGATTAGTTGCTTATTTAGAATAGGTCTTAGTTGTTTTATTTTTCATTTGAGCTTAACAGAAAATACTCTTTCCCTCCTTTATTCATTCTCAACTTGCTCGAGGACGAGCAAAGGTTAAGTGTGGGGGTGTTTGATGTGTCAAATATATACATACATTTGTGCATCCTTTACACATAAGTTCATTGCATTTTGAGTTGATTAAGAGTTAATATTGCCTAAGAAAGCTATATTTGCATATTGTAGGTGTCAAGGCAAGAAAGGGAGGAAAAGAGTGCAAAATGAAGACTTGGAGCCCAGGACTAATTTCCGATCGATCGGCCATAATTTCCGATCGATCGGACCTGCCAAAACACCTAAAAATATCATCGAGACAGATTGTATTTCCGATCGATCGGACTATTCCCAATCGATCGGAGTACTATTCACAGCACTGCGTAGTTTCGCGGAAAAGACCCGAATTCACGTGTTTCTAAGCCAAAACGACCCCAACTTGTTTTGGAAACGACATAAGAGTTTGGAGAAGTATAAAAGGGCATAAGATAGGGTTTTGGAGGAGAGCTTGGAGGCTGGGGAGCTGGATTTCGTGCTACCTCCATTGGAGAGCTTGGAGGCCACCTTGGAGCTTGGAGAAGAAGAGGATCTACAAGGGGGTTTCCTCTCTCCTTTTCTATCCTAGTTTCTATGGTTGATTTCCTTTGTTTAACGATGTATTTTGCTTCCATGAGTGGCTAGATTTCCTACTAGGGTCTTAATGTAACCAAACCTTGAAGATTCAATAAACTTGATTTCCTTATTTCTTGATTTCTCTTTCTCTCTTGATTGTCTATGGGTGTGATTAATGCTTTTGAGTGTTTGGCCATCAGTCAATTGATTTGCTGCCTAGATTGAGACCGGAAGGAGATATCTAGGGTTTGCCTCAAGCCATAGATGACATAGGATGCATGAACCATAGGAATATAGGTTTGTGACTTATGCAATCGCTAAATGATTTCCATAGTTCGTAATGGGTTTTTGATATATTAATCCGATTGTTAGGAATAACAGGGATTTATATTGAAAATACGTTTGATGTATCTAGGAATAGAACATTGAATAGGTTGGGAAATCGATTGTCATTATTGAGAGATGAATTAGGGATTAAGGAATCAAGGGAATTGAATTGGATAGGTGAGGTGAAGTTAAGTACCCTAGTGCTTTCCATCCTTGATCTCATATTTGTGTTTGATTTGTTTTTGTTCTTTTTAATTAGTTTAGTAAAAATCAAAACCAATCGCTAATCATTTTCTCCAATTTACATAATTGTAGCTTGTTTGACATTGATTTCTTTTGCCAACACATCCCTAGTGGAAACGATAATTTACTCATCTTTATATTACTTGTGCGATTTGTGCGCTTGCAATTAAATCCATATCAACCAACTAGTAAAATGAAGAAAGAAAAAGCTAGCACAATATCACAGAGTGAAAATTAAACAATGTCATTGCAGAGAACCCTTTGAGTCCTGTCTTCATTAGCAATATAAAATTCAAATACAAAAGATCATTGACTTTGCAAAAATGTTATGGGCATTATGTTTGTTATCTCTGTTACTTTAGTTGTTTAATTTTTTAAAAATTTTCATGAATGGAGAAACATATGCTCCAGTATTGGAAGCAAAGAGGAATACCTCACTCAACGTTTCATTTGGGTGTGCAGCATACGCTTCCCTATATGAAACAGCTTTTCTCTGACGCTTCCCTCGACCAAGAGCTGCTTCCTCCTCGCTTTGATATTTCTCCCATCTAGAAACCCAATAAAAGAAGAGAATAAATTTTCCATATGCATCCAAAACACAAGGCAATTCAGTTCATCATAGATTCACAGTAATAATGGAATCTGAGGAAGAGGTCACATTCTCTAGGTCTGGAAACTTTTCCTGCCACACTAACGACGTACTTTTAGATATCCCCTCTAGTAGTCTAGTTTACTTCTAGATTTCCAATATTTGAAGTTTCTAAGAGGAGAAATTTGCAGTTAGATATCCTCTCTAGTTTACTTCTAATGCTAATTAGTATTAGGTTAGATGATTAGACAAGCACCATCCCACGAGTGTTCTACTTCTTACCACCAAGGCAACTGACATCTCCTCTTCCTCCCTGCTTAGGGAGGTAGTCAATGGTCATCCAAAAAAGTATCCCGAAGCAAACTTAAACCGATAAAAGCCAAACTATATGCCTTCTTAACAAGTTGACAACTCTTGACCAGTTTTGATGATTATGAAGGCTGTAATGTAGCTTTCGGTTCATTTAGCATTTGAACCTATGACACATCCAATTGAACTCTATAATCTGACAATCATAGAGTTCCACCGAGTATGGTGAAAAAGCACCTCTCCATATCATCATCAGCATCATCAAAGCCTTTGACCCAAACCGTTTGATCATCAAGTTAATGCTATAACCTAACATAGAGTTCAACTAAGTATGGTGAAAGAGTGCCTTTCTTCTCCACATAGAACAAAATAACATAAGAATTTAAAATTTTAAAAATTATTTTCAATTTATTGCTCAAACACAGTGTTGATGACATACACGTGAAGAGAAGATTTGCATGACTGCAAGAAAACAATCCTACCTCACTCGCAAAAGTCTGTCCCATTCATTTTCTTCAGTTACAGTAACCAAATTCTCCTCTTGCCTTTCAGAATTTTGCACAGAGACATCATCAGCCACAACAGTTGGTGATTCAGAACCACCTTGCTCTTCTGTATTTTCATCATTCCACTCCAAAGACGGCTTATCAACATAATATAACAAAAATTATCAGAAAGTCAGAGAAAGAGGGTTTCAAATCCTTCATTCATTATCAATCACAAAAAGATTTTTAATTCCTAGCAACTAGAAAATGTTTTAAGCAATAATATACACATAACTATGAGAGATAAGCACATGCCCTCTCACCCACACCAAAGACCCCCTAACCCACATAAAACCTAAAAAAGAAAGTAAAGAAGATGAAAGCAAAACAAAAACCAAGAGAACGCCAAAGAACTAGAGTCAACTTCATAATGCCATTCATCAAACATGAAATAGTCCAACAATTATCATGTGCAACCTGACATAGGCCAAAAATTTACCAAGCAAGTAGAACCAGAAAACAGAGTTTCTTAGCTTTCACCTTTTGAAGCATCTCTTTATACAATAAGTATCAACCAATGTTGGACTTTACATTGCAGGTTTATTTTTCTCATGTTCTCTTGTATGCCTCCCATAGTCCCATGCACTGGGGTTCATTTCCATTTCTTGGAATTTTCTAACAAACTCGCCATTTATCAAAAAGACTTTTAACTGAGCAATCGCTATTATGGTTGGCAATGACTAGAATCAAGGAAAAATTCCTCTGGATGTCAAATGTCCCTAGGACGGTACACACTAGAATGAAAGCAAAATTCACTATCTTTGGCAAGAAGATGAAATGTTCTCTAGTTTTACCCACTAAGCTAAGAGGAGACACCAAGCATTACACAAAGGAGCAGTCTAGTAGTTAAAAGCAGGTTCAGCCATTTGGGCTCATAAAAAAATAAAGAAAAAAATTCACCACATCAAAGGTTTAGCACTGATTTTCAGTTAATAAGAAACCAATGTATGCCATTTCATTCCACATAGCAACTGACAAAAAGATTTGACGCTCAAGACAGTTAAATTCAAAAGGAGAATAACATGCTGAACAAACGAGTAATACCTCATCTTTGTTTATCTTTTTTTTAATCTTGATAAATAATACTCACCTTTACAGAGCCAAGCATATCATTCTCCAGCTCCACTTGACCACCATCATTTGATCCGGACTGAAGGTTTGAACGGTCAAGCAATCTCAGAATTGCATTTTCATCCCACACTATTTTGTTGGTTCCATCAGCACATTTATCCTCATATACATCTCCAAGGCCTCCAACCCTTTTTTTCTGCTTCAGTTCTGTATCAGTTACGGCCTCTCCTTTTTTACTATTGCTTTCACCAGTATCTTTCCCACCCATGATAGAAGAATCACTGAAAAGTTCTTCTGTACCCCATCGTAATATATCTTCCACTTCCTTCTGAGATTCAGACTTGTTGACGAAAAGCTGATCAAGCATCAGTTTCTTCCTTGCAAGCTGCAAAATGCGCTCTTCGACACTGGCACGAACTAGGAGCCTGTATACCAGAAGCCTATTTGATTGTCCAATTCGATGTGCCCGATTCATAGCCTGGATATCCGCATGTGGGTTAAAATCAGAATCATATATGATCACAGTGTCGGCAGTCGCCAAATTGATACCGAGGCCACATGAGCGTGTAGATAACAAAAAGACAAATCGACTTTTATCATGATTAAAGCGTGCAATTGCTGTCTGACGATCAGCCACTGATACAGAGCCATCCACTCTCTCATACGTTTTTGGCCCAAATTCTATATTCAAATAATCCTCAAGGATATCAAGAAGCTTGGTCATCTGTGAAAAAATAAGAACTCTATGACCTTCCTTGTATAACACCTTAAGCATGGAATGCAACAAAGTCAATTTAGCCGAGGCTTTTATCCTCATTTCATGAAGAAATTCCACTGATCCAGAATCCGGCTCGGTACCTGGTATCAGATATGGATGATTGCAAACCTTTCTTAACTGCATCACAATGTTTAGCATAGACTGTTGTGCCACCCCTTTCCCAATATTTCGTAATATCTGATAGTTCTTTGTTAGCATTGCACGGTAGTATTCAGCTTGGATAGATGACAACTCAACAGGAACCATCCTTTCCGTCTTTGGGGGAATATTCCGCATGACATCCTTTTTGAGCCTTCGTAGCATATGTGGAGCAACAAGTTTCTTCAATTCCTCCACCTTTTCTGCAGTTGTTAGATCATTAAATTTCTCCTCAAATGAAGAGAGGGAAGGGAATGAAGCTGGCTGCAAGAAATTAAGCAGGTTATACATCTCGCCTATGTTATTCTGAAGAGGGGTACCAGTCAACAGAACCCGATGTTGGAAACAAAATGAATTAAGCAAACCGAACAACTTGCTTTCTGAATTCTTCAGGCGGTGGCCCTCGTCAACCACAAGAACTTCCCAAGGAACTCCACGCAAATGAGAGGAATCAGCAAGAACCATTTCAGAAGTAGTCAAAAGTACATTAAATTTATAGGAAAACGTTTTCTTATTCAGACCCTTTGGATCACTAGCATGCCATTCATACTGGCGAATCATGGCTCTTGCTTTTGCACACCCATGATATTCCACAACGTTTACTTTGGGAGCCCAAAGAGAAAACTCAGCCAGCCAGTTTGGCATTGTGGAAAGTGGAACCAATACTAAACAGGGGAGAGATGCTTTAAACTCAAAATACAATGATGAAATGAAAGCGCAAGCGGATACTGTTTTCCCAAGCCCCATTTCATCAGCAAGTATCACATTTCTGGATCTAAGCCAACACTTGCGCAACCAATTCAGTGCTTCAAGCTGATGGGGAAACAATGAACCTCCTTTTAGTTCCTCAGGTTGCTCTGTAAGAGTAACAATATCATTTCCACCCTTCCTCATCGAAAGTTCATCCCTAGCAGCATCTTTCTCCAATGTCTGGCTTTCACACTGAACAAACATATCAACAAGGTGAGAAGAACTTTGAATAATGGGTTCATCTAACTTTTCCCAAGTGCATTCATCATAAGGAAGACCAGTCCATTTTACAAAAGCTTCGCGTGTACCATCTCTTGATGCACGAAGGGCAACGACCCTCTGAGGTTGCTTCCACTTCTCCTCACAGAGATTGATCACAGCTTTTCCATACTTTGCCCTGTAATTTTCTAGTTTTCTCTTTGCCAGGACTTTCAGTTGGGATTCAGAGATCCAACTATTATGAATATGGGATCTTCCAACCCACTTTACCAAATATTCATACAATACAGTCTTTCCATTTACACTTGCAGATTCTGCCATGGCAAATTGCTGGATTTTGTTAAGTGTGCCACTAATAGTTTTCGTTTCGATATCTTCTTTGACATCTCCGCTCTCGTCCAAGTCATGAGTTTCACATACTTGAGAAGCTTCATTGGCATCATGACTTCTCAAACTAACAACACCACTTTGCTCTGCTGTTTTTTCATTACTTTTTCCTGAATCTTTTAATGCTGGCTCATCTCTATCTTCAACATTTGGAGCTATCAAACTTGATTTGATACTGTCATTCCTCACCACATCCTTGGCGTTCCTTCCTTTAGATTCTTTGCTTGTAGACCTTCTGTATACATGAATTTTATCTACTCTGATATCAGTCTCTCTGCATTCTTCTTTGTCACAATTATTCACAGCCTCGTGGCATCCCTCAGTAAGATTTTCACCAACTCCAACATCTAAATCAATATTGCTCGCTACATTTTCTTCTGTAGGACTCTTTTGACTTTCAGAAAGAATCAAACCATCAGAATGGTGGTCATCTGCAACAGTAACAGCTACATGAATTCTGGAGCCTTCATTACCACCTCGAACTCGACACCCCAAAACCCGATCAACCTGTGATGCATATACATAATATATATAAGAAAAAACATACTTTAAGTGTCATCATCAATAATAACTTAAGCATAAAAACAGAATGTATGTCTTCAATACTTTGACACAAGTTTACTTATAATGAGAAAATTCACCTGCCGAAGTTCACTGACAAAACTCTCTTCAAATTTCAGTGTTTTATCTAGATGACCCTCTGCTCTATCTAACTCATCCAACCGGTTTGCCTCTGAGTTGGGAAGCTTCTGATCAAAACCAATACAAGCATTAAAAACAACCATAGAATATAGACAACAGGTAAGGCTTGTACCAACAGGACAATCAAAAAGCATATCTAAGGCTATTCCCATTAGCAACACAGTAATGCTAACATAAAATAATTAAATTGCTGATAAGTATGATGGAGTTTTTTTTTTTTTTTAGAGACGAGGAGGTTGTATAAATACCCCTAAAGCTGATAGACATCATAATTTCCCCTCATAACCAATGCATCAATATATATTTCTGAAAAATATATCAACGTCTTCTGTCAATATAGACATATAGTGTCTAGATTGTCTAGAACCATACAAAGAGGACACCCATCACATCATCAGTGAATAATTACAATTTGAGTTAGAAGTGTGGGGAAGAAAAAAATGGTATCCACGTATTAAGATGATCATCGAAGAGCATATGCCTTCCAGTGTGCTGAGAAGAGCAGGAATTTCCCATTCATAAATTTGGCTCAAAGCCTGACCAGTTGCACAATGAAGCACAGATCGTTTCTCCAACAAAAAAATCTACATCAAAAATTTGAACCATTTGAGACATCACCATACACACACACACACACAGCCACAGAGGAGAGAGGAGAGATTAATCAATCAAGTTGGTTAGAAGCATCAGTCCTATGAGGGATTTGTTAGACAGAAGAAAAGCACCTAAAAGATGAAAAACTTCAATATGTACCCAAATAAAGGTCTATACTCAGACATCTCAGGGAGGGAATTCCAAGACACCAAAGTGGGGGTAAGACGAGGTAGTTTTGAGCGTTATTTCATCTGGCGAAAGGAGCTTGTGGCCCTGTGGTAGGAACTCCATACATTTGCAAAAGGTGAGGTTCAATCTCCCCCGCTCCCCACAACAAAAAAATGTGCAGAATACTTTGCGAACAAAAAATCACTATGCTAAAGCCGGCCAAAATAACAGGGATCCCAAATAAACCATTCATTATGTGACACATCATATTTCGGGACACTTGAGATATTTTACATCTAGGATTTACATATATAAGATAAATCACCGACAAAAGGGCATTTTGGATTCTTTATATATATTCTATTATATTTTTTTGTTTTGGACCAAAAAAAACATTAAGGGATTAAAAGCTTGAAAAAACAAGGATTCGGTTGTGCAATTATTTTCTCTCTGGTAGTCCTCTAATACACAAAATATGCACACTTTAGCGCAGCATTAAATTTGGACAGATATTTGGGCGCCTTTGAAATTTTTTTTTTTAAATGCTACGGGCTTTCCTTTTTTATGCATAAAAAACAAATATGGCACTTCAAAACAAGTTAAGACTCAGCGGGTAGACCAGGTGGTGGCTACCCATGCCAGGTACCTGTGGTACCTGATTTCAAGTCTTATCAGGGTGGGACTCGGTGAGGGTAGTTTGGGGGGTGTGGGGGTCCGGGTTCAGTTGCCATGTGGGGCCTGATCTGTAAAAAAAAAAGTTGATCTACTTCTAAGAAAAAAATTTCTCCCATAAATGACATTTTTACGCACTAAAACCAGAAAAACAAAATGTGTTAACTACATGATATATATATATATATATGTAAAACAAAACTATTTTCTGAGAGTACAAACCATAGTTTTTTAAACCCTTACCGTGCCTCCGGTCAAACCGGCGGCCACGTCGGGTTTTTAATACAAAAATACCGCATGGTGTGGTTCGCTGATGTGAGATGGTGAGATTTGCCGCGTCTGTTGACGTGGTAAGCTTTTATCCACTATTAATACAAATTGCAATAGCATAAGCTTTTCATTTTGAGTGGGCAAGCACTGACCAATACACTCAGTATGCTGAATATTGTATACCAAGCTTACTAGTAGTGATACTGTATACTAAGCTTATTAGTTGATAAATCATATATGAAAGTGGAGATGATCTAGAGAAATAAAATAAATATCAGCCGTCAATTACTTAAGTCCCATGAAAAAAAGGTGATTATTAATTTATATTATAAAAATTAGTTAGTTCATTTTATGTTGAGATTTACAATTCTATATAAAATATATACAAATGTTTTTTAAATAAATAATTACAGTACAATATTATGTATATTGGTGGGGTACTATATTATATAATATATATGATAGATTTTTATAGTATATAGTTATCTACTATATATATATATATATTAATTTATTGTGTATTATAAACTAGCAGTTCAAACTTCATCCCACCGGTTGAACCTCGAAACCCTTGAACCTTTAACCTAGACGGTTTGATGCATGGTACAGTTTTGAAAACTATGGTACAAACTACTGTTGTTGATGTGTAAGATTATTTACCTACTTGCACTGACAATATAATTTCAGGTTTCAAGTAATACACCCCCAACAGCAGTCTCCAAATAGAGTAATAAAAGATTCAGAATGAAATATTACCTCATCTCTTGCCTGAGCATCAATAACCTTGATTCCAACATGATACTTTGACAAATATACAGGAAACTCATGATCAGTAGCTTTCCTTTTCTGGTGTGAACTGCTAGTAACAAGACTTGCAGTATTGCCTTTGGGAAAACGCCTTTTGGAAGTTTTGGCAGGATGTTTCCCCTTGTCGGTCTTATGCTTCTTGTGACAATACTCCTTATCGATTTCTTTTTTCCTTTTTCTATCTTTATTAGTGGTGGCACATATGGCAAGGATGATTTTGCTTCTGGGAGATCCATTAGCACAAGAAACATCATGCTTTTGCTCCTCAATTTTGTCATTTGGCTCTAGATCCACAACTTTGAGGTGAGACAGATCTTCTGGAGCAGGAGAACTCGATTTCCTCTCAGAAGATGAATTTGGTGGAGTAACACCAAACTTCTTTTCATCATCCACATTAACACGTAACAGACTTTCCTCAACTGACATACCAACCAATGGATGACTCAGGTTTGTGCTCGAAGATACATCTATCTGAGAGTTATCCTCCATCTTTTTTAAGGGTATCGCTCCGTCAGTTAAAACAGATTTGCCTTTGCTAGAAGACCTTTTCTTAGAAATTAAAGAACCTCCAAAAGATCGGGATGATTTATTAGTGCCAGATAACTGAATTACAGTTCTAGATTTCGTCGGGATCGCTTTTGTCCTTGCTCGCTTTGAAATAGAATCCAAATGGGCCTTCAAAGGCTCACTTTTCTGACAGCACTTTGGGCATTCCCACTTCCCCGTTGGAATGCGCTTCAGTAACACACACAGAGAGAGAAGAAGAAAGAGTAGAGCAGTGAATATCAATTGCATTCATCAGAAAAACAAGAAAATCAAGCACAAATCAACTTGGATTTCAAGATAAACTAAACATACCTTAAGAGGTGGGTCAAGACAATTAATATGATAGGTCCGAGGACAACTTTCACAGCACAACAAGCTCCCACCACGATCACAGACCACACATTCATAGTAATACTGGACAACAAAATTTGAGTATAAAAGGTAAGACGTAGAGCACTCACACAAAATTTAAGGTGTACAAATAAATTCTAGATTCGCAATAAAAGGTGGACTAACTTCTCCGATACAAATTAGAAAGAATTTAAAATCCATACAATAATCTCAACATGATACCTTTTCTGTAACCACAGATGATCATTAATGATGCAGGAGGACGGACCAATAATATAGTCTTCTATAAATTAGTCTATTATCATGTCTATTTTAACTAAGTTTCTTTTAGTTTTCATATTAAGAGAATTGACGGAATTTCCAGGTGTGCTGGAATTTCAAATTTATTATTAATTATTTGTTTTATGTGTCTTTTATAGGTTATTTTCCTAAGTCAAGTCATAGTTGTAATTGGAGTCATATTAGTTTACTTTTAGGAATCCAAGTTTTATTTGAAGGAAGTTTCTTATGTAATTAGGATTGCTAGGAGACTATATATATGGATGCAAGTCAAGAATAAATAATAATGAGAGTTTTTATACTAATTTGCTATAGGAGAGATTCCTTAGACACGCTCGGTGAGAGGCTGAGAGGGGGGAGGTGAGTTTATCCAACCCTACTTGAGAGATTCAGGGTCTTTTTGTTTGATTCAAAAAATTCAAGAATTTTGTTCCAGTTTCAGACCTGGGAATTGTGAATTTCTGTCCTAGGGTTCTTAATTTTTGAGCTTAATTTGGGGGTTAGGGTTTTGGTTGCTCAATCCTAAACAAAATCTTCATCAGTAGTTCAAAAACTACATCAATTAATGTCTATCATATTTTTTGGTAATCTTGGATGACCATTGATTTCATTCAATGTCATCGTCCCAGTAAATAACACTTTTTTTTCATCAACATTTAACAGAGAAAAGAAAAAAGGGGGAAAAGAAGAAATGGGAAGACGACATAATGAGACGAGCAATTCCCATAGTTAATAACCACCTAATAAATGGTCAGTAAGATTTCCTAAAACATAGTTCCAAAGGAATATTTAATAACCACCTAATAAATGGTCAGTAAGATTTCTAAAACATAGTTCTGAAGGAATGTTTTTAAAATCTTTCAAGTCACCGATGTATCACAAAATTCAGCCGAAAACCAGGCTCTCAACAACATGCAACATGCTAAGGACAACATGTGAACTTCCAAACATCTCCTACAGTTTTCCCTCAGAAAGTGCATGATTATAACAAAGTATATTAAGTGCCAAAGTGGTATAAAATGATTTGCAATTTAAGATAGCATCAACTCAAAAACAAAATTGTTTTAGCTTGCTAGCTGAGATGGTTAAAGTGCTGGCATATCTGTATACACATCCCATTAAACAAGTTTAAAATCAACGATTTGCCTACATATTGTTAAATAACGACAGTACAGGAAGTACTGCTGCTTGTATGAAAAAATTATTGATTCAAACAAATAGGTATATCATGAAAATTTCCAATGTTAAATTTCTCCAAGCACAATTTGACATAAATTTCTGGCCCTAGATGAAAAGGACAGAATTAATATACACAATCAAACAGGAACAGGCTGTTAAACTGTTTCAAATTCCAGAGAGGGGTTATATTAGAGATCCTAAAAAAAGTATATTAGACAAATGTCTTAACGAAAACTGAAAATCACTCAGGAACCCATGAAATGCAGCTGATTCTAGTTAGCAAACAGAGAAGCCAAGAGTACTGTGATTAACGACTTATACCAAATACGAGATAAAAGCAAAGGAAATGATAGGAAGGATAACTCACTCCATCATTTCCTTTCTTCTTCAACAAAGATAAGTCAGAACTTGCTTCACTATATTTGGCAGACGAAGAAATATGGACGGATTCCAAGGCAACCGATTTATCCTCTTTACCATTGGAAATAGCCGGTCCACATGGGAGCTTTTTCCTTTTGCGCTTCACTACCCAGTTTCTGTTAATCATTTTACTACTTGTTGAACTGTTATCCTTCATTCTTCAATGTCTCACCTTACAATTGCAGCCAACATTTGCAGTGAACTGCACCTAAAAAAATGTCAAGAGCTAGAGTGAGGCATCAAATTGGAGTATTGTGAGCCGTGTAAAATCTCAATCTGCCATACCTCCAACCCTATACTATGCGAGAGATTGCGAGTAAGAACAAATAAGCTAGAAGAGTTAATACTAAGCACCAAAGCCAACAACATGCTTCATTGCAGAATGAACAAAACCATCAAAATCAAATGATTGCTAACAAAATTCAAACAATCCAGCAGATAAACTGTTAAATTGAACAATAAAGCACATGAACTTAACCAAGCACACACATTTGGCACACACTTGAATCCAAAACCCATTTCACCCGCCCACCTAAGTACACAATGATCGGGAAGACAACTATAAAGAATTCAAAATATCAAAAACCCAATTACCAATTAATCCAAAGCATCAATCTTTCACCATTAATCAACAATATAACAATAAAATATCAGCAATAAACAACACCAACAAAGAACAATAAAGCACAAACAAAAATTAGCAACGTAATTGGATAAACTGAAACACCCAAAACGAAATCACTAGCAAATGAGTAAAACTCAAAGAAATAAACAGTACCCGTACGATAGAAGAATTTAAGCTACTTGTCTTTGTGGATCAAACCAATTACACTGTGGGGGTGAACGAATAGATGAAGGATTAGGGTATGGAATTAAAGAAAAGCAGCAGAGATACAAACGAGATATGCGAGAAAGAGAGAGAAGCGCCACCAAGCAAAAATGAACTAATAGAGAGAAACACAAAGGGTTTTTATTTTAGAGAGAGCGTACCATAGGGATTCGCCGGGGTCATAGGACGGGCCTGAGATGGCAACTCATGAGAGCGATATTGAAGAGAGAGAACCACTGTGATGATGCCACGTGGAACAAGCCACAGCAGCCTCGCCCCAAGTTTTTCCTTTTTTCCTCATAGTACTTCTCTCAGTATCTCACGCATCTTGAGAAGAGAGAAAGATAGAGACTTGGTGGGTGGTGATAGACTAGAGAGAGAAATCGTGCTTTGTATCTTTTCCCTCCCCATCAATGGCTTTGCTTTGCTTGTTGGGTCTTCGAAGAGAGTTGGCTTTGTGGTGTTTGCAGCCTTTGCTAGGCCTTTATGTTAAAATTTTCTTTTTTTAATAAGCATTGTTATTTGATTGGAGTTTATTATTTTTGGTAGCTTTGAAGAGGCGGTGAATTTGAGACGCCATTGATAACGCCGCAGTATGTAATGGATTAGCTTAACCATGCAAATTTAACTTAGATGGAACAAAATCTTCTTGAACGTATAAAGTTGTATTCCCGTGCTTCACACGTTATTTGTTTATGTTTATAATTTTAAATTTTTTGTATGTATCATGTTATAATGCAAACAGAATCCAACATCCCATTAATCTTTATTGTTTTATGTCAGTTAATTCTAGTTGAATTGACATCACTGAGAGATTTTTCTAACATCGCGTAATGTGTTTGTGATTTTAATAGAGTTGTCAAATGCTATTCCTTGTATTTATAGTGTAAAAATGATGAATAAAAGAACATATTCATAGCTGCTTAATTTTTGACTAATGCATATTCGGAGTTATCAGTGGCGTCAATTAATTTGGTTTTATGTTTAATAAATATCATCATGAATGTATGTTTGATATATGAATGAGTGGTAAATATTTTAAAGTTGTTTACTCTTAGGAAATTGAATGAATAAAATATATATGTTAACCTAATTTTTTTTCATATTTTATAGATTCAAACTTAATGGTGTATTAAACACTATGAGAACATTTATGGTGTTTTTTGTTGTTGTTGTCCATGAATTTGATTTCCAGTTTAAGAAAAATAATCATGTATATATGGTTTATACATGAATAAGTGGTAAAGTAAATCACTTAATTTTGTCTTTGTCGTCATGTATTTTCCCTAACTTTTTGGTGGATTCTCCCTTGGATTTCCATTTGGAAGATAGCTTGATTTCAAGAACGGTGTATGATCGGAGATCCATTAGCACGTTATGGATTTCAAACTTCAAGTTCAAGTTTCGATAGGCATGATTTCGATGGATCTAGATCTAAATCTACTTTCAGATCTGTTTGAATGATTGCTCAAATAACCATATTTGATTTGCTCAAGTCGGCATAGTCCAGTGTGCTCTAGTTTTTTTTGTTTAGTCTGCTCGGGTATATCCAATGTCGTTTATAATCAAGCGTTTTGTCGTTGTAGTCGGGTTTATATTTGGAGTTCGCAGATGTAAACCATCTTTATGGTGCCCCGAGTGTATATGAGAGATATTGTTTTCGTAGAATTCTTATTTGTTTTGTAAAATTGATTTATTGGTGGATGAAGCTAAAGCTTTGCTATCAAGGGTGACTATATATTTGAGCTTTATGTACAAGAGGTTAATTTTGAAAGTGATGCCCTAGAGGTGGTGAATTCAAGTTAAAAAGCCTGATTTAATTTCAAATTGGGCAGTTGAAGACCTCATTATCGAGAAGCAATGCCAGTTTGATGGGTTTCACAATTGGTCCATTACCAAATTTCACAATGTTAGAACACGGTAGACTCCCTTGCGAAATGGGCATTGCTAGAGGTTTGTCTAGCAGCATTCATAGTGACATCGCTATCAGACTTTATCTTTATCTTTGATCATGTAATAGTTAGGATCTTGATCATAATTTTGAGGTGAGAAATTTTTTTACTCCACATAAACTATTAAAATTTTGTGGTGCAAATAAATTTTATCTTTTTGGGTTTGTGTATTTGTCATGGAAAGGCTTTGGGCTCTATGATGGGTCGGTATGTGATAACCATAAACAAACTTTGACAAATTATCCCTAAAATGGGCCCCCATTCCCCCATTTTCAGAAGGGAAGTTTTAGTCACACATCGATTTTTACTAAGTGTATCATGACTTTGTTGACTTTATTTTTTTAACACCTATGCTCTTTACACCCTATCCCCACCCCATCCCATCCCACCCCCTCACCATCTCTTTCTTCTTCCTCACGAGCATCCACGTCCAACCATGGTGTTGTCGCCGTCCGAGCTTCAATCCGGTAATCACTACCACCAAATTGAAGCCTAAGCCACCACGAACTAAACCCGACCAATCCCGATGAGTGTCGTCCACCGAAATCACATTTGAAAATCTATGATCACCGCGAGAAAAGTCGTCCGATCCCGACAATCTGGCCATTGTTGGAGGAAACCGACACCACCTTTGGACCCCTCGTTGCAAGACACTTCTATTCCACCCATTTTTTGGTCAAAGACGTTGCCGAAAATTGACGACCCGAGTTTGATCCCAAACAAGGCATTTTTGGATGATTTTGGTCTCGAATACAGACTATGGGATAACTACGAGCCGTAATTTCATGTTTTCGACAAGTTTCAACTCGAGAATAACCTCAATAGACGACAATATGATCGGCAATGACAGATCTGATTAAGGGTGTATTTGTGAAATGTCTCAGATTTATGTAGTTTTGGTGTATTTATAAAAGTTTAGAGTTTTCATGAGTTATTATTAATAAGTGGTGTGTTTAATAAATATAGGGTGTGACTAAGCGCCCTTTTTCATAATTACACGTTTTTTGGTCCATTCCTAACACCAATACGAGTTCCCAGGACGGCCCACGCATAAGCCCCCATAATTCTCTCCACTGGCGACGGCCCATGACTGCAACCCAAAACCCATATCCATGCATGACTCTCGCACCAACCCGATAAATAAGTGAACGGTGAACCCCCACACCAAGTCACCAACTAGAAAAACAAACCCTCTAATTGGTCCGTGCATGACACGCACTCGCATTGCAGGTACGTTATTAACAGTATTCATTTAAATCCCACACCCCGACTAGAAAAAATTAGTAAAGAAATCATAATTGCAGTCCCTAATAAATCTAGAAAATCCAATTTTAACTCATTAAATTTCAAAAGAAAAATCTAAAAATTTACAAAACTTTGCTTACACGGAGAGAAATAAATTAATAAAGAAAGACTTAACAGAGACTGTGAGCGAGCTTTTAATTCCAAAAAATTATTTTGTACTGAGAATTTTGAGTCATTAGAGAGCGAAATAAGCTGACTTTGCAAGCGGAGCTTCGCGGTTTAAAGGTATGTGAATGTATTTCGGTTCCGATCGACTCTCTGATCGTGCAATTTTTCTTCAATTTTGGATGATTAGTTTGTGATGTATTAACTGATTTATTGGTTTCGATTAAGGACTTTGTGTTTTGAATGGTTCGATTTCCCCTAATTTAATCTTGGTTTTTGTTTTAACTTTGTCGGATTTTCTAGGTTTAATATTGTGTTTTAACTTTAAAATCCATCGATTTCAGTTCATTACATGCTAGAGGTAAATCTAGTTTCAGTGTTTGAGTTTTTGCTGATCTCTGTGGTTCCCGGGCATAATCAGCCAGCTTAAAGTGATTAATTCATAAGATTGCTTCCCTCCATTTCTAGCTGCGTTTTGTCAATCTCACAAGGGAACCTTTTGAAAGGAGTTGCATAGGTGACAGGTCAATCCTAATTACAGGTTTAAACTTTTGATAAAAGATATCTTGAGAATTGGTTTAAATTTCTTTACACCAGAAAATTTCCTGTTGGATTTTGGTTCGATTTTCACGTCTTGTGTTCTTAAATTTAAAGTACAGCATTTTTGGTTATTGTAATATTCATAGATTGAATTATAGTTAATTTCGTGTACTGGCTAATTTCATTGTATTGACTGTATTTTTAGGGTCACTTTTAATCGGCCTGCTGCTTAGTGAAAAATAACACAAGATAGGACCCTAATCCATTAATAGGGGTGTGATCTTCAAAATGAATATAACTTTTGCTTATTGAATGGGGACCATTAAATCCAGATTTTTCCTTATTGCTTACAGAGTTACAGTATGAATATAATTTTTGGATCTCAAATTTCATCCTTTGAGCTTACTATTATGAAAAGCTCCTCATAGATTAATCTTGTTTACACATTTTGTTGCTTACTCTAACTAAATCCATTGATTTTTGATGTTTCAAAGAACAAGCTATCTATTTTATATTTTTATGTCGAGGTAAACTTACCTATGATGTACACAACAAACTTACATATGATAAAGACATCATCAACACTTTTTGTGGATTGTCCTCCCCTAACTCTTTTCTAACCCCACATATTCATGAGTGAATATTCCTCTCCTCTACTTCGAGTTATGGATTTCACATGTAACTTTTGGGGTTTGTTTACTTTTATGTGTTGGATGATTTAACGTTCTTTTTGAAAGCATTGTTATTCTAAAGACTAGCTTGAGTTGGAAAAAAGCTCGTTTTTAATGGATAACTCAGTGAGATCATTGGTGTAAATTTATTCACCTTTTCAGGTCCCTGGTTTAGTACTAGTGTGTACCGCATGGAGAGAAGATTCTTTCGTTTACGAGTTTATGGGTTTTAAGATTCTGTTTTAGCTGATGCCGCATTGGTGTAATTTTAACAGCACCTTGTGGTGGTGTGTTTTGTCCCTGTGAAGTTGAACTAAATGGAGAGAAATATGGGAAAAGGTCCGATCGATCAACAGAAAAGCTATGAGCAAGTTCAATATTCTAATGTGGACACTGAAAATGGGGTGGCAGGGTCTGGAAATCAGAGCTTTTTTCATGATCCATCAAGGAATATCAATACTAACAGCCGACCTCCAGATTATCCAATGTCGGTAAGAGCTAGACCTGTGTTGAATTACTCCATTCAGACGGGGGAGGAGTTCGCTCTTGAATTCATGCGGGAAAGGGTGAATCCCAGGCAGCATGTCTTTCCAAATGCTTATGTTGACCCAAGCACCCCAGCTGGCTACATGGATCTAAAGAACATGCTGGGAATTTCTCATACAGGTTCTGAAAGTGGATCCGATATATCCAAGGTTAATCCAGCTGAAAAAGAACGTATCCAGGAGTTTGAGAAGAAGAGCGTTTCTGCCCTTGATAATAACAGTTGTCAGGATACCATGCGAGCGGTACCCCCAAGTTCATCAAGGAATGACAGTAATCGAGGACTTCTTGGTTATGCTTCTTCTTCAGCTTCTGATAGTTCATCAACGAAGGCGAAGTTCCTCTGCAGTTTTGGTGGGAAAATTTTGCCCCGTCCTAGTGACGGAAAGCTCAGATATGTTGGAGGAGAAACACGTATTATCCGGCTAAGCAAGGATATTTCTTGGCAAGATCTTTTGCAGAAAATGTCAGCAATTTACGTCCAAACTCATACAATAAAGTATCAACTTCCTGGTGAGGATCTTGATGCATTGGTTTCTGTGTCTTGTGATGAGGATCTGCAGAACATGATGGAGGAGTGTAATGTACTGGAACATGGAGGATCACATAAGCCTAGGATGTTCCTATTTTCTAGCAGTGAATTAGAAGATGCTCAGTTTGGTCTGGGAAGTGTGGAGGGGGATTCTGAGATTCAATATGTAGTTGCTGTTAATGGAATGGACTTAGGTTCAAGAAAAAACTCAATTGCTGCCAGTGTTTCAGGAAACAATTTGGACGAGTTACTCAATCTAAGTGTTGAGAGGGAGACTGGCCAAGTTGCTAGTGAATTAGCTAGTGCTGCCATCACATCAGCAGCCGTTGATGTGCCTCCAGCAACAAATCAATCTTCTCAACAGGTGTTGGCAAATTCAACCGGTTTATGTGAATCTAATTTACACCATCACCTGGGACAGAATATGCATCATGGAGAAGCTGGCCAGCATCCGTTATATACTTTTCACCCTGTGGAGAGCTCCGCCCCGATAGATGGGAATTCTATGACCACTTCACCTGCTATTCCACAGCAATATGGTTACGGTTCTCGCCCTACAAACTATGCAGTTTCTGGAGAGAATATATCGTCAATGCCTCTCTATGAACATCTGACTCAACAAGGAGATGTGATTGGAGGGTCAAAATATACTGGTTTTCATTTACAGCAATCAAACATTTCTACAAAAGAGTCAAAGTTGAGGAGAGATGGTTCGGCCCAGAAAATAAATGAAGCTGAGAAAATTCAGTCCTTGGAAAAAGAAGTTCCTCTGATGGAGTTAAAAATGAAAAGAGATGGCTCTCAGCCGAAGATTAATGAAACTGTAACATCAGAAGGTGAGAACATTGCTTCTTCAAATCCAGGTGATGCTTCTGTTCTAAACAATATTTCTAGGGAAGACACGTCAGTCTCCAATTTGGGCCCAGACATAGAATCGCCTTTTTTAAGTAACAAAAACAATAAAAGGCATCAGGAACTTGCACAAAATGCGGTGCTCCATGAAGATGTAAATGAAGGGAGGAAAAATAATGATATTGACACTTTTTACTCATCTAGTGCTGCATGTGCTCCTGTTTATGGAGGCTCTGACACTGATCCAGTTGACAGCCATGTTGAACCATCTGTGGTTCCTCAAAGGGTTTTTCATTCTGAGCGAATTCCTCGGGAGCAGGCAGAGTTGAATCGATTGTCAAAATCTGATGATTCCTTTGGTTCTCAGTTTTTGATAACTCAAGCACTTTCAGATTACTCTCAACCAGACACAGAGTCAGTTGATCAGTTTCGGGATGGGAATGTGGCTTCTTATTCTGAGCAGTCTATCACCTCTGCAAAACCAGCACATGCAAATCTTCAGACCGTTGAAGAAGGTTTGGCACAATTCAAAAGGTATAAAGAGTTTGCTGATAATATGAGTAAAACAAAGTCCGATGTTTCTGATGTGCTTGAGGCAACCTTACAGAAACCTGAATCAAGATATGTAATTCCTAATGGAGATGGTCCTGAAATGGCCATAAGCAAAAACACTAACACCAGTTGCTCTAGCAATGATAAGGAATTAGCTGGGTTCAATCATCCTACACAAATGCAAGGAACCCCAAATAAGCACGTGGAGGATGCTATGTTAAAAAGACCGGAATTTGAATCAAGTGAGATAACTTCCAGCAAGCACACCAGGAACAACGCCAAGGGGCATGCACAACCTTTGGTGCTGGCAGAGAATCCAATTAGAGCTGTTCCTCAAGGTGAGTCTGCTGTTAATGTTGGCACTCCAGAACAGGGAGACATACTTATTGATATTAATGATCGATTTCCTAGTGATTTTCTGTCTGATATATTCTCAAAAGCAAAACTGTCTGAAAACCTTTCCGGCATCAGTCCGTTGCATGCTGATGGTACTGGCCTGAGCTTGAACATGGAAAATCATGAACCTAAGCGTTGGTCATACTTTCGAAAGTTGGCTCAAGATGAATTTGTTAGAAAAGATGTTTCTCTTATGGACCAGGACCATCTGGGTTTCTCATCTCCAGTTACGAATATAGAAGGACTTAACATAGACTACAGCTATCCCCCTGTAACATCTGAGGGAGGTGCCTTTTCCCATGTTGACTCGCATGTCAATTTTGGTGAGAACATTCGGCCAGAATTATCTGGTATTGGTGGACTGACCACGATTGATTACAATCAATCTCAACCCAAGGGCAGTGAAAGCGTGCAATTGGATGGCGTGAACCCTAGAATACCAGAATCAGAATATGAGGTATTTTTGTCTGCCATTTTCACGTGTTGTAATTCATTTGATTTTAACCATATTGCTCCTTATGTTTTCTAATTTCTTCATACCATTGTTAATTTGTTAGGATGGGAGGTTGCATATTGAGAATACTACTGCACCTATTATTGATCTTCCTCTCGGAGAGTTTGACATTAGTACATTGCAGGTATGGTTCGTATAATTTTCTCTTCTATATCTGTACTGTGTAAAACAACTTGCAATGAGGATAAGAGTCATAGCTCAAACTTCAGTGCCTGTTCAACTTCTATCAGCATTCTTCTGTGTCATATATTTTTCTTTTTTAGAAATATAGTCGTACAAACAGCTTGTTAGAAATTTCGTTGGCTGATATTTCAGATTATAGAGAACGAAGATCTGGAAGAGTTGCGGGAGTTAGGTTCTGGCACGTTTGGAACTGTTTATCATGGAAAATGGAGGGGTACTGATGTTGCCATAAAGCGAATAAAAAAGAGCTGCTTTACTGGTCGTACATCTGAGCAGGAAAGATTGGTGAGCTTACTTCCTTTGAAATGAGGTTCTTTGTAATTAAGCACCTCAAGTGTTTGGATTCATGTAGGTTGTAGTTGTAAACTTGTAATCAAACATGATTCGATTATTTAACATCATATTCTAGTCTACAGGCGAACGTGCCCACTAGTAGAGTTGCAGGGGTGTAACCTTGAGGTTACAAGTTCAATTTCTGGGAATAGTCTATCCACACATATGTGGGGGTAAGGTTACATCCTGTCTGTCCTTGACCCTCCCCATTGCAAGAGCTTTGTGCACGGGAGTTGTTTACTGTTTCCATCCACATATATATGTGGGGGTAAGGTTACATCTTGTCCCTCCCCATTGCAAGAGCCTTGTGCACGGGAGTTGTTTACCTTTAAGATTATATTCTAGTCTAAATCAAATTTTAAAACTGGGTTAGCTGGATTCTCAAATAGCCTCAGCAGCCTGATTGGCATCTCACATATCAAAGTCCAAGTTGTCCAGTATTTTCATTGAGTTAACCTTTATTTTTGCATAAATAACTGCTTATTAATCATAAAGAAGAATAGAAGATCAATTTTGTTGCATGTCTCTCATTTCTTTTGAGTAACCTTCGTTGACATTTTCAGACAGTGGAGTTCTGGCGTGAAGCTGGAATTCTTTCTAAGCTTCATCATCCCAATGTGGTGGCTTTCTATGGAGTGGTGCAAGATGGTCCCGGAGGAACTCTAGCTACTGTAACGGAGTTCATGGTGAATGGCTCTCTTAGACGCGTCCTACTAAGCAAGGAGAGGTAAATGTTTTATTCACAGACATCTGGAAGATCTTACATGTGCATTGTTTAAAGCATTCCATTCAATTATTTTATTTTCTTCTATATTGCTTTATGAATATCTAGATATCTTGATCGTCGAAAGCGACTTATAATTGCCATGGATGCGGCTTTTGGAATGGAATATTTGCATTCGAAGAACATAGTGCATTTTGATTTGAAATGTGACAACTTGCTCGTCAACTTGAAAGATTCTTTGCGTCCTATTTGCAAGGTAATTGCGATGGTTGTTGCTTTACGCTTATGATAGAATTACAAAACAGTTCAATGTTTTGTTCTTATATAATGGGCGTATGATAAAATCTTGCATCAGCCTAGTTTTTAAGAAGCATTGCTATTCTCTGTTCAGGTGGGCGATTTTGGTTTGTCAAAAATTAAAAGAAACACTTTGGTTACTGGTGGTGTCAGGGGAACTCTTCCATGGATGGCCCCGGAGCTATTGAATGGCGGCAGCAGTATGGTTTCTGAAAAGGTGAGATAGTGCCAAAGCACTGGTAGTTCACTTGTTTTTCCTTTGACATATTTTGTTCTGCTAAGTGATTTGTTCTTATGGTATGCATTCGTAGCATCTTCTCCTTGGTTTTCTAATTGGTGATGTCAAAGCTCAAAGGCTTATACGGGCAAGAACTTTGTCTTTCTGTCCATTTCAATCCATCAATTAAATATAAGAAAATTAGCCATATGTGCGGTACTCAGCTCATTTTTTTGTGGTCTCTTGGATGTTTGTGTTTGATTTGGCATTTTGCAATTTCATGCCCCACTAGGGCACGCATTTTTACCTATTTTGGCAGACAAAAGAGGATTCTGGAGAGAGTTGAACTTGTAGAAGTCCAGATTCATTGTCCTACATGGATTACAACCACATTTAATCAAAGCAACCAGATTCAAAAGGAAAATAAACGGCTTATTAAAGCCAAACAAAGAAATGAAACTTAAGTTGACCACCCATCCAGATAAATCAAATCACAATATAATTTCTAGTAATCTTGATCTTTCTAGATTTCTATTCTGACAAACTATGCTAGTTAAATCAGTTTAAATCAACGATTCGAAGTTTTGATTTTCTGCAATGAAGTTGCCTTCCAGTCACTGTTTATCTTGTCAATCAATGAGACGGCCTGACAAGTCGGATGGCCACTGTGTCCATGGGGTTCTATGCCGACATGTTGATTCTTATGATGGTCTGGTTTGTCCACCTATGGAAGTTGTAGTTCAGTAGGGTTGCATTGAATCGATAGGGATGATTTTGTCTTTGAGAGAGAACTTATCTGTGTGACTTATTGCTTATTGGCAGGTGGATGTGTTCTCTTTTGGCATTGTTCTGTGGGAGATTCTCACTGGCGAGGAGCCTTATTCCAATATGCACTATGGAGCGATTATAGGTCTGGATACTCTCTCTCTCTCCCCCTCCCCTCCACACTCATCTTTCTTCTTATGTCATCAGAAGGTTCTCTCCATTCATAGTCAGTCATTAGCACTCCTATACGACATACTGTTAATTATGAGTGCTGGTGGTTCTTGGAGTTTAGTTTTACAAAAATGCATGCTTTTATATGAACAAATTAATGAGTCCCTTGTCTATCTGTTTTTCATTTCTATGGTTTTGCTGCAATGGATTTTGCCAATTTTGGACTGATGGTTGAACAATTGGTGTATGAAACTAATTGAAGTCCTTAATTTGGTTAAACAGCCCAAGAAAAAGGCAAAAGGTCCAAAGAAATGAAACCCCATTCTGATATTTGATCTAACTGATAATTGTGTTCCGTTTCAAAATCTTTGTTCTTATGAAAAATTTATTTGTCCTTTTCATACTTTATTCTTATTTGTGGAAGATAAGTATCAACTCTTTGAAGGAAAACAAACTAAATTTTCTTTAAATTGGAAAATTGTATTTCTTAAATTTTTGTGGCAATTTTTCCATCAGTGCTGGGATATGAATATTTTCCGTGAATGCCCTTGCTAAACCATTTAGAGCTTATCCACTTGCTAGTTTGGCTATCATTCAGATTTCAGAAGATATCCAATTCCCTGAAACATTATTGGGAAATAAACAGAAAAAAGAAATTAAACCTCCCACGTCTATATGAGGCTCTTCTATCACTAAATTGTTGTAGAATCAGACATTCTGTCTTCAATTTTTTTCCTGTTGTTTTTAAGTGCTGATTCTGACAGAATTATCTGAATTGTATTTTCTGGCAGGAGGCATAGTCAATAATACTTTAAGGCCACTCGTGCCCAGTTTCTGTGATCCTGAATGGAAATTGCTAATGGAACAGTGTTGGGCTCCTGATCCCATAGCTCGTCCGTCATTTACAGAGATCGCAAGACGCTTACGCACAATGTCTGCTGCATGCCAAACTAAGCCACAGGGCCAGCACCCACCTAACCAGCCACCCAAGTAATGTGTATAGGATTATTTCCTTCTTATTCCCCTCTTGGCTTATCACAAATTATGATGATTAGTTATTTCTATATACTTAATTAAGGTGGTGTACTGTATGGGTTAGGGGGAAAGAGTTCTCAGGAGAGTAAGATATTCTTGTGTTCTGTGCAGCATTTGACAAAGAAAATTGGTCTCTATGTAAAGCTATCATTTGTGCAACTCTGTTTATAGTAAATATAAGGTTTGCGTTTTGGTCCTTCGAAAAAGAGTCATAAGTCCAATGCCCAGACTTGCTTTTAAACTTTGTTTTGTTCATGGATGATAGTAATCACTAATGAAGGGGTAACCTGACTTTGCTACCGCAAAGAAAATTATATTGAAAGACATGTATTATCATGTCTGTAGTATTCATCATACACGAATTATCTGTCCAACATTCAAGAGACTCTCATGAGGAACATTGAAGATTGCAGTATTCTGTCTGCATATCTTCCTAAGAAAAGCATATAAATAATCAATAGCTAGCTTCTTGTAAAATCTGGAATCCTTCCTCGCCATGACCACTGTATTTCCGAGCATGTGCACCACTCCAGCATCTCTGCAGTTCTTCAAAAATTCCAACTCATCAATATCAGCAGGAGCATGATTTGCAAGTGGAGGGGAATTGACTTGCTCAATTGAGTCTATGTCCATGTTACGTGAAGGTTCATTGTTCATAAAACCCAAAGGTTCACCTCCTGATTGCTCACTTTGCCGGTCGCTTGAACTATAATCCGAACACCCATCCATCATGTTCTCAAGTCTGGCAAACATGAAGAGGCTGTCGATAAGGTTTCTCTCGAAATCTTCATCCTTCAAATGGAGATCCTTATAGCCATATCTGGCAACACAACGGAACATACAAAAATTTGGCGGTCCAATTCGCCTAATCAGGAATCTCTCTCCTTCTGGAACTGTATAGACAGGAAGATACTTAACACAGACAAAAACAACGACTGAATGCATGGCAGGCAGGTTGGTGATGAAATGGGAGAAAATATGAGGCACCCCATTTGCCAGTTCACTGTACACGAGTCCAATTCCAGGGACTCGAACCAGTCCTAAACTCGGGCCAAGTCCAAGAATCCAAGCTAGGGAGACCTTACTGTGCATCTCATATTCATATCGCTTTACTGTCCCATAATGCCAACTGGACATGACAATAAAAAATCCTGCTGCAATCACAAGAGGAACCCATCCACCTTGATTTACCTTGAGTATTACAGAGGAAAAGTAAGTGCCTTCCACAATCAGAGATAAGGTAGTGAATAACCAAACAATAACCCAATGCCATCGCCATACCAGAAGCATGATCAGAACCATTAGAAATGTGGTTAGAAGCATGACTATTATGACTGCTGTACCTGTTGTGATGAAACATGACAAATTAGTGTCATTGTTAAGTTTGACTCACGTAAAGAACATCAAATGCATTCATGAGTTAATATTTTCTTCCCTTCTTTTTTTTTTTATAGAAGTTAAATATATAAACGACAAAGACAAAAAAGAAGGGAGCATGTTGTATCTTTTAGTGGTAGATGCCTGTATGCTTTAAGAGAATAACCAGTAAAACTTTCACAGATATCAAGAGGGGATAAACTTACCAGAAGCATTGCCAATGTCAATTTGATTTTTGAATCCAGCAGTCACAGCAATGCAAAGTATCATAAGAATCCAATTAATATCAGGAATATATATCTGGTTTAGGAACTTCTTTGATGTATGTACTACTTTAACTCTGGGGAAACAGCCAAGAGCAAGGGCCTGCTTGATTAGAGAAAAGGTCGCAGTTATGGTGGCCTGACTTGCGACAATAGCAGCTGCAACCGCAACAATGAGGACTGGCCAATGTATGCTATCTGCACAAAGTGAATTGTTAGGATCTGCAAGATTATTGACTTCAACTTCTTCATGATTTCATGTCCCTTACAATATAATTAAATATTACAACCCCAATTTTTTTTTTATAACAATCGCAATTCCCTCCGTTTGATCTTACTACATAGAGACATAGAGTGATAACAAACATAACAATGAATAATGATCCAAAGCTTTAGTCATCACTAAGGTGGGTTTTTAAAACATTTTTGTAATACACAGTACGCTTTTAGAACCATGGCATGAATAGGTGTCCCAAACCTTGGCATGAATCCTTTTTGCCTCCTTTACCTTCCTTCAATAATGCTATCAGTAGCTATTGGGAAATGCACTAACAATTTTATGTCAAGAGGATTAAGACACATTTCCGTAAGAACCCCCCTCTCCTCTTTTTTCTTTTTATAAAAAAATTCCTAACGCAACCAGAGATGAAAAGCATTAGAAGAGCTGTAAACATGAATTTGTTTATTTTATTAAATCAGAAGTTTTAAGCTAGGATTTTAATAGGGAACCTTGGCCAAATAAAAATCGGCTCTTGGTCCAACAACTCAGTAAACGTAAGAAATACAAAGAGAATATAACAACAAACCTGGAATTGATTCATAGAATACATTAGACACACGATCTGAGTGTTTCATAAGATAAGCTGCCTGTCCGGTGTAGGCGCAAATAAGGCAGGGAAACACAACTAATATGAAGGCAATCTGTATGGCTGCCACTGGAAAGTGGGATAAATCAGCAAAAAGCGCCTCTGTTCCTGTAATTTTCCATAACTGGTTATCAGAATCTTGATTGTGAATTTGTTATGTAATTCTGGTAGACCTTAAATGAGATAGCAAAATACATAATGATTGTAATAGAACCAAATAAACAAAATCAATTGATGAAAACAATTACCTGTAATACTAAGCACAATACCTCCAAGAGAGCTCCAGCCATTTCCCCTACTGAAGAACCGGTATGCATATAGAGGCGAAAAAGCTTTCAGAACACTGCTATCATACTTGCAAATGTTGAATACACCTAGACTTCCAATTAACAAAAACCAAAGGAGTACTACTGGGGCAAAGAGCCAGCTAAAAGTATCTGTCCCGTAGTGCTGTATGTAAAACAAACCGAATAAGAGTAAAACAGCTACCAGCATCACAACATCTGTACAGTGACATCAAGGTTTAAGTCAAAAAAGGAGTTAAGTGAAAAGAATAACAGATGAGGAGCAATTGCATGCCTAGAAACAAGGTCATACCACTAGACATCTTGGGATAGTCTAACTTGATTCCGCCAACAGCTGATAAAACTGCCAAAGATGTGGTATGATTACACAAGTATTGGTGAAACTAAGATACTACAGTAATACTGAACAGATTATAACATAAAACGGTTAGAATAATGATAAACTGTTGTAAAAAGTATCTTTCTGTAACAAATTATAAGCACAATTACAGTTTCAATATATAGCTATTACCAGTATATGTAGTATAGGAGATCCTATGCTGAGACAAAAGAATTCAGGAAAAAGCAGCAACATGTAAGATAGATTGAGACAGTTATAATGTTAATTATCTAGCTGCTTTTGCATCACTTTCCGTTTGTATCTTAACTATGATTACTATAAAATCTAGTTTCTGATAGTGCAGAGTAAATGATCTACAGTTACAGGATCCAAAATATTTCAGCAGAGGAATATTGGATTCAGGTCAAGACAAGGCCTCCAAAATTTAATGGGGTATCGGGGGATCATTAGTTCATTATTCCTCTTCTATTAGTGTCCTTTGACTGCCTAACAAGCAGGTAGGGTATGTAACAATGCCATAGCTCAATACCCATATTTAGCTCAATGCTAGTTAATATAAAATCAGTATCAGATATTACATGTGCTTTTCCATCAAATTAAATGCATTAACTGCTTGAAAAAAATTTAAAATATCATATATAAACCTGATATAGCTGGGGTCAGAATCCCATCACCAATCACCATACAAGATCCAGCAAGGACAAGAACAAGAAGTGCATTCCTCTTAAATGCATGTCCCTCCAGCCATTTCTTGGTTTTGGCAGCAAAGGATTGCTCATGAAATGTAGCATGACTGTAAGTTGTCAGCTGTTCATCAGTGTGGTCCTGGTTAGGAATAGTCCTAATGTCTGCATGTCGACAGAGTAGTGAATAAAGAGCAAATGTTCCACCTGCATCACAATGACCAATGTGTTTAAGTTTAAGGCATCATTCGTGCCCATGATATCATTGATATGCTACAGTTGACAGGGAAAAAGCAGTTAAACTGCAGTAAAACGTGGAGGAATGAAGGCATCATCAAAGAAAACAGAATAGAAGAACCAGAATCAGAAAGTATATGCAGATTTATTGCGTCACTGAATTTCAGACCTGTTAGAAAAAATCAACTTTTCACAATGTCAAAAAAGCACTCATATAAAATATTTCTGATAAATCCTTTCTTTCCTCATTTTTCTTGGTAAATTACTCAAACCACAATAGGGAATCCACTATTTTGCCATCCACCCAGCTCTAAGTCAAATAAACATTCCATTGAAATTTTGATAGGTACATTTCATGCAGAAATGCAGTTTAGACACAGTGCACACAATTTAGGTACACAAAGGAATAACGAATATTTGGCTGCCAAGCAGGCTGCCATAGGTGAGATTCAGTATAAAATAGTTGCATAGACAGAAAAATGGCATATGTTTTTTTAGTTATGTATATGCATGGTAAAATAAGATCTTAAACTCCTCCTTCCCTTTTTCCTCAACTAATCAATATCCAAACCACTTGGGAGGCGATTCGCAAATAGTACCACCTATTTTCCAAGAGGAAATAAATCAAGTCCAGTAAATTGGAAAAGAAATATATCATTGTTCCTTCAATTCATGACACAAAACAATACAAAAGAGTAACAGACATTATGTTCGTAACTATACACGTTAACGAATTATTCATATTTCAGCATGCGAAAGAAATATGATGACTGGATGTATCCTTTATGTACATGGGGCTTGCATAAAATAAAATGCAACAAAGCCTATAAGTTGAGATCATTTTACCTTGACCATTGTCAGTTGCTGTGCAGACAATGAGCACATACTTTAAGAGAGGGATAAGTGTAAGGGAATATATAATTAATGATAGGGCTCCAATCACATCCTCTGCTTCTCCAATTCCATCAGGAAATGTATTGTAGAAAACATACAAGGGAGATGTGCCCAAATCTCCAAAGACCACGCCAAGGCTTTGGAATGCAAGCCGCAGAAGCAGAAAAGCTGAAACTTTCTGAACAATATTGAATCAGAAAAGAGAATGATTTCTGGAAAATCAAACTAAAGATTAAAGAATTCTCAGAATTTCTTTACTTTGCCTGAGCAAGGCTGCCTATGCACATCTTGATTCGTCAAATGATTTTGCACATAGAGGGCAGCAAATTTACAACCCATGAAATGTACATAGCAACAATTAACTATCACGGAAATTAGTCCAACAGAATTTAAACATTTTTTTGTCTCATATCAGTTGGGTTACGTATCCTTTGGAATTCATCAAGCCTTATCAAATGAGCTCAAGTTAAATTTATGAAACAGTTTTTCCCACTCAGGTACTATGCCATGGAGGCCTAAACAAGAACGGATAAATGCTCCCTACTTCCACAAGGGCAAACCAAATTTAGTTGGTTTGATGGAACTGGTGGATTCAATGAGAGAAAATGCTTCTTACCTTTTCCAGATGCATATTCTTGAGCTTCTTAGCCTCTGCGTCCAAGGGTGGGTCAAACTTCCGATCTAAAGCCCAAATTCTGCCAGCAACCTCAGTGTCTTCATCACTTTCCACTCTTGAAGTCATTTGCAACCAAAAACAAATTATTCGGCTTTCTTACCTGTCACTTAATCTTAATATCTTATGTCACTATTTTCCAATAGTCTTCCAAAATTTCCACCCTATATGAGAACTCAGAACCTCCCTATGATTACCTGGACAAACACAATCAACAGATAAGAACAAGAATTGGAGTCAAAAAATGGAAACCCAATTTCCGATTTCTTGTTCGATGCCGAATGCCAAGCACATTCATAGAAGTATAATTAGCAATAAGTCCCTCAAAATAAACTTTTGTTCTAATAGCTCCATTGAATAAAAAAAAACTTACTAATAAGGACATGATTAATAAAAGTAAGATTGTGCACTTTTTTTTAAATAAATGTACAGGACTTGGTTTCGAGTGAGTGTTCAACGCATGGTTAACGAAAAACCATGGCACATGATGCACCGTTAAGAAAGGAATTCCAAAAACACATATTGGGCCTTATCTACTGACAAAACAACAAAGAGTATTATGCCACGTTGTATTAATATGTTTACATAGTTTATGGGTCCATTACCACTTCTGGCTGATTATTTGTTTTACGCAGATGAATATCCACATATATTGACAATGAGTTTTGTTTGAAAGAACGCTTGTTAACATATATGTATATATAAAAAAAAAAAACATCTATAAATATAAACAAATAAAAAGACAAACATATACCATAAAAACAAATAAATTGATGCAGAATTTACGTAGATAAATTTCCATAGATAATAAATTTCCGCAGATAAATTTATGAATATAAATTTCTGCAGATAAATTTACGCAAATAAATTTCTGCAGATAAATTTACGCTGGTCGACGCTTGTTAACAAATAGGTATCTATAAAAAAAAAATCCACAGATATAAACAAAGAAAAAAACAAACATATACCACAACAACAAATAAATTGATGCAAATAAGTTAATGCAGAAAAATTTCCGTAGATAAATTGCCAACAATGTCGAATTGACTTGAAAATTGCAGGTTGATTCCAAATGGTACGTACTTTAAAACCAGTGACTTTGTCACCGCTCCAATAGATTTTTTGGCCAAATTCCAATGGTTAGGCCTTCAAATATGCAACTTTTTGAAATTTATTTACGAGATTTTTTTGTTCAAAATATATTGACAATGAATGAGTCTTGCTTGAAAGAGCTTTCCAAGTCGACTCCGAATATATAATTTTGTTTTTCAAAATCCGTCATGTATTTTGAGAAAGAAATCGTTTTGAAATTTCGTTTGAAAAAGAAAAAAGTCAAAGCTGATGATGTCATGCGCCCGTTGGAGAGGAAAAGGCACCGAAACAATGTTTAAAACTTTTTGTCCTTATTGTTACAAAATTAGTTGCATGAATTTATGGTACAAAATTAGTTGCATGAATTTATGGTACAAAATTAATTGCATGAATCTATTGAAACATGACTTTCAAATTTTGTACTTGGTGGAAATTGCCCCAAAAACTAATACTAGTAAAAGTAAAACAATATCATACATAAACCAAGATCTTCTTAAAATGGTAAATGATACCCAAAAGTATTATGATATTAGGGCTAACCGAAAACCAATATCTCAATCCCTTAAGCCCTCTCACCCCCAACAGGTTAACCCAACGTTTGTTGATTGATGAGTTTCAAAGATCTATTTTCAGAAATGATACTGAAGGAAGTCCAAGTCCTCAAAGTGAACCAGCAAAACCAATGGTAATTGGAATTCGCAACAATCAGAAAGAAATCTATCAAGTCTATCCCAGTAGATAAACTACAGTTACAGAAGTCTAAACTTAGCTCAGATTGGGCATAACAGAATAATAACAGTAAATCCAATCAACTTAAAGCAGAATCAATCAAACTAGATATAAAGATCACGCCAAACAGAATTGAAGATCATCTTGCACCAGACTAATAAGGAAATCAAACTAGAAAGGAAATTTTTTTAAAAAAAACCAGAAAAATTGATTCAAATCATACCCCAATCGACCTAATTTACAAATGATACAGGAGCCATGCCCTGTTAGATCGATGCCATTTCTGAACCAAATGAAGCTCACGAAAACAAATAAAACCCGAAAAAATTGAACATAAACATACCTCTCCAACGTCGATGCACACGAATCTTGAATAGATCTAGTATCCCGCACTCGCGTCAAAGACGATTTCACACAAATGACAACAATATCAATCACGCGAAAATAAGCTGACAGTACAGTCAATACCCAGAAACTCTAGTCCACGAAGAACAACTAGACAAGATTAGAGCTTTAAAAAATTGTTGTACACAAAATAAATAAAAATCACGTACCCATGAATGAAGACAGAAAACCCAAGTCGTACTGGCGGGCGGTGTAAGTGCAACGAGGGACACTCGAACATGCAGAAGTAATTGTATGAACAGTGTTCAGAGAGGACGTTGTATGGTACGATTACCATTGATTTTGAGTTTAGTTGATCTCAGCCGTTAAATTTTATTTTAGTATTTGTTTTGTTTTCACTATAATTTGTGTGGTGTACTGTGGTCCTCTTCAACATTTAAGTCAAGGGGGTCTTCTTCAACCTCTAGGCTCTAGTCAGCAACTTCATAAAACATTCATATTAAGTCAGGGATTTCATATTTATTGACAAAATATCATTCATGTCCTTCAACTATCAAACTTTTATCGATTTTATCCTTAAAATACGAACTCAATCATTTTGATCCTTGAACTATCCAGATTCAATTTTTAAAACAAACAAGGACCAAGAACAAGATTTGTTCCCAGATCATGACCCTGTTCTTGAACCGTAACGGCAGCGATACAATTGCTTCAACCGTAACGATGGCGATAGTTCTAAAAAGAGATTTTAGCACTACCAGACACGAGAGAGAGTGAACCGGAATTTGTGGCTTCAAAGAGAACCCATGGCGCTTCCTTTCACTGGCTTTGGCGGCGGTTCGTCTCCGTTGTAGCAACTCAGATTCATGTTTTTGTCACTTCTAGGACGTGATCTGTGCGGCTATTCGACTACACGTGGGTTGGTGTAGAAAAAATATGAGCAATTATAGAGAAGAATAGAGGCAATATTTGGTGTGTATGTATATTGATTTAACATTACAATTACAACCTCATATATATAGGGATCAAACATTACACCCTAAGACAAATGTTGCATAATTTGAGGAGCAAATTATGGGACAAAGGTTCCATAATTTGATCCATAATTTGAGGAGCAAATTATGCCATAATTTGAGGAGCAAAGTTGGTCATAATGTGAGGATTTAATGTCAATACTCCCCCTCAAGCTGGATCAAGAGGATTGATTGAGCCAAGCTTGGACAATAATCGGTGAAAATGACCAGAAGACAGAACCTTTGTAAAAACATCAGCAAGTTGATCATGGCTTCGAGTGTAAACTGTTTGAATAACTTGATTCTGAACTTGATGACGAATAAAATGACAATCAACTTCAATATGTTTTGTGCGTTCATGAAACACGGGATTAGCAGCAATATGCATAGCAGCCTGATTATCACAAAAAAGAGTCATAGGAAGACTACTTGGAAAGCCCAAATCTGCGAGCAAACTCTTAAGCCATATTAGTTCACATGCACTGGATGCCATTGCACGATATTCAGCTTCAGCACTAAAACGAGCAACCACATGTTGTTTTTTGCTACGCCAAGAAACAAGATTTCCACCAACAAACATACAATAGCCGGAAGTGGACTTTCGATCAAGGGCATTTCCAGCCCAATCAGAATCACTATATCCTGTAATCCGTAAGTGACCGTGCTTAGCTAGAACTATGCCACGACCAATAGAACCCTTGAGATAACGTAAGATTCGTTTGACAATGCCCAAATGGAAAAGAGTAGGAGCGTGCATGAACTGGCTAACAAGACTTACACCATAAGCAATGTCAGGTCGAGTAATAGTGAGATAAATGAGCTTACCAACCAACCGTTGGTAATCACTAACTCCTTGTAAAGGTTCACTGGCTGTATCAAGATTTAATTTGCTATCCAGTGGAGTGGATGCTGGTTTTGAATTCATCATTTCGGTTTCCTCTAGCAAATCAAGAATATACTTCCTTTGATTTAGAAATAAACCTTTGCTGGAAACTGCCATTTCAATGCCAAGAAAGTAATTTAAGGAACCAAGATCCTTAATAGGAAATCGAGATTGAAGAGTGGTTTTGAGTTGAGAAATAGCATCAATACTATTCCCAGCAATAATAAGATCATCAACATAAATTAGGACCACCACTATAGTATTGGAAGAATGACGAATGAACAAGGAAGAATCAGCTGTACTACGAGAGAAACCAACCTCTTGAAGAACGGTACTTAACTTGGCGTGCCAAGCACGCGGAGATTGTTTCAACCCATAGATTGATTTGTGTAGGTGACAAACCAAAGAAGAATCCGAACTCTGTGGATGTCCTGGAGGTAGTTTCATATAGACTTCTTCTTCAAGATCCCCATGAAGGAAAGCATTTTTGACGTCCATTTGACTCATAGACCATCCACAATTTACGGCAACTGAGAGGAGAGTACGCACTGTATTCATCTTAGCAACAGGAGCAAACGTCTCTTTGTAATCCACACCAAAGGTTTGAGTAAATCCCTGGGCCACAAGGCGAGCTTTATGCCTGTCAATGGTGCCATCCGAGTGAAATTTAGTTTTATATACCCAGCGGCTCCCCACTGGTTGTTTTCCAGGAGGAAGTTTAACAACACTCCAAGTCTGATTTTCAGCAAGAGCTTGAAGCTCTTCACCCATAGCTTGTCGCCATATTTCCTGAGAATATGCTTCCTTGAAATTCTTAGGTTCATGAACAGTAGAAATAGCGGTGAGAAATGCCACATGAGCTGAGGAAAGACGATGATAAGTGACATACTTTGGAGAGAGGATGACAAGCAGAAAAAGTGACGTAATCTTGAAGTTTTGTTGGAGGGACGCGGTTTCGAGTAGGATTCCGTCGAACCAATGACGGTGAAACCTCATGATTATTAGTGGAAGCAAGCACCTCATGATTATTAGTGGAAGCAAGCACATGCACATCTTGGAGATTCTCGGGCTGTTCGGCTGGAGGATTTTCAACCAGATTTTCAGCTAGCACATTTGGAAGGAGTTCAGCCTGTCCAGTTGGAGGATTTTCAGCGGCCTGGTGTGGAACAAACTCAGCAATATTAGGCTTGTGAGGAACCCCTTCAGAAATAATCTCGGATATAGGCAAGGGAAACACGTCCTCTAAATCATCTTGAGAATTTGTATAATAAGGTGTTGCTTCTTCAAACATAACATCTCTGGAGACAAATAATCTTCGAGAATCAGGATGATAACATTTATACCCCTTCTGGGTCGAAGAATACCCCAGAAAAATACACTTAGCAGCTCGGGCATCAAGCTTATCACGATGAGCTGCTTGTATATGCACAAAGCAAGTGCAACCAAATACTTTAAGTGAGACACATCAATAGTTTTCTCCTGCAAAACTTCAAGGGGAGATTTAAAAGACAACACTTGGCTCGGAAGCCGATTAATGATATAAACTGCTGCTAATACTCCATAAAACCAAAAAACTTTTGGAACATGCATGTGAAGCATCAAAGCACGAGTTTTTTCCAACAAGTCTCTATTTTTGCGTTCTGCTACTCCGTTCTGTTGAGGAGTACCAACACAACTAGTCTGATGCACAATGCCATGAGAATATAAATACTGTGTCATATTTTTAGACATGAATTCTGTGCCATTATCAGAACGAAGTGTTTGAATTTTAGAGGAAAATTGAGTCTCAACAAGCATATGAAAATCTTTGAAGATATTCATAACTTCACTTTTTGATCTCAACAAGTACACCCAAGTAACACGTGAGAAATCATCAATAAATGTAACAAAATATTTAAAACCATCAATTGATTCAAGAGTAGGTCCCCAAATATCGGAGTGAACAAGTTCAAACATTCTAGTAGTTCTAGAAGAAGAAGACACAAAAGGTAGTCTAGTAGATTTTGACAAATGGTAAATTTCACAAGAAAAATATTTGGTATCAACATTTGGCAACAATTTAGTGAGAATATTATCTGAAGGATGTGCTAAACGTTGATGCCAGAGAACATGATCTGCCGAGGAAGAAGGAAAAAACGAGACTTGAGTACTTTTGCTAGGTTGAAAATTTCCTGAGATGTAGTAGAGACCTTATAGAAAAAATCCTCTACCAATGATCTTCTTGGTGACAAGATCTTGAAAAAGTACCTCATGAGGAAGAAATATAACACAACAATTTAAAGCTTGAGTGAGTTTTCTAACCGAAAGTAACTTGACTGGAAAAGATGGAACATATAAAGCCATTGAAGTAACGTCTTTAGACAACAATTTAAGTTTACCTTCACCAAGAATAGGAACACCATTCCCATTGGCAATTGACACATGGGATGGAGTAGAAAATTTTTTGAAGTCAGACAAATTGGTTAATTTATTTGTCATATGATCGGTGGCACCAGAATCAACAATCCAAAAATCATGCACGGTATTAAATTCTATAGCAGTAGAGAATGCACTGAGAATACCTTCAAAGTTGTCATTGGATTGATGTCTCGAGTATGATAAGAACCCAGCAAACTTACCAAGGAGGGTTGTGGAATTTGAGGTGTAATTTACTCTTCCCTTCTCCTGAAGATAGGTTGCAAACTCATTTATAAGGGAAATTGGATTTGAGGTGTAATTTACCATATCTCCCTGTAATGTTTCTACAACATGACCTGCTCCGATACCATGTAGAAAAAATAGGAGCAATTGTAGAGAAGAATAGAGGCAATATTTGGTGTGTATGTATATTGATTTAACATTACAATTACAACCTCATATATATAGGGATCAAACATTACACCCTAAGACAAATGTTGCATAATTTGAGGAGCAAATTATGGGACAAAGGTTCCATAATTTGATCCATAATTTGAGGAACAAATTATGCCATAATTTGAGGAACAAATTATGTCATAATTTGAGGAGCAAAGTTGGCCATAATGTGAGGATTTAATGTCAATAGTTGGAGACTAGAACAGACGAGAACCAGAACTCCAAGAAAAAACCCATGAGATTATGGAGAACAATTAACCTGGCGAATCAATTCTATCAAAAGCACTTCTTCTGTTCGACTATGAAATTTTAGCTTCTTGGACGTGATTCAAGATGTCTCTCGTTCTCGATCTGACTTCGAAGTTGTCTTTTCTTTTCTTTTGATTGCATTCTTCTTTGATGTTCTTTGTGAATGCCCTAACCAATCAATGAAAGAACATGAAACCATTTTGTTCCAATATAGGTTGGCGCATCTCGTTAGGCGTGGAGGGAAAGTGACAAAGCAGATCTGTGCTATTTTGTTTGTAGGAAAACTTGCAATGGCAATCCTTGGAGCTTCAAGAGCACTGTGTTGACCGTGTTCTTCATGTTCTACAGTGTTCTTGTTTTTTTTTTTCATTAAATTTTATTTGAAGATAGATTTGATTATTTTTTGTTTGTTTTGACACATCATCAAGACATGTGTACAGTTCATTGGAATTTGAATGTCACGTGAGCAAAATCTAGCAGATATCACTGGGAATATGAATCAGGATATAAACGAAAAAATATTTGATAGTTCAAGGATAAAAATGACCGAGTTCGTACTTTAAGGATAGAATCGATAAAAGCTTGATAATTGAAGGACATAAATGATATATTTGCCCATATTTATTTGTACTAGGATGTTTTTTATTCAATCATCAATCCATGTTCATGCCAATAACTCCTCCCAAGAATCCCACTGTGAGCAATAACGTTTCCACTTAAAGCAATAACATAGCAGAGACTCCTCTTCAGGGGGACAAAAAAAACCCCAATAATGCAACATTACATTGACAAATAGCAGTTGTAGTTATTCAAAATATTATACATAGAATATCTGTCCAACATTCAAGAGACTTTCATGAGGAACATTGAAGATCACACTATTCTCCCTACATATCTTCCGAAGAAATGCATATATATAATCAACTGCTATCTTCTTGTATAATCTAGAATCCCTTCTTGCTCTAACCACTGTATTTCCTAGTATGTGCACCACCCCAGCATCTCTACAATGACTTAAAAATTCTACTTCATCCACCTCTGTCTGGCTGCTCGCTTGACCATATGACTTGACAGTCAAATCCCCGTTCGTCAGAGACTTGATGGGTGCAATTGAGTCCACAGTTGAGAATGTGAGATCGATACTGGAGGAAGTTGTGTTTCCATTATTATAACTCAAAAGGCAATCTCTCGACTGCTCTGTTCGCTGGCCGTATAAACTGTACTCGTCGGAGTCTGAACACCCTTCCATCATATGCTCAAGCCGCAGAAACAGGAAGAGGTTATCAAAGAGCTTCTTTTCAAAATCTTCATCTTTCTTATGCAGGTCTTTATAGCCATACCTTGCAACGCAACGGAACATGTGGAAGTTCTTGGGTCCAATACGCTTCACAAGGAACCTCTCTTCTTCTGGAACTGTGTATACAGGAAGGTACTTCACACAGACAAAAACAACTACAGAATGGATGGCAGGTAGATTTGTTATGAAGTGGGAAAAGATGTGTGGCACCCCACTAGCCAGTTCGGTGTACACAAGCCCAATGCCTGGAACCCGGACCAGTCCTAAACTGGGGCCAAGGCCAAGAATCCATGCCATGGAAACCTTGCTGTGCATCTCAAATTCATACCTTTTCACGGTACCATAATGCCAAACATACATGATGACAAGAAAGGCCGCTGCAATTACAAGAGGAACCCACCCGCCTTGATCAACCTTAAAGAGTACAGCAGAGAAATAAGTACACTCCACGACCAGTGACAAGCCAGTAAAGAGCAGTACCCAAAACCAATGGCAGCGCCACACTAATATCATGATTAAAGTCATAATCAGTGTGGTATTCAGCATGACTACTACGACCGCTGTCCCTGTTGTGGCAAACATTGTTAAAGCAGTTAAAGTGCATCCTTTCAGGAGCAAAACTTTAAATACTACTAATGCATTATGCATGAGCTGGAAGGAAACAGGGTAGTTTTGCCAAGTCTGTAATCATTGCACTGCTTTGCTGGAAAAGCAGTTCACAAGGCTCATGGTGGGTGGTTTTTAAAATCAATGGCTCTGACCAAAAACATTACTGGACTACAAAGGAACAAAGTAAATTAGAACAAAAGATGGCATTTCCATTTCCATACTCTTTAGTCTTTACCTTTCAATCCTACATCCTTTCAGTAACTATTTGGCGTAACAAGGGGTTGCTGATTCGTATTTTATTTCTGGATGAATTTGGAACACCCTTCTTAAACGAAAAGACTACCTATTCCTCCCTCCTTTTTCTGTGGTACAACTTGAACTAAAATCAAATCACAATACACTGCCACCCTATCCTTCAACCACTTGAGCAAATTTTTTGGATAAGAGCAAATTGGCCTTTTTATCGGCCAAAAGATAACGTATTATTCTTCTTTCAACCGACAAATACATTATAGCCTATTTGTAATGTATGCATGCAGAAACAAATCTTTCACAGTATGTTACATATCATAAGATCTAGAAATTCCTCAACACAAAAAGAAGTAGGCACAGGTGCTGTTAATTTATTGAGACTCCTAGAAGAAAATTCTTAAAGAATGCAACAAGAACGATAGCAAACTTCATGGCAGTAAATATACTCACCATAAGCATTTCCAATTTGGTTTTTATTCTTGAATCCAGCAGTCACAGCAATGCAAAGCAACATAAGGATCCAATTAATATCCGGAATATACACCTGGCCAGGGAACTTCTTTGATGTATGAACAACTTTGACTCTCGGGAAACAACCATGTGCTAGAGCTTGCTTGATTATTGAAAATGTTGCAGATATGGTAGCCTGACTTGCTACAATAGCAGCTGCAGTTGCAACAATAAACATTGGCCAATATATGCCATCTGCAGAACGAGGCACAACAGCCACCAATCAGTCATCCTCACCGCACAAAATGGGGTATTTGTACCACCTTTGAAAAAACAGAACTACTTTGAAGCTAAGATTCCATTAGCAGCTCTAAATTTTTGGTAAGTAAATGGATGGATGAACTACATCGGCACATTTACATGTTTAGTACCCTAATTGTTATTGCTGCTGGCAAATAATACCCCCAACAACATCAAGGATGGACCACACTCCAAGTGAAAAGGACGCAAATGGAGGTGGACCTGATTAAAACTTATGGTATATTTTGCTATGCTTTGGGCAAATACTAGATTTTGAGACTTTCTTTAGAACTAATCATTTCAGTTTTGTCTATCATTGCTTTCCTTTTTTTCCCAGATGACAAGTATAAAGGCGCATCCAAGTGGAACGAGACCAAACTTTCACCATCCATTCCACTGTTATAGCAAGTGGTGAGGCTATCAGGTTCTATAATTACCCACCAAATACAAATACTAATCTTAAAAAACCAAAACATTAGGAGGATGAAGATGGAACAACATTCAGGAAAAAGTTAAGTGGCAAGGAACTTAAAAAGCAATAGTATTTTCTAGAAAGACCCACGAAAAGTATGTTCAGGCACAAGATTTACTAGGAAATAGCAAAGATCAAACAAACCTGGTATAGAACGATAAAATGCATCAATAACATGTTCCTTGTTATTTATAAGGTATGCAGCTTGTCCACAATAGGCTAAGAGAAGGCAAGGAAATACAATTACTGTGAAAGCAAGCTGTACAGCTGAGAGCGGAAAATGGGCTAGGTCAGCAAACAGCGCCTCCGTCCCTGTAGTGATGTACGGGTTTTCATCAGAACCTCATTGAAAACAGTTCATAACCATATTATCTCAACTGAATTTCACAAATAGTATTTTCCTCAACAAGAAATTATTTGAATATTAGCAACATAGTTAGTTTACCTGTTATACTCAGCATAATACCACCAAGAGAGGTCCAACCATCTTTTCCTCCCCTTTTGAAATACCGATATATATAAACGGGTGAGAACGCCTTCAAAACGCTTTTATCATACTTCCATATGTTGAACAACCCAACACCTCCAATCAAAAGAAACCAAAGAAGCACAATCGGAGCAAAGAGCCAGCCAACCTTATCCGTTCCATAGTGTTGCATGCTGAACAATCCTACTAATATTATGACAGCAACAACCACTACTACACCTGTACCACAAGCAACGGGAGTAACTATATAATTTATAAACAGCGACAGATTTGAGAGAAGAACAGTAGAGATTGAAAGACACACTGCTCTCAAAAGTAAAAACATACTATTACTCATATTTGGATGATCCACCTTAATCCCACCAGCAGCTGACAGAACTGGCAATGATAGTGATGTTAATAATTTCCAAGGGAATTGGCACATAAAAAATAGTACTAGCTTATCATTTAATTTATAACCACAGGAAAATTTTCCTACAATACTGAAAATGTAATTTGCAAGCAAATGGTTGATAATGAGCATACCTGATATAGATGGGGTAAGAATCCCATCCCCTATTACATTGCAGGTACCCACAAGGACAAGAATGAGAAGTGCATTCTTTCTGGATGCACAGCTCTCCAACCATCTCTTGGTTTTTGCAGCAAATGATTGCTCATGGAAAGTGGAACGACTATACGTTGTTAATTCCTCATCAGTCCGGTGTTGGTTCGGAATAGTTTTTATTTTTGCATGTCGACAAAGCAATGAATAAAGAGCAAATGTTCCACCTGCATCAGAACAAGGGTGGGAGATCCAGTCTGCGTTATCAGCATCAAAGGGAAATAAAAATATGTGCAATTTCAAGACTTGTTGCAAGGTGCATACAGTACAAGGGAAACCAATCAGTTTGAATTATTGAATAGATATATACAAGATGTCATATTTATCTAACAAATCCAAACAAACAAAAATTGTAAACCAATTGGCAGATAAGAGGCTAGTACTTGTTGCATGTCACGTAAAACATCATTTTTGCTATTTTGGCACTTATGTTGGCATCGTTATGTCCTGCGCCAAAGCAAAGAAAGAAGTATCCACTCTTCTTCTAAATTTTGAAATAAACCCTTTTAATGCCTCTTACATGTTTCTAATGCACCACAAGAGGAATTTTTCATTTTTCCCCTTAATATTGAATCAGATACCTATTTGACCTAATTTATTCAATTCGAACCATGCTAACCACTACGCTGTACAAAAAGAGCTGTAGTTTCACATCGTGTGGCACATCTAAATGACAAAATACATTTTTAACAAAATTAACTAATTGGCAGATAAGAGGACAGGGTTCTTGGCCCTCATTTTAAGTAATTGTAAGCCAAACGCTCTTTATACGACTTCCAGAATTCAGAGGCTTCACCACCAAAAAAAATTTGTTTTCTGCCTATAGTCATGAAAAAAAAATGGTGAACTTTGACCAACTTTTGCTTTCCCTTCCCTTCAAAGGAACAAGAAAGAACATCACTATGAAGTACTTCTTTAGCAATGTACAGAAAATGAAAGAAAAGGAAAGAACTTGTAATAAATATTCTATATATTTGAGAAGCGGCAATATAGAGCCCACTGTCTCTACTTCTCAAGAAAGCCATAATTTCTAAAAGTATTAGTCAAGTGACTGAATGTACACAACAGTGCAGTGCCGAAGTATAAGGTAGAATTCCAAATCGAACTTAGATTTCATGATATCAGATTTCTTAAAGCGAGATTAGATTACCTTGACCATTGTCGTTTGCTCTACATACAATGAATACGTACTTGAGGAGTGGGATAAGAGTAAGAGAGTATATTATCAATGAAAGAGCCCCAACCACTTCTTCTGGATCTCCGATTCCGCGAGGAAAAGTATTGTAGAAAACGTATAATGGAGAAGTTCCCAAGTCTCCATAAACTACTCCAAGACTTTGGAATGCAAGCCGCAGAAGCAATAAGGAGGAGAACTTCTGAAGAAAGCGAGAGTTGAAATGACGTTAGCGAAGAAACTGAATGAAGATTATATCCTCCTAAGTATGTGCCAACTTAGTAAAGGTCATGCCCGATGTAGATAAGACCATGCATCTTCCCCTCAGTATAACTCAGATAGAATACCACTTCTACAGTCGATTGAAATTGTTAGAGGCCTAAATTCAGTGACAACAGACATCAATCTACAGATTCACACTCAGGCATCCTAATTATAAGCAAAACAAAATGGATAGGACATAGCGTCCATAACCATCCATAACCAAGAAATTCATAGCCATGGATATTGGGATTGTTAAGTTTTACATGCAATTTGGCCATCAAATCAGTTCAAAACGTAGGTCAATAAGATAGTAAAAGAAGATGTTGCTGTTGTACTTCGAAAGGTACAACCATATTCACTCACTAATAAACAGAAATAAAAGAACGTTTAACATACCTTTTCTCTGTACATATTCTTGAGCCTGCCAGCCTCCTCATCCATGGGCTGATCAAGCTTCTGATCCAATACCCACATATTGCCGTTGTCGTTCTCATTGTGATCATCAATTTCTACTGTTGCAGCCATCTGAAACTCAATTCCTACTGAATTTTTTAGCTTCCACAAATTGTATCTCTGATATCCCCTTGTCGAGATATAAAACCCACAAAATTAAACACAACTCTAAATCTAGAACCAAATTTTCAAATCAAATAGAAAGAAAGTCAAATCTAATCACACAAAATGATTGAAGACACAATTCTTTAAATTTTCAATCTCCAAACCAATAACTGATTCAGACCCATCTTGGGTATTCTTTTTAGAATCAAATTCTGAAAATCAAACCAACAATAGTCCTACTCAAATTTGCTCTAATTTTTATACCTGAATTCAAACCTCACTTTCTATCTACCTAAATAGAGCAAGGAATCCACAGCCACCATAAAATGAACCAAAACAACCAGAGGCTATGGGAGTCGAGCAAAACTAAAAGAATGAATCAATACAGACTTCATTGAAACACCCAAAAGCTATTCGAACAAATAACCCAAAGAAGACAATTGAAGATAGAGGAACTAAACTGCTCAAGCACAGCTCAGATGCAAACACTGAACAAAAAGAAGACAATAATTTTCACATGCATCACTCTTCCTTATGAAACCCAAGTGGGGTAAGCTCAATCTCTAGCCACACGACAAACAGGAGCAAAGGATTGCAACCCTAAGTCGGTTTTTTTGGGCATCATAAGCGAGAGAAACCCACAAAATGGTTAAGAGGGTGTAACAGAACACCAAAGTGCTTTGTCAGAAACCCCTTTTAGGCCTTTTTAATTGACTATTACGGGGCGAGGATAGAATCGGATTTTTCTCCGGGAAGAACAAACGGACAGAAGATGCTGACAAAGAGAGAGAGGGAGAGAGAGAATTGTCTGCTTGTAAATTTTGTATTATACTAGTGATATTTCTCCGCAATAAAGTCAGCTACAACAGGAGGAACTGAAAACGAAAACTCTGTACAACATTTGACGTGATTACTTCAAACACTACTCAAACCTTTTTCCTGTGTTTTGCACGATGAGTTAATGATAACATTAAGTATTTATAGTCAGTTGGGAGAGGTAATTGTGTAATGATAGGCATCCCACCTCAGTTATCCCAATTTATTCATATTTCATCTCAGTTATCCCAATTGACAGCCGTTGAATTGTATACAAAGAATTTTATATGTGTATTATGTACGACATATGGAACCCATGACTTAACTTGTGTCTATAGCCGTTCGAATAACTGGAATATCATATCAGCTGGTTAGATGTATATCATAGCTGTTATAATATTAGATGTGTCCAATATGATGAATGGTGTTTTGGATGTCTTAATCTGGTAGAAGCAGAACTTGCTATTGTTTATATGTGTCACGTTATGTCATCGTCCACCACTTTCTTTCCTTTTTAGTTGCATCATGAAATTAAAATTAAATGTGGGTGTCCATCTCCTCTCTTATTTTTAATTTTATAAGACTCATCTAAGTGCGTTAAATAATTCAACCATCCTTGAATGATTCATCAGTTATTTAACATTGTTGAGAGATTTCCGATCTTAATTTGTTTCATAATATATAGAGAAGGAAAAAGAAAAAAAGAGTTTTGCCTGAGATGATTAAAGATTTTATCATATATATTGAAGAATATTCTGGGAATTTTAATTTAAATGATTGAATTCAAAGAGTAGACATCACTCTCCCACATGTACAAACATTAGGTATTTGGGGAATTTGGTCTATTGATTAATCGCCCATTGATGTAAGATTGAGACAACAAAAACTTGTACCAATAATAATTAAATTATGAGTAAATGATTCCACTTAGGCTATGATTGGTGGCCATGGTTCATTGGGTTTGGGAAGGTGAGGATTTTCTATTTCACAAATGGTATGCGAGAGAATCTTTCAGGATCCAAAATCCTTTTGACTTAAGTGCATTCATTCAATCATTTGTCCTTAATAAATGAACTTTTTTTCTTTGATAACGTTTTTTTTTTTTTCACAAATTATAGAGTACTTTTGAATTTCTTGTAATTTTTTTTTTTTTTACAAATATCTCACAATGTTCTTAAGTATTCATCCTCAACCAGCTCGATTATCACTAGATAATGATTAATTTGCTTTTATTAGGGACTTAGGGTCATGGTTAGTTCGGATTTAGGGGCTTTATAATTCTTTAAAATGTACAATTCACATATAATGGTAGAGAAAATGTTAGAAATATTTTAAAAATATAAAAATAGAAGTGTGACCATGATGTGAAACATATCCCAAATCATTGGATTAAATTTGTAAACTCTTCAATTCTAAACGAATTACAGAGGCCGGGATCCGGTTAGCTTAGCCTACTCATATTATTTACTATTAATTATTTGATTTACAAAGTAAAATTTTGAACTATCTAGCTATACATACACCTAGGAGCTAAATAGAACTGCGAATAATGGTGGGAGACAAATGACCATATAAATAGGGCGGCATATATGACTTATGAGGCCAAAAGGGAGTTGACAGCTTCAAATTTATTAATTTAAAGAGATTCGAAAATAATATAATTGTATGATTGCGATTTTACATAAAGTATATATAAGTAGGGAAACAAGCCATCAAATCAAATTAAATCAACAACCCCATTTCTAATCTCTTTACTAAAATTTCCTTAAAAATACAAACTTATATGTATATGTATATGTACATGCACAAAGGATATTCTTGTGAATATCCAGTATCATATATATTGGACTTCCTAGTAATTAAGTTGATTACGACTTGTGTTTCTCTCAAAGCCTACATCATTGAATATTTTTTTTAAAAAAATGTGTAACATCAAAAATTAGGTTAAACATCTCCTTAATCAATAAGATTACAAATATATGTCATTCAATAATGACAAGTGTGTGCCAAGTGTCACATTATATGTATTTTAGAGAAAATTAATTAGATATACATATATTTAATTGATTAAGATATGCATTGATGACAACAAATATAATTTTTTAGATTGCAAGAATGAATGGTTATGGTCCACACCAACAACATCATATATATTGTAGTTCGATTATTGTGAGGTGGGTTTGGTGGTGGTAGAGATGGAGATGGAAAGGAAGTGGTGAGTGGTCCACCAGCAGGAGTTCCAATGCCTGGTTAAGCCCTTGTGGTTGCAGTATATATGTTGTACTGTGGTCCTTAAGCTTATATGGGTAGTAGGACCCTGGAGATAGATACATTTTGGCATATATATATATATATACTCCCTTAGCCCCCACCACCATATATATTTTGGTTGTTCAAGTTATCGTAAATTGATTTAATAAGATGTAAGGGTTTTATTTTGATTGTTGAAAAATATAACGCATGTCAAATTGGTCAATATTTATTTTTTTGTTTACATTATTAGTTAATTTTCGTCTTACATTTTACATTGTTCGTTAATTAGTTATTGTTCCATGACAAAGCAGGAAGGAAGTCAATTAGTCAACAAGGTAAATAAGTGCTCAAACGTGGACTTTTTGAACACAGGTTTTGTTTATCGGGTCAACCCAACTTTACTGTTTTTTTTAAAAAAAAATATAATTATTATCATTAATTTGAGAGAAAAATTCGAGTCTTTTTTTCTTTTCTTTTTTTTTTTTTTAAAAATTTGAGTGCTAAGTATTCAATCGTCGGTTGGCTCACATTGAATCTACCTTCGATACTTTCATAAAAAAAATAAAGAAGATATTATATTTATTTATTTTTTAATAGAGATAACAATTATTAATTAAATAATTTTGTGGATATTATAAATAAATTGATGGGGTAGCTTATCTCAACTCGTATCTGTTTTGATATCTATACTAGTATCTTCAAGGGGGCCGAAGTTCAGCAATCAAAATGGACCCAATCAATTATTATTTCAAATCTATTTTTGATGACGCGTGTCACTAAATTATATGTATGATTTTTTTAAATATTTTTTTTCTCAATTATTCGACATTTCGTCTCTTATGGGTGGGATATGACACAAATATTTATGCATAATTAAAGACAGTCGATTATAATGAGTTGAGACAATCATGAGTATTTCTCATGATTTTTACATGAATTGATGGTCTTTTTTTGCCTATGATGAGGAATTAATTGATTATTATGTCTGCCGAGATTATTCTGTTTATGACCCACACAAATTATAATTGATGAAGCCCACAATATATATTGGGGAATTTATACGTAAGGAAAAAATGTGAGATTTATTCGACAAATCAAAAAAAGTTCAAAATAAGGACAAAAGTTATAAATTTATCAAAATACCCTTCATTTTTCTTGTTTCTTTCACCGTAGAAGAAGGTTGTCGTCCGGCTATCGTTTCTGAGGAACGAACCATCAAAATGAAGCTCTATGACAGTTCGATCGAAGCCCAATCATCACCAACTATCGATGATCACTTAAGTCGTTGAACAAGTTTTGTGAACCGCATACCACCGTTTCGTAAAGAGTTCGATACGGCTAATGCAGCCAACGTCGACCAAGGCGCGTCGCTTCTTTTTTTGAATTTATTTTTTCTTCTGATTCTGGTTATGATGGATGGATTTATTGATATTATATCTGTTTTGGATATGTTTATATGTTATCTGTTTTGGATTTATTGACATTATGTATGATGTGGATCTGGTGATATTATATCTATTTGATATGTTACATGTTTTGGATATGCAGTTATTATATCTGTTTCATATTTTATATTTTTGTTCAATTTATCAATCTTCATTATGCCCCTGACTAAATGAAATTCTCGTGTTCAAATCTTCAAACATATATAATAAAACAGACAACATATCAGCACGTTGAAACAAATAACATATCCCATATTCGAATATGTCATAAACATATTAAAAAAAACCATAAAAATCATCATAGGAACCGCCGAGACACTTCTGTGACGACAAATGAAGGAGAATAACAGTATCTACAAGCCTTATGATGAAGACGAGCATATCCATATTCGAATACAACATAATCGGAATGAAAAAATCACAGAAAAACTGTTTAAAATACTTACGCGATCACAAACAAATGAGAATAACAAAGGAAAAAAAAAAAGAAAATCCAATGATCAAATCATATTTTGTTATTTTAACTTTTTATTCTTTATGGAATAGTGTTTTAAACTTCATGGAACAAAACTTATCTGACCGTACTTATTGGAACAAAAGGACAAAACTTTTAATTGAAGTACTTAACACTAATTTTCCCATATATATATATATATATATATATATATTGTGTTCCGAGAGTAGATTCCATATCAGCAACCTCGTACTGGCATAGTGAATGCAAAATATACAAAACCCAGATTGATAATACATACATAGATTCGATTCCTCTGACCAGGTAACTGCAAACAGCTTATCAAAGTTACAAGCTGTTGATGGCTTCACTCTTATCTGATCAAGATCATATACAGCATCCTATTCATGATGGTCAACTAATGACAGGGAGATGTATCACCACTACTGTAGATCTAGCAACTATCCGCAACAAATCAAGTTGAGGACAAACATGATTATTTCCCAAAGCATCATTCAATTCAGATTTTCAAACCAGTACTTCAATAGAAAATTTTTCACTCCCAGAATTAAGCAACTCGCCACAACAAATTATAGCCACAACAAATTATAGCCGTAAATGATGAAGCTGAAGGCTAAACAGAGCATTTTAAACTATATTTGACTGTTGGGATGCATTGTAGTAATCCCACCAAATGCCAACGACCCCTAAGCTGAGGTGAACTCATCCCAAGGTTGTACATCGGGTTCGAGTCTCATGTAGGTTAGAATTTAGAAATATCCCCCTCCCACACGGCCACACCAGTTATGGGCCTTATCCATGAAAGAAAAAGACATTAACAAATGAAATTAGTAAAAAAAAGCAGAGGATTCCAGACAAACTCAGATACATGGAACCAACATAGGCAGAGATGAAGCATGGCTCTAGGAAGAAATAGAATTTATATAGTGTACTAGCGCAAGTGTGCCCGGCTCATAGAGAGACGTGCATCTTTTTTATGCGAATGCAACATGAACCTAATTGATCACTATGTACACTCTGCAAAGACAACCACCAAAAGCTGAAACTAACCAAGTTTCATCTCGACTAGCAGCTAAAAAATATTTGCTAGATGCATTGTTCTCCCTAAAGTTTTTTGTAATTTTCTTTTCCCAAGAGCAAAATTGCTACAATTGCAACCTAAGATTTAAAAACCTTGGCATCTGAAAATTAGACTACATGGATTTAGCAAACAAACAAAAAGTTGTTCTCACAAGCCCGAACACAGTTAATCCCAATCCCTACACAGATAGATCACATTAAAAGAAAACCTTAAAGCTTACAAGTTTTTATTCAGAGATGGGATATTGTGGGATACAAGTCTTAACGTTTGCATGGAACTTCATTTTCACTCCTGTAGAACAGAGATATATAGAAAATCCTGATGTTTACAAAGCGAAAGTTTAGGATTGTGACATGCAAGTCTAACTGTCGATGAAATGTTTAACAAATTGTAGGTATGAAGGCTGGAAGCCCACCTCTTCCTAACTCATCCTCTAAATCCTTAACAAAACCTTGGCCCAAAAAAAATGCTTCCAGAAAAATGAAGCTTGATCCACAAAACCAGAACATGCATACAAGTCTTGAATGATTGTTCAGCCCAAGAATGGCCAAAAACTTCCGTCTTTAATTTTCCGAATTCTATAGGTACAGATAACCAAGAACAGAAAAGGCTAAACCTTACTTTCTAAATAGTTGCTTTCAATTATCCAACTACTAGCCACCAACTTTTATTTTTTGGATGCAGCTCAGCACTTTAAGCAGCATTTCTACATTTACTGACCATAAACTTTATTTTATTGCCATAACATCAAACCTTTCCTCATCCAAAAATAAGAAAACACACCTTAATTACTCTTCCACCTAACAAAACCATGGACTGCAAATTAAAATTTTCCCCCTCCATTCATTGAATTGTAGACAACTTCAATCTAACCAAATTTGTATACTAATACCATCAAGACTACAATTTGAAAGGAGAGAATGAAGTGCCGGATTAATCAATGATTGAATTGCAGACAGATTTATCTAAATCCTTGCAGGAAGCTATATCTCACGAATATCATCAAGAATACAAGCAGAATAAGAGAATTGAGCATCAAACCAATTCATAATTAGAGTACATTCCAATGGGTTAACTGTTTTCATGACTTGAACTTCTGATGTCTAGGTTTGCAATGAAGCATCTTCACCATTGTTACAAAGTTTGCACTTTTAGTTTTATATTTCTCCAGAGTTATAAAAGACCATAAAACAGACATAAATTTTCTCCAATGTTACCTTAAAATTTAATTAAAAACCTACCTAAACGACCATATGTCCATACAAGTAATACAGAAAAGGATGGACAAGGAATTCAACACCAGAGATGAGCAAGTACAACATTACTTGATATGAAAACTTCATTTCAGTGTATCAGCGACAACAAATCCACAACCAAACACTCTATTATTGAAAAAAAAAAAGAAACATAAAACAGCCATCAGAAAGGGCAATTATAATAATGTCATTCATCACATTGTAAGTAAATAACAGTCAATTTCCATATACTAGTAACATGGTCTATATCACTAAGTGACAGCTTTATACCATTTAGAACAACCATCACAAGTTAAAGATACACAAATTACAAAAATAATACCACTGCCAGGAATTCATACATGAAAACTTACATAAAGCAATGCCAATCTCCATCTCTTGTCAAGCATCCAAGTTCTCCATTTGAATGCTGCTCTTTAAAGGCACATACTCTCCTAGATAGCCACCAAGATGATCATGCAAAGCACTTTTATCTATCCCCTGATGGTGGTAGCTCTTGCAAACATAGTAAAACACACTCTGCACCAACAGTCCCACCAGATTGACAATCACCAACAACCCTACCAAAAACCCACCAACCACAATCCTCGCAAAAACCCCAAATCTGGCTCCACCATGAACCACCACCGTCCCAAAGACACCCCCAATCATCGCACAAATCCCCAGATACAGAAAAACAAGCACTACCGCCATACGAGTCTTTCCCTTCAGCAACTCATAGCTCTTCTTCATCGCCGCAAACCCATAAACCGGTTCCAGAACAGACACCACACTCGCCAAATGCCACAAAGCCGTAATATACACATGAACCACCAAAAAGAGAACGAAAATCACCAGCAGAGAGAAGAACACCAAAAAGGTATTTTGAGAATCAATCGCGATCACCAAAATGACCACGAACGCAAAGAAAACAGAATTGTAAACCAACATCAAGAGCGCCACCCACAAGTAGGTCAAAAACAATCGTTTGAACACTTTGGGAATAGCCGATAGCGTGTTAGAGAAGGACACATACTTCGAAGTATAGAGCGAAGCGGCGGTGAACACGACCGCCGCGGTGGAGAGGAGAGAGAAAGCGAATAGGAAGATGAGGTAGCAGAACTGGATGACCAGGAGCAGGGTCCATGGATGCGGAGTCCTGGTCGCGTTGTGATCCGGGTCCGACTCGTCGAGTTGAGCTAAAAGTGGGTGGGTGAAGAGCGAGTGGGCTAAGATTGCGAAGGAGAGAGGGAAGACTAGGGTTAATGTAATGAGGTAAAAGGTTTTAGGGGAGCGTTTGGGGATTGAGGTCGATTCTCTGAGAATGTCTGATATGCTACAGAATTGGAGCTCCTCTGGTGCCAGATCCATGGACGTTGAACTTTTTTAGCTTCTGATCCAAGTAATGTGAAGAAGGAAAGAAATCTTGGAGCAAACACAGTCTTAGCTTCTAAAAATTTATAGACGGAATTGTTATTTGGACTTTGAAGGAAGGAAGCTACGCAGAAGATGGAAGGCACCAATTCCCCAAAAGATAAAAAAGATTAGAGTGGGTGTTTGACATCTTCAAGTCTAATTCTTTGTTTGGGCTACTTGGGCCTTTGGGCCAACAATTGTTTGGTGTCTACAAGTGTTGCTGGGCAAGGAAATATGAGCCATTGGTCCATGGGCCTTACTTCAAATAATCTTGATAGAATATTCTGTTGAGCAAATTACCATTGATGTTGATTAATATAGGTAACAAGTAATGCCACGTTAATGTACATAAAACAATGGGTGGCACATATACCAAGTGAAGAGTTGCAGGTTTCAAAGTTTGACTTAGCAAATTAAGTTCATAATTATATATGGCTAAGATCCTATACATAACAAAATAATTTGTGAGAATCACCACTTGCTAAAATGACACTCATGTGTGTGGTATTTCATAACGATCTCGAATTCGAGTTACTCCATTCCCTCCCCTGTATTAAAAAAAAAATTTGTGGGTGGAATTATATTTGTCATATGTTTTTTTTTTTTCTTTTGAGAAAGAAGTTGTACATACATATAAATTAATGGTGTCTTAATTTTCTATCTCCAATATATATCTATTTGGGTTAGAAAGTACTCTATCGTCAGGTGAAAAATTTCTGTGTGCGTAGGCTTGACGACCTGAGTTTAGGTCAATGTCAAATGTTCAAAGTGTAAATTTATATGATGTAGTTTTCGGTTATAAAAAAAATGTTGGGTCAAAAAGAATGGCCGGATCATGAGAAATTGAAAGTCCAAGATGTGTATAGCTGGCAGAGACATGTATTTGTTTTTCCAATATGTTTCTCTCATTGATATGTTAAGTGGTGATGTACTTTGATTGCTTTTGGATTTATTTTACTGATTTTCTGTTTTCCTAGAATTTAGGTAACCCAGTTTAATATTAAGTAACGGCTATTTGAATTAATCTCTCCGATTTTCTGGGACCTTTTGAATTCAAACTCAGTTTCCTTATTCTGTAAGGTGCAACTGTTCAACTTCAAGCATTTGGGTCTTAGTCCTTTGAACCCAGAAGATGCAGAGGGCTCCACCAGAAGATTTTCTCTTAATGACTAGCACTCATGAAGATAACCTGAAATTTGACTGCGATGGATTGGATTAATGCATGCACTTTCTCACTTGATCTGAATACGCTTAATTGTAGCAAGCCTGCAGCTTCCTTGCTACCTCTGCCTCTTCCCAAAATTGGAAAGTTTCATAAAACAACATCGGCTGGCAGGGTAGGGGAGGGACCAACTGGGGATGAAAGTCACAGCATGCATGACATCAACCCATTTGCTCCTTATCTGCCCTCTCTCTCAAGAATTACAGTTCTACCACACCATATCTGAAATCAAAACCCATATATATAACCATTGAGACAAATGCACAAGTTCAATCTAGCTAAACTATCTATTAATTAAATTGAAATCTCTTATGGGTTTCAAGATAATTTAACCTAAATAAATATTGACCCAGAAGAATTTAGTCGAGAAACAAGAAAATACACACAATATACATACAACGTTGTGTATTTGAATGTGAATTTGAAGAGTAGAAAATGACAGTGGAATGCAATATCATGAAAACCAGCACAGGTAAACTTGTGTGAGTCATCTTTGTCTCAGAACATACAATTTGCCCCACATTACAGATCAGAGGCAAGGCCATGCTAGCAGTAGGCATCACATACATACATATATATCTATATATGTGTGTATATATATATATATATATATGCATGTTATAGTCTCACACATTTGAACACAAAACACACACATGTACCAATCTACCCCTCTCAAAATATAACACTATGCCAATTACTTCATGAGCCAGTGAGTGGCATTATAGTAAAGTTGCTAAATTGCATAAATACAGAGGTACCTTCTGATCTCCCTCACTAACACTTCATTCCAAAGTTCCATACCCACTCAGGCAAAGTGAAGATAGCAGTCAGCAGAGGTAAAACACTACAATGTCTTCAACTTCTCTCCACACAGCTTTCTCTTAATTCCTTCCTGCTTCTTCCATCTCCTCTCTCTCTCTATTTCTTAATAGTTCATAGGTGATGGTTACTGGTTAGGGTTTATAGAAACAAAACTTTTCCTTTCTTACTGTACTATAACCTATATTTTTCTAGGCCTTGAATGAATAAATTTTTAGAAGTAATAACATACAACTTGTTTGGTTTCTTTCTTTGTACGTCTTAATCACAAGTTATAGCTAGGGTGGAGAAAAATGGGAAGGGGGAAAATAGAAATCAGAAGGATTGAGGACAAGAACACAAGGCAAGTCACGTTTGCGAAACGTCGAGTAGGGGTTTTGAAGAAGGCTCATGAGCTCTCTGTGCTTTGTGATGCTCAAATTGGACTCATCATCTTCTCCAGCACTGGCAAGTTGTTTCAGTACTGCAGTGAATCATCCGGGTAATTAATTAATTCACTTTCCATTCTCAAGCTTCATTCTTTCCTTGAATTATATTCTATTGTATTGTATCAACTATATAGTGTTGTTCATCTCCATTGACATAATTTTAAGTTGTTTGATTTTATGTTAATTAGCTTTTCTCTTCTAATGATTTTTGAGTTCTCAAATTCGGGAAATTTTGATTATAATTAGTCTATTTTAAATGCAAAGTTTGACACTATTATTACCTCAAAAACTCGGAATTTTTATCAAAAAACTTTTGAGTTTCTTTAAATTTGTGGTTTCGCTACACCAAACAGGCGGTCCCCTTTTCTCCTGACATATATGAAATTCTTGTTATGTATGATGTTGATGTGGGTTTGTCTTCATGACTTTTGTTCATGATGAAGAGCAGATTTCTTCCTCAGACTGGTCTTTTGGGCCAGTTAAATTTGTACGGTCTGTCATAAACCCATAATTTTTTTTTTAATATTTTTAAAACAGTAACTCTTTTCTTCTTCAATAGAGCTAGGTTATTTCGATCACTTGTGTCTAATTTTATTGTTTTCAATGATTGAAATTTATATTTAATAATCTTAGATGATCTCCATTCTCCTAATTAGCTCTTCTGCATTAATTCAGTGAAAAGTATTTTTTTAAAAAAAAAATAATTATGAAACTATAATGCTTAAATGAAGAATTTTGGTTGAAGCAGCATGCAGCAGCTCATAAGAAGGTACCATGTTTCTAAAGGAACCCAGATTCCAGAGAGTTCCCATGATCCGGTACAACTGCAAGTCTTTATACTAATAATTAAAAACCTTGTATCCTTTTTTATATATATAATTAATTTTGAGATTAATTTGATCATGATTTAATTTGTTTGATGAGTACTGCTACTAAATACACTCATCAATTATTTTCAGGTTGATCAAATGCATTTTGAGTTGATGAATATGAGAAAAGAAACCACCAACCTCCAACTGAAACTGCAACGCTACATGGGTGATGACTTGCGTTATGTGCAATTATTTGAGGAACTCATTGATATCGAGCAGCAACTTGAGCATTCAATTTATAAGGTTCGAGCTCGAAAGGTATAATTTTGTTCTTTCAACCTCTTCATGCATATATACATTAATGAAACGGAACAACTCTCATGCACAAGATAGGAATTGAAACTCATGATCGAGTTGCAACCTTAGAAATTGGGCCACATGCATGTTTTGATGTAGAACATGTTGTAGAAAGGTTTATGCACATTTTGGATCACCCCAAGTTCAAAACTATGTAATAGAAATCAAAAGCTTAAACCTTGGAATCGCGTGAAACTTTGCGGGTTGACTCAAAACCTTGATTCCGAGATTTAAGTTTTTAATTTCTTTTTACTAGACAATTTTGAATTTCGGATGATCAAAAAGGTGCATAAACATTTATGGAACATGTTCTACATCATGTTCGCTTGTGTATAATATCATCGGATACTTAATGTAATTAATGAGTTTTGGTTTATGATTTGGACAAAACAGTATGAGCTTTTACAGCAACAAGTGAACAATCTTGAGAGGAAGGTCTGTAAAATTAAAACTGAATCATCCCTCCCAAGTTTGATTAGTACTCCATTAATTAATGTTGTTAAGTACTAATTACTTAATTTTATTTGCTTTTGTCAATCACATGTTTGATTAGGAGAAGATTGTAGTACCCGGTTTTCGTCCGGCCAAAAAAATACAAAATACAAAAATAATAATAATAAAAACAAATATATTAAAAATATATATATATCATATAAAAAATATATAAAAAAATATATAAAAAAAAATATAAAAAAGAAGGAAAAGATAAAGTGACCGAAAATAGGGTAAAAAAAAAGGAAGTGAAAAAAGAAGGAAAAGATAAAGTGGCCGAAAGTAGGGTAAAAAAAAAGGAAGTGAAAAAAAGAAGGAAAAGATAAAGTGGCCGAAAGTAGGGTAAAAAAAAAAGGGAAGTGAAAAAGGGAAGTGAAAAGGGGAAGGAAAAGATAAAGTGGCCAAAAGTAGGGTAAAAAAAAAAGGGAAGTGAAAAGGGGAAGGAGAAGAGAAAGAAAAAGAATAAGAAGAGGGGGGAGAGAGGAAACAAAACAAAAAGAAAAAGAGAGGAAGAGAGGAGGCGTGAGAGAGAGGAAGAAAAAAAGGAGAGGAAGAAAAAAAGGAGAGGCTTTGGCTTTGGTGAAGAAAAACAAAAAAAGAAGAGAGGAAGAGAGGAAGAGAGGGGAGAGGAAGAAGAGAAGAAGAGAAGGAGAGAAGGAGAGAAGGAGAGAAGGGGAAAACCGATTCTTTGGATTTTTTGGTAGAAGCTTCATACCCCTCATATCTTTCACTCAAGTATTGCTCTATTTACACTTGATTTCAATGTTTGATTCATTTTTAGCATCCTCGGATGTTGACTAAGAATAGACATGGTGTTTCTTGCATTCACCTTGGACATATGTGATGCTTGGGAGTGTTTTCGATACTAATATGTTGAGCCCTTTCTCTTTGCATTTTTTTTTCTTCTATTTCTTGTTGGAAAAAAGCGGGAGAGACCATATTTGGATTTGATTTTCTTGGTTTGGATACGTGTGAATCTCATAATGTGGTCTTGATTCGATTTAAATCTTGATTTACATTTGAGTATTCTATTTTTCCCTCTCTTTATGTTTGTTTTGTTGGACGAGGCTCGGGCTTGGATATTATTTGGACGAGTTGATGGAGGCTTGAGCAATTTCAAGATTTTGTTTGGTTTATTACAATTTGTGTATATTTGGCCCCCCATATTGTGTAATTTATCTTATTCATGTCGATTTGTATAATTTCGACATTTATTATTTGGATTATTTGTACAAGTGTGGATTATGAATATATAGGCTTAAAATTGAATATAGGTCATTTCAATTAAAGAAATCATAAGTTGATTTCCTTTATTTGAATTACGAACCTTATTTGATTTCATTTATGAATTTGCCATAAGTTGGCAATAATAGGTTAAATTGATAGATGACACTTTTCCAAATAATCATTTATACCATAAGTTGGAATTTAAAATTAAACCTACCAAAAGTTGGTATGTCATTTTATCATTTATGCCATAAGTTGGTATTTAAAATTAAACCTACCAAAAGTTGGTAGGTCATTTTATCATTTATGCCATAAGTTGGTATTTAAAATTAAACCTACTAAAAGTTGGTAGGGCATTTTATTAAATAAACCATAAGTTGGTATCTAAAATTAAACCTACCAAAAGTTGGTAGGACATTTTATCATTAACACCATAAGTTGGTGTTCAAAATTAAACCTACCAAAAGTTGGTAGGACATTTTATCGTTAACACCATAAGTTGGTGTTTTAAAATTAAATCTATCAAAAGTTGGTAGTGTGTCTCCAAATAAAAAAACTATCATAAGTTGATAGTAATATTACAATTTTTTTTTTAATGCTATCATAAGTTGATAGTATTCTTACAAATCTTTTCCCAAAACTATCATAAGTGGATAGTGTTATTTTAAACCTATTTTCAAATAAAAACTATCATAAATTGATAGTAATATTCTAAGCTTTCTTTTTCAAACACTATCATAAGTTGATAAGTGTGTTGAAAGTAATAATTCAAACTTTAACAATTACACCTTGCAAAGAGCAAGTTTCCATAAGATAGCCATTAGATTAATCCGGGTAACCGTTTTCAAACGGGAGTTGTGGGGTGCCTAACACCTTCCCCACACTCAATCGATCCCCGTACCCTTTTCTCTGGTTCGCAGGTCTTTTCGGTGTCCAATTGCACCTTAAATCAATTGGTGGCGACTCTAAACATTTTTCATCCTCAAACGCCGGTCTGCGTCGTGACCCCGGTTGCGACAACTGGCGACTCTGCTGGGGACACCAGGTTTTTTAAACCTAAGAGGGTCAAGCCCATATGATTAAATTGATTGGCTACGGTTACTTCTTCTTGTATGATTAATTGTTTGTTTCCTTTATATGTCAGAGATGTTGATTTATTTTGTTGTGGTAAAGTATTTGTCATCTTATACATTTACACTCACTGTAGCCTACCAGCTGGGCTCTACCTTTAGTATTAGAGAGGGTTGACCACTATTCTCGTGAGATTCCGTCTCCGCATGGGTAGTGGAAGATATCCTCACCGGATCGACTTCTCTTAAAAGTTAAGGGAGGAGCTTTTGTCCCAATAGTTGGGATTTTAAAAGCAACATGATCTGGGACCTCGCAGAATAGTTAGATAAACTTACCCAAGCACTTTATAAAGCCCTAGATCCATGCCCAAAACCTCCAGAAATTTAGGTTACCCAGTGTAATGGCATATTCTATTTTTGTGTGATTTACTCATTTGTCGTCGATGTTTTGTCTTACACATTTTTAATTGTAATTTCCATTATTGGTTTCTTCTCTCATGCATTCACGTAGGCACAGTCATTGCATTTTGTCAAACTAAATAAGTTCATAGTCATGCATGAAAAAAAAAAAACAAAAAAAAAAAACACCAATTCACTCATGTCTTTGCCATCCTTATAGTATAAGATTACAGTTGTGAATTACTAAAACAATGAAAATGAACAACAAAAAAAATATAATGGGGCAGTTTGTGAGGAAATTGACTCTTAATTTTCTTGTTGATCAAGTGGGAATGGATCATTCTATGTCTGATTCTGAGGAGGTTTACGTTTTGGCTGTCGATGACAACCTTGTTAATAGACCAGTCATTGAAAGGTTGCTCAAGATTACTTCCTGTAAAGTAACTGCAGTGGACAGTGGAATAAGAATACTTCAGTTTCTGGGATTAGACGAGGAGAATAATTGTCCTGTTGGGTTTGATAGTTTGAAAGTGGATCTAATTATCACCAATTACTGTATGCCTGGAATGACAGGAGATGAGTTGCTAAAGAAAATCAAGGAATCGTCTGCCTTGAGAGAGATTCCGGTGGTAATCAGGTCATCTGAGAACGTAGTGACTCGAATCGACAGATGCTTGGAAGAAGGAGTAGAGGATTTTATTGTAAAGTCAATGAAGTTGTCCGATGTGAAGCGCTTGAAAGGTTACATGACCAGAGACGGAAACAAAGAGAGATGCATCAACAACAAGAGAAAGCTTCCGGAGACTTGTGATCTATGTTTATTACCACCATCACCATCAGAGCCATGTTCTCCACCACCGTTGGAATCTCTTATCAGACAGCTTAAAAGGTCCTGCTTGGATTAAATCCTGATCGTCTGTTATGTCCCCTGCCTCACTGTGCAAATATTCGTAATTTCTTGGGGAGTGTGAAATTTTTTTTTTATTATTATTATTCTGTTTTATTTTTATTTAAGTTGAAAAAAAAAAAAAAAAAGAAGAAAAGAGTTGTCTTCAAGCGGGGAAAATAACAGTGGAAGGTGACAGTAAAGTAAGTACTGATGTGACAGGCACCGCGAATGTCTTCGCATATGCAGAGCCATCTTCGTCTTCGTCTTCATCTCCATCTCAATCATTTCTGGCAAAAGCGTGTTTTCTCTCTGAGCCATCTTCATCTCCGTCTCCATCTTCATCTCCATTAGTTGTGGTAAAAGTGTGTTTTCTCTCACAAAGATCAAGAGCTATGCCGAGACGCTCACGCACCATCGCCTCAAGATTACAATCCAGGCTTGCGTTGTTCAACGAAGCTGAAATTATTCCGGAGTGTAGAATTGATGAAACGGTACAGCGAGAAGCAATCAACAAATGGGCGATACGCTGCTTGAGGGAGCATTCCTTGCTGTTTTTAGTAGATCCAGATCCAGAAAATGACTTACTGGTGTATCCTCAGATCGTTCGCTCCTTCTATCACACTCTCATCGAGCTACCACGAAGTGAGCGGACTAGGAATCAACTGGTTTATCAGGTCATTCTAGCTGGTGTGAAAGTTCAATTCACGACAGCAGATCTGTGTCGCTGCTTGGGATATCCACCAGTAGATGATAAGCCCATTGGATCTCAACAACCAATCTGTGCGTCAAAGCAGAAAATTGTTGATGATATGTGTGGAGGAAAAAAGAATAGGCTCAGCAACGCTACACGCCGTGCTTATTTGCCTTCGAAGATGTGGTTGCTGGATGATGCTGTCAGGAAAAATCTGTGCCCTATTAGCCATGAGCAAGAACGACGAGGAAAATTCTTGTCAGTCTTATACTCTATGTATAAAGGGCAGTGGTTTGATATTGGGAAGATCTATCTGGCCACGATCTTCAAAGCCAAGGATTTTGTCGAGAAGAAGCCAATAAAGGCGGGGAAGTTATTTTTCCCACGGCTTATCACAAGGTTGCTTTTGTTCAAAGGCATTCGACCTCCTCAGCCTCGAGCATCTTTGGGATATCAAGTCACCTTGCTAGAAAGAAGGACATGGCGTCAGAGCATCAGCCATTTGAAAACAACTGCTACTAGAAAGAAGCAGACCCAAGAAGGTCACTCAGCATCACCACCTGGTGATTCCTCATCAGCAATTGCAGCATCTCCACAATCAGATCGCATGCATGCAGCGATAGCCCGGCTAGAGATGGGGCTACAAACACTAGAAGATGGACAGCAAAGGCTGGAGCACATGTTGGTCGCAGTCATGGACATGATAAGGAAGTCCAAACACTAGAAATTTTGGGGAGTTATGTTTTAAACTCAGTAACTGGACCAATTTGGAATTGCCAGATTCTGTCAGCAGCCTTCAAGAGTAAAATCCATCTGCACTACCATCTGTGGTCCGGCTCACGGCCATTGATTGGGTTTTAATAATGAGCATGTCTTTACTTTACTTTGATAAATTTCTCTAGTACAGCTTTTGCATGTTCAATGCTTCCAGTTCTCATGTTTTTGATGCTCTGTTACACTCATCATTCCTACATTTATTTGCCCAATTCCCGTGTTTTTGATGCCTTTGTTACATTCATCATCCCACATTTATTTGCCTTTATTTGTCCATCACTTGCAAATTCCAAATCTTGCAAATTCCATTTTGACAGGATTGAAATTGATGATAATGGAAAGATGAACCGAATGAACCAGATTTTGGGGCACCCATTAACAATGTCGAGTTTGACTTGAACATTGAGGATGAATCTGAGATATAGTCAGAAATGTTGAAACAAGTTTAATCAAAAAGAAAAGATAATTCAAATGGATGAGGTTGTTAATTTGGGGTTGGAAATTTGAATTGGTGCAAACTTGGAAGATTAGAGATGAAATAAAGAAGCAATTTGATGTCGGATGTCTTGCTGTAGTAAAATACCCCGAATGATATAGAAATATTGCACCGGTACTGAAAAAGGATGATTGTAATCAGATCACGATGGCACTAGAAGATAAAGAGGAAATTACTGTCATTACTTTATGTGGTACCTTTTGCTATGAAGTCATGCCATTTGGTCTAAAAATGCGGGAGATACTTGTCAGCAAACCAAGGTCATTCTGTTTCATGATATGATGCATAAAGAGATTGAAGTGCATGAGGATAACATAATTGCCAAGCCAAGTGAGGATGAAGATCACATGATTAACTTGGAAAAGTTTGTTCAAAAGGTTGAGAAGACACTAGTTGAAGTTGAACCCCTCAAAATGCGCATTCAGGACAATTTCAAGGAAGTTGTTAAGTTTTATTGGTAGCCAAAAAAAAAAAAAAAAAAAAAAAAACCCGCTAGAGTGAAAACCCGCAAGGGCGCTCTAGGCAAAAATAGGGGCAAAAAAAAAAACCAAATTCTGCTAAAGTGAAAAAAACCTCACAGGCGTTTCAATTTGGGCTGCAAGTTCAAATTTCAGATTGTTTGAAGAAGGATGGTTGGATTACGAGTTTGTTGAATTGATGAGTGGTGCCTGAGTTGGCTGTTAACTTGTCTCACATTGACATAGGTGGGAGTGCAAAATTAATTTCGTAATTGAAGGGTTGGAGATCAGTTAATTGGACATGTACCCAAAACTGGGGCAGATTTTGGGGTGCTCTTGATACCATCAGATATTTTACCTTGCTAAGGTGTTAGTCTGTTACATAGAAGAAGAAGTTTGTTGGCAGAAATGGAAGGTTCAGAGATAGGCTCATACAAGTCAGATTTGATTATTGTTAATTGGGTGCACACCAAAATCGGGGCAATTTTGGTACAATCTTTGAATTATCACATATTTCATCTTGAAGAAGCTCGGTTTGTCCTTTCTGCCTTTGATTTCTCTGCTTTCTTGTACATATTTCATTCTAAAATATTTTATTACCACCTATCCTTTTCAATAAAAATTGTGAGGAAATTCATTTCTTCGGTTTTGTCACTTGTGGCATCTTTTTCCATATCCCAATTCAATTCTCATCTCATACTCCAAAAACAAATTATTATCATTTGCTTTCAATAATTGACAAGCATGGCTGTACTTTTGAATTTATCACTGACAAAGTTTTGACAGGAAATATAATGAGTGCATCAGGACAATACTTTTGATAGGAAGTTGATGGATTTTGGCATCCTAAGCTGGAAAGGATCTGAGTGAAAAGCATGAAGCTGAAGCAGGTGTTAGCAGGAAAAAGAAGCTCACATTCCTAAGCCGTGCCAAAAAAAAAAAAAAAAAAAAAGATTTGAATAAGGAAATTCAGATAAATGGGTAGCTTTGAATTCAGATGCGTACGAACATGCAAATTTCAGGGAAAATGAATTGATTATGGGAATGCACATTGGAAAAGGAAAAGAGATAGCTCAAGAGCTGGGATCCAGAACGGAAAAAGGCCTTCACTAATCAGATTAGAGAAGATACATTGAAAGCTCAGTGAGTCAGAAAGTCAACCCTGACAGAGAAACAAATTTGGTTTAGCAATTCGTAATTGTACGCTTGTTGGAGGATGGCAAAACCATGAGAAAACATGCATCCATTCATTCATGAGACATTCATAATTGAGCAAAATAGGTCAGTGCATGCATCATCACTGCATAAATAAAAAATTTTCAGCCAAGCCGGGAATGGCTACAATGATCCCGAGCACCTTTTTCACAATAATAAAAAAAAAATCAAAAATTAAAAATTTTCAGCCAAGCCGGGAATGGCTACAGTGATCCGGAGCACCTTTTCACCAAAAAAAAAAAAATCAAAGATTAAAAAAAAAAAAACATTTGGCCAAGCCGGGAATGGCTGTAGTGATCTCATGCACTTTCTTTTTGTTGGCCAAGCTGGGAATGGCCATAGTTATCCCATGCACTTCATTTATTGTTGGCCAAGCCGGGAATGGCCTTGTGATCCCGTGCCCTTTATTTTCTTGCACAAACAGTTGGCCAAGCCGGGAATGGCCTTGTGATCCCGTGCCCCTTTATTTTTCTGCACAAACAGTTGGCCAAGCCGGGAATGGCCTTGTGATCCCGTGCCCTTTATTTTCTTGCACGAACATTGGCCAAGCCGGGAATGGCCACAGTGATCCCGTGCCCCTTTATTTTCTTGCACGAACATTGGCCAAGCCGGGAATGGCCTTGTGATCCCGTGCCCCTTATTTTCTTGCACCAACATTGGCCAAGCCGGGAATGGCCTTGTGATCCCGTGCCCCTTTATTTTCTTGCACAAACTTTTTGGCCAAGCCGGGAATGGCAACAATGATCCCGCGCATTTCAGGCCCGTACGAAACGCGGTTGACTACGCCTTTGTTTGCCTTTTATTTCATAAAAGACATACAAAGGGGGGCAGCTGTAGTACCCGGTTTTCGTCCGGCCAAAAAAATACAAAATACAAAAATAATAATAATAAAAACAACTATATTAAAAATATATATATATCATATAAAAAATATAAAAAAAATATATAAAAAAAATATAAAAAAGAAGGAAAAGATAAAGTGACCGAAAGTAGGGTAAAAAAAAAAGGAAGTGAAAAAAGAAGGAAAAGATAAAGTGGCCGAAAGTAGGGTAAAAAAAAAGGAAGTGAAAAAAAGAAGGAAAAGATAAAGTGGCCGAAAGTAGGGTAAAAAAAAAAGGGAAGTGAAAAAGGGAAGTGAAAAGGGGAAGGTGTTGGGTCTAAATTAACCTTACTAGCAAGTGTACTAGTCGGCGACTACAGCACAATGATAAGCAAGGGTCGAATCCACAGGGACGGTGTTATATCTAATCCAAATTTATACTTGTATTTACGTATGGACAATGCAAACAAAAGTAAAGTTCAACTCAAGATTGTTTGGTTGGGTAATTAAACTAAAACAAGCAAATAGTAAAGTATTTTTGGTATTTTCTTTGAATAAGGATGTAACTAATGCAAATGAGATAAACACCAAAGCTTTGGAATCCCCCTTGGGAAATAACTTGCGATGACACAAATTCACACACATATTTGCTAATTCGGGCATAACGAATCCGTACCTAAGTCGGTTTTAGCGCACTTAAGCCAAATCTCCCTAAAATCGATTACTAGCCATCTTATTGGTCTAGGTCGGATATTCCTAAATACATTCTAGCCATCTTATTGGTCTAAACATGCATAGAAATTCATGGAGTTTTATGGAGATTAGGATTCATACAAATTGTCACCTAATTAAAGGGAGACACATTCATAATCAAGTGTTTCAAGAAGCATAATCTACTTGACATATTATTGTCTAAGCAAATTCTCCAAACAATTTCATCCAAAAACCTAAAGTGTTGGCCAAACACCACAAGCATGAAGAAATTGCAATCAAACATAGAAACACAAGATTTATACCCAAATCAACTCATATATATGTAAATCAAGTCATAAACAAAGTCATCAAACCCAAGGCTTCAACCTAGCCTTGGCACAAGAGGTTTAGTTACACATAATGAGAGAAAAACACAAAAAGAGAGATGAGAAAATCATGAATAAACCCAATTAGTTGAGTAGATCCAAGTTGAGCTGAAGAATCTCTCCTCCCAGCTCCAAGAGTCGCCTCCCCCTCTGCTTTCGCTCCCCAGAAATTCTATTCTCGGTCTAAAAGTCCCCACAACTCGGACAAATCGCGACTTAAAACATCCCAGAAAATTGCTTTTTGCGCCTAGGCGCGTTGTTTTCACGCCTAGGCGCACCACGCCTAGGCACACGCCTAGGCGCACGCCTAGGCGCAATCCTAGGCGTGCACAACTTCAAATTCAAGTCCAACTCTCTGGACTGGGCGTGCAGAAGTGATCCTGGGCGTGCACAATTTGTGCGCCTAGGCGCACCACGCCTAGGCGCACGCCTAGGCGCGTTACCCCTAGACACATGATTCAAATGACCATAACTTCTCCATATGACCTCCGATTTGCATGATTTTAGATTCTACGGAAAGCTTGAGATGTCTAGTTTCCAATGCCTTTTGTTGCGCTCGATTCCAATAATATGACAGAAAGTTATGGCTATTTGAACACACGACGGTCGGTGGACATTTTCTTCAATTCAGCCCTTTTTCCGTCGCTTTTCATCCAAACCGCAATCAACCTATCAAAATACAAACCAACACATAAATACACTCATTATTTATCAAAAGAAAGCTTAAGAGGGGGATATTTCTACCAAAAACAATAGGTATTATCATACCTATCAAACACCCCACACTTAAACCTTACTTGTCCTCAAGTAAAACTAAACAAAGTACATCTACCAACTAACATCCTAACTCACTAACGCAGGAATCGCGATTGCATTTAGCATATGCAACAAGCCGTTAAACCCCTAGGTGTCCCTAGTGGAGGAGTTTTGTCTCCTGAGGGCTTACAAGAACGACACCCACAAACGTTTCAAGATAACTCAAATCAAACATATGGGAAGGAAATCACTAGAATCGAAACAATATACATCAATGCCATCCAATCAAAAAGATGTAGAGACCCCACACTTCATCCAAACATATACTCAATGAAGATTATCCGTCTACTCAATCACTTCGTCTACATTAAGTGCATGCAAAGAAGAAATGTATAAATATTTGGCTTCCAAAAGTTCATAGGCGCCAAACATAGTCACATTCCAAGAATTCCAAGAACAGTCAAGTAGTAATACCAAGGCACTTTTATTTATATACATACTTCTCTTCTTCTTCTTATTATTTTTTATTTATTTATTTATTTATTTTTTTTTTTTACTAGGCCCGTGCAATGCTCACTCCTTTAAGCTTTCTAGTCAACCCATGTAACGAGTTCTCAACCAATGACTCCCAACCAGTTGGTTTAGGGCATTATGTGATAAAGCACGCCTCGGATCAATCACTCGAGTTGAAAAGGCTTCGAAGTTAAGCTAGCCTAGTATGTTCATCATGATTGTCTTACCTTTTTACGCGAAACTCGAGTTGGTTAGACAAGAGCCCCGGTTACTCGGCAAGATCACAAGAGCGGAACATGCTTTTAATCATCATCAAATTTTTTTTTTTTTATTTTTTTTTTTTTTAACATGCATGTAATTAACTAGTGCCAAGAATATAACTAACATGGTGTTCTAGATCATCTTAGAGAAAGTCCACATCCAACATCTATTCACCCAAGTCATACCCCACAAGCACACATTCTTGTGCAGGTGAATTACAGTGATTGTGCAATAGAGTAGACGTCAAGCATATAGAAGGATATGATGGGTTCCACAAACCAAGATTAGCTGCATTTCAATATAGCACTCAATTCAACAGAAAATTCCCATAAATATGCAAGATTCAAGCACTAAATTTTTTTTTTTTTTAAATTTTCAATTTCTTTGTTTTTTTTTTTTTAAAATTCAGCTACTACAAAAATCATGTGAAATTTTGCACAAGATAATCCATATGCAGTCCACCACCCCACACTTTAAAGAATGCATTGTCCTCAATGCAAAACATAACAATGTAATAATGCACTAAAAAGAGGACAAGTTGAAACAATACAACCTGGGGGTTGGAGTCATGCATCGAGTGGATTGGGGTGCTGGCCTGGCCACAATTCTTCAATGTCTATATGCACCCTCCTCTTGTCTTCAGCTAGACGAGATCCACCACTTTGCAGTGGCTCAATAAATAGGGCACAAACATCCTTCTTTGATGTGCCCATCAAAAAGATTCTATCTCTAAATTCCTTTGGCCCTCTTGGTTGAAATTGTAGTTTTCCATGCCAATGGAAGAGATATTTTGAGTAGAGGGGAAGCTTCTTCAATGATCTTGCCATGTAGCTCTCCATGCTTTGTTGAAGCTTCCATTTTTTCTTTGTTGGCAAAATTTCCTCCAGGATTTGCATTATGGAAGCACTGAGATTTACATTAGGCTCCTCAACTCCAATAAAGTTAATGAATTGTGCTTCAAATGGTGATAGCACCTGATTGTGGAGTATGTTATCCTCATGCCTCTCTACAAAGTTATCACATTCTTCCTCCACCTTATCATCATGCTTGTTCTCCAAATCTTCAGCTTTCAAATTTTTTTCAAAATCGACAAGAGCTTTCTCTTCTATATCTTGCTCAACCCATGTAGGTCCACTAATTTCTTGTTCGATTGAAACTATCTCACATTCTGCAGCTAATGGAGAATTTTTTGATTCTTCTAAATCCATGCCCTCCTTCATTGGTGGATCCATCTCCGAAAGTGAAGTGAGAAGCATTATCTCATACTCCTCTTCATCCACATAATTATACTCAACTTTTCCTCTAAGCTCCAACTCTTTGCCACTGCTTAATGTAACTGCTTGAGTTGTCTCACATATACATTCCCCCTCACTTGTTTTCATCATAGGTTGGTAAAGTTGATTCTTGCTTGATACCATCCTATGCGTTGCCTCTTCTAAAGTTTGGGTACTCGCATTTAAGGAATCGAGTATGTCATCCAAAGATGACTCATGTCTTTGCTCAAGCGGTGGTGGTGAAGCCCATTGACACATCTCCTCTCTACAAGCTTGAGTGTTTTCTTTCAACTTTTGGGTACTCGTAACCAATGCATTTAGTACGTCTTGTAGAGATGAGTCTTGTGCTTGCTCAAGCAATGGTGGTGGTGCTGCTTGTGTAGGAACAAATAGATGCTGGTAGTTGTTCCATAGGAATTGAGGTCGTTCACACCTTCCAGAGTTATAAGTGTTGGAGAAGGAGTTGCATGGTGGATATGGGGCATGGTTAGGAGGAGTTGTCCTTGCATTATATCCTTGCAAATATAAGCTCGACCCATAAAAACCTGCTCCCTGATAAGCACATGGTGGAGGATATTCCATCTCGAAGCATATGCCAACAAAAGCAAAATTAGTTAACAAATATTATGTACAAACAAAGGAAAAGAAAAAAAAAAAAAATTATGGACAAATAATAAAAATGGATCAAACGTAAGCTACCATCCCCGGCAACGGCGCCATAAACTTGTTGGGTCTAAATTAACCTTACTAGCAAGTGTACTAGTCGGCGACTACAGCACAATGATAAGCAAGGGTCGAATCCACAGGGACGGTGTTATATCTAATCCAAATTTATACTTGTATTTACGTATGGACAATGCAAACAAAAGTAAAGTTCAACTCAAGATTGTTTGGTTGGGTAATTAAACTAAAACAAGCAAATAGTAAAGTATTTTTGGTATTTTCTTTGAATAAGGATGTAACTAATGCAAATGAGATAAACACCAAAGCTTTGGAATCCCCCTTGGGAAATAACTTGCGATGACACAAATTCACACACATATTTGCTAATTCGGGCATAACGAATCCGTACCTAAGTCGGTTTTAGCGCACTTAAGCCAAATCTCCCTAAAATCGATTACTAGCCATCTTATTGGTCTAGGTCGGATATTCCTAAATACATTCTAGCCATCTTATTGGTCTAAACATGCATAGAAATTCATGGAGTTTTATGGAGATTAGGATTCATACAAATTGTCACCTAATTAAAGGGAGACACATTCATAATCAAGTGTTTCAAGAAGCATAATCTACTTGACATATTATTGTCTAAGCAAATTCTCCAAACAATTTCATCCAAAAACCTAAAGTGTTGGCCAAACACCACAAGCATGAAGAAATTGCAATCAAACATAGAAACACAAGATTTATACCCAAATCAACTCATATATATGTAAATCAAGTCATAAACAAAGTCATCAAACCCAAGGCTTCAACCTAGCCTTGGCACAAGAGGTTTAGTTACACATAATGAGAGAAAAACACAAAAAGAGAGATGAGAAAATCATGAATAAACCCAATTAGTTGAGTAGATCCAAGTTGAGCTGAAGAATCTCTCCTCCCAGCTCCAAGAGTCGCCTCCCCCTCTGCTTTCGCTCCCCAGAAATTCTATTCTCGGTCTAAAAGTCCCCACAACTCGGACAAATCGCGACTTAAAACATCCCAGAAAATTGCTTTTTGCGCCTAGGCGCGTTGTTTTCACGCCTAGGCGCACCACGCCTAGGCACACGCCTAGGCGCACGCCTAGGCGCAATCCTAGGCGTGCACAACTTCAAATTCAAGTCCAACTCTCTGGACTGGGCGTGCAGAAGTGATCCTGGGCGTGCACAATTTGTGCGCCTAGGCGCACCACGCCTAGGCGCACGCCTAGGCGCGTTACCCCTAGACACATGATTCAAATGACCATAACTTCTCCATATGACCTCCGATTTGCATGATTTTAGATTCTACGGAAAGCTTGAGATGTCTAGTTTCCAATGCCTTTTGTTGCGCTCGATTCCAATAATATGACAGAAAGTTATGGCTATTTGAACACACGACGGTCGGTGGACATTTTCTTCAATTCAGCCCTTTTTCCGTCGCTTTTCATCCAAACCGCAATCAACCTATCAAAATACAAACCAACACATAAATACACTCATTATTTATCAAAAGAAAGCTTAAGAGGGGGATATTTCTACCAAAAACAATAGGTATTATCATACCTATCAGAAGGAAAAGATAAAGTGGCCAAAAGTAGGGTAAAAAAAAAAGGGAAGTGAAAAGGGGAAGGAAAAGAGAAAGAAAAAGAATAAGAAGAGGGGGGAGAGAGGAAACAAAACAAAAAGAAAAAGAGAGGAAGAGAGGAGGCGTAAGAGAGAGGAAGAAAAAAAGGAGAGGCTTTGGCTTTTGGTGAAGAAAAACAAAAAAAGAAGAGAGGAAGAGAGGAAGAGAGGGGAGAGGAAGAAGAGAAGAAGAGAAGGAGAGAAGGAGAGAAGGGGAAAACCGATTCTTTGGATTTTTTGGTAGAAGCTTCATACCCCTCATATCTTTCACTCAAGTATTGCTCTATTTACACTTGATTTCAATGTTTGATTCATTTTTAGCATCCTCGGATGTTGACTAAGAATAGACATGGTGTTTCTTGCATTCACCTTGGACATATGTGATGCTTGGGAGTGTTTTCGATACTAATATGTTGAGCCCTTTCTCTTTGCATTTTTTTTTCTTCTATTTCTTGTTGGAAAAAGCGGGAGAGACCATATTTGGATTTGATTTTCTTGGTTTGGATACGTGTGAATCTCATAATGTGGTCTTGATTCGATTTAAATCTTGATTTACATTTGAGTATTCTATTTTTCCCTCTCTTTATGTTTGTTTTGTTGGACGAGGCTCGGGCTTGGATATTATTTGGACGAGTTGATGGAGGCTTGAGCAATTTCAAGATTTTGTTTGGTTTATTACAATTTGTGTATATTTGGCCCCCCATATTGTGTAATTTATCTTATTCATGTCGATTTGTATAATTTCGACATTTATTATTTGGATTATTTGTACAAGTGTGGATTATGAATATATAGGCTTAAAATTGAATATAGGTCATTTCAATTAAAGAAATCATAAGTTGATTTCCTTTATTTGAATTACGAACCTTATTTGATTTCATTTATGAATTTGCCGTAAGTTGGCAATAATAGGTTAAATTGATAGATGACACTTTTCCAAATAATCATTTATACCATAAGTTGGTATTTAAAATTAAACCTACCAAAAGTTGGTATGTCATTTTATCATTTATGCCATAAGTTGGTATTTAAAATTAAACCTACCAAAAGTTGGTAGGTCATTTTATCATTTATGCCATAAGTTGGTATTTAAAATTAAACCTACTAAAAGTTGGTAGGGCATTTTATTAAATAAACCATAAGTTGGTATCTAAAATTAAACCTACCAAAAGTTGGTAGGACATTTTATCATTAACACCATAAGTTGGTGTTCAAAATTAAACCTACCAAAAGTTGGTAGGACATTTTATCGTTGACACCATAAGTTGGTGTTTTAAAATTAAATCTATCAAAAGTTGGTAGTGTGTCTCCAAATAAAAAAACTATCATAAGTTGATAGTAATATTACAATTTTTTTTTTAATGCTATCATAAGTTGATAGTATTCTTACAAATCTTTTCTCAAAACTATCATAAGTGGATAGTGTTATTTTAAACCTATTTTCAAATAAAAACTATCATAAATTGATAGTAATATTCCAAGCTTTCTTTTTCAAACACTATCATAAGTTGATAAGTGTGTTGAAAGTAATAATTCAAACTTTAACAATTACACCTTGCAAAGAGCAAGTTTCCATAAGATAGCCATTAGATTAATCCGGGTAACCGTTTTCAAACGGGAGTTGTGGGGTGCCTAACACCTTCCCCACACTCAATCGATCCCCGTACCCTTTTCTCTGGTTCGCAGGTCTTTTCGGTGTCCAATTGCACCTTAAATCAATTGGTGGCGACTCTAAACATTTTTCATCCTCAAACGCCGATCTGCGTCGTGACCCCGGTTGCGACAAAGATGTTGCAGGCTCAAAATGAGCAAATATGTGAAATGGTGAGGACTACTACAAGGTTTCATTAATATGACCAAATTACTCTCTTCCTACGCCACCCAACTTGATTTCCTTGTTGAAATTGATGTATGCAAATGATTTAAGATTACTGAGCAGCAGGCGGCGGCGGATCATCGGGCGGTGGCGGTGACGGTGACAATGAAGGGTGAAGAGCAACATCGTTATCAGTATGTGATGAATGATCAGTTCCAATTCAGTGGAGAAGATGATCAGCAGCAGCCAAGCAGTGTGCTTCGGCTTGCAACAACGGCAAATCTCCCTCCACAGTTCCAACCATATTGCCTCCAGCAAACACAACCCACTCTCCATGCCACCCCAATTATATATGGTATACAACTAGCTACACCCCATTTAATTTGTTCATATGTTTTTGCTGGTTAATTTGACAATCTATAAATATATGTGTATATATCTAACAAATATTTTCTGGTTTTATTTTCTTGCAGATTAAGAAGAACATAATTTGTAGCTAGCTATGTAGGAGAATATATATAGCCGTATAGAAATAGAAGTGATCAGTGTATTTTCTATTGAATATTTCCTATCTCCAGTTCGTAATTACTGTAAGGTTTGAATGGTATAAATTTAATTAGCTAGGCTTGGTTTTATGTGTATGAATTATGGACATCTATATATATATTATACATAATTGCTTGGTAGTTATACAAAAATTCCAAATTTGCGGGGCATAATAAAATGCATATGTTAGGAATGCATAATCAAGATCTTCATAAATTCATAGTAATAGTATAACCTGAAAATTTGATAAGAAGTCTTCAAAAATAAATTAAATACAGGGGGTAAGGAAGTAAATTGATTGGAGGTGAAATCAAAATATATGGTTAGCTGTTTATTCCTGAATCAAGCACAGGTTTTTTTAAAATAGTATCATTGAGAACTTCGCTTGCACAAGTTTTTTTTAAATAGTACCATTGAGAACTTTGCTTCTCATTGTAATTACGTGATTTAATATTTGTGAAATTAATCGAGGTTGGATTGTCACGACCTTATCTACTTTTTGTGTTTATACTTCAAGACAATTGAACATAAATAGCTCCGCCACAACAGGCCGACAAAAATCTCGTTGGGTCTCTTTTCTTTTAGTTGGGTCTCTTTCTTTTGTTCTTTAGGGGTTGGGTAGGCCAATTTTTTTCTACATAGCTGTCTTGTCCTCTCCATTATATGTACAAGAATTTTGTTTGCTTTTTTAATACGCTTAATATAAACTATTAAAAATACACACTTATTAAGCAAGGGAGGGTTACAAAGAAATCTAACTAAACATTGTGCAACATTGTTCATTGTTGCGTTGTTTAATTTTGAACAATAACCATCTGTCAAAAATAAATAAATAAATAAATTTTGAACCACCACTAAAAGCTTGAAGTACGCCTCCATTTCCTTGTCTATATATATTCATGTACATCGATACCAACGACTTGTGAGCGTGACTTGTAGAGTTATTTTGAATTACTATCTGCCACTTGGCCACCGTATTCCATTACTTGCTAAAAAATCAACGTCACATGCTGATTGTCTTTGTGCCTGATGTCTCTATATAAACACCATCTTTACTTAAGCCAATCCTCCCCTCGCAAGAAAGGGTAACAGGGGGAAAAAAAAGAGGAGGATTAGAGGGGAAAGAATGCATCTTTATTTCTAGTTACTACTTTGGTTTGCAGGTGCAAGTACCAAAACATCTGATAGAGGAGGCTGCAGCTTCCCTGCCAAGAAACAAGTCTTCTCACTTGTCCTGTTTACCATACGTAATCCTCTATCTCTTTCTACAGTTGCTTGCGCACTGCTTCAATCTCTTCATGTTTTTTTGCTCACTTGTCTCTACCCCTCTTTTATGCATTTTTGTTCCTCGCTGATTTATGCCACCTCTACTCTTAGCCTCTTAATACCAGTCTTTATTTTCCCATTTACTCCTCTTCTGCCCAAACTGAACCTTTAAAACCCAAGCAGTGTCATTCTGAACTCTTGCTTTTACTAATTTGAACATGAGATTTAGCTTCAATTGGATACCCGCACTCTGCTTTGCTATCAACTTTGTTTCTTTCCACAGTTGCTTGCACTCTGCTTCAATCTTTCCATATTTTTTCCTCACTTGTCTCTGTCCCTCTTTTATGCATCTTTGTTCCTCACTGATTTCCGCCATCTCTGCTCTTAGCCTCTTAATACCAGCCTTTATTTTCCCATTTAATCTTCTCTTCTGCCCAAACTGCAACGTCAAACACACAAAACATATAACTAGTAATAAAAATTATTGCATTTCTGCTCTGATAGACTGATTGGTCAAAATGACCAATTAACGATGACGCAACAGACACAGTTTATTAAATGGTCAGTAAAGAATAGAGGATTCTGCTGCTTCCATGCCAAGAAACAAGTCCACAATTTGTAAGCAGAAGATCCCCGAATAAGAACATCGAGCAGGCGAAATCAGGTATTTTGACTGACCTATATCAATGCTGCTAATGATAGAAATACACCAGTAACTGTTTAAAGACATGCTTTAATAAGGATTATAGTTAACTAATGACAAGCTTCACACGAAAATGATATAACACAATGAGTTAATGACATAACATACATAGTCTATATGTTGTAGGTTTTCAATGGTTCCGTATACATGTGTTGTTGCTATTCATCAAAAATAATATAGGTAGTGCTCGTTAGATCAGAAATGCAGTAATGATTTTTATTTGGTTTTACATTTTGTGTTTTTTTGACGTTGCAGTTTGGGCAGAAAAGAAGATTACATGGGAAAATAAAGGCTGGTATTAAGAGGATAAGAACAGAGATGGCAGAAATCAGTGAGGAACAAAGATGCATAAAAGAGGAGCAGAGACAAGTGAAGGAAAAATATGTAGAGGTTGAAGTAGAGCGCAAACAACTGTGGAAAGAAATATAGGATTACGTATGGTAAGCCGGACAAGCAAGAGGACTTATTTCTTGGCAGGGAAGATGCAGAGTCCTCCGTTCTTTATATTCATTGCCTCCTCCTCTATACTACACCTGCAAACCAAAGTTGTAGCAGAAATAAAGATTTTTCTTTTCTTTTCCTCTTTTTTGTTGTTTTTCTTCTTTCTTGCGAGGTGAGGATTGGCTTCTGCGAATTGATGAAGTAAAGATCGTGTAATGTACTTACCGACGGCACAAATATATCAATCAATAATGAGATATATATATCAAAATCAGCAAAACTATATGAGTAAAACAAGTCAATTACCAAAAAAAATTAAAAGAAACGTAAATCATGGTGGCTTATCGTTTTTTTCTGGTGGTTGCGAGTTGCCGACAAGTGGTTATCTATGTCACCGATTCATATCTGGAGCGGATTGATCTGCGGTGGTCTCCTGTTCACCTCTGGAGCCGATTGATATGAACTGAGTCTTCGACTCTTCCACCTCATATATCAGATCAAAAGAGAGAAAAGCCCCGAAACGGCGGATAAGAATCGAACAGATGGTGAGCTGCCGTCTCATGGCCCGCTTTTGATATATTCGAACCTCTTTGTTGTAAGGCTCTTGCTTAGATCTGTATTGAAGCCATGGTTTTTTTTTTTCTTTCTTTTCCCTTGCTCAAATCCATGGGTTTTTTTTTATCTTGCTTTCTTTTGTAAAGGCTGTAATTGAATTTTGGGTTTTGGGTTTTCTTTTCTTGGTTGGGTTTTTTTTTTTTTTTTCCTTGCCTAGGCCCAGCTCAGTAATCGGTACTCGAGACTTGTGGTGCTCATTAGCTCTTGATCACGGCCTGGCCCACATACTGTACAATTTATATTACCGTTTCGTGCTTCACAAAAGCAGCAGTTGATCTAATTTCACTTTGTAGTTCCAGGAATTAAGGCGCTTTATCAGAAGAAGATGCACATATATGGGATAGGGGGCTGGAATTATTCCAGGAATTTCACCAAATCTACACCATCCAATGCAATAATACATTGATTTGACAACACTACACCCACACCATTCAATGGTGTAGATCTGGTGAAATTACTGGAATAATTCCAATAAATCCTTTTCCCACATATATACAAGGGGAAAATGATATTTTTCATCCCTTAATTATTGATCAGGTTTCATTTTCGTCGCTTAGCTTCTTTTTTTTCCTCCCCTTTTCGTCCTCCCACTATAAGAAAGTTCCTCATTTATCCCTCAAATAAATCTGGGATGGAAAAATCTAACATAACATCTTATTATTCGTTAGATCAGATTTCTCCAGCGTGCCATATAGGTGTCACGTAAGTATTTTTCGACCCTAATCTCACTTGAAGGAAGAAAATGATATTTTCCAATAGTTAGATGAAAATGGGAGAAAAAAAAATCTTAGGGAGAAACTCGTCCCATAATTGAGGGACGAAAATTACCTTTTTGCCAATATACAAGCTTTAGGGCTGGTGAAACTATTTATGGAAACAAGTTTTGTTATTCAAGTTACTAACATAATTATGATCACGGAATGAATTATAAGATTTTATGCTCTAATTTGTCCTTAGGGCGGCATTTGGTTCTACAAAGAAGCATATATAACTTGATTCAAAAGACCCAATTCAACCGTGGAAGTTATTAGAGATCTAAGTAACTCTATAACAGCCTCAAACTGCCCATTTAATCTCACAATTGATAAAGTCACCCAATTTGTCAAAACAAAACAGAGGCCTTATATTTCCTGATCAATACAACCATCTAAACACTACATCAGAGTCACTCAATCCAATGTATTTCTTTAAGTTTCACTAAATCTAACACTGAACAAAAAATGCATTGCTCCTGTAAAGTCTCACATCGTTAAAAGATGTGGTGATAATGGCCTTTATAAGGGCTAAGCCCACCCCTTACCTACAATAAGGCATTTTCCTAGGCTTGAGTGAGTTGGGCCTAGTCCACTTGCTTGGGTCTAAAGAGAAACAAAGTGGTGCAGATTCGATGTATCCATGAGAACCAGACAACCAAAAGCGGATAATATTGTTGATGTGTATGCGGGTGTGGATTTACAATATGGTGTCAGAGCAATTCGGTCCAGTTGGACATGACCTTTACTCCACTTGTTGAATCTGACATACCCAGCCCACAAGTACGGGGGAGTCTAAAGTCACACATCGTTAAAAGATATGGTGACAATGCCCTTTATAAGGGCTAAGCCCACCCTTTACCTATAAATAAGACATTTTCCTAGGCTTGGCTGAGTTGGGCCTAGCTCACTTGCTTGGGCATAAGGAGAAATAAAGTCGTATGAGCCCGATGTATTCATGGGAACTAGATAATCCAAAGAGAACAATATTGTTGATGTGTATGAGGGTGTGTATTTACAACAGTTTCCACACTCTATTTTGTGGTATTTATTTCCCTTATGCTTCACATGTCTTTTTATGCTTTTGGAAGAGAAACAGATATTTTTGTTGAAAAAGAGAATATAAAAACATTCAATTGTGAAATGATAGTTTATATGACGTGAAGATTAACATATACATGTTTGTCAAGATTGAGATATGTTGTGGATAAAAAGGTGCTAAAAAGTCAAAATTTTGGGCAAACTAATCTGGCCCAACAATTGTCGGAATTGCACATTATCACCCCCTAGTTCCTCATATGCATTGAATCAATTTTAGTCCACCATTGAAGAAACATGTACCAAAAGACCACAACATTACAGAGTCTTAAATTAGCAACACCTTGGCATTATACATACCACTTTGTAAACTCTTGAAAGTTTCAAAGAAAACATTGAATTACATTAATCCCTTTCACATTGCACATTAGTAAAGAGACCATGAACCAAAACATCATTTACATTTTCAAATAATATTTTCCATGTGGCAGGTAGACACAAAATCTCTCTCCTACATGGCACAACAGAAATGTGGGAGAACTTTCTCTAAGCTTCTGCTCTATAATATTGTATAGATATAGATAGATAGATTTGAATCCCATCAAACCTATTTTTAATTGCAACAGAGTTTCGGAGTTCTTAAGTTCATTACGCCCTTATCCTCATTTAATACTTACTTAATGACTAGCACTCTTGAAGCTAACCCGAATTTTGAATGTGATGGATTTGGATTAATGCATGCACTTTGTCACTTGATCTGAATATATGCCTAATTGTAGTAAGCATGTAGCTACCTTACTACCTCTTCTGCCTCTTCCCAAAATTGGAAAGTTTCATAAAACATCGGCTGGCAGGGGAGGGGAGGGATACCAAGTGGGGTTGAAAGTCACAGCATGCATTGACATCAACCCATTTGTTCCTGATCTGCCCTCACAAGAATTACAGTTCTACCACACCATATCTGAAATCATAAGTTCATAACCCATATATATAAGCAATATTTTAAATGTGCAATAGGTGTACAAGGAGGAATTCCATATATATATATATATATATGAATTCTCACATATGGTGTAAAATAAGGTTTTGTGTTTAATGGTGGAGATGAGTGAGATGACAAGGGGCTTAATGCTTTGGATCCCATATGTTTCAAATCAATAATGTAAATACATATCCTTATTTTACACCCTTACTTTAGACTCTTATGTGAGAATTTTTCACATATATATTGATATTATCAAAATATCTCTGCCAATAAAAAAGGCCACGTGACAATTGAAGTGTCAGCTAGGCCTGGATGAAGAGAGAGCCGAAGGGTACACTTCAACCATAACTAAAGTACCCACTTCGGTTCCTCCAAAAATGACATACCGAAGTCAATGAATTTGAGCCTGCTTCTATCACGCTGAAGTGCTACCTTGGTAATGTCCCTACATGACCGAAGTAGGTATATACCAGGTCATACAATGAAGAGTCCTAGTAGGACACTAACCCTCAACAGAGTCCAACTCCCCTTTAGAGAGGGATACAGATGAAATTTACCATCTGAGAAACCTTTTGGAAAACTAATTAGAGAGAGTCTGACTCCAACTACAACTCAAACACTTCAAGCTCATATAAAAGGGAACCTTTGCCAGGTAAACATTCTGACTCCTGCACTCTGAAATACTTACTGAGGAAGAGGCAAAGCTCGAAGCAACGAGCCATCGGGGCCCTACCAAAGCTTACATTCGCTTCTTACGCAGTAAAGAAGGAAGAGATCATGTACCAGCAAAGGAGAAATAAGTTATTCCAGCTCCGTCTGACTTAGCTTATTCGTTTGATAAGGTAAACCTGTTTTGTACATCATCATATATATATCTAATTGTTTGGTCGGTATCAAATATTGTTTTTTATTTATCTTTTCATTTAAAATTCCAAGTTAGTGGGGCGTAATAAAATGCATATGTTAGGAATGGATAATCAAGATCATCATAAATAAATAGTAATAGTATAACAAGATAATTTTATAAGAAGTCTTCAAGAATAAACTAAATACGAGGCTTAGGAACCAAATTGATTGGAGTTAAAAATCAAAAATAGTTGGTTGTTATTTATTTTGCAAGTAAGAAAAAATTTCTAAATTAATAATTAACACCACTAAAAAGGTTAAATTATTCCTTAATCAAGCACTAGCCAAGCTGAACAACAAAAGAATCAACTTATAAAAAAAAAAGTAATTAAATACTCAAAGATATTTTAAACTTTTTTGAACTCGGAATCAAAGAAACCCAATTATCCCAATAAAAAATTTAAAAAAAAAATTCATTTAATCATGACCTTTGTGAGGTGAGGTGGCTTGGGCCTGATCAGACTGACTTGTGAGATACCAATAATTTGCAGACTATTTGCGGGTCAATTTATTGTGGGGACTAAGCCACCAAATTAACAGTAATTCTAGATAGTTCATATAATGATAGTTTATGAGAGTTCAAGTCTCTTAAATAAAATTTTAAAACGTTTTAACTCTCAAAATATATACTAGCTTTTAAAAAAAATTACATATTCAGAATCAGCATATAAAACTCTTTCTAACAAGATGAGTTCTATTAGGTAAATCTTAATTCTATTTTTTTTTTCAGTGGAATTTCAAAAACAAATGAATTCAGAACTAAAACAATAGAATCTATATTAAAACAATAACTTTTGGATAATAAACAATGAGATAAAAGAGTGGAAATATTCATTATTAAATCAATGAAATAAACTTGTTTGGTTTTTATGAGCTACCAAATTTATGGGTTACATGTCATTTTATTAAACCTGAGAATTTTGTCCAAAAAGAAACAAAGTAGAGAGTGATATAAAATCTTGCGTAAACTCGAGGTGTAGTCGACGCTTGCTGTATATATGTCTTACAGTAAATCGTCTGGAAACGTACTTGTCAGACTTGTATAATTATGTAGAATTTCTATTGCCCGGAAACATGTATTGGGCGGGCCCCGTTCGTTTTCTATTGTCTTGTCTAAGGCCATCCACAGTAGTGACTGGAAACTTAGGGTGTGTTTGGAAATAATTTTGGTTTTTTGCTTTTAAAAACTGATTTTAAGATTAGATTTTGAAAACAATTTTAAGAAATGATGATGAAAACAAAATTCATTTGGTAGAGGATTCTGCACGGAGAAAAAGGAAAGACGAAAGAGAAAACAGGAAAAAATTTTACAAAACTTCAAATAACAGTTTTGGTTTTTTGGTTTTTGAAAATCAAAAACAGTTTTCAGTTTTACAAAATAATTTCCGATAACTCCCACCCAAACGAATTTTCAAAGCTAAAACAATTTTTGAAAACAGAAAACTGTTTTGAAAATCCTAACCAAACACACTCTTAAGCTCCACTGTAAATGTGGAGTTTTTCATGAGTTTTGGTTGAATTTTGGACCTACATCAGCAACTGTATCCAAGACTGCAAATTTACCTTCTGCTACAGAGAACCTGTAAATCCATGGGTGAACTGTAGCACACTGGATGATTATTTTAATATATCTTTTTGTTTTTTCTTCGTTTCATTCAATTTTGTCCCTTCTAGTCAAAAGCAACTTTGCAATATAGACTCTTTTTTTTTCTGACATAGACTCTTTTGTATACACAGAAACTATCCAAAATTAATCTATTTGTAAAAATGGAACTACCATAATTAGTTTTATTTATATCATTGTATTTCTAGAATACATTAATAATACATTAATTAATTAATGATATAAAAATATAAAAAAATAAAATTTAGTTTAAAGGAAATATTAATGTTAGTTGATTAATTAAAAAATATCGTAGAATTTTTATGCTATAATAGTTTAAAATGTATACTTTAAATTAATAAAAATGATTGTATAAAGTAATATTTAAATGATTTAGAGTATGGTTTAGAGTGTCTGATGTGTGGATGTACTTTTTGAGAAATTGTAAATTTGTGGAAAATGTGCAAAAACTGAACATTTAGAGTTTTTGTTAAGAGTGTCTGTTGTTGATGGCCAAGAGCATTCACATTGGTTGCAATAAATGTTGATCTGTATGTAAAATAACAAGTAAAACCGACAGATTTCATGAAAAACCTATGTACATTGGTATCTGTAGTAAGTCTGAGAAATCCAGACGACCCATTCCGATGCAATAACTCTGGCGAATCAATAGGATCATCTGAACTCAATTTAATAATAAAATAATCAAAAAAGTGGACCACAATAAATTCTCGAAACGTGGACCTTAATGAATTCTCCAAATTCACACATATTGGTTACCTTTACTTTACTATTTATTATTTTTGATTTGTATATTAATTTTCTAAAAATATAATATAAACTCCATTGTATTTGTTAAACAATTAAACTTTTGCTTAAAATCAACAAAATTTTTTAATTTATTATGAATTATTTTTTATTAATTATTTTGTCTAAAATTAAAAAAATTAGAATATATTTTGTTAATATTATAATTGTTACTTGAAATCATATAATATACACTGGGAATAATAAAATAAGACGAAACTAATATTTTAATACTTCAGAGATTTAGAATAGAGATATTGATGCAGTGATTGTTAAATAGAGAATTTGTAAACTATCAAAAAATGATATTTTGTAGACAAAATAATGAATCTGTTAAGAAATACCAATGTGAATGCTCTAAGAAGAAAATTTCTATTGTCTACTAGTATTTTGGTGGTCAATTTCTTGTGGGGACAAACCAAGAAGTAAAGTCAGACTTTGCCAATTAATGACCAGAGTAATACAAAATCGTATATGTAAACCCGAGGAACAGTCCAGGCTTATATTATCTATCTTGCTAAAAAAAAAAAAAGTCGTTACTTTACTTCCTTCAAAATCGTCTTCTTTTACTTTACTAAAAAATGAACGTCATATGCTGATTGTTTTTGTGCCTGACGTCTCTATATATTTCATCAATTCGCAGAAGCCAATCCTCACCTCGCAAGAGAGAGTAACAGAAACAAAGAAAGAGGATTACGGGGAAAAAAAGAAATCTTTATTTCTGGTTACAAATTTGGTTTGCAGGTGTAAGCAACAAAACATCTGATAGAGGAAGAGGCAATGACACTAAAGAGTAAAGAACAGAGGAGTCTGCAGCTTCCCTACCAAGAAATAGCTCCTCTTGCTTAGCCGACATACCGTATGTAATCCTCTGTTTCTTTCCACAGTTGCTTGCGTTCTGCTTCAATCTCTTCATATTTTTTCCTCACTTGTCTCTGTCCCTCTTTTATGCATTTTTGTACCTCACTGATTTCTGCCATCTCTGCTCTTAGCCTCTTAATACCAGCCTTTATTTCCCCATTTAATTTTCTCTTCTGCCAAAACTGCAACGTTATACTGCATTTCTGCACTAATTAACACTACCTACCTATGTTACTTTCCATTAATCTGCCTATGAAAGCTTGAGACAATCCCCGTACAGCTTGTACTTCATTATAAAGAAAATAATATGGCACCCAGCAAGCATTATTAGGCCCCAAGTCTGTCAGTTCCAAGTTGCATATTGTTTCCATGTTTTCTGGAAACTAGCTTTAAAGAGCATCCACATTTAAATATCACCGTGGACTTACTTCAAGAACAGCGGTCCAATACTGATTGGTCAAAGATGAGCAATTAACGATGACGCAGCAGACAGAGTCTGTCACTAAAGAATAGAGGACTCTGCAGCTTCCATTCCAAGAAACAAGTACACAATTTGTAAGCAGAGAAGTCGTCTCCCAATAGGAACATCACGCAGGCGAAATCGGGTATTTTGACAGACCTTTATCAATGCTGTTCATAGTAGAATTACACCCTTTTTGGGTTCTGAAAAGATCATCCAAGTATTGACCATTAACTGTTTGAAGAAGTGCTTTAGTAAGGATTAAAATTAACTCATGACAAGCTTAACACAAAAATGATGTGACACACTGAGACACTGAGTCAATGACATGGCATACATAGACTATATGTTGTAGGTTTTCATTTCATTGGTTCTGGTATACATGTGTTATTGCTGTTCATCGCAAGTAATAGGTAGGAAGTGTTAATTACAGCAGAAATGCAGTAATTATTTTGTTAGTTATATGTTTAGTGTTGTTTAACGTTGCAGTTAGGGCAGAAGAGAAGATTACACGGGAAAATAAAAGATTGTATTAAGAGGCTAAGAGCATGGCAGAAATCAGTCAGGAACAAAAATGAATAAAAGAGGGGCAGAGGCAAGCGAGGAAAAAATATGTAGAGATTGAAGCAGAGCGCAAGCAACTGTGGAAAGAAACAGAGGATTATGTATGGAAAGCAGGGCAAGTCAGAGGATTTGTTTCTTGGCAGGGAAGTTGCAGAGTCCTCTGTTGTCATTGCCTACTCCACAATCAGATGTTTTGGTACTTACACCTGCAAACCAAAGTTTTAACCAGAAATAAAGATTTTTTTTTATGTTCCTCTTTTTTCTTTTTTGCTTCTGTTACTCTTTCTTACAAGGTGAGGCTTGGCTTCTGCGAATTGATGAAGTAATAATGATCATGTAAATATATAGAGACAGCAGGCACAAAGACAATCAGCATGTGAGGCCTAATTTTGATAGGGCTGGGCATGGATAGGCTTTACCTCCCAATCGATCCATTATCAATCTATTTTTTCAGGTCGATAATTAACTATCAACCGACTCACTAAGTTGAACTGAAAATTTAACCCGATCCATATAAAGATGGGTCAATTGATGGTCATCAAAATACTCAAAAATCTGTTGATTGATAATTACCCGACCATCTGACTATTGAAAAGTTTGGGTCAAAAGCCCAAAAAAATATTACAGACCACTAGTTGCTAACCAGCCTATAGAGGTGGAAACCGGAAAGCCCAAGGCCCCATACCCAATTGACATTGACAAGCCCTAGAGACTCTCCCTCACCCTCTCTCTCTCTGCGCTCTGAGTTGTCTTCAAATATCTGATTTGAAGCCTCAATTTCCTACTTTGGTAATATCATCAAATTTAGTATCAACGGTAGTGGTGATTGATATTTTTCTCTCAATTTCTAGATAAAAAATTTTATGCCAGTAAATAACTTTAAGAAAGAGTATTGTAACTCAGGAAGGACATCTTGTGGTTCAAGTGGAAAATTGGATTCGCATGTTAGAACTCATTCTTCTAGGAGTTCCAAGAGTGCTTGGTCCAGGAGTCAATAAGCATTAGAGGGTGAAGAGCAACATCATCATCAGTATGTGCTGAATCAGTTCCAATTCAGTGGAGAAGATCAGCAGCCAAGCAGTGCGCTTCAGCTTGCAACAACAGCAAATCTGCCTCCACAGTTCGAACCATATCGCCTCCAGCAAACACAACCCACTCTCCGCCACCACCCCAATTATGGTATACAACTAGCAAGCTACACCCAATTTCTTCATAAGTTTTGGTTGCTTAATTTGATAATTGTTGATGCAAGAATTCAACAATCGAAAATTATAAGTGTTTGACTTGAGAGAATTAGGGAAAGAACAAACGGATTTACGTGGTTCGGCTTTGAACCTAGATCTACGGTGTTAAAGTGTGAGTCATGTTATTATTTGGTGGTTATTACAAAGAGTACAAACTAAAGATCATATCTATTAGAAAGAATATAGACTCAAGATCTCTTTCCAAATCAGACCCCCTTTCCATGGTTGATTGTTTCTCTTTTATACTTGTCTTGTGCAGTTACGCAACAGTTGAGGAAGTTTGTAGCAGTTGAGAAAGTTGGTTGTCTCTTTTGGACATAACCGTTAGTATATAATTGTTCGGTCTTCGGGTTCGTCCATCGGCCGTCTCTCTTTAGCCTTTAGATCTGCCTTAAACATCGTTTGTTTTTGTCTACCGGATGTTCGGCTTAATGTGAAGCATTGAGCTTAATGACCATGTTGTTTTGGACTTATGTTTTGATCTGTTGTGTTGTATTGTATTGGGCTTATGGACCTTGCCTCTTTTGGGTTTACGTTTTGGTCTTGCCCTTTTTGTATGAGTTGGGCCCGGTTAATTTTGACCACTACAATAATCTATCTATCTATATATATTATGTATATCTAACAATATTTTCTGGTTTTATATTTCTTGCAGAGTAAGAAGAACATAATGTGTAGCTAGGCTATATAGGAGAATATAGAAATGGAAATAGAAGTCATCAGAAGATTTTCTATTGAATATTTCCTATCTTCAGTTTGTATTAGTATATTGTTTGATTGGTATAGTTTAATTAGTTAGGCTTTGTTTTTTTTATGTGTATGAAAGTATGACATCTTTATATATACACAGAAATTCTCATATATGAATCAAAATTGTGAATCAACTTTGTCAATTTCAAATCCAATGGTTGCAATAAAACAAATCAAAAGTTAGTGGGGCATAATTATATATGTATAATTACTTGGTCTTTAGCAAATATTGTTTTTTTCGTTTTTTATTTATCTTTTCATTTAAAATTCCAAGTTAGTGGGGGCATAATAAAATGCATGTGTTAGGAATGGATAATCAAGATCATCATAAATAAATAGTAATAGTATAACCAGATAATTTTATAAGAAGTCTTCAAGGATAAACTAAATACGAGGTTTAGGAGTTGGCTGTTATTTATTTTACAAGTAAATAAAAATTTCTAACTTAATAATTAACACCACCAAAAAGGCTCAATTTATTCCTGAATCAAGCACTAGCCAAGCTGAACAACAAAAGAATCAACTTATCAAAAAAAAAAAGTAATTAAATACTCAAAAATATTTTTAACTTTTTGAATGCGGAATCAAATAAACCCAATTATCCCAATAAAAAAAAGAAGAAAAAACGGACAATTGGCAGTAAGAGCACTTTGGACAACTTAATTGTAAAAAGGTCATGGACATTTTTAAAATTATAAAAAAGTGCAATTTAAGGGTAATTTGATCATATGACTTCAGATATTTTTTAGTTTATACCTACAATACTCTTCTTCTTCTTCTTCTTCTTCTCCTTCTTCTTCTTCTCCTCCCTCCAACTATCCAACTCTAGTGTGTCATCTCTTTCTCTCCTTCTTCTCTACTAAAAGTTATTTCCTTCTTTCTCTCCTTCTTCTTCTTCTTCTTCTTCTTCTTCTTCTTCTTCTGGTTCTCGATCTGAATTTGTTCTTCGTTGCCTTCTTTTCCGTTTTTGGCCGAGTTTCTCCTCTCTTCATCGTCTTCTTCGTCGTTGCTCGATCTGGACTACGTCGAGTTGCTCTGCTTAGTTTTTGACAGATTTGGACTGTGCTTCGTTGTTCAATCTGGGCTGTGCTTCTTTTTGACAGATCTGAAGTATGATTCTTTTTTGCAGAGATGTATTACTATAGTATCACCAACACCAAAAAACCACTAAAATGATACAATTAAACTAGTATGCATACTTCATCTTCCTAATTACTTTTCCTTTCTTGATTTTCTTTTCTTGGTTACTTCTCTTGTTCGTTCTGAAAAAACATTTACAACTGTAGAGATGTATCACTAGAGTATCACGAACACCAAAAATTCATTAAAATGATACAATTGAACCAGTATGCATAATTCTTCTTCCTAATTACTTTTCCTTTCTTGGTTTTCTTTTCTTGGTTTGTACATCTCTTGCTCGTTCTGGAAAAACATTTACAGCTGCAGAGATGTATCACTATAGTATCACCAACACCAAAAATCCACTAAAATGACATAATTGAACCAGAAAGACATGTAATGCAATCAAATTTACATTCTAACATTTGTATCATCATTTTATGAGCAAAAGATATAAATTGAACACTAAATTGGATCTTCTATTTAAAAGTATCACTATTGTATCACAGTTCGTGGAGAGAGAAAATCAAATTTGAGGTTATTTTGGTAAAAGATGATCCCCAATGTACTTTTTTAAAATGATGTTTTAGTGGTTGCACTTTTTTACAATTAAGTATAATCTAGAGTACCGACCTCCAAAAGTCCCAAGAAAAAAACATCATTGAATCATGGAGTTTTTTTTTGTTTTAACACCCGTACAATTTTTAATTGGACATATAACGCTCAGTTGAAATTTATTAGCTTTTTAGCATCTTACCGCTGTTCTCAACAGCGGCATTGCTTTGTCTTTAGTGGTGCCGCTGTTGATAACAGCGGCTTACGGAAAAGAAAAGGTGCCGCTATCGACATCAACCTGAACACTATTCTGAAACGAGAGGGTGTGGATTGCATCTTGAGTTGCAACTCGGAGCTTTGCCATTGATTTAATTTGATGTCATCAACTCCATGTCTCATTAACATAGTCTCCGATTCTGGAAAAAGATACCGCATCATATTCTTGAAGCAAGTCTTCTCCTCCAATAGCACTTCCCGCTAAAGCTTTTATTTGTGAGACTCCTCCAGCTGTAGCACTGACGGCTACATCACAGTAACCAACACCCATGTTAAAGATGAGTGCAATCTTTCACTTCCGCTACCCATAGAGTCTTGAGCAGTCTGTTGCCGCTGTTGGGCATATAGCAGTGCAACGTTAGTTGGTTCAGGCATCAATCGGAGTACATGAAGGCCAGCCATTGCACAAGCTCGTTCAAATTAACAGCGGCATTAGTTATCATTCTCATAGAAACAGCGGCTTCGATTAAATTTAATGGAACCATTATTGTAAATAGTGGCTTCACTAAAGACAAAGAAGTGCCGTTCTTTCTACCAGCGGCACGATGCTAGATATCAAATTAATTTTAATTGGGTGTTATATGTCAAATAAAAATTTGTACGGGTGACAAAACGAAAAAAAGTTCTGAATCATGATCATTAATAGGTGAGGTAGATTGGGCCTGATCAGGCCTAGGCCTAGCTCAGTAGTTGAGGCTTGGGGTGCTCATTAGCTCTAGATCACGGTCTGGCCCATGCAAGTTATAGGTATGCTGTACAGTTGATATTTTCTAATTTCAGTTTGTAGCTCCAGATGAGCCGCTGATGCACCAATCACCATGATAATTTTTCGTAGATGGGCATATAGGTAATTTACAAATCTGTGTCCTTATTTTTAAATGTTTTTGTAATTGTTTTTATCAAAATAAATTTTGTTGATTTTATCGTTATTGATAATTGCCCCTTAATCCACCTGTCTATTGCCTCTTTGACCTTAAGCTTTCACCTTTTCTCTAGGGTTAGGACTTGGGAGTCTTAACATATTTAAAGATTGGTGGTGCACCGGTAATAGGACATGTGTCCTCCCGCAGATCCTCGAGCCATTCGTGCAATTTCTATGACTTGTGAGGGATGCCCATAATTTGCTGACTATTTTGCGCAAATGGGCGTCCCTTCAGTAGGCTCGTTTGAGCCTTCAATTGTTTTTAAAAAAAAATGTCAAAAAATAATAAATGTAATGTTTTTATTGTTTAGATCATCATGATGTAATTTTTAAGGGGGAAAAAAATAAATTGGTTGATAAAAAATTGATATAAATGTGAAGCATTTTCTATCATTGGATCAAACATCTATTTAACTTGTTATCATTTCTCAATGAATTTAGTTTTTTTTGCCTTGAAAAAAATACATGATCTTAATCCATAGACTTAAATACTTTTTATTTATAATTTTTTGATAACTTTTTAAAAATTATTATAGCCCTATTGCAGGCCCTGCAATAGAACATCTACTGCAGGGCCCCGTAACTCATGTGCGGGTCAATTTCTTGTGGGGGACAAGTCATCAAATTAAAGCAAAGATTTTGTCAATAAAGAATTAAAGATCCAGCGTGACATAAAATCTGCGTAAACTCGAGTTGTAGTCCACGTCTGCATTAATCTTACAGCTTACTGTACATCGGCTGCATTATAATTATAAAAAATTAAGCAGTTGACGAAAGTATGGCAAATTATACTAATCTTTTTTTTTAAAAAAATATTAAGTGAAAGAAAGCAAAAATTGACAAAGCGTGAATTTTGGGGTTGAATGAGACATTCAGTGAGGCAAAATATGCTTTAGTCAATATGCTGGAGCTGTTGGCTGACATATCGAGTCATTGATTAAAAAAGCCCTTCCAAGGGATAAGTTTTATCTGCTTAGGAGCCTGGTTTGGTGTTGTACCAAAAGTGTAAGTCTAGAATAGATTATTTGCTTATGTTGGAATCGATTTAGGATATTTAGGTGGAACGTTAGAACTGATTATTTATTTAGTTTATTAGTGGATGTTTATATAAAACAAATATACGTGGTGGATTTTCGTTTATATTTTCATAGACTCATGTAGTCGACCCTAAATTCTTGAAATAAAAGCTTTGATAATGATGATGATTAGTGGATGCTCTTGTAGAATTTATTCTGGACGTTTATGACTTATGAGGAATCTTAGAATTGATTGATTTATTTATTACTTTCTCTGTTCGCTGTTAGCCTGTTAGGTGTTGGATAACGACATATTATGGTGAAACTTTTCTGGTTTGGTCACAAGCTTGTCACCAAACATGAAGTGGAAAAAAATACCCAAATAACGACGGCACCTCTCAGCCTGTCACCAATGCATCCAAGTATCCAACGGTGTTGGCTTCGTCGTGGGTTACGCGTTCCCAAAATCCAACGGTGTTTGTTTGTGAGGCGTTTTATCTTCTTTGTTTGCGTTTGCGATAGGGAAGTGGGAACACCACATTAAAAAATTCCACCACTGGGAAGTTTTGAATATTTTAATTGGCGATACTTTCAAGCACGTACAGAATTTTATATATATATATATATATAAAATATTCTTTGTAGCAGCTCGTTTTGTACACAATTACATATATATGTTTGGAGAATAGCATGGACGCAAATGAAAGGAATTTGGACAACTTAAGCATATCAATATAAGACTAAAAATAATTATATTAATAGTTTATATGACATACTGAACACAAATCAACCTTATAGTTAGACTTCACTATTTGGGGACCATAATGATCTTTAACTCCTATTCTCTTGGCACATTCTTAACATGAGCAGATGTGGAGGTTCATGGGGAACTATTCTCTGACTTATTTTTAGGATTCTTGGGTCAGAACTCTTTATAACCGCACCATTCTTTTGATAGTAGACATCATGGTGAACGTCCTGGGTCATGCTCCGCATTCATTTGAGAGGAAAGTAGAATTATTCATTTGAAAGGAATCTAGTTTTCCCTTGGAGTTTTAATAGAGTAATGAATAGCAAAAAGGAAAACTCTTACCATTGGATAGTTGAATTCTGCCAACCAAACCACATCAAAGAATTTGCAATCTTTTTTAGAAATTTGGAGACCAATTCAAAAAATAATGGTTTTGACGTGGACGGTGTTTTCAATAAAGAAAAAGAATAAACATGGATCTCAAGGTCTTGCTATGCAATACTGATTTGAAGAGGGAAAAAAAAAAAAAAGGTCTTGCCATCCAATGCTGATTTGAAGAGCCACCCACCTGCCATGGATGAACCATCATAATTTTTATTAGATATCCTATTTTTATTATTAGTTGTCATTATCATACCTCATAAGTCCTAACAAGAAGTACAGATTTATGTAGGAGTCTCTATCATATGGCAAGGTTGTGAAGAAATTTAAATTTACTGTTGTGATAATATAATTTTCTGACTATTTTGGGTGCCAATTCCTTGTTAAAAAAGAAGAAATCATGTCTAGACCCCAGGTGCGGTCGAGGATTCCATTATCTAGATTGCTGTAGATCGCCAGGAAAAGTACGATTGACTTCTTTCATTAGTTTGGAATCTCTTTTCCTCTACTTCCTTTCCATTATTTTTATATACTTCCAAAAAATTCAACGTCACATGCTGATTGTCTTTGTGCCTGATGTCTCTATATAAACACCATCTTTATTTTACTTCATCAACTCGCAGAAGCCAATCCTCACCCCGCAAGAAAGAGGAGAAAAAAGAAGAGAGGATTAGAGGGAAAAAAAAGAATCTTTATTTCTGGTTACAACTTTGGTTTGCAGGTGTAAGTACTAGAACATCTGATAGAGGAGGAGGCAATGACACTACAGAACAGAGGACTCTACAGCTTCCCTTCCAAGAAATAACTCTTCTTGCTTGTCCGGCATACCATACGTAATCCTCTGTTTCTCTTTCCACAGTTGCTTGCGTTCTGCTTCAATCTCTTCATACTTTTTCTTCACTTGTCTCTGCCCCTCTTTTATGCATTTTTGTTCCTCACTGATTTCTGTCATCTCTGCTCTTAGCCTCTTAATACCAGCCTTTATTTCCCCATTTAATTTTCTCTTCTGCCAAAACTGCAACGTTAAACTACATTTCTGCTCTAATTAACACTACCTACCTATATTACTTGCCATTGTTCTGCCTATGAAAGCTTGAGACAATCCTCGTACAGCTTGTACTTCATTACAAAGAAAATAGCATGGCACCCAGCAGGCATTATTAGACTACAAGTCTGTCAGTTCCAAGTTGCATATTGTTTCCATGTTTTCTGGTACCCAGCTTTAAAGAGCATCCACATACAATATCACCGTGGACTTTTTTCAAGCAGAGCGGTCAAATACTGGTTGGTCAAAGATGATCAATTAACGATGACGCAGCAGACAAAGTCTTTCTGCAGCTTCCATGCCAAGAAACAAGTCAATTTGTAAGCAGAAGAAGTCCCCGGATAAGAACATCGAGAAGGTGAAATCGGGTATTTTGACAGACCTTTATCAATGCTGTTAATGATAGTATTACACCCTTTTTGGGTTATGAAAAGAGAATCCAAGTAGTGACAATTAACTGTCTGAAGAAATGCTTTAATAAGGATTATAATTAACTCATGACAAGCTTAACACGAAAATGATATAATAGAATGAGTCAATGACATGACGTACATAGACTATATGTTGTAGGTTTTCATTTCATTGGTTCTGGCCTTCTGGTATACATGTGTTGTTGCGGTTCATCGCAAGTAATATAGGTAGGAAGTGTTAATTAGAGCAGAAATGCAGTAATTATTTTATTAGTTATATGTTTTGTGTTGTTTAACGTTGCAGTTAGGGCAGAAGAGAAGATTAAACGGGAAAATAAATGCTTGTATTAAGAGGCTAAGAGCATGGCAGAAATCAGTCAGGAACAAAAATGAATAAAAGAGGAGCAGAGGCAATCGAGGAAAAAATATGTAGAGATTGAAGCAGAGCGCAAGCAACTGTGGAAAGAAACAGAGGATTATGTATGCTAAGCAGGGCAAGTCAGAGGATTTGTTTCTTGGCAGGGAAGCTGCAGAGTCCTCTGTTCTTTAGTGTCATTGCAGCCCCCTCTATCAGATGTTTTGGTACTTAGACCTCCAAGCCAAAGTTTTAACTTTTAACCAGAAATAAGATATATATTTTTTTATATTCCTCTTTTTTCTTTTTTGATTCTGTTACTCTTTCTTACGAGGTGAGGATTGGCTTCTGCGAATTGATGAAGTTATGATCATGCAATATATAGAGACAGTAGGCACAAAGACAATCAGCATGTGAGCCCTAATTTTGTTAGGGCCGGGCATGGATCAGCTGTACTTCCCAACCGATCCATTATCAATCTATTTTTTTATCTCGATAATTAATCATCAACCGACCTACGAAGTTGGACCGAAAATTTAACCTGATCCATGTAAAAATGAGTCGGTTGCTGGTCATCAAAATACTCAAAAATCGGTTGATTGATAATTACCAACCATCCGACTATTGAAAAGTTTGGGTCAAAAGCCCAAAAATATTACAAACCACTAGTTGCCAACCAGCCTATAGAGGTGGAAACTACCAAACTGGAAAGCCCAAGGCCCCAAACCCAATTCACAAGCCCTAGACTCTCACTCACCCTCTCTCTGCGCTCTGTGTTCTCTTCAAATATCTGATTTGAAGTCTCAATGTCCTAGTTTGGTAATATCATCGAAGTTGGTATCAACGGTAGTGGTGATTGATATTTTTCTCTGTGTTTCTGGATAAAATTTTTGATGCTAGTAGATTCGAATATTCGATTGAGAATGCTAACAGTAAATAGCTTTAAGAAAGAGTATTGTAACCTATGAAGGAAATCTTGTGGTTCAAGTGGAAAATTGGATTCGTATGTTCAAACTCATTCTCCTAGGAGTTCCAAGAGTGCTTGGTCTGGGAGTCAGAGGCATGAGAGGGGTGGCTAAGATGGGAAGAGAGGAGACCATAAAGATGGAAATTCAAAATCGATTCGGAGACGGTGTAAGAACTGTTTCAGTATACTGCTAGTGATATTCACTAGGAAGTTTGGCAACTCTTGAGATCTGGAGCTGTTAAAAATAAATGAGGATTTTCGATTCTTAAGGATGATTAGGATTCTGAATCCTTAAGAAGAAATCCTCTCTTTTCGGAAGAATTCATTCTGGTAGAAAAGGAGACTTACTCCTTTGGAAAGGAATCCAATATCCAGTTTTCCTTGAGTTCAAGTATTCCACCAACCAAACATGATAATCATTAGCAAAGAACTCCAAGTAATGGTCTTCCATAATCAGTATCTCTCTCGTCTCCATAAGTAATGGTCTTCTCTATAGCTGGGATTCAGTGTAATTTTACTCAAACGGATACTGAACAAACCAAGACCCAACACCCTCAAATTCCTTTATCCGCCACACGGATCCTTCCTAAAATTACAAACATTCCTAAAAGTCCAAACTATCTTTGGCTGTTTGATTGGAAATGCATAAAAAATTCAAATGAAAACAAATCAGATAGGTGCGACAAAAAGAAAAAAATCTTGACTCCCTGTACCCCTCTACCATAACTGTTCACCAACTTTTGAGGCAGTTTCTTCTTTTTCCCTCATGCTATCCAATATTCCTCTCTCACCATTATCCACAATCAATACCAAAAAAGACAAATAGCAGGACAATGATATACTAACCATTAAATCAGCAAGTATGTTAACATGTATCAACCCAACTTCCCAGGATCAAACCTTATACCAGAGCTCTTTTCCCATTACTTACAACTTGTCTCACATATGACATTACCTACATAATCCCCATTCATAATACTCAACCAAATCCAAATCCTTCATTGCCTTCATGAATTGCAACCAAAAGTTTCTCCTCTAGAAATTCCTTGGAGGGATACTCAAGTAAATCCAACTGATTGAATCTGCAAGAATTAATTAATCAAAATCAGCAATTTTTTCATATGCCAATATGCAGTATTTAAAATCGAAGGAGATGGTCGACTTTTGACAGGTCTTAAAGCAAGCAATCAAGCATAATAAAACATGCAAGTGTGCAACTCATATAAACTCACGTACAACTACAATTTGTAAATTACCAAGTATGTGCAGATGGCAAGTGATCATGGCTGCTATATGCCTTGTGTATCTGAAACTTATGTGAACCCGAAATTCCTTGAAGTGCACTGAAGCCTTCTAAAGGCACCTGGAAAAATAGAAAGACCAGCATTTAGACTCCCTAAATATATAGATCTTCGGATTCCGACTAATAAAAAAGCATCCAACAAACTAAAGCCACAAAAAGCATCCATATTGGAAGATTTTTCCTTTAACATTCCTGAGGACATGTCTCTTCCCCAAACACGAGTACTTCCTTTGTTTTTTTCCCTCTCCCTTCAATTTCGACTTTAACCTCTATGTCTATCTATTTTGTCTCCTCTCCTCCTTTTCATCTAGTTTCTTCTTTTTTCTATAATTTGATCCCTCCATCCCATTTTCTCTCCCTTCACCTTCTTGTTCCTCTATGTTTTTCATCCCTATAAAATTTTCTACTTAACTTCTTTCTTTTTGCTTGTTACTCTCTTTTTTTTTAATCGAATCGCTCACCCCAGCTTCCCCCCTCTCTTTTCTTTCTCAACCCCTCTCCCATCCCCCTTTTTATTCCTTTGTATTATTTTCCTCTCTATAAATTTTCCACTTACCTGCTTGTCTCCTTTTTCTTGTTTACATCACTTCTTTTCCCAAGTTCGTAAGCATGTACAACTATAAAATTAATTTCTCATCACCTACACAAATGGGAATCATGTTTTAGTGGAAACCATGAAATAGTCATGCCAATTCTGCAGTAGCATGGTCCAAATGAGGAAACAAAAAGGAAAACTACTAATTCATATGTCAACATCAACTCATAGAATATTTTCTAGGACTACCACGAATTCACTTGTTTGCCAATCCTTGTATCACAATCAATCAACTATTAACCTAATTCAATTGCCCAACACATAATGAAAAAACCCTACAAATCAATACCACAAATACAAAACGAAAAAGACCACCAAAGACCCCCTTTTGCCCCACTTGCTACTGATCAGATAGAAACCGAAACCAACAAAGCAAGATCCTTGAGAAATACCAAATTTACCCAGAAATTCAGATTTGATCGCCGTCCATTCCTGATTACGCTTCACACCGCACACCGTATTCACTGGCCATCCATTGTGGTTCCATGGATCGTAGAAGCTACGAGATCCATGAGGCAAAACCGAGAAAAAAGATGATCGACATCCACGAAAAGCTAAACTTAATCTCTATCGGACACCAGCGAAGATGCATGCCCATGAAGCAGAGAGATGATTATAGAGAACGAAACAGACGGAGAGAAAAAAGAGCTTCGTGGATAACGAAAAGAGAAGAGGCAAGAGAGCTTCTTTGCCAAGAAGTAACGGCAATTGCAATTATAGGTTCTTCTTTGGTCAACAAAGATATTGTTTTTTTTGTTGACGTCTCTATTGTAAAATGTGTTTTGTTTATATGAATATATTGAGAGACGTGTTTTTGTTGATGTGATTGTATTAGAATGGTGTGTTTTGGTGTAATTTTGTTGAGAACAATATGGAGGCATGGAATGTTGTCATGATAGGTGGTAAGGGATAATGTATAGAAATTTATATTTTGTTGATGATTGTATTAGGAGACATGATTGGCTTGACTTTTTATGTAATGGACAATGCAAGAGATCCTTAAAATATCACTCCAAAAGTCCTTCAATCTATGTGGCATTAAAATAACCATTGATTAAAAACACACATGTAAGGCCCACTTCACTTCCAACACTCTACATTAAATGAGAATCTTTTGAGTATCATTTTTTTCGGGTCAATATTTTTTGTTGGCTCAGCAAATAAGACACCATTACAGTTGCCCTAACTCGTGACAACTCCTTTAGGACACGTGTCTCAACAGCTAAAACTTGAGAACATGTCTTTTACCCAAACACGCGAGTATATTATTGAGGTCGCTCGCCCGGAAACCAATTTAGAACAGGTGTTGGCAAGCCAATCTTGCCTCACCGGTTTTAATATGTAGTATAGATATTGATTAGGTGTTCTATTTTTAATATATAGTATAGATAGTTCATACTCTATTGGCTAATAGTCTCTATCATAATTCAAGATTGGCGGTTTAGGCTTTAGCTACACATGAAATTTATATGTAATAATTGTGTGATACCATACGGAGCTTCTTTTTTTTATAGGCACCATACAGACCATGAGGGCCAATTTCTTGTGGGGACAAGCCATAAAGTAAAAGCCCAAGACTTTGTCAATAAAGAAACAGAGCAATATATTATAAAATCATGCGTAAACCCAAGGAGGTACAGTCCACGCGGGTGCCCGAAACCTACTGTAATATCTTTTATAGATAGTAAAAAATTTTATTTTTATTTTTAAAAATCATAAATATATAGTATTTTTCATAACGAATTCAACGATATATTTTTTGTTTGAAACAAAAATCAAATTCTTCGTGATCAAAAACATCAAATATTTTGAGTTTATATCCGATGGTCTAGAATTGTTGTGTCGTTTTCATGTTGAATTTGATTTTTGTTTCTAACAAAAAATATATCGCTGTGTTCGTTGCGATGAACACAACATATTTATAATTTTTAAAAATAAAAATAAAAATTTTTAATGTTCAAAACAGGTATTACAGCAGGTCCCGGGCTTCCCAGTCCACGCTTTCCATCCCACCTCGCTTTCCATCGTTGGAAGGAGCTCCAATTTTTAATTATAATTTGTTTTCCCAAAATCATGTTAAAGTAATGATTTGGTTTGTTGGAAAATGACATATTAGAGTTTAATAGTTAAGAATTAGTGTTTAGATTTTAATGTTTAAGGCTTAAGATTTAGATTTAAATTTTTAGAATTTAAGGTTCAAAATTTTAAATTTTTTTTTCTTCAAAATCTAATATATTCCTCCACATTAAGAATATCAAAAATACTAAAGAACACATTTTAGTATATTATTTAAAATAGTTTGTGAGAGAATTATAGCTACAATTGTAATAAAGAATTTGAGACTACTATGGCACATCCTTCCATCCTGATAGACTTCGCGCGACACGGCACTTGCTGACTTGCGACTTGCGACTGGCGAGCGTGACTTGTATAATTATTTAGAATTAATATCTGCCTACTTGGTCATCTTTTTCTTTACTTCCGAAAAAATCAACGTCACATGCCGATTGTCTTTTTGCCTGACGTCTCTATATATTACACGAGCTTTACTTCATGATTTGCATAAGCAAATCCTCAGCTCGCAAGAACGAGTGACGTAAACAAAGAAGAGGATTAGAGGTAAAAGAATGAAGCTTTATTTCTGGTCACTACTTTGGTTTGCAGTTGCAAGTGCCAAAACATCTGATAGAGGAGGCGGCGATGACACTGAAGAACAGAGGACTCTGCAGCTTCCCTGCCAAGAAAAAACTCTTCTTAATTGGCCGGCTTACCATACGTAATCCTCTGTTTCTTTCCACAGTTGCTTGAGCTCTGCTTCAATCTCTTCATATTTTTTCCTCACTTGTCTTTGTCCCTCTTTTATGCATTTTTGTTCCTCACTGATCTCTGCCATCTCTGCTCTTAGCCTCTTAATACCAGCCTTTATTTTCCCATTTAATCTTCTCTTCTGCCCAAAATGCAACCTCAAACAACACAAAACACATAGTAACTAATATTAACAATTACTGCATTTCTGCTCTATTAGAATGATTGGTCAAAGATGACCAATTAATGATGACGCAGCAGACAGAGTCTATTAATAGAGGCCTCTGCAGCTTCCATGCCAAGAAACAAGTCCACAATTTGTAAGCAGAAGTCGTCCCAGGATAAGAACATCGAGAAGGCGAAATCAGGTATTTTGACAGACCTTTATCAATGCTGTTAATTATAGTATTACACCCTTTCTGGGTTCTTAAGAGAGAATCCAAGTAGTGACAATTAACTGTTTGAAGAAATGCTTTAATTAGGATTATAATTAACTCATGACAAGCTTAACTTGAAAATGATACAACAGAATGAGTCAATGACATGACATACATAAGACTATATGTTGTAGGTTTTCATTGGTTCTGGTATACATGTTGTTACTATTCATCGCAATTAATATAGGTACGTAGTATTAATTAGAGCAGAAATGCAGTAATTATTCTTGTTAATTATATATTTTGTGTTGTTTAACGTTGCAGTTTGGGCAGAAGAGAAGATAAAATGGGAAAATAAATGTTGGTATTAAGAGGCTAAGAGCAGAGATGGCATAAATCAGTGACGAACAAAGATGTATAAAAGAGGAGTAGAGACAAGTAAGGAAAAAAATATGTAGAGATTGAAGCAGAGCGCAAGCAACTGCGGAAAGAAATAGAGGATTATGTATGGTAAGCCGGACAAGTCCGGATTTATTTCTTGGCAGGGAAGCTGCAGAGTGCTCTGTTCTTCGGTGTCATTGCCGCCTCCTCTCTATCAGATGTTTTGGTACCTACACCTGCAAACCAAAGTTTTAACCAGAAATAAAGATTCATTTTTTTAACATTCCTCCTCTTTTTTTTTTCCTTTTTTTTCCTGTTACTCTTTCTTACGAGGTGACGCTTGCGGCTTGGCTTGTGCGAATTGATGAAGTAATGATTGAGTAATATATTAATAGAGACGGCAGGCACAAAAACAATCAGCATGTGAGGTTGATTTTCAAGGAAGTAAAGAAAATGGCAGGGCTGGACATGGTCGATTTTACCGATCCATTACCATTCCATTTCATGTAAAGATAGGTGGACTGGTGGTTATCAAAATCCTCAGAAATCGATTGCGCCATAATTTTTCCGACCAACATACTATTAAAAAGTTCGGGTCAAAAGCCCAAAAATATTACAAACCATTAATTGCCAACTAGCCTATAGAGGTGGAAACTGGAAAGCCCAAAGCCCAAATCCAAATGACATTCACAAGCCCTAGACTCACTCATCCTCTCTCTCTGCCTTCTGGGTTCTAGGGCAGCGCATGGTCAATCGAGTTTGCTGAAAAATCAAAACCATTACCGACCCGAGTAATGGTTGTTCACTGAGTCGGTTGGTCGATAACAATCCCCTCCAGAGAACGAGAGTCCAGACTCCAAGAGAGCCACTGTATTAATTTTGACGCCTTAGAACATGAAGTTATTGAAGCGATGTCCACAATCATTCCGCTTGTAGTCTTGCGTACCCAATTGGTCCACTACAGCTTCTCCAAAATCAGATCCAAGATAGTGAATTATAATCAATCGGATCGAATCCGTGGAAGGAAGAGCCAGAGTGTCTCAAACCCCAAATTAGTTGTTTACGTCAATTTCGGGAGCATCACAATCATGACAAGCAAAATTTCCAAGCAAAATATTGGCAATTCAAAGTTGAGATTCTAAGCAAATTTATTGCAATTCAAACATTCCCGTTAGGTCTTGTCAATTCCAAGCAAAATTTTTGTAATTCAAAGTTCAGATTCCAAAAAGATAAAAAAAAAAATCAAAGAGAAATCTTTGTACCCATTTTTACAGAGGAGGCATCTTTGGGAGTATACCCAGCTTTGGATCCTGCTTACAGCCAGATTTTGTCACCAACCCAGTGGGTTGATAGGCAGGTTTGACTCGGGTCTCACCTGATAGGCTTGGGCCTAGTGTAGTGAGATGGATTGGTTTTTGGGGTCATGCCAAATTGGGCCCATGAAGAGGAAGTACAAAAACAGTGTAGAGAAACTACCCAGGGATTATGAAAAGAACAAGAAATTGGTTCTCTTAGAGAAAGCCGATCTCAAATCTGGCAAAAGGAGACCGCTGATCTCGAATCCGGCAACCATACGACTGAGTTGTATAACAAATGGTATCAGAGGAAGACGATTCTCGCTTCGATCTATGGCGTATTTAGCTTTTCCTTCTCTATTTCCAGATCGCTATAGTTGTTTGAGTTCGAATTCAACACCTCATGTTCAGTTGGAGCTCCCTAAATTCAATGGACAAAATCCAATGTCCTGGATTTGCACTACGGAGATACTCTTTGAAGAATACAGAGTGCCTTCAAGTGAAAGACCGTTTATTGCACGACGATTCTGCGAGGGTGAAGCCTTAGAATGGTTCAAGGTGCTGGAGAAGAACCACTATCACCGTGTCTTGAATGATTGGACACTCTTCACGGAAGCCACATCTCGTTGTTTTGGGTACATGCCAATCTTTGCATCTAGCATTGAAGATGATGGGTTAATGGTTGAAGGATCGGTGGTACCGAATGAAGATGAAAGGTTAGTAGTGGAAGAACCGGTGCTACCAAATGAAGATAAAGGGTTAACGAACTTCGGAGTTGGCAACCCAGCCACCGTGGTCGATGTTGAGCTACCGGTTGCGGTCGAGAGCATCATCGCTGATGCAGTAACAGATTGTCCAGTGCAGGGCAAGAGGCAGCAGGTAATAGACATTCTTGTTTTAAATTTGTGTTCGGGTATGAAGTCTAGACAACAAGGGAATGATATGGAGTTGCTTGATGGGCTGCTGAATTTTAAAACAAAACCTGGATTATTTATTGGTGCACACAAGTTGTTTGAGGAAATGGTCCAAAGAAAAATGTGTTCTTGGACCTTTGTGGTAGATGCCTTTGCAAGTAGGGGATGTTGTGTAGAACCAATTCCATTGAAGCTTGTGAATGGAGGGGTTTATGACCCCGGTGGTTATGAGATGAATAATTCGTTAGTTGGAATGTCGAATAAGCTTGACAAAAAGAAACTGTTGATAGAGGTTGATGGAATGGAAAGATTGGTCATACTTTTGGGTTCACAAGGGGGAATTTGTAATGCATGTAAGGTGTTCGATCATTTGCTTCCAACAAGAACCGGTCGAGAGAGGGATGTTAAACGAAATTACTCGAATGGGGAACATATTTTCATCATTGCTGGTTGCGATAGTATTTTTTGTGCTGATTGCGATAGTAAATTTTGTCAAGCGATGGGGATAATGTTTGATGGGGTGCTAAAGAAAGGAGTATTTGTAGATGATGTAAATATCGTGCAAGATGAAAAATATTGTGTGGAAGGTGCTGAAGGTTTGAAAGATGAGACTGAATTGGTGAAAGGTGAAGTGGATTTCATGAATTTAGAAACTCATTCAATGAAGCATGGAGTGATTAAGGTGAAACCATCTGATTTGTATATGCTTGAGAAAAAATCAAATATTCCAAGGGGTGGCACAACTTTGGTATCTACAAATGAGAATGGACTGCTCGTAGGTGTTGGAGATTTGGTTGTAAATTTTGAAAGTCTTGGGTTTCATAATGACCATCATGTTCTTGATACGCCTATGAACTTAAGTGCAATAGAAACTCAAATGGAGGCTGCAAACGAAGGAGAAGGTTCAGACAGTTCTCAAACACCACGAGATGAACTAGTGTTCATTGCTAATTTTCCATTTGATCCTGGCGGCTGCAACAATTTCACTTTCTGGGATTTCACACCTTGTGGACAAGGCGTTTTTGAGGGAGGAGGAATTGTCACCAACCCAGTGGGTTGATAGGCAGGTTTGACTCGGGTCTCACCTGATAGGCTTGGACCTAGTGTAGTGAGATGGATTGGTTTTTGGGGTCATGCCAAATTGGGCCCATGAAGAGGAAGTACAAAAACAGTGTAGAGAAACTACCCAGGGATTATGAAAAGAACAAGAAATTGGTTCTCTTGGAGAAAGCCGATCTCAAATCCGGCAAAAGGAGACCGCCGATCTCGAATCCGGCAACCATACGACTGAGTTGTATAACAGATTTCACTCCACTTTCATATCTGGGGGGAGTGAAAGTTAAGGAGGCCATCGTTGTTGATGGGTTTGAGGGAAGAACACGAGGTAGGTTGGAAGAATAGGGATCTGTGAGGAATATGTGGAGAAGCGTAGGGTTGGAATGGGGATTTGTGAAACATGAAGGTAGTGAGGACTAACGAGGGTTAGAGAGACTACAAGGAGAGGAACCTCTTGCCAGATGGGACTGCGTTTGTCTTAGAGCACCAGTCAAGCTTATCACTAGGTAAAGAACGAGCCAATACAGATGCGAGGAGACGAGAGACAGAGAGTCGAGGAGAGGAGAGAGACTGAGATAGTGAAACAGAGAGTATAGGGCTTGTTTGTGAGTTGTATTTGGGTTTGGGCTTTTGTGAGTTGGTGAGTGAGTGGATTTAGAATTGGTTTGGGTTTTTGGCCCAATTCCTTTTTATAGTTAATCGACCGATAATTATCGATGAAAAATTATGATGAATCGACTTTTGAATATCCTGGTAATCACTAATGAGTCAATTATCGGTCCAACTCCAATAAATCGATTGATGATTTATTATTTGTTGGATGAGACTGAATCGGTTTACTGATTCATTATTGACGCTAATGGGTTCTCTTCAAATATCTATTTGAAGCTTCAATTTCTTAGTTTTGATAATATCATTATGTTTGAAAAAATTATCAGGATCCTTCTCCACAGAAATATCAAAAGAATAATAAAGAAAATAGAAATGGAGAATAACACTACAATCACGACACAAGAATTTATGTGGAAACTCCAAAACCAAAGAAAATTCACAATGATTGTTAGAAACAACCAGAAAAAATTCACTATGTGAAAATTATTACAACTACCCTCTCAATATTTTTCTCTCACCGAGAACCTAAGAACCCCCAAAAGACGAACAACACTCGGGAATTTCTCTCACTCAAACTCTCCCTCAATCTTGCTCTCCTTTGTTCTATATCTTGATATCTTCTGTTCTGTTTCTTACCCTGCCAAATGACTTGTTCTCAATACATGCATGTGCCTATCCATCACACTAACACAATTTTAAAACAAATAAACAATCATTTAATGCTATGCCACCCATGTATGCAAGCCAGTCTGAACTTTTCTTCTTCACCTACAACCAAAATTAGAATCAACAGTAGTGGTGATTGATATTTTTCTTTCTCTGTTTCTGGATAAAAAATTTGATGCTAGTGGATTCAATTGAGATTGCTGACAGCAAATAGCTTTAAGAAAGAGTATTGTAACTCATGAAGGACATCATGTGGTTCAACTGAAAATTTTGATTCGAATGTTCAGACTCATTCGTCTAGAAGTTCCAAGAGTGCTTGTTAATTCAAAATTGATTCGGAGACGGTGTAAGAACTGTTCCTGATCGAAGAAAAAAGTTGTTTCAGCATACTGCTAGTGATATTCTCAGGGAAGGTTGGCAACTCTTGAGATTTTGCGCTGTTAGAGCAGCCGAGATCTCAAGAGTTTGATGATGACGAGGAGGGAAAATATTCTGCTTGCATATGATCTATGCCTTCAGAGTCAATAGAAAACCCAATGTGGGTTTGTTACTACTCATTCTTCTTTTTCCTGAAAATAATCGAAAAAGTCGGTTGTATCGTTTACCCTACTCCGACTCAGTAAGTACTCGAAAAAGTCGGTTGTCAACTATTACGCGACCTACAAAGCTCTAAACCCATAACTCGTAACTCAACTCAAGCTTTAGGTCTATTCTGGAGTTTGTTTAAGCTGATATTTTACGCACATATGAATGCACACCACCATAGAGTGTTTCCCTTCAGCAACTGATCATAGCTCTTCGTCTGTTCTGCAAACCCATAAACCGGTTTTGGAACAGACACCACACTCGCCAAATGCCACAAAGCCATAAATATACCCATGAACCACCAAAAACAGAAGGAAAATCACCACCAGAGATAGGAACACCAAAGAGGTATTCTGAGAATCAATCGCGATCACCAAAATGGCCAAGAACGTACGCAAAGAAAACAGAATAGCAAACCAACATCAAAAGCGCCACCCACAAGGGTGAAGACTGAAGAGCAACATCATCATCATCAGCATGTGCTGAATGATCAGTTCCCATTCAGTGGAGAAGAGCAGTAGCCCAGCAGTGTGCTCCTTCAGCTTGCAACAACAGCAAAGCTCCCTCCACAGTTCCAACCATATCGCCTCCAGCAAACACAACCCACTCTCCACCACACAAATGAATTATGGTATACATCTAGCTACACCCAATTTCTTCATATGTTTTGGCTGCTTAATTTGATAATCCAATGTGTGTGTGTGTAATATTTCCGGTTTTATGTTTCTTGCAGGGTAAGAAGAACATAATGTTAGCTATATATGAGAATATAGAAATAGAAATTGAAGTGATCAGTAGATTTTCTATTGAATATTTCCTATCTCCAGTGTGTAGTTAGTTGATTGGTATAGTTTAATTAATTAGCTAGGCTTGGTTTAGTGTATAAAGTACGGACATCTATATATATATATATATATATATATATAGACACACACACACACATAATTGCTTTGTAGTTATCAAATATTTTTTTCTTTTCATTTAAAATTCCAAATTAGAGGGGCATAATATAATGCATATGTTAGGAATGCATAATCAAGATCTACATAATTAATACATGGTAATAGAATAACTTGAAAAATTGAGGAGTTTTTAAAAATACAAGAAATACAGGGTTTGGGAAGTAAATTGATTGGAGTTGAAATTGTTAAGATTCGTAAAAAGTCTCATATCAGTTTGGTATAAATCAACATATGGTTTATAAGTGCGAGCCCAATCTCAAACACTTGAGATTCTTTTAAAAAAATAATGTCACGCGGGCCTTGGACCATAAAACAATACCTCAAGTGAATTGAGTTCAACACAACCAAAAATATAATTGCTTGGCCGTTATCAAATATTGTTTTTTCATTTTTCATTTATCTTTTCATTTAAAATTCCAAGTTAGTGGGGCATAATAAAATGCATTTGTTAGGAATGGATAATCAAGATCATCATAAATAAATAGTAATAGTATAACCTGATAATTTTATAAGAAGTCTTCAAGGATAAACTAAATACGAGGTTTAGGAAGTAAATTGATTGGAGTTAAAAATCAAAAATAGTTGGTTGTTATTTATTTTGTAAGTAAATAAAAATTTCTAAGTTAATAATTAACACCACCAAAAAGGTTCAATTTATTCCTGAATCAAGCACTAGCCAAGCTGAACAACAAAAGAATCAACTTATCAAAAAAACAAGTAATTAAATACTCAAAAATATTTTCAACTTTTTTGAACACGGAATCAAATAAACCCAATTATCCCAATAAAAAAAAGAACAACAAAACATCAATGAATCATGCCCATTAAGAGGTGAGGTGGATTGGGCCTAGGCCCAGCTCAGTAGTTGAGGCTTGGGGGTGCCCATTAGCTCTGGTTCATGGTCTGGCCCATGCAAGTTACAGCCTTATAGGTATGCTGTACAGTTGATATTCTAATTTTAGTTTGTAGCTCCAGAAGAGCCGCTGATGCACCAATCACCATGATAATTTTTCGTAGATGGGCATATAGGTAATTTACAAAAAATCTGTGTCCTTATTTTTAAATGTTTTTGTAATTGTTTTTATTGAAATAAATTTTGTTGATTTTATCCTTATTGATAATTGCACCTTAATCTACTTTCAGTTTGTAGTTCCAGAAGAACAGCTGGATCCCCCCTTTCCCTATGTATATGGCCAAACGGATTGGCCTTTTATTTCCCCAAAGTAAATGGAAACTGATCTTCTTTGCTCACTTCCTTGGTCTTGATTGGTCTTTTCTTCTTGAGACTTTGGAAAAGTGCCTCCGGTAGGAAGGTCTTTAGAAAGATCAATCTTTGTCTATTGCCTCTTCGACCTTAAGCTTTTAATTACCTTTTCTTTGGACTTGGGAATCTAAACATATTTAAAGCAAAGATTTTGTGTCGTCCCTCGGACCATTTTGTGGGTCAATTTCTTGTCGGGGACAAGTCATCAAATTAAAGAATTAAAGATCCAGAGAGACATAAAAACTGCCTAAACTCCAGTTGTAGACGACGTCTGCATTATCTTACAGCGTACTACTGTACATCGGCTGCATTATAATTATAAAAAATTAAGCAGTTGTCGAAAGTATGGCAAATTATACTAATGTTTTTTAAAGAAAATTAAGTGAAAGAAAGCAAAAGTTGACAAAGCGTGAAAATTTTGGGGTCGAATGAGACATTCAATGAGGCAAAATATGCTTGAGTCATTGATTAAAGCCCCCTTCCAAGGGATAAGTTTTATCTGCTTAGGAGCTGGTTTGGTGTTGTACCAAAAGTGTAAGTCTAGAATTGATTATTTGCTTATGCTGGACTTGATTTAGGATATTACTTTCTCTGTTCGCTGTTAGCCTGTTAGGTGTTGGATAACGACATATTATTATAGTGAAATTTCTCTGGTTTGGTCACAAGCTTGTCACCAAACATGAAGGAAAAAAAAAAAAACACCCAAATAACGAAGGCACCTCTCAGCCTGTCACCAATGCATATATCCAAGTATCCAACGGTGTTGACTTCGTCGTGGATTACGCGTTCCCAAAATCCAATGGTGTTTGTTTGTGATGCGTTTTATCTACTTTGTTTGCGTTTGCGATAGGAAACCCCACATTAAAAAATTCACCCACTGGGAAGTTTTGAATATTTTAATTGGCAATACTTTCAAGCACATATATATGTTTGGAGAATAGCATGGACACAAATGAAAGGAATTTGGACAACTTAAGCGTATCAATATAAGACTAAACATAATTATATTAATAGTTTATATAACATACTGAACACAAATCAACCTCATAATTAGACTTCGCTATTTGAAGCGAAAGACTCGTATTTGTCTTGTTAAATGTAATTTGTGGCTTGATTTTTAATATGTGTTTATGTTAACATTTTGGACAGGAGATATCCAAACTCTAGCACTTGGAGGTAGAAGTGTTTGGATTATGGATGATGTTTGTGTTAGTTTGAAGATTCATGATAATGGATCGCATTGAATCTAACTTGTTCACCAAATGAGTTATGTGCAGTCTGAGAATATAAAGCTAGTTGTTCGAGGTTGCCTTATGGGAAAATCATTAAGCCTTATTTCGTGCCAAATGGGAAAAAAATGAGACGGAAGGCTAACACCGGAATAAAAGAATTTCTATTGAACTGAAATGAAACACAACACATTGTTGGAATGCATTAGGAATTTCGTTGAATGAGAATACATCCTGAAATGTCTTGGGGCGTGTTGTACAAGCTAAGTCAGAAACGTAGTCACGGATGCTTCGAGAGTAAAGGGCTACACTAAAAACTAGTTGGCCAAAGCCATGCTAATTAAAAAGATAAGTAATCAGAGTCATTGCCTAAGAAAACAGTAAATATATCTAGACGCGGGGTCATTGTAAACGTCTCTTCTTCCTGCTTTTATACTCTTCATGGTGACCATAATGATGTTTAACTCCTATTCTCTTGGCACATTCTTGACGTGAGCAGATGTGGAGGATCATGGGGAACTATTCTCTTACTTGTTTCTAGGATTCTTGGGTCAAAAACTCTTTATGATCGCACCATCCTTTTGATAGTAGACATCATGGTGAACCTCTTGGGTCATGGTCCATATTCATTTGAGAGGAAAGAAGAATTATTCATTTGGAAGGAATCCAATCTTCCCTTGAAGTTTTAATATAGTAATGAACAGCAATAATGGTTTTGACGGGGACGGTGTTTTCAATAAAGAAAAACAATAAACATTCATCTCAAGGTCTTGCTATGCAACACTGATTTGAAGAGGGAAAAGAAAGTCTTGTTATGCGGCTATGCAATCATTACTGATTTGAAGAAGAAAAAAAAGGTATTGCTATGCAATACTGATTTGAAGAACAAAAAAGAAAAGGTTTTGCTACGCAATACTGATTTGAAGAAGAAAAAAAAGAAGTCTTGCTATGCAATACTGATATGAAGGGAAAAAAAAAGAAGGTCTTGCTTATCCAATACTGATTTGAAGAGCCACCCACCTGCCATGGATGAACCATCATAATTTTTATTAGATATCCTATTTTGATTATTGTTAGTCATTATCATACCTCATAAGTCCTAACAAGAAGTACAGATTTATGTAGGAGTCTCTATCATATGGCAAGGTTGTGAAGAAATTTAAATGTACTTTTGTGATAATATAATTTTCTGACTATTTTGGGTGCCAATTCCTTTTTAAAAAAGAAATCATGTGTAGACCCCAGGTGCGGTCGAGGATTCCATTATCTACATTGATGGAGATCGCCAGGAAAAGTACGATTGACTTCTTTGATTAGTGGAATCTCTTGTCCTACTTCGTTTTTCTATACTTGCTAAAAAACCAACGTCACATGCTGATGGTCTTTGTGCCTGACGTCTCTATATAAACACCATCTTTACTTCATCTCAACTCGCAGAAGCCAATCCTCAGTCCTCACCCCGCAAGAAAGAGGAGACAAAAAGAAGAAGAGAGGATTAGAGGGAAAAAAAAATCTTTATCTCTGGTTACAAATTTGGTTTGCAGGTGTAAGTACCAGAACATCTGATAGAGGAGGAGGCAATGACACTACAGAACAGACGACTCTGCAGCTTCCCTACCAAGAAATAACTCTTCTTGCTTGTCCGGCATACCATACGTAATCCTCTGTTTCTCTTTCCACAGTTGCTTGCGCTATGCTTCAATCTCTTCATACTTTTTCTTCACTTGTCTCTGCCCCTCTTTTATGCATTTTTATTCCTCACTGATTTCTGCCATCTCTGCTCTTAGCCTATTAATACCAGCCTTTATTTCCCCATTTAATTTTCTCTTCTGCCAAAACTGCAACGTTAAACTACATTTCTGCTCTAACTAACACTACCTACCTATATTACTTGCCATTGTTCTGCCTATGAAAGCTTGAGACAATCCTCGTACAGCTTGTACTTCATTACAAAGAAAATAATATGGCACCCCGCAAGCATTATTAGACCACAAGTCTGTCAGTTCCAAGTTGCATATTGTTTCTATATTTTCTGGTACCCAGCTTTAAAGAGCATCCACATACAATATCACGTGGACATACTTCCAGAAGAGCGGTCAAATACTGGTTGCTCAAAGATGATCAATTATTCTGCAGCTTCCATGCCAAGAAACAAGTCAATTTGTAAGCAGAAGAAGTCTTCGGATAAGAACATCGAGAAGGCGAAATCGGGTATTTTGATAGACCTTTATCAATGCTGTTAATGATAGTATTACACCCTTTTTGGGTTATGAAAAGAGAAATGCTTTAATAAGGATTATAAATAACTCATGACAAGCTTAACACGAAAATGATATAACAGAATGAGTCAATGACATGACGTACATAGACTGTATGTTGTAGGTTTTCATTTCATTGGTTCTGGCCTTCTGGTATACATGTGTTGTTGCTGTTCATCGCAAGTAATATAGGTAGGAAGTGTTAATTAGAGCAGAAATGCAGTAATTATTTTATTAGTTATATGTTTTGTGTTGTTTAACGTTGCAGTTAGGGCAGAAGAGAAGATTAAACGGGAAAATAAATGCTTGTATTAAGAGGCTAAGAGCATGGCAGAAATCAGTCAGGAACAAAAATGAATAAAAGAGGAGCAGAGGCAATCGAGGAAAAAATATGTAGAGATTGAAGCAGAGCGCAAGCAACTGTGGAAAGAAACAAAGGATTATGTATGCTAAGCAGGGCAAGTCAGAGGATTTGTTTCTTGGCAGGGAAGCTGCAGAGTCCTCTGTTCTTTTGTGTCATTGCATCCTCCTCTATCAGATGTCTTGGCACTTACACCAGCAAACCAAAGTTTTAACCAGAAATATTTTTTTTTTCTCTTTTTTCTGGTTTCTGTTACTCTTTCTTACTCTCTGCGCTCTGGGTTATATTCAAATATCTGATTTGAAGTCTCAATTTCCTAGTTTTGGTAATGTCATCAATATTAGTATCAACGGTAGTGGTGATTGATATTCTTGTCTCTGTTTCTGGATAAAATTTTTGATGCCATTGAGATTGCTGACAGTAAATAGCTTTAAGAAAGATTATTGTAACTCATGAACGACATCTTGTGGTTCAAGTAGTGATGCAAACTAGCTTGAGAAATCACAACTCAACTAGTAATCATGAAATAAGACAATGGAAATTAGAGAATCATTCACTGATTTTTCATTAAGCAAGGAATCACTCCTCAAATAGAAATATTCTTCATACAAAATATGATACCTTTCAAATAAAAAGACATAACTATAAATAGGATTGAAACTCAACTCTATTTGGTAACTACTTCCCATCACATCCCACAATCACGGCTCCTGTATTGATGCCTTAATTACCTCCCTTAACACAGTCCTCAGTGGACCCTCCATGATTGCCATTAACTCCTCCTTGCTGATTGATTCCATCCTTAACCATTATACCTCTTTGCCGTGGATCTCTCTCCAATTTCCGTGAAGTCAAGCAACTGTTTGGGCTTATTGAATATCCATATTGCATCAAGTACAAAATTGGATTCGTATGTTCAAAGTTCAAACTCATTCTTCTAGGAGTTCCAAGAGTGCTTGGTCTAGGAGTCATTGGCATGAATGGGGTGGCTGAGATGGGAAGAGAAGAGACCACAAAGGTGGAAAATTGGAAATTTAAAATCGATTCGGAGACCATAAAGATGAAGAGTAGGGTTCCTGATTGGCTGATTCTTCTTCAAGTCTCTAAGGCTGGATCTTTCAAGTGGGCTCACATCTTCTTCATTACAGGCTTCTGTTCTAAGGAATTGGGCCTCATTCAGATTGATTATTTCAAGCCCATCATTCATATTTAATCTACACGACACTATTTCTCAACTGTACCGTTGGGCTACAGTACATTACTTGTCGTTCTCTCTTGAATTGTTGTAGAAAACAAGTAGTTGTTTCAGCATTACTGCTAGTGATATTCACTGGGAAGGTTGTCAACTCTTGAGATCTTGGACTGTTATTGTGTAAGTCGGATGTATCATTTACCCGACCTAGTGAGCAATCGAAAAAGTCGGTTGTCAACAATTACCCAGCCCACAAAGTCTGGCTGGGTAAATGGTTTTGAGTTTTGACCAAAGTCGATTGGTTAGATGGGTAGGTTGTTCAGCCAATAATCAACATATTCAACTCTTGTCTAGACCTAGAAACGATGCCCTAGAATAGTTATCGGGATCCTTCAACTCTGCCATGGCTAGTAACACCACAGTTACCTTGCAGTCGAGAGAGAGGGCTCTGTTCGAAAGTAAGTGAAGAAGAAGAAGTAGAGAATGAGTTAGGGCTGAAGCTAAGAATTGGTAGGGACAGTGATAGTGTTCAAAGATTGAGCATTATGATGAAATTTTGGGATGTACTTAGTAAATCGTGAATGAAGCATATTTTGAACAATAAAATAGTATCATTCGGGAATCAACTTATGAAAAAGTAATTAAAATAAAAGATTTTAAATATTGAAAAATATTTTTAATTTGCAAACTATTGTTTCTTGTGGGGGACAAGATGAGTATTATATACAACCCAAATTTTACCAAGAATACCCCAATTTTAATAAACCCTAGTTAAAAATATAACATTATCAAGTACACTCATTTTTCTGTTTTTTTTCTAAACATACAACTTACACCCTAGTCCCAAACCCTAAATCTACAACTCTGTCATGGCTGATAGTACCACCATCACCACAATCTACACTATTAACATCATCCTCCTCTTCTTCATTGACCTCCAAATCCTCCCTATTAGACCCAAGCCCTGAATCCCCATAAGTCCCAAATAAATCATTGTAGCCACCATCAATTTTCCTCTAGAATAGTTATCGGGATCCTTCAACTCTGCCATGGGTAGTAGCACCACAGATGCCTTGAAGTCGAGAGAGAGGGCTCTGTTCGAAAGTAAGTGAGAAGAAGGAGAGAAGGAGTTAGGGCTGAAGCTGAGAATTGATAGGGACAATGAGAGTGTTCAAAGATTGAACATTTTGATAAAATTTTGGGGTGTACTTAGTAAATCGTGGGTGTACATAACACTCATCTAAAGAAATAGAACAATACAAAATCATGGGTAAACCCGAGGTGGAGTCCACACCTAAATTAACTATCTATCTTGCTATCCTCGCGCGCACCGAACGATTTTCGCGCGATACCAACGACTTGACTTGTGAGCGTGACTTGTATAATTATTTTGAATTTGCTATCTGCCTACTTGACCATCTTTTTCTCTACTTCCTAAACAATCAACGTTACATGCTGATTGTCTTTTTGCCTGACGTCTCTATATATTACATGATCTGTACTTCATCAATTCACAGAAGCCAATTCTCCCCTCGTAAGAAAGAGTAACAGGAACAAAGAGAGAGGATTAGGGGAAAAAATGAAGCTTTATTTCTGATTACTACTTTGGTTTGCAGGTCGTACCAAAACATCTGATAGAGGAGGAGGAGAAGGCAATGACACTACAGAAGAGAGGACTCTGCAGCTTCTTCCATGCCAAGAAACAACTCCACAATTTGTAAGCAGAAGAAGCCCTCAAATAAGAACATCGAGCAGCAGAAATCGGGTATTTTGACAGGCCATTATCAATGCTGTTCATGATAGAATTACACCCTTTTTGGGTTCTGAAAAGAATTCCAAGTATTGACCATTAACTGTTTGAAGAAATGCCTTAATAAGGATGATAATTAACTCATGACAAGCTTAATACGAAAATGATATATAACACATTGAGTCGGACAAGTGTGATTGATGACTGATAAACTAATACTATAACCTGAAATTTTTGTTAAGATTTTATCACACTGTCATATTCGCATAACGCAACCCTACTGAGTAGTGATGTATAAGCAAAGATCAAGTCTTTCTCATACATCTATGTGTTTTTTGAGAACGGTCTAAGGAGAACAGAACAGTGTGACTTTTGACCCAAACAGACAATAATGATCGGTAGAAATACGGGGTTTGAGAAGTAGATTAATTGGAGTTGTTTCAAAATGGTTGGCTGTTATTTAATTTACAAGCAAATGAAAATTCTAAATAAATAATTAACACAACTAAAATGGTTCCATTTATTCCTGGATCAAGAACAGATTAAACAACAAACTAAGGTGCTTTCTGAGAAGAAGTTGATGCACATACATACAACCTCTGGGGCTGGTGAAACTATTGTGGTGGAACAAGTTTTGTTATTCAAGTTACTTACATAATTTGAAGCCCATCAAACCCATTATTTATTGTACCAGAGTTGGGAGTTCTTCAGTTCATTACTGAGCTTCATACCATCTTATCCTGATTTAAGAACAAAGGGAGGCACCCCAATCTTTCTGTCTTCAAAATCTTTCATTATGTTTGCAATCGCTGATGCATTCGCGCTATTCTCTTCGGGGACATCCATGCTAAAGTTTTTGTCCATCCTGACATCGCGGTACGCTGGAGAAGATTTCCTGGAAACCCTGCCCTGTAAGCCTCTTCTGTTCTATAGGATCTGGACAGTGAAGTTTTTGGATCTGGACGGTGTTTTCTATATAGAAAAAATAAAATTTTCAACTTTTTTACAAATTTGAAGACTAATTCAAACAATAATGATTTAGATCTGGACGGTGTTTTCTATATAGAAAAAGAAAATGAACATGCCCCTCTGGTGCTGCTATGCACTACTGATTGGAAGAGTCATTAGAAATTCTATTTTTATTATAAATAATGTTTGAGACCTCCAAAAAATGACTCAAAAAACTTTCATTTAATGTGGAGTATTAGATGTAAAGTGGGTTCTATATGTGTTTTTAATCCATGATTATTTTAATGTCATATAGATCTGGAGAACTTTTAAGGGTGATATTTTGGAAGTCTCTAACATTTGTCTTTTTATTATTTCTTGTCATATCATTATGACTCATACCTCCTAACCAGAAATACAGATTTTTGTAGGACTCAGTTCATACTCCATTGGATAGGCGTCTCTATTAAATTTCAACATTGTGGGCTTAATTATTAACTAAGTCTATGTAGGAGATTTCTATGTAATTGTGTGAGATCCACAATTTGCAGACTATTTGCGGGTCACTTTCTTGTGGGGAACATGCCATTGAGTAAAGGCAAAGACTACGTCAATAAAAGAAACAGAAGAGTACAGAATCATGTGGAAACCCGAGGTGGAGTCATGCCTACATTGTCTATCTCGCTGTCCACCGCGCGCACCGAACGATTATCGCACGATGAGCGTGAATTCTTTAATTATTTTGAATTACTATCTGCCTACTTGGGCATCTTTTTCTTTACTTCCGAAAAAATCAACGTCACATGCCGATTGTCTTTTTGCTTAACGTTTCTATATATTACACGAGCTTTACTTCAGGATTTGCATAAGCAAATCCTCAGCTTGCAAGAACGAGTGACGTAAACAAAGAAGAGGATTAGAGGTAAGAGAATGAAGCTTTTTTTCTGGTCACTACTTTGGTTTGCAGTTGCCAGTGCCAAAACATCTGATAGAGGAGGAGGTAATGACACTAAAGAACCGAGGACTCTGCAGCTTCTTCCATGCCAAGAAACAACTCCACAATTTGTAAGCAGAAGAAGCCCCCGAGTTAGAACGTCGAGCAGGCGAGTTCGGGTAATTTGACAAACCTTTATCAATGCTGTTCATGATTGAATTACACCCTTTTTGGGCTCTTAAAAGAGAATCCAAGTAATGACCATAAACTGCTTGAAGAAATGCCTTAATAAGGATGATAATTTACTCACATGATATAATACAATGAATCAATGAAATGACATACATAGACTATACGTTGTAGGTTTTCATTGGTTCTGTATACATGTGTTATTGCTATTCATCGCAAGTAATATAGGTAGGTAGTGTTCGTTAGAGCAGAAATGCAGTAATTATTTTCATTAGTTATATATTTTCTGTTGTTTAACGTTGCTATTTGGGCAGAGGAGAAGATTACATGGGAAAATAAAGGCCGGAATTAAGCGTCTAAGAGCAGAGATGGCTGAAATCAGTGAGGAACAAAAATGCATAAGAGAGGGGCAGAGACAAGTCAGGAAAAAATATGAAGAGATTGAAGCAGAGCGCAAGCAACTGTGGAAAGAAACAGAGTTGATAGCAAACCAGAGTGCGGGAATCCAATCCAAACTAAATCTCATGTTCAAATTAGTAAAAGCAAGAGCTCAGAATGACACTGCTTTGGTTGCTGAACTCACTCACTCTCTTCGGTTTGTTTTATTTCCCTCTCTAATTATAATCACTTGTTGGTTTATGTGTGTGTGTATATAATGTTTGCATGGTCAAGATTAATATAACGTCTTGAACTACAAGACATAGAAAAGACACATAAGGTTACTCTACCTCTCACTGCGTATACAGCATATATAGAATTAATAAAGATTCAGCCTCAAAAACATGGAGCTTTGAGAGTGAAAATTTGAATTAGTTAAAAAAAAGTATTGAAAAGAAGAAAAAGACGAAGAAGATGAAGACAAAAAAGTGAGAATAGAGAAGAAGAAGAACAAGAACATAGAAAAGAAGAAGGTGAAGGGAATAAGAAATGAAAAAAAGAAAAGAAAAGAATGAAGAAATATGAAGAAGAAGAAAAGGAAAAGAAGAGAACCTGCAAAGAAAAGATCCTTTCTTATAGAAGATATTGGTAAAAATGCTGTAAAAATTTTCTTTATGTATTTTCAAACAACAAGAGAGGTTCTCAACTAACCCCTTCTGTGGTGCTACTACTAAAATAAGGTCTATCGTTAAAAATATCAGCTATTACACAAATTAACAGCCTTTTTGTTTCTTTTGTGTTGCCAGTGATTTAGTAGCTAAGCAGAATGTCCAAATCCAATGAAGAATTCTGCTTGTGTCGGCTTGTATCTGTTTAAAAGGAACAGAGAGCAAATGTGTGGCATCGACTGAGATTGAAATAAATAGAACTCCGTTCTATCCTAGTTATATTGTGTTCGTCTCTCTAGGGTTTTTTTTTCTTTCAATCATGAGTCTGTATGTAAATAAGCTTGAGATTGTAATTATCTCTGTTTTAGTACAACTTATTGAACTTGTGATAATTGTTGTGATCACTAAACAACTTGAGACATTAGCACTTTCATTGCAATGGTTACCTTTCAAATTGCTTGCTGTAGTTTATTTATCAGAAGATTGGGAGTGCAAATGATATGTGCTACGTCCATGCAGAGTATGATATGGGCCACGTCCATGCAAGAGTCAAAGTAATGGAAGCAAGTTATGAAGCGGTTTCATGCAGTTATAGTTCAGTTATTATGCAGTTTATTATTTGTTTATTAATGTAGATAATGTACAGAGTTGGCAGTTCATTTAGTTATTTCTCTTGGTTGTATATATGCAGTAAAACAACTCAATGAAAGGCATGTTGATATTGCCACAAACTTCCTTTTTTTTCTTCTTCTTTTCTTCTCGGATTGCTAATCTTCTATAACCCAAAATTCTTCATAACAACTGGTATCGGAGCCGGTTCCGGCATGGATACGCGCGGCAAATCCAATGCAGAGTTTCGCAATGACGTTAATGAAATTCTAGCCAGACATGAGTCAAGCTTTGATCAGGTGAATTCTGCCCTCCAAGCAGTGTTAACCGAGCTTCAGGCCTTACGTACTACCCGAACCTCAAATACCCACCATTCTGAAATCAATCCATTTGCCCCAGAAGCATCCTCTCACCCTCACACCTCTCGCTCTACCCACCAAAACGATCAAACCAACCAAAACCTCAAACTATACTTCCCAAAATTCAATGGAGATGATCCAACTGGCTGGATTTACAAGGCGGAACAATATTTTGATTTCAAAGGAATTGCACAAGACCAACGTGTTCCATTGGCTTCATTTCATCTGGAAGGAATAGCTTTACAATGGCATAGATGGATGACGAAATTTCGAGGGCCATTAACTTGGGAGGAACTCACAAAGGCAGTACTACTCAGGTTTGGACCAACGGATTTTGAAGATCCGGCGGAAGCACTGACACGGCTCAGGCAAGTAACAACTGTGGCAGCTTATCAGGAGGCCTTTGAAAAACTCTCTCACCGTGTTGATGGGTTGCCCGAGAGTTTCCTTGTTGGCTGTTTTATTGCAGGGCTGCGGGATGACATTCGTATCGATGTAAAAATTAAACAACCCCGTACCTTGGCAGAAGCAATTGGCGTAGCTCGGCTAGTAGAAGAACGAAATCTCCTGCAAAAGAAACCAACCCAATCAAACAACCGACCACAGCCAGTCTCTTCCTCGTATCGGGTATCACCAAACCCCGCTGCTGGAGTTTTAGGACCACCACCAAATATTCGTTCCAACCCAACCCAAACCGCTTCACCTATAACCTTCCGTCGAATTACCAATCAAGAAGCGCGGGAGCGTCGAGAGAAGGGCCTATGTTACTATTGTGATGAGAAGTTCACCCCGGGCCATCGTTGTGAGCGGCCACAGCTTTTTATGATTGAAGAATCAGTCCAGGCCAGTCCTGAGGAGGCTGAAGGCGACCATCCAAAGGATGAGCATCCTAAAGAAGCTATACCAGAAATATCTTTCCATGCAATTGCTGGTGCGGAGCACCCACAGACCATACGTGTCGTAGGCAAGTTGAAAAACAAGAGTGTTACTGTGTTGATAGATGGTGGTAGCACCCACAACTTTATTGACCAAGCTATAGTCTCTAAGTTTGGACTACCAGTGGCTCGTGACAAGAAGTTTCAAGTTATGGTCGCTAACCGTGAGATGATTGATTGTGCGGGACAGTGTCGAGCACTTACTATCAACATACAAGGCCTACCCGTTACTGCCGATTACTATGTCCTACCAGTAGCAGCTTGCCAATTGGTGTTAGGAGTCCAGTGGCTGGCAACTTTGGGACCCATCGAAACAGACTACAAGCAGTTATCCATGACATTTACGGTGGAGGGAGTTAGACACAGTTTCCAGGGAGTAAAGCGAGATGGCATTGAGGCCTTGCATGAGAAGGAACTCAACTGCTTGCAAGGTATTGGTTACTTGTTTCAAATAATTTCTTCTGACCCCTGCAGTCCATCTAGTCTTCCGTCCCCAGAGTTGAGTCGACTCCTTGCTGAGTTCTCCCATGTGTTTGAAGAGCCTACTGCTCTGCCTCCGCGACGATCACAAGACCATCAGATTCCTCTACAGCCAAACACAGGTCCAGTCAGTGTGAGGCCATATCGATATCCTTACTACCAAAAGGCCGAGATTGAAAAGATGGTGAGAGAACTCCTACGGACGGGATTAATTCGGCCTAGCAACAGTCCGTTTTCCTCTCCGGTTTTGCTGGTTAAAAAAGCTGATGGAACTTGGCGGTTCTGCGTTGATTATCGAGGCCTCAACAATATCACGGTGAAAGATAAGTACCCGATTCCTGTAATTGATGAATTATTAGATGAGCTCCACGGGGCCAAATATTTCTCTAAACTAGATTTACGATCTGGGTATCATCAAATTCGGGTGCACGATGAGGACATTCCAAAAACAGCTTTCCGGACACACGAAGGGCATTACGAGTTTGTTGTTATGCCGTTTGGTCTCACAAACGCGCCCGCAACCTTTCAAAGCTTAATGAATGATCTTTTTCGGCCCTACCTCCGGCAATTTATCTTGGTTTTTTTTGATGACATTTTGGTATATTCCAAGTCATGGGAGGATCATCTTACCCACTTGCAACATGTTCTACAAATTCTTTCAACTAACAGTTTATTTGCCAAGGAATCGAAGTGTCGATTTGGTGTCTCACAGGTGGAATACTTGGGCCACATCATCACGGAGCATGGAGTATCGGTTGACCCATCAAAAATACAAGCTATACTCGGGTGGCCTACGCCAACAACGGTGAAGGCAGTTCGGGGTTTCCTTGGGCTAGCAGGATATTACCGCAAGTTCATACGTCACTTTGGTATTATGGCGGCTCCTTTAACCAGGTTACTATCCAAAGAGGGGTTTCGCTGGGATGCTGAGGCAGAGAAGGCATTCACTCAACTGAAAGCGGCTCTGACTTCTCCACCAGTCTTACGCCTACCTGATTTTTCTCAAAGGTTTGTAATTGAGTGTGATGCTAGTGGGATTGGAATTGGAGCCATCCTCATTCAGCAAAATCAACCGGTTGCATATTTTAGTGAGGCTCTTAAGGGATCAGCCCTGTCCTTATCCACCTACGAAAAGGAGATGCTGGCAATAGTCAAGGCGATCAAGAAGTGGCGTCCTTATTTACTTGGGAAGCCCTTTACCGTTCGAACGGATCAAAGAAGCTTGAAGTATTTATTGGAGCAGAGGATTACAACCCCAGCACAGACTCGTTGGTTGCCAAAGATAATTGGATATGACTACAAAATTGAATATAAAAAAGGCTTGGAGAACCAAGGTGCTGATTCCTTATCTCGTGTGGTAGAATTCCAATTTTTATCAATTTCTTTGCCACATGCAGATTGGTGGTCACGGTTACAACAAGAGGTCCAGCAGGACTCTTTTTATGAGGAATTTAAGCATAAGAATCCAACTCAATCAGGTTATCAGATGCTTAAACGTGATGGTGTGTGGTTTAAGGGCGATAGAGTTTACTTGAGTCCCACCTCTGCTTTGATTTCCAAGATTCTGATGGATTGCCACTCCACCCCAACCGGAGGTCACTTTGGATATCATAAAACTCTCGGCCGTGTCAAGCAAAGTTTCTGGTGGCCCAACATGCGCCAGACCGTGAAGGAGTTCTTGCACCAGTGTGATGTTTGCCAGCGGAATAAGACTGACTGTATGCGGCCAGCCGGTTTGCTTCAGCCGTTACCGGTACCTCACCAAATATGGACCGAGATTTCCATGGATTTTATTGAAGGCTTACCATCCTCAAACGGGCACACTGTTATCATGGTCGTAGTTGATCGTCTGACCAAATATGCACACTTCATCGCCCTAAAACATCCATTTACCGCTATCACTGTGGCTAAGGCATTTGTTGCCCAGGTGATTCGTTTACATGGAATTCCAACATCTATTGTCAGTGATCGGGATCGAGTATTCATCAGCAATTTTTGGCGAACATTATTCCAGTTGCAGGGCACTCAATTACGTATGAGTTCCAGTTATCATCCCCAGTCGGACGGTCAAACCGAGGTTGTCAACCGCACCTTGGAACAATATCTTCGCTGCTTTGCTGGAGACCAGCCACGAAAATGGATTGAGTGGCTTCCTTGGGCCGAATTCAGCTACAACACTTCCACACATTCTTCAACTAAAATGACCCCTTTCGAAGCTGTGTATGGCATTCCTCCTCCAACCTTATTGTCTTATGTACCAGGTACTTCCCGTGTCCAGGCAGTGGATGAGTACTTGATCGACCGTGATGCCATCTTGCGAGAGCTGCGTCATAATCTGTTGGTAGCACAGGACCGGATGAAAAGCCAAGCAGACCAACATCGCAGAGAGGTTTCATTTTCTGTAGGGGATTATGTTTATTTAAAACTTCAACCTTACCGCCAAACTTCAGTGGCTTTTCGAGGATCCATGAAACTTTGTCCCCGATTCTTCGGACCCTACAAAATCCTGGAAAAGATGGGTTCAGTTGCCTATAAATTGGAGCTTCCACCGGGTTCCCAAATTCATAATGTTTTCCATGTCAGCTTGTTGCGGAAACATTTGGGGCCGGTTACTACTAGTACTCCTCACTTGCCCCCTGTCTCGGATACCTCCACCATCCTTCCACAACCAGAAGCAATCTTGGATCGCCGTGTCATTCGCAAGGGTCAATATCGTCCGAAGTCCGAAGTCTTGGTTAAATGGGTTGGGGCCCAAAAGGAGGACGCAACTTGGGAGAATGAGTGGCGTTTCACCAAGTCCTATCCTGATTTCATCCTTGCGGACAAGGATCCTTAAGTGTGGGGGAATGATATGTGCTACGTCCATGCAGAGTATGATATGGGCCACGTCCATGCAAGAGTCAAAGTAATGGAAGCAAGTTATGAAGCGGTTTCATGCAGTTATAGTTCAGTTATTATGCAGTTTATTATTTGTTTATTAATGTAGATAATGTACAGAGTTGGCAGTTCATTTAGTTATTTCTCTTGGTTGTATATATGCAGTAAAACAACTCAATGAAAGGCATGTTGATATTGCCACAAACTTCCTTTTTTTTCTTCTTCTTTTCTTCTCGGATTGCTAATCTTCTATAACCCAAAATTCTTCATAAAGTACGAACTAATGACGGGGTCAATGATTGTTAGGCATCTCACGTCGATTAGATATGAGAGTTCCATTCACTTGATAAAAGGTCTCCAACCTCGTAACACTTAAGAGCCCTTTTAGTGACAAAATCCACACGGGCTTTTGATCCAATGTGGGACAATACCTCAAATGTTCCTTGGGCCAACCTGTTTTCTTCGCTACCAATCATTCAAAGGGAAATTTTATTTGTACAACATTAAAATACTAATTTATACCACTTACTCAAATATTATAAATTTGCACTAAAATTTTATAAATTTACACACAAAATTTAATGAATAGACCAAAATGCTCTTGACTTGTAAAAATTATGTAAGATGCTGTTATGTTTACACACATTTTAACCAAAAACACACAATGGTCTCTTCCTCTCTCCCCTACCGATTTCAAGATTACAAGGAGGATTTCAATGAGAATTGGACACATGAATCTCAAACATCAAGATTAAGATATTAATCATCAAAAAAAGACACAAACTTAATGATGAAGAACAGTGATTTGACGTTAAAAACACAAACCCAATACAGATAAATATGCTAATTTATCTGGGTTGTAGCCAAAAACTGGATTGGGTCACAAAAGGGTGCTTGATTTTGAATTCAAGGAACTCAAAACCAAAGAGAGGAAAATAAATGATGAAGGAACACGTGCAGTATTACTATTACAATGCCATTATCGTATTCAAATAGTGATATAAAACACTGCCAGAGACAGTCGATTCACAATCGCGATCGACAGAGGCGACAGTCACGATAGACAAAGGCAACAGTAGCGATCTGGAGAAGGAAGAAGAAAGGCCAACCGGTGCGATTGATTGAGGCAATAGGTGCAACGGCGAAGGAAGCAGGAGACTTAGTTGGAGAACTTCGGTATAAACTTAGTACTTTTTAATTCAATATTTAAATATAAATTAATTTTTTATTTTTAGTTAAGGGTTAATATATCATTATATACATAATAAAAAATTAAAATATAATTATTATTTACTTATAGATAGGTTATTATGGCACAAAATTATAATTTTCTAACACATCCAAAAATTTGTGAAAAGCAAAATACAAAATCTAAACTGTAATAATTATGTTACAAGTTAGAACTTATATTCTTTACTTTCAATTACATAGCTATCAACGTCCAAGATAAATGGAAGATAAAAAAGTCATTTGCATATGTTTTGACATGGGCACATCCATCCCAATGACACATTTTACATTAGGAATGTCCTCGTTTTTCAACATCATATTTTTCATTATTACCATAGGTGTCTTTACTAACATAATGATTAAAATCACTATCATAAAAAAAAAAGTCACTAAAATCCAAATTTCTCGAGGCATAGGATATTCTCCAATCTCCACCACTGCTATCCTTAACACTATCTTTAGTAATTTTATTGTTTTTTTCAAAATCATCACCACCTAAATTGAAAAATATACACAAAAAAAAAAAAAAACAAACACATTTTGTAAAGTCGATACGAGTGTATAATCATAAAATTAGAAGATTGGACAATAAAATCGTACGATCTTATCAAAATACGACTTTTGAAATGATGCAAATCATTTTTCTTATAGATTTTGACAACTTGATTAGAACTACATTGGACTAAAAACACTCCAATACAGTGTACACACCCTAAGGATGGTGACTTAATAATGTGTAAACATCATGCTCTGTTTATAGACCCATTGTCATTTTACATTTTGTTGATATCGACAACAAACCTAGTCGTGCCCGAGTTGGTTGTGGAGCAACCATTCCAATTGGGATACTCAAGTTTCGCTCTACGCATTTATACTGGATTGAAGGTTGGTATTACAAAAAATAACTTATGGCGGCCGGCAGAAAAACAATTGGAACCCTGAAATTACTACAGCCGCACCGCGACACCCATTTGTAAATTGTAAAAACTAGAGAATGACATTAGCAGAACCACAGTTGTCAAATTAGTGACATCATTTTGTGCTTGAATGACTAAACCCCAGTTGCCAGTTGGTCATTAAAAAACGTTTAGATAACTTGGAAAGAAAATAAATGAAACAGAGACATTGCAAGTTGCAACGCGCGAACGTATGGGCGGTGGAGGTGTTTGACTGCCAGCATCGCTCGTTCTATTAGAAAAGCACTCGATCTTATCTTTTCCTCAATCCGGTGATGACGTTGATTTAAATTAGTTAATTAACGACAACTAGCTAAAAGTGCAAATATATTTATATATATATATATGGGTATATATAGGTGATGTTGCAGACAAAGAATCATATGACGCTTTCTCTGTTTTGTAATCGGTACCTGATTCGATCACATTCCAAGGTGCGTATTGAATCGATTGACTGATTTTCTTTTCATCTACTTTTTTTTTTCGGATTTCGGAGTCTTGATCTCTGAAATTGGAAACTTGAAGCAGATGGTGCTGAAGAAGAAGGAGAAGGAGAAAGCTTCGAAAATCGTCAGAAAGACGCATCGCAAATCCACTTCTCGGAGGAGGAAGAGGAGTCATAAGGTACTTCCTTTATTGCCCAAACCCAATTCATTTTTCTTATCAGTTTACACACTCGTTTATCTGACACTGATCGATTTCATGGTCAAAGGGTCTAAAACGCCTGGAAGGGGAGACAGCTGCCGTGAAAGCGAGCACGGCTTCTTTGGCAGGAGGCACAGAGAAGGTGCTGCAAGATCTCGGCGGGATTCTAACCGAGATAGAACAGGCGAGGGAGGTGAACAAGCACGTTATTGGACGGAACTTGCGCACCCACCAGATGCTCGACCTTATGCTTGCAATTCTCAATGGTCTGGTTCCCTTTTTCTTAACAATTTATTTATGCACTCTGCTTATGTATGTGCGCCTGCGTCTGTGTTTGTGTGTGTGTACTTTATATTGAACTGGAAATACTGCAAATGAGAGACGTGGAAACACGCTCGCGATCCATGGCAAGAAGCGCACCCACAAGGTGCTTGATATAATGCCTGTGAGTATTTCAACGGTTTGATTCGACTCCTAAACTTTGGTTTCCCCCATTAATTTACATGTCTGTATATATGTCTATGTTTACAGGCTTATGGGGTTTTAAAATTTAATTTATAATTGACAATATTCATCTCTTATTGCTAGTTAACTGATACTGTAGCTGTGGAAGGAGAGCAAGTATTGGCTGATTATGAAGTGCAGAAATAAATATAAAGAGGATGAATTCATGCATGATGTTGTTACTGTTATTGTTTTTGTTATAACAGTAATGTTTGTGATGTTACTGACCTACTGTTATGTTTTTTGTTATAACAGTAAGTCAGTAATGATTGTAAACATGGTGTCATGTAATTCAATCCTCTGTATTCTGTTATCTGTAATGTATGTTCTTGTATTGTATCTATGCATTTGTACTTTGTTTGTTATAACAGTAATGTTTGTGATGTTACTGACTTACTGTTATGTATTTTGTTATAACAGTAAGTCAGTAATGGTTGTAAACATGGTGTCATGTAATTCAATCCTCTGTATTCTGTAATGTATGTTCTTCTTGTTTTGTATCTATGCATTTGTACTTCATAATAAGTTTTCTTTTCTATCTTCTGGGCTTGTTTTGGTAGATTCAGTTTCTCTCTTTTTAGGCAAGAGGAATTGAACCCCTTAGATTTGACCAACGGTTGTTGAGACCTCTGCCATCTCTATTAGGTAGAAAACCCAGATTCTGTTTCTCAAAACAATGCACTGTGAATGCTGGGATGGTCGGGAAGTAAGTCTTGGCCTACTATTGCCCATCCCATCCAGCTATGCTAGTCCTTTCTTTCAACCGGAAGGAGATTAGTTGTAAGCCGTTTGGGAGGAGGAAGTCCTATCTTCAGTTAGGGTCCTAAGCTCAACAGAAAGAAAGTTCACTCGGGAAAGCGCGGATCTAGTTCAGGCTATGGTGAATGAATAAGTGAAAAAGGGGGCTCGGTGGGTGGTACCCGCCTAGTTGGATCAATGAAGCTGGTGCTAGCGTCAATACGGGCTGAATTCCCAAACCTCACAATCCCGCTTGCCTGAAAAAAGAAAAAGAAAAAGAAAAGACAATGTACTACACACTAAGGGGCAAAAAAAATCGGTTATGGATCGGACAATAGTACGTATTTACGAAATATTTATATGTCCGGACCCTATACCTTATTCCGGATTGGATTTCGGATGTATTTAATTAACCAAACCCGGTTTGGTTTAAATCCGGACAAGTCAATCGGAGAATAATCTACTCTGGGTTAGGATCTAGACAAATAAATCGGACAATATTTATGTGTTCACCCAGACCCTATTTTAAACCGGACAAAAAATTTGTACTTGGATCTGAATTTCGGACATATAACTTATGTCTAAAATTGATTTAATCCAGGCCAAACAAATTCGATCATCCATTCCGGACAGCATTTTGTCACCCCTAAATACACTCATAATTAATTAATTATGCTTTACACAACCCATTTTTAAAATACTGGTAAAGACCTTTAACCATCATCAAATGTACAAATTTCCTTATGGGTTTTTTTTCCCCCCTGAACTAAATGCTTACAGGTCCCTCCCAGATACCAAATTACATTCTCCTACTAATATTGCTAAGGAGATGTGATCTTAATAATTTTGATTGGTAAAAATTCAAATTCAGTTGTTGCACCTTGGAACTTTGGAATGAACCGAAAACCAGGAAAAATCCATGTATGAATTTCCGTCTTTCTTTCAGTTTTACAATGATAACCAATATTGTGTTGCACCATACATTCCTGAAACTAATGACCATAAAAAAAATGAGTGGAACTATTTGCACCCCACGAGATACTAAGGGCACCCTTTTTTATCACAAAAAACACAAATCTTATAACACCTCGTTTGTTCCTCTTCATCTTCATCTACCAACAATCCATCTGAGAAGATCAGCAAATCCACGTGCCTCCACCATTTCCTGCATGGATCTCCGGAAATCCAGGCTAGACAGAAGATCTTACACAAGAAATTAACAAAAAAAAAAGATGAGAAATCGTCGGATTTAGATGGATGTACATTTCTTCTCTTCTTTCTCCAAGTCGTTAGCGAGCTTATGCTCATGGAAGGCGTCTTCGAGCTCAGAGAGAGGATACATTAGAGGGACATACTTGCCACCAAACTTCCCAAACCACCCAAACGAATCGGGTCGCTACCACGTAGCTGGGTCAATCTGCTTCTTCTCCTCTATAGCTACACCCAAATCCCTGGTGAGCGTTCAAGAAATGGCAAATTTGGAAACTCTCTTGAACTTGAAGGGCAATTGAGAAGGTACGGAGTTGAAGGGCTTAGAGAGAGAGGTGCGACTAAACGGTTCTCGTCGCAGTGGTGGCGGCAGAGGTTTTCGCTTGGGGTTTATAAACATTGGAGTGTACTTAGTAAATTTTGGGGTGCAAATAATGTTAATTTGATTCAACCAGCGGGGAAGTACTGAAGATTTGTCAAATACTTTGATAGGTCTGAGCATGTATAACCATGACCGACAATGAAGACTAACTTGAATTCTGATCATCAAAAACTTGAATGAGCCCTAAACACTTGAGCTTAATTAAGCAGAAGCAATAATGAAGATGAACCATCAAGTAGCAAGAGAGAGCCTCAAACTTTTTATTAAATATATATCCAAATGACAACATTAAATTTTTGCATATACCCAAAGAGCGATGATCGAGGGATTCATTGTTAAAAAAAGTGGTCATGTTCTAAACTTTGACTCAACTACTTTGTGATCATGTGATACACATGAATCTGACAAATGACTTGTGTATAGATCCATACGTATGTGTTAAGGATAAACTTGTATAAGTCCCTCTCAATTAAAAAAACAAAATCCAAGTCAACAAACAACAACAAAACTTAATATCCCTCGCGCGAGAAAAGACGTGCAACAACTCAACTGACATTTAAGCAGACGTCCATCGCGCGAGAGCGATTCGAGTTCGCTCGATTGGCACAATTTGTTAAAGAAGCAACCACGCCCGACTTTATCATTATTTACCATTATCACTTGGGAATCATTAAAGCCAACGGTTCCTTCTCGTGCGTTCTCTTCACACACTGCACAAAAATTCAAACGAATCGCTTGGATATGGATGTCGGACGACGTCATAGTCTATCGTCTGATTTCTAACGTCTATATATAATAAGCTAAGAGCGCATTGTTTCGTCAATTCAATTTTATTTAGCAGAAGCATCTCGCGAGAGAAAGTGAGGAATCATGAATCGTCATATCTGGTTGACACGGCGTTCAAGAATCGTACGAGTCTCAATTTTTGTTTTTTCAATTGTATGATTTATTGTGATGTGCATGGGAGTGTTCGATTTTGACACTGATTTTCCAATTTTTTGTTCTTTGTAGAATAGGAAATTGGAGGTGAAGATTAGGGCAGGGATTAAGCGATTGAGGGAAGAGATGGCAGAGATTAGTGAGGAACAGAAATGCATTAGGGAGGGGCATAGACAAGTGAGGAAGAAGTTTGACAAAATCGAAGCAGAGCGTGAGCAATTGTGGAAGGAAACAAAATCAATACAAATGCAGAGTGCAGGCATACAAGTGCGTTTAGGTCTTATGGCTGGTATCGTGAAAGCAAGAGCTCAAAATGACTATGATTTGGCTGCTCAACTCACTCAGTCCCTCCGGTTACTTTCATTTCCCTCTCCTCTTTAAGTCTATTTGTTTATTCTTATGTTATGTTTAAATGTGTGCATGGCCAAAAATGACGCTATTGTTCCTGCTATTAAAGAAACAATAGGTTTAGGGGTTTAGTTCTTGTATATATGAGTTAGTGACAAAAAAAAAAAAAAGATTATATGACTGCGTGCGAAGACAGCATTAGAATATTGAAAAGATTCATCCTTTACCTTATGATTGATAAAGAAAAAAAAAGCTTTGTAAGTTGGCAAGAGAAATAAGTGTTATGTATTAAGGATTGAGATTTTTTTTGTAAAAAAGAATGATACTAGGATAAGTTGGGTCAAAGTTCATCGCTTGATTACAAGGGTATTGTTTCAAATTGGAATCAAACTCAAAACCTTTTTGATGCAGCCTATAGTCTTTAATAAAATTTATGGCTGCTGAAGAAATTCTGGATTTTTTGGTGGTTCATTAAATAATTTTGGTTCATTGGGTCCTTTTGGTTTATGTAACCTCTTTGAGTCATGTGTTGGACATCTAAGGCCACCTCAGATTTTGTGTTGGCATTCAAGTGTCAGTTTTGACTCTTTTACTAGAAGTCTTTTTTAATCTCTGTAAAGAGAAAGAAGGGGGGAGTTTTTGAAGTGGTTCTTCTTCCACAAAATAGAGCTTGTTCTAGCTCCACCCCGGCTAGGGTTTTAACTTTTAACCACTGGAAATTTGGGTTTTGAGGAGTCAACCCTGCAGCTAATTCCGGTCCCTCCATCGCTGCGTTTCCGCGCGAGAGGTCAGCACCTAGCCGCTGTTTCTCTGCTATCCAAATTCTAATATTCTGATATTTTGTTTCATCAATAAAATCTTCTCTTCGTTGTTTCGGTTCACATCACCTTTCAAGTGCATGTTGTTTGGCTCCATAGAGATTTACCACTACGCTATCAGTCAAGTGGTTAATGATTCAGATCTTAGTAGCACTTTATATTTATATAGCAAGTTAAGGTATCTATAATTGTGAAGCGTATGAGGTCTATAACTGTGAAGCATATGAGGATCTTTAGTTAACATATAAAAAACTAAAGAATAATCGAAGTTCAACTTCAAGTTATTGAATTGTAAATGTAATTCATGAGTAAGAAAAGAAGAATAGTTTGCACTTTTAACTAAACAAAATTAGCTTTTGAATGGGCATACATAGTGCTGATGGCCATTTGTAAAGGTTTTTAAGGATAATGAAGAAGGATGCATTATGGTGCTTATAGTACTGAATCCGATCACTTATGGTTAATATCTTTTATTACACAATTAACACCTTTCTTTGTTTCTCTTGTGTTTCCAGTGATTTGTTGGCTAAGCAGAATGAGCAAATGCATTGAAGAATTCTACTGCAAAAAAAAACTGGACGTAACAAGGAGGACCAACTACATCAACTGAAATCAAATCAAACAACCAGTACTGTCACTTTTCTGCTTTCTTTCCCTTCGTTGTCTTCTTTCGTTTGTCGATAAGTCGTTGTGTTACCTATGTGACATGTAGTATGCGTATCCACATGGGTCTCTCTGTTTAGTGTTTACCCTCAAGCTTGATGTGTTAAAAAATTATGATTAATAAGTTGACTTCTCTTTCAAGTGTTTCCATATATTTCTTCATATTCTTTTTTTTGTCCTGATGAGTTTTTCTTTCTTCTTACTGTACATATTGTTGAAGTTTTTCTCTATCACCACTTGAGATTTGTTCTCCTTGTGAGTCTCATTGTTTTTTAATGCCACTAGCATTTGATATGTCAAACTGACTTTGTCTTTCTTGGAATTAATAAGCTAAAGCTTTAGCATTCCCTGTTGGTTTGTTTTTTTTATTCTGTTGCTAACTATTGACTTTGAATTCGTCTTGCTTGGATATAAAAGATAAAATGTGTAGATATTGGGTGGTGACTTCTTTCATGTTAGGCGCTCTACGCGTTGTGATAGAATATTTCTGGTGGAAATTCACCATGGCCAGTTGTTGTGTGTTTGTTTAGGAAGTTCCATGTTGACCTGAGTGAATGTCAACTAAATCTATACCTGTTCTACCATCTGGTTGTATCCGAGAATCCAGAGGTTCATTTCACATGATGTCACAGAAATTGACATTATGAACAATAATGCATTGTGTTTGACCGAGTCACAACTCACAACTACCATCTTAATGACTTTTCTTTCTTCTGATGATGTTGAAGTGAACTTTGTGAATGCACTGCAGTGATTTTTCACTCTTTGCCTGCCTGCCTAAAATCTTCTGTTGCTCATTCCAAGGTTTGAAATTTCAAATATCTCCAAATGTATCTATTAGAAACCAGGATACAGGATACCGATGCTTGATTCAACTTATTTGTGAAGATCAGCGTTACACTATACACAGACTTTCCTCAGAGTGCTCATCTTTCACCTTTGTGAAAGACACCATTTTCAGCTGATCTGAATCTCAGACACTGTGGTTTGGACATCTAGCATTTAGTGCATTGCAAGAATTTTCTTCTTTGTCCCCATAGCTAAAAACCTGAAGTGATAAAAAAGAAAAAAAAAAACAAAAAAAAAAACGTATTTTCCTTTAGCAAATACTCCTATTATTCAGTAGAATGTGTCTCTCAGAGACTCATTTTCATTTTCCCAAGAATTAGAATATAATGTTGAAGAGATGTATTTCAATGATTTCACCATGATTCACATTTACCAAATGAAGATAACAATTTTTTGTAATAAAAATTCATTGGGAAAGAGAGAGTACTAATTCTGGAAACTCATTAATTCTGACTCGTTATCTGCAAAAACAGAAGCACGCAGATGCAAATCTTGAAACTAATAATCAGCAAAACAATTACAATCAAAGATACAAACTTTTCTACTTTTTTTCTCTAAAGAATTCAAAAATAGGAAGTTTTGATTAAGAGAAAAACTTGAATGGATTAGACTGATGCAGAGAATCTGTGTCTTTGATTATAAGAGAGACAGAGAGAACACAGCAAAACAGAAAGAAAAACGCAAATTGCAGCAAAAGTGTGTCTCCCGCGCGACTTCAGCCCACCAAGTCAACGCTGCAGCCGCCACTGGTTTCGTCGAATTGGGTTGCCGGATCTGATGCTGGTTCGAGCGAGGAATTGATAGGTTGCCAATGCTACAGAAACTTGTGGTACCCAGAATCAAAAGTTTCCACACATTTGTGAGTCGGAGCTCTGTTCCATTCCTTCTGCTTCAAATTCCCAGACTTTTCCCGTGTACCTTCCCCCCCCCCCCCCCCCCCCAAAATTCTCTTCGCCACCAAAACATTCAGCTACATAATATCTGCACACGCACACAGAACCAGTCAACATACGTGCAAGAGGAGTAAAAGGAGAGGAAGATGAAACTAACCAGAGAGACTCTACAAGTTGAATCGCCCGAACAGAATTGCTTTCACCTCTTGCTTTTAAGATTCTGAACATTCAGATTTAGACGCACTTACGTGCGGTGGTGGCACTCTGCCTTGATACAAGCTCTGTTTCCTTTTTGAGTTGCTCAGGCTCTGATTGTCTTTTATCTTCATCATCTATATTGCATTTCAATTCCTCATTGATCTCTACCATCTCTGTCCTTCACCGATTCTATGCCCGCCTTTGTTTTCCGATTCAATTTTCCTTTGAATCAAAGGTTTTAACATAAACGGGGATGATAAATCTCTTTTGTTTCCCAGAAAATATGGAGCAACAAGATTACACGACCCATCAATTGTTAACAGACCAATGCATATATAATTCATTGTAGCATCACCGGAACAGGGTATTTACAGAATCTGCTTTTGGGTTTTGTTTTGCATTGAATTTAACTGACGGCTCTTCCCCTCAAAATTTGTGTGTTTGAGAGAAGGAATTGAATTGGAAAAGAAAGGCAGGCATGACGCGGTGAAGGTCAGAGATGGCAGAGATCAGTGAGGAACAGAAATGCTTCAAAGATGGCGAAACAATGAGAGCGTGAGCAACTCAAGAAAGAAAGAAACAGAGCTCATATCAAAGCGGAGTACACCATCCGGTTCGAGTCGGCTTTGTTTTGGAAGTGTGTGTTGGAGGTAGAAGGCAGACGTTTTTGGGTTCTTTATATAGAAATCTTGTCTGCGTCCGAGAGGAATAGTAGTGAGTGTAGGAGGAAAGGAATGTGGTTTCCGCGAATCAATGGTTTAAAAAAATCAAAGACGAGTGGAAGGAAGCGAAGCGAGGGAGTAATGGTAGTTTCGTGTGAAAATGTCAAGAAGTTGGGTTGGTTATTTCCTTTATTATTTCTTCTTTCTTTGTTTTATGCCTACTGTTTGTTCTTCGTTGTCTTTAATCAATAATTATTTAGGATAAATCGAGATCTCAAAAGACCCCATTTAATCTCAAAAAGCTCTATATGTATTTTTAATCAATGACTATTTTAATGTCACATAAATTTAAGGAGGGTCTTTTGGGGTCACAAAATGGGGATTTGGCATTGTCCATTTATTAATAGATTCACTTCTAAATAATTTTAAACCCTTAAAATGGGATCTTAGGGTTCCACAATTCGTTTAAAATTGTAGAGTTCACGATTTGAACCTAATGGTTTGGGAGGTGTGCCACATTACACCACTTTTTTTTTTTCCATTTTTAAATATGTTTGACTTTTTCTCCATCATTAAATTGGAATAGTAAACTCTAGGAAATTGCGGAGTCCCCAAATCCCCTAACACAACACATAATGCAACTAAATTGCAACCCAAAAAAAAAAACTATGATGCAGCCGGAAATGGAAGTTTAAGTACATATATATCTCCTGGCCTCAAGCAAAAGTATATGGGTTAGAATAGTTAATCAGACAATAACATATGCCTGAAAGGGCCGACTCCTAGATGGATAAATGTCTTTATTATTATTAAAAAAAAAATATGGAGCAATCCAAATCTAACATACCAAAACAAAGCAAAACAAAAAACAGAAGTTAACCATTCAAATTGTAAATAACAATAAAAAAGGGGTTATAATGTCTTAAAGGTGGCAGGCCCTGCTATTATTACTCTTTTGGTTGTTTGCTGCTGCTACTTCTTTATGGTTTTGTCTATTTCCGACTCTGCCTGTACTCGAACTCTTCCTCTCTGCACTCACATCACATGGTGTCTTTTCTTTTTTCCTTTTTTCACTTCCTGTCTCGTTATCTGTTTGAATCTGTGTTGATATTCTACTCTATCAAATTGCAAGGTACGTTTTCCGTACAATCATCGAGCTTTATGTGAGTGTTGGATTTCACAATCAGGCATTTGTATAGGTGGACCGCCATCATTAATGTGGTCGGTGGAATCTAAAGACAGAAAGAAGTGTTTTGATTGGAGCCGCCAATCAAGACTCCAACTATCAAATTAGTATGATTGGATGTCTGATAAACAATGCGAATAGATGAATGATGGCCAGGATAGAAGACTCCAACTATTAGAGAGATTTTTTTTCTCATTCTTTTTTTTTCACCCCTCACCTTTTCTGTGAAAACGGAGTTGATTTTTATAGAGAGGGTATCCCCGAATACGAATAGAGGGGAAAATCTCACTCACACTAAAGTGTTAGGAACGAGGTTTTTGTCGAAAGATTTCATGGAAGCACGCATGAAGTTAATGCCTTGTCAGTGATTGGACATGTGCGAGTTTCAAAATGGATGATAGGATAGTAGCACGAGTTGAAGCCCATTTACGATCTATTTGAATTGTGGGTCGAGGTCGAGGTCGAGGCGAAAGAGATTTCTCCTCGACAAAGGAGGTTGGTGACAGATATAAGCCGACATGAAGAGTTGTTTACTCGTTTTGAAGAGATTACTTGTCTAGTCGAGTGGGCGATGGATGTCAGTTTGTTTTGACAGTATTCATAGTGATGAGACTGTTGGACGGTGAAGTGACAGGTATAAACTATCTTGGACAGAAGATCCATGAGTATGAGTATGCTATCAACAATGTTATAGAAGTAAAGAAGGGGACAAATAATGAAAATGTCCCTCTACTTACAAAAAAAAGGTCAAGCAAGCCCCTCTATTTTATTTCGTGCCAAAGAAGCCCCTCTACTATGAAAAAGGGACCACGTTAGCCCTTCGAGCTCATTTTCCGTCAAATGATGCTGACATGGATCTCATTATATGATATGGATTTGTTATAAGTTGAAATGAAAAATATGTGTAAATTATAACAAATATCAAAACAGTGTGTTTCTTCATTTGAGCTAAACCCTAGAATTTATACTCTTCTTCTTTAACATCTGCGCACGTCGTCCTCCAACCCCCCTTTGGTTGCAGATCTCTTCTCCCTCTTTTTCAAACCTGTATTCACTCTGGTTGCAGCTCTCTTCTCCCTCTTTGTTATGCCCCTTCTTTCGATTTGGGTTGGAATATGATTTTGGGTTTCAATGTATGGGTTTCGATTTTGGCTTGTAGTTCATGGTTAGGGATTTCGATTTGGCTTAGATTTCATTTAAGGGGTTTCGAATTAGGGTTTATAGTGTTCGAATTAGGGTTTTGTTATGTGGGTTTCAGTCACTGGGTTCCAAGATGATCGATCGTGGAAGTCAGAATTCTAAAATGAAGAGAAATGCATTGAAGCCTGACTCGTAGATGTTATGATTGCTATTTGTTATTGCCTCTATCATATAATGATTGCTATTTGTTGTTGAATTTGTATTAAAACTGATCTTGATTTGTATTGGCATGTGTTTAAGTTCATGGATTATGTCTTGTTTGTAGTATTATGGTTAATTAAATCATGTTAGTTATCTGATTGGTTTTAATTTGAGGTATTTGGAATACATGTCTTTTTTCTGTAATTGGTTGAAATGAGGGTGTCAATTAACCCTTTTTTTATAAATTTCAAGGACTTATTTGATCCATTTCTAAAAGTACAAGAGCTTTAAACAATTTATAATTGTAAATTTTCAGAATTCCATAATTCAAGTTTTGAAATTAACTATTTAAAATTTTAATGACACGTGTCAAAAATTTATTGGTCAATGACACGTGGAACATAAACGAAAATAATTAAATTCCACTTCATTCACTAATGGCAATGTCAACATCATTTGACGAAAAATGAGCTCGAAGGGCTAATGTGATCCTTTTTTCATAGTAGATGAGCTTCATTCACATGAAAAAAAATAGAGATGCTTGATTGATCCTTTTTTCTAAGTATATGGGTCTTTTCGTTACTTGTCCCTATCAATGAGCTGTTATCCTCATAACTTCATAAGTCATATCTGGACTAGGCCGTGGCCCGCACCTCTTAGAGTAGCATTCCAGTAAGTGAGCTATGCTGTGGGCCTGATTAGGGAAAATAAGTTGTTGGGCATACCTGGGATTAGGCCCAGACGATTTTCAGCCGATTTTCATTTTTTTGGTCTACGGTCGGAATATAAACTTCTGGACGCTGAAAAGTTAGAAGCAGAGAGCTCGATAAGAATCCAACACCTTACCCATCATCACTCAGTCACTGAAGAAGAGAAATTTTTCCAAAATCAACAAAAAGAGCCCCTCGCAGAATGCGGATCTACGTCTCATAACATAATTCTTAAAGCTTGTTTGGCGATTCATACGGTGTTCACTATCAACGATTGATTTTGATGGTTCTTTTAAATTGGGAATCGCACATATGAGGGAGGTGAATGAACACATGATCGGACGGAACGGGTGCATCCATCAATTGTTTCAGTAATTATGTTCGATTTCCCCAATTCTGTTTGTTTACAAGTTTCTATATGTGCCCATCTCAATCTCTTTGCATACGTACAAGCGTTTAGTCTAACTTTGTCTTACTCTGTCTCTTATTGCCAGATTACTGGTGCTGCTGCAGAGCAAGGATCAAACTTTGGTTGATTTGAGTTTGCTAAGACAAAGGATGAGTTCACCCACACACCTTTTTACATTTTTATTACCATCTTACTTTCTATCTTTCTTTTTATATCATATTCTGAGAATGATATAGGGTTTTCTTTAGTTGTTCTGTCTTGATTAATTGCTTTGATTTCTATTGCTTCCCTACTTCTGTGCTTCATACGGAGTTCCTTTTTTTTTCCCGATATCACTTGATGGCACTTTTATTGGCATATTCAGCTTCTCTTATATCTCTCTTTCGCACTTTGGCGTTTAAACCCTATCAGATCACCTCATTAGACACTCCACCATCCACTATCTACGTTTACAGTGACAGGCCCCAAGTCCACATTATGCCACCCTTGCAGGAACCTTAATGTTGCTTTACACAATTTGTTTACTGGTAAAGGACTGAACATTCATGCCGACAAATTTCCTTTTTGATGGGTCTTTAGCCAAGCATGCCTAGAGCTAAATGCTATTACAGTTTATCACCATTTCCCTAGTGAATAAGCTTATTTGTAGTTTTGCTTCTCGTTGGGAACCTGTATTGTAGTGGGAGTTAGATCTAGTTGGGCACCATGTTCGCTTTTAACACCTTTTGCCCTTGGATTTCTTAATGTAATTATAACCATGATGATTATTTAATGTGCTGAAGATGTAAGCTTATTGTTTTATTCCATGCATTTGTTATTGTTTATATGCCATTTTCTTTGGGTTGTCCTTGAAATTTGAGTTTATTGTCTGGTTGATTACTTGGTTCAATACCTAACTTTCAGTTCACTGGCTGGCTGCTTATACTTATGGTGGTATGCTGCATTGGTTTTGCAGTTGTGACTGCTATATATTGATGTGGATGGAGAAGACATTATTCTTATTGCTGTCCTTTGATTGCATTAGTTATGCAGTTGTGACTGCTATATATCGATGTAGATGGAGAAGACATTATTCTTATTGCTGTCCTTTGATTGGATATGTGCTGATTGGCTTAGGGAGTTATTGGACAATTGTTTGTGCGATGATAAGTGATTGTGGTGTGCTTATGGTACTAAATTGGACGGTCATTATACATATCCCTGCTTATTACATGCATCGATAAGACAAGAAGTCCAAAGAACAGAGACTACAGTGTTGCCAATGTTGACATGTACTTGGACAAGAAATATGGTGACTAAGTTCACAACCTGGCTTCTATACCCTCTGTGTGGATGATCTTAGAGTGATTAGGTTCTTTGATACTGGAGGTTTGGTTAGCAGGTGTTCAGGTCAACTGGTATTGGCCTTTCCTGGAGCCATTTGAATTGCCTTTATTTGACTGCAAAATCTGGGCCTTGCACGAAGGATTAGCTTTAGCCTTTTTTTGATAAAAGGATTACTGTTAGCTTCTCATAGCACAATGTCACTCATTTGCAGCCTAAATCTGTTTCTTTCACGTGGTTTCACGTTCTTTTATACAGGACATCTGTAGAATGACCTGTCCTTAACAACTACCTCAATTTGTACCTTCGAATGTCCTCGGTTAAGTGTCTTTTACATTGGTTAGCAAGTATATTAGCTGATTGTAGGATGATGTGCTATTCCATTCACTGAGTGCCTTGCACTGGACTCTCTTCATATATATATATTTTTGTCCCTTTTTAAGAGATTGCAAAAGTTGCTGCGCACACTTGCCTAATAGAAAGTATCTGTATGAAATCTCACTGATGATATATTCTGCTTCTGAACCTGCAATATCTAAGTTTCCCTGAGAAAGTGATAGAAGCTATTAGTGGTTTGCACCATCTATGCCATCAAATGAATTTGACGTAGACTGCATCAACTATCAGCAGTTACCCATTGTAACTGATGCTTCCTGTTACTGCACAGATCAAGATACCAGAGATCCAATTGTCATTTTGAATGTCATATAGAAGTTGCTCTCATTCTGTAGCATATATTTGCGTGTGAGATATAGCTTTGTTTTTGCAGGAAAGCTGCTGAAAGAATCTCCATACTTCACTCTGAAGTTAGGTGATGTTTATGGAAAGAGTTTCCTTACCACTTCTTAATGTTTGAATTCTTGTTGCTTGCTATTCTATCTTGCAAGTGTGGCCTACAAAATGAACTTCTTTGTTGTAAATTCATATGAATTCTCGTTAGGATTGATTGTCAAGCCAACCTTTTATTTTCAATTCTTATTTGTATCAAACAAATCTGAATCCTTCTACTTGGATTTCACGGTATGAAAACTACAAAGTATATTCTGATTCTCTTCTCCAAATTCCATGTGACTCGGTCTGATATTTTGTGGAAATTGATAAAGAGTGGGGTGGATGTATGGTCGTTAACCCACCAAGGATTTTTTAAGCGATTTCTGCAAAATTGGACGACTAATCCAGGAAGAAAAATTAGCAAAAACATCTACATCTCCTATTAAACAACAACCATGGTGGTCCCTGGCGAGTCAATTCCAACCCAACTAGCGCAACCTCGCGCGGTCGTGCGATTTCGCTCGATTATTATTATTACGACTATGTCGAGTGTTTCAAGGAACGGTCAGTTTCGTGCAAATACTTCCAGTTTATAATTTAAAGAAAGACTACAATGACTTGGTCTGTTTCTATGCATATAAATATAGATATCGGGTCGTCCATAAAACAACTCTGAAGCTGTGTTATTTCTGATTACCTCTGATGGCAGGTTTATTTTGGAAAACATTAGCTAGGGAGGGAAATGGAAATGGAATTGGAATTGCAATGCAGAGGACTCCGCTGGTTCAATGCAAGAAACATTGTGGAGTAAGAAAGCACAGGAGACACCCGGTATTGATTACAATGTCTTAAGCTGTGTTATACTATTAATACTCTTGTACTAAATTATGTTGTGTATCATCTGCATTCCGCATTGGGGGTTCTATGTGTTGTTTTATGAGTTGTGAAATTTTGTGAGCAGAATATGAAATTGAAGAGGAAAATAAAGGCTACGATTAGGCGACTGAGAGCGGAAATGGTGGAAATTGGGGAGGAACAACAATGCATAAAAGATGGACAGAGTCAAGTGAGGAAGAAGTATGAGGAGATTGAGGCGGAGCGAGAGCAACTCAAGAGGGAAACAGAAGTCATTGCGAAGCAGAGTGCTAGCATCCAAGTGCGTCTGAATTTGATGTTCAGAATCTTGAAAGCAAGAGCACAAAATGATTCTGTTGGAGTAGCCCAACTTACTCAGTCACTACGGTTGGTTTGATTTCCTTCAACTCTCACTCTTTACATTTCTGTGTATATATACGTTTATATTTATGCATGAGTATCATTCTGTTGTTAGGTTATTAGATTTAGTTCTTATACGTAACAAGATAGAGAGTTACCTTGAAACTCGAGATGTGGAGGCAAGCCTTAGAGTCTAAAAGATTTAAATTAAGTAGAACTATAACATAATATATGAAATATAAGTTTAGTAAGAGTATATAATGGAATCAAGAAACATAAAATTCAATAGGAGAGAAGTAAAAAAAAAGTTTTTAAATATGTTGGCTCGATTTTCTAAGATGATGAATATATTAGTGAACATGCAGTTAATAGAATTAAAAATGAGTGGAAAAAATGGAGGAGTACATCCGAGGTCTTATGCAACCGATAGATTTCTTTATGGTTGAAAAAAAATTCTATAGGTCGGCTATACGCCCTGCGATGATATATGGTTCTGAGTGTTAGGTTTTTAAGATGCAACGTATCCAAAAAAATTACATGTTGTAGAAATATTGAATGTTTCGTTGGATATGTGGTCACACAAAGAAAGATAGAATAATGAATTTTATTAGATCTAAGATAGAAAATTAGATTATTGCTCTTAGATCTAAGGTAGGAGTAACACCGATTGAAAATAAGTTGTTAGAAAATCGTTTAAGATGGTATGTGCACGTACAACGTAGAGATAGCACTATAACAGTAAGGAGAATCGAGAGAATTTTTTATAGGAAAAAGCATGGCTTGGAGTAGTTAGAAAATATATGAAATCAATAGGAACTAATACAAGTATGAACCTAAATATAAATGAATTGCGGAATCGAATACATGTAGTAGATTCCCTTTGATTTTTTTTTTTATAATCATGTAATTGACTCCAAATTTTTAGGATAAAAGCTCGGATGATGATGAGAACGCTTTGTTTTATTGATTTATTTATTTTTTGTTGTCTTATCGAGATAAGCTAATGTAGTTGCATCCACAAATCCTCAGTTAATTACTTTGTATCAAGTTCACCTATTGTTAAAAACTGTGATGACACCATTAACACTTTTTCCTTGTGTATGTTTCCAGTGAGTTAGTAGCGAAGCAGAATGAGCCAATGCAGTGACTTAGTGATGTTACAACTAATAATCTGCACTGCCTTTCAGTTGATTGTATCAGATTTAAGTACCAATGTCATTTGGGTTGTTCTTGCACTCTTTCCATCAAATATTATTGCAATCCTTTCAAACAAGCTTTTTTATGCTATAACGATTCCCGACCATTTGTATCTGTTGTCATTTGCTGATCTGCTTGCAAGTGTGAACAAGCCGAAAAGTTGGTTCGTCAAGGTTTAACAAATTAATGTGTTTGAATACAATTCTTAAACTCAATTGGTGAACGAGCCTAATTATCTATCTTACTGACAAGTTGATTAATTACCTTAATAAAGCATGTACATGAACGAGGTTTCTAAAGTTGAGCTCAAAGACGGTTGTAACTTGTAAGCTCTTCATATAAACGCTATGGAATTTCTTCTTTTCTTTTTTCTTTTTGTTTCACACCTTTGGGGAACATGCCATAACATAACACGTTAAATTTACGAAGATATTTAGGAATGAAAATGATGTGTAGCCCATCAGTTTGGTAGTCCATGAAAGTTCAACAAGTTTATTGCATTGATTTAATTAATAGAATAGTTTTATTTCCACTCTTTTATACCAAAATTCATTATCCAAAATTTATTGTTTTAATATAGATTCATTGTTTTAGTTCTGAATTTATTTGTTTTTGAAATTACATTGAAAAAAACAATGAATTAAGAAATTCCATTAAAAAAACAATGAAAATAAGATTTACTTGATAAAACTCATCGACAATGGATCTTGTTAGAAAGAGTTGATTCTGAATATGTAATTTTTTTAAAAATCTAACATGTATTTTGAGAATTAAAACGTTTTAAAATTTCGTTTAAGAGACTTGGGCTCTCATGGACTTCCACTATAAGACATTTCATGTCGTCATAAGTGAGGTTTCATATCCATTGTTACTTCATTGTAATAATTAAAAAAAATAAAAATTCAATCTAGTATATAGGCGAAGCCATGTCATAATATGAGGGGGGTCGCAGGGACAGACAAAAGATTTTATGTTAGGGTGGAATTTTTTTTTTTTTTTTGGTTATCTATTAATTATTCATTCGAAAGTACAAAAAAAAATAACACTAAAAATCAAAATTTTATGACAAGGGTCTAAATTGTCACATGTCTTATTGTTTCATTGTAACCCTGAGTGACATTGATATCTCTTTGACTCCTCCATCCGGAGTTTTGTCTCATAATGAGACACCGCATGTGTCAAATGTTCAACCTGTGAGTTTTACACTAGAACCCATGTCCATTCCATATGGTGTGAAGTTTAATGGTGTCAATTATTCTCTTTTATCACAAATTGTTGAGACCTGAGAGTTGAGACCTTTGTTGTCGGCCGAGGTAAATTGGGTTATTCAACTGGCAAAACTCAAGAGTTCTCTATGGATGATGTTCCGTATGGTAATGGACTACGGAGAGTACTGTATTATTGTTAAAGGTTGACTCATCGGCGCATGATTAGATTGATAAGATGCACAAGCCAAATTAAGATTTGGTATTTATTGGTGATGGCCCCATATGGGGTGCCCCATCACCCAACTGGATGTGTGGTTGTTAACGGGATAGGGAAAGCTTTAATTCTCTATCAAAATTATATTAAATTATTAATTAAAATGTATGGTTTAAATCTTAGGCTTTGTTTGGATGAGCGGATAAGACTCCGTATAGTATAAAATTATCCTTTAATGAATTTATCGGGTGTTTAGACGATTTTTAAAATACCCGGGATAATATAATTTTATAAAAAAGTAGTTCTTATACAATACCGACCGTATAATATTAAAACACCTCTAACTTATTTTTATTTTATACGGAGCGTTTAATATAAGAAATAACATGTCAAATGACAAAAGATACCCTCACTCTCACTTTAATTGAGGGTAATCTAAACATATTATCACAAATCTTATACTATACAAGTTTAATATCAGATTATTTCCAAACACCGGATAGGGTTAAGTTATATATCAAGTTATACGAGGATTAAATTATACACTAATTCATAAACTTTAATGTCATTTTCAAAAAAAAAATCATGATTTAACATGATTTTTGATAAAGAATTTGAGTTAAAATTGGAACCCCTTCCATCGGGTTTTTAATCTACCAAGATTTTTTTAAGCGATTTCTGAAAAATTGGACAAATCCAGGGGAAAAAAATTGCAAAACAACTACCTTGTCTATTAAGCAACATAATCAAATACCACGGTGGTCCCTGACGACTGAAATCGAATCCAACTCGCGCAACCTCGCGCGATTCCGCTCGATTATTGTGATTATACTACGTTGACTTATATATATATAGAGGTTGAGCTTGTCTAAACGCAACTATTAAGCTGTGTTATCGCTGACTAGCTCTGATGGCACGTTTCTTTTGGAAAATATTAGCTAGGGAGGGAAATCGAATTAGAATTGCAAAGCAGAGGACTCCGCTGCTTCAATGCAAGAGACATTGTGGAGTAATAAAGCACAGGAAACACCCGGTAATCGTATTCATTTTGTGTTTAATTTCATGACCGAGTGCACGATGTGATTGATTGATTTGCTGCTTAGTGTACAAAACAGAGCATAAGAAGAGCGAGTCTGAAGTACCGGGGAATACTGGAGATGGCCGGAAAGCGTGCTCGCAGAGCCTCTTCCGACAGTCTTAGTCTCGAAGTACATACTTCGATTTTCAAATTCAGCTTCTACGTTCAACTTCAATTTCACCAATTGATTTGAGGGTTTTCTTCTCTCTTTTGCAAACCAGGAAATAAATGCGCATCTAAACCGATTGAAGGCAGAAATGGCTGAAAGGAAGCCTCAACGAGCCTCATCGAAGAGGAAGATTCTAAAGGTAATTAATTAGTCTACGCTTTTACATACATGGCCAATTAGCACTCGCAATCTGATCGATTGATGATTTTATTTTATTTCAAAAACAGAAAAGATTGGCGGATCTGCAAGGCCTGAAACGTGGCTGGGAAGAGGTGAAAGGACGAATTCGTACGGAGGCAGAGCATGAAAAGAAGAAGTTGAAGGCGTTGGAGGAAGAAGAGGAAGACATTGCTCGGAAGAGAGCAATGAATGAGGAGGAGATAGAGGAGATGAGGGTCTTCAACGAGACGCTTAATCCTCTTCTGGCCACCGTACTCCTTGGGTTAGTTTCCTTGCGTGTTTCCCATTTATGATTTTTGTGTATGTTGGATGATTTTTCGCATTGTTAATTTTGTGTTGCTTTCTTTGGTCTGTCTTGTTATCAGACATGGGATTCAAGATCAGATGGAGGAGGAGCCAGTGTTTTTTGCGGCCAGTTGAAGATATAGAGCTAAATTAAGAGGGGTTTTACTTATATATCGTGACGGCGAACACAGAATAAAATAATATTAATGGTGGTTGTGGCAATAATACTCGATCAATAACAATGTGAACACTAGTCCTGTCCGTAAAGTGGATTTGCTCTTATTAATGGAGGTTTATGGGTGGTATTACCCATTTTTTTTTAAAAGAAGAAAAAGAATTAGAGGTTCTAGTTTCAAATCAGTTTTGAAGCCACCCAGTTTTGAAGCCACCCTTATAGGCCTATGTCTTATAGGCCTCGTTTGGTAAAGATTTTTTGGTAGCATTTATATTACTTTGTAGTATAAATGCTACTTCCCATCCAAACAGCAATTTCATGGTGGGTATTCCAAGGCAATTTTTTGGAGTATAAATGCTCCTTTTTTAAATGCTCCTTAATAAGACAATTTTGCTATTTTTTTCATGCACATTACTATTTTATCCTCAACAATTAATGTTAATCCATTTTTATCTTTAAAGGCAAAAAAGCCCTTTTGCCTTGTGTGAATTCGCGATTGAAGAAGCTAGGGTTGAAGAAACAATCACCGCCGTACGAGAGGGAGGGAGGCCAGCTTTGGAGCGCTTCACCGGCCACTGGGATTCCGACCACAAAACCTGGACTGGATTATTCTTCTTCGACGCAATCGTTGGTGCTCCTTCAACAGATCTAATACAAACCCAGTAGAAAGAAACACGTAAAGAAGGATTCTTGGGGAGCAGATCTTGAACTTAAGACAAGTGGTTTCTGGTCTCTGGAAGAAAGAAATGGAGGCCAACGAACCGCGGAGAGAGACGAAAGTGATGGAGAATCAGAGATGGAAGAGAATCAAGTTTGAGATTGAAGCCCTCCTGCCCAATGGAAGTTGGCTTTGGGACAGTGATGATGATTAAAAATGTATTGGAACCGGTCAAAATCCCACAAAACAAACAAATAATATAATTAAACAATAAATTAATTGTTATTAAAATAAATTAATTAATTAATTTATAATTGATTAGTATTTTTAATTTATTTTAATTCATTAAATTAATTTGTTTGTTTGAATGCAATTATATTTTTCAATTACAACTAATATGCATAATACCCTTATACGTAATTTATCACAATATGCTACACAACACAAATGTTAACAGCAAAAGTTCAACCAAACACCACAAAGTATTCAGGCAGCATATCTGCTACTAAAATTGTCCAGCATTTCTACTACCACCATTTCTGCTAGCATATCTGCTACTTTGCAAATGCTCTACCAAACTAGCCCATAATTGTCTGATTTGTTTGGGATAGAGGGACTCACGTGCCCAGAATTTATCGTGTAGAAACTCCCACTTAAAAAACAAAACAATTTTCAACCTATATGAGGATTCTGAGACAATGACTATTTGTCTGTTTAATTTTAAAAAAAAAAACCATACTTTATTCACAACCAGAGATTACTTAATTTGAAGCAAACAAGCTCAGAGTCTATATTTAAGACTTGAAGTAAATTGTCTTATTCAAAAACATTTAGGCTATGACTGCTCCAAACGAAACTTATTTGAATGTTAATTTTTATGATTGAACGCTCATGACTCAAAATCTTTCAAGGACTCCCACGTAGTGTACCCACTTGGGGGCAAACATTACCAAATTAGAAGTATCAAAATCAGGGCTCCATTGAAAAAATCTCAAATCAATAGTAGAAACTTTTTTTGATTGCTACAAGTTAATGGGGACAGAGTACTCTGTTAGAAATAAAGCAGTAAAGTGGGCTTCCTTGCGGGTTTCCTTTTGTCTGGTTCTAATATTAATTTTCTTTTTTGTCTATTGTTAAAATATATAGATGATTACACCGTCAACAACGCATTTTCTTAAAGGTTAATATCTCGTAGTAACTCCTTAGTTAAACGTGTTTATGCGAGAACATTATTGAAATAGGTGACCTCTTTGGAAGGCAAAGTCATACATGCTAGATATATCCATGGAAATCGGGAAAGGGGGCACTGCGAGGTGGGTAGTTTATCTGGAGCGGATGCCTCCTCGCATAACACGGATCTACATCTCCTTAGGGATTGTCGAGCAAACCTTTTAGTTTCAAAGATTAATTGCATCAAACAAATCTGGGTCCTTATACTTGGATTTCATGGTATGAAAACAGCAAACTATATTCTGATTCTCTTCTCCAAATTCCATGCGACTCGGTCTGATAGTGCGTGGAAATTGACAAAGACTTGGGTGGATGCATGGTCGTTAACCTACCCAGAAATTTTTAAGCGATTTCTGGAAAATTGGAGGACAAATCTAGAAAAAAACAATGCAAAACATCAAATCTACTTGGTCTATTAAACAACAGACGAGTTATATCGAACCCCACTCGCGCGACCTTGCGCGACTTCGCTCGACATTTATTAATGACTTGTTAACGTTCGTGCTATATACTTCGTGTTTATTATTTAAATTTCAAAGAAAGACTACATTGACTTGGTCTGTATATATACACACGCATATATGAAGCAGTGTTATATCTGATTAGCTCGGATGACAGGCTTATGTTGGAAAATGCTAGCTAGGAAGGGAAATGGAATTGGAATTGCAAAGCAGAGGACTCCGCTGGCTCAATGCAAGAGACATTGTGGAGTAAGAAAGCACCGGAGGCACCCGGTATTGATTACAATATCTTATCTGTGTTATAGTATTGATACTCTTGTACTAGTGATTTACATTCTGCATTGGGGGGTTCTATGTGTTGTTTTACAGAGTTGTGAATTTTTGTGAACAGAACAGGAAATTGAAGAGGAAAATAAAGGCTATGATCGAGCGACTGAGGGTCGAGATGGTGGAGATTGGGGAGGAACAACGATGCATAAAAGATGGGCATAGTCAAGTGAGGAAGAAGTTTGAGGAGATTGAGGCAAAGCGAGAGCAACTCAAGAAAGAAACAGAGGTCATTGCCAAGCAGAGTGCAAGCATCCAAGTGCGTTTGAATTTGATGTTTGGAATCTTGAAAGCAAGGGCACAAAATGATTCTGTTGTGGTAGCTCAACTTACTCAGTCACTACGGTTGGTTTGATTTCCTTCAACTCTCACTATTTTACATTTCTAGGTACATATATTTTTATATTTATGCCAAAGCATCATTCTCTTGTCTGGTTATTAGGTTTACTTCTTATATAACATGTTTGTTGTAGAAAGTCTCACATCATTAAAATAAAGATTTAACGGACAATTTATAAGCTTGACTTAGTAATACGTATTTTAAAACCGTGAGTTTTGGAAGGTCTTGAAGCCCTATGATAGGTTGGGGTTGAACTTGAACTTGGAAAAGCAGATAATATTTTACAAACTGAGGGGTAGATTTCTTGAGAAAAGTCTCACATAACTAAAATAAAGATATAATATATATGTTATAAGTATATGGGTTTCCTTAACTTAGTAAAACGCGTTCAAAAGCCGTGAGCTTTGGAAGATCGTAAAAGGTCCTGTGATGGGTTAGGTTTAGATTTTGACTTGGGAAAACATGCATTATCTTACAATGATAGTTAAAGTTGGGTAAAATAGTACATTGGTGTTTCCAACAAGGTTGTCAAAAGAAAAGGCACAATGGAAAATAGAGGAAGAAACTTGAAACAACCTTCAAATGAGGAAGAGGCGTATAAAAAGCAATGAAATGTGTTAAGATATAAAAATATCTCACATCAATTTGGTGTAAACCAACGATATGATTTTATAAATGTGAGTCTAATCTTAAACACTTTGTGACGCATTTGAAAAACAAAACCACGCAGATTTTAGGCTCAGAGCATGAACAATATCTCAAGTGAATTGGGCCAAACCTCTCTCTCATCTTCTTCTTCTACTTCTCTTTGCTTACTTCTACTTTCCAGTGCTAATTACTACAGTAGATCAAGTCATTTTGTTAAAAACTATGATCACACCATTAACACTTTTTCCTTGTGTTTCCAGTGATTTATTAGCGAAGCAGAATGAGGGAATGCAGTGACTCAGTAATGTTACAATTAATATGCCTACAATAAGAAGAAATCATCTGCACTACTTTGTACTTGATTATATCAAATTTAAGTACAAGTGTCATTTGCGTTATTCTTGGACTCTTTCCATCAACATTGTAATCCCTTCAAACCTTTTGTATCTGTTGTGATTGCTTTTGTGGATGCTGATCAGCTTGCAAGTGTGATTTAAAAAATTTTAATTTTGCTAATGTTATTTTTACTGATGCTTGTTAAAATCCCACGTACATCGGTTGAGTCATATCCAACCAAGTGATTTATCAAGCCAAGCCCACCCCTAACATCTAACGAGTCCTTTTCATGAGCATAGTGACTTGGGAACAAAGTCATGCAAACCTTATATATCCTTGGGAACCGGATAATCTAAAGTGGATAATATTGTCGGGTTCATGAGATATGGATTTATGACAGTACTGTTTTTTAAATGTGTATTAAAAATTTTAGTGGACATAATTACTTTGATTGAAATTGTTAATTCATCATGAAAAAATGCAGAAATATTAATGAAATTAGAATGAGGAATTCTAAAACGTGAATTTGCTGCTAATCTTCTTATTAGATGTAGGCTCGTCTAAACAAGCCCAAGTTTCCACTCCAAGCCCAGGCCCGTGGACAAACCCAACTCTTGTAGAGACCAGAGAAATCAACCCTAGTTCCGGTTGGGGAACGAATTATGACATGTCAATTAGACGGTAATTATCTAGGAGTAAATGAGTTAGTCATGCAAGTGAGTCATTAGTTAAACGGCAATCGCATTACATGTAAGGGGATTACTCATCCATTAAGTCGTAAGTTCGAATTTTATTCCCTCTCCAAATCCCTCTTTTAAAAAAAGAGTTATAAATGTTATGCAATTTACGTCTACTTCTTGTTCTTTTTTGGTTCACACCTACCTTTTGGGAAAATCCCATAAAATAACCTTAAATTTACATAGATAATTATAATTACAGTTGCATATCCATTGTTACCTCGTTCTAAAAAAAAAAAAAAAAAAAAAACTCAATCTAGTAAAACAGGAAAAAAAATTAAAAGAAGAATATAACTTAGTTAGTCACTATATACCTAAAATGATTGTTGTTGTTTTTTTTTCCCAACTATGAGACTAATAATAATACATATAAAATGTGTGTAAATGTAATCCAACAAATGAAAAGAACGTGTCACAATCTTTACAATAACAAATATTGACATGAGAAAATCAAATTTAGGAAAATTCTAGGAAACTCGTTAAATTTTTTGTTAAATGAATTGAATAAAAATCAAATTTAAGAAAATTCTAGGAAACTTGTTAAATTTTTTGTTCAATTAATTGAATAAAAATAAAATTAAGAAAATTCTAGGAAACTTGTTAAATTTGTTAAATGAATTGAATAAAATGTTTAAGACTTTTTTATTAAATGAGTTTAGTGGGATTATAGTGTGCTTGGATTGAGGGATTTAGGGGAAGGAAAGAAAATGGAAATAGATTTTTATTCTAATTCTTTTATATGGATAGTTTAGAAAAAATTAAAGTGAGAGATTTGAAAATGATTAGGATAAAGATTTCATTAAAGAAAAAGATTTGTAAAAAGTCGGGGGAAAGATTTTCTTCCCTCTCTTTCCTTCCATCAAATCCCTTAATCCAAACACACTATATAAGTCTTGCCTCCACCTTTCAAACCCAGTTTCTATTTTTAGTATGCTTTTATATAGAGGGTCCTCCTCCACCTACTCAATGCTCACTTTTCTCTGTCTTTCTTGTCGGCATCGTTCATCAATCAAACTGCTAGGTATTCTTCCTCCACATTCAATTTTCGATTTGGAAACCTATTGTTGGATTTTCTGTTTTAAAAATCTGTATTTGATTGTCTATTGTTGATTTCTGTAATTAGGAACAATGAGCAGGGAACAGAGAGCCCAATCCTCAATCATGGCACCGAAGAAGGACAAGGTTCCCAAAATCAATCGAGTTAAAAAGAGGCATCGCAGAGCATCTTTGCGTAAGAGAACTCTTAAGGTAGAGCTTCAATGTTTTAATCTAATTCGTCGGATATACTCTGTTCTTGGTTTTGCAGTCTTAACTGTTTGATTTAATGTTTAGGAGAAAAGGGGTTTTCTGAAGCGGATGCAAGATGAGATCAGGGAGGTGAGAGCGGAGACGAGTTCCTTGAAAGAAAGCCTAGTCCAGATGCTGACGGAGTTGGATGATCTCAAATTGGAAATTGTGCATACCAGGGAGATCAATGAGCGTGTGATCCTGCACAACACTCGCACCCATCAATTACTTGATCTTATCATTGCTACAATCCTTACTGGGTTCGTTTCTCCTGAATTTTGATTTCTTTTTTTTACCTACAAACAATCTACAAGTCTGTTTTGTGTATATAAGTTATGGGTTTCTTTCTCTTTTAGCTTATGGATAATTTCATTTCTATCTTATTGCCAGTTCTGGATCTGTACCATAACAATGTGCAAGTCTATTTTGATTGGCGGATACAAATGAAGACCAACAGACTACGTGAAGACCCACATACACATTCTTATTACATTGTTCATACCATTGTAATTTTATTATGTAATTGATGGTTCCAAATGCTATAATGTACAAAAATCTATTGCATCCCTGCTTTGCTTTGTTCATACGGCTAAACATCATGTTACATTGTTAATACCATTGTACTTTGATCTTGTATTGATGGTTCTTACCATTGTACTTCTATCAGATGTTGATTTCCATATTCATCTTTGCTTTAGTGGTTTAGATTTTTTTTTTTTTTTTTTGATGCGTATCTGTCTAAAATTCACTGAGCATGTATGGATCTTGTCTTGGACATACTTAATATGTCCGGTTTGGTGTAATCCCGTGTTTTGTCTATTTCAACGAATCCCGCTTTTGCGCTGATATTTGGTTCAATCTTTTCCTTCCCTTTCTTTTTCGAGACTGTAGATTATATCATTATATGACAGAATTATAGGAATATATAGAGATGTAAAGTGGGCCAGCCTGAAACGGCGCACATGAGGCCCATCTGTTATGTGGACCAGGCCCTGCCAGTACATTAACTAACATGGGCCGGACAGGCCTGTGTGGGCCCTAGACACAAGCCCGGCATGCTTAGTAACCAATTAACCATGGGTCGGGTTAGGTGGGCCTTTGCATATTTACATCATCTCCCAGTAAGTACTGGAGTGGGAACCCGACCTAGCCCGTGTAACCAATAAGCGCCGTAAGGCAACATCTCCAATTGGGCTGTTAACTTGCGCATCTACCATTTGGACTGTAAAGCATAATTAGACACGGCATCATTTGAAGTCCAAAAGCATAATCGATCGGGTGTTGACTCTTGACCTTATCAAGCGGTCAAGCCCACCATTCAGAAGAGAGTGTAAATAGTGTGCTTTTGGACAGGGTCGTAGGCTAGTAGCTGTACAAATCTATAATTCCTTTTGACTTCTTATTTACTTGATTCTTTTTCTTCTTTTTTTTTTTTTTGAGGAAAAACAACAAGAAAGCTACATATAATGTGATTCGGAATCTTCTATGCCAGCTAACTGATACACTCTCTCTTTTTAAGTGGTGGTCCAGAATTAAAACGCTTCCTTTATGATACAGTCAAAGTAGGGATTAGGGAAAATAAAGGAGATTTTACAACCGAGTCTATCCACAGAAAAAAGCTTAAAAAACATTTTTACAGTCGATATATCGGGGTAAAAGTGGTTGTATTTATGGACCTTCTTGGGTCAGTTTGTGACACTCGTGTTTTTAGAAAAGAAAAAAAAATAAAAATTAGGTGAAAGTTAGAAAATCTTATTTGTACATGTATAAGGGTAAGAGCAATAACACCCAAGTCATTAGTCGAAGTAATAAAAATGGTGTGTATTACATTGATGATCAGGGTTCTAATCATCCTCCCCGTTTCAAAAAAAGAAAGTATAAGAGTAATAACTATTTGTCAAAATAGAAATCAAATTGAAGTTAATACTAAACAAAAATAAAACAGAAAACTTCTGGTCAATTAATCTGAGATTGTGACTAGAAGAACCGCGGACCCACCGCGTGGAGGAATCGCGCGATAGTCGTTCGGAATCGCGCGATGCTCATTAGAGATTGGATGCGTGTATAAATAACCCACCGACCTCTCTGCCTCTCTGACGAACTGCATTCATAGATCGGCGCCGGAATTCGATCGGAATTACAAAGGTACTTCTCTAGCTATGATTGATATAAATCCATAACATGTAATTAGTTGTCGATCTAAGTATCAAAATGTTTGCATTTGAAGATGCAGGAGAATGGGCAACATCAACTTATCGACATGTCACCGCCGGCCCTCACAGAGATTGCTAACAATACCCGAGGAAGGCGAGCTTCGAATAACCGGAACGCAAACGTATTTACTCCACTGTTGAAATCAGATTCATTTTAAGTTTAATTACATGAATTAGTGCTCTGTTTTTGGAGAACGGCACTAATTGATTTGCTACTTTTTGGACAAACCAGAGCAGAAGAGCACTTCTGAAGTGGCGGGGACTGGATATGGCCATAGAGAGGGCTCGCCGTAACAGATCCTCCTCCAAGAGTCTTAAGGTTTGTTTGGTATCACTTTTGTTTCTTGTTTTTTGTTTTAGTTTTCAAAAAATAAAAAATAAAAACAAAAAATATTGTTTGTTTGTATTTTCCGTTTTGGTTTTTATGAAAAACCAAAACAAGTTTTCAAAATTTTTAAAAACAAAAAAAAAAGTTTTTAAAAGTTTTTGAAACAGAACTAGTTACACTTATTATAGATTATACTTTTTTTAAGATTTCAGATTGCAAATTGCATGGAGATATGAAGACAATGATCAAATATACTTTGGATTATTGTTTTATTTCTTATCTTTTTTTCTTTTTACTGATATTTTCAATAGTGAAACACGACAAAGGCTGTAGTTATAAAAAATATAGTGGTATGAATATATTCTACTATTATGAAAATAAAAGCATAAACACTTTTTTTTTTTTTCCAGTTTTACGCTTTTAGTTTTTATTTTCAATTTTTGTTTTCAGTTTTAAGTGTTTAACCAAACAAGTTTGAATTTTACGTTTTTGTTTTTTATTTTTGTTTTCAAAATTTTTAGAAGTGATACCAAACACAACCTTAGTTTTGAAGTAATACTCCGATGGTCCATTTTCAAATTCAGCTTCTGTCGTTCAACATCAATTTGAGTATTTGATGGATTGATTTGGGGATTTTCTTCTTTTTGTTTTTTTGTTTTTTTTTTTGCAAAACAGGAAATAAATGTAAATCTGAACCGATTCCAGGCGGAAATGGCAGAAAGGAAGCCTCAACGAGGGTCATCGGAGAAAAGATTAGCGGCTTTACAACACCTGGAACGGGACGTGGCAGACCTGAGAGGACGAATGCGTTGGGAGGCAGAGCATCAAAAAAAGATGTTAAAGGCGTTGGAGGAAGAGAAAAAGGACATTGCTCGGAAGAGGGGCTTAATCCTCTTCTGGTCGCGTTGCACTTGGTCTGTCTTGTTATCACTCATCTTGTTATCAGTCGTCTTGTTATCAACGAGTTATATTTATCCCAATTAATTATAACTATTGTTTCCTGAATAAATCCATGCTCAAGCATTCAATTTGGAAGGTTAAGCAAATTGGTTTGGTAATTACACATGATCATCATCAATCGCCAAGGGATATGTAGCAATAATGCTTCTTTCTTTTTTTGTTTTTTTTATAATTCATTCACTGTAAAAATTTAGGATAATGATATTTAAGATCATGCTTTGTCAATTTGGGTAACCGGAAACCTTTTTTTCCTTTTTTCTTTTTTTTTTTTTTTTTTTTTTTGCGAAAGAGTATGAGATAGAGAGTGAAAAAGGGAATAAGGACGGAGGAATTGTTGACTAACCAAGACAAGATATTTTAGATTGAACTCATAAATGTAGTTATGCAGCAGAAAACAATTTTCAACCTAGATGAGGATTCTGAGAAAATCACTTATTTAATTGTTTAATGGAGTAATAAAATGATTACTTAATTTCGAAGCAACAAGCTCACAGCCTCTTTTTAACTATTTAAGATTACATGTAGTTAGTATTTGTCTTATTCAAAGAATTTAATGCCAGGACTGAACTAAGTGAAACGTGTCTTATGAGTTATCCTCTAAATAATTTGATTACTCAAGTACTCTTCCATACTAGTAATATATATATATATATATATATATATTTGGCATTGACGTATGATTAGGTGTTTAAGTTCCAAATCAAATAGGTTGATATTATGATTGTATCTAGGCCTCCCACGCAGTGTACCCACTTGGAGCAAACATTACCAAATTTAGAAGCATCAAAATCTGGTCTCCATTGAAGTAAAATCTCAAATCAATAGAAGAAACTTATTTTTTTGATTACTAGTACAAGTTAATGGAGACAGAGTACACAATTGGAAATAATGCAATAACTGGCAAGAAACAAAAATGTCCTCTCATATTCTTTTGGACAAGACAAGATTATCCAATTTTATTTTTTTTTCATTTAATTATTCATTCAAAATTATGTGACATGCATGACATGATAAATACCGTTTGATTGATTACTCACAAGTGTCCAATGACCACGCCACATTATTACAACACATGAAATTGTTAACAGTAGCCCTTTTGTTTTGATAAGTACATAGTTTGGTCGCCATAAACCAATAAAAAAAACACAAACGAGCTTTTTCATAATTAAAATTTAGACAAGATAGAATGACTAATACCAAAACAAATTATACGCAACTAATTAATAACTAGTATTTTCGGAGGGTAGTTCTGGAACAATGGATTCCAAGGTTACATACAATGGTCGGCGGGCGTGGGCAGTTGATTTGTTAGTTCTGACTTTGGAATGCTCTCTTGATGTTAACCTTAACGTAACTGGCAACACCAAACACATGACAGCACCATGCTTGTCATAATGTCGTTAATGGTAGATTAGTTGATGTGATATAGTGTCTAGTGTTCACATGACTTATTTGAATTATTTCACTAAAAAAATGCTCAAGGACCGTATTGTATAGAGCATCTCTAATGACAACAAAGAATGTAACACTTGATATGTATTGATAATATTGTCAAAAATTAATATCAAGGATGTGTGTTACAACGGTAACATATTTTTAAACTCTTCATAACATCAATTATCAATTACTTTTTCTCCGTCTTGTCTATCTGTCTCTCTTGAGTACATGTAACGAAATTTTATTGGTTTATGTGGATCCAACGAATGAACTACTCACAACTTAAAGAACACTCCAAATTTCCAGTATCTCTAAAATTCTCATGTGTTTTCAAGAGTGTATTTATTGAAGTTAGTTTTGTAATAGTACATGAATAGGAGGAAAGCTTATCTTATTCAATATGCAAGATGGCTTTATATACAGCCATATAGAAAGTAACAGAAGAGCGAATACAATGCTATTCCACATAAACGTGGGTCATAGCCAAAGAACAGGTCAGTTCCCTGATTTCCAGGGATTATTAATAACAGAAATTGAAATACTAAGTCAACAGCTAAACTTTCGTAACATTCCCTCCCTTAAACTGATGACTCTGTCTTCAGTTTACTTCCTGGATCCTGACAAACACCCAGCATCATACGCAGCTTCTCAAAAACAACTCTTGTCAAGGGTTTGGTCATAATATCAGCTAGTTGCTCTTGAGTACGACAATGCAGCAAAGTCACAACTCCATCTCGAGTCAGATCACGAAGAAAATGATAGCGAACATCGATATGTTTGCTTCGACCGTGCATGACAGGATTTCTTGAGAGCTTAATAGTAGAACTATTATCACAGTATACCACCGTAGCTCCAGTAGAGACATGATTAAGCTTTTCTAACATTCTTCGCAACCACACGGCCTGACAAGCACAAGAGGCAGCAGCAATGAATTCAGCTTCAGTGGTGGAGAGTGTGACTACAGGCTGCTTCTTTGAGGACCATGATACAGCTCCAGAGCTTAGCAAAAAAGCAAAGCCGGATGTACTTTTCCTATCCTCCAAATCGCCTGCATAATCACTGTCGGTGTAGGCAAGAAGCTCTTTATTGCCACCTTGTTTATAAAAAATTCCATATGTAAGTGTCCCCTTGATATAACGGAGCACTCTCTTAACAGCTTGGAGGTGGATTTCTGTAGGATGTGCCAAGTACCTACTAAGCAAACTAACAACAAACATAATATCAGGTCTGGTAGATGTTAAGTACATCAAACTTCCTACCATTTGCATGTACAAGGTGCTGTTCACTGTCCTGCCAGCAGAGTCTTTCACCAACTTGAATCCTGGAACAATAGGATTAAATACAGCATTGCAACCAGCCATATTAAACCTTTCCAACACCTCCTGGGCATACTTCTTTTGACCAAGAAAAATACCATCAGCTCGCTGTAGAACTTCTAAACCAAGAAAATATCGCATTCGTCCAAGATCCGTCATATCAAATTCCTTCATCATGGAATGTTTAAAAGAGCTGAACAAAGTCTCATCATTTCCAGTAAAGATGAGATCATCTACATAAAGACACACAAGCAAGAAAGTACCTTGTGAAGATTTTTTGAGAAACAAAGTATGCTCATAAGGACATTTCTCAAAACCTTCCCTCAGAAAGTAAGCTTCAATGCGACTGTACCATGCCCGTGGAGCTTGCTTCAATCCGTACAATGCTTTTCGTAAACGATACACCTTCTTTTCTGCTCCTTTTACCACATACCCAGGGGGTTGCTCAATATACACCTCTTCATTTAACTCACCATGAAGAAATGCAGACTTAACATCTAATTGAAACAGAGACCACCCTTTTTGAGCTGCTAGAGCAAGTACCAGCCGTATTGTGTCCATGCGAGCCACAGGTGCAAAGACCTCCTTGTAATCCACTCCATGTTGTTGCGTGTACCCTTTGGCGACAAGGCGAGCCTTGTATTTGTCGACTTCCCCATGCTCATTGAGCTTAGTCTTGTATACCCATTTCACCCCAACTGTTTTTGCGCCACAAGGAAGATCTGTGAGGTCCCATGTATTATTTTTCCGAATAGCTTCAATTTCGGAGTCCATGGCACATCTCCATTTGGCACTTTGAGCTGCATCCACATAGGATAAAGGATCCTCATTAACAAATAGAGCAAAATTACCTTGATGATCATCATCAGAGAAGCCTTCGCCACTGTCATAGTCACGCATCCAGATTGGTGGGTGTCGAGGACGCCTTTCAGCAGGATTGGAAATGGAATCAGCAGTTGTGTGTTCTTCGGCAGCTTGATGCTCCAGACTCTCCTCATGAAATCCTCCATGATTATCAGTACTAATGGATTCATTGCCACCAATCCCACCTGAATTGTTTTCTATGGCTTCATTCTGGGCATTGTTGTTGCTGTCTTCATCTATATCACTCCAATCAAGAGATGCTTGAATTGCTTCAGCATGACAATTATCCCAAGGCCAACTTTCCTCTTCATTAAAGATAACATCACGACTGATAAGCACCTTTTGAGAGAGTGGATCATACAAGCGATAGGCTTTGGACTCCTCGCTGATGCCCATCAAAACACATTTTATGCTCTTACTATCCAATTTCGTGCGTTTGCTATCTGGAACATGAGCATAAGAAAGACACCCAAACACACGAAAATGAGCAACAGATGGTTTAGTGCCACTCCATGCCTCTTCTGGAGTTTTATTCCGAACTGCAAATGTAGGACTTCTGTTGAGAACATGTACTGCCCAGTTGACAGCCTCGGGCCAAAAAGTTTTGGGAACTTGTCTACTGGTGAGCAGACTTCGGACCATGTTCATGATTGTCCGATTTTTCCTTTCGGCCACTCCATTTTGCTGAGGAGTGAAGGTCGCGGTGAGTTGACGATGTATCCCATTGGTTGCACAGAATTCAAGAAACTCATTTGAGGTGAATTCCCCGCCTCGATCAGTTCGCAAACCCCGGATATAAGTGCCAGTTTCTTTCTCAACCTTTGTTTTGAAAAGTTGGAACATTCTCTTGTGACTGTTGGAGATAGGAGAAATTGGCCCACATATGTCCGAATGAAGGAGCTGAAGTGGCTGCGATGCTCTCCACATACTTTCTCTCGGAAAGGAACTTCTGTGTTGTTTTCCCAGCACACAATCTTCGCATAACAGGCTGGAACATTGCAGCTGTGGCAACCCAAGAACCATCTGTTTTTGCTGTAGAGTTTTGAGGCCTCCAAAACTTAAATGGCCATACCGACAGTGCCAGAGATAATCCAGATTTTGTATAGGAGTAAGAAAACAATGTTGATCTGGAAGTTGAATCTTGGCAAGAATGAGAAACATCCTATTGAGAGACATGGCTGTGTCGATAATAAGACCTCTCTCGGGGTGGTACACCTTACACTTGTTATATTGAAATAAAATTGCTAAACCTTTCTCCTGCAGTTGGCCAATGCTTAAGAGATTGTTTTTCAATTCAGGAATATAAAATACCTCTGTAATAACTTGAGAAACATGATTAACTTGGAGATGAATGCGGCCTTTTCCCATTACACCAATGCTGGAGTTGTCGCCCAGCTTTACAGTCTTGCGAAAGTTCTCATCCAATTCAGAAAAGAATTCCTTGTATCCGCACATATGGTTACTACAGCCCGAGTCTAAGAACCATGCCGCTTCATCATGTGCTTTCTCGACATGAGCCATGAGAAGCAGCTCCATTGTGCAGTTGTCAACTTCAAGAGTATCAGATTCCTTGTTCTCCGCAACATCAACATATGCCATGAGAAGTAGCGGTTCAGAGGTCTCAGCAAAATGGGCTTGTTGCTCCTTTTCCTTGCCCTTCTTTGGACATTCATACTGAAAATGGCCAAGGTCATGACAATAAAAACATTCAACAAGTGATTTGTTAATACCTTGTCTCCCACGCCCTCGTCCCCTACCGCGAAAGACACTTCCACCACGACTTGGTTTGCCAACACTGTTGTCATGGGTAACCTTTAATGCTTGCTCTTCCACAACGTGTCCTTGCATGCGCTGTTCATGAACCAATAGGCTGCTTTGCAATTCATCAATGGACATAGTGTCCAAGTCTTTGGACTCCTCAATGGAGCAAACCACATAGTCAAACTTTGAAATCATAGAGCGTAGGATCTTTTCAATAACAGTAACATCAGTCATCGGTTCACCATGAAAACGCATTTTATTAGCAATAGTGAGAGTACGAGCAAAGTAGTCAGATACGGTCTCACCTTCCTTCATATGAAGGATCTCAAAATCCTTACGAAGGGCCTGCAACTGTGCACGTTTGACCCTTGCATTCCCTTGAAACTTTTTCTTCATAGAATCCCAGACTCCCTTCGAAGTCTCCTTGTCCAAGATAGTCTCAAGGATTGAACGATCGATGGCCTGAAAGAGATAATTCTTTGCTCGTAAGTCTTTCAATCTCTGATCAGCCACCCCCTTCTTTTGTTCATCCGAGAGAGCAACATCCTCTGCTGCAGCAGAAACTCCAGTCTCAACTACCTGCCAGTATTCTTTGGAGCGAAGGAAATTCTCCATCAGCATGCTCCAATGATCGTAGTGCCCATCAAACCGTGGAATTGCTGGTTGAACAAAACTTCCCTCAGTTGTCATCTTTAGCTGCGGCTACAAGATTAAAAAAAACTTCGATTCAGGTCCGGTTATGCTTCGATACCAAATATTGAAGTTAGTTTTGTAATAGTACATGAATAGGAGGAAAGCTTATCTTATTCAATATGCAAGATGGCTTTATATACAGCCATATAGAAAGTAACAGAAGAGCGAATACAATGCTATTCCACATAAACGTGGGTCATAGCCAAAGAACAGGTCAGTTCCCTGATTTCCAGGGATTATTAATAACAGAAATTGAAATACTAAGTCAACAGCTAAACTTTCGTAACAGTATTTCACTCATTGTAGAGTTTTAGTACTCTAAAAAATTAAAATTTTGTATGTATATTTTTAAAAAAACACAGAAAAATACCAGAACTTTCTTGCTGACGTGGAAATAAATCATAATACTATAATAATTTTGATAGTCGGTAGTGTGCCTTCTTTTCTTCTTCTTTATTACAAATTTGGATACGTGCATGTTTGCACGTTTCCATCTTTGTACGTATCATGGAGGATAATGTGATGGGGAATCTTCTATGCCGTCTGATTAATATATTCTTTTTTTTCTTTTTAAGTGGTAGTCCAGAATTAAGACATTTCCTTTATGATATAATCAAAGTAAGGCAAATAAAGTAGGATCGAGAACTGAATCAATCCACACAAAAAAGCTAAAAAAAAAACATTTTTACAGTAGATTTATCGGGGTACAGAGAGTGTGCATTTATGGATCTTCTTGGGTCAGTTTGCGACACCTTTTTTTGAGTGTTTTTTTAGAAGAAAAAAAAAATCAAAGCGAGGTGAAAGCCAGAAAATTCTATTTATATAAGTTATAAGAACAATAACTATTTAGCGAAATAAAAATCAAATTAAAGTTAATTCTAAACAAAAATAGAACAGAAAATCTATGGTCAATGAATCGTGAGAGGAGACATGTCGTACGGTAAACATACAGGTGTGCGAATAGAGAAGAACCGCGGACCGACCGTGTTCAGGTAATCGCGCGAGCACTCGTGCGGATGGCGCGAGCTCGAATGATTTTTTTTAATTATTATTATTAATTATTTTATTTGTTTTCTATATGTGGTGTAGATGCATAATATAAATACACGTACACCCACAGTGCTGTCTGCCTCCCTCACGTTTTGTATTCGGATATCGGCGCCGGAATTTGATCAGAATTACACAGGTACGTATCTAGCTTTGATTGATGTGTCCCTACATGTAATTGGTTGTAGATCTAATTATCAAAATGTTTACATTTGCAGAAGCAGGAGAGAGGAGAACATCAACTTATCGACCATGTCACTGCCGGCGCAGACGGAGGTTGCGAACAATAACCTAGGAAAGCGAGCTTCGAAGAACAGGAACTCTAACGTATTACTCTCCAATGTTGAAATCGAATTAATTCTAAGTTTAACTACATGACTCAGTTCTTTGTTTTTGGACCACGGTGACTGATTGATTTGCTGTTTAGTGGACAAAACAGAGCAGAAGAAGAGCGAGTCTGAAGTGGCGGGGACTGGAGATGGCCATAAAGAGGACTCGCAGTCGCAGAGCCTCTTCCAAGAGTCTTAGTATTGAAGTAATACTCCGATAGTCCGATTTTCAAATTTAGCTTCTATCGTTCAACTTCAATTTTGAGTATTTGTTCGATTGATTTGGGGATTTTTTATTTTTTTTTACAAAACAGGAAATAAATGCAAATCTTAACCTCTTCGAGGCGGAAATGGCAGAAAGGAAGCCTCAACGAGGCTCATCGGAGAAAATATTAGCGGATTTCCAACGCCTGGAACGAGACGTGGCAGACCTGAGAGGACGAAAGCGTTCGGAGGCAGAGCATCAAAAAAAGACGTTCAAGGCGTTGGAGGAAGAGGAAAAGGACATTGCTCGGAAGAGAGCAATCAACAGGGGCTTAATCCTCTTATGGTCGCGTTGCACTTGGTTTCTTTTGTTATCAGTCGTCTTGTTATCAGTCATCGGATTCAAGACATCAGATAGAGGAAGGGACAGTTTTTTCCGGCCAGTTGAAGATATACCGCCTGTTTGGTACAAAGGAAGCCAAAGCGGATCAGTTGACTGAGCCGCTTTCAGCTTCACCTGCACTAAGACTTTGTTTGGCAGAGCAGAAAATTGGATTTTCAATGCTAACGGAAATATTGTAAAAAATATATTGAGCTTAAAGCTGTAAAATATGTTGTGAGGTGTTTGGCGAATTAAAAATTGACGCTAGCTGAAATGCACTTGAATTAAAGTATTATAATATTAGATTTTATAATTTTTATATCAAATTTTGTTATTAAATTTAATATAATAAATATAATTTTATTAATAAACCTAATAAAATAATTATTTTTATTAAATATTAAATATAATGATTTTATAATAATTTATTAAATGTAATTTACTAATAAAATTAATATTACGTATAAATTTTAAATATTTTAATAATTATTTATGTAAAATTAATTAAGATAATGTGGTAAGTTAAAAAATTTAAAATAAAAAATAATGTTGTAAATATTAATAAAAAAGTAAAAGAAATTAATATTGTGATGCATGTGGCCCAACCTTTATTAAAAAAAGTAATAAAAGTGTAATCAATAAGTGAGACCCACATAAAAAATTTTGAAAAAAAAATAATGCACAACGGATCCGCTGTATAAGCTCTCATTGGGAGCTTATAAAACTCCAACAGATCCGCTGGACCCGCTGTGCCGTTTGGCACAGGGGAAGCCGGAAGCGGCGTCGCTAGCGGATCCGTTTCAGTTTCTGCTGTACCAAACAGGCAGTAAACGAGGTGCAGTGGACAGCGGATCCATTGGCACTATACCAACGGATCCGTTGCGATCTCAGAAACTCCAGATAGGAGTGTTTGTGGTTTTATATTTTTTTCCAAATTTTTTTTTTGAGAAAACAAATTAATAGGGTTTTTTTTTTTTTTTTGTTGAGAGAACAAATTAAGAGGGCTAAATAATAGTGAATTATTGAGCGAGGAGTGAGGTCTTAAGAATAAAGTATAAAGATATAATCTTACATTAAGTCAACAAGTTATATTTATCCCAATTAATTATAAGCATTGTCTTCTAAATAAATCCATCCTCAAGCATTCAATTTGGAAGGTTAATCAAACTGGTTTAGTAACTAAACATGATCATTGGAACACACCTTTTTTTCTTCTTTTAAAATTTAGGGTGAAATTTTTAAAAATTTTAAAATTGAAATCTCACTTAACAATGTAATTATGGAATTCCCATACGGAGAACATAAGAACAAATGCAATAGGACATTTTTATTAGGCCAATAAAAATCTCTCATCTATTATATAAAAAGTCAAGTCAAACATGTATCTCAACATAACCACATCAGCAAAACACAAATTCTTATACATTATCTCTTTCCATCCAATATGGAGACTAACAACATTACATGTTTTCATATTGTCCCCAACAAAACTACACCAAAACATAAAATCTCAATACAACCACATCAATAAAACACGTCTCCCAATATAATCACAAATCATATTAACAAAACACGTATTACAATACAATCACATCAATAAAATACAAAATTCAATACATTTTATTGGCCCAACAAAATTTTAAATGTGGCAGAAAACAATTTTCAACCCGATGACGATTCTGAGAGAATGACTTATTTATTTGTTTAATGGAGTAATAAAATGATTATTCACAATCACAACTACGGATTACTTAATTTCGAAGCAACAAGCTCACGGCCTATATTTAACTATTTAAGATTACATGTAGTTAGTATTTGTCTTATTCAAAGAATTTAATGCCACGACTGCCCCAAGTGAAACGTGTCTTTATGAGTTATCCTCTAAATAATTTGATTACTCAAGTACTCTTACATACTAGTACTACAGTATATATATATATATATATATACACTAATGACATACCCACGCTTTGCACGGCCTGTTTTACGAATTTTACTCATATGGATAAATAAAAAATAAATATAAATGAATAAAGAAATTAACATGCTTTAAAAATCAGTAAATAGTAAAAAATATGGCATAAAGTGTAATATTATAAATAATCAGTCACTAATTTGAAAGAGAAAAAAAAGTTCACGACTTTTCCTTCGCTTTTTAAAAATAATTTTAACAATAACCATGTCAAAGAACGATTTGGAATTGGAGCTTAAAGACAATCCCATCACCCACAAATAGTTCTCCATTTTCCCTTGCAAAGCTTCGGTTCTCTATGAATCCGAAATATCTTACAAAGCTTAGCTCCACTGAAAGGGGTTCGAACTTGCTCCAATCTCCTAACTAATGGTTTTAGATGGTGATACTAAAATCTCAGGCTTCTTCCAAAATATCTTCTCCATTTCTTCTTATATGTGAAGCTTCATACAAAGTCAAAAGCCTTGTCACATCCTGTCTAAGACTATTCATGAACTTGTCTTTTGAAAATAGCTTTTATTTTATTTTATTTTTTGGTTTTCAACACTTTTTTTTTGGTTTTTATCGGCATGCGGATTGCATACATCTTACTCATTTACCTCATCATCATCCGTTACGATCCTTCTTCCCCCAGTTACCATCCTCCTCTTCCTTTCCAAGGACAATAACTAAAGATAATGACATGCATTAAACCCATAAACAATCTATCTATTGAAGCAACCACTATTGTTTCTAATAGAATATTTTAGTGGTCTAACTACTCAATAAACCAAAAAAATACATCAGAACATGGGATTAATAGTATTGAATGGCTTTTAAATCCCATGATTTCAAAATTTCCAGAAACAAAACAAAGAAAGTCACGCAACCAATACAATTTAGGCATACAATAAAGTATATGCAGCTACAAAACTTTTCATCTCAAAATAACAACGATAAAGACAACACATTGAAGAAGGCACTTGGAGGCTTTTTTAGCCTGTTCGGGCTCCTTGCTGCCTTCCTCCGCTTATTCCGTTGCCTCTTACTTTCTCCATTGCTGAAGTAACCTGCGAAAAACATCCACTTTTGAATCACAATTTTCACTCCACTTCACTCGATGTATACGTAATTCAACATATGATTATCCATTAATTTAACACAGATTTACTCCATTAACAAAAACAACATATAAAACTTTTGCATCGGTGTTGTTTAAAGCACAAGATCATGATGATAATGTAAAGAATATAATCAAAAACGATTTGTTAGTTTTCATAACACTGACCATGGCTGAACATGGCCATGCCAAGCCACGCATCTGACAATATCGAAATGGACTTTGCTATAATGGCAGGTATCTCTACATGCCACCTGTAAGAAACCATTAATAAGAGTTTAGTACTTGAATCATATTTTTTGGTCGAAAAAATGCCAATGAGATATCAGACTCAATTTTGCAATCAATATCTTTTATTGAAGTGGGAAACACCTATATAGCTATTACATTGGTTTACAATCAATGATCTACGTAATTACAATCTCTATCAAAGTCACTATCAAAGTCAACAATTGAGGCATCAATTAGTCAACAATTGAGGCATCAATTATGAACTTAGACAAATCAATATTGATTGCCGAATCTTCAATTAAGGAAAGTCTTCAATCAATATTGAGTTTGTCAATAAAGTCTTCAATCAATAAAGTAAATCTTGGGTAAATCTTTGACTCTATTCAACACTCCCCCTCAAGGTGGTGCATAGACATCGTATATGCCCAGCTTGACAAGTGAATCAGCAAACACTGAATTTGACACTCCCTTGGTTAACACATCAGCCAACTGATCTTCGGTCTTCATATACGGAACTTCAATTATTTTTTCTTCTAGCTTTTCATACACGAAATTCCTATCAATTTCCACATGTTTAGTCCGATCATGTTGCACTGGGTTCTCAGCAATTTTAATTGCTGACTGATTATCACAATACAATTTCATTGGTCTTTTAATTGACAAACTCAGCTCCCCCATAAGCCGTTTGAGCCATAACAACTCACAAATACCTTTCACCATTGCTCTGTATTCGGCTTCTGCACTAGACAATGAGACAACTTTTTGCTTTTTACTTCTCCAAGTAACCAGATTTCCTCCAACAAAAGTTAAATACCCAGTGGTTGATCTTCTTCGGTCTCCTTTACCTGCCCAATCTGAGTCGGTATAGCCCCATACGTCTGCATGCCCATTCTTAGAAAAAAGTAAGCCTTTTCCCGGTGCAGATTTTAAATATCTCAGAATTCTAATAACTGCATCCATATGTTGTTTACCAGGATTGTGCATAAATCTACTCACAACACTGACCGCATATGCAATATCTGGCCTCGTATGAGACAAATAGATTAAACGCCCAACTAACCTTTGATATCGTAATTTGTCTATTGAAGTTTGATTCGAAGACTCTTCCAATCCATGATTTTGTTCCATAGGAGATCCAATTGGCTGACATCCAAGCATACCAGTTTCTGTTAATAAGTCAAGCACATACTTTCGTTGGGATAAAAATATGCCTTGCTCAGAACGAACAACTTCAATGCCCAAAAAATATTTTAATCCTCCCAAATCCTTCATATCAAATTCAGTTGACAAATAGTCTCTCAGTTTACGCATTTCTTCAGAATCGTTGCCTGTCACTACCATGTCGTCAACATAAATAATGAGAGCCGTTAATTTATCACCAACTCTTTTCAAAAATAAAGTGTGATCTGCATTACTTTGCTTATAGCCGAATCTTCTCATAGCAAGTCGGAATCGACCAAACCAAGCTCGAGGAGATTGTTTCAACCCGTATAAGGCTTTCTTCAGTTTACACACGACACTTTGATCACCTGGAGCTTCATATCCTGGGGGCAGAGACATATAAACTTCTTCTTGTAGCTCACCATGTAAAAAAGCATTTTTTACATCATATTGTTGTAGAGGCCAATCAAAATTTGCAGCTAGGGATATTAGGACTCGAACCGTATTAATTTTTGCAACAGGAGCAAACGTTTCCTGATAATCAACCCCATACGTCTGGGTGAATCCTTTAGCCACAAGCCTAGCTTTATACCTATCAACCGAACCATCAGGCTTGCACTTGACGGTGTACACCCACCTACAACCAACAGCTTTTTTTCCTTTCGGCAACTCCACCAATTCCCAAGTTTGATTTTTCTCAAGTGCTGTCATCTCCTCAGTCATTGCAGTTGCCCATTTTGGATCCAACAACGCCTCTTGCACTTTAGTAGGAATATCTATGACAGTCATATTACTGACAAAGCTTCGGCATTCCTTTGACAGTCGGTGAGTGGATGCATACTGAGCAATAGGATATTTCACTTTTCGCACAACCTCTGGTGAAAATCTATCTGGTGGAACACCACGAGTACTTCTTGGTGGGAGTACGTATCTGTCAGCTTCAATCGAGACACAAGTATTATCACAAATATTGTTAGTATTAACATCAGACTCAATGCTTACCTCAGGAGGATCTGTACGAGGAGTATCGGGAGTGGGTACTAGCGAAGATGAGAGAGAGGGAGCTTCAGCAACAGTATCGGCAACACACAGTGGATCAGGAAACAACTCCATCCAATTTGGAGCTTCAACAACAGTATCACCACTCGGGCCCGGAAGCGTGGAATTGGGTGAAGAAAAAAACATTTCATGTTCAGAAAAGGTGACATCCATAGTAACATAGAACTTACTTGTAGGAGGATGAAAACAACGGTAACCCTTTTGTGAAGGATGATAACCGACAAATACACACTTGAGGGCACAAGGATCAAGTTTCGTGCGGAGATGTTTCTGTAAATGTACAAACACAACACAACCAAACACCCGGGGAGGAAGTGTGAGGTGCGATGGCAGTGTTACATAGGATGCCAATTTATCAAGTGGTGTCTGAAATTGTAGAACACGAGTGGGTACCCTATTCAAAAGATATACAGCTGTGGTAACAGCTTCTTCCCAAAAAACGTGGTGCCATGTGGGCTCCAATAAGGGCAGCACGTGTAATCTCCAAAATTTGTCTGTTTCGGCGCTCAGCAACACCATTCTGTTGTGGTGTATAAGGACAAGTGGTTTCATGCAAAATTCCATGAGTCTGAAAATAAGCTTGTAACTCCTGATTTACAAATTCACCACCATTATCAGATCGAAGAACTTGTAAATTAGCAGAGAATTGTGTTTTGATCATGGTATGAAACGTGCGGAAGCAAGCAGCCACATCACTCTTATGACGCATAAGGTAAAGCCAAGTCATACGAGTGCAATCATCAATAAATAATACAAACCATCTAAAGCCAGTAGAAGTAGTAACAGGGGCAGGTCCCCAAACATCCGAATGAACCAACGCAAAAGGCACAACTCTTTTATTAGAACTATCAGAATAAGTAGCACGATGACTCTTGGCCAAAACACATGTATCACACTGAAAATTGGAAGGTTCACATGTAGAAAATAAAGTAGGAAATAAATATTTCAAGTAACCAAAGGAGACATGACCCAAACGATGATGCCATAACCGAATCTGATCTTCTGATGCCTTAGATGACCCTTTTGCTGATAGAGATCGTCCCATACTAACATCTTCCACATAATATAATCCCTCTCTCTTAGTACCACGCCCAATTATCTCCCCGCTGCAGAGATCCTGAAGGAAACAAAAAGTAGGATATATTAATACTAAACAATTTAGTTGTGTAGTAACTTGTGGCACAGATAAAAGATTATTGGAAAGAGCAGGAATCAATAAAGTGTGCTCCAAGGATAATGAAGGAGTTAAGTTAACCCTTCCAGCGCCCGTAACCGGATATGAAACACCATTGGCATTGGTGACAGTAGAGCAATTTGGTAAACAAGCATCATGTAATAAGGACGCATCAAAGGTCATATGATTAGTCGCACCAGAGTCAAGAATCCAACCGGGATCTTTTTCAGAATTTGTTGCAAGAAGGGCTAGACCAACACTACCTGACTGTTGGAGAAGAGTAGGATCTACCACAGAGTGAGTGATATCAACTGGAGTAGTGGAAGCCATGGTATCCATTGAAGAAGGAGTCGGTGCCATTGGGACTGTAGGTGAGGTGCATAGCGCAACTTTACCACCTTTTCGAGCTTGTAATCGCTCTTTGTGAGCCTGCCACCACTCGGGATATCCATGCTTTTTGAAGCAAGTATCTACAATATGTTTGGTGCTGCCGCAATGAGTACATTTACCACCAGTAGGTACTGACAGTGACAAAGAACTTGTTGGAGTTCCATATTTTCGAACTGCCATAGCCATCTGAGGAACTTCTGAAGACATCATTGTATTCCGGCGAAGTTCTTCACGTCTCACAGTTGAGAAAGCATTATCAGGTCCAGGTAGAGGATTAGTACGAAGAATATCTCCCCGAACAGAATCATATATATCATCAAGCCCAGCCAAAAAAGAATAGACTCGATCTTCATCAATTTCAGCCATTCGAGTCTTAATCACATCTGGCTGAGTAAAGGTAATTGGACGACGATGATCAAGCTCCTGCCAAATAACCTTAAGATCGGAATAGTATGCAGCCACAGGTCGCCCTGCCTGCTTAGTTGTCATAGCTTTTCGAGACAGATCATACAAAATAGATTTATCAGCACCCTCAAAATATGTTTGAGACACAGCATCCCAAACATCATTTGCAGTGGGTAAACGAATAAAAAGATTCATTATATCGGCCTCCATAGAGCCAATAAGCCAGCCTTTTACAGTAGCATCCTCCATCATCCACTTGTTATATGTAGAGTCACTAACAGTAGGTTTCGAGGTCGTACCTTTGAGATATTCCATCTTTCCTCGTCCAGCAACGAACATAGTAACCACCTGAGACCAAAGAGTGAAATTTGAGCCATTCAGTTTGATCCCATAAGGAATAGAGGTTGGTTCTTGAGTTGGCGTCACCACAGGTGGAACTATAAGAGCACCGGATTCAGCCATGAGTTGTTTGTAATTTCTGGATGAGATTCTGGTTCAATGGTGCAATCGGCACCTGTTATGGACGAAGCAATCGGCTTCTGTCGGATGGTTGGAGCAGTCGGCCCCTAGTAGCTACGGTGATGGAGAGGTAGTATGTTAAGAGAACCTTGCTTCGATACCAACTGCATTTTGCAATCAATATCTTTTATTGAAGTGGGAAACACCTATATAGCTATTACATTGGTTTACAATCAATGATCTACGTAATTACAATCTCTATCAAAGTCACTATCAAAGTCAACAATTGAGGCATCAATTAGTCAACAATTGAGGCATCAATTATGAACTTAGACAAATCAATATTGATTGCCGAATCTTCAATTAAGGAAAGTCTTCAATCAATATTGAGTTTGTCAATAAAGTCTTCAATCAATAAAGTAAATCTTGGGTAAATCTTTGACTCTATTCAACAATCAGAACCCATATATGATAGGTGTAGCTGTGCTTGAAGGCTCTTGACTTGTAATTGGAGTCATCTCAAAACCCATATCTCTCAAACAAATTGATCTAATATCCCCAGATGGAGATATCAAAACTGGCACAAAAGAAGCACCCTACACGGAGATGCATTATTTGAACCGAAATCACAGCAAAATTTTGAGAACGGAATTATTCCACAGTGCATGAATCACTAAAAATCAATCTACTAAATTTCAAATGTCAAATATTAAGAAGAAAATAGTTGCATGTTAAGCAACAAATACTAAGAATATAAAACCAGAAACTAAAATATATAAATAAATATAATAAAATTTTCAAAAAAGAGGAAAGTAATTATCTAAGGTTTCAACTCAAGAAAATCTCGAATGATATAGATAAGAACACAAAGATACATATATCGACAGCTAGGTGTGTTGAACTACCATCAGATATAAACATTGCCTATAACTCCATTGACAGTCAAATATATCTTCTAGGAACATATTTAACTACTATATTCGTCCGAGGTCCATCTTCTCTAATAGAAAATATTTATGACCATATCACATTAGTGTGTTTGCTTGCTTTTGATATAACCCTAATGATGATTATGTAAAGAATATAGTCAAAAACGATTTGTTTGTTTTCACAATACTGAACATGGCCATGCCAAGCTATGCATATGAAAGTATCGAAATGGACTTTACTATAATGGCAGGCATCTCTACATGCCACCTGCAAGAAACCACTAATGAGAGTTTAGTACTTAAATCAGTTTCTTAGTTGAAAAAGCCAATGAGATATCAACTTTTCAGGTCATACCAGGTACAAAAGATCACATAATCTATTGCTTGCCATGCTAGGTAAAATAATATATCACAATTTTGTACAGTTCAAAAATAAGATCGATAATCGTATTCTCCTTTTATTTTTGTTTCTTGATTTTTATGATCTCGCCATCAATGTCAATTGAATAAAAGTATTGTGGGTATCTTCCTCTAAATTAAGAGAGATATACTTATTATGATACCAATATCACAGACCAATTAAATCCTATAGGCTATAGCCTCTGCAATATCTTACTGCTCATATGATATCAAATTTGTTGTGAAAACACAGATTTTATGGAGCAAAGGATTTGTACGTAATCAAAAGTAATAATAGAAACCTATTGTAGAACCCAAATAATAATTCCACCATCCTCGACAATGCCTGTCCATCCAACTGGCGTCCTTAATTAAGAGCATCCGTATCCACCACAGGCGCACCAAGTATGTTGTTTTGGGCCAGTATTTCCAATGCCTCAGCTAGATTGCTAACCTAATCTCAATCACTGTTCTCTTCATTCAGAATTAGAAATTTGATTTGCATGAAAAGCACACTCACAGAGTCTGGTTTTGTAACATTAATACTAATTTTGCTTTTGTTGATTCAAAGGACCCAACACCAGTAGAGTATGAAGCAACACATATTAATAGGTTTAAATTGCAAACAACAATGCACATGGAAAATAACACAGGGATAAATCACTTATAGAGTCAACCCAACCAAATGGAACTTCATTCATTTATTGACTTCCGATGAAAATACCTAAGGAAGCCAAGAAGCAAGAAGAAGAAACAGTCGATGCTGCATGAATGCTTCATGTAACATTTGCAGAATCCAAAGCAACAATGAGAAAGGAAATCAGGGATAAAGACTCAGAATAAAATTAAATTTACAAAATAGTTTTTAAACTGAAGAAATCGAAGGTCACAAACTGATATCTTAGGGAAGAGATCAATCTCTATCCTAGAATACCAAGATGAAATTATATCATAGGAAAGCGGGAAAGAGGGGTTATTCTGGAGGATTCAAAAGCTCCTCACACTTTGTTGTATCCTACTCAATCTGGTATCCTTTGCTATTTCCTTCTAAGTTCCCATAAGCAAATGGCATGGCTGACAAAGCCTTTTATCCACAATGACAATGATGTACGCCAACACCGATTAGAAACCTCATGTAGCTAATAAAACCATGACTGGTAAGCATCCCAAGGATAAGAAAACAAAACCATGCAACCCGTTTCAGAACATTGTGCTAGAAGTGATTGTTTAATAACTAATCCATTTGACTATAAAATAGGGGGTCATGGATTGGAATGTATCACCTGGCCTAATAAAATCAGATAGACCAAAATCAATTATCTTCATTGGAGCATTGTCCTCCAGTCATCCCTTTTGGTAAAAAGCAAATTCTGCCAAGCGCTAGACCGGTGTACATGCCTCATGCTAGACTGATTTTCCTGTTTCTCCTGGTCCTGGATGAACACATTAAACAATCTCATTCCTTTAGGGAAGTTTGTGTTGATACGATCAGCAAATGAAGAATCGTCATCTGAATAAACCTGGACAAATATAGAACCGAGTGGGAGAATCGTAAAGGTCATCTGAATTTAATTGAATTTACTTTTTTTTTGAAATTATTTTTTTTCCTCTCTGATTTTTTTTTCCCTCTCTGATTTCGTGTTGTCATGAATTGCAGAGAAGCATCCGTGAGCCTCCATTTTATATATATAGATTGATGATTGATATGTATGGCATTGACATATGATTAGGTGTTTAAGTTCCAAATCAAATAGGTTGATATTATGATTGTATCTAGGTCTCCCACGCAGTATACCCACTTGGGGCAAACATTACCAAATTAGAAGCATCAAAAATGTCTCCATTGAAGAAAAATCTCAAATCAATTAAAGAAACTTCTTGTTCTTCTTTTTTATTAGTACAAGTTAATGGAGATAGAGTACCCTATAGGAAATAATGCAATAACTGGCAAGAAACAAAAATGTCGGCTCCGTTTGGTAGAGCGGTTGTGTAGATTTTCAACGCTAACTGTTAAGATAAGCCATGAGTTGTTTGGTAGAGCTGTTAACTATTGTTAGCGGTTAAGTTGTCTAAAATATATTTTGTTTGTATTATTATTAGGTAAAACTTATAATTACTTTAATTTAATATTTAAATAGTAATTTAATATGTATAATATAAATGAAAAAATATATTTAAATACAAAATATTTAAATATATAATATAATATAAATAAATAAATTTATTATTATAAATAAATAAATAAAATTTATTATAAATATCAAATATAATTATTATAAATATCAATTACATGTGGATAAATATAAATTATTATTAATTTATAAGTATATATAATAGTACATTATATAGTTTATCAAGATTTACATTTAAATATTATTTAAATGTAAAGCACGTGGGTCCCACCATTTTAAATAATAAAACAAAATAAAAAGTAAACTTTGCAGGTGGGACACACGTTAAAAAAATTTTAAAAAAAACTTTGCAGGTGGGGACCCACCACCCTTGAAAAAGCTCCCATTTGGATCGTTACCGCCCCGTTTTGAGGGTGATAACGGCCAACTTATTCATGCTGTTTGGCACAGCGGTCTCGTAAAGCGGAACCGTTAACAGTCCCATTTTGGGACCCACCATGCCAAACAGGCACGTCATCTCGTATTCTTTTGGACAAGACAAGATTATCCAATTTTATTTTTTCTATTCAATTATTCATTCAAAGTGTTTTGACACGCATCACATGATAGATACCGTTTGACCGATTACTCGTAAGTGTCCAATGACCACAACACATGAAATTGTTAACAGTAGCCCTTTTGTTTTGATAAGTACATAGTTTGGTCGCCATAAACCAAAAAAAAAAAAAAAACGAGCTTTTTCATAATTAAAATTTAGATAAGATAGAATGACTAATACAAAACAAATTATACGCAACTAATTAATAATTAGTATTTTAAGAGGGTAGTTTTGAACAATGGCTTCCAAGGTTAGCATGGATGTCTCTCATTGCAGAACATGAAGACATTACATACGTGGTCGGCGGGCAGTTGGGGATAGGGGGTTGGAATTAGTCCAGCCGATTCCATCAAATCTCCACCATTCAATGCATGGTTGCATTGATTTGACAACATCACATCCTATGATTCAATGGTGTAGATTTGATGGAATTGACTGGATTAATTTCAGCCAATCTTTTTCCGGACAGTTGGTCGTTAGTTCTGATTTTGGAATGCTCTCCTAATGTTAATCTTAACATAACTGCAGCACCAAACACATGACATCACCCCGCTTGTCATAGTGTCGTTATTGTAGATTTTAGTTAATGTGATGGTGTCCAGTGTCCACATGATTTGTTTGAATTATTTCACTAAAAAAAATGATGAGTGAGAGTATTGTATAGAGCATCTCCAATGATAGCAAAGAATGTAGCACTTGATATGTATTGATAGTAGTGTCAAAAACATATCAATGTGTGTGCTACAACGGTAAACACATTTTCAAACACTTCATAACACCAACTATCAATTACTTTCCCTCTCTCTTTCTCTCTCTTGAGTACACATGGCGAAATTTTATTGGTTTATATGGGTCCAACAAATGAACTATTCACAACTTAAAGAACACTCTAAATTTCAAGTGTCACTAAAATTCTCATGTGTTTTCAAGAGTGTATTTCACCCATTGTAGAGCTATGGAATTCCAAGAAATCCAAGTTTTGTATATATGTTATTTAAAAAACAACAAAAGAAAAATAGGAGAACTTTCCTGCTGACGTGGAAATAAATATAATACTTTAATAATTTTAAATAATAAAAAAAACAGAGATATTAAAAGCTCGCGATCCAAGTTGGTAGAGGCATTGGTGACGTTAACCTAGTCGTAGGTAGGACCAAAACACATCTTTGCTTTTGATTTAGATTTTTTTTTTGATGCGTCTCTATCTAAAATTGACTGAACATGCATGCATATGTGTTCTGTAAAGTATTTGTCATGGACGTAAAAAGCCCGTAGGTTGTACGCCAGCCATACGTAGCTTGACCTGTGACGGCTGCAATGAATGCTTTACCGAAATTCCTTGTCAGCGTAAGTGGCGACATGGACGAGTGTTATATGTGCCGTTTGTGTTATCGAGTATTTTTTTCTTTGATAGGAATATATAGAGATGCAAAATGGGTCAGCCCGGAACGGCCCACATGAGGCCCATCTGTTATGTGGGCCAGGCCTGTCCGTACATCAACTAACACAGGCTGGCCAGCATGTTTGGGCCCGAAACTCCCAACACGCATAGTAACCATGCAGTCATGCACAGGGTTAGGTGGGCCTTGCATACGTAGATCATCTCCACTACAGTAGTAGTCCGTACTGGAGTGGGAACCCCGGCCCAGCCCGTGTAACCGGTAAAGGCCGGGCCTAACACGGCCGTTGAGTAAAGTCATGGGCCCCCGGCCGAATGGCGTCTTTATGAATATAGGGACAGGGTTGGTCAGGAATATTTTGAGGAAAGTGTAGATGGTGTGCTTTTGGACGGTGTGTATAGCTGTACAAATTTAGACTTCTGTGTGACTTGAATCTTCGATGCCACCTAACTAATATATTCTTTTCTTTTCTTTTGAAGTGGTCGTCAAGACTTAAGACGTTTACTTTATGATACAATCAAAGTAGGGGAAATAATGGAGGATTGAGGACTCTGTGTCTATCCACAAAAGAAGCTAAAAAACATGTTTACGATAGATATGTACTCTAGATTTCAACAAGGCTAATACTCTTCCTTTTCACAAGTGTTAAATTTTCAATAAATAGACGTAAACGCAAAGAAGACCAACCAAAATCACTTTTTCAAAATGAGTAGAACAGTTATAAGGGCTTCTACACGTATGACGGTGTCTGATCACTAGTTGGTTATCATTCATGTATTTTTATCCGGGGCATGGTTCGAACTTTGTGGATGGCATTTGTGTACAATGATGCAATTGTATATGTATGAGTGAGTGTGTGATGTGCCAGATAAAAAAAAAAAAAAAAAAGAAGAGGTATAAGTGCTTCTGAATCAAACGACGTATCTCACAATGGCAAGCGTGTTCAAATACATACATGGATACATACAAAGGTGCGTTTGGTATAGGGGTAAAAATTTAGAGGTATAACTTGTTACCCATGTAAATGTTACAAGGGTAATAACAATTATGGAGAATAAGTGTTACCCTTGTTTGGTAAAGAAGGGTAAAATTTACCCAAGTATTCATTACTCTTGTTTGTTACGACTATACATTACTGGTGTAATACCATTACTCTTGTTTGTTATTATTGTAATGAACCAAACTAGAAAAAAATGAGATTATGTTTTTTATTGTTACGACTATCATGTACCAAAATTTTAAAAATATAGATACATATGCATATATATACACACACCCCCAGACATATATATATATATATATATATATATATATATAACAACAATCGTTAACAATTTCAACAAAATAATTTGATAACAGTCAAATCCATGACAAAGACGTAACACAAGAGTAGGGGTCACCATTTGACCCGCGGGCCTAGGTCCGAGCCCGGCCCTGCCCGACACCTTGGGCAGGCATGGGCTCCATTTTTTGGGTTAGCCCAACCCGAAGCCTGACACCTCGGGTCAATTTTGGCCCAACCCGAGCCCAACCCAACCCAACCCAAACCCGATATTATTTATTTTTATATATATATAATATGCATATATTTATATTTATATGTATATATGTATGTGTATTATATATATATGTGTGTGTGTGTGTGTATATAATACATAGACAGCGCATATGTATATATATATGTGTCTGTGTCTGTGTATATGTATGTGTATTATATATATATGTGTGTGTGTGTGTGTGTGTATATGTATATATGTATATATATATGTGTGTGTGTGTGTGTAATACATAGACAGCGCGTATGTATATATATATGTGTCTGTGTATATGTATATATGTGTATATGTATGTGTATTATATATATATATAATACATACATGGACAGTGCATATGTATATATATATGTGTCTGTGTATATGTATATATGTATGTGTATTATATATGTATATATATATATATATATGTATATATGTAGACAGACAGTGCATATGCATATATATGTGTGTATGTGTATATGTGTGTATATATATATACAGGAATTCTCCTATGTGGACCAAAAAGTGTGGACAAGTTTGTGGACCAAAATCCAATAGTTGTAATCAATCACAACATAAGTGGGGACCACACATTTATTATGGGACCCACCACATCTATGGTTGAAAAACAAGTCCACAAACTTGGTCCACACTTTTGGTCCACATAGAAGAATTTCTGTATATATATATGTATATATATACATAGACAGTGCATATCTATATATATGTGTGTGTATGTATATGTGTATATATATATATATATGTGTGTATATATACACAGACAGTGCATATGTGTGTGTGTGTATATATATATATATGTATATATAATTTATGGGATTTTAGAATTTTTTATTTAAATGAGTAATAAGTTGGAGTAAAACTTCTCATTACTTTTTATTACCCAGGTCCCCCCACTAATAAACTTTATGTGTAAAAAATAAGCTCAATTACTAAAATTTATTACAGGAGTAAAAGTTATACTAACATAACAAACACAAGTAAACTTAAAATTTAATTACCCTTGTAACTATTACACCCCATTACCCTCGTACCAAACGCACCACAAGTGTTTGTATTTTGTAAAGGCAAGTTTTGACGAGGTGTACGGACAGGAAAACCAAAAAAAATAGCTCATATCGCAAGCATGACGTCAGAACCACGGAACCCACTGTGTTGTCGCGCGATAACTCGTGCTGGGCGCGCGAGGCCTTAGGCATCGTTTTTTTATTTTTTATTATGTTATTTGTTTTCAATCTGTAGAGTGTAGAGTGTGGACACTATAAATAAGAGAGTCTCCCTTTCAAAATGTGTACATTTGATTCGAAAAAGCAAGAGAAAGGAGAAATTCAATTTATCGACCATGTCACCGCCGGCGCAGACGGAGATTGCTAACAAAATCCTAGCAAAGCGAGCCTCGAACAACCGGAACCGTAAGGTAATTGTATGCACTTTGTGTTTAATTTCGCAACTGAGTGCTCTGTTTTTGGAGCAAGATGTGACTGATTGGTTTGCTGCTTAGTGGGCAAAACAGAGCAAAAGAAGTGGGAGTCTGAAGTGGCGGGGACTGGAGATGGCCATAAAGAGGGCTCGCAGTCGCAGAGCATCCTCCAAGAGTCTTAGTTTTGAAGTAATTCTCTCCCGTTTTAGAAATTCAGCTTCTACCGTTCGACTTTCACAAATTGATTTGGGTTTTTTTCTTTTTCTTTTTTGCAAAACAGGAATTAACTGCGGATCTCAACCGGTTGAAGGCGGAAATGGCAGAAAGGAAGCCTCAACGAGGCTCATCGGAGAGAGATATTATGAGGGTAATTAATTAGTCTGTGATTTTACATAGATGGCCAATTAACACTCACAATCTCATCGATTGATGATTTAATTTGATTTCAAAAAACAGAAAAGATTAGCGGATCTGCAACTCCTGGAACGGGGCGTCGCAGCCCAGAGAGGACGAATTCATTCAGTGGCAGAGTATCAAAACAAGGTGTCGAAGGCATTGGATGAAGTGGCGACGAGGCTCCTCAACGAGGGGCTTAATCCTCTTCCGGCCACCGTACTCCCTGGGTTAGTTTCCTTGTGTGTTTCCCATTTATGATTTATGTGTATGTTGGTGGCCGGATTTTTAATTCATGTTGCTTTTCTTATGTCTGTCTTGTTATCAGTCATCGGATTCAAGATGAGATCGAGAAGGAGCCAGTTTTTTCCGGCCAGTTCAAGATACAGAGGCTGAGAGGGGTTCTAAGTTTTCTTATACAAAGCTTTTTGTATAATTCCAGCAAATTCAGTTTCGGATTTTTGGGTAAATTCCAACAGAGTTGAGATTGGATAAACAACAAGATTCGGCACACACCTACGATTTCAATAATGCAAATAGGGGTTTTGATGTTTTTTCATTATATAATTTTATTTTTTATTAGTATCTTTTTCTATTATGGTTCATATATGTTCATTGACATCATTGTAAGTTTCTAACTAGACACAACGTAGTATTGTACTACTATATCTATATATATGGCATTCAAGTCTGATCAGGTGTTTTAAGTTCCAAATCAAATGGGTTGATATTATGATTGAACACTCATGACTCAAAAATCTAGCTAGGCCTCCCACTTAGTGTACCCACTTGGGGCAAACAGAACCAAATTAGAAGCATCAAAATCTGGTCTCCATTGGGAAAAATAAATTCTTTGATTACTACAAGTTAATGGATACAGAGTCCCCTATTGGAATTGGAAATAATACGGTAACCGGTAAGAAACAAAAAATTCCTCTCATATTAAAAAAAGTCCGTCAAAAAAGTCCAAAAGAAACGTGAGGACAAGACCATCCAATTTTAATTTATCCATTTATATAGAATGATGTGACATGATAGATAACAGTTTGATGGATTACTTACAAAGAGTTGAATGACCACATAATTACAACACATGAAATTAATTGACAACAAACCTTTTGTTTTGATAAAGTACATAATTAATTTGGTGACGCAGCCATGAAACCAATGAAAAATACCTTTCCATGATTAGACAAGAGAGAATGACAAAATACACAAACAAATTATAGATAACTAATTAATAACTAGTATTTTCAGAGGGTAGTTTGGAACAATTGATTCCAAGGTCTACCGTTTTACGTGGATGTGTCTAATAGCAGAACATTAAGACATTATTACAAATAGTAATAATGATGACATTGCGTGTTTGAATTATTTCATTTTTTAAATTGCATAAATGAGAGTATATATTATACAAGTTTTAGATTAATATTTTTAAATAAGAAAACAGAGAGATTATCATCTCGCGACACATGGTCGGCGGGCGTGGGAGCCACCAAAACATATCACGACAAGAATCTAAATTAACAATTAAATGCATATCCATAAAGTGATAAAAATGTCTTTAAATAAATATTAAATGCATTTTTTTATTAAAAAAAAGAATATACATAAAATTACCCACTTTAACAATCCTTTTGTTTTCTTTGTTTGGTGATAAACAAAGGTTCAAATGCAAAGTTAAAAATATCTCAATCAACCTTTGAATTCATGAGGGCCATACCATTCATCCCATGGTGGAGTGAATAGCTGTCCGTGATTCATCTCCACCTGCCAACCATGGAATTTTTTGTCTAGCCACGATGTTATGCGATATTTTTATCTATAAAAACTGCCAGTGCGGCCGGTTCCCGGTTTTACCGGTACAACCGGGCTGGTTATGTACGGTTTTTAAAAATGTAGCTCAAAGCCTGTACATTTAATACTTGAATTAGTTGCTTGTCTCATACTAATTCAAAGCATTTATACCATGACTAGTGCTCCAAGTGAAACACTGAAACTTATCTATATAAGTTGTCCTATGGATGATTTGATTACTACACTAGTCTAGTAGTCTTACACAATACTACTAAATCTATCTATACATATAGCATTCTTAGGCTTTTAAGTTCCAAATCAAATATGTTGATATTAATATGCTTGAACGCCCATGACCCAAATCTATCTGTCTAGGCCTCCCACAATGTACCGACTTCGGGGCAAACATTACCAAATTAAAAGCATCAAAATCTGAGGGTCCATTGAAAAGCTCTCAATCAATAAAAGAAACTTACTACTTCTTTTTTTTCTATTTTATTACGACAACTTAATGGAGACAGAATACTCTGTTGGAAATAATGCTGTAATCTGGCAAGAAACACAAAAGTGCTCTCATGCTACCGAAATAATGAATTCAAAATGATGTGACATGCCATGACAATGATAGATAAAAGTTTGATGGATTAGTTTCCATGAGCAATCATTACACACACATTATTAAATTAATAACACCTAGCCTTACTTTGTTTTGATGAGTGCATGATTAATTTTGGTGACAAACCATATAACTAATTAATAACAGTTTGATTTCTTTAATAGCAGAACATGAATACATTTATAAATAGTAATGGTGAGATTGCGTGTTTGAAATAGTTCATTTTTTTAAAAGAAAATGCATGAATGAGAGTATTATATTTTACGTAGCTGGCAGCACCAAACCCATATCACCCACAAGAATCCAAATTAAAATTTTTAATGCATATGCATAAAGTGATAAAAAGGAAGAAGAGAATATACTTTTATATATATATATATATATATATATATATATATATCACTTTATTAAAAATTGATCACTTTTATATAAAATCGATCATAGAGAGATGAATTCTCTTATGCCCACCTAATTTATTCACTTAAAATATGTACCAAATTTTAAGTGTGTGGATAAGTGAAATGACAAGTGGTACTCACTGTTTTTGGTCTCATATATTTCAAATAAATAGTATAAATATAAACCATTATTCTACACCCGTACTTTAAACCTTATGTGAGAATTAATATATGTATGTATGTATGTATGTATGTGTATATGGTTAAAGTTGGTCTTTTCGATTTAATTTAAGTATATTCTCTTCTTTTTTTAAAAGTGCATCTGTTATTTATATAAAGACAAGTCTTTTTTATCACTTTACGTGGATGTCTCAAATAGCAGAACATGAAGACATTACAAAATATTAATGGTGACATTGCGTGTTTGAATTATTTCATTTTTTTTTTAAAAAAAAGCATAAATGAGAGTATTTATACAAGTCAACGTTAACGTAGTTGCAAGCATAACACCTAAGTCACTAGTTGAAGTAATAAAGATGGTGTATTACTCTAGTACTCAAAGCTGGAATCCCCCTCCTCTGGTTTAAAAATAAAATAAAATTGGAAGCACCAAACACATCACCACAAGAATCCAAATTAAAATTTTAACGCATATACATAAAATGAAAAAAAAAATGATTTGTCTTTAAATAAATAATAGATGCACTTTTTTAACAGAAGAAGATAATATACATAAATTAATTTGAAAATACTAACTTTAATATGTATATAAATAAAGGACAGCAAAGTGATGCAGATGCAGATCCAGTAGATGCAGGTCAACAACAACAATCCTGGTTAAGTGATTACACTCAAAAGCCCAAATTGCATCCATGGCTCTTCAGAGGCCCAACTCAAAGATACCAGCCCACATGATGATTATACTCAATGACAACAACACATAATTACCACAACACATGAAAATGAAATTGTTAACAGTAGCCTTTTTGTTTTGATAAGTACATAGTTTGGTCGCCATAAGCCAATAAAAAAAAACCCAGCCTTTTCTTAATTAAAATTTAGACAAGATAGAATGACTAATACAAAAACAAATTATACGCAACTAATTAATAACTAGTATCTTAAGAGGGTAATTTGGAACAATGGATTCCAAGGTTAGCATGGATGTCTCTAATAATAGCAGAACATGAAGACATTACATACAATGGTCGGCGGACGTGGATGGTTGGTCGTTAGTTCTGACTGCGGAATGCTCTCCTGATGTTAACCTTAACGTAACTGGCAGCACCAAACACATGACAATATGACATCACCACGCTTGTCATAGTGTCGTTATAGTAGATTAGTATGTAGTGTCCAGTGTACACATGACTTGTTTGAATTATTTCACTAAAAAAAATGGCTCAAGTGAAATAAATATCGTATATATATTTTAAAAACAACACAACGAGAACTTTCTTGCTGACGTAGAAATATATAATAAGACTTTGATAATTAGAAATAAATAATATGACTTTGATAATTTAAAACAGAGAGAGTAAAAGCGCACGATCTAAGAGCAACAACAATGATATGATTTTATTGGGATCAATAAAATGAATTGAGAAATGTGTTTTGTTGATGTGGTTGAGTATTTTAGTAATGTGACTGAGCCAATAAAATGTATTGATACAATGGTATAAATTTGATGGCTTACCTTTTGATGTAATAGAGGTGGGTTCAATATTATTTTTTGTGTAGTTGTGAGTGTGATTTAAATGAGACCCATATGTTGGAGCCAACATAGAGGCTAACCCCCTCCCATGTTGTCCACAACAAATTAGAAACAATAAATTACCACCATTAGAGTTATTTTTGTCATGGACGTACTCAATAAGTGTCGTTAGTGTAATCCAGTATTTTGTCTTAATTATTAATTATATGATAGGCATAGAGATATAAAATGGGTCAGCCTGGAACAGCTTACATGAGGCCCATCTGTTATGTGGGCCAGGCCCGCCTGTAAATCAATTAACACGCCCCGGGCCGGCCTGTGTGGGCCCCAAACGCCCAACACGTGTAGTAACCATGCACCGGGCTAGGTGGGCCTTGCGTATGTACATCATCTCCACTACAGTAGTAGTCGTACTGGAGTGGGAAGTCCGGCCCAGTCCGTAAGGGCGGCCTAACATGGGCCGTTGACTAAAGTCATGGACCCTGACCGAATTACATCTTTAGGGATATAGGGTTTGTCAGGAGCAAAAGAGTGTAAATGGTGTGCTTTTGGACTGTACAAATTTAGAATTCATGTGACTTCTTAAGTTATTATTATTATCCTTGCTTCTCCTTTTGTGGAAAAATAGAAAGAAGCTAAATATAACGTGATTGGGAATCTTCTATGCCATCTAAGTAATATATTATTTTTGTTTTTCTTTTCAAGTGGTCGTCAAGACTTGAGACGTTTACTTTATGATACAATCAAAGTAGAAAAAAATAATGAAGGACTGAGGACTGAGTTTCCGTCCACAAAAGAAGCTAAAAAACATGTTCGTAGTGGATATGTATTCTAGATTTCAACAAAGGCAAATACCCTTCCTTTTCACTACTGTTAAATTTTCAATAGATAGACGTAAACGCAAAGAAGACCAAGCCTAATTATTTTTTCAAAATGAATAGAGCAGGTATAAGTGCTTCTACACGCGCGGTGTCAATCTAGTTGGTTATCATTAGTGTATTTCTATAATGTGATTGGGAATCTTCTATGCCATCTAACTAACATAATCTCTTTTTTTTTTCTTTTTAAGTAGTCTTCAAGACTTAAGACGTATGATACAATCAAAGTAGGGAAAATAATGGAGGATTGAGGACTCTGTGTCGGTCCACAAAAGAAGCTAAAAAACATGTTTACGGTAGATATGTATTCTAGACTTCAGCAAGGTTAATACCCTTCCTTTTGACTACTGTTAAATTTCCCCATAAATAGACGTAAATGCAGAGAAGACCAAGCTTAATTACTTTTTCAAAACGAGTAGAGCAGTATAAGTGCTTCTATAGCCGGTGCCAGCCTAATTGGTTATCATTGTGTATTTCTATCGGGGGTCAAGCTTAAAATCTTGTGGGTGGTATTTGTGTGCAATTATGTGCGATGGGCAAAAAAAAAAAAAAAAAAGAGTATTAAGTGCTTCTGAATCAAACGGGGTATCTCACAATGGCAAGCATATTTAAATACAGAAATGGATTCATACAAGGGTTTGTATTTTCTAAACCTTCTTGGGCAAGTTTCGATGACGTGTAGGGACAGAAGACGATCCAAAAAATTGAGGTCATATGGGTAACAGCGTAAGCATGATGTAAGGACAGCGGACCCACCGTGCGATCGCGCGAAACCTCGTGTGGGGCGCGCGAGCCCCAGGTTACTTTTTTATTATTAATTATTTTATTTGTCTCTATAAGAGAGACTCACTTTCAAGATGGGTACACTCGAAGAAGCAAGAGAAAGGAGAAGATCAATTTATCGACGATGTCACCGCAGGCGCAGAAGGAGACTGCTAACAAAACCTTAGGAAAGCGAGCTTCGAAGAACCAGGACCGCAGTCGCAGGGCCTCTTCCGAGAGTCTTAGTCTCGAAGTACATACTCAGATGTTCAAATTCAACTTCTATTGTCGTTCAACTTCAATTTCACCAATTGATTTGCTGATTTTCTTTCCTTTTTTTTTTGTAAAACAGGAAATCAATGCGGATCTGAACCGACTGGAGGCGGAAATGGCAGAAAGGAAACCTCAACGAGCCTCATGGAAGAAGAAGATTCTAAAGGTAGTTGATGAGTCTATGCTTTATATAGAAGACAAATTAACACTCGCAATCTCATCGATTGATGATTTGATTTGATTTGACTTGATTTCAAAAACAGAAAAGATGGGCGGATCTTAAACGCCTGGAAAGGGGCTGGGAAGAGGTGAAAGGACGAATTCGTTCTACGGCAGAGCAGAAGTTGAAGGAAGAACAAGAAGACATTGCTCGGAAGAGAGCAATGAATGAGGAGGAGATAGAGGAGATGAGGGTCCTCAACGAGATGCTCAATCCTCTGGCCGCTGCACTCCTTGGGTTAGTTTCCTTGTGTGTTTCCCATATTTGTGTTGGTGGATTTTTAATTTTATGTTGCTTTATTTGGTCTCTCTTGTCATCAGTCATCCGATTCAAGATCTGATCGAGGAGGAGCCTGTCTTTTTTGCGGCCGGTTGATTGGTTGAAGATTGAGAGCCAAAGAGGGGGTTTACTTGACGCTATATATTATTATAAAAATAAGTGGTGGTTGCAATAATACCCAATCAATGAAAGATTAAATTGAGATTTAGATTGGCCCCCATCTTTACAACCTTAGTTTGCTTGATTATAGTTTTGTAATTTTATGTTTGTCTTGGGTAAAATATGAGATTGGATAAACAAGACCTACCATTTCAACACTAGAAAGAGCTCTTGATGTATGATTGTTTTTCAATATATAATTTCCTTTTATTATCCTTTCTCTATTGTGGTTCTTCTAGATTCATTGTTGGATGTTGAGTTCATTCATTCATTCACTCTCAAAGTTTAGGACATGATTTGTCAAATTGGGTAAAGCCGGAAACACCGCAACAATAAGAAGCAAACGTTTTGGTCTAATGCATCGTGGAAGAGCCGTCACTAGCTATTACAAAAACCCTTCTTTTTTTTGCGAAAGAAGATAAAGATAAAGTGTGAAAAGGACAAACCAATTGGTTGGGTCCTAAGTTGGCAAAACTAGAGGTTCAACTCAAACGTCTTAAGAATTTTTTTTAAGCCACCTCAATAACAAAAACAATTTTCAACCTAGATGACGATTCTGAGACAATGAATAATTTGTTTATTTAGTGAAAACGAATCTTTATTCACAACCGTAGATTACTTAATTTTAAGCAAGCAAGTTCAGAGCATATAGTTTTTAAAATCATATCGTGCATCAAAATATACGTAGGTTGAAGGTTTAAAATTTTTGGGATCCAATTGATACGATAAAAGTTAAATTATTAGTTTATAATACATAATAAATTAATATAATTAGATATAATATATATATATATATATATATATATGATAGTATAGAGAATCGTGAATAGTTCATATGACACTCATGTGTGGTATCTCATAAATTACTCAAGTTTGAGCCTTCCACATCCCCTTCCCCCGTAATAAAATATATATATATATAATTACGTATTATATAAGTATATAATATACAAATGATATACATAACTCGAAAAAAAAATAATAATGGATGATGGATAATAATGGATATCTCCATCATCCATGAGTCAGCCTGTATAATAATACTCTCTCCGTCTTAATTTGTTTGTCATATTTTGAAAATCCAATTTTTTAAGAGGACATCATTTAATGCAATTCAACTACACAAAATAACCATGTTATTCCAAATATATTCGTATTTATGGTGATACTTTTTTTTTTCATTAAAACAAGGGTAATTAAAGTGACAAGCTAATTTTGAAATACAATGATAAAATTGTTAATTAATGTAGAAAAAAGACATCAATTTTGGGATAATCCAAAATAGAAAAAATAATTAAGAAAATGAGACGGAGGGAGTATAATTTATGATCTACAAATATGTATGGGGTTTTGTGTTTTGCTGATGTGGCTATATTGGGAGATGTGTTTTATATTGAAAGATTGTGTTTTGGTGTAGTTTTATTGGGGACAACATGAAGGGCATGGGAATTTGTTGACCACCATGTTGGGTGGGAAGGAAAATGTATAGGAATATGTGTTTTGTTGGTGTGGTTATATTGGGAGATGTGTTTTGTTGGTATGGTTGTATTGAGAGACGTGTTTGACTTGACTTTTTATATAATAGAAGTGGGATCCAATATAAATTTTTGCAGGGTTAACAAATTTACACTACTGAACTTGTTCTTACCATAGACAATTCACCATAAACAAAATATCAAATCATCAGACAAAGTTCCAAACACCAAATACAAAGTTCATGATTGACAGAAGTTCAAAGTTACAAAAAAAACAATTCTCTCCTTCTGATTGGTCCACCCTATCTCAATTGTCGACCTCTCAATTCATGTGGGCCATGCTATTTCTCAAAGCCACGTGTCTCAGTCCGACAACCTTTGAATTCATGGGGGGCATATCATTCCTCAAAGCCACGTGTCTCCGTCCAAACCAATGCAACCTTCGAATTCATGTGGGCCATGCCACATTGCTCAATGTCATCTCCGTTGATAGCTGTCGTGATTCATCTCCACGACTCCACCTGCCAGCCATGTAATTTTTGTCTAGTCACGTTCTTATCCGATCTTGTTGTTTATAAAAAAAACCAGTGTTTTAAAATATCGATTAAAACGGAAATCGATACAATTTAATAAAATATCGGTTAAATATCGATTTAGTCAAATACCGGTTCAATCGGCCTGTTTTCGATATAAATATCGGTTGTCCGGTTTTAAAAAATTCAAAATTAAGAACTTTTTCATAAAAAATAACAAGTTATGAAAATAAATAAGCAAAAAAAAAAAACTAAGAGTAAAAATTGAACCTAATTGAGATATAAATGATTATGTTGGACTCGAACTTTTATAATTTATATGATTTTGTTGGATTTTCTTATAAGAATGTTTGTTAATTTGATATTGAATTTGATAATATTGTGTTTAATTTGAGATTGAGAGTGTTGTGTTTTTTAATTTATTTAAATGGATTTAATTTATAGTATTTTTTCTAATTTTTCTAGTATTTTTCTAATAATTTACAACTATTTTATAATTTATTATGAATTATCAAAATTTAAATTAATTAAATCAAACCGATCAACCGATTATACCGGTTGATCAGTTAAACCGTTTATCAGTGATTTATCGGCACGATTCGAAATTCAATTTTTAAAACATTGATAAAAACTGCCGGTGCGGCTTGAGGAGGGCAGAAATTACCAAATTAAAAGTATCACACCCCAATAATAACAAGCAAAACGTTTTGGTCTAATGCATCGTGGAAGGGCCGTCACTAGCTATTAAAAAACCTTTTTTTTTTTTTGCGAAAGAAGATAAAGATAAGAGAGAGTAGGACAAAAGAATTGGTTGGGTCGTAAGTTGGCAAAATTAGAGGCTCAACTCAAACGTCTAAGAATTTTTTTTAAGCCACCTCAACAACGAAAACAATTTTCAACCTAGATGACGATTCTGAGACAATGACTAATTTGTTTGTTTAGTGAAACGAATCTTCATTCACAACCATAGATTACTTAATTTTAAGCAAGCAAGTGGAAAGCATAGTTTTTAAAATCATATTGTGCATCAAAATATGTAGGTTGAAAGTTCAAAATTTTTGAAATTCAACCGATATTGATAAAAGTTAAACCATTAGTTTATAATATACAATAAATTAATATAATTAGATATAATATATATATATATATATATATATATATCTATTTAATAGTATATAATTAGAGAATCATGAGTAGCTCTGAAGAAAAGGAAGATATGGAAGAATAAGTGTTTTTGTATTCTTAACATTTATGGAATTACAACCCTAGTATATATAGTAACAAGATCATATGCATCTCCGCACTTCTAGCTATGTTACTGACTAATGATATGTGAACACAATTAATGACTAATGAACACATTCAAAGTTGGCAGCCATCAAGGTTGAAGATTGGCAACCATCAAAGTTGACTAATGACTAATGAACACATTCAAAGTTGGCAGCCATCAAGGTTGAAGGTTGGCAGCCATCAAAGTTGACTAATGACATCCAATACTCCCCCTCAAGCTGGAGCAAGGATATTGATTGATCCAAGCTTGGAAAGTAACCAATGAAATTGAGCTGAAGAAAGAGCCTTAGTGAACATGTCCGCAAGTTGGTCTTGACTTCGAGTATATTTGGTAGAAATTAACTGAGACTGAACTTTTTCGCGGACGTAATGACAATCGACTTCAATATGTTTGGTTCTCTCATGAAATACTGGATTGGAGGCAATATGCATGGCGGCTTGATTATCGCAGCAGAGAGTCATTGGTTGAGGATGAAGAAAACCAAGATCGACCAACAATGCCTTTAGCCAGATAAGTTCAGAAGCAGTGGAAGCCATTGCACGATATTCGGCTTCAGCGCTAGAACGAGCAACCACGAGCTGTTTTTTACTCTTCCACGAAACAAGATTGCCACCAACAAATATACAATAGCCAGTAGTGGATTTACGATCAAGAGAGTTGCCGGCCCAATCAGCGTCGGTGTAGCCGATTATTTGTGTATGACCATTGTTCTTCATAAGTAGACCACGACCAATAGACCCCTTCAAATATCTAAGAATTCGTTTAACAATTCCCATATGAACAATGGTTGGAGAGTGCATAAATTGACTCACAATACTGACTGCATGACTAATATCGGGTCGAGTAATGGTGAGGTAAATAAGCTTACCTACCAACCTTTGATAAATTTGAGGCGACCGAAGAGATTCACCATCTACAGCCAAGTTTAGTTTACTGTCCAACGGTGTATTTGCAGGCTTGCAATCGAGCATGTCAACTTCACACAACAAATCTAACACATACTTTCTTTGATTCAAAACAAGACCTTTGTGAGATGTAGCCATTTCAATTCCCAAAAAATATTTAAGGACCCCAAGATCTTTAATGGCAAACTTTTGATGAAGAACTTTTTTAATATTGGAGATGGCTGCAATATTATCACCAGTAATAATAAGGTCATCGACATAAATTAAAACTACTAATCGTACCCCATTCTTGATGAGAACAAACAAAGAGTGATCAGCGTTACTCCTTTTGAACTCAAGTTCCTCAAGTACCATACTCAACTTGGCATACCAGGCACGGGGTGACTGTTTCAATCCATAGATGGATTTATGAAGCTTACAAACCAATTGTCGATTACTGCTTTGAGGGTGACCCGGCGGTAGTTTCATATAAACTTCCTCGAGGAGATTGCCATGTAAGAATGCGTTTTTCACGTCCATTTGAGATAAAGACCAGCCATGATTTATAGCAATCGATAGCAAAGTACGAACAGTTGTCATTTTTGCCACCGGTGCAAAAGTCTCCGTGTAGTCGACTCCATAAGTTTGGGTAAAGCCTTGTGCAACCAATCTTGCCTTATGCCTTTCAATAGAACCATCGGATTTGAATTTGGTTTTGTATACCCAACGACTGCCGACAGCTTTCTTATTCTTTGGAAGTTGAACAATACTCCAAGTATGATTATCAGCTAGAGCCTGAAGCTCCTCTTGCATTGCCTTTTGCCAAACCTCTTTTTGATTAGCTTCAGAAAAGCTTTGAGGTTCAGTTTTGTCAAGGATGTTGCTAAGATAGGCTGCATGAGAAGAGGACAGTTTATGATAGCCAAGAACATTAGTGACTGGGTGTCTTACCGAGTATGACACATAGTCCTGAAGCTTTGATGGTGGTCGTCGGTCACGAGTAGGATTACGTCGAATAGACAGATCAGAATTTTGCATATCAGTTTCCACATTAGTCTCTAGAACCGACTCAGTGGGAGTTACTACGACTGGTGTTGGAGTGGATATTTGTTCACTGTCAGATGTTGCATGTGGATCAACAAAATCCACCCGTGGAACAATAGATAACCAATCATGAGACATATCCAGAGTTGGTAGTGGAATTAAAGTTGACTCCCCCTGACTTGAACTGCCACGGGACTGAGAATAATATGGAGTGTTTTCGTCGAACCTAACATCCCTTGTTACAATGAGCTTTTTAGAGATGGGATCATAACACTTGTATCCCTTCTTTGTAGATGAATATCCCAAGAAAACACACTTGGCTGCCCTTGGATCTAACTTGTCACGGTGAATTGCTTGAATATGCACATAACAAGTACACCCAAAGATTTTAAGATGAGATAAATTCGGCTGCTTTCCTGTCAACAACTCAGATGGAGAAGTGAAATTCAAAATTCTACTAGGCAAGCGATTTATGAGATAAGTAGCGGTGAGTACACCTTGGGACCAAAATTGTTTGGGAACATTCATTTGAAACATTAGAGATCTTGTTTTCTCAAGCAAGTCGCGATTTTTTCTTTCAGCAATACCATTTTGTTGTGGAGTACCAACACAGCTAGTTTGATGAATGATGCCATGCATGCTCAAGTATTGTGTCATGATATGAGACATATATTCTGTGCCATTATCTGATCGAAGAATCTTAATTTTAGAAGAGAATTGAGTGTTGATCAGACTATGAAAATCTTGAAAAACACTAGCAACCTCACTTTTTGATCTCAAGAGATACAACCAGGTGAATCTAGAAAAGTCATCAACAAAGGTGACAAAATATTTGTAACCATCAAAGGACTCAAGAACAGGACCCCAGACATCCGAATGTACCAATTCAAATAATTTATTTGAACGAGAATTAGAAGAAGGAAATGATAATCGTGTAGATTTTGACAAGTGACAAATGTCACAATCAACTGAATTTTTATTAATATTTGGAAAAATCTTTGCCAAAATTGACTCAGAGGGATGTGCTAGACGTTGATGCCATAATTTGTGTTTGGAAGCTAAACAGGCATTTACATGAAATCCCTTGTGAAAATCTTTGAGAAGATAATATAAGCCTTGAAAAAAAAATCCCTCACCAATCGTCTTCTTGGTGACCAAATCCTGGAATACAACATTGTGAGGAGAGAAAATAGCACAACAATTTAGTTGAGTTACGAGTTTGCCAACCGAAAGAAGTTGAAAAGGAAAAGAAGGAACACACAAAGCTGGTGATGCAATGTGCTTAGAAAGTAAGTTTACCTTTCCCTGTCCAACAACAGATACAGTATTACCATTAGCAACACATATTTGGGAAGGTGGAGATAAGAACTTAAACTCAAACAGATTTGTAGGATTATTTGTGTCATCAGTTGCACCATTTTTATCTTCAGATAGAAATCCAGCAAATTGACCAAGTAAGGCAGCTGACTTCCCATTGTTATCAGATTCACCTTGCTTTGCTTGAAGATAAGAAGCAAACTCATTAATAAGAGTTATTGGACTTGAGGAGAACCTTGACAATCCATCTCCAGCCATGGTTGTAACATGATTAGCCTTATATCCCGAAGGTTGAGTCCGTTTCTGAGGCATTTTCTCTCTCGGAAACTTAGGCTTCAATTCAGGATGAAGTACCCAACATCGGTCCACTGTATGACCAAGATTATGACAATGATTGCACTTCAACTCAGGTCTCTTTCCCTTGTAACTTCTTTCTTCAGATCGTTTATGATTGAACATATATGCTCGGGCTTCAGATACCTCAGTTTTGAGGTTACAATTCATGACCTTTCTTCGGACTTCTTCCCGTTGAATAGTAGCACAAACACTCCCTAGAGAAGGAAGCTCAGAATTCATAAGTATATGACTACGAAGATCTTCGTAATCGGGAGCAAGATTAGCCAAAAGCTGAAATATTTTATCCTCTTCAGCCCGTTTTAGCAAGACAGCAGAATCAGTAGTATGTGGACGATAAACAGACAACTCATTCCACATACTTTTCATGCTACCAAGAAATTGAATAAATGGTTTACCTTCCTGTTGAAGACATGCAATGTCTCTTTTGAGTTGAAAAACTCGTGCCGCGTTATTTTGATTTCCATACATCTCTTTAACAGCATCCCATAAATCTGCAGAAGATTCATAATAACTGAAAATTTCAGCAACATGTAATTCCATAGAATTAAGTAGCCATGTCTGCACCATCTTATCTTGGGCAATCCAAGATTTATACTGAGAAGAATTGACATCAGGAACAACAGTACTTTTGTCAATAAACTCAAGCTTTGATCTTCCACCAAGAGCTAACTGCACAGATCTTGACCAAGGAAGATAATTGAACTCATTCAACAAAACCGAACATAATCGTTGGTTTGTATGAACATCAAAAGTATTTGAAGGTAGAGAGGCCGAGGGACTGCCTGAGTCGGACATGATTGGAGTGATTTCGGCCATTTAGAAAACAAAACGAAGAATAAAAAAGACCTCCTCTGATACCATGAAGAAAAGGAAGATATGGAAGAATAAGTGTTTTTGTATTCTTAACATTTATGGAATTACAACCCTAGTATATATAGTAACAAGATCATATGCATCTCCGCACTTCTAGCTATGTTACTGACTAATGATATGTGAACACAATTAATGACTAATGAACACATTCAAAGTTGGCAGCCATCAAGGTTGAAGATTGGCAACCATCAAAGTTGACTAATGACTAATGAACACATTCAAAGTTGGCAGCCATCAAGGTTGAAGGTTGGCAGCCATCAAAGTTGACTAATGACATCCAATAAGCTCAGATGACACTCATGTGCGTGTTATCTCATAGATGACTCAAGTTCAAGCTTCCCCCATCCCCTTCTCCTGTAATATAAAAAAAAATAAAAAATATATAAATATATATAATTATGTATTATATAAGTATATAATATACAAATGATATACATAACTCGAAAAAATAATAATAATGGATGAGGGATAATAATGGATATCTCCATCATCCATGAGTCAGCCTGTATAATAATACTCTCTCGTCCTAAATAATGGTAAATAATGGATGAAAAGAGTAGCCTGTCTAATAATGGATGAAAAGCTCTCAATCAATAAAAAGAAACTTACTTTTTTTGATCACTACAAGTTAATGGAGACAGAATAGCCTGTTGGAATTAATGCAGTAATTGGCAAAAAAACATAAAAATCCTCTCTAATTATTAAAAAAAAAAAAAAAAAAAAAGGGATCAAAAAAAAGTCTAGAAGAAATGTGAGGACATGCCATTGACAATGATACATAACAGTTAGATGGATTTCTTATTACAAGTTTCCAATGAGCACATAATTACAACACGTGAAAATTATTGACAGTAGCTTTTTTGTTTTGATGAGTACATAATTTGGTGACAACCATGCATAAAATAATACCAATAAAAAAGTAGGTCTTTTTCATAATTAGACAAGAGAGAATGACGTATACAAAAACAAATTATACACTAAGATTTACGTGGATGTTTGCGATTGGGTTAAGTACGTTGAGCATGGATAGATCCTCGAAAGAGAGGGATTTTTTTTTTTGAGTACAAGTACAAACACAATATACGACACACCACCAGATCAAGCCTATGAAAGTATATGTGTCAACAGGCCCCACGTATGAGGCACAAATCAAGCCCACACAGGGGCAAACTATCAAGCCCATGTAGGGGCAGACGAAACCCACACACCTCCTTGTAAATATTCGGAGGAGGTGAGACTAGAACCCATGACCTCAGTCAGGGACATGCAAAGTCATTGTCACTCAACCAATGACTCATTTACGAAAGAGAGGGATATTTATAATTGGATCATTGAAGAATAAATATTTCAAATTTAGACAAATAGATCACTTCGATCCGAACGTGACACACATTACAACATGGGTGTGCAATTGGGTTAAGCGCTGCCCTTTTTTAGAGGGTAGTTTTGGAACAATAGATACCAAGATTTACGTGGATGTCTATTAACAGCAGAACTTGAAGACATTACAAACGGTAATGGTGACGTTGCGTGTTTGAATTATTTATTTTTTAAAAAAATTCATAAATGAGATTATTATATTTTACGTAGCTGGCAGCATCAAACACATGTCACCATAAGAATCCAAATTACAAATTTAATGCATATGCATAAAGTGCTAAAAAATACTTTTCTTTAAATATATAACAGATGCACTTTTAAAAAAAAGAAGAGAATATGCATAAATTAAATCGAAAAGACTAACTTGAACGATATATATATATATATATATATATATATATATATATAACTTTAACTCCAATGCTTCTGTTCGATGGGTCAACAATTCCAATTGGTGATCGGACGGATGAGCGATGGACAATGGTGTGTTCATGAGAGTGGGAGGGAGAAAAGAAGAGAGGAGAAATAAACAGAAAATTAGAGGGGATGTTATATAGAGACAAAAATGATGATATAAAATTCTAGGTGACATACCAGATCGAGTTGAGCTAACTTAAGACCATTTTATTTGGGACATTTAATACCATTGTACTTCCATCATATGGTCATTTTCCATACTCACTTTGCTTTAGTGGTTTTAGATTTTTTTTTATTTTTTTTTTCCCGATGCGTCTCTGACACTCTCTGTCCATACTGCAGATTATGATAAGGAAATGGGACAGCCTGAAATGGCAAACAAGAAGCCCGTCTGTTATGCTGGCCAGGCCTGCCCGTACATCAACTAACATGGACCGGGCCGGCATGTGTGGGCCCGAAACACAAGCCCTACATGCTTAGTAACCATGGGCCGAGTTAGGCGGGCCTTGCATATGTACATCATCTCCAATACAGTAGTAGTCAGTACTGAAGTGGGAACCCCAACCCAGCCCATGTAACCGGTAAGGCATCATCTCCAATTTGGCCGTCAACTTGCTCATCTACCATTTGGACTGTAAACATAATTAGAAACGGCATCATTTCACTATGGACCTAAAGTTTTGAAGCCCAAAAACGTAATCGGTCGGGTGTTGACTCTTGACCATTAGCAAGCGGTCAAGCCCACCATTCAGAAGAGAGTGGAAATAGTGTGCTTTTGGACGGTAGTAGCCGGTCAAATTTAGGAATTCATTTGACTTCTTATTATCCTTGCTTCTTTTTCTTGGGTCAGTTTGCGACCCTCTTTTCTGAAGTTGAGAATGGAAGAACCCCGTGGAGGCGATCGCGCGATAATCCTTCGGAGCGCGCGATACGTCTTTTTTTCCGACTACTAGTCATTTTATTTGTTGTCTCATCGGAGTGTGGATGCGTCTATAAATAACCCGCCGAGCTCACTGCCTCTCTCACGCTCTGTATTCGGATACCGGTGTCGGAATTCGATCGGAATTACAAAGGTACTTTTCTAGCTTTGATTGATATAAATCCATAACATGTAATTAGTTGTCGATCTAAGTATCAAAATGTTTGCATTTCAAGAAGGAGGAGAGTGGAGAATATCAACTTATCGACATGTCTTTGCCGGTGCAGACGGAGATTGCTAACAAAACCCTAGGAAAGCGAGCTTCGAACAACCGGAACCGTAAGGTAATTGTATGCACTTTGTGTTTAATTTCGTGACTGAGTGCTCTGTTTTTGGAGCAAGATGTGACTGATTGATTTGCTGCTTAGTGGACAAAACAAAGCAGAAGAAGTGGGAGTCTGAAGTGGCGGGGACTGGAGATGGCCATAAAGAGGGCTCGCAGTCGCAGAGCTTCCTCCAAGAGTCTTAGTTTTGAAGTAATTCGCTCCCGTTTTAGAAATTCAGCTTCTACCGTTCAACTTTCACCAATTGATTTGGGTTTTTTTTCTTTTTCTTTTTTTGCAAAACAGGAATTAACTGCGGATCTCAACCGGTTGAAGGCGGAAATGGCAGAAAGGAAGCCTCAACGAGGCTCATCGGAGAGAGAGATTTTAAGGGTAATTAATTAATCTATGATTTTACAAACGTGGCCAATTAGCACTCGCAATCTCATCGATTGATGATTTAATTTGATTTCAAAAAACAGAAAAGATTAGCGGCTCTGCAACGCCTGGAACGGGGCGTCGCAGCCCAGAGAGGACGAATTCGTTCAGTGGCAGAGTATCAAAACAATGTGTCGAAGGCATTGGATGAAGTGGCGACGAGGCTCCTCAACGAGGGGCTTAATCCTCTTCCGGGCACCGCACTCCCTGGGTTAGTTCCCTTGTGTGTTTCCCATTTATGATTTATGTGTATGTTGGTGGATTTTTAATTCATGTTGCTTTTCTTATGTCTGTCTTGTTATCAGTCATCGAATTCAAGATCAGATCGAGGAGGAGCCAGTTTTTCCTGCCCAGTTGAAGATATAGCGGCAGAGGGGGGTCCTAAGTTTTCTTAAATAAAGTTTTGTATAATTCCAGTAAATTCAGTTTCGAATCTTTGTATAATTTTATTTTATTATCTTTTACTATTATGGTTCTTACCCTATGTTTGATTCGTCGTGGGAGTGAGAACGGGAATAAAAATGGAAACATGAATAGGAATTACTTAGATTCCGATGTTTAGTTGATTAATGAATTGTGACAAGAAGACTGTATTCCTTTTACTTGACAAAAGATTATATTATCCCTCGTTCTATTTTAATGTTTCAAAATACAAATATAAATATCCAATAAACACTATATTGCTTTTATCTATTATATGTTCATTGTACGTTTGTAACTAGTACTAGTAGATCTATATATATACATATATCATATGGCATTCAAGTTTACAAATCAAATAGGTTGATATATATTATGATTGTATTTAGGCCTCTCGCGCAGTGTATCCACTTGGGGCAAACATCACCAAATTAGAAGCATCAAAATCTGGTCTCCATTGAAAAAAAAAAAAAAAATTCTCAATCAATAAAAGAAACTTCTTTTTTCATTCAAAATGGTGTGACGTGCCATGACAGAGTGCTAGATCACAGTTTGATGGATTACTTACAAGTGTCCAATGACCACATAATTAACAACACATTAAATTAATTAACATCATCCTTTTTTTTTTTTTGTTTTGCTGAGTACATAATTAATTTGGTGACAACCAATGAAAAATGCCCATTCATAACTAGACAAGAGAGAATGACATGTACAGAAACAAATTATGCACTAATTAAGTAATAGCTACGATTTTTCAGAGGGTACTTTGGTGCAATGGATGCCAAAGTTTATGTGGATGTTGAATTATTTCATTTTTTTAAAATGTATAAATGAGAGTATATATTATACAAGTTTTCGATTAACATACAATTGATATACATAACTCAAAATAATAATAAAATAATAATGATTAATATCTCCATCATCCATGAGCCAACCCTGTATAAAAGCATTAAAATCTGGGGTCCATTAAAAAGCTCTCAATCAATAGAAGAAACTTTTTTTTTATTATTAATACAAGGGAGTCATATTAATGGAGACCAAAAGAAATATGGGGAAAAGATTATCCAATTTTACATTGGTCAATTAGATTCATTCAAAATGATGTGGCATCCCATGACAATGATAGATATAACAGTGAGATGGATTTCTTAAAGTTACCAATAAACAATAATATATATATCATTCCTCAAAGTCAAGTGTCTCCGTCCACGACATAACAGTATCTCTGTGTGTGTGTGTGCAACTTTGTCATAATAAGGAGCACTACAATTGAGACGTATTTAAGTCTCATTTTACTATTTAAGTCTGGTTTTAGGATGGAATGATTATCTTGTTTTGATTTGAGAAAAATAATGTTTGATACGAGAGATTCCTAAGAGTGAGTCCTTATTCTGGAGAGTGATTCTCATATTGTTCTATTTTCGTTTTTGGTACACTAATTCAAGTCATTTTTTCACATTAAAAAAATATCTTTATTTTTCATGTATTAAAACACTCACATCAAAGTCTTTTAACAAATACTTTATTTAAGCATAATAGCATTTATTACATTACTAATATTATATCATAATGGTTTCCCGAGAAAACTTAGAACGAGTATATTATATGTATACATCAAATTGTTCCAAATCACTTGATTTTATTAGTGGAAAAGAAAAAGAAAAGGGTACCAAGTGGTCTAATCGATCCAATATGGAGGGAATAGGTTCTACGTGTCTAGTGTGATATAATCACACGTGTTGAATTGGTGGTGGGCACATCAAGATAGTCCAAGGAGGACGCAATGCATGTCACAATTTTGCGACACGTTGTCTATTACATTTACATGCCTTATTTATTAGTTTGAAAAATTATTCAATCAATATTTGGAAATCCAATAATACTTGTTGGAATAAAAAATATGCATAGAAGAGTGATATTGAGTCAAAAATATACTTAGCAATTAATACAAGTATATTTGAATCTCTAATATTCTGTATTAAAAAATACTTTTTTTTCCCACATACTATCCTTATTGAGACATAAGAAGTTGTCTCAATTAGAGACACCAAACACCACTCTTTTTTTTCAAAAAAATACTCGTTTTCAACAAAAAAATCTTATCGGGAGAGGCGTTTCAACATGATGGTTGAGATTGAGGTGATCCATAATTGGATGATTTTTGACCCTTACAATCATTATAAATTAATTGTTAATATATATTGAAGTTCATAGTTTTCAAAGAATAAAAAAGTTAATTAATTAATTAATTACTACAATTGTTGGAGTTTTGACTGTCCTTTTCATCAGACAGTCAACATTACCCCCTATTTATTATTTATATGGAGCGAATCATACACTGTTTATTAAGATGAGGGTCATTTTCGTCATTTAAATAGAACCAATTAATATCATGCGATACATGCCATGAAAGTGCAGTGCACCTGATGTAATTGTGGGGCCGACCTTTATACATACACACATATATATATGTATGTATATGTGTAGTACAATGTGGAGCACATTTCAAGAGGCACACTTTGATTGCTCTCTCTCTCTCTCTTCTCTCAAGTCATCATTCATGACAATCAATCACATCCACTCCCTTCTATCATACTCTCTGCCTAGCTAATAGTAGGGTATGTGTATTTAGTAAAAGTTGTGTCCATTTAGCAATTACCTTTTCGTAATTAGCTAGCCTTTTTGCTTAATTTGATGAGTACGTAATTAATTTGGTGAGTGGCGACAACCATAAAAAGTAAGCCTTTTTCATAATTAGACAAGAGAATGACAAATACAAAAAAAAAAAAAAAAATTATACACTATACAAATTTATACACTATAATTAGTTACTTTTTTATTGGTTTTATTGTTTAATTAATAACTAGCCTAGTGTATAAATTTATACACTATACAAAAAAAAAAAATACATTAGCCTAGTGAACTTCACTAGCTAATTAATAACTAGTTAGACAATTATATTGTATGTAAGAGATCGATCCATTCGTTAGGGCGTGGGTACGAGTCCTGCCCCTCCCCTCCCCAAATATCTGATTTAAAAAAAAATAGTAACTATTATTTTCAGATGTTCGTTTTGGAATAATGGAGATTTACGTGGATGTCTTTAATAGCAAAACATGAATATATTACAAATAGTAATGGTGACGTTGCGTGTTTGAATTATTTCATTTTTTAAAAATGCATAAATGAGAGTATTAAAATATTTCGCGTAGCTGGCAGCACCAAACACATATCACCCACAAGAATCCAAATTAAAATTTTAATGCATATGCATAAAGTGATAAGAAGGATTTGTCTTTGGATTAAGTAACAAATGCATTTTAAAAAAGAAGAAGAGAATATACATAAATTAGAGGGAAAAGACTAACTTTAACCACACACACATAAACACACATATATAGGCTCACCTACGCATGCGCGATGTCCGATTTTTCCACTAAATCTGGGTCCCTGTCTCCCTGATTATACTCAAGCCCAGATTGCATCCATGGCTATCTAGAGGCCCAACTCAACGATACCAGCCCACATGATGATTTAAAGTTTAAACCCTCAGCAGGAACAAAAGGAGGCCCAAATTCGTAGCCTCAAAGACATTATGAGCCAATCTCAGATGACCACGTCACTTCTCATCTTAAACGGATACTTTCGTGTAGGGCTGTCAAAAAAACTGTGCAAATCGAACATCAAGCCGACCGGTTGGTCGGTTATTATAAAATATATGTTAGTGAGGACCGACCGAAAATCTAAAAAAACCAAACAAATCATTAAATTTATGTCAAAAAACTGATCGTTTGACACCCATACAACCATACTTTTGTGCTTATATTATGTTTGACCTCTGTCATTCTCGTGACATATTTGTTTTCATCTCTTTTAAATAGCTTCGAGCGGTTAGTGTAGAAGCTTTGGAGATTTGCTTTGAGAAGTAGTTCCCACTTCACTAAACCTTGATCCGATTGAGGAATTCTGTAATTCGACAGACTCTCGAGGTACAACAATAATCTGATAGAGTGATATGATATACACAAAATTTAACGTAGTGAGATGTCACGCACTTCCCATACCTTATTATTCCAATTGAATGCTCATGAGTCAATTCTATGCCTAGCAAAGAAGTCCCAATTGGCGACAAACATCACAACTAAAAGAGGATCCAAGTCTGGGATCCATTGAAATAAATCTCCATCAACGACGAAGCTTCCTTTGAATGAGTCCTACTAGTTTGGAAGAATGGTTTAACTGGTGGTGGTAGTAAAAGTCTAGTAATGAACCTTATCCACAACACTAACACGTTAATTAGCAAAAATCACACAAGTCAATAAAGTGACCATGGAAAATAAAGCCAACTTGTCATGAGGATAAGATCATCCCGTATTACATACATGAATGACATTGATAGAAAGGTTGTTGATTATTTCATTACATATGTCATATGATATGTGCACATAATTAAACAATAGTCATTAGGTCAAGCCACAGTGAAATGTCACAATTGTGGTAACAATGCCACTCCCCCCCCCCCCTTATTGATGAGTTCATAATTTTGTTGCCGTAAACACGACAACCCTAAACTCAATTTAAAAAAAAAAATCAAAGAGAGAGATATTTCATAATTAGACGGGAGAGAATTAGTATATGGAAAGTAAATTATAGACCACTAATTAAGTACTAAAACGTACACAATATATTACTACTAGAAATGTCAAGTAGAACACAAAGAAATTTTTTTTATAGTAAATTAGTAATGTGACATTATGTCTTTTTTTTGTTTGGTATGTAATGTGACATAGTGTCGCCATTACGTGTTTGAATTGTTTCCTTAAAAGAATGCTCAAGTGGAGAGTATTTTAAACAGGAGACCTTTCATGCTGACTTGGAAATGAATCGGAAAAGATTACTAATATTTTAAATAATAATAAAAAGACAGATATATTAAAATCGCGCGCCCAAGGGCGGTGGAGCAGTTGGTCACCAGATCTCTTCATACATACTCATGACGTTAGCATTGTCGCAGCTACCACCAATACATATATAATATATGAATATATATATATATATATAAAGTAATTATCACATGAGAGTCATAATGTAAGGGTATATATTTACACCATTGATTTAAAACATTTGCGACCCAAAGAAATAAATCTCACTTATCATCTCAAAAGTCACCCATATATATATATGTTATTTAAATAAACAATTTAATGCATATACATAAAGTGATATAAAGGTAGTACTAGTTTTGTAATAAATAAGTTCCATATAAATAAAAACAAAAAAACAGATACGCTTTTGGAACAAAAAAATACATAATTTTTTGTGCTATAAATAATGAAGTTCGCTTCAACCTTTTCTGCAGAAACATACACCACCAACTCCTCATCAAATCATGTCCACAAAGCATAACAAAGTTTCCAAAAACAAGATGTCTCTACCAGTCTCTTCAAATAAGAGGAGCTTTGACGATGAGGAGCAGGTACTTAATTCAAGAAGGCTTCAATGTTCATATCCAATTCATCCGTATATTTTGCATACATGATGGATTCTAATGTTGTGGTGTTGTTGATTTGGTTTTCTTTTCCTTGTAAGAAGAAGGAGAACAAAAATCTGAAGCGCCTGAAGAAGGTGGTGGCAGAGTGTAGGGCGCAAACAGAGTCAGCAACAGAGTTCCAAAAGAACATGTTGAGAGATCTGGACCATATTAAGTCCGATCTCATAGGAATTGGCAAGATTAATCAGCCAGTGATCGAGCGGAACACGCATATTCTTGTGTTGCTTGATCTGCTTATGCTCGTGATTATCTTTGATGGGTCAGTTTCCTCTGTAATTCTCTGTTTACTTATTTTTCTTGAATAGTTTTTACGGGTTTCTTTATGGGACTCTCTGTTATTGCTAGTTAAAGGCTGCTGTAGCAGAAGGTGGAGGACGTTTTTGTTGATCTGAAGATACCAAAGGAAGACAGCAAGGACTACCACTACACCCTCCTTACCATCCTTTTCATTGTCATCACTACATGCTTTTATTGTGTAGCGATGGCTAATAAGATTGTGGGTTTTAAATTTTTAATGGTTTGGTATTGTATTAGTTTTCTTCATGAATTTCTTTTGGATTTGTACTGATTTGCTTCACATAAAGCAAATTATGTGAATAGACTCTCAAATCAAAGCAACAGGGGTGAAATGAAATCTGGGTGTAATAAGAACCTTATGTAAGATATATATACTGAGTGAAATCTTATTCATTTTGCTAATCAATTACTCACTTATAAAGGAAATAATTTGATTCGAATGAATCTAGTTTGAGATCAGGACAATTCAAGGAGAAAAAATCTTGAGGATAACAAGAAGGATAGCAACGTCAACAGAAACGGATTACGCCGCTCCACTACCATTAATAGAGACTACTAACGAAACAGGAGGAAAAGGGTAGCCGTCTTATTTCTGAAGACAAATATTGATCTAACGAAACCATCATACAACAGAAGCACCATAACTGAGTTAAGAAAACGAAAAAATGATAAAAGATTCAGTAATTGTATCCCAATTATTCCCATACCGACCGTTGAATTGGACGCACAAAATTCAAGTGAATTTGTGGATTCTATATGCCTCATATGATACACATAAAATTGTGTACGTACAAATCAACTGAGATAACGAAATATTATATATACCAACCTCAGGAATTTTTGTCATAAATGCAAACAAAATAGTCCACATCAACAAATTTTCGAGTTACATTTGACCAAACAAAGAAAAGTACTAAAAAGGCCCATTATCGTTATTTTCTAGGGCTGTCCACCGGGTGACTAAACCCGAACCGACCCGGGCCTTATCGGGTTAACCCGAAACAATTCTTATAGGATCGGGCCTTACCCGGCCCGTTAATCAGTTAACAGGGTCAGACCCCGGGTTTCATAATTGGGTATTTCCGGGTTATCGGCCCAATAAATTATTTAATTAAATTAATAATTTTAGTTTTATATATAATATATATGATAATGTTGTAACTAATTATGATTACCTGTTAACTAATATCAATTAACTTTAAGTCTGTAAGTTCTGTAACTATTAACTAATGTGATTATTGATTACATTTAGTCATTTACCTATTAACTAAACCCAGCCACCTAGGTCACTCACTCACCCTCACCCAGTCACCCTTCTCACCGTCTCACGTCGACGCGAAGAGATAACCGAACCAGATCGGAGATTGGAAAACATCGTAGGCTTCTTGTTTTCGCTGGTAAGGGATTGGCTTCTCCGTTCTCGCCTTCTCGGCTTCTTGCAGACTCACACTCAGCCACTCACGGTCTCGCACAGAAGCACACTCGCACAATCTATCAGTCTCTTGTAATATCTGGTTGATTTCCAATTTTCCATTCCTTCTGTTGTTCATTTTCTAATATTGATTTTCAATTTTCTATTCCCCTTGTAATCTCTGGTTTGATTCGCACACGCACAGGATGCCAATATGCCATTCATTTTTTTACCTATTATTTCTGTTCACTGTTTTAATTTAATGTCAATTTGTTAAGGCCCAAGGTAAATGAGTAAATGTCTAAAACCAACTAAATGGGCCATTTAAGTGTTAACTGTTAAGGGTACCGGGTTACCCGGTGACCCGATTCCCCTTAACAGGGTTGCCGGGAGGGTCGTCGCTCTGCCAAAAAACACCGGGTCGGGCCAAACTCGGTCTGATAACCCGGAACCCGGCCCGGTGGACAGCCCTCCTATTTTCAGTTAATAATAAGGGCTTCATGGCCCTAACTCTCAGGCCCACTCTGTCAACGAACAAGTGACCCAGTCCAGTGAGGTGTCGAGAGTCGAGAGTCGAGACTCGAGAGAGTTCAGTTGACTTGAAAGTACGAGACGAGACGGAGAAGGAGAAACGGAGTCTGGGTACCTAACTCGGAACTTGAAACCGTCGAAGAGAACCGATTCTGAAGAGATCGGTGTGGAATTCAAGTTGGATATCAGTGGCCAGGGATGTTGGTGGCTCCGAAGAAAGTAAGTACTTTTCTGGCACCTCTTACCTCGTATTTAGTTCCTGTTGGATTTGGCGATCAGGGTATCGTATTGAAGTTTGGAATGACTGCTATAATCGATTGGGTATCAGGGTATGCGTTGTATATGTTTTTGATCGAACCTATGAAGTAAAAATTTACGGAGTTTTGTTGGAGTGGTTATGGCTGTTAATCATACGTGGAATTGGTTTTGGGGTCAATGGTTCCAGATCAAGATATGAACTTGACATAAATTGCATTTGGTGTATAATTATATTGTGACTGGTTGTTCAGTGCATTCTCAATTGTGATCATCGTTGCTTCATGGCGTGTAAAATATCAAATTTGTATGAGGCATAGGTCATAGTCTCATAGGTGTTGTGTAATAGCCTTTTCTTCTTCACGTAGGCTTGAACTAAAGTTCACTCAGTTTATTTGGCTTTGTTTCCACTCCATTTCAAAGTTCTTAAACCTATAGATCAATCGAAACCGGAGGGAGAGCTTTAAATGGCTGGTATGTTACCTTCCTAATTAATTTAATTATTTACCGTTTGTTTCTGTTTTATTATACGTTCATGAAATATCTTCGGAATTTGAATATAAGTGTTGATTGCTTAAAGGGAAAAAGGGAGGAGAAGGACTTAAGAAGAGAGGCAGGGCTTGTGTCGTGGTGCTGGGGGATATTGGCCACAGCCCGCGCATGCAATATCATGCACTTTCTCTTGCCCGGCAGGTTGTTTCTATAATTCTGGTTTATATTTTAGTCTCTTCTTTCTTGATAATTCGTGATTGAGTTCCTTTTCCTGGGTATAGCCATTGCAAAACTAAGAAAAAAGAAAGACCTATCTTTGTTCTTCTGTTATTCTGTCCTAAGCCTGATTAAAAATTTTTAATGGCTGTAGCTGATACGAAAATAATAGGGAAAAAAGATAACCTCCTTTGTCTGTCAATCTATTGTTATTCTCATTGTTAGTTATTTTACGCATTTTATTGCATGGAGTTCTTTAGCTTCACATCTTAATTTTGGCTGAGAAAATGAAATATCTGTGTTTTCAGTAAATGCAGCTATTGGCGATCAAAGTTTATATTTTTTTTTGGGAAAAAACGTTGTTTGTGCAAGGTGAATGCTTTTTGAGTTTTTTTTTTGGTTTGACACTCTTGGAACAATTTATTAGGCATATAGCACCCGGTTTCAATTATTTAGACATATAGCACCATGCCGCTGTTTAGAATAACTGCTATTTGTCTTTAGCGAAGCCGCTATTCAAAACAACGGCATACTTTCTTTTTTATTTCTTACACTATTGCCGCTATTCACATCAGAGGCAATATAAATGATTTTTGTTTTTTAATGATGCCCTGTTTGGAACAGCGACATCACCTTGAAATGGCGGGCTTCCCAATTTTGTTCTTGCATGGCATCCTTTCTTCGAGCTCTCTTACATGCTCATATCTTGGGAAGTCATTCGGGAGTCGTTCGTTTATTAGTTTTGGCTTCACTCTAATGTTTTATCCTACCTAGGGATCATAGTATACAAGGTTATGCAAATGTGATGAGATCCAGTAATGTCATATGTACTTAGTAAACGTCTATGCTGATAAAAAAGTTGTGATAAAATGGATGATTCCAAATCCTAGTTGCTTGCGGTTGCATGTCTATCATCTGTGCATGGGTAGTTTGGAAGGAGACATACTCTACATGGTTTATAGCTTAAATCCCTGTCAAATAATAAAAGAACTGAAGCATATGATTTGTTACTTTCCTTTTACTCATGGTCATTATCTGCTGCCCCACCAAGTGCTTCACGCCTTGCTCCAGCAAAAGGTGCCCCATCAGCAGCTTCTAGCACATCAATGAGCTTGCCATATGAAGAAACTAACCCTACCACAGTGCCACCTCCAATATGATGGACTTCATCTCTCTCGGGGTGAACCAAGTAAGGAAGTACAAGAGGTGAAACCGGACTTGCCAAGTATGGATAGAGTCCATTTCAAGTGATGTGGCTGTTTGTCAAGTGATGCCGCTGTTCCAAACAGTGGCATCATTAAAAAAAAATTTCATTTATATTGCATCTGATATGAATAGCAGCAATAGTGTAAGAAATAAAAAAAAAAATGCCGTTGTTCCAAACAGTGGCATCATTAACAAACCAACAGCGGCTTCGCTAAAGGCAAACCATAGCCGTTGTTCTAAATAGCGGCATGGTGCTATATGTCTAAATAATTGAAACCGGGTGCTATATGCCTAATAAATTGTTCCAAGAGTGCCAAACCAAAAAAAAACTCATGCTTTTTTAGTTAGATATCATTTGGACATGTTCTAACTCCTAAGTGCTTTTGCTGTGTCATACTGTTGTAATGGAATATGGAAAATTTATCTATATATTCATACATATATATTTGCGTATATGTACATGTTATAATTTCATATGCACACTTCAGGTTCTAAATTACTTTGTGGTTCACATTAGCACAAATTGTTTATTCTTTGAGATAATTTTGCCTCGTGTACTGTATTTTGAAGACAACTTTTAGACTTTAGAGGAATACTGATGGGGATTAAAAAGAAATTTAGAAAGCTTATTATTGGCTATTTGTGCTTATTATCTTTGAAAACTCCATTTCTGAATATAGGGTTTAGATTCTGTAAAACTATGATCATAGAAAGGTGATTTTTCTTATGGTTGTGGTTGGCTGATCAGTGTGGTCTCTATTTCATTTTCAGGCATCTCTGGAAGTGGACATTGTTGCATATGGAGGTATTTGTTCCAGTTCCATACAGTATGCAGATAGATATTTTTAATCAGTTTGCTGCAATTTCAATGAATCGACCCTTAATGGTAAGTCTTATCTGCTTACTTTACTGTGATGAAAATCTTATAATTTTAGCATATCAACAGGTTCTGAGCCACATAAGGCAGTGCTGGAGCATCAATCCATTCACATCCACCAAATGGTATTTTATCATTTGGGAAAATTTTCACCGGGAGTATCTTAGACTCTTAGTACTTTCATTGTCAATTTGATTTACAAATTTTGTTCTTCTTGCATTTGGAATTTACAGAAACAGTGGCCAAGATTCCTACAGGCCTTACCAAAGATGCTTTATCCTTTGATGCTTTTGCTCAAACCATTATTCCAATTTCTGATGCTTCTCTGGTTTCTCTGTATTAAAATACCAGCTCCGGATGTTTTTCTAGTTCAGGTGAGGCTGCATACTTGCTTCGGAGAGCCAACATTTATCCATTTAAATTTTATGAGCCTCGTATTGTCCGGACATTTTTGTTGATCTTGCGTTTTGGGCTCCTCGTATGCATTAATTTATATTTTCTAGTGGGAATGTGTACTGATTCTCATGTTATATTCTCAATTCATATTTTGGAGAGCCAAGATCCTACTGGCTTTTGTCTCATGCTGTCATGCATATTAATACCTGGTGCATGCCTCATATCTGATTGATGCCTTTTGCTTCCAAAGAATCCACCATCTATTCCAACTTTGGTGGCTGTTAAATGGGCAAGCTGGCTGCGGAATGCCAGATTCATTGTGGACTGGCATAATTTTGGATACACTTTACTGGCTCTCTCGCTTGGAAGAAGTGGTCGATTCGTGGCATTATATCGTTGGTACAGACATCATTAAAATTTTCTCTGACAGGAACCTATGGTTGGGTTTTACCTAAAATATGAGTTTTTCGAACTTTCTCAGGTTTGAGAGGCGTTATGGAAAGATGGCAAATGGTGCTTTATGTGTAACAAGAGCAATGCAACATGAATTGACCCAGAACTGGGGAATTAAGTATGAATTTCGCTTCACCATTGAATAGGACTGTTTTGGACCTTTGGTTTCTCAACATGTATCACCAAATGTCGTAAAGGTTAATTGGTGGTCTCCTGTCTGTCAAACTAACAGGGCCATAGTTCTATACGATCAGCCTCCTGAGTTTTTCCGACCTACTTCACTCGAAGAAAAGCATAAGGTAACCAATATTATTGTCTCAATTTTCTTAGTTCTAATACTTGAACTTGGACAATGATAGTAAAATTGGGCTCAATTTGCAGCTCTTTTGCAGATTAGATCAACATCTTCGTCAGCCTCATGGTGTTCATGATTGTATTAGCAATGGTAACACTGTTAATTAAATAGATATGTCGTTTCTTTTTGTTTACAATTCAGTATGACCCTTCTGATTGTAAATTGTGCATTCCTGCACACCGCTCTTCCCGGCCTCTCCCCTGGCAGGAACCATCGGATTGGACAGCCATCTTTTAAGTGAAACTTTATTTACCACCCAAGTTGGTGCTGATGTTTTCTCAAAACCAAATAGACCAGCGCTTATTGTTAGCAGTACAAGCTGGTGAGTTCTTTTGTTTATTGATTTGCTTTCTCGTAAACAATGAATGATTACATAACAACTCTGACCAGCCAATGCAAATTTATATTTCTGGCCTTTCTAGTTGGCAATAAATTACCATAAAACATCAAATTTATTAAGGATATGCTACTTACTGTGCTTTATACACAGCCGTTTAATTATAAATAAATAAATATGTATTTATATATATATATATATATATTTTTTTTCTTTTTTCATTTAAAAAGGTATGCAAGGAAAAATATTTGAATAGCTTTAATCCTTTGTCGTTTCATACAATTGAATGCAAGTTGATTTGTGCTTTGTCTTGTGTGATTTAAATCACCCTTGGAATCAGCAAGGCAGCAAGTTGTTTTGGAAGTTGCAACTGATAGAAAACCGTTGTATTGTTTCATAGGATGGTACCCGTGGTTCACTCTAACAGGAACTATAACTGGTGTCATATTTGCATAACAAAAAAAATCCATCTAAGCATAGAGTAATTTAATCTACTCGAGTCAAAGCATTATAAGCTATACAATCACTCCAAAAAAAAAAAAACCAGATCCTTGAAGGGAAAAATGTAATCCTAGATTATAAAAGTCCCCCAGAGGAGACATCTACAAGGTGGACTATAAGGTGTCATATTTGCACTCGGCAACTAAGTACATGTTGAATCCAGAGTCAGTTCGGTAACTTCTGTTTTCATTTGTCAACTGTTTCTTGCCACCTAAAATTTGGCTAACTTGAGCTTTCTTCTCCTTTTGAAGTTTGGAAGCTTGAAATAATCCAGGTTAATAGATCAAAGAACAAAAATGTAAAAAAAAACTACTATCTGTAATACTTGTGTTACTGCCTATTGATTTCAAGTCTGACATCAGTAATTTCTTCATATATAATTGACTGAAGAAGGCTGATATGAAAGAGTGACAGCGTTTTCCAGGACGCCTGATGAAGATTTTAGCATTCTATTGGAGGCAGCAGTCATGTACGATAGACGTGTTGCTGCAATGCTGAATGAAAAGGACTCTACTGAGAAAGAGTTACTTTGGAAGGAAATGCATGATGGGAGGCATTATTCGTATCCTAGGCTGTTATTTGTTATTACAGGTGATAACTTTGTTTCATCCATTGTAGAATCAGCTTCTTTGTAGTTTGTCAATAGATGTATATCCGTTGCATGTTACACCATTTAAATGGGATACATGCAGGTAAAGGACCTGAAAAGGAAAAATACGAAGAAAAAATAAGACGTTTAAATCTCAAACGTGTGGCATTCCGTACCATGTGGTTATCAGCTGAGGATTATCCACTTCTTTTGGGTAGTTCATGACCAAACTGCTTTTATCTTTTTTCATTTTTTTTTCTGAACAAGTGATGTAATTTCTATACTCTACATTTACAGGATCTGCAGACCTTGGTGTGTGCTTGCATACTTCATCATCAGGGTTGGACCTCCCTATGAAGGTGCAACCTTGAACTTATCTTATGCAGTGGATACCTAAGTGATAGTATGAGCAATATTTCATATCTTAGAAACTTATCTGAAACTTATCTGATTTTATGTTCTGTTAAAAATTCCTGAATTCAGGTAGTGGACATGTTTGGCTGTGGACTGCCTGTTTGTGCTGTTGCCTACTCTTGGTAAGCCAACGTCAATTGTTTATTTCAACATGTGATGTGATGTGATGCTTTGATTCTCTTTATTGATTTGCATTGTTCTTGTTGTAATTGTATTCTTCCTTTGAAGCATCAAAGAACTAGTGAAAGTTGAGCAAAATGGCCTCCTCTTTTCATCATCTTCAGAGCTAGCTGATGAACTTATGGTAAGTTGCTTTCCATGGTTCTGGTCTTTTATTTGAGAGAGAGGAAAAGAAGCGTGGATGGAACTTAAGTTTGCATTGGGTTTTAATATTATAGCTTTAACATCAGTATGCACTTGCCAAAACACGGAGGGAACCATTGTGTTTCTTCATCTAAGTTTCTGGAGTATCTGTCACTCTAAGATGTCTAAACTCAGAAATGAAGTTAGACTAAACCGATTCAGATGAATCAGAACATTGATATGGAATAATAATTCAGTTTGCTTACTACAATGGCCAATGTGTGTCCTCCACAGATGTTGTTCAAGGGCTTTCCAGATGAATGTGATTCATTGAAGTTGCTGAGAAGTGGTGCACTAGAAATGGTTTCTTCAAGATGGGATACCGAGTGGGAAGAGCATGCCAAGCCATTAATATCAGAGGCAAGTTCGCTTTTATGCATTTGGCCTACTAATAACTTCTTATGCAGTGTATGTATTTCTTTGTATTTACCTCCTTGTTGATCAACCTGATCTAATGCAGTCAGACCTCTATTTGCAGGTCATGTCTCGGAATTCCAGTTGATTTCCGGTTTTGCCTTAAATTTGTTTGAAGCTATTATGCTCTGGTAAAACAAGTCCTGCTTTTTTCTTCTTTTTTGTTTGAACTTTTTTGCTGTTTATTCGAAGGGTGAGATGACAATACTTCAAGTTAGGTTTCTCCTTCATGTTGGACTGCAATTCTGATCGCTTCTTTCGTTCAAAATGAACCTTGTTTGAAACCAAACACTACAGAGTATTTGAATACCTCTTGTTCTTGTTTTTATCTATTACTGCAAGTCTGCTACTGAACAGCTGGAGTCATCCACTCATCCTGCTAAGGTGCTAATAGGTCTCCACTCTCTGAGTTATCTGTACAAGAGAATTAGGGCATCCATTCATTTTCTAATTCATTTATTACTCGTAAAGTCGTAATAAGCGTTTTTTTTGGCATAATTGCCTCACACCAATTGAAAGCTTTATTAAATCAAATATATTTCTGTACAACCGTAAAGAATAAATTGATTGTATTGCGTCAATAAGTGTCAGAATTATTATTTTGTATTTTTTTCCACTTAATTATGGACTAATTGTTATGAAATCGTATTAGTTGACCAATTTTTTGCTTCTCTTTTTAATTTGGTGTAGTTTGTATAAATAATTTTTCGTACTAAAAAAGTTTATTACCAAAAAAATCCGTAGAATTTTGTTTGAAGTTTTTTGGTTTATCGAGAATAACATCAAAAAATAATATCATATAAATTTTTTCTTTAAACATTCGAGGTAAAGTCAAGTCATGTGCTCTGGGCGCACAAAAGAATTTCACCTAAGGAGACAACAAATTTTCACAAGTTTGTTCTAAAGATATTGCTATTGATGCATTGGAACAACTATGAAATCAATTGTTATCCTTATATCACTTTTTCTATACCACCATATCGAAATAAATAACGTGAATTTTTTTTTATACATGGGAAAGAGATGAGAATACTCAAACTCCAAATGAGCGTCATTTAAACTATTCCTGATTCTCAATAAGATCCTACTTAATATTCAACCAAAGCAATAAAATATAGACTGACTAACTATAGAAGATAACACAATCATAATTAAGAGTAGACCCTACGTGTACTTTAATAAAGCGCACGGTCGCTGGCATGGCACGGTGTTCTCCGGCGTAATTTATAAGTGTGCGCCTCTGTACAAATCCCCGGAGGCTATGGGCGAGCGACCCTCTCCTTCCAAAGCCAGAAAATTAAACAATGCAATTCCATTAGTTTGCTCCATTATGGCGCGAAAATCCGCTCTCGTGAAGCAAACCCTAATTGGCTCTGGACTCTTCGTAATCGCAATCTACGTCTTCTTCAACACTTTCCTCAGCCCCTTCGCCGAGTCTTCCGACACAGCACTACCTCATGATTATGCGCAGAGGCTTTCCGTAGTGAAGGACACTTTTTCTGGAAAGTCGTCGAGAGTGAAGGTTTACATGTACGATTTGCCCAAGACGTTCACCTATGGAATCATCGAGCATCATGCGATGGCGCGCGGGTCACTCAATGCGCCGGTCCATGACGTGTCAACCTTGAAGTATCCCGGGCATCAGCACATGGGAGAGTGGTACTTCTTCGCTGATCTTCTCCGACCGGAGTTCGAGCGTGTCGGCTCTCCCGTTGTCAAGGTCACGGATCCAGAGGATGCGGACCTGTTTTATGTGCCCGTATTCTCGTCGTTGAGTCTGATAGTGAACACGGGTAGGACTGAAGGGTCGAGCTTGTTTAAGGGTTACAGCGACGAGGACATGCAGGATGCGCTGGTGGAGTGGCTTGAGAGCCAGCAGTACTGGAAGAGAAATAGCGGGTGGGATCATGTGATCATTGCCGGTGACCCAAACGCTCTATATCGTGTCATTGATAAGGTCAAGAATGCCGTACTGCTGGTATCGGATTTTGGTCGGCTCCGACCTGATCAAGGTTCCCTCGTCAAGGATGTAATTATGCCATACGCCCACAGAATCAATACCTATACTGGTGATCTCGGCGTTGAGAATCGGAAAACCCTATTGTTCTTCATGGGCAATCGATATCGCAAAGAGGTATTCAGTATTCTGTTTGCTAATCAATTGTGCAATGTTTTTGGCTAATAGGCCTCTTCTGTCTTTGCTGTTCTAGAGTCACACTTCTTCAAGTAGTATGTGTCCTACTTATAGTGGCGTTCTACTTTGATTCAAATGTTGCTATCTTTGATATTTTTGATATATAGTGGTTCAAATACTTCCCTAGAAATGAGATTTTTGACACAATACAATCTTGTCTTTTTTTTGGTTGTTCATGTCTTTGGTTGCAAGAAGATTGATGGAGAATGTTCTTTATATGGCCTCTGTGATTTCTTTACATGCTTCTCTTTTCGTAGGGAGGCAAAATTCGTGATTTGCTTTTCAAAGTTCTTGAGAAAGAAGAGGGAGTGACGATAAAACATGGAACACAATCAAGGGAGAATCGACGTGCAGCCTCACAGGGGATGCATACATCAAAATTCTGTTTAAACCCTGCTGGCGATACTCCATCGGCTTGCCGGCTTTTTGATTCTATTGTTAGCTTGTGCATACCAGTGATAGTCAGTGATGATATTGAGTTGCCTTTTGAAGATGTCATTGACTATAAGAAAATTGCATTATTTGTGGAAACTTCTGATGCTTTAAAGCTGGGATATTTGGTTAAGATGCTGAGATCGGTAACTCCTGAAAAGATTCTAGAGTTTCAGAAAGAGTTGAGGGAGGTGAGTACTTTTTGCAAGTTGCAACCATATACTTCTAGGTGTCCATTGGTCAATTGATATGGCTGCTATTGCTTTTCTTCTTGGTTTTCCCTATGGCTGTTAACAAGGGAAGCATTCCACAAATATAGACACACACACACACACACATATAAATGTATGAAGTTCTACTTGCTCAAAAAACATATATGAATATCTAAGAAGACTAGTAATAATTTGAAAATTTCTGAATCATTGTGCCAAAAAGGTTATAAGGAAAAAGCCGACTGGAAGCTTTAAACATGTGGCTTCTTTCTGAATCTCATGGACGTTGGTATTGAACATTGTCAGTAAAATATGAATTACTCAACTCAACTTACAAAACATTGTTCTTATCTATATGGTTTGGATGGAGGAGTCATTTTGCAACTTTCTTCTCTATCTAGCCTGGAATCTCTTTCAAGCCCATTTACAGCAATGTATTTTCTTAGTCTTCCTAAACAAATCTTCGGGCCTCCCACTTGTTCTTAAGCATAAGTCAGTCATGTTAGGTACATTTAAAGATCTTGGATGTTGTTATATTTTGGTGTAGTTAAGGGAAAGGAGACAGTAGGTGGGGATTAGAGAATCTGGCTTGCTTTCATCAGTGACATTTTCAAACTCAGGATTGACCTTATAAGGTTGCCACATAAATAATACTTGATGTCAATCTGTGATCTGTCTCTTGATCTTCGTATCTTGGAGTGTAAGAGACTACTCTGATATAATTCCCTATTTAAGTATCTTTTTTTGAATGAAATTACCTGTTTTAAGTATCGGCAAACTGAGCAGCTAATTCAAAGTAAAGCAATAAGTAGAATTTGCTTTTATGTTCTAGGTATTCTAAGGCTTTGTTTGGTGGAGTGATTACGCTAGCTTAAAATTCCACCAAATAGATTAAATACGCTAGCGATTATGCTAGCATTAAAAGCTCCTAAATGGTGCTTATTTTTACAGTCACACTAGGTCGCTAGTGCACTAGTTTCTCCTCCTATCTTTCTCAAAGATATTCCTCACAACTTATTTGACCACTTATAAGTTAGCTTATTTTTCCCACATATAAGTTCTACCAAACGGAGCCTAAACATATGAATGTAAGTTGGCAAGTGGATTTTGAAGTTATCTGCAACTTCTCTTCATATCTACAGCTCTTTCATCTCTCTCTCCATTCAGCATCTATTTATGTCAACTTGCATTTAAATTTAAAAAAAGTTGTTCTTTTGATTGTTTGCTAAGAATACAAGAAAAGTAACTTAACTGAAACTCCTCTCTTGGTTGCACTATAGCCTCTGATGGTTCTTGTCATGTTGGGAAACAGTGTTTAAGAGATTTGACTAGGGGTAAGGGCACCTTATATTAAATCAGAACTGTCTGCTCCACAAAAGGAAAATTAGGCTTGAAATTTCAGCGGATGGACTATGTGTTGATGATGGTGACTAGGTGAAGTATGTAGAGAAGCTATTCATTGGTTCAAATATTGTATGTGAAGATTCAGGATTAACGACAAACAGTTTTGACCTTTGACCTTTGACTCTTCATTTTTTAGTATTATGCCATTTAGTCCTGTGTTGAGTGATCACAAGTTTTACTTTTGACTATCAATGTGATTCAGGTGAACCGATACTTTGAGTTTGGTGACCCAAATGGAACAGTGAAGGAAATTTGGCGCGAAGTTGCACAAAAGTTACCTAATATTAAATTGATGATCAATCGTGAGAAACGAGTTGTGAAGAGGCAATTGAGTGAACCGGACTGCTCATGTCTATGCACAAACAAAACTGGGACTATCAGCTCCTTGTGATATTTGTCTTTATTCAGGATTTCTGAATTCAATACCTAACAAGCCCAGCTTATGGCAGAAGAAGAGAAGTCTCTTCTGGATCTTGGCTAGACAGATGAATGGTTGTTGTTGTATCAGAAGTTCACAGTAATCCTGTCCCAGGTGGGTTTTTCTTCCATTCAAGAGGGTGACAAATCCTGTCATGATAAAATGTTTCTTGCATTTGTTATTGTTCTAGATTTGGCACATCGCTCAGCCTTGTCTTTTACAATGTTATGAAGCATAGATCCGCCACAGGAAAATTCAATTAGCTGTTGCTACTGTAATTGATTTGTACATTAAAGGAAATAAAAATACCAAATTTCTGTTTTGATTATCTGCTATTACGGACAGCTGCAATGACATAGGACAAATTTATCTCTTGAATTGTATTCATTGTTGATATTAGGGAAATTAAATTGATTCCATTACATCAGTGCAAATATGGGGTGTGGTCTGAATTTATTTTACTGCAGACATCTTGCATTGGAGTTTGATTATATCCAACACTGTTGTGATGATCTTTAGGACTAATTTTTGTCTGGATTTGTAGTTCGTTGTTGACATTTCTAAAATTAAATTTGTTCCATAGCTTCAGTTCTACATGGGATGGGGTTGTAGTTGTACTTTTGCTGCGGACATCTAGCATTCTTCTTGAATTTGACCTATAGAAGTTCACCCAGTATCTCTCCATGCCTTGCTTCGGCCTGACAAGAAAGAATCATGAGCAACATAGGACTACCTTTCCAACTGCAAAGAAAGTCCGTATAGATTAATTTCCACAGCATCTCTAAAGAAGAAGAAACAAAAGCTTTATGAACCTTTTTGCCTACAAGTCATATATTAACCCACAGGCTAGTAAAAAAAGGCTTTAGAGTTGAAAAGGCGAAGGAGTTAACATGCATTTTATGGGCACAATAAAACAGTCTCTGCAATGCAAGGATAAGTTAGCATACTTCTGTACATGTTCACACAACGGCAGCATGAACCTGGCACACAGGATATGACACTCAAGTATAATGACTCTTAGGCGGACCATGTAATAGTATGAAGGCATTTTAAGGGAACTTCTGCATAAACACACATTTTGCAAATCCTAAATACTGTTTAAGGGCAATCGAAATAATTTGGCACTTTCTTTCGAACATCAGTATACCAAGGATTTCTGGTTCCTAGGAAGCAGTGACAAGTTTATTATCAGTTAAGCAAACAACCGAGGTCCTAAACCATGCATTATAATCAAGGATCACACTGATCTGCATACAAACAAAGAAGGGTTTCCTATGGAGAAACAGCATTAGAACCACTGACCAAGTCATCAACAGCAGGATGTTCTGCAACATAAATTGGTAAATAATTCCTAGTTTTGTCAATTCATTGCAAAGTCCAACGTGGGGCAAAAGAAACTTTGAGGTTTTTCTCTCGATCAATCTTGCCAATCCTTACTTATTTTACGTGGAGCCTCAAAACAGAAATCCATTGATTCTAATTTTCTGTTTTCGATCTCCCGACTTTGCAGGCATCACCTCTGCTGAATGTGTGCAGATTTGGTGTGCTAATCAGCTATTGTTTGGAATTACTCTCATTGCAACTAGTGCCTAGAATTTTCTCATTGTACGTGCTTATATTCTTATTTGTAAAGATACGTAGCTTGTTCCTTGTCAAGTATATCAGGATCCATAGGAAGGAATGACAATAAATACAAGCTTCAAGCAATGATAGCAGCAAATTTGTATGTTTCAAGACCGTACGTTAATAGAAGGTAAATTGCTAGTTTCTTTTGTTTTAGTCGACAAAACGAAACTATCGACTTTTCTATTTGTTGTTCAGATTGGTATAGAAAGCCTTGATTTGTTCCTCCAAAAGAGTTGGTTATATATTTTCTCAAGAGTAAACATACTGCATGGAAGAAATCAGATTCAGTTTCAACCAGATGTTTCATTGTGAAGGGTAACTGGAAGTGAATTGTCTTCTCTTGATGAAATTTTTCTTCATATCAACACGAGATGGGCTCATCCGAGATCCCAACAGTTGGTCTCATGGAAGCTATGACAAGTTTTGGTACCTACCACCTATCTTTGGTACCTACTACCCATCTCAAATGAATTTGATCTTGTAATGGTTGATGAGTTTGATTTTGTCAATCTGTGGTCTTGGAAGTTGCGAGATAGAGATGAAATCACTTGGAGATAGACTAGCTAGTTAGTTCTCCGAACTTTTAGTCGTAGAGAATCTCGTCCGAGATAAGAAGTTCGATTCTAAACTAGCATCACTATTTCCAAACGGTTTTGTTGGGTCTTGGCGTAACTAACCTATCGGACGGATTTGCTGAAATGGTTGATTAAAATTTTTTATATACGCAGCCAAAAAAGGTAAACTAACTACGTCAATCAACTAATACTAACACAAAAAGTATGTTTTATTTAATGATTAATGGTCTCTGTCATCCAACCTCTTACAAAATTCTATTAGTAGGACATAAATCTCAACAAACACTTTCAAGATAATCCTTGAATATTTGTATCAAAGCACTAATGAGTCTATGATCTCAACCACAACATAACAACTGCACCTAACCTTTCAGCCTAAAATGGTCTTATCTTCATTAACAACTGTTTTAACTGTCCAGTTTTTTTGGGGGCGGCTGTTGACTGCTGACTGTCCTCATTTTATCACTTGTAAATGCTCTACCTGTAACATCCATCATGCTTATCTGATAATCTTTGACAAATTAATCATCTGAAACCCTTAAAAATATGAAACAATGAAAATGCAATGATGCTGGCTTAATGTCAAAGTGAAGTATGTCTAGAACAAGAGAATTCTTGTAATGTACGCACAGCTTGGAACTACTGCCACTAGCATATAAAAAACAAAAGGATTAAGGTCAATCATGCATCATCAAGTATAATAGGCATGAAAAACGTTAATTTCATCATGCGCGCCACTCATAATTGGAGAGGCGCCAATCAGTTACATCATGGTCCGCAGTTCTCCCGTGTGCTAGCTAAATCAATTGTTTAAGATCGCTTGCATCACTGTCCATAAAATTGATGTAAAAGGTCGGTTACAGTCGATTTTTTTTCTCCTGATTTTTTGACATGAAAATAATCGACAAATTGGTTGGTTATCGATGATTATTTCGATTAGTTATCGGTTGGTTCTTTGTAATTTATTTTTGAAAATAACTTACCAATTGATCAGTTTGACACTTATTTGATTTCTACAATTTTTTTAAACACCCCTAATATTTGTAAAAAGTGGCTAACATAAATACTTGCAGGAGTGTTTCTATACTTTTGGAAACATACCTCATAATCTCTGAACATAAAATATTAGAATGGATAATGCTTTAGACCTCAAAAGACCTCGTGGAGTGTTGGATGTGAAGTGGATCCTACGTATGTGTTTTTAATCCTGACTATTTTAATGCCACATAAATTTGAAGGATTTTTGAAGTCAAATTTTAAGGATATCTAGCATTGTCCTATTAGAATATACTCTCTTCTCTTCAATTTTCTCTCTGCAAAAAGTGTGGTTACGTCATTTTAAACATTTTTAATGTAAATTTAGGGTTTAATATTGTAGAAATTTATAATATTGATACTGATGTGGTTATTGTTAAATAGAGATATTGTAAATTATCAAAAATAATATTGCTTATATCTGCTTGTGTTGTATATATTCTCTATCAAAAAATAATAATATTTGAGTCAGGTAAAATAGAGATCATGTTAATGCGAGTGCTCTTATTTCCAACATGATCACATGATGTGGCGCACTATGGTTCATGGGAACCACCGTAATGCTGTAGTGATGCCCGCACTATAACAAAACTGACGGCAATTTTTTCAATCTAATTAGAACGCTTAAATTCAGTTTAGTTTAATCACCATCTAAATTGAGCTTATTTGATTTGATTTTCTCTTTCGTTTTCACTTAAACCCAGTTTTCCCGAGAAAATCAAATTTCTCAAACAGAGGTGGAGACTAATGGTTGACGCAAATAGACAAGGTTGTGTTTAAAGGAGAAATTCTTAAAGAACCTTTCACTGTCTGTCGAAACCAAATGGTCAAATTGTATGTGTCCTTTCTCTCTCAAAGTGCTCAACAAATTTCAGTCTCTTCGTCATTGTGAATTAAACCAACAACTCTCCTTGCCTGCGTCGTTTAGATCTGAAGTTGATGCTCGTAATTGATTATGTTGCTGCTGCATTGCTTCTCAACTGCGAAGCTCTAAATGTACGGTACTCTCTGTCTCTCGATTTCTCTGATTGGAAATTAGTTTTATTTGGAGAGAAATATAGTGAGTTCAAGTATTTTATCCCCCTCATTTTTAGAGCAAGCAAATGCCGACGTTTTTGTTGAATTTTGTCCTCTTAGTTACTGTCTTTCGTGCGCACGGTTTGAACGTGGATTTATGCAGAGTTACTAATTTTGGTTGTGCTTATTTAACCCTTAATTTTCTGTGTTAGACTCTATTGAGGATGTGGTTTATGTTATCTTGATGTCTGTGTATTTTGGAATTGAAATTATCAGAAGTTAGCTAAAGATGTTATCACGGCTGCATTTTATTCTGAAAGTTATTGAGCGAAATAACTGTTGTGCTGCTTAATTAGTGAGAGCTCAAATTTTGAGTTCTAACCATGCTTTAGCATCAGACTTAGATCTTCTTCCTTGATTCCTAGGGAATGCCTAAATGAAGGAATTGCCCTTTGTTTGCGAATACATTGAGCATATAGTGACTATATTTTTAAGTTGAAGGCACAGGATTGTGTTGTAAAAAATTTAGATATTTGATTTAGATATTTTTATCAGAGCTTCATCTGCAGAGTTTTTGAGCAGGTTTAGAAGGTATGGCAAAATCAAGGCACCACTTCTCGAGCCAGGATGCTTTAATGTCACCCACTTCTGTGAGATCCAAGGAATGGGAGGGTCCATCACGATGGACTGAGTACTTGGGTCCTGATATAACTTCCCCTGTGACATCTAGGAATGTCAGGAATACTGGTTCCGATGGACAGGTCCAGTCAGGTGGTTTCCTTAAAGGTTTGAACATGCAGTGGGTAGTTCAACTCACAGGTGTTGCGGAAGGCCTGATGGCCAAAATGTATAGACTGAATCAAATTTTAGACTACCCGGATCCAGTTGGTCATGTATTTTCAGAAGCATTTTGGAAAGCTGGTGTTTTCCCTAATCATCCGAGGATTTGCTTACTGCTCTCAAAAAAGTTTCCGGAGCATTTTAGCAAATTGCAACTCGAACGTGTAAGAATCATTAACTTTCATTAATAGAAATTTGATGTTTTCATCTTTGCCACTGAATATAGTGTAGGTGAGTCATATTGTTTTCCAAACAATGACACAGGTCGATAAAGCTGCCTTGGATTCGCTGCATGATAGTGCTGAGGTACATTTGCAGAGCTTGGAACCATGGGTTCAGGTACAATTTTATTTTATTTTACTGCTAATTTTTGCACAGATGCCTTTGTATTAACAAATATACGATAAATGGCAATTTTGAAGATAACATGAAAGAAATTTTTTGTCTTATATAATTTCCAAATTCTCCATATTTTTCCACATCAAGTGGGTTTCATGGGTTATACTTCTTGCCATCTTTTTGGATCATCATCCTACATGTTATATGGTGCTCACATTTCGAGCAATATATATTAATTATTATCTTGGTGGTTCAATCTATGTTTCTATCCATTCTCATTCTTTTTGATGGTATCTCATGATGATAAAATAAAAAGTTTCAAGATCCTATTTTGTCATATTTACTAAAAAATGCTTCGTGAAAAGTCAGATATTTTGGTGAAATTGGTTTTTATTCATTGTAAGGAAAGAAAAATCAATCGTATTCAAAAATAGTTGATCAATATTAATTTGTTAATAGCTTTGTTTTGTGTGGATCAGCTTCTTGTTGACTTGATGGCATTTCGTGAACAAGCTTTGCGACTTATTCTGGATCTCAGTAGTACTGTTATCACCTTGTTGGTGAGTGAAAATCAACTCTCTATACAGTGGAAGCTTTAGTATTGATGACATTGCAAGGACATCTCCCATAATATTGATGCTCTGCTCATTGTGAGAGACCCAGGAAAATGGCCTCAAAAGTCAAAAGAAATCTCTCAAACTTTGGTTGGATGAAATTATTTGTCTATATGGTGGTTGATATGTATCAATACTTATAAAGTGCTGGGCTATTTTTTTTTTTTTTTTGGTTATCAAGATGATGGGAAACATAATGTATAGGCTTTATTTGTGGAATCTCTGATAACATGGTGCAGCTTTTTTCAGCCTCATCAGAACTCACTTATACTGCACGCTTTTATGGATCTCTTTTGCTCGTTTGTCCGAGTTAATCTCCTGTCTGAGAAGGCAAGTTAACCGTCCTTAATCTTTATTCTCTACATTTCTTATCTTTCTTTCCTTCTTCTCCTTTGTTCTTTCTTTTTCTTTTCTTTTGGAGTTGAGTTGGAAAATATGCCGCAACAAGTTTTACATCAGTCAGTTAAAACTTAGGTGCATTATATATTTGTATTTCTTTACTGTGATACATAGCGTTTGTTTATACAGATACCACGGAAAATGATGCTGCAAATGTATAACCTATTGCATGCCATGTCAAGAAATGACAGAGACTGTGATTTTTATCATCGGTATGAAATATTTTTTTGTTGTTGGAGATAGCTTTTTTTAACTGTGCTAAATGACTTAATATGATCTTGAAAGTTTTTCATTTTCTAAGACCGGCCTTACAGACGTGTTAATATGGCTTCTTGCTGATGATATAAAGCTTGGGCCTTGGATAGAAATAAATCTGTTGTTTCCATCAATTTAATCAAAGAAACTGATGGTTTTGTTTATTTGCTTTTATATTAATGAGATGGGGAAATCAAAGGCAGTACTACATGAATGACATAATTTTCAGAAGGCTCGAGATCTGTTGATGCTAATTCGTAAGAGTAGACACTTCAATAATTACTTATTGCTATTCTCTGTGCATGTAAAATCCTACTACACATAATTTTCAACCTGCTCCTTTTGCACAAAATGTTTGTGCGCCGCAAATGGATGCAGATTATTCTAGTGTATGTCCACCCTGGTTTAAGGATTTCATGACATTGACATGCATTTTCCTAATCCCCAAGTTCGCAAATGAAAAATGATGCCGGTTGCTGTCCTTCCAAGAATCAGTCTTTCTGGTGGTTTTTTTTTTTGTTATAGTGACTATTACTTATAAAAAAAAGACTGTTAAATAAGCAATTAAAACTCATGGACCAGTTGACCAAATCCAAGAATTTGGGACTTCTATTATAGCCATCCAAAACCCTTAACTGTTAGAACTACTTACTTAATTTGGTCCTCAAGCATAGCATTTGGTCCTGTCTACTTAGGTGACCCATCTCTATTGTTTCTATTCGTGATATTGCTTATTACAGAATTAGGAAGAAATATGGAAGAGAAATAAAGTGTTGAAAAATTATTTTCTTTACCTTCCATACGTGAATTATTATCAAAATTCTCCATCCTGTCCTCTATGAAAGGTATTTAGTAACTCCAAATCAAGGCTTCATGGCAGCGGCTGATTTTTTCGGGTTGATGGGTGCATACAATGTTGGAGTGGGCAACATAGCCCATATTTCAGGGATAACCTCCCCATGTGGATTGAAGTTGAGACACCTAGGCTACAATGATCTCACTGTGTGTAGTTTCACTGATTTTGATGCCAAAATGTCCTAGTTGCATAGAATTGTCTCATTGAATGTAGGCTATTTCTGTTTTGCTAACTTGCTGAACTCTGCTTTTGCTTTTGTTTATTTCAAAGGTTGACCATCATGTGATTGTCACTGGTTCATAATACATCGACTCTTGATAACGCTCTTTTTTTTTTTTTTTTTTTTCCACATGAGTTTCAGGTTGGTTCAATTCATTGACTCTTATGATCCCCCTCTGAAAGGATTACAAGAAGACCTAAATTTTGTTAGCCCACGTATTGGCGAGGTCATTGCTCTCCTCAATTTTTGTCAATATGAGATTATAGTTTTGAACAATTGTCTTACAATCTTTTCTGACGATTTTCGTCTGAAAATTATTTTGGAATTTGGTGTGATTCTTGTGTACCAGCATGAAGTATTCCATAAGCTTTAGAAACTTTTTGTCATCTAGACTCATGAGCAATATGGTTGATACTTGATACAATACCTTTAACAAGTTGAACTCCCACACCCCATTCCTGCTCCATTGACTCGTTTGTTACACCATTTACCCACTCCTAATAGGCCAGGTCACGTGGGCTAGCAGGGTCCCTCCCCAATTGTCATCTTAAAATCATTTTTGCGAGATGCATTCCCAGGGGCTGCTATCACTTCATTATTAACATTTTCAATTTGTATTCAGATTCTGGAGGCTGTAGGTCCTATTATTTTTCTATCCACGGATACAAGGAAGCTGAGAAATGAAGGGTTTTTAAGCCCGTATCATCCTCGATACCCAGATATTCTCACAAATTCTGCTCACCCCATGGTACATACTGTTATGATGAATTTGACATATATTTAAAATTGTCTAAATACTTCTGTCATGCTTTTGTCCCTATTTTTTATTTTTTTTAAATTGAAGGTTTATTATTACAATGCATATCTCACATCAAGTTTTCACTTTGCAGAGAGCTCAGGATCTAGCAAATGTTACTTCTTATAGCGAATGGGTGTTACTTGGGTATCTAGTTTGTCCTGATGAGCTGCTTCGTGTCACTAGCATTGATATTGCTCTGGTATGCCCTCATGATTCATGTTTTCATCAACCTTACAACTCAGGCAACAGGCATTCCTTGCATTTTGGGGATTTTTAGTAATTGAGATTTGATCTACGATGATTTATTGCTTTGGAACTTTTTTGTTCTCCATTATGTTTTCTGTTTTGCTCATCTTATCCTTTTGCTATAAATGTGAAGTGCCCTGTTAATTTGTTCACTTTTTTTTGAGACATGATTCTGTTTCGTGATTTCATCATTTGAAGTGCATTCCTATCTTACTTTTGTCGTTTTAAATGCTTTTTAGGTTGTACTCAAGGAAAATTTGGTTCTTACATTATTCAGGGATGAGGTGAGATTGAGTGTCTGTTTCTGAACAAGAATTCTTCATTTACTGGAGCACTGTTGTTAAAATCTTGTATTTGCAGTATTTGTTTTTGCATGAGGACTATCAGCTATATGTTTTGCCACGGATATTAGAATCAAAGAAGATGGCTAAATCTGGACGTACCAAGCAAAAGGAAGCAGATTTAGAATACAGTGTGGCAAAGCAGGTTGAGAAAATGATAAGGTATGGCAACAAATGGCTAATACAATTTTCTTTCCCGTGGTAAAATATATTGCATTAACTTTGATCTTCATTAAACCTGTCTAGTACTGTGTTTTTTATTTTGATATGATTTGTAAAGTGGTTGATTTTGCAGTGAAGTGCATGAGCAAGCACTATTATCCTGTGATGCTACACACAGAGAAAGAAGGATATTATTAAAGCAAGAAATTGGAAGAATGGTACTCTTTTTTACTGATCAGCCGAGTCTACTGGCTCCAAACATTCAGGTGATTTTTTCATTTGAATTATATTTTGCAGGACATATTGCAATTTGCAGGTCTGCTTCAAATTTATCTTTTACAATGCTAGAAATTATGAGAACCCCAGAAATCTCTTAAGAAGCATATTGGATCGTTGGGGAGAACTTTCATGATAAATAAGATTTGCATTCCACTGGGATATGGATTTCATAAGATGAAGGAAATTTCACACACATCTTCTTTTTGGTTCTTTCTCCTTGTGTGCATATTTAAAAATAAATTTCCAATAAAAGTGGTATAATTGTGTAATTCCTTCTTATTTAAGAGTAGTGGAAAAAGAAGTTGAGTGAAAGGCTGGAGCGACTGATCTCAAATTTTCAACCCTTTTCAATACTTATAGAAAGCAGACTTCATGTTTGTCTATTGAATGCATTGAATGATCTTCATAACAAATATTTCTTTAATGATTTTGCGCTCCAGCAGATGGTATTTTCTGCCTTGGCTTTGGCTCAATCTGAAGTCATTTGGTACTTCCAACATGTAGGGATTACCTCGACAAAATCTAAAACTACTCGCATGATAGCAGTTGACATTGTAAGTCAAGTTTTTTTAACCATGTATCTATTAAATCTCTTACCATTAGGCTGCTGTCATTGGGTATATAGTGAACCTGTTATTTAGTTAACTTAAGATTGCTGTTTTTTTTAAGCAGGATCCAAATGATCCGACTATTGGGTTTTTGTTAGATGGCATGGACCATCTATGCTGTCTTGTGCGCAAGTATATTGCAGGTTAGATTGAAACTGATTCAGATAACATTTTATCTCAACAATGTTGTAGAGAAACAGTGTTTAAGTTGCATACAAATTGAATTATCATAAATTTTTTACTTTCAATGTCATTGGTAATATGATATTATAAATAGCACTATTTATGTTGATCCAGTGGTTATGTTGAGGGTACTTAACCTGAAATGTTGCAGTACTTCATTAAATGTATAATGTTTCCAATGCTATACAATTATGATGTGTGGCCAACAACCTTTGATAATAAGAGTCTCCTTAAATTTCTCTCTGAAAAGCATATCAAACATTTTGTTAAAATGGCAACCAAAAAATTAATAAGAACAATGTGGCAGTGCAGAGTAAGCTTTCGTGACTCTTGTGAGGTTTGGCAACGAAGCCATGGTGTCTAAGAATTTTTCAATTTAGCTAGTTACCAATTGAAAAGACTTCCACCAGAGCCTGCAAAATGTAACGCTGTGGTTTCAATATCTGCTAATCTGTCACTTATACTTACTTCGTCTACTACAGTGTCACGACCACTGGAATGACTTAAGTAACACTGTCAATTAAATGTTTACTCAGCATCTGGTCTTTGCTATTTATTTTTCCCATGATTTCAGTCCCAGGCTGATTCTTATCTCTCAAAGTTTGTTTCTTGCTTGTGTACGACATAACTGCCAACTGCCATTATTTATGTTTTAAGAAAACTTGTTAATCACTATGTATTAGTTCTATATTTGGATGATTGTCTAAAGTGGAGCAGGTTTCCTAGACCGAGGCATGTGTTTACTTGGACAGGTAAAGCAGTTGTGATTTACCTGATCCTTGGGATGAAGTACCATTGCTCCATGATGGGCCTTGGACCCCGATTTCCCTTGTCATCACACCCCCCCCCAAACACCCACCCACCGACACATACACCTGAAATGATTGCTATTACATTGAATATTGGACTTGATTCAACAGAAGAGCACTTTGCCTATAATTGACCCTACTGCATATTTATATTAATTATATAAGTTTATAACAAGGATTGCTGTGTAGCCTTCTTAGTGCATTGCCAGTGATAGCTTTTCAAATGTATTTACTAGGTTTGATGATTTTCCTATTTGAATGCAGCAATTCGAGGTTATGCTCTGTCCTATCTTTCTTCATGTTCTGGTCGAATCCGTTTTTTGCTGGGAACTCCAGGAATGGTGGCTCTTGATCTTGATGTGGCCTTGAAAGGACTTTTTCAGCGGATTGTTCAGCACCTTCAAAACATTCCAGAACCACAGGGTGGAAATATTTCAGTCGTTACATGTGATCTGTCTGTAAGAAATCTGTGCAAACTAAGTTCTTCCATATTTACTTCATTTTTTAGAAGTTGAATTTTCTGTAGTTTAACTGATATCACTATTCTTTTGTATAACCATTTCATTGTTAAATATTAATTGAAGAGATGCCTACTACAATCTGTTGTTTGAATATTAAGATATAACTATAATCTCTAGTAGTTCCAACTCTACAGTAATGATAACTCATCTAAAACATTATTTATCCTAAAAGCTTTAGCTGATGACCTGCCTCTGCCCAACACATCAATATTTTGTTTTTGACTAGGAGGTGTGAAGTTTTGAACTCAGGATCCGATGCTAGATTCTTGGGGTGGTTCTTTTCAGCTTTCTTATTAAATGTGTGCATGTTCCTATTTGTGTATATATAAATCTGTATATGCATATTCTCCCCAACCTCTTCATTCGTCTGTGTCGTATTCCAATTGATGCTAAACTTATCATACAAACTTTTCAAGGCTTCATTAAGACTGACAACTTGTGAAGTAATGTTAGTTTTTGAAATCTAACCATAGGAGATTACATGGACAGCAACGATTATTTTCTTCATGACATTTCCTTTCATTCTCTTATACCATGTGGTCTTCTGCAAGTAGCATGATTACCTAAAAGACTTTTTGCACGAAGCCAGATGTTTAAGTTTAGGAATGAGTTTTTAGGGCATGACTCTCAGTGATCTATAATGGAATTCTGCTGTTACCAATATGATGTGCAAGGCTTAGGTAGTATTTAATGAGTCACTTTTGAGCAGTGTTCAACTTGCCAGCAATGCTGTCTATTATTTGCTGCCTGCTTCTTCTGGTTCACTCTCTTCATGGTGTGTAGACTTCGTGAAATGATCTGAATTGTAACACGCACATTTGTTGCAATATGGTTTTATTGATGAAGTATAATTTGGCATTAGTTTAAATCCCTATCCTTCCTCTACATCTCACCAATTTTTTTTTCTAAGGCATATTATATCACTAATTGATTGATGGATTGCTTGATTGTTTTGCTGTAAAGCGGGCATGAGTTTATATGCTTAAAGCTCTACCTTTAGTTTATATCCTTGCATCGTTGATCAGGTGATTGATTGTTGGTGTTATCTTTTTGTTGCAGCTCATTCTACTGAATCCATCCTATTCTATCCCGTACCTAGTTAAATTATGTTTCCCTTTTGATTGCTATTATTATAATTAATATTTTACTAGTTGCTTTTTTATAACAAGTTAACGGAACTAATAATCATTTTTTGCTAATCAGCAATTCCGTAAGGATTGGCTATCGATATTGATGATTGTCACATCTGCTCGTTCATCTATCAACATTAGACACTTGGAGAGAGCTACTGTGTCCACCGGAAAGGAAGGGTTGCTATCAGAGGGCAATGCTGCTTACAATTGGTCCAGGTACTCTTTGCTCTGGGGTGATAGCTGAAGTCTTTAGCATTTGCAGATTCAACTTGTGAATCAGATAATAGTCTCATATTTCCAATATGATCAACTTATTGAATGATAGTAGCGATGTACATTATGTAATATTTTGGAACTATAGAAAAAATGAGTTGAAATTTTAATCGAAGTTCTTGGCAATTGGCATTGAATTATGGGCATCTTACATTTAGCATTGAGTTGTGGCCATCTTGCATTTAATATCTTAGTTTGTGAAAATTGATCATTACATTCATGGATCTCTCTGTGTGCAGATGTGTTGATGAGTTGGAATCCCAATTGTCAAAGCATGGAAGTCTTAAAAAACTTTATTTCCACCACCAGCACCTCACAACGGTCAATTCTCTCTTCTTCAGTTTACTTATTTAATCAATTATTAGTCCAGTGGACAAGACACTATTTCCTTCTCTCTCTCTCTCTCTCTCTCTCTCTCTCTGTGGTGTCTCTGCCTTTTATCCTTGCCTTTTCTTCTTTTTTTCTCCCTCTGTTTTAGTGATTCTTTAGTCTCTCTCCGAATATAGTTGGTTATATGTATGTTAAATACTGCTAAATTTGTCTAGTTGAGAACTGAGCATACATGTTGTTACAGGTGTTCAGGAACACCATGTTTGGACCAGAAGGACGTCCGCAGCATTGTTGTGCATGGCTAGGTGTTGCTAGCAGTTTCCCAGAGTGTGCTTCTCCAATTGTTCCAGAAGAGGTAATCTATGAGCTAAATAATGTCCACAGGCATACTTACAAGTTACAACGCCCTCCATCCTATGCCATTCTCCATTTTCTCTCTCCTTTCTTCCACTCCTGAATAGCCATGCTAAAATCATTTAACTTCCATAGGGCCAATATTTGTCTTAGATTTGTAATATTCCATTACTCAATGCCTTCCAGAACTTAGGTTTGGTCTTTGTATGCACTGAAAAGATTATGGCGTTTACCACTGTCTTATCCTGCCCTCCCCCTTCGCCACCTTTTTTTTTTTTTCTTTTTTCTTCTCTCACGGAAGTGAAACTACAAAGTTTTCTGGATGTTTTTTTCAAGCAGGTAACTAAAATTGGTCGAGATGCAGTACTATATGTAGAGTCTCTCATTGAATCTATCATGGGTGGATTGGAGGGTTTAATCAATATTCTTGATTCTGACGGAGGATTTGGTGCTCTTGAGACTCAGGTTTGGTACTTTAAAATTGTATTGTTATAAGTAGTTCAGGTGTTCGACTGTTGGAGATAATATCCATCGTAAAACTAATCCCTAAAATAATTTCAGCTTCTCCCAGAGCAGGCAGCTTTCTATTTGAATAATGCGGCACGAGTGTCAATTCCTTCAATGAAATCGCCAAAGGGAGGAGTTGGTTTTCCTTTGCCTGGCCATGAGAGCTACCCTGAAAATAATAGTTCTATCAAAATGTGAGGATCCTTCATAGTTCTTTTTGTCTTTCTCTCAATGTATCTCAAGTTATCAATACTGGTATTTGTGTTGATGGCAGGTTAGAAGCTGCAATGCAAAGGTTGACCAACTTGTGCTCAGTTTTAAATGATATGGAACCTATATGTGTTCTAAATCATGTCTTTGTTCTTCGAGAGGTAAGGCATGCAAATCTTTCCCTCCTCCAAGATCACCGAGAGCAGGATTACAGATGTTTTTAGTTAGCTACAGTATAACATTTTCGCTACACGAGAAAACTAGGTAACAAAGAACTAAAATTTGTATATACCACATTGGAGATCATAATGTGGTAATGGTTGACTGAGTGGATTAAGAACAAATTGTTGGAGCAGTACCAAGAGTAATACCTTATTGGAGATCTTAGCATGTTGTCGTGCTTTGTTTGCATATATTTGTGTGCCTTTTTATCATATCAGGATGCATCATGTTTGTATATTTACAATGAGGAAAAACTGGTTTTATGTGCAGTACATGAGAGAATGCGTTCTTGGTAACTTTAGGAGGAGATTGCTCACAGCTCTGAAAACTGAGCATGATCTTCAACGGCCTTCCATCTTGGAATCTCTGATTCGTCGACACATGAGCATAGTCCATCTGGCAGAGCAGCACATTAGCATGGACCTAACACAGGGTATTCGGGAGGTGCTACTCACAGAGGCCTTCACAGGACCAGTTTCTTCCTTGCAGTTGTATGAAAAACCAGCCGACCAACTTTCTGGATCAGCCACTGAAGCTGTTTGCAACTGGTACATAGAAAACATAATCAAGGACGTATCAGGTGCTGGAATCATTTTTACGCCTATGCATAATTGCTTCAAAAGCACAAGGCCTGTCGGTGGATATTTTGCTGATTCAGTCACAGGTTTCAGAGAATTGAAGGCCTTTGTTCGTATTTTTGGTGGTTATGGGGTTGACAGGCTGGATAGGATGATGAGAGAACACACAGCCGCACTATTGAATTGCATTGACACGTCGTTACGGTCTAACCGTGAGTTGCTAGAGGCAGTGGCTGGCAGCATGCATTCTGGTGACCGTATAGAAAGAGAGGCATGTTTGAAGCAGATCGGAGACTTGGACACAGTAATTGGATTTTGCATTGAGGCAGGGCAAGCATTGTCTTTTGATCAGCTTCTAGCTGAAGCTACTGGAGCAGTGCTTGAGGATGGTGCGCCCTTGATATATTCATTACTTGACAGTGTAATTAAGCATATTCCTGAGGAAATTCCAGAAAAGAAAGAAATCAGAAGGATAAGGAGGGTAGCAAATAGTGTTGGCAGGGTGGGTGATCATGATTCTGAGTGGGTGCGGTCGATCTTGGAAGAAGCAGGGGGCGCAAATGATGGTTCTTGGAACTTGTTACCTTATTTCTTTGCCAGCTTTATGACATCCAATATTTGGAACACCACTGGCTTCAATGTCGAAACAGGGGGCTTTAACAACAATATATATTGCTTGGCAAGGTTGGTATTCTTCTTGTAAGGCATATGTTTGGAGCTGTTATATACAATTAATGATCACCGGAAAAGTACTGATTTGTTCTTTTACTTTAAGAAATTGTGATACGGGTAGGGTGAATTATTTTGCATTTCCATTCGCCTGCAACAAGCAATAAGGTTTGACTGCTAACTTTGATTACATAAGCGATAATAGGGACATGCTTACCTATGATCCTTGTCCATGAGCCCTTAGAAAAGAAACTCTAATCAACTTATGCTTTTGATTACGGCATTTGAGCTTCTTGAAATCAAACTTTTCCTTTTCTTTTGAATGTGAAAGAAAATGAACATTTCTGTGTTCATACAGAAAAGGTTATACTTTTGGCAGAAGTTTTATGCTGGTCATGGGCTAGTTTACTCTTCTGCCTTTTTGTTTTTATTTTTTAGTTATTGTTATCCCGTCAAGCTTTATAACTTGTAATATCTCGGTTGGACCCTGATGATCATTTTTTTCATCGAGATTTAATTTCTGTTTGGCAGGTGCATCAGTGCTGTGATTGCAGGAAGTGAATTTGTCAGATTGGAGCGTGAACATCAGCAAAGAGAGTCTCCATCAAATGGCCATATTGATGAGAACTTGGATACTGAGTTACAAAACCGAATATCAGCCGAAGCAGGTATAAAGTCAGCGATGCAGCTCTTTGTCAAGTTCTCCGCTGGAATTATACTGGATTCTTGGGGTGAAGTAAACAGGTGAGTGATCGATTGATGATAAACTCCCAAGTGTTTTCATTTTCACTTTTTCGGCTTTTCCTTGAGAAATATTTGTCATGGCCTTCAAACAAGTCACAAAATCACCTTAGCATTCAAATAATTTGTGGGTGAGCTGCACGCCAAGTGGTGCATTAGCACATTGGTGGATGTTAGCCAATGTTTTTGTGTTTGCTGCACTTAACAGTGTTATGTGTGCTGCTACAAATACTGAAAAATAGTGTTTGGCTCATTGCCAAGTCCTTTGTCTGATTATTTATATTTTGCGCTTGTGTTCCTTTTGATCATTATGTGCTGGCCGATTCTTTTATAAACATTACCTTTCTTGTCAGTACAACCCTTCATTATGGCGTACTTGTGAGAGTTCTTTACTAGTGAAAATTTGAAATCTCATGTGATTATGATGCAAAGTTGAGCTTTGAACCCTTTTTGGGTGGCTACTTAAATCCAGAGCGCATGTTCCATTTGATATTGAGCGCATTAAAAAATAGGTGCCTAACGTTATCGTCTATTTTTTTAAGCTGTTGCTTATCTAAACAAGTATGACTGGAGATATCAGTTGTGTCGGTTCAGATGTTTTGCAAATTGCTGATGATCATTTTCTGTTTCTGCCAGATCTCATCTTGTTGCCAAGTTGATATTCCTGAACCAACTGTCTGAGATTTCTCCGTACCTTCCAAGAAGCTCTCTCGAATCTCATGTTCCTTATGCCATTCTCCGTTCAATATATAGCCAGTACTATGGAAATTCTCCATCGATGCCACTAGCGTTACTAAGCATCTCACCTCGCCATTCACCTGCTGTATCACTATCACATGCATCTCCAATAGTGAAGCAACCTCGTGGTGACTTGACTCCTCAGCACAGTGCTAATGACTATGCTTACTTCAAGGGTTCATTACCTCATAGCCAGGATCACCTCCATGAAGCAGATCATCGAAGCAATGTCCGACGATCTGGACCTCTAGATTACAGCTCAAGCCGTAGTAAAATGAAGTTTGTTGATACTTCAACTTCAAGTAGCAGAGGGCCAAGTCCACTACCGAGGTTTGCAGTGTCAAGATCTGGTCCTATATCATATAAATAGAAAGATGATGACCAGAAAGAGGAACTGGTGCTAAATTATCTGCTTCTTATAAATGGTCAGTTGTACATTTAGCACATGTTGATCCGAGCTAGTAAATACAAATTTTGACAAGATGTAGATCTATAATTCACACCTGCCTCTTGCCTATGTTATGGGAGTAATACCTTTGGCTAAGCTGCTTGTGATAATAGATGCATTAATGAATGTCAGGTTATTTTATTTTATTTTTCCTGATTATGTGAATTTTTTTATGTGGTGATTCGTAGATATGTTGGCGGATGTATTTTCCAAGTTCAATTATACTATTATAGGCTATGCCGCTATAGCACAAGCTAGACAATGAAAGGGGGGGGGGTTTCTAAGACATCAGGCCGGAAGTCCTCCCAGTCCGGCCCAGCCCATCTGGCCTAAAAAAAATGGGCTTGGCAACTATTTTAGGCCTGTTGGCTGGGCCGGAGCTTCAAAATTAGCCAGACCTCAATTTCGAGCCGGGCTTGAGTCTGGGGTAACATTGTTAAATCCCGGCCCAGCCCAGTTCGGACCAACCCAACATGCCTAAGCAAAGTAAGCATATGAAATTAATTTACATATGGGCCGGGCGTTGTTAGAAAGCCCGTTTATCTCTGCCGGGTCCGTATGGCTTAGCCAAAACATGGGCTTGGTAACTATTTTCGGCCCGTGGGCCAGGTCTGAGTTCAAAATTAGCCCAACATTGATTTCGGTCTGGGAGTGGGCTTGGGCCTGTAGGTTAGGCTTAGTTGGCCGCACGGTTTTCCTTGCCTTCGTCAGATTTTTTTTTGAGCATTTGCAGTGCCTGCCACGGCAAAAAAGGTTAAGATTGGAGGTAACTACTGCTTGTAACATGAGCGAAGTGCGATCTTTACATCTGAAAATTCAAGTACAGAAGCAAGAGCTCCAAAGATAGTCTAGAAGAAGGTCTATCTATTCAATATTCATCTTAGAATTCCGTTACACAAAAGAGACATCTAGAATTACCCAACATACACAAAAAGAAATTCAACTTGGCACTTCATGCTCTCATTTTTTAAAAGTTGGATGAGAACGTGATCTATGGAAATACCTCTTCGTCTTCTATACTTACCTTGAAGTCAAAACCAGGCTACCGAAATGTACAGGCCTTGTCTGGATGTAGGTGAAACAGCTCATATGGTATCTTTTTCGGGTTTCAAGGTGTTATTCCAGGAACCTGAGGGATACTAGGCTTTGGCTTCTTTACTTTTTCCACCATGACAGCTTGAGTTGTTAGAACTACCCCAGCAATGGAGGCAGCAATTTGAAGAGCATATCTTGAAACCTTGCAAGGATCTATCACTCCAGCATTTAGAAGATCTTCATATTTGTCCGCCATTGCATTGTAGCCACATCTCCATTCACATGATCGAATCTTTTCTATGACCACCTCCCCATCAACCCCTGCATTGGTAGCAATTGCTCTGGCAGGTGCAACAAGTGCCTGTAATTCCACTGTTATAATGTCACTTGTACAAATGTGCTTCAATCAAAAAAAATTTAGTCGCAAACTTATTAATCAAGGTATTCAAAGGAGGATACATATATTCTATATAGAGGTGCAATGCTTGTCCACTTAGCCCAAAAGGACTCACAAACATTAGAAAGGAAAGAAATGAGACAGCGTGAGAGCTAACCTTCGCTACTATATCAACACCAATCCGTTCATTTGCATCCTCCATAGAGTCCTTGATCATGGGAACCTGCTCTGTAAGATGAACATATGTGGCACCACCCCCAGGCACAATTCCCTCATCCATGGCAGCAAATGTAGAATTCTTTGCATCCTCAATTCTCAGTTTCCTATCTTCAAGTTCCAATTCAGTGTGTGCTCCAACCTAAATTGCACCATAATGCATCACAAAGTAAATATAGAAACATAACAAAAAAACTTTAGGAGCAACACTAGTTCAGTTGCAGGATATATTCCCACAAACTTGCGAGGTTATATTCATATTTTATTTATCTTTATAGTTGCAACAAGAATCAGATCGTAAGAAACAAGTGAAATACATAGTCACATTATGTTCACCTGATTTTTCTCTCTCCACAAAATATGCAATTTGATCCGCTCTAATGCATAAACATACTTAGTCAGTCAACGACCAACAATCAATCATTTAGTTTGAGAGGGGGGTGTTAAAAACTTAGAATATATTATTATGATTTAGTTTTCTAGTTTATATTGATTTAGGTTCCTATGATGTTTTCTTAATTTATAAGTTTCATTCATCTCTTGAGTTTCATTTTTCCTCTATTCCCCTATATAAGGGCTCTCTTTGTACTACACAATAAATAAAACCAATGTTATCAATCTTTTATTTTAACACAGTAAAATTCATCCACAAGTGACAATAGAAAAAACATACTATTTGTGACAAAATCTATAGGAAGTAATAAAAAATAAGTAATAAGGTTTGTGACGAAATCTATAGAAAGTAATAATAAGTAATTAAAAGGGTTTATCTCGCAAACCTTGATGACAGCCACACCACCACAGAGTTTAGCAATTCTTTCGGAGAGCTTTCTCGACAGATAAGCATTATTGGTTTCAGCAAGATCCTTCTTTATCTGCAAAATTCTTGCTTGAATTTCAGCTTTGGTTGAGGGGTCAGCTACAATGGTTGTTGAGTTACTTGTTATGGTAACTTTTCGTGCAACACCAAGCTGATCTGATGTTGCACCTATAAGGCCGAGTCCCAATTCTCCAGAGATATAATCAGCACCTGATAATATTGAAATTATCTCCCCGAATAAATAGAGATGACTTCTTGGCAGGAAATCTTATATATAAATAGCTTTTTTAGTGTTGTTACAACAATATAAGACAGTTGACATTCATATTGACGTTCTAGATGAGTTTGTATCAACACTACACAGTTTCTCAAGAAAAAAAAAAATGTATCATGTGTTTATTAGAACATCTACTATACCGATTCATGTTTTGGAGTGCATGAATTTCTAAAATAGGAGCCTCGATTTTGGTTAGACTTATGAATGTAAGTTCACCTGTCATAAGGGCAATGTCCTGCAACAGAGCTTTCTTTCTTTCTCCAACTCCCGGGCATTTGACAACAGCAACATTAAGCAGACCTTGTGTTTTGTTAACCACTAGTGTTCTCAATACTTTCATTGAGATATCCTCAGCAAAAATTAGCAGTGGAACACTCAACTGATTCGCCTTTTCTAGCAAAGGAACTATTTCTTCCACTGTCGCAATTTTTTGATCAGTTACAAGGACTTTAGCATTGTCAAACTCCACAATAGATTTTTCTTGGTTTGTGATGAAGTGTGGTGACATATAACCCTTGTCAATCTGTAAAGCGAGAGCTCATATAATAAATCTGTAAAGAAAGAACTTCTAATTTACCATAGAGAGGAATCAGAAGCCAAAATATATGAACACTACACTGTAACAAGATCACAAAACGTATCAATTTGTAAATGCTAAGGCCTACAGCTCAATCATCAATAAAGCCAAAGAAAAGCTTATTCGCTTTATCTTTCGGCACCAAAGCGTTCCAGTTCAGAATATAATCCATTTTATCATATGTCAATAACCATGAGGAGTGTTTTATTGGACTATGTGGTCAGATTCAGACTGGTATGAGACTCCAAATCATAAGGAGATCAATGCTGCAGTATCTCAGATAATCATTCATTACCGAAGCAATTCATGGTTGTGACAAAGACTGGTAAGAAAAGCTTTGTGGTTCAAAGGCTAGTATGGGTTAATTGCATTGACACATGTCAAAGTGCACTCACTTCGCAAAACAACAGCTTTATCATGCTAGGAATAACTATCTAAAAGTGAGGCTTCATACACTTATTTAGTGCAGTTGAGAAAATGTTGGGGTGCAAGGGGCTATATTTGCCACAGTACTAATTAAAAAGAGGGAACAACAGGGATTTTATAATACCAATGTTATTATTTCAAAAGGAATTGGAGCAACATACATATTAAAAGTCTTGTACTCTCTAATGGATTTAGAATAGTGCATGAACCTTTTACGTTCCAATCAGTAAGTTATTTCTAGCATTTTGAGCTTTCTGGTATTTTGTTATTGCCTTGATCCTATTAAACTGAAAGTTTGAAGCAGATTGTAAACATACAATCATTGACTAAAATTGGACTACTGATAGTCATAACGGTTCCATGGTTCTGTCAGTGACTTATCTATTGTCAAGGAGTAGAAAAAATAATTTTAAGGAAAAGAAGAAGATAAACAACTGAAATCATGTCCTACTTTCAAGAGAGTTCCAACCAATTTTAATCAAAATTAATGAGTTTTTTTTTTTTTTTAAAATATTTTACATAAACTGTTCAGATCTTGAAGAATTTCTTTATATTTTGACAAGGAGCATGTGAACTTGTGTAGCGGCATTGTGCACATTGAGCAGTAACTTATGTTAAAATTTAAAGTATTAGAAGATAGACAAATAACTTTCCAGACTTAGAACATCAGGATCACCTTCATTCCTTCCTCAACTATAACGGAGGTTTCAGCTGAAGCTGATGATTCAAGAGAGACTATTCCATCGGGGCCAATTTTCTCTATCGCTTCAGCAATCAAATTCCCAACAAACTCATCATTTCCAGCAGAGATTGAAGCCACGGCTGCGAAGAGATTTAAGAATTTCAAAGTTATGTTTCTAACCAAAAACAAATTTACAATTTTTTGGTAGAGTATTTCTAAGTGGAATACTTTTCAACAAGCTTAAAATAAAGGAGAATCAGAGACCTTTTATATCATCTCTTCCTTTTACAGGATAACTTCTCTTTTTCAAGACCTTGACCAATTCCACAACAGTCCGGTCCATTCCTTTCTTCAACGAAACAGGGTTCGCGCCAAAAGCAACAGCCAACAACCCCGATCTGATCATTTCACGAGCCAATATGATTGCTGTGGTAGTACCATCACCGGCCAAATCATTCATTTTACACGCAACCTGGTAGGAACTCATTTTACATGTTTATCATTAATTAAGCATATAAAATCAACAAGAAATTTAGAGGAAAAGATTATGTAGCAACCATGAACCTCTTGAATAAGCATTGCTCCAACATTCTCCAATGTATCTGAAAGCTCAATAGCTCGAGCAATTGTTACACCATCATTAACTACTTTTAGTTTCCCCGACTCAGACAGAACAACATTACGCCCTGCATGATTGGGCAAGAAAAAGATTAAGTCAATCAACGAAGCCACGTTAACATACTTGTAAACAACTTCTGTGCACAAGGCTCCCGCAGAACATGCATGATTTACGCAAATCTTACCCTGCATACTGAGAGACTGTTTCCAGGAATTGAACATGTGACCGTTAGGTTGCACACATGCACCACTGAACCACAGCTTCGTCTGTTAAAATATAAACAACTCTTGTACACAATACTCTCGTGGTGGTTGGGGTTGGAGATAAATAAGATGTATGTAGATCTTAACCCCCACATAATATGTTAAATTGTGACCTCTAGGTTGCACCCCTACTAAATACAAAAAATGATAGCATCCAAGAGATGAAAAGGTTAATCCATCTTCTCTACCATTATGATACCTAATACTATCAAGCCTGATTAACTTCAGTATTGTGGTATAATTATCAATATTAGTGTTAGACACTGCGAAACTAAATGCAGAGAGCATATCAAGACCCCACTATATGTATAAGCAAAAAGGCAATCATCATAGTAAAGAGACATCTTCTAAGAAAACACGCACAATTCCTCCACAACTAGCTCACCATCTTTGTTGAGACAGTAATCACAGATGCATACAAACAGCAAAACACTGTCTACATAATCAAATTAAGAATAATTTCACAGTATCCAGATGCACGAGGTGAATATAGAAGAAGCTCCAGATACCTCTTGGGCCCAAGGTGAGAGAAACAGCATCAGCAAGCTTATCTATCCCGGCTTGCAAGGCCTCTCTGGATTCTTTTCCGTAAGATATCTTCTTTGCGCCTCCACTCACCACCAAACTCCTCGTAATCTTAGGGTTCGTCCAGAACCCAAGCGTCCTTTGCCTTCCATTAAGGTTCTGCAACAAATCTATGCGTCAAATTCGCAATCCAAGCGCGTACAAGGATAAGATAACCAAAGCAGGCATAGTTCCATGTAGTGAATTCTAGTAGTATTTATTGCAGCTTCCATTGAAACCACTCCCTTTTGACACTCTTTCCCCCAGCTAGATATCAATATGTATCTCAATCCTCAATCAAAGCAGTTCACACACACACAAATAGTACAGAGAGGAGGACATACATAGAAGAGAGGTGCATCTGCGAATGGAAGTGGTGAGGAGAAACAGAGAGACATTCGAGAGACGTTGAAGAGCATATTGAGCTCCAGAATCTAGTGAGGTTTTAAGGAGGTTTTAACTTTTGAGGCTTTTAGTTTAGGGTGACTGAGTTCGACCCGGTCGAATCGTTTGCCAAATGGGTCGAAAGCGTTAATTGTTGGGCCTGAACAATCTACTTAGCCCATTAGTTTAGGCCCAACTTGAAAAATATAATGAAAAAATCAACCTCCAGTTAATAATTTTAGTTTAAGAAGAAAAAAAAAGAAGGAAATAGCAATGCTCAATTTTTTTCCAGGCTTGGGGTGCTAAAACTAAAATGTGTGAGCACTTGTAGCCCTATATTGGAGACAATAGGGTCGGTCCACGGATTTTTTTTTATCGCGTTTCGCTCAAAAAATTGAAGGAAAATAGTGCATCAAACTGTTTAATTCATTACAATAACAACTCAAATTAATTCGAGTATTGTTCCAACAACTTTAACACTCGTCCTGCATTGGTTTTAAAAAATTACTGCTGCTCCCAGATTCCCAGTTTCTGTATTGTATTTTATTGGTTTTAAAAAAATACCTTCACTTCACATAATTTTCTCATGCATAAATCATAATCTTGTTACCAAAGAAAATTAATCAAGGAAACCGCTAATCTTAAACAATTCAATAAGGCCGTAACCAGAAAGTCTTTAAGAATCAAATCAAAGCTCAAAGCATCAATAAACTAACGCTTACTCTAATGAGAAACTTAGGATTATCAACTTATCCCAAGAAAACAATGGAAACACGACTGAATGACAACATAAAAGAGAAGCAAATCGGTTTCTGGCTTCCTTGATGTGGTAACATCATAAGATATGCAACAAGTAAGCCCCTTCATGGGAAGTGCTAAATTTCCATCATTGCCGTGCCCTACTCAGTGTGCTGCATCTTCTTCTTCACAGAACTTGGAGTACTCATCTGAGTCCTTCAGGTTCCTTAACTCAGCAGCATCACTTATTTCAACCTTCATAATCCAACCTTTTTCGTATGGGCTCGAGTTAACCTTCCATGGAAAAAAAACAAGACATTCTTAGTGGACAGGCATCTCAAAGATCTACCTTTGATTACCCTAGAATGTCAACATAGGCTGTGCCAACCAAATGGAGATGAATAGAATAAGCATAATAAAAAAGCAAAACAGCCCATTCAAAAAAAAAAAAAACAGAGAGAAACAGTCGAGATAAGCTCTCTCTTTATTTGGAGTTTAACTCAAGCAAAGGCACACTTCATTAGTTTAACAAACCTAAAGTGGCTAATTTATCTTTTTCGCAACAGAGTAATTAATGCCAAAATATGCACCACAATCAATAACTAATACCGTATCAACATGTTACATCATCATGCAGTACGATAGCTAGATTATGTAGTACCTCAAGGAAGAGATTAAAAAAAAGTAAAATGAGCTCTGTAATATGTATGCTGCGGCGAAGTCGATTGTTATCAATAAGAACGAACTGACGGCACAAATCAAGCTCTACATTGAAGCTAGCAAAGGTGAAAGGACTGTTCCCTGCCCCACAAAAGAAATATACGAAGATAGAGATAATGTGACATACCACTACCTCCTCAGAGATGAAACTAACTCCGAAAATGCATTTATAAATAATATTTTTCAACACAGAATAAGCAAAGAGGGACGCAAATAATGAATCAAAATATAAATAATTTTGGGCAAAATACATAAAACGGAGCCAGGTTGGAATACCCACCAAACCAGGCGAATTGTTGAGCTCTTCATTAACTTCCACTACTTTTCCTGAAACTGGAGAATTAATATCACTAGTAGCCTTAACACTTTCAACTGCACCAAAGTTAGTGTTCTGTTTTACTGCTACCCCAACTTCTGGCAATTCAACGTATACAACATCGCCCAAATGATCTTGAGCGTGATCTGTTATGCCAATGGTAGCAGAATTGCCATCAACCTTAACCCACTCATGAGAATCAGCATACTTCAGATCCTTCACAACTGCAGGTCCATTGGAAAAGCATAAGCAAAAGTTGACAAGAAGAGATTGGACTTCGCAAAGGCTAGTTTTAAGTGCTACATCATACGCAAGAATAAGATGTTTAACTGGTAAGTTCCCATGAGAGAGAGAGGCAGGTAGGGAGGGTGAGTGAGTGAGAGTCAGAGAGAGAATAATTTAAAACACTTTATCACTTCTAAAGCAATTTCTCTGTCATAAGTTTCATATTTTCATACCCCAAGAGATTTATCAACCCAAAAGTCCATCACCTTCTCTTTGCTTAAGATGGAAATTTTATTTATTAGATGAGAATCTACTAAGAAGGTATCACCCTATGAGATTGTATCTACAATCCAAACAGCCTATTACCTCCAAAAGCAAATTTTCATCAACAATACTAACTATTCGCACTATAATGAGTACAACGAGTGCATGAACATTTTAAGTGAAGAAATCGCTGTCTTTGTCTCCAAAGGCTCTTCTAATTTTTATCATTTCATCATCATCAAAGCTTTATTCCAAATATTAAGACATCATCACATGAATGCAGTTAAAATCCACAACATGGATTCTCTTCCCCTAATTGTTTCAATATAAAGCTATGACTTATGTCCTGTTTTATCACTTCCATCCATATAGGTTTTGGCTTTCCTCTTTCCTTTATTTAAACTCCTACTTCGATTTTTTCAACCTTTGGTATCACGGTACCAACATCTCAATACCCAAACTATCTTAATCAATTTTCCGTCAGCAGCAACTATAGTGAAATGTAACAAAACCAGCTGGTTTAGGCAGCTTAATTTTTAAGCTCGCTGTTTGAACTTCTCCTAACTACTTGGGGTCAGCTACAATGGCGCTGTAGAGATGAAATTTCCTTTTGTTTTCCTTTTTTTTTTTTCTCTGAGAGTGAATAATATTAACCAAGAAATAGAAAACAATAATACTTTGACAGTATGCAGTTAAAAGTGGTTAGAGAACTGAGTGGATATGTGCTGGTACCAACTAGATATTGCCTACTCCTTTTCCAGAACAATCATGCCAACTGCCAAGACCACCAGCACAATCCATAACATAAACCAATGATGCAATTTGTTTGTAACAAAATCTATTCCCGATTCCAAAACATAGTGGAAACATATTTACATAGAACACAAAAATATCCACTTAAAGCTACCTCAGGTATCCAATATTAACCCACGAAAATAATAAAGTACCCGAAATCAATGACTGTCCAGGATCAATCGCAATATTTCGTCAAAAAAAAATCAAAGATCTGAATTACAATATCATCAGCGCCGCCAAGGGCAGGCACTCTGCAGGCAACGGAATATGGTGACAGAATCAAAATATAAAAGCTCTGATTCTGATCGATCCAAGAGTCCTCCACATCTTGCATCATATACAAAACAAATACTAAACTAGAAAAACACAAAGAACTCAACTTTGATATCAAATGTTTCAATAAAAACAATCTGAGATCAGGCACCGTAACAAACACAGAACAGAAGATCGACCATATGCACGCATAACGATGTACACCATACCCATCAAAATCACCTATCATGATCGATATGTATACATATAAAAAATAATATAAGGAATACATAAACGAAGAAAGCAAATGAATGATTCACCTGTAGCAAAACCCCTAGGAAAGACTGAGATCCTGAGGTGAGAAGCAGCCCTTGAAGCCCACAACAACCTTGCAGCCATGTTATTGTTGAGGCGAGAGTGGCTCCAGCAAGCGTATTCGCTTCTCTTTCAATACACACAACACTCTCAATTTTGAGAGTGTCACACGGGCTTTTATAGGGTTGGTGGATGTTTGTTTTTGTGTATTATTTCATACTCTTTAGGCATATAAATGAAACCAAATACTCCAAATAACAGTCCAAATCTCCAAACAACCAATGTGGGGAAAAAATTATAAATAAATAAATATTGTAGGATATGGTGGTGGGTCAATGTGTCAACAAACCCACTGTACAAGAGTTGGTGAGTCAGTGAGTGCTGACTAATGGGCAGGTGACATGAAAGTCAGTAATGGGCCTACGGGGCAGTCCAATCCAATTGATCCAAGTCCAACCCCCCATGATAGGCTAGGCCCGGTCCAAAACCAGAAGCCCAACAGGGTAGAGCTATACCATTATCTCGATCTCTCACAATCACATATAGTCGGATTCGGAGGTTTCATAATTTGTTTAGAGTAGAAAAGTCTACAATTTTAAATATAATAATTTGATAGGTGTGTCGCATCACATCACACTTTATTTTTTTCTTTTTATGAATTTATGTGACTTTTTCTAGATATAGATCGTAAAATCTAAAGAATTATAGAGCCCCGAATCCAATACAGACTCTCCGTCCACTTCCTCTCTGGCTCTCTCAGGTCTTATACACTAGAACTTGTTCTATTATGGTTGATAAATATTAGATTTTTTCAGTTCATGTTAATGCTTTTCATTTATTCACAATATTTACAGGATCCATCACAGTTAGCGCTAATCAGCATACACAAGCCAAGCAACTTGATGTTTGACCAAAACTTAGTCCTCCAGTACAGGAGACTAAACAATACAAGCAACCATCAAACGGGTAACAGAACATTCTTCATATCCTTGTGTATTGTTCTAATGACAGTAGTTACTTGCTCAATCTGATCTTCACTTGAACATGCTGAGAGAAGTACTTTTGCAGTTCCGCCATCTGGGTAACAACCAGCATCGATCATTTCTTCAAAAATTTCCAAACATCTTGTGTATAATTTCTTTCTAGAGTACGCTCCAAGCCGAGAAGTCCAAGTCACCACATCAGGTATCAGATTTTTGGTGTGGAGGGACTGGAAGAGCCCTTCCATTCTCTCGAAAAATCCTGCCCGACCATATGTGTTGATCAATATGTTATACGTGCTGATATCAGTAGCATAAGGTCCTTTCTCCATTGCAGTTAGGACTTCTTCCATCTTTTCAAGTTGACCTAATCGGCCATACAGATTGAGCATGCTGTTGAGAACAAAAGTGTCTGGTTTGAGACCAGATTTGTGCATCTGGTTTACAATGTCCTCACATTTACCTACGTTTCCTGCTCTAGAGTACGCAGATAGAAGTAGCATGTGCGATTTCATTGTTGGCATTATCCCTAGACGCTTCATTTCTTCAAATACAGCTTGTGCATCTGAAACACATTAAAACAATCAAATGTATAGGGACGACTAAAATAACTAAAAACAGGTCACAACTTCAAAGAACATTTTAGTAACTCTTCTGAGTAGTCTTACAGTAGAATTTGATTTATCCAGACCCATATATTGTGTCTGCCGCACAAAGAATTTTCAATTCAATATTGTGGAAATAGTTATTCTGCAGACGTTTTTTTCGTTCACAGGATTGAGGGGATAATGAAAGAGCCAGATGCCTATGTCAGATTACAGATTTTCTTTTCGACTTTGGAAATTTGAGGACAAAGAGTGCCTATTCTTGCAGAAAAGAACACAACAAAGTTTCAAAAGTAATTTGGTAAACAAGTTGGTAATAATATGTTTTCAGTATAAGCATTTACCCTCGTGAAGACCAGCTCTTCCATAAGCATCAACCATGATATTGAACGAAGCTCTGTCCGGTTCACACCCCATGTGTTGCATGAGTGAAAACACTTCTGCCGCACCATATGGAAAACCTGCACGGCTGTTATGTGACACGAGTCAACACATGGGGATGCAGATATAATGTCGACAAAGAAAAACTTGTAGTTCTGGTATTTGGATTTCGATTTAACCAATTTTGAGTAAAGAAAGAGACAGTTGTCCAAGGAATTTTAACATTTCTAAGAACTTGATGAGACCATTCAAACATACTATAATTGTCTTATTCTGTAAGTTTGTGAAAATATTCTCAAATAGGTAACAAAATCATCATTTGAATATTCAAGACATGATAGAACTATATGGGATATTGACCTATAGGCTTCCAGGAGACCATTGTATGCATAAACATCAGGCTCAAAGCCCGCTTCTTGAAGCTGCTCAAATATTTCTTCAGCCTTTTCACAAAGTCCTTCCCTAGCAAATGCATTCACCATGGCAGTGTAGGTGCAGATATTTGGTTTGCATTTCTGACTCTTCATTTCGTTGAACAACTTTAAGGAAACATAGCATTGGCTTGCCTGGTAGAAGAAAATGCATAAATAGACCTTAAATTTCAAAGAGGAATCAAACAGTAAAGTAGAAGACAAAGAATTGTATACAAAATCAGAGTATGTCTTGTTAGATCTGCCTCAAATTAAAAATTTGTAGAGCATAATGAGAAAATCTCGAAGGAATTCATCATCGAAGAGTTTCAAGCAGATCTCCTCTAAACTAATTAAGATTGCAATACTCATATTTAAAACCATTCGTTGGAAAATTGGAATCGTATCATATGCAGATAGTACACGAATGTGAAATATCTCAAGCCTCTAGAAGTTGGAAAGAGAGCTATACAAGAATCAGGCTCACCTTTCCGTATAGGTTGATTAACAATGTGTAAGTTTCAGTCGATGGTTCACAGCCATCTCTTTTCATCCTCTTATATATTTCCTCAGCTTTTTGGCTGTGTCCACTCTTCATTAGCCCATCAATATAAGCGTTGTATACGGTTGCACCTGATCAAAATTAATATCCAATATCCTTATGTTGTAAGATCACAATTTTGTAGAGCACACTACAAACAAAATTTACACATAGTAAAGCACATGCAAATCAAAATAAAGAGTACAAGAAAATGAATCACAATTGAAGCTAACCATTTGTCAACCTGCTAGTTTTCAGCTCAGTTTAATATGCCAAGTGAGACGACTTCATACAAGTAATAATTTTGGAATTGGAAACCACTGATGGTTAAATGAGATGACCCTTTTAGTTGCAAACATCAACAGAAAAATTAGCTTATGGCATCTGATTAAGAAAAACATACTTGGGGAAAGGCCATACTTCCGCATCTCGCCAAAAGTCGCTTCTGCTTTCTGCAGCACCCCGGATGAGCAATATGCCTTCAGAAGAAGAGCATAAGTATCTTCAGTAGGGATGCATCGAGCTTCAAGTAGATCTAAGTATGTCGACTCTGCCTTCTTGTGTAGAGTTTTCTGTCCATAAGCTTCTATGAGTAAATTGTAGCACATAACGTCTGGGCGGAAGGAGCTCCGGTATAGTATCCATTCACATATCTGGAGTTTATGTCAGAGTTATATTTGGAAATATACAACGCAAGAAAGATTACGATATAAGTAGAAAAGGGAGCTTCTATCCCATTCAAGAGAAGGGAGTTTCTACATTATAAATGTTAATGCTCAGAGCAACTGGTAGGACTGATACCATGAACCACTGACTATCCTGAAAATGAAAAAACAAAACCCAGTAATATGAAGGGGAAAAGTCCAATTCTCTTACCAATATAATTGAATCCCATTTTTTATTCAAACGAAGTTGAACAGCTACATTGATAAGATCATCCCAAGTACTATGAGTATGAGGAAGAGTATCAAGCGCATCCCAAATTCTATTAGAATTCGCTTCATTCTGTACAAAGTTCAGGATTTGATTAGCAATAGGGCTCAAAACTGGGAAGATTCCATCAACAAACCCAGAACCGTATTTCCATCCTCGTCCCCTTAATGAACCACCTACACAAAACATAACAAAGATGATGATAATGATTTGTGAAATGTAATGCGATTCGCGATTTGCATATATTACATCTTTTCCTGGACATCTTCTTGCGGTTAAAGGATCTGAGTCTCCCACGTTTATCAATAAAAAGACCATCATGATAGTGCTTCTCAACAGCTGTGCTGCAGGAAATCTTTGTTCTCCATCTGGACTTAGTCCTGCAGCTTCTTGTTTCTATAAATATGCATTTCAGTGGGCATTCAAGTATCAACCTGCAAATATTTTCAATCAAAACAAAAGGACAAATTGTTCATTGTTACATATGATCTTCAAGTATGCCATTACAGAACCAAGAAAGAAATAGATATATAAATGAGTCATCTGAACACCACAAACTAAAATCCAAGAGAAAAAAGAGTATACAATGTTTTAATTATATTCCTTAATTGCAGCAGAGATGCTTGTAATTCTTTTTCAAATCAGTCACAGGAGGACGCCACATAGAATTTACAACCATAAGCTACGACATAGCTAAGACACAGTCCCTTCTATATTACTGCAATCTTCATAGCCACAAAGGAAACAAAATGGGGCAAGAAAGATATACCCATAAGAACAGAATAGCATAAACGCAGAACCAGTGCAGGGAAATGAACGAAATTGTAAGAGAATAAGACTTCAGACTTACATGAAAGCATCAAAGGTTGAATTTTTCAGTTGGGGTTGCAGTACAGGATAGAGTGGCTTTCAAGATAAAGTATTTGCGGAGGAAGAATAAGAACAAAAACAAGTAAGAAAAAAAAAATCTCAAGCAAGCACTGACGAAGGCCGGAAGTCGCATTCGCGCATACATACGTACAAGCGGGTCTCTGCTCCATATGATTGGATTTGTTCCATCTAAATTAAATCTAAGTTTGGATATAAATTAATCTAGATGAAAACATAAAAATTTTATTCGGTTTAATTTAAAATTGGGTATGTGCTAATGAGCTATTGATTGAATGATAATGACTTTGCACGCCATGACTTCACGTTAAGGGTTCTAGTCTCACCTTCTCCGAATATTTATAAGGAAATGTGTGGGTTTAGTCTGCCTCTGCGTGTGGTGTGTGAGCTTAGTCTGCCCTTACGTGGGCTTGATTTGTGTCTCATACGTGAGCCTTATTGACACTTATACTTTCATAGGCTTGATCTGGTGGTGTGTGATATATTGTATTTGTACTTGTATTCAAAAAAAAAAATTAGGTATGTCCTTTTAAATCGAGTCTAGTCCAAATATAAAAATATTGTTCGATTTACTCGGATCTTAATTCGAATGAGATTGTTATCCAATTTACTTGTCTAAATTTAAACCTCACTTTACTCAAGTAAGTAATCCAATAAATCTGATTATGTTTGATAATTGTAAAGTTATAAAATAAGCTTTGATATGAACAGTTGCGAAGCGCCGTGATGTACACATACCGGTGATCTTACGACGCTGAAAAATGCTGCGGAACCTCAGATCACGGCGGCGCCCTCGCTATGGGGTGTATGTGTGCGCTGCAATATCTGCTCTTCTGCTCCTACTCTCCGTCTCACTTCTGTACACCCGCCTCACTCTCTCGCCTGCTGATACTTACCGACCCCATCACCGAGGGCACGACGCCATTTCTGATTCCCGCCGAAACGGTGGCTTTTCGATCCAAAACCCACTCCTCTCGGACTCCGACGATTTCCCCGATTTCTCCACCGAAGACAAGATCGACGAGCTCGACACTCCCGGCGAGCAGCTGCAACAAGAGAACGACAATAGCTTGTTTGATCTGGAAGATGAGGGTGACCCAATTAGCAGTAACAAGGTATCCTCTTCTGGGTTTTACTTCGATCACATTTCTAATGCCATTCGCCGTGCCTCCAACAAGCGGTCTATTGATGAATGGGATGATGAATATGTTGGGTTTAATGTGGGATTGGGTGCAGAGGATAAGAGCAAGGCCGCGCTTGGGTCTGATGATGTTCCTGTGGACGAGAATGTGAGGAGAAAGGTGATCGAGGTGGAAGGAATTGAGGATGCTCTGATGTTGAAGGTGGGGAAGAGGGATTCTCCCCTGAGGGAAGGGTGGGGGGAATGGTTTGACAAAAAAGGTGATTTCTTGAGGAGGGATAGGATGTTCAAGTCCAATTTGGAGGTGTTGAATCCATTGAATAATCCATTGTTGCAGGATCCTGATGGGGTTGGGGTCACTACATTGACTAGAGGGGATAAGGTGGTCCAGAAATGGTGGTTGAATGAGTTCAAGCGTGTTTCCTTTGGTGGTAAGAAGCCTTTGAGTCATTTGGAGGGGAATGAGGTAGCTAAGGTAAGAGGAAATTGGAATGAGAAACGTGACATAAGGAGTACAAGGCATTCTAAAGTGTTGAAGGAAGTGAATGTTGAAGAAGACATGAGGGAAATTGTGTTCAGGAAAGATGATAAAAGGGGCACTGAGCGGAGGACTTTGGATGAGCATGCAGGTAATGGCTTGAAGAATATGGGGGCAAACAATGTTGACAAGTATTTGCGTTTGAGAAGAATTGGAGGTTTTTCGAATAAGAGTAATGGAATGCAAGATAATGATGTTAGTATTGACTTAAGCAGTAAGAAAGTAAACAATGGAGATCAAAATTTGAGCGTTAGTATGGATGGGAATACATCGGATAAGAGTAGTGGGATTGAGCTGGTGAGAGATACATCAGCTGGTGAGTTGGGACAAAAGGTTAAGTTGGAGAATGTGGCTTCTAATGCTCATCAAGGAAAGTCCGAGTTTACAGGTCACATATATGCAGATGGGAGGACATGGGGTTATTATCCTGGCCTGCAACCTGACCTTTCTTTTTCTGATTTTATGGAGGCATTTTTTAGAAAGGGCGGGTGTGATATGAGGGTCTTTATGGTGTGGAATTCCCCACCATGGATGCATAGTGTTCGGCACCAGAGAGGGCTTGAAAGTCTTCTCACCCACCATCCTGAGGCTTGCGTTGTTGTGTTCTCTGAGACAATTGAACTTGATTTTTTCAAAGAAAGCTTTGTGAAGGATGGGTAAGAATCTGGTTTATTTCTTACTAGGTTTATTGTTGGTTTGTCTAGTCTACATTGCCAGCTGAAAGAGATGGTCTATGTCAACAGTTTCAGAGTTGCAGTTGCTATGCCAAACCTTGACGAATTGCTGAGTGATACCCCTGCACATGTTTTTGCATCCGTCTGGTTTGAATGGAGAAAGACAAAGTTATATCCAGTTCACTACAGTGAGCTTGTCCGGTTTGCGGCACTCTACAAGTAAGCTTGCTTCATGATGCACTTTGTATGTGTTGTATTAGGTAACAAAGCCATCTTGAAATGTCTATTGGGAAAATTTTTGTTTTGTATTAAAATTTTATTTGCGTTGTTGTTAGTTTACACATTATTGTGAAATGGGAGCACTGAAACAGTGCTTTCAGAACAATATGGGAAGAGTTAAAAGGAAATAGCTATACATGACATGGAAAAAGAAAAAGAAAAAACGAGAAAAAGCTATTGTCTGTTGGAGTGCCACTCATGACCGCAATATACTGGTTTAACGGGTGGAGCTGCAGGAGATCATGTCAATGAATAATATCTGATCATTTATATATGTAGTCATTTCACCATAAGCTGTGCTTATTCTTTCATTTTTTTGAGAGGCTGAGACATGAGGTCAAGACTTATTGCGGTCATGTAGATATGAACGAAATTTTATGTAAGAAGCAAACAGATTACTTATTTCTTCAAAACAGGAAATGGATTCATGTAGATTGCAATCCTGGAAACTATATGGAGAGACTGACAGACTTGATGCAGATTTGCCTCTTGCTAGACATTAAGCTGGAACTTGCATATATTGAATTATTGGCAAATAAAAGAGGATATGTTTTCACTGAGCCAATGCGAGTTTTATGTTGAAGCAAAACGTTTATGGAATTGGATATCCTTTTGAATTCAGTCATATATTGCTAATTAACTTGTATCCCATTTGTTGGAATTTAATTGTCAATCATTTTAGCATGGTGCTGTTTTTATCATAGACTTTGAATTCTATTTGTCGACTATATTGACAAACTCAATTGTGTATTTTCTTTTGTTCGTTCATGCAGATATGGTGGTATCTATTTGGACTCAGATATAATAGTTCTTAAACCATTGTCTTCACTAAATAACACTGTTGGTTTGGAGGATCAACTTGCTGGAAGTTCTTTAAATGGTGCCATAATGGCATTTAAAAAACACAGGTAAGGATGATGCTGCCTTAAACTTACGATATGGTGTGCTACTTTTGTTGCACCATATTGGACTGAATTTTAAAAGTTGTAGATGGGCCTATTTTTGCGAGGATTCCCCTGGAGGATGAGGTTTTCTCTTGTTCTCCTCTCCTATTCAACTGATGATCGATGCCTTTTTCCCAAAAAAAGAAAATAACAATTTCCAAGTTTAGCAAAAAAATATTATTGAATGAGGGTGATTTTAGCCCTTCCTAAATGATAATCGGGATGGTTAGAGATATTGCATTTTATTGCTGCTTTATCTCTTACCTTCTTCGAAAATAAGGTCTAGAGTTCTTTTATTTCAAAACAGTATTAGAGTACATATCAACTGAATGAGGCAGATTTTAACCATCTGAAGCTAACATTTCCTCCTCTGAATAACCGTATTTTAGGGAGCCTTATTTGTTGGTATCTTCTTCTTTTCTCCTGCCTTCACCTTTTAGTTAAAGGACATTGTTTTGTTTCTTAATGGAGTCATTTGGTTGCTTAAATCATGGTTTATGGAGGGCGAATTCCCTTCAATTGATAATCACTGAACATTAAAAAACCTCTTTTGGTTATTGTGGGGGAGCAGGGGATTAGGGTAATAACTTCTTTGAGGAAGTAATGGAAGAAAACTGAATATCCTACCATGACTTGGTTTTATTATTATTCAGTGATGACAATTTAATGTTTGCTACTTCTCATCCTTCTGATGCAGCGCCTTCATCATGGAATGCTTGAAAGAGTTTTACTTGACATATGATGATGCTCGTATGAGGTGGAATGGAGCTGATCTATTGACCAGAGTAGCAAAAACATTTTTGAGCAAAGGAAATAAATCCATTAGAGAGCTGGAATTGAAAGTGCAACCTTCTTACACATTCTTCCCGATTAGTTCTAAGTATATCACGAGGTATCATTACAAACCTGATGGTATTATTTCATATTCATGCATACTACCATAGTTAGAATGACCAGTTTCTTCTGGTGGGACTGGGACTGGGACTGGGACCTGACTTATTTGGCTCAGTGAGCATAACATAATATAAACAAAGGAACTCAGATTTCTTAAAAAAATTACAGTTATATTACATGATTCCTTAACTGGTGACAAAGTTTCTGATGCGATGTTATTCCTTCTCATGTTTCAGCCTTAACTGATCTTTGAAAGTCTACCTTATGAAAAATTGTACACTCTTATCTAAACTAATCACACCAAATGGATTTTCCACTGTCTTGGAATTAGAAGAATGCTTGTCCTTCCACTGTCTATTTTCGTCATTTGGCCACAGTTTGCCCTTTAGACTAGTCCACCTAGCATGTTTCATTGCTTGAGGTTAGATGCATGGAAAGTCCCATAGCCTTCTCTTTTCTTTAGGGTTCCTCAGCCTATCAGCATTCGTATATTCCTTTCTGAGGCTTTTGGATTTTTTTGTGCACATGTGCTTGCAGTTGCTTTACTAAAATATCTAGTTTCATGTATGTTAATTTAATTAGCTATCCTTCAGATAAATTGCAGGTTTTGACATTGAACATTTTTGAGTACGTAGTTGATACAATATTGCGTTGGCTCATGCAATTCTCACTATTCTTCATACTTAATCTTGTTTGAACTCCAAACAGGTACTTCGTGACACCAACAACTGAATCCGGAAAATCTCAGGAGGATAATCTATTCAACAAAATTCTGATCGAATCATTAACATTTCATTTCTGGAACAGCTTGACATCTTCTCTCATCCCAGAGCCAGAAAGCCTTGTAGCTAGGCTTATCAACCACCACTGTATCCATTGCTCAGACGTTCTGTGAAATTTACGAAGTTGTCAGGTGACTCAGGTGTATCTGAACTTGGTTAAGGTATGACGAGTAACGACATCCTCCTATATGGAACCATTCTTTGTTTAGTTCCTGCTCAAGAGTATATCAAGCAGAGCTGTTCAAAGTTCAAACCTGATAATTAATTATCTCCAAACATGAAACATGCTTGTTCTTTTTATTGTAAAGTTTTGTGTTAAACCTGTCAAAGAAATAGGATAACATTGAAATGTTGGTACCTCAGCAATTTTGTATGAATCAGATAAGCTTTTTTTTTGCTGTGGTAGTCAGACCGTAAATGACCTATTATTCAATAGAAATTCAAATTATCATTTGTTTTACCTGTTCACATTTTTTTCTAGTCTTTTTTAGTTATTATTTAGTCTTGTCTTCAAGGTCTTGATTTTTTTTTCCAATAATTGCTTGGTGTGATCATTCGGAGTAGTGGAAGAAATTAAAGGGATACATTTTGTGCTATATACCCATTGCACCATGAACCTCCTCTTCATTCCGTTGACGTTATACCCATTCCCCCATGCTATGGACTCTCTAACTCAATTGCTGAACCCAAACAAACAATTGGATCACCTGAGCCCAATGTGGTTTCTATCTAAGAGCCCAGCCCATGTTCTTTTGTGTTGAGAATTTTCTATTTCATGGGCCTGTTTTCGCGCTTAGGTTTGTGGGAGCGAAGTGCGAACACAGAACAAAGACACCGACTTTGTCGAATCCTTTTGATGATCTCTGTTGTTATCAAATTTAATGGATTTCAATCGTCCAGACTGCTTGATTCTCTTCCCTACATTTTCAGATCAATATGTTGCCGCACTCAAGTTGTCAGTTTTTACTCCTCTGCGTCAGAGCCCGTTCCGCCACCGGCATCACCATCACAATCGCCGCCGCTACCACCGCTTTCTGTTATCACATCAGTATGCTCATTGGTCTGTGAGTCTTACTACCAACACCAAACCCATACGAGATCATCACCTCCCAAGCTCAATCTCAGTATAGACATTGATTCTTTAACCCATGAACAGGCCATTACAGTAGTTGCCGCACTCGCCGACGAGGCGGGTTCGATGGTGGCGTTGAGTTTCTTCCATTGGGCAATTGGGTTCGCCAAATTTAGGCATTTTATGCGCTTATATATTGTCTGCGCTACTTCGTTGGTTAACAATGGAAATTTGGAGAGAGCCCATGAAGTGATGCAGTGTATGGTGCAGAGTTTCTCTGAGATTGGGAAGTTAAAAGAGGCTGTTAGTATGATAATTGAGATGGGGTTCCAAGGATTGACTTTGAGTACAAGGACATTGAATATTGTTCTTGGTATAGCCTGTGAAATGGGCTTGGTTGAGTATGCGGAGGATGTGTTCGAGGAAATGCGTGTAAGAGGGGTCAGTCCTAATTCTACTAGTTACAAGTTGATTCTTTTTGGTAATTGTAGAGCGGGGAGGATTTTAGATGCGGATAGGTGGCTGAGTGAGATGGTTGAGAGAGGTTTTGTTGTTGACAGTGCAACCTGTACTTTGGTTATTAGCGCGTTTGTTGAAAAGGGATTTGTGAATAGAGCAATTTGGTGTTTTGATAAATGGGTTGAGCTGGGTATGAAACCTAATTTGATTCATTTCACATCCTTGATTAACGGGATGTGCAAGAGGGGCAGCATTAAGCAAGCTTTTGAAATGCTGGAGGAAATGGTTAGGAAGGGTTGGAAACCAAATGTTTATACGCATACAGCATTGATCGACGGTCTGTGCAAGAAGGGATGGACGGACAAAGCATTTAGACTGTTTCTCAAGCTTGTTCGGAGTGATCATTACAAGCCAAATGTGCATACATATACTTCCATGATCTGCGGATATTGCAAAGACGATAAATTGAGCAGGGCAGAGATGTTGTTGACCAGAATGAAAGAACAGGGTCTAGCTCCTAATACAAACACATATACTACTCTTATTGGCGGGCACTCCAAAGCAGGCAATTTTGAAAGGGCCTATGAGTTGATGGATTTGATGGGTGAAGAAGGATGTGCTCCTAATATTTATACATATAATGCAATAGCTGATGGTCTCTGCAAAAAAGGGAGGGTTCAAGAAGCATATAACCTTCTTAAGAAGGCTTTTCGACATGGATTGCAAGCTGATAGAGTTACTTACACCATGCTGATATCTGAGCACTGTAAGCATGGTGACACTAAGCAAGCCATGGTGTTTCTCAGTAAAATGGTTAAAGTTGGCCTTCAATTTGATATGCATTTGTATACCACATTAATTGCCGCCTTCTGTAGGCAAGAAAGAATGAAAGAAAGCGAGAAACTTTTTGAGGAAGCTGTCAGCTTAGGCTTGGTTCCTGCTAAAGAAACTTACACTTCTATGATATGTGGGTATTGTAGGAATAAAAATATCAGCCTTGCTATGAAGTTTTTCCATAGGATGAGTAACCATGGTTGTACACCAGATAGTATCACATTTGGAGCTCTCATTAGTGGGCTCTGCAAATTGTCCAAGTTGGATGAGGCTTGTGAATTATATGAGACAATGATAGACAAGGGGTTGTCTCCCTGTGAAGTTACCAGGGTCACATTAGCTTATGAGTATTGCCAAAAGGATGATCTTGCCACAGCTATGGTTATTTTGGAAAGGCTTGAGAAAAAACCCTGGATACGGACAGTTAATACATTGGTGAGAAAGCTTTGCAGTGAAAAGAAAGTAGGCATTGCAGCTCTTTTCTTTCATAAATTATTGGATAAGGATCGTAATGTGGATCGCGTGACTTTGGCAGCCTTTATGACAGCATGTTATGAGAGTGGCAAGTATGCTCTTGTTTCTGACTTGTCTGAAAAAATCTCTAGAGGAATTGGTTAACGAACAACAAAATGAAGTGAAAAAAGTTGGTTTTCTTGCGTCTTAGAAGCTGAATTGTCAATGTGAGTTCCATGGAGTTTTCTGAAGAAATACAATCCATTGTGGTATCTATGCAGAGCTTTCGGTCACTACAACACCATTGGAAGGTCCCATTGAATTTCAGACAAAAGCTTGAAATCTGTTTCCTAAGCCATGACTCCTCTTCAGAGGAAACACATCATACGAGTGTGCCATCACTGAACCTGAACTGATAGTTCAGAGCAGGATCTCAAATGTCTCACTGTTTTTCTTGCATTGACTTAAAATGGGTTTGTCGAAGCTATTGTCCCATTGAAATTCCCCTCGATGAACCACAACTCGAATGAGGAATCGCATTTGAGATGGTAGTTCTAACATTATAATGAAATACTTTGAAGGCTTTGAATTGGGGACGGATTTGCTAACAATTTCAGCAGAAGTTGCATTGAAGATTTATCAGATGTTCTTCTCTTATATACATTTTCCTGTGTCCATTGTCCCCTGTTGTGTACAATTTAAAGAGATTCATTTTGGCAGGGAAAAGCCTTGAAATGCTGGGAAACCTGTCATATCTCTGAAAACTCTACTCTCCAATGTATATTAATAGGACAGATTAGGGCTTCGTAACTTTTGGGATGAGGCAGAGTCAAGTAATAATAGGACAGCACAGGAAAACTTGCAATTACAATGCAATTCAAAAAAAGTATTCTTTAAGGATTGTTTTAGGAATAAATTATAAAGATTTATATATGAAACTATGAAAGCGAGATATTTACCTTTCAGAAAATTCTAACGATAATTGAGTTTTTTTGATTCTTTTATAGTTTTTCAGATTTACTTTGATGTGGGTGCTTAAACCAAAAGCGTTGATCTTTCCAAGGCACGGCGATTGTGAATCATCCAACCAAGTTGTCGTAGCCTATCAAAATCTTCTAAATAATTTGCTTGTGCAGTTTTGCTAACATAACATAATTTTATTCCTTGAAAGTGCAATTTATAAAAGGATTCCTACCATGTACTGCATAAAAACTGCAAAATACGTCTCACTTCAAAGAATATATTCGATGAACAATATGGCTCACGCACACATTGTATATTCGATGCTTTATGTTGAAAGTGGTAAAGTTGGAGTGGTGCAACTATAAATCACTGGTTCCATTCGTATCCCGTCTCCACTGAAACTTGTGCATACTGCTTACCCTATCCCATATCCAAGGAGGAAACTTTGTGCACCCTGCTGATCCCTATCCCGACTAACTTTGTGCACAAGAATTGTTTACATTTTTTGTGTTGGAAGTGAAAGCACAAATGAACTGCATCACAATTTCTCAATTTGCACAACATTTCAAGACTTCAGAAATAGAAGCAGAGGACCCAAATAACATGGATCATGTAGGAAAATTGTAGCAGCTCCATAGTAACTAAAAGATGTGGAGACTAGAGCAAACCCAGAAGCGGTCTTAATCAAGAGGAAGCGGTTACCATCAGTCAGTCCTAGTAGCTCTCTGCTTGCAGGCCAAGTATTCAAGACAAAGCAAGAAACATTATCAGGAAAGACAGATGGGGATGCCTGGCATGAAGGCTAGCCAAAAGAAAGTTTCGACGCCAAGACATTTGAAAGCAAAAATTTTCAAAAAGACTGAACATTCTAATAACAAAAATCCATCATAGTGGCATATCAGAATGTCTTAGTTTTACTTTTATCAAATCATTATCCATGGAAGATAAGCAAGTAATCAATTTTATTATTCAGCATGCTACAGCTCTCAAAATATCACTTTTCAAGGAAGAAACTACGCCAAACTGTACCAACATTCAAAGCAATTGCAGAAGCTCTCTGAGTGTAAGTATGCACACATTCTCTTTGATGACTGATCACACAAAGAACAGTCAATACTTGACGATGAATTGAAAGAAATTAACTTTCACACAAGGAAAACAACACTTGAGCCCGTTATCAGAAAATAAATAATCTGAATTTTAAAATTGAATAGGGTTAGGGTTTCGGTGCAAAAATTGATGCTTTAACTGCTATTGCTGTTCTTGATGAGAGGAGAGGCAGACAGCAAGAGAGACCTGGGCCTGCTGGCACTGAGACCGCTTGAGAGCGGTGCCACCGCTGGCGCAGAGGGTGCGGACGGCTTCGAACTCTTCTGGGCACGCCTGGGACACGAGGCACTGAGCAAGCGCCTGATTCAGGTGGCGACACGTCGACTCGCGTCCTGGACCCGCTGGAATGCGGCGGTGGCAATCGGACAACGCCTGGTGCAGCCTCCCGCACCCGTCTCTCGTAACGGCACCGTTTAATGTCATCTTTTTTGGTATGTGTGTAGGTCTCACATGCGTTGATACTTGATTGTCGGTCTTCGTTAATCTTTCTTCATTCAGTGAATGCTTGAATTAGGTAATATCATTGAATTATCAACCAGTAATCCCGTATATCAAATATGGCCCAATAGGCCAATACCGGCTGGCAACAAAGCTACTGCCTCGGGCCCTCGGCCGTGCAAATGGTGCGGTTGCATGCGTTTAACTTGACTAGACCTCGACTGTAATAGAGTTCTCTTCAAAATCATGAGCCTGCTTCAACATGTCACCAAAGTCAGGAGTTAGAACCACTTGAATTATTTTCTGGAGATTTTTTTAGATTCGTGGGCTTAAGAGAAGGGTTAGAAGCCTCATGTCATCCGTAAGGATTTCGACTTAACATGATGCAAACTATTTTGATAGCCCGATATTTATGCTCACTCAACCATCGAAAAGGGTACGTCGAGTGATTTCTCGATTAAAAAAAATTATTTGTAATCCCTCTTCACTTTTGTTGAGAAGGGATTAGGGATCAACCTATAGGCATGTGGTAAAAAGAGGACTATAGTCTATAGTGATCCGTATTACAAGAGGTGGAGGTGGTGGTGGTGGTGGTGGGAACCCATAACTTTGTACTCTTATTATCACAATGATTTTTATTGTTGACCTTCCACCAAAAAAAAGTGATTGTCATTTCCTTCTCCAGCCAGAAGCAAATCACTATGTGACATAACGGCATGTGTGACAAATTACATAATTGCAAAATGTATGTATTAATATCAACCACAAAAAAAAAAAAAAAAAAAAACTCCCAATTACGTGGAAAAAGATCTTCCTAGTGGTGGTAAGATATTATACAATGGATCTAATTAGAAGAGAGGGATACAAGCAACAGATGATTTAGTATTGCTGATGTAGTGCTAATTTAACATGATTCATCAATCAATTTCTTTGCAATATTATAATACAAAGGAGTAGACTTTATCATGATATGATAGTTGAGAGATATGGATGAAGATAACGGTGGCACTAGTCATTCCTAAACAAACATCCCGTACCGAAACACATATGGCATGACACATAGGACTATGACATGATAAATTCAAATGAAAAAAAAAATTGCTCAAAATTTGGATGGGGCTTCTTAAATATCTTTTAGATATTTGTTCACCTCTCTCAAAAACTGTCAGATGTGATTTCACTCTCTCTCACCAACAATCACCTCCCCCAACAACCTGTTCAGGAAGTAATACACTATTAGATACACAATTACACAACATATTACCAAATTGCACTGTCGATAAGTATAATTACACTATTAAAAGACGGAATTACATTGTCACATATTATAATTATAATATCAACCTATCACATTACACTCTAGCTACATGTTTATAATTACACAACCACATAAGTAATAATTTCCTATCAATATACGGCCAAATATCACACAAATCATGGAACTTATACCTAAAATGTAGTGTTATGCATGCAAACAACGCGTAATAATAACATCAATAACGTAATAACCACATTCAATAGCGTGACTAAACACAATTAGAGCATAATCATAAACTTTTAGAAATTAATAACATTATAGGATACAAGTATTCCAAACTGTAAAATCATATTCAACAACCAACTTCTACAATGTAAAAACTCAAACTTGAAATGTTCTATCTATCTACTACCGTCAGTCTACAAACGAATACTATGCATGTCAGTCATATATGTAAAATTATATCTAAAATTACTCCTCATCTAGAATATTCACTAGAGCTCTACATTGTATATCTTCCTCTGCTATAAATCCGAAAAACCAATTAAAAAATCCAAGAACATCACCACATCGTAGAACCAAACCAGACAAACACGGGTAAAACAGACGATCTACAACTAGGTGATTCTAGCTCAACTCGGGTTGGCTCAATAGATCCATATATCCATTCTCCGATCTTGTTTCTGTATCTTGGAAGCTTTTAGAGAGAAGAATGATGAGAGAGAAATAGCTTGGATGAAGACAAATGATAGAGAACTTCCTCTTTATGCATAATAGGCGGCATATTGACCGATGTTGTTCTCCAATACCCACTTTTTTATTGTGTAATTTCTTAAACAATTATTTATTTATGTGACAAGTGTAGGGATATTTAGAGATAAAAAAGTGTAGGAAAGTTTAGTGTTTTTCTGAAGATAATGTCATTGACAATAGGTGATGGATGATGCGTGCTGTCACAATTAAGATAGAAAGGCAACTCTCTTTGAGGAAGGTCTACTCCATTAGATAAATTGTAGTAAAAGATGAACAACTCTTGTGCAAAACACCCCCTTACAGTTGGCGAGATCAAGAACATCAAAAACATATATGATGTGTTAGATAAATTATAGTGAAATAAAAAAATAGTGGAAATAAACACAGTAGGCATATCACTATGAGACAGCCTATATATGTGTGAAAAGGGAAAGAAAGGGCTGTAATGATCTTTTCACTGTTGAGATAAAACCCATCATTGGATTGTAATAAAAGAAGCAATGATATTTAGGAGATTACTTGGGCCTCTTGCCTCCAACAAGTCTATACATCATGTCCACACATATCCTATCTTTAAACCACTTTTCAAATCATGCCTAATGGAAAATCCCATATATTTTAATTAGAGAATAAGCAACTCATTATTATTATTATTATTTTAATCTATGAGTTTTAGTATTTTTTGCTAATGAAAAAAAAGAAAGTGAATAAATAGTATTGTTCTCTTTATCCCCACCAATATAATATGGATGGGTAGGAATTGAATTATTTGAGGTAAAAAGTGTGCTACTTTTGGGGAGCAAATATGGATGGGTCCTTCAATTCCCTACAAAATTAAATATAAAAAATCATAATATCTTTCTTCTTTGCCCTTTTCTCCATTAAAATCCATCACCCATTAATTTCCACCCCTAGATGTTATCCCTCCACTCCCCTCCACACAAATGATATAATGATCAATCAAAAAGAGAAAAGAAAAGATATGATAAAGACACAAAAATAGGGCAAAAAAAAAAGGAGAAAAAAAGGGGCCAGAATAATTTTTTTTTAAAAAAAGAGAACATTACTAGATATTTTGCCTTATTATTTTCTCTCCAGGTAATGGTATACATCATTTTCCCAGTTTCTCTCTCCCTAGAAATTTTGAAAAGAAAAAAGGGAAAAAAAAAAAAAAAAAAGCCTCTCTCTTTCTAGATACAGTCCTCTCAGTCTCCACACACAGACACACATTACTAATCTGAGTGCAGATTGGCAATCAGTTTCTAAATCAATGAATGAGTTTGTGCACTAGGGCGTGAAGAAACTTATAAAGGAGCTGTATTTGTTGTTATCCATAACAGCTCTGCCATTGCTGATCGGTGAGTTTTTTCTTGTTTGTTCCTTCAAGTTCCTTGTTTTATCAGTTAATTTATCTGGGTTTTCCTTATTCTCTCTTTTTGTTGTCATCTCTTACCTGGGTTTTGCTTAATCTTCAATTAGTCGTGCTATGGTTATTGGCTTGTCTAAATTCTATCATTTTCATCCCGATATGCGGTTCATTTCTGATATCCATTTCAAGGTTGACTTTATTCTTATTTTTTTTGCACATGAAATGGGTATCTGGTCTGCTCTATTTACATCATTCACCTGTCACTCAGTATTGCCTCTCTTTCCAGCTTCGCGGCAATCTCGTCTGTTCCTTTTTGCTCTTTGTTTTTGTACATTATTCCTTCTGGTAACAGGTGAGTTATTCCTCTACCCGTGTCTACTCATTTCATATTCTTCGTATAAAGATTTATAATTTTATTGTTGATTTTACTTGTTAAGATATCCTTTGAAGAATCGCTTTTCCTCTGTTAGCTTTAGATAAGATAGAGACGCCACTATCTCCTCTTAATCCTTATTTGTTTTTCATTTAAAAAGATCGAGTTTTTTGGTGCGTTTATGTTACCTTTAATTACTGCTTTACAAATACGTTGAAATTTTTGATAGATTCATGGATACAAGAAAGATTTGTTGTAGATTTCTCTCAAAAAGACAGCAAAGAACCCGGTTTTTAAATATTTTTCATCAGTTTTTTCTGCTCATTGTTTTCAGTTTTCCAATATTATATTGGTGTTCTAATTTTAATCTACTGGCAACATATATTTTATGTCAACCAATAGTTATAATGATGAATATTCCTGTTCTTCTCTTTCATATTTGGGGGTTTGGGTGGAAGAGAAAAGGGGGGAGGCGTTGAGAGGTGGAATACAGCTTAGTTATCGTTATAACTGTGCTTGAGAACACGAGCATCGGAGCATGCCATGTGGTTCTTGTTTAAAACCCTCTCGTTTAACTGTTTATATTTACATACAGGTTTGGATCCTAAGAGCAATGAAGTAATGACCTATCGGAGTGAGGAAAGATGGACAGGCCAAGATTGGATTTAAGAGTTCACCACTCTCGATCAATACAATCAGAGGAATCTGCTTTAGATTTGGAAAGAAATTACTTCAATCATCATAACCTGCCTTCATCAAGTCCATCACCACTTCAGCCTTTTGCTTCAGCTGGTCAGCACTCAGAGAGCAATGCTGCATATTTCTCTTGGCCTCCTTTGAGTCGATTGAATGATGCAGCAGAAGATAGGGCAAACTATTTTGGAAACCTTCAGAAGGGAGTGCTTCCTGAAACTCTTGGGCGGTTGCCAACTGGACAGCAGGCTACCACCCTGCTTGAGTTGATGACCATAAGGGCATTTCATAGCAAAATCTTGCGTCGATTTAGTCTTGGTACAGCAATTGGGTTTCGAATTCGACGGGGTGTTCTGACAGATATACCCGCAATTCTTGTTTTTGTTGCTAGGAAAGTTCATAGGCAATGGCTCAGCCATTCACAGTGCCTTCCTGCTGCCCTTCAGGTGAGATATTTTTGTTCTTTTGGCCTTGCATTGGATTACTTACTTTCAATGAGCATCCATGTGATATTTTAATTTCGAGTTCTTGAGGGTGGGATTGAGGGCATGCTGATTTAAGGATCAATCACTATTTAAAATGAACGAACCATGGTAATTTTCATGATTCCTTGAGAGACTGAAAGTTTTTTGTTATCTTTTTGGCTATGGACCTTATGGCCTGTTTTCCCATTTTCCCTTTTTTGCCTTTCTCTTTTTTTTTTTATTATATATTTTATTTTAACTTCTTTCTCTCACACATTTTTTGTTGTTGGATTTGTATTGAGAATATAAGTTAAATCTGCGACTGATTTCTTTGTCTTCTTGGAAACATGATGGCTCCATAACATACAATACAGGGACCGGGAGGTGTATGGTGTGATGTAGATGTTGTCGAATTCTCATATTATGGTGCACCTGCACAAACTCCTAAGGAACAAGTATGTACTGAACTTGTCGACGGCTTGGGGGGGAGTGATCCATGCATTGGCTCTGGTTCCCAGGTATCTTATTGGACCAATGAAATTCTATTTTATATTCAGATATATGGTTGGGGAAGAACTGGTTTACATGATAAATAAATATATTTGGTTAACGCATATGAACGCTATTTAACAGTTAGATTTAATTATTAGTACAGAACTTTTGGGAGCTGACCTTGAGAGCTGAGTACTACTTTTTATGTAGATTTTGGTGTAGGATGCTGGTAATTAGGGGTTTGGTGGGCTTGCAATGCTGAGAATTCCTTGGCTTCTGCTTTGGAGTTTGGACCATGAAGAATACAATTGTAAATTTCTGGGATGGTTAATTCATATCTCGTGCTGATGTGCTATTTTAATATGTTGGTTCAAGTGTTATTACCCTCTGCTTTTGCTTGTCCTGTACTCAAGTCTATGGATAACGGACGTGTCATAAAAAAGAGATATTAACTATATCTTAGATAGTATTAACTATATCTTAGATAGTTAATAACACGTAAATCACACTATTTAACACTTGTAGGTTGCTAGCCAAGAGACATATGGGACTTTGGGTGCTATTGTAAAAAGCCGAACAGGAAATCGACAGGTTGGTTTCCTCACAAATCGGCATGTAGCAGTTGATTTGGATTACCCAAGTCAAAAGATGTTTCATCCTTTGCCACCCAACCTTGGACCTGGAGTGTATCTGGGTGCTGTGGAGAGGGCAACATCATTTATAACAGATGATCTTTGGTATGGAACCTTTGCTGGAACAAACCCAGGTAATATAGTGTTACATTATTATCACCCATTAGTGTAATATCAGCTTCTGTTATGACACTGCCAGTAATTTCTCTTTGTAATCCCCCTTTTAGACTGCTATTTATATTGTAGAATCCTACTTTTGTTGAAATTTGGAATGCCTAATTTGCAGAGTTGGTTGTTAAATCGAATAACTAGAAAGGAGGCCTCATTTTAGTTAAGCTTAGTTGTCAGGCTTGGAACTCAAGCTCATGTCGTTATTAACTATGGTCCCGAGTAGTAGTCATAACAAAGATCAAAACCTAAAGAACCTTGTATTCAGCTTCTGTATCTATGATCATCTCAATACCTAGATGTACAGTATCGAGACTCAACTACCTCTGTGTAGTTCATCGTGTATTGCCATTGTAGAAGTCATTGTTCTATAAACCAGACAAAACTGGGGCTTACTGGTATTATTAATTATATGTGAAATTAATCGCCTGTTTTTCTCTCCCCTAGTTTCTTGTTAATCTTTGTGGAAGTTTTTTTATTGACTAGTGTAAAGTTGTGAAATCAGCGAGGCATGAAATATTTGAGGTGGGTTTGGTAAATCCTAATGATCTATAAATTATAAATTACAATGGCAAAGGAAGATGCTTTGTTCTGGATTATCATTTGACTGTTTTGAATTCTTGTCCTCTGGATCATTGAGCTTATGTATTGATTTAAGCTGTCAGACTGTTTTGGAAGGTGTATGCTTGTTTATGTTGGAGCTGTCTGTTGCTCGATTTCTCCTGTTACTAAATTTGTGTGAATGAATTTCTCATATTTCCCTACCCCCATACATGCCCATCTCAATTTGGTATGCCTGCAGAGACATTTGTGCGAGCAGATGGAGCTTTCATTCCTTTTGCAGAAGATTTTTTCATGAATAACGTAATCACTACTGTCAAAGGTGTGGGTGAGATTGGTGATGTGCATATCATAGACTTGCAGGCTCCAATCAACAGTCTGATTGGAAGGCAAGTGGTCAAAGTTGGAAGAAGCTCTGGCTTGACTACTGGGACCATAATGGCCTATGCTCTTGAATACAATGATGAGAAAGGGATTTGTTTTTTCACTGATTTTCTCGTTGTTGGTGAGAACCAGCAGACTTTTGACCTTGAAGGAGATAGTGGCAGCCTTATCATTTTAACATGTCAGAATGGTGAGAAGCCACGGCCAGTTGGGATTATATGGGGTGGAACTGCTAATCGAGGTCGGTTAAAACTAAAAGTTGGCCAGGCTCCGGAGAATTGGACTAGTGGAGTTGATCTTGGGCGCCTTCTTGACCTTCTTGAGCTTGATCTCATCACAACAAATGAAGGGCTTCAAGGTTTGTACACCTGAACCAGCCAGGACAATATTTCAGTTTTACAGTGCTTTACTTGACTCATGCAGGCTTTGTTGTTCAGTTGCTTTTATATGAATGGTCATATTTACAAGATTGGAAAAACAGTTGATGCATTCGAGTAATTATTTCGGTAAAAAGGGATGCATTTTCTTATGGAAATAAGGCCTTTACCGAATATGACCCTTTTCTTCTAAAAAAATAGGCTACACCAAGAGGCCAATGCTTTTTTTTTAACCTACCTGATGTGGTGGTGTATGCTATTTGGAAGAATGAAGACTGAAAAATGGAAAACATAAAGAGTCATCCATTCCATTCACCCATTTCTGACCATATTCTACATTGTCTCCAAAATTATGATGCGTTATTATTATTTTTTTCATTTTTCATTTCTTGAATATCTTTTATACAGTTGCAGTGCAAGAACAGATAAATGCTTCTGCAGCAGGGATTGATTCCACTGTCGGGGAGTCTTCTTTCCCTGACCGAGTGCCATCAAGGGATAAAATGGAAGTGAACTTTGAGCCTCTGAATTTGAATATTCAGCAGGTTTTGGTGGAGGAAGAATTCCATCAAGGATTGACTGCACCGTTCTTGCACCCTGAGTTTCACATAGGAGATAGGGTTGAAAAACCACCTGAAATAGAGCACCAGTTCATTCCGAGTTTCACTGGGACATCTCCAGAGCATAAAAAAGGCCGATGTGAAAACCTAGAATGGAAGAACTCCCTGGCGCTGAGTAACAGCTCTGATGAAGAGCTTCGTGTTTCGTTGCAGTTAGGTGAGCCTGAATTGAAGAGAAGAAACCACTCAGATCAGTAAAAACTATAGCACCCGTATGAGTGATTTAAGGCATATATACAGGATCGCATAGAGAAGTGCTCCTGCAGATAGAAGACTCAAGGCTGTTTCCTCCATTCTGCCTTCAGATATATGGTGTCCTTCATTTGAGAACTGTAAGTATTCTGTACCATCCGCTTTTGAAAATAAATTTTGAGGCTCCTGCTCTCGATCAAGTCCATTATAATTCTTTCCCGTAATCAAGGTTACAATTGTAGCTCTTATATGTGTGTGGGGGGGGAGGGGGGTGTAGAATATTTAGTTTAGGGTGTACCTACCTGTATCTACGACTTCTCTTTACATTTTATCTGACAATGCCAAAATATGTGCCATAATTCACTCCTGAAGTGAGAGTATGAACAACTTTGAAACCCTCGGAGGATTCAATCCTATTTCATCTTGAAAGAAGACATTCATATCATGGATTTTCTGTCTCAAGTGATTTTTGCTTTCCATGATTGTGGTTTTGAGAAGTCATTGTATTATTTCTTCTCACCAGTTTCATGTAATGTTAGACGGTGGAAGATGTGAAATTACCAAACATCACCCACTCATGAGCCACAAATACATCCATATGATCTAATCATCAAAACATACTACAATATGCATCCATATATGTATGTACCTTTCCATTATTGACTGATTTTTCTGCATTTTAGGGAACAATGATTATTGAACAAATCCTGAGCACTTGGTTTGAGCTTTAACTACCAGCCAATGGTTCCTTTCATTATGTGTTATTATTCAAAAACCAGAATAATGAAAGTGGCATGAAGAGAATAGAAAGAAAATCCATTGCCATTCGAAATTCTATACATCGATCCCTACTATTAAGATTTAACAAATGCTGGTTTTAGAATACTGTATAAAATGCTAGCATATATGTTGTCGAAAATACAGCTTGTATAATATAATATTTATGATAATATGTCTAGATTATCCCCAAATAAAGTGAGAGTGACAAGGAAGAGCACCGACTGTGCAGAGATCAAAAACCAAGAGAGACGCGGGTTGTTGCGTGTAGTAGGAGAGTGATTTGAAATTCTGAATCCCTGTACAGAGACCACGACTATCGAAAGGAACCGGTTGAAACCTTAGCTAGTCTCCTTGCTCAGTCTGCTATTCTTACTGCTCTAGATGTGCAATTAGCACTAACACAGTCATGTTAATCATTTGTAATTTTTTTTTAAAAAAGTACAAGTATAACAGGACAAAAAAAAAATATTAGAACAAAAGTATTTTTTGTTTTGTCCTGTTATACTTGTACTTTTGAAAAAAAAATTACAAAGGATTAACATGGTTGTGTTAATGTAAACTACACATCCAGAGCAGTAAGAACAACAAACTGAGCAGGGAGATTAGCTAGGGTTTTAGCCGGTTCCTTCCTGCCGGCGTGGTCTCTGTACAGGGGTCCAGGATTTCAAATCACTCTGCTACTATACACAGCGACCCGCATCTCTCGGTTTTTGGTCTCTACACAGTCGGTGTTCTTCCTCGTCACTCTCACTTTATTTGGGGTAATCTAAACATATTAACACATATATTATATTAGACAAACTGAATGTTATTTCAAATAGCGATTTGATTACTAGCATATATGCTATTTCCAATGACTTTCCAAAATGAGCCTAAATAGCATATATGTTACTAAGTCGGCTTCTTCATCAATCTGTTGCTAAAAACAAAAGGAAAATATTAGGTCATTCATTCATACAAATATTCATTCATACAAATATTCAAAATTACAAACACACATATATATCAATTAGGAATTTTTGCTCTACAAACAAATTTCTTTTACAAATTAAGCTTTCAAGAAAATAGAAGAAGATCTTAATATTGGTTCATGCAAGAATGAGTAATCTCTTAGCTTTAAAAAAAAAACCCATCCATTGGAATTTATACAAACTATTAAGAATCCAGCAATTGCCCTATTCAAAAACCAAATACACACAAAATGCAAGCTTACCAAAACCTAACCCCAACGACTTACTTCATCCAAATAGGACAAATACAAATAATTATTGCTTCACACACACACACACACATCTAGTCTTCTCCGATGGTATATATGTATAAATTGTATCATATGAATATCATGTGTTTGGAGTATCAATTCAAGTGTAGCTCATGCATACAGCTGTGGGTCATAGACACCAAAACTAGCTAGCCAGACATGCTAAGGATATATAGTACTATATAGTACTCACGTGTAATTAATGTTCAAGACATGCATACATATACATCCAATATGTATATATATATATAGCCATATAAGGGAACTAATTGAAGTAAATGTTTTGAATATATGTATCCAATACAATTCTATACATATATAGTATCGTTTATATGCAAACATATATATTATCTAACTGTCATGCATGTCTGGGGAATTTGTTTGATTAACCTGTCAATGCTGATTGCTGGCTATATAACACCAACTAAGTAAAGACAAAGACTCAGAGAGTAGACAGTGCGTGTGTGTGTGTGAGAGAGAGAGAGAGATGGATCAATGTTGATAACCTTGTCTACATTATTTTAAGACTTTTTGATTAAGTTGTTTAAAGCTCACAAGCTGTTGCCTGTTATGTTAATTATATATAGAATTCATCAGATATATGGAAGTTAATACATAAATTAAGATGCATTAATCCATATAATTAAAGCTATATATGTATGTATACATGGCAAACAAAGCAGATTAAAAATTAGGTAAGATAACTAATCGATTGCAATTGGAGAATTCAATAATGTCTACAGCCAAACAAATCAATCAGCAAAGTAATTAATTAAGAATATTGAGAAGAAATAGATATATGACACAAAAAGAAGAGGAAAAATGAAAAATTAAATAATAATTTATGAGTCAATGTGTAGAAAATTTACCTGAAATATATATATGATGCTGGAGAGCTGGTAGCAACTAGCCAGGACAGATCAAAATTAATCCAATTTCATAGATACATATACATATATATATGAAAGGATCTCTACTACTGTTGGTAATTGAGTGATTGAAGCTGCAAGATGACCTGATGGAACCCATATCTTTAAACATAAACACCTTTCAAATCTCACAATAACAAGCGTAAGACTCCCGCAGTGGGCGTGACAAAAAATATGGCCTTACTCTCACATAATATGTGGATAGACTATCTGTAGAAATTGAACCCGTAACTTCTAGGTTATTCCCCTACAACTCTACCAGTGTGCTACATACTCATCTGTATATTGAATTCATTAAAAAATACTCCCAAATATATTGAATTGCTATTTTGGGTACAAAAATGAAAAATCAGCCACATCTTCCCTCTACTGTACCCCTCTACCTCTAGTGCACAAAATAAGAAACCCACCATTAATAAATCTGGCAATATGATCTATTGATGGATGGTTACATGGATACTTGCTTTAATCTATATGGGTGTCTCTCTCTCTCTATATATATATGTACAAATTGGTTTAATCTATATGGGTGTCTCTCTCTCTCTATATTTATATATGTACAAATTGGTGGAAGAACATACTATAAATCAGAAATATATATATATATATATAGAGAGAGAGAGAGGGGGGGGGGGGAGATCAAACAGGTTCATTACCAGATCATGCTGGCAGCTTCAACCTCTCAAACCAACATAACAAAAACCAACAAGAAGATAATGAACTCAGAATACTAGTGGTTGAGAGGGGTTTGGTCTTCTTTGGATCGAATTCAAGAGGGCTTAATTTAAGAGGAATTGAAGAACCCAGAAGCTTCACCCATCTATGAAGGGCATCAGCCATGCATGTTTTAGGAAAGTAAGAGGTAGAGAATTAGTCCTTGTGACTTTCCTCTCCATATATATATATACATAAATGCACACCTCCTCTTCTAGGTATTTCATGGAGGGGAGGGGCGGGGGGGAGTATTTATTTATGGTGGGTTTTTGGTCTTGCTTTCTTACAGCTATTGACAATGACTCTCTCTCTCTCTCTCCAGCATTGCACATAATGTCATATTATAATTAACAATGAATAAATTAACTAAAGAAAAGAGGACCACTGGGACCTCCTATTAATAGATTCAAAAAAAATTTAATTAATTATATTATGGTCAACTAAAATAAAGTAAACCAATTTCAATAATTAAGTTATAGATTTAACATGTAAGGTTCATAAATCTTTACCAAAAGAACAGTTATATATTCATAGTTAATTAGTAATTACCATCATCGGTTAATCGAGACACTTAATTACCATATTCATGATGACCAACATGTAAATTTGACACAATTTTTTTTAAGAGAAGGTCAAAAGACCTTATTGCATTAGTCAAAAATCAATATCGAGTACCACATTCAGTGGTAATTTTCTCTAGTTAATGAGAAGACGGAACTCATCAAGACAAGACTCATCAATAAAGCAAAACAAATTAAAATATACCGGTGTCAATAATTGGACACAAATGATAAAGTTATAAAAAACAAAATGTAAACAATCTTATCTTACATTTGCTATAGAGAAACTGTTCCTGAATTGAACCCACTAATGATTTCTGAATTGGGATGATTAGGGCAAAAAAAATTAGGGTTCTTGATGTTAAATAACCTAGATTGGATTGATGATTAAGAAACTAAAATACAGAAATGTAGGTGGTCGCCATGTGCATATATAGTGAGTTATTTGGACCTACTAGAAACTGGAAATTCAATAAATCGTATTTATGTGTGTTTATTACATTATTTATGTACTTGTCCATGTTGGTGGAATCAGTTGAGGGTATTTGTCTTTAGTTATGGGCGGTTCTGTGTCTTTGTTGTTGATAACACAATGACATATAGACAAAGCCCCAAATGAGAGGCCAAGAACCTCCCACATACGCACACACATGCCTTTTAAGATATATACAAACTTCATTAATTACTAGTTAGGTTCACATCAATCACTTGGGTGATAATTTAATGATGAATCTCTTTAGGGCCAAACTGCATGAACTTGAAATATCCTAAATTCGATTTCTACTGAGAGTCTCACCCTTGTGGCTATGCACTAGATTTTGGTACAACTTATCCTGTCATCAGAGTAAGAAATTTTTGTGTGCACGAGTATGACAGCCTTACATTTCAATCCATATCGAATATTTAAAAGATAAACTTGTATGGTGTGATTCCTCATTACCAAAACAAACAAAATTTTTGTCATATGATTTTGTTTTTGTATTTTAACCCTAAAGAGAGATGATATTTCATTTCATTTGATTAAGGTCGATGTGTGTTTGTGGTTATGAATAAAGCAATCATAAAGTATTATTTATTAGTTTTTTTTCCCAATATTATATATATAATTTGTCCCACTTTGTGTTTGATTATTGACTACTTGTTCTCTCCTCTACTGTGGATAGGGTTTGCAGGTGCCTTTGTGTTTTTTAGGGTTATCATTTTTCTGTTTGTGTGGGGGGTGGTGCAGATTCAATATTAGGAGATTAGTGCTTTATCTCAAACGAAGAGTGTCTGATCATAATTAATTTTCCATTAATTAATTAATGGTTAATTTTAATTATAAAAAAAACATGTAATGCAATTAATTAATTGTCCCTTTTTTCTTTTTCTTTTTTCCTTTTTGGTTCAATTAAATCACGCGTGCCTGCACCGGGATGGTGACTTCTCCGCGAGATCCTGTTTCTCTGTAAATTGATCTTTCAATGAAATCTTCAATCACGCGTGCCCATAAAGTATAAACTATAAACGTTTTATGAATAATTCATTTATATATATACGAATAAGACAATTATATATGGAGATCCATGAGTAGCTCATATGACACTCATGTGTGTGGTATTTCAATAGAGGTCTCGAATTCGAGTCTCTTCCATCCTCTTCCCTTGTATTCAAAAAAATAAAAAAAGACTACTATATATGAATTCACAAGAGAAAACCATGAAAATCTACAACCTAGGACAAGCTTGATCTGATAAACAGTTATTCCAAGAATCTGAATTGATGCTAAAATTTATAGCTTTTGCAAATATATATATATTCAATATTTTCCTCAAAAGGCAAGACTCAAGGTCATGCAACTACACAAGATTAAGAGAGAATGAACCCTTCATAAGTGGTCGAGTTAGTTGAAGATGAATTCTTTTTCTAAGTAGATCGAAATTGAATTTCTCGCATTGATTCTATATGAGTTACCAAACTATTTCAGAAGAGTGGAGCGATCTAAGCGTACGAAATTTTTATGAATCTAAAAGCTCCATAACTTATAATGAAAAACAGGCATATCCTTGACAAATATAAGCTCTCACAAATAAGTTGGACCAAACGAAGCTAAGCTCTTCGCTTGTCCTTCCTCTGACCCTTGTGTGTAGAATAGTACAAGTCCATATGCATGATGCGTATCGCTCATTGGAAAATGGACTTTTAGGTAAGCTAATTAGGTTGTCGCATGTGATTTAGGTAAGCTACAATCATGCTGTATATAGGTCCAATGCTCATGGAATCTCTTTTGCTTTTCCTGTATGGAAAAGTTAAAGCAATTATTAAGGAGGGTAATTAGTTAGTTTGACTCGTTAATTAACTGTTTAACTTGTTTCGACTTTCGATGCTTTCTAGGATTCACGCTAAGAGAATCCTTGCAATTCAGTCGGGCATAAACTACGCCGATGACAAGTAAGATTAGGGCAAAGCTCATGAGGATATGGACTTGGAAGTGGGACAAATTCTGAGAATTAGGATTTCACAAGGAAATATACTAGCTGATTGGTTCGAACTTCATAGCTCTGGTATACCTTAAATCCTGAGATATAACCAACTATGTTATCGTGAAGTGGTTCAATCAGTGCTAACACGTTAGGCTATAACTATTTTTCCCCCTTCTCCTTAATTTTAATCTAAAATACAAAAACAGTTGAAGTGTTTTGAGTTTGAGTAATCATGGATTCAAAAGATAACAAAAAAAAATAAAGCATAAGGGACATGTCCATTAAGGGAAAGTAGAGAGGGGATTAATTAAGACAGGGTCTACAAAAGTTGAATGGGTTTTCTTCTATTACCAACACTCTGTGAATGTGTTGGGGGAGGGGGGTCCATCTCCTTAATTTTAATCTAAAGAACAAAAACAGTTAAAGTGTTTTGAGTTTGAGTAATCATGGATTCATTAAAAAAATACCAGCACTTGAGGGGAGGGGGGTTAATTTTAACCAAAATAGTAAAATACACAAAAATAAAGCATAAGGGACATGTCCATTATGGGAAAGTAGAGGGGGGATTAATTAAGGCAGGTCTACAAAAGTTGAATGGGTTTCCTTCTATTACCAGCACTTTGTGAATGGAGGCGTTTGGGGTCCATCTAATAATGTGATTATGTTTCTTTGTTTCGTATGTGTCGATCATGTTATGATTAGACACTTAATTAATGATGCTTCTAATTATAAAACCACCATGGCAAACATGTTTAGGACAAATTCACACATAAATAAGATAATGATTAAGATGCGTTAACTAGACTGACAAGTGACTGATTAACATTATCAGTATCAATTGGCTTCACACTATAGGACTTGAAGAGTTGAAGTTCTTTCTCTCCTCTTCTCCATCTTTGTTCATGTTTGGGATTATTGATAAGCTCATATATTATTTCATTTTAGTACTCTCTAAACTTGGTTTTTGTTAGATGATTGACTTTAAAAAAGACTTATTACTTTGTTTTCCTCATTTTCAGTTTTCTCGAGCACTTGGATGGTTTTTGATGAAAAATAGTCGATTTTGAATATTTTGAAGAACTGTCAATTGGAGAATGAAGCTAAGATCTTGACGAATGTTGGAGAATAGTTTGGGAATTTTCGGTGAAGCCAATTGACCTAGATTTTGAAGACAAGTTGACCTGAAATATGATCTCGGCAGAACTGCGCTACCTTTGAAGAAGTGGGTCTAGAAGATTCCACAGAATTTCTCTAGAGACGTGTGAGATAGCCCTGGAAAGCTAAGACATAAAGTTTCAATTTACATATTTTTTGAGATTTTTCTGAAGGGCAGAACATGGGAAAAACGTTCAACACATCCAGCAGTGTAGTTTCCTAATCAAAGAAGAAGTCAACCTCTTCTCTTTTTGTTGGGTTTATTGTTTTGGAAACCAAGGGTAAGTTTCCTTAGAGTTTTAGTAATTGTTGTAGAAGAAGTCTAGGGTTTGAGAGAGCTATTTAAGGAGGACTTCAGAGGATTCTCAGGGACTTTCGGAGGTTCAAACACTCGGACATTCAGCCGACTTTTCTAGGGTGTTCTCCAACCTTTCTTGTGATTTTCATTCATGACTATGTGTAACTAAACGCTTTTGTTAGGGCATGATGAAATCTTAATATGATTCTCTAGTTTGTTTATTGTTTTTATCTTTGATTGCTCTTTTGATGTTGGATTTCTAATCACTATGCTATATACTTGTTTGATTGCTTAGATGATTGGCCACCACCTAAGTTTCCAATTAAGTAATTTGATGCAAGCTCACGTAGATACCATACGGGGTTTGGGACCAGCTTCTTGTGATTAGGAATTGGGAACGCCTAGGGTAGATACCATACTCCTAAGGTTTACATGGCATGTTAATGAATTCTTGCACTTAAGGACATCTTTCATGTTCATATTTGAGTTAGATACCATAACCAAATTGCATGTGAAGATAAACGAATTAGCCTAGATACCATAGGTAATTCACGCTTTAGTGGATTCGCCAACAACATCGATTGAGTGGATTAAAGGTGAGGTAATCAACAACTAGAGATGATTATTAAGATGGATTCATTGTCCTAGTGCTTTCATAAATTTGCTTTCACAACCAAAATCAACAAGTTTGTGTTTTCTTTAATTCGTTACTTTAATTTCGTTACTTGCTATCTAAAATCAATCATCTCCCAATAATTGTTTATTTTGCTAGGTTTAGTATAGTAGTTAATCGTATTGTTTATCAAATCCTCATTGTTCGACCTCGTTCTTGCATAATCTATTCTACTACGGACTTGTGCGTTTGCGAGTATTTTAATTTGAGATTTTTGTTTGCTTATTTTAAGCGAACAAAAATTACTATCAATAATGCCACAAAAGTAACGTATATTTCTTCACATATAACCCACATGGCCAGAAGTACCCTCTCAACTCTTCAAGAAGAAGATAGCATCAATCACCATTTTAGCTAAAAAATACCTTATGGTTGACTTGTTCAGAAAAAAAAGTAGAGAAAGTGTCCATGTTTCAATAAGAATCTTTGTCTAAGCAAGCCTGTCACATGCTTAGAATAATAAAGCCAGAAAAAGAACACAACATAAAGGGAGAAAAACTAAGTATGAAAGGTTTCATACTCCAGTCTCCATCCCAATGTACATTATGATCGGCCCAAATGAAGAAGATCTTGGGCCTGACCATCGGCCCAATCGGAATGAGATACAAGCTTTCTAAATCTCAACACAATGCAAGGTTAGTGCAAGGTTTTTTTAGGTGCCAAAACCATCAGAGTTATATGCAGACGAAGAAACTTAGGATACCTGATAAAATCTTAACCAAATATGCGTGCTATGAGCAAAGGTGCAAGAAAACATTCTCAAGTAAGAATAATCTTATCAATTGACAAGGCTACTCCTACCAGAAACGGTGAAGCTGAGGCAAATTGCCTTTTCTGCCAAGGAATCAATCAATCTTCTGTACTTGCAATGTTTGCCCATCCTTGATCAGCCTGTAACTTCACAAACTCAGCCAGGAGTTTGATCTCTTCATCCTGTAAACGTTCCCCAAATGTGCATTGGCCCCTTGGCGTGCAACTTTCACCAAAACCCTTTAGAAAGACAAAAAGAAAAGACAGTTTTACCAATGCCGTCTCTACCAAGTTAACAACTCAATGACCGGAGTGTTAAATTCTCACGTAAGACTTACTGGCATTCTTCCCTTTCCATAATATGTCACGCGGAATATCTCTTCCGTTGAATCAACTCCATTTCTGCATGCATGCAACATTTCAATTAGTGTTATTAGTAATGAATCAAGGGATGGGTCACCATTCTCAAAAATACTTCAAAGCCAGATTGAACACCTGCTATTGGCAATTTGTTTATTTTCTTCAGGCAAATATTCATCTGATAACTGTTCTTGGATTAAGTATTAACGGGAAAACTAAAATGCTATTTTCACATCATCCCTCCATTTTCCCTTCTCATTTCAGAAAACTCTGTCTGTTATGTTGCTGACATCTTATTTATTATTGTAAACTACTACGTAGAATGTTCAAAACCTTTGTAGATCCTTCAAGAAGAGTGTTGCACCCTGAAAAATAATAAAAGAGAGTTTAAAGTCACGGAGGCTTTGTATGATGTGAAGATATGGGGAAAAAAATCATTGGGATTTTGTGGGTGAATTGGAGACTCACTGGTTGAATTATGTTTCCTCCACCATCATGACAGCCAATGCAAGCTTGACGAAACAATTTGGCACCTCTCTCTATCTCTATAGTTTGTCCAAGTGACACTGCAGCATGATAAAAGCCAAAAAAAAATAAAAATCAGAGAGCTCGAAGTTCTTGAAAACCTCTCTATAGCAATGAAATGTTGATACTTTTGGAAGTAGGAATAAGTAAATAACCATGTGGAACAATGGGAAAAATAAATTTCCCACCTGAAGGTTGCTTAAAAGATAAATACCTCTCTAGCTTCAAAAAAACCATTAAGGTTACCCAGATTTAGTATAAGGTGAAGGGAATTAATTTTAGAAAATGATAAAAAGGGCACATAGTAATAGAACATGGGCAAATAAATAAAAATCCAAATACAGTTCCCGTGAGAATTTGATCTTCAACATTACATGCTAAAAGCATAATTCTAATAATCCTGCACCATGCACTGAAATTCTGTAGGAAGCAACACCCCGTGCACAAGGGTTGCCATAGCGGAGGTGGGATTAGGCAAAATTACACTGGATTATCCCCAAATTGCAGATGGGTAATGGTGAAGCAACTATAACAGTACGCCGACGTTTGAACTTGTATGAAGTGAAAAAAAAAAAAAAAAAAAAAAGGGTATGCAGCTCCCGAGCACAAAACTCCCGCAGTAGGAGGGATCGGGGCAGTCAGGATGTATGGAGACCTTAACTCCACATAATACATGGTATGACTCTTTCCAGAAATTAAACATGTGACATGAAGTGAACAAAATTATAGTGTCTCAGACTCACAGCCTCATTGTTCAGTTACTCCCATGCAACTGCCCTCCTTTTTCTTGTAGGTGAATTGCTTTCCCAATAATAGTCCACTTCTGTTTTGCCTTCTTAATGAAATTCTAATCACTCTTATCCCTTTGATAGAAATCTCAATTGATCCAGAGCACCCAGTTCATCTGATCCAGACTGAATTTAGGCAAATTTCCTGACTAGAGAACCCGCATTGAGGAGACAAATTAAGCTCAATCTTTGTTTGTGTGCCAAATTTACAAACTTTATGGCAAACAATCATATAGTCCTTTCCCCAAACAATCAAATGTAGTAAAAGACCAAAAACATTTTCTTTTGGCCTTTCAAGTTTCCCCACTAAAAGACACAAAATTTTGTATGGAACAAAAGGAGGAATTTTTTTTTTTTAAAGCAGATAAAGCTAATGGATAACAGAACTAACCTGGGGTATTGGTGTATATGGGAGATAAGGCTACGAATGCAGCTATTAAAGGTGGAACCAAGCCCTCCAAGAAGCTTGCTTGTTTTTGAATCGGAGGAGTTGGGTTTCGATTTCTGCTTTGCTTCTCACTCCCCTTCGAACAACCTCCATGTTTTGAACCAGTAAGTGATGAAAACACACCCAGGCATTTTGACAAACAGAAAGAGAATTACCTTTGTCGAGAAGCAACAGATTCTGTTGCTGCAACTTGGTATCAATGTCGGAAGCGGCATATTTCTCTCTCTTTACGGTGGCAAGCGGATCTGCGAAAGCGAAAATAACCGATAACATACGAAAATAGAATAAATTCATGGATCATTTATTTGGGCCTTAATTTCAGATCCGTTTTCCACTTTAGATGTAATATGTAGAAAAGCCCAGCCCATCCCGATCTAGCGACTAGCAACTAGCAAGCTTTCGTGAAGAGGCGCATAATCCGATGCATATCAGACCACAGTAATTATGTTACCGACTCCTCCTTATCTACGTTCAATAGTTTGACCTATTAATTTAGTTCAGGACACGTAATATCAAATTATGAGATGAGATTAAGCAACCTTTCTTTTCTATTTTTAAGGCAGCGTCGATAGTGACAGCCAAAATAAGATAATACATTATTATTCCCTAATTGAGTTTTTCTTTTTTTAAAATAATCTGAGAAAATATATCGAATTTTGGATACATATATGTTTAATTAATCGATTGTTAATCGAGCCACACTCCTTGGTTATTTCCTAATTGAGTTAAGAAAATGAGGAGATATATGAAACAAATTTTTGGAGTATTAACACAGTTTTTCTTTTTCATCTACATTCTGTTATTTATTTTACCAATTTATTTTTGCCAACATTTTTTTATTTATCTTTTTTAGAAGGTAAAAAGAAAAAAAAAATATTTGCATCTGGACTGAAATTCATAATAATAAATAGTCCCTTATTTATCTGCTGTCTTCCGTTTTGCTTTTGGATACATTTATTGCTGGCATTAGCTTGACGTCTCATCTGCAAATTAAAACCCTAAAATCCACTCAAAATTCCCAAATTCACTCACCATAGCCTCGTCAGCTCTTGAATTTGCAACTTTTTTTTATTTGATTTTAATTTTTTTGTTGAATAAATTGTGGTTGGGGAATTTTTGATCGGGTATGGCGGTGTTGCTGGAGGAGATTGTGCAATCGGTGGAGTTCTGGCTGAAGATTCTGAGCAAGAAGAAGCCGCAGCCCTACGTTAACCCGGACCTCGACCCGGTTCTCCTGGTGCCTGGTATCGCCGGGTCGATTCTCCAAGCAGTGGATGACGAGAATAGCAAAGGTAATCGCGTCTGGGTTCGCTTCCTTGGGGCCGATCACGAGTTCCGCACCAAGCTCTGGTCCCGCTTCGATCCCTCTACTGGTATGTCCGAACTATATATATATTTCTTTTCTTGTTTAGAACCATATTCTGTTGTTAAGATATTGGAAACACCCAAAATTTATACAGGCAGTTTTATGTTCGTTTGCTGAGAGAAGGAAGAGGAGAATTCCTAAGCCTTTTTATTTTCTCGCTCAATGTTATTTTGGAATGTGATGATTAATTCGAGAATCGCTGAATTTTGACATTAATCAATTTCATGGCCTGATCAAATCTTCATGGTTTGGACCGAATGTTGTTTTTGATCATTCAAATGAGTTTCTGGTTAAGGCTTTAGGTACCACTAGTTTCAGCTAGTCTTGGTTGTTTACTATTTCCTGTTAATCTGCATAAATCATTAAATCGGCCTCATGAGCCCGAAACCATTTTTTTGTGTGCTTAAATTGGTGCCGCCTAAGTACAAAATAGATGAAGACGATTGCATTGGTCTCCTCATTTCAGCTTGGCTTAGTTGTTTATTTTCATGCTTATCTGCTATTAACCTAATGAGTGAGAAAAGTTATTCTTAACATCAATGCTTTAGGCTGCAAAATTATGGACCAATTTTTTGTGAGGTGGTCCATGGGATCTTGAGGTGTCGATATAAGGAATCCTTAGACTTTTATCGAGGCAGTCATATTTCTTGGAGTAAAGATTCCATATCTTTGCAATGCTGAGACATTTTGCTTGATTGCTTGTTACTGAAGTTGATCTTGCTAAACTGTGCTATTCTTTCCCGTTGAGGTTGATTTTTCATGTTCAATCAGTATATGTTTTAGAAGTTTTTGGGGCTGAATCGCTGAAGGATTATTTTGCTTATGTGAAACAGGTCAAACTGTGTCTTTAGATCCAAAAACTAGTATTAATGTTCCTGAAGATAGATATGGATTGTATGCTATCGATGTGTTGGACCCTGACCTGGTATGCATTTTCTTTCAATTCTTCTGAGCAATTTTCAGGCTTTCCTTGTAATGCTTGCACTTTATTATGATCACTTAGAGCTTTTGGGAGGGATATTGATCTAACCATATAGGGTTGGACTGAACTTCGTAATTTAGTTCTTTTATCTTAAATTGTATGGCAAGATATGTTGGTTTATCTAGTTTAAAAAATCTCTAATTTTTTTTAAATTAATGAGTAACTTTCTTCGCCTCAGCTCAAGAAAGTGTTATTCTTGAGCGACTTTGTATTCTCTTTTAAGTTGTAAGCTTTTCATTACTACTGGAAGATGCTCGCATGGGGATGCCAAATATGGCTTTGTTAAAACACTTGTAGTGCTCACAGTTTTTAGCAAAAGTATGTGATGTAGGGAATTTTTATACATAACATGGAGTGTTTGTGATGAAGTATCTTTATCCTGGAAATCACTTTTTAATTATTGGGTCATTTCTGGTAAATGCTTCATGCACCACCATAAAGGCAGCTTGTCGATATGGAATGAGCTTTTCCCATAATATCTGTAACTTTTCTATGCAAATACCTCACACAAATACTAAACAGATATAATCCGAATTACTAAAATTCCCCAAAGAAAGATGTGTATTCACAATTTTATCTAGATTTGACTCTGGAGAATATCATATACTGGATCTTAGCTAAGTGCTGCTTTTTTTTGCAGATCGTTGGACGTGATTGTGTTTGTTATTTCCATGAGATGATTGTTGAAATGCTCAAGTGGGGTTTCCAAGAGGGCGAAACTCTTTTTGGGTTTGGCTATGACTTTCGACAAAGTAACAGGTATTTGCTGAACTACAAGTCTTGTTTAAGCTTTTTTGTGTGAAAAATTGAGCGGGTGAGTAGTTTCCAGGGAGTCATATCTCTCCCTCTCTCTCGCTATATGCTCCTCCACCCTTCATATGGAGAAAGAGTAAAAACATTTTTGAAAAAACATCATCCCTACCCTGAAAGGAAGGGAAGAATGATGAAAGAAACATCCCAGCTTAATTCTGGAAGTTCATAAATTCATATGTTTAGTGAAAACTGAAAATAAATGCAATTCCTTTCCGTATGTAATATGCTCAGATCTTAAAAGCTGCAGACATCTTAGTTTATGTGGCATCTTTCATCCCTTTTTCCCCTGTATCTTGTTTCATCGTTTTGTGGAAGGCGGTAATGGTTTGATGGCATTGCACTTCATTCTTTGCATATAACCTTGGTAGCTGGATCAATTGTTTGACCTTGGTAGCTTTGATTTCGAATACCATTATTCTTACACTAAAGTTGGACCACCCTCGTGTTGGTCTTTTTTTAATGGTATTGACTTTCTGAGGAGCTTCCTCAGCTCTCACATGTCTTAAGAAGAGGGTGTGCTTATTCTTTTTGTTTTCTCTTTTAGGTTGCAAGATACATTGGAGAGGTTTGCTGCTAAGTTAGAGGCAGTTTATAATGCTTCAGGTGGAAAAAAGATAAATCTCATAAGCCATTCAATGGGTGGTCTTCTGGTGAAATGTTTCATGTGCCTGCATAGTGATGTAATCAATAGACTTTCCCCTTCCTTGGTTATTGTTCTTTCTTTTCCTGCCCCACACCCCACAAAAATAACAAAGATTGTTATTTATATTGCCATTTGGTTCTTCTTATTGCAATGTGGAAATCTCAAATTTATTGTATTTTTACAGATATTTGAGAAATATGTAAAGAATTGGATTGCAATCGCTGCACCATTCCAAGGTAAGTCACCGTATTACTATTTAGTTTAGACACTGTATTACTGGGACAGATTCTCTTGCCAGCTGTTAGACACTAGACTTGGCACCATGCGGTGGTCTGGCAAAAGGCAGGATTTTTTTTTCTTGATGGGAATTTGTTACCCCATTGTGCGTACCATCTTTAAATGTTTGGATCTGATTCATTTGACAGTTATGTGGAGGAATCATGATTTAGCTTTCACATTTTGAATTACTTTGTAATCACTTGTTGCTGAACTGTCGCAGTAAATGTTTCTATTATGTCGATTGAACAATGACAGTAAATGTAATTGAACTCTGGTTTGATTATCTTCTATTGGTAGTCAAACAACATGTTTCTTTTATTTGAAATCAAAAGGAGGAATTTTATTACGGTGGGCACTAAGTAGTGCAGCCCAAGACCAGAGTACAAGAAAGAAACCAACAGAAAATGAAACAAAATTAGAAAAGTTACATAATCAAATAACTGGTTTCCTTAGTTTAGTTGTAGTATTTTCAGCCATGAGACAACTGATATATTATGGATTTATTCAATTTTGTTTCTGAATGTGGAAATAGTTACATAAAGTTGATTCTTGTTTGGTTTCACTTCCATTGTGGTTTGGTGGCAATCTAGATTTGTTTTGACTTGCAGGTGCCCCGGGCTATATTAATTCTGCATTTCTGAATGGAATGTCATTTGTTGATGGGTGGCAGCAGAATTTTTTTATTTCAAAATGGAGCATGCACCAACTGGTATGAGCCAATAGGATTATCTTGCGATGATGATAATTTCTAGCAAAAAATTTCTTTTTCCAGTGACTTTAGGATATAGACTCACATGCAGAACTATATATGCACACGCATAAATCAATGAAATATGTGATCTTTCGTTTTTCTTTTTTATCTAAGCTGCTGAAGCCATTGACAATTTGAATGCTGTGTTATTTTAGCTGATTGAATGTCCATCAATATACGAATTGATGGGTTCTCTGAACTTTGATTGGCAACATGATCCTCGTCTGGAAATCTGGAAAGAGAGGCAAGATAGTGATGGAAATTCTCGAGTCATCCTAGAGTCATACTCCCTAAAAGAGAGTATAGAAATTTTGAAAGAAGCTCTTTCAAGTAACACGGTATGCTATGAACTTCTTGGTGAAATGAGATTATGAAGCTCAATGTGTGTGTGTGTGTGTGTGTGTGTGTGTGTGTTGAGAGTATATTGTTTTTCTTAATCTAGAAGTTCCAAAATGAAATCTAGAAGTTTGAAATAAGAGTTGAAAATTTGCTGTGTTTATCTTTTTTGTCTTTAGTACTATTTCATTGAGTGGGATTTTGGGTGTGTTAAATTTCAGCACGTCTATATGCTCTTAACAAATTGTTGATCATGTCTTTCTTTTGAGATATTTAAGAGCTGAAGTTATAAATTTCCTTTTGAGGCTTTGTTTTTTCTCCAGAATTTCCACACACAACTCATTTCAATGTCTTTTGAACAGAGTTATACTTTTATATACCACAGTTATAGGATAGACATTGACAGATCTTGATGACGATATTTTCAATATTTGTTAAAACTTAAAAGCAAAGGCATTAGAGTAACTCGGGGAGTTTACCTTTATGATAACATCCAGGTCAATTATGATGGGAATGATCTTCCTCTTCCTTTCAACTTGGAGATCTTGAAATGGGCTGATGAAACATGTGGGATTTTATCTTGTGCCAAGGTTCCTCCAGGAGTTAAATTCTTCAATGTATACGGGATCAATCTTGAGACTCCTCACACAGTTAGGTAATGCGTCTGTCAACTCTTTCCACTCTAAGTTGCAGTTATTGCCAGATTTATTATTGAAAACACACGCATGACATCTGAAGCGGGAACAACTCTACAAATTATTTATTTATGGATATTTGATATGGGGACGATGTGTTGGGTTTTATCTCTTCTTTAATTGTAGTTACTTCTTTGCAGTTATGGAAGCGAGGACGCACCAGTGAAAGACCTACAGGAGCTAAGATATCTCCTGGTACGTATGATTTTCTGAATGTTTTCCACCTTGTGATACAAAGGAAAAAAGAAAAAAATGCAGGACTTACAAGTTGGTGTCAAGCATTAATCATTTTTCTCCTTGATTTTGTAAGCCGTAGTGTGACTGGCGCAGAATGCACGATGCGTCACTAGATTACTTGCTTGTGAAAGCTAACCTGAGGATATATAATTTCAGGCTAATTATGTTTGTGTTGATGGTGATGGAACGGTTCCTGCGGAATCAGCCAAGGTTGGTGACTTTCATGGTCTTAGTCATATCTGGAGTGATGATTTGACAGATTTGCTCATAATTACTTTTACTTTTCAGCTTTAGTTGTTTGTTTTATCTTTCATGAGCTTTGCTATTAGCATTACATGCTTTGAAATTTATATTAAAGAGTGTGCATCCTTCAGCTTTGAAATTTATATTAAGGAGTGTGCATCCTTTCATATAAATTCTCAGTTAGGGCAATTGTATTCCGACTTCAATTAATGCATTAAATATGCTATGTGGACGAAATGTTGAATGAGACAGAAAAGGAAACGAGATTAAGGGGTAAATGTATGTGCTCTGCAACTCTGCAAGGGAGTTAAAATAATCAGATTGCCTCGTAAAATACGGTTATACTTTCAAATCTGTTTAATTTTTTGCCCGATCGCTTAGTAATATTTTTGAGCAAGTGGTTCTTTGTTCCTCGTTGTGGTGGCCTCCAGTTTCAAGTTATGTGGACAATGTAACGTGGAATTATCAATTATGTTACTACTGTCTCTCAAACTACTGCCTTTACTTTTCTTTTTACAGGCTGACGGGCTAGAAGCAGAAGCAAGGGTGGGAATTCCAGGTGAGCATAGAGGAATTCTTTGTGATCACCATTTGTTTAGGATTCTCAAGCACTGGTTAAAGGCCGACTCTGATCCCTATTACAACCCCGTAAACGATTATGTGATTTTACCTACTGAATTCGAAATGGAAAGTCACAGAGAGAAAGGCCTGCAGTTTACTTCTCTTAAAGAAGAGTGGGAAATCATTTCAGGAGATCCAGACGGCGACCATAACGTGGCTGATAAAAAGCCATCGGTGAGCTCAATATCAGTATCGCAAGCAGGAAGTGAAAAATCTGCACGGGCAGAGGCTTGTGCCACTCTTGTTGTTCATCCACAGAGCGAGGGCAAGCAACATGTTGAGCTAAATGCCATCAGTGTTTCTGTTGATGCTTAATATTAAAAAAAAAAAAAAAAAAAAAACTAACAAAAAAGAAACTGAGTGTTAAGGGATGAAGTTACTTCTGTAAATATGTTTGTATGATAAAAAATGTTACGTATAACGTATTTGTATATAAATGCTTATTGTGCAAATATCATGGTATTTGGCTAAGAAATTAAAAATAGATATGCTAATTGTATTTCCTCTGTGTTTTTTTTTCTCCTTTCTGGAAAGCAAATTAGATGGTGGCGTAAATTAATATTCTCCTCAAAGTTCAGGGGTCGAAGTGTAATTTCGTATAAAAAAGAACCGAATTAGTCCGATTCCTCTCCTTGATATATATACATAAAGCCTAGATTGCTTCCTGACATCGCCGTCCCTCCCACTCTCCCAGCCAGAGCTGGTATCAGTCTCTGCCATAACGATGTCGTACGACGATGTGGAAATAGAGGATATGGAGTGGAACGAGGAGTTAGAAGCTTACACGTATCCATGTCCCTGCGGCGACCTCTTCCAGATCACCAAAGAAGATCTCCGTATCGGTGAGGAAATCGCTCGATGCCCTAGCTGTTCTCTCTACATCACCGTCATCTACAACCTCGAAGACTTCATCGCCTCCGATTCTAAGAACAACCTCCAGCCTTCCAAGCAGCAGCCTGTCGCCGTTGCTTAATTTCTGCAAGTCTTTTTTTTTTTTTTTGGTTCTTTTGGGAATCAGTAAATTAAGGGTTTTTTTTTCCCTCTGTAACTGCGAACTTTACGTGTATTTAGAATTATTGATGCAATAGAGATATTGTAAACGATTAGGTGCTTGATTAGTGAATTGAATCAATTTTGCTGGAACAGAATTGCAGGAGTTCCTTTGGTTAATCTGTGTAATTTAAAGAGCATTTAGATATATTCTTCTTCCAACTGAGTACTATAGTTTTATATTTCCAAATTCATTAACACTTCGGTTGATTTGACTGTATCGATTTTTTTTTTGTTGTTGTTGCCAATTAAGAGTTAAGTCACCTCTTTCGCAGGACTGTCGTATTTGTTCTCTAATTCCCTTGTAGAAAAAAGTTGTGTGCCCATGTTCAGCTAATGTCTGTCTTTCTTTCAGGTTTAAAATCACTGCAACAAGACTCATTGAATGAGTTTCTACCTTAGGTATGTCCCAAAAATTGATTGGAACCAGAGTTCGTAGTTTAGAAGCCTGAGGAATCTGTTGAAGATGAAGTCTGAACTGGCCATTGGAGTTGAAGAAACAATGAAGTTTATAGTTGGGGTTGTATTTGCTTAGCTTCTGCATGCTGACAAGAGTACAGAAGTAGGAAGCCAGGTTTATGACTTTTAATTCAAATATGAAAGCAGTCTTCCCTTTTTTAAAAATTTATTCATCACATAGACATGGCGCATAGAATCTCATTCCTGCATTGAGGGTTTACAGAACAAAATGTGATCTCTGCTCATCTGTTTCAAATTATTTTTTCAGCTAAATGGAAAACTATAGTTTACTCTTGCTACTAGTTCTTTGGCCTGATGAGTGCACCTTTGACAACAAGTCCTTTCTTCCATACACCACCCTCATATTCGTACATAGAGATTTCCATCTCCCCAGTGCTTTCTGGTGAAGTTCTAAACTCAGCAACAGGAATCTCTAGCCATTGCCCTCTTGGCTTTGTCATTAAATTTTCTTTATGTTCTTTCTTCATTCCATTTGGGAGAATGAGTCTGAAGTTCACCGGAGTCTCCCATCCGTAGGCAGGGTCTTTCAACATGATCACAAATGCAACTTCATACAGAGTCCCTGGAGAGAGTTTTGTTGCATCAAGTCTTCCATGTACCTCGAGCCAGCATACGTTTAATAGTTCAGCTACATCCATAAATACGTCACTGCAAATAGAAACTTATTATTAGGGATTCTTGTTTGTTGGAGACCACAAAACACGTCTTTGCTGTTTTAACATCTTTTGACATATCTCACCTTTACTCCATTAGCAACAACAAAAATAAAAACTAAAAAGGGGACTGTATTCTAGTGATCAATCCTTTATATAATTACCTTGAATCCTTCTGGTAAGACCACTGCCAAAAATGCTTTTCTTCAGCCCAAGTAATCAGAAGGTCCCTGGCAAACAACATGAAGCAGTTGCTGTTGGACTTCCTTTCAACCCAGTACTTCTGCGATCAAAATTATGGGGATCGTAAGGGATCTTAGACTAGTGGTGATTAAAAGTCTAGATCGACATGAAAAACCCACAACATTAAAAATCTTGAAAATTATTTACGACAACGATTAACAATGTTGGTAAACTAATGAAAATGTCTCGTGTATATTGAAACTTGTGTTAAATATGCAACTTGCCTTTCTCTTTTGGTTTAAGAAAACTCCATTGCAGAGTTGCTCATACAGTTTGTCTGTGGAAGACCTATCAATCGGTGAATCTGCATCTCTTATGATTGCTTCATAGTTATAAGGAAGCTTCGCTTCTGCTGTTGCCTTGGCTTTGTTGGTAGAGGCCTTTGCTTCTATTTTGTTCGCCACTACGTTGGCTTTTGTTTCATTAGGTTTTACTTCTGCTGTTTTCTCCCCTGCTTTGGCTTTGGTTTCACCCAACTCTTGTTCTGTTGCTATCTCCACTGCCTTGACTCTGGTTTCATTTTTCTGTGACTCAGTGTGAGTGGGGTCTTGACTTGGCTGTGACTGAGAAGCCAAATCTAAATCCTTTGAGAAGTCTGCTCCCATCTCTTTGTAAGTAGCAACTTCATCTTCGCAGTCTTTTTATCCAATGTTGCAGGGTCTAAAGAGTCATTTTTTGCAGAATATATATGCCTTCTTGTTTTCTCTAATCTTTTTTCATGACTCTTCAGGGAATAATGATAAGATTCGAAACGGAAGTCCATCATCAAATGCGTTTACAACTCTTCGGAAAGTTGTTAAAGCATCAATGCAGTAAGTCTTTATTCCATATTCCCGAGTAAAGAAAGCACATTGGAGGAGCAACATTCATGCCTTCATCTGCATCATGAAAGGTTAGATATTCTGCGATAAGGCTTCCGTTTAGTCTTATCTTCTTTGTCGAAAGTGGCTGCGGAATTAGTGATGTTGAGCATCTTGAATTAGTCTTTTTCAGCAAGATAGAGGCAAGATGTTCTGTATGCCATGGAAAGCATAACACTCCCTCACTTTCTTACAAGTTGAAGCTTCTTTTATTCTAGTTCTTGAGCAAGCTCACCAAAACTTCTACTTGTGTGACTTTTCTGTTATTGTGAAGCAGACCTGTCTTTATTTAAAGTTGTACTTATCTGAAGATTGTCCATTGTTAAAGAGAATGTATGTACATGTCTATTAGCCTTCTGCCATTGATATGGAATATGCATTATGTAGATTATCTTTGACATTTACATCAAATTTCTGTGTTTTGATAATCCTCTTCGGACGCAGCATTAGCAGCAGTAGATTAGCATTAATCCCCAACACCTTTGTTTTGTTGGTTATAATTATATTCCTCTGGTATCATGCACTACTGTGCTTAAGCCTTGAACACCAGCTTTTTATTTAAGAGCAAAAAGATTGATTGACAAGTAAATTAACCATCACACCAGGAACAAGAACCATGTGAAAGCAACATAGTCTTGAGTAGTGAAAAAAGAGGTTGAAAGTTGAAACTAATGTACTTTGGGGTTGATCTTGATCCCTCCAAGAATAATGCCACGCTTTCACCGGTCACTTTGAGTTTCAAACATACCAAACTCCACAATCTGAATGGATTGAGCTGGCGAGGCTCTTGCAGTAGAAGTCATTGCAGTTTTAATCACATGTGTCTAAGTATGTTTCTCAAATTTAAAAAAATTTGTGGATCCCATTTGTTTGTAATTAAAATTATAGGAAAACTACAATACTTTCTAGTTTCTACTATAAGGGCCCTTTATCCCTACATTTGAATAACCTCGTTGTATCTATCCATCATATACCTCAAAAACTTTGAACCTTCATAAAATACTAATGCTAGACTTCAAGTAGAATGAATTAAAGTTGCGTTTGGTACATGAATTCACGTTACTTGCTTACACATTAAACTCTTGGTTAAGCATAAACCCCTTATGAATCACTTTAATTGTAAAGTAAGAATAATCTTGCAGTGAACATCTTAAAATCTTAATTAGAGACAAAAGTATGTAAGTTCTTTGATGAAGAACACACGCCATTCAAAAGTGCTTCCTTTGTGAAACACATTTTATTGTAATTAAGCTGAATTAACAAGAAAATCTTGTGAAGAGAATGGACAAGCTGGATTTGAGGAAAAGAAGAAGATACAAATATTGTTTTATTCCATAGTAATTTAAGCACACCATAGTATACATTACATATATATATATGTATGTATATATGTTTCCTTAATCACCATTAAGAAAATCTCAGAATGGGTACAATTTTGGCTGGTTTTCTCTTTGATCATGCTGCAAGTTCAAAATGAACTCGTGTATGAAATATGATGCTACAAATTGAAATTATTTTGGTGTTTAACAGACAACACAAAAACACACATATATATGGTCGAAACCCGAAACCCCTTTTATCTTTATCTTAAGACACTATTCTCACGATTGCATTATGAATCTCCAGTCCTCCCTTCCATTTCCCACTCCACACTTCATACAGACCAAAATAAAGTTGGCGATCTTCTGCCGTTGGTTCCACTTCTATGACAAGCTTATTGCCGTCGTGGTCCGGGATTTGGATTGAATTTGATCCAAAATCAGCTTTCTCCAGTGCTTTAATCTTTTTCCAGCTATACTTTCCTTTCCTTCCTACTTTGGCCATCATAAACACTGGACATCCATTCCAACCGAACGCGTCCGGCTTCAACGACACTGTGAAGCTAACTTGGTACTTCTTTCCAGCTTCTACTGTTGTTGAACCAGTCACTTCTAGCCAGCAAACTTGCACCAGCTCCAAGACTGTTGGCTCCCTACACAGAAATTCAGCAAATTTTGTATTCATGTAGTGATTGAAAAACTCCAAGTAGATGGAATTAAGACAAAAAAAATGAAACAGATTCTCACTCATTTTTCTTTACTAAGCGCCAATAGCGATTGTCATTGCCCCACACAACGCTCAATGCTGTTGATTTGAAGGTGATTTTGCTGCGATCTTGCTGTAAAAATAGGAGATTAGCTGATTTTCTGCATTAAAAATATTTGTTTTGTAAAGAATATATGTGTGTCATTGAGAGAAGAAAAGATCGAAGCCTTACATCCCATTCCGCTTCCTTCTGGTCTGCATCACGATGTGCCTTATTAGCCATCTTGGAAGAGTATTAGATGAAAGAAAGAATGAGATTATGAGTCCATTTTAGGCCATTTTATAGCAATGGAGGAAAGAATTTTTGCTTTGCTTCAAGGAAGGAACAAGACATGCATGGTATTAATGTCAAACCCCACAACAAGAAAGAGAAGAATTCTCACATAACAACTTGTGGAAGTAAGGAATCCAAGCATAAATGCTTTCTCTCTACTTTTATCAAATTAAAGCAACGGTCCCTAGTGTAAGAATGGTAAATCTGTCATCTGTGCTGTCATTTTGCTGGTTTCTGAATTTATAATCAAGCATTTTTGCCAGCCGAAAATCTTCCAATGTAGACGGTACTGGATGAACATTGGATGACAGAAATTAAAACGAACAAACAGCATGTTGTAAAAATATTCTCCATTTTTGTTTTCGTGGTGGAATGCTCTTTTGTGGTATAATGAGATACGCATCTTCATCAAGATCAGTGTCTTCATGGCTCATGCAGAATTTATTCGGTTTTGTCGGCCTAACTTTTTTGGAAAGTAAAAGCACAGGCTGAGGCTGAGTGTTTGAACACCACAAATAAATAAAATAAAATAAGATTCCGATATTTTGTACAGACATCCAGTCTTTTCTTTTTTTTTCCTATGACCTTGTCGAACTCTCCTAAAGGTCCACGCCCTTCTCAGGTTCTCCAACAGGCTCATGACCTCAACAGATTGGCATAGGCCCAAAGCCCCTCTAGCTCAGTACCCACGTGTCGTTGGTAGATAACGTGAGTCAGACACCTATTATTATAAATATCAAGGTCATGCCACCTTGTAAGGAATCCCATTTTGGAGGTATTAAAATTGCTCTCCATCTCTTTGCAAGATTATACTTTCTCTCACTAAAATCTATCAACCATTCCATTGACTTGATCGTGGAAGCTTCCTCGACCGACACCGACGTCTAATTTTCATCCGATGGTTCTCTTTTATAATATTTACAGATTGTCAGTGACCTCTATCGACATTACATTGATTATAGATTCTCGCATCTATAATTAGTTTAGTTGATGAGTACATACCAATTTCGAACCGTAAATTGAATAGGCTTGGAGGGTAGTAGGAAAGAGCAGAGCAAACATGAATCACAATCCCAACAATTGGTCACAAACACTTCTACTAGCAATCACACTAGTTGTATGAAAATGTACTTGGAGAGGATATATCACTGTTACTGTGACATGACATCAAAGCAAGCTTTTCTTACCACTGGATTGTGACTTTTCTATAACTTAATGCTACACTTTGCCAACCTATGACTTTGCACCATTAACACAGTTACAGTTTCTCTACATAGGAGAACAACAATGAACAGAATTACCATGAAAGGCGTTTGAGAGCCCTACTCTTGCTTGACCCCCTATGAGGCTTCATCTTTGGGCTTAGCTTTGGACCTCTCTGGTGTTTGGGCTTTGTGTTTGATATTGTCTCACCTGGCCCATTACATTTCAAAGTTAAAAGGACACAGTTCATTTGTAAACTTGATTTATTTTTCCTTTTATTTTTATTATCAAATCAGGTCACTGACCGTTTTGATTCCAACACAGACAAATACGCAAGGCAACCTCTGCCTTTGTACGCGACAAGTGAATATGCATGAATTTTTCACTCTCCTGTCATTTTCTTCTTCTTCCTTCTTCCATCTCTATCTTCTAGGAATTCTGATCTTCTTCTATCTTCTCGCAATCACAAAATCAACAGTGTCTTTCCTTTGGAATCTTCTTTATGTTTCATCAGCTGATTTTGTTTGAGATTTTTTGAATCTGTGGATTTGAGTCTTTTGTCTGGTTAATTGATGAACAAATTTCCTCACTGATCTGACTTATAAAGCCAGACATCATAAAAAATGCATTTATATTGGTTATATATGGTGATTAATTTTAGGTTCGGGTGCTTTCTATTTTGTAAGGTTTGTAGACATTTTATGTGTTAGTACCGTTTCACTATGCAATTTTTTTCAAATAGTGCACCATTTTACAGTACCACTTTGGGTACCAAATTAACTAGGATTGAGGGGAGTGTCAGTGCACCAGTGCATCGGTTAAAAACCTGTTCAGTTTTTCAACCGTAAGATTTTAAGATAAAAAATCTGACGGTTATTAATCTGACGGTTATCTTCTCTTATGCCTATTTGTATAATTTCTCTCTCTCAAAATCTTCAGACTCCTATTTGTATTCCTCTCAAAATCAAAAATCAAAAATCAGAAAGCAAACAGGAGAGAGATCGATACCTCCCTTTGAATCCTTGTCCCCAAGTCTCAAAGAAAGAAAAAGAAATGTATGATTCGATGGGGATAGAAAAGGAAACTCGTAACCACGCTTTCTTCTCAGACCAGGCTAGGCCTCTTCAGTTGAGCTAGGCGCCAGGGCCCTGGATACGCTAGCGATCAGCACATCGCATCAGATGAAGTAAAATAACGACCGTTAGATGTAAATCTTAAGATCTAACGGTTGAAAAACTGAACAGATTTTTAGCCGGTGCACTCCCTCAATCCAAGTGACTAGGACCGGCCCTGATTACGTATCATGAATGCTGACCTTAAGTGCTGTAACCAACATTTATGACATTTGACAAAACATATGTTGGTCTCAGTCCACCATTTACAGGTCCACCAAAATAAACAGGCAGTTAACATTATGGGCCCTGCATGGCCCAGAAAGGGCCCGGTCAGAGACTTAAATGACCAAGAAACACTCCAAGCAGCTGTACAAATGCATGTACAATGCAGTTGTTGTGTGCCTCCGCTGAATCTTGTGTGTTAAATTAGTTTTGTTCCTTTTCAGCAAAGACAAAACGTACGTACATGTGAGTGTCATTGATGCTAATGCTTGTTTGGTACTATTAATTATGTATTCAAATTCCGACAATAAAATCTACTCATACATACATCTCTTGATTAAGAAAATATAACAAATAAACCCTGAGGGGTAGCTCAGCTGGTAAGACCTGGACAGTTACACTGACAGGTCCAAGGTTCGAGCCCCCAAAGGGCCACTGGAGGCTTACATGGTCGTTAACTTCAGGGCCCGTGGGATTAGTCGAGGTGCGCGTAAAGCTGGCTCGGACACCCACGATAATCAAAAAAAAAAATATATATATATATATAACAAATAGCATCCAACAATATATTTTCGTTGCCTAATTATTGTTTAAAACTAGTGGTAATTTATTCATATATATAAAAGATTAATTGTCGAAAGCTAAATTAGTTGGCGATGATGAATACATATACTATGGATATATACATCACCTAAGCACCAAAACAATATGTGTGTGTATATATATATAATTACGATTAGCTTAAACTTAATCAAAAAGTGACCTCCTCAATTCATTTAGTGTGTCAATTAATTAACAAGTTATGTGACATTACATTGTGATAATCAATTAAACCTAACATTGCTTCTTTATATTTTTTTTTTATTTTTCATTGTGCTTAATTATGGTACTAAGTTGATTATTTGAACATCTTCTTGGATTGTTCCTTTTTATATCTGTCTAAAAACACATATTCAACTTGCAAGAAACAATCACTAGCATTATTAATGTGTTGAAAAGGGCTTCACCACCATGATTAATTTGGACCACAATACATGACATAACTACATCATATATATCTACCCCACTAAAAAAAATTTTAAAAAAATAATTAATTATACCGACAAATGTTTGCACAAACAAAACTCATCTATCATGTACATAACAGCACATCAGCCTCTACAGATTGGTTGTGTATATAAACAAAAAACAGCATGATCAATCACAATCTGTTTGGTTTAATTAATTATTATAATCATCAATGCATATCTACCGAAGCAACATTAATTTATGTTAAGAATAAGATTCGCAATATTTATTTTTTAATCGAGAAAAACACCATACAAGTTTGCCCTTTAAAAATCCGATATGAGTCTAAATTCGGTTCATCAAAACCACACATACAAGAAGTTTCTCACCTGTCGATAGTGCAAGTTGTGTCAAACTCAGTTCGTGATCACAATGATATTGTTTTATGTTAGGTGTAAACCAAAGTCCCACATCGCTAGACATGTGAAAGATGGTGTATTTATAAGTGTGGACAATATCTCCATTAGTATGAGAGCTTTTAGGTAAAAACCCATGAACAAATCCATATGGTTCTAGGCCTAAATCATATTAATGTGGAGATATGTGGAGTACATATTCCTAACAAATTAATGGTATTAGAGCGAGGTCCCAGACTTAGCCATGTGGAAGAAATTCAGATGTCGAACGAAGGTAGTGGGCCCCAGTTAGCTCACGATGGATATGTGTTTGAGCTTTAGGCAGGTGGTAGTGCTTTGATCCTTCGCATAAGACGTGTCTCCCAACACAACAAAATAGAGTTGACATGAATAGAGCAAGCTATCGAGGAATTCAGTGTGCTCTGGTACTTCACATAAGACATGTGCCTCCACTGCGGTGAAGATGAGTTGTTGATATCGATGGACGAGGGGATGCCGCTTGAGGGGAGGCTTCAACTAGGAGTAATGTAATCCTTGGTTCGAGGAGAGGATTGTTGGGTGTAAATCAAAGTCCTACGTCGGTTAGACATAAGAAAGATGATGAGTTTATAGGAGTGGACAATATATCCATTAGTATGAGGTCTTTTTGGTAGAAATTCATGAACAAATCCGTGTGAGTCTAGGCCTAAAATGAACAATATCATACTAATATGAAAACATGTAGAGTCCATAATCCCAACATTTTGAATAAAAATCGAACTTTGAACCTCTTAAATCGATAAGATTTGGCTCATGGTCCCGATGATATACTAGTTATCTTGTTACATGTCAAATGTCATAGTAAAGAGAAATCACATCACGAATATATTGCGATAGAAAGACAAGAAAATCAAGCTACCCAAAATATGTGTGTGTGTATATCACATGATGCAACCCCCAATAATTGACGTGGCACGTTCATTGCATTATGAAAGAAAAATGTTGGTCAGTCCAATCACTTTCACTACTTTTGAGCTTCAATGGACAATCAAAATACTGAATTAGGTTATCTTCACGACTGCCTTTTTTTAAACGGGTCTTCCAAACTTATCCCAAAAAGTTCTCTCACAAAACAAGAGAGAGGTCCCATTGATGGCTGCCATAAATTCATGAATTTGTGTGGTAGGGTTTGGTACTTGTGGCCCCTCTCACACTAAATTAAGCAAAATTTCAATTCCCTCTCTCTCTCTCTTCGATATTTCAACAATAAATTCATATTCATATATCACATCAATTAATCCGTGTATATTAAGTCATGTTTGTTGAGACAAGTCAGGCAAAAATTGTATGAAAAAAACAGTTTTTGTTACTTAGAGAGAGAGAGAGAGCAGAGTTAGTTTCTAATTAATGAATGAATTAGTCAAAATGTAGGAAGACTAAATGCCAAACAAATACTAGTCAGATTTGAAAATATAATATCAAATCAACACTTCCAATTAAGAAAAAGTTATATATATATATATATATATATATATATATATATACACACACACAACACATCAACATCATCATTATATAAGACTGGTTGGAAAAAAAGTGATAATAATGACTAATAAATACAAAATTGCACTACATGTCAGTCGTGATAGCCTCCAAAAGAGATAATATATTCCAAAGAAAAACAACATCACAAATTGTCCACATCAGTTTGCTAAATTTCCTTGTCAAACTTTTTATCATTTTCAATCTACTTTGGTTTCTCAATTATTCCTGTAACTGTATATATGCATGAGTAGAGCAACAAATTCAGTGGAAATTAATTAAACCGTTTAATTAATGCTGTACTTTCTAGGTATTTGATGCTCTACAATTCTATATCTAATAATGTAGAAAAAAATTAAATAAAAATATAATATGATACAATTCTCAACCTATTAGATTAAAATTATACTCTATTATTTTAAATGAATTACGGAATTCTCGGATCTCTTTCTCACATCATTCTGTGCTGCTAAGAAAATTAGAAGTAGAAATAGTAGAAAATATTTGATACCTATTGTGCATTTGAATACCAACTCCATAAACAGGAAAAGTCAAGCTAGATATGGGTACTTTTCCAGGAACCACCCTTAGAATTTTGTAGAAAAACCTTATGCATTTACAATCAAATTTAAAAAGAAAGAGAGCGAAGAATCAACAATCTAAATCCATTACCATTGTCTATCATGCTAGGCATGTTCATGTGTGAAACCCCCAACAACACACTTTGAGACTTCACACCCAATTTAGGTGAATTTCCACACTAAAACAGTGAGTCATGTTATAGACCATATGAGAATGTTTAATTTAGATAGTGGTGTGTCATATCATGCATATGATCTCAATTACAAACAGACTTTAATTTTTTAAAAATTTATTTTTCTTAAATTCCCACTATTATATATAGATAGCTGATTGGGTATGCTGGCTAGTTGTCTACTTCAATTAGGTCCATCATCAAAACTTAAAACATATTTTTAATACAAAGATTGATGCTTTAGTACTTAAAAAGTATTGCCACTTTACCAATCACTTCCCTTTAGTCATCATTTAGTAATCCACTTTAGGTAAAATAAAAATGCACTCCATACAAACTTTGTAATAAAGGGAGATATGTTCCATTTGATGCTTACAAGATTGAACGTTTAATAATAATTATATATATGGACTTATACATATATGTACTATGGAAATATATTGTTCATTGCAAGAAACCAATCAAAAGTGGCACTTGTGTAAAGTTATATATATTCATTTTTGGTGCATATATATAGATGGCTCCCACATTGGCCCCTTTTTTTTTTTTTCTTTTTGAGTCATCATGTATAGGATCTTCCTAGTGTTTGGCATATAAAACCTAACCTTTGAAGATATTATTAATTGTTGTAACATAAAAGTGAAAGTGGCAAGCTAGTGGCCCTTGATGCTGCAAACACTAATTTGAAAAGTAAATCTATATGCATGATCTGAAATTTCTAGGAAACCCAAAAATTATTTTGTTTTTGTCTATGAATGGTACAAAAAAGGGTAATATTATTGATGATTGAATTGTCAATTCATTCAAAGAAAATGAATGCAAGAACATGCAGCACTAATTGATAACACACACACACATATATGTATATGTATGTATACAATATCACAAGTACATTATGATACACTGATACTACTATTTGGGTTGAATTGCAAATAAATTTATAATAACTTCACCAATAATAATAGAATAGTACATGTTGGATTAGGTCCTTCTTTATGGGATTCTGTACTATAGTTTACTATTTTGATGACATGATGTATAGTACAATATATGATGAAATTGGCCATGTGCTTAGGTTGAACAACTACTGAAAGCTAGATCATCATGCACCCAATGCACACTTGATTATATACTTGACGTGGGTTATCATCTAACCCTTTCTTTAATCCGCAATTGGGAATCTTTTTATCAAGTTTGTCTTTGTTTTGTTGCTCTTTATCTGTCATAGTGAAAACTAACACACATGTCGATAGAGATATATATATACATGTAATTTGGATGATGTGTAAGCAATGCAAAGCAACAATAGTGGGAAAAAAAAACAGTGAGAGGGGGGGTGGTCGATCGATGTGGGAATCCAACCTGTTTTGTCTAAATTTACTTGCTTTTTGTTTGGTCCTAACTCTTTTTCTTCTTCTACTTTTTCTTTTCTTTTTCATGGGGTAGGGTTTGGGGAGGTGGTGTGTTTCCTTATCTTCTATGTTCCCTTTTATTTTGTTTAATCTTTTATGTTCTTTTGTATGTGAGGAGTTTAAGATAGGCATCAAATTTGTCGCAACCAATTTGGTCAACAATCTATGATGATAAATGGGTGCATGAATTGGGCATGAAAATTTTAATTATTACTTGAGAGACCAAGTTTGGTTGATAGGAAGACACGACTAGTGAAAATTTTGACCTTTTTTTGGGGGATCTTTTAATTTTCATTATATCAATAATCATACTTAATTTCAATTTTTAATAATAGTTAATAATCAGCATTTAAATTTGACAAAATTAATTAGAATGATGTAAGGGTGTGTCAAATATTCCAATTAGCTTATTTCTTTGATTTTTCTCCTATTTTTCCTTTTAACTTTAGTAAATAATAGAATCCCTAATCATGTCTCAATTGAATTGTCATAAACTTCTAGATGATCCCCATTTTTTTCTTCCGACATTTGACTTATCATACCTATTGAAATATGGTAAAAGAACATTGTATGACAATAATCCTCAATTTGATTTATATATGCTTCAATTTTGAATTCTCATTAAGGTCAAAAATTATGTCAAAAGCAAACGCGTAATGCATGATGTAAATGTAATTGTGTAAAGTAATATGTAATTGGTCAAACGATTGGTTTTGAAAAACTAACCTTGAAATTATGCAACATATTTGTCAAAACCTAATTACCCATATATAGTCAAACCCCTCCATGTTAGATTTCCAAATATAGCACCTACTTATTTTGTTTTTATGTAATTGTGACACGAGAAAAATATGGAGAGATGATTTCTGAGTGAGAAAAATAATTAAAGGTTATCATCTAAATAGACTAAGGTAGACATGCATGAACCGGCAAAAATAACAAAATGTCTCCTTAATTAGTTGTATTATCATATAATTTTGAAACATTTCAATCTCAATAATGTAAAGATCGTGTTAACGACTTTTCTTTATGCAAAAATTTGTGTTTATTAGTTATATACGTTGACCAAAAACTACTCGGTGATAATCTGGTTGGTTATTTCTCCAGACTTAGGATGTATAAAATCTCGCTCAATATCGGGAGTTCGATTCTAAACTGATGCAATTATTTTCAAGTATTTTTCACTGGGTTTCGACTCAACTAATTTATCGAACTGGTTTGCGCATACCTAACATAACACGAGTTTGCGCTTAATGAGCTGTTCAAAAGATACCACCATTGAGTTGTTCTCGAATATCAAAAATATTATATTGTGTCTATATATATGTTGACCAAACTTGATGAATTAAATAGGTAATACAGTTCACAGTTCTCCTGTATTGACGCTAATTAGTAATTACTACCCATATATATTTCCCACGTGAGTTGTAATGCATTCATGCCAAAAATTTTGCTCCCATTATGGCATTATACATGTCGAATTTTTTTATTCAAATTTTGTGTTTATTAGTTATATATGTCGACCAAAAACCATTTTCGCGATAATCTAGTTGGTTATTTCTCTGAACTTAGGGCGTAAAAAACTCGCCTAAGCTCTGGAGTTCTATTCTAAACTGACAAAACTATTTCAAGTATTTTTCACTAAGTTTCAACTCAACTAACTTGTCGAACGAGAGTGCGCGTACCTAACTTGGTCAGGTTTTTTCTTACTGAGCTATTCAAAAGGTATGATTGTTGAGTTGTTCTTGGTTACCATATATATATTGTGAGTGTGTGCATATATTTTATATATGTGTGTGTTGACCAAACTTGATGAAGTAAATAGGAAATACAGTTCACAGTTCTCCTGTATTGACAGTAATTAATATCCCTATATATTTCCCATGTGAGGTTGAATGCAGTCATGCCACAAATTTTTCTCCCAACATGTCATTATACATGCCAAATTTTGAAGGAATAATAAACTCGTGATTTATGATATAGTAAATAAATAGAATATACTCAAGTTGACAAATTAAGATATTGATTAAGGGCAATCCTCCACCAATCATGTCTAAGACTTAGTGATTAATTAAACTCAATTGATTCATTCATCATAATTGTAATTCTATCCATATTTGTCAACAGTATATTCAATGTATTGGCATTGATTAATCAATATAAAATATATATATTTACATATTTATCTGAACCATTGGATATGGAGCAGGATTTGACTAGAGAGGGGTTAATACAAACAGTCTACATGGCCCACAGCAGATCATTTAACACGCCGTGCCTAGTTGTCCGAACAAAGGAGCACCACCAGTTACCAAAGAAGGGGACAAAAGAGAGCGAAACCGGGACACCGCAATGGAACAGAACCGGGTCCCACGTACTCGGTGGGACCCAGCACACGAACGTGGGCAATACGCTCAGTTTTAATAAATAAAATTTATTGTCCGAAAAGGATTTTTCATTTTCACACCGCTCACACGTGTGAAAATGTGGCCCCACCCCCCTCTTCACGTTCCCGGTGGACTATTCTAAGTTTCTAATTGCTTACGTGGCATAACAAACAAGGTTATGATACGTGGAAGATATATATTACAGTAAAGCTGTAAAAAACTGTAATTTTGACCTATGATACATGGACTCAAATGAGAATTGGGTTTGGATATATATCGGTGTGTCTTTTTTTTCAAATTGAAAGTTGTCAGAGGGAGATAAAGTAAAATGAAAAATCCGAGTATAATATCAATATCGGTTTCATGCATATCCGAACTAATATGACATGATAAAATGAAGAGTCGGGTTAACCTGGTAGATTTTGATGTCTTTCTAATAAACGTAACAAAAGAGGTAAATATTTTATACCGTAAAAGCCCCTGAGATTATGATGTTACTTATATTGTGTATATGTATAAAGATAACGGTGGACCCGATCAATAAGGGAAAGTGGAAGGTTAATGGAGAGTTGTCTTTGTTTAGTAAGTTACAGCGAAATCTGGGATGGGAATTCAAAGCAAATCTACAGAGACAAAATCTGTCACTCACACCTTTCAATTTCTTTTTTTAATTTTCTTGGCCTTTTCACTTTACTTATATTTGGAAGATGAGTTATTGAGTTTATGCTAATATAAATATTATAGTAATAAAATGTAATTATTATGATTTTTGAGATTTTCTCTCTCAAAAAAGAGTCCTTTGACTTTCTCTCTCTATTGCCAAGCCAAAGCCTTAAATAAATCAGATTCTGGCCCCTTCTCACCACCTCTGCTGCATGCTCTGCTCATCTCTTCCTTGTTTTCTCTCACAATTTTTGACATCTCCAACGTCTCTCTCTCTATTCTCTCCAATCACACAACAACAACAGAGCAATCACAACATAATCTCATCGTCTTCCATGGCAGTTGAGGCGAGGAATATGAATTTTTTCCCTTCTCAGTTATTGCCTAACAGGTATGTGTTACATCAAATCCTCTGTTTCTCTCTTCCTCTACTCTCTGTTTTTTTTTTTTTGCTGTTCTTCATCCTGTGTTGTTGACATGTTTTTTTATTTGCAGGATTTTATTGAATCCGAATCAAGGAAACATGAATATGTACAATACCCAGATGGATTCGGTCCGTAATTTCAATGGGTCGATGCCTGATTCAATTTTGCCATTCTATCAGTCTGTGGATTGCAACCCTGTTTCAGGGAAAGCGTCGATGAACAAGGCAGACAGTGGAGTCACATACAACATTACTGCTCCAAGAAAACGGCCTAGAGACCCAATCAATGACATCGAAGCCTTCAATGCCCCTCAAAAGTCTAAAAACTCTTCTGGATTTGCATCTTTCATTGATCAAGATATCATCTTTCAGATCCAGCAACAACAATCTGAGATGGACAGATTCATTGCCGACCATGTAATTTTATTTACACCCCTGCCTTCTTTTATTTTTTTTACGATGATAAAAAAATTGATTGAATGGTCATTTTACTAATAATTTTTTTATTTTACAGACAGAGAAAGTACGGATGGAACTGGAGGAGCGAAGGAAGAGGCAATCAAGAATGCTAATACAATCAATCCAAGACAGAGTGGTGAAGAAACTGAAAGAGAAAGACGAGGAGATTGAAAGAATCGCAAACTTAAATTGGGTTCTTCAAGAAAGAGTAAAAAGTCTCTGCATGGAGAATCAAATATGGAGAGACTTGGCTCAATCAAACGAAGCCACAGCCAATTCACTGCGTAACAATCTAGAACAAGTTTTGGCGCACGTTGGCGAGGACCGCCAACCATGCGGCGGTAACGCTACCGCTGACGACGCGGAATCAAGCTGCGGGAGCTGCAATGAATGGGCAGCGACGGTTGGTGGTGGTGGTGGAAATGATGATAATGATGTGGTGGTGGTGGGGAAGAGGATGTGTAGGAAGTGTGGGGAGAAAGAGTCAAGTGTGCTGTTACTGCCATGCAGGCATTTGTGTCTGTGTACATCATGTGGGTCCACACTCACTGGCACTTGCCCTGTCTGTGATTCTGTCATGAATGCTAGCGTTCATGTTAACATGTCTTAGACAAATTTTCATGCCTGGAAAGGCAACAGTAGCCTCAGTCAAAAAATCTGAAACGAAAAAAAAAAAAAACAGAGACAAATAGAGGAGATTTTATTCATTTTTTTTTTGTCTACAATACTTGATTATGGTTCAATTTTGTTTATTTTTGTACATATTTTAGGCAATTTTGGTTAATGGTTAATTTATTTTATTACCGTGTTTCCAAAGTGGGTCATAATTTGCAGCCAATTTTTCCTTTCAAAGAATCCAAGAATTCAGCTTTAATGTGAAAGGTAAGTTGTGGTGGGTGTGGATGGTGGATGGTGGAGGTGGTGTCTGACTCTGACTCTCTGTATCTGGGTGAAGGCAATATCGGGAATCAACTTATCACAAATGTTGGTTGATTCCATTAAGTTTCTGGTTAAGTCATTGTCATTTCAGTAGCGGTGGTGGTGCCACTAAAAAGTTTTTTCTGATTGAAAAAGCAAAAGCCCTTCTCTCTCTCTCTCTCTCTCTCTCTCTCTCCAAAGTAAAAGGCAGAGTCGCAGAGACTTGTAGTTGTAGAGGGACGTTAGGGTTGGGAGTTTGATGTGTGATGGGCAGTCTCTATATTTTGTCAAATTTGGCATTATAGTTTGGGGACAATGGCCTATCATTGTGAAAGCTCACGATATATATATATATGTATATTGTGTACACATTTAAATTAGGGTACTTTATATGTATTATTAGATAAGATGTCCCCACTCACGAGATTATAGGGAGAATCAAGACTTTGTCTTCTTTAAACCTAATAAAATCAAAGAATCTTTATTTTCAATGGTTTAATAAAGTAAGATAATGTAGAGTAGTTGTGCTTCTGTTGGGGAGATTACGGTTCTACTTTATTTTTGCCCACTTTGAATTGAAATGATTGACATCTCCCAAACCGAATAATCTTCTTATAATTCAATTAATTGGTTTCTTCATGTTTCTTAAAAGATTAGTCCATTATGGATTCTTTTTTAAAATAATTTGTAAAAATTCAAAATAGAATTAAAGAAAGAGAGTTAACTCCATTTATACATAACATATTTATATTTATTTGTCTTTAAATTTTGTATTTTTTCTTTGTAAAATATCAATTACAATTTTTAAAATGATGTCACTGTTTCAACTAACAATTATGTCATGGTTACTTGGAATTTTCCTTGCCTTGCTAACTTTCTACCAGATTTTCTTTAATCGGCAAATTTGTCATTTTCTTCCTCGATTTTACTCTACCAAATTCAAGAATTTCACCTAATAAGGACAAAAAAAAAGAAAATATTTATCTTTATCTCCCAATTTATCCGCTGTAATATAATTAATATTTTGTTATAAATTAAATTGTACCACAACCGGGTCCGGGAGGCAAGGCATAAGCTCGACACGTGTGAGAACAAACAAACAAACAGACAGACAGAAACCGGTGATTGAATTATCAATTATGTATCCATGGTTTATTGTACGTGTACGGTGCTGACAATGGCCCCCACTCCTTACTTAGAAAACGAAACGACGACGTAGTTTACAAGAAAACTCCCAAAAGTCTAGCCTCGAAAGTTATAACCCAAATTTTGACTGTCATAAATTCGTACTTACATGCATGCGTGTTCCATATGCAAACAACACTTGACTCTCACGTAAAAAATTCTTGAGATAATCACAAAACCTACCTTAATTGTAGCGTTTCAATCAAAACTCGTTGTCAGATTAGGTTGTTTTAAAGAATAAAAGAAAAAGTTAAAAAAGAGGAGAGAGAGAGAGAACCCAAAGAACACGGCGAGGAGAGGGCACGATGTGTGTGAGAATTGGGAAATGGTGTCAGGAAAATCAGTACATGAACGAGAAACCAGTTTGGCTGTATGTGAGCTTTGTTTTTAGGGCTTAGGACGATTGAGCACGAGAGACGACACACACCCTACACCCCACATAATCTGGTCTGGCTCTATTTATTTACATTGCCATGGTTACACGTGAAAGGTGATGCTGTTTCAAGTTCCAAGTAACGTCACACCTCTTGGACCTTGTATACATAAATTTGTAATATTATATATATGTATGTTGAAGTCAGTCTCTGATTTCAATAAGATTTAGGTTTGAAGAAATCCATTCAAGTATTTTTATACTAGTTAGCTGATCTAGAAAAACTCAATTTTTGGCATAATAATAATAACCAACTTAGAAACACTCTGATAAAACATATACATGCACACATGGTTGCCACAAAAACAAAAGCAAAAGCAGATGCTAGTTTAATTATCTTCTAAACACAATCGATCTGTTACAGGATGGATTAAGAGAATAACAAGAGCTGTCAAACTTTCAATTAATTTAATTCATTAACCAATACTTGGCATCCCCTCTCACGCTAGTCCATTATATAAACTTCTTCAATCAAATATTAATCCAATATCACATATGTCGCTCACTATTCCACTCCAATATAAAATAATGTCAATGAACAAAATTAATTTATTATTGTGTTGAATAGGTTTAAAGGAACATTTACATAAGTTGATATCTATCTATTCAACTAAGCTAACATACATATATATAAATAAATATTTATTTATTTATTTATACTCTATCCGTGCTGACTTGACCTGACAACTACTAGCTACCTTAATTTCGGACAAACCATTCCACTAATTAATTACTTTTCTTGAATTCTATGATTGTGTTCTTATTTGGTGTACGTAGCATCAAAGATATACATGGACAACCACTTTCCCTCTCTCTATCTTGAAATTAAACTAGTCTTCTCCAAAACCCTGATGGCCGCCCATCAAGGTAGACTTTTTAATTACTATCATTGTCAATATTCATTTGGTTACAAATGCACAAATTAAATTTGATCAACTAACCCATCTCGATAATTATAAAAAGATTGACACTTAAACAATATTGATGATAATGTCTCATGCTTATCAAAAATAGGAAAACTCTAATTGAAAAAAATGAATTGCTCTTGTTTCTTTGTCAACTTGTCTTCATTATTTAGGCTCAAATTAACTTGAAACCCACAAGGCCAAGCAACATATTATATATGTGACGTGCAATACAATCCTACGAATGACCTGATCATTAAACATATAAACTAACATTAAATAGTTATATAAACTTTATATAAACTGAAGTCATCATTTTGTTTTGTTTTTCTCTTGGCCCTTGTACTCTATTGTATGTATTAAAAACGCCCACCTTTGTGGTTTTGAATCAACATGCGCCACCCTTGCGTAGTCCAAGTTGAGATCAAAAGAGTACAATGTTTTTAGGCCGGATAATTTTGACTAATAATTTAATTAAATTATTAATTGTAGGGGGTATCCAGAGAGAGCAACACATGATGATGCATATTAAAGTTAAAAGGATCTTTGGCTCTTGTGGGACCCTTTTGTCTCTTCATGGTCAGAATGTATATATACAGAACTTAAATATTGAAGGAGCATCAGCATCCTATCCGAAATTCAAGATTAGTTGAGACACCTCAACTAATTATTTTGATGCGAGAGCACGTTTACTTTTAGTGTTTATATATTCTGGACCACGATAATGACCCACTTAGAGATTATAATATTATTAGGCTTCTATCTTGAATTTAGAGAATAAAATTTTTAATAATAGTACTCTTCATAGGAATCGTATCCAATGCAAGTACCATCTAGGACTTTCAAACATATAAGTTGCCTGTTATAATAATAACAATGACTAATCTTTCAATGTCAAGAAAGGTTCGTCTTTGTATGAGTTTTAATATTTTTATTCTTAAAATTAAGAAACAAAGCTCGTATATTATTTCGTTAATTTGAATTAATTTAATTTGATGCGGTCTGCGCAAGCTGTTTTACATTATATATCATTTGTTACCAATACTATTTAGTATTTCCAAGCCAAAATTAATGATAAAATATAGGTAAAAAAAAACCAACGATACTTTTCATGATTTTCAAATTTTTTTTTTCAATTATGGTTTATATACATTGAACTAATCAAAGTAAGTAAGAACACCCTTTGAAAGTACCTAAGCTTAATTAAGCAACTAAGTCTATATGGGGGGGTTGAACCGACTATATATTTGGATTATTATTTTTTTGGACTATATTATATATCTAACAAAAAAAAACTCAATGAACAAATGTCTCTTTGTGAGAAATAAAAACAAAGAAGAAATTGTTGAAGATTTCACATGTGGTTTTCCATCACAAAAGTTGAATGTTTGATATATATATAGTGTGATATTTCAACACCAATTGATGGTTGGCTGCACATATAAATCATCAATTTTAGCATAATTTGAAGTGATGGAATAAAGGAAAGAGGGGCCGAAAGGACATGTAACGATAATGTAATAGTATAAGGCCAACAATGATGTACATTTCTTTCACATCTCGACAAGCAACTGATATATACACACACAAATATAACTATATATACACCGAAAGGGCAATCAAAATTGCATAATTAAAAGCCCCCATCATGTGTTATTATGCGCAACTAGATCATTCTATTGGGGCCAAAATTGATGAGTGAAATGGGTGTACTTCTAGGTGGACCACAAACTTAGTGGAAATAAAAACAAAATAGGAAACAAATCTCATAAAAAAAAAACTTTAATTATTAGAGTGTAAGAATTTTTGGCAAAGACATTGAACAACACAAATATTAATGGGTGTTAGCAGGTCCCATGCATGATGCATCTCTCTTTTGTCATGTAATGTTTGATATGAACAACTGACACAGCATTCAAAACAAAATATAAATAAACAACAAGAGTCAGTTTCTTGGTGCGCCACTTGCCCTTCTCATGATACTTGCCATCTCACTCCTTCATTTCTTGTTGTTGACAAATTAATTCAGACTTCAAATAATAATAATAATAATAATAATAATAATAATAATAAAGCAGAAGATTCCATTTTTATAGTTTTGAATTATCATTGCTGCATACTTGTCAAAGGAAAAAATAATTAAATTGGTTATATATATATATATATATATGTATGTATGTATATATGTATGTGTACATGGGGCTATCTCTTTTTCCAAGGAGTTGTGTTAAATAAATGACAAAGAAGGCAAAGTTGGAGACTTGATCTCCATGCCACGCTTCGTGTGTCTTTGGTAAAAAGCACGTCCATGAAAAGATGAGATTTTTCCATTCATGTTGTTATGTGGGGCTTTGGTGCAGGTAACGTGCACCATCCAACACGTTGGTTTGGATTTTTTTGTCTGAAAGAAAAAACACTAACCTTACGTCTAAATAAAAATTTGAATTTCATCATTGATTTGCAATTTCAAAGGTGGTTTAGAAAAGATCATGTTATAATTGTTTCCATGAGACACCAGAAAAAGTAGACCCAGCTAGTGTATAATCATGAATATAACAAATAAGTTTTGGTTTAAATTGATTGTGATAACTCCTTATAAATGTGGGAGCTCGCGAGTTCAACTCGCATGTCCAGAAGTTTCGATGTTATTTCTTTGTATTGACCAAATACTCATGGGAGGTTTTATGAAGTTAATTATTTTTAGTGGGTTCCAATCTCATTCTCTTTGCACATATTTCGCCTCAATTTTATCATTCTTTGTAGGCTTCGGCCTACCCTAATTTAAAGCTAGTTCAACCATTCAATGGACATATTGAATCGAAAAATTCTCGATTACCAAAAAAGAGTGTAATTATGAATACTTTCATGTGTACAATTGGAGATATATAAGTTAGTGTTTGGGTTCTTTATTGAATTGAGAAATTCTCGATTATCAAAAGAAATAATCCTAAATAATTTCATGTGCACAATTAGAGATACATGACTTAGTGTTTGAGTTCTTTATTGAACCAAAAAAATTTTCGATTATCAAAAAAAACTTATAATTATGAATAGTGGATACATAAGTTAGTGCTTGGGTTCTTTCAATGAAGGATAGTGGTGATGGATGTGTTTTGAGAGAACTTTTGTCTTCTTGGAACAACATGGGTATACATGTGACATGTCATATTAACAGGCTAGCTATCAATCAAGGGCTACCTATTAGTTCATCCCACATGGTCTGTCAACAGTCCATCATAAAGACCAGCATGAAAGTGTCAGCACGTACCCTTGATATTGATTTACATCTGTACCTATTCATTTTTTTCATACTGGGCCCTACAATCACCAAAATGGGTTGATTCCAATATCTAGGCCCATGTCAGTATCAGGGCCCACTAATGTAAAAAGTTGGAAAGTTCGTGTCATACTCATAATAAAAGTAGAAGTAGTCTGACCCTCCGTCCATACTAAATTACTGATACATATTCCCTTGGGGGTGGGGTTTTTGACGGAGATGGGGAGGACACAGCCAATTTGATTGCTTTTGTGGGGCCCATAACATAATGTGAATACTGACTTTTTTGTGTGTATGCACCCACTATATGTATACGTGTATGGTCCATCTGTTTGGAAAATGATGTTGCGCCCTTTTGTTCTCTCTTACAACACTGTTGCCTTTATGACAAGGGTCCCATAATCAAAGTGACAAACAACTTATCTGATAAAAAAAATCTAATATATTTCTATTGAATTGTTGTGATCTCCTATAAAAGTGATAGATATGGGTTTCATTTTTTTGGGTAGATGGATTTGATATTGGAGTAGAACTAAAGGCAAGGAACAGTTTATTGGATTTTATTAATCATTTCATTATTGAATTCAATTAAAGGCCACCAAAGCTGAAATGGTGCAGGCCTCTGAGGCATTTTAACAAACACTTGGAGTGTGCACACATCAGATTCTGCCACTAATAATAAAGGCACTTATTAGTGCAAACTGAACCCAAACACCTTATCTTGGGGAGAGAATGATTGTGTCTTGCTTTTTGTTGTTTTAAACCTTAAAGTTTTCAATTAGAACTGACCCAATTTCAGTGGACACCCTTTATGATTTCATCTTTTGCTGCTCTAGTGGGAACCCATGATTTTTTTTTAATAAGCATAAAAACCTGGCTTTTATTTTTCTTTCTTGGTGGCATGTTATTGAATCTATTGCTTTTTTATTGCTTTTTTTTAATCAACATTTCTGTCAAGTGCCAACAACAGTATATGAATCACTGCCATATATCATATTCTCTAAAGACTGGTTGATTCTGAGAAAAGAATCATGTGTCCCATTATTGTATAGTATACTTTCTGTGACAAACCCACTAGGCAACTACACATCCTACCTTTTCTTTTATATGCATTTTTTTTCCTTCTGGAGAAAGATATACAGATGCTTTTATCTTGGTGGTAGTCCAAACTCCAAAGGTTCATTGAGAGAGTGACAGACTTGAATTGGTTCTTTTCTTCTTGTTTGAACCAAATTCTGGGCCTCAGTACTGGAGAATGGTGAATGGGCCAATACCCTTTTTGTTTCAATGTTCTTTACTTGTTTCACCGGTTCACCCTTGTCTGAGAATCGGTACTTAATGTGGCACTGTGGCGGGCATGGAAGCAAAGGAAAAAGGGAACAACAACGGAGATTTTGGATCCAACTTCACACTCGAAACCTGAAATCATGGGGATGCATTCGTATTGCCTTGTCATGTGTTGAAGAAGATCCAGCTGACAGACCAACAATGGGATCAGAATCTCTCATGCTTAGCAGTTCCTCAATCACCACACCATCGCCTCCTTAACCTGCATATTTTCTTGGTAGCAGAACAGAGCTCATAGAGGAAACGACAGAGTCAAAGTCTTCTCAATCGACCAGCAAATCAATGCCATCCTAAGCTAACGAAATATCATTGACTCAACTACATACACGATAACAGTCACTATTTTTTTTTAATTTTTTTTTACAGTTCATTTATCGCTTTAAGCAGGCTTCAGTCCAGTTCATGTACTTGTTATTCAATTAGATCTCTGTATTGAGTGTGTGTTTCTATGAATCTTCTCAAGGGGAAATAGATCAATTTAGTGTTTTATTAACCACTTTGACTTTGCTACAGTCATGTAGTTTTCTTAACCAGCTGTCAGACTCGGATCAATGAATAACATGGAATTATTTGCATGGTTCATTGTCTTTGAATTATTTGAATGGTTCATTGATATGCTGATATGTAAGTGTGTGTGTATGTATATATCTCCTCCAGCATTCTTAATTTGTTTGACCACACTATTTACAACAAAGACTTTGAGGGGGAAGCAATTGGGTTTGCAACCAAATGTCTACACTCAAAATCTCCATTGCAACTCTGTTTCTATCTTTGCTTGCTCTGGCAATTACCATTAACGCAGACCCTAGTTACATTGGCTATTCTTGTTCAAATACCACAACTTTCATCCAAAACAGCACTTACAATCAGAATCTCAATCTTCTCCTTTCCTCGCTGGCCTCCAATGTCACTGGCAACGATGGCTTCTACAACACCACAATTGGCCAGGCTTCTGACACCGTCTATGGCCTCTTCCTTTGCCGAGGAGATTTAACTGATCAAGTCTGCCAAGACTGTCTCAACTTCGCAACCCAAGAAGTAGTTAAACATTGTCCAGTACACAAGATAGCCATAATTTGGTATGATGAGTGTTTTCTACGTTATTCAAACCAATCAATCTTCTCTACTGTGACCGAAACACCTCAGCTGCAAATGTGTAACACAGAAAACGTTACTGAACAAAACAGATTCAACCAGCTTGTTGAAGCCACAATGAATGATACAGCTACCATGGCTGCAAGTACTCCACCTGGTACTAAAAAGCTTGCAACAAATGAAGCAAATTTCACGCAGACCCAGAAGGTGTTTGCACTTGTGCAGTGCACGCCGGACCTGTCTGAGGCTAATTGCAGAGGATGTCTTGCGGTAGCTATATGGAATCTTCCAAAGTTTTGTGGTGGGATGCGAGGAGGAAGATTTTTGTTGCCTAGTTGTGATGTCAGGTATGAAACCTACCGCTTCTATTATCAATCTGGAGTTGTGGCCTCGCCACCTGCACCTGTACTGGTTCCTCCTCCACCTCTTCCTCCTTCACCTTCAAGGACTAAAGGTATGTTTTCATTCTCTTCTGCTCTATTGATAAGCAGTGATTAATCAGCAAATAAACCATGGGTTCTTCAAAGAAGAGATGGATTATTGATTGAACTCATGAACTTCATATGGAAAACTGCTGACACATCTGTTTATGCAGGAAAAAGACAATCTTTATGGTGGATAATTGTCGCAATTGTTTCTGCCATAGTTGCAGTAGTGGTGATTTTCATTGTGGGCTACTGTCTTTTAACCAGGAGAGGCAAAAAGAAATAGGAAAATGGTGATGAACACAATTTCTGTAATAAAATAATCCTCAGAACAAATACTTTACTTCCTTGTCTTTGTAAATTGCTTTGTCTCTATGCTTGTGTCTTTATGAGGAACTTAGTATTATTTTCCCTTTGAATTATGTAGCTGGCGCTGACATTCCAACCGTAGAGTCATTGCAATTTGATTTGGCAAGCATTCAAACTGCTACAAGAAAGTTTTCACATGATAACAAGTTAGGTGAGGGTGGATTTGGTGAGGTTTACAAGGTAAGTAATTAGATATCTTAGCCATTATTTTCTCATCTGGACGCGCTAGGACATACGAAGTGGCCTATTCTGATGATTGCGGATTGAATTTTCAGGGGTCACTTTCGAATGGGCAAGATATAGCGGTGAAGAGGCTATCGAAAAGTTCTGGACAAGGCGCTGAAGAATTTAAGAATGAAGTTGTAGTAGTAGCCAAGCTTCAACACAGAAATCTGGTCAGGCTGTTGGGATTTTGCTTAGAAGGAGCAGAAAAAATTCTGGTCTATGAATTTGTCCCCAACAAAAGTCTAGACTTTTTTCTATATGGTATGATACATATCCAAATACATGACTGGCTACATTTCCCAAAATTGCTCTAACTTTGATTGTTTATCTTGTATACTTGAATTGAATAGTGGTTTTAGTTAATTTGTAGATCCTGAAAAGCAAGGTCAGTTGGATTGGCCAAGACGTTACAATATCATCGAAGGGATTGCTCGAGGAATTCTTTACCTGCACCATGATTCTCGGCTTAGAATTATACACAGAGATCTCAAAGCAAGCAATATATTGTTAGATGAAGACATGAACCCAAAAATCTCAGATTTCGGAATGGCGAGGATTTTCGGAGTTGATCAAACTCAAGGAAACACAAATAGAATCGTTGGAACTTAGTAAGTATACTTATTTATATATTTTGTGTATCATATATATGTAACTTGTCAAAGTAACTCTGCCTTGTTTTAGTGGTTACATGTCTCCAGAGTATGCGATGCATGGACAATTTTCTGTCAAGTCCGATGTCTATAGTTTTGGAGTTCTAGTTCTGGAGATTATTGCCGGAAAGAAGAACAGTTCTTTCTATCAGATAGATGTTAGTGAGAACTTAGTAAGCTATGTGAGTATGAATTTTGCTTTGCTTTTTTTATTAACTTGCACATAAAGTAACAGCATTGCCCCTGAATAACATATAAGTTCATAAAATATCACAGGCTTGGAAGCTTTGGAGAGCTGAAGCACCAATGGAATTGTTGGATCCAACTTTAAGGGAATCCTATTCAAGAGATGAAGTAATCAGATGCATCCATCTGGGGCTGCTATGCGTCCAAGAAGATCCTAGTGCGAGACCAACAATGGCGAAACTTGTGTCAATGCTAAACAATTACTCTACCAGTCTTCCTTCACCGCGACAACCGGCGTTCTTTCTACATGGTAGAACAGACCATAACTCGTCTCAATCGACAAGCAAGTCGTTGCCATCGTCGGTTAATGAAGCATCAATTACTCAGGTTCAGCCTAGATAAACTGAATACGCCGTTCTCCAGTTTGAGTTCTTTATCTGAACTCCCTAGTCAATTCGTACATATGTACATATCTGAACTCCCTAGATAAATGTTCAAATATACACTTTAAATGATAAATTATCATGAACATTTGTCATATAATTTGGGCGTAAAGTGATTATTACACAATTAAAAGTACAAATGTCATTTTTTTAATCACTTTATATTTATTTCTATATTTTTAGGCCCAAAAACATATAACTCATATTTCAGTTCAGGCTTTATTCCATAAACAATCTTAGTTTTGTTTGACTTTGTATTCTGTTTATATATATAAGTCGTAAAGTGCATAGTAACATTACTATTCATGAATAGTAATACATAAAAGTCGCAGAATGTATAGTAATATTTACTATTCATGAACAGTAATATATGTAAAGTCGCATGATGAATAGTAATTATATTATTTCTTCGTCGTTTTTTTCCTTCTATAAATAGAGACGGAAAACATTGATGAAAGACATCACAAAAACCAGAGAAGAAATCAGAGAGGAAAGAGGAGAAGAAATCAAGGAGGAAGAGGAGAAAGAAATCAAGGAGTGAGTTCTTGAGTTTTATTTTCTCTTTTACAGCAATTTGCTCACATATTCTTTCTAGAATTTTGTGAGATCAATTGTTGGTGGTGTAAACCTAGTATGAGGAACTAATCCTCTTACTAGGGTGATGATGGATCCACTCTATTGTGTCTAAATAAATTTGGTTTGATTATTAGTTTATTTATGCTATGTCAAGTGTTAATTAGCTATTCTTTATTCATAATTAAATCTTGATGCTTAGCTACCATCTAGGTTCGATTACCATGATGCAAATTGAGACAAATGCCCATGTCCAATTTGAGATAAGCTTCTTGCAATTAATACCGGAGTTACCTAGACATAAATGCCATATGCTAGGATCTTTGTGATCGCTACATAAGTTACCATAAATCCTAATGCATTCTTGATTGTCCTAGCCAATCCAAATGCCCATGGATGGTTGCAATTGAGAATAGACGTGGTAAGTCAGATGCCCATGACTATTACATAAATTAGGGGACTTGATCTTTGACATGCATGAATGAAATGATAATTGTCGGCTAAATAATTTAAATACAATAGAGTTGGTGAAATCGGATCCCTAGTGTTTGTTTATTTGTGTTAATCCTTATTTATTTTGTTTCCATTGATAATTACAAGAGTTGGAATTGCAGATATTTAATATTCAGTCCCTGTGGGTACGACACTCGTATTTGCCACTTCTATACTACAATTGATTCGTGCACTTGCGAGTATAATTTGGGTTTATAATCGCTATACTTTTAGCGGGTACTAAACCCCACATCAGAATTGTTGGATCCAACTTTAAGGGAATCCTATTCAAGAGATGAAGTAATCAGATGCATCCATCTGGGGCTGCTATGCGTCCAAGAAGATCCTAGTGCGAGACCAACAATGGCGAAACTTGTGTCAATGCTAAACAATTACTCTACCAGTCTTCCTTCACCGCGACAACCGGCGTTCTTTCTACATGGTAGAACAGACCATAACTCGTCTCAATCGACAAGCAAGTCGTTGCCATCGTCGGTTAATGAAGCATCAATTACTCAGGTTCAGCCTAGATAAACTGAATACGCCGTTCTCCAGTTTGAGTTCTTTATCTGAACTCCCTAGTCAATTCGTACATATGTACAGAACAAAGAATTTTATAATTCCTATTCACATGCCCTTAGAGAACGTCGTTAAGCCTGTAAATTGCTGGACTCCATTTAGTTTCTGTGGCGTACAAAAGTTTCTTTTAGCTCAAAGAACTGGGAGATCTCTTCCGAAGTTGTTATTGCCATTGCTATTCCGATATTCGTCTTCATGAAGTTCTGCAAGGAAGGAAAAAAAAATAGTTATAGAGTTTCATTGATTTGGGTAGAGGTTTTTGGCCCGGCCCGGCCCAATAGCTTGTAGGGTTTGGCTGGGGGTTAGGCAACAAGGGGTGCAACTTGCAAGGATTGTTATCTTTTCTATGAATGCGAGGAAAGAAATTAGGCAATAAGGGGGCGCAACCCTTACAAAGCGGAAGTGTAAGGCCTAAGGAGTTACAGTAATAAGGCTTCTCCTAATGGGCTTCTTTTGACATGAATTAAGATCGGGTTTGTCTCATGGGCCGAACGGTCCGTTTAAGTTGCCAAAAATGAATCTGGGCCTCTGATGATAGAAAAAGAATGGTCAGACAACTAAGCATGTATTTTGCACTGACTGTGTTCGGAGCAACATGTGTTAAATGGGCCTTATGGCCCATAATAATATGTGCTATCATCAATTTATATATATATAACTGAGGAAACACAAGGCTTCTCCTTAATTCTTGGTGCCACGTGGACGCCTCTACAAAAAAGCTTACACATTCTAATTAAACTTGATAAAAAGGAATGATTGACAACCTGAGTGATGAGAATTAATTTAAAAAAACAAAAATGTAACGGACAAAAGAAAAAATTAAAATATATTGAAAAACTTTAAGACCCGTAATGGAGATTTAATGTTTCATGGAAGTGGTTTGATGTTGTTTCAGCTTCACTAAGGTCATGTATTGTTAATTATGAGAGTCTTTTGATATTACTCAATTAATGAAATACTTTTGTAGTATTTAGTTTGAAAACATTTTGTATGTTTTTGGCATTAATTATCATCATTTTGTGGGAATTTTTGTATGTTTTTATCATTATTTTTGTGTGTTTTTATCATTTTGTGTGTTTTTGATGTATTTTGTGTGTTTTTGTATATAACTGAGGATCCACAAGACTTCTCCTTAATTCTTGGTGCCACGTGGACGCCTCTACAAAAAAGCTTACACATTCTAATTAAACTTGATAAAAAAGAATGATTGACAACCTGAGTGATGAGAATTAATTTAAAAAAACAAAAATGTAAAGGACAAAAGAAAAAATTAAAATATATTGAAAAACTTTAAGACCCATAATGGGGATTTAATGTTTCATGGAAGTGGTTTGATGTTGTTTCAGCTTCACTAAGGTTATGTATTATTAATTATGAGAGTCTTTTGATATTACTCAATTAATGAAATTCCTTTGTAGTATTTAGTTTGAAAACATTTTGTATGTTTTTGGCATTAATTATCATCATTTTGTGAGAATTTTTGTGTGTTTTTATCATTATTTTTGTGTGTTTTTATCATTTTATGTGTTTTTGATGTATTTTGTGTGTTTTTGTAGTATTTAATTGATGTATTATGCATGTTTAGAGTTTGGTCAGGTTTAGTAGTCTGTTTGAATTGCAATATACACAACATGAGAGGTTTTTCTCACGCTATATTGTTCTAATGTGTAAGTAAATTCAGCCAATTTGGTATTGGAACATGTAAGTGGTGACAGGAAAGCATAATAGAATTCGGTGAGTTGTTGAAGGTCAAAGTGATTATAGGCATAAATCTACCAGTCATACATAACATTTCAAAAATATAAATTCAAAAATCTTATTCTAAAAATATTAAGAATCTTATTCTAAAAATATAATTTCAAAAATATTACTTATGCTACATTGTATTTCTCGATATTGAATGACACTTTATAGAAAATGTTGTACCAACCATACAATATTGTCTCATAAACATGCTTTGGTGACCTATAACACTTTGTAGATACTAACCACACAAATAAAAATTGATAAACTTTTAACATACTTATTTCTTATGAATCAAATTTCTTACACCCTATTAGAAATAGCAAACTAAAAAAAAGGTATTGTACATATTTTATCTTCATCTTCATCTCACAAACGTCTCTATTTTCTATAATTAAAACTCTACTCTATTGCTCTTCATGTTAACAAAGTATTGAAAAATTCTTACACATCTCTATTTTCCTATCAAAATATGTGCCGCGTAAAGCGCGGGCATGCAACTAGTTTCATCTTTCATTGTGAGGAAGATCCGCAATCTGGTATTGTAAATACATTATCTCTGATAATTGAAAAAAGGAAACAAATATATATATATATATATATATATATATATATATATATATATATATATACATATACAGAAATTCTCCTATGTGGACCAAAAGTGTGGACCAAGTTTGTGGACTTGTTTTTCAACCATAGATGTGATGGGTCCCATAATAAATGTGTGGCCCCCACTTATGTTGTGATTGATTACAACCATTGGATTTTGGTCCACAAACTTGGTCCACACTTTTGGTCCACATAGGAGAATTCCTGTATATATATATATCAAAATTTACCAATTCAGAGTGGCATGCAGTAGTGGCATGCAGTAGTGAATGTCTGCCTCACGTATTACTGTGGTTAGCCTTACTCATGATATCTGGGAGTTAGTATGAGTGACTGTGGGGTGTTGTTGCTTATTTGTATGTTCAATGCAGGAGCTCTAGTATACCATGTACTGTGTCTGACGGGGTGTTATGGTATGGCAGCGTTATATACTTTGTTTGTCTGTGAGGTTTCGAATTTATAGGGTGATTGGTATGATTACTTGCTTCCCTCACGTCCTCCGTTTTTGGGACGTGACAAGAACAGAGCTCACAGAGGCAACGACAGAGTCAAAATCTTCTCAATCGACAAGCAAGTCAATGCCGTCCTCAACTAACGAAATATCATTGGCTAAACTACATCCACGATAAGAGTCACAATTTCTCATGTCCTTGTTATTCAAATTGATATCTCCATCTTGATTGCGTGTTAAGTTTCTATGAATCTTCTCGAGGGGAAAGGACAGAAACATGAATGACAAAAACCTGCAGATTCAACTTAATTTTTTATTTACAAGTTTGATTTTACTACAGTTGGGTAGTTTCCTTTTAACCATCTGTCAGACTCAGATCAATGAACTACCTGAAGCGATTGGGTTTGTTACCATCAAAAGTCTACACTCAAAATCACCAATCCAATTATGTTCATCTCTCTGCTTGTTCTGGCAATTACCATTAACGCAGATCCTACTTACGTTGGCCATTCTTGTTCAGATACCACGACTTTCATTCGAAACAGTACTTACAATCAGAATCTCAATCTTCTCCTTTCCTCTCTTGCCTCCAATGTCACTGGCAACAATGGCTTCTACAACACCACAATTGGCCAGGCTTCTGACACCGTCTATGGCCTCTACCTCTGTCGCGGAGATTTTAATGGTGAAGTCTGCCAAGACTGTGTCAACTTTGTTACCCAAGAAATAGTTAAAAAATGTCCAGTACACAAGATAGCCTTTATTTGGTATGATGAGTGTTTTCTACGTTATTCAAACCAATCAATCTTCTCTACTGTGACCGAAAACCTCAGCTGAAATTTTGTATTTCAAACGACACTACAGAACAGAACAGATACGACCAGCTTGTAGAAGCCACAGTGAGTGATGCAGTTGCCATGGCTGCAAGTAGTCCACCTGGTACTAAAAAGTTTGCAACAAATGAAGCAAATTTTACGCTGACGCAGAAGGTTTACGCACTTGTGCAGTGCACGCCGGACCTGTCCGAGGCTAATTGCAGAGGTTGTCTTGCGGTAGCTCTATTGAATATTTCATGGTTTTGTACTGGGAGGCAAGGAGGAAGATTTTTGTTGCCTAGTTGTGGCGTCAGGTATGAAATCTACCGCTTCTATTATGAATCTGGAGTTATGGGCTCGCCACCTGCACCTGTAATGGTTCTTCCTCCTCCACCTCTTCCTCCTTCACCTTCAAGGACTAAAGGTATAGTTTAACTCATTTTCCACAATTTTCTTGCTCAGTTTCTTACTTCCTTTACCTTCGACCTTCCCTTCTGGCATATTGATAAGCAGTGATTAATCAACAAATAAAACATGAGTGAAGTGGATTATTGATTGAACTCATGAACTTCATATGGAAAACTGCTGACACATCTGTTTATGAAGGAAAAAGACAACCTTCGAGGCGGAAAATTGTCGCGATTGTTTCTGCCATAGTGGCATCATTGGTGCTTTTCATTGTGGGCTACTGTTTTTTAAGCAGGAGAAGCAAAAAGAAATACGAAAATGGTAATGAACACAATTTCTGTAACCATGAAATCCTCAGAACAAATACTTTACTTCCCTTGTCTTTGTAAATTGCTGTGTCTCTGTGTTTGTGTTTTTATGAGGAGCTTAGTATTATTTTCCTTTTGAATTATGTAGTTGGGGCTGACATACCGACCATAGAGTCATTGCAATTTGATTTGGCTTCCATACAAACCGCCACAAGAAAGTTTTCAGGTGACAACAAGTTAGGTAAGGGTGGATTTGGTGAGGTTTACAAGGTAAGTAATAAGATATTTTAGCCATTGTTTTCCCATCTGGAAGCGCTGGGACATACGAAGTGGCCTATTCTGATGATTGTGGATTAAATTTTCAGGGGTCACTTGCGAATGGACAAGATATAGCGGTGAAGAGGCTATTGAAAAGTTCTGGACAAGGCGCGGAAGATTTTAAGAATGAGGTTGTAGTAGTAGCCAAGCTTCAACACTTAAATCTGGTCAGGCTATTGGGATTTTGCTTAGAAGGAGAAGAAAAAATTCTGGTCTTTGAATTTGTGCCCAACAAGAGTCTAGACTTTTTTCTATACGGTATGATACACATCCACATACATTACTGGCTGACTACATTTGCCAAAAAAAATGCTCTTTTATGGGTAACTTTGATTGTATTATACGCATTGGATTCTTAATCTTGTATACTTGAATTGAATATTTTCTGCAGATCCTGAAAAGCAAGGTCAGTTGGATTGGCCAAGACGTTACAATATCATCGAAGGGATTGCTCGGGGAATTCTTTACCTGCACCGTGATTCCCGGTTTAGAATTATACACAGAGATCTCAAAGCAAGCAATATATTGTTAGATGAAGAAATGAACCCAAAGATCTCAGATTTCGGAATGGCAAGGATTATTGGCGTTGATCAAACTCAAGGAAACACAACTAGAATTGTTGGAACTTAGTAAGTTTCCAAATACTTATTTACATATTTTCTCTACCATATGTTGGTTGTCAAAGTAACTTTGGCTTCTTTAGTGGTTACATGTCTCCAGAGTATGCGATGCATGGACAATTTTCTGTCAAATCCGATATTTATAGTTTTGGAGTCCTAGTTCTGGAGATTATTGCTGGAAAGAAGAACAGTTCTTTCTATCAGATAGATGTTAGTGAGAGTTTAGTAAGCTATGTGAGTACGAAATTTGCTTTGGTTTTTTATTAACTTGTACATAAAGTAACAGCATTGCCCCTGAATAACATCTAAGTTCATAAAATATCGCAGGCTTGGAAGCTTTGGAGAGCTGAAGCACCAATGGAATTGTTGGATCCAACTTTAAGGGAATCCTATTCAAGAGATGAAGTAATCAGATGCATCCATCTGGGGCTATTATGCGTCCAGGAAGATCCTAGTGCAAGACCAACAATGGCGAAACTTGTGTCGATGCTAAACAATTACTCTGCCAGTCTACCTTCACCGCAACAACCGGCGTTCTTTCTACATGGTAGAACAGACCATAACTCGTGTCAATCAACAAGCAAGTCGGTACCAGCGAGTTAATGAAGCATCAATTACTCAGGTTCAGCCTAGATAACCTGAATACGGCATTCTCCAATTTGAATTCTTACATAAGTACACAGAACAAACGATCTTATGAACTCCGAATATGCATATAATGTAATGGGCTTCTTTTGACATGAATTGAGATTGAAAGGCGAAGGGTCCGTCTTACTCTTCATGTTGAGAAACAAGAACACAATTTTTCCGTTAATATTGAAAATCAATCCAACGACTCAATGGACCCTTGGTTTACATGGGCCTTATGACCAATAATAATGTGTGCTATTTCATCTTTCCTTGTGAAGAAAATTTGCAATCTGGTATGGTATGGTAAATACATTATCTCTGATGATTGGAAAAAGGATATTTGTAGATTTAAAAGTTGTTGGCGAAATGGGATCAAAATTTACCTACTCAAGAGTGGCATGCAGTAGTGAATGTCTGCCTGACGTATTATCATGATTGCCAAGTCAAACACAGTGGGGCCACATGCTACCCCACGCCTACCCCACGCTTGATTCCTCCTACCTCGTGTCCCTCAAAATACCCTCCATGTTAGCATAATACCATCATATTACTTCATACTCGACAATAATTTCTATATCCAGCAAGGGTATTCTAGACATTTCAGTGTTAAGTTGTTACCAACCCAAATCTCAACTAACAGTATAAGAGTACGTCACTCGATAAGTTCAAACCAACACGACGCTTTGAGAGCTTCCCATTTCAATAGTCATGGCAATGCTCACTAAACTTCAATCACTCTCCCTTCTCCTCCTCCTCCTCCTCCTCCTCTTTACAGAACCCATCTCCGGCGAGTCTCCGTCCGGGTGCGGCGAATCCGAGCATGAAACGTGTCGTAACAGCGCTAGAGCTTTGAAATACAAAATTATTGCCATAGCAAGCATATTGGTTGCTAGCATACTTGGTGTATCATTGCCATTAGTATTACGTCAAGTACCAATTTTTAGTCCAGAAAAAGATTTGTTCACCCTAGTGAAAGCTTTTGCTTCGGGTGTTATATTGGCTACGGGTTATATGCACGTATTGCCAGATTCGTTCGACGATTTGAGATCCGATTGTTTGCCTGACAATCCATGGAAGAAATTCCCATTCTCAACATTTGTGGCAATGATTTCTGCTTTGTTGACACTAATGGTGGAATCGTTCGCGATGAGCCGTTTTCAGAAATCTAATCCGGAGAGTAACAACTTTGTCGCCGATGAAAACCCTAGCGTCCGTGCGAAGGAAGGAAATGAAATGGTGCACTTTCATGCTATTGAGGCAGGTCACCAGGAGAGCACAAAACTTTTGAAGCATAGAGTCGTGGCTCAGGTACAATTGTATATACTTAATGCTTTTGGAGTTTGGACGAAGTCTAAAAAAGATTTTTTTTTTTTTGATAAAGATCTAAAAAAGATTTTCTTGAAAAAAAATATTAAATATCGTATGTTCATTAAATGAGTTTGAGGCTATTTTAAAAAATATGAGATCTGGGGATTTAGAGACCTTGGGCGGCTGCCCATGGAGGGACGCCCCTGACATAATGTATATGTATATATTGATTTGGGTTTTGTGTTAATTGAAGGTTTTGGAGATGGGGATTGTGGTGCACTCAGTAGTGATTGGATTATCAATGGGAGCATCTGATAATCCATGCACAATCAGACCTCTTGTGATCGCCATTTGCTTCCACCAATTCTTTGAAGGAATGGGTCTTGGGGGATGCATCGTACAGGTAATTAATAATTATATATTTTCACTGCATATAATTATTCATATATACAAGCTAGTCCATGGTTATTAACAGTATTTAATTTCCAAGATCAGGCTGAGTATGGACTGAGGATGAAGGCAATCTTGGTCTTCTTTTTCGCATCAACGACACCGTTTGGGATAGCTCTCGGGATAGGAATATCGAAGGTGTATAGTGAAGACAGTCCAACGGCGCTGATTGTTGAAGGACTATTGAATGCTGCATCGGCAGGGTTATTGCAGTACATGGCCCTTGTGGAGCTATTGGCGGCGGATTTCTTGGGCCCTAAATTGCAAGGAAATGCGAAGTTACAATTATGGGCTTTCGTTTGCGTTTTCGGGGGAGCTGGGCTTATGTCATTGATGGCTAAATGGGCTTAGAAGCCCCATTTATCTCTACTCTAGGGTTATTGGTTTTCTTCAAAAATTACTAGAAAAACGAAGATAATTTAATTTATTATGGAGAATATTTTGATTACGCATTATGATGACATTTGAGCATATTTGACTTCCTCGATTGTGACATGATAACAACCCTAAAATTTAGTTAATTACTCAAAGGAATATGCTATTTTACATTAATCAACCCTTTAAATTTCTTGTTTGTTGAACATAATTGTACTTTCAAATGTACGTTAATTATGAAATTAAAATAGCTAATATTATAATTTTCAGCCAAATACACATCAACAATTATCCGCTTTGTGTTGTTCGGGTCCCGTAGATACATCAAATCTGTACGACTTTGTCTTCCCAAGAGGTCACCCATTCCAATAGTATTCTCATAGAAGCACGCTTAACTGCAGAGTTATTACGAGATGTTGTCCTGCAGGAAAACACATTGTTGATTGTTAAAAACTGAAATTATTTAACACTCCCCCGCACTTGTGGGTTAGGTTATATTAGACCCAACAAGTGGATTGTACGGGTTAGGGTTACTTGTGGGTGGTTCGTCCGTTGGACATTCGTACTGTGGGTGGTCTGTATATAAGGACATCTGAAAGGCTCAACAGGTGACATGAATGGCTGGAGCAGCCTGCTTACCTCTGATATCATATTAGAATTTTTAGCCCAATACACATCAAAAATATTGTCCGCTTTGGATTGTTTGATTCCCGTGGATACATCAAACCCGCACGACTTTGCCTTAACAAGAGGTCACCCATCCCAATAACGTTCTCGTAGAAGCACGCTTAACTACAGAGTTATTACGAGATGTTATCCTCTAAGAAAATGCGTTGTTAATGATTAGGAATTAAATGATCCATATAGGTTAACAGCTAACAAAAATATATTCCTAAGAAGGCAGGATGAAGACAACATGCATGTTTGACCAAGTGGACAAGTATTTTAAAATCCCAATTGTCACTTAATTAGTCACCAAAACCTTGCCATCTTGGAACCTCAAGTGTAGTCCACAAGTACAAAACATTTTTATACAAATTTTGTCACCAAAACCTTGCCATCTTGGAACCCCTAAGTGTGTTCCACATGTACAAAACATTTTTATACACATTTTGTCATCCAAACCTTGCCATCTTGGAGCCCCAAGTGTAGTCCACATACACAAAACATTTTTATATAATTTTTTTTAATATTATCTTTTTATTGAGCTAAATGTATGCATTCACTTTTTCTTTTTTTTTGAATATTTGGATCGCTGTATTCTCCCAAAAGATCTTGATAAGTTAGTTTAGAGAAAGGAAAGTTTGAAATTTCACTATATTAGCAATTTACGATTCAATATCATTTTTACCAATCAATTTTTTTTTGAAGTACCACTAAGAAATATGCTTCTCATTGAAATCGAATATTGGGCATACACAATCCTAACTCAATCAATTGCCAACCGAGTCACATCTCGTTGATACTTTTATGAATCATTTAAATATGCATACATATATATATATATATATATATATATATATATATATTCTAAATCTTTACACCTATTTTTCATTAATCTGTTTAGATGTTTCAAAAAAGAAATAAGTGGACCGCCTAGCTAGCATATCAAAATGTGTGTATAACACATGCATCCACAATTATCCCATACTTTCCTCTTCTTGGAATTATATATATTGAATCTCCTAGGTGAGGCTAGAACACACTAGCAGACACATATCTTTTTTAATTATGTGATACAAATATATTTCAAATAGTCAATGGCACACAAAACAAGTTCATTAATTAGGGCCATGTCACTTGCATTAATTTTCTCAAGCCTCCATGACATATTTTGTATGTACAAAGTGAAGTACACAAGTAAATTAAGCAAGAAATCCATGGTTGTAGTTGCATATCATTCTCTAACATTACAAACAATATTTTTATCCTCCCTAAGTCAAACCCAAATCTCTATTTAAGGTGCAATTAATTTGATCATCCACCCCCACACCCACATCACAATATCATATTAGTACTTCAAAAATGGCCAACTCCACTCTCAATCTCAATCTCAATCTCAAGCTCCTCTTGTTCTTCGTCACCATTTCAATCTTAACACCACAAGCACTCTCACAATCCAATGAATGCAACAGTGTTGAGTCCAACTCTTGCAACAACAAAGCCAAAGCATTACCTCTCAAAATCATAGCAATTGTGTCAATACTTGTTACTAGCGTAATTGGTGTCACAGCACCACTACTCTCCCGTTCGATCCCGGCTCTGAGCCCAGATCGAAACCTGTTTTTGATCGTTAAGGCGTTTGCGTCTGGGATTATACTGGCAACCGGGTTCATGCACGTATTACCGGATTCTTTTGACATGTTATGGTCTAATTGTTTGAAGGAGAATCCATGGCACAAGTTTCCTTTTACAGGGTTTGTGGCAATGTTCTCTGCAATTGTTACACTAATGGTTGATTCCATGTCGACTAGTGTTTATATGAAGAAGATGAATAATGGTGTAGTAGTCGTTCATGCTGAGAGTACTAGTCCTAGTACTACTACTAGAGAGGGAGATAGAGAGATGGGTGCAGTGAATTTTGGACATCACAACCATCAGCATCAAGCGATGATGAAGACTGGAACCGGAGATTCACAGCTTCTACGTTGCCGTGTCATTGCGATGGTAATCCTAATTTGACAATTTAATAAATAATTGATGAATTATTAAATTATTTGCATCTAATTTAGTCAATTAGTGATGTCAGTATCGAAGTCTTGTTAACAAGTGCTCTAAGAGCAATGGTTAAAGATTCACCACATCAGATTTGAGGGAGATTCAATATGAATCCAATTATTTAGGAGATGTGTCACATCACATCACATCACATTTTTATTTTTTATTTTTTAAAACTTGTATGTGTGACTTTTTCTCCACCGTTAGATGTGAATTGTAAACTTTAGAGAATTACGGAGCCCTTAAATCCCACCACGTCATGCCATGTGTGATTAACCCCTAACCCCTAAGCTAAGGGCACTGGATAACATTTCTCATAAAAAAAAACTATAATTAGTTATATAGTGCTCTAGTTATATAATGCTCTTATGGAACATGATATATTAATTGTTGTTCAGGTACTAGAACTAGGAATTGTTGTACATTCAGTGGTGATAGGACTTTCTCTAGGGGCCTCAAGCAACACTTGCTCCATTAAAGGCCTTGTAGCTGCTCTCTGCTTCCATCAAATGTTTGAAGGAATGGGTCTTGGTGGTTGCATTCTCCAGGTAAATTCAATTAATTAATTAATTAATCCTAAAGCGCGTTAATTAATTACATATTTGAATTAATTGGACAAGTACTAATGCAGGCAGAGTATGGTTTGTTGAAGAGAATGGTGATGGTGTTCTTCTTTTCTGTGACAACCCCATTTGGAATTGCTCTTGGAATTGCATTGTCAAGTACATACAAGGAGAACAGTCCAACTGCACTGATCACTGTTGGACTGTTGAATGCATCATCTGCTGGACTTTTGATTTACATGGCTTTGGTTGATCTTCTATCACAAGATTTCATGGGTACAAAGTTGCAGGGAAGCATTAAGCTCCAGATCAAGTGTTACATTGCAGTCCTTTTGGGTGCTGGTGGCATGTCTCTCATGGCTAAATGGGCTTAACATGTCCAACTTTTGATGTAATAAATTTGGTGTACACTTTCACTTTAAAGTTCAAAGTTTGTTGATGTTTGATATCTGGTGTTAGAAATTCAAACGCAAACACATCAATAAATATTGTTTATTCTAGATTACAGACCCTCACAGATTTGTTCTTCTGGATCGTTTCTATAATATTTAGGCCCAGAAAACACGTTTGAAGTGTGAGATTTGCTTGAACTTTATTTATGTGCCACTCAATTGTCAATCCAATGTGGGATTTACAAGTCTTGACATATGGTAGTAGTATCTTTTTATATCACTCTCTGTAATTTCAGTTGCTTCAATGTCATATAAACACTTGTGCAAAAACTTCCACCTAATCCAGTCGATATTATTTACAGACAATGATTTTCATTTCATGTCTTCTGATTACTTGATCAAATTGTAGTATATACCAGTTTTTCATCATGAGTATGTGTTAACACCATAATGTAAGGGCCATACCAATTGAACTCAATAGGCTGGGCCTTGAAGAGTACAAAAGTCAAAAGGCCCATCTCATACTACCGGCCCATGTTGGTTTGTTCATCTTGGATTAATCTCTTTTCCTTTTGTTCAACTTCCATTACCAACTCAGTTTAAAATATAAAAATTACTTTTTCTCTCGAAGAGTATAGAATACAGTACTACTTTTGCCACTTTTGTTCCTACACACACATATATACACATACATACATATATATATATATGTATATATATATATGTATGTATGTGTATATATGTGTGTGTATGTATATATGTGTACGTATATATATGTTTTCATTGTGCAAAAAATTGTGAAGTATCATACTTAAAAAAGTTAAAACGAGGATTTGTTGCAATTTACATAAACCGACTTATAATAGAAAATGAAGAAAGGAAAATTGACTGGTATGAAAAATGAAAAATAATTTATGGGGTTTTTTGTATGTTTACTATGGATTCGGAGTAAACCAAATAGATGGAAAGAGACACGGATAACCAAAAAATGGTATGATAGAAATACCCCTCGGAAGCAGTCGTAGTCGTCCATCTAATCTAAACACGCCAATCTCAGGGCTTGAATTCTCAGCGTCGTCGTAATCATCATCAACGTAATAGATGCAATTGCTTTCGAAACCAGACCATTCATGGAAGCCAGACAATTCAATTAATTGCGGTTGATCTCTACCAACAAACAAGACCCGACCATGGATGTCTTCTACTCTAACCCAACTTGCGGGATCAGTCCTTGAGTCCAGCTTAAATATTGAGAATGACTTTGTGTAGCGACGTGAAGGTCCAGGACGTAGTTGCAATGACATTACCCTAATAATCAATAGAAGTTCTCCTCTTGATTCCACCATGTATAAGGGGTTATGAAAAGCTTTTTCTTTCGAAGTTATAGTACTAGGTGGATGTGTTAGCAATTTTCTCCAAGAAATAGCCTTATCGTTGATGTCGAAAACATAGAGGTGAAGGAATCGGGTGATGCCATATAACTTTCCGTCACTGAAAATTATGTTGGCAATTTCCAAATCAAAATCATTTGGAATCACACACGGTGTCCAGTTTTCATCTCCTGGACGGCAAAACACTAGGAGATGATAATCATGGTTGCCATCATCATCCCACCGAGCTAGAAGATGATCATCATGGTTATCACCATCATCCCACCAAGCAGCTGCAGAAACCTCATCCCGGATGACAATTGCAGCAACCACACACCGACCAGCAGCTATGTTTGCCAGAGTGGGCTCCGATGATAAAATAGCTTTGATGCAAGATGTAAATCTCTTCTTCCATACAGAAAAGTTGAACAGGTCGCCGTGGTTCAGGTTATGGTGGTTGTTTGGCAGTGGGATCGTATTTCCAGTGAAAGGGTTGAATAAAGAGTCACTGTAGTTCTTCTGGTTAAACATAATCAGCCAACCATGAGAGGATCCAGACCACCAACCTTGGCGAAAAGCTTCTGGCATGGGGATTTGGTAGAATCTTTTGTTCTGGAGGCAATAGAAGCCTCTGCTTTTGGATGTTCGAAACCTGGAATACAGTAACCATGGAATGGGATGACGATAAGAAGATCTTGAATGCCTCCATGTAGTGCAAACCGATCCAAACCTGTAATAATCAGCAAGACTCAAGCGTGATGCTATCAAATCCAAGATCTCAGGAACAAGTTGTGACCAATCTCTGTATTCGTTTTCCATCGTCTCACTCAGATTGGAGGCACCGGCTTTTCCCCAAAACAAACCTACCTTATAATTTATATAAAAAGTTTGGAAACCCTAGCTATACATGTATATTTGAGTTTAGAAACCCTACAACAACTCGTAGGTAACTAAAATATTAAAAATATAAATCGAAGAAAGAAATCTATTCAAATAAGGAATTGAAAAGGGAACCTACGAATCGTATGAAATTAAAATACAAATAGTTAGATGAAATAAATCTATTCATTATTCAAATACGAAAAAGGAATCCCCACAAATCTTTGCTCCTTTTTTTTAGGAAATGCCCCACATGAAGATAATTACACTCACATCCCTATTCAACCCAAATAAATCTCAAACCCTAGCGCACCCTTATGGAAATCAAATCTAGATTCGGCGGAGAATAATGCAATTGAGACTAGGGGCAGATCCAGACTCTTGAGCATATGGGGTCGGATTCAGAAAAGATTATATAATAAAAAAGTATTCAAAAATATTTAGGGTGAGAAAATCGTTGTGGGAATGGAGATAGTGCCACTGATTTTTTTTTTTTTATTATTTACTAATAACGTCTTCAAAAGTATGAAAAACAACATTAAAAATCAAAATATTATGAAACCGAGGTAAGTAATAATTGAATGTTGATTTATAAATTTTGTTGACGATTTTTTATATTTTGAAAGTGAATTATAAATGCTTTTTATAAGGATTGTATTATGAACTATGAACAATTGAAAGTTAAATTACAAACCTTGACGATTTTTCAGATTTTGAAAATGAATTATCAGAGCTTTTTATAAGGATTTTATTATGAACTATGAATCTATGATGAATCTTTTTGTTGGAACCAACTCACCCAGTGATGGGTCTTTTTGTAATTTATTGGACCTTTAAATACAATTATAAGGCTAAGCCAATTTTATTTGGACCTTCTAGATTTATTCTACCCCGCATATGTATAGGTCCGCCCCTGCTTGAACCCTCATGTTATCCGATAGTACCTGTCTGTCTATATCACACCCTCTGTAATTTAAGTTGCTTCGATGTCTGTCATATAAACACTTGTCCAAGAACTTCCATTTAATCTCACTCATTATTGTTTACAGAATGATTTTCATTTCATGTCCTATGATTACTTGATCAAATTGCAGTATAAAAAAGCTTTTCATGAGCATGTGTTAAAACACAGCAATGCAAGGACCATACCAATTATTAGACTCAATGGGCTGGGCCTTGAATTGGTGCTCATTTATTCTCACAATGCAAAAGTCTAAAGGCCCATCTCAGACTACCGGGCCCATGTTTGCTTGTTCATCTTGGATTAACATCTTTTCCTTTGTTCAACTTCCATTACCAACTCAGTTTGAAAATTAAGACTTTCAAGATTCACAAAAACATCTACCCTTAACTACTCAGTTTAAGATATAATATTACTTCAAATTATTAAATATTTTCTCTGGAATAGTGTAGTGTACATTACTACATTTGCCACCTTTTTTTTTTCTTTTTCCTACATATTTGTTTTCTTTGTTCAGTAAATTGTGAAGTACCAACGTCCGTACCATACTTAAAACAAAGATTAATTTGTTACAAAAACCTTAAGCCATATAAAATCCCACCTTTTATATATGTCCACTCTTTTAATAAATGAATCTTAGCCATATAAAATCCCACTTTCCCTTGGAAGTATCCTTAGCTGGATTTTGAAAAAGCAGCAATCTTTAACCAAAGTTTTACACAAAACCCATTAATAAATTGACCATTCTCTCTATATAAACCACAACTTCAACTAATAACTACCACAAAACCAAATCTTCAAGAAAATCAAAGCAATCTCTCTTCAAGGAATCATGGATAGTTCTTCCTCTCATCAGTCTAGCCACCACCACCACCAACAACAACCATTGCCTTTGCACTTGTGTTTCTTCCTGCTAATACTACTAATGTTTGTTGGGCTGTCATGGTACATAAACTATGAGCCTGTTCTGGAGAGCATATTTGATCAAGTGAAGATTTTACTCATAGTGTCTCCTTTGGTGCTTCTGTTGGTTGTCCACTGGATTTCAAGTGATGAGAGTGGGAGATTCTCTTACTTGATTCCATTACCAGAGAAAGATTCACTTCATAGAGCTGGAGGGACTCCATGGGGAGTTGGGCTTATGCTTGTTCTTCTCCTTTTCATGATCTCCTACCAGTCTTACTTCCAAGAAAGATGGTTTCCTCTTCTTAGTAGATAGTGAAACAACTTTGCTTTCTTTCTTTTCTTTTCTTTTTTCTTTTTTTTGAGTGGGCTGTTTATTTTTCACTTAATTAGTTGTAAGTTGTAATATTGGTGTTATATGTGAATTGTATTGTAAATGGTTTGTTTTCTTTAATTTACTTTTGTGTGTTCTTCTTTAATTTGCACTGAAGATTTGACTTGTTCCAATGTTTGACCAGATTCAAACCAAGTCACTGTATATGTGATTTTTTGGTGGTCCATCATCAACACATTAATTTCTCCCAACTCTTATGAGACCATGGTCAATTGGTAATAGCCTTGCCAGTTAGCATCATCATCACCGAGCCCTTCCATGAAACTGTTAATATTTAGACATGTTGCTATCTGTATTCCTTTTCCTTATACTCTTGTAGTGCAATGAGGGGAAGCCAAAAAGATATTCAAGTGAATGAATATTCAATTTCTGCTCATAGAGGCAGAGGGGACTTGAACCTATCTGTTGAGTAAAGTAATTGCATTGCATAACCTTAAACTGACTTAATATAATAGAAAATGAAGACAGAAAAAATTAACTTGTATGGAAAACAATACTGGAGTTTGCCGTACGTACGTTTAATATGGATTCGGCATGATCCAAATAGATGGAAAGAGTTTCGAATAAAGAAAACATGATAAAATAGCTTTCTTGATGAGCGACGGCTGTTGGTTTTAACCCAAATAAATCTCAAACCCCAGCGCATCCTCATGTGAATCCAATCTAAGATCGGCTGAAGACCAACGAGGTGCAGTGGCACTGAGGCAAAAGGCCCATCTCAGACTACAGGGCCCATGCTGGCTTGCTCATCTTGGATTAACATATTTTCCTTTGTCAACTTCCATTACCAACCCAGTTTGAAAATTAAGACTTACAAGATTCACAAAAACATCTACCCTTACCAACCCAGTTTAAAATATAATCTCTCTTCAAATTATTAACTATTTTCAGTTTTTGTCTGGAAGAGTGTAGTGTAGTAGTGTACATTAGTACATTTGCCACTTCTGTTTCTACATTAATATAAATTTTCTTTGTGCAATAATGAGTCTTTTTTACTTTTTTCAGGCGCACCAATGTAAAAAATGCATTCAATCAAGCAAAGAATGCCAAATTGTTGGCCACAAAGTTTCTTTCACATTGCTTATAAAAAAAAAGTTTCTTTCACATGTATAAAAATTCAGACCACAATCATTGGATATTATCCAAAATGGACCATAAAATACACAAAGTCAAAACTAGACTGCACATGAAAGGCCAACACAATTTCTCTACCATTATACAAATGATTCTCCTTCTCTTGCTTCCTCTCATTTCATAGTCCTTACCTAATTTGGTGATTATCTTTAATTTGGTGATTCTCTTTAATCTTGGTTTGATAGCATCTCAACCTACCATAACCACCCAATCAATATAATTTAAATAATCAACAGTAAATCTTCTGCACTGGATTACCCACAAAAAACAAAAGCTGGGGTCTAATTATTAAATTAGAAAGATAAGAGACTGGATTACCAGCACAAAAAATAAAAACTGGGGTGTAAATGTGTAATTATTAAATTAGAAAGATAGAGTGGGTAATCATTATTGTCTGATTTATCGATTCTAGTACAATCTTGTTTTGCAGTGTAACTTTTTTTTTTATTTCCTTTCGATAATAACAATTAATTAATGTCAAAAAGTCAAAAACAAGGTTTGAAATTTTCTCATCAAACGACAAACACCATGTGCATAGGTTTATTAAGGCAGAACTTTCTGACTCAGAATCTTTTAATTTTATTGGTATTATTATATTTTATTTTGTATTTCTTTAAGCTGTATTTTACTATTTTATAAGTTTTATTTATGTTGGTGAATGAGAGAGAGAATATATTGGAGGCCCCAACTTTCATATATTTAATTTAATTATATGTTGGCGGATTCATTTCATATTTTCATTACAACTTTTAAAGTGTAGGAATGATTTGTATTTCTTAGCCTTATGTAGTTATGTGTGATATTGGGAAAAAAAGAAAATTTTCAAACTTTCTAATAAGTAATAACAGTTTAATACTTGTAATCGTGATTATTCTCATGGTTAATTCAAAATTGAATCCGTCATTAGAGAAATGGTTATGAAGTAGCAGAGCAGGGTTCTCAAAGTAGCAGAGTTTGTTCCTGATTAGTTGCGAAACAATATTTTAATTTAAAGTTGGAATATAATTCAGTTTTTAATATTGAGAACTGTAAAAGACCAAATGTATCTAGCTTATCAAAAGAATAAAAAAAAAATTTATAAAAACTGTATCTACAAGCAATATAGCCAGCAAAGCAAAGGAAATTGACCAGAAACAGCTGACATTCACATAATTTTTTTTCTTCTTAATTTAAGCAAGAGTAAACTTGTACATTTTGCACATTTGCTGTAGTGAAAAGCACATACAGGAGAGGCGGCACTTGTCAGATTGGTTTTATGGTTTTTGTTTATAGGTTTAGCTCTGTATAAAGGAATCAGCATCAGATTTTAATTCTCTCCCTCCAGATAAGGTCTCACAATTCACAAACACCTTCACGGTATGGAAGCTTCACTTCTTGTCTTTCGATTATACCCTTTTTTAGCGAATACTATATTTTGTGAGTAGTGTTTTTTTAATCTCTTTCTTTGCTTTTGTTTCAGTAAACATAGATTGGGGATATTGGGTTTGTTTTGTTTGGGTTGATTTGTTGATTTACGGGGGACATCATGGCTAAAGTTTGGAATTTTTTATGAATTTGTTAATGGGTATTTGTTAGATTTTGATTTAGACTTAGGGTCTGGAAGATCGTTGTTTGACAGGTCGCTTGACGATTTTCTTTCTCTTTTTTGGATATCAATTCTTGAAACAGGGCTGAAGGATCTCCAGTGGATATGAACATCTCTCTCTAATTTTGGACCTCAAATTCAGAGATCTGGATAATTTCATGGTTGGTCGTTCTTAGATTTTGATATCGATTGCAACCTGAAGTCCAAAGAGTTGCAGAATTGTGTGCAAGTTGGGGAAATTTGATGCTGAAAATGGAGGGACTAGAGATTTCCAATGATGAGTCTTATGTGAAACTCTTGAGGGAAGATGATGAGGAAGACTTTCGAAGTTGTTGTGAAGATGACGATGATGAGCAAGTTTGGAAAGACAACGAAGTATTGGCAAAGGAAGAGCAGCTGGATAATCTAGATGAATTTTCGGTCAAGATGTATTTCAAGGGCATTTCAATTGCCAAGGCTGAAGATTCCTGCTCTGGGTTCTCCGGGATTGGGGTGGTTATTGAAAGGTCAGCGGACTTTCCTACTATTCAGGTGCAAAAGGAGCTTCAATTCTATGTTGAGGAATCTGTGGCGGACTATTTAGCTTTGATGGATGGACTGGCAGAGGCCGTGCGGAGCAAAATCCGTTGTGTGTATGCTTTCACTGATTCTGAGTTGTTATATGATCAGGTTAACTTCCCATCTCAAGATTTAAGTTCTTTTGTACTTTTGGATTTAGATTTGGTACTGATTTTAAATATTTGAATATGAGATTTTAGTGGTCACAGATATTCAAGAAAGACCTTTGTGATGCAAGTTTTTCCAAGTATATCTAATTCTCAAAATTCAAGACTTACTTTGCTCTAGTATTGCTGTATCAAAGTTTAGAATAGGAAGGCCATAGTTATGATAGTTGGTCTCCAGGTACTAATATATTTAATAGGTACAACAACAGAGGTAATTTAATGGGCATCCTTGTATCACAAAGGCCTGATAATATCATGTTTCACTGACTATGAGGAAAAAGTTGAAGGGAGTCTGTTTTTGTTCCCATCTGAAAATGGAAGTTAGAAATATTCTAATTATATGAATTCTTGAAACTTTGCTTCATCCAATAGTTTTAGAGGACTACCGTTTCAATCTCTTTGTGTTATCTGGCAAACTATTTGTATATGTTTATTTCTTAGAACTTAGCAGTTATGTTTTTCAAAGGTCTACTTCTTTACTGTTTACAGGAAGAAGAATGACTATTCTTTCTGTCGTGTTATATAATTTATCCTTGAAAACAATAATGCTATTGCCTGTTTAATAACTTAGAAACTTGGGTTATTTTAAATCTTTGATTTTGAGCTTATAAAATCTTAAAATCTCTACCCCATTAATTTTATGATGCAGTTTGTTTACATCTTTGAGCATCAGTTTTTGAGTTTTTCTTTTGCTTATGATATCATAACACCAATAATCTATTTTGGTTGTGTAACATTTTAGTGTCTTGGCAACATGAAATTTGACAGATTGCCCATGAGAAAAAATTAGAGATTCCGATTCTGGTAGCACTCAGGCAAAGGATTTTGGAACATGCAAATAACCTGGATGTTTTTGTGCTAAAGCTTGTTCCCAGTGCTAAGCTCGAGATACCATTGCAATTAGCAAAAGTAGCAGTTGGGCTTGTCTCCTCTCCTTCCAAGGGAAATAAAGTACTGGAAAACTGTTCCATTTGCTGTGAAGACAAACCATCATCAATGATGATTACGATGAAGTGTTCCCACGAATTCTGTTCTCATTGTATGAGGACCTATGTTGATGGAAAAGTACAATCATCTCAAGTACCTGTTAGATGCCCTCAGTTGGGATGCAAATATTACATATCGACTGGTGAATGCAGATTGTTTCTTCCTCACGTTTCTTATGAATATTTTGAGAAGGCCCTTGAAGAAGCAGATGTTCTTCACTCGGATAAAATGTACTGTCCATTTCCAAGTTGCTCTGTGCTCTTTGATCCCAATGAATGTTTGTCTGCCAGGGCGAGCTCATCAAGTCAGTCGGATAACAGCTGTGTTGAGTGCCCCGTTTGTCAGAGGTTTATCTGTGTGGAATGTGGGGTTCCTTGGCATTCTTCAATGAGTTGTGAAGAGTACCAGTGCCTCCCATTGGAGGAGAGAGATGCTGCAGACATTACTTTGCATCGCCTGGCACAAAATCAGAGGTGGAGGCGTTGCCAACAGTGCCGTAGGATGATCGAGCTCGCTCAAGGTTGCTACCACATGACCTGCTTGTAAGATTTTTCTTCTCTCTTTTGGTACATATTGCCATGCATTAGAATAAGGCCATTGAATGCATCAGGAATTGGGCTCCCCACTGTGTTATCTTGAAGATATATAATTCCACTCATCGCATCCCAGTAAATGTTGCGTGGCTACCCTTATTTATGATTTTTTGCTTTCCTTGCGTAATTATTAATTTCAAAATTTATGTCAATTTATCACTTCAGAATGTGCGACCGTAGGTCAAAATCGAGATAAATCTCGGAATACTTGATTAGCATATGGTAATGACCTATTTAAATAATTACATATGAGGCCTAAATGTTTAGTCATTTGCATATGTTATTTGTTAGAATACCTTTATGATACCATTGTTTGTTTGCGGCTCTTATAAACCTAAACAGGATGTGTGCACCACTGCACCCTCATGTGACAAATAATACATAGTTTCCTAGAGGATTAAAAATGAGGTTGGGGATTTTAGGAAACGGTAGAGAAGCCTTGTTATGCTAGACAGATTTGCAGTTTACACCATACGGGTGCTTTTGGCTAGCCTTCCCAAATAAGAATTGTGGAGATTTAGAGTTGAGAATTATGGGAATGAATTAGGGCTATGTGTAGCTTTAGGAATAGGGTAATACTTGGATTATAGCAAGGTGGAAAAGGGAGTAGTTAGAGTAAGATTTAGGTGGTTGATTAAGGATATAAACATGGTACATCATCGACGACAGTTATTCAAATGTAACTAAAGCATTTGGGTGAACTGCCATAGAGAAGTCAATTGAAATCATACACACAGAAATGCAAAAGAAGGGAAAATATCATTTGGCTAGAGACAGTAAGAACTAAGAACATGTCTATTGTAAACGGGCCTGAACAGAAGTGGGATAGTGTTTTAGAAGGCCTCCAGCTATCTGGGAGTTCCTGTAGTAGCATATAAACTTTTCGTAGTTTTGAGTTGATTTTAACCGAAGTGAATCTCCGTGACATTGATGTCTCAAAAGAGATGTGGGTGAAAGGTTTATCAACCTCATTCTTTCTGTGTGGTATCTTCTACTAGATATGATTAGCCTTTAGCCAGATTATTATGAGCAATTTTAACTTTTAACAAGCTGGATAAATTGCTGTTTCTGTATCGTGTTCCACTTTCTTATTTGGGCGCTCTCTCTCACTGTGCCACTACACTCCTATCCCCCATTTGAGATTTTATTTATCTAAAATTCCTGGTAATCTCATATTGAAACCACTTTTGAAATTATGAAAGAATGAAATGATTCAGATATGCACTGGAATAAGTTTCCTCATTGTTGCCCTTTTAGCAAAATCTATTGTTGGGGTTATCTATGTTTCCTTTTTATCTTAATCCGAGGACATCTTGTCCTTGCTATTTGTATCGGAGGTGGACCTTTATTTCGCTTGCATGCTTTTGTCCACCATTCTCCGGTCCATGGCCTGATGTTCTTAAATTAAATTCCATGTCTTCAATTCTTACAGGTGTAGGCATGAGTTCTGTTATTCATGCGGTGCTGAATACAGGAATGGCCAACAGACTTGTCAGTGTGCCTTTTGGGATGATAACAATTCCGAGGACTTGGTTTCTCACTCAGTTCAAGAATCAGAACAATGGGCATGGGAGGCTTTCAATTCACTCCCTATGATCATGGATGGATACTCAGACCAAGAGAAGTCACAACTGGCACTTATCCAGAGATTCCTCTCTGGGGGTTTCAGTCTGAGTGACCATAATCCGTGCCAGTCTCCACCTCGTTGTACAGACTCATACGTGGATACCATGAAGGATCTTCATCAGCTCCCATGGCTCGAGAGGTTCGTTTCTGTTATAAGTGACAATTACTACGAAGACTTCATCCAGTGAAGCAAATATACGAGTATGCAGAACTTGGGTAACTAGTTATTTGGCTTTCCTTTCCAGCAGCTGCATGTGACGGAGGTAGAAGTGTTTCTCACACTCACCACTTCGTTATCATTTACTTGGGAATGTGCAAACTTGCACTTCTATTCCATGTACTCTTAATTACTGCACACTACATATATGCCCTGAACTCAGGTCATATGACTGAGAGAAGTGAAATACATTCTTCTTAAGAGAGAAGGGTTGAATAGATAGAAAAAGCAATTGATTATGAAGTCAATTAAAGGAGATTAAGGGAAACAAATCTTGTCATTTTATTTATGCTTTGTTTGTACTTGCTCTTACGACCTCTATTGTCCTTTTCTTCTTGTTCTTGGGTGTGTAGAGTTGGCTTATTGACCTTCTATTTTGAAACATCATTTAGATAGATGTTTCCTTTAACCAATACTTTTTTTAACGGATGACATACCACCGGACTTCCCTATTTTGAATAGTCAAGTTGAGCATAAACTCAGGCTGAACATGATGCGCACGCAACTGCTTATAGATAAGTTGGGTTGTGGTCTAGCACGAAACCTAATGGAGATAAATCCCACCAGGGATCGTACCATGAAACCGATAACCAATTGGGTTATCCCAGTTTGGTTTCCTTTAAACGACACATTTTCTGATGATTTTGGAATTTAATTCTCACACATTCGGCTGCCCTTTTCGGTTGCATTCAATTCGATATCGTAGCCAAGAGAAGAGAGGCAATCATGTGGTTGTATTGATGCTCAACTCAACTCAATGAGGCATCCAGTTCTAGTGCAAGTTTCTTACCAAGATTTAGTCTCATTGACACTAATTATTTACAAAAACAAATTCTGTCCATCTCAAAGCACAACTTTCTCAATGGTCTCTTTCTTTGTCCAGCTTTTCACTACTACAACATAAAATTATTCTCATATGAGCTTACCTACTACCAATTACATGCCTTTTGGCACTAGAAGTTCCTCACATGGGCTTACCTACTATCATTTTTGGATTGGAGATGTTGAATTTGGAGGGTATAAGCAAGAAGCAACTTGACTCAGCATCCAAGTTTCTTAAAGTATGGACCAACAAAAGTCTATTTGTGGCCCCACAGATAGTCCTAGTCCCACAATATGGGAACTTAATTCCTTGGTTGTTATGTAGGGTTAATCTTAGGCTTATATGTGGACTCGATCTTAGGGATTGACTTTTAATTGCAAGTGAAGAAGAGAAGCCAGCAAGATCCTATTGTGGCGATATGTTCGTAACTAAAAATAACATTTACCCGTCATATGGCATGACGGAAACCTAGCTGCTAGCCCAAGGCTTTCCAATTGAGCTTGCAAACACGTAGGCCTATGTAAGGCGACTTGATTTTGAAGTGAGAAAGGCCCACTCTTTAATCTGCTAGCTTTTCAAATTGGGCCAAGCCCAATTTGTCATCTCCCCTTATGTGAGTCTTGACGTCAAGCCCAATCCAAACTGTTTTGCTTTTGAGAGTTCAAATCACATAGTTAAAAAAAAAAAAGAGGACTTTTGGTGATTGTTGAGTCTAGGGCATCATTCAACACCTTTGATCATGAATTTTAAAATACAAAATTTTCAGTTGGCACTTTTAAATTAATACCCTTTTTTTTAGTAATTGAGAATAGTAACATACAAAAGTGTCATTTGGATATCTGGGTGCACATAAATTTCACATCTAACGACAATGTAAATTGAGTTAAAATACAATGTGTGGCCACAAATGTATAAATCCCCCGAAATTCACATGCATTAAAAATCAGATAAATTCATATATTTTGTAGACCTCATCTTTCTTAACAAACACGCCCTTGTCTGCTTTAAAAAATCAGAACATTTATTTTTTGAAAGAAAAGACATATAAGACTTTGTTTGGTCTTACGTACCAATCCAACAATTAATAAAAGTGACGCCACCATTTGCGTAAGCAGAGCCCAGCTACGGCCGTCGACGCCAGCACCACCGTCACTAAAACGACTACATCATCTTCCTAACGACTTTCCTTGCCCTTTCGGACCCGTGCTTCATAATTCACAAAATCAATTAATTACCCAAAAAAGATCTCTCTCTCTCTCTCTCTCTCTCTCTCTGTGTTTGTGTGCTTGGTGGGTGTGTCTGTGACTTTGATTGCGAAAACTGAAGTTTCGTTATTACGAATTCGGGACGTCCTCTTCTCATGATTGCAGGCCGTACAACCTTTTATTTGGCTTCTGCTTGACATGCCCTTCTTTTCTCATGCGGCGTTAGATCCGATCCGTTGCTGTGTTTCCGGTGGATTTGGGTGTTACTGCAATAACAAGTTATTGGTTCTTCTGTGGTTCGTGTATTGATTTTCTGGGTTGGTACTGTTTTTTGGTATTACTGTTATTATGCTGCTTAGATTCTCATGGAAATTCAGGCAGTTGCATTTCTTGGCCTTGCTCCATCATTTCTTTGGTTCTTCTACTGCTATAGGAGAAATAATGGTGAAAATTGATTCATCTTGCAGCTCTTCGTTTATAGATTCCTTGCTCTGACTCTGCCATACTTTTTCAATAGTAACCGATAATCTTCTTTAAGGGGACTCCTTATTGGAGTTGTGTATTATCGTCCTGTATACTTCATTTCTGATACCCAAGTGTTTGAGTTATGAATAATCTTCGTTAGTAGAAGAACTTTTTATTTTTCAGTGTTACCGATCACACTGTTCTATTCTAAACAAAATCAGATTGTCCTTCCCCGATTCAGTTTGTTTGATATGTATAATAGTACATATTTTCAATGTTAGTTTCCTTCCTTTAGGTCCTTCTGATTTTCCTATTGTTAGGATGCTTGTATACGTAGCTCTCAACTCTTGATACTATTATGTATATGCGGGATATATGATACTGAAGTTTTTGGGAGTAGACATGGCTATTTCATCTGAACCATCATCCTCTTTGAGCTTTACAAGTTCAACATCATCCTCTTTTACCTTAGAACTAATATTACTTTTTACAGTAAAGGATATCTGAGGACCATAGAAAAGGATGTTATTAACTGCCCTGGTGTAGAGTGGTTCATAAGAACTAAATGTGCAATATGATTGATTATGAATCTTTCATTAGTACTGTGGAAGGCCATTTTTCTGTGTACATTGTGGTTGGAAGAAGCAAAGGGTCTTGGGCCTATTCTCTCATGTGTCAAACTGCATCATAAATTTGCATTATACCAAGAAAAGGCATTACTAATTAGATGCTACATGTATTTACAGAGACGCCTTCTTAACTTTGTTGGAAAGGCTCTGGTGGATGATGTTATCCCAATTCTTTTGGTTGCTTTCCATTGTCAATCAAGTCAGCTTCGTACTCAGTGTGTTGATAGAGTAGCAAGATCAAATCTTGATATCATCTCCATTGAGAAAGAGCTTCCTTATGAAGTTGTGGAAGAAATCAAACTGATTCGCCGCAACTCGGTATCTGCAGAACAAAATACAGAAGCTGTTGACCCCTTGCATGAAAAGAGAATTAGGAAAATACACAAGGCGTTAGACTCGGATGATGTTGAACTTGTAAAGCTCCTTCTTACTGAGTCTGATGTAACTTTAGATGATGCCAATGCTCTCCATTATGCTGCTGCATACTGTGACCCCAAAATTGTAACGGAGGTGCTCAGCCTGGGTTTGGCTGATGTCAACTTTCGCAATTCTCGAGGTTATACAGTTCTCCATGTTGCTGCAATGCGTAGAGAGCCATCAGTGATTGTGTCCCTTTTGAACAAAGGGGCTTCTGCTGTAGAATCAACATCAGATGGGCAAAGCGCTGTTAGCATTTGCCGAAGGTTAACAAGGCCAAAAGATTATCATGCAAAAACAGCACAGGGTCAGGAAGCAAATAAAGACAGGCTATGTATTGATGTTTTAGAGAGAGAAATCCGGAGAAATCCATTGGCTGGGGATGTAACTATCGATTCCCAAATAGGGGACGAGGATCTGCACGTGAAGCTTTTTTACCTAGAAAATAGAGGTATAATATGCTGAACATTATTTGGGCTTGATCTCAATGGAATTTCACATTTGCAAATGCCAAGTCTCCCATTATGAAATTAATTTGTAATTTGAATGTGCCTTGGCCTACTGTTTAGTTGTGGTTCTTATTGATTCTGATACGTATCTTTTATGCCTTATTTAGAATGGTTGGATGATATTTGTGTTGTTCTTTACAGTGGCATTTGCACGATTATTTTTCCCTGCTGAAGCCAAGGTGGCCATGGACATTGCAAATGCTGAGACAACCTCTGAGTTTGTCGATCTTGCTTCATCAAAAGGTTCAAGAGGGGAGTTAAGGGAGGTCGACCTAAATGAGACCCCTATAATGCGCAACAAAAGACTTCTAACTCGCTTGATAGCCCTCATGAAAACAGGTAATACCTTTTCTCTGATCTTGATTACAAGGTAGATTTTCTCAAAAAATTTTGTGGTGTGTAGATAAGTCATTTTTACCATATTCCTCTCTTAATAGGTTAAAATGATTTATATCCTCAAATGACTGACTTTTCATTGTTACCATTACTCTCTATTAACCTATCTTGTTGCCATGATGGCAGTGGAGACGGGTCGGCGCTATTTCCCTAATTGCTCAGAGGTGCTTGATAAATTCATAGAGGATGACCTTCCTGACCTGTTTCACCTCGAAAAGGGCACCACAGATGAGCAGCATATCAAGAAGTCATGCTTCATGGAGCTTAAGGATGATGTCCAAAAGGCTTTTGATAAGGACAAGGCTGAAATTAGACGCACTGGGTTGTCGCCCTCTTCATCATCTTCTTCTTTAAAAGATGGTCTCACCAAAAAGTTTCGGAAATTGTGAAGTTTTGTAAACTATGTCTATGCCTGGCATTTAGTTCAAATTTTTTGGTGTAGAAATCCTCTCTGACAGTCTGCCTGCTCTACTCCGCTCTTCTGGACAGCTTTATTGTGGACGGAAGTCCCTTTGTAAACTATGTGGAAGTTGTAGCGAGGAGCTCTTAATGCTTTGAGAATTATAGGATATCAGATGATAGCCGTAAAGGACATTGACAAAGTCAAGTTGCAAGTTGTTCATTCACATTTCATATTTTTGTACCTCATTCCACTGTGAATTGGAAGTAATTATGCAACATATTGACAAGTTGGATTTCTGCATGGTCATACTATTACCAAATTATGCACATTTTCTTACTGAGTTAACTTGGATAACCATTCTGGGGGTAGCCAATTCGATACAACCATTGAAGGAACGAGCTTTTCATTTTTATCTTGGGCTCTATGTTGCCTAATTTGGTCTGAAAGTGGCTGCCGGATTTGCTGCTGGAAAATGACGCGCAAACATTGCAGGTCAAATCGGAATCTTTTCTGCTTGAGTACTAAAACGGAAGATGGTTCCTTTACTGGAGTGAAGGAATCTTGAACAGGACCTAAAAGAGGAGGAATTAATTACTGGAGAGATTTAGCTTGAATTTTAGTCCCAAAAAAGTGGGTTGCTTTATTCCCTAATCGTTCAATAGGACCACAGCATATCCAAGGGGAGGCATAATGTGCATCAGTAACCGGCGACTGATTGCAACACTTATGAGCCAGTGTTTTTTTTTTAAAAAAAAGTAGAACCAACCTAGGGAGATAACGCAAGGTAACAATAGAACAAGCAAGTATGAGCAAGGCCATTTCTCAAATTAACACCTATGAGATTGAACTCACGACCTCTCGTTTGCGCTAAGAGTTATCACGATCAAGTTCACCATCTCATCCAACTACTCGTTGTTCAGATTCCTCTATAGTAGATACTTATGAGGGGAATGCCACACAATTTGCATTGCTGAACAATCAACGTAAAACAAACTAACTAACGGCACTATTTCAAAATAGTAATAAGTCTGCGAGCACAGCTCATTCTCATCTCAAGAACAATGTTTGAATGTTTAGTTGAACTCTTGAAAGATTATTCCAAGCGACAAGCAAATACTGTCTTTTGCTGATAGCAATTGTTAAACAAACAAACTGATGACATTTTCAAGATGCCTGAACTCTTTTTTTAGTCTGATCACAAGTGCTCAATACATCTTTAAACTTCTACAAGACACCATTTCCCAATCAGAGTTGGGGGGCCATACAAAACTCAGAACCATACACCTTTCTCTCTGAATAGACACAGCATCATGCATATGGATATCAAACAGTTCTAAATAATCTCTTTCGAGCTTACAAGGATCAAGTAGCATAAAGGATAAAATCGCTGAACCAAATAAGCGTGATAAGAAAATACATAGGAAAGAGATCAATCAAGATTAATGCACGAACTGCATGAGAGTCCTACGCATAAAAAGAGAAAAAAGAAGAGAAAATCATTGTAACTAACATAACAAGTAGTTTTAAAATTCTCGATATTCATTGATGTAGCCGAACTCGTGGAAGTAAAAATTACATCCCCTAGGCTTTGCCCAAAAGTGACTCCAGATTGTAGGAGTCAGACAGGAGCAAACTATAAGCTTGATGTGAAGGCTCCGCAAAACAAAACAAAAACAAATACTCTCTTTCCATGTCTAAAGCAGACTCTATCAAAAACTTCCCCAACCATAAGTTCATTTTCGACACATTAGAAACATCATAACACGTGTTAGTATGGAAAAATATATATATACTTTAGATACCTTAGTACTGCAAGCTCAGCAAGTAATAAACACAACCTTTATAAGAAATAATGATGAAGTTCAGTTTAGCCATTAAAGAATTGATCACAAGAAGAACACATAATTTCATATTGTTAGAAAATTAAATTAATTGCAAATAAATGTGCAAAAAATGGACTAGTAGAACCACATCTATATAATACGAGGATAGATTAGCCTTAGCTTGCAGTTGATGATTTCTTCAAGCTTTCCCACATGGCTGGGCCTTCTGGATGTACATTTACAAAATATTTTACAAACCGTGCATCTGAACATGCGAGAAGGGTGCTCAAGGATAACATGGGCTTTGCTACACCTCTCTCCCTTAGCCAAACATACATTGAAAACCTATGCTTAATCCTCTCTAGATCATAACATAAGTAGGCTGGAAAAGCCACCACAGACTCAAGTGGGTAATTTAAACATTTTGTTAAGCAATCAATCTTCTTCTCCACTACTTCTTTGCTCTGGTTAAGAACCATTGGAGCCTGTTTAATTATGCTAGACACAACATTGAAGTCCAAACCGGCTTGAACCAAGTAATCAAACCTCTCCTGTAACTGATCAGCTCTGCCTCTGAACTGTTTTAAAGCTTTCATCATCTCATCCGAATTCTCGACATACCCCAATCTCAACAAAAAATCTGTTTTTTCCATACGCTTTCTTGGATCTTGGGAGCCTACCTGCTCATTTCTTTTGACTTTTGATTTAGACGCTAAACTGAACAGCTTCAATGAGTCTCCCTTTATAATTTCGCATAAACCATCTTTCCCAACTTTCAGTTCTTTACAAACAGTTTTTGGTCCTTTCAAGGAACACGAAAACACAAGTTCTGTATGGATTGATACAATGCTTGCAACGTCTTCTGCTGTCATTCCAATGTAAAACAGGAAATATATTGCATGCAAAAGATTTTTGGCAAATCTTTCCAGCAATAGTTTTGGGTTTTGTATGAATAAAGAATAAACTTCATCCATTTTGAGACCCAACTTGACCAGCCGGCCAAACAATATATAAATCTTCTTCCCCGAACCTTCAAACACTAGTGCCGGGTTGTTTTTAAGCAAATCAAGTAACTGATCTTCACGGTAACCAACTTTCTCAAGGAAATCCAGGGTATCAAGAATTCTCCTCCAATTATATGTGCATTTACCAGTTAAATATCCCCCAATCCAGTCATTTCTCAACTTTAATTTCTTCAAAATTTCAAGAACTTGAACAAAATTAGTGTCGATACCACCAACCAAAACTGATGGACAACAACTGACCAGCTTTATAACTGTGCTTTTGCTTAAGTCCAAATTTTCATAACTCTGAAGTTTCAAAGCCAGAACCCCATAATCATGTCCAAAGATCTCTTTTGCTTCCTTGTACATCCTACCAATTCTACCACGAGGAATCCCATAATTGCATAAAATATGAACATTCTCAAGCATAAGGTGATCATCATTCAAATACATCAAGTTCCGTGGAAGAAGAGAAGGGAGCTCAGATGGGCTCAAACCCAAACTCTCAAAGAACGGCTCAAACTCATTGATAGGATTGTACCTTAAAAATTTGGTTAAGGATCTTACAACATCTTTCTCACTGTCAATCTTGGATAGCAAGTCTTGAATGAAACGAGGGGAGTTCTTGCTGATATGCTCAGCATCAGTGAAACTATAGCTCCTAGTACAATGCAGGTAATCAAAGAGCACATCTTGAGCCTCAGTTTTAGCAACCCGAGATACACGGCTAGCAAAAAGTGGACTTGGTGGCCGAGTTGACTTAAAGCATGAGATTTTTGAATCAAGGGTATGTCCTGTGCCGCCAAAGCCTCGAACTTGAAGGGAAACTGGATATAGGTTTTGCATATCACGGGCCCTTAGGTAAATAACAGGAGATACAACAACAAGATGGTGGAGTTGTGTAATCATTTCATAGAATCTCGAGACCCTTTTGTGGATTCTGGTTATTATCATGGCAACCAAAGAGAGAGATGAACTGGGTAATTTCAGCTAATAACATTTATCGGACAGAGTGAGAAGTTACATAATCCTACTCGAAAGCAATTTTCAGTTTAGAAAAATCGTGGGTAAATCAAATATATGCAGAGACAGCTAATGAAATCAAACACAGCGTGAGCTGAAAAATGAGAAGTGGCGGAGCATATCACCTGGAATTTGGACAATCACAACCAATTCAGGAACTGAACTAATGGAGTCTCGCGAGTTTTGGGAGCATCTGAAGTACACAGCCAGGGACTGATTGGAAAAGGTTGAATTTTTTCTGAGAATTTTGAGAAACACAAAACAATGAATGGCCAAAACACCAAAACCCAACGGAAAGAAAGGTTTTTGAGACCGAGGCAGCGTGTGGCGTTTCTGGAGGAGGGAGATAGAAGAGGATGGGCCTACTTGAAACATGAAGGCTGCGCTTATACCTTGCCTCGGCAGGTTAAGAGAAGGGGATTAGGGGTTTTTAACTATTTTTACATGCCAAACATGCCCTAAGCGAATATGTAAAAAAAAAAGAAAAGAAATTGCTCCAAGTGAATATAAATAGAGATGCTTAGGTTGACGATTGGTTGGGTTTTTGTGTGCATAAAATTCAATTTCAAATAGACTTATTTCTCAATAGTATTTAAAAAAAAACTTTTTCTTCTGCACGTTTAGTTTATAAAGTGGGAACATTTTTTTTTTATAATCTTGATATTTAACTATTTAGCTAATTCACCAAACAAACAAAAAGTGTTAATGAAATTGCATAATTTGCATTATCATTTGCCAATCTCTCATGGAGACCCAAATCATCCAACCATTAAGGGAGCAGGGAGATTCACAATTTAGCATTAGTCTAATGGTTATATTGTCGGGTATAGAGGTAACAGATCTCTTAGGTCGAGCATTTTAGCCAATAAAAAATAATTCTTTGGGATTTATACGTTTTGTAAGCGAAGTGTCAATAACACGAGCTACTTCTTGAGAAGGGTTAAGAGTCTCATTTTATACCTCAGCCCACTCTTATTTGCACACTAAATTTTTTTTCTCAACTAAATTAGTCATCCCTTGTGTCCAGCGTGAACATTCCGAGTTTAAAATTGGCCAAAGAGCTATTAAGTGGCCTTTGGGTTGCGTTAATAAAAAGAAACTCGCCAACCAAACGTAAAAGAAACGGCACACGGCACACGGCACACGGCACACGGCACACGGCACACGGCACACGTAATGCACTGCTCTCTCACTAACACTCTCTCTCCCCCTTACTGTATTCAGTTACAGATTCCTATCTAGCCGTGTATTTCATGATGCTTACGTTTCGATTAACTTCTCTATTGGTGTCTCCTTAAATACCCCTTCGGTCATTGTCAGTTTTCTATTGATTCTCAACCTTCGCTGTATCTGGTTTTTATTGATTGGATTTACCTTATTTGCTCCGAATACCCAAATCGAGTAATTGTATTGATTGCGGTTCTATATCTCCTTATTAAGTGTTCTCCATTACTCCTAATCCTAAATACCCACTAGCTATTTGCTCTTGATTTGGGGATTTAGAGTGGTGCATTTTGCATCCATTTGCGCGTATTCACCTCTGCTTTCCCGGAGAACCGGTCAGTCGTTGCCCTTGTTTAGAGGGGTTTTTGTGATTTCTGTGTCACGATGTGGGCATTGACGCTTAAGGTAAGCTATTCGATTAGATTTTTGAAAGTTCTTTACTTTATACACATTCGTGCCTTCTATTATAATTTGGGGTGTAGTGTGTGTGTTGATTTATTTACGTTTGATGGGGTGCATTTTAATATTTTTTGTTTATTTTGGTTTTTGGCAATTGCATACAGATAATCATTTGGTTCTCCTGTTAGGAGTTGGACATTTTTTTGTCAGTTGCAAAGGATTTCCACCGTAGTGCTTCTTTAGTTTTGTGCTGCTAGCTGCAGTTAACTAATTGTAGCTTGATCTTACTTCCCACGGTTCTTTATTGGGGATCTGATCTCATTAATATAGTTTGATCATATGCTTTTCTTGTGATGTAATGGAAGCATTTGTTAGGAACATATGTCGTTCTCCTCCTGAGAGGGATTCATAAACTTTTTGCTGTTACTAAGAAAACTCACTGAAGGTTGAGGAAGCTCTGCAAAAACTGTTGGTTCTTTGCCGGACCGATTTCTTGATTCTCGCTTTGCATTTTTGATTGCTGTTAGCTTTGTGCTACTTTGGCATGATTGGGTGTAGCTTTCTGCCCCCGTGCTGGTCATGCACAAGTAAGCAGATTTCTCGGAAAGAAAACTTTGCCAGTGACAACTATCACAGTGGTCATTTTTGCATGTCATTCACCTCTTTGGTTTTACCAATCATTTTGCCAAAGTTTTTCTCTTTTTGATAGTCCCACATTCTATACTGCATTTCATTGCGCAGCGCACCACAGACCTATAGAATATCCCCTTTAATTTCAAGTGTACTGTTCAAAAACTTGTCTTTTGTGGCATTAAGGTGTCTTTTTTTTTCTTGTCACTAACTTCCAGTTCTTATTTTGAAGGCTATGGAAAGAGCAAAATGAAGAGGTGAAAAGAGGAGTACTGAACGAAAATTGAGATATGCTGTTTGTGGTGTAACAATTACATTAGGATGTCAGTTCCCCAAAAGACTGTTGTGGCTTTCAAGTCTTACCAAAATCAGGCTGAGGTGCTGGTTAAGAAATACTTATTTGCAGATCCTTTCATTCCATACACTTCAATCCTTGGTGGCTTACTTGCTTGCAAAGTGGTATAGTATATCTTTCCTCTTTGATATTTGAATTATATGTGTTGTATTATTGGCTGGACTAAGCTATTTTCGCTTTTATTTGTTATTGTTGGGTATCTTATCATGCATGTATATCTCGTCGTGCATGTGTATCATGTATCAGCCTAAACAGGCTTATTGCTGCTTTTCTCTTATTTTCATGAGGATTCCTCACTCTTGCAGGTCTATGATCTCACACAGTTAATCAGCACATTCTACTTCAAGACTTATTCTAGTCTCACAAAAATCCAGCGAATTGAGTGGAACAATCGGTGTGTGTGTGTTCCAGTTTTTGTCTTTCTTTTTCAATTCTTTTCTCTTCTAAAATCTCTGTGCATATCATTTTGTTGAACCATCTAACTTTGGCAGCAGAAATGCACATCTTATTTTCTTACTGCAATTTCCATATCTATGTCAACAATTGATCAATGCCTTAATCTTTGGCAGTGGTATATCTACAGCTCACGCGATTTTCATTACAACCATGTCCTTGTACTTCGTGTTCTGGTCAGATCTCTTTTCTGACAGACAGCATTTTGGTCTTGTTACCTTCCGAAGTTCACCTCTCTCGGCTTTTGGCTTGGGGGTAGGTGTTTGTTACACTTTTCTTTCTTTTTTTTTTCCTCACTCCTGTTTTTATCTTTAATATCTGGCTTACTTGTGTTACTTTTGGCTTGGATAGGTGTTACATTTCTTTTCTTTTTTGTTCATCTCTCAATTTTTATCTTTGAGAAACAAAATTTTTCAGGGGAACAGCAGCTTCCTCATCAACATAATAGCTATGCATAAGAAATCAAGGCAATCAACATTTTACTTCCTGTATGTTATATGTTGGTAGGAGCGTAATAGGCTAGACTTCCTCATCTCTGGCTTTTGTGATGCTGTTTCTACTTCCTATTGACTGTTGCATCATCCTTTCTTTGTGTTAATCTATATTACTTGTTCGAAAGAAGTGCTTATGGTGAAGTTTGTATAATTTTTACAGGTTTCGGTGGGGTACTTCTTTGCAGATCTTGGAGTGATTTTTTGGCTATATCCTTCCTTGGGTGGAATGGAGTATGTAAGTCTGTCCTCTGAAACGGGAGGCAATAAGAATCGCATAATTTAGCCCTTTATTTTGAAAATAAGTTGTATAAAACTATTTCCTGACATTATCTTTTGTAAAAGTATGCTATTTTTGTATTATGGAAATCTTAAAGCATAGTTGGCTGTAAAAAAACTTTACAGGAAATGTGTACATAAAGCCCCAGTTTTAAGCTGGCATTTGCCTTGTCAAAGACTTGAAGTTCTACTTGGTTTCAGGTCATCCATCACTCTCTTTCCGGAATATCTGTAGCATATTCTATGTTTTCTGGAGAAGGGCAGCTTTACACATATATGGTCCTCATCTCTGAGGTGACAACCCCAGTGATAAATATGAGATGGTAAGTATTTCACGAAATCTATTTGGGGCTTGAGGTTCTGATTTAATACATCTCTTGGTTCTCATGTAGGTATCTTGATACTGCTGGTATGAAGAGGTCCAATGCATATCTCATTAATGGTGTTTTGATATTTTTTCTTTGGCTGGTAAGTTTGAGTCCTATAGATTTTTATCGGAACACGGTTAAAGTGATGTTCCTCCTCCCCTCTCTCTAGGTCTATTGAAGAAAGAAAATCATTTGTGATGATCGTTCATATTTGTCATAAATCATTAGTTGATACTTTTCAGCTTTGAAAAACAGAGTACTTTTCTCATGTTTTAGAAACAACTTTGAATTCTTGGCTACTTTTGGGATGATTTGAGTACCAAAAACACTATGTTTCTGTTTTGAATACGGAATTATACTCTTTAAGTTCTAACTTATTACATTTATAATTGATTCTTACTGAATAAATAATTACAATGCAGATTGCAAGAATCCTGCTCTTCCTTTACTTGTTTAACCATGTCTACCGGCACTATGATCAGGTGATTCCGACTCCCTAATAATGTGTCTTTTCTGAGTTTGATTCCTGAAAATAGGCACTACTGGCACTATTACATTATTCGATGTGATTGAAGACTGATTTGTACAAAATTTAACTAGTCTTGTTTTCCCCACTCGGGTACATTTCATGATGTGTTTTGCAAGATTTTCTAAACTCTTCCATCTTCTTTTAATATGTTATTTTCCTTTTCCTGCAAGGATTTTACATTTTGGTGATGTTTTACCAACTTCTTCCGAGGACTCATCGTAATGTGCCTTTATATTATTGATACAACAGACTGACCAGGAGAGTTTTGTGTGATTGGATTTGCAGGTCATGCAGTTGCACATCATGGGTTATCTCTTGGTTTTTGTGGTTCCTACAGCACTAGCTATTCTGAACTTAATGTGGTTTGGGAGGATTTTGAAGGGCTTAAAGAAAACACTGGCGAAGAAGCAGTGATGCACATGAAACAGACAAGGTGGCAATTAACATTTCCCTCTAATACTGGATACAAGTTTCCATTTCATCCTCCCCTTCCGCTCACTCTATAAACAATAGAATGACAAAAAGAAGAAACTGTCAGTGATATGATTTGTAGAGGAATCTGCTGATGTATATGATCCACTTAACTCGAAATTTCAGCATCAAATTTTATCCTACTCTTGCACAGAGTTTCTTACAATCATATAAAAGGTACTCTCTCTGTGGGCTTGTGTTCATTTTATGTTCTGGTGATTTCTGCAGTGGATATGGTGTCCGATTAGAATATATGTCAAGGTGGGGCAGTCATATTTGATGCCATAAAACTTTCTCTCTGTTGCAATTTTTTCACAGTGACTTGGTGTTCATGGAGGCAGCAGCAATTGCGGCTGATTTTTTCCTCTTAATAATATGTGGGATCAACTATAGCAGAAGTTGTCTGCACATTGCCATTGCCATAGGAGGGCATTAAGAACATATATGTTTTACAGATCAAACGTTGAAAAATCATCAAACCGTGTGGAAAAGACGCAGGGCAGTACATTAATCTTTGAAGGTTGTGATAGATATTTATCTATCTAAATATCAATTATCAGCCAATATCCCAACTACCATCGGAGACCAGAAAGATCTGTTAAATCTTTCGTTAGCATGTAATTAATAAGTTAGAAAGGCCTCATCCCTGAGTCATATGGTGACTTGATAAGCTTGGAAATATTGGGACCTGTCCAATAACAGCCTCTCTGGAGTCACGGCAAAGAGTTGACCAGTGTTGTAGATTTGGATCCCACCCATCACCGTCTCATTAGTTATTTCGGTGGGATCAGGTTAGATGATATTTCGCCCAAGCCCAACTTAGTTCTGCATACATTACCCCATCAAACAACCATTCAAAATCAATAGCCACATCACCACCTACTAAAATACAAGTTTTTCAATTGTTGGGCCCATTAGACTCATTTTGTAATCCATTCAAAATCGATAGCCACATCACCACCTACTAAAATACAAGTTTTTCAATTGTTGGGCCTATTAGACTCATTTTGTAATCGGAGGATTTTGATTTAGAAAGAGTCGAAATCAACGTAGAAGACGAGCTCCATCGAGTAATCAACGAACAACTTCGCAATCAAGTCCCACTCCTGTCACTAGTCCATCGCGACACTAGAGGAGAGGAAGAGAAAGATGCGACATTGAAATGAGTGGGTTTTACAAAACTATTTCTGAAAAATGAGATTTTTTTTAGGTTTTAATTTTTTAAAAGTGACGGAGAGTGTGCCCCGTTAGATAAATGAGAGTTGTTTGCCATATGAGAATGAGCTCATTTTGTATATTTTTCCTGATTTAATTGGTTTAGGTACACCACATCAACATCTGATGATTAGACTCTCTTTGTAAATATGTCAGTCTTTTCCCGATTTTTCTATTGACTTTGTGAATCTATTGTTGACTTTGTAAATAAGTTACTCATTTTTTTCTCAAGTCAATAAAAAAAAATTTGCAATTAATTTTCCCTGAAGTTTCTCTCTCTAAGTTCAACAGACAAAGACGAGGGCAAACGATGAGAAATTAAGCAATTAAAGTACAACATTGGATCTAGTTGTAGCATGAAAAACTTTTACTTTGGCTTAGAAATGATAAGAATATTATGCCGGATATTTGTGGCAACAATTTGGTCTTGAATATAAGACCCCATCAAAGAACCATTCAAAATCGATAGCCACACCATCACCCACTAAATTACAAGTTGGACAAGCTTTTTCAATTGTTATACCCATAGACTCACTTTGTAATAGGAGGACTTTGACCGTGAAAGAATAGAAATCGACGAAGAAGACGAGCTCCATCGAGTAATCGACGGAGAAGACAAACAACTTTGCAATTGGGTCCCACTCCTGACACTACTTCATCGCAACATCAGCGATACTGAAATAGACGGGTTCACATAATTATTTTTGAAAATGAGGGTCTTTTTTTAGGTTTTGATTTCTGAAAGTGACGAAGTGTTTGCTCTGTTATTTGTCATGTGGATATGAGTTGTCAAATTTTGTATATTTGTCATGATTTGATCGGTCCAAATACACCACATAAGTATATGTGAGGTGGTGTGCTCGAACCACACAATAATTTCTCGTATACCCACTATCCCCAAAGATTAAAAGAAATCCATATTTTATTTTATTTTTTTGCTCTCCTCCCATTTATAATAATAAAATTAAAAGGCTTGGAAATATTCACCATCCCTGAGTCATATGGTGACTTGGTAAGCTTGGAAATATTCACCATCCCTGAGTCATATATGTTGACTTGATGAGCTTGGAAATATTGGACCTGTCCAATAACAGTCTCTCTGGAGTCATTCCCATGTTCATGGAGTCTCTGTCGTACCTTGTCTATTTGAACGTGTCTTCCTACCAGGGGAACTCGATTCCCTGCCCCGATTGACCTGACCATATATATGTAATTATCAATGGAAATGAATGAAAAAAATATTAAGTCACTCCATATTAAGGCTCATTACTTTGTGGCTCTAATTCATGATTTGCAAAAGGTGGAGACTCTTCAATTAATTGGGTACACCTTGACACTAAACTTGAATCCGTCAAACCTCACAACTAGCCAAACTCCACTAGAATTTCTCCTTATATACTGCAGTTGCCAACTTTTATCTTTTCAAATCACTAGTATTAACTGCAACTATGGATAGTGGTTGTTTCATTCTCTCTTTCACAGTTGCAACGTTGTTTTATGTCTTGGCTGGATCAGTTATTGAAGTTAAAAACATCACCACAGATCAATCTGCCCTTCTGGCCTTGAAAGCTCATATCACTGTCGACGCTCAAAACCTCTTGTCAACAAACTGGTCTACTGCTACCTCTGTTTGCAACTGGATAGGCGTCACTTGCGGAGCTCGCCACCATAGAGTCACTGCCTTGAATCTCTCTAACATGGGTCTTACAGGAACTATCCCCCCTCATATGGGTAACTTATCTTTCCTTTCTAGACTCTCCTTTAAAAATAACAATTTTCACGATTCTTTGCCAACAGAGTTAGCCAGATTGCGTCGGATTCGATACATTAGCTTGTCATACAACAGCTTTAGTGGTGAAATACCATCGTGGCTTGGAGATCTTTCCCAGCTTCAAAACTTGAGATTGTACGGAAACAATTTCATTGGCGGCATCCCAACTTCTCTATGCAACTTGTCAAGGCTAGAGATTTTCAACTTAGGCAACAATAGTCTGCGAGGATCCATACCTGAATCCATTAGTAATCTCCACAACTTGAAGGAGCTATATTTGCAGTATAATGAGCTATCGGGCTCTATTCCCTCCACCATCTTCAACATGTCTTCCTTGCAACTTATGTCTATCTTCAACAATTGGCTTTCGGGGTCAATGCCTCCCATTATCAATATCAACACTTCTTCTTCATTGCAACATCTTGATGTCAATACTAATAATATGTCTGGTCATCTTCCCTTGGATATGTTCTACAATCTACCACAATTAGAAGTGCTCTTCTTGTATGAGAACATGTTCTCTGGAAGGATTCCACCAAGTTTATTTCAGTGCAAACAACTTGTATATCTAGCATTGGACGATAACAATTTCCAAGGAAGCATCCCTGAAGAAATCAGGAATTTGACGAGACTTCAAGGGTTGTATCTTGGCCATAACAACTTCGATGGTATGCCCTCATTCCTCAGTTACCTAATAAAATTGCTCTGACCTTGGTGTACCTACCCGTAAGGACATTCTTGGTGCAATCAAGCATTCACAAGCAAATAATAACTACATTTACTTTTAAAATATACATGTTTCTAATGGCAGCCACCCCTTGCAATCTAATATGATTACAAAGGCTTGTCAGTAATGAGTACTTCAGAAGACGAAGTCACTTTTTTTTTTATATATAAATTTCATTGGACAGACAAAATTCCAGAACGAATAGGTGACTTGAAGAGTTTGAAGTATTTAAGCATACGAGAATGCCACCTAACAGGGTTTATTCCTCTGGTAATTACAAATTTGACCCTATTGGAGGGAATTGAATTTAATGACAACAATTTGTCAGGTATGCATTTGTTTTTTCCGAATAACTCATTTCCCTAATTTTAAGCAAATGTAATGACTTATGTGTGAGCACTATATGTAGGATCTGATATGTTGAACATGTAGCAGGCACCATACCAGCTGAGATTGATAACCTCAATAGGTTACAATTTTTACATTTTGGAGGTAACAGAATCAGTGGCTTCATTCCATCATCAATTTTTAATATCTCAACCATACAAATAATGTATCTAAATTTTAATGACCTCTCTGGGGGGCTTCCAACAAGCACAGGCTTCTGGCTCCCAAGTCTCGAAAAACTTGTGCTCGGAATGAACAAACTCACTGGACCAATCCCCAATTCTATCTCCAACGCTTCTCAACTAACTGTGTTGGAATTGAAAGGCAATGCCTTCTCTGATTTTATTCCCGATTCACTTGGTAATTTAGGAAATTTGAAGCGGCTCGATTTGGGAGACAATCTTTTAACAACTGAGTCTTCATCAGCTGCAGGAATGAGCTTCCTATCATCTTTGACAAACTGCAAACATCTGACCCACTTGACAGTCGAGTATAATTCACTGGATGGAACTCTTCCAATATCTATAGGAAATCTATCTGCTTTGCTGCAATCATTCGATGCAAGTGCATGCAACATTAAGGGTAGCATTCCTAGAGAAATCGGCAACTTAACCAACTTGATATGGTTGGATCTTGCATCCAATAATTTGACAGGAACTATTCCAACCTCGATTAGAACATTAGTGGAGATCCAGCGTTTGTTTCTTGGAAATAATAAACTACGAGGAGCCATCCCTACAGAGTTATGTGGTTTGGAGAAAGTCTCTGAAATATATTTGGGGTTAAATCAGCTCTCTGAACTAATCCCCCAATGCTTAGGTAATCTTAAATTTCTAAACAAACTTAGCCTAAGTTTCAATAGTTTAACAGGGACGATACCCTCAACCCTTTGGAGGTTACAAGATATCTTGGAACTAGACTTGTCTTGGAATTCTCTCAGTGGCTCACTATCACCAGATATTCAAAACTTGAAGGTTATGATCCAACTAGATTTATCCAACAACTACTTGTCTGGAGATGTGCCAAACAGTTTTGCTCCTCTCACTGCTTTACAAAATCTTTATTTATCAAATAATAGATTGCAGGGTTATATTCCCCAATCATTTGGTAACTTGATTAGCTTAGAACTCTTGGATCTATCCAATAACAGTCTCTCTGGAGAAATTCCCAAGTCCCTGGAGAAACTCTTCTATCTCAAGTATTTGAACGTGTCTTTCAATAGACTCGAGGGAGCAATTCCTAATGGAGGGCCATTTCCTAACCTTTTGATTCAGTCATTTGTTGGGAACAAAGCATTATGTGGTGCGCCATGGCTGCAACTCCCATCGTGCAAACCTAGTTCCACTAAAAGATCAAGGAAAGTTGTTTTAGTATATATCCTGACAATTACCGCATCGACCCTCCTCGTTCTAGTCATCCTACTTTTGTTCTTTAGATATCGAAGGAGCAAAAGGACAGTGCCAGCAGCTGATGAAGGTGCATCACCTCTAACAACATGGAGAAGAACTTCCTATCAGGAACTTGTGCGGGCAACAGATGGCTTCGGTGAAAGGAATCTAATAGGCAGAGGAAGTTATGGTTTAGTTTACAAGGGAGTAGTAGCAAATGGGATCAATGTAGCGGTAAAGGTCTTCAACTTACAACTTGAAGGAGCATATCGAAGTTTTGAATCTGAATGCGAGGTAATCAGCAATATACGCCATCGAAACCTTGTGAAAGTCATTAGCTGCTGTTCAAATCCTCTTCATGATTTCAAGGCCATCTTACTAGACTACATGCCCAATGGAAGCTTGGAGAAATGGCTGCATTCTGACACTCATCATTTGGACATTTTGAAGATATTGGAAATTGTGATAAATGTTGCTTCAGCACTGGAGTATCTTCATTATGGTTATTCAACCACAATTGTGCACTGTGATATAAAACCAAGCAATGTGCTGTTGGACGAAAATATGGTTGGGCATTTGAGTGATTTTGGCATTGCCAAGCTCTTAGGGGAAGGACAATCTATGACGTTGACCCAAACCCTCGCGACAATTGGGTATATGGCACCAGGTTGTTTCTAATTCATCTTGTTAGATACTAGATTTTAAACTTCTCTGTCTAATTTCTTTTTGCTGTATGTAGAGTATGGGAGTGGAGGACATATATCCAAAAAAGGTGATGTTTACAGCTACGGAATCCTGCTGATGGAAACAATTACAAGCAAGAAGCCAACAGATGAAATGTTTTCAGGGGACATGAGCTTGAAGCAATTAGTTGGTGATTCACTATTAAATGGCTCAGTCATTGAAATTGTGGATTCCGATTTACTGCATCAAAACGATCTGCATTTTGCGGCAAAGGAGCAATGTGCGGCATCAATCCTGAGTTTGGCAATTAATTGCACCACTGATTCACCTAATGAGAGGATCAGTATGGAAGAGGTAGGAAGCAGACTTGAGAAAATAAAATCTGAGCTTCTTGCAAGTATTGCAAGACGATCAAGGTATCTACCAGGGTAGGAGTCATTCAAGTTCCTGCGATGAAAGCATTAGTAGAATAACCTTCTATGCACAAGTTTGTGAAATTTTCCTCCAACGTTTTCTGTTACACAAAATGGAAAAAAGCAAAGCTCTCTTTTGCTATGCTATGGTTGTTAATATTTATGCAAGAATGTATCCATGAATTTGCAAGAATAAAATTATATTCGACTTACAGTGGCACCTCTTACCTTGACTAGAGATAAAAGTCGGACCATCAATGGAACTTATAACTTCTCGACATTCAGCGCATTAGATAAACTTTGACTGGTCATGCATCAAAGTTGAATTCCTGGACGAAACAAAACTCAATCACGTTACATACTAAACCATGAAAAATAAATCTAAAGAAGACTAAGATAAGGATAAAATAATGGAGATGATTAATCAGCTGGGTTTTGGTCCCGTAGAACATTAATCAGATGGGTGGTAATTCAAAGTTCATATGCATTTTGATAAGTCCAAGCTTCCTTTGACTATGAGATCTTGCAAAATATAGTTTAATTCATATGATTGTGACAATTATGTTAAACAATATATTGTAGAACACAACGCAGACCAGACAAAAGGTCAAATGAAAATGCTTTCTCATTGTCTCTTTACCCTTGAATCATGGAAAATAATTGAAAAAGAAGGTCTCATTTTAGTTTTACAAGTCTGGACACCAGTTGAATTCAAAAGTTATGCAGTCATTCATGTATGTGGCTCAACATTTTCTTCCATAAAAAAGTAGTTATAGTTGAAAGGACATGACAGCTTACTAGAGTTGCTGATAGTTCACATTGTTTGCAGGTGTAATACCAGAGTAATTTGGTAATCTAAAGCTTGAGGTTCTAGGCTTGTCAAGTAAGAGAATGAGTGGTCCCATTCCATCTTCAATCTTCAATATCTCATCATTGAAGCTCCTTTCACTTATTTCTAATCAGCTCTCAGGCAACCTCCCATCGACATTGGCCTCCAGCTTCAAAATATTGAGCAGCTTTACCTTGGTGGGAATGCACTCAGCGGAACAATACCTGAGTCCATCTTTAATGCTTCTATGGCCATGCTCTGTGCCTTGGAGCTGGCCTTTAATTCATTCTCAGGCACCAACCCAGCTCACTTGGTAACTTGAGACTCCTTCAATGGCTCACCCTTGGAATAAATAACTTGACAGCTGACTCTTCTAATTCAGAACTTACCTTTCTCTCTTCCTTCAAATTGCAAGTACTTGAGGAAATTTGTACCGTCAGGAAATCCACTTAATGCAACGTAATCTCTAACTTATGCAATTTCACAAAGCCCAATGAGAGTTTTCCTTGGTATCTTGCATTATCGAGGGAAGCATTCCAGGAGAAATTGGCAACATGAACAACTTAGCATTGTTACACCTGGAAAACAACCAACTTACTGGATTCATTCCTAATTCACTTGGCAGATTGCAGAATCTTCAGGGGTTGTATCTTCAAAACAATGAATTACAAGGAGGCATCCCGACCGAAGCTTGGTTGAATTATATACAAGGACAGTAATAAGCTCAATGGGGCACTGCCAACATGCTTCGATAACCTTACTTCAATGAGAACACTCTCATTGGGCTTCAATTCAATGAGAGTGTTCTCATAACAATTTCCTCTGGTGTCATCCCTAAGTCACTGGAAGCACTTTTGTTCCTCAAGTATAGGAATTTTTCATTCAATAGACTGCAAGGACAAATTCCCACGGGAGGGCTTTGTAATTTATTCCTCACTGTGGTGATGGTTTGGGTGTTTTTTTACAATATTAAATTAATAAGACGACTAAATTATTACAAAAGGAGTAGATAAAATTTAATTATATGAATTGTTATGCATGAATGAGTTCAAGTGCTTACTGCTTACGAAAATTCGGAACATGGTTATTTTATTTATCTTTTTTGTGTGATCAATTTCAGAACATGGTTATTTTCTGTCTGTTTGAAAAAAAATTAGGAAAAGAATTAGAGAGATGGTACAATAATATGTGAGAGTAGGGACTTTGTGAAATTGCATAAGTTAGAGATTTTGTTGGAATTTAAGTATGATGTAATCGAATTATAGTGAATAAAAAATACAGATCAAAGATAGATGAATGAAAGATCAATGAAAATAGTTACATAAATACAGATAGTTCAACCATACAATTATAATGATGTTATTGTTGGTATGGACCGAAAAAATTAGAGCAATATTGTCAAGGTTGAGGAAAAAAGAGTAGGTAAAATTATAGGACAAATGTTTTTGCATGTTTGAAGGAGAAAAGAGAAGATCCAGGTCTTTCCAATTACATTCAACCACTACAAATAAGGTGAACGAGGAGATAAAGTACCACTTCATTTGTTTTGGTAATTTTAAGGAGTCCACCATAAAAGTATATGTATTTTTAAAATGATTGATGGCGGAAATGATTTGTTGTTTTCCTTGAAAGGTTTGTTAAATTACTTTACTTATTGTGTTTGGTTGCGTTCTGAATGCATTCATTTTGAACTTCAAAATTAAGATTGTTTGGTCATGACTTGTTTGTTTCTTTTGCTAGAATTAAGAGTTAGAAAGATGGTTTTTATTAAATTGATAGTGAGATTGGCTGATTTCAGAAATGGCGTTGAGCAAAATATTAGATCAAAGTGTTGGTCATAATTAAACCAAATATTATGTCGATAATAAATTATGAACTAAACATAACATTACTAATGAATAAGTTAGTTAACATTGCATGATAATTTACCTTTTCTATTGATTACAATTCAAATAATTTACCTTTTGTTTTTGTTCTCTTAAACTCTCACAATTAATGCAAAAAAGCACCGAGCTACGGCAACGCCCGTAGCGACGTGCTAGTATATATAATTATCAATGGAAATGAATGAAATAATATTAAGTCACTCCATATTAAGGCTCATTACTTTGTGATGCTAGTTCATGATTTGTACTGATGGGGACTCTTCAATTGATTGGGTACACCTTGACACTAAACTTGAATTCGTCAAACCCGTGTCACTCACGGTTAGTCAAACTCCACTAGAATTGCTCCTTATATAATGTAGTTGTCAACTTTATCATTTCAAATCACTAGTATTAACTGCAGTTATGGATAGTGGTTGCTTCATTCTCTTTCACCATCCCTGAGTCATATGGCGACTTGATAAGCTTGGAAATATTGGACCTGTCCAATCTGGAGTCATTCCCAAGTCCATGGAGGCTCTCTAGTACCTTGTATATTTCAATTTGTCTTCCAGTAAGGAACATAAAACATGTATGGTTTGAAATACTGGAAAATTGTTTTCTAAAAATAGAAAAGCTGTATGTACATATCAACAGCCGACGATTTTGAATTTTTCACAAAACCTCACTTATTAAAGCAACTTTCCGTAGTTGCTGAATTTCAATTTGATTGTGGAATAATATTGAAAAGCCAGAAAGCAGAAGCAAATTTGGTGTACACAGTGCAAAGATATTACAGCCAAAACATGAATTTCAGGTTCAAGAATTGGTGAGACCATAGATTATATGATCATATACATATATCCCAATGAACAAAAAAAAAAAAAAAAAAAAAAAACAGAGAGAAGATAATTTATACTCATATATAAAGAGTAAGCTCTGGAATAAACCCTAACAGAAGAATTATACAACCGAAGAATAAATACCAGACTAACACCGGGTAATATAGAAATATACCCGAATAATAAGGACTCCTCTTATTCAAAAAGCAAGGACAACAAGTGGTTCTGCGTATTGAATATGTTGACTTGGTGATTATGACTGTAGAGTGGAAAAACAAGATGTTGGGTATGCTGCATTAACGTAGTACAGTTTTGGCAGAAAAATTCTATGAATTCTATTTAGTTTGGCAGTTGGTTGGTCACAGATACACATCTTCATCAATGACTTTCACATTTCAAATCCATGCCATAAACAACATATTGCTCATATTAATACAATAAACGCGTGAAGGAAACATATGTGCACTGAATGTCACAAACATGTGGGGAAGGAAAACAGAATGCCTAAACCAATCAGAAATAAAGATCACAAAGTTTCTTGCTTTCATGCACTACTTGTAAATTATCAGAGGTCACTTTCCAGTTAATTCGTGCATCAAGTTGTTTCTTATTCACACCAAAAAAACAATCTACCTACAAACATGCAACACTATTTTTTTCACAGATAAATCTGAGAATAAATGGCTAAGAAAACTTCCAAAACAGAAAAAGAAAATATAAAATATTTAAAAAACACCTCAACCAAAGTCACTTACACTCTCCTTGTAAATGCCAGTCTTTTCCCGGTTCTCTATGGACTTTGTTAATTTGCAGTGTTGCTTCGTTTTGTCAATTTTTCTTTGGTCAATCTCATTTGTATTTCTCCAGACCTGTCTTATTTTTTATTTTTTACAGAACATAAATTATCATTGAAGTCAAGAAATAGAAGGGTTTACGCCTCATGAGCAACTAAAGCAGAAATACAAGTAGGGAATTCTTCTAGCCAAACTCGTAAGTCATATTGCGTCACTCCATTGCCAGTCTGAGGAACATAACCAAAACTAACAGACCCCAACAAAGACTCAAGTTTCCTTATTGCATCAATAAAATGACCAAACTCTGCTACTTGATAATTGCTGAAATTTACATCAGCAATAATGATGGAAAAGTTAGATTCTATACCAAGTTCTTAGAAAACGCTCTCCCAACATATTTGTAAACCCCGTAGAGCAGCAATAATGATGGAAGAGTCAGATTATACCCCAAGTTCTTGGAAACCGCTCTCCCAACATACTTGTAGTACTGCCATAGCTTATGCAATAATGGGTTCATAGTTTGCTTCGATATACTCCGTTAAAGACAAGAAGACTGAGACTTGTCTTATTCAATTCGTCATAAAATTTCACAATCATAGAACCTAGAGTGGTAGAAAATATATAAATTGTCAAAAACTATAGGATTGAAAATCCATCATCAAGACTAAAAAAAATAGAATGTGCTGTAGAAAATTAGGATTTCAGATTTTATCTATTCATTTATCATCCATCAAAAAACTCATGACATTCTAACTAAGAAAAGTTTTTTTCTATCTCATGCTTCATCAAGATGAAATCAATTCATCCCCCAAAAAAATCTTTTTGATTGGATGGAAAAAAATCTCCATACTGGGAGGCTCATTACTTCAAGAGAGAAATTGTGTGGTTCTAGTTCATGATGTTTATTTGTGGGGACTAGGGGTGTACATGGGTTGGGTATAGAGAGGGACCTCATCCGACCCGCATAGGTTCGGGTAAGGGTTCCTTCAACCCTTAACGAACCTCATTTTGGGTTGGGTTGCGTTGGGTTTGAATCCATAAATCAACCGATTAATTTCAATTAATGAATTAAGGATTAGTATAAAAAATTAAGGATTAAAGACGATTAAAGAATTAAGGATTAATATAAAAAAAACTTCATTTTACATTTAATAGTTAATTATGTCACGTAATGTTAAATGGGGTTGGGTCGGATTAAAAAAAAGCACAACCCTCACCCAACCCATTAAGTATGAGTTAGATATATCTAACCCATATTCACATGGGTATGGGATGGGGTTGGGTCGGATATGTGGGTTGGGTCAAGTTTTAAATGGGTTTTGCACATCCCTAGTGGGGACGCTTTAATTAATTGGGTAGACCTTGATGCTAAACTTGAAATTGTCAAAATCTGTCTCACTCATGGCTAGTCAAACTCCACTAGAATTTCTCTTTATATAATGCAGTTGCCAACTTTATCTTTTCAAATCACTAATATTAACTGCAACTATGGATAGTGGTTGTTTCATTCTCTCTTTCACAGTTGCAACGCTGTTTTATTTCTTGGCTGGATCAGCTATTGAAGTTAAAAACATCACCACAGATCAATCTGCCCTTCTAGCCTTGAAAGCTCACATCACTATTGACTCTCAAAAATTCTTGTCAACAAACTGGTCTACTGCAACCTCTGTTTGCACTTGGATTGGCGTCTCTTGTGGAACTCGCCACCATAGAGTCACTACCTTGAATCTTTCTAGCATGGGTCTTACAGGAACTATCCCCCCTCATATTGGACACTTATCCCTCCTTTCTAGGCTCTCATTTCAAAATAACAGTTTTGAAGGCTCTCTACCAACTGAGTTAGCCAGATTGCGTCGGCTTCGATACATTAGCTTGTCATACAACAACTTTAGTGGTGAAATACCATCGTGGCTTGGAGATCTTTCTCAGCTTCGAGACTTGAGATTGTACAACAACAATTTCACTGGCAGCATCCCAACTTCTCTGTACAACTTGTCAAAGCTAGAGATTTTCAACTTAGGTAACAATGGTCTGCGAGGATCAATACCTAAATCCATTGGTAATCTCCATAACTTAAAGGTGCTATATTTGGATCATAATGAGTTGTCAGGCTATATTCCCTCCACCATCTTCAACATGTCTTCTTTGCAACTTCTAGATACCAGCAACAACTGGCTTTCTGGGTCAATGCCTCCCATTATCAATATCAACACTTCTTCATTGCAACATCTTGATGTCAGTACTAATAATATGTCTGGTCATCTTCCCTTAGATATGTTCTACAATCTACCACAATTAGAAGTGCTCTACTTGTATGAGAACATGTTCTCTGGAAGGATTCCACCAAGTTTATTTCAATGCAAACAGCTTGTATATCTAGTATTGGAAGAGAACAATTTCCAAGGAAGCATCCCTGAAGAAATCGGGAATTTGACGAGGCTTCAAGTGTTGTATCTTGGACATAACAACTTCAATGGTATGCCCTCATTCCTCACCTAATTATATACTAGTATACCAACCCACAAGGACATTCTCGCTGCCATCAAACCTTAACGAACAAATAATGAACTAAGAACTATTACTTTTAAATATATCTAACGACAGTCACCCCTTGCAATCTATTTTATTACAAAGGATTGTTACTAATGAGTACTCAGGAGAAGAAATCACTTTTTTTACAGGAAAAATTCCCGGACGGGTGGGTGAATTGAAGAGTTTGGAGTATTTACACATACCAGAATGCCACCTAACAGGGCCAATTCCTCTGGTTATCACGAATTTGACCCTACTGAAGACAATTATATTTTCTTCCAACAATTTGTCAGGTAAGCAGTGGTTTTCTAGGATAACCCATCTCCCTACTTTTAAAAAAGTGTAATGACTTGTGTGTGAGCATTATATTTAGGATCTGATATTTTTTGAACATGTAACAGGCACCATACCTGAGATTGGTAACCTAAAGAGGTTACAAGTTTTATTATTGGATAGTAACAGAATCACTGGCTTCATTCCATCATCAATTTTTAATATCTCAACCTTGCAAGCCATTCATCTAGCTTTTAATGACCTCTCTGGGAGGCTTCCAGCGAGCACAGGCCTCTGGCTTCCAAGTCTTGAATACCTTGCCCTCGCAAGAAACAAACTCACTGGACCAATCCCCACATCTATCTCCAACGCTTCTCAGCTAACTGTGTTGACTTTGGCCGCCAATGCATTCTCTGGTTTTATTCCCGATTCACTTGGTAATTTAGGAAATTTGAAATGGCTCAATTTGGCAAACAATCTTTTAACAACTGAATCTTCATCTACCGAAATGAGCTTCCTATCATCTTTGACAAACTGCAAACATCTGTTCCGCTTGATAGTCTGTCCTAATTCACTAAGTGGAACTCTTCCAATTTCTATAGGAAATCTATCTGCTTCTATGCGATATTTCTATGCACATGGATGCAACATTAAGGGTAGCATTCCTAGTGAAATCGGCAAATTAACCAACTTGGCATGGTTGGATCTTGCAGAAAATGAATTGACAGGAACTATTCCTACCTCTATTAGAACGTTACCGGAGATCCAGCTTTTGAATTTGTCCAATAATAAACTACAAGGAGCCATCCCTATAGAGTTGTGTGGTTTGGAGAAAGTCTTTGAATTATCTTTGGGGTTTAATCAGCTCTCTGGACCAATCCCCCAATGCTTAGGTAATCTTAAATCTCTAAGGAAACTTAGCCTAAGTTTCAATAGCCTAACAGGGACGATACCCTCAACCCTTTGGAGGTTACGAGATATCTTGTTCCTAAACTTGTCTGGGAATTCTCTCAATGGGACCCTATCACCAGATATTCAAAACTTGAAGGTTGTGGTACAAGTAGATTTATCCAACAACTACTTGTCAGGAGATATGCCAAACAGTTTTGCTCCTCTCACTGCTTTAGAACATCTTTCTTTATCAAATAATAGATTGCAGGGTCATATTCCCCAATCATTTGGTAACTTGATTAGCTTAGAATTCTTGGATCTGTCCAATAACAGTCTCTCTGGAGAAATTCCCAAGTCCTTGGAGAAACTCTTGTATCTCAAGTATTTGAACATGTCTTTCAATAGACTCGAGGGAGTAATTCCTAATGGAGGGCCATTTCCCAACTCTTCGATTCAATCATTTATTGGGAACAAAGCAATATGTGGTGCGCCCCGGCTGCAACTCCCACCATGCAAACCTAGTTCCACTAAGAGATCAAGGAAAGTTGTTCTAGTATATATCCTAACAATTACCGCTTCGACACTCCTTGTTCTAGTCATCCTACTTTTGTTCTCCAGATACCGAAAGAACAAAAGGAAACCGCCAGTAGCTGATGAAGGTGTATTGGCTCTAACAACATGGAGAAGAACTTTCTATCATGAACTTGTGCTGGCAACAGATGGTTTTGGTGAAAGCAACCTAATAGGCAGAGGAAGTTATGGTTCAGTTTACAAGGGAATACTAGCAAATGGGATCAATGTAGCAGTAAAGGTCTTCAACTCGGAACTTGAAGGAGCATATCCAAGTTTTGAATCTGAATGTGAGGTAATCAGCAATATACGCCATCGAAACTTGGTGAAAGTCATCAGTTGCTGTTCAAATCCTCTTCATGATTTCAAGGCCATCTTACTAGACTACATGCCCAACGGAAGCTTGGAGAAATGGCTGCATTCTGACACTCATCATTTGGACATTTTGAAGAGATTGGAGATTGTGATAGATGTTGCTTCAGCACTAGAGTATCTTCACTATGGATATTCAACCACAATTGTGCACTGTGATATAAAACCAAGCAATGTGCTGCTGGATGAAAATATGGTTGGGCATTTGAGTGATTTTGGCATTGCCAAGCTCTTAGGGGAAGGACAATCTATGACACTGACCCAAACCCTCGCGACAATTGGGTATATGGCACCAGGTTGTTTCTAATTCATCTTGTTAGACACTAGATTTTAAACTTCTCTGTCTAATTTCTTTTTGCTGTGTGATAGAGTATGGGAGTGGAGGACATATATCCGGAAAAGGTGATGTTTACAGCTACGGAATCCTGCTGATGGAAACAATTACAAGCAAGAAGCCAACAGATGAAATGTTTTCAGGGGACATGAGCTTGAAGCAATTAGTTGGTGATTCACTATTAAATGGCTCAGTCACTGAAATTGTGGACTCCGATTTACTACATCAAAACGATCTGCATTTTGCTGCGAAGAAGCAATGTGCGGCATCAATCCTGAGTTTGGCTATTAATTGCACTACTAATTTACCTGTTGAGAGGATCAATATGGAAGAGGTAGGAAGCAGACTTGAGAAAATAAAATCTGCGCTTCTTGCTAGTATTGAAAGACGATCAAGGTATCTACCAAGGGTAGGAGTCAATCAAGTTCATGCTTTGAAAGTATTAGTAGAATAACCTTCTATGCAGAAGCTTGTGAAATTTTCCACCAATCAAGCTGTTTTCTTTTACCTAAAATGGAAAAAGCAAAGCTCTCTTTTGCTCTGCTATGGTTGTTAACATTTATGCAAGAATGTATCCATGAATTTGGAAGAATAAAATTATATGACTTACAGTGGCACCTCTTTCCTTGACCAAGGATCCAGGTCGGACCATCGCTGAATCTTCTCGACATTCAGCATCAGATGAACTTTCACTGGTGATACATCAAAATTGAAGTCCTGGATGAAACAAAACTCAATCATCATGTTACATACTAAACCAGGAAAAATAAATTTAAAGAAGACTAACAATAGGATAAAATAATGGAGATGACTCTATATGTTTGTTTTGACCTTAACTGAAAGAAAACCCAGAACAATGAATGCCTTGAATTGCAATAGTAGGGCAAAATCTAGACGAACACATCATCCCAGCTCACTTGGTAACTTGAGACTCATTGCAAATAGTTGAGGAAATTTGTACCACTTAATGGCACTCTTTAGGTTAAAATTGGAGATCTCCCCAACACTATTTAAGAGTTTTCCTAGGCATCTTGCAATATCGAGGGAAGCATTCCGGGAGAAATTGGCAACATGAACAACTTAGCAGTGTTACACCTGGAAAACAACCAACTCACTGGATTATTCATGCCTAATTCACGTGGAATATTGCAGAATCTTCAGGCTTGTATCTTCAAAACAATGAATTACAAGGAGGCATCCTGACTGATCTTTGTAGCTTAGGGGCTTGTGCTACCTGGCTATCAAAATTTCATTATTCTACCTAGCCTTCTGAATTGTAATGAAATCCTCCCTCAATGGTATTCTCACAGGGCTACCACAAAAATGGTGGGTAAACCTAGTCAAGTCCATTGTAAGAGTGGATTGATGACTCGAGATTTGGATTTGTCCAACTGTTATAAAGTGGCACGCTGAGCTTCGGGGTTCCTCAGATATAAAAAAAATAATAATAATGAAATTGTCTTAAACTTCTACTTTTCATGTCATCCAGTTGAGCAACGGATCCTCTATGGTTTCTTTATCATCACATTCTCTCACTTCTCTAAATTCGTTTGATTGAAGGCATTTACATTCTATCATAAATCATGGTTTTCATCAAATTCACAGCCTTACTTTCTGTGTGGGTAGTCGTAGATGATAGAACCATCTAAATGAAAATCAAGCATTACTAGAAATAGGTTAAATCAGCAATCTTTCATTCATCACAAGAATCTCATCTGAATACGTAATATAATGGGAAGCAAAGTATTTACTTTATTTTGTTCTCCAGTACTGTAGATTTGGATGACCCACCGTCTCTCATTAGCTATTTCTGTGGGATCAGGTTGGATGACATTTCGCCCAATCCTAAGTTCCTAACTTCGTCTATAGCTTGGGCCAACGTTGGGCTACAGCTATAACTGCACTTAACCCTTTTTACTTCTGTCGGCCCAAGACTAAATTCGATTCCAATTTGGGCTACACTTATAACACCAAGCCACTGCTTGCATTTTCTCGGCCCAAGTCAAACTGTTTTTTGTTTGACCCGCGGTTGGGCTTCTGGTGTAACTGCAGTCAACTGCTTCCCCTTTCAGCCGAAAGAGATGAATCCCTCGTTGGTTGGACTGTTGTTCTCTCTCTTTTTTTTTCTTTTTTTTTCCAGTTCTCGCGGCAGATTCTTCAGTTACCGCCACATTTTTCTTCTTCTTCTTTTATTTTATTTTGTTTTCTGGGTTTGAATATGGAGATAGAGAAAGCAGAAGGGATGTCCTACTTCTGTTTGGTGAGAAGTAGTTGTTGCAGGTATAATTCTTGTTTTGCAAGCTCAGTTTGCGAGTGTGGTTGCGTTTCTCGCTTTCGATTCACTCATCTAAATATGCACATCGCTGTCACCTGTTTGTTAGCTTCATTTCCAATTTATACTTTGATCTTCTTGTTTTATCAGTCATCTTTCCTTATTCTTAATGTCATTATACGCCAACATGGCTCGAAATCAACAGGATTAGTTGGGTTGTTTAGTGTGATAGAGAGAGACAGAATAAATAAACAAAGAAATAAGTTTTCTTGTAGTTGTCACTCTAACAACAAATAATAAGTTTTCTTGTTAGAAGTGAGATTTTATATATGAATCCAGGAGCATAAAGGTTTGATCTTTTTTTAAAATAAGAAATGGAGTTTTTGTGTTCTTGATGATTGATTGCTTGAGGTTCTGCTGAGAGATCCTGTAATGGGAAAGCAAGGGTCTCGGAGAAGCCCACGTCCGGAATCCCGGATTGCTGACTTGTCTGTTGGGATGAAAGATTATAAGCTTAGAACCTCAGATAATTCAGTAGGTGGTGATCCATGTATTGGTAGGAGAAATTCAGGAGGGGATATCAATTGGAATTCAAAAGTTACATTGGCTGATACCTTTAAAAGTGATTATGGAAAACCTGGACCTTTTAAGGGAGTTCATGTGGGGAAAAAGCATATGTGGTTCCAGAAGCACATGAGGTCAATTGTTTTCATGTTCAGTTTTATGGGTTTCCTTTTCCTGCTTGATTCTTTCATGGTATCCATCTTTGCTTCAGTGAATATACATAATAGCTCAAACTCCAATCATTCAAGTGTCCTTAAGGTATGATTTGGCACCTATTTTAGTTTGCACAACATTCATGTTCCATGTTTTCAAACGTACTACTCTTTAACTTCAAGGTTCATCCACGGGAGAAGGGGGGGGGAAGGGATTCAGTTTGTTTGATGGCACTCTTTCTATGACACTAAGTGTCTGTATTAAGTGCATGATATTCCCAGATTTTTGCTAGTGCAGCCATGATACAGTGCAGTGGTTATAAACCTTTTTTTCCTTTTAGGAGGCAATTGCATTGTCAAACTATATGACTTGGTTATATGTAGTTTTGTACATGATTCTGTTTTCTTGTTTGCCTTGTCCAGCTAAGCCCCTTTTTTTCTCTTTGCTCGATTAGTATGCTATTTTTAATAGTGAACATATATCTCTTTCTTCTAAATACTTGCGTTCTTTTTCATAGATAGTGAATCAGACCTTAGATTCAGTGCTCCCTGACTCAGCTAATTTTACGTTGCATGTACATTAAGAAGGAAAGCGCTGCCCACATAAATGAGACAGAAGCACCAGTACAGATGTATTCCAGGCTTCTGAATTTGGCCTCAGCTTCTCTTGCCGAGGTTAATTGAAACTTTTCTAGTCAACAGATTTAAGTTGATAAGCTTGTCAGTTTATATTATCAAAATTTTATCCCACAAGCTCTGACACATTTGTTCTGCTCTAGAAAGAGTTTAAGCAAGAGAAATCAGTTTTCTGGGAAGAATCAAATCGCTTGGCATCTGTATGGAAACCCTGTGCATATACAAAAGGTCCCACCACCAATTTAGGTGATTGAATTTTATGAGTTTGACTGCTTGCTCATGTGATACATCCTATTTGATTACTTTAGAAGAGAAAGCATTAGGGATGGTCTTCTTGAGATTAACAAAACTGTAATCAATTAAAATACTTGGGACCAACAGCTTATACTATTGTGACAGAAAATTCTGGCAGAAGTAATGGCTATATGCTGGTTAGTGCAAATGGCGGTCTCAATCAACAACGAGTTGCTGTAAGTATTTGTGCTGCCTTGTTGTGCAAAATTTATGCTTCAAATAGGAAAGAAAAAAGTGTCTTACTCGGAAATATTCAATTATTACAGCTCTTATTACCTGCAGATATGCAATGCGGTTGCCGTAGCATCTCTGCTTAACGCAACTCTAGTTCTTCCCAGATTTCTTTACAGTAATGTATGGAAGGATCCTAGGTCTGAGGTCATATCCAGTAATATTTCATTTTACTGTTTTTTTTTTTTGGTTTCAGTTCTCAATTTCATTTCTGTTGGCAACTGTGTTAGTGCGGCACTATCAAAACCAGCCTTACGAGTTTCTGTATGTTTGGAGTAGGGTTTATTTCATTAGCTGCACTTCATTTATTCATGCTGTTGTTCCCTATGATGTTTTTGTATTGATCTTTCAGCAGAAAGAGGATTCACTATTATGGTAGTTCTGTAGTTGTGTAAATGCATGAAAGGACAAGAGTAAGTGAACTATCATGTTCGTTTTGAACTTGGTCTCCTCCAATATTTTACTTCATTTTATATTGAGGTCCAGGCTACTGAAACCTACAAGGGGCTCATGCTTATATATGTAAACCAGACATAATCACTATGTTTTCAGCTAGAAAACTGTGTGACATTTAATATTATCTTAGTCTATTACATCCCTGGCCTAATAGGAAACATAACTGGTAATTTTCGTATGTAATACTCCAATGTAGTGATGCATCTTGATCTTATGACATTGCTAGTTAATTGCCCATGGAGGTTATGCGGTATGTTTTCTGCTTATCCAGTATGTTTTGTTGCCCCATAATCAGTTGATATCATGTGAAGTTTGTAATTCCAACTTTTCTTTTGCATACCCTAGTATCATCGATTAAACATTTATCTGCATAAAATTTATGCTGTGAATTCTTTGATGGAAGTGCAGCCAGTTTGGTGATATTTACCAAGAAGATTACTTTATGAATACCTTGAAGGATGAAGTAAGCATTGTAAAAGAACTTCCATCACATTTGAAATCATTAGACATTGAAGCCATTGGTAGCCTAGTATGTGCTTTCGCATTGTCTTCTCCATTGAATAAATTCCACTAATGTCAGAACATTATCTTATACATTTCGCTGGCCTTTTCAGATTACAGATGCAGATATAATGAAGGAGGCAAAGCCCTTTGATTACTCTAGAAAAGTACTTCCACTTTTACTACGTAATGGAGTAGTTCACTTCCTTGGATTTGGAAATCGACTCGGCTTTGATCCATTGCCTTTAAATATTCAGGTAATAGACATTTCTTTGAGCTTTATCTTTTCCAGAATAGATATTAGACCTCTCAGAACTCAACCATCACGTGACTTGGAGTAATATGACATATGCTTATTGTCTCCAGAAACCACATTTGTGATACAAAAGTAAGATTGTTGTTAATTTTGACTGATGGTAATTGAACTTGTGATTAGCAATTAATTCTTGGTGCCTCATGCCTGTGACCTAGTTCACTAAAATTATCTTTCAGTATTCTTTATCACAGTTCATTAGGGGAGTATGATAATTGATATCTAACATAACTTTCCTGTGACATTTGCTGATGCGATCTTGAATTTTTTTCCAGAAACTAAGATGCAGGTGTAACTTCCATGCTTTGAAGTTTGTACCAAAAATTCAACAAGTTGGGTCATTATTGATTGGAAGGATAAGGAAATATGAAGGCACCAGGAGTTTGGTGGACAAGCAACTGCTTGGAAACTTTATGCCAGACATTCCCTTAAAAAATCACAATGCCACAGTAGGCCCATCCCGGTATCTTGCTTTACACATGAGATTTGAAGTAGATATGGTGGCCTACTCCCTATGTGATTTTGGGGGTGGAGAAACTGAGAGAAAGGAACTTCAAGCCTATAGAGAAGTCCATTTCCCTCTGCTCCTTGAACGCTTGAAGATCTCCAAGTAGGGGTTTTTGTGTCCTTTATGTTGCGCTCTTCTATGAAATCTTTTCAATTAACATTTGGTTTGTTGACCTGTGTCCTTTTATTACTGATATTCGAAGGCCTATTTCACCGGTGAAGCTGAGAAAGTTGGGAAGATGTCCACTAACACCAGAGGAAGCTGCTCTTGTTCTTGCTGGTCTCAGTTTACGACGTGGAACTTATATTTATATGGCTGGGTCTCAAATATATGGAGGAGAATCCAAGATGCATCCATTCACCAGCCTCTATCCCAATGTTGTCACAAAAGAAACACTCCTCACACCCAGTGAACTGGCACCTTTTAAGAACTTCTCTTCTCAGGTATTTTTTAAGTTTCTTTTTTACTTTTTTTTTTTAAATTTATCTTAGATTTTTTTGCTGTGCATTGACTGTTATATATTCTCTTAGCTTACAAATATTGCATAGGTCATCAAAAAATTAATTGGAGCTTGAATTTATGTCAAAAGATATTTTTTCGTTGCAGCTAGCAGCATTGGACTTCATTGCTTGCGCATCTGCTGATGTGTTTGCGATGACCGACTCTGGTAGCCAACTAGCATCGCTGGTTTCAGGATTCCGAACTTACTATGGTGATGGCCATGCACCTGTATTGCGGCCCAACAAAAAGAGGCTAGCTGCAATTTTGTCGGAGAGTAGCACCATAGGATGGGAAAGCTTTGAAGGCAGAGTGAGGAAGATGATTGAGGAGGGTCAAAGGGTGCGTGTGAGAGGTTTTGGCCGAAGTATTTATCGACTGCCAAGATGCCCAGAATGCATGTGCAAATCTTAATATCATTCATGCTGACAACTTCGGAAGTTTTAATTTCACTTTGGCCACTGATACTAATCATATCACAACACAAGCAAAAGCAACTTTGCATTTCACGAACCCGAGACCAGCTATGCTGGGGATTGTTCTGCATTCAAGCCCTGGTATGTACATGATCGACCATGTGATTTTTTAAGTTTGTTCTTCGCTGTTAATTTTCTATTGCTTCAATTCTTTGTGTCGTTATTTCAATAATCTTTAAATGGTTGTAAATTATTACTGATAGTGAATAAATTTTCATTTTTGGTCTTTGAGTTTGTCTGTTACCTATATTCCTTCCCATAGGAAAAAAAACTGCCACTTCTTGCATTTAGACCATAGAGAAGAAACTAGCTATTAGGAAGGAATCAATAAATTTTTTAAAGAGAGGGAGGAGAAAGCAGAGGTGTCATTTCTCTCCAAGCAATCTCACTGTCACTCGTCTTCCACTTGATATGCGACCATTTAAATCCTCTGGAAATGATGTTTTTCCTCTAACATCTTCCTTTGGTGGGGGGAGCTGCTTTTTTAAGATGGAGGGAAGAAACGATTTAGGTTGAAAGGGAGACTGTAGAACTCCTCATTCCTGCTGTCTCCTTTAAATGTTCGAAATTTAGCCCACCACGGCATTCCTCTGTCTCTTGCACTGTCCTTGTAGTCAAGTGTATTGTCCAGGAAAACGGCAACTATCAGTGCCACGGTTGGGGAGGAGAAGAAGATTGTATTAAGGAAATCGTTGAACTGCACATAGAAAGAACAGACATGAAAGTGAGTGGTCAACTAGGGTTCATAGATTCAAAAACTACAGGAAATATTGGCACAAGCTGGAATCTAAGGCATTTTGTGTGTCATAAGAGGTAAAGAAGCCATACCCATCCAGCTCTGGTATGAGCAGGGCTATGTGTGGCCCTGGCAGTGTATTCCCTGAAGTACTCAGGAACTGAAAAACCTAGAAAGAAGGCAACGCCTGTGATGAAGAGGTTCCTCATTGAGTTCATGTTTGTGAATTGCAAAAATGACAACCCAACTGAAGCTGAGAACAGCAGTGGATGACAATCAGTCGCGTGAAAGGAAATGGAAGGTGGAATACGATACACACAAAGAGACTGTAATAAGATTAGTACTCACCAACTAGACCAAACAGAACACAATATACGGCTGCAAATATGGTGAAAGGAATTGATGCAAACAAAGCTCCAAACTTTCCTGCCAAAACCAGATGAACTAATTTAGAGGTTCAAGATACTCAAAGTTCACATGGTGAAGGATGAGAAAATAATTACTAACCTAATATGGAGAAGAATATCATAAAGCCAGCTGATATTTGAATAACCCTGCGGCTTCCAACACAAGTGCTTCCAAGGAGCCCCACATTCTCTCTGTTTTGTTCATCAAGATATTTAGTCTAGCTGTCTAGGGCACAAAAACAAGACTTGAACGGCTAAAGACAGCATTACATACACTGAGACTGTTGAGCCGGTCAATGTTCCAAACAGTCCATCGAGTAGGATACCTATTCCCTGCCATCCAATACCCCGGCTAAGGACATGAGCAGGAGGAGGTGTTGCACTTGCAAGGCGTGACGCGGCCTTGTATGCTCCAGTTGACTGCAGAGAGTAAAAAATGTTAATTGTGTCAACCGTCAACGATACTAGCTCTTTGGCAGCTACATAGATTGCACGAGTTTACCTCAATCAATGAGACTAGAACAGCAGCCATCATCCCAAAAGCATGGCCCGCATCAAAGGTAGGAGCACCCCATTGAAGAGGGTAAGGGATCTTTACCCTGAGAACAACCAATTCAAGCATCAGGGACACCAGATGAAATCTGAACATGTTCAACCAATTCTGGGTTATTGAGGTACTAATCAAAAAAGATCACAATGAAGTGCCACTTGAGGAAAATAAAGAATCTCAGAAAACAAGTGTTTCAGCATCTTGGATGGAAACAAGTGTGCACCCAGAAGTCGTTTTAGAACAACTTATTTGAAAGAAATTGAGTCAAGTAGACTTGAGCTGATTCTAAAACAATCCTAATTGTCTATTATTTGAATGAACAAAGGTATTCATCAACTGAATAGGATGCATTTTGGACAATCTAGTTCTGATAAAGTACCATAAAAATTTGACTTCGCAAGCTAGTTTTGATACCAACCATGGAGCAGAAGAAATTAGATTGGCTCGGTCAGTTCGGCAATTAAATTGGGTTGTGTCTGGACGATGTTTGTATGCGCCACTGGCTGTTAAGAGGTGTGCATATGCCCATATTACTGTGATTGATATAAGAAGTGCAAACCGCTCCAGTATTGGCAATTGTCTTGTGTGAAAGTGTTTCAAATACTGCACATAAAACAAAATTAGCATAACCACAGATTAGCCTCCATGGTTATAATTCAATGTGGTTTTATGAAGACAAGAAACAGCAGCAGTACCTGGGAGAATGCTATAAACAGGAGAAACATTGGAATACCAATTTCTACACACCGTCCAACCTGACATAGATTGGGTGAAGAAAGGGTTTTTTTTTTATTACTGAACAGCAGGAAGAAACACACTTTTGTCTTTTTCAAAGTAAAGGAATATGTAGGTATTACTATACCACAGGGCTATGTAGCACGGACACTCTGTTTTGGTCAGAGTGTCGGTGTCCGACACGTGTCGGACACCGACACGTCCCGACACGCTCAAAATACGTCTGGGACACGTGAATCTGAGTATCCGATTTTTTTTTTTTTTTTTAATATTGGACACGTTTTCGACACGTTGAGGACACGTTGGGGACACTTTTTGTCTTTTATTTTTAATTTACTGAATTATTTTTTAATTTGTTATAAGATATTTGATTTTTTGAACTATCTTAATTGAACTATATTATGTTTTAATGTATTGTTGTTTTGGACCATATTTATTGAAATGAAATATATGTATATATATAAAAAATATAAAAAAAATTAATCAACGTGTCCCCAACGTGTCCGTATCCTACTTTTTGGAAAAATCACATGTCCGCGTGTCCGTGTCGTGTCGTGTCGCGTGTCCGTGTCCGTGTCCGTGCTACATAGCCACAGGGAAACCTCTATCAAATAAGCCAAAACCCACAAGAGATACAACTGGAACCATTCCTAGTGGGCTGAAGAACCTGAAAGGACAAAACTGTCATCATCATCATCTGTTGAATATAGAACCAGGAAGTTGATTCTTTGACTAGGACACCAAAAATCTTGAGACAGAGAAAGTTGTACCTGGAACAGATGGCCCACATTTGACTGTATCCTAGTATAATTTGTATGCTTGATGCCACTATCAAAGCACCTTGAACTGCTCTCATGGTGTTGAGAAATCTCTATAAACATATACAACATATTAGTTTCCCCCTCCCACCACATAATTGGGGCATATTAGACATTAGGTATTTCTGCATCTGATATGCATTTTGAAGTAGTACCCACATCCTCAAAAGTGAAAAGATGGCCTTACAATGTGTTGAAAGCTTGAAAAAATGGCCTTACCAGTTACCAGTTACCAGTAAAGCTAGTTTAGGCAAGTGGGTCACGCATACATTGACTTTACAGAATCATCTTCTCATGATTCAACTTACTGAGATAAAATGAATGCATAATTGAGAGATGAAACAAATATTCATTGACTACTAACCAGATGGTCGTCCTCGATTCTTGTCAAAGAAGGATCGTGAATTATGGAAATGATGGGGACCATGAATGCATAAGACCCTCCAATAACGGTCGGTAATCGCGTCCCAAACAGTGTTTGTAGAAGAGTATTGATCCCTTCAACGAAGAGTAGAGTCTGTACCACCCTCACTTTATCACCCTAGCATTGGAGAAGGACAAAGAAGAATAAAAGAAAAAAGAAGCATCAGTTGATAAAATCTGAGAAGAGACTCAAATCCGAAAATTACAAATTTGAAGTCATAAGTTTCTCAAATTTTGTGTGTAATCCTTCTTTTTTCTTTTTTTTGTATAATTTGATAAAATCTGAGAACAGACTCACATCACGGCCTCCCATCAAAGGAACAAGAAATGAAGGGATCATGACAGCAGTGCCCAAGGCCAAAATATAATGCTGAAATCCCAAAGCTATAGCCTCCCCTGAATTCACGTATAAAACAGAGGAACACACACAACTCATTACAAACCAAGAAATCAAAGCTGGGGCAAAAATATTTCAGCAAACGTGAATGAAGAGTATATTGTGAATAGGAATGAACATACCCCAAGATGGGTTAGAGTCAATACAGTACTCCAAGCCTTGAAGTTGGTCCATTGGTGGGTGACTTATCTCTTCTGGTTTAGCTGTCATGTCCTCTATACCCCCCACCTGCAAAATCCTTCGTTTTTTTCTGATCCCAAATGGGTATCTACCACATGAATCAGAGAATCGGTAGAACAAAGAAAAAGACAGAGATCCAACACTCCAGCCTTGCTTCTTGTGATGGAATGGGAATGATTCAACAAGAGAGAGAAGAGAATAAAATACAAAGGTTTAATAATCCCTACTAGACAATGAAAACAAAAGACAGAGATGGGAAAAAAGATTGAGAGAAAAGGAAAGCTGAAAAGAAGAAGAGAGTCCAGTCATTGGTGAGGAAGAAGAAAGAAGAAACAGCACTTGCCGCCCACTAACGCTTTTCACTTTGTAGCGAGAGCTCTCTCTCTCGCTCTGTAACTGACTCTGCGCTTTTGATTTGCAAAAGTTGCCGTTAACGTCTTGTTGTAATCCCCAAACTACCCTTCCATGGACTTCCAGATTTTGCCCGTTACCTCTCCACTCTGTCTCTAGTCAATTGTTTCCTACATTAGAAGAACAATAAATGGGTATTTATCTGTTTGATTCTATAACGAAGAGTTTCCATTCAAATTTTTACCTTAAATAAACCAAAAAAAAAGAAAAAAGGCAGAAAGTCAGTCATTTTCTTTTAATTTCCAGTCAAAAGGACAGTTATGTAATGGATAGTGTGCGTGTAAGACTGAGTGTGATGCTGAGTTTGCATCACAATCTCTATCGTCCATTTAGCTGTTCTATGATTCTATCTCATATGATGTCAAAATAGGGTCAACAAAACTTTTTCCTTGTTTCTCTCTCTTAGCTTCTTTTTATGTTCTTTTATGATTATGAACAATGATAGCCTAACATATAGTACTTTTTAACTTCTTGAAGACCCGTTCTGAAGTTACTCTGTAATCCATTCCTCGCTATTCGAGAATGGCTATAAAGCAATGCATGTTTGTTGCATGCTGGTAAGTTGTTACCAGCAAGCTGCTCGGTTTTGGCATTAAAATGAAATGCATAGTTGGGAGAGACTGCAACTGATCTTCAAAAATATGGAAAAATTCCACCTTGGAAAGAAATCTGAGCTTCTCTATGCATATAACCTATTTTTCACCTTTTCACCCTGAAATGCCAATAAAATATTTACTCTGTCAAAATACCTAAAATTCAATTATTCAACTCAAAACAAAGATCCTTCAAAGCAAAATGTCTTCCTCGCACACTCATTCAGCTTACCAAAGTACAGTACAAAAATACAAGGAATCAAGTTTGATATCTTGGATTCCACTGTCAAAAAACGAACTTGCAAAATGATTGTGCAGTGACCCTATAGGACTTTGATACATCTCAAGGCTTTTGACAGATAGATAGGGCACGAGAACTGCATAAGAATATGATCGTTAAGACTTACGATGCCATAGAAGATAGCAGGATGCTACAGTAGAAGCTAGCAGGGATTGACATGAAGAGAGGTGGGGTCAATTTCAAGCCACTATTGAATTAATCTGCAAAGCGACCCTTTCGGTCTATAACTTTTGGGATATGCATGTAAAAGAAAGGCAATTGACATATAAAGTAATTGTTAATGGAATTGCCTTTTGATGACTAATCTCTTTTGTTAAGAAAGCAGATACATGGAATTAGGCAACGCCAACGTAAGCTAAAATTTGGCCAATCAAACTCTCTCCACTAATTCTTTTCCAACATTGTTACCTGTAACAATTAGAACAAAGCATCGTAGATAGATGGTCCTGACACAGTTGGGTAGAGAACACCCTTCAATCACCACCCACTTGAAATCAAGTTGAACAATATAAATAAGAATTTTTCACATAAACATATATATTTATATGCAATATCCTCAAGCTATATGCAAAAATAAGAACCTTATCCCACTTCAATTTCCTGTTCGGTCTGCCATCCCGACCATCAGCATTAGTTATAGTCAGTGCAAAGTTAAATCCACCAGAAACTACAGCTGGGGCACCTGTCAGGAGAGTCAGTTTAAGGGCACACCAATACACCATATTGATTCATGCCTTCACGGAATAGAGGAAGAAAAAAGAATTAAGAAAAATCCCCGAGAAGCCTTCATGAAAAGTAAGAAAGGGCCTACTCCTGTACCTGGAATAGGCAAGCTAAACTTTGATCCCGAATTCACAATTCCTGGCTAAGTCCCTTAAAAAGTTCTTGCCTTGGACTCGCCTTGGACTCCTCTTCAATTCTTGATCTTTCCTCTCCCTTTCACGCCTCATATTGATTTCTGCTTCATGAACAAAAAAGTTAAAAACAAAGGTTAGCCAAAAAAGGGTTGGTGAGAAGTCATGGCAATAAGACTAGAACTTTCCAGATGACATTAACAAACCACAAGAAGCAAACAAGGAAATCTATGGGATGACAAATGCATATAATAGTCGAGAGTTAGCAAAATCCACAATGGTAAGAGCAACAAAGTGTACGCTAAGGGTAGTGGGGAAAAAATTAAACATCACTGAAAGGACCATCACCAAGGTTTATGCGAAGAGAAGCCTAAAACCCTAAATCTTGGGAGGCTCTAGCTCCTCGAAAGGTAGATTGTTCTGTTATTTGCTATTCCTTTCAATCAATACCAGAAGTAGACTTCCTTCTTGGTAAATCTCTGCTAGTTGTTAGTTGTTACTTTCACTGGGTGTTATTTACTGTATCCTATCAATCACATAGTATGCCTCAAAAATTTTCACATGTCGCATGATAGAAAAGATTTCAAATATATATATAGCATAAAGGTTAGGTCCAAGAAAAGCATAAACTGTATATGTTGCTGCTATAAGAAAGTAAGCCTCCTATATAGCTTGATAAAAGTTGAGGAAGTGGACAGTAGTATATGATAATTATGAAATCATAAAGTTGAGGATGTGGCCAGTAGTATGACAATCAGGAAACCTTAAATCTTCAGTGCCTATTTCCACAAGGTAGAATCTGCAAACAGCTTACATTTCACAATTGACATAACTGGCTATACCAGAGTATAGATGAAGTCTGCATTAAGGATATTTTGCATATTAAGGAACAAAAGAAAGTGAAGCTTTTCCAAATGACAGGTAGCAGCCCCAGATGGACAAATAATGCAGATAATCAAAATTTGACATCAGAATGTAAATGGAAAAGTTAATTTTAAATAGAACTAGGATGAGTCTCCAAAAGACCAGAAACAGCATAGGTAGGCAAATTGTGAAAGATTTGATTTCATAAAAAAAATTGGGAATTTGTGGAAAAGTAAAGAAGAAAGAGAATTGTGAAACAGTTCATGAATACATGAACATAAGCATACCATTAGCTCCTTGAAGCTCAACACCAAACAAGATCCCGCCACTGCTTTCCATCTCCCCTTCCTGCAATTTATCACCAATACTAGTAATCAATTAAAACCATTCAATGTCCACCAATTTTATTTCTTTGAAAACCATTATTCAATCCTGATATTCCCAAAATACCCCCACTAATGGGAGAAGGCCACGTGGCAGAATAAGTTCCGGTGAGGACAATACGGGTGACGTACCGAAGGGTACACTTCGGTTCTCGACCGAAGTGTATACTTCTGCACTATCAGACCGAAGACCACACTTCGATAACCGTACTACAGAAGCATGTACGCACGAAGTCCAACTGATGAAGAGTCCTCATAGGACGTCAATTCTAGACAGAGTCTTACTCCCCTTTGGAAAGGGATACGGATGGAATTTACCATCCGAGAAACCCTCTGGAAAACCAATGAGAGAGAGTCTGACTCCTACTACAACTCAAACACTTCAAACTCATATAAAAGGGGAACCTCTGCCCTCAGGTAAGCAATCTAACTCCTGCACTCTAAAATACTTACTGAGCAAGAGGCAACGCTCGAAGCAACGAGCCATCCTCCCAAGTTTAGTACCGTACTGACTTGAGCGTCGGAGAGGTCCCCCCGAGTACACCCTCGGGGCCCTACCGAAGCTTACGTTCGCTCCTTGTGCAGGAAGGAAGGAAGAGATCACGTACCAGCAAAGGAGAAATTAGTTATTCCAGCTCAGTCTGACTTGGCTGATTTGTCTGATAGGGTAGACCTGTTTTAGACATCATCAGTTTGGCGCCGTCTGTGGGAAGGAAGTACACTTCCCTAAAGAAACTCACAATGGTCAGATTGAGAAAGAATGTCGCTTCTACTTCAGAAACAAGCCGTCGAGTTAATGACCCTAATGCTCCCGACCGGGGGCAGGGTGAACACCCCCATCATGAGGAGGTAGAACACCAGGGGGATGTTGCTGACCGAACCAACCAGCATAACCAGGACGCTGGACCGTCCCAAGTACCTTGCACACAGGAACAATTCCAACAACTTTCCCAGCAGGTGCAAATGTTGACTGAACTAATCATGAACCAACAGACACAAGTGAACCAAGAAATCCCGCACAATGAGGAGGTGCGAAGTTCACACTCAGGTAGGTCTAGAGAACCAAGCCGAAGGGTGAATCCCGATGGTACCATTGGAGAAAGTACTAGAAGGGGAACTACCTACAATGAAGATGTCGGTCGACACCTAGATGAGATGAACAAGAAGATTGCAGCACTACAAGGAGTGTCCCCAATGGAGGGAGTGTGGGACAGTACGTTGACCCCTTTAGCTCCTGAAATACTTGAAGCTGAAATGCCGCGTCACCTTATTGTTCCAAAGCTGGAGAAGTATGAAGGGTTAACTGACCCCTGTGATCATATCCAGGGTTTCAAATCAATGATGGAGTGTCGGGGGGCAAATGCCCTGATAATGTGTAAGATATTCCCATCAACCCTTTTTGGACCAGCAAGAACTTGGTTCAATCGATTACCGAGACACAGTGTGACTAGTTTTGGAGACTTGTCCGAGAAACTTGCGCTTCACTTCTCCGCCGCACGAAGGACGGCAAAGACTAGTTTGGATTTGATGAATCTTGACCATGAGCATGGAGAATCACTTCGATCATTTCTTGCAAGGTTCAATAGAGCATGCTTGGAAATCCCACATGTCCAGGTAGAAGTAGCTATTTCGGCCCTGGTAAGGACAGTAAGGGATGAAGCGTATGTACGCTCATTAACGAAAAAAACGCCCGAAGACTATGGGAGAACTCTACGCTAGGGGAGATAAGTTCATGCAGTCAGAGGACATGATGAAAATTTCTCAGTTCTCTTCTTCCTCGGCCCCTGCCAAAAAAGGCTCGAGCGCCCTGGGAAAGACGGAGAAAGACTTACCCCCTCCAAGCAAGAAGCAAGGAAGAGTAGAAGGAAAGAATGACAAAAAGAAGGATGATCAATCTAGTAGGAAGACTGACCAGGGTCCAGTCCCTCGGTATAGTTCCTATACTCCTCTTAATAATTCATTGCATAATATCCTTCTTGAAATAAGTAACAGGGATATACTGAAGTGGCCTAAGAAAATGAGGGCCCCGGCAGAAAAGCGTACTTCAGATAAGTATTGCCTGTTCCATAGGGATCATGGTCATGACACTGAAGAATGTAGGCATCTCAAGGATGAGATTGAAGGCCTCATAAGGCGAGGCTACCTGAAGCAGTTCACTTCAGATAGAGAAGAAAAGAGAAGAAGAACCGATGGTGATGATAGGGATAACGACCGAAGGAGACAAAGAAGAAGGGATAGGTCTCCTCGTCACCAAAGGGGGACTGCTGGGACAATCGGAGTTATTGTAGGAGGTCTGGCCGCAGGAGGAGAGAGCTCCTCCGCTAGAAGGGCTTATGCTCGAATAAATGAAGTAAGTAAGGAAAGAAAGAAGCCGAGAAGGGATGAAGAAAAAATTATTTTCTCAGAAAAAGATGCTGAAGGTATCCAGGATCCACATGATGATGCCCTAGTGATAGAAGCAGTCATCGCAAATTTCACAGTGAAAAAGGTTCTGGTGGATAATGGAAGTGCAGCAGATATCTTGTTCTATCACGCCTTCAAAGAGATGAAGATCTCAGAAGAAAAATTGAAGAACTTTTCGGTTCCTTTATATGGGTTCGCAGGGGAATCCATAGTTCCCAAGGGAGTCATATCCCTACCTGTTACTCTGGGAACCTATCCAAGGACGGTTATGCATATGATCGATCTTCTTGTAGTAGATGTTCAATCCCCTTACAATGCCATCATTGGCAGACCATTGCTGCACAAGGTTCGGGCGGTGGTCTCTACTTACCACCTCAAAATGAAGTTTCCAACTTCTAATGGGGTAGGAGAAGTGAGTGGGGATCAGAAGTTAGCTCGAATGATGTACTATACGGACTTGAAGGACAAGAAGAAGACCTCCATATCAGTTGGAAGCTTAGATGTTCGGGAAGAAGAGAAGATACTGAAGCCAACACCGGTTGAAGCACTTCTTCCAATAACTGTGGAGAAAGGAACTGAAAAGAAGTTATTTCTAGGGTCTCTGTTAAATAATAAGTTAGCTGAGGAGGTAACCAAGCTCCTCCTCTCTAACATAAAGAACTTCGCATGGAGTGCGCATGAGATGCCAGGAATTAGTAGGGAAGTCATCTCCCACAGTTTGAGCATCATACCGGGGACTAAACCGGTCAAACAGAAAAAGCGTAACTTCGCCCTAGAAAGACAAGCTGCTATCAAGGAAGAAGTGGGGAAGTTACTTGAAGCCGGTTTCATCCGAGAGGTGCGGTATCCAGATTGGTTGGCCAATGTGGTCATGGTAAAGAAGGCAAATGGAAAGTGGCGTATGTGCGTTGACTTCACGGATCTAAACAAAGCTTGTCCTAAGGACTGCTATCCTCTTCCTAAGATTGATCAATTAGTGGATGCAACTTCAGGCCACGAACTCCTTAGCTTCTTGGATGCTTATTCGGGGTACCACCAGATCAAGATGAACCCAAGAGATGAGGAGAGCACCTCATTCATAACTCCAGAAGGGACATATTGCTATAAGGTTATGCCCTTCGGACTTAAGAATGCTGGTGCCACTTATCAAAGGTTGATAAACCATGTCTTTGCTGATCAGATAGGAAAATCAGTAGAAGCATATGTAGATGATATGGTCGTGAAGAGTAGAAGGGCGGAAGATCATCCTTCAGATCTTCAAAAAGTGTTTAACACTTTAGATAAGTTTCAAATGAAGTTGAACCCAGACAAATGCGCTTTTAGAGTAAGCTCAGGAAAATTCTTGGGCTTCCTTGTCACTAGTAGAGGAATCGAAGCAAACCCAGAGAAGGTTGAAGCCATTCTTCAGATGGAACCTCCGAAGTCTCCGAAAGAGGTTCAGAGATTAACGGGAAGAGCTGCGGCACTTGGGAGATTCCTTGCTAGGTCGGGTGATAAGTGTAGACCCTTCTTCCAGGCCTTAAAAAAGGCCAAGGAATTTCAATGGACTGAAGAGTGTCAGAAGGCATTTAAGGGTTTAAAGGAATACCTCGGACATCCTCCTCTACTAACATGTCCAAAAGATGGAGAGGTATTGTACTTGTACCTTGCTACGACAGATCAAGCAGTAAGTGCAGTCCTTATCCGGGAAGAAGATAAAATACAGAAGCCAGTATATTATGTCAGTAAGGTCTTAATAGATGCTGAGACTCGTTATACTGAAGCAGAGAAGTTTGCTTTAGCCTTGGTCACTGCTGCTCGAAAATTAAGGCCTTACTTTCAAGCTCATACTGTGGTAGTTCTGACTGATCAACCATTGAAGAACATACTTCAGAAGCCGGATACATCAGGCAGATTGATAAAGTGGTCCATTGAGCTGAGTGAGTTTGACATTCAATACAAGCCAAGACAAGCGATTAAGGCTCAAGCCTTAGCCGATTTTGTTGTAGAATGTTTTCGACCAACCATGATAACACCGACCGAAGAGGACTACCCAAAATGGAACCTTTTCGTTGATGGTTCTTCTAATCAAGAGGGTAGCGGAGCTGGAGTACTCCTCTTCGGTCCGGGGGGCATATGTATTGAACATGCACTTCATTTTCACTTCAAAGCGTCAAATAATGAAGCAGAATATGAAGCAGTACTAGCTGGATTGAGACTTGCTGCCGAACTTGAAATTAAAAATTTGTTGATCAACAGCGACTCTCAGCTAGTGACTGAACAAATGAAGGGAGACTATGAGGCGAGAGGCTCAAACATGGTCAAGTACTTAGCTGCGGTCAAGAAATTATTGGCCAAGATTCCCAAGGTAGAGATTAATCGAATACCTAGGGAGGAAAATGCAAAAGCAGATGTCCTTGCACGATTAGCTTCAGCCTGTTCAGCCAAAGGGCCTACTTCGGTCAGAATTGAAGTACTTCCTCAACCAAGTATTTCAGCTGAACTAGAAGTTGTTCCGGTTGAAGCTGAACCAAGCTGGAAGGACCCGATCAGAGAATTCTTACTTGAAGGGAAACTTCCTGAAGACAGGAATGAAGCAAGGAGTCTCCGGAAAAGGGCAGCAAGATATACTCTGATTGATGGAGAATTATACAGAAGATCCTTCACACTTCCATACCTGCGATGTTTGGCGCCCAGAGAGGCCGATTATGCCCTAAGGGAAGTGCATGAAGGAATTTGTGGAAGTCACATAGGGGGAAGAACATTAAGTTATCAGGTGCTACGTTGTGGATACTACTGGCCTACAATGGTGTCAGACGCCAAAAAGCTTGTTCAAAAGTGTGATAAGTGTCAAAGGCATTCCCACGTACCCCACCTTCCTCCTAGTCAGATGGTGCCCATTCAGAGTCCATGTCCATTTGCTCAGTGGGGTATGGATCTTCTTGGACCATTCCCACCAGCATCGGGTCAAAGGACATATCTGATAGTAGCCGTGGACTACTTCACTAAGTGGGTAGAAGTGGAGCCACTTGCCACTATTTCTGAGAATAAGGTAATAGACTTCATCTGGAGAACCATTGTCTGTAGATATGGGATACCAAGAGCCCTTATTGTTGATAACGGTAGACAATTTGTTGGAGGAAAGATGAAGAAGTTATGTGAAGAATTGGGGGTTGATCTCAGAGTCACTTCGGTCAGTCACCCACAAGCTAATGGGCAAGCCGAAGTGACAAACCGAGTGATCCTCCAAGGTTTGAAAACCAGACTGGATAGTGCCAAAGGAAGATGGGTGGAAGAACTACCGAGTGTGCTATGGTCCTACCGAACAACAGCACGGACTTCTACTGGAGAAACACCCTTCTCCCTGGCATTTGGCTCTGAAGCCGTGATACCTGTAGAAATTGGAATCCCATCTACAAGGATCATTAACTTCAATATCCAAGAGAATAATGAAGCACTTCTGAATAATTTAGACTTGGTGGAGGAAGTTAGAGAAGAGGCTCGAATCAGAACTGCTGCGTACAAGCAGAGGACGGCCCGGTATTACAACCGAAGGGTCAAAGAAAGAAAGTTCAACCCAGGGGACCTTGTCTTAAGAAAGAAGGAGGCCGCAGGACAACACCCCGGAAAATTAGGGGAGACGTGGGATGGACCTTTCAAAGTAATTGAAGCATTCAAGGAAGGAACCTACAGGATTGAAGACCCAGAAAACCCTGGGAAGAAGATGCGTCCTTGGAATGCTGATAATTTACGCAGATATTTTGTTTAGTTGAACAAAAAATTTTCAATAAGTTGTTACTTGTTAATCAGCTTAATAAAACAACAGTTCAGAAGTTGTTGAATAATCTCTTCATCCCAAAACAGACCCTTCGGCCCAAAACTTAGAAAAATTTTCTAAGTCTCAAAATTAGGCCACTTCGGCCCTTAGACCCTTCGGTCCAAACAAGACCTTCGGTCCACATAAGACCCTTCGGTCCAAACAGGCCCTTCGGCCCAAAACTTAGAAAAATTTTCTAAATCTCAAAATTAGGCCACTTCGGCCCTTAGACCCTTCGGTCCAAACAAGACCTTCGGTCCAAACAGGCCCTTCGGCCCAAAACTTAGAAAAATATTCTAAGTCTCAAAATTAGGCCACTTCGGCCCTTAGACCCTTCGGTCCAAACAAGACCTTCGGTCCAAACAAGACCTTCGGTCCAAACAGGCCCTTCGGCCCAAAACTTAGAAAAATTTTCTAAGTCTCAAAATTAGGCCACTTCGGCCCTTAGACCCTTCGGTCCAAACAAGACCTTCGGTCCACATAAGACCCTTCGGTCCAAACAAGACCTTCGGTCCACATAAGACCCTTCGGTCCAAACAGGCCCTTCGGCCCAAAACTTAGAAAAATTTTCTAAGTCTCAAAATTAGGCCACTTCGGCCCTTAGACCCTTCGGTCGAATCAGGTACTTCGATCTTGAAGTGTATACTTCATCCGAAGCCAACCCTTCGGCCACGACAAGTACTTCATGCGCGAAGTACACTTCAAGCATTCACAACAAAGTAGAGCGAACTGAATATGAAAAGAGAAAGATATCATTACCAAAAGATACTTAATCGTTTATACAAAAAAAAAAAAAAAGAAAAAGAAAGAGGAGCTAAATATCTTCAACTGAAGGAGGCAGTTCAGTCTCTGAAGGCTCATGCAGGCTAGCTTCAGGCTGGATAAGATCAGGAGGATTTGAAGGAGGAACATCCTCAGGAGTAAAGGCACGAACTTCACCTGGCACAGGTGCTTGAATAGGAGAATCACCTTCAGCAGGGATGACACGAGGAGGATCTTCATCGGATGTGACTGCGGTAAGGTCAACAGTTGAAGGGAGTTCATCCCCCTCCTCGAAATCTTCTTCAGAGTCCTCCTCATCTTCAGCCTGGCCACGTACTTCATCCTCAGCCCTAGCGAGTTCAGCATATATGTCTTCCTTTGATTCCTCCAGTCCATCCTTCCCAACAAGAACGGGGCAAAGCTTGTCAAGAATACTTGGATCCTGCCCAGCATCAATCAAAGCCTTCCTAGCCATCTTGAAGGCACCACGACCACCAAAGTAGCCTTCTTGACGAAGAGTCAATTTGAACTCCTCTGAAGCTTTGAACTCCCGGACCCCCAGGGCCTTGCCTTCAGCAATCGCCTTCACTCGGTCAACTTCAGCAGCTTTTGAAAGCCTAGTAACCTCAGCCTCCAGCCTGGATTTTTCCTTACGGTATTTAAGCTCCTTGGCGTTAGCAGCATTTAGAGCTTCGGTCCTCTCCGTCAGTTCGGCCCGAAATGTCTCTAGCTCGGCTTCAGCTTTCGCCTTCGCCATGGCAGCTGATTCGGCCCTTTCAATTGCTGCCGTTTCATTGTGAGCCATGTTCGCTATGCCTCCAGGAAGTGTAGCAAGAACAGAGACAACCTACATAGGCATAATGAACTTCAGTACTTCGGGACCAATTTCATCTGTAAAAATACCAAGTCAAAAAAGGAGAACCGAAGTTAAATAAAATTATTATACCTTCATAGCTGCAACGTTCAGCTCTGACACCTTGTCTGACAAAGCAAGCGCTTCGTATCGACTGAAGTCAGCCGGAGTTGGAGCCTTCCCAACCATCCTACCCGCAATGGTTGGGTTATTGGCAGAATCACTCACCAGAACATCCCAGTTCGGGGTATGAACAGTGAGATCTTCAATATCCATCCTTCGTGGAGGTTGGGTCACTGGAAGAGGGATGTTGACATAATCTGAAGTCCGAGAGGGGTTCGAGCTCAGTTGAGTCACCCTGACCGAACTGTGAACAGTTGTGGGAGCGTTGAGCACGTTGGCTGCAGCAGAAGTCTCTCCCGTTGTATTCTTCCTTGAACGCTTCGGGTTCGGCTTCCTCCTGTTTCCCTTACCAATGCCGTGCTTCTTGCCCTTCGAAGCCCCAGCGCTGAACATGTTGACGTAGTCCTCCATGCTCGCCATATCTGCACAAGGGATGACCGAACATGTTAATAAAGAAGTAATATAGACAAGTGAATTTCTCTAAGTCTAAAAAGACCAACCGAAGCACACCTCTCTGAAGAATGACCGAAGAGTAGGTGTACGTAGAGTCAATCTTACTAAAAGATAGGTTGACCGAAGGGTTGGGAGGAAGGTAGGATTTTAGTCGGTCCAGTAAATCCCTATCTGTCTCATGCCTTAGCTCGCGAGGGTTATTGAAATGAAAGATGTGTGGAATGCCGAACTCAGTTCGAAAAGGGAGGTGTTCTCCAGGTTGAAGGGGCGCCTTCACAAAGAAGTAACCCTTCTTCCAATGCCTGATTGAAGCCTGATAACGAGGAGACTCAATGGGTGGCCGAAACTGGAAGTAGTATAGACCGACCTCCCTACCATGGCGACTTAATCTGAGAACGTGTTGGATGATAAAAGAATTGAAGGGTATAGTATATTTGACACAAAGGTTAAGAACGGTATTAAGGAAGAGCCAGGAGTTCGGGGCTAGAAGTGCGGGACAAATATTGAAGATACGGAAAAAACTTGTCAATGCAGGAGGATATGGAATCCTTGCACCGTATTTTATGGAATGGAGCGAGACGGCGAATTCCCCTTCCTTTGGATGAAGGGGGTGTTCGTCTGAAGGTATACGACGGCATGCCCAGGGGATACCGAAGTCCCTCTTGATATTTGACACCCCATGATCATCCAATCCTGAACCGGATAAACATGTCGGTTCGGAATCAACCTCGTCTCCCCCCGCTTGTTGATTTGGGGGAAGCTCACTTCGATCAGCAACTTCGGGATAATCTGACCGAAGTACTGAAGCCTCGTTAAGGCTGGGTGTAGGATTTTCGGGATAAGAGAACTGAAGGACTGAAGCCTCGTTAAGGCCGGGGGTAGGAGAATCGATGATATTCACTTCAGAGTCAGACGCAGTCCGTTCACTCGAAGTAGAGGAAGAGGACGCGTCCCCCGAAGAGGAAGATGAAGTGGAGGAACTTAGAGACATAATAAAAACAAAAACAATAGAAGGAAGTAAAGACTGACCTTATGGTATGGAAACTGAGAGAACTAGAGATTGAAGTATGTTCGGTTTTGCAAAGGAAGGCTTCGGTCGGTCAGTCAGATTAAACGCTCTAAATAGTAAAAATGAGGCGAGTAAAAATCGAAGAGAACTGCAGGCCACCTATTTATATAAGAGGAAGATCTGATCTAACGGTGCGTAGGTTGAGACGCTCTGCATCCTTCGATCTTGTCCGCAAAGATGAACCGTCGAACAAACATTATTACACTCATACTCAGTTCATCATTAAGATACCTCGGTACGAGTGTGGGGGGCAACTGATATTCCCAAAATACCCCCACTAATGGGAGAAGGCCACGTGGCAGAATAAGTTCCGGTGAGGACAATACGGGTGACGTACCGAAGGGTACACTTCGGTTCTCGACCGAAGTGTATACTTCTGCACTATCAGACCGAAGACCACACTTCGATAACCGTACTACAGAAGCATGTACGCACGAAGTCCAACTGATGAAGAGTCCTCATAGGACGTCAATTCTAGACAGAGTCTTACTCCCCTTTGGAAAGGGATACGGATGGAATTTACCATCCGAGAAACCCTCTGGAAAACCAATGAGAGAGAGTCTGACTCCTACTACAACTCAAACACTTCAAACTCATATAAAAGGGGAACCTCTGCCCTCAGGTAAGCAATCTAACTCCTGCACTCTAAAATACTTACTGAGCAAGAGGCAACGCTCGAAGCAACGAGCCATCCTCCCAAGTTTAGTACCGTACTGACTTGAGCGTCGGAGAGGTCCCCCCGAGTACACCCTCGGGGCCCTACCGAAGCTTACGTTCGCTCCTTGTGCAGGAAGGAAGGAAGAGATCACGTACCAGCAAAGGAGAAATTAGTTATTCCAGCTCAGTCTGACTTGGCTGATTTGTCTGATAGGGTAGACCTGTTTTAGACATCATCAAATCCTATTATTGAAAAAAAAAAATTCCGAGAGCAAAAAAAAATGAGAACAGAACAATTTCGAAATTTATGATGAAAACCAACCCTAACGAAAGCTTTCAGAATGTAGAATCCAGTAGCAAAAATTTAGGACCATAAATGCATAAATCGAGTACCCCCCCAGTAACAATAGCATCACTTGAACCTCCCTCGTTGCCGGTAACGTCCTTATCATCGTTTTACTCTTGTCCTTCCTGTTCTTCTTCTTCAATATCTTCCATCTCTTCATCGTCTTCGTCGTCGCCGTACATGGAGATTAAAGCAATTCCCTCTGATTTCTTCTTCGATGCCATGATCGAATTGTACGGTTCTAGGGTTAGCGCTTGATTTTACAGAATAATAGAATTGCCTTGGGAGATCTCCAAATTGCCGCGGCAGCTGATTTTAGGCTTTGTTCAGTCCAAAACTGGTTACAGAGACATGGGCTGGAAGCTAAAGGCCACGCCTGTTTATATAGAGCCCATGAAGCTAGCTAAACAAGCCATAACCCATGAGTTACAATACAATTGCACGGATAATAATATATGAACCTTTTGGCTCATGGTTCCCAGAAAACCAAAATCACATCCCGGCTTCCAGCTGGAATGCTCTCAAGTCGAACAGAATACATCTTGAAAGCCCAGCCCATAAAGCCCGTGAAGCCAAGACAAGGAGTTCGAAGAAACTCAACTAGATAGTTGTAAACTCTTTATTTTCATTCTCTCTTTTCTTTCTCAGTCTCTATCACTGTCTCTTTGGCTATTCTCAAGGACATGGAATCCAGAGGCCGCCCACCATCTACTTCTAAACAATAGTGGAAGGACCACCCTTTGCATATCATGAGTGACCAAAAGCTATGATGATTGACGAAAAGTAAACAATGACTAATATCATCTTATGATTTAGTTTACGAGTTGCGGGTTGTGAGATTTGCTTTTGTTTTTGCTTTTCAACAAGTTGCAATATTGTCCGCTTTACTTTGGATTATCCGATTATCGTGAATACATCAGGTCCGCAACTGTTTCCAGCAAGGTCATTTATCCCAATAACACTCTCACAAAAACACATTTAACTGTGGAGTTACTATGAGATATTTTTCATTTATGAAAATGTCTTGTTGATAATTGGAGTCATCTATATATATGTTAATATTTTTATTTCTGCTACTAACTATTTTACCCAATTAAAACATCGAATTAATTATCATAAACATTTCCCACATTAAAAACCATTTAATCAATCAAAAAGAATTAATGGAAGGGACCAAAAGGATCCTGCCTGATCTTGTACTTTGTCCAAGCATCTACAAAAATTGACATGCATGCATGCATGGACTCTCTCTTTTACATTTTTTTGTATTGAAAGCAAAAGGACACCCATAAGATAAATCAAAGGAAAATAAAGAACACATGCAAAAGCATTTCATAGAAAACAAAAGACAAAAGCAAAACAATCAAAGACCATATCAAAGCTTCAAGATGAGAAATTTAATGATACCATCTCTCTCACACAGACAACAATGACAAACAATAAGTGAGATTCTCTGATTTCTTTTCTTCAACTAAACCACCACAAACATTCGTCTCTTCCACTAAAATCATACCTAGCCCCACCTTCTTTTGTCTAATTTTCTTTTCTCTTTTTCTTTCCGGGTCCAAATTTTTCTCTTTCAAATTTTGTCTGTACATACATCAGTCACACATGCGAAAGAAATTTAGGAATCTAAAAAAACAAAGAACCAAAAGGCTGACCAAATCTTACGAGGCATTACGAGTCAACTTTGCTCAACACGTTTCAGGATGTATGTCTTTGAGTAAACCCAGAACTTGTTGCATGGTGGGCCTCTTGTTTATCGACTCGGCAGTGCACAAGTACCCAACTCGGAGTGTCTCCTCCATCTCACTCACCGAATCACCACCCATTGTCAACCTCGAGTCAAGCGCGTCAACGCCGTGTCCCTCCCTCACTACTCTCCTAACCCACCTCACACTCTCCTCACTCCCTTGCTTACCCGTCAAAAGCTCTATCAAAACCAACCCAAAGCAGTACACGTCATCCTCAACGTTACATTTATCCTCTCCAATATTCCCAGACCAAAAATTTCGGTGCCCGAAATCCGAAATTCGGGGCTCCAGAGAATCGGAAAGGAGAATGTTGGAGGGAACTAGATGTCCGTGGACGGAGCCGGAGTGGTGGAGGAATGAAAGGCCGCGCGCGACGCCCACCGCAATCCGGTGGCGTGTGATCCAATTAGTTTTCTCAAGGGACAACACGTGTGGAGTAGTGCAATTTTGTTGGTCCCACGTATCAGTACTCCAGTCCTCAACATTAGGAACGGCGGTGGGGAGCTCGTGTAGCCACCGCCCGAGGTCGCCGTTGGCCATGAATTCGTACAAAACCAGCTTCTCCTTACCTGAAAATTAATTAAATAACAAAATATAAAATTAAAAAAAAAAACATTTTTTTAAGGAATTTCAATACTGTGCGAATGAGTCCCGTGACGGCATTAAATGGGTTAGGTCAAAACTTTTAAATCGTACACTGATGACTGACCTGCAATGCAGTAACCAGAGAGAGGCAATAGGTTGGGGTGATTAAGCTTTGAAAGATGTTCGAACATTGAGACAGCATCATCATGGTCAATGTGTCTGGCATTTTCAAGGACTTTGATTGCCACGTGGAGGTCTCCGGGTAAGATTGCGGTGTACAAGGGCCCACACCTGCCTTCAGCGAGGAGCGACTCCCTACCAAAATGTGACGTGGCGGCAATCAGGTCCTTGAATGTGAGATTGATCAACGGCTTAGAGCAAATGAACACTGGTGCGGATGTTGGTTCTTTAATGTCTGCAACCCATGATGTGCCTGACTCTGTTTCGAAGGAGAAGGGCCCTGATTTCTCCATCTTGAATTGGAACTGAACCGGTTTGGAGATTGCCCATTTGTTTCTCCTGGAAAATTTCTTTCTTCTGTACACGCAGAAGCCACATATTGAAACTGATAGAACAGCAAAGGCTGAAGCACAGGACAAGCCAATGACGAAAGCTTTGTGACGTGATTTGGGGTTGTGTTTTCTGGTTTGGTTCTTGATGGGTTGGGGTTTAGGGATGGTTTTCTGAGGTGCCGTTTTTGAATGTGGTTTGATATTATTGGGAGTTCTTGAATCATTGAAAATGAAATTCCCACCTTGAATGAAGGCAGATTTGCCAAATCTGTGAGACTTCTCTGGACCAACAAGTCCAGTGAAATTGTTTAGAGAGATATTCAAGAACTTGAGGTTATCAAGAGGAGGAAAATCGGAAGGGAAAGTACCATTCATTGAGTTGTTTGACACATCTAGATATCTCAATGAGTGGACGACCTTAAGAGACTTTATGTCCCCTGAAATTTTGCAACTTGAGATATTAAGTTGCTCTAGCTTGGTCAGATTGGAAAACCCAGAAGGCAAAATAGACAAATCATTGTGTGAAATGTCAAGAAATTTGAGATTTGAAAACCCAGAAAGCCTAACCGAGTTAGTGAACCTATTACCGGAGAGATTGAGCTTTTGAATCGACGAACAATTTCTCGAATTGGGTTCAACGATGCTTCCTCCAAACCGGTTGTTTGACAAATCTACTTCAACTAAGCTTTGTAAGCACCAAAACCAACCTGGCACAGACCCTTGCAGCGAGTTGCTGGAGAGATCAATTGTTCGTAACCTTGACATGTTCCTCAGATACTTCCATGAAATGTTACCTGTCAGATTCCTTGAATGAAGGCTGATTTTTGTTATTGGAGGATGCGAACAGTTTGAATATGTAGAGTCGAACCAAGAACGATTGAAATTAGAGACAGATTTGAAAGCCCTCGAGATAAACTCTTGATCTGTACCGTTGCATGTAGATGCAGCAGAGTCCACAAAAGCAAGCAAAGAAAACAAAATCCACAATCTGCAAAATATCTTCATTTCCTTAGCTTCAATACCCTGTTTTTCATTGGCTTCTTCTGCTTTCCATAATAAAAACATAAGAGAGAAGATTATAGACTATCAGACTAGGAGAAAAACATGCAAAGAAAGTGAACATGCCAACGGAGTCTCGAGTATGTTTATACAGAAAGCATTTGTGTGTCGGCGCTTTGACTAACAATGTTCTTAAATATCAACGGTAGCTGATTCGGTGATTGAAGTTGAAGGGTTTATGATGATTTACTAAGGGGGCCCACTTTTTCATCTCTTAAGATGTATGGCAGATGCTGCCACCTTGACAATTAACACAAAAATTACAGTACACAATAAATACAGATTACGGCTCTTCAGAAGTAGTACAATTTATTAGGGTGCTTTCCATGTTTGAGTTTGCATTCCTTCATTGTTTTTTTTAATATAAAACATTCTTTCATTGGTTGAATTAAAGAAGAAAATAATCTGTCATGTTGGTTGACGGCTACATTAACCAAACATTCATTCCATTTGAGACCAAAAACACTCAAAAACTGTCTTATTAATTTGGCTGGTCCCTTAATATGCCATGAATGGAACCCACTATTGCCATTAAAGATTGGTTTTGAATAATCACATTTCCTTGACTCAGCAGTTGGTCATTGAAGATTCACATTGTGACTGTTTCCTCATGCCCTCTTTCTATTATTCTATACGTATATGAAAAACTACCATATGTCAGAGAACAATATGAAGGTTTATGCGATGATAATACATGAAGATAATGGATTTGCATGGTGGTAGGCATACTTGCTCCCAGCCGAAAATAATGAAAATGAAATCACATCTGACCTGCTCGACCACGTGACTTTTGGTCTATGTCTTGTTGTCTTTTTCTTTGTTTGGTTAGCAATATACAACCTGAATTTGTCCTAAAATTATACCTAACCCACATTAAGCCGAAGCAAAAATTCCAAAGGAATGGCAACAAAGATTTGAAATTATAAATTAATCATATTCAACTAAGACTGTCAAATAAGAGTTGATGCTTCAACATGCATGACAGTCGTTAAAAAGAAATGAACTTCTAACCTAATTGGTTAAGCAACTCCAAAAAGAGGTTAGCACCCCAAATGGTTAGTAATTAGTAATTACGTACGTAGTTAGGCCCAGTTGGATATGTATTTGAAATGTTGGCATGAATTTGAGCCCAAACTTTTTTGATGTAAATACGTGGGCTTTACTAAATGGGCTCAAGTTGGGCATTGGTTCGGTGACAGGACATTTAAGTAAGTCCAGCCCAAAACAGTTTATCCCGCTAAGGTCCACTTCTTGCTTAAGTACATTTTTACCCTTGATTTTATTCCAAAACCATGAAAACGTCGTTCGCTCTCTGCAACTGACGAAGACGAAAAGGAAAGATCTATTGTTACTCTTCCGTGCCATCGCCTCCCTACCTCAATCTGGTTATGCCATCGTCTCCCTTTCCTAAAGTCCTATCATACTTTCCATGCACATTTTATATTGTAACTGCACGTTTATGACTCCATATCGTAGTCCTTCTGTTGGTTGAGGAAAACCTTTACCCTTAAATTGATGCGCGTGTGAAAATCTATTGCTATTGCAGGTTTTAGTAAATTATGCAAGGTCATCCAAGGAGGTTGAGGAAGTTTCCAAAGAGGTAATAAACTAATAATCTCTTGAATTTGCAGAAACCTTTATGCCTACATAGACACTTTTGATATGATTTTCCTTTCTCTCTCACTAGTGTAGGGTCTCTTCCTCTCACTAGCCTAGGGTCTCTTATCTCTCTTCCACAAATCCATCTCGGCCAATGTTATTATTTGAAAAAAAACTTCAGATCCGATCGATTTCGGTGGCGGTTCGTCATACCGCTATCACAGTTGGACTCTTCTCATTGAAGCACACAATGCCCAGTCAGGTACTCTCAAAACGGCCACCGGATATGGTCGTTTTAAAACAATAACATTGGTCAATGTTACTATGTCAAAAAAGTAACATTGGTCAGTTAGTGTTACCAATGTTACTGTTTCAAAACAATAACATTGGTCGGCTAGTGTTACTATTTAGAAAAAAAACTTCAGATCCAGTCGATTTTAGCGGCGGTTCGCCATACCACCACTACCATTAGAATCTCCTCACTGAGATGCACAATACCCAGTTAGTTACGGCCCAAAACGGTCACCGGATATGACCGTTTTAAAATAGTAACATTGGTCTGTCAATGTTACTATTTAAAATAGTAACATTGATCGCCTTGTGTTACCAATGTTACTATTTCAAAACAGTAACATTGATCGCCCAGTGTTATAATTTGAAAAAAAAATTCAGATCCGGCCGATTTCGACGACAATTTGCAATACCACCATCATCATTAGACTCCACTCATAGAGACGCATAATGTCCCATCATATTTGGACCAAAACGACAACCATAAAAAGAGATGAGAGAGAGAGAGAGACAGAAAGACATAGTAAAGAGATATGTAGTAGAGAGAGAGATTCAATATAAGAGAGAAAGTTGTTGTGATGAGAGAGATGCAGTAGGAGAGAGAAAATTATTGTGATAAGAGATAGATGCAATAGAGAGAAGATGTAGTGAGATAAGAGAGATGCACTATATAACAAGAGGGAAAACTATATTATATCTAATCCTCTTTGAAAAATGATAAAAAAAGAATAAGATAAAATTTAAATGGTTTAAATATTATAGAAAATAAAAATAGACTTATGAGGGATAAAAAAATTTTGAGTGGACCTAGATGTCCAACAATTTTAAAAGTGATATTAATACGTCATTTTCCATTTAAGGAATTTCAGACCATAAAAGGTAGAAAATATGCAACATGATGACAAAAGAGATTTTGAGCTCAAACTTTAACTGCACCCTCCCTTCGTCATATGCACATTAATCGTTCGAAACCAAAGATATAATTAAGCAAAAGTCAATTTTGCTTATACGTCAGTAAATTTCCAAATCTCTTCAACATGCCACGTGGATTGCGATTAGTGGACGGACATTAGATAAGTGTGTAGAAAAATTCATTACGAGTTTTTTTTCTGGCAAGACTCGTATTCCTTTCCGTGTCTACAAAGTCTAAATCATCACCGACACTCAAGTTGACTTTCTACTTCAACCACATCACCGTCCCCCTCGATCCTGCGATCCACATCCGATCACCGCCCTACACTTCAATATGTTTTTTATCAGAGGATTAAAGAAATCTCATCACACGATGAAGTCCTAGAGCGTAATCCAACGGCTACAGGCTTCGGAGTAAGTTGAGCAAGAATGCACGCAATTTGAATAGTAGATGAGAATTTGGGTCACGACTCCACGTAAGCAGACCGACTAGATTACACGTTGTGAGCAGAGCTTGTGTACTTGACAGCTGTCCTATCTTCTTGTACCAAAAAGGGCAAAATAAAAGAAAAAGGAAAAAGAGCCGTTACGCTTCACTCAAATCCCCAATTAACTTGGACTACCAATAAAGGACATGAAATTTCACACTCATAAATGACTACCATAAATAAATAATAAATACACCAATAACCTGGGGGAAGCAACAAAGCAAATTGGGAGAATATTCCTACAGCTTTATAAAAAGCATCTCTGCACGGTAATCATCTGAAGATTTCTATTTGATGCCACTCATTATTATTTTTTTTCTTTTCAAACAAAACAAAAACCTTCGCTTTCCTTCTTGTTCATCAATGCCATATCAGTGAGAGAGAACTGAGAACCTAAAACATCCTTCCAGAACGAAAGATCCATCCATGGCAGACACGCCTCTGAACAGAACCACCAGCAAGAAACACCCGCAGGGGCTTCTCTTGGGCCGCTATGAGGTTGGGAAGCTCCTCGGTCATGGCTCCTTCGCCAAGGTTTATCACGCTAGGAACGTTAAATCCGGTGACAGCGTCGCGATCAAGGTTATAGACAAGGAGAAGATCCTCAAGTCTGGCCTAATTGCTCACATCAAGCGGGAAATTTCGATTCTACGCCGCGTTCGGCACCCGAATATAGTCCAGCTGTTCGAGGTAATGGCCACGAAAGCCAAGATCTACTTTGTGATGGAGTATGTCCGTGGCGGCGAGCTATTCAATAAGGTCGCGAAAGGGAGATTGAAGGAGGAAGTTGCTAGGAGGTATTTCCAGCAATTGATCTCATCCGTCGGATTTTGTCACGCAAGGGGTGTGTATCATCGCGATTTGAAGCCCGAGAATTTGTTATTGGACGAGAACGGTAACCTGAAGGTGTCGGATTTTGGGTTGAGTGCTGTTGCGGATCAGATACGGCAGGACGGGTTGTTTCACACTTTCTGCGGCACGCCGGCTTATGTAGCGCCGGAGGTTTTGTCACGGAAAGGGTATAATGCGGCCAAAGTGGATATTTGGTCTTGTGGCGTGGTTTTATTTGTTTTGATGGCGGGTTACTTGCCTTTCCAAGATCAGAATGTTATGGCCATGTACAAGAAGATCTACAAAGGTGAATTTCGGTGCCCCAGATGGTTTTCTCCCGAGCTAACCAAACTTCTAACGCGTCTCCTTGACACAAATCCGGAAACTAGGTTCACCATCCCCGAAATTATGGAGAATAGATGGTTCAAAAAGGGTTTCAAGCATATCAAGTTTTATATAGATGATGATAAGCTTTGTAATGTTGAGGATCTAGTGGGCGATGATGTGGGTTCATCGACAGACAATGATCAATCAATGTCGGAATCGGACTCAGAATTGGAGACCCGAAGGAGGGTTACTACGCTGCCTAGACCAGCCAGTTTGAATGCATTTGATTTAATATCATTTTCGCCTGGATTCGATTTGTCTGGGTTGTTTGAGGAAGGAGGAGAGGGGGCTAGGTTTGTGTCAGGTGCCCCTGTTTCGAAGATCATATCAAAATTGGAGGAGATTGCGAAGGTTGTGAGTTTCACTGTTAGAAAGAAGGATTGCAGAGTAAGTTTGGAGGGTTCGAGAGAGGGCGTGAAGGGGCCATTAACGATTGCTGCTGAGATATTTGAGTTAACACAGTCTTTGGTGGTGGTGGAGGTGAAGAAAAAAGGAGGAGATAAGGAAGAGTATGAGGAATTCTGTAATAGAGAGTTGAAACCCGGGTTGCAAAATTTGATGAAGGAGGAATTACAAGCTGCTAATTCTTCACATTTACCTTCAGATACTGAATAAACCAAGAGAGATGGAAAGGGAGGGAGAGGCATTGAGACAGAGAGAGTTAGGAGGGTTTGCCTTCTTTTCTCTCTTCTTTTTCTTCAATGATGAGTCTTCTGTATGATTTTCTTGTTTCCTTTTTCATTACTGATTCTGACTGTTCCTTTCTGTTACTTAGTTGGGGCATTGGTTGCTCGTGTATGTACAAATGTAATGTGTTCTGTTCTCAAGAATCACGTTTATATTCTAGAAATTAATGAAATACTCTTCCTACTTTGCATTTTGGTTGGTGATCCCAACTTCCGTTTTCTACCCTGAGAAAAATGAAGAAATACCATACCTTGATAAATCTGGAGCATGGAATTGAGTTCATAAACAAAATTTGTTATGATCAGAAAAGGAGAACTTGTTCATCAGAATATGTTTTGATTGTTTTAGTCATTTGTTGTCGAACTTCTTTGATAGTATACTATGTTTTGCTGTTTTTTTCAACTAGAGGCAATTCATAGTATGTGCATTGACGAGATTATATGGAGAATTGATTATTTGGTACTCTGAACTGAATTGCTCCTGGTTGTATGGTATTATTTTGTTGCATAGTTCGTCATATGCAAGAAGTTGGTTGCTGGATGATTTAGAAAAAGCATATCAGTTGAGCTAGATTAAACCAAGGGTGAAAATTGGATATATATGATGACAATCCTAGCAATGAGTGTAAAGTTCATTCCTAACTGCATATAGTGAGCTCAAAGGTGCGAGTTTTATGAGGATTTTAACGGCTTTGTCTATGTTAATCTTCAGACTTTGGACACAGGGTTATTGATCTTCACTGAGGACTCGCACTTTTGTTCTCAAGTTCACCTAAACAGTTGGAGGCAAGCATTTGGAAACCTAGTTAGGAGGTGACCTGTTAGTAATAAACGAAACAAAGCTAACACTATCTACTAAATTTTGTGGCATGTGGTTTGAATAGAACAGCTTGTTCACCTATTAGTAATAAATGAAACAAAGCTAACTTGATCTACTAAATTTTGTGGCATGTAGTTTGATTGAATAGAACACGTTATTAACGTGCTTATATATTCCAATCACTTGTCTGTATATTAGTTGCAACCTGTTCAAATGCATAGTTAAAACAGCAGCTTTTTAATAATTGTACTACATTTTCAGTATTGCAATGTCAGCTTCTGATTTCTGAACCTCATGGTACAACAGTGTTCCCTAAACTGTGATAAGAGCCATGAATGAAGGGGACTGCCTCAACCAGGCCACCTAAGAGTGGGATTTTTGTTCTGATATCTAGTTTCGATATACAGGTATCTATATGGGCATATAGATGGATAGGTGTGAGAGAAGTTGGACATGGATATGCCAAGGTGAGGAGCAGGTTGTATATTTAACTAGGGCTGTTATGGTAGCGGTAAATTATCCGTTGGTATATCGTTACGGATATATTGGTTAACGAAAGTGACATAATATTGATATACCATTACCAATAGATCAGTATGGTAAATTTACCGTTGAATTCGGTATCGGTATCGGTATCGGTAACCATGATTCAAAATCGGTAAATTTCCCGATTACCGACATATATATTAATATTATTTTTATTTTTATTTAATTACAACCCTTGGATCACTTTAAAAAATCTAGGTCATTGATTTTTAGGGTTAATCACTTGAACAACATTTCAGTTCCTCCTTGCCTCCCTCAATTCCACTTTCTACGAGTTCGTCACTCTGTCTCTCATCCTCTCTCTACGCTGTGGACACCGCCTCTGCCACTCCGCACTCCGATTTCTTGTGATCCCTCAATTATGTCCACGCCCAAATCAAATACTAACTAGAATTTGGAGTCTCCTACTCTCAAATCGATTGCCAGAGTGAGATTCAATGACAAATCAGAGAACAGAGGAAGCAATTTGGGGTTCAGATCTGGAACTAAAAAAGTGTTATAAGGAGATTAATTTTGTGTTTCAGCTTAATTTTGGTTGTGGAAACTGGGTTTTCTTGGGTTGTTTCAGGGATTTTCAAGCCTGTTTTGTCACCCGAGGTAGTGAGGTCTGGTCACAAATGTGAGGTTGCAAGAGATTTGTATGGCAGGTTTAGAATTTTGCAGAACGAGTTGAAGATTCTTGACTTCTTGTTGATTGTAATTGAATCCTTTATGCATCCATTAGTTAAGCATTTAAGGTGCTTCTAATTTCTCTTTTTTTTAATTAAAAAATATTGGTATAATATTGTTGTTTCTAGGTGGATATGGATTTGGTAAATTTATCGATTACCGGTTTACCGTTACCGATCAATCGGTATATCGATCCGATTTTGACCGTAACGATAATGGTAGCATTTTTTGAGTTATCGAAGGGATCGATATGATAACGATATTCTGTGTTTGGTAACGGATAACAGCCCTATATTTAACATCAGCGTCTGAAACTAATTTTGCCGAAATTTGTTTGTCTAGTTTTTCTTCCAGTATTTTGGTAGTTATAACTACCTTTGTCTTTTTAGGTGGGAAGTACCTTTCAAGCTTTGATCATTTACCTCGTTTTTGATGCTTAGCGACCACAATGATTAATGTACTATTTAGCCATCAAATTTTTTGGGGAATTATATTTGTGGGGTTTAATAGAAAATGAATGTGTCAACCATAATTTTGTAAATTTATTGATTTTATTTTTGTGTAATAGATGTGAGATCCAATATTGATTTAAAGGTAAAAATATGAGTGTGTATAAGATGTGAGTCTCATTTTAAACCAACATATGACCATTACATGCTCCATACCTTCATGTTTGACAATTAAAAATAAACCAACAAATATATATTGTTGGAGCGCAAAATTTTGATGGGTCACTTTTTTACTTTTATGTCCGTGCAAATACACGGCATGGTGAAGGTTGCGTGGCCACACCACCTTCAGTATTGATGGGCTCATGGCTGGCTCCCACCTTATGTCAAAAGTCACTTATAACCAGAAAGCGCGGGTCACAGTTTGAAAAAAATCATCTGGATTTGCTTTTTATCCATTTTTTCATCGTCTTAGTTTTTGCAATCTGAAGAAGACAAGACCCATGCGTTTTTGCTTCCTCGTATAAGCTCGGTTTCATTTAGGGCAGGCAGGTAGAGGTAGTGCCACTATTGTATGACGTAATTTCATTATAAGACATTTGTGGAGCTAGAAGATACAGATTGGGATCATTTAGTATCCAAATTTTGTCAACTAAATTTAAACAACTTGGCATATTTGCCAATAAAGCGAAATAAATAAGATAACATAGTTTGCGCTTGTACCTGATTATAAAATCTAAATAAAGGAGGAGAGTTGCGTTAGATTGACAGTGATTGCAAAATGTTGTAAGACTCATTGTGGATGAAGAAAAATTGACATGATAAGTGGCACATAAGAAAAACCTTTAGGAAAAGAAGACTTTTGTCCAAGAAAGAAGGAATTTGTTGAATCAAGGGAATGACAGAGAATCCGCATGATCCCAACATCCCTAACCACGATGAGATCTCATATATATGGCACGGCAACGAGTTTGCTGAAATCCCAAACACCCATGCCACAACCTAGATTAGTTGGTAACTTTGAGTACAAACTTTCCCAAACTAATGAGGCTATGAATTCGAGTGAGGAAGGCAAATATTTTTCTAAAATAAATCTGTGAGTAAAGGGTATGAACATCCACAGAGGTACTTCATAATAGACAATTCTTTGAATGCAAAAATCCATCCACACATATGACACATGAGTCAAAATAATAAATTAGTTGGAGCGTTCCCTATGCGCAATGCATTGCATCATAATCTGGGTGCAACGGTAAATGAACAAGAGGTGGCATAGGCGTATCTCAAAAGTGATGCACTGCATTGACACCCTGATGTAGTGATAAATGAGCATAGGATCGTTGGGGCATCCCCGCAAGTGAAGCGCTACATCGGTGCCCAGATGCAATGAGATATAGGCAAGGATTCTCCATTATAGACGAGTGGGGGTAAAGAAGTTAGTTTATGATTATAGGATTAGGGTAGGCACTTGGAACATGGGGTTGTTTTACATACAGATTAACTGAATTAGTTGACATCATGATGGACGTAGGATTGACATACTACGTCTACAAAAAATTAAATATATGGATGAAAAATATAGAGATATTGAAAGAACGTGTTATAAATTATGGTATACTGAAATGGATAGAAATATAAATGGTGTAGGTATACTAGTATATAGCAAACTAGAAGAAGACATTGTAAAGATAAAAAGAAAAGGCAATAGGATCTTAACGATTAAATTGGTAGTAGAAAATGAAATAATTATGTAGTAAGTGCGTACACCCTACAAATATGATTAGATGAAAATGCCAAGAAACAATTTTGAGAGGATCTCAATAAGATTGTTCAGGGCATTCCAAGTAGGGAGAAAATATTTTTTGGAGGAGACATGAATGTACATTTTTTGGAGGAGACATGAATGGTCCACTTTAATAGTGTACATAGTGTTAGTGAGTGTGGTTCTGGAGATAAAAATGATGCGCGAGAAACTATTTAGAGTTTGTCGTGTTGTATGATTTGTGTCTAGTAAATATCCGGTTTAAGAAGAGAAGATCAAATTTAATTATTTTTTAAGTGTAGGTATAACTATAGTCAGATAGATTTCATTCTTACGCAAAAGATATATAGAAGACTTTGTAAGGGCTGTGAAGTGATTCCGGGAAAGAGTATAATTACACAATATAGAATGGTAGTAGTTAACATATTTTTTAAGAAATGACTTAGAAGAAGTATAGTAACACGAGAGTATAAGATTATGTTATATAATCTAAAAGGAAATAAATATATAGCTTTTTGAACGATAATGTAAATTGAGGTTTAATTGGGGAAACAAACTCCATATGGTAAGAGATTACGATTTGTAGCAAACAATTAGCAAAAGAGATACTTGGTGAGTCGAAAAGCCCTATACCTTTTTTTTTTGCATATCGAAAAGCCCTATACCTAAAGGTAAAGAAATGTGGTAGTGGAATGAGAATGTACAATGTAGAGATAGCATGTGATAGGAAAGAGAATCGAGAGAATTTGTATAAGAAAGAGTAGGAAGCGAAGAGTAAGAAACAAAAAGACATGACTTGAAGGAGTGAAAAATGATATGAATTTAATAAGAGTTGATGAAAATATAATCTTAGATAAAAATGAACGAGGAAAATGAATATATAAGTCATGTAACCAATCCCAAACTTGTAGGATAAAATCTGGGAGGATGATGATGAATGACTTACCGACTTAATACTAAAACATCTAATATCTATGTTATTGTTTGATTTGTCTATTTTTTATGTGTCCTAACTCCTAAACCCCATATTAGTAATAATAACAACAGCAATTTTTTTTTTTTTTTTTACAGAGATCCATGGATATCTAATCTAACGTCAGGATTAGAAAAATCAAACATTCTGACTTCATGGTCTGTCATGTATTATCTTTCTCTTTTACATAAGACATATCGTTCGATATTTATTTAGAAATATATAATTTTGTATTACCTTAATGAAAGCTGTGGGCCATATTGAGTCATTGACTAGTCGTAATCTTAGACAAATACCCTTAATTTGTGATATCTCTGGAGTCCACACACTTTTCTCTTCATAATTTTTGTCCACATTTTTCTTAAATCTAAATAAATACCGCACCACCTAATACTCCACTTCAAATTTTCTGTGACAACTTTTTCATATTTTGTTTTTTTAAAGTGTTGTTGACGTGAAGAATGTGATCATGGTGGTAGGGTAATAAAACTAAATTTTGCAATCAATTAATCTTTTATTGAAGTGGGAAACACCTATATAGCTATTACATTGGTTTACAATCAATGATCTACGTAATTACAATCTCTATCAAAGTCACTATCAAAGTCAACAATTGAGGCATCAATTATGAACTTAGACAAATCAATATTGATTGCCGAATCTTCAATTAAGGAAAGTCTTCAATCAATATTGAGTTTGTCAATAAAGTCTTCAATCAATATTGAGTTTGTCAATAAAGTAAATCTTGGGTAAATCTTTGACTCTATTCAACACTCCCCCTCAAGGTGGTGCATAGACATCGTACATGCCCAGCTTGACAAATGAATCAGCAAACACTGAATTTGACACTCCCTTGGTTAACATATCAGCCAACTGATCTTCGGTCTTCATATACGGAACTTCAATTATTTTTTCTTCTAGCTTTTCATACACGAAATTCCTATCAATTTCCACATGTTTAGTCCGATCATGTTGCACTGGGTTCTCAGCAATTTTAATTGCTGACTGATTATCGCAATACAATTTCATTGGTCTTTTAATGGACAAACTCAGCTCCCCCATAAGCAAGCAAGGTTCTCTTAACATACTACCTCTCCATCACCGTAGCTACTAGGGGCCGACTGCTCCAACCATCCGACAGAAGCCGATTGCTTCGTCCATAACAGGTGCCGATTGCACCATTGAACCAGAATCTCATCCAGAAATTACAAACAACTCATGGCTGAATCCGGTGCTCTTATAGTTCCACCTGTGGTGACGCCAACTCAAGAACCAACCTCTATTCCTTATGGGATCAAACTGAATGGCTCAAATTTCACTCTTTGGTCTCAGGTGGTTACTATGTTCGTTGCTGGACGAGGAAAGATGGAATATCTCAAAGGTACGACCTCGAAACCTACTGTTAGTGACTCTACATATAACAAGTGGATGATGGAGGATGCTACTGTAAAAGGCTGGCTTATTGGCTCTATGGAGGCCGATATAATGAATCTCTTTATTCGTTTACCCACTGCGAATGATGTTTGGGATGCTGTGTCTCAAACATATTTTGAGGGTGCTGATAAATCTATTTTGTATGATCTGTCTCGAAAAGCTATGGCAACTAAGCAGGCAGGGCGACCTGTGGCTGCATACTATTCCGATCTTAAGGTTATTTGGCAGGAGCTTGATCATCGTCGTCCAATTACCTTTACTCAGCCAGATGTGATTAAGACTCGAATGACTGAGATTGATGAAGATCGAGTCTATTCTTTTTTGGCTGGGCTTGATGATATATATGATTCTGTTCGGGGAGATATTCTTCGTACTAATCCTCTACCTGGACCTGATAATGCTTTCTCAACTGTGAGACGTGAAGAACTTCGCCGGAATACAATGATGTCTTCAGAAGTTCCTCAGATGGCTATGGCAGTTCGAAAATATGGAACTCCAACAAGTTCTTTGTCACTCTCAGTACCTACTGGTGGTAAATGTACTCATTGCGGCAGCACCAAACATATTGTAGATACTTGCTTCAAAAAGCATGGATATCCCGAGTGGTGGCAGGCTCACAAAGAGCGATTACAAGCTCGAAAAGGTGGTAAAGTTGCGCTATGCACCTCACCTACAGTCCCAATGGCACCGACTCCTTCTTCAATGGATACCATGGCTTTCACTACTCCAGTTGATATCACTCACTCTGTGGTAGATCCTACTCTTCTCCAACAGTCAGGTAGTGTTGGTCTAGCCCTTCTTGCAACAAATTCTGAAAAAGATCCCGGTTGGATTCTTGACTCTGGTGCGACTAATCATATGACCTTTGATGCGTCCTTATTACATGATGCTTGTTTACCAAATTGCTCTACTGTCACCAATGCCAATGGTGTTTCATATCCGGTTACGGGCGCTGGAAGGGTTAACTTAACTCCTTCATTATCCTTGGAGCACACTTTATTGATTCCTGCTCTTTCCAATAATCTTTTATCTGTGCCACAAGTTACTACACAACTAAATTGTTTAGTATTAATATATCCTACTTTTTGTTTCCTTTAGGATCTCTGCAGCGGGGAGATAATTGGGCGTGGTACTAAGAGAGAGGGATTATATTATGTGGAAGATGTTAGTATGGGACGATCTCTATCAGCAAAAGGGTCATCTAGGGCATCAGAAGATCAGATTCGGTTATGGCATCATCGTTTGGGTCATGTCTCCTTTGGTTACTTCAAATATTTATTTCCTACTTTATTTTCTACATGTGAACCTTCCAATTTTCAGTGTGATACATGTGTTTTGGCCAAGAGTCATCGTGCTACTTATTCTGATAGTTCTAATAAAAGAGTTGTGCCTTTTGCGTTGGTTCATTCGGATGTTTGGGGACCTGCCCCTGTTACTACTTCTACTGGCTTTAGATGGTTTGTATTATTTATTGATGATTGCACTCGTATGACTTGGCTTTACCTTATGCGTCATAAGAGTGATGTGGCTGCTTGCTTCCGCACGTTTCATACCATGATCAAAACACAATTCTCTGGTAATTTACAAGTTCTTCGATCTGATAATGGTGGTGAATTTGTAAATCAGGAGTTACAAGCTTATTTTCAGACTCATGGAATTTTGCATGAAACCACTTGTCCTTATACACCACAACAGAATGGTGTTGCTGAGCGCCGAAACAGACAAATTTTGGAGATTACACGTGCTGCCCTTATTGGAGCCCACATGGCACCACGTTTTTGGGAAGAAGCTGTTACCACAGCTGTATATCTTTTGAATAGGGTACCCACTCGTGTTCTACAATTTCATACACCACTTGATAAATTGGCATCCTATGTAACACTGCCATCGCACCTCACACTTCCTCCCCGGGTGTTTGGTTGTGTTGTGTTTGTACATTTACAGAAACATCTCCGCACGAAACTTGATCCTTGTGCCCTCAAGTGTGTATTTGTCGGTTATCATCCTTCACAAAAGGGTTACCGTTGTTTTCATCCTCCTACAAGTAAGTTCTATGTTACTATGGATGTCACCTTTTCTGAACATGAAATGTGTTTTTCTTCACCCAATTCCACGCTTCCGGGCCCGAGTGGTGATACTGTTGTTGAAGCTCCAAATTGGATGGAGTTGTTTCCTGATCCACTGTGTGTTGCCGATACTGTTGCTGAAGCTCCCTCTCTCTCATCTTCGCTAGTACCCACTCCCGATACTCCTCGTACAGATCCTCCTGAGGTAAGCATTGAGTCTGATGTTAATACTAACAATATTTGTGATAATACTTGTGTCTCGATTGAAACTGACAGATACGTACTCCCACCAAGAAGTACTCGTGGTGTTCCACCAGATAGATTTTCACCAGAGGTTGTGCGAAAAGTGAAATATCCTATTGCTCAGTATGCATCCACTCACCGACTGTCAAAGGAATGCCGAAGCTTTGTCAGTAATATGACTGTCATAGATATTCCTACTAAAGTGCAAGAGGCGTTGTTGGATCCAAAATGGGCAACTGCAATGACTGAGGAGATGACAGCACTTGAGAAAAATCAAACTTGGGAATTGGTGGAGTTGCCGAAAGGAAAAAAAGCTGTTGGTTGTAGGTGGGTGTACACCGTCAAGTGCAAGCCTGATGGTTCGGTTGATAGGTATAAAGCTAGGCTTGTGGCTAAAGGATTCACCCAGACGTATGGGGTTGATTATCAGGAAACGTTTGCTCCTGTTGCAAAAATTAATACGGTTCGAGTCCTAATATCCCTAGCTGCAAATTTTGATTGGCCTCTACAACAATATGATGTAAAAAATGCTTTTTTACATGGTGAGCTACAAGAAGAAGTTTATATGTCTCTGCCCCTAGGATATGAAGCTCCAGGTGATCAAAGTGTCGTGTGTAAACTGAAGAAAGCCTTATACGGGTTGAAACAATCTCCTCGAGCTTGGTTTGGTCGATTCCGACTTGCTATGAGAAGATTCGGCTATAAGCAAAGTAATGCAGATCACACTTTATTTTTGAAAAGAGTTGGTGATAAATTAACGGCTCTCATTATTTATGTTGACGACATGGTAGTAACAGGCAATGATTCTGAAGAAATGCGTAAACTGAGAGACTATTTGTCAACTGAATTTGATATGAAGGATTTGGGAGGATTAAAATATTTTTTGGGCATTGAAGTTGTTCGTTCTGAGCAAGGCATATTTTTGTCCCAACGAAAGTATGTGCTTGACTTATTAACAGAAACTGGTATGCTTGGATGTCAGCCAATTGGATCTCCTATGGAACAAAATCATGGATTGGAAAAGTCTTCGAATCAAACTTCAATAGACAAATTACGACATCAAAGGTTAGTTGGGCGTTTAATCTATTTGTCTCATACGAGGCCAGATATTGCATATGCGGTCAGTGTTGTGAGTAGATTTATGCACAATCCTGGTAAACAACATATGGATGCAGTTATTAGAATTCTGAGATATTTAAAATCTGCACCGGGAAAAGGCTTACTCTTTTCTAAGAATGGGCATGCAGACGTATGGGGCTATACCGACTCAGATTGGGCAGGTAAAGGAGACCGAAGAAGATCAACCACTGGGTATTTAACTTTTGTTGGAGGAAATCTGGTTACTTGGAGAAGTAAAAAGCAAAAAGTTGTCTCATTGTCTAGTGCAGAAACCGAATACAGAGCAATGGTGAAAGGTATTTGTGAGTTGTTATGGCTCAAACGGCTTATGGGGGAGCTGAGTTTGTCAATAAAGTCTTCAATCAATAAAGTAAATCTTGGGTAAATCTTTGACTCTATTCAACAATAAAAACCCGTGCACAAAACTCTCACAGAGGTTGGAATTGTAGACCAGCAAGATGTGTTTTAATATAAAAGTACTGATTATGGTGAAGCCACAGGACTCGAAACAAAAAATAAAAAAAAAACCAAAGGCATGCATGTAGATAGATATATATGGTTGTCCAAAATGCTTTGATACGCGGGGAGAGAAGAATGAGCTCCACCACCAATTGGTCCACAAAATTAATATACCATTCTTAAGCACTACAACATATCGGCATCGCCCAAGAAATATATTTCTCGACTACTCCATTCTTGTTTGTCTTGCTTATATGATTAAGGCTCCAAGCCCAACTTAAAGACCACATACTAGGTCCTTCCCCATTTTTTTTAAACAAAAAGGTTTAGTATGGCCCAATTTGTTTGTGGAAGCCCAAACAGCGAATCATCTTTGTAATTTGTATGGGCTTAGAGAAACACAGCTCAGGTCAAGCCTGCCGTATTGTCATAAAATGGTTTGGTGAAATCAATGTTAATTGGGCTGGTGTATATCTATATATTTCCCAAACTGAGTCAGGCGCCCAGCAAAGCAAATACAATGCAAGGCTGAGGCATCAACAGTCTTATCTGGGTTCCACGTTGAACCCAAAAGACTTCCCTACTTGACACGTTTTCTAGTGATAGAGAACACAAATACCAGGTGGCCTTGACTTGCATGCATGCATGCATGGCCCGTCAACACAGTCAAAGGTTAGGTCCCTCAAACCCCAAATACAAATACTCCACCCCTGCAAAAGCCGTCCCTTGGGACTCACCTACCGTCTTCTATATGTGTATATATATGTACTCTCTCTCACATACACACATTTAGTTCTATCACACCAAAGGAGAGAGCGAGAGAGAGAGCGAGAAATGAAAGCAGAAGTTGGGGAGAAATTCAGTGAGTTTTTGGAGAGATGGGAGAGTCAACTTGACGACTATAAACAACAACTAATGAGGGGGTCAAAAGAGGGCACTAGTGAGCAAGAATTGCAAGTTTTGGTCTCAACAGTGACTACCCATTACAAAGAATACTACACAGTCAAATGGGCTGCAGCCCATGAAGATGTGTTTGCATTCTTTTCTCCAACTTGGGTGAGCCCCTTAGAGAATGCTTATTCATGGCTCACTGGGTGGAAGCCCTCCATGGCTTTCAGACTCCTCGACTCACTGAGTCCGACTCGGTCCCAGTTGACGGAGGAGCAGGTGAGGAAGATTGGGGAGTTGAGGGTGAAGGTGAGGTTGGATGAGGCAAAAGTGGAGATGGACATGGAGAGGCAGCAGGTGTCAATGGGTGATAGGAAGGTGGTCAACTTGGCTCGGTTGATGAATCGGAGAGATGACCCAGTGAGTGAAGCGGATGGGCTTGTTGAGGTGGCTTTGAAGAGGTTGATGGGTGGGTTAGAGAGGGTGATGAAGTCTGCTGACTGTGTTAGGCTTAAGACACTGAAAGGGGTTTTGGATATTTTGACTCCTTCACAACGCGTCGACTTCTTGGCTGCCATTATCGCAGTTCAAATTCAGCTTGGTCAACTTGGCAAGACTAGAGAGTCCCACAAGCTGTAGCATCAGCAGAAATCTATGTTGTTTCTTCTAGTATTTGGTGGGTTTTCTACTACCATTGTAGCCATAGACGTTTAGAGTCTTAACAAGTTTGTTGTTGTTTCCCTTGTTTCCCTTCTCTTTTTGGCAGAGCAAGACAAACTGTTGACAAAGCTTCAATCTTTTTTTCATACATAATGAAAAATCAGAAGTTCTAACTTCCAAGAGCACAAGGTTTAGTCAGAGAATATATACATATACATACATATACATACATATACATATATATATATATATATATATATATTATGTTGCACAAGTCAGTACATGCCCTACTGATTGAACATTAGATAATAAGTACTCGAGTATTTGCAAGGGAAAGGCTAGCTAGAAGAAATTGGGGAAAAATTCCAACTCAATGAATCATAGGACAAATAACAAGCAATGAGACAAAAAGAAAATCAGATACATGAAAGCCTGGGTACTGATAGGATTAGTATATGTTGAGGGAAGCATGATTGAAAAGTAATCCTCAGCATTTGGACTTACAAATCAAAGAAGAGTGTCAGATTATCCATTTTAAGTTGCCTCCACAGACAAGATTTCGAGTTCAGCCCACCAGAGAGGAGAAAGTCTTGGTACAGCTTGATCAGGTGAAATGGCAATAACTTCTCTCAGTTTGGGAATCACATCCCTCATTGTTGGTCTCTGCCTTGGATCAGGATTTATGCAGTCTTGGATAACTTCACAGATGACATCAAGTTCATTGTTTTTGAATGACTTGAGGGTTGGATCAATCATGTAGCTTATGCTCTTCTTGTCGTTCAGATACTCAGCAGCCTGCCATGTTTATTGTAACACAACAATTCGTAAGGAGGAAATAAAAAATGGTATTTATTCGTTGTTTGATAAAATGATGTTTTGATAATGTAGTTACATTCATTACATACCCATTTCTCTAGAGGACCTTGTTCTTCCGAGTATGGGAGTTTTCCTGATATGATTTCGAGCAACAATATCCCAAAACTGTAGACGTTTGTCTCTGGATCAGCAAGAGGTGGCAATACAGAATGTTCCAAATCATCGTCGTCTGAATTCTTCGTCTTGGGTGCAACTCTAGGCAAGAAACTGATCTCAGCTATCTGAAAAAACAGCAAATAAGATGACAATAGTATGTCCAAACTAGGTCCGAATATGACTAAGCGGTTTCGATTGTGCAGGAATGAGAGGTTGCATTACTTTGGAAGCATAATCATCTGTTAAATAGATAGAAGTTGAACTCAAGTTGGAATGTGCAACAGGAGGATTCAGATCATGGTGCATATATTGTAGACAGTAAGCTGTTCCCATAATAGCCCTTATCCTTGCACTCCAGTCAAGATGTTCCATTTCCTTAACTGAAATAAAAAACTAGAGGTTATGTCCTGAGACAGAACTAAGTCCCCATCAGAAAGGTGTCAAGAAGTACAAACATTACCATGGAGATGCTCGAAAAGGGTTCCATTTGGAGCATATTCAAACACCATCATCCTATTGAAAGGGTCATTCTCCTCACAATAACCAATGAGATTGACAAAGTTTTTATGGTTGATTCGTGACAGCGTGTCGATCTACCACATTTAGAACCAAAAATTATAATAGCATTGATGAAAAGCAGAAGATATATATGTATGCATACCCAACTTGTAATTACAAGAAAGACAGACCTTTTTGCGGAAGGCAATTTCTGCAGTCTTTGACCAGTCTTTGGAAGACATAGCAGCAGTTGAAGCAACAGCGATCTCAACTCCACTGGACAATGTTCCCTTGTACACAGTGCAACCATCAATGGTGTCAATTATATTGCTGAAATCCTCACAGGCAGTTTCCAGCTCCGGTGCATTCAGCTTGGGAACCCCTAAATTACGTGTGTAGCTTAATGAATTAGTTTGTACCGGAAAAACAAGCAACAAAAGAGTGGGTTTCATAATTCAGACACTAGTGCAGACAAGAGGCAATCAAGCATCAGCTGAGACGAAAATGAATTTCTATGAACTTGGCAACCAGTAGATGTGTGCTATAATCATGAAATACCTAGTATGATCAGGGTTTTTTTTTTTTTTTTTTTGTTTTTTTTTTGTGTGTTTATTAAACATTTAAACCCGCTAGTAGAAACACTAAAATCACCTGTTATAAAGGCTTTCTGCAACTGTCCACTCAATCCGGTCTTCCAAGGACCTATGGTTCTCACTCCTTTTTTACGGCACATGAAAAACAAGGCTGCACTAATAATGATCAATACAGCCACAATTGGAATGATATAGAAATAACTCCAGACACTTCTACTGGATTGTTGATCGTCAATGGGGGTTTTGGAAGATTGTGTTGTCCCTTGCAAAGAAGGATCAACAGGTGAAGGCAGCGATGAAGGTGGAGGAGACTGTTTCTTATTCCCATTTGGTACAGCTGGGAAAGCTCCGCTGCTTCGAGTTGGAAGGGCAATAATCTGCCCAGTGAAAGACCCACCAATAGCAGGAGCAGCAGCAAGGTTACTGGACTGTTCAAGTAGTCTACGACGCGCAAAATTGACAATGTTCTCTCCTTTGTTGATATTGTGTGAATCAGATGATCCTGCACAATGCAAGAAGCAGCACCATCTCAGACGTAAGAATTGGGACATACAATGGGCAAATATCTGTTCAACCACTTTTACCCACCAGCTAGCTCATCATAGCAACCATCTTGACCTGCAAGCAGGGAATCCTTCCCAATATTGGACCTTGTGAGAAATTTTAACAGTGTCATTAGAAGCACATAATGATACAGCAATATCATTTAATAAATGACAGAAAAACATAATCATTTGAAGAAAAAATCCCTACAGCTGCAAGGCACCAAGAAAACGTAGAACAGCTCCTTTTATGGGCATTATTAATGAATCCGCCTTATTCAGTTGCGTCAAACTGCTCTGCCAGATGCTGTCCAGAAGATGCAATGTAGGATCAGAAAGCGTGATAGCTAAAACTACAACTGTCAGCAACAAAAATGCATCAAGATCAGTTGGGGAAATTGTGTACGAGGTCATGCTGCTTCAACATCAACATCAAAGTCTTTACCTCAAACTATATTGGGGTCAACATTTAAGGACTAGGTGACACAAGTTATTTTCGATACATTAGTGGCTTCTGCATGGACACTGTAGATTAAGTGATTAACTCGTAGTTCAGATAGCTTGAGGAGAGCATTTCTTACAAGGGATGAGTACAAGAAACTACAAGGTAGCATGCTTTTGCATATCAACGTGAAATTGGTAACTGACGTTATCTAGTTTTTATTAAGTTCCAGCTTGGGTTGAATCACACTATCCAGCATATCAATCAGCAATTACAAACTTGCATATAAGAAATACCAACAGCAGTCATAAGCCAAAGTTTCAGAATCCATAATAATTAAGTTCAGATATTGCATAGCATATAATCTCAAAATTTTGGACCAACGATTTTACCAGTCCATTTTAACCCTAGACCTAAGAGGAGTAGAAAAATCTTTCTAAACCATTTAGGCCAAGGGAGCATCAAATAAATAGCGGCGATTACTGATGTCCTTTAAACTGAAGTAGCCACAACACATCAGCAAAGTATATGTAATATATTACCAGTGTCCAAACTTCCTATTTAAACAGCTGACTTCAGTCTCCATAGCAGATGTAGGGTTCTTGTCCAACTGCAATTCAGAGAGCAAACTGAGCCTTCGGATCTCCATCGGAATGCTACCTTCAAATTTATTGTCACAAAGCAACCTAGGATAGAAGGGGACTAAGTCGAGGCACCTAAGAAATGCAAAGCATCAAATAGAGCTTTATTCACGACAGGAAACTCACAAGCGTTTTAGTGACAGCATTCCACCTATTTCTGTCGGAATCAATCCACTCAGGTTATTCTCCCTCAAGTCCAATAGCTCCAGCTTTGTAAGCCCTCCCAACTCTTTAGGGATGCCACCAGAGAAATTGTTTCTGCAAAGCACACTGCCAATATAAAAGCAAGAGTGAAAAACGTTGACATTCAATTACTTTCAGAGAGCACCACAAAATTCATAGATTATGAAGCAACTACATAGGCTGTAGTGGCAATCATCTATGGAGACGCATACAGAGACTACCCTAACTTTCCGACTCCTTATCATGTGTTCAATATGAGAAAGAACAGTATATTTACATCCACTATTAACAAAAACTAAGTAAAATTCATGTCCTAAACGCCAATTGACAATGTAAGTTTTAAGAATTCTCACAGAGATCTTAGATGGCTAAGTTTGCCCAGCTCAGGTGTCAAGGTCCCTTCCAAAGAAAGCCCATCTAAGTCCCTACAGGTTCACAGGAAAACATTCAAGAAATTCATTAAATCATCAACTCTATAGATAAGACATGTACTGCATTATAAAGAACATAACAACGAGAAAGTCTTCAATTCTTCTTGACAGAGTGAAAGTGTGGGGACTTACAGCATTTGCACTTTACCGTCAACACAAGAAACACCCAGCCATGAACATGGATTGCCGTCGTTAGGATCCCAATTTGCAAGGGCATTAGAAGGATCTGAAGTTACTCTCGCCCGGAATTCCAATAATACCAATCCTGCAACTCAAACCACAATTCAATCCAACCACAAGAAAGAGTAACAATGAGAAAATTATTTAACAGCATCAAAATGTCAAATATGAAATACCTTCATCATTAAGCGCCCTAGACCCTTGAATCTCGAGACCGAGAATCAGGAACAAGAAACAATGGAACTGGAATACTATTGGGTTCCAACTACCCCCCATTGCTTGATTAACCAAATTTCGCAGTGGTGGAGGTAGCGATAATGTCTTCCAATAGCCAGGACGCTATACAAAATCGCCAGGTTTTCCTATACAAAACTACCCTTTTAACTCAATCAAAAAACAACAACAACAACAAACAACTACGCATCAACTACATTAGAAACAAATGCACAATAATCGTATTCGGTAATGGCCGCATCTGGGTCTCTCATTTTTGCAGTTCTTAATTGTCTCTCTACACCCTTTTTTGTGGAAATGTGCATATACCCCGCCTTAGCAAGCTATTTTCCTCCTGTTATCTCCACAAATCAATATGGAGCTGAAAACATTAAAAAGAAAAAAGGAAAACAAATCACAAAATGTAGGAACAAATTACCAAAAACATGAGCTTTTTACAACGCGAAAGAATCAAAGAATAGCCTCCAGAGCAAGTAAGCAATAAAGGAGATGAATTTACCATGTAAACGTGGCAAAGTGCAGAAGAATAAAAACTTTACGAGCTGCTTCCGCTATAGCTTTTGTTGTCGTTGGGTAACAATGCAATGCAATGGTAACTCTGTTATTGGTGAGGGGTGGGTAGATTGGTATTGACGACAAGAATGATATTGTTTTTGTGGGGGTGATGTGTGGGAAGGACGATTGAGACTCAAAAAGGGTAGCAAAGAAAAAAAAAACTTAATTTATTTTTCTATTACTTCCCCTTTCCAGGATGATCTCAGAGAACCCTCTCTTCAACCATCTTTGGTCTCTCTCAGAACATCCTTTCTCCTTTCCCTCTGTCTGTCTCTCTCTCTCAATCTCTGCCTTGTTTTGTTGTGGTGGTTGTTAGGTTCTAATCTTATTTTCTCTCTCCTCTTCCGCAGAGAAATTGTTTTTTCTCTCTTTAAATTGTTTTTCTTTTATTTTTTATTATTTTTTTTTGCTATTTCTGTTTGGATTGCCCCCACCGGCAACCCCACGAAGCTTGTGACGTGTGATTCGTGTTTGTGTGCTTTCCTCTTCTTCTGTTTTTGTATTCCCCTTAATTTTTTGATATTTTTATGGTGGGTCCCAATGAACTTTCTTATTTTTTGTTTTGTAGGGTTTAAGTTTATGTGGGGCCCAAACGAACATTACTTTACTCGCGCAGATCAAAGGTGATGGAGGGGCCGAGGGAAGCTGATAAGAGTGTCATTAACCGACTAACGGTCAAGATCGGACGGCAGGTGTTTGTCATTGACTGGTGGTGAGGGCCCCACTTCCATTGTACTCGGGCTAGTTTCTTTTGACCGGGCCCACCCTCCCTTCACAACCTCTCTTTAAAATCTGCGTGCCTTCCTCTTTCTCCTCATCTGATCTTATCCCCACAAACAAAGATTCACACAATAATATTATTTAAAAAGAAAAAAAAAAAAACTCAATAAGACAATTTTTTTTTTTTTTTTTGAAAGGGTAAGGACCCTAAAACTTGCCCAGTGAACACAAATTGTTCACCATCAGCAACCAAACTTACACAGCAGGAAATATAACCTACACCACTACTGAATGGACCAAAGCTTACTTGATGAATGGACCCTGTTACGCCTAGTTAAGATTGAGCTGAACTGAAGTGGTGGTGGAAATATAACCTACACCACTGTACTGTTTTTGTTGTATTACACATCCAGGACCTGGAATGCCATTACCATAAAAAAAAATCAAGAAATAACTCTACTTTGGAAGGCATTATTGTTGGCAACAAAATTGGTTGGAATAAACAAGGAAAAAAGTCAGGATAACCATTCTTGCAGAGTTGCAGTGATTCTGAGATGTAAACCAAATACGAGATTGAAATATATATCAAACAAAAGATTGACATTTTTCTTGCAATGTGTTGTGAGCAACAACAAACCCAGTGTTTAGCTTCTTCGAGAAGCATTATAAGATATGACAGTAACTTCATATGATAATACCACTTAATTTGGTACAACAAGGTGCTCAATTGCATAAAATTCTTTACTAAATAGATGATGAACAAAACTATTGCATATCAAAATGATTTTTAGATGGTCAAGGATTTTAAGCATGAAAGAAACCAAAGGAACAGTTTTATGACCTAGAGGTTGTTATTTTGCTTTTGAATATGTAATTATCAAGGAAGCTTTTACAATCATCGATAGTCAGCACATAATGAATTTCTGTAAAATGCAGATACAAAGAATTTCAAATACAGGTGAAGAAGTTAAAATGCCTTCAAAGAGTTCAATTTGACCAACAAATCACTAATGCCTAATTGTCATAGCAGTCCAAGAGAGTTGCACAATGACTCAAAAACTTATGCAAGCACTGACAGATCATATCCCTCTTCCCTAGTGTAAAAGGAAAACATGGGAAAAAAGGAAGAAAAGATGATGACAATCTCCAGAAAGGGGTGAAAGTCAACAAAATACTGTGGCTGGGAGAGTGAAGCCACCTTCGACTATATTGAACAAAAGAAAAACGATATCCAAACAAAGAAGTAGGCTAACCATTTATAGCTAGGGATCATGGAGTATAGAGTTTATGTTTGGTAGTGCTGAGAAGCGTGATTTACCAACTCCTGCCACAAGAGAGCATCAGAAAATATGTCAGCTCTTTCATTTCATTAAAATTTTCTATCACAAGAAAAAGTACAAAGATATATTATGACGAGATTACCTCAGAGCAGCGAACATGATCATGATGCAGATGGGAAGATTTTACAATGGTTTCCCACTTGGAACTAGGGGAGGATGTGTCCGGATGCTGTTTTTTAGGATGAAATTGACTGCCAAGATGAGAATTGGTGAAAGGGATTCTGGAGGTTATTGAAGGCAGGGTACGCCAAAGCCAAGACTCAGAAGGTGTCTTTGGTAAAGGAGGCTGAAGAGGAGGCTGTACAGAAACAACAGTTCCATTATCATCTGCTTTTAAACTTTGATCATCGATAACATCTTTATTTCTGTAACCATTCACTTTGATACATTCCAACTTAGGCTGCTGATATGAGTCTTGTGGAATGTCTGCTTGGACCCTGCAATCTGAATCAGCATTAGAACCCAAATTTGTGTGTTCCAATTTGTGTGCTCGCTCCATGGATTTTAGGCCTTTAACATCGCGGGGAGAAGATACTGAAATAGCACTCTTCTCCAATTCTCTGCTTTTGTAAAAAGCCTTAAAATTCTTGCCCATAGAATCCATTCGCCCCTTTGCGTCTAAAGGACCTGATTTTGAGTATGATTTTCGTGCAATATGTACAGTATCTACATACAAGGTCTTTTCAACCATTGGGCTCCCTTGGCGAGACCCTTGCATACGGTTGCTTTGACACAATAATTCCTGAGACATACTAGTGCCCTTGTTATACAAATTCAATCTATTTGATCTCAAATCCTCATCTTCTTGAGGAACACCAAGGAAACCCCGTCCACTGAAGGGAGACCTAGGTGTTTCATTTCGATAAGGAGATATCCCCCGAGAGCGCCTGAAGGGAGATGACTCAAGTATTGCTTGTCTGTCACTTGAAAAACTAAACCTGCTTGAGCCACTACGTAGCTTACTATCAACCTCTGGTCGCTTAGGGGACTGAGCTCGACTATGTGATTTGTGATTATAGACAGCATCTTCAGCATGCTGAAATAAAATAGAACAAAAGGTAACAAGTTTAGGGCCTCCACCAGCTGCAGCAAGAATATCAAAGGACCAAAAAATACTTTTATAGTTACCTTCTTCACAGTATGACTGTTAGATTTGATACATGCAGCTTTGGTAGATTTTCCAACCTCATATGTGGAAGACATGGAAGCATGAGTATGAATTTTGATCCCTGGAACAGGATTTAAGAGGCACAAAGAATTTTTAAAGCATAAGCGAGGAATGAAACCACAAGCCTTGGCTGATATGTTGCCAGAATGGTCATTGTTTTCATCTTCAATTTCGCTTTCTTCTCCCTCTTGCTCCTCGCTATAATGTGGTATAATGCTACTCTCATACTGATTAACAGGTGATTTCCTATTACCACTAACAACTGCCTTAACCTGCCTAGGTCGTTCAACTGTCACAGGCTGCTTCCTTGAAGCATACTGATGTGGCTCTAGAGCCATCGCCTTGGCTGCAGGTAAGAAGCGACTCATCATGAAATCCCGAGTTTGTGGATCAGTAGAGAAGGTTCCTGACGGTCTCACAAATAATTCATCAGAAGTGCTCAGACCAGTAACACTACACTTCATGGAACAGGAATCCGAGGGAGACAGCGTGTCAAGCGCATCAGAATATACATCATCATCATTATTCTCTGAACCTGAAACCTCCTCATCGTTCATTTTCCCAACCGATGGAAATGCTTCAATTTGAGGCCGACTCACATTTCGATCTTCTAAATGCTTTTCCGTAGAATAGTTTTCAACTTCCAGTGCCCTTCTTGAAGGAAGCCTTGAAGTGGCAGAAACCACCTTAAGGTCTTTGGTGTTTAATGGACCACCATCCTTGGGTCTTCCAGGGGTTTGTTCCCAAAAAAATGGAACAGTAGCCGGTTCTGTAACCTGTTCCAGATCGGGTTCTGCCATATAGGATGAAAGTGTATGTCGTCTGCTGAGCATAGAATTATCAGCAGCCTTCCCTTGATCACCATTAGGAGACCTTGTCGGTGTGGAAAATCTCCTCACAGAAAGAAGTGGTACATTGAAATTCAATTTCCTTTCCCCCATCTGACACAATCATTACAAATTGTGCATGCACTGTTTGTTTCAAGATTTAGAAATGGAGAGTATTACCAACAACAAGAAACAGCAAGACAGATCATGCTGAACTCTCCATCCTCTCTAATCACTGAAAACAAATTAGGACAGATTCTTGAGCGATAGGAACTCCTAATCACAAACACTATAAATCAAAAAATTTCACTACTCGAACTGCTTACGCCATTAAAGACAGATCAAGAAACTAAGGAAAATTTAGAAATAGAGTGAAGCATATTTTAGTCTGAATTAGTATGATTGTATTAGTATCTAACAACAGTAGAAAAACAAGAGCATTAATTTTGGTTTCTCGAGAAAAAAGTGGAAAGCCAAACCCTATTGATCCACAACGCCATTAGAGTCAGTGAGAAAAATCAAGTAGAAAAGATTCAATTTCTTTCGTTTTCTTCCATGTGCTCAGTTAACCAAACAGGAAACTATTGGTTCAAATTTAACCTAACTCAAAAACAGAGCGATATCATCAAGAATCAGGAAAACAACTAACCTCTTCACAATCTTGAAGCTCTTCTTCTCGCACCGACGCAAAGAAAACGAGTTCTTGAGACTCAAAAACGGAAGTCTCTGTAAGCTTTGAGAGACGACACACTATCCGGATTACTTGGATCCTAAAATGTAGCGGAATGAGTGAAAACAAAGAAAAGCCAAGAAAGAGAGAGAGAGGGAGGGAGGGAGCGCGCTCTCAGTCCCCAATGTCTGCCTTTTCGCTCTCTTTCGTTCTCATACATGAATAACGAAACCATGACTCTGCAGTCTACGCATACAGAAATAGAAAAGCAGAGAACGCATGTCATCGCGGTTGAAATCACGCGCTACCATTTTTACAATTTTACCATTCTTTTTTTATAATTAATGATGGGGAGGCTGAGTCACGGATATTACAGTTGGGAAAATGGTACCAGGAAAAGCTTCTAAATTTGGGTTGGGGTGGGCCTGATGGGCCGTGGTCATTAATGAGTCCCCCACCCCACCCCACCCCGCCCGCCCTTACAAGGCAAGGCTTCAAATACACTAGCCTTCGGATCATTGCAACACCAAGGCACAAAGCTGAAAGCTAGCAGCCTTCCATAATTTTCAGCACCTTTTTTTTTCCCCTGGTGCGTATTGCTTATCAAAACGGGTAGTAGTACAAGTCAAAGCTACAAAAGGGGCATGTGACTAGTTATTAGTGCTCTACAAAAGTTCTGCCAACTTTTTTGAGCTTTGTCTCCCACTAGCAACTTTTGGTCTTCAAGACTAGCTAACAAAATGTCAGTCTAATAAAATGCAAAGCATAAGAACATACAAAAGTTTAGGACTTTAAGTTTATTAATGATATAAAGTTTCATTTGGTACCCAAGTCTTGCCGGTCTAACTTTTTAAATATAGCAAGATCTTAGGTGGTTAGGACACAACCGCAGAATCTATGTCCATATTAAAGTAGACTAATCCAATTATGTAGGGTAACTTTCCTGGTTCTCCGATATTTGCGGAATTTAATGAGGATGTTTGCAAGCAAGACTTGAAACATAAAATAAAAACAAAACGTTGGCAGAAATCATGTCACGGACATTGAAACAAATAATCTTGTTTCAGCGGAATGCCGCTAATGGGTTTCTCTTCCACTGGAGTGATTGGTAGGTCTTCTGTGGCTCCTCCATTTTCGTCCATGGAAACTTGTGCTTAGCCATCTTTGGCTTCTTTGCTGCTACACCAACATAATCTCCAGGGTTCTGTCATACCAAAAAATTTAAAGATTGAGAATTTTTTCACAATGAAAATTTAAATGTAAACGCAAGTCAATTGACAACTTAATTCCTTGAACACCTGAGACCATATCTAGATAGTTTAGCCATTCTAGGACATTGAAATCCAAAATTTTGAGAGAGTTTGAATTACCTGGAGACAGAGCCCTTCTTCGACGTCACAAATGGGATAATCACTTGGGCAGCAGTATTCCGTTCCGGTATAGCAAACTGCATTCACGTAATCACAGCAGCCATAGGCAAAGCAGTAATCAAAGAACTCAAGAATGCAACAACATCTCTCATCAGCTGGGCGATAGGACAAGTCTCCACATTCACTGGGCGAAGGAGAAGGAGGTGGTGGCAGAGGAGGAGGAGGGGGACCTGTTGGAGATGTTGGAGATGGAGCAGAAGATTCTTTGGTTGGATAAGAAGCCATGGCATTGATTGCACAAACACCATAAGGCAAATCAGTGTTTCTTCTTAGGTAGAAATAGCCTTCCATTCCCCAACTTGTGTCCCATGAGTTCTTTACAATCCAATAATCTTCCCCATCTTCAGATCCATAACCGACAATCAAAATTGCATGATCGATGTCATCTGGGTTGTCTGAGCAGTCACCATCATAAATCCCCTGTTTTGAACACATCGTATATTGGTTCTATTACCAACCTTTCAAAGATTTTAAAGGCTAGATCAATGATGATACTTACCCCTGTATAGAGTTGGAAATCAATTGCAGAGCCATCCATACCAGCACTAATGGGTTGCTGAGGTGTGGCACAAAGAAGTGCACTGTCAGATTCTCCTACATCTTCATAGCCATCAATGGATACGACTTTGGTTTCCTCCTAATCAGATAAAAACAGAGTAAATGTGAAAGAAAAGATAGATGGCAGCACTTTTTTAATGATACAAACTATGTAAAGGATAGTGAAGACATAAACTTAGGCAATCAGGCCTTAGTAGTGTAACAGGAACCATCGACACCTGTGTAAGGATAACCTGACTCTGTGTCAATCCCACCATTGTTTATAACCCATTCAAAAGCATAGTCCATATAGCCTCCCTCGCATCCATCATTTGTAGTATCGCAATCAACAAGTTCTTGTTCTGAAAGGCTAATAAAGTCTGCGGTGACTATGGCATTTATTCCTTCCATGGCTCCAGTAGAGGAGAATGCCCAACAACTTCCTGTAGAGAGGAAGAGGCTTAATTCCTTATTCTAACACACATTTCTTTCTATAAAGACCAGTATCATCTTCAGCAAGACTTCATAATTTAATGCAAAGGGTTGTGTGTCTTTAGAACATTAGAAGTCCCCTAACTGCAATTTCTCAACTATTTGGTAAAGACGTAGAGTTTGTCCACATAACTTGTAATAATTTCAGTGTGATTACAGCTCATTAAATAGCAAGTCAGCGGATCTTCCATCACTAACTAGCTACTTGAAATCTGTACTACAACACAATCGAGAACAAATATTTTATAACTCCATAGGAATGGCCTTTGTAAAATGGATGAAATGCCCAATGACAGATCATAATGCTGTAAATTTTTTGTTGAAACATGTGAGTAAATTTGTGAATTAAGAAAGAGAACTAACCGCATCAGCGTTGATTCTTGACAGCAGTGACGACCCCTCTCTTTCTCCAATCCAAGCTCGAAGGAGCCTCACATGAATGCACCTTTCGCTCAACACTCTTTTTGTTGATTGGTTTCTTCACCTTTGCCAAATAGACCTCCCGGAACTCCTCATTGCTTAAATCAGCAAACTTGTTCAACCCCACGACATGTCCTCTCGGAACCTTTGAGTTCTTCTCAACTACATACCGCAAATTCCTTTTAAATGCTTGGAACCTTTTCTCTGCCTCCTCTGTATCCTTGTACACCTTCCTGTGCATCTCTTTCCATTGCTGAAACAGCTCGATTACTTCTCGCTCCAAAACAAAGTTATCAATGTCATTTCCCACTATGGAGTATTCACTTGGAAGGCCAAAAGTAAGGGATGCTAGTAAAGCACAAAGTAACAGAAAGATAGCTAATAAACATTTCTGAGAATCCATACTACTCAGTGCGTCACCAGTTATGTTTTGATCTATCTAAATTGTAATGTATAAACACCAAGCCTACGAGTCAGCACTAGACTACTATAACAAAATTTTGCACTGTCATTAGTCTAATCAGGGCATTTCGGTAATTACAAATTTAACAAAGACTGAAAGGACTATAAACTTCAATAATTCATGGAGTGCTTTAATGCAGAAGAGATTAATTGGTGATTATTTTGCGTCTGCTATTAAGATATTAGACCAGCTAGTACATAACTGAAGAGAAATAAGTCAATAACTAAGTCAATCCTTCCTTCCAGCACAACCTCCATCAACAGTCAATTGAGCTTGAAGAATACCTTTCATTCAAGCCACGTTAATCTATTGTGAATTTTACAACTATGGTAGCCAACTAAAAGACTAGGAAAAAAAAAAAAAGAAGTTGCACATACATGCCTTCACAGTGATCTACAATCCTTGTCGAAACAATTTATGGTAGAAGATAATCTCGTGGATGAGGAAGAAACTCACAGCAAAGCTTGATGCAACGGAAAAAAAAAGAGAGAGAGAAATATTTGTCTCCAAAACAGCATCATCAAGTAAGAATAACCATTCCTAATTTGTTATCATTGAATAACATAACAGAAAGAAACCAATTCATTTCAAAAGAATTTGAGCCTAACATCAGCAGAAACCAAACTTGTACGAGCAAGATTGCCGAATTCATATATTAGTGAAGCTTCTCACAACTCTTAGGAATCTATCTACCATATAAACCTCTGGACCCCAGGTTCATGGTCCCACTGAAAAGGCCGAAACAAGAACATCATCATGGTGAATACATTTACAGCCATATAGAGGATCCCCATCATAAGCCAACTTCTGCTATCAACGGCAGGGGAATGAAGCACTAAAAAATAGAATGGTATGGTGTAGTATCTGAACTCAATCAATGGAGCAGGAATGAGAACTGCTGCTGTAGCAAGGAAATATGCCAGCACCCAGATTTTGGGGCGAACTTTCCCTGCCAAAAAGTGATATAATCACTATGAGTAATGTTGAAAAGAAACCCAATAAGAACTGGTGAAGGGAGAGATCTGTACTAACCCAGTAAATTAAAGATCGAAAACCATGAATAAACATATAATGGGACTAGAAGGTACTTCATCAACCAATGAGCATTGACAACTTTTCTCCAGAGATAAAAGGGATAGTGTCGATTGTCAGCGATAAGATAGGGGTGAGCTATGCTGCAAAAGTTTACAAACAGCGATATAAAATGATGGCCAAAGTAGAAATGCATAAACTGATGACTGGAAAAATCCAATATTGCTTTTCTAGCGTGAAAAAATAGTCTTTTTGAAAAGAAAAGATAACCATAGAAAAATGTAATCTGGAAAGGCAAGAAAACACTTTCATCATTGACGAACTTTTTTAGATTTCCCAGTTGATCTTCTGAATATTCAATTCTGAAAACTGGACTCATATTGTGTTAATTAAATAAGTCCACGGGTGCACTCCTCTTTTCAGCAATGCACACATTCCTCCGAAGGCATCACATTTAGTGAGTTGGCAGGGACAAACTATTTACTCAGAATTTCTTGGATCCTTACTGGTTAAATTGAACTGACCTGAAAAAGTGCACGGAAACCAAGCCAACAGTGAGAACTGCAAGCCACTGGAGAAAACTGAGCAGCTTGTTCTTCCTGAATGGACAAAGCAGATCTGCAGCTCGAGCCAATGAGAAATGCAGAGGAGCCATAGCAAGTGCAGAAACCAGACCATAATACATCACCTGTGCCAAATGTGGAGAGACTGCATGAGCTTCTTTTGCACCTGCAATGAAGCTTGAGTGAAGAGTGGAAAAAGAAGTCCAACAAAAAAGGGTGGAAGAACTTTCAAGTTGAAAGAAGAGCAAGATAGAGGGCTACCAAGAACTACTCCACCATTCCAATGGACAAAAGCAACGAATGACACCAATATGATAATGAAAGGGCTAAAGGACACCAAAAGCTCCCACTTTATATGCCACGATTTTAGAATGATTGCCTGAATTTCACCAAGAAAACCTGCAACATGTTGCCAGAAATGTAATGTTCCCAGACAAAGTCAAGAGATAAAGGGTTAGGCAGGAGCGACCATTTTGGCAAGCTCCAGCACAATTTCATCAGACAAGTAGAGTTGCAATAGCCAGTATAGAACTGTAAACCTTGCCTTCATTTTACAATCATAAACAAGTAAAAAAAACAGTGAAAAATGGAACAAGACCTGATGATTGGGTCCTTAAAAACGCACTTTGACTGCTTGTAGAGTAATTATCAATTTCCACAACACCGCTAGACTTCCTCTGTTTTAAGTTCGAGCCCAATGTGATGCGACTGGTCATAGTTGCATGGCCAGTTTCTCTGTTTGATAAAAGAGGGCCATCTACTTTAATCTTATTTCTTTCATTGCCAAGATCTATGACTCCAGTGCATACAACAAAAAGCACCCATACAACATTCGTTTGTCGAATTACCACTGCCACGGCTCCAAGCTGCACATAGTAAAAAAGTTACCACTTGCCAGAATATAATAGAACTTCAAAATGTTAAATCCAAAAATTTTCAGGATATTAACTTGAAAGGATTTTTGACAACCTGTAAAGAATTTTCAGGAAATAACTAGACAGTTCAAGCAAGCAATATATTAAAAATTCATCATGGGATAATGGCTAAATGCTAAAGCTGGGTGACTCCTTTACCAATGCACTAATGTGAAATTTCTTCCTCAAACAAGCAAGATACATAGCAAGCACCGCAGTAAGTGATGCAACATCTGTATAGTAAAGAAAAGTGAAGAACCAGTGGAGGGGATACAAGGCTAGGACCACAGCCTGAACTGTTGCTTTTCTTTTATCAAGGCTTGGACTCAAGTGAGTGACTATCTCATAAATAAGAATGCCGCAAAACACTGCCAAGACGCCATTAGTGAAGCGAAGGACTGCAGAGGTGCAAAGTTCCAAAAGGGATGGCACTGCTTGTATGAAATACATGCCCGGAAATAAACTAACAACATGGACAATTGATAGACAGTACCTGCAAAAGTTTCGCATTTGCAAACGTAAACTTCCATTATTAACATAGCATCTCTATCATACTGGAAAATGTTTAAAAAATTCACTGCCCTTGGAGCATTTCAAAACTTATGACATCGATTCGTGTCCTAACGCTTTTGAAAGGTTCTCCCTTGCTCAAGCAAGCACAGCAATCACCGCATCAAATGCTTTGACAAATTTTGATAATATTTTGGTAGACACTAAGTCATTCAGATTACATCGAAATGCATATCATTGAAAAAAAATGGGTCCATAATTAAGTAGATCAAAAAGAATGATTTTCACAACTCATTCCTCAATCCCATATTGTAACGTATCTTTCTTTTTCGCCCGCCAACAAACAAAAGCATGCCATTTTTCACAATTCATGCATATCCAACACTCCCCAACTAGATGAGAGTTTACATTAGAACAGCAATTAGAATATCGGAAGTCACTATAAGCTAATTATTCTTACACTCACTATAACTTCCACTGCTAACATTTTCAACTCATCATATCAAACGCTTACAAAAAAAAGCTAAACAGTTTGGAAGCAAAGATTTTCTTTGAGGAAAATAAGTCTAGGGCAAAAACTAGGGACTTACAGTCCAGGCGGAGTAGTGATCATGGGATCCCAACTCTTGAAATTGCCCCTGCAATACTGTTGAGCCTGTGGTATGTGAAATATCTCGTCCTACACCAAATACGTGTGTGATGCACAACAATTAGCACTAAAAAATTTTAAGAAAAAAGATTAAATTGCTATTCAGCCAGCTGGGTTCCTGGTTTTACCATGTAAGGTTCAGGAACAATGCGATTCACAATGATAGATATGGGAATAACCCACAAGCAGATAATAGCTGCAACGGCTAATGCGCCCATCTGTCTCCTGGGAGAAACAATATTGATTAACTGTCACCTCTTTGTTTGGTCACAACAACCACTGAAGAATCGATTGGGTTTCTCTCAGAAAGGCTATTGTACAATAGCTCTATCAAATCTGGAAAGAAGAAAAAACTTTAGTTGCCACCCTTCAAGATCCGCAAGAAAAAGAAAACGATGACGATAATGGTCAGATTTTGCCAAACGGCCTACTTCTCATGCACAAAAATTCTAGATTTTTTTGATTCCCAAAACCATTAATTTTGCCATTTCGTAAGTCAAGTAGCAGAAAATTTCACAATGCTATGCTTCAAAATAAAAATATTGGCATTTTGATTCTGTTCCAGCTCCTCCACCACCAACTACATAACTTGTCTCAGAAAGCCACAAGTCCCATTTACAAAGTTGCTGCATTTTACATACAGTCTGCCAACTATTTCTCAACCATAAGCATACAATCCATCTTAAAGAGGAATTTGGCTCAAACATATTTTTTGGTTAAATTGGGACAAAACCCAGTGCCCTTGGCAAATTGGAACATATCAAGTCAACCAAGGAGAGTTCAACCAAAATAGCTAACCATTACTCTCAAACCACTTGTTGTTTTGATTCAATCAACTAATTAAATGAGATTAACAAAATACATAATGCTCTGAGTGCTTACCCGCGGGAAGGGACTACTCGTAAGGCTTGAGTCACCTGTAGGTGTGGGTCCTCTACTTATTGATCGAAGTCATCTAGGATTGGGACTGTAATCTCAAGTTGACGATCGAGGTCGCGGCGGTGTGAGCACCAGTTGCAGGTCAGCCTCGTCGGCGAAGCAAGGGAACGGCAAGCTTTCGGGTTTGCAAAAGGGCGAGCGAATGACACTAAGCGGTGTCGTATACTCTTCCTATAAAACGATGTCGTTTCAATTATGTCCATTGTAGTTGGGCCTATATTGGGACATAATTTGGCCCATCAATGGACTACAAGTTTTTGTTTGACAAAATTTTCATTGGGCCCAACTACAAGAAGCCTTCTCTAGCAAACTTTTTTTTTTTTGGATCAACCTTCTCTAGCAAACTTTGCTAATAGCCTATTAGGCACGCATGATGACAAACTTTGACCAATTCTGCAATTAAATTCAAGGTTGTCATGATTTCAATCAAATATTCAACTTTCTCATTTTCCTTTCCGTATCAAACAATTCCCATGTATGGATTTTGGACCTTTTTTGGGTCATGTCCCGATGTAAACGGTCGGTTTCGATCGGTTTTTTGATAAAAATTTAACCAACCAATTGATATGTTAATGAAAATTATTCAATCAATTAATAATAGGGTTTGAAAATAACCGACTATTTAATCGGTTATCAGAATAGTTAAATTTTATTGATAAATTTTTACAATCTTAATCCCAACTGGAAGAATGAAAAAAAAATTAAGACACTACAACGTGGTAAGGTGACAAACAAGCTAGTGATTGTTATAACTTCAATAAAACTAAGGAAATACTTCTACAAATGCAGTTGATCAATTCTATAACATTATATTACCCAAACTATCATGGATTAATTTTGAATCAGCTTAACTAGGGCAGATCGTACATATATAATTTTCTGATTGCTAACACATAGATATAACATATATGCAGAACCAAACACCACCTGCCACAAAAACAGCTTGTGTTATATATAGCATATGCATGGCATTAAACTAATATATATATATATATATTCGTCTTGTGGGGATTACAACGTATTTGATTTGAACCGTGCAAGCTGTCCAGATTGAACCTTCACATTAATCAATTTTGGCTTTCCATGGCCCCCCATCATTCCAAGTGAGAAAACACACACAAGAAACCAGTCTTATTAATTACAATTCTCATCATGATTTGAACTTGTCCAGATGTGCTGCTACATTTCAGCAGGGGCTCAAAGTTTGAAGACAAAATTGGACACTATTTGAATATATAAGGTTACATATTTTGTACTCCACTCTATTACGACTTCCATGTGGTGGGTTGTGTATTTTTAAGGACCCAGGTATATATCCAATACTTGGTGAGGTTCATGATTGCAGCAGAGGCTGTAAAAATATGTATATATATGTGCATTGAATATATGCCAATGTGTGTGAGACAATGTGTTCATGATCTTGACGTAGCTTGGCAATATTTCAGAGATGCAAAAATGGACCCCTCCCCCCCTCCATACCTCACATGCTGGCCACTAACATCTGCATCTGAGCCATTTAATGGAAGGGGGCCACATTGTTGATGGAACATTTTATAGCAAAGTTCAGCACGGCACACACACACATATATATATATATATTCATACCGACTAAATTGTTTTAACTAGCTTGTTTTCTTATGCTACATATAGATCTCGATCCTAGTGAGCTTATCTTATCAATATTCTTGGTCTTAGGTCAATGGTGAAATTATAGCTATGCACATCAAATCAATCCTATGAAATGTCTCCATGAGGAGATTATCATCAACGGTACTTATTTTTTTTAATGGAGAACCCACATCGTATAAGTTTGTCCTTCAAATATCTAATATGAGTATAAATTCAGACTGTTAAGTTGAATTATAGTCATATTTTTGTCATGATCCAACAATTGAAAAGTTTTCTCCTTTATGGGTATATTTCATGAATAAAATAAGGTCATAAAAAGGAAAAGATAATTGCATATTACATTTTTTAACTTATCAAAGTCAAGTTCTTTTTTTTTCCCTAGGAAATCATGTAACCAATCCAAATTGACGTTGATGATGACAACAAATAGAATTATTTGATGAATGGGAAAAAGAGACTATTGACGTACATTGCATAGAGTGTGAGGGATCAACTTTTGTTGGAGAGAAAGTGCTAGTATTAGACAATTACCTTTGGTGGAGTGAAAAAGCAACTCATGAACCTAAAATCTTAAGGTTACAAGGGGGGGAAAAAAAAGAAAAAAAGAAAGAGTACACTATCACACCTGACTTTCCAATGAAAGCCACAACCCACATGATCTTGCTTGGGATAATGAAAGATCACAAACCCACAAAGGCACAAACCCCATCTTTCTCTCTCTTAAAAGAAGATTTCTCCACAAATCCCATTTCCCGTCTCCCTCTTCAACCCAATACCCACTTCACTCCAAGCATAGCCAGCTCTCTCTTTGCTTACCTAATTCCATCACCCAATTCTCAGTCTTGTCGTGACACATGTTCTGTTTCCACTGGCACACGTGGCCTAACACACACCCTTTCCAAAAGGGTTGCGTTAGTTTTTTGCTTACTTGGCAGTCTCAATCATGTACTATCATGTGTCACCAATAAGGCAATAAGTCCCCCACCCCAACCCCAAAATTATAGAAGCTAGAATATGTAATGCAAGGTTGGTGATGGGCCCGGGTCTGGGCCCATATATGATGCTATCCAAAAGGCTCCAAAGTCCAAAGTACATAGTGAGGTGCAATTATTCTTGCCATGAATTTTATTTTTTCATCCATAAAACCCCAAAAGAAAAAAAAGAAACATAAAAGGACTTAACTTTATCAAGTGAGAGTATATATAATATAAACATCATTTGGTACAAAATTCTTCCAAGTGAGTGAGTACTGATTCCCAATTAAATCCTTTACCTTTTTCACTACTCTCTCTTCTCTTCTTCTCCTAGCCATGACCATGAGAGACTTCTAGAGAGAGGATCGATCATGAAGAACACAATCCGGTGCTGCATCTCTTGCATTCTACCGTGCGGAGCACTGGACGTGATCCGCATAGTACACGCGAACGGCCGCGTGGAAGAGATCAGTGGCACAATCTGCGCGAGCGAGATCATGAAGGCACACCCAAAGCACGTGCTCAAGAAGCCATCTTCACCGTCCGACGATGATCGCATGGTCCCCAAAATCGTTATTCTACCTCCCGATGCTCAACTTCAACGTGGAAAGATCTATTTCTTGATGCCGGCCCCGGAAAAGGCCACCAAATCAAGATCGTCGAGGAATAAGAAGCGAAGAGATCAGGAAAATAGTAATAATAATAACGTAATTCCGATGTCGAACGCGGTTGTTTCCGACGATCAGTATTTGAGTGAAATACTGTCGACGGAGAAGCTCTCTCCACAGAAGGATCGGAGGAGAGGGCGTGTCGGTGTATGGCGGCCTCATTTAGAGAGCATATGTGAGTCACCAAATGGATCGTAACGGCTCTCCTTTACTTTTAATTTTCAGTTACTTTTCTTGTTCTTCATATATAAATTCATTTTGGAACTTCTTCTTCTCTTCTATTAGGGTTCACAGCTTCCTATATATATATATCTGTTGGTTCTTTCTTTCTTTCTACTTTTTCTTAAAAAGAATTCCAGTCTTTTCCTTGTATGTGGACATAAAAACTAAGAACAAAGTAATAATGATACAGAGAAACAAAAAGGGCCAATGTGTTTGGAATTGTGATGATGATTCTGAATAGTTGTGGTTGGACTTTGGATCTCTAGCAGAATGGGATTCCTCAAGTAATTAAGCTGTAATGAATTTTGTATGTTTAAATATTAGAAAGGTAAAGAGAAGTTCATAAATTCAAATTAATGAGTTTGTTTGGCTTTGATTTGTTGAGACTTGTCAACTTGGGCAGATAGATTCGCACGTATAAAAATTTTCCACCGACGACGACGGATAAATTGTACCAAAATCTAATGCGTGACTACAAAAAAATTGCTTAAATTCATAAGCTTTTCGAATACATTCAATTTGACACAAGAAAGAGTTATCATAGACTATCATCTAAATTGTTAGTTTCGCACTGTTTGCTCTTATCTCAAACAATATCAAAACATCATCATGTCAAAATATATTGGCATGCACTGTTCCTAAAATATACTGAAAGAGATGCATGATGAAAGCCACTTTGAGGCGGATGGAATTTGAGTCCCCACTTACTTTTTTTTTGAAAACATGGAATAATAATGCACTAACAAGGTGGGGGGTGAAGATATGTCTTTACGCAATTTGTTCTCTTTAGAGATTAGAAGCTAGAGCATTATTATTATATGTAGTGCCAACAGCATCCATATATAAAGGCACTTACAGTAGATTTTGACTGGTTGAGCCTTAAACAAGCAAGCCCATGTTCTTATCCTATGCAGTTTGTTTCTGCCAGTCCCCACCACCTGAAACCAATGAAAAGTTGGAGATACATATCATTGGATTGCAGTCAAATCCTGATCCCAGTACTATATACTGTCAGAGTTGCAGTCTCGCAGAAATTCCCTCATCAGTTTATTAAAAACAAACTGGGATTTGTACAGAATCATATGTTTAAATCTTAATAACATGAACATTTTGGAAATTTGCAAGAAAATTATATTTCCTGACCGGCTCCATCTCCATGTTATCTGCCCAAAAAGTTGGAAAAGTGAAAAGGAAGAAGCGATATATATATGCAATAATTCAAGCGGTGCCTCACATAACTTAATATTACAAAGGAAGAGGGTCCGTTATCTGTCACTTTTGATAAAATTTTATTGAAGACATGGGTGATATCTAGGAAAATCCATCAAAGTCTGCATTTTTTGTGCACAATTTGATTTATTGTCCATGTTCTCGTGCCTCTTGTCGCAGCTAAATACATTTTGTACTAATATATGATTATTCAAATCAGATTATATGTGACAACTGTTTCCCAATTTCTCTGTCACCTTCTCAATCAAAACTTGACATATAATAATATCAATTTATCACAGTATATATCAATCCTAACTTATTATGCTCCATAGCTCGCAATACAAAAAAAAGAAAAAAAAAAAAAGGAAAAAACTGAAAGGTCATATGGATAACGGGCTTTATTAGTGAAATTTCGCAAGAAAAAGCCCAATAGGCCTCCCTAAATAGGCCCAATTACTCAACTTGCTTTTTCCCTTTGTTCTCAAACCTCAAGACTAAGTGTAACCGGATCTCTAATTGATCCGATTCGGTTCCGTCCCGTTTATAATCTATGACCAGACTTTCTGTTGTCAACACCGGTAGTAATTAGGTTGGAAAATACTAGGCCATACTGCGACAGTCTATACCGAGCCGTCGGCTTAGTTGAAAGGCTAAGTTGGGCGCGGCTCATGCGTCTTTGTCTGACAGCCGGCGCATCATTCCCGCTTATCAACGTCATTCCAACATTGTGGACTTCTGGGTTTGCCAATGCCCACCCAAATCTCCCACACAACACACCGACTTTTCTTTTGAATTTCCAACTTTTCTTATTAATATGAATCATTAATGCGTTTCTAGTCCATGGAAATGCTATGACAATGATGGGTAATTCACCGGATCATTTTGAGTCCTTATGTTATTTAAGGTTCACGCAGTGGAAGTCATTGTAATTTCCCTGCAATTTCAATCAAGAATATTCATTTATTATTGTGGAACCCAATCTATTTTTACACTTTAGTAAATATAATAGGCAGTTGCGATTTAAACTGTAGAAAACTACAGATAAATCTAATGCAGGTACCCCAACTCGGCCTTATGTGAGCACATTTTTTTCATTTATATATATTTTATGCTTATTTATTTTTAAAAATTGGTTAAAATTAGAGACAGTTGGACCACTTATTTGAGTTATTTCGAAGAAATTGTGTTTATTTTTTTGATGACAATAGGGGTAGAGTGCAGACGGCAGATTGTGACCGAAGATGTAAGTAGAGACGATTAATCGAAAGGAATCGCAATTTGGAGAACGTTAGCCGAGCCGAATCCGATGGCACGCCAACTCCCCGTTGCTCCTCACGCGCTCTCCCACATCCGGCGAGCGTTTCTTCTCTATTATTCTTCCCTACCTCCTATACTTGCGCCTCATGCGTCCGGCGCGTTCGTCATCGCCGCACCGACTCCCTCATCATAAATCTCCCAATATTCACAACCCAATCTAAAATTAAAAACTGATCCCACCTGAAAACCTAATCTTCCCCGGATCCATGGGCGATCTAACGGACTCTTTGACGCCGTCGTCTAGCGCCCTCAACATCGTCACCACTGCTTCCTCGCACAACCCTCGTCCCATGCCAGTCCGCGAGGACTGCTGGAGCGAGGAGGCAACGTCTACTCTCGTCGACGTCTGGGGCCGCCGTTACATGGAGCTAAATCGAGGCAACCTTCGCCAGAAGGACTGGCAAGATGTTGCTGATGCTGTCAATGCTCTCCATGGCCACACCAAGAAGACTCACCGTACCGATGTCCAGTGCAAGAACCGGCTTGATACCGTCAAGAAAAAGTACAAGATCGAGAAGGCTAGGGTTTCTGCTTCTAATGGAACCGTTACCTCATCTTGGCCGTTTTATGAGCGCATGGATGTGGTGATCGGATCTAGCGTTAGCGTCAAGAAACAACCCTCTCCGTCACTCTCGCCATCACCACCGGTTGCTCTGCCGCTCACGTATCGGAAGAGTCCTGCCTCAGCTCCTCCGACGGCAGTGGCGCTGCCTCAAAAGAGGCCGGCGGATGATGGATATTTTAGGAGAAATTACTCAGCCATGGCTGCCGCTGCTGCTGCAGAGAGCGATGAGAGTGAGGAGGAGGAAGAGAGGGAGAGGGAGGAGGAGACCGAGGAGGAAGGGGAAGGAATGAGGAAGCTGGCGAGGGCAATAGAGAGGTTTGGGGAGATGTATGAAAGGGTGGAGGGTGAAAAGCTAAGGCAGATGGTGGAGTTGGAGAAGCAGAGGATGCAGTTTGCGAAAGATTTGGAGGTTCAGAGGATGAGGATGTTTATGGACACCCAGGTTCAATTGGGGAAGATCAAGCGTAGCAAGCTTTCCGGCTCAGATGGTGAGAGTTCTCTCTGATTTCTTGTTTAAAGTTTTTGGATTTAAGGCCTGCAGTTTAAAGTTTTGGATGATTGTCTCGGTGAATTGGTTCATTTCATATTATGTATTGGTTAATGCTGTTTGTAAGAGGAACCTACCCATGAATTACTGGGTTCTGTTGTATAGATGCTTTGTTATAGCCTTGTTTCAGTTGGTTTGGAAAAATTGATGATCTCATTGAGGTTGTCATTTTTTACTTTTTAGAAATAGTAGTTTCAGGCCTTGTTTAATGTTACGGTAAAGAAATAGCTAATCAGGGCTTATCTTGATACCCTGTGATGGTCGAGCGATTACATCTGTGTTGGAGTTTTTTGCACTTGGATGGGTGTATATTGTAGAGGACTTTTTGTGCTTTGCTTAACGTGTTCTGTGAAGTTTTTGTTTGGCTTTTACAACATGAATTATGCAGTGGTCCTTTTTTATTATATTTAAATACCGTTAGTCCGTAAGATCCTTCTGCATTGTGCTACAAAAGGTTCTGGATTTATTTTTTTATCTTGTTTTTCACTGTATAACACGATTGACGTTTTTGGTATGAAAATTTTTTTTGAGCCATCTTAGATTCTTAGTTGCCTCACATTTGACATTGGATTTGGGTTTTAGTAGAGGGTGACTTTGAAAGTACTTTGCGATTATATATAAAGGAATGTGTATAGTGCACTGTTTCTTGTTTACATTTAATTTCTTATTTTATGCTTCTTTTGGAAAATGGGATAGGTCTCATGTTGGCCGTGATGAAGCATCACCATACTGAACGATCTGGAAATTGGTCAATCTGTAAAATTAGCTTTGCCTCATCCATCAAAATGGTTGCATTTAAAAATCTGGGTGCTTATATTTGTTGCACAGAAATGTCTATTGAGGCCAGTTTAATATTCAATCAAGAACAAAAGTGAGGGAGCTGTTTTCTAAGTTTTCATTGCATCAAGGTGTGAGGGGTTTGATTTGAAGAGTTTAGTCACTGTTTTTGGTGTTTTCCACTTTTCCTGCCCTTTTAAAGTGGTGTGCATGTGTAGCGTAGGTATTATGTCAAAAGATTTTTTTTTTTCTTGGCAACATGTGTTGATCAAGTTGTGTCTTTATTTTGTTTAAGGAATCTTTTTACCGTGTATTTCTCATCTTGCTTATGTGTCGTTTTTTTTTACTGAGAAGATAGCTCTAGTTGAATTCATCTGCATTTGATATGATGCATCGACACCATGTAGCCTTGCTTGTCTTTGAAATTGTCTGTATTGTGGCAGTGAGAGATGCCAATTGTTAATTGTTTCCATCTATTTGTTCCTGAAGGGGGTGGTGAATGGCAAACAGAGTACAAGTAAATCCGTGCTGCTTGTTTTTTTAACAATCACTGTTTGGTTGATTTTGTTGAGTTTTGTTTCCGGTATTGAAAAGGTGCCGTCCATGCTACATTTAATCGTTTTATGTTTCTTTTTGTTGCAGACATATATAGCTAGCCATCTTGGAGAGAGCTGATGGTTATTCTTCATTGGAAACATTCCTAGGTCTTAAATTTGTATTTATACCTAGTCCCTGCAAAGCATGTAAAGTTCCCGGCTATATTGGCATCAGAAGAGACAATCAGTAGTGGCAGATATCCAGAGTACCTTTCGTTCTTTTGATGAACTTATAGCTATCTTAAATCAGCAAACGCACTCAACCAATACAGTGTATGACTTAATGATTCTGAGTTTAACTGTAATGCAGTTTTAGGGGGGGAATAGTTCTTCCTTTTGTAATATCTCTTGCATTGCACAGGACTATGTCTGTGTAGAATTACGTACTTAATGCTTAATATCATTATCAAGTGTCTCTCTTTACTCTTCTACTTTCTCCTATAGTTAACTGCGGATGATTATTTTTTTTTCTTCTGTCTGATGTTTTGTATCTGGACTTTCATCAGTTCATGTCACTGAGGTGAATGATGAAATGTGATTGTGAGTTGTGACAACTCATTTGCCTATTTCTTGTTGAAATCTTCATATTTGCAGCTTATGTTTGGCTACTTCGAACTATGAATTACTTATTGCATTATGAATTCTATTAAATTAAATGGCTGTTTATTTTTAAGGTTGGTCAAGATTAGTTTGACCTGAATATCTTTTGTTAAATTTGGCTTATAGAGGCCCACACTTTCCCTAAAAAGACCCGTTAGGGGGAGGGTACCACATGTATGAATATATTAATTCACCCAAGACACCCATATTATATAATGTGAGATATTTATCTCTTAACACTCCTCCTCACAATTCGAAGGCTCCACAAATGGGCAAGCCATGGCCCAAGAAACAAGTGCAGGTAACGTCGTAGGGGTTTGCTCAAATAAAAATGATCTATTAGAGAGGAGGGTACCACATATATGTATGTAGGATTCACCCAACCTAAAGTATCTGACACATTTATCTGTTAACAGCTTTTATGGGTTTATGTGGATGTCTACAGCCACTTGGGCCTTGTTGTCAGGAGCGGGCCTCCAGAGGGCCATGACTCATTAGGATGGTCTCGCACCATCAGAGGATTCAGAGCGGAGCAGCACCTTTATTTTCAGTGCATGTGAAGCAATATGCCAATATCTACGTACACACACAAACAACTTAATTTACCCATCATCCATTTCCAGTTCTAAACAATTAACATGAGATGTTGTCCTGTGTGGATACATAAATCTGAAGACACTAGAATATCTCTCTTAATATATATATATATATATATATATATATATGGAGTCTGTAAAAGAAAGAAAGGCTGACTTACACGGTACTAAACTTTTATTAAGATTGTGGATTATATATAGTGTGCGGCTGGATAAGCAAAAAACTACCTTATAACCAAGAGGAGGTTAGACTTAAGACTGCTACACCACTTTTCCTGAGATTGCATAAGATAGATAGATTACGTTGAAGCAGAGAAGACATCGACGTGAGTCTCTTCCATCCAGTTTAGATCTATTCTGTGACCCTGAAATGATAACCAACACAAACTGCCAAAATGTTAAGCAATGTCATCTGATGTTTAAAGAATATTTATGAATTACTTGATTGAAATTTAATATAAAGTAATGTTGTACCCAAATCAACCATTCAGAAGTTCGAGCATTTGTTTACCGTTCCAGCTTTGTAGGCCAATAATTTTTATGTTTTGGTCGGTGGAACTCTTGAAATATAGAATGCCAAGGAAAGCGGAATTCCTCTAAAATGAGGAATTCTAGCTTATTTTTAAATAAATACATATAATGTCTTTTAAAAAAAATACATAATTTCGACAATATGATCTCACAATTGACGATATTCTAAAATTATAATTTTTTCTCTAACCAAACATGCAAAGAAAACTAATGATGCCAATAAAGTAGTGTGACAACTAGTGTGATCCAAACATTAACAATGAGGATGTTAGGAATGATAGCTCGGCATCCTCTTTCTATTTTCATCTCCAAATATGTGCACCAAACGAGCAAACTAGCCCTTTCTGCAAACTATCCAAGAAAAACTATAACATTCATTCAAACTATACATACAAAGTATTTTTACAATCTGAATTTCATCCCTAAATATTGATTCACCCACACATAGATCTAAGTGTCACAAATTCTTCTATGTTTTCTAGAGAACCACATTCCCTTACTGATCGTATCATCATACTCTCCCTCACCAAAAAAAAAAAAAAAAAAAGCATTAACAAGTTTCTTATGCAAATTCAACTTTTCTTTTTTCTCTGCTGAATTTTTCTTGCATGGAAGCAAATATATTCGGTAGTCTCCGAATGCAAAGTTAATCGTATCGTTTGGTTGGTCAGCATTCACTTTTCACATTCTCATTCTCATTCTCTATCACTCTTTGTATTATATATGACTTGGTTTTTAAGGGGAAGTGAATAGACAAATGATTGAAGAACTCAAGAAAGAAAATTTGAATTGTCAACACAATGGGCATATGACATGCATGAGACGAGTTCGTCCATTTAACAAAGAATGTTGAGTTTGCAAACTAATAACCACACCCTTGAATGAGAAGTAGTCCTTTCATGTCTTCATGGTATAGCTTCAACCAAATTCTCTTGTTTACTTAACATCTTCAGTTTGCTTGGGAAGAGGGAGGATTTCTAGAGGGTTCAATACTAAACCCTCCATCAAACACTGCTCAAGTTATCATAGCTAATTCATCATTTCGATTCAAGTTTCAAGCAAGCTATATATATATATATATATTTGCAATTTGCAAAAGAGAGAATTCCTCACTTGGTATATCTTTTACAGTCTTTCGATTTCTTGGGACAAAGTTTTTTATTAGTTAAACAAGTGCAAGTTATGAGCTATCATATAAATGCAAACTAAAAACTCCTCTAGTAAATACATATACATACATACATATATATATATATATATATATATATTAATCATATTGTTTTTTTTTATTTTCATTTTCCAACAAGACAAACTGGGAGCACCCACATGTATATATAAAATGATGAGAATACATATAATTATAATTACAGTTATGCATGTCATTTCCCCACGTCAGTGTACATCAATCACTTGCAAATAAACGTATGCAAATCTCTTCATGGGGAGCACAAAATCCCACAGAATCACAAAAGGACCCAAACAAAAAAAACAGGCAAAAAGTTTGCAAAATGACACTCACATATATACAAATATATATAATTCACGAAACCATAAAATAAGAACTGTACTATTTCTTCATAATATGATTATAGAGGGGGAGAGAGTCTCCTCTCCTACCGCAAAGCAATCATGTCATTTTAGGTAAAATGATGATAAAAAATCGTAGACCTAATAAAAGTCATAAATTAACTACAGCCCCTAAACCCCCACTGTCCATAGTAGCTAGGGTTCTCAATTATGATTTAGGGTTTTGGGAAGTATATATCAGAGTCTCACGTACACTCTCACCACAACAAACTAGGATCAATCAAATGGTCATAAATCAAACTTAAATCTCGATTACCCACAAAATCATATATATAGTAGTAAGTGAATAGATATAATTACCTTGATTTCTAGGCTTGCCTCAATTTCTTTGAATCATCTGGATCAACCTTGCTGATTTGATGCTTCTTCTTCTTTTTCTTCTTATAAGGAATACCTCTCGCCTTCGCTTGACACTCCCTAACTTCCCTCAAATAAACCCTAATAGCACCATTACCAAAAGGGTTTGTCTCCGGTGCTCCACCTTGCTCTTCGTAAGCCGCTCTAAGCCGTCCGATCAACGCATCAAGGCTTCCCCAAGCTTGCCTTAGTGGACAAGTACAAGGACCAGGTGGATCAGGTTGTCCGAAGAACACACATCCGTGGAAATGAACCTTCGTCTTCCCGAACTGATCGAGGTACCGTAGAAAATCAAGGACGTGGTTGTAGTTACACTGTGATAGTGAAACTGATGGCCTTTGATTCCTCAAGTATTGCCCGAACGTGTTCCAGTCTCTCCTCTTCTGTGACTCGTACCGGCTCAACTGAGCTGGTACTTGCACTGGTTGTGGTTGCGGATGATTACTCTGATCGAGGGATCGTGAAGATGATCCCTCAGCCAAAACATCGTGATGATTATCAGCTGACATGATTATTTTTTTTTGGTTCAGAGTGTAATAATTTGCTAAAAAAGGAGACGGAGGGAGGTGAAGGAATAGGAAGGGTTATGTGTGAAGAGCAGAAAAGATGAAAATCACAAACTTTGGGTCTACTGAGGAGACAAATTATGGGGCCTATTAAGGTGCTTTTGGTTGGTTCCCTCTTCTTTTTTTTCTTCCTTTCTTTAGCTTGTTTTTTCAATTTTCCTTTACTTGGATGACACAATTAGCACTATCTATTAATTATGATTTTAGAATTAATTAATAATCTGATAATTTTAGTATGCCATCATCACATCATCAATCAATACAATGATTATCATCATTTTAGTTTGAATTGTGATTTTCTTACAACGTGTGGACCGCGGTGACTTGTTAGATAATGGAGCAAATAGTCAAAGTTTTCGATTCATAGCTTTATGATGAGGCTCTTGTGGGATCTAGAGGTAAAAACTTGCAAAATGTGCTGATTTGATTGTTATTTTTTCTCTCGAAAGATTAAGAATTAACTCAATCGAATGGTTTATAAGAAAAACTCAACTTCTCGTACATTGTAAATGCGTTTTCATGGGCCTAGGTACCAGAGGTGGTGACCCATGAAGAACAAATTCGTATGAGCCCGTGGTTTAGAACGAATAATATCTTTAATGTGTTTGTCCTGAGAATTTCAACACGCTATCAAAGCAATGTCTCGATCCAGTTGAACGGTTTCTACCTCTCTACTTGTTAGGTCTGGCATAACTCAATCCATTAGTGCAAGGATTGTCAATATTAAAAATCCCACAACATTCTAGCATAACTCATCCGAATGGATTATAAACAAAGCTCAGCTCCCCTCATATTGTAGACACGTTTTTCATGGAACTAAGTACCAATAACAACGACTCATGACGAATAAATCTGAGCAAGTTCATCACCCAGAACACACATATAATATCTTCGATGTGTTTGAACCGTGAATTTTAACGTTTTGTATGGAAAGTTGATACAATTGGTCTAGTCTTTCATTAATATAGTATACAGTATATGCACTAATTAATTGGTGGGGGTTGTTTTTCACGCTATTGTGTTTGGAAATTTACTTACTCTAGGCATAGAAATTGTGCATACTAGAGAATATCAGAGATCCCATGAGCCTCTCACTTGTGTGTAAGGTTTGCATGCATGAAGAGACAAAAATGAATTATCATCCCCCGTACAATCAACCTAGCTTAGCTAGCTGGCCTGTTTAGCTTTTCTGGTGTACTTGTTGGACAATTGGGACAAACGAGAAGACTTGAATTTGAATTCAATAACATAAACAGTGTATATATATATATATATATATGCAATTAGGGAAAATATGCATGAGTTCTCTTATACTATAAAAATTGATCTAGCTAATTAAGCTAGTGGCGATGGATATCCAGATGTGTATATGGTGGGGTAAATGCAGTATATAAGTACTGGAAAGAGATGAAAACAAGATTGCCAAAACAAGGAAAACTGAAAGAAAGGGGAATAGTTCCTTTCTAGTGGTGGTTGTAGAAATCTATTAATTATACTAATCAAGCTGGTTGACAATACAAGACACTGAAAAGAAGCATTTGATACAAATTTGTGAGACACAACCCTTTGCTATGACATATGGGTCCACCCTCCACCTGCCATTATATGCTCTCTGAATCATCAAATCATTTTGTTTGCAGAGAGCTACATGTTTGGCATCTGAATGTGGCTTATAATAAGCTAGCTCTCTCTCTTGATGGTCATGGGAATAAGAATAACTGGATGATACATATATATATATGTATGTATGTATGTATATATTCAATTCACACACACACCTGCAGCTGAATTTTTCACGAGGAGATGCTAGCAAGGAATTGATTCCATCCATGGAATTTCAAAGTCACAAGAAAAATTCAATTATTTGAAATTTGTAGAGACATATTAATTAAGTACATAATATTAGGGGGAAAAAAATCTGATGAGATTCTTGAGGAGATCTTTGGGTGGGCCAGTTGCTTTGTTAACTTTCATTATGCATGTATTCCATCACCACACATGGACTTGGGTCCATGTGTCTCCTAAGAAAGAGCGAAGAATCCCTACTCTAATATATTTGTCTTTTCTACTTGGAATTCCGTCCCTGTGGTGTTCATGCACCATTTATAGTCTTGACAGTTGGTAAGAGCTAGCCCAATCATTTAAGTGGGTTGGGCTGTCAAAAACCTATGCCCATCGGGTCCATTATCTAGCCCATTCTTAAAACTAGATGGGCTGGTTGAGGCCCAAAACTTGGTTCACCTAGTTACAAAAAAAAGGGGCCTGCTAATAAGGGGCAAGTTAGGTCATGGGTGGGGGTTCAATTAGCTAGGGCACTGATTTGCATAAATGAAAGGCAGTACATAGTACTTAAAATGTTAAGGTTGTACTATGCTGTAGGGACAATTTCTTAACTACAAATCACTGGAACCATTGATGATGAAGGATCTGTCATTTTAGTTGAACGAATTTATGCTAAATGAGGAAGTACATAGCTGTATACAGATGATGAGGACTATTTGCACCCCTTACTTAACTAAACACACTCCATTCTAAATAAACTCTAGTAAAAAACATAAGATTTATGAGTATACCCCAATTTGTGTTTTTGTCAAATTTTATAAACCACACCCCATAATCTCAACCGTTGGATCTCACCAACGACTGAGATTAAAAACCAAAATAAGTCTTTTTCCTCATCAAACCCTAACCCTAACCCTAACCCTAACCCTAACCTCATCTCCTCCAAAAGAGTCATCACTCTATCCCTTAACCCTTCATCAAGACCTAGCTTCTAAACACAACCTCTCTTGCCACCATGGATTTATCAAACATCATCAACATCGCAGCTCTTCCTCTTCTTCTGTAGATCAATCAAAATAAGAGCAAATGCAAGAATACCCATTTTGTAGATCAGTTCTTTTTTCATAATCAAATCGATTAAGAAGAGGTCCATCAAGCGATCTGTCTCCCAACCCACCACCACTATGTCTCCTTCCATCTCACAGACCTCTTGTGGTTTCGATTACAAACGAGTTCATATCTTCATCGAAAGTGATAAAAAGAGACAGAACCAAACCTCAGATTTATGGGATTCAAGTGATCAACGTGTTCCCTCATAATCTCGGAGCCTTCACTCCAATGGTTATGGTGCCTTGAACCAAGAAAGAGGTGATCGATAATGGTGAACCATGAAAGAGGTGGTGATGGTGAACCAGGAAAGAGGTGGTGATGGTGTTGTTGTAAGGGAAGAAGAAAAAGGAGAAGGGGAATTGGCTAGGGTCAACTGGGGTGTTGTTAGATTGAGCATTTTTTGAGTTTTTTGGAGTATACTTAATTAATTCAGGGGTGCAAATAGTCCCCATCTACATAAAAATCTTACAACATAAAGACATTTAGAAGAAGCATCAAATTGATTGACGAAGCATGTCATAGCATTATACCCCATGAATGTGTTTCTATTTATTTGCATGTATTAGGTAGGATTGGATTGTGGGGTAATTAATACATGTGCAGGTGGAACTGCTAACTTTTATTAGTATTTATTTAGTCTACCAACTATTTGCAATATAATAATTAACCCTAAGCTAATTAAGACGTACAAATTTGAAAACAAATCTAGATGCGAGAGCCCCTCATGATCACGAGATTAAAAAAAATGATAAGCATCTTGATGATTAATTGTTTAGATCATCAAATTAACCAAAGTAAAGAGGATCCATTGTTGGGCTCTCAAAAACAGTCAACTCTTTAGTGATTGGCTCAAATTGTTTCTCCTTTTGAGGTTCCCAACGGAACCACGATTTTCTTATTAGGATCGGATCATGCATATATATATAGAGAGAGAGGGTTCTCATCATGGAGTTGTTTTCCGTACAATGATATATCATCATATGTACGGTATATATTAGAAATTCTCCTATGTGGATTAACTTTGTGGACTTATTTTTCAATCATATATGTGGTGGGTCCTATAGTAAATGTGTAGCATCCACTTGTGTTGTGCTTTATTACAACCAATGAATTTTGGTCCACAAAGTTAATCCACACTTTTGAGTCCACGTATGATAATTCTTCCTATATATATATATATATAAAGAGGTAGCTAGCCCCTAGTAATAGGAATATATATGTACGTGTTTATGTACATATTGTGTTGTCTGCATTGATCCAATAATATGCACTTGGTCTGCATGCATATATCACATACCCCATGTCTCCATCGAAATTTATAATTGTAGTCATCAGTCACAGATATTGTTCAGTAGCAAACCAACAAGTACGGGAGTTTTCTGTCCAATTAAAAGCTTCGTGCAGCAAATTAAGAAGAAACTCAGATCTCAATCGATTAATTTAATTGAAGAATCTAATCTCTACCTAACGTATTTGTAGAGAATAGTATCATCCATCAAATGCTACGTACCTTAATTTGTAATGTACTCAACATCATCCTTGGTATTGTTAACTTCACCTAATCTTACACATGGTGGTTGGTCAACTCTATTGATGACTCACCAAAAATATATTTTATTGGAATAACTCAGTTTAGAGTGCTTTGAATAATTTTAATTAAAAACGACTCATCACCCAATGACTTCTCGATCAGTTCTAAAATTTCCACAAAATAGTTTTCATGGAGAGAAAAGTCAAAATTGTTTGGTTAGAGCATCTACAATTGGATTAATTAGTTCAACCCCCATTAGAAAATGAAGAACACAAAAAAGAGACTAGGTCGTATACCTCTTCACGTTGATTTTTGTTTTTTCATTTTATGATTTCCATGGCTAACGATAGCTATGCTATGTGGGTTTGCATTAGATAAATCAACTATCTTGAACTAATTAATTACATACATTTTTTTTTGGGTAAAGACACCGTACCAACTTTCCATTTGGGCATTCGATATGAGTCTAAACTCGAGTCGTCGGAATAATGAACGCAAATATTTTTCACCTAACAGAGTAGTAGATTAAACCTAAACTCGACGTATGAAAACAAACTAATATATTGTCTAAACGACCAAGTTTAAGATAAACACGTCTATTGATGGTTGTCGGTGGGCTCACTTGAAATATGAGTTGTAACCATTGATCATAATCAACTAAATTCTCTCTTTTTGGCACATGCTTAACCAAAACTGCCACATCTATTTTAGTGTGCCAACTAGCTTATAAAGATTAAAGTAATTAACAAATATTTATACGTGGCTAGGGGTTCATCATTTTCTCAACTTCTATATAGTGGGGGCCCTTATCTAAAGTTTCAAATTATTTTCTATGTAGGAAACTAGGATATGATTTAGATCTTTTACAAAATAATACCCCTAAATTTGGAACCAAATTTAATTTCCTCATCTTCAACATTTATTATTTCTTGGTTCTAGCCAACATTAATTTCTTTGCCTAGGGCTTGGGGCAATATAGGAAGTCAATCCCTACATAATTATATTATCTCCATCCTATTAAACTCTCTTAAGTCTTAACTAAGTAAATTATGGGATAGTGGGCTCCAATTCCGAGCTCCAATTCTCCTCCAAAATTATGTTAAATCATGAATTAAAATATGTTATTGAGTATTTTGGTGTTCATAATGTTCTAATATAGTAGATTTTGAGAATTTTTTTTTCTAAATACTAAATTTTAAATTCTAAACATTAAAAATTAAGCTCTAAATCCTAAACTCTAAACTTTAAACACTAATTTCTAACTCCTAAACTCTAATATGTCATTTTCACAAAAAAATTATGATTTAACATAACTTTTGAGAAAGAATTGAAGCCGAAATTGGAGCCACTTCTATTCCGTAAATTAAAGCCTAAACTTGTTACATTTGCCTGTCAAGTAAGGAATATCTTGGTTTGACCCAAAGAGAAAAAAGTTGACCAAAATTAAAAAATTGAGAGAAATTTCAAGAATCATGACTACCACGTCCTCGCCTGGCGAACCGTGGGACCCCCTACAAGGGGCAAAGTCCGTTATTTCGATGAAACTCAAAGGAAGTTCTGGTATTTTCAAGTTGCTGAGGGTACGGACATTGATTTCCATAGTTAGGAATGGCTTGCAGAGTTGGCAATGTCGTCTTCCCCTAGCTAATCGGTCACTTAGCCCCGAAATCACACATACTCTCTCTCTCACAGAAAACGTTGTGTCTCGGCAGTTAAGCTGCTTCAATCTCCTCACCTACCCAAGCACAGACTCTCTCTCGTCATTCCTTCATTTATTGTTCATTCATTCTTTCATTAAATTCACATACATTGCTTGCAGTTCCTGTGTGTGGAAGTGTCTTTTCCCTCTGTCTCTTCAATTAGAGTTTGTGTGAGCTAGAGAAAAGCATTAGAGATGCCGCTGGTGAGGTTGGAGGTGAAGAATGAGTACGGCCTGGGAAAGCCTGAGCTGTATAGAGAGGCCAGCAAAGAAGATCCGAAAGCAATCCTCGATGGCGTCGCTGTTTCTGGCCTCGTAGGGATCTTGCGTCAGTTAGGCGATCTCGCCGAGTACGTTTTGTTCTTTCTTTTCTCTTTTACTCTTCGAATTCGTACCTTTTCTTATGTGTTTGCGTTTGTTCGGTTTGGGAGTTTGGTTAGTGATGGATTTGATACATTGAAGCTGAAATTTGGGGGTTTAAGTGTCTTTTGTTAAATTTTGAGTTTGTTCTTCCCAATTGATAGTATTCTTGCGTAGGCAATGTTTAATTAGAAATTATAGGGCAAAAACAGAGAGACGTTGAAAGAGACATTTGATGTTTTAGCAGATGGATTTTTTTTTTCTTTCAATAGAAGTAGTGAAACAACAAGCTTATATGATACAAGATCTTTTGCCTGCTTATGCTTTGATTGCCATAATTGACTCCTTCGGAATTTTATAAATTTGTGAGGATATAAGAAATTTGAATATCTTTTAATAGTCAGGATCACTCAGGAAGGATATGCTTTGCTTTTGTGTGGAGGTCCGTTCCTACTTTGCTGCATTGTGGAAGTTTTTTTTTTCTTTTCATGTACTTTTTTGGCTTGGTCACTGAGGTTGGGCACATTCACATGCTAGTTGGATGAAATTTCACTATATGACAGATTATCTAAGGAAATATCACTAGGCCTTAATGCTAGTAAAATTGTATGGCCGTGATGTGATTCACTTTAAGTATACCGGGAAGCATATCCCCTCTGGTAAAGGGGTTCAGTGAGTTGAATTTACGTTTTTGTCTACCATTCTTTAGTTTTGGCTTTTTAAAAATGTTTGTGTGTCAAAGAGATCTCTATGAATTGGGCGAATTCTGGTTCATTATGTGACTGCACTTAATGTACTGAGAACTCAGTATGCAATCTATCACTTACCTAGTTACCTGGTGATTGTCTGAAATCCATAATGTCGGTATGGCACTGTGACAGTTTAAGTCATGCATCCTTTGAACTTGTTCTTTTTGTTTGTACTCAATTCTTTTTATAATATATGTGTACAACTGAAAATGGTGATTATTGAGCTTCCATAATACTAGTCTAATTATTATCTTTTAGATATGACATCGCTGATCTAAGGCTTCCCTGTCTTTATTTTTTAAGTTACTTTTAGTGATTTTCTTCCGCCGTTGCATGTTTTGTAGAGAACCATTTTAATTTTTAAATGTAATCAGATACTTATTGGTAATTGATATCACCTGGCTTGTGTTGGACAATGGTCGCAAAGCTTTGCTATTCTTTATCTTTATTTCTATTATAATAGTTAATTTTGTTAGATTATGAATATGATGTGAGCACATGGAATTTTTATTTATGTCACTATAATTTTTTTTTTTCATATTTCTTATTTTGTTTTGTTTTATTTTATGTGGAATTGTGGATTGGTGGTGGTTATTATTCATGTAAATTATTGTTCACTTGAGTGGGATATTTCATGTGTTACAGATTTGCAGCAGATGTTTTTCATGACTTACAGGAGCAAGTCATGAGCACAGCATCTAGAAGTCATAAATTAATGGTTCGTGTGCAACATATTGAAGCTGCACTTCCTCCTCTAGAGAAGGCTGTACTTGCCCAAACAAGCCACATTCATTTTGCATATACTGCTGGTATGGTCCTTGCTCCGTGCTCTTTTTTTTTTTTTTTTTCTCGTCCCAATATTTCAGAGTTTATTTTCTGATTGGTGATATTAATGTTTCTGTTTGCTATTTGCGGCATATTATCAGTGTTAAATTCTTTTCATATTTGAAACCGTTTGCTGTTTTAAATTTATTTGGGTGGACTTTTCATACCTTTAGCTTTTTTTTCATAGTGAGCTCAATTATGGAAACTTCTTTTGTTCTATAGTTAAGTTCCATTAGCCTCATATTTATCTTCTGGAGAATTCATATCTTTAAAAGCAGCAGTCACCTTGCAGGTACTGAGTGGCATCCTCACATTCGAAATGAAACAAATCATTTCATCTACAATGACTTGCCGAGATTTATCATGGATTCCTATGAAGAGGGCCGTGATCCTCCACTTCTGCACCAGCTTGACAAGTACGCTTTTGGTTGTTGTGAATAAAAAATGGTTAGTGTTGATGTTCACATTTTGATCCTAACTATGGATTCTCTTTTGCTATTCAGATTTGATACCGGTGGTCCAGGATCTTGTTTACGAAGATATTCAGATCCAACCTTCTTTAGAAGACTATCAGGTGAATCTACTGAAGCCAATACAGGGAAAGTCCAAAGAGATAAGAAAGCTCGTAAAAGTAAGGTATGTATTTACATAATGAAGAAATTTACACATGGAGAATTTATATTAATGTGATAGTATTTTCGGGTTTTGTGGGCTTCTCTTCTTAGTTTGGATATCTTTGCAATAATGTTGATGGAAAGTTACTCTCAAGGCTTTCTGAATGATATTGGAAACATACTGACTTACTGACCAAGACAATTTCGTAAATTAGCTTCCTCGCTTGAGGGCTTTGTTTTCTTTCCTATTTTGCTTTTCCAATGTAGAATTAGGATTGATGACACTCACTCAGCCATCTGTTACTGCCTTTTAGAGTAATATATAAACTAAAAGTCTTAAAATTGGCAGAAGAGAAGATCATTGCCTAGAAATCGAGACATATCTCAAGGTGCATCAGTATCCAGTTATAGCGAGAGGTATTTTTTCTATATGCATTTGACTGACACAAAGTTTGTTTGTATTCTGTAACTCTGTTTAGTAAATGACTGACATAACCTTGTCCTCAGCAAGAGGAAGTTTACTTCTCCAGTTAATGCATGGGCATCTCCTTCTCAAACAGCTTCCACAGTTGATATGAGCTTAAAATCTGACATGGGCGATCACTCGAATTCTTTTGATTCAAGAATTGGATCAGGCTATATTGAATGTGTTTTCCACGCAAGTTCACCCTTGCAATCTGAAGAGCAGGAGTCACGAGAATTTTCTTCTAGGTTGAAGCAACACGATGATACCATTCATTTTGTTTTTCCTGATGAGCCAACAAGGGTTGCAAACGATAACTATCCGCACAGTTCATCACCGGAGCAGATTGCGCCCAATTCATCTTGTGTTACATGGGATGAAAAAGCTGAAGTCATGGAGCCTCAAGGTCAGTATTATAATGGAGATGAATCTCTGGAGATTTATCCAACAAACTCTGACCTGGACGTAATGGATACATGCACTGCCAACCATGGAAACGATGTTCGGATGGATATCCAATTTGACATTGATAACACGCTGAAATCATTTTCTAGTAGCAATGAGCTTGATGAGGTTGAGAGTGAACCAGATACTTTTCTTGATGCGTTAAACACTATTGAATCGGAATCTGAAAATGATATGGATTGCCAAACAATACAAGAAGTCAAGCAATGTAGCTTCTCCAGTTTTAGTGAAGGAAGAAATGCCGTAATGAACAATGCTTCAACTGATAAGTTAGACCTTTGTCCTTCTGAAAATGAATCTCTTAGTGAACCTGACATCAACTCGAAGGAGCATGAATCTCTTGGTGAACTTGACATCAACCGGAAGGAGAGTCCTTCTGAACATGGATCTTTTAGTTCACCTGAGATCACCTTGAAGGAGCATCTTTCTGAACATGGATCTTTTATTGAACCTGACATCACCTCAAAGGAGCATCCTATTCAATATGAACCTCTGAGTGCACCTGATATCACCTCGAAGGAGCATATACCATGTGAATCACCCTGCTTGGTCTCCTTAGAAAAGCTTGATTATGAGCGGACACCTCAAGTATGTGAAGATTCTTCTGATTTACACAGTTCTCCAGGATTTGAGTTTTCTACCATTACAAATGTCCTTCAAAATTCAAAAGTAGAGTCTATTGACGATGATCCATCATCCTCTAACTCCAGAATCTCCAGTTTAGAGGAACCACCAGGCTCTAAAATCATAAGCAACTCTTTTGAGTTGGGGCAATCTCATGCCAAACCTTTTAGTGTTCCATCACTGAAGCTCTGGACGAATGGTGGCCTATTAGGGCTTGAGCCTTCAAAGCCTCCGGATTTTTCATCAAACTCTGCAAGTGGGGATTCAATGATTGGGAGTAAAGATGAGACAATTTCTTCTTTAAATTGCACTTCTCTGCCAAATGGTTTTGGTCAGATGGGGAGACCTGGTATCATGGATAAGGATCTTCAAATCACCAGAAAGGTTTCAGATTCTAAATTTTCAAAATCATGTGATGTTGATCAAGAGAATGGCATCCCGGTGAGGAAGACATCTTTGGCATTTCCCGTGGTTGATTCAGATTCAAAACTTGAAAAATACATAGGTTCTCAACATAGTGATAGGCATAGTCAATGTGATGCAACTAGGGTTGCTGAACCGATGACAGGGATGGCAGTTGATCCAGATGTTCTAGCTACGTCTAATGAGGCCAGTCAAGAGATTGATGAAAACCCAGCTGGAATGTTAGGACTTGGCCACCGGTTACTCCTGAATGGCTTTCGTAGAAAGGTTTCACTTGTCCATGATGGAAAACCTGATGTGGTTTGCCACCAGAAAGCTGGTATATTTGATCAGAGAAGTGGGCACAACAATGGCGTTCATCAAATGACTCCAGATACAACTTTCAAACAGCAATCAGGGCGTAAATCTCAAGTAGATTTGGTTACTTCTTCGCCACCGCTTGAGCATATGAAAATATCTTTCCACCCTGTAGATGGTTTTGAAACTTCCAAACTGAAACTCAAATTTCCAGATACAAGCCATTGTTCCGAAAGCATAAGAGATATGTTTCCTTCATTTCAGTTGGTCCCAGAGCCTACCACTGTTGTACATGATATTGGTTCTGACACTGATGATGACACCTTTTGTCGATCATCTCCTTGTTTGTCAGATGGTTGTCGTAGCTACTACTCCGAGTCAAATTCTGAGCAATGGGAATCTGGTGAAATGCTTCAAAGCAAAGACCACGAGCTCTATGATGCTTTAGGCAGAATTTCATCTGTGGAATCTGTTTCAAGTTCTCTTCAGCTTTGGGAAATAGCTGATAGTGGTAACCACTTTGGTGGTGAAGAAGTTAAAAGCCTGTATACTGAGAATGGTGCAAAACCTTCTTTTTCTGGTCCTTCACTGGCTATTGCAAGTATGGGTTCTATGAGTCCGATTCTACAGCAAGAAACAATGAACAACCCAGATTCGATTAATCTCAAAGAATCCAAGTGTCTTGGGGAGTCCACACCACTGCCGCCACCTCTCCCTCCAGCACAGTGGTGGGTCTTGAAGCCACAGTCAGATGTGAAAGAAGAAAACTCACATACTCTCTCGGAAGCTGATGAACATTCATTTGATCAGAAACCGTCTGGATCTACCCATTCCCAGCAACCAAAGGTAGCCCCAGTCACTGAGAAACAAATTATCGAGGAGGCCATCTCATTTAAATCAAAGATCTTGGTAATTTGCAGTATCATCAATCATGTGTTTGTTATATTGTCTAAGTAGTGCACAGTGTGAATCCAACATATACAAATTATGTAATTATCTGTTTGCATCAGCAGGACCAAGGGAAGTTTAGGCAGAAAGAAGCTAATCAGGGAGTGCATGACAAAGGGATAGATGAAAAGGAAGATTTCTTAGAGCAAATCAGAACAAAAGTGAGTAGCCATTTTTATGCTTTTGGTTAATCTGTGGGACTAATTTGGAATGCAAATCCAAATACCCTGGAAGATTGGCAACTTTACAAATTACGACTTGAACAATGTGTGCACCCATTAGTAGGAAAATGTGCTAATGGAATTGGCTGCCTATTATTATTTGTTCATGAGCCTTGTTTGATGATGAGGATTTCTAATGCTTAATTCCTTCTCCCGCATGTTTTCAGTGAGTTGGTCTTATTTCAGATACATGTGAGGAATACTGACAGCAATATAAGACTGATACGGATTTTGTGCAGCTGGCTGTGAAGTTAAATTATGCTTATTTACAAATTGTGATAGCATTGCTACAGATAATTATTTGCTGCTGACGTGTGCTTTATTATTTGTTGTATTATCCCAGTCATTCAACCTGAGACGCACGGTTCCAGCAAGGCCAACTACTACATCAGTTCCCACGGCAAATGTCAAAGTCACTGCAATTTTGGAGAAAGCAAATGCAATTCGTCAGGTTTCCACTCCTCCTCCCCTCTTCCTCATGTGTAGTTATGTATATTCACTTTTGACTTGAATGAGACTACCAAATGTGCTGACTGATAAAAGTGACAGGCTGTTGGTAGTGACGATGGAGACGACGATACTTGGAGTGATACTTGATCTTTTTGTCCTGGAATTATACAAGTTATTGTAAGCTAATCCACACACAGTTCTGAGTTTGCGAAGTTGGTTTAAGCCGTTAAGGGGTGTATTATATTTATGTGAATAGTCTCCCGATCTCTTTGTAATTAGTTTTTAGGCCTTACCTTGTATTTTAATTATGATTAGTTGCATTCAATTCTGAAGTAGGTAAAATTTTGTTCTAAGCATAGATTAGCGTAGGTCAATCGCGATTTACTTTCTTCTACAAGGCACGTTTTATACATAATGAAAGTTCCCTAAGTTCTGATTTTCACTTCATCTTATGGTTGTAACATGGGACCCTTGATGTTGGAACATATGACCCACCCCTAAAGGGTTTGATAGAAGAGCATCTCAGCAGCTCTGGACAGATCACTGTAGGCCACCCTACTCAATAATTTCTCTTCATATCCTTATTTTATATTGCTCTGGTTTAGGGCTGGCAAAGCAAATTGCTTCCAAGTTGCACTGAATGAGGAAAGGAAGTTAAATGATAAACAAATCATCAAAGAAGAAAAGAGAGGCTTTCTTTTTTTTTTTTTTTAAAGCAACTTGATCATGAAAAAGACCCACAACAGCAACGCCTTACTAATATAAAATATAAATATTCCCCAATGTTTATCTTTAATCATAATATATATATATATATATATATATATAATATAATATAATATATACTTCTGATTTATTAGGCATTTGATTGAGGCAACCCTTTGGACTTTACATATCAAAATTTTGCTATAATTTAATAAGTAGGTGCAGCAATGAAATCATTATGCACTTTTATTTTATTTAAAAGAGACTTCTAAAGCATCATAAAAGTAAAAGGACAACTTTTTTTTTAAGCTAGAACAAAAAAAAAGGGAGAGAATGCTTCTTTGTCTACATCATCTATTGATTGGGGAAAAAAGTGCCCCAAAGGAGGAGGCTTTTACATTTAATCAAATAAAACTCCTTTATTAAAGAAGGGATTAAACAATACCCCATATCAAAATTGCTTTTCCTTTTTAAAATTTGCAAGTGAAAGCAAAAAAGACACCACGACCCAACAAATCCTAAGTGATTACATGAAAAGTGATCCCCAATTCCAAATCCATTGAAACTTGAAAAAAGACATCATGTTTTTAAAATGCTTTATTTTTTAGATTATGCTTTCAAGATTAGAAATCCATCCATCCAGCATAATTTAATTGAGTGATTTATAAGCAAAACTCATCTCATCTCATCTCATATGGTATATGCGTTTTTTATGGGTCTAAGAACTAATAACAACGACCTATAAAAAATAAATTTGTGCGAATCCGTGATCCAAAACGGATAATATCTTCGATATATTTGTACTCCTTATTACATATGCTCTTTTAAAATATGTAGCGTGTAATCCAAATAGTGATTAAATGTCATGTCACTCGTCAAAGTCTTATATTAAGCTTCACTTGCTAGGAAATTACACATCCTGGATTTTAGTGTAATCTGATTGTAATTCAATGCATGTGAACATTTGATTTTTTTTTTCATGTTCTCTATTACCTTTTTTTTTGGATCAATTATTACCTTTTTTGTTATAATATATTACTCATACAAATTATAAACTAATTAAGTGGAGCTGTAAAAGAATATCATCGGTCAACCATGCACACTTTGCTCATTCAAAACGATAGATAATCATTAACCATGAAGAAAACAGCCCAATTCACATTTATTTGGAGAGAAAAAAAATTATTCATCAAACCCTCGAAAAAAATAAAATTAATCAAGTAGATCTCTCATACCATGAACTGGCAATTCAATCAATCCAATAAAGTAAAAGCATATCGTATAAATAGGAGACTTTTCAAAGGAGAAAGAAAGTCAGAAAGTGATCAGTTCTTTTTCTGTCCTCAGATTCTTTATCCAACAGAAGAATATAAAGAAGAATAAAAAATGCAACAAAAGCAAAGCTTTTGTTTTTTTTTCCTCTTTATGCTCCCACACACCCTCTCACCTTTGACACTTTACACGCGACCTACCTGGGTTGTGCCCCACATAATTGGACTTCCTCAACCCCCTTATCTCTTTTTTGATGATGATGAATTGGAGTAATGATGTGTACAAAAGATTTGATGATAGTTTAATTGATTATCTCTCTTGATTTATGATATATGATGTCAGAGATGGGAGTTCGAACCAATTAGTTATGATATTTCTTTGTGAAATTATGGTTTTGTTGGTTTGTCCCACTTTAGAGTTCCTATGAACATGAGTTTCGACTTAGTATTATTCGTAATGAACGAACTGTTCTGACAAGTGACAACTCGATAATTATTCCACACAGCTACCGTGATTCCTTGGTTACTAAAAATAAAAAATAATGATGCGTACAAAAAGCTCATCTTCATCTTTTCCACGCCACCAACCAACCAAGCTCATACATATATATATTGGCGGCTATATATGTGTGTGTGTATATATCCTATGTCAATCTAGACATACATAACTGATAAAAATTCTCTATATTATGGCAAGCAAAGAAGAGGGTATCAAACTATTTGGGACAACAATCACGTTGCATGGAAGACCAGTCGTGAGATCAGAAGATCAAAAAAGGTCAGCTGATCAAACGGCGGAGAAGAGGCCAGACAAGATCATACCATGCCCAAGATGCAAGAGCATGGAGACCAAATTTTGTTACTTCAATAACTACAATGTTAATCAGCCAAGGCATTTCTGCAAAGGCTGCCAGAGGTACTGGACGGCTGGTGGGGCACTTCGGAACGTGCCGGTAGGGGCTGGTCGCCAGAAAAACAAGCCACATCCACATGGCAGAGAGTCTGGTGGTGGTTTCTCAGTTGATCATGGGGGTTTCTATGATGGCTCAACAGGGGTCATGCACCAGCTTGAGTTGGATGGGGTGGTGGTGGAGGAGTGGCACGTGGCGGCTCATGGTGGTTTCCAGCATGTTTTCCCGGTGAAGCGGCGGAGGAGCAGCTCAGATGGTCAAACTTGTTGAGCTCTTCAATTTTTTTTAATGTTCTTCTCCCTTTGTATAATATTGATCCAGGCGATCTGTGTATATACAGGCTGGTTTAATCAATTCATCAATTAATATTGATCCAGTAAGGCGAACCAGCTTGCAAGACTTAATAGATCTATGAGCAATTTTTTTTCCGTCGGTCAAATAGGAAATTACATGTTTCATACCCGTCTCCAATTTAGCCATACCAGATAATCTGCAGTTGTGCCCGATTTCCGATTCCATCGATTTTCAATCCCCAATCAATTGGGATTCCGAAGGAAGAATGGCATGAGTTCCAGCTGTTGGCCTGGGTGAGATTGGATCAAACTTGGCGGTATCGAAATGAAATCCTCCATGGTGCCCCAGTGAAGCCCCAGTCCCACGTCGTATTTCAGATACATGAGCCACTGCCACGCATGGAGATTGAACCAAGGAGTGCCTTCTGATATTGTTCCTTTGACACCGCAATGATCTCGCATATCTGCAGACATGGCTCGTCCTTCTTCAGGGGGAGATTCTGTTTGTTTTCAGTGCAAAGCTCTGTCCGAGTGGATTCTGCAGATGGCGAAGCGCTGGAGCTCCTCGTGGGAGTCCAGAAGTTCATAGACCTGCAGTTTCAGGCGGTGGAATTCGTGGGTGTCTGAATGGGCCATAGAGAACCTGATCGAAGAGGCAAGTAGTAAGTTGGCTGCCTGGGCAGATTTATCCACCAAATGGGCCGCCACTAGGAGGCTATCCAGTAGCATTTCTGAGTCATTTTCTTTCTGATTTTTTGGCTTTCGTTTGATAATGGCCATGGATCATTGTCTTTGTGGCTTGTAGAGTTGTAGTCTCTTGTTTGCCTTGCCTTATAAAAACAAAATCCACTTAATTTTCTCATACTTAAATCATGTGTATATCCAACATTTTCAAACTATAAATCTTTGTATCATGTCCTATATATAAGAATCTGTCCGGAGCTGAGTCCGTGTGTAATCTTCACTAGCTTATAATCGTCATTGATTTCAACTTTGTTGGATAAACAGATCTCGTAACGTGAATATAAATTGGATACAAGACAATTAGTCCAGCAGACCCAACCATGTAAGAAGAACTTGAATATTGTCTATAACATGAATAACACATAGATATCAGAATCCCTTTTGCATTTCTTGTAAAATTTCCGTTACAGTGAGCGCATTACATCAAACACAGACATAATGCCTTAGTTGGAAGAACAGATGTAATACAAACTTGTTGGTCTCCATTAATGTGTCTGCGAAAGAGAGATTTATTTATAATTTTAAGGCGGAAAGGATTTGATTGATTGATCATGTGATTTAAACGAGGCCGGCGGAGGTGATTCCGAGTTCCCTGAGTACCTCAGTGCACTCAGGAATGGGATCCTTAATCATGAAGCCGAGAGCATTGGCGGTGCGAACATTAGACAAGATGCCATTGTTGGTTGTGAGGCTAATTCTAGCAGACTTCCTGAGGAACTCAGCTGAGGATTCCTCTGTACATTCAGGCATGCTAGATTTAACGAGCACAACCTCGCAAACCTCCTCCTCATGGTCTCCTGTTACAGCGAGACGGTAAGTTCCATCCGCGTCGGTCTCACCCTCCACGCTGTAGGTTAATTCCCCGCCTTCACGGACTCTGCATTCCAATCTCACCTTTGCACCTGAATGTACCACAGTTAATCAAGTTTTTTTTTTTTAATACATCATAATGAAAACAACACCAAGTTCTTACCTTTCATGAACTTGCTGACTCGGGTGAGGAATTGGGTACGGCATGTGTCACAATACACCGTGCCCTCCACATCAAAAGTAGGCTCAGCATTTGTGATCCCAAAGAGGGACAATAAGCAAATGGCAGAGGCAAGGAAGATGATAGCCTTGAGAGACTTGGCCATTGTTCCTGTTTTCTTTTCTTCTTTCTGTGTTGTTTGTATGGAAATATGGTTTTGGTTTTAGAGATGACTATGTATGTATAGGGCATACAGGGCTGTGTTTTATAAGGGAAAGCTTTACAGTTTTTTATGGAGAGTTTGTTGTTGTTTTGAGGTTGTCATTTCTCTCTAATTTTACTCTGTGGTTGTAATATGTTTGTTGACCCACTATTGTCTCTCAACTGAATGACCAAGAGACATAACTAACTATAGGTTGGCATTCTATTGTGAAGGCATGAGTTTTGGGCTTGACGATTGCGCTGTGTCTATGACTCATCATTTGTAGATACAAATTTGCTTCTTTTTTTTATTATTTTAAAAAAGTTCATTTACGGATGGTATTAATTTACCCAAAGGGTAAGAGAATTTGAACGGTAGAGACACTCAAGCTACCATAAAGATGAATTACAAAAGAATTAAAAACAATGGTCATGACCGGACACTTCCGGACGACATCGTTAATTTGTTGTTCTTCAGTAGTTCTTGGTATCAATTTCATGCATAGTTAGATTGACATTGACATTTCTTATGTTTATTATGATTCCTCACTGGAACAACTTTGCCAGGCATCTCTGTTTCATGCGGTCAAATACTCGAGTCATAGCTTATAAAAAAAAAAAAGACTCGAGCCATAACTCCATTCCCCTGATTTAGTGACTCTTCGCTTTATAGTTTATACATATCGAGAAAAGCTACAATTTCTAATCATATTTTGTAATCCAGATTGAACGGTGCCAGAAGATCAAAAACTTAGGTTTAAGAAGGAAAAAAATGTAGCAATTTAAGCGCCTTCCCTGATACTTGGAAAAATACCTTTTAGTCTTTTGATGACAGTTTTTCATTTGAAATCTGTAAATTTTTTTGATCAAATCAAATCACACATCGCAGCATACTATGAGAACTCCCTATTATCACGAGATCAGACGAATTCAGGTAGACAAATGACTCCCAAAAATCCCCAGCAGATATACAATCAAGCCCAATGTTGATCAGCAGGACGAATGTCTGATTAAAAAAAGCATCCTAGAGTTATCTTTATAATTTGTTCAGTTTGGTCAACAGAAAGAAAAGCCTTTCACGATCCAAAATAAACCAACAAGTCAAAAGATCTAAAAACTATCACAACCATAGGATCCATATAAAATCACAGTATGATCTAATTTTTCATGAGAACATGGATAAATCCTATGCCATAGAAGCACCAAATCTTCTGGACATCAACGAGCCCCAACAGTCAACACCACTCAATCTCACTGCAATAATCAAATTAAAACAAAAATGACCATTAACAAAAGAAGGAAATAAGGATAAACAAGATAATGCAGTGTAGGGAATTATTATAGACTCTTATAAGTTTAGCAGAAGCAAAAACAATATACCTCCGCATCTCCTGGACCACCAGCTTTGGAAATAACGTCTGGCTTTTGGGCATCTTCAGCTGTAGTGAGACCAATAAATAATATATATTACTATTAACTGCAAACTACAACAAAAAATTAAGAAGGAAAAAAGGATACTATCCAAGCAAAGGGAAAGGAGCTGACAAAAGAACAACTTCACAAGTATCTACTATCTATTAGCCAGCCAAAAAAAATTACAGTTCAAAAAAAAAGAGAGCATAACATCGGAGTCATGGAAATGAGCTCCAAAGCAAAATGGGAGGACACAAATATTAACGAACTAATATCAAGTTGAAACCACAATAACTTCAAGATAAACCTGGACATGGAAAAGGATTGTCGACACGAAACAGTTTATCATAACTTATCCATGAGCAAGTCATCCATGATAACGTATGACAAGAAGGTCACCTAAATTACTTACAAAATCCATGATACCCAGGAAAAGGAAAAAAAAAAAAAAACACAAAGAGATTACTTGAGGATAAAAGTTTGAAATTAGTTTAAAAGTCACTTCTTTTGCGTTTAATATCTAACTGACTAACATAATTCAAAAAGAATCTTAAAAGTTAAAACAAAAGGCTGCAAACGTCATCTTTGTGACGGTAAACAGCTAATTCCTACGAGAAAAATGAGTCGTCTATTTCAAATTTTCAAGTAAGAATGTAAGATACAAGCTAATGCAAAACCTACCATCAGAAGGAAACAAATCATCAAAATGGCTACCGCCTGAAGAAAAAGATAATACGCTACCACAATCCTAAAGCCCTAGATGACTTTGGTTATAAATTTTTTATTTACAAATGAACTCGACACTTCATTTATAATGATTCCTAGCAACACGAAACCCAAGGTGAGTTTTTTAATCAGGAAAGCCAAGGTAAGTGGAGTAGTAGTTCATAAGAAGTAAATGAAAATTAAAACGTATAATGAAGTTTGAGGATCACATATAAATGTCAGATGAGCTCAGAAATATTCAAACCAAGCTCCGGCCAACTTATATGATCTCCAGAGCCAACTCAAACCCAATTCTGATATCACCTCCAGAGCCTAACTACCAACAATATTGAATTTTCATATAAACAAACTAAGAAGTAATCAGAGAATTCACAAACAAGTCATGGAAACGTAAATGAATCCTCCGACGTCTTACATATGAAAAACATCTAAAAATTTGTTGACATTTTATCAATAAGGTGCAAAATCTTTATGCAAATAAATACTAAGACTTGTATAGATTTTGCCAACATGCCTCCGACATCCTCATGCTACTGTTTAGAAGTTGCCACAAATATTCTATTCATCACTCTCAAAGCAAAGAACTAAACTGAAATCCATTTCAAACTGATTAACGATGCATAAATCAATTGCAAACAGAAATATAACCAATGTGCTTATATAACACTCGAGAGAGTCACTGAATGCATGAATAGAGGTAGGTCACGACTATTAGGCTCAAAGTGCAAAGAAAATATAAAAATTAAAAAGTAAAAAAGGAACTCGTTTAAGTTGGTTAATTACTTTTTTTCCCTAGTAGTTTCTGTAATGTAAGGGAAATGACTCTTGCTAAAAGTGATGAGTTACCTCCATCCTCTGGGATATCAGAGGTCCACAAAGTGAGATTGTCTCTCAAAAGTTGCATGATCAATGTACTGTCTTTATAAGATTCCTCACTTAAGCTATCCAACTCTGAGATAGCTTCATCAAAAGCTTGCTTTGCAAGGTGACAGGCCCTGCATAGCAATTTACCAGGTTAAAAGAAACTACAGCATACAGACAAAAAGGAGGAAGAGAAAAAGTGATATCACAGGTCTCTAACATCCTAAAAGATAAGAAAATTACCTTTCAGGAGAGTTCAAAATCTCATAGAAAAACACAGAGAAGTTCAAGGCCAAGCCCAGTCTGATGGGATGAGTAGGAGGTAATTCGGCCTCTGCAGCAGATGTAGCTGTCTGCAAAGATAAAGCATCAAGTGAACAAATTGACATCTTTAGTGAACAACAAAACCATTAAGGCAAAGGATGGCCGACTATGCAGTTAATAACAGAATGAAGACTGCCACAGTCTACAAGCTTATGAGATTTTTCTCAGATGCCACAGTCCAATGTCCAAAGCACTAAAAGAACTCGAGATCAATTCATAGACGTAATTGATACCGAGTGCGTATTATAGGAGCATAGTTAAGGGGCTTAAATCATTAAAAAAAAAAATCAGATCAATTTGTCATTTCGGGCAAAATGGATGAAAAGAAACATTGCAGGCGTCTCCAGGAAAGGAATAATTAGAAGAGTGATAATCATCAATTCAATAAACTGCAAACACATCCTTACAAAACAAAAATATCATCATCATGAGAATGCTCACTGATAACTTGTATGGGTTCAGGAAGCTGACCCAACATTGTTTGGGATAAAGGCTCCGATGATAATGACAAAAGTATGTAATGCTAACAAATAACTAACCAAAATGAAAAGCTGAACTCATCTATACCCAGGGTAATGGTGTTCACAAAGAAATTGTACTGTTACCTCAATTAACTAGACAAAGAACAGGTTAGGCAATACCAGATATATAATGATGAAATCAAACCTGGACAAGCACAAATATTGTTTAGCATTTTAAAGACTACCATCAAGAAAGGAAACTTTCGGCCTCAAGGCAAATGAAATGAAAGTTTCTTGATATCATAATTATAATTGCTTTCTCATAAGATGCTAAACTCAACACCATTGTCTTCATTCAAGCAAATGCTCTAGTTAAAATAGTCCAACAAATCAGCTCTATACATTTCTAAATCTCGATTACCAGTGCCTTGTTTGACAAGCACCAAAGGAGGCATAATTCAAGATAAAAATCAAGATCATTCAATCATCGCACCTCATAGGCTTTCATGGACTTGTCAGCAACCTCCTTCCTCTCTTCAGCAAACTTAAACTCCGCCAGATACCTATAATAATCCCCTTTCCTGCAAAAAAATCCCAATAATATCAATATCCTCCGTGCATAAAAACAACGAGCAGGAAGAAAATGCAAGACAGAAAACCCTCACATTTTGTAGAAGAACACGGTGGACTCTCCAGTTGAACAGGAAGGGATCAAATGCTCGTCAATTACACTCATAATATCACTGCAAATGTTCGACAGTTCTGATTCCACCTTCTGTCTGTATCCCTTGATACGCTTCGCGTTCTGTTCATTTCCTTTTGCTTCCTCCTTTTGCTCGATCGATGATAAGATCCTCCACGATGCTCTGCGCGAACCGATCACATTCTTGTAGCCAACGGAGAGTAGATTTCGCTCCTCTACAGTCAATTCTACATCAAGTTTCGCTACTTTGGTCATCGCATCCACCATCTCTGTAAATAGTTAAAAGAACAAAAAAAATCGCGGCATGGTAAGTTTCTGTTTGGTTGACTAGAAAATGTAGGCAGAGAAGACTTAAGCTATAAACATTAGATCATCGATATATATCGTTTCCGCTAACAAAAGTGAACCAGGTATAACAAGTAGCTCTGTTAGATAGTGATCTGATTATCTTCATAACTAGGATTAAACCAATCATAACACGCCGTTTGTATGACACGAAAATTCAGTGTAAGATATGTAAGACGGTAGATCTTCATGGACTCGATTCAGTGAACACAACTAAGCGCGATTTCCGTCTCTAGTATTATTGTTTACTTAGCTGATCTGTTTGGATCCCAAGAAAATGCAAGAAACAGTTGAGAAAGTGAGTGAGAGTGTGTTTGTCCGTACCATCATAACGCTCGGCCTGTTCGGCGAGCTTGGCGACGTATACGAGGGTCTCTCTTTCCTTGGCACCTGCCATGGCTGCTGATCTTTCTATGCGAATGAGCGAGTCTCTCTCTCCAACAAATTCTCGCCCACTGGAAATGGAGGAAAAACTTATGCGGGGACAGGGTAGGACAGGACAAAGCGGCTTTTGTGAGAAAGCTGAGTAGTAACACGGTATCGTCTACAGCGCAGTTCAGAGTGTGAAACAATTTCTTATTAGGCAAACGGAATCCAAAGAAAATAAAGAGAATCCAAAGATGTCCAACTTTACAAAGTTAAATTTGTAGAAATTGGGAAGTGACGCTGCAAATAGTGTAAAAATGACATATGAACAACAGATAACAAGAAATTAGTGGCATTGTTGCACCGTAAATTTTAGAGAGTGACCTTTTCCCCCCTAGGCGAATGACAACAATAATTGATTCAAGTTCATGGACCTGAGGCCCATTTCACGTACAAAACATAGAGGGATAGTTTTAGTCACATCCCGATTTTTTCTAAAGACACCTTGTCAACTGATTTTTATAAGGGGTGATCAACTTGGATTGAGGTGTCTTTAAAAAAAATCGGGATGTGACTAAAGCTACCCAACATAGAGTTTACATGTGGAACCCAATAGGCCTAGCACGAGAAGACCCAGCCCACCAATGCTGCTTACAAGTTACAACTCATCATTCAACTATTCAAGTTACTTGTGTCTTGTTGAGCCACGGTAGGCATTCAGCAAAATAAAATTAAGCTTTACATGACAAGACAACTACCAACAGAAGGGATTTTCATTATCTTCAAATACTGTGCGGTGCAATTATTTTACAGCATGAAGTGCAATCTCATATACTTCTTAGCTACAAGCTAGCGGTAATTGCAGTGGAGGATTCTTGTTGCTTTAGGCTGTCTGCAACATGAGCAACTACTCCAGTACCAGCATTGTGGAACCATTCATTTTTCACCTAAATTCAGAGAAACTTTTAAGTACCGTACTGAAAAGAAAAATGTAAACATGTATGTCCAGGAGGGAAATGAGAGTACATGTATATTGTTGTGGGCAAAGAAAGGCCAGAATGCTGAGTGAAAGCTCACATCAACTTTCTTCCACCCTAGCTGCTGTAGGCCATGTATCATTTCCTCTGTTAACAAACAAAGCAAATCATTCCTCTTCATCATGGACAAATGATATGGTAAGATGGGCAATCGCAGGCCACAGTCAGGAGGGCTAGAGAAGTTACCTTCTAAAATTTCGTGATACTCCGCTGTATTCTGAGTGCTAGGTGTCTTCTGTGCTGCCTCCTTTGCTTTGGCAGCTTCTGGAGGAAAATGAGGACCATCTGAGGGAACTGGTGGACAATACTCCACATCCACCACATGCTTGTAACCATCCAAAGAACGGCGAGGTGGCTGTCAATCAAGTAACAGAGGTACAAATGATACATATGTATCACAAGAATAAGATCCTTTATACTATTCAAGTTTACGCCATATTTTTGCTTTATTATTCTAGCTGCTCTTGCATGACACTGTGGAAAGATTCCATTTGAAACTTGTAAAGGCATACCCAAAATCATCTACAGGTTCCATTACTTTACTTGAAAATAAAGGAAAGGAAAAAAGAAGTCAAACATTTAAATCTTTCAAGGTCTTGACTCTGTAGCTGCCAGAGAGCTAGTACATGGACTGCCAATTAAATCTTGAATTCAACCAACCCTGACCTCCAACTACAACTTGCAAGTCCACCAAAGACCTTTTTTGATAACACATGCATAATATTATATTTGTTTATTTGTATACTAAATGGGCTACTTCTTCCTGGACTGCAAGAGTTTAAACTTCAACCATCCTAAAAGTCGTACTTAGTCCTTAGTTGACTGCTCTCCCCTCCAATAAAGGGTAGACAAATGCCCAATCTAGTATATAAATGCAATTGAAGAGAAACCATCAAACTGACCTTGACAAGTTCTGTCTCTCTCCTTATGGAGGAAGTCCTCCAACCAACCATATCTAGCCCACGTCAAAGAAACTGATTCGGGAAACCAAGGATGACTGATAAATAAAACGCTAGTGCAAACAGTCAAAAGGCAATAATAAAAGATGATGTGCAAATGGATACGATCATAAGAAACATTGGCATAAACAATGCGACATCTAAAACAACCCAAGGCTGATCTGCAAGAAAAAAAAAGGTTAATCAGATAACTATCACAAAGATGATATAAGATCCAATCACTTCTAATCTTTTTTCATTTGCTTACATAAATTTTATATCTTGACAGTCTGTTGTCATTCTTAGAAGAAGAGGTGGTTTGTCAGGTTTACCATCAGTGAGGAACAGTTGACTACCAGTTCGGCCTGTAAAAATAGGAGCAATTGGCGGAGCAAGTTTTTCCAATAGGGGTACTCCAAAGAGAAATGGAAGCTGTGGACAATGGAATAAGTGGAATAACTAAACTGTGTAAAGTTCAGGTCAGGTGCATTTAATACCAATATTTAACCATAAACAACGTTACTCCTATACAAAAACTGCAGTAGTTCATGAAAATTTTAGAAGTATATTATCCTGTTTCCTTTTTCTTTTTAGGTGCACGAAAACCCTGGAAACTTGAAATTGCCCCAAACCCTGAGCATCAAGTAAGTCACAGGTTTCTGAAAAGCGTTACAGTCCCCAAGCTCTAGGGTTTCATTCCAAGGTTGACTCAACCGTGCCGGAGAGGGAGAAATTATAAATGAAAGATAAATACTTTTTCTCCCATTCTCGCAAATTTGTTAGAGAAAAATCCACCATTTACTGCTTACGAAAGAACTAATAGAAAGTCCCACAAGCAGAATATATAAGTTTGACCATTACTACTTCAACAACTTGTCAAATGTCAATACTGAGCAACAGAATGGCAGCTTGTTGAAAACAATCTTCTTTCTTAAATTCAATGCTCTGTAGATACCATGTTCACAAGTCCTTAATATTCATCAGGCTTATTGTAAAAACATGGACCATTAGAATGCCCACACCATGCCATCAAAGTGAACCAAATTCTCTTACACATGCCGGGTCATTAATTTTCTCATAGCACTAGTTAATTAATGGTATTGCCTCGTTTTGCGTCCTTGAAACAGAAATTCTGCAAGCATATAAACACTAATCTAAAGCTATCTAGGTAATGCCATTTCTAGTGCAACCCACAAGTATTACCTGGTTTCCAAATATGGCCTGCCAGCAGCTATCACCATTATACATAATTACATATAATATTTACCAACAACTCTATCTTGTTCTGTCTATTCTTTCATGCATATGTCTACGTTCCGCACAGAGCTTCATATTTCACTTCACACTCCAATCCCTACTGTGCACTGAAGAACCAGCCTTCACTTTTATGTTTCTCATTATTCAATCACAAGCTTAAGTTTTTAATGTTTTTTCTGCAATTTCAAACATTTCAAAAGAGGGACAGTAAACAACGTAACATCATCTTCTCTAATTAAAGATTCGTAAGTGCAATACAAGAAGCATGAGAGAGACCCGGCTTGGTTGAAAAAGATTTTTTTGTTTGAGAAAAAGTGCTTGGGATCACTGTAGCCATTCCCGGCTTGGCTGAAAAAGATTTTGTTTGAGAAAAAGTGCTCGGGATCACTGTAGCCATTCCCAGCTTGGCTGAAAAAGATTTTTTATTTTGAGAAAAGGTGCTTGGGATCATTGTAACAAATAATATGAGGATAATCCAAAGGAGAATGCCAAACTGGAACTTCGTTGCCATAAACATCGATAATTATTGCATAGAATAAACTCAAATTAAGAGAGCAATACCCTCAAGAGCAAACCTGCTTTCTCCCTCTCACTCCAAGATGTGGAGTTGCCAATGTAATAAAATTGATTGGCTCCAATCCAGCTATTGTACCTGGTCTTGAACGAAGTGCTGTTGGCGAGTTTACTATCACTGAATTGGCAGAATCACCTGCTTGTGACTCAGTTATAGGTGAATACAGAACAGCAACAGCATATCTTGCAAATAAGCCGCCAAGAGAATGGGCTAGAAAAGAGATTCTTTTCAGGCCCTCTGTCGTTTGTACAACTTTCAAAACCTATTTCATAAGAAAGAAAACAGTAAATGCACATGCCGAATAAGTCAAACCGCCAGGAAAAGGAAGCATCTACACTAAAAACGTGAGAGTCAAACTGTTTAACCAAAAATGCTAGCAAGGATTCCAAGACACACCTCATCAGCCAATCGCTTTCCAGCTCCATCAATCCCAGAAAAGGTTTTGGTGTACGTGTTACATGAACTTGCTGCATAGACCATGCATTTGGGGGGGGGGGGGAGTAACTATATTGTTACAGTAAAATCATGGAAGAAGGTGCCAGAGAACTAGAAAGACACCCAGACAAGCACAAAATAGTAAGTTATTGCAGTCACTGCTAACAAAACAAACCTTACTGCCATAATTTCTTAGAATCCAAGCTATCAAATGATGACAATAAAATTTTCAGAATTATTTCATCCTTGGCCCTTCCATATATGAAACATGACAATAGGTCCCCTATTGTAACATTTACAGACACCAATAACTTCTGTTAGTTGTGTCATTATTACTCCTTTCCAGAAATCAAATATAGCTCAAATGACCACCCCCATTAAAATTGCCAGTTGAGACTTTCTCCCTTCAATAATATTGAAAATGCACTTAAAATAAACGAGAACTTATGCATGTTCTGTAAGAAAATCAAATGAGAAAAAATTACAAATTTTACTAACTATGTACATGGTATGCAGGAGATTGAAAAATGGAGGAAAAGAGTTACCATATATTAAAAAGTTTCTTCCAATACGCCTTTTCAATTCTGCTTCTACATATGTCCAGTCACTGGGGCTGCAATGTGAAGAGTATCCATTATTTGACTTCAATTTGGATCAAAGAATAAATGAAAACACTGTAAATGAAACACAAACATAAGTTTAAATTCTTTTAAACCTCTGGATTTAAGCATAAAAATAACTGCAGAAAATTACTTTATGGACTTATAAGACAGTAGCATGAGTGCTCCATGAATCAGTATGTGCAAATGTTTGTTTTAGTACATAGCATTTGAAGCCCCTGGTATGATAAATAGAAAAGGCAAAGCCAATATCCTAAAAGCTTAATTACTTTAGCTATAATGTAGAAAGTAGAGATAAAATACAGATAGATGATATGAGAAAAGACCTTTAGAAGTTAGAACATAAGGAAACTGGCCCATACCAAAATTGTCTAATCTGCAAGTTTCAAATCTAGAGGAAGACATGGGCAAGTAACATTACTGTGCCCTTCATTTCACATTCTAGTTCTCTATGTTGGTGCAAATGGATTGGTCCAAGGTGCTAGTTCAACATACCTAGCCAAGATACCATGAACAAGAACAAGAAGATGATCAGGTTTATTACTCCCATTAATGATCCCCCTAGATGATGCAAAATTTCCTTCTGTGGCAGTACTCATAGCTTGACCTTTCAGACCTTGATGTTTCCAATAAGTATTTGTGCCTGCACGTATTCATGACATCCCTCAATTTCACATACACAAGGAAAACAAAGCATAACCACTTGCTGAAAATATTGCACAAGATTGTACATAAACAGATAGGATAGTTCATGTTTCATGTTAGATGTCATGTATGGTGAAATCACAAAAAATGAAACAAGTCAAACAAAACCAAAACAGCAAGTGAGATCAGTAAAGAAAAGGCAATTAAACATGCATAAAAAAGGATAAGATGCCATTCTAAATTCAAATTCAACTATCCAGATGGACGGATATTAAGTTATTTGCACAACCTACATTAACTAAATGTAAAAGTTTTGCTAAAGCTTGTTACTTGTTCTCAAATACTACAAGTAAAAGTCGTCCAATTCCAGCGAAGATTATGTATTGAATAAGGACCACGCTGTGTATTTAACAACAGAGGGTTTTTTTCAAGGGGGCAATTCTTTTTTGTTTGGCTAGGTTTTAATATCCTTCCAAGTTACAACCACTATTTCTGACAAAACTAAATGGCTCCAGATGAGTCTTATCCCTTTTTATTCATAAATTCTACCCACCTTGAACATAAGCGGGGTGAATTGAACTCAAATACTATTCATAAACTTTGATACCAATACACACAAAACCACTCTCTTAATCCACAAAACTTTGATAAGGACTCATTGCTTCAATTGCCTACATATCCTCACAGTGTCATTAACATAAGTGCTATTTATACCCCTAGCCCCAACAGTTCAATAACGACGGAAAAAATAAACATATAAGAACGTACTGAACAGCTTTCTAAGAAACTCAATGAGCAAATCTGAAATCAATTTGTAACTATGCAACAATTGAAATATTCCACGCTAATACTGATTGAAAACCAATATCACTGAATCACGTAATTCATACAGATATGAGATACTATTGCCATCCAAATACATTCCGGTACTTGAACAAAGAATCAAAATAAGGCACCATAAATTCCATATTATCCTCAAAAATTCTTCTGTAGATTAAAAATCCTAGACAAAATGAAGAGAAATCCCATTCCCTCCTATATCAAATCAAATTTGTCAATTATTGGGAACGAATTATGATACTGGAAACTCAATCAAACAGAAATGATTGAAAGAAAAAATTACCAGAAGAGAAGCTGACACCGTGCGACGAGGAACACGAACACGAAGAGGAGGAAGAGGGAGATCCTAGACGTGCATTCGTCCCACCATTTCTGATATTGTTACTGAATCTTGGAGAATAGCTGCATCGAACGTACACAAAAGCAGCCGATGCCATATACATATATAATAAATGAGGGAGGGGGTGTTGCAGCTAGAGAGAGAGAGAAAGAAAACAAAGCTCCTGAAAATCCTCGCAGAAGTGTTATGTCAGCATCATCGCCATACCAGTTGTTATCCTAATAAGATCATCGCCATCCCCTGTTCACCAATACTATTCTGCATCACCGGTCAAAATCGGCTAATTAATTGGGCAAAAAGCAGATCCATGCCCCATGGACATGGCTGTAAATATCATAAGAATGGCACAGACAAAAGGGGGAAAAGAAAATTGGATTTGGAGGGGAAAAAATAAAAAATGACATATAACCCATCATTAGTTTAGTAAGTGCAACAAGTTTATTCCATTAATTTAATGAAGGAAATAATTTTATTTTCACTTTTTTATTCTAAAATTTATTATACATAATTTATTTGTTTTAATATAGATTCTATTGTTTTCTAAAATATAATACAATTTAGACTTCATTGGTTTAGTTATGAATTCATTATTTTTGAAATTTTCATTAAAAAAACAATGAAATTAAGATTTATCTTATAAAACTTATCGACAATGAATCTTGTTAGAAATAGTTTTATGTGTTGATTCTGAATATATAATTTTTTTTAAAATTTAATATGTATTCTGAGAGTTAAAAATGTTTTAAATTTTCATTTAAAAGATTTGAACTCTTATCAACTATTACCATATCGACTATGTAGAACTATGGGGAAAAATCTAGAAGAGGTTGGGAAAAGGGGGAGAGGAATTAATTACGTTACCTACGAATATGGATCACCAAACAATGAGACAAAGAATTATTGCGTGAAGGGTGTGTATGGTAAATTCACATGCGGTTGACTAACTTTGCTAGTTAGATGACGTGTAGACTGCAATAAACTAAACTAAAGTGGCGCCAACCCGTTGCAATTACTATGCTGCCCCCACTCATGGGGTGGTTAGTGGTTACTTGGCACTTTTATAACGGTTAAAATATTAAATATGTCCTTAGACTATCACATTTTTCTCTATTATGTCCTTAAACTATTTTTTTTCTTCATTCTATCCTTAAACTATTATTTTCCACATGGTTTCTCTCCTCAATCAACTTTCCGGTGTTGACTCCGACGAAAATGCTGACGTGTCATCTGAACTCCGACGAGTTTTTTATTTTATTTTATAATCACATGGATACCACGTCAGCATTTTCACTGGAGTCAACACCGGAATGCTGACTCAGGATAGAAACCATGTGGAAAACAATAGTTTGAGGATAGAATGAAGAAAAAAAATAGTTTAAGGATATAATCGAGAAAACTGCTATAGTCTAAGCACATATATAATATTTTAGCCCTTTTATAACATACAAACAATTATCCAGTTGGGCTGACAGGCGTACAAACAAATGAAATGAATATGTAGTAGGCCGGCCCATCCCACAGTCAACGTTAGTGGACCATGATTGTCATGATTTGTGTTTGGGTGGATTTATGGACTGGCCTTATTATACCGTCACAATAATAAATAAGGAGAGGATAATGCTTGAGACCTCCAAAAAGTAATCCAAAAAATCCCTATTTAATATGGAGTATTGGATGTGAAGTATGACCTACATGTGTGTTTTTAATCAATGACTATAAGCTTATAAGCTTCAAAATAAACTCTTAAGTCGATATAACAGTTGATGCCTGAATGGATAATGATGCTAACATGGAGCAGGCCCAATGTAGACTTCGTGGGCTTCATGACTAGATAGGTACAAAAGTCCATAGCCATTTGTTTGGGCTTTTGTCCGGCCCGTTTTGATTGTTCTCTGTGTCTTGCAAAAAAATTAAAGTTAATACTATAATGCATTATATCATACAAACAAAACTTGCCGACCAGAACCACATTTGATATATGTTGATATATATATATATATATATATAGAAATTCTCCTATGTAGACCAAAAGTGTGGACCAAGTTTGTGGACTTGTTTTTCAACCATAGATATGGTGGGTCCCATAATAAATGTGTGGCCCCCACTGATGTTGTGGTTTATCACAACCATTGGATTTTGGTCCACAAACTTGGTCCACACTTTTGGGTCCACATAGGAGAATTACTAATATATGTGTGTGTTTATCATTGGAGGTCAATGATTCTGAATTTCTAATTCATGAACCAAGTATCTATAATCATTTATAGTTTTGGGCAGGTACTAAAAATAGTATGTGGCAACCCAATGAATTAGTGTTTGACTTGGGATTTAAAATTAAATTTATAGTTAGATGTTAGTTTGTGATGATTCGATCGAGTTGACATGAACAAACATTATTGTGTGTCGATGCCTTATATCAACCAAGATTGGTTAAGGAAATCATATATAGTTTTTGACTTTGCAATTTTAAACAGGAATTAGGTTATTCTTCCCAAATTGAGCCAAAATGTGTGCAATCTTTAATTAAGAATAGTTTGTGGCAACACATCATTGACTTCTTTTGGGCAGGTACTAAAAAATGTAATAAAAAAAATAGTTAAATATTGAGGACTTGGAAGTTCTAAAATTTGATTCTCAATGAGCATAATATCCCAGTGATCACATGTTAGATTCTGCCTTAATTTATTTTGTCGTCAAATGAGAAATTTTCATGTGTACAATATTGAATGTCCCAAATAACAAACTTATATGGTGTCGTTATCGATTATAAAAAATATCATATAGATACATATAAGAAAAAGATTGTTTTGTGGTTAAAAATTTATGAAGTTGACGTTACAATAAAACAAACTTTACTACTCATCCAATATTGGCCATACATATAGCCTATATAATATATCATTAGCTAGTAGTGATAGAGTAGTAGGTAATATATGAACAAACTTCATATTGTGTTATCTTTGATAAGTTGAATCTAGACAATGATCTCATTACAAAAGTCCACTTAGACAATGATATAATTATGAAAGTCTTACCTATTAATTTCTACAAATGAAAGTGTCATTGTAGCTATCACTACAAGAGGTAAGATGATGACAAAACCAAGACCACTATAAACCCTATTTTAAAAGAAAATCTTGTAATGAAGCCATTGGACAATTTTGTTGGGGGGAGGCAGGGTTGTGTTCTCTTGCTCTTGTTGTCTATCAAAAGTTGGAATCTTTGTATCAAATAACAAAGTTGTTGAGAGAGGCAGCTATTCTTCATCTCCATATGGTTTTTGTCTTTTTGGCTTTGTCAAAGAAGACACTTATAAATTCAAATATTTATTATTAATTAAGTGCCCTACAAAACAAGCTAGATTAGGACACCGAATCAATCCTCACTACATGACTTAGAGTTGTGATTAAATGCTTTTATGTTTTCATATGAAAGAGTGTTTTTAGAATCGATCCGTGAAGAGAAATTTTAAAGATTCAATGGGTTGGGTTGAAAGGTTAAAGATTAAATTGCGTATTTTTAAATAATTTAATTTATTTATGAGTAATAGAAATATTATAATATAAAATTTGATGTATATATTAATGGTATAGTATAAATTATAACAAAAATGATGACTTAAATGAGTGATTAAGAGACTTGATATATGATTTATTTGACTCAGCCTAAAGTCTTACAAATATCAAATTCGGCTAAACTTTCGGGCGAGCTGGTTTAGTTTTAATAACACTGATACGGAGTTCATATAATCCTCAAATTTATTTAGTCCAAATAACAGGAGAGCTTTTATTGAAAATACTCTCCACACCATATTATCACACCCCAAATCACATGTTTAAAGTAAATAAATTAATAAACAATCTTTTTTTTTTTTAAATTTTTTGAATCACCTTAATCAAAGGCTAGATTAGTCCTTTGACCCGCAACGTTGTTTTTATATAAAGAAAGTCCAGTCTTGGCCTAATAACGTACTTACCAAAACCTTTCAGGTCTCGAAAACCAATTTGCCTCTTCTCTGATCTCTCTGCACTACTGATTCGTTGACCCTTTTGTCGCGTCTCTTCCCTCCTTGTGAATATTCATCGGAACCCCTTCAAGGATTCACGACGAATACAAAAAAAACACTCTCAATCTCATTTCCTCTCAATAAAGCCACACTCTCTCTCCCAATCCCTCAGAATCTTCACACATCTCGAAGAGATGCCCCAATTCAAGACCATCAAGAAGAAAATGTGGATGTTTTATCAGTAATCTCTCTTCTTCACCCCCTGATTGCTTTCTTTCGTTATGGAGGGTATGTACAATACCAAAACAACCGTAGTCAGCACCACAACCACAATCGTCTACAAAGCCGTCAAACAGCAGAACTTCCCTCTCCAAATGCTCTCTTTCTGGTTCGCCCCCACCACCCGCCCTCCCGGAATTTTCTCCTGACTCCTCCACTTCCGACCCTTAAATATTAACTTGATTCACTCAAATTTGATTTCTTTACATGGCTGCTTACTTACAAAACCCGAGTTCTAATAATGTGTCGTCGGGCTATTTTAAGTCGTTGGATCCGTTTTCGCGCGATTTGGGGGGTTGTAGCAAGGTTTTGCCTGGTGGGTCATTGATGGGATCTCAGTCGTTGGTGTTGGATAACGAGAGAGGAGAGCTCGTGAAGGCCCCACCCGGAGCGGGGAAGAAGGAAATGTCAGAAGCCAAGACTTTAGCGGCTTTAAAGAGTCATAGCGAGGCAGAGAGGAGGAGGAGAGAGAGGATCAATGCCCATCTCGCTACACTTCGTGGTCTTGTGCCGTCCAGAGGAAAGGTAATACATGTTTCTTTTGCTTTTTCTTATTCAATATAGTTTAGTACATCTATGCTCTCTCAACTGCTGATCTAATATGGCATGTTAGATTATGGGATCAAATCAGCAATTGAAACTTCACATTAGGAGACAGTATAAATGCTGTTTGGTTTGATACTTTTGTTATATATAGAATCTTAAATATACTCTCTTGGTGCTCTCCAACTGTATGAAGGCATGCTCTGTTTAATTAAGAAAGATCTTGCTCCAAATTTGCCTTGAACTTGAGTGTATTTAGCATACTCAGGATGGGTTCTTCTATTTCAATGAAAGCTGAGAATGGAGAAACACAAGACTCGTAATTTTTTAAATTTTAGTTTGTTGATCATTTATCTCGTTCCATTAAGTTTGACTCGAAAATTCATATGATTATTGATGCCTAAATCATTGTGTCCTTTTCAATAAGGGCCTTTGACAAGATTTTAACTTACTTCTACGATTTCCTTTGCCTTCTTTGCTGAAAGGGAGGAGTTTGCATGTCATATTCTTTAATAAGTTGACTTTACTCTTAACTTTCTTTTAGGGACTTTACTCTTAACTTGCAGTGCAAATAAAGCAGATTAAATAAGGGTCCTGCATAATATACTTGTTGGTTTTGGAACTAATTCTAGATTTTGGCGGTACTGTGATGTGCTGTTCCAATACTATGAAATTGTGTTTGTGTATTGAATTGGCTCTTGATATTCCACAATCCAACTTGAAAAAGTACTTTACATTCACCCACAATTATCAATCACGAGATGCATTTCATTTGCTGGATGTCCCAATTGGTTTTTGCACATTGCTCAAAACATTCCATGCTGACTTACGTTAGTGATTTGCGTAGAATGGATGGTGCTGTATTGTTTAAGGCAGAAACGGACAGTCGGGTCAATTTGCAGACATAAATTAATGTTTTCAGGGAGTCAAAGCCAAGTGTTGGCAGAAGCTAGTTTGTTGTCTGTACATTTATATAAGAGAGTGATTATTGATGATTTTTTAAAATGGTGGGGAAGGATGCCAGCTTCTGTGTTGTGGATCCCAGACCCATTTCAATGTTTAAAATATTGGGGTATGACTTAGATGTGTGTTATCTAACCATATGGTTCATTATCTTGCTTTGATAAGCAATCAAAATCATAACTTCCTTATCTTGCTTTGATAAGCAATCAAAATCATATCTCTAGGGGAAGAAACACAGATTTTCTAACTTGAAGCTTAACAAGATCTGAGTGGTTATTACCAAAAAAACAATATGTGGGCGGTTATAAAATTTATTTCATCACCATTGTCAAAGTGTATTTTACTTCCTTGTCATCCAACAAGCTTGTAGGTGTCAGAAAAATTTAAAGAATTATTTTGCTAGACAGAATCTTTGCAACTGTGGTGTTTTTGGCAAATACAAATTCACTCTGTTTATGGTTTAGTTGACTTGCAAACTTCATTTTTTTTTTTTTTTTTTTTGTGGTTTGGTAATGTCTTATCAAAGCCAAGTCACAACAAACTTCATGACAAATAGAAAACAATAACTCGATGAGGCATTTTTATCTTCCAAAGAAATGAAGAATGGACCACTTTCGCAGATGGCATTTGTGTTTCATCTTGGTATAGCTTGCACCTTTCTATCAGTATACGATATTGACTTCGGTCTTTTGAAACGTGTTTTCCCCTTTATAATGCTAGTTAGATTTCTCCGAGACCTATGTGGCTATGTTCTTGTTTGCTGTTATGATGCTGTTGTTTGTATTGCATTAGTAGTAATTTATCTTAAGGGTTCAATTGTAGCTGACCCCGTATTATTTGTGTGTGTGTGCGTGGAAATTTTTCTTATGTATTTTTTCCGTGAGGGAGAGGTGCATGGTAACTCGAAAAACCCACTAGTTCTATTTCGGTTAGATTAACTTTTGTTTATTTACTTGGGTTCTAACCATTGGTTCTATAATTTTATATGCTATTTCTAGATGGATAAAGCCACGTTGCTTGCTGAAGTCATTAGCCAAGTGAAAGAACTGAAGAAGAATGCGTTGGATGCCGCCAAAGGGCTTCTCATTCCTATGGATGATGATGAAGTGAATGTTGAACCATATAATGATGGATCAGAAGATGGAACCTTGTTTTTTAGGGCATCTCTCTGCTGTGATTATCGACCTGACCTCCTGTCTGATCTTAGACAAGCTCTTGATGCCCTTCACATGAAGATGGTGAAGTCCGAAGTTTCAACCTTGGCAGGTCGGTTGAAGAATTCATTCATTTTCACAACTTGCACAGAAAAGAATGTCGACGATGCTGAGACAAAACAACTCGTGAGTTCGGTTCACCAAGCCTTGAATTCTGTACTGGATAAAGGCTCTTCCTCACCTGAATACTCTCCAAGAACAACTCTGCCAAACAAGAGAAGGAGGATCTCTTTCTTTGATTCCTCCAGCTCATCCTTATGAGAACTAAGTTGTGTCAACGGTTTCGATATCCCAGATGGTGACCGTCTCTTCTTGTGCAGACATATATGTGTGTGGAGAAGTTGGACCACCTGTAACCCTCGTACATATATTGGCGTACAGAACGGGGATTGAAATATGCTGCTGAATTGGAGTCGTAAATAATTAGGGCATAAACAAATGCATACAAATGTTGATATAAGTTTTGTACAAGTATTGTATTTTTCATGCATGTGTGTTGGTATAGCTCAGGAACTGATGAGCAAGTTTATGTATTGTATTCTGTTGATGCTATATATATATATTTGAAATCAGGGTGTGTATTCTGTGATATAACTTATTATGACAGTTAGAGGCTCTCATGGTGACACTCTAGCAACTGTATGAGCCCAGCCATTAGGTTCCCCAAATATGTGATTCACAGTCCAGTGGCTGCACTTATCCAACCCTTTCACAAATTTTCCAATTCAATGGCTCCATTACCATTGCTGAATCCCCTTCAACAATGACATTGTTCCAACCTTCATATTTGATACAGTCAACAGCCAAAGCTTCACCTATATCAGTGGTCGCGCACAGTCCTTTGACACAACTTACCCCATCAGATGAAAATTTTTTTATGCGTGCGAGCCTAACAACTCAAGTTTAGACTCATATTGAATGTCTAAAGGGCAAAAATGTATAATGTCGATCTTAGTTAAAAAAATCAAAAATTCTGTGGTTCTAAACTTTTTCATAATTAAGTTTGATAAATCAATTTTGTGAAATTATCCTCATCTTAGCCGAAATTGCTAAATCAGAAAAATAAACAGAAAAAAGTTTGATGAATTCATAATATGTAATAATTAAATTGGCGATAATCTATAATTCTCAATAGTGGCAAAATCGTAAATTCGAAAAAGCACGCACCTACTGTTTTACTCAATCAAACGTGCGACGCTAGTTCATGTTACAGAGTAGGTCCCGTTAACCTTTCAGAAGGACTTAGAGGTCCAAGTACCAGGTCGAATCTCCTTCAATTAACATTCTCGACTTCTGGTTTTGTTGTTGCCTCCGAGGTTAGAAACCACACGAAGCTATGTCTACATCCGAGACCGGATCCATACTCCAATTCGCACCGTTTCAGAGCGCCGTTGACGAGGGTTTCTGGCACCGATTGTCTTCTCTCAAGCTGAACAAACTTGGCATCGATGACTCTCCTATTCCCATCACCGGTAATTCTCTGACATAGTTGTTTTATGGAGGTTCTTCTTATCTCAGTTTAATCCAGAAAATTGAACTAGACTATCAAACAGAATTTTGGTTGTCAAATTTTAGAGTTGGAGAGATTTGCATCAATCATAATCAAGGTCGCTTGCGTTTAACTACAATTTCTCATCTTTCTTGGTTTTTTGTCTTCTTAGTTTGTCAATGCTTGCATTCTAGTAGCTGGAAAGAAAGAGTGAATTTATTGGGGGGAAAAGTGAACTGATGAGTGAATTTGAAAAGCCTCCTTAAGAAATTATGATAATTGTATTAAGTTCAATGGGATTGCGCACATTTTGAAAGTTGGATACGTATAATAAAATTAAGAGGATGAACCCTCTGTGCTGCAGGTTATTATTCTCCTTGCTCGCATTCTCAAGTGTCGAATCCTTTGACTCTGCTGGCTGAGTCTCTGCCACCTGATCCGAATGAGCAAGTATCGGAGCCAGCAGGCACTCGTGGTAACAGGTATAGATGTTCTGTCCCAGGCATACTCTACAACAAAAATACGTTGGAAGACTTTCACTCCCTTGATAAACCGAGCTTGCTGAAGGCAGAAGCAAAGAAGGTATCTTTCTTAAAATGGCTTCACTTCTTGCGTTATTTATGTGCATTGTGCACCGTCTATTTTTTTTTCCTTTTTCTTTCTCCTTCCTTTAGCGAGAATAAAATTAGTAAAACGCATTGTGCAATGGCAAACAGTTGTGTTGTTGTTTTAATCTTATAGGATGCCTTACTTCTTGTTGATAATTAGATTTGGGAGGACATAAACATGGGCAAGGCCGTAGAGGACAGTGCAGCTTTATCAAGGTTCCTTGTTATCTCATTCGCAGACCTGAAAAAATGGAGCTTTCATTACTGGTTTGCCTTCCCTGCTTTGGTGCTGGATCCACCAGCTAATGTAGTAAATTTAAGGCCAGCTTCACAGTGGTTTAGCTTAGAGGAGGTACTCACAATGTGATTCTCATTCATACTTTGGTAGCTAGGTATTTAGATTATTGGCTTATTGCTCCTTTTTATGCATTGATTTTTTTGGGTAACTTGTAGGCGGAATCTGTATCAGCAGCCTGCAATGAGTGGCGCAATACAAGCTTGACAGCTGGTAACTTTCTTCTTCATCATCTTATTTTAATTTATTTTTAAATAAGTAAAGATTTGCTAATCACACGAGTCTACCACAGACGTACCATTCTTCCTGCTCGCTATAGCTTCTGATTCGCATGCTACTCTTTGGCATCTGAGAGACTACGAAGCTTGCCAAGGTGATGGTCACAAGGTCCTTTCCTAACCTCTTAAGTTTTTGAAAAATAGCTGCCTTTAGAAATGGACTTCTATGAAAATCTTCTTTGAAAAACTGGAATCTTGTCAGACTACAAGATTATTGCTCCATCTATTATAAATGCAGTTTTGATGCTATTTGCAGTTGCTATTTGGTTTTTATGACCCATGTCATCTACCAAATAATCCTGGTTGGCCTCTTCGCAACTTCCTAGCACTGATTGGTTCAAGATGGAATCTCCAGACTGTCAACTTTTTCTGCTACAGAGAGAATCGTGGTTTCGCAGACCTTGGGTTGTCCCTCGTAGGTAAAGCATTGATCACAGTTCCTCAAGGTATAGTTATTTTGAATAGTTCCTATCTCTGCAGTTTTCATATGTTTCCGCGTGGCAGAATTTCTAACTTGCTCACAAGATATGAATCTAGGATGGAGAGATCTTCAATGCATACCTAATGCAGTGGGATGGGAGTTGAAGAAAGGTAGGAAAGCATCTAGGTGTATTAGCCTCGCTAAATCCATGGATCCAACCAGGTATGCCGTCTTGATTGTGACTCTATTTGTCCTTAATGGTATTGATCCTTCATTACTTTAGCATTTTGAGATATCTTTTGCAGGTTAGCCATATCTGCGGCCGATTTAAACTTGAAGTTGATGAGATGGCGTGCTTTGCCATCACTTAATTTAGACATCTTGTCCTCGATAAAGTGTCTTCTCTTGGGAGCTGGTACGCTAGGTTGCCAGGTTGCTCGCATGCTTTTGGTGGGTATTTAATAGGTTGTAATCATAAAATCCAATCATAGGCGATTATGCTCAAAGATTATGCATTTTGTAGGCTTGGGGTGTACGGAAAATCACCCTAGTTGACTATGGCAGAGTGGCTATGTCTAATCCATTAAGACAATCCCTTTACACGTTGGATGACTGTCTCAATGGAGGTGATTTTAAAGCCACTGCAGCAATTAAAAGCTTGAAGAGAATTTTTCCAGCTGTGGTAATTGATTTCCCCCCTTTGGTGTATATACGTTTTTCGGACACCAAAGAATCTTCCCTTTTGTCTTATCCTTTTGTTTTAATTTTTTAGGAAGCGGAAGGCATTGTAATGGCAATACCAATGCCTGGTCACCCAGTGTCTAGGCAAGAGGAGGACAGTGTGCTTGATGATTGTAGACGCCTCCATGATTTGATAAATTCCCATGACTTTATTTTCTTATTGACTGATACGAGAGAAAGTCGGTGGCTCCCGACCCTTCTTTGTGCGAATGCTAACAAGGTGGAAACCCTTTGGTTTTATCTGTGCACCTCAAATGACATGGAAACTGATTGATGTAAGTGTATTTCTTATTCATTTGTCCTTTACTTGTTTGCAGATTTCAATAAATGCAGCTCTTGGATTTGATAGCTTTTTGGTGATGCGCCATGGACCTGGTCCTTTTGGCTCTGTCCATGACTTAGAAACTGAAGCCGGAAGCTCTGTATCTGCCGATATGGATAACCTCAATATAACTGATAAAAATGAAGGGCAGAGATTGGGCTGTTACTTTTGTAATGATGTTGTTGCGCCAATTGATGTAATTTTCTACAATCTCCTTTGTACTGCAATCTAGCTGTTTAATACATATTATGTTGCAACGGTAACTTTTATCTTTTATGCAGTCAACTGCAAACCGCACTTTAGACCAGCAGTGCACCGTTACGCGTCCAGGCCTTGCTCCAATTGCTTCAGCTCTTGCAGTTGAACTCTTAGTGGGAATCCTGCATCATCCTAAGGGGTAAGTTCTTTTAGGTTACATGGAGATCTATATTTCATTGAAGATATCTGCATTGTGAAGTTATCTAGATTACTGGAGATCTGAGGAAGTGCTTTCTATTTTAGTTTGACTTGCCTTACTGGTGCCTAATGCATATTTATAGGATATTTGCTAAAGCTGAGCTGGAAAATTCTAATTACGGGGGAAGCAGTGAGCAGCCTCTTGGCATTTTACCGCATCAAATTCGAGGGTCCCTCTCTCAGTTTTCTCAAATGACACTTGTAGGACACTCCTCAAACAGTTGCACTGCTTGTTGCAGCACTGTAAGTTTCCCAACACAATGAAGATTTCGCTAATACTTTAATTTGCCTGCTTTATGTTATGTGGCACACTATGAATTCTTAGAACCCAACCCCAAAATATAGCATTTAGCGAATAGATTTTTCTTTCTGGCACAGATGCTTAGAGTTGAATGGACATGAATTCTAATGGATTATATAAAGCTTTCCCCAGTTTCCATAACTGCAACAAATGGCCTTATGCAAGAATGAATGGCCAAAAATAAGTGAATTCATATTGATTTCTCTGATGGATTCGTGTAGCCGACCCTAAGCAGTTTGGAACAAGGCTCGAGGATGATGATGTCAAATGAATGTCTTGTTCTTGCTAGTTATCTCCATGTTTATTGTTCCTTTGATTGCAGCTGATTCTGAAAAAATTATGTGTTCAGGTGGTATCGGAGTACCGGAAAAGAGGAACGGATTTCCTACTCCAAGCAATTAACCATCCAACATACCTGGAGGATCTCACTGGACTGACTGAGTTGATGAAATCAGCTAACTCCTTTAAACTGGACTGGGATGATGAGATGGATGGTGATGATGATGATTTTGTGGAAATTTAGAGTACCATTTAGCTCTTCTAAATTATTATTTTGTAATCAATTTACCAAATGTACAGAAAAACAAGTCGAAGAATGCAATGTAAAGGCCATAATTTACTAGTTCATCTCCATTACTTCGTTGGACAGCATTTGAAACTTGAGTGCATATTATTATTTATGTTTTATAAATTACAAGGCACATAACTTCCGAATTTCTATGATGTCAAGTATTAGTATTCACGGAGGAGATAGGTAAAAACATGTGGAGCCTGTCCGTCAAGCACCAGTGGTCTAGTGGTAGAATAGTACCCTGCCACGGTACAGACCCGGGTTCGATTCCCGGCTGGTGCAATAATCTTTTTTAATATTCTTTTCCTTTTTCTTTCAAAAAAATATGTGTTCGAGAGAATTAGGTCCCAGACCACAAGGGGCCAAACTTGAATGAATGTTGAGATTAGTTAAACTAATATTAGGCACAAACTGGCAGAACCTTGACCAGGAAGAGAGCTAATCGATCTTGTACGCTCTGACCTTTCTTCTACTTTTGAAGCTGATATTCGAAACTCCCAAGACCAGAATACCATATTAGAGAGCTCGCAAGGAGGAAAAGCAACAGTTTTTTTCCAACAAAAGACCAGACCAGGCAAAAGTCAGCCACCACGAAGACTTGCAGAAAAGGGGTCTTGTTAGTGGTTCTAACACCATCTCAAAAACTTATCATTACTTCCTCTCCTATACACAATTAAGTCCTTTCAACATACGCTTTTGTGGATCATCCAATAATTTTTTATCCAACAATAGTGTTAGTTCTTGGTAACCCGGCCAGTCGACCTTTTGTTGGTTGTGAGTTGTGACGATCTCAATTCAATTCATCTCCTCTTTATACGTTAGTGGAAACCCCATTTTCTATCCTTTGAAACATGTGTCGAAGAACACGACATGGGTCGCCTGCCAGCACGTGTGTTTCTGTACCAAGTACGAAGAACTACAGGACACGAGTTGAACATTGGATAAACAAGTACGTGGTGGCCTGTACTGTTTAAGATTTGTATTTCCTTAACTAGATAATTACGTGTTTTTTGTCCCTTAAATTCACTTAATTATAGGGGCCAAAAACCGTCTTCACCCTATCAACGAGGTATGACTAAAGCTCAAGTGAGTTACATCGACTAACAGGCTCGTGGCTTTGTTGTACCGTGCGTGTAGAAATCCAACCCATTTGGAATAAGGTTATGGCCCAGGTATAACAGTGTAAATACCATAATTTTACACATTTATCAATGACGTGCACGTGCATGGATCCGCTACTCAAAGATAGCTCACATCGCCACTTGTTATGTTCTCCTCGCCACAATTGTAAAAGTCTTTTCTCTTTCGGCTCAACCTCACGAGCCAACCAATCATTGGCAAGTTTCAGGCTTCACGCCTAAACCCTCGATCAACTTGATTTCCTACGATCGATTTCCTAACTTGTGCCCGACTTTTTACTCTGATAATAAATCATACTTTTAAACATTCCTTTTGTCAACCAATCACCAACTCTTCTCTACATAGCCTTTGATTCACTCTAACATGCGTACTTTGTCTTGGAAACTGCTCTCATCCCATCTAAGAGGGTGGGCCGCAATTTACAAGATTCTACTTTACCAACTAATCATACAAGAAGTATGCCATTAACCATACGCTTTCTACTAATAACATTTTCCTTTGAGATAGCCTTGAAACTAGTTTCTTGATAGCTGTCGACCTTTCCTAAAACGTCATCTTCTCCTTTCTATAAATACCTTACCTTCTCGAGGAAGAAGATAAGTCCATTACTCTGGAAAAAACCTCAAGGTCACATTGTTGCTACACTCACCAAACAACTTATCGATTATGCCCACAGTGGACTTTCGATCCCCAAACACTCCTTTTGTCGAGCCTTCCACCACGGTCAAATCCTCTCATGTGCATCTCCACACACATTCTTGATATTCAAGTTTACTAACTTGATAGTCGGAGCCTCTTTGGCCAGTACCCTCCCGAAGTCAAGAGATTTTCCATCTAAAATAGATTGCAAGAGGCCCACTTTGACTTTTCAACTGGATTGAGCACCTACATTAATTTCCTACAATCAAACGTTTTAATGTCCAAATTTTTTATTATGAAGGTTAATTGTATTGCTATTCTTAACTTTAAAAAAAGGGTTAGTTTTGCAAGCTCCTAGAAAGAAAGACCAATTCACCTCATGATATGACAAATTTTTCATTCCAAAGAACAATATGTGACAATCGTTGTTGTCCTACTCCTATGTACACGTGTGGATATATATATATATATATATATATATATATATATATATATATATATATTGTGGTGGTACACCTCAGGTAAACACCTATATGTTGCGTTTTTTGGGTTCAACACTTCTCATCCTCTCTCGACGGCCGCAACGTGGGAAAATTAGGCACATTTCGATAACCATAAGACATAATGGAAGCTGACTTGGAAGTGCCAAGCTGATGTAATGCTTGCACAGGAGTCCCACTGTGTAATTCCACCAAAACCCATAAAAAAAGAGAGAAAAAAAATCCCACAATTCAACATATCCACATACCCAAATTGCAGGTGCCCTCAAATATATAGAAACATCAGGTTCCCCCTAATATGTAAGTACTTTTCTGGCCTAATCTACCATCAATGCAAATGGAAAAGCCCGATACCGGATGGCCAAAATGGTTGTTTTGGTCAAATTCTCGGCCAATATAAAACCTAAGTAATGACTGCTAAAGCATATGGGGGCATCAAATTATTTGCGTGCATGTGATAATATATCCCAAAAATACAGGTTAGATTTTGTTATGACAGAAATTGATACGTGGCAGCACCCCATCTAATGTATGCTTGACACGTAACAAAAAAGTCATTAGTTTTTAATTATCGATGTGCCATAAATGTGGATCACATAATTCAATCAATGGTTTTATTATATTAGAGGTTTAAACCCACATATAGTGCAATGTGCCCAAAAATTTATTAACAGTCAACAAATGGTCTTAGCTAGCCGTCTGATTTTGACACATCCATGAAAGTTCCCAAATTGGAACGGCAAACAAAAAGTGGGTCCACTATACCAATGACAGCCACCACTGTTGATCTACATATCATAATTAATCTTTTAAAAAAGAAGAAAATAAATAAATAAAGTGCCCATGTCCCATTAATTTGAGTCAATTTTGTTACTGCAGCTTTATGGATTTCAATGTTTTTTTTGTCTGTTTTTTCAAATATTGAAATGAACGCAAATCATTTCACATGAATCATGTGGGGGTGAGATTTTCGATTGCACATAGATTATGTGCGTTAATCCTAATATTTGGGATAGTTGTGACAAAAAATATTAAAATTCTTAATTAATACATATATTATAAAAAAATTAAAACAATTAAGGTCGGAATCTTATGTCTTGTAAATCGATAACAATACTGTTACTCTGCATGTGTTTTGTGATCTCTCTGAGTCTGCTTCCCTCTTTGCTTCCTAATATTCTCTCTTAATTATATATAGAAACTTCAGTAGTGTATATATATATATATATAAACACAAGTCCTAAGACGAACTAGTTGCTCCAATTTTTCTTTCAAAACATACAAAGACAAAACATGTCCAATCCTTCCTCTCATATCCCTGTACGGTCACGGAGCTCGTACATAAGTCTTCCATTTTTCGGCAGGATCAAGCGGTTCTTGCGATCCAAAGCGGCTCGAAAACTATACGAATCGAAGGTCCAATTCGATAAACCAAGATTTGAAGTTGTGAGTAGCAGAGTAGAGGCCGAAATGGAAGATGATTCGGTTTTATTACAAAGATCGGTGAAGAGGCTTCACTTTGGCAGTTGTGAAGAGAAAGAGAGGGCGGCTATGGAAATCGAGAGGCTCGCGAGAGATGACGTCAAGACGAGAAAGTTGATGGCGGAGCTCGGCGTTATTCCGGTGCTCGTGTCCATGGCGGCGTCGGGAAAAGTTAATCGGCGAAGAGTGGCCGTTAAGGCCTTGATTGAGCTTGCTAATGGAACATACACGTAAGTTCAATTTTATTAATTCTCTTTATTTAGATTTAAATTAAAAATTATATAACTGAATTAGTTTTCTCTAGCAAATTATTGGAGTATTATCTTGAAAAAAATCATAAATAATTTAAATAATAGGAAAGAAGAAGAATTGATCGGAATTAAGGCTGCAGTGGCCAGTGGGTGCTTGTTTATTTCAACGGAGAAATAGATAATGGAGTTTCATTCTTGGCACTATCTTCATATTGGGATTCGTCTGGTTAAGGGTCCCCATACCACGTTAGTGAAAATATTCAATTAATAATTATAACAAACATAAAGTTGGTTGGGTTAGGTTGATTTCAAGAAAAATAAAACAAAAAATGAATGCCCAATTGGCCCTATATAGTAGTAATTGAATATTTTGAATCAAATTGAAATACAAGTATACATGTGCCTTTTATGGCTGGATTTTTCAGATGCGCAGGAACTCTGGTATTCTTTAGAGTTTATAGTTCTCGTGATGGAGTAAAAATATGACAAATTTAAAAATAAAAAAATAAAAAATGTGGTATGGTGTGATGTGACACAACTCTCAAACCATTAAATAAGAAAAACTCATTTCCAAATTTCTAGGGTGAATGCCTTACGGGGCGCGCAAGGTACGGAAAATGTTCAAGGTTAAGTAGGTTCATGTGGGTAGGAGGAGAATGGGGAGACAATAATGTGCCAAGGAAGCCGACATTGCTGGTCCTAAGAAAAATGAGATTCATTGCAGAACATGATATTCGCAGTAGTTGATCAGATTCCACTTGATCTTTGAAAAAATAGCTCAAAAATAGGAACTTTAAATAATTATATGAGCTCCAATTTTCAACACAGATTTATATTAGTATCATACAATATCGTTGACCTCCCCTACCGTATCTTTATTGGTTAGATATGGCTAGGGTCGGCATCGGGTCGGGCCGGCTCGAGCCCATACCCAATTTTGAGAATCGAGCTTCGGATCAGGCTAGACCCTCAAAATGAGGCTCAAGCCCAGCCTGGGACCCTAAGGCTCGGGCCTTTGGGTCGGGCTTCGGGCAAGGCCTCGAGCTGCGGTGTGGACCCGATTTTTGACTATACTTTTAACTATTTAATATTTATATATATACATGCGAAATTCTCCTATGTGGATCAAAAGTGTAGACCAATTTTGTGGACTTGTTTTCCAACCATCCCATAATAAATGTGTAACCACCACTTATGTTGTGTTTTATTACAACCACTGAATTTTGATCCACAAAATATATATTATATACACACATATATGTGCAGACAGTGCATGCACTATGTGCACATATATATGTATGTGTATATATATATAAATAATGTATGGTGCCTTGTCGGATTTAGAGCTTTGGCCTGACCTCATAAATGGAGCCCAAACCCGCCCGAGACATCTAGCCTTGCTGGCCCAGACCCGATATAATTTCGAGTCAGGCCGGGCTTTGGCCTGCTAGCCTAGGCTCGCAGGCCAAATGGTGACTCATATGGCAATAATGGTTTATTCAATTAAGTGAGATGTGAAGTCATTTGTTGACTTTAAAATTATCTCAATTTTGTTTGTTTTCACAACACAAGTTAGACAGAAAATGACAAATTCTCTTTATTAACCATTGTTTGTCCTTTCTTCAGGAACAAGGCTTTAATAGTGGAGGCAGGGCTGTTGTCAAAACTACCAAGAAATGTTGATGTTCTTGACAATTCAACACAGCAGGATTTTGCAGAACTCTTGTCATCTTTATCATCTCTAGCCAACACCCAATTCGCGCTGAACACGCCGGAAATTCTCCCATTTGTGATGAACATTCTTGAGTCAGACTCAAGAATTGAAACCAAGGAGCCATGTTTGGGGGTTCTGTACAATCTCTCTGCAGTGCTAGAAAATGCAGGGTCATTGGTCTCTAATGGGGTTGTGCACACTCTGCTAAGACTATCCTCTGTTAAGGACTTATCAGAGAAAGCACTTGCAACATTAGGCCACTTAGTGGTGACATTAATGGGAAAAAAGGCAATGGAGGATAGCGAATTGGTGCCAGAGAGTTTGATAGAGATACTGACATGGGAGGACAAACCCAAATGCCAGGAATTATCAGCTTACATTCTGATGATCTTGGCACACCAGAGTTCAGTTCAGCGCGATAAAATGGCGAAATCTGGGATCGTACCTGTACTCATTGAAGTGTCATTGTTAGGGAGTGCTTTAACACAAAAGAGAGCAATGAAATTGTTACAGTGGTTCAAGGATGAGAGGCAAGTGAAAATGGGACCTCATTCAGGGCCACAGACTGCAGGGAGGGTTGTAATTGGTTCCCCTGTTAATGACAGAGTGGGTCAAGAAGGGAGAAAATTGATGAAGAATTTGGTGAAACAAAGTTTGTATAAGAACATGGAAATGATCACAAGAAGAGCTAGTGCTGCTGGAGAGTGTTCTAAGGTTAAGGCCTTGGTGATTAGCACAAGTTCTAAGAGCTTGCCTTATTGATTGAAGTTCTTAAACACACCATTGATTTTTTAGGTTTTCTGTTTGGAATTGAATTCTTTTTTTCCTTTTTCTTTTTCTAACATATGCATTACTTATTTTTTTGATAAACACATATGCATTACTTATGCTGTGATGGAGATGCATTAGCTGTGCAGTTGCTAAATTATGACAAGTTTATATGATGAACAGCCAAAATGAATTATCTTCTTTTTTTTTTTTTCTAAAATGAGAAAGCAATTTTATTTGCTGGTCTTTGATGATGATTAGACTCAAATGGATCATAGATATTTGAAGTAACTGTGTGTGTATATTTAGTAAGTCCAACATTTAATTACAATAACAAATTCACCAAATTTACTAATTTTCTATGTCTTAAGGAAGTAAGACAATGACTGAGTAAGTGGGGGACCTTCTTAGATTCACCCCCATTTAACTTCACCCTTTCATCCACCCTCATTAAACACCGTCAGATCTACAAAATATACTCTAGATGCTCATTGTGAAAAGACTATGATGACCTTCATAGACTTATTTAGAAGGGGTGGATAGCCCACTCTTTTCATGAGGATGGACCTCAGTAATTTCCGGTAAATGGCATCATAGCCGTTCATTCCCCTTTTATAACAGATGTGAAGTTGAAATTAAGAGAGGAATACTGTACTTTACAATACATGGAGAAGATTTAAATCTGAAGGCTTTTAACAGATTTTATCTATGCAAATATTGTTATCAAGAGGTATCAAAGAAAGCATCCGAGCCACTAGTTAGAGCGATAAGGATAGTGTGTATCATTCTGATAACTACGGCTCAAATCCCTCTCCACGTTCAAAAAAAAAGAGGTACCAGAGAAAGGGATGGTGGGAGGCAGTTGGGGAGGTTGAAGAAGACATAAATGAACCGAATGGTGGTGATGGTTGAAATGAGATTTTAATTTCTTTCTTTTTTTTTCAAAAGGTCTTGGAGACCAAAATATAATCATTAACCAAGATTGGGAAAGCGAATTTGAGGCCTAAGACACTCGAGCCACCATAAAGATGGATTACAACCAAGAGGATTAAAAAAGAAAAATAGAAAAACATAAACACAAAATCGGTTGTTGTCGGACACCCCCTGTATTCCATCGGATATCGTCGAAAATCGACCAATATCGTGCTGAACTTTGCCGGATTAAACAAACAAACATGAAAAAATAATATGAACAAAACAAATATGGTCGACACGTGTCCGCTTTAAAACAATGGAGTACATCACTCACTGAAGAATTCGACGTAGTAAAAAAAACGTCCGACACGTGTTACTTTAAAAAATTGGACCCGGACACTTGTGGGGAACTCAAGAATTGAAACCACTGGGGCACAAATATAGACCGTAAACAAAAAAACATATTAATAATAGCTCAAAGCAATAAGAAAATACGTTTTTGATCGAGGGCCTCGGGGTCAATTTGTCATAAACCTATAATGTATTCCGTGTAATTTTTTTTTGATTGGGGGCACGGCCCCCAATGCTGTAGTGCTGGGTGATAGATATATATCTTATAAATCTTAAGTTATTATATTGATCACCGCATAAAGTGTAATTATGATTATCTCTTTAACTCAAGGGTCATGATTATTTACTTAACTTAAAGGTAAGTTATTATATTCATCACTACATAAAGACATAAAGTGTAATTAGCATTATCTCCTTAACTTATGGGATTGATTATCTCCATGTACTTATATATATACACGATTACTCTGTCAATAAAGAGTGTGAAAAGATTTATAATCTTATTCATTATTATATGGTATCGGACGGTTTCCTGGGCAACCCCATCATCTTTTCTTAGTTCAATCTTCTCTCCAGCACCAACCATGACCACTGATGAAACTCCAGTCACTATACCTAATGCCCACGATCCTACCAAGCCATTCACTGTTGTGAACATCCATAATTCTGTCAAACTCACATCTACAAACTATCTCTCCTGGAAACTTCATATTGAAGCTATTCTCATTGGTTATGGTCTTTACCATTTTATTGATGGTTCCCATCCAGCACCTCCTACCACCATCACATCCAACAATGTCACCAAATCAAACCCAGAATATCTTACATGGCTTCGTCAGGACAAACTCATTTTTGGTACGCTTGTAGGCACTCTCTCTCAATCACTTCAACCTCTCATCCACCAGTCCAAGACTTCGAGAGACATCTGGACAGTTTTTGCCGACACATATGCCCGTCCCACTCGAGGCCACATCAAACAAATTAAAGATCAAATCAAGTATGCCACTAAGGGCTCTCAGTCCATCACCGAGTATATGCAATTCCTAAAAAAATCGAGCAGATGAACTTGCCGCACTTGGCAAGCCTATGGATGGAGAGGATCTCACCGAGAAAATTCTTGATGGTTTAGAAGATGATTATAAGCCAATCATTGACATCATCAATGGTCGTGACACACCGATTTCCTTTGATGAGCTGCATGAAAAACTCATCAATAAGGAGCTCTCACTCGGTGTTCGTCAATCCACCACTTCACCATTGCCTGCAACAGCGAACCCAACCAACTCTCGACCCAAAGCAGGACACATCAATAACCGTGGCCAACGCTCCTCCTGGAACCCTCACTCTTCGGCTTCCTCGGGTCCTAACTTGAGTCGCTATCCTGGTGCTCCTCAGGGAGGTCGTCCACCACCTCGGCCTTATCTAGGACGTTGTCAATGGTGTCGTGTCCAAGGTCACACAGTTCCTCAGTGTCCTGTCTTTCGCCAGATGCAATCTAACATCCAATCACCAAATCCTCCACGGAGTGCATCCCCATGGCAGTCCTATCCACAAGTTCCATGGCAACCACGGGCTCATCTAGCCACTGCCAATACCAACCATAATGCTTCCTGGCTCCTTGATAGTGGCGCCTCGCATCATGTCACTTCAGATCTGAGTAACCTCTCGCTTCATACATCTTATGATGGCTCTGACGATATTGTGATTGGAGATGGCACGGGTCTCCCCATAACTCACACTGGTTCAGCTTCACTCTCTTCACCCTCACACACCTTTTCTTTACATAATGTTCTTCATGTTCCTACCATGCAAAAGAATCTTATTTCCATATCGCAATTTTGTAAATCCAACAATACATCCATTGAATTTTTACCTAGTTCATTTTTTGTGAAGGATCTTCGAACGGGGAACATACTTTTGCGGGGTCAAACTAAGGACGGTGTGTATGAGTGGCCGACGCAATCCATCCAATCTTCACCATTAGTGGCCTTTTCAAGTGTCAAAACCACTTCGTCCGAGTGGCATCATCGTCTTGGTCATCCATCATCTCAAATTCTCAAGCATCTTGTTTCCAATTTTAATTTAGAAGTTTTGCGTTCATCCAATTTCAATTCAAATTGCAATTCCTGTCAATGCAACAAAAGTCACAAATTACCATTTTCTGTTTCCTCTCTTGTTTCTACAAATCCCCTTGAGATTATATACTCTGACGTATGGACATCTCCTATTTATTCCGTGGATGCTTTCAAATATTATGTAATATTTGTAGATCATTTCACCAAATATATATGGTTTTATCCACTCAAACAAAAATCTCATGTTCATGATGTCTTCATTCGTTTCCGATCAATTGTTGAAAATTTCTTTGACCGAAAAATCAAAACATTTTACTCCGACAATGGAGGAGAATTTCAAGCACTCATATCCTTTCTCGCCAGCAATGGAATTTCTCACCTTACGTCTCCCCCACACACCCCTGAACACAATGGCTATTCTGAACGTAGACATCGTCATATTGTTGAAACCGGATTATCTCTCCTGTCTCATGCTTCCATGCCTTTAACTTACTGGTCTCACGCCTTCTCCACAGCCGTTTATCTTATTAATCGGCTTCCCACACCCACACTTCATATGCGTTCTCCCTATGCTAAATTATTTGGCACTCCTCCCCACTACTCCAAACTACGAAGCTTTGGGTGTCTTTGTTATCCCTGGCTACGGCCGTACTCCTCTCACAAACTTACCCAACGATCTTCACCTTGTGTATTCATTGGGTACTCCACCTCTCAAAGTGCATATCTTTGTCTTGATCCTCACTCTTCTCGTATATATAAGTCGCGGCATGTCAAATTTGTCGAGTCCATTTTTCCCTTTATTTCTATTCAGTCATCTCTTGAACGTCCATCATCTGAGTCTACTTCCCATTGGTGTACCTCCATGTCTATTCTTCCGGCCACGATCACACCATCTACAAGTTTGCAACCTGTACCCCGTGTGACCATCCTTCCCTTGACTCAACCTGCCAACACCACTATCACAAATATCCCACCAATTAACCCACCTCCAACATCACCACCCACCTCAGCTGTACCAGAACCCCCCCTCACCGAACCACATACCCATCTTAACCCCACCACCCAAACACAAATTACTTCTACCTCGACCGCTCAACCTAACACCTCTGTTTCCCCTTGCATCATAGTTACCCGATCCAAAAACAACATACATAAACCTATCCATAAACTTAACCTTTCTGCCCAACTCACCCCATCCACCACTCCTGAACCAACAACTGTCACTCAGGCCATCAAAGATCCTCAATGGCGTCAAGCAATGTCTAATGAATATGATGCACTCGTTCAGAATGGAACATGGACCCTTGTTCCCGCAAGTCCATCACAAAATTTGGTAGGCTGCAAATGGATCTTTCGCATAAAATACTTACCCGATGGTTCTGTTGACAGGTACAAAGCACGTTTAGTCGCCAAAGGCTTCCACCAAAGACCGGGCATTGACTATCATGACACCTTCAGCCCAGTCGTCAAACCTACCACAATTCGACTTGTCCTTAGTATTGCTGTCATTCGTGGCTGGGTACTTCGACAACTTGATATTAACAATGCCTTCCTTCAAGGCACTTTATCCGAAGATGTTTTTATGGCCCAACCCCAAGGTTTCATTGATTCTGATCATCCCACTCATGTGTGCAAGCTCAACAAAGCAATATACGGTCTCAAGCAAGCCCCACGCGCTTGGTACCATGAACTGCGCCAGTTTCTCATACACTCGGGATTCACCAACTCTTATGCAGATCCATCTTTATTTGTCTTCAACAACGGAAAAACTATGTTGTATCTACTCGTATATGTAGATGACATCATTGTCACAGGTGCCAACCCTACTACAGTCCAAAGGTTTATACAACTTCTTGCTCAACGTTTTTCCCTTAAGGACCTTGGTACGTTGACATATTTTCTTGGGGTGGAAGTTGTTCCTCATCTCAACGGTTTACTTCTTTCTCAACGCCGGTATCTATCAAACTTACTAGCCCGGCATCACATGGCAACATCGAAACCAGTGGCAACGCCGATTGCTACCGATCCTCCTCTCATCTTGCACTCAGGAACAACACTCTCGGATCCTACAGAATACCGAGCAATTGTTGGAAGTCTCCAATATTTATCTATTACACGTCCAGATATCGCATACACTGTGAATCGACTTTCACAATTTATGCACTGTCCTACCAGTGCTCATTGGATTGCAGTCAAGCGCTTATTACGTTACCTATGTGGAACCATGGACCATGGTGTAGTCCTCTACCACAACTCTCCTATGACTCTTCATGCATTCTCTGATGCCGACTGGGGAGGGAACAAGGATGACTTTACTTCCACTGGTGCTTATATTGTGTATCTCGGACGTACACCAATTTCTTGGAGTTCTAAAAAGAATCGCACCATCGCACGTTCTTCTACTGAAGCAGAATATCGTTCTGTTGCCAACACATCAGCTGAAATCCGTTGGATATGCTCCCTTTTGACTGAACTCGGCATCACCATTTCTCAACAACCGGTCATATATTGTGATAATATCGGTGCCATGCACCTGTGTTCCAATCCAATTTTTCATTCTCGCATGAAACATGTTGCTCTGGATTATCACTTCATTAGAGAACAGGTACAAAGTGGAATGCTTCGTGTCAGCCATGTTTCTTCTGCAGATCAATTGGCGGATGCACTTACCAAGCCATTGTCCCGCACACGGTTTCAATTCCTCCGGAACAAGATTGGCCTCTCCTCACGGAGCTCCATCTTGCGGGGGCATGATAGATATATATCTTATAAATCTTAAGTTATTATATTGATCACCGCATAAAGTGTAATTATGATTATCTCTTTAACTCAAGGGTCATGATTATTTACTTAACTTAAAGGTAAGTTATTATATTCATCACTACATAAAGACATAAAGTGTAATTAGCATTATCTCCTTAACTTATGGGATTGATTATCTCCATGTACTTATATATATACACGATTACTCTGTCAATAAAGAGTGTGAAAAGATTTATAATCTTATTCATTATTATACTGGGTCTGTCTTGCAGTGTCCGATCCATGTAGATGTTCAAGCCGAACACCGAGACCTCGCCATTTTTAGAGTGTCCGTGATTCATATTTCTCGACTCATACTAAACGGATGTTCTTTTTTCACGTACGATTCCAATAACTCAACTACTAAAATAAAGCTTCATGCACAAAGGAAGTGGCAAACCCTACTCTTACGGGTGATTTAATTTTTGAATTGCCCCGTATTTAATTCAATAAGGTAATCGGAAATCCAAAATTTAGTTGGAGTTTGGTTTATAAAATTTGAGAGAAGCACTCTGTCTTTGACAAGCAGTCAACCACTCGAAGGAGACTCGTTCTTAATAGGAAAAAGAAGTCCTTTGCTACACTCACAAACAATAACACCTTTTGAACTGTGTTGCTGTGTCGTTCTTTAAACAACAAGCGTCAAAGGCGTAAGTTTTCTTTCCCCTTCTTCCACTCTCTGCTTCTGCTTTTGTCATCAATGGCTGAGGGGACCTCTCCGTTGTCAACCATTATATCATCCATGTCTTCGCTCTCTTGAACTCTTTTTTGGGTTTTCATTATTCTATCTGAATTTATGATTTTTTTTGTGTGTCTGATGCTTTTGGGTTCCACGAAATTTCTGTTTTACAGGGTTTTGGTTTCTGGGTAACCATTAATTTCAGTGTGTAACTGTTAAACCTCAATTTCTCGAAATTCTTGAATTATTTATCTTTTGCTGGCTTTCTTTTTCAGTTTTGCATCAATTACTGACCTTGGAAACCCGTTAATCAGATATATATACATATGTTTTTATTCTGATCGCGGGTGCTTGTTCAGTAGTCTCTTCAAAGAGGTTTTACTTGCCGATCATCAAGAGTTTTGCTTGTATACTTTAGTTGCTTTGGGCAATTTACATGAGTAGTAGTCTTCACTTGCCGATTATTTTTTATTTGTTTCTGTTGACGGGTTCTCTGTCATCGTTTCTTAATCAGAGTAATTGCTGGAAGATTAACGGAAAGGAGAGCAAACATTGTTCTAATTTTATGTTTTTTCAGTTGATAAAAAGATATGTAATTGCATACTAGAAGGATCTTTGTTTCGCTGAGTCATGTTTTTCAAATAATTTTAGGTAGAGTCATAAAAAGAAGAGAGAGCCTTTTGTGTTGTTTATTTTGGTGAGTCCTGAAGTTCTAATCAGCTATGGTTGCCCTAGTTGAGCATACTGTTTGCTTCCTTTAAAACACTCTTGTTCTTTGTAGATTTGAGAATATTCAAAACTTAAGATTTAAGGTTTAATATTATGGTTATCTTATGAAGTTTTGTTAAACGTGGTGTTGTTTTGTGAAAATAAATTTTCAGATCATTATTCCATGCAATTTCGAGCATTAAGTTCTGCAAGTGTTCATCTGGGAGCATAGTCTCATATAGAGAGAGTTGCATTATGTTAGGGCTTGCTTTTGAGTTTATCTAGTACAAATGCATATCCATACCTCTATGCAATTGCATCTGTTTAAGATAACATTGGAAGAATTTGAAGATGTACTTTTGGAGAATGAGAGGGGGAGGGGTGGCGGTAAGCGGTAACATACTTAGCTAGCAACTTCTGGTGGTGTTAAAAGCGGTATTTGGTGGACTCGTGCCTTTTTTTGTGGCCCTTAACGGCTTTTGCTACTTTGCTATATGAATCTACCCTTTGTTTAGGCCACCTTCAGATACTCTTCTGGGTTGCTGACATTTATGTAATAAAGTTGTTTCGAGGCTGCTATGTTAATTTGGGTGATAAATGGCTCTGGTTCCCTATTACTTTTGTGCTATGTTTTCCTATAACTGCATGTGCATGCCTTGCAGGTTTGACGTGTTTCCTTAGCTGAAATCTTATGCTGACGTGCAGTGATAATGTGCTGATTTGACGTATTATACTGTGTTCTGATTGATTGCAGCTGTCCAATATGGAGAGATTTAACTATATAGCTTGGGTAGACAATGTGTGCCAGAAGTTTGAAGATGTGTGCTTGGAGGTGGATAATATCAGGCCGGAGGTATTTTTTTCACCTTCTACTTGTTAACCGCTTCAAGATGTCATCTAGCTGTTGGTTGCATGGTGCATTCCAACTGCTGTTGTTAGTACTACTTTCAATTTAACTGGTCAATTTATATGCTATCATTTACGCGCCACACATTTTTATGCACAACTAAAAAACTTTTGACAGTGTTCTTTTTTTCCGTAGAGGAAACATGTTTACTTGACCTTTATTTTCTTATAACGTATTTGTCTCGAATGTGGATACGTTGCTTTTGTTTCTTCACCTTGTCTTGTTATTGCGTCATTCCTTGTTTAGCTTTGTTTTACATTACATGTATCTGCTTCTGGTGCTGCCAACAGTATGTCTATCATTAGTTGATTTCATTCTTTATAGGATATAATTGGAGCCGCTGAGACTCAGTTGCAGACAATGGGTGCCAGCATAACGAAGTTCTTCTCTGATCTCGTGGATGATGATGTCCCTCAATATTCTGCTGATCGTGTGGTGGGAGAGGAAGCTTCTGATTTGTCTCCTGTACAGAAATCTGGTGTCATGGCACATAAAGGATCAGAAGTTAGTATGGATGATGGCCACTGTGAAAAGGAATCTTTCTTTGGGGTTCATTTCCTCCGGTCATGTCATCTGTCTAGTAGAAAGCATCTAGATCCTCACTTGAAGCAGAATGATGGTGGCGCAGTACATGAAAATTCAAGGATGATTATTGGGGGAAATCCTATTAAGGAGAAGGAAAATCAGCTCGAGAGTTTGGATATCCATGAGAAGAAAGATTCAGTCACGACTACATTATCCTCACCCTTAGATGATGATGCTGAGAGTTCAGATATCCTTGAGAAGAAAGATTCCATCACGCCCGCATCATCCCCACCCTTAGATAATACTGAGAGGTTGGATATCCTTGAGAAGAAAGATTCAGTTGTGAAAACAGTATCCTCGCCCTTAGCGATCAGTACTGAGAATTTGGATATCCCTGAGAAGAAAGATTCTGTCATGGAAGCATTATCCTCGCCCTTAGAGATCAGTACTGAGAATTTGGATATCCTTGAGAAGAAATATCCAGTCATGGAAGCATTGTCCTTAGCTTTAGATGATAATACGGAGAGTAATTCTTTGATTGGAGAAGGGGAGGGGAGCTTGTATTCCAATTCTTCTACTTTGATGGGATCCCGGGACAGTGAAATTTTGGACATTGAGGTTGCTCTTAATGTTGCCTTGGCAGAATCAACTGGTAAGTATTTGTTCGTTATATATCCTGTTGTTTGTTCAACTTGCTTTTATCACTGAATATTTAACTTGGTTTTGCATTGGCTTCCATAGAAACTCCGACAGCTTGCTGTGAGACTAGGGTTTCTCTCATGAGTGTGGGCCGCATGATGAAGTTCATGACCCATATCTCATAGTATCTCTTCATACAATTGGTGCAAATTTACTTTCTTTGAATTTGTCTTTCAGACTTTAGTTAGTCGTTCATCTACATTTATTGTTTGCTTTCTTTTCTTCCAGTCAAAGCAGCATTATAACATTTTACCTGCTATTTTCTTGGTCTTCTGTTAATTTGAGCATTTGGAGGTTTGGCCTTGTAAGTGTCTACTGAGAGAGTGATACTTCTCCTATTGAGGTGCATTTATTCAAATATTGAACTTTCTTGACATGGTCTCTAGACTACAGTAACTGTTGTAACTTGCCTTATTTTTCTCAATGGAATCCTTCTGGCAAGAATTGTTCGGAAGCCTCCACTGTCAATTTCATGAACTCACTAAATCTAAACATTTCTGCAATCTATCTAGTCGTGTACCCACCACATCTGATACTTTTGTTTTAACAGATCATGGCAGCAGGCAGCAGCTTGAATGCCCCATCCACTAGTGTACAACTCATTATTCATATTTCATTTATCACTTATAAAAGCGAAAAACTGGGTTTACCTAATCAAAGCTCCAGTTATGGTAGCTTCATGCAAAAATGTTTTTCTTCGTTGAAAACGTATTTACATTCACAATAATCTTCTTTACTGTCTACTATGACATCAGGTGGTTCAGTTGATGATGTTCGCAAGGTAGAACTAGAAACCATTCAACCATCGAATAAGGCAAAGCTTGATGAGAGTTGCATCATGGTAGATAGTAGTGAACTTTGCGCTGTATCTGGGGACGTGAGAAGAAGCGGGTCTGACAAGGTACGTCTCATGTTTCTCTCTCTTAAATTTCCTAACATAACTCAGTCATTCATATGAAAACATGCTAGTTCGAAAACTAAAACTTGTATGCTATTACCAACACTTGACTCTTAATTGTCTATATAAAACAGTTTCCTCTCCTTTTTTTTCCCAGAAGAAGTCGAGGCCGAAGAGCATTTTCGCTTTGAGAAAGAAAGCTCAAGATTGGAAGTGTGATCACAGTCATCTTGATGTGGGATGGTATCAACAGAAGGGAAAAGGTTTAGCTGCATACTACGATAAATCTGAATTACTAGATGATGGATTCAGCGAGTCTGAGTGGGAGATTATTTAAGCAAAAAATACAGGAGAGTCTGCAAAATAAGTTTGGCCAAGTCAAATGGCTTTGTGGCCTTAATTGTGATGAAATAAGGAATTTTGTTAGGTCGGGAAAATCTAATTGCTGGACATTTATATATGTTTCCTTCCTTCAACTGAACCAGGAGTCTTGTTTTAACTTTTTTTAATGAGCATTTGTTGTTCTTAATTCTGGTGCTTTACTGCTTTGATAGGCTTTCATACCAATATATTGTGTTTAGACTCTTTCAAATTAACTACTGATTATTTGTTACAATACTCTTCAAACTTATTTGGTATTCTTCACTATTTATCTTTTTTCAGCATACTAATTTTTTTAATGCTTATATGGTCTTTTTGATTTATATATGATAAAGTAACAGAGAAGCGCGGGTGTCCACCTAGTTGTTTGGATTTGTTGGTTTAATTTATATCATTTCAAATTTATAAAAAAAATATCGAATTAAATCTTAAAAGTACATTAAGTAATATAACAAAAGGTAGTTTTTTACTTTTTACAGGGGAGTTTTTACTTTTTATTGCTTTTCAAAAATAAAAAAAGAAACGTTGTTGAGGCGGTCCAGAATTCTAATCTCACGGGGAAAAGACTGAATCCCTAATTTCCTTTTTTTCTTCGTTGAGGCGGTTGAGAATCGTAATCTATTTTCCTTAAAATCATACGCGTATCTTCTTCTGATTACAAAGTAAATCCCAGACTTTGAGCTCGGACTCCCCACATTGCTTCTGTTACGCCTGCCTAGGGTTTATGGTAACTGGTGCGTGGCTGCGTGAAGAGGGTGCAGCTAGGTAGTGCCGGCCAGGGCCACGAGAGAATGAACATTGACCTGATTTTTTCAGGCAGCCGATGGGATTCAGGCCGATGATACGAATGTTGCCAATCTGTATGTATTCTCGATAAGCACGGCATCTCTTCCTTCTCCTCACATCAGATTTTATCAGTCGCCATTGAAACCCTAATTTTCCTACAAAAAGTTGTTAGAGTTGTTTGTTTGTTACAAATATTTACATAGGTATACGGAATCACATAGTTCTGGTGAAATTGAAGGGATGGAGAAGGAGGGAGTCAGGAAAAGACCTCGGCTTGTGGGGGACGTGGCACCTACAGAACCAGAGGTTGGTTCGATTACAGTTGGGGTTTTTTGACAGCGAAGGGAATCGCAAGAGAAAAACTACGGGTTTTGATAATCTGACCTAGATGGTCATGGTTTGTAGGCGCAACGGGCTCTGGTGCTTCGGAACGGCATTGCATAGGATAGGCATGTAGGCCGCCGAGAAAGTATCTGTTCCTTCCTTCCTCGGTCTTTCTATCTTGTGAAACTTGGTTTTTGTCTTTATATATATGCGTTCTCCATCGTCGATTCATAAGATCTTGGGGTTTCACCAAATTAGACCATTTTTTGCAGAACACTGTATTCACTATTCACGTACGTTTTTTTTGTCCCAATAAACTCCAGCTGTCTTCAAAGGTTTTCCTTTTGTTGCAGCAGTTGGTATTTCATGTTTATATCCACAGTTTTTTTGTCATGTGAACATGATTCGAACTATCTCTGTTGATGTATTGGTCGTGCAAATTTTTTGTGCCTGTTTTTTTTGTGGGTCCCCATGAACAGCTTGATGTTGTGCTTGAGGTGAAAATTTTGATGTCTGTAATTTTAATTAAAAACTAGTTCAGAACAATATGGTTCATGTGGGATGATGTTGGATTTGCTCAATGGCATATGTTTAGAAAAACTCTAGCCTCTTTATTGCATAATGATATTCCATTTGGTCTTATCATCCACCATGACTATGAATTTGAAAGGAATATCTTTTGAAACTCCCAATGGGTTGCCCTTTGCGGGCATAAGTAAGCATGGCAACGGTAAATTTATGGAAGTTTTGAAGGCTACACAATAAAAGAGGCATTTGTTTGTCTAGACATGTGTCGTTTAGCAGACCTTCTGTATGTGTTATCTCTGCTATTTGTAAATTTGACATTTTTTCATACATGTGGAAGTCTTGGACGATGTAAATGATACAATTCTTGGTCGTGAGAATTTTTGTGCTTTTTTGGTGGGTTCCCATGAACATCTTGTTGTTGTGCTTGAGGTGGAAAAATGGTGTTTGTAATTTGAATTAAGAACTGGTTCAGAAAAATATGGTTCATGTGGGGTATGATTTTGGATTTGCTCAATGGTGCATATGTTTGGACAAATTGTAGTCTCTTTAATGCATAATGATATTCAATTTGGTCTTATAATCAACTATAATGTTGAATATGAAAGGAATATCGTATGATACTGGCAATGGGTCGTTGCACTTCGCGGGCATAAGTTCAATCATGGCCAATGGCCACAGTAAATTTATGGAAAATTTGAACGTTATGCAATAAAAGAGGCTTTTCTTGTCTAGACATGTGTCGTTGGGTGGAATTCCTGCATCGTTTACATGTGCAAGTCTTGGATAGTGTGCTCAGTACAATTCTTGGTCAAGGAAGTGTTTTTTATGCATTTTTTGTGGGTTCCTGTGAACAACTTAATGTTGTGCTTTAGCTGGAAAATATGGTGTCCGTGATTTGAGTTGGGAAATAGTTCTGAAAAATATGGTTAATGTCGGGGATGATTTTGGATTTGCTCAATGTCATATGTTCATGCAAACACTAGCCTCTTTATTGCATAATGATTTTCAATTTGGTTGTATCAACCATCTCAATCAATTTGAAAGGAATATCTTATGAAATTGGCAATGGGTTATTGAGTACAATTTCTGGAAGTGTTGAACATTATGCTGTAAAAGAGGCTTTTGTTTGTCAAAACATGTGGTGTTGGGCATAACTTTTATACGTGCTCCTTTTGCTTTGCGCAAATTTGCTCTTTTTTTGCGGTTGTTTACATGTGGAAGTCTTGGAAAGTGCATTCGGTACAATTCTTGGTCATGCAAATGTATTTTAGTATATTTTTCATATGTGGGTTCCCATAATGTTGTACTTTAGTTGGATAATCTGGTGTCCCTTGAATGCATTTAAATAGTGTTACCAGGCGTTTGAGAAGCCTGGGCCAAGTTTTTTATTTTCTAAAGAGAAATAAATACTCCCCTTTTCCTGTGGAACTAGTTATTATGTTGGCAGATGATATGATTTCTATGTTACTGGCTTGAATGCACATATTAATTCCTGGCACACAAAGCAATATGCTAGTTTTAGTCCTATATCTAATTGTCTGGAGAGGAGATTTCCCTTTGAAGGTGAACACTTTTTAAATTGCATTGAGCATGTATTGAAGAAGGTTACACAATACCGAGAGACAAAATATATATCTCATTAAAATGGTTTGCCCAGCGATGAAAAGCTTATACTAGGTTCACTCTAAGACAGTGAATCTAATTAATGCCCTCACACTTTGAGATACTCAAGGCATTGCCTGTGTACTTTAATCTGGATAAGCTGTTTGTAGCGGGGGAATATATGATCTGCGATGGGCTATGCATTCGCAATGATTTAGTAATCGGTGATTATCATAAACTTTGGGTATAGGATGTGTTTTAACTTTTATTGAGTTCTAGGATATCCCGTATAGTATCCTTATTTTCATGTTGTACTTGTGTGGACTCGTATTTTGATTTGTTCAAGTGAAATTATTTTTGTTTACCCTGTGATGGATGTGGGCGGTTACACATAACATTTCTAGACTAATATTTGGAACCTCTTCAGATATCATTTCATTTCAGGTTATCAGACTATTCCAGATCTGCATGTCATGTTTAGATTTGCATAATAAGTTGACAAGTTGCAGAATGTAATGAGATTCTGTCGGTCCAGAGTCCTGAATCCCAATATCAGTATACCTTCATTTTGCTACTGAGATTGATTGCTTCCCTCCTGGTACAGAGAAATTTGTGTAATTATTGTAATGGAAAGTAGGGAAGTTGTTCAATTGTTAGGCCTTTGCAAAGAAAGATTCGAGGTTGGTCTCACTCCCGTTTATTTATGTTTTGATAAAATTGGAATGAGTATTTGATCTTGGAGGGATATCTTTCCCCCTTATTTTTAATGTCTTGTGATGTCTTATAGTGCAATCTGATGGAGGAATTGAATAATGCCAAACATGTTGCCTCTACAAAACTGCTATCACAATCAATTTCGTTATTTTTTTCCCCCAAAACAGAGCACTAGCAGTTTGTTCCTCAAAAAGATCACTATCAGTTCCAAACCTGCACAATTTGGTCTATGAAGGGCATATGTGATTTGGATGGTAAAGTTATACTAATTTTTGCCTTTTGGTCAAGTTCTCAAGTCTTTTTGATTCTTTGTGTAGCTGTGTGCAAATACGAAGCTGGATTGCATTGTAAGTACTCTAATGTTATTCACCCAATTTTTTTTTAATATACCTATCCAGTCATGTTAAAAAACCAGAGCACTAGCAGTTTGTTCCTCAAAAAGATCACTATCAGTTCCAAACCTGCACAATTTGGTCCATAACTATGAAGGGAATATGTGATTTGGATGGTATAAGTTATACTAATTTTTGCCTTTTGGTAAAGTTCTCTTGTCTTTTTGATTCTTTTTGCAGCTGTGTGCAAATACGAAGTTGGTTTGCATTGTAAGTATTCTAATGTTATTCACCCAGATTTTTTTTAATATGCCTATCCAGTCATTATCTCTCTTTGTGGATTGAGAATTCAACTTGCCTTTTGTAGGTTTTCTGATTATGATTTGTCCATGCAATATTGCTTATAAACGTGGTAACTAAACTGAAACCCTCATTGAATTGCTGATTAATAGTGTTACCAGGTGTTCAAGAAGCTTGGGCCAAGTTTTTGATTTTCTAAAAAGAAATAAATACTCCCCTTTTCCTATGAATCTTGTTCAGGGAATTTGCTTTTGGAATCTGTAGCATCTGTGTGGGTTGCTCTAGGCTCATGCTTTATCACATTTTTTTTTCCTTAGCAATCATAAATTCTTTATATTGGCAGATTTTATTTGTCCTATGTTGTCATTAAGTTTCTTATTTACTTAGATTTAATGGTTTAACTTTTGCCACTATGATGTATCATACTCGCAGAGTCGCAGGTATGCATGATTTACTCTTAATCCACATTGACAGTGGCATCTCACTGCATCAATATGTGATTTGGATGGTTGAAGTTTTACCAGTGTTTGTCTTTTGGTCAAGTTCTCATAACTTTGTGCAGCTGTGTACAAATACGAAGTTGGTTTGATTACCGCAGTTGCATTTGCATTGTAAGTATTCTAATATTATTCACCCAGTTTTTTTTAACATGCCTATCCGACCATTATCTCTGACTTATAAGTTTTTATGGATTGAGAATTCAACTTTGCCTTCTGTAGTGCAATAGTTGCGAGCAGCTGGATGACTTCCAGCTAATTTTTCCATTCTCTTTATTGTTAATGGGTTGAGTTCTAATATCCAATTCCTATGTTGTAGTGCCTAATTCGTTGTTGATTTTGCTTTTTCCTAGATATGCATAGCCTGATGCTTTTATTGAGTTGGGTTTTCCTTCTATTGGTTGTGTTTGGTTGATTCCATAGTAGTGAAGCTTTAGTCTGTATTTTGCAGGCAGCCCATGAGATTCAAACCGACGATCCAATTGTTGGGGATGGCATTTGACCTGTATTGCATCTCGCTTTAAGCACAGATGCATAGACACATTCAGTTTTGCCTTTTATGACTGCGCTTTCTTCTCTTCTTACCATCTGAAAATAATATAAATTGAAAGTTACATTTTAAACTTCCATACTGGTTGTGTAGGGCTTTGGATCAATACTGAAAGTGGAAAATTGCATGTGTCTCCTGGTGAATTGCCGTCTTCCTACTGAATGTGGAAAATACGTTGTTGAGATATTTGGCACCAGTTTTCACCTTCCTGATCTTGGCCCTCTCGCCTGCCACCTTCGGTCAACTCAAACAACAGGCCAGTACCAAATCTCAGTTAGCTGTGATTTACAACTGAATGAAATGAATTATTTTTCTTTTATTGTATATCAATCTCTTTATGTTTTCTTTTGAAGTCTACCACACTGTGGACACAATTCTGATTAATGTAGGTGCTAATGGTCTTGCTGCTCCAAGGGATTTTCTTGTTCCATTAGCCTTGTTTGAGGAAGATTACAAGCCAGCTTATACTATAGTACAAAAATTTGGTGGAGAACTTTTTACCGCAAAACAAGATTTTTCACCTTTCAATGTAGTTGCTTGGCATGGTAATTATGTTCCATATAAGGTGAGTCTTACTGCTATAGTCCTGAGACATAATCTTTAACATCGTGGGTAAAGTGAGGGGTAGCTTTGCTACACAAACCTTTTTTTTCCTTATTCTCCAAGCAAGCTGTCTTGGGGAATTCTGTTTTGCTTGCAATATGATCTCAACAAGTTCTGCCCTTATAACACTGTCCTAGTTGATCACGGTTATCCATCGATAAATGCAGGTATTTAGTCTGTATTTTGCAGGCAGCCCATGAGAAGTTTAATTTGCATGGTAAGAACCACCCTCAGTATATCTATGGAAGTTACAATTCTTGGTCATGCAAATTTTTATGCCTCTGTTTTTTGTGGGTTCCCATGAACAGCTTGATGATGTGCTTGAGGTCGTAAATTTGGTGTACGTAATTTGAACTAGTAACTAGTTTCAGAAAAATATGGTTCATGTGGGAATGATGTTGGATTTGCTTGATGTCATGTTTGGACAAACTCTAGCCTCTTTATTGCATAATGATCTTCAATTTGGTCTTATCATCAACCATAACCATGAATTTGAAAGGAATATCCTATGAAACTGACAATGGGGGTTGCCCTTTGCGTGCATAAGTTCAAGTATGGCCACGGTTAATCTATGGAAGTTTTGAAGGTTACACAATAAAAGAGGCTTTTGTTCATCTAGACATGTGTCGTTTGGGCAAACCTTCTGTACATGTGCTCTCTACTATGTGTAAATTTGACATTTTTTTCGTACATGTGGAAGTCTTGGACGATGTAAACGATACAATTCTTGGTCATGAGATTTTTTGTGCATTTTTTGTGGGTTCCTATGAGCGACTTGATGCTGTGCTTGAGGTGGAAAATATGGTCTCTGTAATTTGAATTAATAACTAGTTCAGAAAAGTATGGTTCATGTGGACGATGATTTTGGATTCTCTTAATGTTGCATATGTTTGGACAAATTGTAGCCTCGTTATTGCATAATGATCTTCAATTTGGTCTTATCGTCAACCATAACTTTGAATTTGAAAAGAATATCTTATGATTGAACGTTATGGAATAAAAAGAGTTTTTTTTTGGGGTCTAGACATGTGTCGTTGGGCGGAACTTCTGTACGTGTTCTTTTTGCTATGTGCAAATTTGACATTTCTTTTTTTCGCTTTGTTTACATGTGGAAGTCTTGGACGGTGTACTCGGTACAATTCTTGGTCATGCAAGTGTATTTTTATGCATTTTTTTTTGTGGGTTCTTGTGAACATCTTAATGTTAAGCTTTGGCTGGAAAATCTGGTGTCCATGATTTGAGTTGGGAGCTAGTTCTAAAAAATATGTTTCATGTTGGGGATGATTTTGGATTTGCTCAATGTCATATTTTTATACAAATACTAGCATCTCTATTGCATAATGATTTTCAATTTGGTTGTATTAAGTTATTAATCCTAGCTATGAATTTGAAAGGAATATCTTATGAAACTGGCAATGGGTGGTTGTCCTTTGCGTGCATAAGTTTAAGCATGACCACAGTACATTTATGGATGTTTTAAACATTATGCAATAAAAGATGTTTTTGTTTGTCTAGATATGTGGTGTTGGGCAGAACTTCAGTATATGTTTTCTTTGCTTTGTGCAAATTTGGCATTTTCTTCTTTTCCACCCTTTTTACATGTGGAAGTTTTGTAAAGTATATTCCGTACAATTCTTGGTCGTGCAAATGTATTTTTATGCGTTTGTTATGTGGGTTCCCGTGAGCAGATTAATGTTGTGCTTTAGTTGGAAAATCTTGTGTTCGTAATTTGAATTGGTATTTGGTAACTAGTTCACAAAAATATGGTTCATGCAGGAGATGATTTTGGATTTGTTCAATGACATATATTTATACAAACACTAGCATCTTTATTGCGTAATGATTTTCAATTTGGTCTTATCAACCATCGCTATAAATTTAAAAGGAATTTCTTATGAAACAAGAAATAGGTTGTTGCCCTTTGCATGCATAAGTTTAAGCATGACCATATTACATAGATAAGTGTAGTACCCGGTTTTCTTCCGGCCAAAAAAAATACAAAATACAAAAATAATAATAATAAAAACAAATATATTAAAAATATATATATATCATATAAAAAATATAAAAAAAATATATAAAAAAAAATATAAAAAAGAAGGAAAAGATAAAGTGGTCGAAAGTAGGGTAAAAAAAAAAGGAAGTGAAAAAAGAAGGAAAAGATAAAGTGGCCGAAAGTAGGGTAAAAAAAAAAAGGAAGTGAAAAAAAGAAGGAAAAGATAAAGTGGCCGAAAGTAGGGTAAAAAAAAGGGAAGTGAAAAGGGGAAGGAAAAGAGAAAGAAAAAGAATAAGAAGAGGGGAGAAGAGACTTTGGTTTGGGGGAGAGAGAAGAAATAAAACAAAAAAAAAAGAAGAGAGGAAGAAAAAAAGGAGAGGCTTTGGCTTTTGGTGAAGAAAAACAAAAAAAGAAGAGAGGAAGAGAGGAAGAGAGGGGAGAGGAAGAAGAGAAGAAGAGAAGGAGAGAAGGGGAAAACCGATTCTTTGGATTTTTTGGTAGAAGCTTCATACCCCTCATATCTTTCACTCAAGTATTGCTCTATTTACACTTGATTTCAATGTTTGATTCATTTTTAGCATCCTCGGATGTTGACTAAGAATAGACATGGTGTTTCTTGCATTCACCTTGGACATATGTGATGCTTAGGAGTGTTTTCGATACTAATATGTTGAGCCCTTTCTCTTTGCATTTTTTTTTTCTTCTATTTCTTGTTGGAAAAAGCGGGAGAGACCATATTTGGATTTGATTTTCTTGGTTTGGATACGTGTGAATCTCATAATGTGGTCTTGATTCGATTTAAATCTTGATTTACATTTGAGTATTCTATTTTTCCCTCTCTTTATGTTTGTTTTGTTGGACGAGGCTCGGGCTTGGATATTATTTGGACGAGTTGATGGAGGCTTGAGCAATTTCAAGATTTTGTTTGGTTTATTACAATTTGTGTATATTTGGCCTCCCATATTGTGTAATTTATCTTATTCATGTCGATTTGTATAATTTCGATATTTATTATTTGGATTATTTGTACAAGTGTGGATTATGAATATATAGGCTTAAAATTGAATATAGGTCATTTCAATTAAAGAAATCATAAGTTGATTTCCTTTATTTGAATTATGAACCTTATTTGATTTCATTTATGAATTTGCCATAAGTTGGCAATAATAGGTTAAATTGATAGATGACACTTTTCCAAATAATCATTTATACCATAAGTTGGTATTTAAAATTAAACCTACCAAAAGTTGGTATGTCATTTTATCATTTATGCCATAAGTTGGTATTTAAAATTAAACCTACCAAAAGTTGGTAGGTCATTTTATCATTTATGCCATAAGTTGGTATTTAAAATTAAACCTACTAAAAGTTGGTAGGGCATTTTATTAAATAAACCATAAGTTGGTATCTAAAATTAAACCTACCAAAAGTTGGTAGGACATTTTATCATTAACACCATAAGTTGGTGTTCAAAATTAAACCTACCAAAAGTTGGTAGGACATTTTATCGTTAACACCATAAGTTGGTGTTTTAAAATTAAATCTATCAAAAGTTGGTAGTGTGTCTCCAAATAAAAAAACTATCATAAGTTGATAGTAATATTACAATTTTTTTTTTAATGCTATCATAACTTGATAGTATTCTTACAAATCTTTTCCCAAAACTATCATAAGTGGATAGTGTTATTTTAAACCTATTTTCAAATAAAAACTATCATAAATTGATAGTAATATTCCAAGCTTTCTTTTTCAAACACTATCATAAGTTGATAAGTGTGTTGAAAGTAATAATTCAAACTTTAACAATTACACCTTGCAAAGAGCAAGTTTCCATAAGATAGCCATTAGATTAATCCGGGTAACCGTTTTCAAACGGGAGTTGTGGGGTGCCTAACACCTTCCCCACACTCAATCGATCCCCGTACCCTTTTCTCTGGTTCGCAGGTCTTTTCGGTGTCCAATTGCACCTTAAATCAATTGGTGGCGACTCTAAACATTTTTCATCCTCAAACGCCGGTCCGCGTCGTGACCCCGGTTGCGACAACTGGCGACTCTGCTGGGGACACCAGGTTTTTTAAACCTAAGAGGGTCAAGCCCGTATGATTAAATTGATTGGCTACGGTTACTTCTTCTTGTATGATTAATTGTTTGTTTCCTTTATATGTCAGAGATGTTGATTTATTTTGTTGTGGTAAAGTATTTGTCATCTCATACATTTACACTTACTGTAGCCTACCAGCTGGGCTCTACCTTTAGTATTAGAGAGGGTTGACCACTATTCTCGTGAGATTCCGTCTCCGCATGGGTAGTGGAAGATATCCTCACCGGATCGACTTCCCTTAAAAGTTAAGGGAGGAGCTTTTGTCCCAATAGTTGGGATTTTAAAAGCAACATGATCTGGGACCTCGCGGAATAGTTAGAAAAACTTACCCAAGCACTTTATAAAGCCCTAGATCCATGTCCGAAACCTCCAGAAATTTAGGTTACCCCGTGTAATGGCATATTCTATTTTTGTGTGATTTATTCATTTGTCGTTGATGTTTTGTTTTACACATTTTTAATTGTAATTTCCATTATTGGTTTCTTCTCTCATGCATTCACGTAGGCACAGTCATTGTCAAACTAAATAAGTTCATAGTCATGCATGAGAAACAAAAAAGAAAGAAAAAAGAAAAATACCAATTCACTCATGCCTTTGCCATCCTTATAGTACAAGATTACAGTTGTGAATTGATAAAACAATGAAAAATGAACAGCAAAAAATACTGGGGCAGTTTTGAGAAAATTGACTCTTAATTTTCTTGTTGATCGAGTTGGAATAGATCATTTTATATCTGATTATGAGGAGGTTCATGTTTTGGCTATCGATGACAACCTTGTTGATAGAATGGTCATTGAAAGGTTGCTCAAGATTACTTCCTGTAAAGTGATGGCGGTGGATAGTGGAATAAGAGTACTTCAGTTTCTGGGATTAGACGAGGAGAATAATTGTTCTGTTGGGTTTGATAGTTTGAAGGTGGATCTGATTATCACCGACTACTGTATACGAGTTGCTGAAGAAAATCAAGGGATCGTCTGCCTTGAGAGAGATTCCAGTGGTAATCATGTCATCTGAGAACGTAGTGACTCGATCAACAGATGCTTGAGAGAAGAAGCAAAGGATTTTATTGTAAAACCAGTGAAGTTGTCAGATGTGAAGCGCTTGAAAGGTTACATGACCAGAGACGGAAACCAAGAGAGATGCATCAACAACAAGAGAAAGCTTCCGGAGACTTGTGATCTATGTTCATCATCACCGTCACCGTCATCCTCCACTCTTAGCTCTCCGCCCCCATCGCTGTCAGTTTCTCCTTCACTACCACCATCACCATTAGAGCCATGTTCTCCACCACCGTTGGAATCTCTTATCAGACAGCTTAGAAGGTCCTGCTGGGATTAAATCCTGATCGTCTGTTATGTCCCCTGCCTCACTGTGCAAATATTCGTAATTTCTTGGGGAGTGTGAAAGTTTTTTTTTATTATTATTCTGTTTTATTTAAGTTGAAAAAAAAAAAAAAAAAGAAAAAAAAAGTTTGTCCTCAAGCGGGAAATGAACAGTTGAGTGTGACAGTTTTGTTTTTATTATTATCTAGTTGAAAAAAAAAGAAGAAAGAAAAGAGTTGTCCTCAAGCGGGGAAAATAACAGTGGAAGGTGACAGTAAAGTAAGTACTGATGTGACAGGCACCGCGAATGTCTTCGCATATGCAGAGCCATCTTCGTCTTCATCTCCATCTCAATCATTTCTGGCAAAAGCGTGTTTTCTCTCTGAGCCATCTTCATCTCCGTCTCCATCTTCATCTCCATTAGTTGTGGTAAAAGTGTGTTTCTCTCACAAAGATCAAGAGCTATGCCGAGACGCTCACGCACCATCGCCTCAAGATTGCAATCCAGGCTTGCGTTGTTCAACGAAGCTGAAATTATTCCGGAGTGTAGAATTGATGAAACGGTACAGCGAGAAGCAATCAACAAATGGGCGATACGCTGCTTGAGGGAGCATTCCTTGCTGTTTTTAGTAGATCCAGATCCAAAAAATGACTTACTGGTGTATCCTCAGATCGTTCGCTCCTTCTATCACACTCTCATCGAGCTACCACGAAGTGAGCGGACTAGGAATCAACTGGTTTATCAGGTCATTCTAGCTGGTGTGAAAGTTCAATTCACGACAGCAGATCTGTGTCGCTGCTTGGGATATTCACCAGTAGACGATAAGCCCATTGGATCTCAACAACCAATCTGTGCGTCAAAGCAGAAAATTGTTGATGATATGTGTGGAGGAAAAAGGAATAGGCTCAGCAACGTTACACGCCGTGCTTATTTACCTTCGAAGATGTGGTTGCTGGATGATGCTGTCAGGAAAAATCTGTGCCCTATTGGCCATGAGCAAGAACGACGAGGAAAATTCTTGTCAGTCTTATACTCTATGTATAAAGGGCAGTGGTTTGATATTGGGAAGATCTATCTGGCCACGATCTTCAAAGCCAAGGATTTTGTCGAGAAGAAGCCAATAAAGGCGGGGAAGTTATTTTTCCCACGGCTTATCACAAGGTTGCTTTTGTTCAAAGGCATTCGACCTCCTCAACCTCGAGCATCTTTGGGATATCAAGTCACCTTGCTAGAAAGAAGGACATGGCGTCAGAGCATCAGCCATTTGAAAACAACTGCTACTAGAAAGAAGCAGACCCAAGAAGGTCACTCAGCATCACCACCTGGTGATTCCTCATCAGCAATTGCAGCATCTCCACAATCAGATCGCATGCATGCAGCGATAGCCCGGCTAGAGATGGGGCTACAAACACTAGAAGATGGACAGCAAAGGCTGGAGCACATGTTGGTCGCAGTCATGGACATGATAAGGAAGTCCAAACACTAGAAATTTTGGGGAGTTATGTTTTAAACTCAGTAACTGGACCAATTTGGAATTGCCAGATTCTGTCAGCAGCCTTCAAGAGTAAAATCCATCTGCACTACCATCTGTGGTCCGGCTCACGGCCATTGATTGGGTTTTAATAATGAGCATGTCTTTACTTTACTTTGATAAATTTCTCTAGTACAGCTTTTGCATGTTCAATGCTTCCAGTTCTCATGTTTTTGATGCTCTGTTACACTCATCATTCCTACATTTATTTGCCCAATTCCCGTGTTTTTGATGCCTTTGTTACATTCATCATCCCACATTTATTTGCCTTTATTCGTCCATCACTTGCAAATTCCAAATCTTGCAAATTCCATTTTGACAGGATTGAAATTGATGATAATGGAAAGATGAACCGAATGAACCAGATTTTGGGGCACCCATTAACAATGTCGAGTTTGACTTGAACATTGAGGATGAATCTGAGATATAGTCAGAAATGTTGAAACAAGTTTAATCAAAAAGAAAAGATAATTCAAATGGATGAGGTTGTTAATTTGGGGTTGGAAATTTGAATTGGTGCAAACTTGGAAGATTAGAGATGAAATAAAGAAGCAATTTGATGTCGGATGTCTTGCTGTAGTAAAATACCCCGAATGATATAGAAATATTGCACCGGTACTGAAAAAGGATGATTGTAATCAGATCACGATGGCACTAGAAGATAAAGAGGAAATTACTGTCATTACTTTATGTGGTACCTTTTGCTATGAAGTCATGCCATTTGGTCTAAAAATGCGGGAGATACTTGTCAGCAAACCAAGGTCATTCTGTTTCATGATATGATGCATAAAGAGATTGAAGTGCATGGGGATAACATAATTGCCAAGCCAAGTGAGGATGAAGATCACATGATTAACTTGGAAAAGTTTGTTCAAAAGGTTGAGAAGACACTAGTTGAAGTTGAACCCCTCAAAATGCGCATTCGGGACAATTTCAAGGAAGTTGTTAGGCAAAAATAGGGGCAAAAAAAAAAAAAAAAAAAAAAAAATTCTGCTAAAGTGAAAAAAACCTCACAGGCGTTTCAATTTGGGCTGCAAGTTCAAATTTCAGATTGTTTGAAGAAGGATGGTTGGATTACGAGTTTGTTGAATTGAAGAGTGGTGCCTGAGTTGGCTGTTAACTTGTCTCACATTGACATAGGTGGGAGTGCAAAATTAATTTCGTAATTGAAGGGTTGGAGATCAGTTAATTGGACATGTACCCAAAACTGGGGCAGATTTTGGGGTGCTCTTGATACCATCAGATATTTTACCTTGCTAAGGTGTTAGTCTGTTACATAGAAGAAGAAGTTTGTTGGCAGAAATGGAAGGTTCAGAGATAGGCTCATACAAGTCAGATTTGATTATTGTTAATTGGGTGCACACCAAAATTGGGGCAATTTTGGTACAATCTTTGAATTATCACATATTTCATCTTGAAGAAGCTCAGTTTGTCCTTTCTGCCTTTGATTTCTCTGCTTTCTTGTACATATTTCATTCTAAAATATTTTATTACCACCTATCCTTTTCAATAAAAATTGTGAGGAAATTCATTTCTTCGGTTTTGTCACTTGTGGCATCTTTTTCCATATCCCAATTCAATTCTCATCTCATACTCCAAAAACAAATTATTATCATTTGCTTTCAATAATTGACAAGCATGGCTGTACTTTTGAATTTATCACTGACAAAGTTTTGACAGGAAATATAATGAGTGCATCAGGACAATACTTTTGATAGGAAGTTGATGGATTTTGGCATCCTAAGCTGGAAAGGATCTGAGTGAAAAGCCTGAAGCTGAAGCAGGTGTTAGCAGGAAAAAGAAGCTCACATTCCAAAGCCGTGCAAAAAAAAAAAAAAAAAAAAAAAGATTTGAATAAGGAAATTCAGATAAATGGGTAGCTTTGAATTCAGATGCGTACGAACATGCAAATTTCAGGGAAAATGAATTGATTATGGGAATGCACATTGGAAAAGGAAAAGAGATAGCTCAAGAGCTGGGATCCAGAACGGAAAAAGGCCTTCACTAATCAGATTAGAGAAGATACATTGAAAGCGCAGTGAGTCAGAAAGTCAACCCTGACAGAGAAACAAATTTGGTTTAGCAATTCGTAATTGTACGCTTGTTGGAGGATGGCAAAACCATGAGAAAACATGCATCCATTCATTCATGAGACATTCATAATTGAGCAAAATAGGTCAGTGCATGCATCATCACTGCATAAATAAAAAATTTTCAGCCAAGCCGGGAATGGCTACAATGATCCCGAGCACCTTTTTCACAATAATAAAAAAAAATCAAAAATTAAAAATTTTCAGCCAAGCCGGGAATGGCTACAGTGATCCGGAGCACCTTTTCACCAAAAAAAAAAATAAAAAATCAAAGATTAAAAAAAAAAAAACATTTGGCCAAGCCGGGAATGGCCTTGTGATCCCGTGCCCCTTTATTTTCTTGCACAAACAGTTGGCCAAGCCGGGAATGGCCTTGTGATCCCGTGCCCCTTATTTTCTTGCACCAACATTGGCCAAGCCGAGAATGGCCTTGTGATCCCGTGCCCCTTATTTTCTTGCACCAACATTGGCCAAGCCGGGAATGGCCTTGTGATCCCGTGCCCCTTTATTTTCTTGCACAAACTTTTTGGCCAAGCCGGGAATGGCCACAATGATCCCGCGCATTTCAGGCCCGTACGAAACGCGGTTGACTACGCCTTTGTTTGCCTTTTATTTCATAAAAGACATACAAAGGGGGGCAGCTGTAGTACCCGGTTTTCGTCCGGCCAAAAAAAATACAAAATACAAAAATAATAATAATAAAAACAAATATATTAAAAATATATATATATCATATAAAAAATATAAAAAAAAATATAAAAAAAAATATAAAAAAGAAGGAAAAGATAAAGTGGCCGAAAGTAGGGTAAAAAAAAAAGGAAGTGAAAAAAGAAGGAAAAGATAAAGTGGCCGAAAGTAGGGTAAAAAAAAAAGGAAGTGAAAAAAAGAAGGAAAAGATAAAGTGGCCGAAAGTAGGGTAAAAAAAAGGGAAGTGAAAAGGGGAAGGAAAAGAGAAAGAAAAAGAATAAGAAGAGGGGAGAAGAGACTTTGGTTTGGGGGAGAGAGAGGAAATAAAACAAAAAAAAAAGAAGAGAGGAAGAAAAAAAGGAGAGGCTTTGGCTTTTGGTGAAGAAAAACAAAAAAAGAAGAGAGGAAGAGAGGAAGAGAGGGGAGAGGAAGAAGAGAAGAAGAGAAGGAGAGAAGGAGAGAAGGGGAAAACCGATTCTTTGGATTTTTTGGTAGAAGCTTCATACCCCTCATATCTTTCACTCAAGTATTGCTCTATTTACACTTGATTTCAATGTTTGATTCATTTTTAGCATCCTCGGATGTTGACTAAGAATAGACATGGTGTTTCTTGCATTCACCTTGGACATATGTGATGCTTAGGAGTGTTTTCGATACTAATATGTTGAGCCCTTTCTCTTTGCATTTTTTTTTTCTTCTATTTCTTGTTGGAAAAAGCGGGAGAGACCATATTTGGATTTGATTTTCTTGGTTTGGATACGTGTGAATCTCATAATGTGGTCTTGATTCGATTTAAATCTTGATTTACATTTGAGTATTCTATTTTTCCCTCTCTTTATGTTTGTTTTGTTGGACGAGGCTCGGGCTTGGATATTATTTGGACGAGTTGATGGAGGCTTGAGCAATTTCAAGATTTTGTTTGGTTTATTACAATTTGTGTATATTTGGCCTCCCATATTGTGTAATTTATCTTATTCATGTCGATTTGTATAATTTCGACATTTATTATTTGGATTATTTGTACAAGTGTGGATTATGAATATATAGGCTTAAAATTGAATATAGGTCATTTCAATTAAAGAAATCATAAGTTGATTTCCTTTATTTGAATTATGAACCTTATTTGATTTCATTTATGAATTTGCCATAAGTTGGCAATAATAGGTTAAATTGATAGATGACACTTTTCCAAATAATCATTTATACCATAAGTTGGTATTTAAAATTAAACCTACCAAAAGTTGGTATGTCATTTTATCATTTATGCCATAAGTTGGTATTTAAAATTAAACCTACCAAAAGTTGGTAGGTCATTTTATCATTTATGCCATAAGTTGGTATTTAAAATTAAACCTACTAAAAGTTGGTAGGGCATTTTATTAAATAAACCATAAGTTGGTATCTAAAATTAAACCTACCAAAAGTTGGTAGGACATTTTATCATTAACACCATAAGTTGGTGTTCAAAATTAAACCTACCAAAAGTTGGTAGGACATTTTATCGTTAACACCATAAGTTGGTGTTTTAAAATTAAATCTATCAAAAGTTGGTAGTGTGTCTCCAAATAAAAAAACTATCATAAGTTGATAGTAATATTACAATTTTTTTTTTAATGCTATCATAACTTGATAGTATTCTTACAAATCTTTTCCCAAAACTATCATAAGTGGATAGTGTTATTTTAAACCTATTTTCAAATAAAAACTATCATAAATTGATAGTAATATTCCAAGCTTTCTTTTTCAAACACTATCATAAGTTGATAAGTGTGTTGAAAGTAATAATTCAAACTTTAACAATTACACCTTGCAAAGAGCAAGTTTCCATAAGATAGTCATTAGATTAATCCGGGTAACCGTTTTCAAACGGGAGTTGTGGGGTGCCTAACACCTTCCCCACACTCAATCGATCCCCGTACCCTTTTCTCTGGTTCGCAGGTCTTTTCGGTGTCCAATTGCACCTTAAATCAATTGGTGGCGACTCTAAACATTTTTCATCCTCAAACGCCGGTCCGCGTCGTGACCGCGGTTGCGACAATAAGCATGGCCTGATGCTTTTACTAAGTTGGGTTTCCCTTCTATTGGTTGTGCTGGTTGATTCCTCTATAGCAATAGAGCTTGTAGTCTGTATTCTGATTATGATTTGTCCATGCAATCTCGCTTACAAACTAGGAAGCACGGGCATGGACACAGGATACGGACACGACACGAGAACCCCTAAATACATTTTAATGGTGTTACCAGGTGTTTGAGAAGCTTGGGCTAAGTTTTTTATTTTGTAAAGAGAGATTGATAGTCCCCTTTTCCTGTGGATGTTGTTTAGGAATTTGGACATCAGCTTTTGGATCTGTAGCATGTGTGTGGATTGCTCTTGGCTACTACTTTATCACTTTTTTTTCCTTAGCGATCATAAATTCTTATCTTGGCAGGATTTATTTGTCGGTTGCTGCAAGGTATATGGCATGTTACAATTGGAAAAATAAATTACCCAATGTTAAGTCTTTATTATATAGCGGGTTGAAATTCTGAAAAAATCCCCTTGGAATGATACCCAAGAGTCCTCAAGATGATGCAAATTTCTGGTGCTTGCCGAAGTCCAGTGCCATTAAGCTGATTGAGTTTGACTGTAGTGCATTTCAGAATCAATGCCATAGCTCCATTGCTTCCATATTACAGAGTCCCTGATGTGAACCGGGTAGGCTCTAGTCCTGGCCATTAAATTTACTGAGCCAAGTTTGGCTCCGCCACTGCACTTCTCACTTTCTTTATCCGGAAAAGAAGAGAGAATATTGCATATTTGCTCCATCACTTGTTTCCAGTCTCATTGTATGACTGAAACAGAGGAAGCGAAAGAAGCATACATATATAGTCTACAGCCGTGTTTGGTTGTCTTAATAGACTACACTTCCTGACAACACTTCCTTCTCTTAATTAAGAGTCTAGCTGCGTTGTTTTGCTTTGTATTGTCTTGCCTCTTTCTGTGTTGCATGGTGGTGCTTGTAGGTTGTGGTCGTGTTGGGTTTCTCATGTTTTTTAGGCCGGTTGGGTGTGTCTTGGTTGTGGTTACGTGTTTGTTTGTAGGGTCTTTGCTGGGTCTTGGCCTCTTTCTTGGCTTGCTGGGTCTTTGTTGGTTGTTTTATCTTTCTTCTCTTTAATAAAATCAGTCATTTGATCAAAAAAAGAAAAGAAAAGATTGTGGTGTTGAAGTTATATATCAGGAAGAGCGTTGGCTTGATTTGTTCCATACGTCAAGCTCAGGTCTTGCTTTATACGTGTTTAGCTGGTCGGTGTTGAGACATCAAATTCTCATGGGTTTGACTCGTTGGTTATGAGCTTAGGTTTGTTAAGTTTTAATAATTTAAGTATTGAACCCGTGCTATTTAGGTTGCACCCCTCAAAAATATGCTTACGTGTCTATTGAGTTTTTGTATGCATAAATGTACACTATGCTGAGGCTTTGTATGGAACCTAGTGTCACGATTCAACCAAGAAGATGGATATGTACCAAGTAAGAAACTTTGTTCTTATTAAGGAATCGGGGACAAGCCATAGCAAATGAATAGAATACTAATAACTTTCTTGATAAACAAATTTCAATATAACTTGTTCTTAGGAGCTTGATAATTTTCTAATGAACGAGCATGTCTCGTTTTAACAAACGTAGTATAGAACTCAGTCCAGATTGTTATAAATTACAGCTCTCCTTTATGCAGGGATTGTTATACCATTTATGATAAGGATATGATCTTAGTAGTTGGTATTTCAATTATCATAGTTGTTGAGTTGTACGCGTAGAATTTCATATGCATAATATGAGACATGTGGAGTCAACGAATTCACTTGCATCCTATGCGTCCAATTCGAAACTGCTGAGATATTTATTTCTTTTTCGTTGTTATACAGATTTTTGTTTTTCCTTGCAGCCAAAAAAAAGAAAGTGGCATGAAAACAAAAATTGAAGCAACTTTGCGCCATAAACTTACTTCTCTTAATTAAGAGGTCAAAATTCTCAAACTGGATGTATCATGTGGCATCCCTTTTATTGGTTCAGAGGTCAAATTTCTCAATTTGGGTGCATCACGTGGATATCACGTGGATTAATGAAACAGAACCACTGGACCAGGCAATGAAAGGACAATGAAGCAACTCGCACATGAAAATATATTTTTTGTTCGAAATAAAAATTAAATTAAACATGAGAAGTCTCGACTGTTAGAATAAATTATTGAAAGTATTACATACATTTTCATGTTAAATTTGATTTTTATTTCGAACAAAAAAATAAAAATAAAAACTCTTTTTTTGTGGAGGCATTGTTATACATATTTGTTTTTCCTCGCAGCCAATAAAGATAATGGCAGGAAAAAAGAAGCAACCGGTACCACAGACTTCATTTTCTGGGTTCAGTGGCAAAATATCTCCAACTGGATTGTATCACGTGGATTAATAAAACAGGACCAGGAAATACAAGAACAAAGAAACAACTAGCACATTAATGAATAATACACGTTGCCATCTGACAAAAATGGTATGGCCCCACCTGGTCCCACATCGACAAGATGAGCTGGATTGTCTAGGCCCCCCAGGATCTTTATAGCTTTATAGACTGGTCACTTTATTATGATCCTTCCTTAGCATGATGGAACTAGGTGTCAAAGCATCCGCAGGTGTTGGCGGCCCAGTACAGTCGCCAGAACATAGTAATGGCGACACCATCTATAAGCGCCATTACTCGGACTACATCACTCATAAAGCAGTTCTTGTCAGTCTAATCTACAGCCGATATTTACAGGTGTGACTGGCTCACATCCTTAGGTATGGCTTTCCTTCATATACGTATCTATTCATTAAATACCGCCTACAAAACTTCCATACTATCATCGACACTTGTCTTAATTATGACATATTGTTACTTTACCGCTTACCCTGACACAACCGGGATAGTGGACTTCTTGTACACTTCCTTCGTACAATTTGGTCCAATAGTATACCTGGAATGGACACACAATTCCCGAGGTCGATCCTCATTCTCTATAAAGACCCCTCTATTTTCATATGGGGGGGGGAACATTTTTTGAAAACAAACTAGACAACACAACAGAAACATTTTCTACCAATTCCAGAGAGAACCTATTCAGACAAAACACCTAAGACTATAGCTGGTCTTCCATCTCCGACAAGTACTAACTTGATCGTCGGAGCCTCCACGACCGGCACCCCCCAAGCCGGTTAAGGAGCTTTCACGGTTTGCCTTGTTGTGAAGCTTGCAGGATCCAAGGCTGCAAACGGACCCCACAGGAAGAAAGATTGACCTTTCAACTATTGTAGAAATCGGCTCCTACAATTTGGCGCGCCAGATAGGGGGCATTTTGCAAGTATTTGGCCGAAAAGATTTCACGGCAACTTCCCGTTATGGCTGATACCAGTGAGGTCACTAACAGCCAGCTGTTGCAACTCATGCAAGCCATGAGAGAAGACATGTCGAAGAATAAACAGCAAACGGATGCGCGGTTAGAATCAATGTCGGTCGATAACGCAGCACTCCGCGAAGAGGTTTCGCAGCTGAGAAGCCAAACTACTTCCCAAGGCCATGATCCCACTTCAGTCCGAATTCCACCTTTTCCTCGCCTTGAACAAACACCACCTCCTAGAGACCCTTTGCCTTATCCTTTGAGTGCCCAGTTTGTTCCCGGGAGTACCCCCGGGGGATATGATACTTCTACTTCACGGGGTAAGGGACCTGCGACAGAAGAAATTCAGCAAAATGTTGACAGGGATGCCCCTGTAGATTTGACCGGTTCTCCAAGAAGTAGACTCCCACAGCCACCACGTTTTCCTGCTGCACCTTTCGCGGGACCCACTATCGCTTCAGTCGCCCAAGCTGCGATGGCCAAGCAGATCATCGAACTGCGGGGAGATATAGATAAATTGACTAAAGCACCTCCTGCTTTGGCCAAAATTAATGCCAATTGCTATACGGGATCACCGTTTGTGGACAGTATATACCAAACGGATCTGCCGCACAGGTTCAGCGTCCCGAGCATGAAGTTATATAACGGGACTGATGACCCCGAGGATCACGTGGCTCACTACAAGTTAAAGATGGGCGCTATCGCCATACCGTACGGCATGCACGAGACGTGCATGTGTAAAGGTTTCGGATCGACTCTTACCTGTCCGGCTCTGCGTTGGTACATCAACTTACCCAACGGCAGTATTGCTTCTTTCGAGAAGCTAATCGAGACGTTCATGGTGCAATTCTCGAGCAGTCGGAAGATTCATAAGTGCTCTGATGATTTATACCGACTGCCCCAACGTGTGGGAGAATCTCTCCGTGACTTCCTGTCAAGATTCAACACGGAGAAAGTATCTATACCCTATTGTGACCCAGGAACAACTATTCAAGCGCTCCGGAGTTGTTTACTCCCAGATGGGGAGTTTTATGAAGAACTCACGAAATGTGATGTTAGGAGTTATGAAGAAGCTCTGATGAAAGCTACCGTATTTGTTCGCTGGGAGGAGGATGCGAGGAGAAAGCCAGTTAATCCTCCTAAAGAAGAGAAACGAGAGGACAAACGTCCTAGGAAAGATCAATCCACCTTTGGCGAGCCCAGCAGTAACTGGCGCTCCCGCAAATCTGGAGCGTCAGATTATGCAAAAAACTGTCCCGAGTACCCTCTCAAGATACACCAAGTCGAGGCTGTACAAGTCTTGAAAAAGATGGGCAGCGAGGTGAAGTGGCCGCCTAAGAAAGAGACCGAAGGATGGAAAGACCCCAAGAAGTGGTGTGACTTTCATCAGGACATTGGCCACACTACTCCTGATTGCAGAGGACTTAGATACGAAGTGGATTACCTACTGAAAAGAGGTCACCTCAGAGAGTTGCTTTCTGAGCACGGTAGAGCAATATGGGAAAAGAGAAAAGTTGATGACCCAGAAGCATTGCCCCTGCCGCCACCAATTACTCAAACTTACTGTGTGATTTCTGGGGGATCAGAGATCAGTGGATTGTCCCACACCTCTGCCAAGAAGCACGAGAAGGAAGCAGCAAACCCCGCTGCTAGAATGGCACGTTCCCTTGGAACTTTCACTAATCAGGTGATGGTCTTCACGGATGATGAAGCTACCCAACTGTTGCACCCGCACCATGATGCTTTGGTGCTCACACTTCAGGTTGCGAACATCAACCTGAAGCGAATTTTAATCGACAATGGGAGTTCCGCCAATGTGTTGTTCTTGGCCGCCTACAAAGGAATGGGCCTAGATGAGACCTTGATATTACGGAAGTCAATGGCTCTTATCGGGTTCAATGGCGAGGTGAGCCATTCAGTGGGAGAAGTTGTGTTGCCTATCTATGCTCCAGGGTTGAACAAGCAGACTCGGTTTTCCATCGTAGATTCACCCTCTGCTTATAATGCTATTTTAGGACGACCTTGGTTGCACGCGATACGGGCCGTACCTTCCACATATCATCAAATCCTGCGCTATCCTACCAATAATGGCGTTAGGGAGATTTTGGGAGATCAACACTCTTCTAGGAGTTGTTATAAAACCACCATGAGGAGCAAGGGAGAATCTTCGTAGCAGTTACAGAACCAGACACTCGGTCTGGAGCCAGATGAGCCAGGAATGGAGAAGCTTGACGAAGTGCAGATTCATCCTGACTTTCCAGATCATAAAGCCCTGATTGGAGCGCAGTTGCCTGCTCATCTACGACAGAGACTGATCCAGTTCTTGTCACAGCATCATGATTGTTTTGCTTGGAGCTACGAAGATATGACTGGGATAGACCCTGATGTTGTGATGCATCAGCTCCAGGTTAATCCCGAGTATCCTCCTGTCAAGCAGAAGCGGAGGAAGTTTGCTCCTGAACGGAATTTAGTGATCAATGAAGAAGTTCAGAAGCTGCTAGATAATGGGTCTGTAGTGGAGGTACAGTACCCTGAGTGGTTAGCCAACGTTGTGGTTGTAAAGAAAAAGAATGGCAAGTGGAGAGTCTGTATTGATTTTACAGATTTGAATAAAGCTTGCCCAAAAGATCCCTTTCCACTGCCGCATATAGACATGATGGTTGATGCAACAGCTGGTCATGAGTTGTTGAGCTTTATGGATGCTTTTTCGGGGTATAATCAGATTTTAATGCATCCGGGAGATCAGGAGAAAACAGCTTTCATTACCGATAGAGGAATTTATTGCTATAAGGTGATGCCCTTCGGGTTGAAGAATGCCGGAGCCACATACCAGCGATTGGTGAATAAGATGTTCTCGAAGTATTTAGGGGACACCATGGAAGTATATATTGACGATATGCTGGTAAAATCCTTAGCTGCCGATCAACATCTCGAGCACCTTCAGCAAGCTTTTGATTTGCTGATTAAGTATAATATGAAGTTGAATCCCGCCAAGTGTTCCTTTGGAGTGGCATCTGGGAAATTCCTTGGGTATATGGTCACGAAGCGAGGAATTGAGGCTAATCCCGATCAGATTCGATCCATACTTAACATTCCCCCTCCGACTTGTGTCAAGGATGTTCAGAGGCTCAACGGGAGAGTGGCGGCCCTTAGTCGTTTTATTTCCAGATCATCTGACAAGTGTTGTCATTTTTTCTCCACCTTAAGAAAGTCTGTTAACTACAAGTGGACACCTGAGTGTGAAGACGCTTTAAACCAGTTGAAAGCCTACCTTACTTCCCCTCCACTACTGTCCAAGCCCAGCACTGGGGAGCAGCTGTACATGTATTTGGCTGTCTCTGGGGTAGCTGTAAGCGCGGTTTTGGTCAGAGAAGAAAATAAGAAGCAGTTGCCAGTATACTATGTGAGTAAGAGTCTGCTAGATGCGGAAACCCGGTATAGTTTACTGGAAAAGCTAGCTTTAGCTTTGGTGGTTGCCGCCAGAAAACTGAGGCCGTACTTTCAATGCCACTCGGTTGCTGTGGTGACAAATTTCCCGTTGAGGAGCATACTCCATAGACCCGAATTGTCGGGGAGGATGATCAAGTGGGCGGTGGAGCTTAGTGAATACGATATTACATATCAACCGAGAACCGCAATCAAGTCACAAGTCCTGGCTGATTTCGTTGCTGACTTTGCTCCGTCAACACAGCTAGAGGCAGATAAAGAGTTGCTTTGCATGGTAGATCAAGCCCCAAAGGTATGGACCTTGTACGTTGATGGATCTAGTAACGTCAGAGGCAGTGGTCTGGGAATTGTGCTGATCTCTCCAGAGGGGAGTGTAATTCAACGGGCAGTCCGATGCGGTTTCCATGCGACCAATAACGAAGCAGAGTATGAAGCCTTAATTATTGGTCTAGAGCTGGCCAAAGGACTGGGAGTCACAAGTTTGAAGGTTTACTCAGATTCGCAGTTGATAGTAAATCAGTTTATTGGTTCTTATCAGGCCAAAGATCCGAAGATGACTTGTTATCTGGAGCTAGTAAAGGAACTGCAACTGGCGTTCGTGGAGTTCTCCGTAACTCAGATCCCACGAGCAGAGAATTCGTATGCGGATGCGCTGGCCCATCTCGGGTCGTCAATCCAATCTAACCAGGAGCAGACGATTCCTCTGGTACACCTGAAGTGGCCGTCAATTAGCAATCAGAAAGAAGTAGAGAAGCAGAATGATTGTGAGATTCTTCCTGTTAGTTCAGACCAGACATGGATGACACCGTTTGTTCAATACTTGGTTGATGGTGTTCTACCAGCAGAAAAGAATGAGTCTAGACGTTTGGTCGCTAAAGCTGCGCGGTATGCAGTACATGATGGGCAGCTATATAGAAGATCTTATTCAGGTCCTTTGTTGCGATGTGTAAATTCAGAACAAGCCCAGTATGTGTTGGCAGAATTGCATGAAGGAGAGTGTGGTAATCATTCTGGGGGAAGGAGTTTAACTCATCGAGCACTGACTACGGGGTATTATTGGCCGACCATGAGATCAGACGCAATTGACTATGTAAGGAGGTGCGATAAATGCCAAAGAGTCGCTCAGATTCCACGCATGCCACCGGAAAAACTCACTCCTATCGTGGCACCTTGGCCCTTCATGAAATGGGGGATGGATATAGTTGGTCCTTTGCCCAAGGCATCCGGGCAACGACAGTACTTTCTGGCCATGACTGACTATTTCACCAAATGGATTGAGGCTGAGTCTTACTCACTGATCAAAGACCTGGATGTGAAGAAGTTCGTCTGGAAGAATATTATCTGCAGGTTTGGAGTGCCTAAAGAGATCGTGACGGATAACGGCCCACAGTTTGCAAGTCATAAGTTTCAGGAGTTCTGTGCGAATTGGGGAATCAAGGTAGATTTTGCGACGCCAAGGCATCCCCAATGTAATGGCCAAGCTGAAGCTTCTAATAAAACTTTGATCAGGACCCTGGAGAAGCGTCTGGAGAAAGCTAAAGGTGCTTGGGCTGATGAATTACCTGGAGTGTTGTGGTCTTACAGGACAACTTCACGAACGCCTACGGGGGAAACTCCTTTCTCTCTTGCATTTGGGTCTGAGGCCGTTATACCAGTTGAAGCTGGACTCCCATCTGCTAGGTTTCAGTGGTCTAATGAACAAAGGAATTGGCAGGAGTTGAATGATCAGCTGGATACTATTGATGAACTCAGAGATCAGGCGCTAACAAGAACAGCTGCGTACCATGACAAAGTCTCAAAGTACTTCAACCAAAATGTTCGAACTCGAGCATTTCGAGAGGGAGATTATGTGCTCAGGAGAGTCTTTGAGAATACCAGAGAGCTAAACGCTGGGAAGCTGGGTCCGAACTGGGAAGGCCCATATTTGATCGACAGGGTACTAGGAAACGGCGCCTACAGACTACACAGGGAAAATGGAGAAGCGATCTTGCATCCTTGGAACGCCGTTCATCTAAAGTTGTACCATTTCTAAACACGCATGATTTTTTGTCTTTATATCGCTATAATTGTAGTTTAAATATTTCCTTTAGTATCTTTGTATATTTAAATTTCTGTAGTTCATTATATGTGTTATTATGTGAACTAATTTAAGCTTCGGAGTGTCGATGGGAGTCCCATCGACTACCTTTGATCGTTCTTTTGAGCGCAGGGATTGTAAGGCCCGAAAAACTAAGGACAGTCGTTTGTTCGAATGCCACGGCATGGGGACGCCATCGTACCAGATAAGTTTTCATGCTTTCTTAAATTTTACTGTTTGTACAAGTTTTACTGTTTTTACGAGTTTTACTACTTCAAGTTTTGCAGCGTACTATATTTGCAAAATATTTGAGGCATTAGAGAAAGAAATACTGATTTTATATATAAAAAAAGAGAGAAAAAAGAAAAACATACATATAAAACATATGGTCTTTACGACCAAATGTTTAAGCTTTCGTTCATTTTATTTCTCGCTTCCTTAATCAAAACAGAAAGGTTAAGGAGCGAGTCTTGGAGCTTGGCTATGTTCTGCTCCATAGCTTGCGATTCCGCAAGCTCTTCCAGTTGGAGCATGGCACAGCCAACGGTTTGCAGAGCTTTGGTAAGATCTGTGATCTGCTCCTCTTGGTCCTCCATCTCTATTCTCATCTCTTTCATGCCCTTCTCCATCTCGTTCATCGCCTCCTTTAGGTCGACGATATACTGTGCAGGGTTTCGGCAATCAGGAGGAAGGAACGAACTTACGTCCCTATTGTCGTCAGAGTCAGAAGGAGAGTTTACAGAGCTCTGAGAAGCAGCCATTTTTTGTAAAGACTGGGTGTAGTTATCTGGTCTGTAGGATAATTTCATTGCCAAAAGAGAATTAGCTTTTATATAGTTGCGAACCTTACCTTTTCATCTTCTTGAGAACACCCGAAATTAATTCTGCAATTAATTCTTTGTGGTAGCCCAAGAGTCAAGATAAACTTTACAACCGCAAAAATCTACACGAACATTTAAGATAGGAAAAGAAGTCTAAACGTATTTAAAATTCTAAAATCTCTAAATTCAGTTAATCTTAAAAAAACCATAAGAGGTACTTAAAACTGTATTTGTTATAGTCAAAAAGGTATTAAATGACCACCTAGATTATCCCAATCAGCGCATGTCATAAAAACGCATTTATTACTGGGGGACAAAGGTTCATTCAGTATTAACAATGTAGAAACATTGACTACGTATAAATTACCGACGCCAAGACGTAACGTCGCCAAAGCAGCACCAAGACTTTCTGCGTTTCCTGACCAGAACAATGATACAAGGCACGGCTGATCAGACTCACCGTCAGTACTAGGCAACCCATATGAGCTTAGCCGAAACTGACAGTGTAGCCTGATCATCGGTACCAATATCACCAACTCATCTTCAACCTTTGCTCATCGAGTTGTTCTATCCTCCTTATATAGAACGCAATATTCTCACGGATTGAATTCTCTATCAAGTCCACCAATGGTGTTCTGAGACACGTGTTGATTTTTGTAAATTTTTGCCTGCCACTTGGCATACCTATTCAGTTCTTGGAGTTTGTTCAGTCAAGATTTTGTTACTCTGTTCGGAGATTCACCCTGCCATATTCTCTCCAGATGGAAATAATTGAGGCCACGCGTCCCACCTGGTTAGTTCTAGTTTCTTTACACGTCATTATTCGCAGTTTCAATTGAACTTTTAGAGTTACGTTCTAACAGTCCAACTTAAACTGGGGGACAGAGTAAGGCTATCGACTCTAAATTGCTACCAAGAGTAAGGTTATTTATTGTAGATAAGGCTATCGACTCTAAATTGCTACCAAGAGTAAGGTTATTTATTGTAGATTGCTATGATAGGGCATTTAAACTAAAAGGAAATTGGAAATACTAAAAAAAAAAAAAAAACCAAAATTCAAAACCAAACAAGTTCAAATAGTCTCTGTTGTCGCTTCAATCTCAATGGCCTCCGACGTAATGGGAGGATTCGCACGTGGGATATCCTCATCTGCATTTTCAGGCTCAGAAGTTGAATTTTCAATCCTAGGAGTCGGAGGAACTTCAGATGGAGCATCTTCTGTGACAGTGCCAGGTATTGGCGATTCACGGGCCTCAATGGGCAGTTGTTCAACAGTGGGGATATCACTCTCTGGAGGCGCCAGGTCTTTTTCGATGTTAGGTTCTCCAATTGCTTCTTCATTCACAACCCATCTTTTATTAGGCTGGTAGTTTTCAAGTACTACCACAGCCTTCTTGAGCATCAAGTCCACATCCCATTTCGGATGCTCATTCTTTTTGTACTGGGTTAGCAATCTGAACCTCTCTGCAGCTTGACCGACACCTCCCATGGCCCCTATCTTGATAAGGTAGTTTTCCTCCATTTTCTTGGCCATTTCAACCTTTTCTGCTGTCTTCATTGTCTGCGCTGCCAACGCTTTGTTTAACAGGTCTTTCTCTCTGGAAACATCACCAAGTTGGTCAGCCAGGTGGTGTACCTGGAATTCCAGTGTGTTCACTTTGGCCTCGGCACTCTCCAGTTGTTTGGTGACTCCTTCCCAGCAATCCTTGAAGTACTGAGCATCTCTGATTGCTTGGTCGATCCTTGACTCGAATTGAGTGGCTTTATATGCATCGTCATGTATTTTCTTTTCCAATGCACTCAATGATTCAGTTGATTGCAGGAGCTGCTCATCTGCTTCTTTCAATTTCTCTTCCAATCTTGAGATTTGAGCAGACATTTGAGTATTCTTGTTCTTCTCCCCAATCAGTTGATGCTCTGAATCTTTTTGTGCAGACGTGACATTGGCCAAGTTGTCTTCCAGCCCCTTTACCATGCCTTCTAGTCTCTCCTTTTCAGTCCTCTCTTTGCTCAAACTGCCAATGGCATTCTCTCCAGACCTGAGTACTCCTTGGAGTGCCTGTTAAGAACACAACAAAGGTGGTATTAGTCGTGTAAACTAATGACGATATACTGATATGCTCCTGAAACACTTACAGTAAAGCAATGAGCCACTGAGTAGTTGAACTGACTAGGAAGAGGCATGGCATCTAATTTTTTGGCGTCCTCAGGGAAGACCATTTTCCTAATCCCAACGGGCGGAAGTACGGGAGCAGAAGAGACGGTCAAAGATTTGGGAATCCATATTGATATTTCTTCCATTTCACTTCCCGTGACGTTCAACCTTAGCCTAGGCTGAATATTCTCCCCACCTTGGGCAGTGTCCTCCACTTCTTGGTTACCCGCTGTCGCCAACTCAGTCCTAGATCCGCTTGCCATAGCTTCACTCCTGGCAACTTCTGATACCGCGTTTGCATCAACGTAGCTGTCAGTTGTGGGGTCAAATTCTCCACGATTCTCGGTAGCTCGTGTCTCCACTGGTTCAGCAGTCTCTACCCTGGCTGTCCTAATGCTTGGTAACCTCCTAGTTAAAGGCATCGTGTCCCTTTCACTGTTGTCTGAATCATCATCCAGAACAATGGCAGCCGACGCACTCGCAGTGGTACTGATAAGACCACCTCCCCTGCCTCTGGGTCCCGAGGCAATGGCGTCGTGAAGGAGTTTTCTGGGCATTTCCGTCCCATCGCTGACGTTAGCAGTCGCCTTTTCAGTTGCTTTCTTCCCGCTGCCCCCAGTGCTTTTCGATTTTCCTTTACCAGGAGGATCTTCTCTCTGTTTCATCCTTCTTTCAGGTATATCCTCGGTTGATTTTCGTTTCTCTCCCGCTTTCTTGGCTTTGGACGTTTCTGCAGCACGCATAGCTGCCTCGAAACCTCCACCCACCGTTTCCTGGCTCTGCTGATTTCTTTCAGCATCCTGCATCAGAGCTTCATACAGGTCGTCTGCATCAGTTATATCAGCAAACACGTTCTCAAACATTTCGTCACCTGCACATATGATAAAGTAAGACGAATATCTTGAGCATGTTTGTTTGTTCGTTTGGACAGTTGAAATGTACTTACTTATGTATCTCCAAAGAGATGTTTTCTCCAATTTACGTGCTTTTAGAATGTTTTTTCTGGATCTTTTACGTGCCCCAAGGTTGTAAAACTCTTCCACTCTTTGAAGCACTTCGGGGCCGCTTTTCCACTTGCTTAGCAAATTCTTTGATGCTGCAAAGAAACGGTGCATAAGATTCAGTAACAAGCATCAACAGATAAAGAAGGAACGGAACTTACTATTTCCTTCAACCCAGTTTAAAGGCAGATCCTTATGAAGACCATATACCAAGGCGCCCCTAGCAAAGATATATCTATCTTTCCAGTCAACAATATGGTCGTTGGAGACGGTGTCAAGAATTAGTTCCTCCCTGTTTCTCCGACGAACCAGGCAATACCTTCCTGGACCACTTTCTTTGGCGTAATAAACCACCGCCAATTCGTTGATCCCGAATTCGAGGTTTTCTAGTTCAGCCAAGCACTGAATGCTCAACAAAATTCTGAGGCTGTTAGGCATCCATTGACTTGGGCATATTTGCCAAATCCTACAAGCATCGGCAAGCAACCTTGGTATGGGGAATCTCAATCCTATGCTGAAGGACAATAGGTAAAACGGCGTCCATCCAGGAACTTGAAAATCGACTCCCTCTGTGTCAGCTCCAGGTCTTATCTCAATGGATGAATGGATTCTATATTTCTTTCGGTAGAAGTCCATATCACTTGCTGCCAAAGTCGATTTAGGGTTTAACCCTTTCGGTATTAACGGCCCTTCAATGTGGCCATTCCTCTCTGATCTTTCTCCTTCATTAACTGGTGCGCTGGTTCCGGCTCTATCGCCACCAGGTCCCTGACTCCCCGACCCAGACCATGAGTAGTTTACACTGGTTTCTTGTTCATCTCTGTTTTGGTCGGTGGGAGTTCTACCGCTGCCGGATACTCTTTCATCCTCCGATTCTTGATCATGAGGTCGCATCATTCTATTAAATACAAACTCAAGGCACGAGAGTGAGAATTACCTTCAATTAGTACGGTACGAGCGTCAATTGATGCCTTCCTTTCTTCCGTCTTCAGCAAATCTGAGCAATTTCTGTAAATTTCGGTTGAAAGTTTTTCTGAAAAACTAAGAGCACGATCTTTGAGTTTTAGTTTTGTACGATTGTCCATAATACCCTTGTGTTCATCATGGTGCACGCTTACCGAAACGTGCTCTCCAAGGAACGATGGCGGTAGCAATTCAAAATTTCAATGTGCACGTCAGACGCATTAAATGCTTATCGTGTTACGATTGACACGTGTCACGACCTCTATCTGCAATATTTTGATCTTAGCATAATGGCATTCATACAGTATTACTGTCACTATAAATACTGTTCATATATCTGATATCCTTTGGGTTTATTGCAAATGGCAGTCGCAGAATAATAGTTTCAGTCTTTTCACTTTCCGTTTACATAGGCTCTTGTACTACACTGAGTAAAACTCATACTTACAAAGTCGCCATCAAGTGTTCTTTTTACAGGTGTTAGTCATCGCTTCTGAACACAAATCGGTTACATCGAATGGCTAGCATGCTAGCGCCAATTCAGGCCACAGCAATAGCTTCACCTCAGTCATCATGCTAGCGCCAATGCAGGCCACAGCTATGACTCCAAATTAGCTTCTACGCTAACGCCCACGCTGGCTATGTACAATCTCAAACAAACGAGGTTGTATACCTTGACACCCTCAAACAAACGAGGGTGTCCCCTATACAGCTTCGAACAAAGAAGTTGTATTTCACCAGCATCAGTGAATAACATTATACTGGGTTACACACGCCTTTTCACGACATACTCCATCAGGATCTTCACAGAAACCAGCATCTTGGGTCGCCTTTGCTATACATTTCATCTTCAGTTATACTCATCCCTCTGTTTCTTGTTCATTGCAGGAAATTCATTACGCAAACTCTCCAAGATGAATTTGTTTTCATGCTTAGAGAGTGGGGGACAATTGTAGGTGCCAAAAATGATATGGCCCCACCTGGTCCCACATCGACAAGATGAGCTGGATTGTCTAGGCCCCCCAGGATCTTTATAGCTTTATAGACTGGTCACTTTATTATGATCCTTCCTCAGCATGATGGAACTAGGTGTCAAAGCATCCGCAGGTGTTGGCGGCCCAGTACAGTCGCCAGAACATAGTAATGGCGACACCATCTATAAGCGCCATTACTCGGACTACATCACTCATAAAGCAGTTCTTGTCAGTCTAATCTACAGCCGATATTTACAGGTGTGACTGGCTCACATCCTTAGGTATGGCTTTCCTTCATATACGTATCTATTCATTAAATACCGCCTACAAAACTTCCATACTATCATCGACACCTGTCTTAATTATGACATATTGTTACTTTACCGCTTACCCTGACACAACCGGGATAGTGGACTTCTTGTACACTTCCTTCGTACAATTTGGTCCAATAGTATACCTGGAATGGACACACAATTCCCGAGGTCGATCCTCATTCTCTATAAAGACCCCTCTATTTTCATATGAGGGGGGGGAACATTTTTTGAAAACAAACTAGACAACACAACAGAAACATTTTCTACCAATTCCAGAGAGAACCTATTCAGACAAAACACCTAAGACTATAGCTGGTCTTCCATCTCCGACAAGTACTAACTTGATCGTCGGAGCCTCCACGACCGGCACCCCCCAAGCCGGTTAAGGAGCTTTCACGGTTTGCCTTGTTGTGAAGCTTGCAGGATCCAAGGCTGCAAACGGACCCCACAGGAAGAAAGATTGACCTTTCAACTATTGTAGAAATCGGCTCCTACATAATACACGTTGCCATCTGACACCCATCCAAATTTGTTAGATGTTGGCATACAAATTATTATTGTAAGACGAATGGGTATCTTTCTTTCTTGAATGAGACACCAATATGACTTGAGTGGCTAAAACTATGATTAACATAAAGCATTGTGCTAGACATTCTATTGTCAAGGAAATCTTGATCTGAGTTTTCATATGTGATCTAGGTCTGGGTGTTCATAGATCTTTGAGATCTCATCACGGCATAGATGGACAAATTGCGTGTAGATCTGGGTCTGAGTGTTCATGCGTCTTAATCAATGATGTTGGATTTTGTTTTTTTATTATCAGCTAGTTGATGTATCAAATAGATTTTCTTATTTTTTTTTATTTTTATAGATGTATGCAATTGCCTGAGCCGTTCTATTTACAGACGTAATTGTGCCCTTTATATGAGGATTTGTTATCTTCTCGACTACTTCAGTTTTAAATAAATTATTAACAGAGTAAATGTGTATTTCCTTGTTCATTTCTCGAATTTGAGGTAAACACTTCCTAAAGATTTTTTAAGTTGATCAAGAATACGTATTAGGACTTTACTTCAATACGTATACACATTTCATAGAGATTGTAGAAAATTTGATTATTTGTCTTCTTATATCAAGGGTTGTTCCATTGTTTTAGAGTAGTACAGACTATAATTGCATTGCTTTTTTTTTTAGTATTACAAATTGTTATTACATTATTTTTATGTATTTCACATTATTATTAAATTATTTTTCAGTGTCCCATATTATTTATACATAAAAACAATGTAACTATATCAACAATAATTTCATTGTTTTGGTATGTAATTCTAAACCAATGTTTTTGAAATTCCATATCAGATAGTAATTCCATTCTTTTGTATGCAATTACTTTATTTTCAATGTTTTAAAATAAAACAATGAGATTACTTATGTTATACTTGTAATTACATTGTTTTCAAAAACAATATACTTACAAAAGAACACATGACGCAATGGATTGTGTAATACAATTGGTCAATTATAATTGTTTATCAACAATATAAACAACGAGATTTCTCATGTTATGAAAGTAATTACATTATTTTTGAAAACAATATTTCTGTAAGAATATAAAAAAAATGAATTTATACTTCTTTAAAATGTGAATTTATTCTAAATTTCACATTATAAGACCTAATTTCAATGTTTCAATAAATTTTATTACTGTTTGAAGAACAATGTATTTCCATTGTTTTTTGAGTATTACAAATTGTTATTGTATGGTATTTTAGTTTTCCAAACTGTTACTACATACTATATTATATTTCAGTATTCCTGATTATTATTACATTGTTTTAAAAATCAATGTACTTAAGAACAACCAAGTAAAACATATCAACAATGAATCTTGTTGGAAAAAGTTTTATATGCTGCATCTGAATCTGAATATATAATTTTTTCCTCAAAATCTAACATGTATTTCGAGAGATAAAACATTTTCGAGAGTCACATTGTGCTTAAATGGAAAATAATGTCGTCATCATTACCAGCTGGCCAAGATAACCCACAAACCAAGCTTAACCATCAATCATTTTTATCCGGAGAATAAAAACTAAATCGACCAAAGTTGGAGTGTAGTTTGAAAATAGTTTGGTGCAAATAAAGCTCACCTTTTAAGATTTAGTAAAGTATTTGTGGGCTTTCGGTATAGTTTGGGTTGACGCTCCTCAAATGGGAGGAAGAAAGCTCCACGCTCTTGAACCTTCTTAGTTTTAGGCGATTAAACATTCTAATCTGGTCAGCTTCAATAATGTTATACATTTCCAGGACCAAGTGCAAATGCTGTGAATCTTTTAGGCTTGACATGACACACTTCTTACACTACCAGATGCAAATTATTGACGAAGCTAGAAAGACTTCATGGTAAATCTAAATCGGTGGATAAAATGGGTTGATGATGGGCTGGATTCATGTCTTTGAAATGGTCTTGGTAAAGGTCATATACTCATATCACATGACCGTTACTTTACAAACATTATATTTATGTACAATTGAGCCGTCGGCTCCTTAAGCAATGAATTGCACTCATTGTTCATCTTTCTTATCTCTCTCTGAATTCTTCGTATCTTCATTTGATATCATGATCGTATCGGAGGCAAGTTGGATCCTCCTGTGATCCCACCACCAAGTTCTGATGTCTCCGCAGTATTAACGGAGGCCATGACAAACATTCAAGCTGTAGGCACATCAGTAACCATGCCATACACAAATACAACTACTCAACAGACCATTCCATTGCCATATTTACCTACCTCCTTTACATTCACTCAAAATCCACCATTGTTGCCCACACCACCAATTTTTTCAACCATCCCAAAAGCAACACATTTCCACACCAACTTCAAATCAAAATCTTTTTTTAAACCCCTACAATTTTCAAAACAGTGATTTTCCCATAAAACATAATCATATCTTTGGAATTGACTGGTAATAATTCCTCATCCTCTGGAGTCTAGATGCTAACCATCGAATTTGGAAGCAGGGCAATAGTTTGGTGAATACATGGATAACAAATTGTGTGTTTCTTCACAAATACTAGTCAGCATATCAAATAGGAAGACTGCAAAGAAGTTACGTACGGTCAGATTTAATTAAAGAATAGATACTCAACAGTTAATTGAAACCAGAGTGTTGGAGATTTTCAGAAAGCCATCTAATGTAAACCAAGGAAATGCTACAGTCATTGAGTATTACTCAAGCATTAAGAGCCTTTCGGATGAATTACAGGACTATCAAGAGTTTCCTACATGCAAATGTGGCAATTGTTCTTGCAACACACTCAACAACACATACTAAATGTTGCTAGAAAACCAAAATTTCACAGTGTTTTGGATGAAAGTTTCTGTTCTTACTACATTAAAACTGCAGTATACCAAATTAACAGACTACGAACTAGGGTTTTGGACAAACATTCACCCTATCAGATTCACTACAACAAGAATTTTGATTATAATGAATTTAAAGCATTTGGATGCTTCTGCATCGCAAAAAACAAACTTTTTTTTTGTTGATAAATATAATGCTTTGATTTTATTAATGATAAGAACAAATAAGGCAGAACAACCAAAACAAAGGAAGTCATAGAAAGGGGAAAAGTTTAACCACCCCCACAAGACTACCCGAACAAGAAAAGCATGAAAACGAAACCCAGCCAGACTAACAACACAACAAGAAAACAGTAAGAGATAAGGATATAAACTGAAGGACCTAGACATACACAAGAGGCCGAACGTCAAACGTTAATACATGATGCTTCATTATATTTGGAAGTGTACTGACTACTATCCTGTGCACACTAATTGGTCGAGGCAAATAATTTACTAAGAAGATATTAGAATTGGTTTAAGAAATCTGAATATGAAATGTTCCTTAATGTCTTAAATAAAACTCTAAAAGTTCTATTTAAACAAACTATCCTGAAAAATTATAATCTCGATATCCGTATGGACGGCTCGTCGAGCTGTTCAGAAGGATTACTCTCCGTATTCCAAAAATCAATTGTTGTTCGGATGGCTTGAGGAGATGTCTGGACAGCTACACCATGACAGGTATGAGCCAAATGCTCCACAAAACTCAGTTCAAATTGTTATAAGCAGGCATTGTTATACCAGTTATGATAGGGATCCTATTAGCTGGTATCCCAGTAATCCCAACTGCTGATATATACCGTACACACAAGATTTCATATGCATCATATGAGACATGTGGAGTCTACGAACTCTTTTACATCTTATGCTTCCAACTCAGCAATTGAGAACTACGGAGATATTTATCATTTTTGTTGGTACACTGATTTTTTGTTTTTCCTTGACAGCCAATAACGACAGTGGCAGGAAAAAATGAAGCAACTAGCACCATAGACTTCCTTTTCTTGGTTCAGAAGCCAAATTTCTCTAAACCGGATGCATCACGTGGCTTCTTTTTATTTATTCAGAGGTCAAATTTCTCGAACTAGATGCATCACGGGGATTAATGAAACAGAACCACTGGACCAGAAAATGAAAGAACAATGAAGCAACTGTCACAATTCACCAACAATAATTTAGGCATGTGTTCATGACAGCCATGCAAATTATTGTTTCGCATACAAATTATTTATTCGCTCTTCTTTCTAACTATAATTCTCGCTCAAAACTATGTTAAATCATGAATTAAAATACGATTTTGAGTATTTTGGTGTTCATTAATGTTGAAATACAGTAGATTTTGAAAAAAAATTCAAAATCCTAAATTATAAGCCCTAACCCCAATTTTTTTGGTATATCCTTAACCCCTAAATCCTAAACCCCAAACCCTAAATTTTAAAATTTTAAATTTTTTTGGTGACTGAGAAACCCCCTCCCAACAGCCACTTTGTGACTCTTGGGCCAATGTTAAACTCATGATGGTCACCTCGTGCGTATAGCCGACCACCAATTTAGTCTTGAACCGAAGTCCAGTGTGTTAGTACTAAGATTGGGCTAAGGCCTAGAATTGGTCTCTTATCGCATCGAGGAAGCAAGACCGAGCCATCAACCCTAGGCCCAAGGAATCCAGGACCCCAGGGGATTATGTCATACTGATTCAAACACCCGACATGAGGTATATCCACTAGGATAATGTCATGTTGTTTCTAAAATCTAAATCATTTACTCTATACTCTAAAATTTTAACCTCTACCACTTAATTCCTAAACTCTAATATGCCATTTTGAAAAGAAAAAAAAAGGGGTAATTATAGCTACATAGACTTCATTTTCTTGGTACAGAGAATTTATCTAACTAGATGTATCACGTGGATTAATAAAACAGGACCACCAGCAAATAAAAGAACAATGTAGCAAGTAGCACATTAATGGACAATATACGCTGCCATCTGACACCCATGCAAATTACTGACGACGGCGTACCAATTATTATTGATCATTCTTGTACGATGAATGGGCATCTTTCTTAAAATGTTTTAGTATGTAATTCCAATACAATGTTTTTTAAAATTCCATAAAATAAATTCATTGCCTTTTGTATTGCAAACAATAATTCCATTGTTTTGTATGCAATTACATTGTTTTCAAAAATTATGTAATTACAAAAAGAACATATGACACAATCAATTGTGTAATATAATTGGTCAATTATAATTTTTTGTCAACAATATATATGTTAAACTATTGAATTTCAGTTTTCTAAAATAAATAATGGTTTTTTTCCTACTGTACAAATAATAGATGTTGCCATATTTATCACCAATAATATTTTAGGCAGGTGACTGATACCCATGCAAATTATTATTTTCCCATAAAAATTATTATTGATCATTCTTGTACAATGATTTATGATGCAGAGCCTGGTAGAAGAAAACGATTTTGATGACAAGGACAACTTCTACTAGATCAATCCGCCAAGAATAGGACTTATTATCTTATAACTCAACAAAAGCTCCTCTCTAATGAGAGTTTATAACCTTAAATAGTAGAAGCAAAACAAAACTTTCAGGAAACCCTAATTAAATAAAAAGAAACTCTAATAAAATATAATGAATTTAAAAAAACGTTGGCCTTCCACAATTATTGTGAGCGTCCTCGAGAAAGGGCAAACTGCCTTCAACGTCCAATCTTCCTTCAACGTCCAATCTTCCTTCAACGCCCGCTCCAGAAAGAGCACTCTAGTCGCGCTGCATCAATTTATTAGCCACAATTCATAAAGGAATAATGTTTGAGAGCCCAAAATATGACTCTTATTTTGTCCCCAACTATATGGAGTAGATTACAAATCGAGAGACTACCCAATACAAGTATAAGTGTATAACAAGCCCATTCTAGGTGCTATCTTGTCCCTAGAAGCTCTTTCTATAAGAAAACCGATGGAGAAGATAACAAAGACAATAAACTCACTTACCCATAAGGAAATCGAAACCCCAAGAGCCGCTCTCTCGCCTACCTCTTAGATCCCTCCACTCTCTCGCAAGTATTTACCCTTTGGAAGTGCTCTCTCTATTTCTCTCTCTAAGAGGTGGCCATACCAGCCCTCAACCTAAAATAAAACCCTAAAAGATCTACTTAAACAAACTATCCCGAAAGTGCATAATCTCGATATCCGTTCAAACGGCTCCTCGAGCTGTTTAGACGAATTGCTCTTTGTCTCCCAAAAATCAATTGCTATCCAGATGGCTCGAGAAGCTTTCCTGACAACTACAATGTGATAGGTATGAGCCAAATACTCCACAGAACTCAGTTCAAATTAACACTATAAATTACAACTCCCTTTTGTGCACGCACTGTTATACCAGTTATGATAGGGATCCTAATAGCTGACATCCCAGTAATCCCATTTGTTGATATGTATGCCCAAGATTTCATATGTATCATATGGGATAAGTAAAGCCTACGAATTCATTTATATCCTATCCGTCCAACTCAATAATTGAGCACTGTTTATCATTTTTGTTGTTAAGCAGATTTTTGTTTTTCCCTGACAACCAATAAAGACAGTGTCGGGGAAAAAAATGAAGCAACTAACACCATAGACTTCGTTTACCACGTGGCTTCCTTTTTATTGGTTCGGTGGTCAAATTTCTCCAACTGGATGCATGTGGATAAGTGGGATAAGTGGATTAATGAATTAAACTGGACCACTGGATCAGAAAATGAAAGAACAATGAAGCAACTATCACAATTCATCAACAATATTTTAGGCTTGTGTTTCATGACAGCCATGCAAATTATTTTTTCGTATACAAATCATGAGTTTTTTTTCCAATCTAACACTATCAGATATAATATGTCCCAATATAATACTGGAATGAAATTATTTCCCAATATAACACTGATATGAAATTATTTCACAAATTTGACATTTTTTTTTTCGCGTTGTTTACATCTGGAAGTCTTGGACGGTGTACTCGGTAAAATTCTTGGTCACGAAAGTGTATTTTTATGCATTTTTTTTGTGGGTTCTTGAGAACATCTTAATGTTATGCTTTGGCTGGAAAATCTGGTGTCCATGATTTGAGTTGGGAGCTAGTTCTAAAAAATATGGTTCATGTTGGGGATGATTTTGGATTTGGTCAATATCATATTTTTATACAAATACTAGCATCTCTATTGCATAATGATTTTCAATTTGGTTGTATTAAGTTATTAATCCTAGCTATGAATTTGAAAGGAAAATCTTATGAAATTGGCAATGGGTGATTGTCCTTTGCTTGCATAAGTTTAAGCATGACCACAGTACATTTATGGAAGTTTTAAACATTATGTAATAAAAGATGTTTTTGTTTGTCTAGACATGTGGTGTTGGGTAGAACTTCAGTATATGTTTTCTTTGCTTTGTGCAAATTTGACATTTCCTTCTTTTTCCCCTCTTTTTACATGTGGAAGTCTTGTAAAGTATATTTGGTACAATTCTTGGTCGTGCAAATGTATTTTTATGCGTTTGTTATGTGGGTTCCCGTGAGTAGATTAATGTTGTGCTTTAGTTGGAAAATCTCGTGTTCATAATTTGAATTGGTATTTGGAAACTAGTTCACAAAAATATGGTTCATACAGGAGATGATTTTGGATTTGTTCAATGACATATCTTTATACAAACACTAGCATCTTTATTGCGTAATGATTTTCAATTTGGTCTTATCAACCATCGCTATAAATTTGAAAGGAATTTCTTATGAAACAAGCAATGGGTTGTTGCCCTTTGCATGCATAAGTTTAAGCATGACCAAATTACATAGATAAGCATGGCCTGATGCTTTTACTAAGTTGGGTTTCCCTTCCATTGGTTGTGCTGGTTGATTCCTCTATAGTAATAGAGCTTGTATTCTGTATTCTGATTATGATTTGTCCATGCAATATCGCCTACAAACTAGGAAGCACGGGCATGGATACGGACACTACACGAGAACCCCTCCTTGAATGCATTTTATTGGTGTTACCAGGTGTTTGAGAAGCTTGGGCTAAGTTTTTGATTTTCTAAGGAGAGATTGATAGTCCCCTTTTACTGTGGATGTTGTTTAGGAATTTGGACATCAGCTTTTGGATCTGTAGCATGTGTGTGGATTGCTCTTGGCTCCTACTTTCACTTTTTTTTTTCCCTTAGCGATCATAAATTCTTATCTTGGCAGGATTTATTTGTCGGTTGCTGCAAGGTATTCGGCATGTTACAATTGGAAAAATAAATTACCCGATATTAAGTCTTTATTATATAGAGGGTTGAAAATTCTGAAAAAAAAAACCCTTGGAGTGATACCCAAGAGTTTTCAAGATGATGCAAATTTCTGGTGCTTGCTGAAGTCGAGTGCCATTAAGCTGATTGAGTTTGACAGTACTGCATTTCAGAATCAATGCCATAGCTCCATTGTTTCCATATTACAGAGCCCCTGATGTGTACCGGGTAGGCTCTAGTCCTGGCCATTAAATTTACTGAGCCAAGTTTGGCTCAGCCAGTACTGTACTTCTCATGGGTTTAACTCGTTGGTTATGAGGTTAAGTTTGTTAATTTTTAATAATTGAACTAGTGATATTTAGGTTGGACCCCTCAAAAATATGCTTACGTGTCTATTGAGTTTTTGTACGCATAAATTTACACTATTGTGAGCCGCTTTGTATGGATCCTAGAGTCACGATCCAACCAAGAAGATGGATATTTACCAAGTAAGAAACTTTGTTCTTATTAAGGAATCGGGGACAAGCCATAGCAATGAATAGAATATACTATAACTTTCTTGATAAACGAATTTCAATATAACTTGTAATTAGGAGCTTGATATTTTTCTAATAAACGAACGTCTTGTTTTAACAAACGTAGTATAGAACTCCAGTTCGGATTGTTATAAATTACAACTCTCTTTTATGCAGAGATTGTTATACCACTTAGGATAAGGATATGATCTTAGCAGTTGGCATTTCGATTATCATAGTTGTTGAGTTATACGCATCGAATTTTATATGTATCATACGATATATGTGGAGTCAACGAATTCACTTGCATCCTATGCGTCCAACTCGAAACTATGAGATATTTATTTTTTTCGTTGTCCTACATATTTTGTTTTTCCTTGAAGCCAATAGAAGATGATAATGGCAGGAAAACAAAAATTGAAGCAACTTGCACCATACACTTACTTCTCTTAATTAAGAGGCCAAGTTTCTCGAACTGGATGTATCACGAGGTTTAATGAAACAGGACCACTGGACCAGGAAATGAAAGAACAATGAAGCAACTGGCACATTAATGGGAATAGATGTCGCCATACTTATCGCCAATAATATTTTAGGCATGTGATTCATGAGTCATGGCACCCATGCAAATTATTTTTTCGCATACAAATTATTATTGACCATAATTCACAATTCATAAAGAAATAATGCTCGAGACATATGACCTCTATTTTATCCCAAATCAATCGGGATAGGAAAGCTCCAAATTTTTTGCTACAGTTGTACCTATAATTTTCCCTCAAAACTATGCTAAATAATGAATTAAAATGTGTTTTTGAGTATTTTGGTGTTCATTAGATATATTTTGGAAAAAAAAAATCCTAAATTATGAACTCTAACCCCTAAATTGTTTTTCGTATGTCCCTAATCCCTAAATTCTAAATTCTAAATCTAAGCTTCTTTATGTTGGCCAGAAAGCCCCCTCCCAACAGTCACTTTGTGATTTCTAGGCCAGTTTTAAACTCGAGATGGTCACCCTATGCACACCAATTTAGTCATGAGTCAAAGTCTAGTACGTAAGTAAGATTGGGCTGAGGCCCAGAATAGATCTCTTAATGCATCCTAGAAAGCAAGTCCATGCCATCAGTCCTTGGCTCATGGAATCCAGGACCTCAGGGAATTACGTCCCACCGATTCAAACACCCAACCTTAGGGATATAACCACTAGGCTAATGTCAAATTGTTTCTAAAATCTAAACCATAAATCCTAAACTCTAAACCCTAAAATCTAAATCTTAGCCATTAACTTCTAACTTCTAAACTCTAATATGCCATTTTCAAAAAAAAAAAAAGGGGAGAATTATAACTACAATTTGAGTTAGTGGCAAAATCTAGAATAAAAAAACAAATCAATGAAGCCCCCTCTATATCTCCATTATGAAGCTCAATGAAAAATTATATTTATATTTTGATTGTTTAGTAAATCCGACGATATATTTTTTGTTCGAAACAAAAATTAAATTAAACATGAGAAGTGCATGACAATTCTCGATTGTTAGAATAAATTACCAAAAATATTACATACATTTTTCATATTAAATTTGATTTTTGTTTCGAAAAAAAAATAAATTAAAACTCTCTTTTTGTGCAAAGCATTGTTATACATATTTGTTTTTCCTTGCAGCCAATAAAGATAATGGCAGGAAAAAAGAAGCAACCGGTACCACAGACTTCATTTTCTGGGTTCAGTGGCAAAATATCTCCAACTGGATAGTCTGGATTGTATCACGTGGATTAATAAAACAGGACCAGGAAATAGAAGAACAAAGAAGCAACTGGCACATTAATGGATAATACACGTTGCAATCTGACACCCATCCAAATTGTTAGATGTTGGCATACAAATTATTATTGTAAGACGAATGGGTATCTTTCTTTCTTGAATGAGACACCAATATGACTTGAGTGGCTAAAACTATAATTAACATAAAGCATTGTGCTAGACATTCCATTGTCAAGGATTGTGGCAAGGGTACATGTGAGTATTCCAGTTATTTTTTTTTTATAAAAATCAAATATTAAAAAAATCACCTTTCTCATAAAATCTAAAAAGGATTCTCAATCTCATATTTACCCTCTCCTCTCCACCCCTCCATCTCGTTGTCTCTATCCTCTCCATCCCTCCACTCTTTTTCTCTCTATCCTCTCCGCCCAATGACGAATCTAAAAAATAGTATTTCCTTGTTAGGGTGTGTATTTCCTTGTTCATTTCTCGAATTTGAGTTAAACACTTCCTAAAGATTTTTTAAGTTGATCAAGAATACGTATTAGGACTTTACTTCAATACGTATACACACTTCCTAGAGATTGTAGAAAATTTGATTATTTGTCTTCTTATATCAAGGTTGTTCCATTGTTTTAGAGTAGTACAGACTATTATTGCATTGTTTTTTTGAGTATTACAGATTGTTATTACATTATTTTTATGTATTTCAGATTATTATTAAATTATTTTTCAGTGTCCCAGATTATTATTACATAAAAACAATGTAATGATATCAACAATAATTTCATTGTTTTAGTATGTAATTCTAAAATAATGTTTTTGAAATCCCATACCAGATAGTTATTCCATTGCTTTGTATGCAATTACTTTATTTTTAATGTTTTAAAATAAAACAATGAGATTAATCATGCTATACTTGTAATTACATTGTTTTCAAAAACAATATAATTACAAAAAGAACACATGACACAATGGATTGTGTAATACAATTGGTCAATTATAGTTGTTTATCAACAATATATATGTTAAAATTTCAAATTTCAATATTTTATAAATACACAACGAGATTTCTCATGCTATAAAAGTAATTACATTATTTTCGAAAACAATATAATTTCTGTAAGAATATAAAAAATAAGAATTTATACTTCTTTAAAATGTGAATTTATTCTAAATTTCACATTATAAGACCTAATTTCAATGTTTCAATAAATTTTATTACTATTTGAAGAACAATGTATTTCCATTGTTTTTTTGAGTATTACAAATTGTTATTGTATGGTATTTTAGTTTTCCAAACTGTTACTACATATTATATTATTTTTCAGTATTCCTAATTATTATTACATTGTTTTAAAAACCAATGTACTTAAGAACAACCAAGTAAAACATATTAACAATGAGTCTTGTTGGAAAAAGTTTTATATGCTGAATCTGAATCTGAATATGTCATTTTTTTTTCTCGAAATCTAACATGTATTTCGAGAGATAAAACATTTTCAAGAGTCACATTGTGCTTAAATGGAAAATAATGTCATCATTTTTATTTTTTTGGTACTGAGAACAACTCAATAAGCGTGCCCTTTTTGGACAGTCTATTAGGCCCAAACTCGGGCACGCGTAAATCCACGACATGTTAGGTAGACTGAGACCCAGCTCAAACCACTTGGAATTAGTGGCGCTAGCTTATTAAAAACTCGGGTTGGGTTAGGCATGCACAAACCACTTGGAAATAATGACGTCAGCTTTAAATTGAACTCCCGACCTCGTGCGAGATATTTTACATCCTAAAGCTTGAGAGAGAATCAATTGAACTTTCGCCTAGTGGTTAAAAAAGTTTCTATCACTCTAAGATGCTAATTAGCCGTACCATGTTAAAAACATTATTTAACATACCTTAGTTTGATGGTTCTAGCATGCACGCAACTCCATCTATCGTCGCCTGTTAAAACACCATGCACAGATGGTCCTAGCACGTGACTCCATCTTTCATCTATAAATACCATTAGAGTGTGTGCTTACTTCCCAGGCATCACTGAAGACACTGCCATAAAGAAAAATACTTTACCTTTTACAATGAGTACTCCATCTCTTCTAAACATGTCCATTGCTTCCATGTTGTTGGTCTTGGTGTTCTGTGCAGCCCAAGGCCAATCCCGTATCTTGAATGATGCCTTCACCGTTACTTTCCAGAAGTTGTTTTCTGAAACTCGAGGTCTGCTCTCGACCTTGAACGATGACTCCTCCATTGCTGAAAAGTTTGAGCAATGGATGGCCAAGTACGGTCGCTCTTACAGGAGCATTAATGAGAGGGTGAACCGATTCTATATATTCAAGGACAACTACGAGTACATCGAAAACTTCAACAATGCCGAGAACAAGACTTACAAGTTGGGTATCAATGAATTTGCAGACTTAACTCATGATGAATTTTTGGCCATATATGCCAATAATGAGAACATCCCAGCCATCTCTAGCCCATTGAAAATAACCTCTAGGTACCAAAGCCGGCGAAGCCTTGCGGCTGTTCCATCAAGCATAAATTGGGTGGAAAAAGGAGCAGTAACCCCCATAAAGAACCAAGCTTCATGTGGTAAGAAACTAAATTTCCTGTCAAGTTGAGCTTGACGTTGCTAACTTCCTTATTTAAACTAATAAGAAATTATTAACTGCAAATCTTACTATATTATTAACTGAATTTGAATTGGTTTGTTACAGGATCTTGCTGGATATTTTCGGCAGTTGCAGCCACAGAAGGGATTGTACAGATCAAAACTAGGGAATTAAAGTCTCTATCAGAGCAACAAGTACTTGATTGTAACGGCGTGCGTAACGGCTGCAGTGGTGGATGGATGACTGAAGCATTTAATTACATTGTACAAAACGAAGGCATCGCAAATGATACAATTTACCCATACCAGGGGAAAAGCTTAACTTGTAACCCAACCTTGGCCTCAGAAATCGCTGCCCAAATTAGTAGTTATGAAGAATTGCCTCCCAACAACGAGACAGCGCTACAGGAGGCCGTAGCTCAACAACCTGTCTCAATTGTCATTGATAGTACAGGAGACGGCTTTCAGTTCTACAAAAGCGGGGTTTACACTGGAGATTGTGGCACTACAACGGCCCATGCTGTTACCGCAGTTGGATATGGTACTAGTGAGGATGGGATTAAGTATTGGCTGCTAAAAAATTCGTGGGGCACGACTTGGGGTGAAGACGGATACATGAGGATTCAGAGGGATGTATCAGATCCTCGAGGTCTTTGCGGAATTGCCCAAAAGTCTTCCTATCCTGTTTCTGAGAAACAAAATCAAGCAGAAGATGAATAGGTAGCTCCTAGTCCTTGAGCTTCCTTCCTACTATCTGAAGTATTAGTCAAGCAGTTGAATAAGCAGCTCATTGAGATTGAGCTTCCTTTCCTACAATAAGCTTGTTATGTATTTTTAATTGGCTGTGAAAACGCCATAATTATGTTGTTGCTTGTATCATAAGTTGCTTGTATCATAAGCTGAATAAAATATGATATATTTTATAATAACGATACTACTACTACTAATACACAGAGATTAGCAGATGGTTCAGACATTTTACCAGCTGGCCAAGATAACCCACAAACCAAGCTTAACCATCAGTCATTTTTATCCGGTGATTAAAAACTAAATCGACCAAAGTTAGAGTGTAGTTTGAAAATAATATGGTAAAGCTCACCTTTTAAGATTCAGTAAAGTATTTGTGGGCTTTCGGTATAGTTTGTGTTGACGCTCCTCAAATGGGAGGAAGAAAGCTCCGCGCTCTTTAACCTTCTTAGTTTTAGGCTGTTAAACATTCTAATCTGGTCAGCTACAATAATGTTATACATTTCCAGGACCAAGTGCAAATGCTGTGAATCTTTTAGGCTTGACATGACACACTTCTTACACTACCAGATGCAAATTATTGACGAAGCTAGAAAGACTTCATAGTAAATCTAAATCAGTGGATAAAATGGGTTGAAAGAAGGAAAAATTCCTGATATTATCACTCGTCTCATCAGTGGCCTTAACACGCTTAAGCAAGAAGTTGCATTCATCAACAGCTTTTTGTGTGTATAAATCTACACTATTTTATTGTCAGGCTAAGCTTTGTATGGCAGATGACAAGCCTTACAACATCAAGCTCGACAAGCCTAGCAGCTCCAAAGCATATCTGCGCGCCATATCACATTCAATCTTTAGGTTTCGTATGAATAGAAGTGCTAGTCATTTCAGTAACTAGTATTCCAGTTGCTGAGGTGTACGGAAATCATTTAAAGTGCAAATGCATGTGGACTTTAATTTTGGTCCATACACCTCATCAACTGAGATGATTAGGATCCCAGTTGTTGGAACGAATATCTTTTGGGAATAATTCAGGCACTTCTGCTTGTGAGCTCTTTCTGGGGAATAATTCTGTTTGGAGAGTACCGGAGATCATCAAGACAAACATATATATTTCTTGTCAGTATGCTTTCTATATTTATTATTGTCGTTGGCGTTCTCATTGCCTCAACTGGGCATCGAAAATGAGCAAGTGATTCCAAGATTCTTGATCTGGACTATCATAAAACATTTCGTATGGGAAAAGAACTTGATGAGGAACTTGGGAAAGCCATAGCTGGAGCTGGCCGGTAAATTAAGTCTATCACCCAAATCCCTAACTTTTCCCTGAGAGTCACAGTTCCAAAACTCTATCATCTCCAAAAAAGTTATTTTTTCATCGAAATTGAAAAAATTAATGAGAATTGCATGTGGTGTTTGAGAAGAACCTCTGGATAGTGAGAGAAGAAGACGCAGTTATAGTGGTAGTTTTAGAGAGCTTCGTGGAGGAGGATCCGTTCCATTCTTCGAGTACAATTAGTGACGGAAGCTCCTCCACTTCTTTCATGGTGGATTTAGTTTGATCGCTTCGCTCCTGGACTCGCCGTCTTCCAACGACGTCCAGGATCTTGTACTTGTTGCACACTTGTGAGAGTCAACCCACCCCATGAAGAATCGGTAGAGCCGATCGTTTGGTTGTAATGAGAACGGTAGAGAGAGGAGATTGAATTGTGGGTTAAAAATGTGTATAAACTTAACATTATTATTTATAATATTGGATAAAATAAGGGTACTTTTGTCTTTTCAGTATAAATTTGTAAGTAAACTTATAAATATTTTGATGTAAGTTTATATTGTCCAAAAAGTGGTGTAGAGAAAGTAGATTAATGGTATGTAAATGAAATTTTCTATATATCTTTTTTTGTAGCATGAAACCCAAGTTATGAAGTGATGAGGGCTGGATTCAATCTAATATTCGGTTTGTGTCTTGGGCTTGCTGGGCTATCTCAAGCTCCACAAGTTCAACGAAACGAATCGTTTCATATATACAAAGCAAGCCTTTCTAAGATATTTCAAATTCAATGTATTTTTTTATTCTAAAGATCATATACTCATATCACATGACCGTTACTTTACAAACATTATATTTATGTACAGTTGAGCCGTCGGCTCCTTAAGCAATGAAGCACTCATTGCTCATCTTTCTTATCTCTCTCTGAACTCTTCTTCTTATATTCTCAATCCTTATCTTGTTCTTGGTATCTTCACAATCCATATCTTGTTCTTTGGAGGCAGGTTGGATCTTCTTGTGATCCCACCACCATGCCATACACAAATACAACTACTCAACAGACCACTCCATTGCCATATTTACCTACCTCCTTTACATTCACTCAAAATCCACCATTGTTGCCCACACCACCAATTTTTTCAACCATCCCAAAAGCAACACATTTCCACACCAACTCCAAATCAAAATATTTTTTTAAACCCCTACAATTTTCAAAACAGTGATTTTCCCATAAAACATAATCATATCTTTGGAATTGACTGGGATTTATTACCATGTGTGGAGCAGAATATGTTGAATGCACTGGAAGCTAGGGGCAAGTCAGGCTTTCTAGATGGATCTCTGGTAATTCCTCATCCTCTGGAGTCTTGATGCTACCCATCGAAAATTTCGGAGTGTTTTGGATGAAAGTTTCTGGTCTTACTGCATTAAAACTGCTGTATACCGAATTGACAGACTACGACAAACTAGGGATTTGGACAAATATTCACCCTATCAGATTCTCTACAAACAGAATTTTGATTATAATGAATTTAAAGCATTTGGATTCTTCTGCATAGCAAAAAATTTTTGTTTTTGTGGACCCGAATCAATTGGGATAGGGAAGCTTCAATTTTTTGCTTCAATTGTAGCTACAATTCTCCCTTAAATCATGAATTAAAATTGTTTTTGAGTATTTAGATGTTCATTAATGTTGAAATACAATAGATTTAAAAAAAAATTAAAATCCTATTCTATAAGCTCTAATCCCAATTTTTTTTGGTAAGTCCTTAGCCCCCTAAATCCTAAATCTCAAACCCTAAATTCTAAAATCTATTTTTTTTGTGACTAGCTAGGAAGGCCCCCTCCCAACAACCACTTTGTGACTCTTGTGTCAGTTTTAAACTCATGATGGTCACCCCATGCGCACAACGGGTCATCAATTTAGTATTGAGTCGAAGTCTAGTGTGTTAGTAAGATTGGGCCAGGCTCAGAATTTGTCTCTTATCGCATCCAGGAAGCAAGCCCGTGCATCAGCGCACGAAATCCTGGACCCCAGGAAATTGCGTCCCATCGATTCAGACACCTGACCTGAGGGATATAAGCACTGACTAATGCCAAGTTTTTTTCTAAAATCTAAATTATAAACTCTAAACCTTAATGTGGCATTTGGTTGGTGTTTTGAAGGGGGAATGAGGGTGGGATTATATATTCTCTTATTTGATTGAGTTTTGGAGGTGGAATCTCAAACTCATTCCATCCTCTATTCTCCCTTTATGAAGAATAGCCAAGCTCATCAAAATGGTGTGAATGACTATTCTTCACAAGAGAGAATGAGTTTTGATGTGTAAAAAACTCTTTTACTCTTGTTATAAAATATTGTTTTATTTTTTAAAAAGAAAAAAATGGTAATATGAAAATTGTACTATTAGTATTCTTACACTCATGCTCACGCTTTATTTTATACCAAACATGACCATGCTCATTTCATACTCATCTCACACTCACCTCACACTCATCTCCTCCTCATCTCACACTCACCTTACACTCATCTCCTTCTCATCTCACACAATTATATATATATATATTCCTCTCAGCTTCAATTCCAAATCGCCACTCAATTCAAAATTACTCTGATCTCTAATCAGAGCAAGAAAGATAGTAAACCGCTCTACTCAAGACTCTGCTAGAATAAAGATAAATATAATTCACAAAGCCACATAAACACTAACAATGCAGTATATCGAGCATATTAATGTGGTTCAAATTTATGGCTTTCCATAACAACAGTAAAACCATAATTTACGAGGACCAGAGATCGGCAAAAATCAAAGAAAGAGAAGTTGCATAAAAATTGTCAAGGATAATGCCTGCTCTTGTTCCACTTCCTAAGTTCCACCCATATCCCCTTACCATCAACGTTGTGTTGTGCCTGAATTTTTTCTTTCCCTCACATGGCTGAAAGCCCTTTGCCAGAGTAAAAGTAAGTTTACCACAAAAATTCTTAATAAAAGGAGTCTCCTCCTAGCCCTCTGTGCTCCTTCTATACACCCATCAACTTCAATTATGTCCTTACTGTTCTATTTTTACGAGGGGGATTCGTCTTCCTTCCTTTCTTTGGTAAACAGGTTTTCACAAAATTTTCAATATAAAGGGAGTCATAAGACTTGCCAATTGGAATTCTCCTCGTAAGTGAAAAGCATTTCCAAGTCAGATGGCACTAGCAATTCACCATTTTCCCTTAATCCTAAGACTGCCCTTGGTTCAATGTTGCCAAAGTAACATTGTACCTCTCCTAAACCAGCATTGACTTGTTTAGTCCAAGACACTGCAAAACCATATTCTTTCATTGTCCATAGGAATAAACATATGCTATCATTGTGTTCTTCCCTATAAAATCACACAATAGAAAGTGATTCTATGATAACTACCATAGACCATTTTGGTGAGCTTAGCTATTCTCCATAAAGGGAGAATAGAGGGTGGAATAAGTTTGAAATGAGGGTGGGATTGGATATTCTCTTGTTTGGTTGAGTTTTAGAGGTGGAATCTCAAACTTATTCCACCCTCTATTCTCCCTTTGTAATTGTGAGAATGACTATTCTCCACAAAAGAGAATGAGTTTTGATGTGTAAAAGATTTTTTACTCTTGTCATAAAATATTGTTTTATTTTTTAAAAAGAAAAAAATGGTAGTATGAAAATTGTACTATTAATATTCTTACACTCATGCTCACACTTTATTTTATACCAAACATGACCATGCTTATTTCATACTTATCTCACACTCACATCACACTCATCTCATGTTCATCTCACACAATTATAAACCAAATACTCCATAATATTTAAACCTCAAACACTATTTCTTAACTCCTAAACTCTAATATGACATTTTCAAACCAAAAAAGGGGAGAATTAACTCCTAATCGTTCAATTAGAAAGGTTATATAGGTTACAATTAGATAAGATAAATATGGTAATAAATAAAATGATTTATTCTCTTTTAATTTAAAATAACGTCAACAAATACCTATTTATCATGTCACATAGATTTGGGGTATATATGATGAGAATCATATTTTGGGGTACGTTACTCTTTCAAAAAGATACACGTACAAAGCAGTACATGAATGTAATATAGCAAAGGTGAGTAAATGGTTACTTAAATAATACTTCCAAATACGCCTTTAATAAAATTATCGAAGAATGGGTATATTTCTTTCTTGAATGGGACACCAATTTGAGTTGAGTGGCAAAATCTAGAATAAAAACAAAAATCAATCCACAAATTCAAAAAGAAGAAACAAAAAATCCTTGCAAATTATTGACAATATATGGACATACATGTTCCCAGCACATCGACAATACATGGTGACGATGACACCCATGCAAATTATTGATGATGGCATCCAAATTATTATTGATCATTATTGTTCGATGGATGGGCATCTTTCTTTCTAGAATGATGATGGCATACAGATTATTATTGGTCATTAATGGACAACATGTGATGCCATCTGACACCCATGCAAATTATTGACGATGGCATACAAATTATTGAGGATGTAGTTAAGAACGACCAAGCTATAGAACATATCAATAATAGGTATTCTTGGAAAGTGTTTTACATATTGAATTCGAATATGTAATTTTTTTCAAAATATAATATATATTTTAAGAAATAAAATATTTTGAAGTTTCGTTTAACGAAATAAAAAGTAAGAAAAAAAATTGTGATTAGGTTTCGTGTGAGTGCTTTATGGTCTAGAAATCTGAGTTGTTTTCCTTTTAAAAATTTTCCATGCCATCCTGCCTAATCAATTTGCCACATAGATTATGTATCATAATGGATGCACCATTATTAATACATAGCCCTGCTGAAAAAAGAGTGTTACATCTTTTGCTAGACCTTTTATTGTCAAGGATTGTCTAGCCACAAATTAAAAAGAACGTTGCATAGTGCTTAAATGGAAAAAATTGTCATCATTTTTCTTTTCTTTTCTTTTTTTTTAATTGAGAACAACCCATCAGGTATGTCTTTTTTGGATGGCCCACTACGTCTAAACCCGGGCCAGACTAAGCACGCACAAACCTATGACAAGTTAGTTTCTCCGAGAGCAAGCGCAACTCACTTTGAAATAGTGACGCCAACTTAGAAACTTGGAGGGGACTAGGCATGTGCAACCACTTAGAAATAATGCCGCCAACTTGAAATCGAATTCCCGACCTTGGGGCAAGATTGTCTATACTATGCCGTCATAAGTCTTGACAGATAACCAGTTACACTATCGCCAAGTGGTTAAAAATTTGTCATCACTCTAACATGTTATCCCTACAGTGTTAAAGTGATAGATTTAACAGACCTTAGTTTGATGGTCCTAGCATGCTCCCAACTCCATCTATCGTGGCATGTTAAACACCACATTGGTCCTAGCACGTAACTCCATGCATCTTTCATCTATAAATACCAATAGAGGGTCTGCTTACTTCCCAGGCATCACTAAAGACACTGCCACGAAGAAAAATACTATACCTTTTACAATGAGTCCATCTCTTCTAAACAAGTCCATCGCTTCCATGTTGCTGGTCTTGGTGTTTTGTGCAGCCCAAGGCCAATCCGGAATCTTGGATGATGCCTTCACGGTTGCTTTCGATAAGGTGTTTTCTGAAACTCGAGGCCTGTTCGCGGCCTTGAAGGATGACTCCTCCATTGCTGAAAAGTTTGAGCAATGGATGGCCAAACACGGTCGCTCTTACAACAGCATTACTGAGAGGGTGAACCGATTCTACATATTCAAGGACAACTATGAGTACATTGAAAACTTCAACAAGGCTAAGAACAAGACTTTCAAGTTAGGCATCAATGCATTTTCAGATTTAACTAATGATGAGTTTTTGGCCATGTATGCCGGCAGTAATTTGAACATCCCAGCTATCTCTAGCCCATTGAATACAACCTCTAGGTACCAAAACCGGCGAAGCCTTGCCGATGTTCCATCAAGCATAAATTGGGTAGAAAAAGGAGCTGTGACCCCCATAAAGAACCAAGGTTCATGTGGTAAGAAAACCATCACACATATCTACCACTAAATTTCCTTTCCATTTGAGCTCGACGTTGCTAACTTCCTTCTTTAAACTAATAAGAAACTAATTTAAGTTTTGAGTTTTAGCTTCAAATCTTACTATATTATTTATTATTTACTGAATATTTGAATTTGTTTGTTACAGGATCTTGTTGGACATTTTCGGTAATTGCAGCCACAGAAGGGATTGTACAGATCAAAACTGGGGAATTGTTGACTCTATCAGAGCAACAAATATTGGATTGTAACTTTGAGTATTACGGCTGCCATGGTGGTTCGATTATTGCAGCATATGATTACATTGTACGAAACAAAGGCATCGCAAATGGTACAACGTACCCATACGAGGGAAAAAAATTAACTTGTAACACTGCCTTGGCCTCGGAAATTACTGCCCAAATTAGTAATTTTGAAATATTGCATGCTAACGACGAGGGAGCATTACTAGAGGCTGTAGCTCAACAACCTGTCTCAGTTGTCATTGATACTAGAGGAAGAACCTTTCAACACTACCATAGCGGGGTTTACACTGCACCTTGTGGCACTTTACCGAACCATGCTATTACCGCAGTTGGGTATGGTACTAGTGAGGATGGCATTAAGTACTGGCTGCTAAAAAATTCGTGGGCCACGACTTGGGGTGAAGACGGGTACATGAGGATTAAGAGAGACGATTCAAATTCTTACGGTCATTGCGGCATTGCCATGCATTCTATCTACCCTGTTTTCTAAGAAACAAGATCAAACAGAAGATGAATAGGTAGCTCCTTGAGCTTGCTTTCCTACCATCTGAAGTACTAGTCAAGCAGTTGAATAAGTAGCTCATTGAGCTTCCTACCTACAATAAGCTTGTTATGTATTTTTGGCTGTGAAAATGCCAGAATTATGTTGTTGCTTGTATCATAAGTTGCTTGTATCACAAGTTGCTTTCATCATACGTTGAATAAAATATGCATATGGTTCAGGCATTTTATCTGGCTAAGAGCAACTCCAACAATATTATGTAAAATGAGTTTTTAAATGTGTACTATACATACTTTAAAAATATACAAACTCACCCTCTAATCTCCTCTTTGGATTTATATATTTGGAAACTCATTTGAGAAAATGCAAATTTACATGTGCGTTCTTCACCATCATCATTCTCAAAGCATTCAGTCATTTCTCTAGTAAAACCATCATCATTCTGAAATTTACACCTCACTCAACTTCAATCCACAATTCTTGTGAATTAGCACATAAAACCAAACGCGAGGACTCTAGAATTGCACGAACTGCCAGGTTTTTACGACAAATTACTATTTTAATCAAATTCTGTCGTTGGCATCAGCGTGAAAACTGACCCGTGCATCAAGTGCTGGCACTGGTATGGTTTTCAACCTCGATATAGTTAAAGAAAATATTGGTAGAGTGCTCCGGCTAGAATCCATTGATGAATCTGAAAAATCATGGACATGGTGATCTTCAACACCTGGCACTGGTGGACACACACTGAAAAATATTAGCCGTACATTAGGAGGGATTTTGGAATTAGGGTTTGTAAGTGAATAGGAGATTATTTATCCTGGGTCGGGTTTCTAATTTCTATATCATAATGAGCCTCAACGTCTGCTTTTAAGAGTCAACAAAGTATTTGTAGGCTTTGGATAAATTTCGGGCCGAGGCTCCTCAATTGAGAGAAGGAGGCTCCGCATTGGGCTTTCAGTTACAAGAACCATGCATGAACCTTTTTAGTTTCAGGCTAGCTGTTCAACATATGCATCAAAATAATGTGTTAAATCGTAATGGAAGGGGAGTGTGCTTGTAAATATTTCTAGTCATAGATTGGCACCTTGCTAGGGGTTACCTTTTAAGTCATGAAATCCCTTTCTTTTTTGAAAAAAAAAAAATCGATTAGATAGTGAGATTTAGAAATCAATTAATTAGTCATACGGTAATATTACTCAAATTTGGTGTTCTTAATTTATAATTGCTTAGATTCTTTAATTAACTAAAAAAAATGAAGCAGTATTACTATTGGATGCAAATCTAAATCAATTTAAAAAGTGTATGCAAAAGCTGCATTGAGTAACGATACTTAGGACATTAAATAGGAAATAATGAACTCTCCCGATATTTACAGTGGACCCCGCTGTAATTTCACTTTAGGCTCAATAATTTTTTGAAAATAATTATATATGTGTTTTGATCGTGTTTATGAATCTAACTATATTTTTTCGTGCCGAACAAAAAATAATTTGAAAATTAATAAGACACATAATATTTCGAGTATATTCACCAGTTCAAAATTTTCATTTTTTTTTTCGCGTTGAATTTAATTTTTGTTTAGAAAAAAAATATATCATTGAATTCGTAAACACGATCAAAACACCTTCATTTTTTATATTTTTTCAAAACACCTTCATAATATAATGCGTTCTCCACACCAACCATGAGGTGCTTGCTTGCTTTCTTTCTTTGTTGGTAACATAAATTAGTAATCTATGAAGACTACGATGCATGATCAAAATATAAATAAAAATATCCATCACCATTCACGTATTTGTTATGATGATCATTAATTTAATCAACTTCATTAGTAATGCGCGAAGTTGGATTAAAATAAAGGAAAGAAAATCGGGGCATGCAAGAGAGAGGAGATTTACTAATCCAGTCATCCAATTCTCTTGCCACCGACACCTCTACAATACAAATGAGTTGACTTTAATTTTCTTTCGGACCGAATAATATTATTAAAGTAGGTAAAAAATTATTTATTCCCAACCCCAACTCCAATATCCATAAATTAATGGCTACATAATTTTGATGAAGTGGGTGGAGTCTAGTGGCTTACAGTGTGAGTTCCCACAATATCACTTTCCATACATTCATTCATAATTTGTTGATTAATATATCAATCAATTAGGAACCCACTTTCTGATCAATTGGTGACTTCTATCATACTCAGACATAACTTGTCCATTAACGTCTATTGTTATAAAAAACAAAAAAATGTTGACCAATCAATCAGACAGGGTGTCTAGGGCTTGTTTTTGTCAACATTATCGATCCCCTTAATTAATTTTTTGAGTAATTTTGGTTAAGATGTGAAATGATAGCACATGATGATGATTAGTATGGCTTGTGAAATGCGGAACAATGGAATGTCAAAACAACTTAACACAAAGAACCCCCACTTGCATACAAAAAAAGTCAAAAACACTACTTTAAATCATCATCACTTGGAAAAATAGACATCTAATCATTCAAGATTTCCCAGCTCAATCAAACAGATACTACAAAAGAAACCACTTGTTATTTCCCACTAAACCATGTGAAACCAACCCACCAAGCTAGCACCACTACCAGCCCTCTTCTTTCTCTTTCTATACATACAACCACACCCATCATCTCATCACGCCATCTTTGTCTCAATTTGATTAAAATCCAAAGATGGGTTTTGTGTATTTACTCTGTGTTTGTCTCTTGCTGTTGTTTCAACAATCATTGGCAGGACAGCAGTACAACAATGTGAGCAGAGCATTGAAAGGGAAGAAGCAATTGAGTGGGTGTAATTTGTTTCAAGGCAAATGGGTTTTTAATGCTTCATATCCTCTCTATGATTCCTCTGCTTGTCCCTTCATAGCTGATGAATTTGATTGCAAAAAGTATGGTAGACCAGATAAGCAGTATCTCAAGTATGCTTGGAAGCCAGACTCCTGTGACTTACCCAGGTAATTAGATTTAGTTTAATTTCTATGAAGTTTATGTTGGACGAGAAAAGTTTAGATTTTGTTAATTAATAGGTTTATATGGTGTAGATTTGATGGGCGGAGATTATTGACATTGTGGAGAGGGAAGAAGATAATGTTTGTGGGTGACTCAGTGAGTCTGAATATGTTTGAATCACTATCATGTATTATTCACGCGTCCGTGCCAAGTGCAAATACGAGCGTTGCCACGAGGGACTCACTGTCTTCCGTGTCCTTTAAGGTGCGTCTGGTTCTTGACTATATAAAAAAAGGTAAACAATACTTGTGCGCCATGGCTGAGGCTGAGATCGGGGGGACAAATAAGACATACGCTGAACTTCTTTCACATAATAATATGTGGGGAGAGGGTTTGAAAATCTGACAAAGAAAGAACATGAAAATAGTTCCAAAAATTTGTTTTTGACTTTATTCTAGTGCATGTTTGTCTGCTTTTTATGATTGTCATTCCTTTAGTTTTTTTATAATGTTTTCACAAACTTTTGGCTTATGGTTTGTTTAAAGAATCTGTGTACTTTATGCAGGACTACGGAGTGTCTATTTTCTTGTATAGAACACCATATTTGGTTGATATAGTTACAGAAAATGGCAGTAGAGTGCTCCGGCTAAACTCCATTGAAGCTGGAAAATCATGGAAAGACATGGACGTGTTGATCTTTAACTCCTGGCACTGGTGGCCACACACCGGAAAATCTCAGCCGTACGTTACTTTCATCATGAATTATATCATGCCTTTACTGAACCGAGAAGGAAAATGGTTCCTAATGAACCTGTATTGTGTTGCAGATGGGACTACATTAGAGATGGAAGTGGGCTTTATAAAGATATGGACCGCTTGGTTGCATTTCAGAAAGGCTTGACAACATGGGCTAAATGGGTTGATCTCAATGTTGATCCTGCTAAAACAAAAGTTTTCTTCCAGGGGATTTCTCCTACCCATTATCAGTATGTCAAAAACCTCACTACCCACAAAATCATTTCAAAACAATAACTCATTTTCAGGATTAGTCTGTCAAATACTAAAGAGGGTTTCTTGAAACAGAGGGAAGGACTGGAATCAACCAAAGAAGAGCTGCGGCGGCGAATTGCAGCCACTATCAGGGTCTACTTATCCGGGAGGAGCACCACCTGCAGCTGCAGTGGTGAACAGGGTGTTGAGTTTAATTAAGAAACCAGTTTATCTACTTGACATAACAACACTCTCACAACTAAGAAAAGATGCACACCCTTCTACTTACGGTAATGACCCTTCAAGCAATGACTGCAGCCATTGGTGCCTTCCTGGACTGCCTGACACTTGGAACCAGCTTCTATATGCAGCTATTGTCATGTGAAGGTCAATACTAAGCAAGAGCTTATAGTTTTTCATATATGTTTTCTTTATACATTTATGAAGGGACAAAGGTCTCTCATTAATTCACTTCCGGTAGATGATAACAAGGGGGGTAAATCAATTGTAAAGTGATTGATTTCATTGACCAAGGCAATAACAAATAGATAGGATGGTGACATGGATGATGCAAATGTATCTTCATGTGATCATGCAATGCAAGTTTCTTCTCGAAGTGATTTACTCCATTAAACACGACTTCTGGAGCATAATGAGAAACTTAATAATTTTGGTCAAGAATAACAGCGTTGTTTCTAGAATAAAGTTCAGGCATACAGACAACATGACAGCAGAAAAACTCACAAACTAGAAAGACAGCAGGATAAAGCATTGTCAGGAATAGGTTGTTACGTTGTTGAAATCATTAAAACAAAGTAGTCATTTAAAGTAGCCAGATAACATAAGATACCAAAAATCCAAGATAAAACAGAAACCTTTAGTTACAAACTGGGTGATTAGATGTGAAATCTAACCTTAGATAACATGGATGAGGCAGTGGAGCACTAGTAGCCAACATATACTGCAGTATTCACTATGTAACAATCATCATTCTTATCTCCCATTTCTTCGACATGCACGCCACTGGAGCAAATTAATCCTCCATCCACAACTTCGACGTCCAAAATTTTTCCACTGCAGTTATTCTTATTGTTACTTCTAAGGAAACAGATAACAAAACCATAACAAAGCAATACAACAATCAAGATAAGGACTAACGATAAAAAAGAACCTTGATTCAAGAGGCATTCATGAACGGGAGATTAAGCTGGTGTTAATTGAAGGACTAACGGAACAACCTCTAGCCTCCAAGTGAACAATTAACACCCACACCCTTCCCCCCACGTTTTATAAGGGAACTCACAAACTAGAAGATCAACAGGTTATGCATTGTGTTGATCGAACTTATGAACTAAAAATACATGACAAATGAAGCAACGAAGGGAAAACTTCCTTAATGAAAAGAGTAAGAATAAATAAGTAGACCATTCTGAAACTTCATGATTTTAGAATATAAACCCAATACCACTCCTGAAAATGTCCTCATTAAACAACATCAAACAAGTTCTACAGCTATGTAGTTCAATTTTCATTTGCTTACTAATGTCCTGCTACTGTGCTACAGAAGCAAAGAAAGATTTTGAATACAGTAAATATATAACCACAGTTTACTACAAATTCAGACATACTCAAGCCAGATGACAAATTTGTAGGGGCATTCACTTGTAAAAATTAACATGTTCTGGTGAGGACCACATGCGCTTGATAGATGAATTTCCACGATTCCATTTAGAATCCTACTATCAATACCAAGCAGTAAGGATATAAATGACAGTTAACATGAACCGAATTACCAAAATATCAATTTCCACAAGGAACTTGAAGACAGCTTTACATAAACCAATTTTTCTTTCTTTTGTTTCCAGCAGTAACTAAGAAAAGAGATGGATATCATTCATGAAACCATGACATAAAATGATGCAGAAACCTCCACAGATGTCAACTACTCAACACTTACTAAGGAAAGACAGACTTGACTCTCTCAATATCCAGGGATTGCTGAAGGGAATGAGGTACTCCTAGCTTGATTTGTAGCTTCATTTGTTCAAATGTGACACCAGGTATGGACCCTGCATTATTTTCAAACTATTAGAAAATTTTATCTTTTCTTCTTTGCTCAGAAATTGATAAAACCAATGAACAATTACACAACAAGGGCACCAAAAACCTGGTTCCCTACCATTGAAAATTCACTTCAAGCATACCTCAAGGTTACAGTTAAAACGGTTTCTCATCTCAATCAACATCTGTCCAAGCAAAACATAACCCTCTAAACTCATAATTTGTTAAACACAACCAGCAGTTCAATAATCCCAACCATTCGAGGTGGATGACCCCCCAAACAAAAGAACTTGTTTCGCCATTCCAAGACAGCATAAAATGTTCAAGCTTTCCGCATCGCAAAATAACCATGAGAACAAAAAGTTCAAGCACATAAACAACATAAGTTTTAAATTCATTGGTGCTACATCACACAACTAAGCATAAGGCAGAGAAGTGAGCACCTCTGCGAAATGCAGGAATTGAATTGGAGGAGATGGCATCCCGACATGCCCGCATTGCTGCAGCAGTAATATCTTGCCTATATCGCGCAAATATGCCAATAATTATCAAAGAGCAGTGTTTAAAACAAAACCAATCGAAGTACAGAGGAGTCAAATTAAATGAGCGAAATGGGCACATGATACAATACCCATGTTGATCGTAGCCGACACCCATCTCCACAAACAAAAGCTTCATTGGGAGGTCTGAACTGGTTTTGACAGTTGCGTCACTCTGCACCGTTTCCATGGCAGTTGTGGCCCGAAGTATAGGGCGGAGAAACTGAGGAGCTTGGATTGAAGATCGGTCCTTTAGAGGAAAATATGGGTTTGCTGAATACGGTGCGCAGTGATTCGTAGGATTTGAAGACGGGAGCTTTATAGAAGGGACGATTGGGAAATTTATGACTGAATTCACAGAGGCAGACATCAATCAATTTGAATGCTGCGGCCTTCACACTCGAGTCAGATTCTGGCCAACTCAGTACTCACCGATGATTTTTTTTTTTTTCTCTCTTCCAGTTTTTGTTCGATAAGAATGGGCTTCATGGGCTTTTGTGGTCCCGGAAGACTTGGATGAATGGCATGCAAGAAAACTCTTTTTTATTCCCGGCCCAGGCCTAAGGGCCAGATTTTGGACTCTTGAGGCCTTCTATTGCACATAGAGATAATTGAGGTGACAATACTTGGCCCATTAGTGGCATGCCCATCTTTTTCCCTAATCCCACTTAAAACCCATTAATATTTGAAAATCAGCTGAACCTTCTAGTTTGATGAGGGAAAAGTAGGAAGAGAGATTAGATCAACAAATCAATCTTAATGAGAGATAGCCTCAGCCATCGTGTATTCACATACATTATTATGTTTTATATCTTTACAACAAAAAAGGTAAGCACTTCTGAAGCTGAGGTTGCTACAGATTAACAGGTCGTAGACCTGCATACAAGTCTCTGATGTTGCTGATTCTGGCATTGTATATGGCAAGATCTGGCTTTCTCTCTCAGCTCCTGGAATGCCCTCATTGTTTCAACATCAAAACCTCCAGCAAACTGCCCATGAAATAGAAAAAAGCAAATGATTTCCACTCTTCATTTAATAGCACAATAAAATAGTCAATGTCCGAGTCCAAGCACATGATTTTCAGAATGGTTTTTACCTGATGCACCCGGAAAGCGAATCTAACCCCCTGGACAATCAGTTCCTCCTCTTCAGGACTACCCCCAACGCTTTCAAGTTCAGCGGATACTCTCTTCATATACTTCATTGCTAATTTCACTGATGCCAGCTTGATCTGCAACACAAAGAGATCAATAAGACATAAACATGACCAACAAAAAGAAAAGTTTTTAACAGTTAAGTAGCAATAGTAAATTCGTGCAAATTGAGTCGAAACTAACTTAAAAGATGCCACTAATGTCGCATTGTCACTCTGATTAACATTAGTTTAATCCAAACACAATACGTGATAGAAAACATAATATCACAAGCCAACAAAAATTATAGCTTAAATAATGCTTGCATAAAAGGTTACCCTGGGGAACCACAATTTTTTTTGTTCTTAGCCTCGGAAACATTTAAAGAGCCTCCCATTAAAAGGATAAAGAATCTTATCAAGTGAAAACGAAGTTAAGAAAGAAACAGACAAGAAGATACATGTAGTCTTCTGGGAGCTCACATGTGCTCTATATGCAGGCATGGGCCGCTTAAAAAAGAGCAAGATTTTAACTTTCTCTTTGTCCTTATGCAACCTACCCCGCTATTCAGTGAACAATAATTTAATCATACATTATATTTTAAACAAAGTTCCCCTGGCACAAGATCTAATTCTATAAACAATTCAAAATTTTATCAGTCCCATAAATCTAGTAAGTGGAAGCCATGGATCTTCATGATTATATCGGTACAGATCATGGACCAAACAGTATCCCTGTCAATCCCATTCCCGTGAGCACGTTATTGTTTTTATTATAACCAATGTTGAAACAGAAAATTCACCTGGTTTACAATCCCAGTGTCAAGCATCCAATCTGTAGGAATTTGGAAACCTTTGAATCTGTTAGTACCGGATTCCCTCAGACGTGAGAGGTTGTAGACTCCATGCTCCAATCTGTAAAATTCAAGAGAAAGGATGACGATAAGCCAATAAATTGAGTTAAAAGATCTAAATGTGACCACAATTTACTGCAAATAAAGTCCTTGTGTTGGAAACAGAGTATATTTGCATACTTTTCAAGCAAAGCCTGCATTTTTTTGAGAGCTGGACCACATTGCTGGCGAGGATCATCACGAATAGACAAAGCCTCAGATTCAAGCTTCTTGAAATCACAATAACCAAATGCAGCCTCGCGCAGGGCATCTGCCTTTTGCTCTGGCCATTCAAAATGCTTAAGCACTGCCCTTTCATCAACCTTATACAAAGGGACAAAGCCAATCTAAGTACCAATACTATTTGTTGCCAAAAATTATTCATAACAGTGCAAATAAAACTGGAATTAGAATATACCAAGTAAGAGAGCTCATCATCGAGCCACTTGACGAAAAGCACCACATCGTCAATGTTGGTGAAGGCTGCATTCTCAACCTCTTTGATCAGAAACCTTATAAAATCTCCTTGTGTTTCCACATCTGTTTTTATCTGTATAATCAGGATTAACACCAAAAATGAACTCAATCAAGGAAGCAAGGAGAACGATAGGCTGGTTCAATCAATGGTAAGGGTACGAAATGATAATGATATTGTCGGAATTGCCATTAAATTTTAATGTTTTGAAGAACGTCTTTTTTGTTTGAATAGAAAAGTTAGAATCTAGAGATTGTCCTATCTATCGAGCAAAAAAATAAAATCCAAGAAAAGGAGTAGGGGCAACAATAAAGGCACTCGACCTGTCAGTTGTCACTGACAAAAACCCACAGTGGCAAAACTGTAATTAGGGAAAATCGGTACTCACCGCAAGCAAGTGAGTCGACCGGTTCTCGATCTCCCCTATCATGTCGCGGGAGTTGAGCGTGGCAGGTACCAGCTCCGTCGTGCCGCTGCCGGAGTCCCTTCGAGAATCCCTCCGCATCAAGGAATGATAAAACTCCACAACCTCGGGCACCCTCCTCACCTTCGCTAGCCCGCCTTTTATTCCCTTTAGCGGAGGTGGAGGAGGCGGTGGAGGCGCAGTTCTAACAGGGGGCGGAGGTGGTGGAGGCATTGATTTCATCGCCGGTGGAAGTGGAGGTGGAGGTGGAGGTTGTGGAATCGATGGACAAGAACCGTCAGATGATGTTGGGGATGACGGTGAGGACGAGGACGACGGCCTTGGTGGTGGTTTGGGAACTCTTGCAACCCTAGATCTCTGATTAATAAGAGTAGACTCAGCGAGTTCCTCCGAGTTACACCTGGAGTGCCTTGGTCTCTCACTTTCGGCCTCCTCTCTCCTTAAATCCACAATATCCGCCCTGTGATTTTCTTGGTTAGTATTAACAGTAATTTGGCTACACCTGTTTGATTTCTTCAGGTTTCTTATAATATTCGATTTTACGGAAATCTCCATTAATCCTTGAAACCTCTGAGATAAGGAGAGCTCGTCACTCTCCACATTCATGTCCACTTTACTACAATCGGAGGCCGTTTTCTTGAGCTCCGCAATCACCGTTTCCATCTCCTTCACTTTCCTTTCGCTCTCCCTCCTGTCTTCCTCAAACTCCTTCTTCACTTCCCGGAGCTCCTTTTCCAGTCTCTCATTCTCAACTTCTAACCTCTCGATCTTCTCACTCGCCACTCCAAGCTCAGCAGTTTTTTGAGAGATTTCGCTCTCGAGTACAGGAACGATCGCCACGGACTCTTTGAGCAGCTTGTGTCCGATGAGTTCGGTTTTTAATAGAGATTCTCGCTCACGAAGCTCCTCAACGAGACGGAGCAGCTCCGTGACGTCCGGCGGCCGTGGCTGCACCTGCGCTGAGGACCGTGGGAAGTATACGCCGAACGAACGCGAGAAACCGGCCTTCTGAGATCCAGACTTCCCGGAGCTCGGGGAAGGCAGCGGCGGCTTTTGCTTTGGCGGTGTTTCTTGCTTCTGGTTGGCAGGGGGTTTTTGCAGCCCCATTGCCACCCTCACCTTCCCAGCGACCATTGTAAGTGCAAGAGAGGGAACCAGACCTATCAACACGCTAGTTTTCCTCTGTTTTGTTTTTACAGTGGGAGGGGGAGACCTAGTTTTAGAGAGATAAAATGGAGTATTTGAGTTAGGAAGGGAAGGAACCAGACATGCATAGTAACTAAAGGGAAGGGCACGGATTACGATGAACGGTATTCTTTTGTGGGACCCGGAACTATCGATTAGGCATTAGAGCAGGTCGAGTCGCGGTGGAGTCGGTTGTGAGGATAACACGGGGTTCATTTCGAATTTAAGGCTAGGCGCGTGTTTTCAGGCGATATGGAAGCGAGGGTGGTTTGTTTTGGAAACTCGGTGAGGATTGGAAGTTAAGCAATTAGTTAAACCAGGGAAAGTAAAGGAAGTGGAATGAGAAATCAAATTTGGAACACCAGGAAAGTGGAACAGTAGGAAAGGTACCTCTAACGGTCACCTTATATGAACTCGTCAACTCAGTTTCTCGCTGTTTTCTCGCGATTTTTTCGATGGTGTATTTATTATTCAACAGTAGGCGAGTAGGTTTGCTTTAGTCAAACTAGGTCCGTTAAGTTATCGTTACTAAAATATGTTAAAGAAAATGCATAATGAAGATAAAAATAGGAATTTGGACTACAAACGAGAGATAATTTGATTATTAATCGATTGCGTTAGGACATATCTGTGTCATTCGATTTGAGCTACACGAATATTTCTTGGTGATATTTTAAAGGAAAGAAAAGAACATACTTTGGATGAATTGTAGTCTTCTCTTACATAAATGTAGAACGAGGGCAAAATTATTTAATCTATAATTTTGGGAATTTGATTCCTTTTTCACTTTGTCATTTCACATAATTACATCCATATCATTTGTTTGTTGCTAAATTACACTTATTTCTTATTTTCCACCTTAATTTTTTTATTGGGTTATCATATTTATCACTCAACGGCTCTTAACTATGCCCCATTTCCTGCCAAAGCCCATAAAATTTGTCTCTTTCCTACTTATATTTTTGTCTCTTTCCTTCTTCAATTTAATTATATAATTTGATGTTAACAAAAGGAAAAAGATAAAAAAATTTCAAAATTTGTTTTTTAAAGGGGAGAAGAGAAATTAGAACCCTGATCACTGGGATGATACACATCATCTCTATCACTATTAAAAAATAAATTCTAACTTGAGGCAAGTAGAATCGTGTTGTTATAGTGAGCTATTTTGATCAATAATTGCTGCATTTTTTATTTTTTGGTAAGGTAGCTATTATACATTTGTCATTGGTGAACTTGCATGGTTGCCTGGTTGGTACTTCACTTTCACTGTGAAAAAAAAAATTATATATATATATATATGGTGAATGAATGTTGACCATTAACAGACTTGGTAAGATCCTTCTCTCAGGCATTTTGCAGCTCCATCGTAGTAGCATGTAATAATGTAATATTGTTGTATAATGAGTGGCAAAGAAAAATATCACATAGAAGTTAGAGACAAAGAACTCATGAGAATCTCCTCGCCAGGGATTTCTTTCATTCATTTTGCTATGGTCATGGCCCGTGACCTGACCCTCATGATCACGACCTGGTCAGTCGTATGTTTTTTGCATGTATTCGTGTAATGTCTTCTCTTTCACAGTACACATATTGAAGTTACCAAGCATAAAATTCATAGCTAATTAATCAGATTAGGAGGTATCAATGAAGCCAGGAAATAGAAAATGAAGAAGGAGAGGAGACATTAGAGAAATGAATGGGATGGAGCTAGCTAGCATGAAAGGAATGTAACGAGTGGTTGGAATAAATGTGTGAACTTAGAGTGGTCCTTGAAACCCTATCCTTCTAAAGTCTAAACCATCCCTAAATTGTTAGAGAGCTAGAAGAGAACAAGCTGGATGGCACACAAAGCCAACAAAGCATATCAGACATCATTCTCTCCCATGTGTCTCCAATAAATCTCCTATACCATGTCGATGGAATGCGATTACGACCCTCCATGCTGCGTATTAGTAATGCATAATTGGTTGGAATATTTGTGTTCGTATAGCATGTCTGTGAAACTATTTGGGTCATAACCTAATTGATGAATCTCTCTTGGGGTCAAATAGTATAGATTTGGAAGTTTCTGAGTTCGATTTCTACTGGGTGTAATACCTTGTGGCCATGCACTAAACCTTGGCATAACTTTTCTTGTTGTCATATGAGAAATTTCTAGCACGCAAGCCTGACGACCCAATTTTAAGATTATATCGAATGTTCAAAAGGTAAACTTGGATGATGTTGTTCTTGATTAAAAAAAGGATAATGTGTCTATAATATCATCTCATTTTCTGCTTTGGATTATACATTCTTTGAGGGAGTCACAAGCAATCCCACTTAGTGCCTGAGTTTTGTGTTGGATTGATTTTCCTTTGATTCGTTTGCTTTGGGCGTTGCGAAACAGTTTTACAATTGAATAGTGATTAGTAGCAGTCAAATAGGCAATTATTTCCAGTATTGAAGTGGGCTTGTTGAGATCACTGTTCAACAAATGAGCTGGCCCACGACCTTGCGAAATAGGCCAAGAAAAAACTGATCTGTTTATAAATTGTCTGAATGAGCAATTTCATCGGATTACCTAAATAGATACTAAAAAATACATACAAAATGTCATTGTTCTCCAGTTTAGAAATTTTTTGTTCAACAAATACTGCATCAAATTATCTATCATATTATTTACTCCACTAAAGTAATAGTATATTATTCTCTTTCCTTTATTAGTTTATTAGTACGTATTAATTGTATTGAAAAATCTAAAATAATAAAAAAAATTATACTACACTGCTCACCTAACACCCCCCCCCACAACATTCAAATTGTTACACGAAACTACCCTACTACCACTTCTATCTATTCTATCTCATCCGATGAACAATATTTATTCTCCCGAAACCAAATATCTCTTTCAATTCATTCAATTGTCATTTATTTTACTATATTCATTTGCATTAATGAAACTTTTCATCAAGAAATTCATTTTTAACTCATCCTCTAATGATGAGGTAGAAAGTATATTTCTCCTTAAAGTTGAAAGACTGAGCTCGGAAATGAGTAGAGGATTGACATCACATGAACGACGTGTCTACATTGATCGCTGATTACTATAGTCAATCTGATAATCAATATAATCAAAATAAACTAACTAAACCATTACATGTCTTCTTTCAATCCGATATTATTTGAAATTCTAAAACCCTAACAAAATTGGGGAAAGAATCAGTTAAATTAAGTAAAATCCCAGTTGTAGTTTATAAGAAGAAATTGAACCACAAAACAAATCATATAGTTTCCACTTGTAAAACAAGGAAAGGTCGAAACAAGAAAAAAAAAATAGATCGAAAGTGCAAAGGACGAAGAGTAGAATTACAAAAATGGGATGTGTGCCTCAACAAAATGGAACTCTTATGCTAGCAATGGGGAGCAAGGATGGGTGTGTGGCAAAGGTCGACGATCAACAGAGAAGATCGACGATGTGGGAGAAAGTTCGGAGAGAAAGAGATGAGATATGTTGTGATTTTTTAGAGAGTAGTCTGTGAATATATGTTTTTGACTAATTTTCTATATATGTTCTCTAAAATAGAAAAAAAAATATATAACATGTTTAGTTAATCTGATTTGATTGTTCTAACAAGATTGCAAGTTCGAGCTCAAGCTCTAACCGAACTACAATTAAATATCATTTTTTTTAAAATTATTCAGAATATACATGTATAATTAATGCAGTATATATATATTATATAAATTACTACATTACATATAATTAATCGAAAGTGCTCCATTAAACCGAGCCTCATCGAGATCAAGCAATTCGATTATTGCTCGATTTGATACGTTAGCTAGCTTTACATGATGAACCGGAGAATAAGAGTGACACTCCACTACAAGAGGCCAACATACTTTTTCTCGTATCTTTGATCATTCGTCTCTACATTGATGAGCTTTCGCTATGTCCAAATTGAATCTTGGGCCCTATGACTCTATGCAAAAGACATTGTAATAATGTAAGAAGATGACCATTGAAATGCTTGGCTCTTCCTGCACGAGTGGGGCTGGTAGTAGAAAAGACGAGACCATAGCATCATCCCTCCCAAAACTCGCCGGTTGAAAGTCTTGCGGTGTCTAGACGAAGATCTAAATCTAAAACCACCATACCCATTTTTCAAGAAACTATAACCTCTTAGATTTTGAAATATGTTGCAAAAGTACACCGATAAACAATCGGAACTCTTACCCGATGAGCAAAGGTGCCCCTACCTATTGTACTCGTTCTCTTAGTATTAATGAATTTCTTGCCTGATAAAAAATTAAAATAAATAACAGACTAAAATGATCTACTAGTCGTTAATTATAGTTATACAAAATTAATTGACGTCAGTCCAATGATCTGGAATTTTATGTGCGCGTGCGTGAGAGACAGGGATATAAAGAAGGTCGGTGGTTTTAGGTATTGCTTCCCTTTGTCTCCTGAAGGGGCCGCGACCAAATCAAGCCGTTCCCGTGACCCTTTTCCACCTTGTCACCACATGCACGTAAACTTCAAGACAGCAAACCTTCTTTGGAATTGAACTGACAACTCAAGTGGACTCTTTGTAGGCCCATATATATGTCTGTACAGTTGCTTTACAGATGTTTTTGTCTCACTGCATGTTGTAATTTGTTTTGAGTTTACGAGAATGATATGTGGGCATCCACAAATTTTGCTATTGGTGTTAAATGAGTCCCACATCGTTTGAAATACCAAACTAGAAATAAATTGGTGAAGGTAATTCGACATATTTACGAGAATCGAAACCCTAAAATGGACAATATAAAGGGTGTCGATTTCTGACAATTGGTGAGGAGTGTATTAGGTGGCACTCTGTACATTCACGGGCCACGTCATCACTTCTAACGGTGACATTCCCAGCGGGTCTTAACTTGGGCCAGATTGAAGATTGCATGATCTTAGACCTAATATCAAAGCCCAAAATACTTGCAGCCAGGCTACACTTGACAATACAGCCCATTTCGAAAAAAAAAAAAAAGACTCCAAAGTCCGAGCATAGCAATAGATGAATCACGGGCCTCACGATTTAATGGGCTTTATGGGCCATTTTGAACTTTAGAGCTTATATTGTGTAATCATTAAAAAAATCATGTCCAATAATAATACATAAAAAGCTAATGCTGACATTCATTGGACAATTGTCAATTAGGATGATAGCCGCTTAATCAATCGCTCTAGTCTCTAGGAATAAATCTCTCTTTTAATCTAAATAATTGATTAAATAGACTTGGGATTAATTAGTCAGGCAAGTATATAATTACATTGCACCGGCAGGCGATTCTCCCTTAGAAGGCAATGCATTTATATTTCTCACAAAATTGCTTCAATGCGATTCAATCTAGAAATCTCATGCCCGATTTACACGACCAAATTCTAGACTTCTTATACAGTTGTATCGTTGTGTTCTTTTTTGTCTGAACTTATACTGAATGGGTCAACTTGAAAGATTTTCCATATAAAAACATAGTTGACCCAAATTTCAACATGTACGACTGTACCCCAGCTAGATAAGAAATGCTAATCTGCCGCCCAAAATAAGAGATTGGCTAATTCGTGAGGACCCAAGACGTGCCAATGATTGGCTCATTTGTGAGGTCCAGCTGCAAGTAGAGGTGACTATAAGGTCGAGGCGAAGAGAGCATTTCAAGCTGATGTGATAGGTATGAGCTGTCATATGATAATGAGCCCATGCATTTGCATCTCATTATGAAGATTCAAAAGAGCGAGAGTTGTGCTGTTATACCTTGTATGTGGGTATGTTCAAAGGGGTCGGATTCCTGCATATAAATTATAAGGTCGTAGACCTGTTAGTTATTTTATCTTATTGGGCTTTAATCATACCAATTTAACTGTGTTAAAGACGGTTTTTGACCCATACAATCGCACTATTGCAAGTTTGCAACTATATTGAATACGTTGCTGATGCTTTGGCTTGTGGTGACTTCAAAGCAAAACCAATCTAATTTTAGGGGTGATTGTGACTGTCTTTTGAGAATTTGAGACATGGCATTTATAGGTTGTTCCAAATCAATCACTTGTTCATTTCCTTTGCAATCTCAGTGAATTCTGAAACAAGAAAAATGGACCAAATTCTGATCGGAGAATTTCTAGACATATTATTTCCTTAGTGATACAGTCGCATATCAATTCTCTGCAGAATGAAATCACAAACAACTAAAACGGTCATATTTTGGATTTGTTGTTCGTTTTGGGCTCATAATATATCAAATCGAAACTTGTTTCGAGTCCAACAACATGGTGCTAACTTCAACATTGTTAAACTCAATTTTTGGCCTCAAAAAATGGATATTTCTGTTGATGTGATTTTCTACACGATTGATACCTCGACACCTGATCCCAAAGAGTGACGTGAAGGGCGAATCTCAGTACTTGCAAGAACAAGAACAGGCGGCCCTTCGTGGTAAGTTTTCAGTGTGTACCTTGTTCAAGTATGATGTGCTCCTTTTATAGCCGGTGTTGTGGAGTGTATCAGTTAGGATTTTCTTATCCCAGATTCACCGTTTGAAATTTGAATAATGATTAATCTTAATCTATTTGAACGCTTTGAATTGAATCCTCGTGAATTGACGTGAGGAAGTTTTTCTATAAATATCCTTACGTAAGAAAGCTTCTCTGTAGCTCTTCTCTAGCCACGTGTCGTGGTGACTCAACATAGGATTTTTACTCATCCACAATTTTGATAGGTTTTCAACCACTTTTTAGTATTAATTTGTCATAAAATATAATATAATTAATTAAATAACATTAAAAAAATTATCATGATACATTACAATGTAGACATAGTTCACTTAATAGTACGTCTCACTGCAATTTTATAGGGTTCACCACAGTTTTCGAACTAACTTCACTTTACTGTAGAATATCAAAATACAACACGCTCTCAAATGGACCCAATTACTTATTACTTTTCATGATTTTACGAAGAATTATTTGGTAATTATTCCTAAACAGAGATTATTATGATGAGGTTATTACCTTGTCACCATATGCAGTAAGTTGTATACCCACGGGCCACGCTATCACTTCTAATGTTGACATTCTCAGTTGGTCTTAACTTGGGCCAGATTGAAGATCGCATGATCTTAGGCCTAATTTGAAAGCCCAAAGTAAAACCATGGGCTACCCTTGACAATAGACGGGCTTCGCGTGTCAATGCGGCCCCATTTGATAACAAAGCGAGCTTAATTAGCCGAAAAACATAATTTGGAATTTGGATGATGTAATGTACTTGTGATATTCGTTTCCTTTGTCTTGATCCGCATTATAAGTAGTTTTTTTTTTTTTTGTAATGAGAATGACATCATACAAGTTTACTCTTTGAATGTTCAATATGGGTCTAAATTTGAGTCGTCAAGCTCATAGAAATTTCTCACCGACGATATGATAAATTAGGTCAAAATCCCAACACGTCTAATGGGAACCGAACTAAGAACTTTTTCAAATCTGTATGGTTTGGCCCCAGAAAAATTCTCCTACTAAACTATCACCCAAATGATTCGGCATTATAAGTATATTTATTCAGGAAACATAATTACTATGGGAGACTTGGATGAATTACTCATAAGCAATGTTATAGACTTGGATGAATTAGTCAGGCACGTAATGACATTGCACCGGCAGACGGCTCTCCCTTACTTGGCAATGTCTGGAAATTTTTGACAAGATTGTTTCAAAGCGATTCAACCTATAAATCTCATGTTCGATTTTAACGACAAAATTCTATAATATTGAAGCTTATTATGTATCTACTTATATGGCTGTATCCTCTTTTTTTTTTGTCTGAACTTGTACTGAATTTGTCTGAACTTGTACTGAATGCTTCAACTGGAAAGATATTCAATGTAAAAACATTTTTGACCCACAAACTGAACTACTTGCTACAACTGTCAACGCTTTTTCAAATTTCAATTCTTTAATAATACAAGTATTTTTTACAATTCCTAACAGAAACTACCTGGAATCTGTAACCGATTCTTATTTCTGTTGTTTATATATTAATCTCAAAACTCTCGACTCTCGGTCGAGAGAATGAAAACAAATAGGTGATTTTAGTATGCCATATCATACGTAATAGTTAATATATTAAATTAATATAATCATGCCAATTCCATGAATATATTGGTGATTCTAGTATACCATGTCATTCTTTGCTATTAATTTTACCCGATCCGATACACCCATGTACCTAGCTAGATATACAATGCAAATTTGCCGCCCAAAATAGTGTTATATATAGGGCCCCCATGGTGTTTCATTACATGCAGAGTGAAAAAAAAAAAAAAAAAAAAACCCTACAGTTCGAAACCTCTGATTCTTCTCTCTCTAGCTAGCACATAATTTCTTGTTGCTCATCTTTAGTTCTGATCTTCGGAGAAAACCATGGCTTCCGAGAAAATCCCTGTGAGGTTTTCGAGCTGCCGCGGGGTGACCTTTGAAGTCAAGCCTCGTGAAGACCCATTTTCAATCACAAAATCCCCTGAAGTTGAACCCCAAGGAAGCAAGAGGTTTTGGCTTCCATGGCTTGACAGCAACTCCTCCAAAATATTTCCCTCTTCACTTCATAGGTCCATGAGTCGACCGAGCAGCCATTTTTGCGACCTTGATATTGACGATGATGAAGATGGATATAATAGTGCCTTGGAAATACTAGAAGAAGACACTGATGAGGAAAAAGGGGAACCGATTCCATTACCAATTAGTCTGAGTAAGCGCGAACAAGCGTCCAAGGCTCCTCCTCGAAAGCCGGTTTCGAGATTGTCGGTAATTCTGCTGGATCAAGGTTTGTTGACGGTGTATAAGCGACTCTTCGTGGTTTGCTTGGCCTTGAACATATCCGCATTGGTTCTAGCCGCAACTGGGAATTTCGTTTATGCGAGAAACAGAGCTGCTCTGTTTTCAATAGCAAACTTTCTTGCCCTGACACTGTGCAGGAGTGAGCCTCCGTGGCTCTGCAATCCACCCAACGTAGGTGGGTGATGAGAATCGAACCCTGTCATCACCCACCTACATAGGATGGAGTGCAGAGCCACGGAGCCTTCCTCCACTGTTGGTGTCGGTTAGCGCCCAAGGGCCACCGAAAACCGCATCAACAACAACAAAGCTGGTTCTTATTTTATGCTTCATGCTTTCCTCGGCATTTAGGGTATATTAAAATACCAGGTTTCGGCCATGCAATGCATTCGATAAAGTACGTGGATGTTGAATATGATGCAAATGGTTTAGGAGTTAGGACTTTAGTCGAACACCTGATACGCACTGCTCCTATACTACCAACATAGCAAACAGACTCCGATGATAATCAATTAGCTCCATAAGGACAGATTACGACCAGTAGCACTAAGAATCACTCTCAGGATTGAGACTTTCTCTCAACAACAATCAACGCTACGAATCACTCCCAGCAACCCCACCTGAGAAAGTGTTACACAACTGAGTGTAACTGAGACTGTTCACAGAAGCTTAGTAGGAATAACTACAACACTGCACCAGAATATCCAGGAAAGGTGATATTGAACTTCAGATATAGATTACAGTACACCATACCAGTCTTAGCTACCAAAATACATAGGGATACGCCTGTTCGAGAGGGCGGCTCTCCAAATAAGAAAACAAGACAACAAGATAATCTTTTCACACCAACCCTAGAAAACATCACAAAATATATAATAAATTCTAAATTGATCTCAGCCTTTAAACGTTCTTCTCATCCAACGGCTGTCACTCTCAGAAGTCAAACAAAAGACGACGTCGCATGACACGAAGTCGTGACAGAAAGCAGTAGCACAATGAAAAAGGGTTTCTTTCAAACATCCAAACTGATCTCTGTCGCACTGCCTTACTCTGAGTCTTTTCCATCCAGCCCTCAGACGTGAGCCTCACAAGGAGCTCTTAGCAAAACGGCACCTTTCTCTATGGGCTATTGGGCTGCTTTTGTTCTAAATGGGCCACTAACTGGTGCTTGTGTCAAGTGGGCTATTTGAGATGGGCTCGCTGCATCAGAATACCAATCATATAGATTCATATGATATACTTATTATTTAATTATTATGAGATTACTCAGTCCGATTGAACGAGTCAGAAGCTGTAATCCTGACTAAACGAGTGACTTGCGTTTTCGGATTCCTCATTAACATTGGCAAATGAATTCTAACCTTAATTCTTCAAATTTTGTGGTTGATTTCTTAGCTTTAATGGAAAATCCATATACAAATGTTAGAATGGACAAAAGGTACATTTGTTCACATCCAAAAAAATAATAATCTAAGGAGTGACTACCACTATAGGCCCAATAATGATAGGAATCCCAATAACTAATTAATATCCCAGACTCCCCGTTACTAAGTTGTATGCACAAGATTTATTTACATCATGTGGAACATGTACGTGGAAGTCCAACGAATTCAATTGGATCATATGTGTCCAACTCAATAGTAGAGATAACTAGGATACTGACAACTGAGATCTTTATCATTTTCGAGGTAGGCAAAGAGATCGTTGATGCATATATATATACAGAATTTAAAGGTGAAAGTCGCACTATTGCACCGAAATGCCAAAAGCACATCGCCAGAACTGAAAGCATCAGCAATGTATCCAATATATATAGTTGCAATTCTTACCTTATTGAAGTTGCAAGCATCTGCCAGCCAAAGCCTTCCATACATATATAAAAGTTCTCTTGCGATGACTTCAAAGCGAAACCAATCTAATTTTAGGGGTTCTTGAGACAGTATTTTGAGACATGGCATGTATAGGTCCTTCCACATCAATCACTTATTCACTGCCTTTGCAATATCAATGAATTCTGAACCAAGAAAAATGGATCAAATTCTGACTGGAGAATTTTATTTCTAAACATATTATTTCCTTGGAGCATATGACATGCAAGCTGAAGTGGCGTTGTTTGTGTGTCATGTGATGTGGTCTTGTGAACTTTAAAGCCAAGAATATATAAGAAGGAAGGTACCAGTCGTTGAAGCCAAGAATAAACAAAAACATTCTTATATGTGCACGATTGCTTGACTTAATCGTCATGCCACCCCAATAATGCGACAGCAGGCATCATTTGATTAATTAATTCAATATCACCCTCATAGAATGAGCTGTATTTAAATACCGTTAAGAAATATACTTCTCATTATAATCGAATATTGAATACACATATGTCTAATCTAGTCGATTGTCAATATTCAAGCCACCTCTCGTTGGTAAACGAATTTTGTTTATTTTTACAGGCAATGGCGTTATTATATCATAGTCTTATCTCTGTTGGTGATTATAACTAGCAATTAGAAGAGTTGGCATTCATACAAGATGAAATGATACGATTAATTATAAACAAATAGGCAATTATTTATCAATTATACACATGAACTGAACATTTTAAAATTTGTTGCTTTTCTTGTACTCTTTGTCCAATAAATAGAGTCATTCGCCCAACATTTTGGACAAACTTATTAGGATTTAGGAGACGTGCCATGGTCAACTGGACAGAGAGGAATTGCATCAAATAATGGTAAGAGATATATGTAGATAAGTTTGGACAACTAAAATATAAGGTCGTGCGACCACACAGACATAATAAACGACAACCACTAGTACTATCTTTTTAAGTTTGATAATCACAGCATGAAGAAACATCCCATTTTCAGCATTGGCAGGTGGTGTGGTAAGAAAAAAATGGACAACATAGCAAGAAGATGGAGAATTCTGAGCGGGGAAAGTAATTGGGAAGGCCCATTGGATCCTCTGGATATCGATCTTCGTCGATACATCATACACTATGGAGAAATGGCTCAAGCTACATATGACGCATTCAATTCACAGAAGGAATCCAAGTATGCTGGGAGCAGCATATACTCCAAGCAGAATTTCTTCTCCAAGATTGGTCTAGAGAACGGCAATCCGTTCAAGTACACCGTGACCAAATTCTTTTACGCCACGTCGGAAATCGATCTTCCGGAGGCGTTCATTGTGAAATCAATGTCAACGGAGGCTTGGAGCAAGGAATCAAATTGGATGGGGTATGTTGCTGTGGCCACGGATGAAGGGAAGGCTGTTTTGGGGAGAAGGGATATTGTGATTGCTTGGAGAGGAACAATAAGGACCTTGGAGTGGGTTAATGATTTTGAGTTTCTTCTTGTCTCGGCTCCAAAGATACTTGGACATGATCATGATCAAGCAGCCAGTGATCCTAAGGTGCATCAAGGTTGGTACTCCATCTACACTTCTAATGATCCGCATTCACCCTTCAACAAGACCAGTGCTCGCGACCAGGTGAGTCATCATATTTATCATTATCATATACCTATTTGGATCACACTATCATACTACTTTCTATTTTTTTTTTTTTTAGATTCCTTGCCTATGTTTAGTTTGAGTAAAAATTACAATAGAATAATACTTAGATTATTGAAATAATCCTTATTATTATATAGTTTAGATTAATATATTTGACAATTAAGATATGGATTTTGATGTGAATTTAAATCAAAATTTGATTCGAAAAAATGTAACATATACATATCTAATATATTTTCTTTTGGTAGTTATATTTACTATTTAGGGCCTATAATTATATGTTAAGAAACAATATATATGTGTGTGTACAGCTTAATTTCATGCACAATAGTCTGTTTAAAGAAATCCACATGAATAGCTAACAGTCACACCTAACAAATTGTGTTAAGATACCAAATTTGCTTTGTTACCATGGATTGACTTTGTTAAAAATGAAGGCATTCATTACTAGTTCTGATTATTGAAATATCCACACACACACACATATATATATATATATGAATTCCTCTTCAAGATTTACATACCGTAATTGTTTGTAAGAACAATCAAATATATATGTATATATACACACATATATATACACACTCTGAGAAACTAAATTTGTCATAAATATAAATCAACATAAGATGAAAAATACTTAATTAATTGCACTCTCTCTCTTCTTCCATAGTTCATTGCAATTAGTTCACAATTTGTAGTGAAGATACAAATTTATTTGTCGATTGACAAAAAGATACAACAAAAATGCGGTCGAGCTAGAGAAATGAAAGCTAGACGAAAGAGAGTTGAAGAGAGTGAACAATGCAAAAAATCTATCAATTATAAATATGAGGTATTGTTGAAATTATGTCTTTTGCAAAGGGCATTATATGCATTTAATTAAAAATAAGTGAGGATTGTCAATCCTTAAAGAGTATTTCTCTCTTTTTGGGAGGAATTTAGTTTTCCTTAAAATTCAAGATTTCAAGGATTCCACCTACCAAACATAAGAATTATTGACAAAAGAAAAAAAAATATTATCCTTGAAAATCTGGAAACCGCGAACCAAACAACACCAAAAGAAAAACTAATATTCAAGTTATTGTTGTGTAATTATGATGTTTGTCATTAACTAGCTAGTATATATGTTGTTGCTTATAAAGTTTCATTCTTGTATTCCAATTAGGTCCTTGAGGAGGTAAAGAGACTAGTGGAACTCTACAAGAATGAAGAGATAAGCATTACAGTGACAGGACACAGCTTAGGTGCAGCAGTCGCAACCCTAAACGCAATCGATATAGTTGCGAATGGATTCAACAAACCAACATCAAACCTACACAAATCATGTCCAGTCACAGCAATTATCTTTGCCAGTCCTCGTGTCGGTGACTCGAACTTTAAGAAGTTGTTCTCTACCTACAAAGATCTTCGAGCCCTACGCGTTCGTAATGCCTTAGATATAGTACCAAATTATCCATTAATAGGGTACGAAGATGTTGGAAAAGAGCTTGAAATTGATACTACAAGATCAAAGTACTTGAAGAGTCCAGGAAATGTGTCTACTTGGCATAATTTGGAGGCTTACTTGCATGGAGTGGCGGGAACACATGGGCCTAAAGGAGGGTTTAATTTGGAGGTTAATCGTGAGGTTGCTCTGGTGAATAAAACAATTGATGGATTAAAGGACGAGTATTCAATTCCTGTGACATGGAGGGTTTTGAAGCATAAAGGTATGGTGCAACAGATCGATGGGTCTTGGAAGTTGATGGATCATGAAGAAGATGTCGATTAGTCGGATAATTACATAAATATATGTGTGTGTGTATATTGGTTTAAGATGGTAAGATAGAGGTTACCAATGAGAGGTGGCGTAGTTGCCAATCAGTTGTATTAGGCATATGTGTGTCCAGTGTTCGATTTCAATGAAAAATATATTTCTCAGCGATATTTCAAAAAAACGAAAGAGGTTGCTTTGTATGAAATAAATTGTCATGGAGTTGGAATTTCAGCAAATTCAGTTTTATAGTTTCTCATACAAAAAACAGACAAAAAAAAGTTCAATTTTATGGTTTAGATTGAAAGGCCCATTTTTATTTATTTATCATCATTAATCACTTGTGGGAAAGCCCATTTTTTAATTTTCAAGGCCCAATGATCTCCCATCTAGTTTGGGCCTTTTAACAATCAAAAGCCTTGAGCCCAATCTGATTAAAGTGCGCTTAATTTGGCCCATTTTCGGGGCTATGTGTTTCAAAACAAGAGAAAACACACTCTTTCATATTTCATATTTGGAATAATAAAAATCTTCAACCCACAATCAGTCATCTTCATACATTCACGTTAGGATACGATAAATCTTTGAAATAATTTTGTTCCCTTCAGTTTCCCAAAATCTATATATAATTCTCATACCTAATATTCCATGCATACACATAAATAGATATAAAATCAGCACTATCATTGTAAACTAATTAAGGCCTATAAAGCACACTATAATGCATGCAAGCAACACCCATATGAGGTATGTAGAAAATGATATTCGAACCATAAACCTAAATGAAACAATTAATAGGCGAAAATCACAAGACATATTGTCAAAATTTGTAGTTCCACATCGGATAGTAGTTAAAAAAAAAAAAAAAAGAGTACCAAAAAAGCTAACAAGGGCTCCGGCTGTACAAGACAAGGTCAGTGGAAATTGTCTAGCAATACCTTATTTTTCCTTATTAATTCGATTACGTCTATCAATCATTTTTGTTATTCTACACTAATATATGGTTCCATTATTAAACATTCAAACCCTATTTAAACACATAGCTAGTTGGTACAGTGTCGCTGTAATTTCCCCTCTTCGGGTAACCCATTCAACATGTTACTTTCATATGGTATGTGACATAAATTAATAGCCTAAGAGACCAACTTCATCTACCTCAGAAAGTAAATACAGGAATGCATACACACCTAATTAACTTTATATATGCACAACTAACACACACATACATAAATGAATACAAAAATACACATATACACATATATCTACACACACACGTGTGTATATATATATATATATATATATATATATATATATACACGTGTATGTGTATGTGTACATTATTGACCGAGGACCGTACATGTTGGTCGAAGGAAGTATGATAATAATGCGAATTTGCGCTGGAGATGCTCTTACAAGTTGGCATAATAATGTAAACGAAGACTTGACATGCATATATATGCTATGCAGCCGGTGAAATTATTGTGAATATGCATTTTAAATGTCAAAGAAACGAATTCCGTGAAGCGCGTATAGATCCGTTGACTCATGTGCATAGTTGCATACAGTAGCCAAGTGGCTCTAGCAAGGTCGTGTTTGGAAAATCAACCTTTTGGGTTCATGCATGTATTCTCCTAATAGATTGGACAATGGACCAGTGGCTCTACTTAAAATTGTCTCTTGTCTGTTGAAATAATGTAGAAGTAGTGAGTCGAGAGAATTGGTCGTCTCCTTCCATATTTGTTCAACAAAAGTTGCAATGGAAGAATCCTAATTTGGAAGAATTGAAATGATGGGGAGATTATTGTAGAAGCACACAATTACAATAAATAATTCTTTCAGTTACTACCATTGAAAAAATCAAAAGTGAACAAGAAATTCAAAAAATGTTATCAAGTGAAAAAGTCTAGAATGCAACAAATTTTTTTTAAAAAAAAGTTATCATACAATAGAAATAAAAAAAAATGTTATCAAAAGTGAAAAAGTCTACAATGTAAAATCTAAAAATCTTATCACTAGAACAATAGAATTTAAACTGAGTGATAGTATTTTAGTAAATTTCTTTTTGGCCAAAAATCGTATGAATTTGAAAGGTTTTGAATTCGATTTCCACTTAAGTAATATACTTGTGGCGATACACTGAGTTTTAATTCAACTTACTCTATAATCAGGTGAGAAAAATTTGTACACACAGATATGAAAGCCTGAATTTAAGCCCATTTTATATGTGCAAAGTAAGAAATTGAGTAAGACAATGTAACTAAGAAATAAAAAAATGGCATCACCGGTATTTTCTGGGTAACTAACACAACAACCCGTCTACGCGAGACTGTAATAAGTGACCGTTATTGCTACTTTTGACCTTTTTGTCTCACATTTTTTTATATGGCCCACTTACACCTAACTCACACACATGCAACGCACCCCACACCTACACACACAAACAGGATGGCCGCGGGACTCGGACCCCGCTCAACCAGGCAGGAATGCACCTCCCTGGTTAGCTGATCTGGGCTACCGGGTGCTTTTCTCTCAAATACTTGACTTTAAATCAACCAAACTAAAAAAATTAAAAAATTGATTTGACCAGATCAAACATGGATTGTAGGTAAGCATAAAGCATTGTCAACTCTGCCTCCCAAAATAATGTATATAAAGGGCCACACATCATGTTCTCATGCACAGCAAAAAACACACTACTCTCTCAACCTCTAATTCTTCTCTTAACCACCATTTCTCTCAACCTCTAAAAACAATGCAAAGCCCTGTGAGGTTTTCGAGCTGCCGCGGTGTGGCCTTTGAAATCAAACCTCATCCAGACCCATTTTCCATCACAAAACCCACTGAAGCTGAGCCCCAAGGAAGCAAGAGATTTTGGCTTCCATGGGTTCAAAGGAACTCCTCCAAAATATTTCCCTCTTCTATCCAGAGGTCCGTCAGTCGACCAAGTAGCCATTTTTGTGACCTTGACATTGATGATGAAGATGAAGATGAAGAAGACCATGTCTTGGAAAGGCTAGAAGAAGGCAGTACTGATGAAGATCAAGAGAAACCAATTTCAGTGCCAATTACCAGCGAACAACCCTCGAAGGCTCCTCCTCGAAAGCCGGATTCAAGACTATCAGTTATACTGCTAGACCAAGGTTTGTTCACGGTGTACAAGCGACTCTTTGTGGTTTGCTTGGCCGTGAACATAACCGCTTTGGTTCTAGCAGCGACTGGGAATTTCCCTTACGCAAGAAACAAAGCTACTTTGTTTTCAATTGCAAATATTTTTGCACTGACGCTATGCAGGAGTGAGGCCTTTTTGAGAATCGTGTTCTGGCTTGCAGTGAAGGTCATGGGGAGGTCATGGATTCCTCTACCAATCAAGACTGCCACCACATCTCTCCTACAAAGTCTTGGTGGAATACACAGCAGTTGTGGGATCTCTTCAGTTGCTTGGTTAATATATGCATTAGTTCTTACCCTCAAAAACAGAAAAGACACTACCCCTGAAATCATAGCTGTTGCTAGTACTATTCTTTCCCTTCTCTGCCTCTCTTGTTTGGCCGCGTTCCCTCTGGTTCGCCATCTCCATCACAATATCTTTGAAAGAACTCACCGTTTCGCTGGATGGACTTCCCTTGGTCTAGTCTGGGCATTCGTTATCCTTACAATATCTTACGACCCAAAAACCAAATCATATAGTCACGACATAGGGTCCAAATTGGTCAAACAACAAGAATTCTGGTTCACATTGGCAATCACAGTACTAATTATCATTCCTTGGGTGACAGTGAGACGTGTACCAGTCAAAGTCTCTGCTCCTTCTGGTCATGCCTCCATAATCAAATTCGAGGGAGGTGTGAAATCTGGTATATTAGGAAGGATCAGTCCTTCTCCATTTTCGGAATGGCACGCGTTCGGTATAATCTCCGATGGGAAATCAGAGCACATGATGCTTGCAGGTGCTGTTGGTGATTTCACAAAGTCATTAGTCGCAAACCCACCCAGCCACTTGTGGGTTAGGCAAGTTCACTTCGCTGGATTGCCTTATCTAGTGAACATGTATGACAGAGTTCTACTGGTGGCGACTGGTTCGGGAATATGTGTGTTCTTGTCCTTCCTATTGCAACCAAGTTCGGCTAATGTGTGTGTGCTATGGGTGGCCAAGGGAATTGAACAAAACTTTGGGAAAGAAATTAAGGAAATGATGAGTGGACATCCCAAAGACAAGGTGATTGTGCATGACACAGCTGTTCTTGGTCGACCCAATGTGTCTGAAATGAGTGTTGATGCTGCCAAAAAATGGGGAGCTGAAGTGGTCGTTGTTACAAGCAATCCTGAAGGAAGCCGGGACGTTGTTAATTCGTGCAAAAGTGCAGGAATTCCAGCTTTTGGTCCTATTTGGGACTCTTAATTTCAAATACGATGGGTTTCTTTTATTTATTTTCAAATGGGGTGGGTTGGGTGTTTGTTCTAGAATGTATAAGTAGTACTGAATCTCAGTACAGTCAAGAAGGAGGAAAGCTCCATGTTATAATATAGCTATCTTTTTAGCTAATCTTACAAGAAAAGTTCAATGAAGTACTATAATATAGCTATCTTTTTAGACACAGGAATAATACTTGACTAAACGAGTCACTTTATTTGTTTTCTATGTACTATTTGTTTTGTTGGGATTTGGGCTTGGATCCAGGTCGCCCATGATGGGCTTGGCCCATGTCTAGCCCATATGACTACTAATTCAAAATAGGTGAGAGAGTAGTTATTGCTCCATAATATACAAAATGTGTGTTTGTATCATTTTGAGGCATAGAGTTGAGTGTGTATGTGTGAATGATGGTGCATTTCGTTCTTGGCAATCAAAGGGGTATTTCTTGTTGTGATACAACGATTCTATTCTACCAATAGTTTAATAGTATCAAAGCTTTGAATCAATCAAGCAGTGTGAAGCAAACCCGAATCAAAGATCCTCGGCTATGGAGAAACCAGTACTGAGTTGTACTCGAAGTCTCGAACTCCATTTTCTCCTTGTTTTTGTATACTATTAAAGCCATTTATGATATCATATATGCACATTTCGTTTGGAATTTATGAATTTTTGAACAGCCATATTGCATATATAAATGGATTACAATGCCTTTAACTAATTATATAGTAATGAATCAACTCATAACATAACTGATTAGGAGATAGTCTTCCTTCTTTTGTGATAGTGGGTTCAATTGCCATCGAGTCAGCACATGGAATTACCATATATGCATGGTTTGTGGGTCATTGCATTAATCTATAAGTTTATCCAGTATGTGCACATCCGAAAGATAGTGACTGTGAATTCCCATATCATGGAAAAAAAATTAATTATATAACCACCAAATTTTAGAGAAACGAATATAGAGATTCACTTAGCTAGGTTAGCTTAATTTGTCTTGGTATAATATCATCTTTAAGTAATTCGTATCAACTTTAGAAAATATATAAAAGTGTCTGTTTTTTTTCCTAGTCAGAAGTTTCTTTTCTCTTACTGCCTGCTTTCCTTTGAATCTTAATTTGACAACTTGTTTTTTGGGCTAGAAATTGTATGAGCCAAAAATTGTTTGCCCGAAATACTTAAGTCCACGATGAAAGACCCACGAAGGCTTGGGTCAAGTAGGACTAGGTGTCCGTCCGAAGATAAGCCCACGATGGGCGAACTCAAACCCAAAAGGGGTGAAGGCATGTGACTTGAGCAAGCGTAGGAATATACACGCATTTTGGGTCGGAGGTTCAACCAAAGCCCAATGGTCGAAGCCTGTCCGTACGGTCAACATACGTTAGTCAAGTGAGCTGGAAAATTATAAATAGAGGAGGACCCCTCCTCATTCACGCTCCCCAAAACTTGGTATCTCTCTCTCTCTAAAAGTTATTTACTTCTCTCACTAGAAATATTTCCCACCGTTGACTGATTGACTTGACCATCGGAGCTTCCCCGGTCAACACTACACCGGTGCCCAAGCTTCACGGTCGACACTCTCTTTGATCTTACAGGCTTGTCATACGTCTCAATCGATGATAACAAATTGATTGTAAATTTTTAGATCTACATAAATTACTCTAGAATTTTGTTTTGCTTCTTGTGCGTTTTATTTAGTTTTATTTAATCCAATCGTGGCGATTGAAACTTTTGACATATGCACATATTAATTTGATAGATATCTTGCCCGATATTTGAAAAGCTATATATATATATATATATATATATATATATATATATATATATATATATAAAGGGCTGGTAAGGATTAAGGAAAAAGGAGGATTAGCAACTTTAGAAACTAAAAGTCAGTCAGTATGAAACAAAATTATAGCCTTTTGTTACAACATTTCTTTATAGAATATTATAAATTAATGGCGAATAAAATCAGAATCGAAGACTTTATATTGCCGGCTTTCGCATGCGCATCTAAATAGTAAATGCACGTCTACTAACTAGTCATGGAAATTTTGGATTAAGTCATTTTGCTGACAAGGAACACAATTTTTTCTATTTTATTTCTTTTCATAAATTCTAAAAACTCTCAAATCCCATTTTTTTTTTAAAAAATAATTTTTGGACACAATTTGAGAGCTCTGGTTTCTTGGGGGTTTTGATAACTTGATTGTTGTGATATATATAGCAACATATATCATATATGTAGAGAGGGTACTGTGTCATGCATATATATAAGAAATTGGACCATCGAATTAGTCTCACGGGTTTGTTGTTCATGAGTTAGCAAATGAGCTAAGTCCAACTCACTAAACCCGTGAAAAGGCCTAGCTAAGTGTAAGGGAGGGGCTTTACCAATATATACCACTCGGTTGGGTAAGACCCAACCGATGAGGTATATTTTGGTCTTAACAATCGGTTACGGTGAAACATTTACTTGGTCATAGCGAACAATAATAAACAACAATGATATATAGGTGATTCAAAACTCAAAAAGTGATCAAACTAATGATCGACAACATTGTATGAAAGAGAGAATCAGTGATTCAAAATAAAATAGATTCCATATCCAAAGCTAGGTAGCTAGGGATGGTAGATATTACTACAATATTAGTTAATAATTAGTTAAGTGTGGAGCGATGATGTTGTGGATCTGGTCCGCCAGGGCTTAGTCTCATGGGCCTCTCCAGCTGATGTTCAACTTTCTCTGCTTCCTTGACGACCTCATTCCAGGTTTCCATCAATCTGGATCTGCTGCCACTCCTACTTCCACCTGTGAATCTTGTTTTTAGAGGATCACGACCTTCAACCTTTGCAAGTAACAGCAACATCAACACTAGATAGCATGCCAAACACCTAGAACTAGCCATGAATATATACGTTGTATTAATGATGATCTTAACCAAACTATATGTGGTAGCATGCATTGTGTTGTGTTCAATTTAGGGTATTTATAAGCCCAACTTAGCCACATAATCTTGACTTTATATATGAGTTAGTGGAGCTTATTACCCAATCAACGTGAATTATTGTGGTTGGCGCCCTAGCTAGTTGATTTGTGTAGGCTGCTAACACCAAAGGGTTAGTCTAAGTGACCAGTCGTCCATGATAAGCGCTTTTTTTTTAGCTCAGAACGACACTATAAAAATTTGCCCATTTGTTCATCCTATATGGGTCTAAACATGGGTATAACTGTCTGCGTGCACAAAAGTTTTTTACCTGACAATAAAGTAAGTTGAGCCGAAACACCCAACACATGGTTAACGGCCATAAGGGTATTATATACTCCCAGTGATAATCGAACTCATAACCCTTCGATTCATACAATTTGATCGCATAGAGATCCACTACTAACTTATCACCTAAATGGTTGTTATCCATGATAAGTCTCTGCTAAGCAAAAGTCATAGATTCAAATCTCCCCCCATCCCATGCACTAATTGATTCTGTCATCAGATGAAAATTTTCGATGTGCACAGGTCTAACGATTCAAGTTTAAGTTCATATCAAATATTTAAAGGACAAACATGTATCGTATCGTTATAATTATTAAAAAAAATCCCTTAATGGGTTGTTACATATCGTGAAAAAGGATAAAAATCTGCCGCTTTTGTTTGTAAATGACGCGTCCTTGACGCGGCCACCACAAGCTATAACTACTTTTTCACTTCATGGAGATGGATTATCTACACCATTTTTTTTTTTTTTTGATAAACATGGATTATCTACACCTAGGACGTATCAAATAGACACATTTCCCTGTCGTGGTCAAATGCTAAAGGTTGGGTTGGGTCAGCAATTGATCCCAAATAAAGCTGACCGAACTAATGGTGACTAAGAATTTTTTGGATTAATGTTCATTGCATCACATGCATGGGCAACCAGACAAACTAGGATAAGATTTTTCAGATTTTTTTTAAAAAAAAATTGAAAAAAAAAGGAGAGAAATTAGACAGCCTTCTCTTGAAATGCAAAAACCATGGATTAACCACCCAAGTAATTAATGTATTCCAACATGTACCGACCTAATGTTTATTCAGAAATCAGGGATAGATAAAAAGCTCTAAATTGATAAGCATAACACACTAATGAGCCATCTTAGTTATTTGTTTATTAATGCCTTTAATAAATATATTGAAATTTGTTTTGTACTAAATTATTTTTAGCCTTCATTTTTGAAAGTAAATTATTTTTTATTTTAAGTTATATATAATTGAATTTTTATGTCATATATATGTATGTATGTATGTATGTATGCATAATGCCAATTTGACCCATATATGTGCCTTTTGAACTAAGGCTTTGATGATAGCAATGATGTATCTCTGATTCTCTGAACTTATTCAGCACTTTTCAATTGTAGGCCACAAATATTGTTGCCGACGGACGGCAACTAAATGACTAAATAAAATTAACATTTTTAAATTAACAACACTAACTACCAAGATAATATGCATTAATTGCAAATTATTTTATATTATCCTTCCATGTATAGTATAATTATTCTTCTTAATCCCATTATAAAGTGCATGGATCGGTACTTTATGTTATACAGACCATCAAATAACTTAATCTTACAGACATGGCTCCACCATTCCTTAATGAATGATGGGGATGAGTCTGGACTATAAAACAATATGAGGCACACCCAGGAGCTCAAGCCATATTTTTGAAAAAAGAAAATAGCTCAATTGGCAAAATCTGAATTTTGTCTTAATATGTCGGCCGTCAGGGCAATTATTTCACTTATTTTATGGAGTGATGAGTTCAATGGGGCGTCAAATTTGGCATCGAGTATAGTATGGACATTAGACTTAAAGCATCAAAATTAATTGCAGGGGATTTGTTTGACCATCGCTTCCCAATTCGAATCGTCAGGCCCCACAGAAGTTGAATGCGCATGCAAATACGTGTGTTGTCACTTTGTCTAGTCAGGTCCTGCTCCTCTGCCTGCTTAAAAAGGCTAGCTGGGGGAGACCACAATGCCAACTTTCAACACTACTTCCCTTAATTTGCGTGGGTGACGAAATCTGCGCACGTTATTTTGGCTTTATTCGAGACTTCCATTGGCCATGACTCTGTCGGGATCTTTTGTGAGACTTTCTTCTTTAACTATCCATGCAAATCTAAAACCTTTAGATGACTTTTCCTTACTATTATTGGCATCCTTCATGTAACACTGAATCACAAGAGAGATTTGTAGTGCATGAATCACGAGGTCTTGACTTATGTTTCAAATAAAACAATGGGTGTGTGACCTTAACCATGTCACAAATTCAATACCCACTTGTCGTGTTCTTCCACTATCTAATCTTTCCAAATGACCGATGACGGAATCAAAAGTAAATATTGTCTTATATGTAAGGAAGCAACGACAAATAACCAAGGATTGCAATGGAGCAAAGATAAATTGTAGTGCATACAGACTTCTCATACGTGTAAACCACACAACTACTTTTAACTCAATTTTGCTTTTAGGCATCACATCATAACAAACCATGTAATGTATCCACACAAAGCAGCGATAACGGTTTGCTTGATAACTGGGTTAAGCTGGGTTTGGGGGTATTAGGTTAACAGAGGTTTGTCACGAGCCTTTTTGGCGATTAAATGTATGTTAGTGTTGGGCAAGATTGGGAAACACTTCTAAACTCCACCAAACACCTTTTTTACAAACTCCCAATTCACATTTTTCTCAAACAACGTGAGTTTTATCATTTAAGATAAACTTTGGTCATTAAGATAAACTTTGGTCATATGCATCATTATGTTTGGGCTTAAGCATAACTCATGATCAAGTACCTATATTTCAACTAGGTAGATTGTATGTGCCAATCTTGGGAGTGACTAGGTCCATAGTCCATTATTCAAGAAATGGATAAAGACTCATCTAGTGTGAAAAAGATATAGCTCATGCAGCTGAGTCTAACGACCAGGAAAGTAAACAGGACATCACAGTAAAATCAGTAGAAGACAGAGTAAACCTCTATTTAACCATGTTGCATGGCTACCTGGAAAGGTCCGTCTGGTCCAAACAGCTTCAGAAAGAGAACACATCTCCTATTGATGATATCAAATCACTAGATCAACCAGACAGATCTTTTAAATTCACATTCAGGGGAAGAGGGAAGGAGAGATTTACCTGACAAGAATTATTATTTTTATAATTTTAGCATCTGAAGATGCTTGGACATCAATTGAGCCGCGAACTTCTGTAGTGATCCAATGTTTAAGTTGTTAAGGGATAAGCAAATGCAACAGCAATTTCTAACTGAAACTAGGGATGACAACGGGTCAGGTACTCTTCCAATTAGGAAATACCAAAACCGTTCCAAAACCATTTAAAAAACCATTTAAATTTCCAAACCCGGAACCGTTTCATAACCATTTACCATTTAACTTTTAATATTTTTATTTTTTTCTTTGATGATTATGTTAATATAAATTAATATTGAGTATGATTTATATTAATTATAATTTTATAATTCAAATTATTCAAATTTATAGTTTTATTAGTATGTTTCTATAAATACATACATTTTAATATGTTTTATCATGTTATAATTTAGTATCCTAGTAGTATACCTTTATAGATGATTTATAATATTATTACTATAATGGATTTTTTTATTAAACGGTTCGGATACCCTAAACCCGGCATCAAAAACCAAACCCGACCCTAAACCATGACGGGTTTGAAAACCAAAACCAAAACCGTTTCCAAAACCTATAGGATCGGTTTTCGGGTTTTAAATGGATCGGATACCCTACGGATAGTGCTCGGATCGGTTTTTTTTGCCATCCCTAACTGAAACAAACACACAACTGACACAAGCAAAGAATAATTTCCAAATGGAAGGATATTTTGTATTCATAGATGGGATGGTTAAGCCTTAGTAGATTGTTGTTGTTCACCACAGCACGAACCAATATTTCTTTGGCTTCCTCATGTTTTTTCTTCAGCATGTTGCAGATCTGCAGACATCACAAAATTATTCACAATGCATCATTTGCATATGTTTATACATCCAATATCTATGGCAAGCTCATTAGTTTCGTAGTTACTGTAACTTCAAAAAGAACTTGCAGAACCACTTCAAATATATTACTAGTGCAAGAGGATTTTAGTTGTGTTAAGCAATTTATGATATTCCGGGCTTCTGGCCATATTCGAAACCTCAAAATGACGAAAAAAATGTCGAGAACAAATGCAGGAGACAGGCAGAAATCCTCATTTTAGGCCTGCTTAGTCTGTTAACCACGGCTCCTAAACCAGCCAAAGGCCTCAGATCAAGGCTCACGAGCTAAGCCATTTAAAGTAAACTGTTCTCCTTTTCTTGCTTTCACCCCTTGTTTTAGGAGGAAAGACAAAAACCCATCTAAAACTTATTTAATCCCTACTAGACAGCCAGTATAGAACAGTCACCCAATGTCGAAACACGAGCACCGTAGTTGAGTTTTGAAAACAATTTTGCAAGATGCACCCGTATTGATTATCACCAAATCCTATTGCTCACTTCTAGAAATCTAAAGCAAGGTTGAAGATGTAACTCTGAATTAAAGAAGGCCAAGAAAATATATATTTTCTAACGTTGTCCAGTTTCTTGAACACTGAATGACAAATAGCATAATTGATGAGCCACAGATTAACTCAAGCTTGCTTCAGTTTTTCCAAACCATCGGATGAGGAACCCTGGTGCTATGCAGTACACCACTTTATGTTTCCTCAAGTATCAAGTGAGTGCCTTTGAAGTCTGTAATTCTTCTACTAATCTTAATATCTTACTGTCAAGTTTTTGTTTCTTATGTCACTTGTCATGTTTCTTCGGTATGTTGCCTTATTATAAGGCCATATAGGAAAATAATCCATTATCTACAAATTAGCATAGTATGTAATAATATATTTTACTCACAGTTTCAAGCTCTCTTGTGTATGTTTCAGCCTTCCCAGCATTCCCATCATCTTCCATAACCACAGAAACCTCTTGCTCTATCATGTCCACTGGAGGTCTCTCAACTCCAGAGGTCGGGGGTCACCTGACTTAGATTCCGACACATTCTCAAGAACAGAAATCTACCAAAGTCTCAAACTATTGAAGTTAGAAACTATATAAACAGGTAGCCACTTATCTACATAAAATTAGCTGCACAGCTGATGTGCAAAACCACTGATTTAAGATAAAGTACCTGGTCAACAACACTTTTTGCAGGCTCTTTAATATTTCTGCAATCTTTTTATGAGAACAAGGATTAGTCACCCCAGCAAAAAATCAGGCATTAAAACTAGAGCAATGAAACACTAACTACCTGCTTATGCTAGGTGTGATAGAGAGGCGTTTAAGGGGTTTGAGGGGCTCAAATTCTGCATTTGATGCCTGCAAATAGTATAATAACTTCGCTGAAGCTCTTGCACTAAATATACACAGCTGTTTCAAAACCAATATCAACAGTCGCGAAACAACATCGAAACTCAGAATAAAGAATGTTGAATGGATAAAAAGCGGAAATTCCATGATGAATAAAGTAACCTCAAATGTTTTCCTCTTTAAGGACAGTATCAGAGGCATTTTTCTCCCACTGCTGTGAACAGGTTGCGGAATCCTGGATGCTGTATTTCCTTGCACTTCCATGTTTTTCTGAGTTCCTTACAGAGTTCATTTCATTCTCAAGTCTGGAATTAGATTGGCCTATCGTTGGTGCCATAGTCCTATTTTGAAGAGACATACAGTTACTCAAAATATACACCACATAGTTCCACTAAGAAGGAGCACCAGAAAACAAAAATAGTAGTATCTTCATCATGCCTTGAAATCTTAGAAAAATCGGGAGTCCTGTTGCCAGCTTTTATCCCTTCAACTGAATTTATGGTTGAGCTCTGAACCAATCCTGCACTTGAAACCACAAGTTTTGAATTTATGCTAGCCTTGGTTTTGGATTTAGTGGTCTCATCAGTTGAGCAAGTAGCACTGGTATGTTGAAGAGAGACAATTTTTTTTAAAAATCCAGAAAAAAGGAACACTAGGGAACATAAAGAGTAACATTTTCATAATGCCATGAGATCTTCAAGCTAGAAAGACTAAGAGTTCTCTTGCCAGCTTTAAGCCCTTCAACTGAAATAATGTTATGAGTTCTGAATAGCTCCCCTGGTACTTGTGACCGCAAGTTTAGAATTTACACTAGTCTGAGCATGAGAGATGGTTCTGTTCTCAGTTGAGCAGGTAACACTGACTTCAGAACTGCATATGAATTTTTACAAGTTCCACTAACCACAAATCAACAATATGGCATCAAAAACAAAATGTCCTCTACACTAGTATTAAGTATATGATATTTCTGTTTAGATAGTTTAATACCCTACATAAAGTGGTTGTAGGAATTTGAATTTAAAGACCTTAGAATCTGATAATATTCCCAATTAGATGTTTATCAGAATTACCTGAAGTCGACTGCAATACAAGTTGACAACCTTATATATTTTACGAGGTTCCGAAATTCGCATGATTTTCTCATTTATGGGTTTTGTAAGTTAAACAACCAAGGTAATAAAAACATGTCAGACATATACTTAAAATAAGGAATCCTCACCCAAGACTCTTATGATCCTTGACATGCTTTTCTGCAGCAACAGATTCTCCTTTTCTTTCTTTTTTATCTTGAAGCCCTGGATGAATCAACTTGCAGCCGCCATTTACATCAACAGCATCTTCTCCTGAACTGTTGAAGATTATAATAAACATTGTCGTACTTATAAAAAAAATGAACATTGACGTTTAAGAATTAATGCTGAACTAAGTCATTGGCATAAATTCCTATGATACATTTCTGTATTGGGAATTCAGAAGAATATGACTAAGATGCCTCACCCAATATTGCTGGACTTTTTATTGTTCTTGTCACTTGCAGGCATATTGGGTTCACCTTCTGTTAATTCCTTGGTTATTGACTTTGAATTGCCCATCAACTTTCTCCTAATTTGCACATTGTGGAAGCCCTCCCTATTAAAGAAACACGAGAAGCATTATCACGTATGTGCCAGTGATTTTTAACTTATATTATATGGAACTACTCACCCTGTCTCAATTATAGGGCTTATATGAATGCTACCGACAGGTTTGCTACCATGAGAGCAGACCTCCACAGAAGTCAAACATGGATGCTGTAGCTCAGATGCATTTACTTCTGATTTTTTAAAGTACTTTGACTTCTTAACTCCAGGGTCACTCTCCTTTACCAGAATTACTTTCTCAACTAGAGGTTCACTGCTTAAAAACAAAAGAATAGAGGTTATCAATGGTACTGAAACTCATGTCACCCTGAGTTAGAGCAAACAATAAATGGTTCACAGAAAACCTACTGAAAATGTGTTACCCTTTTTGAAATAAAATGCATCAGAAGAAAGAAAAAAGATAATAAGACAGAGACGGGTGTTTTATTCCATACATTAAAAGAGACTTTTTTATCACATTTTCTAGACACAGTTGCCATTAGAGATCTTTATTATATTATGCACTTACTTTATTAGATCCTTGAGATTTTAATATAATGATCATTCATATCAATTTCTCATCCCCATGCCTAATCTAAAAATTGCTTATCTAATGAATAAACTCAATCAAGAACAATTGCAACTAAAAAGCATGTTGGTGGGTTCTCTGACCTTTCCAGTTCAATCAGTGGAAGTTTAGCAGCCGAACTCTGGATATCTAGATCAGCATTGATGTCATTGTCATCCAACTTCTTCATCAAAATATTCACGATGGAAGTATCATAAAGATTACTATCACCTTGGGCAGATTTGGCCTCATCCAACTTTTTGGATGCAATTTCACTACAGGACTCTCCTCTTTCATATTTAACACCATCTAATCCAGTTATATACGATGGTGGTGCACTCGACTGTGATTTCTCATTGTTTGATCCAATAGCAGGGGTCAACTGGTCACTAAAATTAAGCTCTCCAACTGAGCTGGTATTTTCTTTCACACCCTGAGAACAAGCATCTGTCTGTATATCTGAAACAATATTTTGATCTCTATCATCCTGACCAACAAAATTTGTAGATCCAATTTTCAAGATCTGCTCAACATTTGACTCCGGGGCTGTTGCCTTATCTGGTAATTGACTTTGCTCCTCTGTTTCTTCTGCATTTTTGGTCACAGATTCATCCGTTGAAGGTCTTGCTCCATGTAACACAACCAGATTTTCAATAGCTCCAGACTCTGAAGCACAAGTTTCATTAGAATATTGAGCCCCAAGTTCACCTATCAAATTCCCAACATTTGAAGTGGCCATAATATCTTATGCTGGAAGTTTGGTGGTCAGGTTATCATTAGTAATGCCTTCATCCAAATGGATTTGAGAACCTTGAAGCCCTTTTCTCTCTACTGCCACTTGCTTGTTTTCTAGGTTTTTCTTAGAAGATTTCTCCCAGTTCATTAAGCTTGAACCGAAGTCAAAATTTTCCAACCAGCATTGGGGATAAAAACGGATAGGTTCACCCGTAGAGCCTAGTGGACCATTCCAAGAGTTTAAGAAAATCCATTGATGCAACCATTCCTACTCACTCGTTGAAATCAAAAGAAAAACTAAAGCAATCCTTTTGTCCTCGATGGCTCCTCTTTGATGATTCCCCTTCAGATCCTTCCTTGGCTTTGGCTGTCTTTTTTGGTGAGTTTGTGAAATCAAGGCCTGGCATGTCCACTTTGAATGATGAAAATTCATCAAAATCAGCATCCAAATTAAAATCCATATCCCTGAAGGAGAAAAGAAATTTGATGAAAGAGCTAAATTGGGAATCAAAGTCTACTACATCAGCCTTATAATAGAAAAGTTGGTCAGCAAGTTTATTTGCATTCCGAAGTCTAACACCCTTTTTAAAGCATTTAAATTAATGTATTGTACACTGATAGCCATAGAGATTGAGGAAATGCCTCCCTTGCACATTATGACAGGGGTGGGTAAACAATAGTGACCAAGAAGCTAAATATTTAGAATAGGATGTAATTAATACTTGTATCAGGAAAAAAAAGAAGAAGTCAATAGTCATCAGAAGCAAAGTAATAAACTAAGTTCAGCATCATCCTTGGGATCCATACTTAAAAGAGCTTAAGAAACTTTCAGAAATCCGTCCCTTACAATTTACCAAAGTTGAATTTCTTTTTCTTGCCACTGGGAACTGAATCAAAGTTGAAATCCGCAGTGACATCTTCTGTTGCTGACACTGATTTCCAGGAGTTGAGGAATTCCTCTCCAATGACGTCCTCTGTTTTAAGTTAAATTTAAATCTCAAAACATAGATGCAGCTACTAAAATATAACTAAATTAAAATTCCTGCTCAATATATTTTCAGAATCTGAAAGTGGAGGACCACCAAGTTGTTTGAGATAAAGGCTTGATGATCATAATTATGATCTGACAATCCCAGGACTTGAAAAACAAAGCTATACAGTAGCAACCAATAACCTCAAGGTCTCACGGAACTTCGGACTTGTTACTTAATCACCTGAGTAACCGAGCATGTACTGTTGACCTCTATCATTTCCTATTAATTGTATCTACATCGTAAGCGAGTGAAAAACTATTTATTTGCAAAATATTGTGTGCAAACTGCAAATGGAATATACTAATAATACCCAATGGAGATTTCTTCTCTTTTGGATTAACCAATGAAGAAGCTTCCTTCTCTGCTTCTGCCATCAGCAAATATAGCAGTTCTGACTTCTGATGCTCGAACACTGCAACTGTGCCAAAGGGCAGTCAGATGAGGATTCTGATCAAATTAAATACACAAAACGGGTCGTGTAGAAACAATTAATTGCTAAAAAAAGTAAATATCACACTGAAACATTAAAGAAATACAAATTATCACACACATCAAGTCCATTCTAGCAAGACCTATGATTAAACTGAATTTACTGTATCCAGGAGGAGTTCAAAGAAGTTATGCAGAAGCAAAGTTATTTGACTGGGAAAAACAACGCAATATAAATAGATTGAGAAGGACAACTACGGGAATGTATTTGATACTGCTTGAACACATATATGATATATGAAGAGCTTAATTTCAGTGCTTATTCTTTTTACGCTAATTAGCTTCAAAAACACAAATGCCTTATGGCACCGCACTTTAGATCCAGATAACTGATACTGAAAGATAATCAACCCGATCTGCAACAACCTAAGAAGTTGACATGAGAAAGATCTTGAGCAAACAATTGCTAGTGTAAAAAGACATGTAGACGGCTACAAGATTCTGGAGTTAATATCACTATAACGCATGCTATAGAGGAATACACAGTCAAAATCGTGCTTATTTGAGATAGAAAACACAAAATTTAATACGAGAACGATCTCACCATAAATTAAATACAGAAGATATTGAACAAACAATCGGTGCTTAATTTCAAAAAAAAAAAAACATTCTCAAATCTCCATCAAAGCGAAGATTGAACCCTAGAATGTTACAAAACACAATTACTTGCCTCAAAAGCTCTAGATTAAGTGATCAAAGACTTCAATGAAAGAGAGAGAGAGAGGGAGAGACTTGCCTCGATTAGCAGCGTGACTGCGTGAGAGATGCGAGACCTGTCACTGTTTGGTTCGAAGGAAAATGTGCACTAATTGGGGATTGAAAATGGAGTACTGAGAGTGCTCGAACTGTGAGTCGGTGAATAATGGGAATTCCTTTGGAATGTATTATATATTTATAGTACTTGATCTTGAAAAGGCGGGGAAATTCATGAACGCTTTCCGCTCCGCCTTGGCCAGAGAATTGTTTACTTCACGAGGAGAAACACCAATGTGTCCGTGCTGCAACAGCTTAGAAGTTACACGTGGCAGAGGTCAGCGAGTCAATGTCTCTCGTTGGTGGTTGCAACTTGCAATTTTTCTTTAGTTTGGTGACATGGCGTCACTTTGGCAAGCAAAAGCCAAAAACGAAAGCAGTTGAACTTGAAAGTTACGGGCATGGCATGCTCCACGACTACAGCCTCACCACCACCACCTAACTCTGCAGCATTAACCATTCCCTCTCAACAACCAATCCTCGCAACTACGGATAAAGCTTCATCAAATCAACCAAGAATGACAAGCTTCCCTGCAACGCCTCCGATAACAAGAAATGGAAGTCAATGTCAAAGAAACCGCACTCGTTCTCCCCTCTACACCGCCCTTCAATCGCGACCATGTCCTCCCTCTTTCACACCTCGACAACGACCCGAACATGAACGTAATCTTCCGTTACCTTCGCGTTTACGTGAGTACAGACACCGTCACTACCAGTCACCCCTTCCACGTCATCTCCGCTTCCCTCTCATCCGCTCTTCTCCATTACTTCCCTCTTGCGGCCACTCTTCGCCGCCGTGATTTGGGCCGCCGACTGGAGCTATTTTGCTCCGCCGGCCAAGCTGTCCCCCTAATCAATGCCAGTGCTAATTGCACACTCGAATCGGTTCACTACCTAGATGATCTGGACCCGCATTTCGTTGAAAGGCTGGTCCCAAACCCGGATCCGGTTGAGGCGATGGTAAACCCATGTATTCTTCAAGTGACGGTGTTCAAGTGCGGAGGATTTTGCCTTGGAGCGGCTATACACCACGCCCTGTGTGATGGGCTCGGGGCGACCCAGTTTTTCAATGCGGTCGCAGAATTGGCCCGCGGAGCAAGTAAGATATCAATTGAGCCAATTTGGGATCGGGCAAGTTTACTAGGGCCAAGAGACCCGCCCCAGGTACAAGCTCCGGCACAGGAGTTCTTAAGTTTAGAGAAGGGGTTTGAACCCTACAATCAGGACATTGGTCCGGTCGTTAGTGAGTGTTTCAATGTGATGGAGGAGTATCTGGACCGGTTCAAAAAATTGCTGTTCGAGCATTGTGGATCAAGCTTCACCACTTTTGAGGCTCTAGGTGCATTTATATGGAGGGCCAAGTAAGTTCAGATCTTGAATTAAACATTGGGTTCATATCTTGAATTTACTTTAACATTTGATTTAACAGGGTTAAAGCATCAGGATCTCCAGGTGATGAGAAGGTGAAGTTTGCGTATTCAATGAACATACGCAGAACCGTGAAGCCACCATTACCGGTGGGTTATTGGGGTAATGGCTGTGTTGCAATATATGTGCAACTTAGTGTGAAAGAACTACTAGAGCAACCCATTTGGAGAACAGTCGAGCTAATCAAGAAGAGCAAGAGTAATGCAACCGATGAATACGTTCGCTCTTTTATTGACTTCCAGGAGATTCATTATGGTGATGGAATCACAGCAGGAAAAGGAGTGAGTGGATTCACAGATTGGAGACACTTGGGCCATTCAAGTGTTGATTTTGGATGGGGAGGTCCTGTGACTGTATTGCCACTCTCAAAGCACCTGCTTGGGAGTGTTGAACCTTGCTATTTCTTGCCTTATTCTTCTGCAAATGCTGGCAAGAAGAATGGGTTCAAGGTTTTGGTGAATTTGAGAGAGACTGCCATGCCTGCTTTTAAGAAAGAGATGGAGAAGTTCAGTAACCAAGAGTTTGATCACCTCTTATAATCTTTAATGAGCCTGTTGTAGTTGGACATTGCTGTGCTCGTAGAAAGTTTTCAAGTCTGCATAATCATAAGAACAAATAAATATGTTTGAACTTCTTATCATGTATGTTGCCTGAATTAAGGGAAAATTACCATCAACATATTAATAATAAGCTCTTCAATTCTTCAGATTTAAATTATGAAAGATAACTTCTTCTTTTTTTTGAAACGGGAGATGAAGGATTCGAACCCTAATTACTAAGATAATACACATCAGTCTTACTTCTCAACTAGTGTCTCGAGTGTATCAAAGATAACATTTTCTCAACAAGTATCTCGAGTGTTTCGAAGATAACATTTTGATTGTGCTAAACTAAAGTAACCTTAATTCATTAAGCATCTGGTTCAAAAATATTACCTCAAGTAATTTACTCAAAACAAATTATTATGAGTAATCTTTAAATTTACAATGATCATAAATTACTTATATGAACAGTAATTCATTTTATATAAACGTGGGCAATCAATTTCCTTATTAATTGGTTAATTATTTTGTATACTACACTATATGCGAGTGTGATAAGAGTCGAGGACCGAAACTCGAAAGCAGAGGCATAGAAACAAACAAGGGACTTGAAAATCCATCCACTTTATCCCCTAAGCTGGCGAAGCAATAGAAAACCATTTGAACCTTTAAAACTCAAAAGCGTTAAATTATTAAATACATATCATCAATTACCAGAAAACCAGACATGGCGTCCGTACTGGGAACCTCCTCGACGGCGAGCTTCGCTTCTCAACTCGTCTCTTCTCCCTCCTCTAAACCAGCCTTCCCCTCACTCTCCTTAATTCCAGGTATATTCTAAATTAATATTACAAGTTCTCTGTTTCTTCATACCAATTCTTGGGTTTACTGTTCCCTAATTGGGTTACGTTTGGGATACACCCAGTTACTTTTTTTGCTTTTAGGGCGTTTATTTGCTTGAAGTCTAGATTTTCTGGGGTTTTAGGGTTTTCTTTCCTTTTTGGGTGAAGAATGGTGGGCTTGGGGTTTCTAGTGTTGTATAGTGTACTGTAGCGATGCTGGTGTTTTGTGATTTTGTCAGGGCAGAGCTATGGGAAGAAGTTCTACGGAGGAATTGGGATTCATGGTAAGAAGGGGAGGTCTCAGTTTCGTGTTGCAGTTACCAATGTTGCTACGGAAACCAACTCTGTTGAGCAGGTGTGTAATGTTTATTTTAATTATCTATTGTAATATTTTTTGATTTCAATGTTCTAGTTTTTGATGCAAAATATAGTTCTGTGGTTGATTAATGTGAAAAATTGTTGCGTTGTCTGGCTGGATATTTTGGGTAGTACATTCAAGATACTGGTTGGAAGCTTTTCATCAAGATATTATGACATTTACATCTAAAATAGAGATTTATGCAAAAATGTTAAAGCCAATTCAATGGTATTTTGTCAAGAAGGAACTTGTTCAGAAGAGAATGCATACAGCAAAATGTAAGGAGAAAAAAAAAAAAAAAAAACAGATTTGAATAAAGCAAGTAATGTTTGTGAACTTTGATTGTCAGGCCCAGAAACTTGCTTCTAAAAAGAGCCAGAGGCCTGTATATCCATTTGCTGCAATTGTAGGTCAGGATGAGATGAAACTATGTCTTCTGTTAAATGTGATTGATCCTAAGATTGGTGGTGTTATGATCATGGGTGATAGGGGAACGGGGAAATCTACAACTGTTAGATCCTTGGTTGATTTACTTCCCGAAATCAAGGTAGTTTCTGGTGACCCATACAACTCTGACCCAGCAGATCCGGAGTCGATGGGTATGGAAATCAGGGAGAGTATTTTGAAAGGGGAAGAACTTACAGTTGTGCTTACCAAAATCAACATGGTTGATTTGCCATTGGGTGCTACAGAAGATAGGGTGTGCGGGACAATTGACATTGAGAAAGCTCTCACCGAGGGTGTTAAGGAGTTTGAGCCTGGCCTGCTTGCTAAAGCTAATAGAGGAATTCTTTATGTAGATGAAGTTAATCTTTTGGATGACCATCTAGTGGACGTTCTTTTGGATTCTGCTGCTTCAGGATGGAACACGGTAGAGAGAGAAGGTATTTCCATTTCTCATCCTGCACGATTTATTCTCATTGGATCAGGCAATCCGGAAGAAGGGGAGCTCAGGCCTCAGCTGCTTGACCGGTTTGGAATGCATGCACAAGTTGGGACTGTAAAGGATGCAGATCTTAGAGTGAAGATTGTGGAGGAGAGGGCCCGATTTGACAAAAATCAGAAGGAGTTTAGGGATTCTTACAAGGCTGAGCAAGAAAAGCTCCGAAGCCAAATTGCCTCAGCTAGGAGCTCTCTTTCCAGCGTTCAGATTGATCGTGATCTAAAGGTGAAAATCTCCAAGGTTTGTTCAGAGTTGAATGTAGATGGATTGAGAGGTGACATAGTGACTAATAGAGCTGCAAAAGCTTTGGCTGCTCTGAAAGGTAAAGATAAAGTAGCTGCAGAAGATATTGCCACTGTCATCCCCAACTGTTTAAGACACCGTCTTCGCAAGGACCCTTTGGAGTCTATTGACTCAGGTTTACTTGTTATTGAGAAATTCTATGACGTTTTCAGTTAAGCGAGGAGTCGTTTGTCCCCTTTATTTATTTATTTTCTTTGGGGCATGTTGCCCTTGATTTTTTGTTCTATCAGTTTTCACTTCCTCTCTTTTCACATGCTCACTGTCTTGTTATGTTTACGTTATATCCATTATAATATCCCTCATTAGAGTGATCACTCTAGACTTCTGATCCATGAAGAACGCTGTGTGGTACATTTCAGGGAGAGTTTATATCAAGCTACCAAACTCATCTTTCTATTAAGTTCACTGCTTTCTCAGCATTTATACCACTGTATTCAGTTTTACTTTTTGTTACCATTGGAAACCATGATTCTTGAAGAATCCGTTTCATGGCTTCCCTCTGGTATTTTGAACATATGTACGGATCATATTTGGTTGTTTAGAATAAATCTACCATTTTCTGAGGCAGTTGCTTTTAACAATAAAATTTCCTAAGATGTCCCATGTTGATTATTCTTCAAACTTGGATCACTCAATTTTAGCGCCCTCAAACCCTCCAATTTCTTAGACTTGCAAGTTTTTCTCGTACTCATTGCATCTTGGAATTGCCAGAAGGCACAAAGGGTATTATTGAAACAACTGCTAAAACATTCTTTTGTAAATTTGAAGAGCAAGATACTGTCGCATCACAATAGCCTATTGATTCTGCTGAGAAAAACCCAATTAGCTTTTACAAAACTAAGAATCAAATCCTTCAATAGCAACTTGGTAGTTGAAACTTACACAAGCAGAAATTTTTAATCCATTCAGCAATTTTTTCCCTTCTACAGGGGAATTAAAACCCAGGCCCCTCATCCCAAGCATCACTGAATATAGAAAAACAGAAGGAAGTCAACTGCAACAGCTTCAGAATTTTGCTCTTAATAATTCTCGCTCACCCAAGAATTTCTGCAATTTTTTTCTGCTACGGGGGAACTAAAACCCAGGCCCCTCATCCCAAGCATCACTGAATATAGAAAAGCAGAAGGAAGTCAATTGCGACAGCTCCAGAATTTTGCACTCAATAATTCTCGATCACCCAAGAATTTCTTGATACTTGATGCATGGAATCTCCAGAGGACCAGCTTTTCTTGGCCTCAGATTAATAATGTAGTACGCCTAAACAATGCTATTGTTTCAGTGAACATAACTTCTTACTTTTAACATGTAATAACTTCCAGCAGGTCCGCGTTGTGATAAATAGAAGCTGTACTTGGCGCATTCAGAGCAAGATTCAAATTACCTTTAACATCTAGCGCATAACAGTATCTTTATTTACAACTCTAGGGAGCTTGAAGTTAGGATTCTGCTCGACAAACGCCGCTGGCCGCTGGTAAATCACTGATGCAGCCCGAATCAAAATCCCAGCTGTTAAACCCCATATCAAGTACTTCTTATTCTCAGTTTCGTAGTCAAAGAAATGGATCAAATACTTCTCTCCCATCCACTCACGCTCCTCTTCTCTTCGATTTTCATCCTGATCAAAGCATTACATGCATACATTTTTTTAAGCACCAAAAACATAGATATAGATAATCTCGTCAGTGTAAATCAATAAGGGTTACCTTGATGAACATTTCCAATGGCGCATCAAATACCGCTTCCACTTCAGCTGGATTTGGTGTCGGTACAAATGCTTTCGTATTACTAAGTATGCCAACTACAGGAACCACCCTCAAGAGGTGCTGCACAGAAAAACAACAATTGCGAGAAACTGAAGAAGATAAGAGATTTCATCTCTGTTATATCAAGAGAGAATTTTTCTTGTCATATACTAACACCCTAATAAGTAAAGTAAAATCACCCCATCAAAACATAAGCATTATGAAACTCAGCCGTGGAGTATACTTGTTCCAAAGGAGTTAAGGTTGGCATTGACTCTTGATCCAAAAACCAAAGGACTTTAATGCCAGTTCTGGGGTTCTTTTCTCATTTATCTTGTCATTGCCTTTACACATGAAACTAAAAATTTCCATTCCTATTGAAATACAATGGAAATTAAGATGCCAATGTAAGAAAGATATTCTGAAACACATTAGCTACGACAATGTAGCTCTTATTTTATCTAAGAAGGGTGAACTCCAGCAACTCACAGAAGAGATGATTCAGGAGCCATAAAGTTGATACTTCAAAAACAAAAAGTAATCACTGCCCATAATTTAGTGGAAACTACAATATTTATCCATGCCTCTATCTAGCAGTCTCCTAAATTATTCATATTTGAAATCAATTGGAGTCATATCATGCAAGGCACAGAAGTAAAAACAAATCTAGTGGCAGTGTGAGCTCAAAAGAGGAGAAATGTAATCTCATTATACCTTGGACAAAAATGGTTCAAGAACAGTAACCACACCAACAAGGGAAGGATCCAAACCAATCTCCTCCTTTGCCTCCCTTGTTGCTGTCTCTCCATCATCCTTATCATCCTCCTCTGCTTTACCACCTGGCAACGAAACTTCACCTGAAATCACACAATGATCCAGTAGTCAAACCACTACATCCTAAACCCAATTGATCAAAACCACTTCTTTGGAGCACCACTAGTTGAACTGGTCAAGCTCCTCACCGCCCTGCCAAAGGGCAGGGTTCGAATCCCCATCCACAGTGAACATTCGGGAAAAAAGATATTGCTTCTGTAGAACAATGTGATAACTTAAAAGGAATGAAATTTGCATTTGACATGTTGGTCGCACTCATACCATCTCTGGCAATTGAGATCAGTTTTCATACGTTCTCCAAGGACGAAAGGACCACAAAGAAAAAGAAATCTTCCCAAAATTAACAGATTCTTAAAGGCCACAACAACAATAATTCCACATAAGTCGAAAGCTGGTTCTCTTCATAATAATTCAGTTTCAGACTAACATTACGAACCTTCAGTGATTATTACTCAATTCTAACCACTTTAAGGTCTCCAGCAAAGGGTGTCCACACTCTAAATTTCCGCCCAACATTCATCGACATTACTTTATTTCAATCTAATACAAGTAACAAAAGAAATCAATTACTCAACTTTATGTACCCCACTTAACCATAAAAGCAAATGGAATTGAGTGATTGAGATTTCAATCATTTTCTGATCATTCCCTAATTTTCCTGATCAACCAAGAAAATGATCATTCCCTAATTTTCCTGATCAACCAAATAAAAAGTTCTCAAATCCACTTACCCGAGTGAGTAGACAATCTAGAGGACCTCTTGGTCAATATGACACGCAAGTCCCCAGCATCACCTTCAAAGAGGCAGATCAAAACCGCAGCTCGTTTAGGTCTAAACCTCTCTGGATCTGCGGCAACAGGTGTGACCGATTCTTGAAATCCCACTTGGGACACAACTTTCCCTGCAGTCTCCTCGATGCGCCTCTCCTCAATTTCATCGTCGGAGGGAGAAGGTGCCTTATATAGGCGGAGTTGCTGAGCCAGAGCAAGGAGCCTCTGGGAGCCACAAGCGAAGGAGGTTGTTGAAGAAGAGTCCATGAGCGAAAAGTTTGGTGCCCTGTATTTTGGCAATGGTGGTATTGGTAATGAAAGTATCGAGAATCGTTTCAGGATCAATGAGATCATCAGTTGATGATTTTCTTGTTGGGCAGAATAACGAGTTTACAGACTGTCAGTGCGTGTGCGTACGGGCTTCTATGTTGGGCCCATAAAATTGCTAGATGGGCCCATACTGAGCATTAATCAGGTAGCATGCCCATAGCAATATAGCATCATTGCCTTTGCTGCACTTATCAAAGTTCCTACTTGGCTCAGCCCGGTTCCATTGGTAAATTTGTGTTGTCCCATTTTTACTTGGAACAACATGGGGAAGGGAAGGTGGATGGCGTTCATGTTAGCTCCAACACATGAGTCCCAATCCCACTAACAAAAATTAATACTGGATCCTATATCTATGACACAAAAAGTAAAACCAACCAATTCACACCATTGTATTACTACATTTTGTTAGCTCAGCCACATCAATAAAACACGTCTCCCAATACAACTATATCAGTAAAACATAAATTCTCATACATTACTCATGTCCCAGCAAAAAACCACCATTGTGATTGCTTAAGCGACTATTCGAAATTGAATAGAGCACTTCCAATGGTGCACTTTTGTTGGGCCATGGAGTACTTTTGATGACCCAAATTTGCTTGCACCAACATGGGGAATGACAAAGCTCATGCCCCCATATTTGTTCTACATGTGAGTTCTATCACTAACACACTCACATTTTTAAACAAAAATCAATATCGGACCCCACTTCTATTACATAAAAATCAAGAAACAAATTTACATCATTGTACCAATACATTTCGTTGGTCCAGCCACATTGACAAAACACAAATCCTCATATATTACTCATGCCCCATAAAAAAATCATCATTGTGCTTGCTCTAATAGCAATATTTTCCTCCTCAACATCAAGGTTTAAAGGTCATCAAATCCCGGCTTTATTATGCCTCCATCAGAGAAGTCTTCTAGAGAGAGAAGCAAAAAAGAAAAAGAAAAGAAAGTAGTCCAAAGATGAAGGCTGCCTGCCTGGTGCCTGTGGTGGTAACAGTGGATAAATATTCAAGGCAAAAAAATTGCAGCATTGCACATTCAACTGACATCAGCCCTTACAAATTTGTGTCTATTTACAGTAGAAATAATACATGTTTTTAAATATACACACAATAAATAAATAAATAAAAAGATGGTCGTGTCTGTTCCAAGAAAGATGACCAGCTTCATTCCAGCCCGCATTAAGAAAACATGACATGAATCTTGCTAATACCCTGTATATAAAACACAAATGGCTATATAAATTAAGGAACAGGATGGACTTTCCCTCACTTCTCTGCAACACGCAATTCACAGCAAACCAAATATACTATTTTTTCTCCATATCATTGGTTGGAGACTACAACACCAACTGTTTCCTTTTCAGGCTTCTCTTCTTCAGTTTCATCTCTCACTCCATTAGCAGCAGGCTTCTCTTTCTCAGTTTCAGCTCTCACTCCATTAGCAGCAGGCTTCTCAGCAGGAGGGTAAGACAATCTTCTCGCCTTTATGTTCCCCTTCCCATTGGGCCAAGAAGGCTTAGGAGAAATTGTTGTTTTTTTCATAGGCGTAGAAATTGATGGTTTTTTCAAAGGTGAAGGATTTGATGGCTTTTTTGCAGGTGAATTTATGTTTTTAGAAACATTACTAGCCTGTTTATTCTGCAATTTCATTGGGCTAATGGGTTTGGTAGGGATGCGGATTTCCCATGGGCGAGCAGCAATCCATCTTTCCTTCCAGCTCCATCCCCAGTTAGCTTTGCCAAGTTCACAGTTATTCAGCCCAAGGTATTGACTGGAGTTAGCTCTCCACTGTAATTACGAACTTTCTATCAGTGATTTTCAAATTCACGGGGATACCCGAAGCAATAAAATTCATATGCAGGCTTAAAAATACCTGATGAGAAAAGGCATATGCCATAGCTCGCTCCCTCTTAACTGCCGCGTCTTCTCTCTGATGTATTTTAGCAAGCGTTTCCTCCATTGTTTCAGCGCCACCACACCATTCAACCTGTCATTAAGTAACAGTGACTTTTAGTGAGGAGGTAATGTAGGACATACATAAAATGAAGATCTTAACATATCAAAGGATTATCCAGACTCAGTAAATGCACAATTTCTCAACAATCCAGGTCTACGTTGGAAAGTTAAAATTACAATTTTGGGATGAGTTTCAAATTGCATCAAAACCTCTATACAGTCTGCTGATAGACAGTGATTTGAAGCTTACAAGATGTGATTGTGAAGCAAAGATTGAATTAAGAGTTTTACAATTGCATGCAGAGGCAAGTGTAGAAGGATTTAAAGGTAATTTATTGAAAGCATCCAACAATTTTTGCTAACTTACTTGGTCGTCTAAGAAACCAGATGCTGATCAAGAGATTATAAAAAATAGAAATTAATCCCGTATGAGAATGGCCCCATTAGTTTGCAAATTGTTTTCAGTTAGAACTTGATACCAAGAAGCTAATAGAAAGACAAACTAAAAAGTCATAAAATAAAATGAAGTGTTTTGAAATACTTAATGTAAAACTTTATGACATAATTAGGCCGCAAATTAATTAAGCCCACTGAACTTGTAAGCCATATATCTAACCTCTAGGTCATGAAGCTTTGCCTCTAGTTTTAGTTGATCCTCCAATTTCTTCTGTCTTATCCTGCCTTCTGTTACCATACAATGGCGTCGAGCTCTAATATGTGCCTGAATTTTGCTCCAGGTATGCAGATAGCTCAGTGTAGTCACTGCTTGCTTTTTAACAGAATGATTTAAGGTCACATTCTGTAATCTAACTGTTCCTTTCATGCGACGCAAACTCTTCCTGGCCTGCATCATGGAGTGAGATTTTTATACTATAAAATACAATAAGAAAAAAAAAATCATTTATCTATTACTTTATGTACACATGGTTAAGATTTTCCTTCTTTCCTTTTTAGGACTTTAGGTGTATCTGAGTCAAGAAGAGAGACAAAACAACTTGGGTAGAACGAAAGCACTATTTCCACCTCCAGTATATCAAAAAACGTCAACAACTGACAAGGATGATGAATCATGACACCAATAAAATACTGTCAGTAAATGCCTTCCTTCATAACTCCTTCACCACAAAGAATGACCAAATTAGTTGCTGAGTAGTGAGTACCCAGAGTGGTCATTGGGACTCTACTTCTCGCATGGTTCATTTTCCTCATTACCGCACCATGGGGTTTGTTTGCACAAGTGGGATTGAGGAATTTTTTAGCAGAACTAAGTTGAATAGATGGGCCAGTATACAATTTGCATTCATCAGAAGTTTTACCACAAAAGTTGAAATGTAGGCATTTTAAGATTTAGCCATACATGAAAAATAAAAGGAAATCCTCAAAAGCAAAACAAACATGAAAACAGATAGAGACACATAGAAGCGAATAAATATACATAATGAACTCAGTGAGTTCTCACTTGACATACCAAATAGGCACGGAAAGCTGTTTGGATTTGAGTTGCAGCTAAATTCTCATCTCGGATAGCAAGAACTCCATGATTTCTACCGGTAGAGCCATTAGCCACACTGACAGACTCTTTCTTTAGCTGATTCTTTTCTTTGAAGCCATTGGATTTTGCTACAGCTGAAGCGCCCTGTGTCACAGTATGGAAAAGGAAAACCTTTATCGCAGTAACGAGGTACCTAGAAAAGTAGTAAACAAAATATATTGCTAGTTTTTTTCTCTTCTTTCTTGTCTCCTTGTGGTGGGAAGAAAACTGCCTTTTTTTTTTATATAGATCTAGATAAGATCGAAGTAGTGGATTTAAACTGATTTCTTTGATGGATTAACGTAACCGACCTCAAACTATTGGAACAAAGACTTTTGATGATGACTTTTTGTTTGCAGTAGTGCCTCTAGATAACCATCTCTACATACTTTTACGACAGAAAGAACTCTGGAATCATGAAAGACAAAGAAATATTCTATATATGCTCATCCAATGACAATAAAAATAATACTTTTCAATTAGCAGTAATGCTAAAAACAGACAATATTCCAGTCCTTCATTTCAATATATTCATGTAAAAGGCAATTTAACAATAGTAGTCAGAAACTGAATAGCCTGGTTTTCCAATCAACGTAAATGAAGTTAAGAGGGCTTCATACCTTGACTCGTTTTGAAGAGTTGACCTTCACCTTCTTTAAGCTAATTATCGTCTTAAACCAATCTCCAGAACCCATTTCTGATCTTGAGCATATGTATTTTATTTAACCCTGAGAATCAGTGCAATATGGACACCATTAATATCAGCTCGAAGCAGACATCCAATGACAGGACCCTTTCAAAGTAATTAACATAGCCTTAAAATCTTCTCCTGCCCTGATGATGAGAAGAAAATTGTACTGGAAGCAACTGTGTTACAGTAGTAATCATGACACTAATAATACCGACACAAAATACCTATTACTGAAAAGATACACTAACATTAATTGCATTCCATTAGTGCCAACATATAATATTTGGAAGTAAGATATCATAATAATCAACACATCATGATTTTAAGCAATGATTTTAAACTGTCTACCGGAGTCCATGCTGTCTATCAAGAGTTATTTAGAGACTACTCTATCCTCCCTGAGAAAGCTATAAGTACCCAATCCAGTATGTATATTCAATAAGACAAAGGTTAATATCAAACAAAACAAAGCTTCAGTTCCCACAAAACAGAGAAACTTGCTAAAAATAAAACAATGACCAGGTCATATAAGAAGTAACACAAACCCTTGACTAAAGAAATCCAGCAATCTGGTTGAAGTCAATGGAGCTCACCCCTTACCACATAACCCAGATCCAACACATGCTTCCAATTAAAGAAAAGGGTATCCACAAAATAAAATTTGTTGACTAAAATTTGAGAGCAAACAAGACAAAAATATCAAAGATGGGAGAAAGAAACAACATCTGGGTCTAGAATCAATACCGGAGAAGACACTGCAGGGACTCCTTTTCGGGCAAATGGACAATCGAGATTTTGGACAAAAGACAAGGTGGTGAGCCCGGTACTTGTAGTAAAGGAGAAGGAAAGCTTGAAACTTGAAAGAACATAAGGTGGGTGTGGAATGCGGATTGCCATGGCCCAGTATCAGCCTTTTGTGTGTATTCAACCTAAATTAAGAATATTTAAGAAATAGAAAAATCATATAATATCCCCTTTATAGGTCTCCCTCTAACTCTCCTCAATCAAAGCTCAACAACCAAATAATTGAGTTATGCACTGTAGCGTTAGTAGGTCTGCCTTTTTGTTTGAAAAGATCAACAATTTGAGGCAAACGTTGACAGGAGAACAAACTATGACAAGGAATGATAAAGATGGGTTTTTTCTTTTTATAATTGTTTATATCGATAGATGTCGTCGTGAAATCAAAATGGCTGGGGTGATTTTTATAATTGTTTATATCGATAGATGTCGTCGTGAAATCAAAATGGCTGGGGTGATTTGGGTCTTGCTCGAGTCCATCTTGTTAAGTCAGACAAAAATAATATACGAAAAATGGACCTGTCCAGGCTCCAGCTGCGGCTTGAGAGCATCCGGGATTCCTGGTAATTCTGGCCTTCTGGGTTATGTGGGTCAGGGCCTGGATTCATTGCTTGGGTCTACGGCAGGCGCATGTGGAGTCGCTGATAGTTTCGGCGCGGCTTTTAATAAACTCGCTGCTTTGGGCCTGGCTTGTATAGTGTTGGACCGATTTTCGGCACGCTAACTGGACATGAGTTAGATAAAGATCTGGGCCCAGCTCGTGTGAGAACGAAAAAATAAGAAAAATTTATGGTCCCGGCGAGGCTCGAACTCGCGACCTCCGGCTCATAAGACCAGCGCTCTAACCAACTGAGCTACGGGACCTTTTTAAACGCTTGCCAATCATTAAGATATATGATCATTAATAATAGATAAGTCAAATACCCAATATCAAAAAAATAACTTACCATAATCGAAACGCTAAAAAATTACTTTCCATCAAAATTATTGAAAGATTGAGGTAGTAATAATTACATATGCATTTCATTTTCAATTTTTTAATCGCTATGAAGCAAACATGCTGTTGATAGTTCACTGGCGCAACCAACATCTTGATGAAAATATGAATTATAAGTTCTCCCAGGAAATTGATTTTCCTTAAAATAAACAGATTATTGATATTCGGTCAAGGATTAATTTGTTCGATTCAGTAATAACGATTTAGAATCAATTGATCTTTAGTAAACATAATTTGGGCTCATGGGAGACTTGAAACTCTAATTAGTCTTGCTTCAAATATTGGAGAATTCCAAAGATATCATAGTCTTATTCTGTTGACACAAAACCTCTCAGAAACCCAGTAAAATGCCACATACGCTATACATGTTGGTGCCTCAACCTACAATTGTTAAATATTCAACTTTCGATGATGTAGGGTCGTCTGCAACCTTTGGTTCCTGCAACACTACAAAGAGATGAACCGTTAGAAGCTCTTAGACCGGACCGGATTAGGGGTACCGGTCGAAGAGACTCCAACGATCAAGTCAGTAATGGAGATGAAAAAAAAAGTGATCGTGGACGAAAACCGACAAAGGATTGTGTTTGGGGTGAGTATTTTGACAGAGAATTGGGATAGAGTGTTTAGGCTAGCTAGCTTATTTATGCATGCCCTTTCCAAGGATGGGAAAGAACTATTTATATAGTCCTCTGTAACAAGAAGAGTGTTAAAGTAATATCTTAGAATTTGGGTTCATGCAAGTGGTTATGTGACAAGTAAAGGTGATCTTTACAAAGTGATAAAACAAGATTTATAAAATAGTGAAAAGATGAGAAACAAACAAGTTAGGAGTCAGGAGGACACACTGATGGTGTCAGGCTGCCTAATGTATCACATGGGCGATTAGTGGATCGTGAACCCCGATCTTGATGGACCTGTAAAATAGATAGAAGTATTGGGCTTAACCCCAATTTTCAAGGTCAATCCTCAAATTTTTGTGGACTCACTTAAATAACGGTCAAGCCTTGTTTTTTCAACTAACATTATCAGGATTACATGATGATAATGGCGAAATGTCTTCCACCTCTAACATTGGATAACGTGTGAAAGGGGCTTGAAATTAAAGGAAAATCAACTCTATTATGATATGATCATGACCTAAAGTCATGCATGCTTTAGAAAATTGGCTTGAGGACCAAATTAATATTTAGCCATCCCATCCACTTTTCTAACGTATGAAATGGTTTTAATATTCTACGTTTGTCTTCTAACAATCAAGTCTTCTAACGATCAAGCTGTATTTGTATTAGGTAATCTAACAAAAAGAAACTATATATTATGGGTGTTTTACATGTTGATGTTGTGTCATGTGGGCCCCCTCGTGGGTCCATGTAGAAGTAGAGCCCTATATATAAATTAAGTAGAAAATAAGTAACCTTCTATGATTCGATAGATATGTTGGGTATTTGGAAATATGTAGGATGTGATCCACCTAATTGTATTTCCCCCCCTTTTGGAATAAAATTCTTACTTCAAAAGAAAAGTTATGACTTTTGGATGCCCAATCTGATTTTCAAAACAACGCCATTGGAGGGAGATTTTTGTGTTCCTCATTGGAACCTCTCTAATGCAGGGCAGTTTGGACCCCACAGGCCGCATGTTACGAGTTTTCGTGTGTGGAATCTGAGCACTTTCCTAGTATTTCGTTAGGGAGTGTGACTCCAAAATATTGATGAGATATTTCAAACCTAAGATCTATGTGTTTATATAAAATGTCATGGACCCGTTATGATTCATATATATATCGTATTGGTTGAATAAGTTTCAACCGAGTAGTTTATATAAGTAAATCCATCAAGAACCTTACATGTTCATTAGACATTTTTTATCGACTCAAGTACCATTCAATGAGATGGTTTAGAATAGAATAAAACCGTATGGACCCAATACGGACAATTATTGTATGGAGTGAGATTTCTAATAGAACCAACTCCGGGGTTACGCAATTAGAGGAATTATTTGTAGATTTGTTGAAAATAAAACCTACTACGTACGCCCATTCATCCTAAAGTCAACAAAATTGAAAATGAAATATAAACAAATACACACTTGAATTAATATATATTGAGAGAGAGCTGAATCAAAAAATGGAAAAGGTGAAGCAATCATGAGTTCCGACGATGATGATCAAAGCAGCAGCAGCAGCTTCAGCCCCAGCCGTAGGATCTTGATCATATCGATCATTTCCTTACTGGTTATCACAATCCTCATCGTCATGCTTCATCTCTACTCGCGATATCTTCGACGACGACAACTTCGAGAGATCAGACAACGCCGTAACACGCTCAATCGTCTTATAAGCGCTCAAATCGCGCCGGACGTACCGAATTACAGGGACGACGACCCACCCAAGATCGGGCTCAACCCATCAGTCATAGCATCACTGCCTAGGCTCCCGTACAAGTCAACCAGTGATCAAAACAGTGAATCGATCGTAGAGTGCTCGGTTTGTTTGGGGAACATAATCGATGAGACTCCCGTTAGGCTTTTACCAAATTGTAAGCACATGTTTCATGTAGAGTGTATTGATGTGTGGCTTGCTTCCAACACCACCTGTCCAGTATGTCGGACCACGGCGGAGCCCATGAAAGTCCAGCCGGAGGAGAATAAACTGGGCCCAGACAAGGCCCAACCGTCGGCTCCACCTATGGACCAAAATGGGTCGGGTTCGCGGATAAGCTCGTTTAGAAGGATGCTTAGCAGGGATAGATCGAGGGTCCAGAGTCGTGGAGATGACGTGTGTGTTGAAGATTTGGAGAGGCAGTGACGTGTCTGTCTCTCAGTATTTCTTGTAGGTATATATTTATGCGTGTTATGTTGAATTTGATTGTTAATTAAAATTAATTATGCGTAGAAGTAGAATTAATTGTTGGAAAATTCAATTTTGTGGGATTTGAGTTGCAAATACTGGTTTCTGTATCAGTAGTGCTAGGTAACTCATATAATTATAATTTATAGGATCCCAAGTAGTTTCTTAACAAAATTTTAAAATGTTTTAATTCTCAAAATAGATGTTAGATTTTATAAAAAATGACATATTCAGAATCAGTGCATAAAGTTCTTTCTAACAAGATCCATTATCGATGAGTTTTATCGGGTGAATCTTAATTTCATTGTTTTTTTCAAAAACAATGAATTATAAGCTATGCTTTAAAAAATAATGAAATCTATATTAAAACAAAAAATTTTGGACAATGATTCTGAGATAAAGGAGTGGAATAAACCTATTGGATTACCAAATTGATGAATTACATGTCATTTTCGTTTCTGTATTTATGTAAAATCACTTGGTCATTGTGCTCTTAATTAATCTTTTATCAAGAGAAGACTAAATTAAGCTAATTATGTAGAAGACAACCGTACATAAATATATGTATTGAGTATTGACCAAGTAACAAAAATGTTCCATACGAAGACAAGACATTAAGATAAGCCTTCTCCTACACGATATGACTTGCGCTTGCTCTTGTTTTTAACCACTATTTGTTTTTTGTTTTTTTTTTTAAATTTAAATTTTATGTTTTATGTTTTCAAAGTATACCGGTATAGCTAGCAAAGACTGCATCATTTATTTTGTCCCTTAATTTCCAAGGAAAAACAAGCCCATGCACAAATATAGTAGTCCCCGAACCATCTAGGGGCTGAGCTAGGAAGTAATAATGGGGTGGTTTAATATTAAAATAATAATATTTTGATTTGCGGGAAAAAATTTAATGGGGTATGGGGATAGCGTTCCCAGAGAAAAAATTTCAGGGCTATTTTATCATAATAGAACTCATTGAAATAATATTATCAATGAACAGTATCTTGATGTTTGGTCTCATAAAACAACCCCAAAAGGTTAAACATAAATAATATTAAAATTGATGAAAACTAATTAAAGATCATGATAAAATAATATATAAATGTATAAGTACAAGTCATATTTCAAATGCAATCTAATTTTTTTTAAAAAAATAAGTGTTGTTATGGATAGTTATTTAATATTAACAATAATGGAATGTATAATATCAAGGTTATTATTGTTATGTATCGTTTCTTATTATTATATTAAGTATTTTTTTTTTATAAAAAAAATTAAGCACATATATGTATATATATAAATTTTAGGAGGCTACGGCTTAGTGTCGGCCCTTGGGTACGCCCTTGAATCCATCACCCGAAAGACGAACTCCATATTGTGCATCTTCCCTATCAATTTAAAGCATTCATAACGAAGTGTCGGGATTTTTTTTTCATAATGCAAAAATGCATAGTTTTTGAAACCTATCGTACCGTTGGTCCGACCGAAAAAATCATAAATCGACGGTCATCACGTTTTTTTTGCTCAAATCATACCACATAAGCAGTTGAGCTGTGTGACTCGAGGTTGGATCGGAGGTTTACAAGAAAACTATGAACCGACGATTTACAAGAAAACCAGAAAATCTGACAAATTACTATTAAAGGCCTCTACGTCAACGAAGGCGACAGCGAGTTTGTGATTCGAAGGCGACAATCGATTCTTCTCCTTTCATAGGTCTCAACATCGACCATGGCGCTAGCCTTAATAACTATTATGAACCGATGATATTTGTTGATGAATTCGAATGACTGAGCTTCCATACACGGCCGATTTGGTATCGATCTTCACGGCTAAGCAGTAGTATCGGTTTCAAAGGAGTTTTCGGTAACGATGTTTCAAAGTTGAAAAAAGTATTCGACTTTGATCTATTCTAGTGAAAATGACACGTACATCGATCTTTGCAAGTTTCTAACCCATCTAATCATAGGGCCTATATATCATCAATGCATTTTTTTCTAGAGGATTTTCTTTTTAAGGGATATAAATTAAGCTCCACATTTAAGCATGTCAATGTTGTGCTGAAACAACCTAAGGTGTTCACGATCACTGCAAAAAAATAGAGAAATCAGAAAAACAAATCAAGATAAATTCCACCTAAGCGACAAATGATTTATATGGTTCATCCAATCTTGCTTACGTCAACGAGTGTCCAGTGACGATGACAAAACTCATTGATGAACTCTCTCACACGAATTCTCTTAATATAAGTATTCGCACTATTCACTTCTAGAGTTTTCACAATAAGAATAGTATTTTTTGGTTTACAGAGATAATAACCAAGATATCCTTAAAAGTTGTATCATTTACAAAGATTCTCCAACTCACACTAAATTTCTCTATTTAAAAAATTCATCAACAACAGAATTCCCAAGCCGAAGTTTTTTGCAGTGCAAACTTCATCTGCTTTGACCAGGTAGCGGCCACCTTAACTTTGACATTCCAATTTGATCTCTTGAAGACCATATGGTGAAGTTGAATTCTAACAAATGAGGCATACTGTTGTACTACTATTCAATAAACTTTCACCCTCCAAAGGCAGATAGATTGTTTGATTTGGTCCCAGTAGACCAATCCAATACAAACTACGCGCTAACGTCTGCAACTTCATCTCTTACTCTTCAACACATGACGCACTATCACACAAACCATATCTTATAAATTCCCATCATATGCTATACTGTATTATGCTGGTCCTCAGCAATTCTTTGCATGATTTCTTATTCAACATAACTAAACTAACGGAATGTATCCCCAACTTCGACCTTCCTCTTCCATTTCTGTTAATTCGGTTTCGAAAGCTTGCTTCCTTTTGTGTCTCTTCATCTTACATGGAGCTGAAGCCGCCACCAATAGCAGCGACAAAATCACATCCATCGGTGCAATCATTGATGTCAGCTCTCGTATTGGCAAAGAAGAGAAAACTGCCATGGAAATCGCAGTTCAAAACTTCAACAACAACTCCTTAGACAACAAACTAGAACTTTTCGTCATGGACTCCGCGGGAGGAGGACCCCTCAAAGCTGCTTTTGCAGGTTGGTTTTGCTTTCTTCAATTGTTAGTTCAAAGAATTTAAGGGCATGAATACTTTCTCTTAGTAGTAATAATTTCTGCTAATTGTATTCATTTATTTTCTTTTTATGGCAGCTGAGGATCTGATTAAACAGAACAAAGTGAAGGTGATTATTGGGATGGAGACATGGGAGCAAGCAGTTCTAGTGGCTGATATTGGAAGTGAAGCACAAATTCCGGTTATTTCTCTGGCTTCAGCAGCCACAACACCACCATTAATGCCGATTCGATGGCCTTACTTGGTAAGAATGGTTGGAGATGGTGTTGAACAAATGAGATGTATTGCATCCATTGTTCATTCCTACAACTGGAGAAGAGTAGTGGTTATATATGAAGACGACGTATATGGTGGTAGTTCTGGCAAGCTAGATCTTTTATCTGAGGCACTACGAAAAAATGGTTCAGAGATCGAGTATCGGTTGGTTCTTCCACCATTTTCTTTACTGTCGAATCCAAAAGAAGCTATACAGGAAGAGCTAATCAAGCTAATGGAGATGAAGGTGCAATCTCGGGTTTTTATAGTTCTTCAGGCATCATTGCCTGCAACAACTCATTTGTTTGAAGAAGCCAAGAAGAAGGAGCTCGTAGGGATAGACTCGGCGTGGATAGTCGCAGACACTATTACAGATTTACTTGACTCTGTTGACAGTTCTGTTATATCATCCATGGAAGGTGCTTTAGGAATCAAGACTTCTTATGATGACAATAGTACCTCTTACAAAAACTTGAGGACTCAATTCCGGAAAACTTTCTGGGGCAATTATCCGGAAGAAGAAGATTTTCAGCTAGGAATTCATGCTTTAAGAGCTTATGATAGCATTTCTACTGTTGCAGAGGCCGTGAAGAGAATGACCAACTCTACTAGTCCAAAAATGTTCTTAGAAACTATTTTGTCAACCAATTTCGCCGGTTTGAGTGGCAAAATAAATTTCAGTTCCGGCCAGCTATCTTATATTCCGGAGTTGAAGATTGTAAATGTGGTTGGAAAGAAATATAAGGAACTAGACTTCTGGGTACCCAAATTAGGGTTTTCGAACAATGGAACTCTGGTCATAGTGGGAAATGGTGAAGCTCCTAATCGGACAGGAGGTTTGGCAGGTCCAGTGATTTGGCCAGGGAATCCACAACGCTCTCCGAAAGGATGGGCTATGCCTACTGATGTGAAGCCTTTGAGGATTGGAGTACCAAATAGAACCTCATTTAATAAATTTGTGAGCACTAGTCATGAATCAGGGGAGACAAAATATGATGGTTTCTGCATTAAATTATTCGAGCAGGTGATTGGTGAACTACCATATGAGTTTGTGACTCACAATGGAACATATGATGAACTAGTTCTTGATGTCTATAACAAGGTAATGACTTGATCCTCTCAAGTTACAGTTACAACTAAGTTTCACATGATTAGAAATTTTCTCATGGAATAGTCTCTGGAACCTGTTCTGCAAGACTTTTCTAATGGTTTCTCAATGAATAGACTTTTCTAATGGTTTAATTTTCTTTTGATGTTGATTTGATGATATTTATCTCTTGTGTGGCAGAAATATGATGCTGCTGTTGGTGACATAACCATATTGGCGAACAGATCGCTAATCGTGGAGTTTACACAGCCATATATGGAGTCCGGGTTGTCAATGATAGTTCCAGCTGAGGTTGAGTCAAACTGGATATTTTTGAAGCCATTCTCCTTGGAAATGTGGTTGATGACTGCTGGCATTTTTATTTACACAACATTGATTGTTTGGTTCTTGGAGGCCCGATCCAATGAAGAAGAATACGGACGCACCCGGAAGAATCAGATTAGCACTGCACTTTGGTTCACTTCTTCTACTTTGTTCTTTGCTCAGAGTAAGTATCAGTACTATCAGAAATATTAATCCAGCTATAATATTACTTTGCTATATGTATTCAAGCATTTATAGTGCTATGTATTTCTTTGCAGAGGAGAATGTTAAAAGCAACTTCACCAGAGTGGTGGTAGTGGTGTGGATGGGAGTTGTGTTTGTCTTAACCTCAAGCTATACAGCTAGTCTTTCTTCACTGCTTACTGTAAATAAACTGGAGCCAAGTTTTGAATCCAACATACGTGGTGTAAAAGTAGGCAGTGATAGTGAATCATTCATAAAAAATTATTTGCAACAAGTACTCAAAATCAACAAAGATAACATCAATACCTTTACGGGTGATGACGACTATGCAGAACAGCTTGACAGCAAGAACATCAGTGCAGCCTTTCTTGAGCAGCCCTATGCAAGAATATTCATGAGTCAGAACTGCAAAAAATACACTATCGTTACAGACAATTATCGATTTGGAGGTTTAGCCTTTGTAAGTAAAGTTGTTTTCATTGCAACTTAGACATCACATGTTCATATAAACAGAAAACAGATTTTTCTCACTTCACTTTGTCTTTGCAGGTATTCCAGAAAGGGTCCCCGATAGCCACCGATGTTTCCAGGGCCATTCTACAGCTATCAGAGAATGGAAAATTTAAGGAGTTGGAAGAAACCTGGTTTAAGCCCGTGTCCGGGTGCTCAACCAACGGAACAGCCGAGGATATTGAGAGTCTGAGCCTCCACAGCTTCTGGGGTCTCTACCTTTTCACCGGCATTGCTTCTACTCTGTGTGTGCTAATCTTTATAGCTTGCTTGCTACCAAATTTTCCCGGTCATCAAAGTGATACAAATTCAAGTAACGAAAGTATTTTGAAGAAAATAGGTAGGTTTGCAAGCTTCATTCTTAAAGCAGAGTACTCTGTTACTCCAAGAACTGATGCTGCACCAGGTCAAGCACTGGATCAAGCACCAGATACGACAGAATGCAACTCCAAGATTTCGGAATATGCGAGTTCCAACGGCAGTGCACAGAATAATAAGCTCTCCTTACCAGCTGAACTTCAAATGCTACAGATTTCCAGAACCTAGAGCTGGCAGGCCAGAGATGAATTTTTTTTTTTCACTCTCTAAACACATTTCATAAAACTGCCGACTCTGTAGGTGACTAAAGTAATGTAGTAATGTACATCGACGGGAAGGAAAATATTTGTATAGCCGTGGTTCAGCAAGTTTGAATATCCTTGGAAATTATTAATTAACTGAGTCCACTCAAACATGCCTAGTGACCATCCTTAAATTGTCATAGTAAAGAAGAAAACCAACGCAATCACTCTATACTGTGTCGACAATTCGACATGTTGTTTCCTCATCTAAAGAGTTAAAAACGACAGGAAAAACATTCAAAACGTCTAAACATTCAATATTGGCAAACACCCCATCTTACACAAACTTGGCTCGAGTAAACCCACCGCTAAGCATGAAGCAATTCCTAAATCTGAAGCCAAAAGTCCATCCCAAGTCATTCTACTAGAACAAGCTCCAAGTTAAAACTTGAACAAGCAATCGAATTGTTAGCCCACAACAAATCTAAAAACTGGTCCGCTGCCTGTTACGTATCAAATCTCATTCCTGCAGAAAAAATTTGGTACATTAACTTCTATTTCCATTCTTGTGGTACATATTAACTCTTTGAAACTCTGTTCTTCCTCTGTGCACGTGAATCAAATCTACCAGTAACCCCTTCCACGTCCACGTCCACGTCCACCCCAGCCTCTACCTATGCCCCTGCCCCTGCCCCTTCCCCTGCCACCGCCCCTTCCCCTGCCACCGCCCCTTCCTCCGTGAGAAATATCTTCCAATGCCCTATTAACAAGCTGATTTCGCATGCCACCAGTTCCACGGCCCTTCTTGCTCATACTACTGGACCCATTGGAAGCAGCAGCAGCAGGCCGTTTCCCTCTGTCCAAAAGGTGCACCAGAATAAGAACATATCAAGATCTGTCTACTTGGTAATAATTCAAGTATAATGTAAGAATATGAAGTTCATTTCCAAAAACGCCAATAATGTTAATCCAGTTTTCCTAATATGATTATAGAAGAATATCACCAACCACAGCTGACAAAAGTTAAGAAACTGTTTTGACAGCAATCCACTCTTCAAAAACAAAAATATGTTTGCAGAGCTCATACCAATCACGTGAAACACAGATCATTGGATGACAAAAAAGGGGTAAATTACAGGAGCTGGGAAAAAAGAATTAACAATGTCAAACACAGTATAGAAGTAGAGGAACAGGCATTTCACGTACCCAGCAGTAGTGCTGGTGGAAGACAAAGAAGGTTTCGCTGCTTCTTTCCAAGAGAGATTGACGCTTTTATCTCCTATAAATGAAGGTGTTTTTGAATACAGAGGCTGAAATATTAAATAAGAATCAGTACCTATAGTACACATATACAGGCATAAGCATACTTTATTAAAAGAAAATCATTCCTATCTCACCTTAGTCATTGCCAATATGTTGCTGCAGGTCCGCAGCCCAGTTGTCGTATTCTGTTTTTGAGTTTTCTGCACGACAAAGAAAAGATGAAATAGTTAAAAGTTACACCTCCCAAAGACCATTAGATATCCTAATAATCAACTCACAATGCTATCCTTTGCTTCATCAGATTTAGCTGCTGCCATTGCTTTGCTTTGCTCAGCCATTCCCTGGGTTAACTTTTTCATGGTAGCCTTAGATAGTTCTTCTACATTTTTCAACCTTCATCATTGACACAAAAAAGTCAATTAAAAAGCCATGCTCAAGAAAAAAACAATAAATCATGTGAAAATATCTTTCTTCAGAGGAAAAGAGTAAAAAAAAAATAATAAAAAGAAAAAAGCAGGCACTCAAAATGAAAACCATGTTGCATATCAACTATTGCACTTGCACCAGCATCAGTTCCACAGCACAATATATAAAAAGTACTTTTTTGAATAGAGTAATGAATTTTATTGCAGGGGCACCAAGTAGACGCCAACAGTACATTGTAGATGTATCAAGTTTCCAACTATCTCCTTTATAAAAAAATTAGCCCTTATAATATACGTAACAAACTCCATTGGTCGATACAAAAAACTAAAATCAACAACCATGATTGCTTACCGAACATCTATTGTACTTCTTAACAACCTCATTGTTCTTAAACTTTATTCAAGTTCCATAACTACTCAAATTTTCATAGCATAGGTAAACAACTTTCATGCACAAGGCTCCCGCAGTGGACAGGGTCGAGAACAGGCAGAATATACACAGACTTTACCCCCATATAACATATGGAGAGGCGGTTTCCATAATAGAACTTATGACACCTAATTTACACCCCTGCAACTCTACCACTAGGCACATGTTTGTCTATCAAATTTTCATAGGATAATGAAACATAATAGTAACAATGACTCGTTCCCAAAAGACCCACTCATCATAGCTAGCAAACATGAGAAGCTTCCAAGGACCAATTTCCCTCCACATTAGTCCAGGATTGCCTCACATGTGAAAAATAAAAAAGGAGTTGATTTCGGATTCCCTTGAAGAGACGAGAAACTGCTGAAAGATATGCATTACATGCATTACAAACTAATAGTTTCTGACTTTATGTAAGACGAGATTAACGGATGAGCAGGTTAAGTATACAGGAGATGCCTCTATAGGCCCAAATAAACAAAAAAAAGAAGGTAAAACTATAACTCAAACTCCTAAAGTTTAGCAATCCACAGACTTTACAGATGACACATACTGTAATTTTACGTAGGACACCCAACAGAAGAGTGAGATGACAAAGGAGACCTAAAAAAGATCGTTGAATATTAACATCTGATATAAATTAATACCCACAAAATTCTTTGTACTGATAAGAAAATAACGCTTATTCTAACTCTCGAATCAATATTAATTCAAATACAACAGAATACAAGGATCCAATAATAAAATGACCGACGAGAGATAATTATCTTATAATAGATGCTTGATGATCTCCCATCCCTAGTTTAGACCAAACGACAATACCATGCAAAAGATGGATACATAAATTATCTTCAATCAACATCCAATTTGTAAGGCAAAGGCAAGAGCACGCTGCCTCTTAGCTTTACCAAAGTGCAAGTGTTGACTATTCCATCACATTAGAATTCCACTGAATTGCAACCATTGTGAATTGTCGTATCTCCAGGGTAACTGACAGATAAGTCGTGTAACTTCTTTTACTGTATTGTATAGTGATGCCAACATTTAAGTTTAATGTAAGGTATATTTGGGCATGGTTCTCTGCAGGTCGTAAAGGAAAAATAAACAAAAGAACCCTAATCAAGGTATTACCTCTCAGTGAAGTCCTTGTAATTCTCTGAGAAATCCTCACCAAGTCTATCTGATGGTTGGCCGGTCACTATCTTATAGCCGCATAAACTGTTAGTCGCATTTGGAGCCTATACAATAACAGAATCATATAAGCACCATGCAAAAGTTAGTAACTAACCTAGAGTGCATCAGCAAACATAGATCAAATTGATAACCTTGTGAGCCAAATGGTGGAATGCATACAACAAACACTCCACATAAGTAAAGTTCATCTCTTCTCCAGTCTTCCTCCGAGCCATATACTTCTGAGAAAGAAAAATAGCATGGCTTGGACATGAAAATTCTATATAAACATGAAAGTTGAACTCAAATATTTTATTTATAGAATTTACTTCAACAAAAGATGTGTTTTACGTTTTTAAACTGAGACTCTTACTAAATGAATGTGCAGATAATAAAAATAGGAAAAATAGCAACATCATGCCCGCCAAGTCGAAGCTCACAATAAATTATTCAATCAGCCAGAAGGGTAATTTATGTACCTGTAGTAGTTGAACAAGCGACGGAAGAATCTGGCGTGAATCTTGCGGCGCTGTATAGGATGAAATTTCAGCAAGGGCTTTGAGTAAATCAAGTTTCCGTTCCTCCGGAAGCTACATGAAGAAGATCATTAGTATATTTCTCATAAGAAGGTAAGAAGTAACTCTTCACCCACAGGGGCTAATTGCAATATATTGAGATTAGGATCTGCTAAAAAATCACCATAATATCATGCAGGAGGAAGAAGTAGAAGCAGCACGCATAAGGTTTTTTGTTTCTTTTTTGAGAAGAAAAGGAAGTTGCATGCTGGGTGAAGCAAACAAAAGTAAAACTACTATTACAACAAACACACAGACAAATAAGAGCACATAAAAGGGACATTACCTCGTCAAAAACGGGTATGATATGTTTGTTCAAATAATTGAGGAATTTGCTGCTTGATGCATTCCTCTACACTCACTCAAAGGGCATGGCAGTAGTCAGATAAGGAACATAAGATACCACGTACAGTTAATCATTTAACACAGGATCACGGGATGCAGTTCACATACCAGGAAAAATGGAAGAGCCATGTAAAGGCATGATATCAACCTGTCAATATGATCTGTATCTGACACCTGTGTAGCCACTCAAATAAAATACATCATGATAATGGTTCAAAAATAATACAAACTATCCAAGCTAGAGGATCTAATGATGAAAAAGATTCTATATTGAAATTTACATGTAGCAAATGGTTTAAATGACCTGAGTTCAACCTTATATTTGAACATACAGATATTTTTATGGCAATGCATAACAAAGTAGTCATGGATTTGGGTTTTCTACAGCTTCTTTAAACCAGTAAAATGTAACGGCAACTCACATTGAATTGTGTATCTAAATCTGCCTGTCCTTCAATTATTTCAACAAGCTCCTTCATACGCTCGGGAGGAGCTTTTTCTCCATAAAAGCTCAAACTTTTTAGGAAGTCCATAAACATTCTAAATTCTGCTCCAGTTACATCTTCTAAACTCTGCAATGGATCTAAGTCAAATTAGTCATGCATCTTAAAGGACGTTAACATGTTACATAAGCACATCAGAACATTTAACATCCACTGACAAACAGTTCAAAATTTCTGGGAGGAAAAAACATTCAGAAAACTTTAACCATATAGAAGTTACAGTAAGAGAATTCAAAAGCATACCTTCTTTATCAAATCAGTTATATGTCTTTCCATTTGCTCTTGAGGCTTCAACAGTTCAAATTTAAGAGGGAAAACCTGTGATTTTAGCTCCCTATCATCATGTGTAAAAGGAAGTATGATAAAGATAGTGATAATAATTGTACATGTTGATCTCCCGACCTTATCTCTTATAAAGCTTAAGACTTTCTCACGGATAAATTCATCCGTAGATGGTTCATCAACACTCCCAACATGCTTAAATAAGGCAGACAATGAAGCTGCAACAACAAGAATAAAACATTTCTTAGACATAATAACCAGAGAGAAAAAACTTATTAATTCCTGATAAGTTATAACTCATCAGAGTTTTAGTAAATCACCACTTTCACGTGCACATCAAGTAGGTTGCTCCTATTGAATTTCTCTTTCTGTGTAAAAGAGAAAACAAGTTTCTAATCACAGACATCAAACCAACAAAACCAGCGCTTAATCGTCTTCTAAATCTTAAAGACCAGATCAGCCTTCATATGTCTCCTCTTTTTTCTTCCGAAAAGTGAAAATTTATTACAAGGGGCACCAAGCAGGTTAACAAAAAGGAGTAAGGTTATGTATTACAGACATCATAAATTTATTGGACGTCAAAATCTGACAATTATGTTGCAAATCTGCATTCAAATTTCCTTATATTTACAAGTTAATTCTTATAACAAGAAACCTTTATCGATGGAGGTACACGTGAGAATCAATATTAAAATATGTGCTCGCTTTTATGAATACTTGCCATAAACAAGTTTCATAGACCCAGTAATTTTTCCTACATACAGAAACTGCTTTAAGAAATAACCATCCCAACCATGTGGAACATACAAAAATTTAATAACTATGAATGTTGAAACTCACGTTCAAGTTTCCAGACAATGATTAGGAAAGATGCATATCAAAAATCAGGTACAAAACAATGCACCACGTTTTCTCGAAACAAAAGCAAGAAAAAAAATAAAATATACGAGCATGTGTACGGCAAGCAGACAACAAACGCATCAAGGGCTAAATTCAAAGTTCAAACTCTTTCCTCCTAACCCCAGAAAAGCATAATTACCTTTCACATCCTGTCTCAGCAAGGACATAATGGCTTTATGCACAGCATCTCGCTCCAAAAATTCCTCTAAAACCATTAAGCCAACATCAGGATCAGGATTCAAAAAAAAAATTCATAGCCAACCAACTTCAAAAAGGGGGGAAAAAGAAAACTACCAGCTGCAAGGAGTTGTACAAGAATGTCTACAATTTTTGGAAGATACTCAGGGGTATCCTTGCAGAAGAGGGGAAGCCCACGAATTGCGTGTACACGAACCTGAAAAACAAAGGGGAAAGCAAGTTTCAATCTCATGCTACAAAAGAAAAGGTTCAGAATCAACCACAAAATTACTACTACAATTCATTTTAGTTATCCCTTAATGTGCATACATAAAATGCCTCAACTATGATCAATTAGAAAATTCACTACACTCCGAATATATATTAAATTATTTTGCACAATCAACTAATCAACCTCAGAGCCAAAAAATTACAGCTTTAATGTGATCATACTATATTTGTTGAAAAACGCATATTCTTAAATATTTACATGTGTATCTCCTTCCTCGATCAAGTCAAGATGAGCGTCCACGGCCTGGCTGGAGAATTCGGGGAAGAACTTGAAGAACCGTGGAATAAGCTGCGCCGCCAACTGCTTAATCTTTATGCTCGTCTTGGTAGCGTCGATAATTCCCCGGTAGTCACTGGCATTCTGCACCAAATCCCCCACCGAACTAACGTTATCAAAACGTCGGCCCTTTTTGTTGTGCAATTCAACAACAGCTAAAATAGAAAAGGAACCCTAGAGTGGAGACCTGGGACTTGTCCTTGGCCTCATTGAGGCGTTCGCCAAACTCGTAGAGCTTCTCGATTTGCTCGGACTCGATTCGCTTCTCCTCCTCACTTTGTTCGGCCATTGTTAAGGCTGGATTTAGGAGCTGAGAGGGAAATTTAAACAATACATCAACAAACACTATGATTAATACTCGATTCGAACTTCCGTTCGGAGTAACAAATACCAACTGAAAGCAATATTGGGGGCCGTACAAGATGGTGGAGCTTAGTGAGGGATACAGTAGAGGACTAGAAGAGTGTGGAGTGAGAGAGAGAGAGAGGAGCGGAGAGCGAACTCGGAGTCCTCAAGAAAGGGCAATTCTGATGCTTCTGCAGTTCTGCTCACGGGAAACACGTCCTCGTTGTCGGGTCCCAAAAATTTTGTATCGACTGGATCGAAACGTCATCGTTCCTAGCAGTGATGACTGATGAAGTGATGATCTGTGTGCGCTGATGGGTTGGATTTTGGAAAATAATGGGCCGAGCCTTTACTTAGTATAGAGGTGGGCTTAGGCAAATACACCCATCAGGTAATGACTTAACCCATGATTTTACAAAATGGGCCTCATTGGCCCATTGGACATTGGAGAAAGACCATTAGTGCTATCACAACCACTCCTACCACTAATAGGGATGACAAAAAAAACCGATCCGAGCACTATTCATACGGTACCCGGTCAGTTTAAAACCCGAAAACCGATCCTATAGGTTTTGGAAACGATTTTGGTTTTTGTTTTCAAACCCGTCATGTTTTAGGGTCGGGTTTGGTTTTTGGTGTCGGGTTTAGGGTACCCGAACCGTTTAATAAAAAGATTCATTATAGTAATAATATTATAAATCATCTATAAAAATAAACTACTAAGATATTAAATTATAACATGATAAAGCATATTAAAACGTATATATTTATAGAAGCATACTAATAAAACTATAAATTAGACAAATTTGAATTATAAAATCATAATTAATATAAATCATACTCAATATTAATTTATGTTAATATAATCTTCAAATAAAAAAATAAAAAATAAAAAAGTTAAATGGTAAATGGGTACCTGATGATAAACGGTTATGGAACGGTTCCGGTTTTGGAAATTTAAATGGTTTTTTAAATGGTTTTGGAACGGGTTTGGTATAAAGTATATTAAATGGAAACGGTTTTGGTATTTTATAAATGGAAGGGTACCCGACCCGTTGCCATCCCTAACCACTAAAGATACTCGCGGACAACATATTATCCAAGATTCCAAGTCATACCCTTTAATGATTTATCCTCTATTAACAGCCAAGCTCAATTGTCTTGTCAAAAGAACAAAAACGTACAAATTTGAATTCAAGAGAAAAAAAAAATGTATATAGGTGACACAAATTGGATATTAAAGACAAATTTGTATGTAGAAGGTACAAAGAACGATTAGTGTTTGAACAAGTGATATTATAGGTTCTAATAACAAAGAATGAATATAGATGATACAATTTTGTATGTAAGAGAATAAATTTGTATATAAGTAATGCCGATTTGTCTATTGAGACACAAATTTGTATATAAGAAGTAACAAAAATGAGTAACGTTAGAACAAATAAAAAAGTTGCAATAACTAAGAACGAGGATAAGAGATGAAGGTCGATACTTCATATTGACCGCAAATAAGCAAATTAGGTATAATGCTAAGTCTATAAGACCACTAAACAAGAAAGGGATAAAAAAAACCAAGCTTCCGCAATGGACAGAGTCTAGACAAATACAATGTACACAAACCATATCCCCACATAATGGGTGTGTTTGGTGAGGCGGTACACAGAGCTGTACCGCTAGCGGTCTCGCAAAGCGGGACCGCCTCACCAAACACCTGATTTTTGAGGGCGGTATCGCCCACCAAACGGTGTGGTACCGCCCTCCAAGAAAAAGCTCCAAAATGGAGCTTTTTCTTGGGCGGTTTGGGTTTGGCGTGGGTCCCATGCCAAAAAGGCATGGGTCCCACGCCTAAAAGTGACTGATTTGTTTTTTTTAAAATTTTTGCATGTGGGTCCCATAACTTTGTATTAAATATTATATATTGATATTAAATATTGATAAATTAATAATTACATTTGTACATTAATAATTACATTTATACATTAATATAATAATTATGCTTATTAAATGGCTATTTAAATATTAAATTAAAATAATTATAATTTTTACATCATAAATTATATTTATAAATTAATAATTATGCTTATTAAATGGCTATTTAAATATTAAATTGAAATAAATATAATTTTTACATCATAAATTATATTTATAAATTAATAATAATATAAACAAAATATATTTTACACAATTTAACCGCTAACAACAGTTAACAGCTTTACCAAACAACTCAAAACTTATTTTATAGCTTTAAGCTCAGCTTTTTATTCACAGCTTAACAGTTAGCGTTGAAAATCAACACAACCGCTCTACCAAACACACACAATATATGGAAACAACAAAAAAGTTTCATAGAAATTGATCTCGTAACATCTAAGTTGCACCCCTCAAATTTTAACATTGAGCCACATGTTCGTCTATAAAGGAAAAGGGATAGAAAGATCAAAAAAAAAAAAAAACAACGCCACAAATAAACTTAAGGCTTTCATGCCAAAATTTTGATCATGTGAGACAGCCTGCAAGAGATTATTTATACAGGTTTCTTTGTGACAGAAATACAATGACATTCATCAAGATACCTCTGGTTTAGCAGACTCTAAATGAGTGATCAAATATGCAACTGTTTGTAACCCTAATATTTTCTACATACCCTGCTAAACAGGTCCGGGTCTGGCCCTAAACCCCTGTTAACAGGCCTAAATAGAAGGTCAAAAGCAACGAGATATGCCCAAAACAACGAGATTAATAACGAACTCCCAAGCCATCCTGGATCCTTAGGTACTAATCACAACATGGGCATATCCAATGCTCGCAGGACATCCTTGAACTCAAAACTACGAGCTTCTTTATTGAACTGTTCGACCAGCTTGTACCTCACAGCATTTAAATAAAATGATTTGAGTAGTCTCTAAAAGCCATTCCGCATCTGTATCACTGAGCTTGCTGGTGAAAACAACATCTCCATGGATGAGCACCAAATCCTTGTCTTCTGCAAATTCATTATAAAAAGTTACTGTGAAATACGGTGAAGCTTGAGTTCCTCTTGCCTTGTAATCCTCCAGACCAGTGAAAAGCATGTGAGGCATTTGCACTGCAATAAAGACTTGTGTAAGTGTAGATGATTGTGTATGGTAATAATTGGGTATTAAATCCCAAAAGGCTGTTTCACTTTCCTTAATTTGTCAAGTGTGGATCATCAAGCTGCTTTCCCTCAAATCCTCAACACAAAAGCAAAGAAGATGCTGATCAAGATATCATTCGTCAAAATGTAAACACAGCTAGTTCAAAAATCAGTTGTATATTAATCGATGTTGCAAGTTTTGTGATTTCTACAATTTCATTGAGATACATAGATTTGGTTGACTTGATTCAGTGATAACATGCACTCAAAATTAGAAGACTAATAAATCAAGAGCATGTCTACATGATTTTTCTATAAAAAAAACAACCACACCCAAAGTGAGATGACTTAGGCCTAAGTCCCTAGTGAAGGGAAATGAACACGCTCACACTTGAACCATTGAGCACAAATATGTTACTGAACAAATCTTTCATTTGTTTTGCTTTCGAGGCTCACACCTTTGCCTACCCACCATTTAACTAATAAAGACAAGTTATAAAATTTGTGCACAGTAAAAATATAAATTCACACAAGTTCAAACATCCCCGATTAATCACTATCACACTATGACATGTTCTACAGATGAAGCTCGGAGATCTAACCTTGACCAAACATTTTCGTATAACCACTTCCTCTCCACAAAGGGATAACAAAATACTTGCTGCAAGGATAAATAAGAATGGTCAGAAAAAAAAAAAGGAACAGAAAGGTCTGTTTACGACATAAAGATGATGGGATAAGTTACCAATCTGCTGCTCTTTGCTCCAACAAGTGATAGAGTTTGGCTTTCATAGATGCACCGATATGACCACGTCCCAAGTGATACTGACATTAGACACCCACACCCATGAACAAATTGTCAACACAATGAAAACAGGTGGGGGGCTTTTTTCCCTCGTAATGCTTAAAACAACGATTAAACATTACGGAGGCATATCATAGGGGAAAGGAAATCAAAGATACAATTTTAAAAGATTGATAGAGGAATGCGGAATGCTCCTCACTGTGAAGTAAAACACAAGTATTTGGGTCAAAGATCCCAAGCGCCCATAACCTAACAAACACTTCTAGTTAAACCAAATTACTTATGCCCGGATGTAACTTTAAATGCAACAGTGAGCAAGCCAAAAGAAACCATGCTTTGTTTTCAGCTCATTGATAATGCAAACACAGAAAAAAGAAGAAGAAGGGCAAATCCATGTTATGTGCAACAATGTCTTTAGCAAACAGGAAATAAGAAAATAAATAAATACTTGCTAACCCAAAGCTAATGGCAAAGAAAAACATCATAGCCAGCTTGAAACTACAGGAAAACTTATGCATCTACCCTTTATTTACTCGAAAGAATATGAATGCATAACTATAATCAATTGTTAAGAACTCAAACCTATAGTGCCTCTCCATGCCCTAGAATCAAATAAGATTCTGCATAGATCCTCAATAACATGTTCATAAGGATAGCACACACGCTCAAAATTCCGTTTGGAGTATGGATGTAGCCACTCACATTTAGTAAACATATTAAAGAGCATCAGCATTTGATACATGTAATCCCCTCAACAATCAAATGATAGGCAGTTTTCTAGCTTTCTAAACTTTTGCTTCGAAATAAATTGTTCGCACAATTAACCAATAACAACCAACCGCTACCCACTCGAAAATTACAATGCTAGAAAATTATCCGTCCAATTTCATGCAAAAGAAGAATTCCGCTACGAATGTTTTTACACTCGTAATACTCTGCAATCCATTTGTTCTCATAAGGCCCCTCCAATTAACAAGCAACAATGATAGAGAAGTTAAAAACCACGATAAATAAACAAAACATATAATAACACAGTGAGAAAATGGATAATTACATCGTCCCATATCGAAGCAATGTCCTCAGGTGACCGGTTCTTAGCCCGCTCGATATCCATAATTGAATCCAATGGCTTCAGCTTTAACGGCTTGAACCCTGTGGCGAAGCTCGAATTCCTGCTGGATCCGAGCGATACCCATTTAAGGAAATTGCCTGGAATGGGTTCAGCTTGCAGCGTTCGGAGTTTTGGTTGCAAAGATAATTTAGACAGAGCTCGTTTCGATGTCAGCAAAGAGTGTAATCTCGAGCGTGTAGAAACTATTGTGCCATTTGATTTTAAGTGCGAGGCGTCTTAGGCATTTTGTCGAACACTTGGGGTGCATAGTTCAGCCACAATAAGTTTAAGAGCAGAGGTTTTTAGTCTTTACAACAGTCGTCAGTCGGTACCTCTAATTGGGCCTTTCCCAAAATCATACTAAACGCAAAGAACTAAGAAGCCCATTCGATAAACAAGCAAAGTTTTGAATGGGTCCGATGGTCCCTGTTCACCAATCACCAGTCGGTCTCAAGTCTTAACTACCTACGGATTCAGCTCATTACGCCTCACACTTGCCCAGTTGCCCTTGCTATAATTGTGTCACATGAAAAAGGTTCACCCAGTAACAGCTTTTAATGCTGTCACAACAAAAAGCTTCCTCCACTTAAAAACAAAAAACAGAAAAATAACAAGTACGCTGTACCCTCTCACATATGTATTTTGAGCCTGAAATCAATGGCTCACATTCATCAAAATCACAAAAGGGTATTTTCACTATTGCACTTGCACATGTCCTGCATTTCAGAACTGCCCTTTAAATCCTAAGTGGGGGGCTGGGGGCTCACTCTGTGCTACATCAGTTGGTCAGCCTGTATTCAGTGACAGTACTGTTCACTTTTCTTTTTTAGCTTAAACAATGAATTCATTTTCACAAAACAACTAAACAAACAATTAATCTGCAAAACAACCACACTAAAGAACACTCTCCCTATACTAATTATTGCTTTGTAAGATGATTATGACCAAATAGCTAGCTATCTCCATCATTCATATGTAGAAGCTAACACATAGGTGTGGAAATCCTCGGCAACAATTTATTCTTCTTCTTTCCTTTTTGGCTTCACGGGTCTTGATTATTTAATAGTTCTTTACAACAACAAACTTTGGTCTCTTCACTTTTATATTCTCTTCTACTACTTTTTTGTCCTAAGCTGCCCTGCTAGAATCATGCCTGTCCTTTCTCCTCCTCCTTCTCCTCCAACTACTTTTGTTTTAGCTTATTGTTTGGTAATCTTCTTGCTTCTTCCGGTTCCAACAAAATGTCAAACCAAAACCACCAACATTGAAGCTCGCAGTCCACGCCAACTCTCCGTCAATTACTACGCGAAGTCCTGCCCTCAAGTTGAGCAACTCATTGGCTCAGTCACCTCCCAACAGTTCAAAGAAGCACCTGTTTCTGCACCGGCAACCATTCGCCTTTTCTTCCACGATTGCTTTGTAGAAGTAAACCAATCTGTTTAATTTTTTGATTTATTGTAGCTTGCATTGCTATATATTGCTTGACTGTGTGTTGAATTTTTTGGGAATGATTGGTGAAGGGCTGTGATGGGTCAATATTGATATCATCAGCAAAGCCAGGAAGCAATGTGTTGCCAGAGAAGTATGCAGTGGATAACAAGGACTTAAGAGAGGAAGGGTTTGAGACTGTAAGGAAGGCCAAGGCCTTATTGGAGAGCAAATGTCCTGGTGTTGTATCTTGTGCAGACATTCTTGCAATTGCAGCCAGAGATTTTGTCCATTTGGTCAGTCTACCTTCCTCTCCTTCTTCCCTTTCTATAACCAACCCTGCTTAGCTAATAAAACAAAATACATAGAAGTTCAGTCTTCATATATTTTCTTGTGCCTAGTTTGTCCTTATTTGTGTTGGAAAATGTTGCCTGTGATTTTCCTAGTGCAGGCAGGGGGTCCATACTATCAAGTGAAGAAAGGAAGATGGGATGGAAAAGTCTCAATGGCATCAATGGTGTCCAACAACATTCCTCATTCCAATTCCACCATTGATCAGCTCATCAAACTCTTCAATTCAAAAGGACTAACATTGGAGGATCTAGTTGTTCTCTCTGGTGCACACACAATTGGTTTTGCTCACTGTGAGCATTTCATAAGCCGTCTCTACGATTATCGCGGCACTAAGCAGCCTGACCCTGCAATTGATCCAAGGCTGCTCAAGGCTTTGAGGATGTCATGTCCACATTTTGGTGGAAATAATGATATTGTTGCACCATTTGATGTTACTACTCCATTCTTGTTTGACAATGCTTACTATGGGAATTTGGAGGCCAAATTGGGGTTGTTAGCATCAGACCAGGCTTTGGTTTTGGATCCAAGGACCAAGCCCATAGTTCAGCAATTGGCAAAAGATAAGCAAAAGTTCTTCCAAGATTTTGCAGCAGCAATGGAGAAGATGGGATCCATAGGTGTAAAAAGAGGACAAAAGCATGGAGTGAAAAGGAAATACTGTAACATGCACTTGTGATGAATCTGGATTTTTTGCTTTTTAAAATTATGGACCTGATATTAATTTGATTGGAGTTGGTCTTTTCTATTCAATTTGGCAGAGTTTTGTGAATTGTTGAATAGTTAATTTGTAAGAATGAAATACATTATAGAGCAAAACTCGAAAGGGTTGGCTAAATTAGTCCTGTAATTCTATGTAAATCCATGAATTCTAGATTTGAAACATCTCGCAAATACCATGCACGGTCCGCACAGATCAGGAGATGAGGTTCCCACGATATTAAAAAGGGTCCATTAAGCCTTTTGAATTAGCAATTAATTTAGCATCTCTAAAGTTAAGCAAGGGTTATAGTTTTTTTCGAATAATTAAAATTATGCCTTTTTGGTATTTTTACCATTTTATGTACATTAATAAAGTGTATATATATATATATATATATATCAGATTTTCAATTTTTTATAAGGCATTTTTTGTTAAAAAAAATGATTTTAAAATAGAAAATCCACATAAAAAAAAATGATGTTGCATTCCCTCTCTCCCTTTCCCTCTCCCTGTCCAGAATCACACAACACAAGCTTGAGTAGAAGAATCGGCAGTCATCATCAACCAATGCTAGTCGGAGCCATGAAGCGAAGGCCGTGGTATAGTGATGAAGACCAAGATTCTCATATATTTCAAGGAAATTGATAACTCACCATCTTCCGATATAAGATTTTCAGCATATAACTGAGACACACATCTTAATTGAGGCTGTACTTTCCCTCATCTCCCACAATTGTAAACGTATAAAATCCTTTTAGTTCTCCCTTCAAACATTTTCCCCCTGTTTCTTTGGACCATAGAGACTTTGAAACGAATCCCAAACCGTTTCTCTTCTATATCATGTTGGCATATTACGCTTTCTGAAAAAGCAACTTGTTTCTTGAACTCAATCAGTCTTTGCCCAGAATCTGCATGCTTCTAGCGTTGTACCTTGATGGATGTATTGCCATCAATTATGTTGGATTTATGGAGGTAGTAAAAATAAGATCTGAGCCAAGCGAACGGCACTGAGATGAGTAATTCCTGAATTCAGGTTAACAAATAGTGAACAAAACGACAAAAGCTTCACCGTTGTTAAAAACCGACTCAATTTTGTACTTTGTCTCGGAAGCGAACAAATCTAAGGAGTAAATATTCACTTGTCATTTAGGCTCCGTTTGGTGCTCCGTATATGATAGTATAATTTTGAGATCCTACCTAGTTTTTTTAGAGTACACAATACATAAAAAGTGACAAGTGACTGGAGTTTTTTTTTTTAAAGAGGATGTTTTTTATCATTTGATGTGTTAAATCTTATCAAAAGCGCTCCGTATAAAATTAAAACTTATTGGAGGTGTTTTAATATTATATGACCTGCACCATATAAAACCTCATTTTGCCTAAAATTATATTATCCTGAGTTTTTTAAAAATCACCAAAACTTCTAATAATTTCATTAAATGATAATTTTATACTATATGGAGTCTTATCTTCTACTCCAAACGAACCCTTAGCATCTTGTGTGTCAATTGCTTCGACGGAGTCAATAATGGCCAAGGTATTCTCTTCCACGGCTACTATGGTGGTCCTTCTCTGGCTTAGAGTTGCCATCGTCGAATTCCTCTAATTCCTTCACAGTAGATTATAGTCTTGTATGTCGTTATTAAAATTAAAATGATGAAAGAGTGATCTCTTTTTCCCGCCTCCCAACTGTTTCCTTATTTGCTTGAATGATCATTGTTAAAGAAAAATAAAATAAGTTTTGAAATGAAATAAAAAGTATTAAAATTAAAATGATGAAAAAGCGACCTCTTTTTCCCGCCTCCCAACCGTTTCCTTACTTGCTTGAATGATCTTGTTAAAAAAAATGAAATAAGTTTTGAAATAAAATAAAAGGTATTAAAATTAAAATGATGAAAAAGCAACCTTTTTTTCCCGCCTCCCAACCGTTTCCTTACTTGCTTGAATGATCCTTGTTAAAAAAAATGAAATAAGTTTTGAAATAAAATAAAAGGTACTAAAATTAAAATGATGAAAAAGTGACATATTTTTCCTGTCCCCCAACCATTTTCTTATTTGCTTGAATGATCCTTGTTAAAGAAAAATAAAATAAGTTTTGAAATAAAATAAAAGTATTAAAATTAAAATAATGAAAAAGCTACCTCTTTTCCCACCTCCCAACCGTTTCCCTTTTTGCTTGAATGGTCCTTATTAAAGAAAAATAAAATAAAATTTGAAATAAAATAAAATTTGAAATAAAATAAAAAGTACTAAAATTAAAATGATGAAAAAGAGACCTCTATTTCCCGCCTCCCAACCGAACCGTTTCCTGATTTGCTTGAATGATTTAAAGAAAAATAAAATAAGTTCTGATTTGCTTGGATGATTTAAAGAAAAATAAAATAAGTTTTGAAATAAAAATTAAAAGTTTCGTACTTGCTTGAATGGTCCTTGTTAAAGAAAAAGAAAAAGAAAAAGAAAATAAAAAGTATTAAAATTAAAATGATGAAAAAGAGACCTCTTTTACCCGCCTCCCAGCTGAACTGTTTCCTGATTTGCTTGAATGATTTAAAGAAAAATAAAATAAGTTCTGATTTGATTGGATGATTTAAAGAAAAATAAAATAAAATAAGTTTTGAAGTAAAAATTAAAGGTTCCGTTGCTGGGACTTGAACCCGGGTCTCTCGGGTGAGAGCCGAGTATCCTAACCAACTAGACTACAACGGATTCGTGTGTTATTGATTCTAAATTTTAATATAATCATTAATAAAATCAATCGTAGTGCCATATTCATGTGGCAGTAAAAAATCTCATCTGGCAGTATAATCACAACAAATTACCATTGCAAGTAGTTTTTAAAGAAGCCAAGTAACCATCAATAATTGTAAATAGTGACTATGCTTTTCTTATAATCACACAAAGGCACTCTATCGAAAAGATAATCAATCAAATCATGTTACAACATGTTAGTTCACATCACACTAGGATAGGGTTTTGTGTTTCTATGGTCAATGTTTGTTAGACTCACAACCACCCACTGAAAGTTGTTTTGGAGTATGCTTTGCTGGACTAGTTTTTCCATTTAGAAGAAAAATGCAGTTTTTCTTCTATAATACATCAAATGAACAATTGATTTGGGAGTTGGATTCCAATTGACAAGAATCATGGATATCATATAGAGCATTTTTGAGGAGGACACGAGAGAGAATCTTAGGGGACCAAGTAGTTTTTTTTTCTTTTTTTCCTTTTTTCTGCAACTCCTTAATTGCAAGAATATATGATCCGTAAAGCATTGCAACAATTAATGACACTTACCAACATCAACAACCCAATTGTTCTTCGTTGAATGCACCTGAAATTTCAGACTTCCTAACTGGGGAAGAAAAAAAAAACACCGACCACTATTATTAGTTCCAGAAATGAAAACAAAAAAAATTTGGCAGAAAACGTTTACAGGGTGAACTACGTACACATACTCATTGATTTTATATACACTACTGTATTATTCGATATTCAATGGACGGTTTTGTGTCTATTGAATGCAAATGACATAAAAGTCACAGTTTGATACACCTAAAATTGTTGGCTTTGTTTCCATTCCTTTTTCAACAGCAATATGTAGCTGTGTTTGGACTAGCATTGTTTCAAAGTTTAATAAGTTAGGTGTAAATGACGTGAATCTCTTTCGGGCCAAATGGTATGGACTTGAGTGGTTCAGTTCGATTCTCGTTGCGAACAATACTCTTATGGTTATGCATTGAGTTTTGACCCAATTTATTTTGTGTTCAAGTGAGAAACTTCTGTGCACTCGGGTTTGACACCCGAATTTAGGCTTATATCAAATATCTAGAAGATAACCTGGTATCGTATCGTTCTCGGTTACCCGTTGTAAATGGTAAGCCTTCTAAGGTCACAACATAAAATTGATCCAACCATTTGTGATCAATCATTTATCTTGCTGCCATTGCCTTGCAGTAAAACTTTTTCTAATCTTCATCTTAAATCCACTAAAAGGACAAAAAGCAATTAAGTTGCATCGTTGAGGGTTTGCACAGTTGATAGCAGAATTGAACTATTAAAAAGGACTTGTCAAGTTTAATTAAGACTCGGTCTAGCTGAGACGATGATACCAAAAAGCTTGTGTGTTCACTGTCACTAATAAATAACTGTAATATTTTTCTTAAAATTAAGAAAGAATCTCTATAACCATTGTAGAAGTCCTGGTTAGTGATGATTTAGCTCTTGAAATAGAAATATACAACTGTGCACGGTTACATATGATTTTTTTTTTTTATAACTAAGAATGACATTATACAAGTTTCTTTTTGGACATCCAATATAGACCTAAACTCAAGCCCGTACACACAGAAGTTTCTCCACCTAACGACAGGGTACGTTGGCCAAGGCCCAATGCATGGCCACGAAGGTATTGTTTCAAGTGAGAATCGAACTCAACATCCTCCGATTCCATACAGTTTGTCTTTAGAGAGATTCACCACTAAACTATCTTGTATTAACACTCCTGCTGATTATGCAGATGCAAGAAAATTTAAGGACTTAGGTTGGGTATTACTTATAATTTAATGAGGTTGGCCAACTTTGGAGTCCATATGTGTAGACCAATGTGAATAAGTGTATGGGACAGGATATCGTCTGCATTGATGCATGATTGCCGTTAGCTGTGATCAACTTATCCCAACATTGTAGGCAGGTGGTAGCTAGCAGGAAACCAAAATCTATATATAAAGAGAGAATTTTCTACACCAGGTTTTTATTTTTTTCACATAATTAAGCAGAATTTCTGGCTCTACTGAATCCAACTGTCACCACTGGCCAAAATTAAATTCTTGATTAAACTGGAAACCAATTACTTTTTGCACCATCAAAGCATTCCTTCACAATTTCAGGACCTATAGTAAATGTTCCCACCAATACATGTCAGTTCCTATACTCCTATTTAAGAATAGCAGCAGAGGAGTATGAACAAGCAAGCATCATTACTTGCACAAGTAGCTTAACTTCTCAAACACACCCTCTAAAGCTAGAAAAAATCACTATGAAGTTGGTTCTGGTGACAATTCTGGCACTGTCTGTGGTGCCATTGTTGTTGGCTGGGACACTGGACATTCATCAACTGAGAATGTTAGCAGCAAAAAACAATGTTACATGTATCTTTGTTTTTGGAGATTCAAGTGTTGATCCTGGCAACAATAACCGGCTTCGGACAACTTTCAAAGGGAATTTTCCTCCTTATGGTAAGGACTTCCCTAATGGTCTCCCTACTGGGAGGTTCAGTGATGGAAGACTTGCCACAGACTTCATAGGTACTATTTTCACTTAGTCAAATTAATTATCTGCTAATCTTCCTCTGTAGCTTGAATTAATTTGATCATATAAGTTTATGTTATTTCTTATGTTGTAGCTGAGGCTGCTGGGTTCACAAAGGCAATTCCAGCCTTTCTAGACCCAAAATTGAAGCGAGAGGATTTGTTACATGGAATTAGCTTTGCTTCTGCTGCTTCTGGCTATGATGACCTTACAGCCAATCTCTCTGTAAGTTAGTTTAAGCTTCTTTCTTCTTTGTGCCTTGTTTGGCAAGTTTAGGTGAAATAAGTTTGACATGTTTTGGTGGATGAAACAGAGTGTGCTGCCTGTTTCAAAGCAATTGGAGTACTTTAAACACTACAAGATTCACCTGAGACAATTAGTGGGTGTGAAGAGAGCAGAGGAGATAGTAACAACAGCAATATTCATATTGAGTATGGGCACTAATGATTTCCTTCAAAACTACTACTTGGAAACAATTCGTGCAAAGCAATACAATGTGGAAGAATACCAGAACTACTTGGTCTCTCGCATGTATGAAGACATTAAGGTCTGCAGTCTCTCCATCTTAATGTGTTAGTTAATGATAATTGCATGAGTTCGGCCAAAACATAAGTTTTGAGATGTCCTAGCAGTTTTACGAATTCCGTTGTTTTTTGTCCGAGCTCCCAAATGTTGAAATGAACGCACACGATTTCATATGGATCATACAGGGCATGCGGGACTCACGATTCACATGGATTATGTGCGTTCATCTCAATATTTGAGACAGTAGATTATAAAAAAACATTGGGATGCTTAGTATTTTCAGCTAATTAATTGTGTTTCAAAATGTGCAATGGACATTGAATATCCCTTCCTAGCAATTACTTCTGGTGGGGTCATCAATTAGTTCTGTGTCTTAAATTTTTGGTGAAAATATCTTGAACATGTTTGGTTGTTGCAGGTAACATGTTAATAAATTCACCCATATCACATCAATTAGAGCTCCAATTAGAATAACCCATTTGTTTAGTTTGAAGAAATTATGAGTATATATGCTGGTTTTGTGCAGGAAATGCATAGACTTGGAGCCAGAAGATTAGTGGTTGTAGGGGTACCTCCTCTAGGGTGCCTTCCATTAATGAAGACACTAATGGACCAGACAACATGTGTGGAAAGTTACAACAAAGTGGCCTTCTCCTTCAACTCCAAGATACAAGAGAAATTGCACATTGTCAGAAGGGTGTTAGGGATCAGAAATGGCTATTTAGATATTTATACCATGATAGCAGATGCAGTCAACAACCCTAAAAAATATGGTTAGTTAGTTTTCTCTTCTCAACACTTGTTTATCTGAAATGCTTCAAGAGTACAAGTTCTTAGGAAAGAAAGAAATGACACTGATTTTGTTTTTTTTTTTTTGCAGGTTTTACAGAGACAACAAAGGGGTGCTGTGGATCAGGAATATTAGAGTATGGTCTTTCATGCAAAGGCATGACTACATGTGCTGATCCATCCAAATATGTTTTCTGGGATGCAGTTCATCCCACACAAAGAATGTATCAAATTATTGCTGATGAGGGTTTACAAGCCCTTAACCGATACGTCTTCTCTTGACAAAGTATGTCATGGTTGATTAATTAAAATAATGAAATTTGTGGATTACTTATTAGTTCTTTAGTATTTGTTGAGAAATTGGATTTTGGGAACCTAAGTTGGGCTCACAACACAAGTGGGTAAGGGCCCCTTTTCTCACAAGTTATGATGTGAGTAGGGTTCTACCCACTTGATTAGTCATGTTTGAGGCCTCAAAAAAGAAATAATTTTTTTACATACAGATGGGCCTCTCTTTTTGGGCCTCAAATCTTCTTCCAAACCGGACTCTAACACTATGTTTGAGAATTGGATCTTGGGGGAGCCCATGTAAACCACTTAACTAACATATCTTTTGCATGTGCCATGTGGGACTTTGTGGGTGGTGTGGCTGGAACAATAATATTTGTGATTAGGTGTGGTTCTTGATTTGTTATCATATAAGGACTCATCACATTAATTGTTTACCAAAATCTCTGACAATGTTATGCAAGTTGAATCGTTCTCATTCAAGCAATTCTGCCCCACTGCCCCTGCCACCGCCAATATATCTATCTCTGTCAATATTTATGTTCATAACTAAACATACACATAGGAATTCTACATATATACTTCACTAGTATCTAGTGGAAGAATACACATTATAGAGTTACCTATGACCATACATTCTTGAGTTTCTATTCCCTGATAAAGCTGTCAATGATCGGAAGAAGGGACTTGAAGACATTGTAATATGTTTTCTCAGTAGGATGTATGGAGTCCCAAAATACATACGTAGACGCGTCGGGGCAAACATATGAATCTGGGTTGCATAAAAACGCTGCTTCCAAGTAACCTGTTCCACAGCAGCCACTGCTAACCTCATCAAAATCTACACAAACATAATTGACAAAGAAAAACACACAGAAAAAGATCTTGTCAGCCCCAGTTAGTACAAATAAGAAATCATATACGTACCGTTCTTACCAAATTTTCCTGGTCCTTGGATCATGTACTCTATTGGTCCATATATGTCAATGTAATTAATCCTAGTACCAGCATGACCAAGGCTTTGTTGCATAAAATTCAACTCATTTTGCAGCATCAGATTGTAGTCTCTTGCGACAATGGAATACGCTTCAATACAATCGCGACTCAGAATTGCATTATTGGAGCTGAGAGTTATCACAATTGGCAAACAACCCATTGGGGGTAGTCCAACCATTAATATTTTTCGAGCCCCTTCGTCGTGCAAAGCCTACACACACACACACATATATATGCTATGTTGCAGAACAATGAATCAAATAAATAATATATGTATGTATTAATGTTGCCAGACCTGCAATAGTTCTTTGGCTTTGTGCAATATGAACTTCTGGTATGTGAAGACACTGTAATTTTTTCGTCGAAATGGTAAGGCGAAGTAGTTGATAACAAAGTCGTTTGTGCCAGCGCTGATGATAAACAATGCTTTCTTGATATGATCTTCTGTTCTTTGCTTTCCAGTTGCAGACTCTAACTTTTGTTTATAAGCTCTAAAACACTCCAACTGCTTCTGTATGTCCATGACATTCTGAAATTAATTATGCAGTTAATCAGATAACAAACACATAATGTAACACGCAGAAACAATATAGCTTTGGATTAAACAGCATCATTGACAAGAGAATTAATTTGTGAACAGAAAGAAAAAAATGAAATCAATAGAGAGAGTAAAAGAGAGAGACGGGTATTCTTGGTGTAAGAGGGTCGAATCCAGAGCCGGCTGAGGCGAAACTGACTCCTGTCATTAACTCTTCACTGCTAAGTCTTGAGTCCAAATATGGTGGCACAGAGTTCTTAACACCCACATAAGATGCTGAAACACAGCATGCACACATTTAGAACAAAATCGATAAACAAATCATGACTTTTGTATCTATTAATAATGCGGAACTCACCTATAAAATCAGTGGTTAGTCTGCCATTGGTGAACCTCCCTGTCGGATTTCGATTAGTGAAATCTCTACCATAAGGTGCAAAATTTCCTTTGAAAGCTGTTGGTAAGTAATTATTGTTGCCTGGATCAACAGTTGAGTCCCCAAACACAAACACAGCTGATATTGTATTGTTCAAAGCCCTTGGTTTTTCTGAAACTTCTGCATCACTAGTGCAGACTAACAACAAACAGAGAATAAACTGAAGAAGAACAAGAGGCAAAGAGGGTTTATAACAAGATCCCATGTTAGCTAAATAGGCTAGATTATTTGAGGCTCTTCTATTCCACATTTGTAGCCACAAGTGGGTGACAAACCAGTTGAATTTTTATGAGGGAGTTGTTCTAAGTATAAATTATTGACACTTTTTGGTCTTTCCTCCTGGTCAAACCAAACCTTTCCTCTTTTGTCTTTCCTGTTCTCAGCTACCTCACTACGCTAAGTTAATAAATATATCAGTGATCAGGAAGCATATTGATTTGTTAGGTTTGAATGCATTCATTTGTAATCAATGTGCATCAGAGTGTTATCTTAATCAAGTAGCTGGAGGTAAAGCTGTAGAATGAAAGTGATTTCCATGATTATCATATACAGATAAATTCTTGTGAAGTTTGTCTACACCTATTCCCAACAAAGGCTTGTAATCTTGTGTGTGTGGGATTTGGATGAGTGTGAGCTTGTCTATGTGTTTCATCACGCATTCTAATTTTGTTTGGCATGTACAAGTCCCTATAGTGTATGTGGGTAAGGGTGTATGGGTGGTGGAGTGGCGTCTCTTGTCAATTAGTATGGCTAAGAAAAATGTCCTGGCAGAAGAGGTTAAGAACTATTTAGGTGATCCTGTTAAAAGCCATCTGGGTCAAGTTGGCTCGGATGAATCTTTTCGTCTAAGAACAATCACTTTCTCATGGCCCCTTACACCTCTATTAAAAGAACCTAATAGTGAAGCGAGAGGATACCCATTATATAGTGGGTCACTAGTCCACATCTAAGTGATGTGAGATGCGTGACAAACCACCACGCTTCCAAACCAATGTTCTTGTTGCCTACACTCTTCTTGAGGCTTTCACCTGGTTAGGCCTTCTCTACGACCGCTTATCACGGGATAGGTAGGTAGCTCTTTATGCGGCCCAGCCCATAACATGACGGGCCGACACATACCCACATGGACAAAGATAACTTTCATTCTGATATCACTTATCATGGGCCCCTACACCTCCACTAAAAAACCTAAAAGTGGAGGGAAATGATACCTATTGTATAATGGATCACTAGGCCACATCTAAGCGATGTGGAATGCATGTCACACTTTCCCTGTCGAATCATCGGTTCCTTTGAGAAACCACTGGTAGTTGTCACTTGTCAGGTTGTTCCTCTAGAGAAGAATCAAGAATGGCTTCAGCGACTCATATTATTGTTGAGTGGCATCAAGTAGCCTAGTTAAGGACTGTCACATGTTAGATGTGCAGCAGCATGAATCACAACTCCAATTGCAATCCTTAGTGAAATTACCTAATTGAATAGAGAATTTAGTCCCCGGACAGACTGATGCAAATGGTTCAGTCATTTTATCGAACACTTGATGTGCCTACTTCCATAACAATACCTGATAAATATATGCTTCTCAAATACACCAGCAAACTATTTTCCTAGACATCGAAATCAGGGAAATTGCATCGCAATCCCTCAAACACAAAGGACAGAAAATAATACGGACCATGCCTTGTGGGAAATGATTTTATCATCGCATGGAACATTCAACCCTACCAGCTACTGGGAAGGAGTAGGGTAACTTTAGTCACACCTCGAAGATTATTAAAAACACCCAATTTAAGCTGACTATTATTGTAAAAATGTAAAAATCAGTTGATGGGATGTCTTTAGTTATATAGGGGTGTGACTAAAGTTACCCGAAGGAATATTAGGAGGCCCATTACATCAAACACAGCTCAATGCTTGTACGGGATGAACTTCTATGTGAACAGGCCCGCACAAATTGAAGATAGGTAATCGGGCTTCTTAATTAGGCCCATATCCAATACGTAATCCGTGTAGGCTTTGTAGTTTATACTTACTGAATTGCAGGATCAGTAAGCCCATTACCCATACATTTGTCATCGTCCAGATTCTCTAGAATCCTAGAAACGATCATACGAAGAGAAGAACAGAACAGGAAGATGGGATTGGGCAGGACCGGGCCATCCGGGTCGGGCAACCCGGGACCGAGCGGAGAAGTCCGGCGGTTCCCATCTGCGGCACAACCGGAGATAATGAGAGCAGCCGAGAAAGACGACCAGTATGCTTCGTTTGTGTACGACGCTTGCCGCGACGCGCTTCGCCACCTCTTCGGTACCTTCTTCACTCCCTCTGCAATTCGACTTGCTCTTGCTTGCGTTGTGGTTGTTAAAATTACATCTGACACTCGCTGTCTCGCCATTCAATTTGTTGTTTTTCTTTTGTTCAGGTACCAGAGTTGCTGTAGCCTATCAGAATGAGGTTAGCCCCTTCGTTTTTTACTTGTATTGGATGAATTTTTTGCAGAGTGAGGTTCTGTGAGTTCTAATACTAAATATTGCTTTGAAAATTAGTAAGTTCGAAAACTAGTGAGGCAAATCCAGTGTAGCATGATGTAAGGAGTTTCAAAGTACTGGAAAGATGCAAGATGTAGTTTTTCCAGTTTATGCTATCAATAAGCTCAGGTGGCACCAAGTGCTTGAAACTTGAGGGAATTTATGTGCATTGCATCCATTTAGTTTGATTTATTAACAATAAAAAGGGAAAAGAAAAAGGAATTGTGGAAGGATGATTGGAAGGAAATGCTTATTGTTGAAACTTTGTCCTGGTGATTCTCATCTACATTTAGGGTCCATTTTTGTGCCTTGGAATGTAACTATAATAGGTATCTCTATCTCTTGTATGCTATTCATTTCTCGCCTGATGCAGGGGGAGTACTTTTTCAAAAAGAGTCAAAAGATTGGCTTAAAAGATCAACCCGAATTAAGAGCCTTAAAAAGAATGCCTTATGTCTAGTCGTTTGCCTAAGCAAGGCCTAGTTGCTTCTATTCACCTGAGTGCCTAATCAAGCTCTTGTGGCCTTCGAAAATACTGTACTGTTACTACTGTATTCTGTTTCGGTTTAGGTATTAAGATTTACTATTGACCTTTTGTATTTGTGTTTCATAGACGAAACTTCTTGGGCAAATGCTTTACTTTGTTTTGACAACCGGTTCAGGGCAGCAAACACTAGGTGAAGAGTATTGTGACATCACTCAGGTATGGAGTAACGTTTTGTATCAGTCTTAATCTATAACTTGGATTAGGAGCTACATGTTTCAGGTTTTGCTGTTTGTACAGAGAAAAAATTCCGGAGAAGACTTCCCTTCTGGATAGTCTTATATTTTGAATGATTTAGATGTGTATGAGAACTCTTATGCTTTGTTAAGGATAGTATTGTAATTTATAGTTAATGAAAACCTTTTTGTTGCTCAATAGAACCTGAATTCTGATAAGAGTTTGTGGCGTTGCTCTAAGTTAGGGGCCTTAATACTTCTACATGTGGGGTTTTACATATTCATACTCAGTGTTTGATGTCTTCTCAAATAAAATTAACTTCTTTGTTTATTTACTTGAAGTTGATGGTTGTTCTGTTAGGTCGCAGGACCACTTGGACTTTCTCCCACTCCAGCGAGGCGTGCTCTTTTCATTTTATACCAGACAGCAATTCCATATATTGCAGAAAGAATAAGGTTCAAGGCTGCTTCAGTTTTCCCTTTCTCATTTTGATGACAATTGTTCATACTTCTTTTCTTTGTTTCTGTTTTAGCTGTTGTGACCATGAGGTTTATTTGTAACCTAAGAAAATTGCATGACTCTTCCTTTTGCAGCTCAAGAGTTGCTTCCCGTGGCATTGTGCTTGCTGATTCACAGTATGAGGAACTCTACAGCAATGATGCCATAGGGAGTAGTCAGGTTCAATCTTTCAGGACAATTGAAACTCCATCTTCATCAGACACATCAGTTCCTGCATTTTCGAGGTTGAAACAAAAGTTAATTCAATTCTGGTTGCACGCAGTTCAGAGATGGCCTGCGGTATGTTCATTCTAAAAATGTACCAATTATAAGAATAAAATCCTTCTTTTTTTTTTGTCTTTTTGTGCCCTTGAATGCGCTCTCTCTCTTTATAGATATGCATATATATTCACTTGAGCATATTTGTATGTTCAAGCACCACAATTTTTTTCTCACCCACAAGGAAAGAGAGAATAAGAAATGAGATTATTAGATCTAAGGTAGGTGTAACACCAAATGAAGAGAAGTTGCGAAAAAACCGTTCAAGATGGTATGAGCATGTTCAACATAGAGATAGCGGTGTAGTGGTGAGGAGTATCGAGATAATTTATATGGGAGAGAGTAGGAAGAGAAGGGGAAAGCCTAAAAAAATGGCTTGAAGTAGTAAGGAAGGATATGGAGTCAATGGGAATGGATGAAAATATGATTCTAGATAGAAATGAATGGCAGGAACGAATACACGTAGTGGATTCGCGTTGATTTCTCATAGACTCATGTATCCGACCCCAAACCTTTAGGATAAAGGCCCGAATGATGACGAAGTCATTTCTGAAATTAAAACAATCTTTACTAGTATTACTTTTTCAGTTTTTTGAGGCCTTTCTTGGAATAACTTTGTCTTTAAAAAAGAGTTTCCTTGTGGTTCTTGATGGTTCCTTCATTTTGCTGCATTTTGCTTAAAGGGTTAAATTATTGAACCCTTTTCACCCTCATTTCATTTTTTGTTTCGGTTTCTTTGTGCTTTAATTTATTATTTTGCATCTTGATGACTGCTGGGCTTATGAATACTTGGGCTAAATTTTTGTTGGTGAAATATTGTTGCTGCTTTCCACTCAGGCGCTCCCTGTTGCTCGTGAATTTTTGCAGTTGATCCTCCGTGCTAACCTTATGTTCTTCTACTTTGAAGGTAAGTCACAAATGTCCATAAACTGCAGGGAAATGTGTCTGTTATTTGGTGAGAAAGAATCTTGTACTCAACCGAATTTTCCTGCAGGCCTGTATTATCATATATCAAAACGTGCCGCGGGCATTCGTTACGTGTTCATCGGTAAACCATCAAATCAAAGGCCTAGGTAAGGAATGGCAGTATGGCACTCTTCTCATCTTAATGAAGGTTTTGTCCTTTTTTTTAAATCTTTTTATGAGTTGAATCATTTTCTCATTTTCTGGTCACTATGCATTACATATCATTTTCGTAGGCAGACGTTTTAAACATTTTATTCAGGATATTTGATTGCTGTAATTGGCTTATGATGCAGATACCAAATACTTGGTGTTTTCCTTTTGATTCAGCTTTGTATCATTGCTGCTGAGGGTCTGCGGCGTAGTAATTTATCATCCATTGCTAGTTCAGTTCATCAAATATCCTTAGGTTCCCACCAAAATTTCTCGGGTATGTGATTCTGCTCTTGTTACATTCTATTTCTTGGCTATTGTTTCAACGTTCTGTGTAAATTACCTACCAGTGTGGTTTCCTTGAGAAGGCAAGACTACTTTATGTTAAAGCATCATCTGAACATGATTTTAATTTGACAATGAATTTGCTGTCCTGTCAGATCTCTCTCCCTCTATAAATTCTGAACATTAGCTCTGCATTTGTTCTGCCCTTGGTATACCGTATACCTTAGTCTCAATTAAATCCAAGATGCAAGAGGTTGGGAATGAATAAGAACCCTTTTGGATTATTGCAGGGCCCAATTTTCGGTTCTCATTTCACTGGGATATCTTGTTTGGGTTGTTGTCAAAACTATATTTCAGCTAGATCCTTTGAATTAGATAGTTTATTTTTATTATAATACACAGTAATGGTTAGTGCCATAATTAACTGAAATTCGGACCAGATATATAGCTATTCTCATTCCAGCCAGTATGGTAAATTGAGTTCCAATAGTCACTAAATATTAATCTGTCCTTCTCCGCTCATGGGTATTCTAGGTCGAGATTTGCCAGTCTTAAATGAAGAAGGCAATGTTATACCTATGGATGCTGACAAGGGTGGTATGATATCAGATTCAACATCAACTTCAGAGGTAAATTTTCAATATTTCAGGTTGTCTCAGACTCTCAGTTACATATATATATAGGAGTTTTCACATTTGTTTAACCTTGTCGTACTTACCTTGCAATAACTATCCAGATTAGCACAGAAAAAGATAAAATGTCTTAGGGCCAGACTTGGCCAATGAAATATCATATCCTGTCTTGTTTATTAGTTATGCATAGACAAACATTGTTGTGTAATTTTTGCCATTCTTGGATGTGTTCAGTCTCAAGCAATAACTGGGGCCAGTAAATGCACGCTCTGCCTGAGTAATCGCCAGCATCCGACAGCTACAGCGTGTGGTCATGTATTCTGCTGGTATTTCTCTCGCTAGCCCCATGATAGTTTCTCTAACATGTTTGTCCGCTTGTCCATTCAATTGTCTTTACGATCATCTCTTTTTGGTCATTATATTACAAACCTTCTTCTTCTAGTTACATGATATTTTGCCCTTCCATTTTCAAGGAACTGCATTATAGAATGGTGCAATGAGAAGCCCGAGTGCCCTCTCTGCCGTACTCCGATAACCCATTCAAGCCTCGTTTGTTTGTATCATTCGGATTTCTAGCAGCAGTAGCAGTTACTTTCTTTCACTGGACTCTGTCCTTAAATAAACCGAGATGAATGGAAACAAGACGACAGCATATAGGTTTTTTTCTTCAGTGCGGGACATTGTTATCAGTTGCACACAATTCTGTATTCTATCGCGTTGAAAAACTGCCATAATTGATTTGAAAGAGAAATGTCCTGTTTGATTGCTTTATTAAGTGACAAAGAACAAATGAGTCACCAGAGAGAATATTCTCCTGTTTTATCATCAGCGAGGAGCGTGGGCTTGTTGTAGCCCAATAACGGCAGGAAAGGCCCAACAACGCATGTTCTCTAAATCCAATCAAGGGCCCAGAAGAAATTTCAGGTGAAACGCATGCATTTAGCCACACCAAGAGCTGATTTAAAAACACGCATAGCAATTTCTTGCACCAATAAACAAGTCTCCTCTCTCTCTCTCTCTCTCTCTCTCTCTCTCTCTCTCTCTCTCTCTCTAATCCATTGAATTGAATCAGTGAGATAGCCGCATTTTGATAAAATAACATATAATTACATGACTTCCATATTAAGCATGCAGATCAACCCTTTTGGGTTTGAATTCCTGTGACAAAACGTGTGGCATAGTATTTTATATGCACATCCCTTAAATCTATCTCCTCACCAATTCTTACGCACCAAGAAATGATACATTAGATTCATCCAAAAACATGTAAATTTCTACTTCAAAATGTTTTATTCAACATAGTAGCTAGTTAATACTCTGTTTTTTGATACATAAATCTGCATTACTGGTTCTCGTACTCGGTGTATAATGGCAATGCCAATGAAGTATAATACAACATCTATCAGAATAAGTCCTGAAATGGTGATGTAGAACTACTGTTTCAAGTTAATTACAAAGCAAAGCAAAAAGACTAGTAGGATCAAAAAGTCATAGGTTTGGAATTGCGCGAAACTTGACTGAGAAACTCTATTCGACGTGGTTGTCAAGCCACATCCCCACCCCATTTCGATCAAATTCCACCGTCTAGACTCTAGAGCCTTAAATGAGCATTTAGTGTTTTTAGACCTTTTCATTATCTTGTTGTTTTGAAGAAATTAATCAAAACTTTGAGAGTGTTTTCTCTCTGTCTGGTGGATTATAGTATTGGTTTTCTTGACTAAACATTAGTTTAGCCTTAATCGTGAGTTTCCGACTGTGTCAAATGGTAAGAGTTGTGAGAGAAGGAATGTCTGAAAAAAGAGTACCTTTAACTCTTAAACCAGGAATCTCCATGGGAACACAGATTTTACAAACCCCATTTTGTAAGTCCTCAAGAAAATAAAACTAAGTAAGTTTTGACTGTGTATTCTCACCCAACTTTTTCACTTGCACACAATCATTATCCTTGAAAATTCAGTAACTTGAGTATCATAACAGGTCAATAGTTTGCTTGCAATCTAGGGTATTTCTTCTTGTGTCTTTGCACTCCTCTGTTTCCTCTGTTTTCATCTTCAATGGATTACACATTATAGTGAGTTGCTCCAATAAAATATACCAAATACAGAGTATCTACATAGATTAAACCCTACAAATGATTAGAACATCCACACAAGTCAACATAGATGCCTTATAATACTAATTCCACCTCCCTTGCTTCATGTTCAAAACCTAAAATCCTCCTTGACTTTAGCAATTTTGAGGATTAAAGCACAAGCTTCCAACTGGACTCCAATTACTTGAGTATAATACAGAATGAATGAGTTGTGCAGTTCACGCGTAAATTCTTCTTTATATTTCTCCTCTGCCAAACAACTCTTTCCCCCTCTTGATTCTAATATTCTTGTTTATCTGAAATTTTGATTTTGGGTAACATGGCTATACAAAGTGACCCTCATAGTGCTCCTGAAGCAATCCTAGAGAATGTTTGGGCAAGCTTTATTGGGACTGATGAAGCTAACAAGGAATCAATCAGCAGTATTACTACACAATCACAATCCCGTGAACAACTTCCTTCTCTTGAGAGAGATGAATCAATGGAGATTCTTCAAAGGCTACCAAGTCTAGGCAGGTGGATATCAATGGGAGCTGAGGCTTGGGAAGAACTTCTTGATGATATTGTTGTTCCTACAACCAAACAAGACCAATCTTGCAATATTGATAACTCTGCAACCAAAAGCACCACTACCACCGCCACCACCACCACCACTTTAGGCTCTAAAGTGAATGATGTGAAAGCAGAAAAGGTGGAAACAAGACACTACAGGGGAGTGAGGAGGAGGCCGTGGGGGAAGTACGCGGCAGAGATTAGAGATTCAAGGAGGAAAGGAGCTCGAGTATGGCTCGGTACTTTTGAGACAGCAGAGGAAGCTGCATTGGCTTATGACAAGGCTGCTTTGAGAATTAGAGGTCAAAAGGCATACCTCAACTTCCCACATGAAAAAGTTGCAAAGGCTATTGGCATGGCCTGCAAAGGAAATGATGCTATACACTATTTATCTGCAACTTCTCAAGGGAGTACTCATGACTCTAACTCCATATGTTCTGAGAGCAATTATAGGTCTGATTCACAGAAGAGATCATCCAGAAATTGGGATGAAAACGATGAGATTAGGTTGTTTGAACAACCTGCAGCAAAGAGAATGGCTTACATGGAAGAAATATTTGACAATCAATTTGAGTTCCAGGATCTGGGGAGTGATTTCTTGGACAGTTTGCTGGCTTCCTCATGAAAAAAAGTTGACAGAGAAATACAAGCAGAAAATATTCATGATATATATATATGTATATAGTCATATAATATGCACATTAATACATTCTTGCTAGTCATATGGGTATGGACTGTCCTTGTAGGCACACTGTGGCAGTACTAATTTATTTGTAGTCAGGATCTCTATTCAATTGTTGCCTTTGTGTATAGGACGATAAGTTTACCAAATTATTTTTTACTAATATCCAGATGCATGAATCGCTTCTGAATCAGATTTGACTAATCTCATTGCATTAATTCAGAAGTTTTGATCAAACTAGTTTGGTAATAAAAGACTTTATCCTTTGTTTATCTTTTTGAATATTTCAGAATTTGGGAGTAGGTGGGAATTAGGCGAAGAAAAATAAGGTAGTTATAATATATAGAGTCGTTGTTTGATTTGATTACAACAATTTGGTCAAATTTGCTGAAGTTATCAATTAACCAGCACAAGATTTGTATGTGTAGACGCATGAACTATGAATGGATGAGAAAAGTACAGCTCTACTGGCTATTCAATTCAACCTCTCTGATGCCAAGTTGCATGGTTTGAAATTCATAAACAAATACCAAATTGTATAAGAAGAAGAAAAAAAAGAAATTGAAACTTTCACACCTCCATGAAATTGTATGGTAAAACAGAGAATTTCATGTCCTATAGCTCAAGAAACATGTATCAAGCATCCTTAGCAATTTAAATATGATTGTTTTTGGCGACACGGGCTAATGCTCCTGCCAAGTATAGCTTAAGTAACTAATCCCAGATTCAGCGAAAACTCCGCGGTGGTGCTACTCTCCGACTCCGATGACTGTGATGTTCCGGTGGTGGTTGTGCTAAGGCTAGCACTTGAATCCAAATCAGTACTCTTATTTGACCTCAAAGTTGGCTTGAATTTTTGCATAGAAGAAGATGCAATAACCACATCAGCTGGGAAGTTAAGTAGTGCCTTTGCGCCACGCATCCTGAAAGCAGCTCTGTCATAAGCCAAAGCAGCCTCTTCCGCTGTCTCAAAAGTGCCTAGCCATAGACGTGCACCCTGTCGCGTAGAGTCGCGGATTTCGGCCGCGTATTTGCCCCACGGACGACGCCTCACGCCCCTGTAGTGCTTCTTCCCTAACATCTTGGCAGGTTGGAGCATGTTTGATGCGTTGCTTTGGTTTCTTTGTGGCATTGTCGTCGATGAGCTGGTGGTTACTGCCATGGCTTGGTTGGCTTCATTGAGGACTTGATATATGACCATGTCTTGTGAGTCATTCTCGTTAAATGGTAGTAGCTCACTTTGAGAGACCAAAACCATGGCTGCTTGCCTGCTTCGTCTTGCTAAAACCTTGGCCTCTCTGTAGAGGTATTTTATGAGCAGCCTGAAGATTGTGTTATGAATCTTGTGATGGCTCTTAAATTTGAAGGTTGAAATGTCTGGGCAATATTTATCCGAGAATATACATGTTCAACCAAGTTGGTTGGTAGCTGTTGGAGGAGTATCTTTGCCCTTGTTTCAAAAAGTATTTACGGGGATGCCATCTCAACAAATTTTGCGGATTTAAAGTGTGCCAAATTAAAGAAAATATTCTACTATTGCTTAAAAGTCAATAGGTCACCACCCATCGGAAAGATGCAAAAAAAGTGATAGCCTAATGATTTTGGCACCAGGGGTAGGGTGGGGGTGTTGGTAAAAGAAATTATGACGATCAAATCAGTAATGACAATGAGTTGGAAAAAAAAGAAGATAGTAGCAGGGAGACATGTACGAGACTCAAGGGTGGCTTTGAGGTCGGTTCGATAGAGGACATGTCGAGTGGTAAAGTGATGGATTGATGAGATAAATTTTGTGACTGTTTTGGTCAGATAATGTCTTTAGCAAAGTAGAGGGGCGAAGCCAAGACTTTATATGAGGGGTTTGCATTGACAGACAAAAGATTTTATATTAGGATAGACAAAGTGAAGCGGGGGTCCAGGGGTAGCGTCTTCGGAAATTTTTTTGGATTATCTATTAATTATACATTCGAAAGTATAAAATAATTATCACATGTCTTCTTCTTTCAACCATGAGAATGATTTTTTATAATTAGGGGTATAAATTAAAAATTCAGGGGATCTTTTATGTAAATTAGTATATAATTAGGGATAGTAAAAAAAATTTGAGGGGGTCAGCTGGCCCCCCTTAGGTAAGGGTAGTTTCGCCCCTGGCAAAGTACCTACATATAAACAATAATGTTAGGGATCCCAGTAATATCATCCCAAAGACATTCTAACAGTGTGTGACATATATTTATTGGGTATGCTGACATCATAACAAGGGAATCATTGAAAATAACATTCAATCAATGCATACTACACAATATTGAGATATTTATGAGATAGTTATTATTGAGATCTTTATTATTTTTGGTATATAAATAGTGAAATCGTGGACTTGTCATACATGTTGATGGGTCGTGGGCCGACATGAGCTGTAGGGTTAGGACCTATCGGTTGAGGATAAGTGAGCCCCAATATAATTTTTGGCCACTACAACATGACACCATCCTATTGTTTTACACCACGTCGCCATAGCATGGTATACTAGAACCACTTAATATTTTTATGGGTAAGTTATGGTGAAAAAATGAAATTACTTGGCTATTTTTAGAATTTTACATAGCATCATCTTAATTTGCATTCCTTATCAAAACACAAAAACCTTAATTTGCATTGACTAACGATGACAACGACGAGTAGAAACGAAAGACTTGTTGTCTACTTTCTAATCCTTGCATCAATGAATTACCAAAATGTGGGACTACATTGCAATCAAACAAAGAAAGAAACAAAAACATGTTTTATGTTTGGGAAAAGAAAGATAAATAGTGAAAAGAAAGTGAAAGCCATAAATATTAAATAGTTTATTAGGGCACTTTTGGAGTTAATGGAAAAACCATGGCTAATTACGACCACTAGATCCTTCCACGAAGAATGTAGACAAAAGATAACGTCGACTTTTCTCGATAGGATGACGTCAGTAGTTTGAAAAATCAATTCTCACGTGATCTAATCGCATTCGTAATATGTGGGTCCCTTTGTTGAAGAAAACTTTCAGTTTCAACAGTCTTTATCTTTGACTTTTTAATGATATTTGATCACTGTCGCACGTGTTAATGGAAAAAGAATCTTAAAAAATCGCATTAAAAAAGAAAAACAGAGAAGGGCGGAAGGGAACAAGTGTGATTATATATAATTTCCCTATATATATGTAGAAAAAATGAAGGATCCTAAATCAAAGTCCACAAAAGCAAATGGTCAGAAACTTTGAATGAAGAAAAATGAAGACATCCATGCAACTTAAACAGTATGATCTAATCACTATACTCACCATTCAAATCATAATGAGCAGTTTCTAGCAATAAATAAGCTTAATAATTAATTTGTGTATAAAAGCTTAATAGTTAATTTTAATTTTAAAAAATCAATATCCATGAATAACATGTACTTAGCTTAATTAGTTGTTTATCTATCCGAACTTAGGACATAAAGAATCTTGTCTGAGATCGAAAGTTCAATTCTAAACAAATGTCACTATTTCTAAGTTGTTTGTGCTGGAGTTTAGTTCAACTAACCTGTGCTTAGTGGATTATCCAAAGAATATGTCTGTCGTGTTGTTCTCACGCGGTTATCAAAAAAAATGTAATGCCTCCAAAGTATAAAAATTATGTAGTCCTATAAAAATAACGAACATCACTGGATGAATATTGAACATTAATCAGACTAAATAAATGTAACAAGATATATATAGTTGCTGACAACATTGAGATACTGCTCGATGAGTTACTCCTCTCATAATCTTTGTCTCAATCCATAACATATAACTAACCAAAATAAGTTAAGTGCTTACAAAAGAAAACAAAATAAGTAAAAATTTATAATAAGACTATATATACATAACTATATGTATCAACGTTGAGTCCTTCATGTACTCGATCCTCACTTATCTAATAATTTAATATCTGCAATAATAGAGTGAAAACTAATCAGGAGACTAATGAGTAGCTAGCAGTTTCAAATTGTAATAACCCACACCATATCCTTGAACTCTGTGGACTGACCGTACAAAGTCTAAAAGTAAGCAACCACCGAATACATATATTAGATCAGATAGACACTAAATCAAGCTATAACTGCTTCTAACTCCAAACTGTCAACCAGAATTATATCCAATATATAGCTAGGACTGACAATATAAAGAATCTGACACCTTTCAGAAAAAAATAAAAACAAAGAATCTTACCTTGGATTATTGTTTGAGTATGGTTGGATCATTTGTTTATTAGGGTTCATAGAGAAATTAGGATCATGTATTTGAGTAACTCTTTGCATTGTTGTTCCATCAAAATTTCCTTGTCCATAGTCTCCATACCCAAAATTAGCAGGCGGACCATTAACGTGCCCTCTGGCTACAAAATTCCCTTGTGGTCTCTGGCTTCCAGTCTGATTATTATATCCATGTTGTCCATAATAGTAAGGATTATCGTAAAATCCTGCGTTCTCTGCATGCATAGATGGACCAAAACCATTAGCGGCTACCCTAACATCATTCGTACTGCCATGATTTACTCCAATAGTACCCAAATTCGATCCTTGGTTCGAAATCTGTTGAACATTATATAGAGTATTTCTGTACCACTCCTTTTCTCTCAGTAGGTTCTGGTATTTTTTCTCTAGTTCTTCGAAACGACCCAAAGGACCTCGAATTGGATCTTCTTCCCATGCATCGGCCTCCCAAAAAATAGACTTGATTATAATGTCTCTTGATTGTGAATCGTCAAAGCGTTTCAGCATCTTTGACATGTTACTTACGCCAAAAACTCCATGTGCTGCTTGAAATTTGGCGTTCTTCTCCATGGGCAAGTATGGACGAAGAACGCAATATTTTGTGCACCTTTTTCTTTGGTGCTTGCATGCCGCACATGCATGTGGGTTGCTTTCTTCATTGTTTCTCTTTGTCATTGGGCAGCAATTTTCCTGAGAAAGTTAAGACAGGAAAAGTAAGAAGAAAATCAGAAAAAATTCTGGGTAAACTTGGATTTATACAAAAGAAATTAGGAGTAGCAGAAAATCAAGGGCATACCCGCGAATACAAGACGAGTAATTAGGGTTTTGAGTCCGTAGTACTTTGTTTTCAATATAATGCGTGACTAGAAGTAAATATGGGAAGTCAACTATACACTTACTAATTACCTTATATGCTATTAGAGTCATACACAACTTATATGTCTATTGATATGCAATTTAGAGTTTTGTAATTTCACACCGTTATTAATATATTAGTTATGATAGGAATCTAAACGGCTTGTATCTCAGTTAACTGCTGGTTGTAGTACAGAATTTCATGTGCATCCTGTGTGTACAACTCATCAGCTAGCTGCCTAGTTGACATACTAACGGTTTATCTTTATTTATTTTTTAATTTATATATACATATACATATATATATATATATATTATTATATTGGACGTTTTAGAGTCGTTACCATAAATGTGTTATCACACTTTGTCAGTTTGCTAGGATAGGAGGAATAACTTGTGTGTTAAAGCTGATATTATTTCTCCTTATTTATTTATGTCTTAACCTGTCTTTATTAAAACGTTATGTGTACTGTCGTTTTATGTCCAAGTCTTTCTCTAGTAAAAGACCCTTTGTTAGGGTTTCGGTGTTGTAATGACTGTATGACTTTTGCTCTTAATATCTATGTTCTCTGGTTATGCGCCGTCTAAAGGTTCTTGGTTCATTGTTGATATTCTTTGATTAGCTTGTATTGATGACTTTGCAACTATCAAACATGGTATCGGAGCAACGATCGTCCGCTTGTTCTGTTGCTTCCTGACTCTGGCTCGTGTTTCTCTACTTCGCCTTGTCTTCGATATGTCGAATCCTGCAAACCCTGCAATCAGTAGTCTGCCCATCTTCACGGGTGAGAAGTATGACTACTGGTCTATACTTCTGCGTACTTACTTCAAGTCCAAGGGGCTCTGGGAGTTCATTGAGGTTGGGTGTCCTGTTTGTCTTATAGAGGCTGATGATGAATCTAATTCTGACGAAAAAGAGGGATCTTCTAAGACTGCTGTGGCTGATGATAGCCAGGTAAAGAAAGCAATTGAAAGAGACAACGTAGCTCTTCTTGTTATTCAAACTACGGCTGCAGAGGTTATTTTTCCTCGTATTGTAGGTGCTGTCTGTGCTAAACAAGCTTGGGAGACTCTAAGTACTGAGTATCAGGGACACTCCAAGGTACGTGTTGTTAAATTACACAGCCTTCGTAGAGAGTTGATGAATTTGATGATGAAAGATGGTGAGCTTATCAAAGACTACTATACTAGAGTTATGGATGTGGTTAATAGACTACGGAACTGTGGTGAAAAAATGCCTGATAGACGTGTTATAGAGAAAATTTTGATCAGTCTGACTCCCAAATACAATAATATTGTTACTACTCTAGAAGAGACTAAGGACCTTGATGATCTTACTGTGAGTGACTTGATTGGGTCTCTTGAGGCTCATGAGACTCGGGTTAAAATTGAAGGGATGTCTCTTGAAGCTACAGAGAGTGCTTACCAGATGAGACACAATTCAGATGCTCAGGGTAATACCAGTTCCGGCACTGGAGGGGATGGCAGAAACAATCAGGTGCTACATCCCTATGTACTTTTTGTAATCGAGAGGGACATACTGAGGAATCATGTTGGAGTAAAACTAAGCCTCTATGTAACTTGTGTAAAAAGGAGGGGCATGTGGAAGAACACTGCTGGAATAAGGGCAAATCCATATGCAGAAGTTGTGGGAAGTTTGGCCATCTTCAGAAGGAATGTAGGCTAAAGGACAAGAGCAAACAACAGGCAAAGTTTGTTCAAGAGACTAATGATGATGATGATGAGGAGGAGGAGGAGGAATTCTTGTTTATGGCCTGCTTACAGGAACCATCTAATGCTGCGTGGTTTCTTGACTCAGGAGCCAGTAACCACATGACTGTTGATGTCAAGCTCTTTAAGAATCTGGATAAGTCTTTCACAACTAATGTCATTCTAGGTAATGGTGAAAACGTCAGAGTTGCAGGAAAGGGGACCGTGTCTGTCTCTAATTCCAAGGGAAGGCACCTTATTAGGGATGTTATGTATGTCCCAAAATTAGATGCCAATCTCCTGAGTGTGGGACAACTTATGGAAAAAGGCTTTGTTTTAGTCTTCCAGGGTACCAGTTGTAAGATCGTAGATGGCAATAAAAATAATCAATTGATATATACTCTGAAAATGAAGGGCAGAAGAAGTTTTCAATTACAGTTTGATCTACCTGATTTCCCTTATAAACAGTCAGAGCTTGCTTTCAAAGTAACTACAGAGACAACCCAATTGTGGCATCAAAGGTTAGGTCACCTCAGTTCTCAACACTTGAAGAAGCTTCAAGACTCTCACTTGATTACTGACCTACCTAAATTTGATGCAAAAACTATGATGTGCAGCAGCTGCTTAGAAGGGAAACAGAAGAGGAAACCCTTTCATCATGATTCTGTTTGGAGAGCTTCAACTTGTCTAGAACTTGTTCACACTGATGTGTGTGGCCCCATGCATACTGTCACTATAGAAGGTAATAAATATTTTCTGTTATTTGTTGATGATTTCACCAGGATGACCTGGGTTTATTTCATGAAAGAGAAATCTGAGGTGTTTAGTTTATTTAAGAAGTTCAAAGCGTTTGTAGAAAATCAATCTGGAAGAAAAATTAAAATTCTTAGAAGTGATAGAGGAGGTGAATTTACCTCTCAGGAGTTTGACAAATTTTGTACAGATTATGGGATCCACCATCAACTCACTGTGGGGTATGCTCCAGAACAAAATGGAGTCTCTGAAAGGAAGAATCGATCAGTAATGGAGATGGCAAGAACCCTTTTAGCAGGCAAACAAATGCCTAAATGGCTGTGGGCTGAAGCTGTTAACACAGCTGTTTATCTTTTGAACAGATGCTATACCTCTGCCGTGAAGGACAAGACTCCTTGGGAGGCTTGGTCAGGTATAAAACCCTCTGCAAAACACCTAAAAGTTTTTGGAAGTGTCTGTTATATTCATATTCCAGATGCCAAAAGAAGGAAGCTTGATAAAAAATGTGAGACTGGAATTTTCCTAGGGTACAACAATCAATCTAAAGGCTTCAGAGTCTACAACTTGGAGAGTAAAAGATTGACAATTGCAAGGGATGTGGAAGTTGATGAAAAGGCTAGATGGGATTGGGAGAAAAAAATTCGTAAATATCAGTCTGTGGATGATAGCACTTCTAGTTTGATTTCCTCCAGTGCAGAGATGAATAATACAGCTGAGCATGCTAATACATTTGATACAGATGATGAAGACAGGTTAGATGATGGTGATGAAGAGAGTGTTGGTGGTGACTTTTATGATTTTCAGAATGCTTCCAATGGTTCTGACTCTGATTCTTCTGTAAACAAATATAGAGATCTTTCTGATATCTATGATTCTGAGTCTCCTATTAGAAAGTATAGAGATCTCTCTGACATCTATGAGTCTTGCAGATTTACCTCATTGGAACCCTCTAATGTGAGAGAGGCTTTTAGCTCCCAGGTTTGGGTTAAAGCCATGCAAGAAGAACTGTCTCAGATTGAGAAGAATGACACATGGAACCTGGTAGACTTACCCGCAGATAAGGAGGCCATTGGGATCAAGTGGGTGTACAAAACCAAGCTCAAACATGACAACACAGTTTTGAAGTACAAAGCAAGACTTGTAGCAAAAGGGTATTCTCAGCAGTATGGAAAGGACTATACAGAAACGTTTGCTCCTGTAGCTCGCATGGAGACTGTGAGATTGCTCTTTGCCTTGGCAGCTCAGAATAAATGGAGACTATATCACCTGGATGTGAAATCTGCTTTTTTAAACGGCTATCTTGAGGAAGAGGTATATGTGCAGCAGCCTCCAGGGTTTATAAAGATAGGTGAGGAGTCCAAGGTTTTAAAGCTCAACAAAGCACTCTATGGTCTTAAGCAAGCTCCTCGAGCATGGTATAGTAGAATTGACAGTTACTTTGCAGAGGAAGGCTTCCTGAAGAGTTCAAGTGAGGCTACGCTCTATGTTAAAAAGGGAGACAGTGGGAAAAAGATCATGGTATCTTTGTATGTTGACGATATCATTGTCACTGGCAATGATGAGAAACTAATATCTTCTTTCAAGAGAAGTATGGAAGAGAAGTTTGAAATGAATGATTTGGGGTTGATGAACTATTTTTTGGGAATTGAGGTTCAACAAGATGAAGGTCATGTTTTTATTTGTCAACGGAAGTATGTAAAGGAGTTATTGACAAAGTTCAACATGGAGGATTCCAAAGCTGTCAGTACACCTTTTGTAGCTCATGAAAACTTTTATAAAGAAGATAAATCTCCAAAGATTGATCCAAGAATCTACAGGAGTATGATTGGGAGCTTGTTGTACCTCTCATCTACTAGGCCTGAAATTCAGTTTGCCACTAATTTATTTGCTCGGTTCATGCAATCTCCAAGTGAGGTTCACTTGAGTGGTCTCAAGAGGATTTTTAGATATCTTCAAGGAACTCAGAGTTATGGGATTCATTATCATCATAAACCTGGAGGAAAATTACAAGGATACTCAGACAGTGATTGGGGTGGTTCTTCTGAAGACCTGAGAAGCACTTCTGGCTATGTTTTTTCTGTGGGATCTGGAGCTTTTACTTGGCTCTCAAGGAAGCAAAAGATAACAGCTCAGTCTACAGCTGAGGCTGAGTACATCTCGGCAGCTTTGGCAGCAAATCATACAGCCTGGTTGCGATATGTCTTAACTGATCTTGGAGAACTTGAGCAGGGCCCTACTAGCATTCTGTGTGACAGTAAGTCTGTCATTTGTATGTCCAAAAATTCTGTGTTTCATAGCCGTAGCAAGCATATTCTCATCAAGTATCATGTGTTGAGAGAGGCTGTTGTCAACAAGATTATTAAGCTGGATTTTTGTGCCAGTGAAGATCAATTAGCTGACTGTTTCACTAAAGGATTACAGAAATTGAAGTTTGCTGAGATGAGAACCAGGCTTGGAGTGAAGGAGAAATAACATCAAGGGGGAATGTTAAAGCTGATATTATTTCTCCTTATTTATTTATGTCTTAACCTGTCTTTATTAAAACATTATGTGTACTGTCGTTTTATGTCCAAGTCTTTCTCTAGTAAAAGACCCTTTGTTAGGGTTTCGGTGTTGTAATGACTGTATGACTTTTGCTCTTAATATCTATGTTCTCTGGTTATGCGCCGTCTTAAGGTTCTTAGTTCATTGTTGATATTCTTTGATTAGCTTGTATTGATGACTTTGCAACTATCAAACATTGTGAAGCTCCTTTCAGACTCAAGTGTCATTATTTTATGTGTCTATCATGGAAGCATAATATTTTTGATCACTATTATTTTCGGTTTCTTTTTTCTATTTGTGATTTTTAATGATTGGAGATGTGCAACACGGATTTCACCTTCTTGAGCCCCAATTAATGCAATATGGGCCTTTGAGCTTGAATCCTTCTACCAAATAGAAAAAGCTTCTCACCAAACTTTGATAGAAGCAACAAGAACAGCTCAATGGGTCCGACGACGCCAGTGGTGACCGTGGATGTTCAGAAGCTTAAGTCAGACTCTAGTTGTAAAATCTACCAATTAAAAAGAGCTCATACTATGTGTCACCTCTTCCTATTTATAGTCTTCTCATCCTCCATAAATCAAGGGATTGATTATTTCCTTAATAACTAATTGTGAATTTATCACCTTCAATTAGGGTTGAGGCTAGATCAGTCTAGGTGACCGATCTCCTACATGGACAGTGGGATCATGGCTGATTCCCTGCACTAGACGTGGGATCATGCGGTTGATCCCACATTTTACTTCTTTGCAGGACATGTGTCCTATTCTCATTGATCATCGAGTTGACTTTGTATTGTTGAATTTTATTCCTCTACAGGAGAAATAACTATTATTCTTAATTTCCCTTGAGAATTCATATAATTAGGTTTGTAAAGGAGTCAGTTATCAGATTGGATATGGATATGGATATATATCCAGATCCAGATCCATTAAGAAATACCAAGTCTAGGTTCGGATTTAGATTTGTCATATACGTAATTTATAGATTCATATCCGGATCTGACGGATAATCGAATTTTCATATTCAAGTATGGTTCGACAATAAAATTTTATTAAAAAAATAATTATAAAGAACATTTATCAATAAATAAAACCAAAAAATAGAATTAAAAAAAGAAGTATAAGTGTATAACTAAAGACTTTTGCTTGAAAGATAACCAAAGATGACTTATATGACTCGAATGAATAATTATGATCATGATTTTCAATTTTAGTAAACACACTAATCTTAGTTGACATTTCTTAATTAAATTTATTATTTCCGTCAACTGTATTATGTAGAAACCAAACTAATAGAATTGAAACATAGTTAATGATCATGAAGTCCAAATTTAGTAAGCATTAGACACAGCAATGATTCATGGAGGTCAAGACTTAATCAAGCCACTTCAAAATCTCATGCATGTTATTGATAGCGGGAGCGGAGCAGTCCATTTTGAACGCACAGCCAGTCACAATCTATCTATCTATCTATTACATATAAGTAACACAGAAAAAAATTCATATTTTAGAGAAATTCATGAAAACTCCCATAAGTAGCAAATCCATCAATTAATGTGGTGACAACCAAAATACACTTTTAGGTTGCAGACTTTTTGGCTTCCTTTCTGTAGATAACCCCATTAACGTTGTTAATTAATTCCATCATAATCGATTGGTTAATGAAGTGATTGTGTTTATTTCATGATTGGTTTCTTTTCTTCTCCAGCACTAAACCAACAAACACCAGCACCACACCTACTTTGTTATCCTCTGGCCGTTTACTTAAAGAAAAGATAAAGCCTTAGTGGGCAATCATTTTTCATTCTTTCTTTCTTATATGCTCTAATGTCTTATAAGCTGAGAATAATTAACGGAGTCTAATATTGAAGAAGAAAGATTGAAGAGGCCAAGGATAATGAGTTCAGCAAGATTTATCAAATGTGTCACTGTTGGGGATGGAGGAGTGGGGAAGACATGTATGCTCATTTCTTACACCAGCAATATCTTTCCGACGGTACGATTTTCGGGTTGATTATAGAAGATTCATCTTCATGAATGTCTAATTTTAAGTGACCTGTTGAAGGATAATTAATGAGAACAATGTCCTTCTCATGTTGGTATTTGTTTTGTGCATATAGGATTATGTACCCACAGTTTTTGACAACTTCAGTGCTAATGTGGTGGTGGATGGTAGTACTGTCAATCTTGGCTTATGGGACACTGCAGGTAAGTTCATCCCACAGTGACAGACAAGCAAAAAATTGCAAGTCTTTGGATATTAATGATTTGAAATATATACATATGAGGAGTATTGCAGGACAGGAAGATTATAACAGGCTTAGGCCTCTGAGTTACAGAGGAGCTGATGTGTTTTTGCTGTCATTCTCCCTTATCAGCAAGGCCAGCTATGAGAACATCCACAAAAAGGTTATTTAATTCATCTCTAGCCCCTGATTCTTCATTTTTTTCCCCGCTCCGCACATATTTGTTTTCCTGACCTTCTCCTAAGTACTTAGACCAAGAAAACGCATCAATTGTGTGAAAGAAGTTAAATTTTTGTTTATATATCTCTCACTTAGATCTAGAAAATGTGTCAATTGTGTGAAAGAAACTTGACATTTATTTATATATCACTCAATTGGGTAATGTCAATTCGATGTGGAACTACAAGTCTTGACATGCTTCACTATTCTTGAGTCAATTTGCTTCTCTATAATGCTCTAAATAACTAAGATGTGTGAGGGTAATTGAATTGTGAATGCAGTGGATACCTGAACTGAGACATTATGCTCCCAATGTACCAATTCTTCTTGTGGGAACAAAACTTGGTAAGTCAAATTTGTTGTTAATAAACTATCACTCAATTGGGTAATGCCATGACTGGTTAATAAACTATTCTTGGTCCTCATACTATGCCATTCAATTTGATTCGTCTACTTAATTAAAACTCCAGATTTGAGAGAAGACAGGGAGTTCTTGAATGATCATCCAGGAGCAACACCAATTACTACTGCTCAGGTATATATGTTGATCTGATCAATATTGTTCAAATTCACATCACATTCATTTGAAATAAGAGCGATAATTAAGCTCAATTTTGATGGGCATGCAGGGAGAGGAATTGAAGAAAATGATTGGTGCAGCCGGCTACATTGAGTGTAGTGCCAAGACTCAACAGAATGTGAAGACTGTGTTTGATGCTGCAATTAAGGTTGCTTTGAGGCCACCAAATCCGAAGAAAAAACCATGCAAGCCCAGAACTTGTGCATTCCTTTAATATCAAGAAAAATGTTAGGGATCCCGGATTCCCGATAAATGGGATTCCAAAATCATCCCATTAGTCGATATTGTCTCTTGATTTATGTAAGTGTAGAGACCCACAAAACCTAGTGATTGAACTAGTGAGTAACACATATACTATTGGGATGATTGAGATCCCATTTATTGGGATCTCTATCACTTCTGTAATATCAATATGGTTGTATTATTCATATTTGTCTTACCATTTTTCTTATTCTCTCACAAATGCAACCCAACATTATATTCAATTTGTTAATTTTTCACATAAATTCTCTCTCAACCTATGGAAGATCAATACAGGGAGAATTATTTTTTTTCTTTTTTTTTTCTGAAATTTCTATTTCGCTGTTAAGCCCTTATGCTATGCTAATTTTGTCCTGTGGTTGGACTTGGCCTGTAACGTCATGTCGTTTCACTGGAATTTATGCTTATGAGAATATTTAGGCATCATTTCATGTGATTAAACAATTCAACCTTTATATTCCCAATCTAAATATTTAAGCATCATTTCATCTTCACGGAAGTGTTTGATTGAATTTCCATTGAGGTTATTAACTTATTATATGCAGTATTACCAAAACCAAATCTTCCAAAAAAACAATTGTAATCATTTTATCAAGTTTATGAATATCATTTTCTTTTAAAAAAATACAATTTCTGGGGACATTGCCCCCGAACTTCGTATAAAATTCCCACCACCCTGATATCCAAAGCTAGTTCCGCCACTGCCAACCATGACAAGCTTTTGTGTTTGGAACTGATGAAGAAGCAGACAAACCAATAGAAATTAGAGTGGCCTATAACAACATTCGATCGGAAGTGAAAAGGAATCTCTTTCCCTCTGCTTGTGTGTGGCAATATTTTCTGTGCCAGGTCCGTTGTAGGTCTTTGAAAATTCAATAATCAGAATCATTTATTAAAACGTCCGTTGCATGGCATGTGCACCCAAATTCATGCATTTTAATCTTATCATGTTGTGTAGTATTTACTTTTCGCACGTTCGTAATTTACTCATCACTCCCTTCCTCCCTCCCTCCCTGTTTAGCGCGGACACATTCCACGCGTTTTATGTTGCCTTCCAAGGGAACCAACATTTATTGCTCTCATGTGTAAATTCAACACTCACCAAAACCATAAAAAGGAATATATAGATGTCAATAATTTGTACATCAATAACAAGTTTAGGTACGATGAGGTAGAATAACTTATGACAAAATATAACATTTTCTCCCTCAACAATACCCCTAGTTTCACTTTCGTTCTTAAACTTTTTTTACTCTTAACTTCATCCTTCGACTATTAAAAGATATCTATTTCGTCCTTTAAGTGAGAGAGTAACCAAAAAAGTCCAACATGACATCTATTTGATGTATCAGAGTAATTTTAGTTGGCAAATTTTGACAAATGTGAATGATAATATTCCTAAACTATTAATTTCTAGCACTATTAGTGCTTAAACTATACAATAAAATAATTTGGAGATTTTAAAGAGTTAGATATTTTGAGGATTTTGTGAGATGACATGTGTAAAATTTAAGTCAAGTAGGATGACAAGTGTAAAAAATTATGCCAATTGGGATGCCACATATGATTTTTCTGATATATAAATCATTTGAGGGATGAACGAGGTACTTTTGAATAGTTGAGGGACTATTTTTAAGAGCAAAAAAAAGTTTAAGGATAAAAATGAAATCAAGGGTTTAGTTGAGGGATCAAATGTATATTTTTGCCAATAACTTATATAGTATTATCAAAAATCTCATCCCACTCAAATCAACAATATTGTCCGTTTTAGGATTATCGGTTCATTGTGTATACATCGGGCCAGCACGATTTTGTTCTTCTGAGCCGTCGCCTATAGTTTTGGTGAGTGTTTTCGTTCACTATAGATACATCGAATTATCCTCACGATTTTGTTCTTATTACAGGATCTTGTTAAATAAGTGGTGTTTGGGTTTTTTCTTATAGATTAAGTATGAAAATATGTGTAAACCACATTTGCTACCGTGGTTTACCATTCAATTGTGCAAACCTTAATATGATAACTCAAAAAAAATAATTCAAAGAACATTCTTTGGTTATTGGTAAATGTAATCATGAAGAACTCGAGTAGAAGCTACAATGCAAGAATCATAGAGTGGTAGGGGCCAGCAATATCATTAACAAGTAAAATCATAATTGTAACATCATTAAAAAGAAATAAAACAAGTATTTAAGATTTTTCTATTATTATTCCAGACAAATTGGTAGCAACAGAAAAGAAAAAGACGATTAGAAAGGGAAAATGAGACAAAAGCAGAAAAGAAATCAATAAATATATTACGTGTAAACAGAGTAGCACAGAGAGAAGAAGATCCTCCTGTATATCCCACAAAGACCAGCTGAACAAGAGTAGTAGTGGGTGGGTATGGCGCTCTGTGTACTGTAACATAATAATTAACAAGAGTACACCGTCTGCGACAAACAAAGTGAGAATTGAAGCAATAAGAGCCAAAAAGGTCTATTCCAGTTTCCTCCTTAAGACCCATGATGGGATCGACTTCCGCACTTGGTGTATTTTTCTTGTCTGTCTGGCCCCAACTGAGACAGAGACAGAGAGTCAAGAAACAAACAGAGCAAATGTGAATCCGTACGTGCGTCTTGAAATTTTTTTACTACATAGTCATACTATATCTAACATTCGGTCAATATTTTCTTGGACATTTTCAATCCAACCTTATTTTGTTCTAAACATAATTCAAATTTAACAAGAAAAATGTACGAAATATTTTTGGTTTATATCAAATTTCTAAAATTATCATATACTTTTTATGTTGAATTTGATTTTTGTTTTGGATAAATAATATATAGTTGGGTTTATTAAGCTGTATACTATGTACATATTTAAAATTTTTGAAAATAAAAAAATTTGGTGCCTTAAAAGGCTAAGCCCATCCCTTTATTGCATACTCTTTATGTGAGTACTCGTCTTAAGCCACATCAAAATTCAAAGTGGCGATTGCTCCTACTGATAAATAATATTAATGGACCCATCATGTACTAATCGTTTAGGTTAGTGTTACTAGCAGCAACAAATATATGTAGAATATTAACGCCACTTGCTTCAACTCAATTGATTTAAGCACACACCCACATATGTTACAGTCACTAGTTAATTAATATTGCTAATTTTCTATCACATTTTGTCTAATTAAAAATGCAAAATGGATATTTGTTGGTAATTTCAATTAGCTTTATATATGAACTGAATTGTTACAGGATTAATTTGCATATGATTGAGTGAGGATGAGAAGAAGGAAGCAACCATAAATTGCAGCCACCGCCGCTTCGCAATTTCTGTGCTGTGGGTGTTGAAGTGCTATTGATTACATACGTTTTGAAAATAAGAAAAATAAGTAATAAATGAGTCTCTCGAGTCAATCCAAAACCCACCACCTTACTTTACTCCAAAAAATAAAAATAAAAACCAAATTAAACATAGCAGTTACTGCTCCAGCACCACCACCAACAACAATTTCCAATCAAAACCCTAGATAGGTCCCCATTAATATTGACTTTCAAACACCATTTACTCCTGCAACAACCTCTTCCCAATAGAATATTAATCTCTCCCCCCATTAATACCACACAATTTAGAGGCAAGAGAATCCCCTACTCTCCATTGAAAACTGTTTGTCAAAAAAATTGAAGAGACAAACTCAACAGAACAACCCATCTCTCTCTCGTCCATTAAGAGCCACCCTTCCTTCCCTGTCATATCTATGATAAATATTCTAATTATGCCCCATCATGTAGTTTCTCTTCTAAGAATTGGGGTTTGTACTACTTTTCAGTAGCGCAAAAGCTAGCATTTCAGTTTCAATGCAAAAAACTGTAAGGTAGGGATGGGATAGCAGTCCATCTTTATTTTTAATTTATTTTGATTTCTTTATTTATTACTTGTCACAGGCGATTCCTTTTGTGACTTAATTTGTGATATAAATTATGGAATTTATATTATTTTTTTTGGGAGGATTTCAAATGGAGAAGTACTGTTTATTAATTGAAATCAGATGGACATGCACAGGAGCAGGTAAGGAGGAGTCTATCTATAAGAAGACATTTGTTTGCTTTGAGGATTCAGTGCCATCAACAAGAACAAAAGAGCTCTTTCAGTCTCTCTCTTAATTGGCTACAGTCATATCTAGCTTCAGATTTTTGAGTCCCATCATCATCACCAATCACCATAATCATGGCTTCATCAGACAGACACTGGCCTAGCATGTTCAAGTCCAAGCCCCACGACCACCACCAATGGCGGCATGATATCAACTCGAATTCACTCATTTCAACTACTGCTTGCCGTAGAACCATCCCTTACTCTTCATCGGGTATATTAAAAAAAAGAAGATGAATTTCATTGACATTCATTGGTTGTGTATACTTATTCTAATGTGTTCTTTTTTATGGTTATTGAGGATGTGAAGAGAGAAGTCCAGAACCGAAGCCAAGATGGAACCCAAAACCAGAACAGATTCGGATACTTGAAGCAATCTTCAACTCTGGAATGGTTAATCCACCAAGAGATGAGATAAGGACGATTAGAGCAAAATTGCAAGAGTATGGACAAGTTGGTGATGCCAATGTCTTTTATTGGTTCCAAAACAGGAAATCAAGGAGCAAACACAAGCTAAGACACCTTCAAAACTCATCAAAACCACCACCACAACAACAAATTACCAACCCTACCCCTCATCCATTAATGATCACTACTAATAGTAGTACTGCTCCATCAGCCTCTTCCTCTTCTTCATCATCAGAAATATCATCCCCAAATGAAAGAAAACTCTCTTTAAGGTCTCCAACTGATTCAGTCAACCATACCAATTACTTTCAGACCCAAACTGATCAGTTTGCTTCCGAAGTACCCTTTTTCTTTCCTGTTCATCAACAAGGAGGGTTTTTGTTTTCCGAGCTTTCTAATGTTGACCAGACAATACTTGGGCCTTGCAGTAGTCTCTTGCTTAGTGAGATCATGAGTAGTTCTACTACTAATGGAGCTATAAAGCAAAAACATGAAGATTACAAGACTATGAAGATTGAATCACAGCAACTTGATTACAGTGTTGATACTAGTATTAACACTGTTCCTCCTAATCCTTCAGTTACAACTACTGTTCCATCTAGTACTATTAACCAAATTCAAGGTAACGTATGCATGGGCTAATTTTGTCCTTTTGTGTCTACGACTTTTGTAATGTTGTGTGTGCACGTGCGTTTGCATGGATGTTTTGAGAGATGATTGTGTGGTTGTGGGTTTATTAGCGGAATCAGGTGGAGTTGTCGCGGTGTTCATCAATGATTTGGCGTTCGAGGTGAATGCGGGGCCCTTCAATGTGAAAGAAGCGTTTGGCGATGATGCTATGTTGATTCACTCCTCTGGTCAACCCGTTCTCACTAATGAATGGGGTTTTACTCTCCAGTTTCTCCAGCATGGTGCATCCTACTATTTGGTTACTTTCTCATAACCATCATGTTAGCTCTGGCCCTTAACTTTTCTTCCCTGTAAATTACTTTTTAATTTGTTATTTTAAGCAAAAACTTGTTAATTTTTTGTATTGCAGGTTTGATCGGAGGTTTAATGGGGTGTGAATGATCATGGGGATCAGTAGCTTGGTAGGAAATATTGGCGTTATTGTCTTTATGTCAAACTCTTCATCCCAACTAGTTCTCTTCCCTAGGGTTTGTCTTAGTTTCTTTTGTTAGTCTTTGAGGTTTCTTTTATGGGTCTTGATAATGTAATATAGTTAAGAACTTTGTGGACCTATTTAGCTAGCAATGTATTCCATTTCTCGTTGAAGCAATATAAGTACTAGCTCTCTATTTGCCATATAGTTCATGCACAGTAGAGTGTAGACTCAAGAGGTATATTTTGGTCCAAGTACGTACATATATAGGCTTGTATTAAGAATATGATCATCATAAAAATAGAAAAAAGCCCATTCACGGTTAGTAATCCACAGAACTTTATAATATATTTGATGATCTAAAAAGCATAATATATATATATATATATATATATCCACCACTGACAATTGAGACTCGAAACGGAAAGTAATAAATTGATTGATAAGAACATACAATGGAGATAGATAGATAGATAAAGGGAGAGGAGTAGTTGTTGACTAGCTAGGGATCATCAGCTTTGTTCAGAATTTGTTAACGTGTACACTGGTTAGAACAGTGTTATTGATGATATTACACACTTGGAAGTGACTAGGCGATTCCGATATATCAAGCCCTCCTCTCTCCTTCCTTCTTTTTTTTTTTTGAGGAAACCTCTCTCCTTTCTTCTACGTCACATATAACTGTGTATTTTGCATGAACCATCGCTCAATATTCATAACTTACATGTAAAATTCGTGTTCCAGTGCCTAGTGGGCGAGTCAAGGACTCAAGTTCGACTTATCTTATGACCATATATCATATATATGAGTGAAATCTCTCCACCTCCCCATATATCATATAGAGTCAGTCATGCATGGTCAGAACTGCATGGCTCTGGAGAGGGGTTAGGTTTATCAAACAGTCAAGATGATGGGATGTACTGATCTATCTAGCCAATTAGATTCTCTGACTTGATCTAAAAAAGCTCAATCTTAAAAAGCAAATAAATGGATATTTTCTTTGACTAATAAAATGCTCATCTCTCACTCTCTGTGCCTTCTCTTCACCCTACTTCAACAAAATCTCTATTACCTATAACCCAATAAATTGGGCCATGTTTCTGGGCTTGAAAACATATTGAAGTCCATGAGCGAGCAATCTCACAACAAGGGCCCGTAACTGGCCCAATCCATGTGAGGTATAAAATTGATTATTATCCTAACAACTTTTATGAATATTTAATACTTCATGAGACGTAGCAATCGAGACTGGTTCACATCACGTGACTCGGATTGTGAAACGAGACATTTACCCACCAACCAAGATCCAAGAAAAAAACAAGATTTCGAAATAGAGTCAGGCTCATGGGGCAAAAAGGTAAATTAGGTGAGCGCACCAGCACCAGAAAAAATCAAAAAGCATGTTTAACGTTAATAGTAGTAATAATTAGAAATAAGTACACCAATAATGACACGACCAAAATGAGGCTGCCAACTAAGGCGGCCCACATCTCCAGCTCCGCAATCAGCATCAGTAACGCGTTTCTTTTTGTTTTTTGAATCTCTGTTTTTGATTTTCTCAACAGTTTTTTTGAATTTGTGTTTCTCTCTGTTGAGAATCTAAACCATCTCAGAAGATCACAGTTATTCCGAAAACAATAGTTAATAATGGGAGCATACAGAGCCGACGATGACGATTACGATTACTTGTTTAAGGTGGTGCTGATCGGAGACTCTGGCGTTGGCAAATCGAATCTTTTGTCTCGGTTTACTAGGAACGAGTTCAGCCTCGAATCTAAGTCCACCATTGGCGTCGAGTTTGCCACTCGCAGCATTCACGTCGACGACAAGGTTGTTAAGGCCCAGATTTGGGACACCGCTGGCCAAGAAAGGTAGATTTCCCCTTTTAACATTTTTGTTCTAGATCTTGGAGCTGTTGCGTTATGGCATTTGCGGTTCTTGTTATATATATATATATATATATATTTATAGGGATCGAGTACATTCAATATTGACATTGCAGGAAATGACTAGTTTATGTGGTCATGCAGGAGCGTTCTCGTTTTCTTTTCCTTATTTTCTTCCTTCGCTAGAAGCTTTTATGTCGAATTATTTGCTGTTTTAGGTGGTTTTGTTATGATTATACGTAGATGCTAGGATTACTTTTGCTGCCTTAGAAGAACATGTTGTTGCTGCTGTTTTTGTGCAGAGGTTTTATTAATTTGGTTAGCTATTGAGGTTAACCCCTATGCAAAATCATGCAATGGAGGCAGGGTTTCTCAAAATGGATCTTTATCAATATTACAATTGAAACTTTAGGTTAGGGGTTGCTATCATTAATGATAACATTGCCTCTGCTTGCTCGTTATTTCTTTATTTGAAATATTAGTTGTTATGGAGCAAGATTGTAGCATGCTAACAGTGTTATATAAACAGAATGAGAGGCGAAATTGGCATTGTTAAACCAGGCAAAATCGGCATTGTTATTGTCTTAAGCAGCACTCACATGATACTGTAGTTTGTTGCTGTGAGGAAAATATGTACACCATCCAATAAGAGCTCATTTCCGTAAAACTTGTATGTTTTGAGGCCTGAAAAATTCATTGTTATCCTTGATTCAGTTCAATTTTTTTTGTACTTGTTCACTTTAATATGAATATAACAGTTCGCCCTTTTCTTCTCTGCCATTTTTCTTCTCTTAGCCGGAGAAGAAAATCTCCCCTTTTGATTTGCTTCACTCATACACAGGCACTTTATTCAGCAGGCTCTTATCTTCTACTGTTCGTATTGCCCTTAGATTCTCCGCGAAGGTTCGGCCCACTATGACTAGTTTTGTGTTGCTTCAGCATTATTCTCATTGTAATTTTGTTTTGTGAAGATACCGTGCTATTACAAGTGCATATTATCGAGGAGCTGTTGGTGCTTTACTGGTCTATGATGTCACTCGCCATGTCACATTTGAAAATGTGGAGAGATGGCTGAAGGAGCTTCGTGACCACACTGATTCCAACATTGTTATCATGCTTATTGGCAACAAGGCAGATCTTCGTCACTTGCGAGCAGTTTCCACTGAAGATGCCAAGGCTTTCTCTGAGCGAGAGAATACCATCTTCATGGAAACCTCGGCTCTTGAGTCTTTGAATGTTGAAAATGCATTCACGGAAGTGCTGACCCAGATTTATCACGTCGTGAGCAAGAAGGCACTTGATGTTGGGGAAGACCCAGCAGCTTTGCCGAAAGGGCAGACAATCAATGTTGGAACCAAAGATGATGTATCAGATGTAAAAAAGGTTGGATGCTGTTCTTCTTAAGTGTGGAGAAAAGTGTTGAAGAATATTGTGTTTGAGAGCCAATGTCCTATTCATATCTTTCTACTTGACCATCTGAAATTGTATGTCAAACGGAATTCTTTAACTGCTTGAGCATGGAAAGAACAATTTTATCTGCTGGCTCCACCTTAAGGGTATAAAAGATTATAGCAGCTAGATTTCGTTTTCTGATATAATTTGAAATATTTGCTCTGTTACTGATGCTTTGTATTTACCCTCCCTGACTGCTTTGCTTAGCTGTAATTTAGTTTTCGGCGGTTCATATGGTGGAACCACAGAAGTACATTGATATTCTTTTTTATGTAGGGGGCTTGCCACTAGGACGAGTCTTAGACACCCAGTATATTGATAGTTAGAACATATTGCCTATACTACATGAATTTGATGATAGCAATTAGACAATTGAGCTTGTGAGACAAAGCAGCATCACGAATTTGGAGTTAGAAGAGCCTCATTTTGATCATACTCTTCAATTCTTGGAGTAGTTGCCATACTCTGTTTCGCATAGGAAAGGTATTTTGCATTCTCTTCCCCCTTTGTTCCTTTTTTCTGTTTTTGGCTTGTTGCATTATATCCTCGCAGGTAATAGTGTACCCGTCCATGGTACTCTGTTTTCTTTCCAAATACCTTTCTTACAGCCTACAGGTAGTTTACCATCAACAATCACAGCATCAGGTTCAAATATATTTGTCTTCTAATTTAGGGATTGCAAAAAATAGTCAGCTGAATGCTAAACTTGGGATCAAACCCTGGCCAAAAGTCGTAGTTGATTACTTTACAAAATTTATCTTACACATTCATATCAGAAGTAGGAAAACGATTTTCAATCCATATCATCTTTTTCTCGGATGATGAGAGGGAGCTCACTACATAGTCTTTCGAAGCACTCATCCATGAATTTAAACAGCCGAGAGGAAATAACAGTAGAAATCACCGTCTGTGCAACAGAAATCCTATCAGAAGAACCAAGTATAAAGAACGAGACTCTATTTAAGGAGACCTTGCTCTTTGAGTGCCGAAATATCAATCAAGAGGGCACACACAAAGGTCATAAAAACTTAAAAAGAATTCGCATACATGGCAAAATCCCAAGCCGCACTGCTACAACATTAAAGGTAGCATAACTTTCATCCAGAGAAGAGAAAGCTCCACCCATATTCAGCTTCAAGTGAATGACAGAAATCCAAAGACTCGAAACTCTGTGAATACAAAATTAACAGCATTCACATCAGGCAAGACGACATAGCTTACGTTATAACAGGTCAACAATTCAACACAAGATATAGAATCTGCAACAGATTGGAAAAGGGCAAAGAACCAAATTCTGACGTTCCCATCCCCAAAGTTGTTCATTACATATGATTACAGGCTAATCATAAACTCCATAACAGCAGTTGCTGTAAGTGGGCAAACATAGTAAGAACCTACATTGAGCTTCTTTGTAGCAAAGATACAATGACAATGATAAAGTTACCTCTGGTTTAGCAGCCTCTAAAATGAGTGATCAAATATGCAACTGTTTGTGAGCCCATTATTTTCTATGCATCCTGCTAAACAGGTCTGGGTCCAGGCCTAAACCCTTGTTGACAGGACTAAAAAAAAGGTCAAAAGCAATCTATTTCACCGGTACATGCCCAAACACAATGTGATTAGTAGTTAATTCCCAAGCCATCCTGGTTCCTTAGGTACTAATCACAACATGGGCATATCCAAAGCTCGTAGGACATCCTTGAACTCAAAACTACGAGCTTCTTTATTGAACTGTTCGACCAGCTTGTACCTCACATCATTTAAATAAAATGATTGAGTGGTCTCTAAAAGCCATTTCGCATCTGTGTCACTGAGCTTGCTGGTGAAAACAACATCTCCACGGATAAGCACCAAATCCTTGTCTTCTGCAAATTCATTATAAAAAGTTACTGTGAAATAGGGTGAAGCTTGAGTTCCTTTTGCCTTGTAATCCTCCAGACCAGTGAAAAGCATGTGTGGCATTTGCACTGCAATAAAGACTTGTGTAAGCGTAGCTGATTGTATGTGGTAACAGTGTAACACTTGCGTATGTTAAACCCCAAAAAGCTGTTTCACTTTCATTAATTTGTCAAGTGTGGATCATCAATGTGCTTTCCCTATCAAATCCTCGACACATAAGCAAAGAAGATACTGATCAAGATATCATTCATCGAAAAGTAAACACAGCTAGTTTCAAAAATCAGTTGACTATTAATCGATGGTGCAAGTGTTGCGACTTCTACAATTTCATTGAGATACATATATTTGGTTGACTTGATTCAGTGATAACATGCACTAGAATAAGAAGACTAATAAATCAAGAGTATGTCGACATGATTTTTCAATAAATAAATGACTTGCGCCTAAGTCCCAAGTGACGGGAAATGGGCGCTCATACACTTGAACCATTGAGCATACATATGTTCCTGAACAAATCATTCTTTTGGTTTGCTTTCAAGAGACACCTTTTGCTACCCACCATTTAACTAATAAAGACAAGTAAGAAAATTTGTGCACTGTAAAAATATAAATTCACACAAGTTCAACAGCCAATGATTAATCACTATCACACTATGACATGTTCTATAGATGAAGTTGGGAGATCTAACCTTGAGCAAACATTGTCGTATAACCACTTCCTCTCCACAAAGGGATAACAAAATACTTGCTGCAAGGATAAAGTAAGAATGGTCGGAAAAAAAGCGAATAAAAAGGCCTGTGTAAGACATAAAGATGATGAGATGAGTTACCAATCTGCTGCTCTTTGCTCGAACAAGTGATAGAGTTTGGCTTTCATAGATGCACCGATATGACCACGTCCCAAGTGATACTGACATTAGACACCCACACCCATGACCAAATTGTCAGCATAATGAAAACTAGTGGGGGGGATTTTTTCCCTCATAATGCTTAAAACAACAATTAAACATCGCGTATGCATATCATAAAGAAAGGAAATCAAAGATTCAATTTTAAAACATTGACAGAGGAATGTTGTTCACTGTGAAGTAAAACACAAGTATTTGGGTCAAAGATCCCAAGCTCCCATAAACTAATAAACACTTCTAGCAATATCAATTACTTATGCCCAGATGTAACTTTAAATGCAACAGTAAGCAAGCCAAAAGAAAACACGCTTTGTTATCAGCTCATTGATTATGCAAACCCATATAAAAAAAGTAAATCCACATTATGTGCAACAACTAGAGAATGTCTTTAGCTAGATGGAGAGTAAGAAAATAAATAAACTTGCTAATCCAAAGCTAATGTCAAAGGAAACCATCATACACAGCTTGAAACTACAGGACAATTTATGCATCTACCCTTTATATACTCAAAAGAACATGATTCAGATTAGCATGACTACAATCAGTTGTTAATAAATCAAACCTATAGTGCCTCTCCATGCCCCAGAATCAAATAAGATTCTCCATAGATCCTCAATAACATGTTCATAAGGATTGCACACACACACTAAATTCTGTACTGCTGTGGCCACTCACATCCAGCAAACATATTAAAGAGTATCAGCATTTGATCCACGTGATACCTTCAACATTCAAATGATAAGCAGTTTTTAACTTGCTATAAACTTTTGCTTTGAAATAAATTATTCACACAATTAACCAATAATTACCAACCGCTACCCACTCAAAAATTACAATCCTAGAAAAATAGCCGTCCACTTTCATGCAAAAGAAGAAACAGCGAGCGACCAATGTTTTTACACTCGCAATCCATTTCTTCTCATAGGGCGCTCCAATTAACAAGCAACAATGCTAGGGAAGTTAAAAACCACAATAAATAAACAAAACATACAATAAAACAGTGAGAAAATGGATAATTACATCATCCCATATCGAAGCAAGGTCCTCAGGTGACCGGTTCTTAGCCCGCTCGATATCCATAATTGAATCCAATGGCTTCCGCTGCAACGGATTGAACCCTGTGGCAAAACTCGAATTCCTGCTGGATCCGAGCGATACCCATTTAAGGAAATTGCCTGGAATTGGTTCAGCTTGCAGCGTTCGGAGTTTTGGTTGCACAGATAATTTTGACAGAGCTCGTTTTGATGTCAGCAGAGAGTGTATTCTCGAGCGTGTAGCCGATAAACGCTGCATCGTGTAAAATGAAAGAACTATTGTTGTGTGCTGTTTGATTTTAAGTGCGAGGCCTCTCAGTAATTTTGTCCAACATTTCCAACCAAGTGCAAAGGAGAAACCAGCAAAGAAGAAGAAGAAAAAGATGGGGCTGATTTCAAGTGTTGTCTTGGAGGAATTTGAAGTTGAAGAAGAAGATGGGTTGTGTTATGTTGTCGATTTGGGTTCTAGGGATCCGTCGTGGTTACACACTATCGAATCTTTGCTGCTAATCAGACTGACATCGGCGCCGTCTGTGTGCTCATCCACCCCGATACAGTCCAGATGGGGGGAAGGGTACGTGATCGGTGAGTCGGTGACTCCCACTTCGTCCCTTCTGGGCCTTCTCAGAGTTCGGCGGATTTTGTTCGCTTTGGGCTTCCGTTAAATAATCTACATCACCGACACAATTTAGGCTTCTAAAAACTTAAGGCCCAATAGCCCTAAATGGAAAATACACCTCAGCATAAAGTTTCTCGGAATTTACTAAGGTCCACCCCATCAAAAAGAGTGGAGAGCGTCCACCCCATTACAATGAGTGCCATGTGTCTTCGATGGCTACGATGGACTTTTCACAGGTGATTGTATTAGTAAGTTGAGTTTTGATTGTATGTATTGTTTTATAGGAAATTACAATTTTGGGTTACAACGATGATTTGACGCCGTCTAAAGTATTTACAGCGATAAATTTTCACGAACTAAAAAAAATGGCCGGGCACAATCTCGTGGTGATTCTCAAGAACCCCCAAAACGACTCAGAATTTCTCGTCACGGAGCAAACCCCTCCCGCCAAATTTGGAGAGGAAAAGTACAACTCATATGTGGATTCCGATCTCTGGGACTTGCCGTCGACGCAATCACGCAATTGAACTCTAGGAGAATCTGAGACCGGGATCTTCTTCGAAGCCGTGGAGTTGTGCCCACCGAAGATCAATTTGAAGAAGTTCGACTTTGAATTGGCTATGAATTGGGTATTTATGATTTTTAATTGCGTGTTGGGAAAGTGTACTTGAGTTAATTTTGGTATTTCGAACTATTGATAGGGGATATGAGGATCAATGGTTTTGGTAGGTCTTGGGGCATGCAGGGCTGGGAGCTTGTGATGCGGGAGAGTGGAGGTTTTGGAAATATGTGGAGGAACCTGAGTTTGGAACTGGATTGCTAGTTGATACAATATTTATAATGAGCGAATTGGTTTCTGCGGATCAAAATTTACCAGGTATAGGTTATATAATTTGAGTAGTGTTGTTATTACGTGGGGAATATGGATATTAGCCTATTAGGTTTAAGTAGAGGGATTTTGTATCATGTCATGTGCTAATTCACTGATAAAAGGTTCTCACTATTTCAATATAAAATTCATGATCAGATCTTGCGTACTTGAATCTTAATGTTCTTGTTAAAGGGATGCAACTAACAGTGGACATGCATAATTATATGCAGAACAATGTAAGTGGATGTCAATATGAAGTTGTCAAACTTGGCTTCTGGATGTGAAACCAAATAACAGAGTACTTTCATAGTGTGTGTATATATATTTCTCCTCCAGTTCCACATTCCATATTACTCAAAACTTATTTCATTCCATAATTTCATCCCTAAGATTATGGGTTGACAGTGTGTATATATGGTTACGCTACTAGTGTGTACATATCCTCAGTTGCCAATGGTATAGCTATAATTAAAGGTGTTGGTTTTATTTTTTTTTTTTGTCAAGCAAACGCCAATGTGTTGGTTTATAAATTGATTTGTATTAACACTTTATTTTTAAATATTCTTTTATCATACTAATAGAAATTCCATTTTAGATTTTTTTAAGGAAAATCCAGTTTAGATCCATCTATAAACCACTTTAGCAACTACCATCCATCATTATCTAACATAACATGGACGTGCCAAAATTCATAACTTAAAACACAAGTATTCATGGCATGACACCATCAAGTCATCAAACCCAATCCACGGGCCATGGCAAAATGGCATGACACAATAACAAAAAACAAAAGCATGCCCATCCCAGAATTCCACCAACCATGTTTTAACAACACTGAAAATTATAAACATCCACAAATTTTCACATCCACCCAAACTAAGTTCAACAATCATCATAGTCAGATTCAGAGGGCTCCTTGGAGGGCTCCCCGAAGAGCACGGAAGGCAATCCCAACACATCTTGCAGTCGCTTCTTCACGTGTTCCTCACCTTGGACCTTGGTCGCCTTGTACCAATCGCACATACTGTCCTAGAAACCCCGATTGTTGTTGAGATTGTCGAAGCAGTACACAAGATCCATCAGAACCCTTGTTCGTGTGGGCATGTTTACTCTCTGTCACATAAATCACACGTATTAGTGTCTAAATTAAATTAATTAATCAATATTGTACACATAGCATTATAGCAATATAACATTGATCAATTAAAGGGCCCATAAGAAAGTACATTGTTCCACCAGCTCTTCGTGCGGTCCCTTATGATGCTCAATGCAGCCAAACCAGAATCTTCACTACAACCACAAATTGAACAATCACAGTGGATGATTTGCAATAGAATATAACAATGGTAAAATAAAATACTTTAATGAATGGTACTATACGTGTGTTCGTAGGATGCATGGCGCCATATCTCTATAGGCATAGAACTTAGTTTGACTTTTCGATTGGAAGCATTTCCAGGGAAATAACGTTTCTCATACATATCGTCACAGAATGCAAGCTACAAAGAAGATGCAGACATTAACATGACTAAAATTGATCTAAATTTCCATATTTTAAACGATGGTCAACATGCATGCATAAATTAAAACACATAATTCTAAACACACAAATCTTAATTACCACACTCCTGACATCTGCATCTCTCTTGGTTGCCCCCTCATCCCACATTGCATCAAATACTCTCACTTTCTTGTCTTCAAACTCAACCAGAACAACATACCACTGCTGACCATCACGCATTGGAATGAACATCTACAACACAAGCAGTACTATCACTTTCTAATCTATCTCTAAAAAAATTATCATGCCAATATAGTTAATCAACAATTAAATATAAAGATATTTTTAAAAACGTACATCATGGCAACTACATGGGTCAGTAGTCCCCCTAATCATCCGTTTAAGATCAACCGCCTCAGTTTCTGTCGATCTCTTTAGTATATATTCCTGCAAAGAACCATGTTTAACGAAGTTAAAGGTGTTTTGTCAGCTATGCCAATCAATTGGTTCTATACACAAAGATGAAAACTTGTGTTTAGTTAGGCATACGCACAGCAAACACTACAGGCATGTATGACCATCCATCTGTGTTAGCTTCCCACCCACCCTCGCCAGTATACAACCACACAGCAGCATCAACCACCTATTTTAGATTGCATCATTGTTTATCATTCTAACAAATTTTAAACAAAATGTCTACGTAATTTATTATGTTGGTACTGACCAAATCAGTAATGTGTTGTCCCTCTTCCAGAGAACTCAGATCCATTCTGGTCAGCACATGATGTCCCATTTGAATTATCACTTCGCTGTACAATAAAACATGCAACAAAAGTATACCTAATCTGAAAAATCCCTCAAATTACAAAACAATAGGTAAAATTATATATGCTAACTTATTTATCTCTGCAATTTTCCATCGAGCACTTACTCGGACTTTAGTTCTCCACTAAAGACATAGCTTTTAGTAACCTTCGACTTGACTCGATATTGTTCCCAACGCCAGGTGGGAGTCAACTACACAACAAAGATACTCGTACATGAGTATGGCTCGTGCATATCCCTGATATTGTTACCAAAATACAATGAATATTATAATTCTTTACCTGTTCTTTCTGGTAAAATGATTTGGGGTTCATCTCGTCTAATCCTTGAGTGTCGTCTCCGGCACATGACACGCCCATATTAAACACCAACTGTTGTCAAGGTTCGACACTAAATCAAATATACTCATAAAACAGATGTTTCATCATCATTGTAGTTGATGTACTATACCTTGGTCGTTTTAACCTCTTCGGCTCGACGAACTTCCGACGAAGATCTCTTTTTGGAGGACAATACAGGTGAGCTAAAAACGTGCTCTATTGAATTATACGGTGGTTCTTCTGATTGATCATCAGAATCGTAAGAAGAGTCAGAGTCAGAACCTGAGTCAGAGCTTTGTTCAACTATTTTTTCCATGATCGAATTCATTTTCTTTTTCACCTCCGCAATCTCTATTTTGACAATATTGAATTCTTCCCGGAGCTTTCCCTTAGATGTACGCTCATCCATATTCGTAACTCTGTATGTTGACGATGCAAAAAATAAATGCAGTCCTAGAGAGATGTCAAGCAATCAGTTTAGAGTAGAAGACAAAATAAATATAAAAAAAATGCAAACGCAATTCTCGATATTGCCAAAGCCGGCTAAACCCTTAAATTATAATTATTATATGTCTGACCACACGTATCAAAGAAGCAATCTTCTGCCCCTTCCAGTGGGACCCCCTTGCAGTATTAAATGCAAGTCACTCACCAATATACTTGTCAATCAATCAAAAGCAAACTCTCCAATTATATTGAGAGTTTTAAAATGGTAATGGGAAGCTCAGTCCTCCATGTAAAATGGATGGATGAGATTAGGGTCCTAATTTTCATCCGTCTTTGACTTATTTCACATGTGTGGTTGTGATTTAAATCAAGTACACACCGAACGCATTACGGCTTACTGACATAAGTCAAAAATCAGGTTGGTTTCTTGCACTGTATTAATGGCCTAATAGTTATGTTTTGTGTTTCTTGCACTGTATTAATGTTGGGTCACGAGTATGTGAATATATTCAGCTGTTGAGCAACTATAATAGACAGTTCTTAGTGGTAATATATCATTATTCTTTATACTAGATAGTTCTTAGTCATAATAACTAGTATGGTAATAAGTAATAACTTGTTATTAGTGGTAATAACTAGTTACTAGTGTTAAATATACATGTATGCTTGTGATTTAGCCTCACATCTAGTAGATATACATGTATGCTTGTGATTTAGCCTCATTTGTTTAATTACCAAAATAATGTTGACTGACTTAATATCTATTAGTATCATAGGTTACATTGAATCTTGTGATTGATCAAGATGGTTAATGTGGACTAGTGGACTTTTGCTATTGACGTGATTCTAGGAGTTGGAAAGAAGGAGGAGACTAAGCCAATTTGAGGTGATATATGGTTAAAACTGATTTCATTCCATAATTTCATACCTAAGATTATGGTTGACAGTGTGTATATATGGTTACGCTAGGACCATCTCCAACCCAGTTTGTAAATGGGGTTGTAAAAGACCCAATTACCATTATACAAACCCAATCCCAAAAAATAGGGCTCCAACCCAGGTTGTAAATGGGGTTGCATTATGCAACCTGTGGGCTTCAGGTGCCAAATATCCATCTCTTTTCCTTGGGATGCAAATGTGATACTGTTTTGTATGAGATACTGTTTTGTATGTGATACTGTTTTGTATATGATACTGTTTTGTGAGATACTGTTTTGTATGTGATACTGTTTTGTTTATGATACTGTTTTGTGAGATACTGTTTTGTATGTGATACTGTTTTGTTTATGATACTGTTTTGTGAGATACTGTTTTGTATGTGATACTGTTTTGTATATGATACTGTTTTGTGAGATACTGTTTTGTATGTGATACTGTTTTGTTTATGATACTATTTTGTGAGATACTGTTTTGTATGTGATACTGTTTTGTTTATGATACTGTTTTGATTAAAAGACTCATCTCTCTATCTCTCTCTAGTTTTTTCAAAAGACCCAAACCCATGTATATATATATATATATATATATATATACACACAAAATGGACGGGATGAAATTAAAAATTTCAGACATTCTAATTCATTTAACAAGTATAAATAGTATCAGACGAGAATTACAATGGGCCTTCAATTTGGGCTTTAGTCTTAAATATTAAATTGCATCTCCATTATACAATTCCCCATTGCAATCAAAAAAATTTCCAACCCCAAAAAACAACTATTCATACATGCAAAATTTAAATTACATCCCTAATTTCCAACCCATGGTTGGAGATGCCCTTAGTGTGTACATATCCTCAGTTACTAATGGTACAGCTATAATTAAGGAGAGACATCAGTAACCTTAATACTCCATAATGTTTTGATTACAAAGAAGAGCAAGTACATGTGATCATGTACAATCAAAACAACATATGCACACCCAGGTCACATGTGCAAATACAAACACCTACCCAATTGTTTGCATAAAACAAGCTAAGCAGTTCACAAGTGACGCTTGTTCCGGCCTACTTTATAGGATAACAAAAATAACACATAACAATGATTTCTTAAATACATAGAACATCAACGATGGTCGGCACTAGTATTGGACGACTCTGCCTCTCTTCCCTTCAGTAGCTGACAATTCTTCTTGTACCATGCATGGGCTAAATCGTACAGATCATTAGTCATGTAATTGGATAAATGATAGAGCATCTGCATCAGGATTTTTGTTCTGGTTGACGAGCTAATACTCTGGAAAAAAAAATAAAATAGATAATCGTTAAACGATTGATCCGGTATTGGATGGTCAACATTCATCAATTGACATTGCTTAATTTTTTGATACTAACACAACATTCCCATGCCCTAGAGCGACTCTTCATTATGCGCAATATGGATACCCCAGAATCCTCCCTGCGTACAACCAGTAGATCTAATTATACATGCTTTTCACACAAATAGAAGTGCATATAATAAATACTCAATAGGTCACATAGCTTCACCTGAAGTACAGTTTGGGTACTGGAGGTCGACTGATAGGAAAAGATGATATTTTCTCGCCCTCCTCAATTAGTGGGTTTCGAGGGAACAAAGGATGCGCAAACATTGAATCGCAGAATACAAGCTGTAAATATAAAGTTAATTTTTATTTTTATTACAAGGTTATATTATTTGCAAGGATGCAATGAACACAATGGGTACTTACCACACTCTTCACATCCTCAGTCCTCTGGTCAATGTCATCAGTAGTGGGAATGCCATCAAAGATGAAAACCTTCTTCAAGCTCAAGTCAATCATCACAACATACCAATGATCACCGTCACGCATAGGCACATACATCTACATATAATATTTTTCAACAACCGATCATGAATCTAACACTTTGTGACATCATATCAAAACTTGATTTAATATTCATAGTGATTTGTTCATGCACATTACTTACATATGAGCAGGCCGAAGGGGTGACTTTACTTCTTCGCTCCTCTCCATATTCAACAACAAATCGTGCTAAGATAGAATTTGTATCGTCTTTCAAAATCGTGTCCTGAAATCAACATAATGAGTAGTAAACAATGTTCCTTCAACCCATTAACTAATCAATTGTAAACTAAAACAGTACTAACCGCAAATGTAGATGGCATATAACACCATCCAATCGCATCATTTGACCATGAGAATTCAGAACCATACACCGATGTTGCGACGTCCACAACCTTAAACAGGGAAAGAACATACATGGGAACTTGCTTTAAACTACACTTAACAGTGGTTAGGATGTTACACATGTTACTCACCTTCTCAGTAATTACCTTCCCCTGAGCAAGGCAACTGATTTCTCTTCTCGTCAGATTCCAATCATACATTTTTATTAGAATTTGGCTGCATGGAGTTCAAAAATTAGTTTACAATACATCCAACTAAGCACATTATTCACTGGGTTAAGGTCCATCCTTATTGGGGGTTTAACTCTGGAGCAAAAACATACGAAGTAGTTATTGCCTCTCGCTCGTGGCCAGTGCAAATGTACGACATGCTCACTGTGAGAAAAAGCTACACATCTTTCATTTTGTTAGTAAAATGGAAAGGCAATAAAGTGAAAATAATTGATAAATAATCCACTGACTATTTATTACCCTTACCCATGGATTTTCCTTCACCACTGTCGTGCCATCACTTATGTGTTTCTCTGCATGCAATGATGTATTCTTCTTATTGGGAGACCTATCTGTGGACAAGTCAGCCGTGGTTTCATCTTCCATCTCAATTATTGTCATCTGCAACACCAAAATGTATTTATTGTGGACGTTATTGTGTTCCGCATTTATTAGTATGAGATAATAAATTTATCGAAAATCGAATGTCGCTCACTTACTTTACTGTTCTTAGCTACTTGCTTCCCTTTCGCTTTAGTGTTCATCGTCATCAACTCAGCCCCTGGAGCCTTATTCGTCTCCCTCATAGTCGTCCTCTTCTTTACAGCATAAGCTTCATCTGCCCGCTTCGCAACGCGTTTAGCAACACGCTTGGCAGCACGTTTGGCAATATCATTCAAAATGACGTCCATTCCATCCTTCAGATCTTTCACTTCTCCCCTCATGCAGGTGACCTCTTCCCTGAGGGTTGGCTTTTTCTTCACCATCTGGTCTAGATGAAAGAGAGAGAATATGTGCTTCAGAACAAATTTCGATAGTATTTCAACTTCTTCCCGGAGCTTTCCTTTAGAGGATTTCACGATGCAAAATTAAATGCAGTCCTAGTGGGATGTGACCGGACCTCTATTTTGAGGTCCTAATACTATCTAATTAGGAGGTTCTAGTGTTTATAGTAATTCATTTGTGTTTAAATAAAGTAATTTTACCCTTATACATGTTTCCCGTTGGTTTTGCAGGAAATCGGGCTTAAATGACTGAATTGGGCACCTTTAGAGCTGAAAGAAGAAGCTGGGACTCAGCAGGTGTCCGGACACCTGTCCGGACAGTGTGTCCGGACGCCTCAAGTGCCGTCCGGACACTTTCTTCACAAATTGAGACAGAGGCTTCAAAGTTGATGGAAGCATGAAGTGTCCGGACACCCGTCCGGACACCTGTCCGGACACCACCGCGGAACTGCAACTTTTCTGCACAACATTTCAAGGGCATTTGGGGTAAATCATGTATATAACCAATGGGGAACGTTTGTATAAGGGCAGTTAGGTATTTTCAATGGTAAAAGGAGGAGAAAACCCTAAGATTTCTTCTTCCTTCACACAATTCATCTTCTCCAAGTTCTGGCCTCCATTGTTTTCTCTCTACTTCTCTCTCTAAGTTTTTCTTGGTTTTTCGTGATTTTGTTTGTAAACATTGATTTTCATCTATAAAATTGATGTTTATACCCATTATGATGAGTGGCTAAGTTCTCTTTCTAGTTTCTAGTCCCAAACGGTGGGTGCTTGGTTTCAATTACTCAAGGTATGTTCATGGAATTGTAGTTTTGATTTTGCTCTTTTAATTTCGTGGTTGTGTGATTGGATCTATGGAGATGACATATTTGATTGTATCTTTGGATTGTCTAGTCTAGGGATTGCATCTAATGTGTTTGATTGAGAATTGTTAAACCCATTGCATGATTTTCTTAATTAATTGAGTTTTCCATAGCATAGCTATTAATTATGTGTATTGATGATGGAGTTTTGGGTTAATTTAGGAATGTGCATGAGAGAGTTATGGTTAATTGATCTTTGAGTGTGAAACTAGGGTGTTAGCCAAGCCAAGCCCCAAAGGGGAACATTAATCCATAATATTAGGTGCTTATCCCTTTGCGTTCATCGTAGATTAAGAGACCCGATGGCCTACATGTATGAATTGAAGTCTTATATCCCATTTCTCTTTGCATATGCATGATTGATAGTATCACACAATGCATTGTGTATGGTTGTGTGTGTTTGCAATAATACCTTGAGTATGAGAACCGAGTAACCACCGGGACGGACTAGAGACTAGGTTTTTAATTAATTGTTTTAAATCCAATTTGTGCTTACTTTGATTCCAAAATCGCTCATGCTACCGAGTCATTCGGCCCATTTCTTTTACTTGCTTGTATTTGATATTCATTGTGTTTATTAGTGTTAGCTAGTCATTTGCATATCATTCACTTCAAATTTGCATTGCTTCCTCGTGGATCGATACCGGACTCACCGGTTTATTACTTGACGATACCCTACACTTGGGGTAAGTACACACACACACTTTGGTGTCGGTCAAGTTTTGGATCTATCAATCTTGCTCCAATGAGATGGCATTTTTCCGGACACCAAAAAGTTGGCGATGTCCGCATACCATGGAGTCAATTTGGATGAGATGGCATTGGTGAGGAAGAGTTGTTCATCCGGGAAATGTTCATTGATGGGTATGCCATGTGAAATCAAATTTTGTCCGGGAAGTCTAGATAAATGGTCGGCTACTACATTCTCCACTCCTTTTTTATCTTTAATTTCAAGGTCAAATTCTTGAAGTAAGAGAATCCATCTTAACAACCTAGGCTTGGCATTCGCTTTTGAAAGCAAATACTTCAAAGCCGCATGGTCGGTGAAGATGATGACTTTCGAGCCAACCAAATAAGATCTAAACTTGTCCAAAGCAAAGACTATAGCTAGTAATTCCTTTTCAGTGGTGGTATAATTCACTTGAGCATCATTCAAAGTCTTACTAGCATAGTATATAACATGAGCATTTTTTTCTTTTCTTTGTCCTAGGACCGCCCCAACCGCCACATCACTTGCATCACACATGAGTTCAAAGGGCATACTCCAATCGGGAGTTTGCATAATGGGTGCGGTGGTTAGGGCACCTTTCAAATCATCAAAGGCTTTTTGACATTGTGGTGTCCATTCAAAAGAGACATCTTGAGCAAGCAAGTTACTTAAAGGTTTGGCAATGGCACTAAAAGAATTAATGAACCTTCTATAGAAACCCGCATGACCCAAAAAAGATCTCACATCTTTAACACATGTAGGGGGAGGTAACTTTTGAATTAATTCAATTTTTGCCTTGTCAACCTCTATCCCTTTGGATGACACAATGTGTCCCAATACAATTCCATGTGTCACCATGAAATGACACTTTTCCCAATTGAGAACCAATTGGCTCTCCTCACATCTTTTTAACACACTTGCCAAATTAGCAAGGCATTGATCATAGGTATCTCCATAAACCGAGAAATCATCCATAAAGACCTCCACAATTTTCTCAACCATGTCACTAAAGATACTCATCATGCACCTTTGAAAGGTAGCCGGAGCATTGCATAACCCAAAAGGCATGCGTCTATAAGCAAAAGTTCCAAATGGACATGTAAATGTGGTCTTGTCTTGGTCTTCTAAGGCTATCTCTATTTGATTATATCCGGAATACCCATCAAGGAAGCAATAATAGGCTCTACCCGCTACTCTCTCAAGGACTTGATCAAGGAAGGGTAAGGGGAAATGGTCTTTTCGAGTAACCATATTGAGTCTACGGTAGTCAATGCACATGCGCCACCCGGTTTGAATTCGAGTGGGAACCAATTCGTTCTTGTCATTCTTAACTACCGTAATTCCGGACTTTTTGGGGACCACTTGGGTAGGAGATACCCATTTGGAATCCGCAATGGGATAAACTATCCCCGCATCAAGCAATTTTAGCACCTCCCCCCTAACTACCTCCTTCATGTTCGGATTTAAACGTCTTTGCATTTGTCTAATGGGCTTAGCTTCCTCTTCCATGTAAATCCTATGAGTACAAACCAAAGGACTAATACCCTTCAAATCAGCAATTGTCCAACCTATTGCCCTTCTATACCTTTGCAACACTTGCACAAGTTTCATTTCTTGGGAAGAAGTAAGTAGGGAAGATATCACAACGGGGTATGACTCATTCTCTCCCAAAAATACATATTTCAGCTCACTTGGTAAGGGTTTCCTTTCCGGCGTTGGTGGATGCTCTAGAGATGATTCAAGCTTAGTCTTGGAAGGTTCTAATTCCTCAATGGGTGGGTTGAATCGTCCTATGCTATGGATAGCTAAAGACTCCAAAACCTCATTAATTTCCTCTTCCTCAACTAAAAATTGACTACCTTTTTCGCTCAAAGCTAGCACACCTTCCACCGAATCCCTAGCAAGAGTTTTCTCTAAGTTCTCCTCAACATATGAATGGATCCAATCTACTTCCCTAATGTCTTCAAACTCTCCCATTTGCTTAGACACATTAAAAATGTTCATCTCCGCGGTCATATTCCCAAAAGATAGCACCATGACACCATTCCTACAATTGATCAAAGCATTTGAAGTTGCTAGGAAGGGTCTACCTAGAAGGACCGAGATTGGTTTGCTAAAACTAGGGAGGGGCTGAGTATCTAAAACCACAAAGTCAACCGGGAAGTAGAATTCATCCACTTGAACTAGCACATCTTCAACTATTCCTCTAGGAATCTTGACGGATCTATCGGCTAGTTGCAAGGTAATTCTTGTAGGCTTAAGCTCACCTAACCCCAATTGTTGATAGACCGAGTATGGAAGGAGATTAACACTAGCACCTAGATCCAACAATGCTTGCTCAATCCTATGGTTCCCTATGACTATTGGAATGGTAGGGCAACCGGGATCCTTATATTTAGGTGGAGTGGTGGCTTGTAAGATGGAGCTTGCTTGCTCCGTAAGAAAAGCCTTCTCCTTCACATTCAATTTGCGTTTCACGGTACACAAATCCTTGAGGAACTTTGCGTACGAGGGAACTTGTTTGATGGCATCTAAAAGAGGTATGTTCACTTTCACTTGTTTGAAAAGTTCAAACATCTCTTTGTGTAGAGCCTCATTGGTTTTCTTCCCTAATCGGTGAGGAAATGGTGGCCTTGGGATACACTCTCTATCCTTAGACGTGTCTACCCTTGTCCTATGTGATTGCCCCTCACTCTCCTCTTCTCCTCTTGGTATTTTCTCACATTTTTCTGAGTTTCTGGATGAAGTGTCCGGGCAATCCAAAATAGGTGTCCGAACACTTGCACCTAGTGAATCATTTTCCTGCACAAATTTCTCCAAACTCTCTTCCTTTCCACTATTTCCTTTGTCATTTTTCCCCACTCTATCACCAAAATTCTGCACATCGTCATTTTGATCAACATTCTCATTTGGTATGGGTCTATCCACAATGCGTCCATTCCTCAAAGTGAGGATGGATTGGGCTTGTTCATGTCCACTCACCCCCCCACTAGTAGATTCTAGCAAATTGGCTTGTTTGGATGGATTGGGGTATGGTTGAGCTGGGAATTTACCCTTCTCATATGTGGTGAGAGCTTGGGTGACCTTAGTGATTTGACTCTTAATATCCTCAATGGCCCTATTGGTTTGTTCTTGGAATTTGGTGGCCTTTTGATTCTCCCCTATTTGAGCTTGCATGAAAATGTTAAGAGTGTCTTCAAGAGACCTCTTAGGAGGTGGAATGTAAGGTTGTGGAGGTGGTTGTGTAACACTTGGAGGAGGCAATTGTTGTTGGGGTGGATTGGGGAGTGATTGGGATTGAACATTCCCATCATTCCTCCACCCAAAGTTTGGATGATTCCTCCAAGGGTAATTCTCATTGTACGAATTGTTACCTTGGTGATTGGCAGGGTAGGGCTTCCTAAAGTTCTGAGAATTGTTCCCATTGTAACCTTGCCCAAATAGGACTTCCTTACAAGCCGGTAAGGCATTACACTCATCCGTCCTATGATCCCTACTTTCACACAAAGTACAAGCAACTTGGTCGTCAACACCAACCACATTTATAGGGGCCTTTTGTGACTCTAAGGACTCCAATTTCTTGGACAACAAAGCAAGTTTAGCATGCACATCATCATTTTCATTCAACACAAACTTGCCACTAGAGCTTGGCACAACATCATGTCGGGTTAGGGGAGGAGCTTCCCAAGATCGGGATTCCTCCGCCAACCCATCAAAGAAAGTAAATGCTTCATTGGCATCCCTATTCAAAAAGTCACCTTGAGTCATAGTGGAAACCAATTTCTTCAAAGATGGAGTCAAAGATTTGTGGAAGAAATTCACAATTTGAAATTTTTGAAATCCATGGTGAGGACACATAAACAACAAATCCTTAAACCTCTCCCAAGCTTGGAAGAAAGTTTCATGTTCTTTGCAATGAAAATTCATGATTTGTGTTTGATAAGAAATGGTACGGTGGGAAGGAAAATATTTGTTGAGAAATTCTTCTTGCATTGCCGCCCAAGTCGCAATGGATTGGGGGCGCAAGTTCTCAAACCATTGTTTTGCATGATCCTTCAAAGAGAATGGAAAAAGTTTGAGTCTCAAAATTTCTTGTGTGCATGTAACATCACCAAAAGTAGTACACACCGATTCAAAATCACGCACATGTGAATATGGTCGTTCCGATTCCATTCCATGGAATTTGGGAATCATTCGGCCCATTTCTTTTACTTGCTTTTATTTGATATTCATTGTGTTTATTAGTGTTAGCTAGTCATTTGCATATCATTCACTTCAAATTTGCATTGCTTCCTCGTGGATCGATACCGGACTCACCGGTTTATTACTTGACGATACCCTACACTTGGGGTAAGTACACACACACACTTTGGTGTCGGTCAAGTTTTTCAAATTTCGATAGTATTTCAACTTCTTCCCGGAGCTTTCCTTTAGAGGATTTCACGATGCAAAATTAAATGCAGTCCTAGTGGGATGTCAATCAATTGATATTTCAAATCAGTCTGAATAAAATACAAAATAAAAACAAAAAAAAACAAACGTAGTTCTCGAAGTTCTTAAAGACGACTAAACCCTTAAATCATTATACCTCTGACCACACGTTTCAAAGAAACAATTTTCTACCCCTTCTAATGGGACCCCCTTGCAGTATTAAATGCAAGTTACTCACCGATATACTTGTCAATCAATCAAAAGCAAACTCTCCAATTTTACTGAGAGTTAAAATGGTAATGGGAAATCTCAGCCCTCCATGTAAAATGGATGGATGAGATTAGAGTCCTAATTTTCATAAGATCTTTGACTTATTTCATGTGTGGCTGTGAAATAAATCAAGTACACACCGAATGCAATTTTGATTGCAATGCATTACGGCTAATTCAACTTAACTTAACCAACATTATTGACTCCCCTTCCTATGCCACGTATCACAGCTAGTATATATACATGTATGCTTGTGATTTAGCCTAATTTGTTTAGTAAATATATTGAAGATTCTTTACATATATTCTAATCTACATTAATGTCAATTATTTAGACATTTAGTATGATTGAGTTTATAATCTATTAATTACCAGAATAATGTTGACTGACTTTAATATTAGTGGAGGAAAGAGTAGACTAAGCCAATTTGAGGTGATTACAATAACTATATTAGTGGAGGAATTAGTGGTCAATAAGTTAGCTATTAATGCAATAAATTAGCACCTTAGAATTCTACTCCCTCCGTCACATTTTAATTGTCCTCTATTCTTTTTTGGGATGTCCCAAAATGAATTGTCCATTTCAATTAATTAAAATTAATTTCATCCATTTTTCTCATCTTACCCTTATATATCCTGAAATTGAAAAGCTAGAAGAGTTCAACAACCAACTCAATAAATGAGGGTATAAATGTCAAATTTAAGGGGAGTAATGCACTTTCTTAAACTGTGTGTAAAATTGAAAGGGACAATTAAAATGGGACGGAGAGAGTATTCAAGATAATCTTTTCGTTATAGAGAAGCTACTTTTACAAGTATCGTTAATAAAATTCCATAAGCTATCCATGCATTAGGAAAATAATATAATTTGTTGTAGTTTAATATTTAATAAAAAAATATGGATTGACTTGACAATTACACGTACAATTTTTTTATGAATGAGACCAGGAATTTAGGATAGTTCTTTAACTAAAAAACAATTTAGAATCTTAGATAATAAGTTAATAGCTATTTAATGCAATAATGTAATGGTTACATGATTACCAATAAGGGTGTCGAAAATGACATGTATTTTGAGAGTTAAAACGTTTTAAAATTTTGTTTAAGAGACTTTGACACCCATGAGCTACCACTATATGGGCTACCTAATATTACTATAAGGGAAAGCGTTAAAAATTTTAGGAAACCCAATACCATATTTGTGTGCTATTCCAATTACCAATGCCATTAAACCATCATTTAATTAAAACGACTTTTGTTATACATTATCATTAAGTATATCAACGTCTATCATATGTAACAAATTCAGGTGTACATTTTTTTTTATACATGCAACCTCTATTCTCATTCGTCCTTCCGCATGAGATCTCTTGTGATCCTAACAATCGGGATGTTAGGATATTATTATAAAAACTGCGTTTTTCACCATGCCACGTCCATTATAACATTCTTACGGGGCATTTTGTTGACATTTTCAGGGGATGAAGGTGTGATGAGTGTGAGATTATTATAGTCTCTTGTTTTGTTGAGTATTGGAGGGTGGAATCTCAAACTCACTCCACCCTCTATTATCCCTTGTGGAGAATAACCAAATTCATTATTTTTTGTGAGTTTGAATATTCTTCACGAGGAAGAATGAGTTGTGATATGTACAAAATTCTTTTACACTTGTTATAGATTATTGTTTTATTTTCTAAAAGGGAAAAAAATAATATGAAAATTGTACTATTAATGTCAGTGGCGGAGCCACTTAGAAATCACTGGTGGCCTAGGCCCCCAATGAATTTTTTTTCCTTATATATAAAACAATAAAATGAGCCCTCAATGGGTATACTTGAGACCTCCAATGCATAGACAACACTATCTACTGTTGAAGAAATGTGCATGACTCTTGAGTATCATTTAGAAACATACATTGCAAATATAATAAATAACATGATAGATTTAATTAATTGAAAGGATTTGGTGATCTTTCTAGATTATTAATGCAAATAAAGAAGTATCTATATTTTACTTATGTACCCGCTTTTTAAGTTCACACTCATGCACTCTCTATATTTTATAACAAACATGAACACTCATCTCCTTCTTATCTCATGCTCATCTCACACAATTACGAACCAAAAACCCTCTTATTGTATTAGGACACATATCCGAATTTAAATTCCACTAATAGATAATATATGTATTAAAAATTAATCGCTAGACCTACAAATGAATAGTTATGATGTTTAAGTATGACTAACTACATGTTAAGGTGTGAAATAACTAAGATTGTTTTTACATTTGTTGATTAGTAGACTAAATAAACATGTAAATAAATCATTTGTCTTGTGTTTTTTATACCATCAGCTCATTCACTTGGATGGTTTTAGTACATGATCGTTACACGTGGTCGTGGTTAGCTAATTTGCAAGTTAACCACTGACCAACTCCAAATTTAATATGTTTGGTAATAAAAATCTAATCTTTAGTGATTCCCAAAAATGATATTTTTTTTTGAGAGGTCAAAACTGATAATCAATAGTGAATGGAATGGTAACTGATTTGGTTAACCCACTTGGAGAATTACTGGGTCGTAAACCGTGTGCACAACATTTGAGGATGCAAAACGAATGATATGTGTTAATCAAACTTTAATTTGATAAATATAATTTTATTAAAGCTAATTTTAAGCATAATATTTTTATTAATAATATAAATTGTTGGACTTGGACACATGCCACATGGAATAATAATTTTCATTCTCGAAGCCCAAATTCCCATTAAACCGTAGTAAAGCTTTTGCTCATCCTTTAAAAAGTGATTTCATGGCAGGAAGATGTCTTATTTTAATTGTGAGTGTACTCATTTGGCGGTAGAACATTTTAGTTTTCCCGCCCATTTCTTCAATGCAAAAGTTACCATCATATCTAAATTGCTTCCCTGGCAAGAACCAACAATTACGAGTCTACCATGGATGGTTATCCGGCTGGCCTGGAAGATGCACGCTCACTGCAACCGAAAGATGTAGTGGGCATGAGTTTTGACACTATTGAAATGGCGTACAATTTCTACAATGCATACGCGGCGGCTGTAGGTTTCAGTACAAGGGCACAAAAAGTATCAAGGCGACGAAATGGAGAGGTTAGAATGAAGGAATGGTGTTGTAGCAAAGAGGGTAAGAGGAGGTTTGTGCAGCCAGAACTAGCACCTAACAAACGCCGCTGCAGAGACGAGACAAGATGCAGATGCCTTGTAAGAATGCGGATAGTTTTTGATCTGACCATAGCAAAATGGGTTGTCTCAATGTTTGTGCCGGAGCACAATCACCCGCTTACGCAGCCAGACTTTGTGCGGTTCCTTGCCTCACATAGGACTGTAACTGAAGGTGATATGGCCCAGATGATGGCGATGCGCGCGTCGAACATACGACCAACTCACATAATGCAATACATGTCCAGACAGGCTGAAGGAGTAGAGAATGTCGGGTTCACGCGTAGAGACATGTACAACGCAATGCAGGAGCATACTAGGACACAAATTTCAACCGGCGATGCACAACGAGCACTGGCCTTTCTAGATTTGAAGAAAACAAATGACGATGGTTGTTTCCATGAACACACATGTGATGAAGATGGACGGCTCAAAAATTTGTTCTGGTGTGACACATCATGTCGTTTTGATTATGCGTGTTTTGGGGATGTATTAGCATTCGATGCGACATACAAGACTAATCTCTTCAATAGACCACTTGTGATATTGATAGGTGTAAACAATCACCATCGAACATGTTTCTTTGGATGTTCGATACTAATCGATGAAACAACAACAACGTATATGTGGCTCTTAGACACCTTTCTCCGAGCAATGGGGAACAAGATGCCGGTCTCTGTGATAACGGACGGATGCAAGGCAATGGCAGCAGCAATCCGAGCGAAACTACCCAATGCCCGTCATAGACTTTGCGAGTGGCATTTGGAAAGAAATTGTTCGGCTAATATACACAGGGGGAATTTCCCAAATGAAGTGAAATCATTGTTCCGTCATAAGGACCCAGAAACATTCGACACTGCTTGGCATGAGCTGCTTGAAAGACATGAGATAGTTGGAAATCCATGGGCACAGGAATACTTATACGATCAACGTCGAATGTGGTGTGATGCATATCTTTTGGGACATTTTTTTGCTGGCCAAAGGACGACGTAAAGGTGCGAGTCAATTAATGCTCATCGTCATAAATTTATGGGAAAGCGATTACATATATACAATCTTGTGGAGAAATTTGACTCGGAGTTCGCAACTATAAGGGATGGTGACGCTGAGGCAGAGCACGAAACCTTACATAGTACACCATTAACAATAGGACCTTTGTCACCGTTGGATTCTAATGTTGCATCAATATACACACGGGTCATGTATAGGAAGGTAAAATTTCAGATGGCCCTATCGCACGGTGTAATAACTGTGTCCGATACAGTGGTTGGTCACACGCGTGTGTACACGCTATCGAGGTATAGATGCAGGGGTCGCAATCATGTGGTAACTGTCAATGAACACAATGGAGAACTTAAGTGCTCATGCTTGTTCTTCGAAACAAACGGTTATGCGTGTCGTCACTTGATACACGTACTGATCCAGAGGGACGTCGGAGAGTTTCCACCATGTTTGATACTCAAGAGATGGACTAGGCGTGCCAAAGAGATGGCACCAGATGGAGGGAATAATTCAATTCCGCTTGAACTTGCCATCAAGGTGAGGTATGGGGCGTTAACTTCGTTTGGGAACATGGCATTTCGTTTGGCTAGCCGGACAGTGGAAAGTTTCAATGAGGCAAAAATAACAATGTTAAACATGGCCGACAAGTAAGGAACTTGGGTACTCGGGTTAGACATTATGTAGTCACTGTTTACTTTATTACTATTTTGTAGGAAGACAATTTAATTGAATATAATTTGAACAATGTTTATGCCAGGTACCGCGAGCGAACCAGCACAACCGATCAGACAAATGTGGAAGGAACAGAGGTTCCTACAATCAGGGACCCAGCAATAACAGTGCGTCCACAGCGATCCACCACTACTCGGGCCACTCAAAGCACATTGCGCAAATGCTCTATTTGCAAGGCGACTGGTCATGATAAAAGGCGTTGTCCATCGATAATAACAGGAAATGTTAGAGAAGATGGTGCCATCACGGGGGATACTGCGCAACCATCCACCTCACGTGATCCAAACTTGAGCTCGGTGAATTATGTAAATGAATGTCGATGTTACTTGGTTATAATAGAACATGCTGTATAATTTCAATTTGTCACTTATAGATGCGCTTATTTTGCAGGGATTACATAATTGGCCAGCTTCCTCTCATGACTCAGTCGAGCTTTAGAATCTGGTTGGGTGTTATTGATGCCAACTGAAGAAATAATACGTGCAAATGCTGATGCCGGGCATACAATAACAAACACTGGACTTGTCAACATGGGCCCCAAGTGTCAAGATCAATTCAAAGAAGTTCTCCTTTGATTGATACCAATTGCTTAAATCATGGAGCTCGAAAGAATGGGTGTGAAAGTCAGAATTCAATGGGAATAGCTTTGCATGATCATAGGAGTTAATTATAGGTATAATGGTTAAATGTAAAGCATATTACTTGTCAAAGAACTCCCTTACTGTAAAACCTTGTTTTGATGTAGCTTTTTTCTAGTATCATTTGGTTGTCTTTGGGGGAGTCTGCATGGCTAAAAACTTGCCCTTTTTGTGCAAACTGGACCCTTGTTTTGATGTAGCTTTTTTTCTAATATCATTTGGCTGTCTTTGGGAGAGTTTACATGGTTAAAAACTTGCCCTTTTTGAGCAAACTGGACTTGGGTAAAATAAATTGAGGGAATGTGGAATTGGGTGATTGGGAATGGACTTCTGAAGATATTCACATCCAACAATTGCAAAAGCTGCTGCTTAGGTGAGGAATTAGGTGACAAGTGATAGTGGCTCAGAGAACAGTACCTAGTAAATCAGTTCCGATGAATAAGATAGGTCCTGTTGTGACACACAGATCAATTGATCGTACTAACTCAAGGAAAGCAAAAAAGACGATTGAGTGGGTTAAAAACAAGCTAGGATCTCATCTTTCCCCATCGTTGCCGTAGCCATCATCATCATCGACAAAAAAAAACCAAGGGCTTCAGGGGTTAGGGAACATAAGGATAGTGAAGAAATTGCACACCAAAATAAAGAATCACATGTAAACAACCATTCTAATTTAAACAAGATTAGTAAACAGAAGTTTTTGACACATAAGTAGTTGATCCTCTTTTGGTGATTAACAAAGAGGAGCAATTGACAGTAAAGTTTACACATTCTGCAACGTAAGCAATATGAACATCATCTTAATTTTGTCACTCTGTTGTGAATCCATCCGCACGAATCTTTACCATCTGCTGCTGAAACATTTGAAAATCAAGGTACAACAGATATGCAAGGTCTCCCTCAACTGCCATATAATAGGCTATTCGAAACTACAATGGACTTGAGGAGCACATATTCTAGCATGATTCACAAGCCTGACGCATATCTAATCAGCATAGAATTTAAACACTAATCTTCACAATCCCACATACTGAAGCCTCCACGAAACCAATGTTTGAAGCTTTGAAAGTTGAATGGCAGAAGATCCCGTGCATTAACCCAAATAGTGAAGCTTCTATAAATATTTTCTAGCTAATACACGGACTTGCTCAATAAAAGATTCAGTTTGCAAAGCAGAATTTCCCAATCTAGTGTTATCAGTTGGCACTACTCGCCACCGAAGGACTGTATGACCAAGAGACTCTGCAACCTTCAGAACAATAATAAAATTACTTCAGAAATGTATTCTGAGAAATTCAAGCATGAAAAAAAAAAAGACGAAAAAGAGACGTTCGATATAGCAATCAATTAATTCCCAGTAGTACCTTGGCAAAACCCTCGTTGCTTTCCTCCCTATGGTTCTCCGTAGTGGGCATATGTTCCAATTACATATTGCCCAGATGGTGGTAGTTCAAACCCCACATCCTTGACAACCTGAATAGCACGCCAAAGAATTATTGACAGATGAGACATGAAATCCTAAACAAAATCAAGGATGGAGAGATCTGCTTGAGAACCTTGATAGCAGCTCTCTGTGGGTACCACCGCCAGAAACACGAGGAATACATGAGAGTTGAGACGACTCTATCTATTCCCCATGACTCAGCTGAGGTTTGGTGGCCGGCACGCTCAGAGACAGCATAGGGTTGCCTCTTATTCTTCGAGATTTTGGAGTGGACGAAGTTGACGATATCGGGTCGAATCGTCGACTTCATGACATCGGGGAGGGCTATGCGGGTGGGTGGAGTCAAACTCCGTGTAGAAGAAGAAGTCCGTCTAATATTCTCCTAGGGTGTATGTGTCTTTTGGTTTTATTTTTGATTTATTTGATTTAATTAAATAGGGTCAAATGGGGTTGTTTTTGTTAGACAGATCTAACGGCCAAAGTTTATTTTTTAAATCGTACGATGTTTAACGGGAGTGGACTGAGGGTGGACCTAAAGAGGATGGACCTAAGACGGTCCCAAGTTTCTCATGAAACACATCAAGACACGAATTTATAGGGCTCGGCATCGGGCCGAGTGGGGTCGGCCAAGAAATATTAGGCTCGGGCCCAACCAAGCCTGGGCCCTACTTTGAGAATCTGGTTTCATGCCCGGTTTGGCTCTCAAAATGATGCCCAAGCCCTGCCAGGGCCTCGGGTCAAGCTCGAATTTTTTATACATATACATTACAATAATATATATATATATATGTATATATTACATTTACATTTATATATATATAAATAAATAAGTGTCCTTCGGGCCTCGGGCTGGACCCGATCCCAAAAATGGAGCTCAGGCCACCCCAAGGGGTCTAGCCGGGTTACCCAAGCCCTATCTAATTTCGGGCTAGGTCGGGCCTAGGCCCGCGGGTCAAATGGTGACCCCTACTAATTTATTACCAACGAAGATTGGCCTGAATGGTAAGGAGCTCTGGCCTCTTAAGCAAGGGTCTCAAGTTCGAGTCCTTGTGGATGCAAAAAACCTTCTTGGAAAAGATCCCGCTTTTGACGCCAGACAGTACCTCATAGGATTAATCTTGGGGTTGTCCAAGGATACCTTGGGAAAACCATGACACGAATTTATTTAAAAAAAAAAAAAACTAAGCGAAAGGAAAGCCATTGATTTTCCTAAGAACTCCAACAACCAGGGCAATGAACATCATATACGACCAACATAATCCTTAACATTTAACCCACAGGGAACATACCAATCAAGGGATAAAAACCCATGCAACAGATAGGCAACGCAGAAATATATCAGTGAGGGAGTGATAGTTGCCACTACATGGATTGTTGCTCTGACTCTCCCAAATTTAAAACGGAATAGAATACCTCCTATACAAATTCAGTCAAACTTCTGAAAAGGAGGAAATCTATTTGGTTTGAGAGACATTATAACTTGGTCAAATATTTAGACCAAGGAAACAGAAAACTGTTTGTTTCCAAAAGTACCAACACATTACTTCAACCAACTAGGGAGTTCCATACATCTTTGCACTAAGGGGTAGTAACATAACTTCACAAGACATTTAGCAGGAAGGTCATTTGCGAGCCTCGACTTTCTTATTTTCTTTGGCTGAAACAAATTTTGAGTTTTTGTTAGCATAAGATATTGGATGTTGAACGGAAGGCAAAGCAATTAAAGTTAATCAAAAGGTTATTACCAGCCTTCTCTTCGTTTCGTTTTTTAGCAGCTTCTGCCCTTTGCCGACGTATACGGGTTAATCGATCTGCAATAAAGACCACATGAGATATCACGTCAACTATAGCTGTGCACAATGTTATCCAAAGCTCAAGGCTTAATGGTGCACACAGAACTGTCAGAGTATACAAATAAAGAGCATTTGTGCACACAATAAATTTTCCTAAAATGCAGAGATGTGGTAATAATATTCAATAAACGTGACAAAGCAATGATTGTCATTGGCAGTAATCAAGCAAAGATTAAGGGTTTACTCACACACACTCATACTCTCAACATATTTCTGTACAAAGACGGCCACCCATATGGCCATACCCATAACCATTGCTACTTTTATCTGGCTTGAACCAAGTAAGAGAGTATTCATACCATTAAACTGTCAGATTTACTCACAAACCAAAATTTTGATTAAAAACTAAAGAATAAATCAGACTCCATAATCAAGTATTCAAGTACTCATTGAATATACTGTTACAAATCTACCAAAACCATGATTAGTAGTGCAGAAATTCAATCAAAAAGCTTTAAAAATAACTTAGATGTCGAACAGAAAACTAGCTACAAAGGAGAAAGCTATATGTACCATTGACACCTCCTTGATGCCTATGCAATAAAATCTTTCCTATTAAATAATAGACATCTTAAAAAGAACTAAAAACATAACTCTCAATCAAAATAAGGAAAAGATAAGAAATCCAACAACTTACCTAAATCTTTCCTCGCCTGCTCTGTTTTCCCTTGTTCTTGCAGCCTCATATAACGTTCATGAGCCTTCTGTTTCTCTATCTCCTCTCTGTAAAGAAATTCGTGAAGATTGATGGTAAAGAGGATACAAATACGAATGAACCTATGCTTTCGAAATATTTCAAGTAAACTACTACCCAAAACTACAAATGACAGTATAAGTTAGATTTCATCCCAAATACGTAAGTGATAAACCCAATGAAGGAAGCAAATAAGCATTACCAACCTCTCACGCCTAGAGAGTTCAGTTGTTTTCCCAATCTGCAGAGCAGAAAACATCATTATTTTTCACATAAAACTAAAATGTGTGAGGAAATCCTCAGAAACTTACACCGATGTCTTTCGCCTTCATGGTCTTTGGCTTCACCAGATTAGGATTTTCGATCTCAATAAGACCTTGAGTTCCTTTCCGCTTCTGCTAACATCATTTAATAAGAAGAACAAATCAACACTAAATTTATTGGAAGGTGTATAAAACTTCGAATTACTAAGAAGAAGCGTTGAATGGAGATGAACTGTCATGTCTACTAACATCATTTTGTTCGTCATCAGACTCTTCTTCAGATTCCTCTTCAGATTCTTCTCGAGGTTTTTCTGCTTCAAATTCAGCTTTGTCCTAAAGATGTCATAAACAGAGTTGCTCATACAGCAATACATAAACTAATGGGTAAGAAAAGATGCAAAAGAAATGGAAATAAATCAAAGACAAAAAAAGAGAAGACCTTCTTGAAAGTGCGAGGGCGGGAAGATGATCCAGAAACTGCAGTGATCAAAATTAGAAGCAAACTTTACACAACATCAAGAAGAAATTGGAAAGTATAAATTTATCTCAAAATCAGAACAAAAGAGCCTACACTTTAAACTAACAAAACTATATTCACTTTATCAACAAGACAACAACAATAAATCATGAACCAACCGAACAGCAAATATTTACTCGAGTTACAGAAACGAATTTTCGATGAGCTCCGAATTAATCCTATATTTTTCGTTGATTACGATCCGAGTTTAACAATTCAAAAGAATAAAATATCAAGAAAGTGTTAAGTGTGTCTGTCTCGATATACAATGCATGCATGAAGGAAAAAGTCGCAGTCTAACATACAAATATCAATCAAATTTAAATTCCGAGGCAAATTTTGATGAACAACTACTACAAAGTAGGATGGAATGATTCTTACGCATCTCCTCCGGCGTAGAGAACTGGCGATGGCCAGTAGGCTTTCCCTTGAACTTGCCTCTTCCCATCACGTAGACGGATACAATTCAGGTCCAATGAAAATTCCTATATGATAAGAAGCAATTCAACTTCGGGTTGCAATGACACAGTGAGAGAGGGGTCGCCCTTTCTTTTCAGATTCCCAATACCCTAGTGGTTGTAGGACTAGAATCGAATACGGCCTGTTGGGGAGGGAACCTTTATTGTGATGGCTCATATGGAATCGTTTTACAAAAGGAAAAGGAATGGAACCTATGCCTGCGACTTTTTTTGACCCTCCGATACGTTGAATTCAAGCAGGCTAGTATTGGGCCTAGCTAGAAAGGGTTATGATTTATGACACGGACAGGTCTGATCAATCTTTTTTGGGCTGAGCCCATTAACTTCTTCAAAACGCCAGGCCTCGTTTGGCATGAATATTTGCTGCTTGGATTTTGCCATTTTGGAGCATTATCAGGTGATGATATGGGCTTGACGAATAATAATGGAAGTTTGATTGCAGTACCTTAGGATTCGGATCCCCTCCAATATTTCTGAAAAATCTAAAAATATTATAAATGGCAAGTATGCAGGATTTTGATAGTTGAATCATGAGTCCAGTATGGGCCAAATTTGGTATCACGCCCAAACAAATAGCAGACTAAGGTCTTAAATTTAAAAGGGTGAACAAACAAACCCAATTAAACAACTAATAGCCCAAGGCCCAAATCTGAGTCCAAGCTTACCTGAGACACATGGACCAGCCAAGATGGATTCAAGATGTATCAAGTATCAACAGGCTCATAGGCTTAATTAAGCTCAACAATCAACATGCCTGAAGGCACGGCCTAGTCCTAAGCACGCGCCTCGCCTCGCCTCGCCTCGAACAAACTCTACATTCTTCCGTTGGAAGACCGAGACTTCAGGAGAATCTTGAGGGTACTCACAAAGTTCTGCTACCCTCTACAAATCTATGATGATTGGTTGGCACCAGGATTCGAGGAAGACTTTCCTCGACCATAGGAGCCACTCATGATTCGACAGGTCCGTCCCTCAGCTTCTATAAAATATAAATAGGGCCGTGGGGCTGAGGAGTAATTGAGATCTGGAATCGAGTACTGTCACAGTGCCAAATTCTACTTTGAACACTTTCTTGCTCAATATTTCTGCTCTAAACATAGGCCCGCCGCCAGAGTAACAGTCATCAGGGAAGCGCTCCTCAGAGCACTATTCATCACCAGTGGCTGAAAGTGGCCAAACATAGTAAGAGCCTGCATCTTATATTGCTAGTTCTACAAGAAAAGATGACTCATTAAACTTCTACCTCCCGTTAGTGTCCAAATATGCTTACCAGGTAGTTGGCTAAAACTAAAAGCAACGAAGCAAAATATTACAAGATATTGACGAGGTATATCATTATATCAACTTTCAAAAATATTCTATGGTTCTATATTAAAAATGATTTCTTTTGAACTTATCAGTCATAACGGCGTAGCATCCCGGAGGACTAAATTAATCCTTCATGTACAACCATTGGAAATAATCATTGAACTGGCCTCGCCAACGCAAAACGGGCATCAGAAGTCACTGACATTAATAGCTCTATTACAACTACCTCGGATGGGAGGGGAATGCTGAGACCGCCTTCAATGAAACCTGCTTGGCACACATGCAAATGTAACATTATCAATACAACAGCAGCCCACATCACACAATAAGTAACAGGCGCAAAAAGGATATATTTCAAAGAAAATCTAGTTCTTACCAGGAGAAAGCTTCCTCCCACCATAGAGTTCCTTGGCTAAGGGATTAGATGCCCAGTGATTAACACCTACCCGGCTTGTAGGTTGGAAGCCAATAACCTTTCCATCAGTTGACAATACAACCTAAACTCCAACCCAAATACAATAAGAAAATTCTGAACACAAGAACGTGTTTCAAGCAAAATAATAAATAAATAAATAAAACACAAGCTTTAGCATGGTACATCAAAAGATAACCATATCCATTGCAGCCATCACCACCATGGCACCTATTGCTAAACTAAAGTAATTCCCTATACGGATCCAAAACTTATTCATGTTTGACACAATCCAGAATGTGAGAGTGAAGGCAACAAGCCATGTCAAAGATTGGAATCCATAACATGACAGATACCATACTTTGTGCACATGCATTATTTGTTTTGAGAAAGAAAAACAAGTCCAAATGAATACTTGAAAAAGTTTGAAGATCAAATTCCTTTTTAAATACATTCACTATGATAATGGTAAAGAGTAAAAAGATTATCCAATCAATTGATCAAATGGTACTAAAAAGCAACACTATGCAAATAGAATTAAAATTTAAATCAAAGGAATTGTATAGAAATAGAAAAAGAATATTCGAACAAATTGATGTACCTGATAAGTGGCAATATCCTGTGCCAAAGATTTTATTTCTGAATCAAGTGTCTCTTTAAAGGCAGAATCAGTTGAATTTTCTTCACCACTGGTATCTTCACACATCAGTTTTAAGTGATGTGGTACTTCCCCAATCCATGCGCCCACATTTAATTGCCACATTACATCGCCTGGCCAGGCAAACGCATCCTTTATCCTTTCGACGACTGAGATGCAGATTGCTTCCAACTATAATGAAATCTAAATATTAATCACTTTTATCCTTTCGACAACTGAGATGCAGATTGCTTCCAACTATAATGAAATCTAAATATTAATCACTTTCGGTTGAGTAAAGGCCAAAAGAAATGAGCATGATCGTACTTCAAAGGAAGCATAGAAGACAAAAAAAAAAAAAAAAAAAAAACTTGGTTTGGATTCTGTTCTGTCCCAGGAAGCCTCTAAAGCAAAGGAAACAATTTTTGTGGTTCTCATCGTATTCCAAAGAAAATCCTAACTTTTCTCATTGCTTCTGTTGGTCTAGAAGTAACCAAAAACTAAACTTCCAAATGTCATCCCATCCACCAGAAACAATCTTTAAAAGTGGGATTTGGAAGACAAGAGAAACAAAAGGCACAGCCTTTGGACTTGAGAATTTATTTTTTAAATATTTCTACAATCATTAGTGAGGATGCTAACTAGACGCTGAAGGCAAATTGAACATCCATTTTTATGCCTTGGCTCAGATGCACATAAAGATATCTCATGACTACCAAACGCTTGATGAATACTAGAACCCTGCCCTTGTTCCTCAAGGTGAACTTCACATGCACACACACAAATTACATTAGATAGACTCATAGAAGACATGATATTGTAGTATATGCATACCTTTGTAGCATCAGAAGACTGGTGCACTGCATGCTTATTTTCGGATGATGGAAGAGACCTGAAATTTATAGGGAAATTTTGTCCCTTCCGTAGATAAGGCAGAAAAATTTGTCCAAGAGCACTTATGGCAACGAGAAAGATTCCACTCACAAGGGTAATTGACAGGATGTTCATGAACGAAACGTTCCTCTACAAGAAATGAAAACAGCCCACAAGTCCATCAAATCAGATTAGCTCAACAAACTTTAATACCAACTCGTCTTTGACCGTACAAAGAGTTAAAATTTTATAATTCCATCAAATAAGATCTGTCACCAAACTAGAACCTTTATTAGTTTATTCTCCTCAATATAACTACCCCCAACACATTAAAAAGTGGCTTCTCACTGATCCAAAGGCAGAGCAATGTCAAAGAATGCATACATGAAGAGCAATGTCAAAGAATGCATACATTTCATGTTTGCCTGTAATGGGTTTTCACATTTCAGAACACATAAGTATCTGAACTTTTCCTCGGTGCTGTTAACAAAATTTTTTCTTTAAAAAAAAACATTTTACAGTTCGCTGAATGAGCAAAGAAATAGCATAACATCTTATGAACCACCAGCCAAAAAACAATGGATGATCCGTGGGCCATCCCAAAAATCTTAGTATTGCCTCCCCAAAGTATAGTCTAATAACCAAAAACTCTCCCAGTCAAACTCAACTCCAAATGTGACAAGACATATCCCTTTCACCTAATTTTCCCAGAAATTAGAGGCACTTTCATTTTTTCCCTCGCTCATTATGAACTGAAAAGAATGTCATAATCAATCCTCATGATCTATTATGACACTCAGAAGCAATACTTACCATCCAACGGCCTAAATAGGGTTGACAAAAAATAAAAAACAACCCCAGCTACAGGTTGACAAACCCCATGAAACCAAGACGTCATTTTTTTAACCAAAAAACTAACAACGTACAAACAAAATGCATTTACTTACCTTTTTACTGGACAAGTTAGTGAATTTTCCAACCACATCATATGATAGCTGTTTGTTGGGCAGTGAGTACAGATCTTCATAGTACATATCCACGATGCTGGCTAATTCAACCTATGAATTTTGCATAAACTCACATCATAAGCAATAAAAATCTTAAACTTCATATGATAATGCATGCCTTAAAAAATATTTGAATAAATGATAACCAATCTTGAAAAGCACATCAAACAGTCAGGCTGTGTCAGAATACTCAATGCTCATCTAAATGCCAAGAAATGGAGAAAATACATGTCTTTCATGGACGTCCAACCACGTTCACAGTATTTTGATGCCAGGGACAGTTTATCTTCGAAGGACATTTCAACATATGACTATAAGAATCAAATAAATTGCCACCATGTAAACAAAGCACCACTAAGATAAGAATCAACATAAATTGCCAACAGGAAACCAAAGCACCATTAAACCAAAAGACTGAAGGAAAAGAAAACAATACAGTACCATTTGCGAGTGGGTAAGAATAACTTCCCACCTATTCTCTGCAGCTTTATTCCAGCCCTTAACCTTCAAATCCTTAAGTTTAGAAGCATCAATTTGTACACGGTAAGCAGGTATGTATTCACTTATCCAAGCACTAAAATCTGTACCACCAATCTTTTCCAACTTAGACTGTACTGATGGAGTCCACCATGGGTTCTTCGGTTTCCTTTTCACTGGCCTCAGCTTTTCATCTGTTTTATTGAAACTTTCTAGCAGTTTCTTCGCATTTTCTACTATTTCATCTTCAAATAAAGGATGTATGATAACAGAGGAATCTTTTGATGCAATTGTCTTAGATTTACGAAACCAAGTGAAAACATTAATTGAATTTTTAATCGACATATCATCATGAAAATTTCTTTCAGTACTTCGAAGAGCACAGCTGCAAACAGCTTCAGAAAGCACAGATATAGCACGTTCATCTGATGAGCTGAGAGATAAAGATGCCGGAACCTGCAAATTTACAAGAGCACTGAACCTATCAGTAAGTGGCATCAACAGGACAAATACAATTATATGACTAAGTGATGCAAATTCAAATTCTGAAAGCATGGAATTACTGGAACGCTATCCAACCTCTCGTGAGTTCTCAAGAACTTTCATATTTCTTTCAGTCCCAGGTCTAAACAAGACCAGTTCAAAACTCCAGAGCTGCTGCAAAACTACTTGTCTAAATGTCATGGCAAGAATGTTTGTAGACGTCATACTTGACATGATATCCTTGGAGAAAGATTTTCTGAGCTTCCTTGCTTTTTCTTGAACTTTCCTAGCAGGCAAAAACTGTTGAGACAATCACTTCTACAACAATTATCAAACGGAAGGCTTCTAGTGAGGAGTTACATACTCCAGCATAATCCACAAAGTGAGAAAAAGGACAGGGTGACATCTCATTCTTCAATCTCATTAAGAAAAATTATTTATAAAGCCAAAGAAGTATTGCCATATAGAGACTTCAGTCCGGTAATCAAAGAAATAGACAATAGCCCATATCTCTATGTTCAAAAATAAAAGTTACCATTAGACCAACGATTCATCATTCAACAAGAGAAAACAAGTAAAGAAGCTGAAATGTCAAAGAAAATCGACCTACCAATCGCGTAGAAATGGTTGCATGTTCATCGACTGGGCCAGGGAACACCGTCTCAGCTACCATTGCGGGGACTCCAGAGTCAATGTGCTCAGCCGCTACTCGGCCTCCATCAGCTGCAGCTGCAGTAATAGCCTGCTCAGAGCTGACGGCACCAACGAGGCTGAGACGAGCAAGGTCGTTCTCGAATGTTCTGACGCAAGGAAGGGTTGATTCACCGGAGTCGGCCACAATTTGAAGGAATTCCTCCGGTGAAGAGCAGGAGAGTACCGGTAGAGGATTTCTAGGATTGTTAAAGCGTAGTTTCGAGAGAGAAGTTACTTTCGGCGACCTAGAATTGTGAGATGGACAGAGAAAGAGAGGGGGATGAGAGCGACGGATTGAGCGAACGCCATTACAATGGAGATTCATCAGAGAGTTGGATTTCAGCATGTCAGGGTTTTCTGGGGTTTAGGAAAGTTGAGAACGCGAAAACAGCGACCGTTGGTAAATTCGACACACTCGAATGGTGGATTGTTGCTGTAAATGGGCCTGGTAGTTCTAGTCCCTAGTTTTCAGGCCGATCAGGTCACGCTTGCTAATGGACTGGAAAGCCCAACTACAAGGGTTAAGTTATTATGGGCCTGGTCAGGCTAGTCTCGGATTTTCAGCCCGATTGAGTAACGCTTGCTGATGCACTAGCAAACCCAACGGCAAGGGTCAACTTGTATTCCCAATTTCCATTGACAATATCTTGCCTACTGTGACGTTGAATAGTATTAGGTGCAATAGAAAGGAACTTCTCCAGATTATAGTCGCATTTTATAAAAAAAAATAGATCTTTCATTTGCACAGTTCGTTCACCTTGGCCTTGTTCAACTTCCAATCCTGCATCCAATCCCTATTCACTTCCCCATGCAGAGACCATAGCCTCGGACTTCCAAGTAGAAATTAGAAGTTGCTTACAACATGTTGTGCAACGAACTGAAAAATCTGTTGAAAGAAAAAATCAATATTGTTTGTCCAGTTTAATATTTAAATAGAAAATCTACGGCAAAGAAGAAACTAATTTTCTCTTGATAGACCATGTAAGACCTAAATTCAACTGGGGTTCTCTTTATGATCACGAGAGACCCAAATTCATCAGGTTTTACAACAGAGAGGGCTCCATTGTGTCCTACAGAATCTTAACCAATACAAAATGTCTCCAAAAAATGGGATATCAACCCGAACTTCTCATTTCCTAATGCATAATTACATGAAGCACCATTCATGCGAGGAAAAATAGAAGGCAAAAGCTGGAAAGTTTTTGAGTCATATAGATCTGGTTTTACAAGGTACAATTAAAACACAGATGAGTCAAATCCCAGCCAATTAGAAGAAATCCAATGAAGTAGATTCTTTCTTTAGTTCAGCAATCACCAGGCCACCTTTTACCACACATGCAGACTAGTACGCCCATCAACTTTTATCTAAGCCTCAACTCATATCGATTTATTTCCAAGAATCAAACGCTACGCTCTCATTCATGAACATCAAATGCTGGTGCTACCTCTGTCTAGGTAAAGAAGACAAGAACAAATAGAATGATAAATAGAACTACTAAAAATAATATCATCATAATCTGGCCTTTAGCGCCAGCTTTCTTCATGACCATAGCAACCTTTTTCTGCAATAGAAGGTGAGAAAAAAAAAAATTAGTATAACTATTCAATCAAGCTAACAAAATGCATATATGATTGTTCATATTTTGCAGGATCAAGAATAAAAGCTCTTTGATCCACATTCTATAGGAAGGAACCACCTGAACAAAATCAAGACGATTTGATGTACTATCCATTTCAGTGCCCAATTCATCAATAATTTTTTCCTGAACCACAAACACAGATATATTAGCATAACAAATATGTGAATTAAAATAGATCCTCATGTGATGCAAAACACAGGAACATTATAATCAACAGGATATGCACTCGAGAAATTTCTGACATATCAGTGAAATGAATCGTGGAATAATATTCCATGTAAGATCAACAGAATAATCCTATAACCTGTGCTAACAGTTCTTCATGTATAGTCAGCCCAACCCCACCAATTCTCTCCACACTTGCACTAAGCACATCCAATTCATCATCCTGTTGCCTGCAAACCAGTTATTGATGAACAGATGAAAGATCACACTTGGCAAGACAAATGTTTACAAGATGAAGTAAAAGATTCAGTGATTATTGAGTGTGAATTTACGCAAGTGAATGTCATTGTCAAGTAATATAAGCAGTTTCTATGGTAACACTAACATCCAAGGCAAGAATCAGCCACGACACAGTATTAGCACTCCTTTGCAAGCATGATGAACCCCTCAACCCTGCCTTGTTTCCTCTTCCTCCCTTAAAAACAGGAAATTGACAGAAGGAAAATGAAAATGCAAATTTCTAATGACGCTTGTACCCTAGAGTCACCAACCCAATGACTTTTCAGCACTGAAGATAGTGATATTAGAAAGTTAGAATCACTGTTTCAAAAATGTAAGACAACTCTACCAAACTGATGTTAGACCTCTGATATGTTCTTTCCCTTTAATTGCAGAGACACAACCCTTACGAAGTATGAAGAATGATTCATTGGAAAAAGACTTGGGCAAGTGAACAAGGCCAGATGCGGGGAAGCATATAAATAAGTAAAGAAGAGGATATGAGAAGAAAGGAGAAAAAGAATTCAAAACAGAAACCTACTTTATAAGAAGTAATTGTCTGTCTGATTCCGATTGTATAAAATCATCATCATCTTGGGCATATTGGTTATTCTGATGTGAATTTGGCATCCTCATCAATTCTCGGCGCATCCCACTCACACTAACAGATCTAGTACCATTCGAATCTTCTCCAGCAACAACTGCTTTCTTCATATTGCCCACCTATAAAGTAATACAGTCCATTAGGGGACAACCAGAGGGGAAATATAAAAGCCAAGGCCTTAACATGTTTTAACACTATCCAGAATATACTAGAGAAATGAAGCAGTATGTTGCACAAGGAAATTAAGCAATTATTGACAAAGCACAAAATGTCTGAGCAATCAGGCAAATTAATATACACTTTAGGATCAAGTAGAACCTTCTAACAGAATACAGCTGTGCATCTTATACCTGTGTACGAGCCGTGCTAGTCCATCTCTTCCGTTTTTCAAGTTCCACTTCATCAATGCCATACCAAGAAGGACCTCTAGCTGCAACAGCAATTGTTTTGTCCAATTCATCCACCTTCCTATCAAAAAAGATGGCTTTTCAGCAGCATATGAAAGGCGCTAAATTGTCATTTTAAGACAAGAAAGCAGATAGAATTGTCCATGCTAATCAAGTTAGCCTAGCAGGCCTTTGAATGTCAAAATCTTCGTGCACAGCCCAGCTCATCTTATCTTCTCACAGACTACCTAAATTCTAGCCTCAATTGAAGTACAATACAGTAAATTCTGGTACCTGCCACTCAACACTTTCACAAGCAGCAAGCAGCTCCTTTGCCATATGCACCTTCTCCCCACTCTCATAAGGCATACGTTCCCATTGGTAAAAAGTGGATTGTAACTTATCAATCTGGCAAAAATGGCAAACAGAACATCAGCCCATGAAAATATCCTCAAAAAGAAGAAGAGATGAAAGCCTACATAATTTTCATTATCGATGGCACTATCCATGAGATAATCAGGAAGGGCAGAAAAAGAACTATATACTTTACAAAAGCATATATGAATGAGAAAGAGTTTTCCCTTTTCAAGTGCACAATCACTTTGGTAATCCGAAAATAATTAAATGTTTTGTTTCTAAACAAAGATAAAAGTTCATCAAAAGATAATAGTGATGGAAGACATACATATCATGTCCCCAAAAAATTAACCAACATCCATAGTTGCTAACAGGTACTTAACCAAATAAATCCTCTCCAGAAATAAATTCATCTAATAAGTTGTTACTCCGATCACATCAAATGCTGAAAAGGAAAATGAAAAAAAAAAAAAAAAAAGACTTCAAGAGTAAGGAGAACTCATCTCTCTTCTAAAGTCTAAACTAACAAGCATGTGGTACAATTCCCCAACAAAGGCGTGAATCAGCCACAGTTATCAACCCAAGTGTTCTCCCAATACTTTTAAAACATACAATACTCCTTATATCATATAAAACTAGGAAAAGAAAGGCTTACTGCAACATAAACAGAATCTGGGAATCCCGTATATTTTGATCATCACATGGAAAAACAAGTCCAGATTTTCAGAAAAATTGAACTCTTAACAATCATTTCCGGCTGTTAAACTAAGAAGCAATGAAAATTTCCAATGCAAATAAAAAATATAAGAAACTATAATTTGTTTTCAGTCACCAATCATCACCGTAAGTCACTCTACTTAAGATGTGATGGCACGAAAAATTTGCAGGACTATGAGTTACATGATATCTCGTACACTATACACATCATTTGGATAGAAGTCAAGCGAAATGGTCAAAATAATATTCGTAAAACACAAACATGTAATGTAAACCATGATGACAGCAACTCAAGCACGCAGAAGAGTCGCAATTGGAGATCAAACTAAATAAATCACTATATGCATATGCTATCCATAAAACAGAGTCTCCCTTATCTCTACTCCAATTTTCCTATATCTTTCCAATACTGGTAGCTTAGCTATGCAGATTTCTGAACTTTATTCACATATCATCGTGCATAAGCAGAGCACAAGGAATACCTCAAACATATTCAACACATAACATGGTTGATATCTCTTATATGCTGACATTCGGAAGTTAAAGAACTAACATATATGAAACATGAATATACATCAACCACAATCAAGGTAATATTTTTACCATGCTAAGACCAGCTAAAATAGAACTCCGGAAAATTGAGGTATTCCACGTTCTTGAAACAAGAAACTTACAGATTCTTGAATCTCTTCTTTCACGATATAAAATGGGTCCTGAGCTGAACTCATCTCGTAACCAGAAAATACCCCTTAACCTGTGCACATTAGACAGAAAGATAAGCATAGCGCTGATTTCCCTTTTTGGGAACACAGTAAAATTAGGGCTGATGTAAATCAAATAAGGATATAGCACCCAAACGCAAATCAAGTAGGGATAGAGCGTGGATAAACAAATTATTCAAGATTTGGCCAAACTGAAGTGTCTGCAAAGTGAACAAACGTATTGGCATATAACGGAAGAGATTCTAATCAAATAAGGAACAAGCTGGCTTGCAATGGAAATCAAACATCGGAAATATAGAATATGAGCTTGAATTCGACAGGATCAAACACTCCCAATAGCAAGAAACACCGAAAACAGTCCCATAAGTGTAAAGCCTAATAGCATGCAGTTTAATTATATTACTGATATTCGTAATTGAAACCCTAACCTCTCACAGATCGGGGGAATGCTTCGTCGTTTCTGCGTCGGATGGAGTTTCCTTCGAATGCTAGTCGGTCCTTGGCATTGAAGATCGTTTCCTTCCTTCAGTTATTGGAATTGGATCTCTTTGGATTGGGCTTTTGTGCGATGTAGTATATTAAGGCTTGGGCCCACAATGTATAAATGGGCTGTAACGATGTTCAGAACCCGCCCAAGTCCACACCTTTTAAGCCGCACCAAAATCAAATCTGCCATGTCATCGATCCGCGATAACTTTCATCTGACGGTAAGTGTTGCTTAAAATCATCTAGCAACGGTCCCGATGTTTCAAATTCGCCAGTTCATCAATCCGCATGAAACCTAAATTCGTAGCGCGACCTACTCCCGCGCTCAGAAAATGAATTCGAATTTCCTCGCGATCTTCTATAAAAAAGCTCAAAACCCTGACATCGGTCACAACTCACACCCATCTCGATCTAGATCTCAGAAAAAATTCAAGAGTTCGAGTCCTCAACATGGCCAGAACCAAGCAAACAGCCCGAAAGTCCACCGGTGGCAAGGCCCCAAGAAAGCAGCTAGCAACCAAGGCAGCCCGAAAGTCCGCACCTGCAACAGGAGGAGTCAAGAAGCCCCACAGGTTCCGCCCAGGAACAGTGGCGCTGAGGGAGATCCGGAAATACCAGAAGAGCACAGAGCTCCTAATCCGTAAACTCCCCTTCCAGCGATTGGTCCGCGAAATAGCTCAGGATTTCAAAACAGATCTCCGCTTCCAGAGCTCCGCTGTAGCTGCTCTTCAGGAGGCTGCTGAGGCTTACTTGGTTGGGCTTTTCGAGGACACCAATCTGTGCGCGATTCATGCAAAGAGAGTCACCATCATGCCTAAGGATATTCAGTTGGCGAGGAGGATTAGAGGTGAGAGGGCATAGGCTGAGGGTTGGCATGTGATTTTCGTTTTTGCCAGGGTTAAAATTGTAACTGGAGAAATAGATGTTGTTTCTTAATGAAAACTTGGAATTTCATGGTTCCTTTCTGTGCCTCTTTTGTAGCGTAATTAGTGCTCTGTAATGACAATTATTTTCTGTGATTGTGGGTATTTTTTCAACTGTACTGTTGAATCTTGTAAACCCAATCGTTAAAACTTAAAACCCTCTGCTTGTGTGATCATCTGTGGATCTTGGGCCTGAATTCTGTAGTAGGCCGGTGGTGTTGTTTAATCCATTGGTCTGTCCTGGGCCAGACCATCTAATATTTCGTGAGGCCCAGTTATAAAAATTAGGGAAGTTGTTGTGAGCGTATGAAAAGAAAGTTCATCACGATTCAACCTGCTTGACAATTTTTGTGGTGCTTACTTGGGCACCAAGGAGAATGTCTTGTTAGAAACTTAAATTTTCTTCAATTGACGGAATGAAAATAATTATTTTGACTGGGAAAATTTGAGGTTTAGGGTTTGGTCAATTCCAAGTAGTCTGGCGACTGGAATAATTCTAATTTCTAATTCTTACTCCATTCATGAAGTCATTCGCGGCACCATCAAAACTATTTCAATTTTCAACAAATGATGTGGGTTATGGTGTAACTACCGGGAAAGGACGAGAACTATTGCCCATTAAATGGGTGGTTTTGGTGGCAAGTGGTTGTCCACATTTAAAGTATACGTATAGGATGTGGGACTTGACTTGTCGTACTAAACGCTAAAACACATTACACATTCTACGCTCTTTCTGTTGACTTTGGCCCTCCTGGGATATTTCCTGGCTTCTCCACTGTGTATAGATGACTAACCTTCCGAAATTCTACACCATAAAAGCTTCCCTTGTTAGGCACATCTGTGAAGAGTTGAGGGCTTGAGCATCTGAAAGAATATGGGTTCTAAGCATATTGAGGGAGCAAATGAGGTATTTCAAGCTCAAACCCATCTGTACAATCATATCCTCAATTACATAAACTCAATGTCACTCAAGTGTGCAGTTCAGCTAGGGATATCAGACATAATCCACAACCATGGCAAACCCATGACTCTTTCTGAGTTGGTCTCTGCACTTCAAATCAATCCAACCAGAACTGGTTGCATGTACAGGCTCATGCGGATGTTGGTCCAATCAGGCATCTTTGCTGAAACAAAACTCAATGATGGTCAGAACTCAACTGCATATGCTCTCACACCTTCTTCTAGTCTTCTGGTCAAAGATAATTCCAATTGCTTGTCTCCATTCGTTCTGGCCATGCTTAGACCCGTTTTTGTCACTCCATATCATACCTTGGGAGATTGGTTCCGAAGCGCGGTGCCGACTCCGTTTGAGCAAGCGCATGGAATGACCCTTTGGGAGTATGGAGTCCAAGACCCTGAGTTTAATTCCCTCTTCAATGAAGCCATGTCCAGTGATTCTCAATTGATGAACTTGGTTATTAAAGATTGTAACCAAATTTTTGAGGGTTTGAGTTCTCTGGTTGATGTTGGAGGTGGTAATGGATCAATTTCTAGGATCATATCTGAGGCATTCCCTGATATAAAATGCACAGTTTTGGACCTCCCACATGTTGTTGCTGACTTGACAGGCAGTAAGAACTTGGAGTTCATTGGAGGTGATATGTTTCTCTCTATTCCTCCTGCAGATGCTCTGTTGCTCAAGGCAAGTATAATTTTCCTTTCTCTCCATTGCATTACTGGAATTGCTTTCTTACATTAAACATGGTAGGCATTTTCTGATGGTGAAAATGAATGATTGACAGTTGATTTTTCATGGGTGGAGTGATGAGAACTGTGTGAACATACTTAAGAAATGCAGAGAAGCCATTCCAAGCAAAGGAAAGGTGATTATAATAGATGTGGTGATCAATGAGAAGAAAGAAGAGCATGAGTTAACTGAAACAAAGCTCCTTTTTGACATGTTGATGATGGTTGCGGTTACTGGACGAGAAAGAAGTGAGAAGGAATGGGAAGGGCTATTCCTTGAGGCTGGCTTCAGTCACTACAAGATCACACCCTTATTTGGCTTAAGATCCCTCATCGAGGTTTTTCCTTAGGAGGAATTAACATGCATAATGTATGCTTAGCTTGCATGATTGTTGAATAAATATTTGCATTACAATCTTGATTTGAAAGGAAAGAACATCGATCCAGTCAGAGTTGGCGTATCTTCGTATTGCAAGCTTAATAAAATTGCTAAAAAGCTCTTGTATCTTACACTTTCAGTTGTTTTATATAGTAATCATCGTATTGCCTCAATTCCTTTCCTTGATTTTACCAAAACCTTAGAAGGTAAAGAAGTATTTGGCCTTAAACCCTGTTTCTACAAGGGTTTCATTGTTATTGGTTGGTACTTGGTTGGAATTAATGGAGCAAGCTGGATTCAAAATTGGCAGGCCAATTCGTTGATCTCAAAAGGATAACTTGATTTTACTTGGTTTCTTTGGATGACTAGTCTCTTGCTTGCAAAATGCATTACCTTGACTGGAATTCAAACGAAAGAGTGCAAGTAATATACTAATATATAAAGTCTAAATTGCTCAAAATTCAACACCACCAGGAATATTTTAGGTCTATCATTCCGTCTCTTGCGGTAACTACCACAAGGAAAGGATTAAAAAGAAATAAAATGAAAGGTAGATTTCTGGAGTATAACATGATTACATGAAGCAACAAGTGGAAATTGTTATGGTTTATGCGGCCACAGCAAATCGGAATGGTCTGTCTTTGTTCTTGTTTGCCAAACCAAAAAAGTACCTTTACTTGACAACTTCTCCGGTAGCCATTATTGGAGTATACAATGGACCAAATGACCCTTGTTCCAAAATAGTCATGAAGGTCTGGACATCCCTGAATAAATACTACGTAAATTGTCATTGTGCATGAATTCAACTCATTGCCATTCATGTTATAGGTTTCCAAATTATCTGCCAGTGATAAAATGAAGCTCAGATGGCAAATTTGTTAGTGCCCACATGTGAGGGGATCTGGCCATCAGCCAGGTTCAAGTCCCCTCTAGAATTAGAAATTGAATATTCCTACACTTGAATACCTTTTTCACACTTCCCCTCATTATACCACAAGAATTTAAGGAAAATGAATACAAATAACATGTCTGAAAATTCTAAAAAATAACTGCTTCTTCGTTTGTAAACTTAATATTAACAATTTTATGGAAGGGCCTGGTGATGATGCTCTGCCTAGGCTATGACCAATTGACCATGGTCTCATAAGAGTTGAAGGAAACCATTGTTAGTTTACTGTGGCCGATGCTATAAATTATAGCAAAAAAAAATCAATTACATGATGACCAACAATCATGCAAACTAACTTGAGCAATCACAACTCAGCTAGTGAAACATGAAAGAAAACAAAGAAACTAGAGAATCACTCTCTGATTTTGATTTAACAAGTAATCACTCCTCCAAAGGAAATATTCTTCTCAATACAAAATAATCTAATCAAACTAAAATGACTTTGGCTCCTTTAAATAGGAATATGAACATAATCAATATTATTACGTCTACATTATTTTGGTAGCTACACTTTAGCCTCTAATAGTTTCCTTGATTATTGCCATTGACTTCCATGATTCTTTCTTTGGTTTTCAACGATTCCAACTTAACTAAAGCCCTAATTCATTCTATGATATTCATAGAATCTTGCTACATTTGTGATTCCCAATCTTCTCTTAATTTAGGGTTCACTATTCTTGCATCAATTCTTCTATTGCATTAAACAAAACTTGCACTTGTTGTGTTCCATGTTACAGTTAAATGACAATAATTTGCGAAATGGCATAAATGTTACAAAGGAGAGCATCGACACTTGTTTATGTCTTGTAGATTAGTTTCAATATTCGGTTGGTTTGGGTTTCTCTGATTTTGATTACTCTGGGTGGTATAGGGGGAATTCTGAATGTGGGTCTGGAGTGTAGTTTGCAGTCCACAAGAAATGGAATTTTTCGGATGATGACCTCTGTTACTTTTTTCTTTTTTCCTTTTCTTATCTGAGTTTGGATCTTAGCATGTTGTGCTTGACTTGAAGATGGCAGTTGAGATGGGTTACCAAAGGAGATGGTGACGATGTGGTTTCACCGGCGGCCAAAGAGCTCCTATGTTGATGCGTGAACGATGTTCTGTGTTTGAAAAAAAGAATTGTTCAAATTCTCTGAGTCTTGAATTAATTGTAAATAAGTAGGCAAGCAGACAGACACATAAATGCTTAGTAAAAAATATCCATTTATAATTATGTGCCACTAAAGCTATACAGTGCATAATCATAAAACTGAATGAAGAAAGAAAAATTGACTTGTACTATAGTTTGCATTTTAATATGGATTCGGTGTGATCCAAATAGATGGAAAGACATAATTTTGTATGCAAGAAATATCATCCTTTCGAAACGGGTGTTCATGACTACGTCCATCCAACCTAAACAAGCCAACATCAAGGTTTGGACTATCCAACCTAAACAAGCCAATATCAAGGTTTGGACTATCATCGGTGCAGTCATCGTCAACATAATAGAAGCAATTGCTTTCAGAACCAGATAGTTCATGGAAGCCAGACAATTCAATTAATTGCGGTGGACCTTGAGCAACAAACAAGACGCGACCATCCATGTCATATACTCTAACCCAACTTGCGGGATCATTTGTTGTGTCTAGTTTAAATACTAAGAATGACTTGGTGTAGTGATGCCAAGTTCCAGGACGTTCTGACATTACCCTAATAATCAATAGAAGTTCTCCTCGTGATTCCACCAAGTATGGGCGGTTACGGAAATTTTGTTCTTCGTACTTCATATCACTAGGTGGAGTTGTTGGCAATTTTCTCCAAGACATATCCTTGTCCTCGATGTTGAGAACATAGAGACAAAAGGATCGATCGATGGCATAAAACTTTCCTTCACTAAAAATTATGTCGGTATCATCGCGTCTGTCGGGATCATCGCGTCTGTCGTCATCATCGCGAGGGCTGAGCACACACGATGTCCAGCTTTGATCTCCTGGACGGCAAAACGCTATCATATTATGCTCGTCAAAATTATCATCAACCACAATTGCAGCAACCTTGCACCGACCAGCAGCTATGTTAGCCATAGTGGGCTCCGATGATAAAATAGCTTTCTTGATGCAATATGGAGTTTTTTTATATTTCCACCCTGTGATGAATCGCTGCGTGGGAAACAGATCCACTTGTTGCTTGTAAAACTGCCTCACTTGCTGCATGGTCAATTCATAAGACAGCTGTACGTTCCATAATGGATCGTTCTCTGATATAGCAAACTTGAACAACGACCGCCGATTTGGCAACGAGATCTTATTTCCAGTGAAAGGGTTGAATAAAGAGGTCTCGTAGTTCTCGTGAGACATAATCAGCCAGCCATAAGATGTTCCAGCGCACCTACCTTTAGGTAAGGGTATTTGGTAGAATCTATTGTTGTGGAGGCAATAGAAGCCTCTGGTTTTGCTCTTGGAATAAACTAGCCATGGAACGGGATGTCGATGATAAGAAGATCTTGAATGCCTCCATGCAGTGCAAACCGATCGAAACCTGTAATAATCATCAAGACTCAAGCGTGATGCTATCAAATCTAAGATGTCAGGGACAAGTTGTGACCAGTCTCTATGCATGCTTTTTGCAGCCCTATCCATCGTCTCACTCTCTGCAGACTGAAGGCACTGCTTTTCCCAAAACAAACCTAGGTATATATAAATTATAACTTTGGAAATCGTAGGAAAATATAATTGAGTTTGGAAACCCTACACAGAAATATAGTTGACTTTGCAATTGTGATTCCATAAGAACTGTGATGTGTATATTGTTGTAGAGATTCCCTCCTTAATAAAATAAAAAATATTGTTGAAGACTTGAAGTCTTGTAAAGAAAGACGGATCCCTACATTAGCCCGGAAACGCCCATGAATATTCCTATGTATATGCCCTTTCCTGATTGCAATCCTTCAATAAATAAATACTGATTAATTACGTAAAAGAATGAATACCAATTATTCTGTAGTAGTGTTTGTACCAAAAGTGACCTCCAGTCACCTGTTGACACGTGACAACGTGAGATCCACAATTGGCAATGGACAACCAGTCACCAGTGGCCACGTGGCAAGGGCAATGATTTTTCAAGTTAACTTTGTTCAATTTGCAAGAAATTTGGTGTCATATGAGCTGAAATTTGCTGAAATTAAATGGAAGTCTAATGAACCATGTCCGAAAGGCTATAATGAAGGAATTTGTTGTCATAATTGTTTTATCCTGATTTAAAACAATTTGATAAATGTAAACCAAGATTTCAACTGGATTAGCGCAAAGGAAGCTAAGGAGAATTCGAAATTTGCTGCCTATACATTCTTATAATATCTTAGACATGTTTCCAGCAACTGCACAACAACTAGAAGCCAAAACCACATTCGTCCTGCACTTTGACGAATAAGAAATCTTCCCACGTTCAAGCATACATGAGCACTATCAAAATGGCGACTATTAGCCATTTTTCCTCAGTCGCAAGAATGGAGCAGGATGCATGTTCTCAATACTCTCACATCCACCTTGAAGAAGGAGCACAACCTGTGATTCTCACCATGATGCCCATTACCATAAGGAAGTTGCAGTTATGAAGAGTTTTGACCTAGCAACTCAAGCAATAAGCAAGAAGATTATTGCTCACAATCCCCATGACAGAACATGCCCAGATCGTGCCAAGAAAATAGGAGATGAATATCACCATGAAGACTATAAAAGGAAGAAGAATAGAGATTTACACTCATCTCCGCGTCCAATACTTACTCCGCGTCTATAAACTTTATTATTTCTTAGGAATGACCGATCAATTATTCTTAACCTAGCTATTTACTTTTCAAAACCTCCGTGGTTGTAGCCTCCGTGACTATGTTTCTGTGTTTAGCTTGTAAAGCACACCCCAATCAAGGGCGGATGCACCCTTAAACTAAGGGAACAATTGCCCCCTTAGTTTTTTTTTTTTTTTAAAAAAAAAAACCTATTAGTACTAATATTTTATACTTTGCTCCCCTTATTTCTTGAACACAATTTTTTTGGAACCTGCTTGACAATTTTGTGGTGCTTACTCCAGCACCAAAGAGAATATGTCTTGTTAGTGACTTATATTTTCTACAATTGACGGAATGTAAATAGTTACTCTGACTGGGAAATTTATGGTCTCAGAAGATTTGAGGTTTAGGGTTTGGTCAATTCCAAGTAGTCTGGCGACTGGACTAATTCTAATTCTTAATCAATTAATGAAGTCATTCGCGGCACCATCAAACCATTTCAATTTTCAACAAATGACGTGGGACTTGACTTGTCCTGTTAAAACCCTTTTTTCTGTTGACTTTGACCATCCTGGGCAATTTCCTGGCTTCTCTGATTACTTGACGAGGAAGAAGTGAGAAGGAATGGGAAGAGCTATTCCTTGAGGTTGGTCTCAGACACTACAAGATCACACCCTTACTTGCTTAAGATCCCTCATCGAGGTTTTTCCTTGGGAGGAATTAACATATGCATAATGTATGCTTAGCATGCATGATTGTTGAATAAATCTTTGCATTACAATCTTGATTTGAAAGGAAAGAACATCGATCCAGTCAGTGTTGGCGTATCTTTGTATTCCAAGCTTAATAAAATTGGTAATCATCGTATTGCATCAATTCCTTGATTTTACCAAAACCTTACAAGGTAAATCATTATTTGGCCTTAAGCCCTGTTTCTACAAGGATCTCATAGTATTTGGTTGGTACTTGGTTGGAATTAATGGAGCAAGTTGGATTCAAAATTGGCAGGCCAATTCGTTGATCTCAAAAGGATAACTTGATTTTACTTGGTTTCTTTGGATGACTAGTCTCTTGTTCGCAAAATGGACTATATTCACAGAAATTCAAATGAAAGACTGCAAGTACTACATGGAGTCATCACTAACGAGAGGTGACTCGGTTGGTAATCGGTTGAGTTAGGCATGTGTGCTTAAGGTTCAATTCTAGCTGCAAACATATTTCTCTGCAGTAACTACCACAAGAAAAGGATTATAAAAAGAAATAAAGTGGAAGGTAGATTTCTGGAAAAAAAAAATTTTAAGTATAACGTGGAGCAACAAGTGGGACTTGTTAATGGTTTATGTGACCTCTCCAAATCGGAAAGCGCATTGCAAATATAATATCACCTATTTGGACAAAAAAACTTCAATAATGCATCCATGATAATAGTTTGAATTAATATAAAATCAATGCCGGGAACAAATTTGTTGCACTGAAATCTGTTGTTGTTTGTACTCTGTGATCCAATTGAGAGAGAGAGAGTGCAAGCATGGAACTACCAAGGCTAGGGAGTTCCCTACTAGAGCCCAGCATTAAGGAGCTGACAAAGGAATCACTTTCAAGAGTCCCACCAAGATATGTGAAAACTGATCATGACCCTCCAATCACATCAGACACCATATCTATACTGCAGGTGCCTGTGATTGACATGCAGATGCTGAGATCTAAAGAGTTTAAGCATATAGAGCTCCAAAAGTTTCACAATGCATGCAAAGATTGGGGTTTCTTCCAGGTATACATATATATTCTGTTATCTTTTGAGCTTTAGAATGCTTTTGTGTACAAAATGCAAATTCATTAGTTTTCTGGTGATGATTATAGTTCCTAACTTGTTGCAGTTAACAAATCATGGAGTGGTTGGTTCGTTATTGGACAGAGTGAAGTTGGGGGTTAAAGAATTCTTCAATCTTCCAATAGAAGAGAAGAAGAAGTTGTGGCAGCAGCCAGGAGAGATGGAAGGATTTGGGCAGGCCTTTGTCATGTCTGAAGAGCAGAAGCTTGATTGGGCAGATCTCTTTCAGTTAATAAGCCTTCCAGCTCATTTGAGAAAACCATACTTCTTCCCTAAGTTTCCCCTCCCATTCAGGTCATCTTTCCCTTTCCTAATGAAGACAAACATATATTCTCTCAAACCAAAAATTGAATATAACTACTACAATAACTCTTTTGTATATGCAGAGATGATTTGGAGGCTTACTCAACAGAACTGAACAACCTAGGAAATGAATTGCTTAACTTTATGACAGAAGCTCTAAATATGGATCCCAATGATGTGAAACAAGTGTTTGGAGAAGGACTACAGATGATGAGAATGAATTATTACCCACCATGTCCAGAACCAGAACTTGTCATTGGTCTCGCTCCTCATTCTGATGCCTCCGGCCTCACAATCGTCCTCCAGATCAATGAAATAGAAGGCCTAAAGATAAAGAAAGATGGGATGTGGGTTCATAAAAAACATACAAAAACACCTTGACTGATTGTTGCATATATTTTGCTACTTTCTTTTTCTTTCTTTTTTTTCATGATTGATTTGGCAGGTTGTAACCAATGGAATCTACCCCAGCATGGTACATTGCGCAACTGTCAACTCAGAGAAAGAGAGGCTATCCATTGCCACATTTCATAGTCCGAGTCTGGACGGAGAAATGGGACCAGCACCAAGCCTCCTAACTCAAGACACACCGGCATTGTTCCGGAGAATAAAAGTTGCAGATTTCTACAATGGATTTTTTTCTCGTGAACTCGTTGGAAAATCATACTTGGATGTTCTGAGGATTCAAAATGAAGACGGCCAAAAGGATTGAATACATCCTCCTAATGGGACTTCAGCATCTACTAAATAAGTTTACGGGATGTAAATACTTTTGTATTGGAACAATGTACTATTTTGAGTATTGAGTGCTTAGAAGCAAATCCCCAGGGAATCATTTGCCTTATTTCTACAGTCAATATATGACAAATCTGTACTGTTATTTATAATTCCTTACTAAATCCATAAACCCATAAAATCATATATACAAGAAAAAAAAAAGGAAGAAAAATAACAGGATTCGAAGGAGATATTACTGGCGATGACGAAGCCGCGGTTGTATTGCGTACGCTTGTGATCGCGGCCCGTTGGCTTTTCTTCTTGTCCTGTTTGGAGTTTGGCCTCTGACCTTAACTGCACGACCAAGAGATCCGTGAACCTTAGCCATAGAGACTATTGGAGAACCATTGCGCCGGCAATTAGAGCTGCTGTTGTAGCTTCTCTTCCGCTTCAGGCCGACTCGCTGAGGTTACGAAAAGTCGAAGACTCAGATTCGGGATTTTGAAGACGCAACTATGTGCATCCTAATACGACATCGTGGAGCAAAATAAGAATTGGGCCTTATGGCCCAGAAATATTGGGAGGACTTTGATTCAGGGCCTAATATTAATTTGAGTTCTGACTCTAAGACCAAGGAAAAGGCCCATAGTGTTTTTGTCTGTTGAACTTGAACCCAGTAGTAACCCACTATTCTTACAACCGCATTGGGTCAAGCCCAAAAGCCTGTATTGGCCTAATGGGGAAATTACAGTTTAGGCATGCTTCTCGAACAGTTGCCTATAGCGGCCTACTTCACCAGTTGCGTTCCCAAGAACTGAAAAGCTGGCAACGATCACACGAGAAAGTTCATGCTGTGACCTAAAAGTCTACCAAATGAAATTTCATAGAAACAAACGGACCAGAAGATACCTTTAATAAACAAACATGACTCACACGTAAAAACAAAAACTAGTCAAACTTAAGAACGAAAAAGTCGAGCACATTCCTGAGACTGAGAGGTGCCTGAAAGTTCAAAGTTGATAGTCAGTCAAAGACAGAATTCCTTAAGACGGTCAGCATACGTTCTTCCCTCTAATTCACCTGCACCAAATTTTCCTACTTCAGTCGTGAAGTTTACGTTTTAACATAAGCATTTATGTCGTGTACTTAACCACCACTTCAGCCTCCCATTTCTACATATATACAAGCAGAGATATGTGTAAAGAGGAAACAGGGGAAGACATTGCAGAACAGATGGCTTTAGATGAGGGACATGGAGCTTGTGAGCTGTTTCAAGCTCAAACCCACATATATAAACACTGTTACCATTATGTAGATTCCATGGCACTAAAATGTGCAGTTCAACTTGGCATACCTGACATGATCCACAAGCATGACAAACCCATTACTCTTACCGAGTTGATCTCAGAACTACATGTTCACCCAACAAAAGCAAGCTTCTTGCAGCGCCTCATGCGCATGTTAGTGCATTCAGGTTTCTTTGCCACAAGAAAAATCAGTGAAAATCAAGAGGAAGAAGAAGAAGGGTATGTTCTCACACCAACCTCAAAGCTCCTGCTCAAAGACAATGTCACCAGCTTGTCACCTTTCGTTCAAGCAATGCTGGATCCCATTCTGATTGTTCCCTGGCTTTCCTTGGGGGATTGGTTCCTAGGAACTGAATCCGTTCCATTCGAGACTGCGCATGGAATGAGCTTTTGGGACTATGTGATGCATAACCACGAATTTAGTAAATTTTTGAGTGAAGCAATGGCTAGCGATTCTCGAACGATAACCTTGGTTGTTGGAGACCACAAAGAAATCTTTGAAGGGCTGGATTCATTAGTCGATGTTGGGGGTGGCACAGGGACTCTGGCTAGAGCAATTGCTGAGGCATTCCCTCACATTACATGCACAGTCTTGGACCTCCCATCAGTAATTGCTAACCAACCAGAGAACAAAAGCTTGAAATTTGTTGGGGGTGACATGTTTCAGTCCATCCCTCCAGCAGATGCAATTATAATCAAGGTATGCGAAATTTACTATTTGTTCTTTTCTATGCTTTTAGTCCAGTAAATCTTCTTTCATCCTCAAATCTTATAATTTCTTTAGTTAGCTTCTGCAGCATTAATATTCTTCCCCCCAAAAAAAAAAGCAGTAACATTAGTAGTACTAATAAATAAGATCAGCTGCATAATATCTGTATAAGAATTTAATGGCTTGTCATACAACAATATTGTTCTTAGTAAAGTTTAGATGGTGACTAAGCTCTATGCAGTCTACTTTGCATAATTGGAGCGATGAGGATTGCATAAAGATTTTGAAGCAATGCAGAGTTGCGATTTCAACAAAAGGAAAAGGAGGAAAGGTAATGATCATAGACGTTGTGATCAATGAAAAGAAAGACGATAAGGAACTAACCAAAACGAAGCTCTATGTCGACATGGCCATGATGCTTATATGCACCGGAAGAGAGAGAAATGAGAAAGATTTTGAGAAGCTCATCATGGAGGCCGGCTTCAGTCACTACAAGATTACTCCTTTATTCGGTTTGAGGTCCCTTATTGAGATCTATCCTTAAGAATTTGAATCCTGTACTTTCAGGCAGATTGGTTGTTCCATATCAGGTCTGATGCATTGTCAAAGCATAACAGTTGCAGCAAAAATCTTGTTTCAGAATAGTGATATAACAATAAAAGTGATTGTAACAGTAATTATCAAATAAAATAACTTAGTATGCTTATATTTCTTGCATTCTAATCGGCAACAACTTTCGATCAGTCCAATGAAAACGGAGTAGAAGGTAAGCATTTTAAAATGTCCACTTGTGACTGAAATCACTAAACAACTGGTATTATTCCTGGTCTTTAACACCCTACCTAATCAATGCCAATACAAATAGTTAAGAAACAAAATTGCTTGGTAAGACATACGAAAGTCCGTGAAGCATATTTTAACAATGTGACACAATATGAACCCAGGAAAAAACATCAGGTGATGGGATGATGTTATTTTCCTGTTAAATATGCGCCAGGTTCCTGACACTGCTTTGTGATGTACTGATCAACAGCTAACAGCCAATGCCGACCAGCGGAACAAGTTCAGGGAACACGACAGAAGGTAGTTATCATTGGAGAAAGAATTCCATGGTTATAATTATAAAGAATCAAGCTTGAAAGAGAGAGAAATAGGCCACCAACTCCAAGTTGAAACTTGAACCTTGATTGGAAATTTACGTTAATCAATTGTTTGAGACAGAATATTTCGTATTTTAAACAAGTAAATAAACTTCCAAGCAGTAAAATATAGGAAATGCAATGCAGCTAACAGAAAACTATGAACAACGAACAACTAATCACAAATTTGAATTGAAAAAATACATTAAAGCTAGCACAAAAGAGTAAAAATCCCATTAATAATGTGAATTTCAAGTTCATAATTCAGACTGGTTATGATCAAAGCTCCATATACATGCGCAAAGACAAATAAAAACATAGACCTCTAGAAAACCTTACCGCTGTAGGCCTCGAAAGTCTCTGAACAGCTCGAAGCACCTCGAAATCCTCATCCTCCTCGTCGACTAAGGACAGCCAGTCGACAAGAATCAGCCGCGATTTTGCTTACTGTGCTCATATTTCGCCGCGAAATCTTGCTGTATAGATCGACATTGAGGTTACTGGAAGCAGCGCCGATGAACTCTGCTGGTCTCTTTTTCCAATGAGAGAGCAACGAAACAAAACTATAGGACCATGGGCCGAAGCCCAAATCTGTGAGTCCAGACTCCAGAGAGGGACTCTTTAGAGGCCCATTTGGTCAATCTGTGAGCCCAAAGTCTGCAGGCTTGCCTTAGGGCTTCTCAAGCCCTCGTCCATTTATTTTTAAAATTTATTTTCTTAAGTCCATGTGGACCATGTCCATTTGGTTCGGGTAATGCGACCCTACCTTGAAACAAAAATAGAGTAAAAATCAGCATTTGTTTTTTTCTTTTATATAAGGAACAAAAGAATTTAATTTTGCCTATCATTTTCTTCCCTAAAATAAGTTTAGATCACTCACTCAATACGCTAACACGCAACCTGATTGGTACCATTACAAATAAAGTCATCTAACCTTTTTTCCCAGAATTCCTTCTAACCAACCAGAAGTGCTCAAAGATTGGAACTTGGAAAGTTGTGATAACCAATTATTTTATATACACTTCCAGCACATCCATGTGAATCAGAAATAAAAGATTGCAAGTAGCCTTTGCAGTCCCAATTGAACAAAGTCAGATAATGCTAACAGCGCAATCATGTATGACACAAGAAATACTAATCTAGAAGGAATATATACTTACATGTATATATATATATTATATCCCAGACAAGAATTTTTCAAGCCCATCACCTAATCTTCAATTTCCTCTGATTAGCCAAAATCATGGCATTCCAAAAGGAGTACCTTGATCTAGTTTTGGTCCCAACTGGGTTGCTGATCATGTTTGGTTACCATCTCTTCCTTCTCTACAGGTACCTTCATCTTCCCCACACTACAGTCATTGGCTTTGAAAACAATGACAAGAGAGCTTGGGTTGAAGGAGTCATGAATGCTGATAAAAGAGAAGTTGAAATGGCCCTGGCAGTGATCGCATCCAACACGTCCGCGGCGACATTCTTAGCTTCAATTTCTCTGACTCTAAGCTCCATAATTGGTGCTTGGCTTGGAGGATCTTCTAATAATGTCTTTGAGAGTGGATTAATTTATGGTGACACAAGGCCATCCACAATTTCAATCAAGTACATATGTCTACTAGCTTGTTTTCTCCTTGCTTTTGCTAGTTTTGTTCAATCAGCAAGGCTGTTTGTTCATGCAAATTACCTAATTAGCACACCAAATAGTGACATACCAGTTGAGATTGTGGAGAATGCAGTGATAAAAGGAGGAGATTTTTGGTCAATTGGGCTTAGAGCACTCTATTTCGCTCTTGATTTGCTGCTGTGGTTTTTTGGGCCAATACCAATGTTTGCTTCATCAGTTATTATGGTGTTTGTTCTGTATTACCTTGACACCAATTCAGCTCCTCTGCTGCAGCACAAGCAATTAAGATCAAACTGGCTCACAAGAACGGCTAATCGAATTTCCGAGGTAGCCATCGACATTGAGCAGATCATCAAATAAGGTCAATTGCTGAATTGTACGAGATGAATTTTCAAGTTTCTGAATTCTTTTTTGTTTCTCTAATTTTCATGTCATCAATGAATTGCAAGTAGTGTTTGAGTTGTTTTGCGTTATTTTCCAACCGCCTCTTCAAAAAGGCAGCAAGGCTGTTTGCAGAAAGATTGCGTGCTCCTATAGAAGCAGACTGAGCTGCATTACGATTACTTAGTTGACTAAACTTTAATAAGACTTTTTTGCAGCCATAATAACCTATTCTTCACGCGATATTAACTCGTGACAGCATATATCAAATTTTCAAGTAATTTATTGCTTGTTTTACAAGCAAATAACTATGAAATATCAAAATATAATCACGCTTTTGGTGTACGTACCTCCCCAATACATTGTAGTCTCATAGTCGGATTTGGGGCTCTCATATTCGTCAAAGATTTGAGAGTCTCAAATTCCGCGATCTCCACCCTTCAATTAATCTAAAGGTCATGTTTCATCCACGTAGCCTCTCCAATGTTATGTCTCTCCCTCCAAATAAAATTTCACTAAAATTAAGGGGCATTTTTCCCTCTGCAAAAATGGAGAAATATATGACTTGGAATAGCTAAGGCATTCTCCCCTCTCAAAGTTTCCAACCAAATCATTTCGAATCACGAAAGCATTCTTCACTCTAAAATTTTCCAAACAAATTTGTCGCTCAATAGAAATCAGCCAGCAGATGCTATCAAACAAAAGAAAATTGATTCACTAATTTTATTATAATTGGTACATATAATTAGAACTCCTTGGATACAAGAAATTGACTTATAAAGATTTGGAATCACATGAGGGCTGAGTTTCGTGGTGCTAGTGGTGTTCACTGTCTTCGAAGGAGCTTAATAGCCCCAAATGTGGGGAGTACTTTGTTGCCGCCCAAATCCAATCAACAACTTAACATTATGTCATTATCTCTGAAAAAATTCAAGGACTTGTGTGCTTGATGGAGGTGGAAGATGGAGCTGATATGGCTTTTGATGTGGTGATTCTCTTTTCCTCTATTTTTTTTTTTTATGAGGTCCCTTCATTTGAACTAGTAGTAAGTGACCGACACCAAAGTGTGTGTGTGTACTTACCCCAAGTGTAGGGTATCGTCAAGTAATAAACCGGTGAGTCCGGTATCGATCCACGAGGAAGCAATGCAAATTTGAAGTGAATGATATGCAAATGACTAGCTAACACTAATAAACACAATGAATATCAAATAAAAACAAGTAAAAGAAATGGGCCGAATGACTCGGTAGCATGAGCGATTTTGTAATCAAAGTAAGCACAAATTGGATTTAAAACAATTAATTAAAAACCTAGTCTCTAATCCGTCCCGGTGGTTACTCGGTTCTCATACTCAAGGTATCATTGCAAACACACACAACCATACACAATGCATTGTGTGATACTATCAATCATGCATATGCAAAGAGAATTGGGATATAAGACTTCAATTCATACATGTAGGCCATCGGGTCTCTTAATCTACGATGAACGCAAAGGGATAAGCACCTAATATTATGGATTAATGTTCCCCCTTGGGGCTCGGCTTGGCTAACACCCTAGTTTCACACTCAAAGATCAATTAACCATAACTCTCCCATGCACATTCCTAAATTATCCCAAAACCCCATCATCAATACACATAATTAATAGCTATGCAATGGAAAACTCAATTAATTAAGGAAATCATGCAATGGGTTTAACAATTCTCAATCAAACACATTAGATGCAATCCCTAGACTAGACAATCCAAGAATACAATCAAATATGTCATTCTCATATATCCACTCACACAACTATCACGAAATTAAAAGAGAAGAATCAAAGCTACGATTCTTTGAACATACCTTGAGTAATCGAAACCTTGCATCCACCTTTCGGGATTAGAAACTAGAGAAGAGAACTACCCACTCATGATTGTTGCAATAAACATCCAATCTATTGTCATCTAAATCAGAGTTTATACAAAATCAAGAGAAAGCACCAAAAACAACAAAGAAAACTTAGAGAGAGAAACTAGATCTACACTACTCCTATGGTGGTTTCCTCTTGGAGAAGTCAATGAATAATCAGGAAGCCAACCAAATCTTAGGGTTTTCTTCTCTTTTTACAATAGAAAATACCTAACTACCCTTATAAAATCGTTTCCCATTGGTTACATACATGATTTACCCCAAATGCCCTTGAAATTTCGGTGCAGAAAATTGCAGATTCGCCGTAAGTGTCCGGACGGGTGTCCGGACGCTTCATGCCTCCAACTTTGTGAGCCTCTGTCTCAATTTGTGAAGAAAGTGTCCGGACGGGTACTGTGGGTGTCCCGACACCTCACAGTAAAAAGTGCCCAAAAAGTGCTCCAACTTGCCCGAACAAGGTCCGATTCCTACAAAACCAAGGGGAAACATTTGTAAGTGTAAAATTAAGCTAAAATGCAATCAAATACATTAACTAAGTGCTAGAACATCCTAATTAAAGGACATTAGAACCTCAAAATAGAGGTCCAATCACACCCCCCAACTTAGACGTTGCTAGTCCCTAGCAATGCAACCACTACCTAAAACTAAAATTTGCTAAATAAAATCCTAACTCACTGACGTAGGCATCACGGTTGCATTTAGCGCATGCAACAAGCCTTTAAACCCCTAGGTCACCCTAGTGGACGAGTTGTAGTCTCGTGAGGGCTTATCAGAGCGATACCCACAAACACTTACCAAGGGATCCACTATTACTTTGAAAGCACCATAAATTATTCTTAAGTTCTCACATGCAAGAAATAGAGCTAATCCCCCAATTCCCCCGCTAGTCGAAAACACGCAAAATCTTTAGACAACCAATCTCAATCCCCTCAAAGATGACTAAGAACATTTTATAATATGTAAAATATATGTGCAATCAAGCAAGACAACTCAACACATTCACACAAGTAAAACCTTGTTATGGACCCTTTTGGTGTTCATAAATCCGCAATCCCAAATGTACACAAAAACATAAAAGCATTGTGGTAAGTGAATGACTTACACAATTGAATTAAATGTATGTGTTTATAAAAGATAATTTGGATGGGCATAGCTTTGAGAAAGAAATCACCTACAAGAACAATTAATGCATCCGCCAACTCACTTGTTTACCTTGAATCAAATTCATCAAAAGGTTAAATGGTTTGTAATGTGGCTAAGGGACAAGGTAGGAAGAATTTGGAACTAGGTAACAAGTTGCAAGGTTAAGTTCAAACATGTGAGCTAAATTCTCATTTTGTCACCCCTTCCATTGCACCACAAATCCAAACACTTCTCATCCTTTACACACAAAGGATTAACTTTATTGTATACACCTCTTTTTGATTTTTTTTTTCTATGCACTTTTTTTTTTTTTTCTTTTCTTCTCGAAAATGAACAACATTTGAACAACAACCCTCAATTTTTTTTTTCAACATAAGAAAGGGTAATATCACTACCAACTTATTTTTTTTCAAGCTCCTACTCAACCTTTCAACCAAAGCTGGGAAGTATTTAAGGAAGTGGTTCACACAAGGCTTGTAAGTGAACTAAAAAGGCTTAAAAAAATTTAGGCTTATAATCACTCACAAATGAATAGGCTAGGCTCAAATCTCTCAACCTAATGAATCATTCAATCCTAAGTTCACAAGCAAGTGGCAAATACAAAAATCACACTTCTCAGTAATCAAATGTAATGGGTGCAAAGCTATTGAAGAACACGCGCATAAGATGTCAAATGAATATCAATGAAAAACATCACCTGAAACCCAATGTGTATCAATGAAGAATGGCTCAAAAGAATGAGAAGGGATAAAAGGTAGTTTTTCAGGCAAAAGAATCCAAAAACGCAGTCATACAAATGCTTCAATGCCAAGATGTCTGCTTAACTACACAATTTTATATCAAACTAGGTCTCAATCATCCCAAGAAATATTGATTATAATTATCCCACTCAATCACATGCATCGATTTCACCAAAAAGGAATTAAGGAATCTACTCTACACTTGCATATTTGAACAAGAATAAGAAATTAGCGTTCAAATTGGTAGTGAATCCCCAAAAGCATCTACCATTCCCTTCCTAAAGTCCATCTAGCATGTATGAACAACAAAGCACAACACAATAGGATAGAGGGTAGGAAATCATACCATACTCTTCAAAAGTGATCGGAATCATGAGAAACGAAGCATAACCTGAAAAAGTTAATACCAACCACACTATCCAAGCATGACACAACAAGAATTTTTTGTTTTTTGTTTTTTTTTTTTTTTTCAAATTTTTGATATTCACAAAAGCACACCAAAATAAAGCAAGTTTCACAATGAATTCACAATTCACTCACCCCCCAACTTAAATGAGATATTGTCCCCAATGTCAAGAATGAAAAACAAGGCAAGAACAAATTGTGAAATGCATTGGAACATACAAAAACACACCAAAATTAAAGGGTAAGAAAATCAAAACATAACACACAACCATGTCACAATTCTCACCCCCCAACTTGAATAAGTGCACAAGGAGCAAAAATTGTGAAATGGATTTTGAGTATACGAGACACACAAAAATAAAAGTGATCTCTAAACCAATCCTAAACATATATGTACAAAAGTGGATCGACCATAACACAAGAGAGGGATGGGATCCTTGAGATCCCAAGAACATCCTCAAAATCACTACTCCCACTTTGAGGAACATGACGAACCACACATGATTCGGTCCCATTTTCTCCAAACTCACCTAAAAAGAATTTTAATCGTGGTTTGGGATGCCACACTTTTCTAATTTTGGTAAATATTTTATGTGTGACATGATGTTTAGAGGATTCTTTAAATCCACTTGCAAAATGTAACGTTGTCAATTCTTGAGGATGCACTTGGTATGCACCGACTTTGATTGGGAAAGCCTCTAATGCTCCTAAATGAAGGGGCACATGTTCTACACTATAAATAGTCAAGAACTTCAAAACTTTTTTCATAATATCTCCCTCAATCAAAAGTCGACTACCTTTCTTAATCAAAACTAGCACACCCTCAAATGAATTCTTTGCAAGTGTCATCTCTAATTTATCCTCAACATGAGAGTGAATATAAAGCTTAGGGATGTACTCAATTGCCCTCCCACGGTCTAACTCATTCCCTTTTGATCTCACTTTGTTCTCCTCTTTCTCTTCATTTCTCTTCTCTTCGCTCTTTTCCTCAACCTTTTCAACTTGATAATTGTCCTTGTCTCGACATGATCTATCTCCAACTATAACATTTTTCACCTCACCACCCACTTCTTCCACTAATTTCTCATCCTCACTTACCTTCGGAGTCATGGTATTGTCAATTACTATCCCACTCCTTGAGGTAATGATGGGTTGTTCTTGTTCTTGCACATTCAACCCCTCACTTAAAGTTTCGAATTGAAATTCTAATGTTTGAGTGATCTTTGTCAATTGGCTTCTTAAATCTTCCAATGCTCTATTGGTTTGCTCACGAAATTCAAATCTCCTTTGATTAACCTCCAATTGAGCTTCCATGAATATTTGAAGCGTATCCTCAAGTGATCTCTCTTGGGGTGGGGTGTATGGTTGGTAAGATGGTGGAGCTATACATTGGTGTGAAGATTGTGCTTGCCTAAAGGGTTGGTACTCATGCGCATGAATGTAGTCAAAAGGAGGAGGTGCATGTAAATTTTGTCCGAAGGGAGCATATTGTGGCACTTGTGGCATTTGATAATACATAGGTGGGTAGACATTTTGTGGGGCAAATTGCGCCGCATTGTCTTGTTGAAGTGGTTGAGGTGCATTTTGCAAAGCATGCTCAACTTGAACATTTTGCAAATTTTGGGCATTGTCAATTTGGACATCTTGCCCTTGCACCGGATTCATCAACTCATCAATATTCACATGTTGCAAAAGACGACGCAATGCATCAAGATTCATATCACCCCCACGTACACTCCCCGCATCACTCACATTTATATCACCACCTATCCCATCTCTATTATACCCATGCCCACTAACATTATCTCTAGGTTGAGACATGATGGCAAGGAACAATAGCAAGTAACACACAAAAGTAGCACTCAACCACGTCAAGTAACACTCGATTTTTTTATTTTTTATTATTTTTTTTTTTGCAATTAATGAACAACCAAGAACAATATTAAGCAAGAACAAGAGCAATGATAGGAATAGAGCAACAATCAACCTTAGGAACAATAACACACCAAGATGTAGCAAGTAGTGATAAAAATAAAAATGCACAAAGCTCTCTCAAACAACGTATCACTACCAAGCAGCAAACAAGGTGGCATCCATCGCCCACAGGAATCTAAGTTAGCCCCATCCGCCAAGTTCTCCTCACAAAATTTTTTTTTTTTTTTTTTTTTTTCAGCAACTACACTAAATCGACTACACTACAAAGCAAGTAAAAGGGAGGAACGAAGTTACCCTTGAAGCGTGACCGTGCTCCTTCCTTATTTGATGGTGTTTAATAGCATAAAGCTAGCATCTACAAGCCACCCAACTCCGTCTTTGACACTCGCTTCCCCGGCAACGGCGCCAAAAACTTGACCGACACCAAAGTGTGTGTGTGTACTTACCCCAAGTGTAGGGTATCGTCAAGTAATAAACCGGTGAGTCCGGTATCGATCCACGAGGAAGCAATGCAAATTTGAAGTGAATGATATGCAAATGACTAGCTAACACTAATAAACACAATGAATATCAAATAAAAACAAGTAAAAGAAATGGGCCGAATGACTCGGTAGCATGAGCGATTTTGTAATCAAAGTAAGCACAAATTGGATTTAAAACAATTAATTAAAAACCTAGTCTCTAATCCGTCCCGGTGGTTACTCGGTTCTCATACTCAAGGTATCATTGCAAACACACACAACCATACACAATGCATTGTGTGATACTATCAATCATGCATATGCAAAGAGAATTGGGATATAAGACTTCAATTCATACATGTAGGCCATCGGGTCTCTTAATCTACGATGAACGCAAAGGGATAAGCACCTAATATTATGGATTAATGTTCCCCCTTGGGGCTCGGCTTGGCTAACACCCTAGTTTCACACTCAAAGATCAATTAACCATAACTCTCCCATGCACATTCCTAAATTATCCCAAAACCCCATCATCAATACACATAATTAATAGCTATGCAATGGAAAACTCAATTAATTAAGGAAATCATGCAATGGGTTTAACAATTCTCAATCAAACACATTAGATGCAATCCCTAGACTAGACAATCCAAGAATACAATCAAATATGTCATTCTCATATATCCACTCACACAACTATCACGAAATTAAAAGAGAAGAATCAAAGCTACGATTCTTTGAACATACCTTGAGTAATCGAAACCTTGCATCCACCTTTCGGGATTAGAAACTAGAGAAGAGAACTACCCACTCATGATTGTTGCAATAAACATCCAATCTATTGTCATCTAAATCAGAGTTTATACAAAATCAAGAGAAAGCACCAAAAACAACAAAGAAAACTTAGAGAGAGAAACTAGATCTACACTACTCCTATGGTGGTTTCCTCTTGGAGAAGTCAATGAATAATCAGGAAGCCAACCAAATCTTAGGGTTTTCTTCTCTTTTTACAATAGAAAATACCTAACTACCCTTATAAAATCGTTTCCCATTGGTTACATACATGATTTACCCCAAATGCCCTTGAAATTTCGGTGCAGAAAATTGCAGATTCGCCGTAAGTGTCCGGACGGGTGTCCGGACGCTTCATGCCTCCAACTTTGTGAGCCTCTGTCTCAATTTGTGAAGAAAGTGTCCGGACGGGTACTGTGGGTGTCCCGACACCTCACAGTAAAAAGTGCCCAAAAAGTGCTCCAACTTGCCCGAACAAGGTCCGATTCCTACAAAACCAAGGGGAAACATTTGTAAGTGTAAAATTAAGCTAAAATGCAATCAAATACATTAACTAAGTGCTAGAACATCCTAATTAAAGGACATTAGAACCTCAAAATAGAGGTCCAATCAGTAAGTTTTGATCTCTCAAACTTAATGCCTTGCTAATGAATATTGCAATGTAAAATTCTTGAATTATAAATAAATAGGCAGACAAACAGAGACACAGAAATGCTTGGTAAAAAACACCAATTTATAATTATTCTATAATACTAAAGCAATACATTGCCTAATCTTAAACCGACTTATAATAGAAAATAAAGAAAGGAAAATTGACTTGTTTGGAAAACAATACTCGAGTTTGCCGTTTAATATGGATTCGGCGTGATCCAAATAGATGGATATGCAATCGATGGAGTATAATTTGGTATGCGATAAATACCGTCCCTCTGATACAGTTGTGCCTGACTACTTCCATCTAATCTAAACACGCCAATCTCAAGGTGGTTAGGATTTTGAGTGTCATGGTAATTCTCTTCAGAGTAGTAAATACAATTGCTTTCTAAACCAGACAATTCGTGGAAGCCAGACAATTCAATTACGTGCGATTGAGTTTCACCAACAAACATGACGCGACCATGAATGTCATCCACTCTAACCCAATTTGCGACGACATCATTCGTTGCGTCCAGCTTAAATAGTGAGAATGACGTGGTGTAGTGATGCCAAGTTCGAGGAAGTTCTGATATTACCCTAATAATCAATACAAGTTCTCCCCGTGATTCCACCAAGCAAAAGTAGTTTTGGACGTCTTGTTCTTCCGGCTTTATACTACTAAGTAGTGTTGGCAATTTTCTCCATGATATAGACTTGTCGACGATCGATGTTGCAAACATAGAGCTGAAGGAATCTGGTGATGGCATATAACTTTCCGTTGCTGAAAATTATGCTGGTAATTTGCAAATCAAAATCATCGAGGACCTTACACGATGTCCAGCTTTCATCTCCTGGACGGCAAAATGCTAGATTATCGTCATTGTAATTTACATCGTCCGACATAATTGCAGCAACCACACACTGACCAGCAGCTATGTTACTCATAGTGGGCTCCGATGATAAAATAGCTTTGATGGAACGTGGAACTCTATTCTTATATATAGCAGATTTGGACAGCGACCGGCTGTTGTTTGGCAATGAGATCTTATTTCCAGTGAAAGGGTTGAATAAATAGTTATTTGGCAATGAGATGTTATTTTCAGTGAGAGGCTGGAATAAATAGTTATCGAGGTTCTTGTCAGACCTAATCAGCCAACCATGAGAGGATCCAACCCACCAATTTTGGAGAACATCCTCTGGCATGGGGATTTGGTAGAATTTTTTGCTCTGGAGGCAATAGACGCCACTGGTTTCGCTTGTTCGACGCCTAGAATACATTAACCATGGAAGGGGATGCTGATAAGAAGATCTTGATAGCGTTGAATGCCTCCACGTAGTGCAAACCGATCCAAACCTGTAATAATCATCGAGACTCAAGCGTGATGCTATCAGATCCAAGATTTCAGGAATAAGTTGTGACCAATCTCTATGTTTGTTTTTTGCAGCCCTTTTCGTCATCTCACTCAGTCACTCACATTGAAGGCACCGGCTTTTCCCCTGACTAACATACTTGTATATATAAATATATGTAAGTACAAATCCGTGGAAGACGTAGAAATCTTTTCAGACAACTATTGGGAATTAAAAGACAAATCGGAAAAGGAAACCTTACAAATCTTTCCCCCTTTTTTTCACGTTTGAAGTTTGAATTTACTCTATAATAGCAATACCAATAGCAGTATAGCACGACAAATGAAATCGAGCACTCTCCTCCTCTCTTTTTTTTGAATTAATTGTTAAATATAATATCATGTCAATTTGGCATTATAATCTCATAAGGATCACGACTTTCGTATTATATTCCTAGCACAATCGGTTTTCCTATAACGTCTCAGCATCTCTTCCCAAGGTTATTATACTATCTACGTAGCCATGGCAGACAATTATCAATATTACACGTGAGTCCGTGACAATTTGTCAATTCAATGATAGTTGATTAAGCATGCAAATTTTAGGAAAATATATTTTAGTTTCCAGTGCTTCTTCTAAAAGGCTAAGGCTGTTGCAGAGAGGAGAGATTGCGTGCTCATGTAGAAGCAAATTGAGCTGTACATTCCCATTACTTTTAGAGCAATTGGAATGGCAACATTTGTTTGCCCATGGATCCTAGATTTTCCAAATTAATAGCCCATGGACTCAAATTTGGGCACAACAATAAGTTTTCAATGCCTCATTTTTTATGGGCCAAGCAGCATGGCATGGAATCATGTTTGCCCACATATTGTTTCATTTGGGGTTTATCTCAACTATCACACTCACAATTACATAAAAATTTATATTAGGTCTCACCTCTATTACACAAAAAAAAAAAAGTAAATTTCTATCATTATATCAATATATTTTGTTCGACCAACCACATTATCAAAATACCCAAACACATTAACAAAATACATTTTCCAATGCATTTTATTCCCCCAACAAAACCACATCGTTTAAATAGTTGCTCTAAAGTTGGCCAAACTTGAATGGACTTTCTTGGAATCATAATAACGTATTCCTCATGCATTATTGACTTGTGACAACAAAAATCAAACTTTTTAAGTAATTTCTTGCTTGCTTTACAAGCATTAACTATGAAATATTAAAACAAAATCATGCCTTTTCGTGGAAGTACAATAAGACATTGTAGTCTTTTCTTATCCTTTCCATATCAATTAAGATTTTTGAACTACAGACTGATATGACTACATTTCTCCCGAGTCCCAACGATGATTGGATCCAACTGATTCTGTAAACAAGGCCCAAATCAATGTCCAGCATCAATTGAATTGGGGGCCCATTACTGCATCCATTTCTGGTCCCGTTATACGATGAGTTCATAACTTGAGTAATTGACCCAATCCACCTTAAACATAACAAGGCCTGGCCCAAATAAATTTGAGGCCTAAATTTGAAAAACAAGAAATCCCCCATTCTTTTACGCTCACATGGGCCCGCTATACCATAACTTGAGTATTTGACCCAGTCCACCTTAACATAACAACGCCCAAAATCTATGATAAGAAGTGGCAAGTCTTGAACAAATTTCTAAGAGGGCATGATCCCAATTTTCATCCTTTGAGAAATCTACACATTAACATGCTATAATATTTATCCCATTTTCTATTTCTTACTAAAACAATTGCCATATATACTTAATTTTGTCTTCCTTCCAAGTTCAAAGCATTTTCAGACATAATTAGCAAGATCGGATTGGTCGGAGTTAACTATGGATGAATCCTCTCTGGTGGAGGTTCGTGTTCAATTTGATATCTTACAAATCTAGCAAATGAGTGGAAGAACTTATTCGTGTACTCATGATTTACTTGATTCAACGGGGTTGGGGTCCTGTCCTCATTTCAAAACAAGAATAGCATCCTTGTTCAAATCTTGGACATTAAATATTTTCAAAAAAACTCTAATTTTTTTGATAAATACGATGTTTGGAAGATTATGAATCAAAAATGTGTTTTTTTTTTCCAACATCACGAATCTAAAGATCGTATTTTTTTATTGGATCTAAAATCAAATTCATGAAGTAAAAAAATGACCGTTGGAAAGGTGTGTAACAAATCATTTCCTCTGCTTGTATCCAACAGGATCCTACATACTTCTCATTTATTATTTTTCAGGATTTTAAAATTATTCTTACAACCAAAAATTGGGAAAAAGTATTCTCCTTTGCAGGGAGGGTAACTCAACCTAAGGATACCAAAGAAAGATAAATATAAATTTTATACAATTAATTACAAAATAAAATATTGGATGGGTTTCTTGTGAAAATAAGAAAAAGAAAAATACTTGATATAAAACTTTTTTGTACAACAAAAATATCGATGGGTCGTGGGCCAAACAAACGAAATTGTGCTACCAAAGCAAAATTAAGCTGCACAAAATGATGGTTTTAACTTTCATTACAAAAAGAACAATGCTAGAGACCCTTAAAAGTACCCCAAATTTATGTGGCTTTAAAATATTGATTGATTATAAATAGATATATAGGGCCTACTTCACATCCAACACTCCACATTAAATGAGATCTTTTGAGATAACTTTTTAGGGGTCTCAAGCATTATCCTTACAAAAATTATATATATGGAAGAAAATGGCAACACAACCATCTAATTATTTTCTAATGCAACATAGCATACAATATTTTTACAAGGATAATGTTTGGGATCTCAAAATATTATCTTATTTTACCCTTAATCAATATGAAGAGTTAAATGTTAAGTGGGTCATACATGTGTTCTTATAATCAACTGCAATTCACATAAATTTAATTAGGAGTAAAATGAAGTCATATTTTGAGGGTAGGCAGGAGCTGAATGTCATCATCCTCCTAATTAACTTTAATTTAGGTATATAATAAATTAAATAAATTACCATTGTGTTTACGAATACAAGTGATACTTTAATTTGAAGAGATAACATAATTAAAGCCTAGGCAGGAGTTGAATGTCATCAAATCCTCCTCCTAATGAACTTTAATTTAGGTATCTAGTAAATTAATTTATCATTTGATTTTCGTTTAAATGAAGATATGACAATTAAAATCTAGGCAGGAGCTGAATGTCATCAAGTCCTCCTCCTAATTGACTTTAATTTGGGTATCTATTGTTTTTCGTTAAATTGAAAGATTTGCAACACTAAGCATGCAACCTAACATATAATTAAGCAATGCATTCTAAATAATTTATCAACTACTCCTACTCATGCATCTTTGATATTCTAAATTTACCAACCCTTAAACATGCATACTAATCACATTAAACATGCATAAAACTAAACTACTTACTTTTTCATTATTTTCCACTACCCTATTACATATTTATATTTACAAAGATATATACATGTCAAGGAAAATTTAAATACAAATATTATATATACCATACAAATATGGTTCATGAAGCCCGTATGTTGGTTAAATTCGGTCCAAACTCCAAATGCATACTCCGGTCCAAGTAAGGTCCAGCGCGGTCCACTTCCAAAAATCGACAAGAAAATGGAGATGTCAAAATTGGATACCCAAATATAACATCAAGGACTACTTTAAATCAGAACCACTTTAGAAAATTTATACATGTAAACATGATTTTTCATTTTCATATAAATACATGTTTTCATTCAGATCTGGAAATCCTATATGCCAAAATCATATTCCAACCTAACCAATCAATCGGAACAATTTTGGACAGTTCTTACCGAGAGAAACAACTCCTCGTCTCTTAATATTTCTAAACATCACTACCAAATATCAACACATAAAATACATGAAAGCCCAGCACAAATTCTAGCAAGAAGATGAGATCAAAAGCAGCCAAAATCCATTTATAATCAACTAGATCTCATTTCGAAAACTGAATACCATACAACTCAAAACATCAATCACCAATGACATCACCTATTGAGGTCTCGAAAAAGGAAATAAAACTATGAACCAGCAAACACAATGACAATTGAACACAATTTGAACAAGTTAAACACAATGAACTAGCAAACACAATATAAAAACACAAACTAGAAAAACCATAATATGAACACCTTAGCAAGAACACGAACCAACAAACACCAGCTAATCAATTTGAGTGCAGGGTATTATGAGGGACTTCAGAGAAATGGGACCATAGAGATGCCAGAATAGACTATCGGACATATAAACAACAAAACAAAAAAAAATAGAACTAGATTCAAGATGAATGTGATTAGATTCATTACCTCTTCTTCTTCTCGTTGATTCTGCTGTTGCTCTTTCTCCCGATTTCCTTTATCTGACCCTTCTCTCTCTCGGCTTTCTCCCCTAATTTCTTCTTGCTCTCTCTCAATTCCTCTGTTTTTTGCTATCTCTCCCCCTTTTCTTTCTTTTTTTTCCTAGCTTTTTTTGTGGTATGCCGTTGATTTTCTTCTCCTTTTTACACCAAAACTCTCCAAACCCTCTTTGTTTTTCTTCTCTCCTTTGTGCCGCCCCCCATTCACACCAAAAACCCCACATTTCTTTATACCATGTGACCACATAAAACCCTATTTTCTCTTTTTGCCAAAAAACCCTACAAACCCTATTTTTTCTCTCCTTAGAAACCCTAAGAAACTAACCTTTTTGTATTTTCCATTCGTTTTGCCAAATCCTAAAAGGTGCTACCTTTTTCCTTTTTAAGTTTTTATTTTTGAATTTTAAATTCTCTTAAAATTTTAGATATTTTCTAGGGTTTTTATTTATAGGTACTTATGGACTCATGGGTCAAGGTAATGACTTTTTATAGGCTTGTGGGTCCAAAAATGGGCTTTTGAATTTTTGTGGGCTTATGGGCTCAAGAACAAGCTTTTGCATTTTTTGTGTTTTTCTATTTTCTATTTTTTTGTATTTTTTTGGCCGGACGAAAACCGGTTACTACAAATGTTAAATAAATTCTCTTAAAGTGGAGAGATTGAATTGAATTCTCATGGAGCGGGTGAGATGTATGTTGCTAAATGGGAATGTTTCCATTAAGTTTTGGCTGCTATATATTATCTATTGTCCTGAATTACACGCAGAGCTAGCTCTAGATTTTTGCTAGGAGTTATTCTCTAACCATCCTCGACCAATTGCATGCAAAAGTCATGTGAATACAAAATTACTTGTCACTGTGACTAGGGATGTCAACGGGGCCGGGAGCTCTTAACCCATCCCTCGTTCGACAAACCCTTACACGTCCCTGCTAAAATACCCGTCGTGTCTTTGAATCTTCATCCCATCCCCGTACTTTGGTACGGAGAATCCGCACCCCTTTACCTGTCCCCGTCAAATGTAATTTTAAGAACTCCAATAGTTGTAAAAATCTCACCAACTATAATTGTGTAAACTCTAATAAGCGAGCAACCGAGTTGAATAAATGAAGTAGCTTGTTATTATTATGATAATGGAGAATATTCACTTTCAAAATGCTTTGATCCGAAATGAAGGAATGAAAGTATTATTATGATAATGGAGAATATTACTCTCTCGAAGATTTCATTGGAGCCAAACTGAAATATGGAGTCAAAAGAGAAAGAATCAAGATTGTTTCATTATTTGTTTCCATATAGGTGCAGCAGATTATCAAGATTTTGATGGTGTGATTGTCTCATAGGTGAATCAGAATTTCAAGTAAACTGTTTTCTGTGTTTGGCTAAGAGGATTGATCAAATTCTATTGAGTAAATAGACAGATACATAAACCCTCAATAAGAACATACAATAAAAATTGACTTGTATGGAAAACAGTATAGGAGTTTGCCGTTTAATATGGATTCGGTGTGATCCAAATAGATGGAAAGACACATGATGGAGCACGATTTTGTATGCAAGAAATACCATCCTTTGGAAACAGGTGTTTCTGACCCCATCCATCTAACCAAAACACGCCAATCGCAAGGTTTGGATTATCAACAGAGTTGTGTTCATCATCAATGTAATAGATGCAATTGCTTTCGAAACCAGACAAATCATGGAAGTCAGACAATTCAATTAATTGCGGTGGACCTCGAGCAACAAACAAGATGCGACCATGAATGTCTTCTACTCTTACCCAACTTTTGGGATCATTCCTTGTGTCCAGCTTAAATACTGAGAATGACTGTGTGCACCGACGCCAAGTTCCAAGATGCTTTAACATCACCCTAACAATCAATAGAAGTTCTCCCCGTGATTCCACCAAGTAAAATCGGTTATGGTATTCTTGTTCTTCCAACTTTATACTACTAAGTGGATGTGTTGCCAATTTCCTCCAAGAAATAGGCTTGTCCACGATGTCGAAAACATAGAGCCAAAGGAATCTGCTGATGGCATATAACTTTCCGTTACTGAAAGTTATATTGGCAATATTCAAATCAAAATCGTCCCCGACCAGATACGATGTCCAGCTTTGATCTCCTGGACGGCAAAACGCTAGGTGATTATCATTATCATCCCACACAATTGCAGCAACCACGCACCTACCAGCAGCTATGTTAGTCACAGTGGGCTCCGATGATAAAATAGCCTTGTTGATCCAATATGGAACTTTCTTCTTCGATGTAGGAAAGTTGAGCGACTGGTTTGGCAATGAGATCTTATTTCCAGTGAAAGGGTTTAATAGAGAGCTACCGTAGATGTTGTCAGACATAATCAGCCAACCATGAGATGTTCCAGCACACCTACCTTTCGGTAAGGGGATTTGGTAGAATCTTTTGTTCTGGAGGCAATAGAAGCCTCTGGTTTTGCTTGTTAGACTCATGGAATAAACTAACCATGGAAGGGGATGTCGATGAGCAGATCTTGATAGTGTTGCATGCCTCCATGCAGTGCAAACCGATTGAAACCTGTAATAATCATCAAGACTCAAGCTTGATGCTATCAAATGCAAGATTTCAGGGACAAGTTGTGACCAGTCTCTATGCTTGTTTTTTGCAGCCTTTTCCGTCATCTCAGTCAGATTGAAGGCACCGGCTTTTCCCCCAAAACAAACCTACCTTTATATAAAAAATTTGGAAACCCTAGCTACACATTCTAGGTAGGAAAATATATTTGAGTTTGGAAACCCTAGAAATTTTAGGAAATTAAAATGCAAATACATGAAAGAAATCTATTCAAATACGGAAAAGGACATGATAGAATTCAAGCTTGGCTACAGATATAAACCTTTTGGGCCATCACTGTTTCATTGGAAGGAGACCCTTCATGCAATCTCATTTACCTAATTAATGGAGCATCCTGGCCTGTTGATCGAATTGCAAAAAAGATACGAGCTTTAATTAATCCAGTTGACACCTCTAATGGTTTGCAGTATGGATAAATAAGCCGAGTGATCTAAGGTGGGTTTAAAGAGACTTTTAAAGAAATTGGATTGAGGATAAGTCCACTACCCATATTACATGGGCATAAAATGGACTTTTAAAGAAATTGGATTGAGGATAAGTCCACTACCCATATTACATGGGCATAAAATGGGCTTTTGAACATATGGATGGTGACCCATCTTAACCCAAAAACTATAGTTCATAAGTAGAGGAAATTCCAGGCACCAGCAGCTTTTCCCCCAAACGAAATCTACCTGTATATAAAATTACACACAAGTTTGGAAACCCTAGCTAATGCCTAATGGGGCTTTTCTCTCAAAGCCTGACATACTCACATTCCATGACCTTAACCAAAGCCCACTTCTTGGCCCGCCTTCCACAAATAATTTTAAGGCCCAAAGTTTAACGACAATGTGTTAGACGACACTCGCATAGGCCCATTACACACAGTACAGTAACCACTAACCAAAAACCCTGGTGATGCGTTAATGCAGTTTTGGGGCCGTACGATCGATAAACCTCGTGCGTAGTCGACAGCCTCTGATTAGACAAGAACCGGTCTAGTTCCTTTTGGCAAGTCCCGGGTTGGGTCCACATCCACCACCATACACATCACTACACGTGTCTCGTCAATCGTGATAAGAAAAATCCATACAGCCAACTAGCCAAGCCAACACCGGGCAGGATTTTCAAGGACAAAGCTGTTAAGATACAAACAAACGGGAGACATACCCTACTGTATCATCAACCGTGAAATGACCAAATAATCCTCAATATTGATCCCAATGAGTACACGTGTACGGCCAGTAGCATACATACAAAACCTCGGGGCGCGTATGCGGAGGATGATTGACGCGACTAAAGTACGATGAATGGTGAGAGACAGAGTAGTAGGCAGTACCCCGCGTAAAAGTCGAGGGGTGCTGCTGCTGCCTCTCTGCAATAAAGCAGAGAGTGAAGACTGAAGAGGGGCTTTACTCTGCTTTTCGATAATGACTCTCCCTTTACCCCCACTTTTTTCTCCAGCTGATCCCACGCGCGCTGGCCAAAAAACAGCTTTCGTCAGATACGATAAAAGATTAAGCGATGTTTAGCACGCGTTTTGTGGAGACTGGGGTAGGATTTTATCTGCACAGATTCTTCTTCGGGGGACAAAATAAGCAATTCGGAGAAATGTAGGGTCAAATTTTTTATTTGTTTCTTAGGCATGTAGGGTCAATTTGATTATTCAGTGAAAATGGCAACTTTAATATTTGGCATTTTTCATAACGTGGGGGTAACATGGTTTTTCTATTATACTCGCAGACAATAACATTGTGAATTTTAAGAGGAAAAAAAAACTATAATATTACCCCTTCCCTCTTCATCCATGGAACTTGAAGGATTTGATAATAGTTTTTTAAAAATATTTATAAAAAAAAATTGTCTTATGACACCTAAGATTGTCATACACCTTTTCATTTTTTAGGCTCGGCTGAGGAGTTGTTAGCATTTTTCCAATTGCCTTAATAAGTTGACTAATTATTAGCATCGGAATTAGTTTATCTTAAAACTCGCCTTTGCACCGCAAATTTTGAGTGCAATATCCATTAGGATCCCTGAACAATCTTAGAGATATCTTTTGATGTGTTATTAAATTCCTGGACAAACTGAGGGTCCATTAGGATTTATGAAATGATGAGGATTTGGAGCAGTCCATGTTATGTTGTTGTTGTTAGTGTCAATGGGATTGAGTATGCATTAATCAAGGCATTAACATCCACTTAGCCTAAAGTAAACCAAGCTTTGTGGGGAAGTATTATAGTACTTTGGGATTGCTACATGTAGATGCTGCACTGACAATTATGCAGCAAAGCTTCTCTTTTGAAGTGAGAGGAATCATAATTACACATTCCAAGTTGCTCATTTGTTCTTCCATTGTTAAAATATTATGATATGATTGGAAGTTGGAACCACATTATCCACTAAACCATGACTATGATTTACCATTAAAACATTGAGATAACTATGGAAGTCATTAGTTGTATGCAACTTACTTCCTTGTTAATCATTACCATAGTGAATTCACTTTTTTTAAAATTTGATGAGCAAGTGGTGTAAATAATAATAATTCACCCACCTTCCCGTAAAGATAGTCCTACTTTATTTATTTGTCTCTCCCAAATTATAATCTTGTTTCATTTTTTAAAATATAATTAGTTCATTAGTTTCCTAAAAGACCCCTATTTAATGTGATTTGTTATTACAGTATTAATTAGGGTCATCTAAGTATTAATTATGGGTGTTAATTAGTGGTGTATTAGGAAATGTGTGAGTAAAATTAAATGTCGTTACTATATTAATTAGATTTTATTAATCTGTGTGAAAAAAAGAAGTAGGACTAACTTTATGGGACGGAGGGAGTAATATCTCTTTGACTCCACGTTGAGTTTTGACCCAACTTACCTTACTGTTAGATGGGAAATTTTTATACTCGTAAGCTTGCCGATCCGAGTTTAGACCCATATAAATCGAATGTCTAAATGATAAACTTGTATGGTGTCATTATCGGTTATTAAAAAAAAGTTAATGATAATGACGAAAAATAAGCAAAATTGTTTGGGAAAAATTTAAAGTCTCAAAATTATACAATAAATGCTTTGGACTAACTATAGGAAAGATACCTTTATGAAGGGGTCCCCATGTTAGGATAATTTCGACAATGTGCAAGTACATTGGCTCAATATTTATCACTTTGAATCCAAATATGTATAACGTTTATGGTACTTTCTTTGCCATTTTCATATCAATTATTAATTGGCTCTCATATCTCGTATTCTCCAATAATTTTTAAAAATTTTATTTTAGTTTGCTTGAAATCACAATCATACCATAAAACAACCATGTACGAAAAACAAGACACTTGCTATAAACTTTGGTCAAACGGCATCATTATTAGGTTGGTTTAGATAAGATTCACACTAAATTTACCATGATTAGTTAAAAATAACATAATGACACCAAAATCTTTACCAAAACATAATCAATTACGTCGTGTTTGCCCTAGCGTGCATTTTGAGACTTGCCTTATCGCGCCTCCATTTGTTAGATATGGCTCCTCAAAAGGGATTTGGTCTTTTCTAAAAGAAGAGCAACTGCTCATTTTCTTCATTTTTTAGGTATAAAATATTTTTTAAAAAATATAAGATAATATATTACGCACCTACGTCTAACGGCGTAGAATCATTCGGATTTTTTCATAAATTTTCTTTACAAATTTTATTTTTTTATTCAATATAAAAATACAACATTAGAGTCAAAATTATTGATAATTGTTATTTTAAATAATAAATAAATAAAAATATTGATATAAAAAATAAGGAAAATAAGGAGTTAGTATTCTTTTAGAATATTAGCAGAAGAGCACTTTAAGTCTGTATCCCAATCCCTGAAAAGGATATTTTTAATCTTTAACTTTCTAGAAAACAAAAGACCTTTATTTTTATTCACTGTTTTTGCTCATTAAAAGCCAACTGACTCCAATCAAATTAAATTACCATAAAAATAAAAATTGACCAAGAAAAAACAAATCCTCTTTGTGGATGCAGGTGTATTGAATTGGGCAACATAATATGTTAACAAATATGTTAATGGGTTACCCAACAGGGTGTCTAACCAGCACAGCATTTTGACCCTCACGAATAGGAGATTGGTTGGATTTATAGAAAAATTTTCAGGGCACCCCACTTAGATTTGATAATCATGATTACTTTTTAATCCCAAAATTAATTAATGCTGAAAAAACTGAAGTTAATTTAGCTTTAAAAGTGTCTCTTAATTAATTGAGCCCCTATTTTGTCATAAACACTAGAGTGGGCTGTCTAAAAATTTTTTTAGGCCCATTAATTAATAATGACAAAAATCTTAGTGCGGTGGGTGGGTTGGCACTGACACAAAAGTCAAAGAGAGGCAAAAAGGCCAGGAGTATGTTTAGATAACCGACCACGCTCCTTTTGTTCGCGTTGTTACACGTACGACTACGATCAACGTATTGGTCTCTACGGGCTTAGTGTGAGAGTGGGATGAGTCGGATTTCTAATTCCAGATAAAAGCTTGGTTCGAGTCTATGACCGATTGGGCATTAAGTAGCAACCCGTTTTGGCCGGGCTATCGGGCTACTCCTTCAACCTATATAGCCTAAATAGCTACAATGTTTTGGGTTCTTTGCAATTGATGGCACTGGTAAAGACCTGCTCCTTTAGCCTTTTCAATACGGTGACACATTTTGTCCACATCTTATGTGGATTGACATTTATACCCCTCCAAGCCAAAATATGAGGACCCATATGTTGCAAGAACATGGTGTCTATTTGGCCTACAATGATCACTCTCATTCTCTTTGATTCAAAACCTACAAACCCTTTTGGGGTTTCTTGGATTAATTGGCCCCAACACACATATTTATGAGTTTTGCTTGCTAGTTATATGAGGCCTTTTCACCTATAGTTGTTAAATGTATATGAGCTATATAGCTTAAACACAACTATCAACACTCGTCTTCCTTGCAAATGCCACTTATAGGACCTTTCGGACACCAAGCTTTGAAGGTAAATTAATGTTGAAAGTGGAAAGTGAACATTATTAGAAACCAAAGAAGATTTTAGGCAATTGTTTTGTTTCGAGCAACTTGGAATTAAAAGTAGATATTTTATCATCAACTATGATCTATATAAATAGTGTTTACTGTTAAGAGATGTCTTTTTCTATAATTGAACTTGTTCTATTGGTTAGACAAAATGAGCAGCAATTGTCAATTTGTCATTTGCTTTTTGCCCGAGAAAACAATCAATATATAGCCCACAAGACCATTTAGTAAAGTGAAATTTTAGGCAGGCAACATCATGAAAGGACAAAAAAAACACAGCCACACAGGTATTGCGAAAGCATAAAACAACTAATAGTAAGTTTGAATCCAGGATAAATATGAATTCCAGGATACCATGACGTATATATTGACTAGATTTTCTGTATTGAACTCCGTAGACTTGTGAAGCCTAGAAATGATTATGGGAAGAGGATGATGGTCATTGATACAAACGTAAGCATGTTTTGTTTTTCATCAAGGTAGGCAGGAATGCAGGATTGAAGGAAGGGGGACATGGGGAGAATTGGGGAAGTAGAAGGGGACAGAATAGACATACACTCGGAATACAGGGGGCCGTACAATACTATTCTCTTTATGTCTCCATTTATCAGCTGAGATATTATTATATTGGGTGTGGCTGTTTAATTAACAATCGTCTCTCATAAAAGTAAAAGTCACTTCAAAAGCGTTCACTTCTCATCACTCTCTCTTTCTCTGCCACACATCATCCAGCAGTCGCAGGCATTGCAGCAGGGCGCTGCACCTTTGCTTCTCAGTTTTGGCAGATGAGAAAAAAAAAAAAAAAAAAAAAGAAGAGAAAGAAAGAGAATACTTGAAAACAACCCATCTGGTTTAGACGCAAATTAATACGTTTGACACCTTTGATTTGATATCTAAAACTAAAAGGCCCGTTAAGGACTTTATTGTCTTAAAAGTCTCGGTCTTTTTACTCTTCTGAGTGCTGGGTCTTGCTGCTTTCAAATAATGCCGAGCTTGCTTTCATATCAGTCTCCGTAATTCACAGCTATGAACTCGCACTACAAAACCCAAGTTTACATTTACAAACAACGACTTCAGTTTATCATTTAGTCAGGTTTTCTTGTGTTTTGCGATGATGGGTATGATTGATTTGAATACCACGGACGAGGAGGAAACGCCGTCGTCTGGGTCTACTTCGCCTTCTTCGTCCTCTGCTTCTCATTTAAGCGCTTCTGCTCTGGGTGCTATTGGTTTAAACGGTTCGGGTGCTGGTTCGGGTTCCGTGTGTTTGGAGCTATGGCATGCTTGTGCGGGTCCATTGATATCGTTGCCAAGGAGAGGGAGTGTTGTGGTGTACTTCCCTCAAGGCCATTTGGAGCAACTCTCTGAGTCTAGGGCCTCACCCTGTGATCTTCCTCCTCACATTTTCTGTCGTGTTCTTGATGTGCAGCTTCATGTATGTACTTATATCTACTGTTTGTTGTCTGTTCTCAATTTTATGGGTTAATGGGCACTTCTGGTTATGTTCTATTATGAATTTCTGGAGTGTTGTGGTGATTACATTGATGGGTTCTGAGAATTACTAGAGAAATCGAGGGGAAAATTGAAATTTGAATTGCTGTCCTTTTGTGTGCGGTTCGAGTAAAGGCAAGAGTCATTATACCTCCAATCCTTTGGGTTAATAAGAGTCATATGTAATTGAAATAATTGAATTCCTATTTGTGGTTTTTTCCGGTGCATACAGGCTGGGGAAGTTATAACGAGTTTGTAATTTTAAATTGGACGTAAAACGTGTGTTTTCTGTGGCAGGCAGAGGCCCCAACAGACGAGGTTTATGCGCAGGTCTCACTGGTACCTGAAAGTGAGGTAACTTCTTTTTCTGGGCTAATGTTTCACTGCTCTCTGATAGAATATGAGAACGAGGAAAGAAATGAGTTTTTTTGGTTCTTCAGTTTCTGTTGATCTGGGGTCTTATAATCCTGACCATATCACTCATCTTAGCATAGTTAATAGTATCTGAGTCTTCTTGTTATTCAATTTGAGATAACCAAAGTGCAATGCTCTATGTTTCCAATTTTTTTAGTTTCTCCTTTGAGGGAAGACAATGACTTTATTATTATTATTTTAACTTGGCATTTAATCCTACAATTGGAGTTGAGTTTCTTGGGATATTATGTTGTTAGCTTCAAACTATTTTCGTTTCTTCACTTTTGTGGTTGCTTTTTTGGGTGGTTTGCTATAAAATCCTAAGACAAGATGCATTTTCCTTGAATTTTTGCACATAGCATATTGAACAAAAGTTGCAAGAAGGGAAAGTTGAGCCAGAGGGTGAAGAGGAGGATATTGATATGACTATGAAATCAGCAACGCCTCATATGTTCTGCAAGACCCTCACTGCTTCTGATACTAGCACCCATGGAGGATTCTCTGTTCCCCGTCGAGCTGCTGAGGACTGCTTCCCTCCATTGGTAGGAATGGAACTTTTACCTCTCCATACTTGCTTAGAAAAACCTGTTCGAAAGTAGCATCTATCATTTTTTTTTATGCTCGTATCATTAAAAGTTGTGAAATACATATTTGCATGGTTTGCCAACTAAAGTGGACTGTTGCTGTAGGATTATACTCAACAAAGACCTTCACAAGAGCTAGTAGCAAAGGATCTGCTTGGCCTGGAATGGAGGTTCCGACATATCTACCGAGGTATGTGGTAGAATTACCTCTATGCTCTGTGGGTTAAGGCCCCATCCTTGATAGTCAAACAATATCTTACTAATTCGATAACTCTAATGAAAGCTATCCCCTTTTTGTATTCTCAATATGAAATTCCCCTCCCTCTTGGTTTGTCCAGGGCAACCACGGAGGCATTTGCTCACTACTGGATGGAGTGCTTTCGTAAACAAGAAGAAACTTGTTTCGGGAGATGCAATCCTCTTTCTCAGGTGTGAATATTAAAAACTAAAAATGAATTGTGATTAGTATTCTGCATTTGTTTACTAGATAACTATGGCAGGGGTGATGATGGAGAATTGAGACTGGGAATTCGAAGAGCCGCACAAATAAAATACAGTGCTTCTGTTCCAGCTCTCTGTAGCCAGCAGATGAATCACAGCAGTTTCATTGATGTGGTGAATGCAATCTCTAGGAGAAGTGTTTTCAACATCTGCTACAATCCAAGGTAATATCTCGTGCTTTCAGTTAATGATTTTCAAGAAGTAATATACACTATACAGATTCGGCATGTGAAATTGTTAAGCACGTTAAACTTGCGAGTAGACAATTTAAAGGGCTTAACAGGGTGAAGGGTGGATCCAAATTAGCTGTAATTGTGATTAAGTAGCTCAGACAAGAATGATTTATGTGGAATAATGATATTTGGAAAGCATGGAAAATATTTTATATGTTAGTTAATATTTCGTCATACCTTTTGTTTGTCAGATGAAAGTTTTTTTTGCCTAGAACCAAATAAGCCATTTATAATATGCTATGACTTCATCTGAGAAAGTATGTTTAAACATCAGATTGGTTTGCTATGTATGAGTTTCATGTCTAGTCTTTATTCTCCAGGGTCTCCACTTCTAATACCTAAATTATGTGATGGAACTCTTCAGTGTCATCTCCCCCAACAAACTTTAGGCACATCTTCTGTTGTCTCAGTAGTCAGAAGATCACCCTCTCTCAATAGTACTCAGATTTTGCCTTGCATTTGTACTCCTTCTCACCCTCTCTCAATGGAAATATCTCCGAAGCTCTAGTTTCTGATTTGTGGTTGTCATAATATAACACGATCAACTTCATGTCTCCTCTTCTCTTCAAAAGATTACTTGTTCATTATATTGTATCTTGGCTGTGAAAGAATCTTCACAAGAAAGAGCTATTATATTATGGTTTCTGATTGTAGCTTGTAAGAGGTTTGATAGAGCACAACCAGAGAAATAACCAGTAATGCTCAAGAACAAGAAGCAAGATGCACAGATATAGGATTAATAAGATAGATGTTTGTATTGATGAATACTGGAAAATGGAAATGGCAATAACAAGATAACCTAGCTTTTGAGGAGCTAGTACCTCCCTTTACAAAAGACAACCCAAAACCCAGTCTGCCTTATTCCTGCCATACTACCACTACTTAAAACCCTGCCAAAGTCTCAGTAACGTGCTTGCTCCAGTGAAAATACTCCACGTGCCAAGATCAAGACCCTCCACTTGTCTTCTCACGATCCTTCTTGCCTCTCCTCTTGTATTGCTTAATGGTCCTATCAAGGTTCCACGAGCAAAACTTTACCTCAATGTGGAACACTTGATAATTGCATATATGGGTCATAGACTCATAGTAGTTCCTTGCATATTGAAGTCATTCACACCTGATCACATGGTCATTTGTACCCCTATATGTGGACTTCCCTCAAGCTTGCAGTTGATGCTGTTCTATTGGTCTTTGCTAGCACCTAGGGTATTATTATGTCTTTGCTATTTGTATTTTCCAGATTCTCCACTTATTGAAAGACTGTTCTTTGAGTAACAATTTGGTTTACAAAGCAACATTCTTGGTTTCTACCTTTTGTAGTAGATAGTATTGATTCCTGTAACATTTTGCAGGGCCAACTCGTTGGATGTCATAGTACCCTTGCATAAATTCCTAAGGAGCCTTGATTATTCTTTTTCTGTTGGAACAAGGTTCAAGATGCGCCTTGTAACAGAAGATGCGGCTGAAAGAAGGTATGACTTGCTTTGGCTTGCAGCACTCGAACGTAAATTACACTTCCATTATTGATGAAAATCCATTTGGCAGATACACCGGAGTAATAGCTGGTATCGCTGACGCAGATCCTGTGAAATGGCCTAGGTCGAAATGGCGATGCCTTCTGGTATTTATTTTAATTGTTCGAATGCTGTTTGTACCTTAGAATGTACCTGGAAGAATTTAATCTTAGAAACAAGGTCTACGCCTTTTTACTTGTCCTTGATGTATACGTTTGGCTTGCTTATGCAATACTCCAATAAAATCATCTACTCAATCTCACCCACTGGACTTTCTGAAGATTGTTTAAAGTGTTTATTCCCTTGCCTGATGTTGTAACTGTTCCGAGAATTTTGGGTTGATACACGGGGAGGGATGGGTCCATGGCACAACCCGTGCCTAAAATTTTTGACTAAGTTTCTTATTTTTGATAAGAAGACACTGTCCTTGTTGATAGTAGTGTCGACAAGGTTTAGGCGTCTTTTCCCACTATCAGATGAATGGGTCCATGCCACAACCCGCTCCTAAAATTTTTGACTAAGTTTCTTATTTTTGATAAGAAGACACTGTCCTTGTTGATAGTGGTGTCGACAAGGTTTAGGCGTCCTTTCACCTTGAATATTGATAGTGGTTTCCAGTGAACAACTTCTCATAATATTCCAGGTCATCAAGCTTCACTTTTAGTTTTCAGATCATCAAGCTTAATGTCATCTATTTGGCTTGCTCGAGAATTTATTTGTTCATTTGGATACTTACGTCTTTCTTATGGCCAATTTTATCTGTTCTGCAACATCGTGAACATGTTGCATCTAATATATGTGTGAATTAATGATCTATATCTGTATTGTTTTCTTTGTTCTAATAATTCTTTTTTTACAGGTTAGGTGGGATGATGGCGAGGTCAATAGGCTCAATAGGGTGTCTCCATGGGAGATCGAACCATCTGGTTCTGTTTCCAGTTCCAGTAGCTTGATGATGCCTGGTTTAAAGAGGACCAGGACTGTATTGCCTTCAGAAAAACCAAAATTTGTTGCTCCTGGTAGGTTTTGCAATACCAAGAAACAATTTCAAGTTTTCAACATGATTAGTTTTCTGTTCCGCTCCTTGCTACATTATTATTGACTGGCCTTTATGTTCTTATGGTAGATGGAATTGGGGCATCAGATGTTGGAGAACCTTCAAGGTTCTGGAAGGTCTTGCAAGGTCAAGAAATTTTGGGTTTTAATCCTGTTCCCAATGGTGTTGATTTTCACAGTCTGCATCAATCTGAAATAAGGAGGTGCTTTCCTGGTACACACAGTTCTGGGACTGTTGCAATAGGAAATGGTTATGGAGATCCACTTGTGAGCTCCGATATTCCCAACAGAAGCGTAGGTTTTGATGAATCTTTCCAATTCCGTAAGGTCTTGCAAGGTCAAGAAATATTGCCAAGCCCATCATATGAACGAGCCCCAGATGTTAATGTGGCTCGTGAATTTGGCAGCATTGGGATCTCCTCTGGTGTTCAAGTGCCGAGATGGATAAAAGAACGTTCTGCCCATATCCATGGATTTGATTCTCATATGTGCCTCCCCGCACCACCCACACAAGTGTCATCACCATCTTCAGTGTTAATGTTCCAGCAAGCAAGCCATCGTGCTTTGAACTTCAATCAACCATATGGTTTCAATGAGCAGCAGGATCAGCGAGTTGGCAATCGAAGTTTGGTTTATATTCCCGAAACATGCAGAGAAAAGCCAATCTCATTTTCATCAAGTGAGCGTAGTTTCAGAGGTAACCATCAGGGGAGCACAAATCATCTTGGTCTATCCAATGAACGTATGCAGCATGGTGATGCAGGACCTCTTGTAGGTCAATCGGCATATAGAAGTAATTCAGATTTGGTGTCATCATGCAAAAGCAGCTGTAGACTCTTTGGTTTCTCATTGACCGAGGACCGACATGCTGCCAATTTACAAGAAACTGAAAATTCATTGACAACTCCACTGACTACTGGATCTTCTTGTGTCCCTGGTGTGAGAGACTGGTTCCACACTAAGCCTCCAGCAATGACCAAGGCAGCTGGAAGCGACTGTACCAATGTAAGTAATCTCCCCATGCCATGCAAACTATACTTCTCCATGTTATGCTTTTGTGTACTGTTTTTTAGATTCCAAGTGCAGGTTCACAAACAAGAGTGTCTTGTAGCGTTTAGACGATTTTCAGCTTTTGTTGATCTTGTTGGCTGCAACGTTGTGAGGTTTAGTTGTTCTCACATCGATTTTTCAGATAGTCTTGACATAGAAGTCATTGCTTTTGCAGGTAATTCTGCAACACAGACTTGAAGCTTATAACATCTATTAGTTAAATAATGGTGGCCTCCAAGGTTGTGGAAGAGAGGATGCCAGCCTTTAGTTTGTCTGAATTGTATGCCATTTGTTTTCGTTTTGTTAGGAGAAAGTGTAATTCATCTCCTGAAGTAACTTTGACAGTATCCGACTCCTTAGCTATGAAAAGAACCGTCTGTTTACAGCTGGTTAAGTTCCTGCTGTAATCTTTCTTCATTATTTATTGGAATGTAAAACATTTGTGGGGTTACCCTGCAAATTGAAAACAGAATGATTGCATGGTACTCTTGTTTATCTACAAGAAACATTGTTGAGTTTCAGATCTTGATTCACATTATCATTTTGGATCATACCCTTCTTCTGTGATTTTTGCCCTATACAGTTATTGGGTGTCTTATTTTTCTTCAATACAGGAATGTTTTGGGAACAAATTCTGGGATTTGCAAGTAGTAAGGATGCAAAGATTTTCAATTTTCAATTTTCAACTGCTAGTTTACCTAGGATGCTAATTTCTACAACAGTGACCTATCAATACAATGAGTAATTAATGGTCCTCTAACAGGATTTCTAGCGATTCCATTTCTTGCAAGGGTCTTAATTGAATGCATTTGGAATGATTAATGTCCACACTGCTGTTCCAGAAGGCAAAGCAGAGAGAATTTGGTGTTATCATGTAACTTCCTCGTCGGTTCCTGATGACTCTTAATCGAGATGAAAAAAGACTATCAAAAACATACAAACGTCAGAGTCAATTTGTTGAGCCTATATATTAATATATATAGATTTGATTAATCAATTCCAAATCCTGCATACGAGGTTTTGGGTGTTTTGAATAACCGCATGTTTAACGGTTCAAGTTTAAATCTATAACGAATGTTCAAAAGACGAACTAATACGATATTGTTAAAAAAAAGAGTGTTTCCAGTAGTCAAAAGTCGATGTAATATATTGATAGAACGCATGGACCTTATATTATTATTTTTACTATAATGTATATAAATATAATTATCATTCATCAAATCATAAAAAATGGCATAAACATGCTGATATAACCGTACACTTGGCACCTGCACTGTGCAGTCCGTCAATTCCCCGTGTGAAAGCTTTTTTAATTTTAACGATGAAACTTCTTCACTTACACACTGTGCTAACGCGGCGGGAGCTGGTTTAATTAATTGCTTTTGCCTCTTAAATCTACAGCTACGGTAGGGTATCTGCAGTTCTGCACTCACTATTAGCCTCAACCACCACGCGTATTATCAAATTGAGGGGAAAAAAATCACAGTGTCACCTCTCTCTCTCTCTCTGGTTATGTCATTTTTTTATTCTAATTGTACAATGATCGAAGTCATACCTGGCTCATCAATTTCACTACCAACCATTCGTCCTACGAAATCAAGGACCTGGGCCCCCAACGAATCACAAGAAAGTCAAGTGACCCCACCGCATTCATATATAATGATCCCCACCTTTCTGTTTATATGCTCCTGTGAACGTATAAGCAAACTCAGGTAACATAACCGAGAAGAGAGAGACAGAGAGGATGGCAGATGAGGAGGGAGTTTCACTGGAAGAAACTCCAACATGGGCTGTGGCAACTGTTTGTTTTGTGTTGATACTAATTTCCATTCTTATTGAGCATTTGCTTCATCTTCTAGGCAAGGTGTGTGTATATTTCTGTGCATTATTTTATATATGTATCTTTCTCGTGGTCATATATGATTGATTTTAACCCATAACCCATTTGTTTTTTTTCATGTTTTCAATAGCACTTCCAAAAGAAAAGGAGGAAATCACTCATTCAGGCTCTTGACAAGATCAAATCAGGTAAGTTTCATGTATAGAACAGAACTTCATTGCATTTCTTTCCTGAGAAAAAGCGTAAATTGTGACGCAAATTATGTTCTGTTTGTTATTGCAGAGTTGATGCTGTTGGGTTTCATTTCGTTGTTGTTAACTGTAGGCGAAAAGCACATTGCAAACATCTGTATTCCAAAGAGTGCAGCCAAAACCTTTCTTCCTTGCGAAAGCTTGTCCTCCAGTGATACTGAGGAGAGTACCAGATGTCAACAGCAGGTACAATATATTGATTAGGACGCGTGATTAAATGCTGGTATTGTGTATGTATTCACGACTAACTAGATTTATGTTGTTTTGCCTGGATTTGTGCAGGGAAAGGTTTCTTTGTTGTCTAGAGAAGGAGTGAGGCAACTCCAGTACCTCATCTTTGTGTTGGCTTCCTTCCATTGTTTGTCATGCATTCTTACATTCAGCTTAGGAATGGCTAAGGTACTTCTTTTATTATTATTGTTATTTCATCCTGATTGCCTTTTAGGACCTTCAGACAATGTATGTTTCAAATATTCAATGTTCTTTTGGTGTGTTGTTGGTATATTTTCTGCTGTTCTGTTTTTCAGTGTGTAATAATGGACAAAATCAAATGCTTTTGACAACTTGAACGTGTTCTCACTCTTAAGAGACTTTTCAATGGGGAAATTGGACTTGTTAAGCTTTTGACAATTATTGGGTTTTGTTCTTTTGTGAAATATAATGTTGATTTTGTGATACTTTTTTGGGGCAGATGAGGAGGTGGGAGTCCTGGGAGGCAGAGACAAGAACATTTGAATATCAATTTTCAAATGGTAAGCTTAAGAAGGCTAAGAACCTGATTTGTTTACGTAATTTTAAATCTCTAGGGACCTTCCAATGTGGAATTCAATAATGAAACAGTGCAAGACGGCCGCCCATGGAAGCTTTTTGATATTCCAGTAACATCTGGCCCTACCCCTTCATCTAGATCCAATTATCAATGGCAGCAATGACGCACTTCAATAATTTGTATTAGCTCAAGGAGGCTAAGAATCTGATTTGGTTACGTAATTTTAAGTATCTAGCGACCTTCCAATGTGGAATTCAATAATACAACAGTGAAACACAGCCGCCTATAGATCTAAGTATTATTGGCTGCAATGATGCACTTCATTAGTTCATATATTAATGATTGTGACCCTTTAACTTCTTGCCAACAGAAAAGTATACATGGAAAGAATTTCCAAGATTCATCCAAGATTATTTTTCTAATTTAATTCCATGCAAAAAGTATTTATTGTTCATATTGTATTACATTTTTTTTTTGAATTTAATTTAATTAATAAAATATGTAGATCCAAGAAGGTTCCAGCTGACCCATCAAACAACATTTGGAAGACGACATCTAAGATTTTGGACTGAGCAGCCATTTCTTCGTTGGCCGGTTAGTTCAACTTGGATCTTATTACCACACTAGATCATTTCATATAATCATATCTAGATAGTAGATAGCTCATTAATTGATGCAGTGTCTTTGGTTGCCATATTTTACAGGCATGTTTTCTCCGACAATTTTTCAATTCAGCGTCCAAAGTGGACTATTTAACTCTTAGACATGGATTCATCATGGTAGGTATAGTTGAATTAATGGACGGTATTTTAAGGATAAGGAGTGCTTAACTCTCATTTGTTGCCTTCTTTACTGCTGCTTCAGGCACATTTTGAAGAAGGAATCAACTTTGACTTCCAAAAATTTATCGAAAGAGCTTTAGAAAAAGATTTTGGAGTGGTGGTGGGAATAAGGTAAGTGTACTATTGACAGCAAGCAGCACATAGTGGTGTAGAAGCTTATCATTTACATTTCCGCCTATTAATTAATCAACCTAATTAGTACTGATTAGAGAATTATTCTCCTTGGCTATCTCAGCTTCTGGATTTGGCTCTTCTCCATGTTTTTCATCTTCTTTAATGCTGAAGGTAATACTACTTAATTACAATTATATTCTCATATTACATAAACTTAGATTATATATCCGGCTTGATCAGTGATCCTGATTTATCTCATTTGTTCATTTCTTCAGTCTTCAACAATTACTTGTGGCTTCCGTTTATTCCACTAGTGGTAAGCAAGTGAACTTCTAAGTACCACCCCTTCTATATGAGAAGTGAACTAATGAGTACCTACTCAATCGACAAATTGAAAGAAGACTGATGAGTGAAAAATATGGATTGGTTTATTGTTAGATGTTATTGCTGGTGGGAACAAAACTACAAAGCATCATAACCAAGATGTTCCTGGATAGCCACGACAAATCTCCTGTTGTTAGAGGAACATTTCTTGTCAGGCCCAGTGACCATTTATTCTGGTTTGGCTGGCCTAAACTGCTTCTCCACCTTATCCACTTCATATTGTTCCAGGTGATTCCTCCGTTTTTTTTAATATAACACCAATATATTTTAGAGGCTAAGAATAAAATAACAAGCTCTTTACGTTTGTTATATTTGAATTGAATAACTGATTCCAATGAGTTACTATTTACTACTATTCTGGATTTTGCAGAACTCATTCCAACTGGCGTTCTTTGCATGGACTTGGGTAAGCACTATTTGTACAAGTCGATGATTTAAATAAGAATTACTTTCGTTTGACTTAATTGGTATGCGAAGAAGGTCCAGAAAAATCCCGGCTGACCACTTTCATTTCTTTCACTGCACAGTACAAGTTCGGTTTTAGGTCATGCTTCCACAAAAAGACTGAGGATATTGTCATAAGACTTGTCATGGGGTTTTTAGTGCAAGTTCTGTGTGGCTATGTGACACTTCCTCTGTATGCTTTGGTAACCCAGGTAGGATAATTTACATTTTGATCGCTACTAGCGTAAATAATGACTCGTTCACGTATGAAAAACAGAGTAAAAAAAGAGAGGAAGTGCATACTAGAGTATGCCTTAATTAATTGTTTCTTTATTTTTTGACATTTCAGATGGGTACGTCAATGAACAAAGCTGTCTTCACAGAGAATGTGACGAAAGGCCTCAAGAGATGGCGCGTCAAGGCAAGGAAAAACCTAGCACACAAGAACAACTACTCACCATCACGCCTCTCCCTCGATGCTTCACTTTCCCTGGACACTTCAACTTCTTTTAGCATTGATGCATCACCTTCTTTCAGTCTTGATGCTTCATATTCTGTGAAATTTGATAGGCCAATGGAAGATGAAGCTGTTGTAGCTATTGACATCGCAGAACAAGATCGAAGTCATGAGGGAACAGCAGATGAGCATGAAAAGGTGAATTCATTCGATGGATTCGATACCAACAAAATGACGTAAAATTTCTTTGTTGATAATAGATTGAGATGCCCACATTGTTTTTGTTATTATTTAATGTGAGCTGATTGATTTTATGTATAGCTGGTACAATATTAGTTAATAGTTACTTTATTTATTTTGTATATATGAATTCCATAGATTATGTAGAAGAAATTTTGGATCTTAATGGGCCTTAGCTGAGGCTTTATACACCTGTCAAAATGGGCCATGTCAATCTCACACCGACTGGCAGCGGTTTTTTTTAGATTCTGTAGATAAAAATTGTTTGTAGTTAGAATCGAACCTTGGATAGCGAATTTTGTTGTTGGAATCGAACTTTTGACAATGGGTTATTACCATGTATTTGACTATTTGGTGCTATTTTACTTCAGTTTTTCCAAGTATTGAAAGTGTGAATTCGTCTTTAATGCAGAGTTGAGTGGTTAATTTCTTGATTCCTGGTTATGTTCTCTTTCATTAATGAATACGGATCTGTTGTATTTTTATTACAGCAGGTCCGTTGTAATACAATTTTAAGTTAGCAAAAAATTTTATTTTTATTTTTATTTTTAAAAATAATAAATGTGTAGTATTATTCTTAACGAATCCAACGGTATATTTTTTATTTGAAACAAAAATCATATTAAACGTGAAAAATGCATGACAATTTTAGACCTTCGAATATAAACACAAAACATTCGATGTCTCGATCGCAATGAATTTTATTTTTGTTTAGAACAAAAAAATATGTCGTTGGACTCATTAGACCGAATACTACAAATTTACTATTTTAAAAATTTTTAAAAAATCTTTATGCTCCAAAATAGCTACAACAGAGTCTGTTGTAATTTTTACTACAACAGATCCCCGGCACCCTAGCTTTGTGCATTAATTCAGATGAAATTTGTTTTGTTTAAGACGACAGCACTTGGATGCGTTTTTCTTTCTGATTTTTATATTGTTTGAGTGATTGATTATTGAGGAAATTTCCTTATGACCATGTTAATAAGTCTCACTAAGGAGTGATGGAGGAATGAATCGGAAGTTACCACGTGTGTACTTCGGGACGTTAAAATTGAAGATTTGCTCTGATTTCTTCTCCAACTTTGTTATGAAATTTCTCTCCATGTACATCATTCTTGTTCATCACTTTTAGTATCAAAAAGTCAAAAACAACCATTAATTGCCTCTTTAGTTCATTGAGAGGGTTTTGTTGTATTTTCATGTTATTCGTGATTGTATAAGTCGACTTATACACAAGACTTAGAACCATGGGAATTTGAGACATAATATGAGAGGGATCATCAGAAGTGGGCATAAGATTTTATGTTAGGATAGACAAACTAAGTAGAGAATCGGGGCAGTGCTTTCAAAATTTTTTTGAATTAGCTATTAATTATACATTCAAAATTACAAAAAATAACATTAAAAATCAAATTTTTATAATATAGAATAAGTAATAATTGTTACATTTCTTCTTGTTTCAATCATTTGAACATGATTTTTTGCAACACGAATCTAAATTGAAAATTCAAGGTGGCCTTTTATGTAATTTACTATATACATAAGGTTATTTAAATTTTTTTAAAGAGGTCAGTTGACCCTCCTCACTTGTTAGAGGCTTCGCCTCTGAGGGCAAATGCAATGGTGAAGTGGTATTGGGCCAACAAAGATGTTGTCTTTTGCTGATGTGGCTGTATTGTAAAATGTGTTTTGCTTATGTGGCTGTATTGGGATAAGTGTTTTGCTGATGTGGACGTATTGATATTTGATGTTTTGGTGTAGTTTTGTTGTGGATAATATAGAGGAATGGAATGTTGTTGGGTTGGGTGGAAAGATAAAGTGTGTGGGAAGAAAAAGTGTATAGAAATTTGTGTTTTGCTGATGTGGCTGTATTAGAATACGTGTTTGATTTGACTTTTTGTGTAATAGAGGTGGGACCGGGCCAACAAAAATGTTGGCCCAGCAACCTAAATTCCATTGCATTTGCCCTGACTATAGCATAGGGGAATTGCCTCTCTTAATTGCTCAAATAGAGGCAAATATGTAATTCAAGGGTACAATCTAAAAGTTACTGTCTTTTTAAATATTATGTCGGTAAAATTTACGTAGATACGTGAGTCTTATACATGAAAGTTGTTTACCTTTTTTATATTAGATGAAACTTCTTAAATGAAGGATTAATCATTGTTACGAGACGATAATCAATCCCATGACTATGAATAGCCGGGCCATCATTATGCATCTCGTAAGCCTGAACACAAAAGGGGAAGAAATTACAACTTTAGGCTAGTCTTTGTTATTTGCGGCCATCTCTGACTTTTATGGTAATTAAATAATTTACGTGATCAATGATGATTTGCTTCAATTTTAATAATTGATTGATTGTATTGTTAATTAAGATTAATTAAGATATGAAGGCTTCCATATTCAATTTTGTAGACTCAAAAATCTACAATCAATTTGTAAATCGAACGAGACCTTTGACAATCTATGAAATCATACTAGAGGTCGACTGTGAAGCTTGGAGACTAATATTGTGAAGCTTGGACTGTGAAGCTTGGAGACTAATATTGTGAAGCTTGGACACTGATATGGTTCCAAGTGGCGAAACTCTGACGGTTAAGTCAATAGACGTTGGAGGGAATATGTAGAGAGAGAAATAAAAGGTTTTTAGAGAGAGAGGGAGAGATAGATACCAAGTAGTTATGAGAGTTAATGAGGGGAACCTCCTATATTTATATTGTATTGGGTCACGTGACCGACAAGTGTTGACCGAACTTATGGGGCTTGGGCTTTAATTGGGCCTAAGGACTTTTAAAGGAACTTCATTGGCAGCATAGGCTTTGAGCCTTTGTAGAGTAGATGGACCTCTATGACCTGTTGGCATTGGCTCTTATGTGGGTCTACATGCACACCGAAACTCTCATGGGTTTTGTAGGTAGACTGTCTAGACTCTTTTGGGCTGGGCTCAAGACTCTCATGGGTCTTTGCGAGCTTGACTAAGACTCTCGTGAGTCTAATTGTCAATTTGCTTGGGTCATGGACTTGGTCGATCGATTGGGGCATTCCTAAGACTTGTGATGGAGATTATGATGTCGATGATTGTTGACCTATACAAGTTCAAAGTAGATTAGCCGACCACCTTCTCCAATTTCAAAGTAAACCCCAACTTGGAATCATCCTCCTCATTCCCATTACGTTTAAGATTCTCTTCTTTTATTCTTCCGAATCTTCCTGGTTAAATGTCAAAGTAAACTCTGCCCTTTCCGTTATGCTTTTTTAATTTTTCTTAAAAATAAAACAAAATTAGCGAAAGGCAGACGCAGAAATATACTCCAAAAATACATTTGCATATTTTTCTCCGTTGCTGAGGTCATCCAACGTCAGCAGAGGATGGACCCATCACACCACATGCTTCCCACGTTCCCTATAGCGACAGGTTCGGCATTTGATGCGTCATGCCACACGGACCAAATTCTTCCACGTGGCCAACGTGATGCAAATCGTACGAGAAGTGACGTCACTATAATTGTTGCTGCTGACCTGTACTCGTTTCACCGTCCGCAAGGCGCAAACGCCTTTTTTTCTGTCCCCCCAAATTTGGAGCATTGCGGTTTTTGAGGATTTACAAAATTTATTTTACGGTTCTACCGAAATTGATAATTAATTACAAAGTATAATTACTTGGAAATTGAATTAGGCATTGACACTTGTTTTAGTAAAATTAACCGGCCGATTCTCTAAAAGAGCATCTCTCCTCTACACTAATTTTTTTTATGAAATGAGCTTTTTCAATGCAAACGGTGTGGGATAAATATGGATTTGCCAGACAAGTTCCTGAAATTTAATAAGGAATCTTTGTTTTGTAAGGAAATTAATAAGAAACATAGTTTGACATGTAAGACACCAAGACACATAAAGTCAATCAAGGTCCATTAGGTTGATAAACCAAAGTCTTGATTTCTCCAAAACCTCTATTAAATTTGTCTCTTCTCCACGAAAACGACCTTTAATCTCCTGTGGTTAAGATTGCGTACACCTTGGCTATATATATCTTCTTACACAAACCAATTTTGTTGAACAAGTCGTGTTCACTGGCTCAGTGGGACGTAGCTACTGGGCTTTGGAATCCGTCCACGAAAACGGTGACGTATTAACACATCACCTACAGTTACTGTGACGCACAACAATACGTAACTGCCGTTGACGTTAGAGTCTCCGCACTTCCCCCTTCATAAATCTCTCCCCCCCCCCCACTCTCTCTCTCTCTTCATCGCATCCTCGAACAACGCGCACTCCCTCTCTCTCTATCTGTTGGATTTAGCATCCATGCAAGAAACAATCAGTTACCGGACCTCCATCTCATCCGCCGTGCAACTGAACGGATCTGGAATCGAAAAACCGGTATTGGAGAATGCGATTATAGTGTTTGCGAGGCAGGGATGCTGCATGTGCCACGTAATCAAGCGGTTGTTGCTGAGTCACGGAGTCAATCCTCCGGTTTTTGAGGTAGAGGAGAAGGAAGAAGCTGACGTGGTGGATCAATTGTTGAAGATGAATAATGGCGCGACTGGTGGGGACAAAGGAGGAGGAGTTGTGTTGGAGAATCTTCCGGCGGTTGTAGTGGGTGGGAAGTTGTTTGGTGGACTAGAAAGAGTCATGGGTGCTCATATTACTGGTGAATTAGTGCCAATCTTGAAGGATGCTGGTGCTCTCTGGCTATGATTGACTGGTTTTTATTAAAAACAAATAATCCATAAATTTGCTCTGTTTTCTGTGTAAATGTTCAATACTTTCAATAATGTTGAGAGGGATTGATGTGAATTTTGAATTTGCTTTACACTTGTTTTGTCTGTTCGGATTTCAAAAGTGGAGGATTTCAATTGTAGCTTAGATGATCATACACCATTTTCCTTCTTCTTGTTCAGATTTCTCAAGATATGGCAGAGAATCTCAAAGAGCCAAACACAGAGTATGAGGAAACCAAAAGGGGAACGGAACAATTATCACCTAATTGATGAACCCATAATTGTTGATGTGAAAATCAATAGCATCTCAAATGGTTGGGAGTGATTTCATCAAGATATCTGCATAAATCACATCATATATTCATCATTATTTTAGCTAAAAAATGCTATGGGAGTTGGGTCTTACAGTGAGATTGGCCTTATCAAAATTGCCACTGAGAATCCCATGATGCGCATAAGTTTATCCATTTTGTGGGCTTGGGGAAATTAGTCAAATCATAAGTCTCTTGTCTTTTAATGAACTTCCAAAAACCCCATTATCTGTCTCCCTTGATTTTTATGCTACACATGTAGAAACGATAACCAGACAATCAGTGATTGGACATTTTAGAGAGACGATTGTTTGTTTGTAGAACATACACGTGTTGGTGTATATGTATCCTCTGTTAAAGTGTTAATCTGATGATGTACTAGCGTCTGGCCCGCGCTCCGCTGCGGGAGCTTTTTGGTAGTTTTAATGGGATGTTTTTCTTTTGGGCCTTGCAGTCGGAGTTGGTTTTCACAAATGTCTCTGCTCAACTTACAGGTAGTGAAAGGATATTTTGTTGCATTAAATGTATTTTCAAGTACCTTTGTTTAAGCTCCACCCCTGCCTCAGATTCAACTTTATCACAGATGACAAATAAATTGAAAACAATTGCAATCCACAATATTTTTCTGGAATCAAAATACATGAAAAATGATAGATTCCTCCCATATTGTAGTTGGTGGGTTATGTTGTTGAATAACCGTGAACGAAGGAACAAAGTTGTGGCATCCGGGAATTTAAATTTTCAAATACAGGTAAAGTAGTTGAAACCCACAAGAGAATAGTCTCTTGTTCCTCAGAGCATGAGAAGCACCAGATAACAGGACATCCATACTTGATTGCATGTTAGTCTGCCTTTGCATACACACATATGGGGTGGCATAAGATAAGAATCCTCAATAATAACCGCATCAACTTTTTTGCTCATATCCAAGAAAGTCACTTGTGCAACTTGTTTGCTCTCAGCCAAGAAAGTCATTGTCAGGAGCCAGAGTGTACTGCAAATTCTACTGCTTTAAGACCTTCCACATTCATGTGCTGATCAGATCAGATTATGGAAACTAATTCAAAGATGATGTGAATTCTCACCCGGATTAATTCATGTGCAAACAAAGATAAAATATCAACAGTGCAGCCCATTAACATAACCATAACTATAATCAAGTATCATACATTGAAATTTGTTTGTTTTGAAATGTATTAACAAGGGATAACGGTTTTCTGTTTGGTAATTTAAGGCTTTATATTGGAACTTTTAGCAGGCATAATTTGCTTTTACCTCCTATAAAGAATGGTCATCCAAAGAGTTGATAGTTGATACATAGTTGGTAATATGAACTCTTATGATAATCGACAGGCCAGACGCGCCAAGATACAATGCTTCACCAGGATTAAGCTTCACATGCTTGAAAAAGGCGGCTGATACGACACCAATATCAGTAGGACATTGGTTTTCTAACTTCAGTACCAACTGTTTGTTATCAGTTAATTGCCCTAACTGAAGGGAGGAAAAATGGGAAATCCACTAGGACCACTACATTCTAATCAACCTGCATTCTAACAGAAAATAGTCATGGCAGTTGGATCTTGAGGTCTGGCAAAAAACAAAACTTTTACCTCAACAGATGAGCCCTCAATTACTGCAGGTGTACTTAAGAATTTTCAGTCATGATTTCTGCTCCAGATCATCCATGGTGGCAAAGGACTAAAGTGAGTTAAATATAACTCTGCAGCAGTAACCATTTCCAAATTTTAAGAGCTAATCCAACTCAAGAGCCAGAAAGTTCAAAATAAAACAAAGTAAAGAGAAGGCTACAATGATGCCACCAAGATATTTGATTTCACACCTTTCAGAACACCACTAAGAACAAAGCCAGCATTTTCAAGATCTCACTCATAATGTTTGGGGGAAAGGACATACAAAAAGCAGTTATGAAAAAAATCCAGAAAACAGGTCAGAAGGCACTTGAAGCTATTAATCAATTTTCTCATGTATGGGCATACCAACCATTTTTCCCTTCCCTAAAGAATAACCTAATGCAGAAATCACCACATGCTTTAAAATCAAAAGCTTGAAGCTATAAAATTGCACCTTAAGAAACCCACAGAGTGAGCAACTACCTTAGAAGATGATTCCAAAGCCTCTCAATGCAAATGGTTTCCCATATCTTCACCTTTGGAAAGATCGTTTTAGTATACTTGTATTCCCACCTGAAAAAGTCCCCAGAAGAAGAAGAATTAAATTTTCAATGTTGAATCCATTGGAAAAGAAAGCCACGGAAAGAATTTGTTCACCAAAGAAAATAAATCAGAAAAAAATAATGGAAGGGTCCATTTTATGTGTCCCTCAAAGTTGCAGATCATAAAGACAGAAAAAAAAATCAAACAGTGAAACAGGGATCCCCTATAGTTTCTGACATGTACATCATGTCCAATGTCATGGATTCAAAGTGCACAGAAAGTTACAAACCTTACCTGCAATTTATATAGCATTCACCAAAGAAAATAAACAAAATTTATTAATAGACTATAGACATGGTATATACCGAGAGAAATCAAACAAAATGCAAGTAAAATGGACACATAGTAAATCCACCAGAGACTGGATAAGGGCGTGTGTATATTTTGAACACAAAGTTACATATTGCTAAACCCAGACCTGGTAAACAAAAGGAAAGCATGAACAAAATAGATCCCAATTTGTGAGTACATACATGTTGACGAACAATATTGGCTCTCATTAGCTTGCTGTCCTAGACAGAGACTTATGTATATTTCGAACACAAAATTACATATCACTAAACCCAGACCTGATAAACAAAAGAAGGAAAGCAGGAACAAAATAGATCCCAATTTGTAAGAACGCACATGTTGACGATCAATATTGGCTCTCATTAGCTTGTTGTCCAACTCAGAAACTGACTTCTTCATTGGTCACCTTGTAGCTCCTGCAATAATAGCTTGTCAACGACCAGAAGATAGAAAGTAGAGCAGATCATTAAATGATCAAAAGAAACAACTATAAAATACTAAAGTACAGAGTAAATTACAGTTGTATTGTTGTCTTCATGAAAAAGGTGACCATTCTACATCCTCTGCAAAAAAGAATTCAACACAAAATACACTAAAGAAGATCAAGTACTCACAAGTATATTGTTTCCCCTCCTAAATAAATCCTTGAAAATGGCCTGGAGACGGTTGATACATACATAAAATGAATAATACAAAATAGAAATCATGAAATGTAACACTATCTGATGATGATAATCTACAGTTGATAATGTACGGTTCATAGACAGTTTGACGCAGGTTATTCAAGAATCCTTGTGGGCACCATAGCTGTGTTTCCAATGAGAATTTTCTCCATCCATTTGTCCTGTCTTCAACCTTAAGTGATAAAGCACAAGATGTAATTTTAATGGTGTTTCAGTAAAAAAAAGATTAAAAACAAACAAAGAAATCTTCACTTAAAGGATAAGAAAATTGGGTAAATGGTGTACCTGAAACCCAGTTGCAAACCTAGACAGATGTATCAAATTTCCAGACAGGCCTGCCATGATTTACATCAGCAGAGAAAATTGATGCTCTTTAATAAATTATTGTCGTGGCTAATAAACTATAGTTTTGTTCTGAAGAATGCACTCTCAATTAAATTTTACATGATATTATTAGGCCTTTGTTGGACAACAAACTTGTGCACAAATAGAATAAACTAGATTGGACTCAGAATAAGGAAAAAAAGAAGACTAACAGACATAAAGAGTATAACTGTATAAGCTCGTAGTCATACTTTGATTGAGCCTCACATAATCTCCATAGAGTGCAGTGTCCTACCATTACGGATACCTACATAAATGAAACAATCAAACGAAAAATAATTTTTTTTTGTGACCGTAACTCAACATATCATATAAAAAATGAGAAGACAACGGGAAACCATGAACACAATCCTTCAAACAAAGCTCCCAAACCATTGCAAACCAAGAGCCGCTCAATATATTATTTGAAGGAGCAGTTATTATTTCAATAGAGAAATAAACAACTTATCACATAACTTCAATAGGGTGAATGTTGTTGCAGCTATGAAAAAGACCATTGAAATTGCAACCCAAAAGTGTTGGAATCCAAAAATTGGTACTTGGTATGCAACTTATATAAAAAAAAAGGAATCAGATACAACAACCATGATTGTCAATTCTATTTTATTTTTTTAAAAAAAAAAAAAAACCATAACTTTATATATATTAAAAAAAAAACCACCTTGATTATCAGGACTATATTTAAGCATAGTGAGAACAGAATTCTTGTAACAATCTTTTTAAGGCCATTTGTCTTACCTCTTTGTATTTTTCTGTGCACCTTCTTGATGTTCTCTCAACAGAATTCTTTTTCCATTTGAAAAAATAAAAAATAAGGACAGGACCCATAGAATATTAAAACTTACAGGAAGGGTCTCCCATATCGCTTCATCACTCATTGTTTCATCATCTCCAGCGATCAAAGCCCTACACATCCTATGTAAAACAGAAACATTAGTTAGCACGGGTAAGGAAACCAAACCTCATCCATTTACACCACTATAAACATTATTGAAGCAAAACTATAATTTAATGATGAAATTATTTTGCCTACACTTTCTTACACCAACTATGCAAATCAAGTAATCAAGAACCCTCATAAAAATTGGCACCGCCAAAATCAATTAGAACAAACAAACAGCGCTGACCTTTGGCTCCTCGTCTATAGCAGAAATGAGATCGGAGAGCAGATCAAAACAGAGGAGAGGATTAAGGGACTGCTGCGCGGCGGAAGCGACTATGGCCTCCAGCTGCGTCACCAAGACCCCGAAACGCGATAGCGGTACATTCCATCTCACTAAATTCCACGCCATCAGAGAATAACAACTCCAGATTGGAGAGACTCACGATTTGTGCTCTCCTTTACTACTCTGGACCGAAGCTCACGCCAACAGCCCATCAATTGCTGCTTGGAGGAAGAAGAACATAGAGAGATGGGATCGAAGAACTAGAAGACAAAACTAAAAGATGAGGACTATTTACATCTTTACTTAACTAAGCAGGTCACATTCTGATAGGAACTTGATTCTAAGTTAACTCGGGGGTACAACAGTCCAAAAAACAAAGGCGAACAACATAATAATTGAAGTATCCAAATAAGTGAATAACCAATCAAAAGAAGACAACTCAACACATGAAAGTACCACGCAGATGCATACACCGAAACCAACATGATTCCAAGTGAGGAAATTCCCACCTGTTAGCGAGATCAACGACGTAGGCAGAGGATATTACCTTCTGCAGATGCTCATCCTTCAGCAGATGCACGCACCTCTGTAGTTTTGTATTTCGCAAATCGAATTTCGGATGAAAGAGAAGTAGAGACGTGCGGAAGGAGAGAAGCGAGGATCAAATGACATAATCCGAACGGTCAGAGGCCATAGTGACATGCAAAACCACGCAAAAATGAAGACAGAAAAAAAAAAAAAAAAAAAAAAAACCAATAGACTAACCAAACCACAAAGACCCTACCCTCTAACCAAAAGAGCCATGATCTGGGATCAAACCTCCTGTGGCTAACCTGTCTAACCACTGCGTCTATATCAGGAGGAACCACCATGGACCAAGAATGGAAGTATGGAAGCATGGCCCCCTCTTGCCCAAAAGGTTGGCTGCTTCATTATAGTCTCGCCGCACATGAGATGCAGTCCAGCACTCCAGCGGGAGAACCTCCCCAATACAAAGAGAATATCATGGACTACAAGTCTCCAGTCCGATCAGTGCCTTAACACAACATGATTCTTCGCTAGAATAGCATTAATAATCGTCAAGCCTCCCAATGGATGCATCTGTAGCCCAAATTAAATAGGGATAAGATCCAAAATGACCCCTCTATTTTGATAAAAGTGTTTTTTGGCTCCTCTACTTTTATTTGTTAAAAATAAACCCTTATATTATGTGAATCGAAACATTTAAGGCCTTAGAGCATCCACAATGGCTTTTGTATAATGACCCTCTATCCTATTTTACCGTTTGAAACACCAAAAAATTCAAAAATGATTGCCACAGCAGTCCCTGCATTTTGCAGGAGCAGCCCCGCTATTTTGCCGAAACACTACAGTGCTCCTCTATCCCTAGCGGAGCACTGTAGCTCTTGTAAACAATTTTTTAGTATTAATTAATAAGAGATATGGCCCACTTGTAATTCTATCCAATCATATATCCCTATTTTGTCAAAAATAGACTTGTTTTTTGTCTAATAAACAACTTTTTTTTTATATTTATATTTCCTATTTAATCGGATAAACCTTAAAACAAATAACAAATTTTTATTAGATTAACTTAAAATTACTTAAAAGTTACACTTTTCTAATAAAATAATTAAAATATAATGTAAAGAGTACAAACTACGATTCACTATAAATATTCCATAAATGCTCGATAAGATCACTTTGGAGCTGAGAATGAACTTGTCTATCTCTGATTTGAAAATGTTGATCTATGAAATCCTGAAGTTCATATGCATGGTCTTCTGGCACTTCTATTGATGGAGGACTTTCATCGATTTGATCATATATGAAGGACATATTTGGTGTAGATGTCGCTCGTCTTCAACGATCATGTTGTGCAATATGACACATGCAAGCATAATATATTATTTTATTTTAAAAATGATATTGTCAAAAATATATTTGTTATTGTATAATGTAATTGATAAAAATTAAACATAAAAGATTTTAAAAGTGATTGGAGAAATGAATATTTTAAGTTATAGAAGATGGTTTAGAGGAGCTGTTGTGGAGTGCTGTTGAATTGTGATTCTGTAAAACTGTAAAATGACTCATTTTACTGTATTTTAGAGAATCTGTTAAGAGGAACTGCTGTGGATGCTCTTATAATGAATTTCTGTTAAATCGTTGTTCACGTGGAGTAACAACACCGTTAACTTATGACGTGGACATTACAGGTGCCACACAAATTACACTTAAAAGAACAAATAAACCTTTCAACTTCAATAAATGGAACAAATAAGCCCCTATACTGTTGGGAAAATAACATCCAAAATAACATGAATAACATTCAAAATGCCATAAATAACATCCAAATTAGCTGCCCCCTTAACATCCAAAATAACATCCAAAATAGCATAAATAACATCCAAATAGCAGTCATAATATCCAGAATAAGCCCCTTTACTATTGAAAAAATAACTTGTTCCTCTCAACTACATGATCTATTGTGGGGGCACGATCTTCTTTGACTTGTTCTTTCCGTGGTCTAGACATTGAAGTTATTTTTTCAATAGTAGAAGGGTTTATTTGTTCCTTTTGTTGAAGTTGAAGGGTTTATTTGTTCCTTTAAGTGTAATTTGTATGTCACCTGTAATGTCCACATCATAAGTTAACAGTGCCGTTACTCCACGAGGACAATAATTTAACAGAAGTTTGTCATAAGGGCTTAAATGTTCCTATTCACATAGTATAAGGGCTTATTTTTAACAAATAAAAGTAGAGAGGCCAAAATGACACTTTTGTCAAAGTAGAGGAGTCATTTTGGATCTTATCCCAATGCAAATTGAAGGGCCAAAAGAGCAGCTGAGGCTTCAGCCAGTAAAGGATTAACACAACCGAGTTTATTAGTGCCTTAACACAACATGATTCTTATTACATTTGCACTAAAATGAAACCAAACAATGCCTTAACACAACAGGAATGCGTTCCATTCACAAATTTCCAAATGATATTCCTAAAATAAACCTCATAATAGGAGAAGGTCACGTGACGGAAAGATTGCCAACAAGGCCATGGATGAAGAAAAACCGAAGGGTGTACTTCGGTTTTTGACCGAAGTATACGCCTCGTTACAAAAAGAAATAAGGTACTTCGGCTCAGTCGAAGTGTCAATCTCAGTGTATAACAGAAGGGGCTACTTCGGTAAACAAGGTTTAGCTACAAAAGAGTCCTACTCCCCTTTGGAGAGGGATACAGATGGAATTTACCATCCGAGAAACCCTTTGGAAAACCAATGAGAGAGAGTTTGACTCCAACTACAACTCAAACACTTCAAACCCATATAAAAGGGGAACCTCTGCCCCCAGGTAAGCCATCTAACTCCTGCACTCTAAAATACTTACTGAGTAAGAGGTAACGCTCGAAGCAACGAGCCATCCTCCCAGGTTTATTACTGTACTGACTTGAGCGTCGGAAAGGTCCCCTGAGTACACCCTCGGGGCCCTACCGAAGCTTACGTTCGCCTCTTGTGCAGGAAGGAAGGAAGAGAACACGTACCAGCGAAAAAGAAGTCAGTTATTCCTACTCAGTCTGACTTGGTTGATTCGTCTAATAAGGCTTGGTTGATTCGTCTAATAAGGCAAACCTGTTTCAGATGTCATCACCAAACTATCAGGAAAAAATGCCCTCAAATCGAACATTACAAAAAAAAAAGCTTCTAAAGTTCAATTCAAACTAGAGAAACAAACACCTCACTACTCCACATAAAATGTATTTCCTCCATAGAAGATATATTCAGGACCAGCACAATGCTCAAGTTTATTTTGGACAGCAAAACTTTTGTAATTTGCATTAATTTTTTTTATTGGCTTTCAAAATTAATATGTTCATATATGTTTTTTTTTGAAGGGCATACACCCTGAATTTCATTAGGATAGAACAATCTTCTTACAGATAAACTGGCATGGGAACGAAGGCAACACAACCCATACCAAATAAATGAACAAGATCGACAACACAAGAATACCGAAGTTTAGCATGTACGTAGCAACCAACCTCGACCAAAACCTCCCACAATAGCGAGATCACACTTGAGCAACTGGATGTAAATCACAATGCATCGCATTCATCAAAAACTGAGGGGGATCAGTAATCCAAAAACAATGAGACCTAGAGATAACGACCTCCTTTGCTAGTAAATGGGCACAAGAATTCAAATCACGCTTGACATGATGAATCATCCTCGTTTCAACTGAACGAAACATAAACAAGGTCTCCTTAAGAACATTTCGCCAACTGGATAGATAGCCTATATCATCTTGTATGGCATCAACAACAATCCTTGAATCCCCTTCTAGTTCATTTTTTTATACCCGAATGAGACAACAAAACGAACAGCTTCAAGAAGAGATTCGGCCTCTGCATCAGCAGCATCCAAAGCAATTGGTCAGGAATTGATTGAGGCAGCAAGAAACCTACCAAACTCATCCCGGATTATAGCACCAAAAACCCGAACAGCATAAACTGCACATTAGATGTCGCATCCCAATTAATTTTAATAAAACTCATCCATGGAGGAAACCATGAACAGGGCACAATGTTGCAATGGGTACTTGGATGAGAATTGTGGCCTACCAAAGGAGGAACCATCGCATCCCCGAAGCATATCATACCTCAATACATGTAACTATATTGTCCGCGGGTTCTTGTTCTCTATATTGTTCGCCTTGGGGTTTTTGTTATTGTGAATACATCAGGGATTATCCTCACTGATTTATTCCTCATGGACCTAACAATTTAGGTATGACCCAAATCACTTAAGCTCATGAAAAATGCATAATTGACATATAAGAGTAGGCTTTATCCATATAAGCCCATCGGTTGGGACATACCCAACCGATGTGGTATATTTGTTCTCAACAAAGCAGGACATTCCCACAAAACATGAAGAACTGATTCATGTGTTTGCAAGCAAATAGGGTATAAATCCTTGTGCAGGATATCACGTTTCTTTAAGTTCTGCTTCCTAGGTAAACCATCATGTAAGGCCCACCATAGAAAAACCTTCGTCGATTAATGGACTTCCAAACTCCACACAATAATATTCTATATATTATCGTCAACAAAATAAGAAGTGGAAGGTTGTGAAGGGGTCAATATCTCCCGAGCTTTATGATAACCACTGTGAACAGTAAAAATACCATTATTTATGATATCCCTACTTAATTAAAAAAGTCTAATTTTTATAATTTTATGTGGTAAGATTATTTAATTTTATAAAAATGTTTTATTTAATCCAAATATAATAGTATGAGGGATTTTAATATTGACCAGTAATACACAAGGGTTTAAAATTCACCTGAAATGTAATAAGAAGATTTAATGTTTGATCGGAGAAAGTAAAAGAGCTTAAAATTTAGTAGACAAGTGTTTTTTTTTTTTTTTTAGTACAAATTTAGTAGAGAAGTTTAAAGTGTTTTTATACCTTAAAAGTAATAATAATAAATTAATTTATCAAAAAGAAAGTTTGTGTAAATTTCATTGAGGCCCAATAAATAATCCTGAAAGGATTTTTTTTGAGTACAAGTACAAACAATATACGACACACTACCATATCAAGTCTATGAAAGTACAGGTGTCAACAGGCCCCACGCAGAAGGCACAAATCAAGCCCACGCAGGGGCAAACTATCAAGCCCACGTAGGGGCAGACGAAGCCCACACACCTACTTATAAATATTCGGAGGAGGTGAGACTAGAACCCATGACCTCAGTCAGGGACATGCAAAGTCATTGCCACTCAACCAATGGCTCATTTGCATAATCCTGAAAGGATTGAATGATATGGGAATCGAAATTATTATTCTAAATCAATCCATTTATTTGTAAACCATATTATATGAAATCGATGAAACAAAAAATAATCAAAGGCCGCATGACATTGACAGCTACTCAGCTTTATATCCACGCCGTCCTTCCCGACCATAACACCGCGAGTTGACTCAAATCGCCCTTCTCGCTTAGGGAAATTACCATATATTCCCTGAAACCAGTAGTAAATTACCCCTCTCGTAGGGTAAAAAAATCCCCAATCCCTTTTTCCCTCCCCAATTTTAAACCAACTCAGCGACCTTTCTCTACCATCTGCAAAAGAGAGTGTCCAAGCAAAGCTAAAAAGCACCGGCAGAAAAACGAAGCAGCGAAAGAGAAACAAGCGACACAGCAAGAGAAGAAATTAGAAGAAGAAACACAGAGTGGCTGGCAAGATGATGAAATTTTTCAGAGGGAAGGAAACAGCCGCGGATTCTTCACCGGAATCATCACCGTCTTTTTCTCCGTCCTTGTCTTGCACGCCGCCCTCTTCGTCGTATCAAGTGACAGGTCCTGCCAGGCCGATCCGGTTGGTCTACTGCGATGAGAAGGGCAAGTTTCGTATGGATCCGGAAGCGGTGGCCACGTTGCAGCTCGTCAAGGAACCTATTGGCGTCGTTTCGTTGTGTGGCCGGGCTCGTCAGGGCAAAAGCTTTATCTTAAATCAGGTGAATCCTTGTTGATTCGAACGGAAAACCTTGAAGAATTTCCTTAGTTGTTCATTGTGTTATGTAGAATCTTGAAATCTAGGGTTTGATCGTTTGGTATGTCCGCTACATGAATTGACGTTGCTCTGGTTACTATAATTAGCTTAGACAATACATTTTGCTTAAACATGTAGAAAAAGGTAACGAAGCTGTCGAGAGCCTAGGAATGGTATTGGCAGGGGTTTTCTGCTTCAATTGTAAAGCCATGTTGAATAGGAAGGTAAGGTTAGGCACTGTTGAAGGGTTTGACTAGTCATCCCTGAGGAGCAAGGGTTTTCGATGCACGCTAATAATATTTTCACTGAAGAGGTTCAATACTCCTATGAAATTTACACAATATCTTTTAGTTGTTGCAACCAGTGTTTAATTTTTTTCTTGCTACTATGGAAAACAAGATGCTAGTCAGTAGTGATGAAATATTTAGTATTACCTCATGTATTGTGTTTTCGTTTTGGGAAACTAGACTAGGTGAGTTTCTGTCCAGTTCATAATTTAATGTATCGTGAAACTGTTTCCTTTTTATGTTTTGATTGTCGAATTCCTTAAGAGGTTTTCTTGCATTGATGTGTTAGCTTCTTGGGAGAAGTAGTGGATTTCAAGTGGCATCAACCCACCGACCATGCACAAAAGGTCTTTGGTTATGGAGTGCACCGATAAAGAGAACTGCTATTGATGGGACTGAGTACAATCTTTTGCTACTAGATAGTGAAGGGATAGATGCTTATGATCAGACGGTGAGTTCTCATTCTCTTCCTCTAGAGTCTACTTAATTACCATTTCGATTGACTATGTGGATTGTTTATTTTTCAAGATGGATCCTTCAAAAAGTTCGATGCTGACTGTCTGTACCTCTAGTGTATAATTTGAGTCTATTTTACTTCATTTATTTGTTGCTGGAGAAATATTTGATTTCTGGTTCTCTTTTTATTTTTTAACACTGTCGATATATTTTGTTAATCAACTAATTCTTTGTTATTTGACAGGGAACATACAGCATTCAGATATTTTCCTTAGCTGTCCTCTTATCTAGCATGTTCATTTATAATCAGGTTAAGAAAACTTATTCTGAGACCTTGAGACCTTGGTTCTTTTCAACTGTATATTATGATGTACTTGTCTTCTGTTTTATTTTACTTTACAATTTCTATTCAGATGGGTGGTATAGACGAGGCTGCAATTGATCGTCTCTCTCTAGTTACTCAAATGACAAAACACATTCGCATCAGAGCCTCTGGAGGGAGGACTACTGCTTCTGAACTCGGGCAATTCTCCCCAATTTTTGTTTGGCTTCTAAGGGTAATTTTCTTAGATAGCAATTTGCAGTTTGCACATGCTGTAGTACTCTCTCTCGCTCAGTCTATCTTATTTCTTTGGCAGTACAGGTTGATTACATGATTATCTTTTGTTTATTAATGATTATTACATGAGTTGATATTGTGGTAATCTTGCATTTTTTCCATGGTTTGGTGGTACACTTTGAGGGTATCTTCTGAGTGACATTTAACTCTGTATTCATAGGACTTCTACTTGGATTTGGTCGAGGATAATCGGAAAATAACACCCCGCGACTATCTAGAGCTTGCTTTGCGTTCAGTCCAGGGGAGTGGAAAAGATATAGCTTCCAAAAATGAGGTATTTTGGCTTTGGTTCAAACTTTAAATTCTTCCAATAAGAAATTTATGTGTTTGTTTTGTTGTTTACTGTTTTTCTTATGGGTATATATATTGGTTTGTCAAGTACTTTTTAAAATTCCAATTCCATTTGTTAGATTTGAAAGCTTTAATTCTATTTCTATAATAATCAACAGATTCGAGACTCCATCAGAGCTCTTTTTCCAGATAGAGAATGCTTTACACTTGTGAGGCCAATAAATCGTGAAAATGATCTCCAGCGACTGGATCAAATTTCGGTTAGCCCCCCCTCTCTCATACTTCAAGGAGAGACTTCTTTTGATGCTTTTATTGATTATTGGTTAGGCTCTTTGTAGCATTGGTGTTCATTATTGTGGAATCATTTTTGGTGGCTCTCAATGCTTTCCTCTATGTAGTTTTTTGTCCCGTTGGTGCCTTTTAAACTTATTTTCCAATTGGAAGAACATTGTAAGCCATTCATCAAACAATTATAAGCCTAGATACTCGGGTTGCTATTTTCTGCCATATATAATTTTTCGTATTGAAATTTGAAACCATCACTTATATGCAGCTTGACAGGTTAAGGCCTGAGTTTAGATCTGGGCTGGATGCATTGACAAAATTTGTGTTCGAGAGAACGAGGCCCAAGCAACTTGGCGCTACTGTGATGACTGGTCCTGTTCTTATTGGTATTACGGAGTCGTATCTGGAGGCTTTGAATAATGGTGCAGTGCCAACAATATCCTCTTCATGGCAGGTTTGTGTGATATTTTTAGCTTTGTTATTTTCTTAGAATTTATACTCTTCATGAATTTAGTTTTTGCATGTACAAAATATTTATCGCTTAAAGAAAAAAAAAGGAGAGGGGGAGAGAGAAGCACATTGAAGAGGAGGTGAAGGAAGTTCATGAACTATAAAGGATTACTCAGAGAGACTTTAATTTGGATTAATTGGCAAAGGAAAATCCTTGGTTCCGTCTTATTTCTATAATGTTGTCATGTACTTGACCCCCTTTTTTTTCGGTTTGAAAGGCTTTACCGATGCTGTAAAGTGGATGAAATTATGTGATTCTAAGTGCCCACAATAATGTAAAGATCAAACACTTGGTGCTTGCTCTTTGAATAAAAAGTGTTGGTCCTTGTCAGTCTCCAACTTGAAATTTTTGTTTTCTGAAAATAAGACCTGGAAGCTTGTTACACTAAATTTGATATTTGTTTCTTTTTTTAGAAAACTAATTTATCTTCATCTTCTTTATTTTTTGCCTTTTTCATTTTATTACTTATAATTGGTTCTGTTGATTCTCTTGTGGCGCTGCCATATGATTTAGTTAAGCTGTCTGATATTGTGTTGCTGGTGTTTTTTTCACCATTTTTTTGTTGAATTATTATTTGTTATGTTAAATTTATTATTATCAGTGGTTTAAAATGCTTTAGAAAAAAAATCACCTAGTGTTTCAATGGTTGGAAAAAGATGGTTAATACTCACTGAATCTTGATAAGGAAATTTTCCAGTGCATCAAATAAGTCAATTCTCTTATATTTAAACACATTTGGTTTCAGAGTGTTGAAGAAGTGGAGTGTCGTAGAGCATTTGACTCTGCTACTGAGTCTTATATGTCCAGTTTTGACCGCTCAAAGCCAATTGAGGAAGTAAGTGATGCTTTGTTCTAACTGTTTATAATCTCTGTCATTTTTCTAATGATACTGCTTTTCTAGGTTGCTTTGAGGGAAGCACATGATGAGGCGGTTCAAAAAGCACTGGCTGTCTTTAATACTAGTGCTGTTGGGGTTGGTTCTGCAAGGAAGAAGTATGAGGGCCTTCTCCAGAAGTTCTTCAAAAAGGCATTTGAGGTAATGTGATATTCATACAGATCGCCAACCTGGGTATGTGGTGTAGCGGGCCCCACCCCACAGAGGTCCTCCCTCTCGTGGGCGTGGGCTGTCAACCCCGAACCCGTCGCAACCCACGCATGGGCCACGGCCTAGGGGCCTAGCCCAACTACAACAGACCTGCAGGCCGCACACTCCAACCCATCACGAGGCTATTACGGCCAACGCAGGTTGTTGGTGCTGAGAGTCGAACCCCAGCACCCTTTAACACTAAGGCGTTAAGCCTTAGCATCAACCATCAAGCTGCACTTTTATGGTGTAGCGGGCCCCACCCCACAGAGGTCCTCCCTCTCGTGGGCGTGGGCTGTCAACCCCGAACCCGTCGCAACCCACACATGGGCCACGGGCCTAAGAGCCTAGCCCAACTACAACAGACCTACAGGCCGCACACTCTAACCCATCACGAGGCTATTACGGCCAACGCAGGTTGTTGGTGCTGGGAGTCGAACCCCAGCACCCTTTAACACTAAGGCGTTAAGCCTTAGCATCAACCATCAAGTTGCAGCCTCGTGATGGGTTGGAGTGTGCGGCCTGTAGGTCTGTTGTAGTTGGGCTAGGCCCGTGGCCCATGCGTGGGTTGCGACGGGTTCGGGGTTGACAGCCCACGCCCACGAGAGGGAGGACCTCTGTGGGGTGGGGCCCGCTACACCAGTATGATAGAATGTACTCAGGGTGCGGTAAACTCAGATATCTTTTATATGCATCTTGTCTGGCTCATTGTGGATTTAAACTGATACTTTTAGTTTGAGGCTGACTGCAAGTATTTGAGGTTTTCGTTGTAAGGGTGGGATATATGTACAGCTTCTAGTATGATAACGCCATGTAAAATGAAGAATATCAATTCTATTCTCCAATTGGCTATTGGCTGTTGCTTTGATTTCTTAAAGCTCTTTGTTCCAATAAACATTCCATGCTAGGGCTAGAGCCTAGAGGTAAGGTTGCAATCACTGCCCTCTTAAGAGTGGGGCCAAGCTTTAAGCTCGTTATATTAGAGTAGGTTGGAATCCAAGAAACTCGGATGAAGTTGAGAGCAATCTCCCAAGTCTTCATAACCAATAGTTTTCTGATTCTTCCTTGGACAATTAGCATCTATACTACCTCTTCTTTGTAAGTTAGCTATTGCTAAGATTTTCGTGTTTGTCCAATTTGAAAAAGCCACACTTGATGGATTCTTAGTCTTCAATCTTAGCTTCTTCATGTAGCTTTTATATCATCTTGGCAGATTATTGATATTGGGAATTAAATCAACCCACTGGCTATTTAGTTCAACTACACGTGGGTGATGCCATAAGCAAGGCGGCAAGGCCGTCCAAGAGCGCATGAGATTTTGATTTTACATTTTTTTTTTCCTTTTCTTTGAATACAGAAAGATGTATGTCATATGATCATTGATAATACAGAATCGTATTGAAGAAAAGAGCGTACGCCTTGAATGTTCTGCTTAGCACAAGAATACTATCTAAACTATCTGTTACTTCCAAAAACAAATTTTCATCTACGATACTACTTTTATATGCCAATTTCGTGAAGTATATGACATTTTATGCATGATTGGCAACAATTTTTCCATAGATGCTATGAAGTCTCACTTTCATCACATATGTGCTAAAGGGTACTGTTAGGAGTTGTTATACCGGCCAAGAAACTGTGCTTAGTTTACTAGTATGGAAATATGCCTTTTTTGCCCCAGAAAAGGGTCTGGTAGATCTGCATCTGTTACTGTTTTCGGAAAGGGTCTCATATTATAGGTAATGATTATTGCATCTAGTAGTACTGACTATCCCTGTTCACTGATGCAGGATTACAAGAGGAATGCATTTATGGAGGCAGACTTGCAATGTTCAAGTGTCATACAGAGCATGGAAAAGAGGCTTAGAGCAGCTTGCCTTGCTTCCGATGCAAACATAGATAATGTTGTGAAAGTAAGTATTTCATGTTTAGTTCTAAACTAAATGTATAAATGATGTGAAATACCCCAATTCAACAATCCAATGAAAATTTAAATATTCTAAACAAGGTTTTGGGATTTTGAGGTTCCTAATTAGAAGCCTTGCTGTATTTTTTTTTTTTAAAAAAATATGTTCTGCAGGTTCTTGATGCCCTTCTATCGGAGTATGAAGCATCTTGCCATGGCCCAGGGAAATGGCAGAAGGTGACAGTTTTCCTTCAACGAAGGTTTGAATGAGGTCCTTTTAATCTCTTATTTATGTGATCTTGTGTTTCTGAGATTTACTGACTTCGCTTTCTTCTCTGTTTTCCATTATAATGCAATTTACTACTCCAGCTTGGAAGGCCCAATTTTTGACCTTGCCAAGAGGCTTGCCGATCAAATAGGATCGGAGAAGAGTTCTCTCATGTTGAAATTCCGATCTATCGAAGATAAGATGAAGTTGCTTAATCAGCAACTAGAAGCTAGTGAGAAATACAAGTCAGAATATCTGAAGCGTTATGATGATGCTATTAATGAGAAGAACAAGCTTTCTGCTGATTATGTTGGTCGCATAACAAATTTGCAGAGTAATTACAGTTCACTGAATGAGAGGTGTTCTAGCTTGATGAAAGCATTGGATTCTGCCAGGCAAGAGACTTCGGACTGGAAAAGAAAATATGATCAGCTGATGACAAAGTGGAAAGCTGAGGAAGATCAGGCCAGTTCAGAAATTGCACTTCTGAAGTCCAGGAGCAGTGCTGCGGACGCAAGGCTGGCTGCTGCTCAGGAGCAAGTTAAGTCTGCTCAAGAGGAGTCAGATGAGTGGAAACGGAAGTATGATGTTGCTGTTAGAGAAACAAAAGCTGCTCTTGAGAAGGCAGCAATTGTTCAAGAACGTGCTAATATGGAAACACAACTCAGAGAGGATACATTACGAGAGGAGTTCTCCAGCAGTTTGGCTGAAAAGGTATTACAACCTAAGACCACACATCTATGTTTTCAAGGGCCTTGATTACTCAAACACAGTTCAATATTCATCTTGCTAATACAAAGATGCAAGTTATTTATTTTCTATGCAAATGAATATACAGGAGGAAGAAATAAAGGTGAAAAAGGCAAGGCTTGAGCACGCTGAGCAGTGTTTGACAACACTAAAATTAGAGTTGGAGGTGAGCTTCTAGACTATTCACTTGTGCAAACTGACCTTAAATCCTGACTAATGGACAAATCCCAGGCATAATTTGTGCACACTCGTAATCCACTTAGGCTCCGTCAGGTAAAATCTGATGATAATTTGATTGAATTAAAAAAATTGTATCTGAAGAAAAAATTTAAATGCTTACTCTTTTTTTTCCCTTTCTATATCCTGACTTGTTTAAAATAAATTAGCCCGTAAAACTCTGATGTATGTTGTTGCTAATAAGCACTTGTCATTGCATGTATGGATGCAAATGTTTGATGTCAACAATATTTTTTCAGGCTGCAAGGTCTAAAATGAAGAGCTATGATGCGGAGATAACATCACTGAAACTTGAAATCAAAGGGTTGGGTGAAAAGCTTGAGACTGTTAATGGTAAGGCCCAATCGTTTGAGAGAGACGCGAGGATATTAGAGCAGGAGAAGATCCATCTGGAGCAAAAGTACCAATCTGAATTCAAGAGGTTTGATGAAGTCCAGGAACGATGTAAACTCGCTGAAAGGGAATCTAAGAGGGCCTTTGAATCAGCTGAAAAAGCGCAGTCTGAAGCGGTTGAGGCACAGAGGGAAAAGAATGAGATTCAGAAGTTGGCAATGGAAAGATTGACCCAAATCGAGAGAGCAAATAGGACAATTGAAAGTTTGGAGAGAGAGAAAACTGACATGATGAACGAATTAGATAGAGTACGTGTATCGGAGATGAATGCGCTTTCCAAAGTTACAACTCTAGAAATAAGAGTTGAAGCAAGAGAGAAAGAAATCGAGTCATTATTGAAGTCAAACAATGAGGATAGGGCAACTAATGTTAAAGTCCTTAAAAATCTTCTGGAAGAGGAACGCGCAGCCCATGGTGTTGCAAACCATAGGGCAGAAACCTTGTCTATTCAATTGCAGGAAGCACAGACGAAACTTGATGGGCTCCAACAACAATTGACTGCGGTTCGTTTCAATGAAACAGCACTGGATGGTAAGCTTAAGACTACTTCCCATGGGAAACGTCTAAGAGAGCACGACTATGAAGTAGGTGTGGGTTCTGTTCAAGACATGGGCACAAATGACAAAAGTTTAAGAGGAAATAAGAGATCGAGAAGCACAACAAGCCCTCTAAAGCACAAGCAGCCGGAAGATGGTGGTTCTGTGTTCATGGATGATGCAGACAATCGGAGTCAAAATATTGATCAAGAAGACTACACTAAGTTTACCGTGCAGAAACTTAAGCAGGAGCTCACGAAGCATAATTTTGGTGCTGAGCTACTTCAGTTGAGGAATCCCAACAAGAAAGACATCATTGCTCTGTACGAAAAATGTGTTCTGCAGAAGTCTTGACATTCCATTGGGGTTGTACAGCGTTAATGCGTGTATTTTTTCGTAATTTACTTGCTCCTGCAGTTTGTGAATTGTGACTTAAGAGGTAGTTTTAATGGTCTGCTTCCCTGAAATTCTTTCCAGTTTTAGCACAGGAAATATGATATTTAAGTGTGATAAAAGGATTCCATCATTTTACGTTTCACTAACATGAGCATTTTCTTTGACATTTGATGTAGGTCTCAAACAAATGTCCCATGAATTTGATCTGCTGGTAATGGGTTGATTGTGGAGTTTAGGTTTGTGATGTGTGTCTTGTATCAACATTAGTCCTTTTGAGTTGGGCTGAGCAAGTTCAAAAGTCGTTCTATTTATCGTGATTGAAAAAACCATGTACTTGTTATCTTGTTTCATTGTGTTGAGCGTAGGCATTTTAGACGTGCCTTCCAATTGTCTTTATTTTTAGGAACATATTTCCTCGGGATGTTTCAATCTTCCATATCCTATTATCCTGGAAACATGGTACGACTTTTTATATGGATAAATGGATAAAGGGGAATGGAAACACACGCACATCGATTCAAGGAGGCCAGGGTACGACTGGAAACAGTTCGGACGGTCATACTGGAAACTGCCAACAGATACCCCATTCAGGTTAGCGACATCCACGAACGATGGGTTATATACTCCGGGCAGCACGTCTCAACCAATCACTCATAAAAGGTTCACGGTAGTTGGAACGACTCGGTGTGGGCCAAATGGTCATGGGCCTGTCAATTAGACCAGAAGTCCAATAAAGTACGACTTGGTGTGGGCCAAATGATCATGGGCCTGTCAATTTGTCCAAAAGTCCAATAAACTTCTAAACTTGAATGGTGCTTGAACTAAAAAATGAAACCCCGCTATGTACTAGTATTTTATATTTTCTTCATTGATGGAGCTCTAAAGAAATGGGCTGATTATATTGTCACACTATAACTGTCGGAGAGTTGCAGGGACATGATATTTTCTTGATTGCTCGCTTAAGAACCTACTATTGATCTTTTGATTTACAGAGGGGTAAGTATAGTTCTACTTTATTGCAACAAGTCTCGTGTAAAATAGAGCTCTTGTAGCCTACCAGTAATTAGCTGCTTACACTTGTATAAAGTGCAAGATGCGATTCTTTTCTTCTCATTTATAAAAAAACATAAAACAAAACAACTTTTAAGAGAATAATTATGATCGAGCACCATATAGCTAGTGCAAAATTAGCCAACAATCACCCTCTTACAAGTACTCTTCATATAATACATACATATAAATATATATACACAATGGTTCTCAGGCGCAAAATCCGGCACTTGAAAATGTGTGAACCCATCTTTTTTAGTCAAGTTTTAGCAAGTGTAGGGCCCACATACATTAGGCCTCCACTTGCTTTTTATGTTGACCTACCCAACAATGGATAGGTCTACACGCTTCTTACGCATATGAGAAGTCTTATATATATGTATATCACTGCATACTAAGTGTGCATTCATGTGACCATATCCGACTCCAACTGAAAAATAGAGTTCTTGTATATACATACACTAGTCGAAATCTCGTGCGATGCACGGTTTTTTTTGTTTAACTCATAGTTTTTTAGATGTTACATTTCATATTTTATATTTTGTTTCAATTTCTTTATTCAATTTTTTTTATAAGAGAGAGTAATTTTTTTGATTATCGATTTGATTTTTAGTAATTATTTATGAGAAATTGTATCAAATATAATTGAAATCATTCAGTTGTTAGTTATAGACTGTACTATTTTTTAAAATTTATTTTTTTATTAAATCATTTTTGAGTTTTTGATATTTTTAATCACATTTCATTGTCATTTTTTTGTCTTTAGTTGGCCAAAAGTTATAGCCCTTCAATATATATCTCTTGATTTTTATTGATTCTATTATATTTTACATTTTTATTGTTGTTCTATAAAGAGGCTAGTGTTGATTCCATTTTACATTAAAGTAAAATGTTAAAAATATCCATAACAAAATTGTTATTCTTTTTTTCAAATGAGATTAAAAAATATATTTTTAAAATTTTATAATACGCATATTTATAGTGTAATTAAAGAGCAATTTATATTATCGGTTTTAAACGGTTTTGTAATTGAATGTGCAAATAAATCTTTTTAAAAAAATTCAATTTCAATATGACAATTAATGTATATAGAGCTTTTTTGAAAAATGAGAAATAGAGAATTCTTATGAATCCACGTAACAACTAATCTTACAAATAGGTTATCCAAGTGTCAAATAAAGAGAACAGTTGGTTAGAATCTCTGTTTTATATATAGTATAGACTTAATCATGAACGTCTGTACAAAGTATATATGAACGTATGATACGACGTAAGAAAAACTAAATCCATAAGAGATCAAGCTTGCATCTTTTTCTTTATTAATGCTACTCACCATTAATAATATACGGGCATAGAGGCACCATTTGCCGATCCCCTTTGCTTGAAAATCTTCCAAAGAACCTGTCTCTTCCTTCCACAAAGAAACCTATCCTTTGCTTATTCTTATTCCTTTCTCTGATCTTTTCAAATTCCCTACCTAATAAGTTATTCAATTACACTACACAACATCAATAACAACACTCAAAAATGAAATTCTTAATTATTAAGCTTCCCCTTGCTTGTATCAGAAGTTAATCGAATGAACGATGACCCTTCACCTTGAACAACCATATTGGGAATCAACTGTGTTGGGCTTTCTCTACCATGACTCCCATGATCATAACCAATAAAAGAAGGATTGTAGTAGTCAACAAGAAGAGCAGATTTAGTTGCAGGATTATTGTGAAGATAATGACTTGGGTTTTTCAGTTTCCTATCAAAAGAACCTTTGATGCTTGAACCACATTGTCTTGGCTGAGTTTGATAGAACACCTTAGACACAACTAGCTCTCCTTCTTTTTCTTCTTCATTGTTGCCAAGATGGTATTGGTGCATCACCCAATTAGTCTTTTCAGGCTTCCTTTGCCTTCCATAGTTGGTGTATAACACTAGTATCTTCTTGAATCCCTTAATTGTTCCATCAACAAAGACTGGCCTTGTCTTGCCTGTTTTGTGCCATCTTGTCTCACTTCCATCATCATCTGTGTGTACCTTTCTTCGTTTCCTTGTTCCCGTCGTGTATGCCTTTGAAGGTCGATGAAAGAAGTGTCGAATTTGGCCATCTTTGCTTACTCCTGCATTGTCAAATTTGTAGACGAAATAATAATGTGAACTACAGTACTGCTGAGGAAATATTAACAGTTCAAAAGAATGTAAATTTAATTAGTGGAATTATGGATCAAAAAAGATTTGCATGATACTATTAACATATCGAATCTAATCATCAATAAAGCAACAAGTCATTTCATATACAGATGTGTCTGATTCCCGATCTCGATCATACTCAGTGCATGAACGTAAGAGGAAATCTCTGCACAAGCTTTTTACGGATTGCATGTGTGTGTGTGTGTATATATACACACACATATATATACATATATATATTCTCCAAAAAAAAAAAAAAGAATAAGTCAACAATCAGATATTTTTCCTTGGAATCAAAAGAAGTAAGGTTCTACAGGCAACCTTAATGGGGTATAAAAAATTGAAAGGTAGGTTGCACAATGTTATTTTTTGACCCAAGAATTGTCACCTGCATTCTTATAGTCAAAATTATTAAGACTCTTTCGAAAGAAAAATATATACATATAACAGATTATCAAAAGCTTATATTATTTGGCCCAACAATTATGTAATCTCTATTATTAATTGGCTTTTGCTATAAATTGTTATATATCAAAAACAGATGCTAGCTAATGAAAATTGTGATCGATATATGTATGTTTTTCTGGATTAGAAGTGAAGGTCTAACAAGATCTCCAATATCTTTGTGGTTACCTCTTATGGGTTTTAACCCAACTTATAGGTGTTTATAATTATAACATACTCAAACGATTTGGTTAGCAGTAGCAAGCAAATCCGTCCATGTTACATAGGCTTTTATGTTTAAACTAAATGTCACCTATCAATGGAGATAGATACACCATCAAACATGAGGAGATCCCTCACCCTCCTTAAAATACAAAATTTGAGATAAAATCTATTTACGAATCAAAATAAAAATATAAAAACTTTTGTAATTTGAATATCCAAATATGCACATGCTATTAATTAGTAGCACTCAACCATATTGGATCAGGAATAACTTCTTGAATAAGAAAAAAAAACAAACTTGGAAGATATTTATATAAATGTATATGTATGTACATACCTGGGAGCTTCTCTGGGTGGGTATAGCAAATACCATTCTCCCCCTCTAGTGTTGGAATAAATTCATCAATAAGAGAATTGAACTTTCGAGAATCTGATAATTTAATCTTGGCCTCTAAGTGTTCTAGTATTTCCTGGTCACTTGGATCAAACTTCACTCCTGCTGGTAGCCCTGCCAAATCCTCTACTCCTCCCTATTATTTTTTTGCCAACACATATTTATATAAATAACAGTAATAATAATAATAATAAATTCAATATTTTTATACATATTTTTTCAAAAAAAATCCCAAAAATAAAAATAAAAATAAGTACCTGATCTTGAATTTGAATGTGATGGCCACAGGAAGGGCATGTTATGGTACGAACCTCATCGATTAAGGTGTTGTTTTGTTTAGGGTTTTGTGTGACTGCTGCTACTTGAATGTCCGAGTTATTATTGCACCATGTCATCTCTCTAGCTTTCTTTGCAATTATGTTATGCCCATGAACAAATGATGAATTCCTTCGATTCCTCCCCCAATAATTCAAACCAGATCGACACAAAGAAAGAAGCTAGAGTCTCTTTGAAAGCACGTTTTCTTCAGATTGTTGAGTTGTGTACTCCTCCTCTCTCAATTTGGTAATTCTTGCAGAACAAACAGAAAGAGAGAATTAGAGAGCGGAAGGGTTTAAAGGTTATAAAAGAAAGCACAAAGAGAGAGGGGTGGAGAGAGAATTTCTAGAAAGAAAACAGGTTGCTTGGACGTCAAGTTTGGTTATGCTACTCTACATACGCTTCTATTAGAGAATATATGCACTCTTTATTTTTATTATTGTTATTATTATATCCAAACATTGATTTGGTAAAGTTGACAATAAATAAGAGATAAATTTTAAAAACCCTAAGGGATTGGCCGGGTTGATTCCTGACATTTCGTATAAATTCATGGGTCCTAAGTTTCAAAATCTCTTATCAATACTTTGGGGCCACATCCCCTAAACAAAAAATGCTAGCGAAATACCTTGATTCTGTGTAGGAAAACTTCCGAAAATACGGTGTACTGATACGAGGGTTTACTCCACTAGGTGCGTCCAAAATACTCTGCCTTGGAGAGGTTCCACGATAAAAAAAGGAAAATACAATTTAAAGAGATATATGGTGCGTAGAGTGGGTATGGTGCAACCTTGTGATTCTTGTGAGACGTTTCACCTTCTTCTTGTACATGTATGTATATAGAGAGAGAGAGTGATGAAGATTTAGCTGTAGTGTCAACCTAGAGTGTGCTTAAAGATAGTTATATATACTTTTGATGAATATACGAACCAACAAATTATGAAAATAACTACATACATTGTTGTCGCAACAACCCAACCCCTCGTATGAGTAGCTACTACTATTCTTCTATTCCATTTCTTCGCTTAGACTTGTCATGTCAAGCAAGGAATATATCATCTTATTTAACACGAAAATTCATTACAAGTTTTCAATATGGAATATCCCTACAAGTAATCAATAATGGTAGTGAATGACTCTTCAATTAAACTGTTTGACTATATATATATATACACGATGCTTTTTCCAGACAAAACATATATATGTGTGTAATTGTAATTTTAAATTCTTTGATTTGGTATACAGAAGTGATAGAGATCCCAGTAAAAGATATCTCAGTCATCCCAGTAATCAATTATGTCCCTTGATTTATATACATCAGGTTTTGTAGGGCCTACACGTACATCAATCAATGGTCAAGATTGATTACTGTAATAACTGAGATCCCTAACATTTTTGTTTGGTATATAATTGGCTACAATCACAAACATATTAAATGGTATCTTACTATCAACATACGCGTATGTATATTTAGTGTATACCATAATTTATTTATTTTTGAAAATGGCATAAACCTGATGGTATTAATTCACCCAATAAATTAAGTAATTGAGACTTATAGGCACTCGGGTCACCATAAAAGATGAAGTACAACCAAAAAAACCAAACGAAAATAAGAAAAAAACAAGAGAATACAAACACTAAAAAGACCATCGCCGGACACTCCTGTACAATCCATATTACATTGGACATTGTTAGATTCCACCGGATAAAAATCTCACCACCTTTAGTGTACCATGATAAATTGATGACACATTAGAAGTGGTGAGATTTTCTGTGTATTTAGTTACATGCATGCGAATCTACTTTATATATACTCTTTTTTGTTGGGTAGGTACTTATATATACACATACACGTCGACACTTAACATCTATATATTAATTAATAGACAAATTAATATACTGAAAACCTGTAATTAATGGCATAAAAATTAAATGAGTTGGTTTTGCTTTTTCCACAAGAATACCCAGTCAGCACGCATCTAAAGAAGCTACGCAACGAAAGCTTATGCAATAAGCTATAAACATATATCATACATATATATGGGGCCATTAACTTGAAAGCGTGGATTAGGGTTTGACCCTGTATGGACATTTTATAAAAATGGAGGCTGCACTGTTCATTTGGTCTTATACGGCACAAGCGCGTTAAGACAACTAACATAAATAGAAATATGTTATAAATTAAATTAAATTTTGTGTATATTATAATGTCACAAAGTATTCCTTGGCTACTAAGTCTCAAACGAAAAAATAATCGGCTACTACGTGGAAAATTCACGTAAATAACTCTATATTTAGCTATATAAAGAGAGAAAGAAAGGGTTGCATGTGTATATCTATATATATATGACAGAAATAATATTTTTGCCAAGAATTCATAGTATGAATTCTTAATGTTACGACTTGTGTCAACTTTTGCTTTATGGAAAAACGTTTTCGGTTTCGCTTCACTTGCATAAGCCTAAGGAGGGAATTAACTTGATGGGCAAAAGCTATATATGACTTTGTCATCTACCTTGACTTCAAAACCCACTTTATATAAATGAGCAATGGAGAATCTATAACTTAATCTGCATTCCTACAGTTGAATAGGAGCGTAGACATTTTAGTCACTTCCATTTTTAGAAAAATCAATATTTTTTTAATATTCTAACTAATTGAATTGCCAGTTTAATCAAAATGAAACCTTCTTTTTTTTTTTTAATTCAGGCACATATTGGGTGGCAAATCTTTTTCATAAAATCTTTCCTGGCCCAAATATTGTGTCAAAAAGATAAATTCCCAAGCAGGCCTTATAATGCGACGAAGCATTTGCCTTTTGGGTTGAAAAAGCTAGGCCCAAGTCTCACGGGCTTACGGTCCATGCAATATGGGCCGCATTGCTGCACTAAGCTGTTTTCAGTATTTCTTTCCAGTTTCCACGTACTGTTAGTGTTCGATATGGGTCGAAATTACCTCTACTACAAGCCCAATTCAAGGAATGAATATGAACAAGAAGCCCATATAACCTTCAAAATAAAAAATTTCGAATACCATTTTGCACGTGTTTATGTTGACTGAAATCCGAAAAACAGGTTTATAGTTTATACTCCACCATAGCTATGCAGAATCTAAGGACCTTTTTTTCTTTTTTTTTTGAAAAGATCTGTAAATCTGAATATATTCAATAACTCAATCAATCTGGGATCTGAACTGGAGGCCAAAAAATGGCACTCGTGCAGAATCTAAGGACCATGATTGCAATATTAGCTCTAATTTTATTTTACCAAATATGAAAATGGACCTACATTTTGTTGTTTCTCATCAGCACCGACAGGTAAACAAAGGAATCCTCCATTTGCCATACAAAAATACTAAATAAATAAAGAACTTATATTCTGTAATAATTAGTTATTGATTGAAAACTGTACGTTTGGCAAGGTACCAACAGACATTTTCTACATAAAATTAATGTTTGTTTTTCGTAAGGTGTCTTTCTTCTGTTAAGAAATTTACATGGAAGAAATTTCAGAAGCCATAAAGAGTCATGTAAAGAACAAATAGCAAACAAATTAAATAGAAAAAATTTTAATGGCCATAAAGAAAGATGGGATCCCTTTCAAGTAAGTATACATTAACATTGCCCAATTTATATACAAAAAGTGATGTATATTCCCCACTCCACACGCAAAAGAAGATTAAATTCACCGCCCCCAATTGACAACCCACCTTGCCCCACCTTTTCATTTCAACATTAATTTCTTCTCCAATACTCTAATTCCTGGTGAGACCAGACCAATCTATCACAGTCGTTGTTCAAAAGTCCAACCAATCCCAAATTCAAATTTTACTGTTTTTCTTCATTTCTCCTGTTCAAAATTGGCGACTCATAAAAGTCTTGGCTGGCTCAATCACACACAGAGACGTCAATCTCCACACTGTTCAAAATTGCTGCAATTTGAACAATTGATGGTCTACTCTTTCTATTATTGCTTACACAAGCTGAAGCAACTTTAGCCAATCTGATAATGGGTTTCATATCTGAAGGCATTGCAATTCTTGGGTCCAAAGCTTCACTAAACCTCATTTCTTTAATCAAAGGCAATGCCCACTTCACAAGCAAACCTTCTTCACTTCTCCTCCCACACAAAAGCTCCAACAAAACAACTCCAAACCCATAAACATCACTTTCTTTGCAAGCGCCACCACTGCTATTGTTAATCCAATACTCATCATCCACATGCCCCACAAGCCCCCTTTTTTCCTTTGGTGCCAAGAAAGACAACCCATAATCACAAACTCTAGCACGAAATTTCACATCTAATAAAATGTTTGAGGACTTAACACACCCATGTATTATGTTTGGTGTCATCCCTTCATGTAGATATTCGAGTCCTCTCGCTGCTCCGGCGGCCAATCTTGATCTCCGGCTCCAATCTAATAGTGATGCCCCATCTGGGTTTTGATGCAAATAGAATTCCAAACTTCCTATACCAACAAATTCGGTGACCATAATTCGCTCACCAGGTGCTTGTGAAAATGCCAGAATGGGGACTATATTGGGGTGTTGGGCTAAAGATAGAGTTTTGATTACTGAAGAGAAACCAAATCCAGCATTGCTTAAAACAAACCTCGAATGTATTCTTTTAACCGCAAGAAGCTCTCCTTTTGCGAATATACCGGCATATACAGTCCCCAGACGTCCTTGACCCACAATTCTGTTTTGTTTGAATCCATCAGTGGCAGCATCAATATCCGTTAATGGAAAAGCACACGCAGAACTCTTGACTGGAACCGAAAGAGTTTCTTCAGATTCTTTTTGAGCAGGTATCTTTCTTCTGCATAGAATGTAAAGAACAATCCCCATGATGATGAGTGACACCGGGAGAAGAACCATAACAAAATCATAGCCAATCTGCCCGCTGCGAGTCATGCCGGCCTGTGATCTTAATTTGCTAGACCTCTCTCTGTAGAGGCAGAGGAAATGGAAGCATCAAGGGAGGTTATTTTGGGCTAATAAATTAGGTTGAAGTTGTTAATGAGTTTTATCTATATCTATATGTATAAAATAGGAGAATTGGTAGCTTGTACGGACCATAGAGTTTTCAAATAGAAAAGTAAGAGAGAACTAAATTTGACGTAAATGTGGATGCTTTGAAGAGGCTAGCCTAGGAGGATGAATTTGGTGAAGGAAGTAGGAAACTTGATAAGTCTGTTTTAGTGGTGTTGGTTCATGGTTGGACGTCTCCTTAATTTTTGAAAACAAAACAAAACAAAGGGATCACATAATGATAATGTCAAAATGTGGTAAAGCTGTTCAAAGAAAATCTATATCGTTAGATGTCTTTTTCTTCTCTGGGTATGGTCACTTTCAATGATATTTGTTATGATGCGTTACCTTCGTGGGCCTCCCTAAATCCTGGGAAAAAAAAAAGGAGTTAACTTGTCCAGTTTCAGAAGATAACTTGATTAAAATATATGCAGGTGATGGTTACCTTCACTTTCCGTATGGGGACATCACATTTCTTATAATGATTCATAATAAGCCAAAAAAATGTCGAGTAGTGTTTTTTTATCCTGATTATCTCAAAAATGTTAAGATAGACGCATATGATTCATGTGAAATCTTATACTCTACATGTCTCACATAGGGATGGCAATTTGTGTCCGACCCGCCCCGATCCGCACGGATTTTCTCCGATCCGAGACTTGTGCGGGGTGGGGATGGGGGTAAAAATTTTCAACTAGCGCGGGGGCGGATATGCCTCGCAATCCGCCCCGCACCCCGCCCCGCAATAAATGTTTATGTACATAATATATATATATATATGTGTATATATATATATATATATATATATATATATATAAGATTTCTTTTATAATATAGATAAATATTTGTTTATCTAAACATTTATTAATTTGATATTATTATTAAAATCAAAGTAACCCCTAAACTTCTTTAATAAGATTTAAGTACTTAAACATTAAAACCCTATACATAATATTTACAATACTCCTATACTCTTCATTAGATTGATTATTGAATAAATATTGATAAAAACATAAAACCCTAAATCTTAAATTAAATATAGTCTACCCCTAATTCAATTGAAGTGATGTTGATAAAAAATAATTTAAGATTCCTAAACCCTAACTTAAATTGACTTGATTTGAATTTTGAACACATTGATTCTAATATAGTAATAAACTAATAATGTCAAAATAGAGATTTGAATGCTTAGTTTTAATCCAATATAAATAATCCTTAAACCCTAAGCACTAAATAATCCATGAACCCTAAACCATTAAACCTAAGTACTAAATAATTCATAAACCCTAACCCCTAAAGCTGAGCGCTAAACCCTAAACCATATAATTAATCCAATATAAATAATCCCTAAACCCTAAGTCAATTGAATTGATATTGATAAAAATATAGGACCCTAAATCTTAAGTTAAATATGACCCTATACTCCCAAATCCTAATCTCCAAAACCCTAGAGGTTCTAAACCCTAAACCCCAAATCCTTAAATACCCTAAATCTCTAAACCCTAAAGGCTTTAAACCCTAAACCCCAAAACCCTAAAGACTCTAAACCCTAAAGGCTTTGAACCCTAAACCTAAGCACTAAACCCTAAAGCCATAATATGACCCTCTACTCATTAATGTTGATAAAATCTTTAAGACCCTAAGATTTTATAAAATAAAGTATAAAATTAAACAATTTAAAACTATAGATGTGTATAATATAAACTTTAAAATCAATACCATTAAGTAAAACTAAAATTATTTAATGGTGTTAAAAATATAATAGGTGGTATGTAAAGATAATAATTTAATTAGTTGGCAAGTGTAACATGAAAATAGCTTGGGCTTGTTGGTTAGTTCATTACTTTCCTATCTAGAAGTCTCATGTTCGAATCCTAGAATGTGTAATTTAATTTTACAATTTTCAAAGATGTTGATAGGGGCGGGGATCCGCGGGGTAGGGCGGGGCGTAAAAGTTGCCCCGAGGTGCGGGGCGGGGAGCGGGCGCCACCTGGAGGTGCGGGGCGGGGGCGGGGCGACCATGATCCGCCCCCGCCCCGCTCCGTTGTCATCCTTAATCTCACATCATACATATGAAACTGTGTGTGTTCGTCAGTTCATCTCAACATTTTGATTAGTTGAAACAAAAAACGTTGGGATTGTAGTACTATTGACGAATAAGATAGTATTATTATGCAAGTGCATGTGCATACAAAAACAAGGGGGTCTCACACTCTCACATGGTAAACAACGATTTTGGTTATAACAACTAAGATATAAAGTATAGCTTGCCTTTTAGTGGTTGTGAGACATAAGGTTGGTAAACATTAGGTGCACGATTTTAGGCTCTGCCACATACTATATAGAATCTTTTTCAAAAAGTAAAATAAAATTAGGATTGATGTGTGGGTTCTCTATTTACAATTACCATAATGACCTTGTTTTGTACAATATTAAGAATGAGTTTGTTAAATTTACACACAAATCAACCACAGCTCAATATTCTCCTCCCTCACCGTTCTCTAATCTTGACCGTCCCTATAATCCCATGGTAGAAAGAAGAGCCAGGTTAGAAATCCAAAACCCTACTCTCCAAAAGAAGAAAGAATCATGTTCTCCCTCAGAGCATCTCTAATGGAAGACTTGAAATCTATTTTTCAAGCACACAAAACATCAGTTTCAAGTGCTATTTGGCTACAATGGAAGAAAAATAACATTTGAAACACACTTCAAATTTTAGATACTCTTAATATATCAAGAGTGACTGGAGAGTACTTTTTAGAGTTGCACAACCAATCAACACTTGACACTTGTAAGTTTAGTCAACAGAGAGAGTATAATAGAAAAAATTGAGGGAAATTGTAGTTGAAAATATGAGTTTGGAGTGTTTTATATTATGTATCATTGTAGATGAAACTCTTGATAATGTGATGATACACAAATTATAAGGTATTTTGGAGTGTTAAAATTTCTATAGCATTAGAGATGTTCTCGCTCCCTCTCACTCTCGTATCTCTCTCCGACAAATACTCCAATGAGCTTGGTTGACGGTGGCTTGATCTTCTGTTGGATTTTCCCAACTTTCAGAGGACATGGCCTAAACTTGCATAAATATCACTGAAATAGAAATTCGCACTGCATATTTAATTTGATATAATCTCTTCCGATCTCATACATTCTACATCAGTAAGACATTCAACTTCAAATTTTGGGTTTCTTATGCCCTAAAGGCATCGATTCAAAACTTCCTCACTCGACAACAAAACGAACTATTTTGATAATTACAAGAAAATTTTCATTTTTCTGATTTGTCCCTCCTCTATCTTTACTCTATATCTATGCCTTCCCTCACCCGTGACCTTCACCATGGATTGGACGGGGCACGGAAGTGGATGGGGCCATAAGAGGGCTCGGTATTAGTATGTTTGCGAAGGAGTTTCCGTCGTAGTCTCTCTATCTTGGGTCGATTTTGAGAGACGCGAGAGTCAGAGGGAAACTTTACAGACTTGTTTGGAGGGCAACTTCTGATCTGTTGTATAAATTTTGTATCTCCACTGATTTTTTATCCAATATGTGATGTATGCTTTAATGTCTTTATAAAAAAAAAAAAAAGGTTTCAAAGTAAGTAATTCTAGAGATCTGAAACAAATATGGTGATGAGGGCTGCAAAACAACAAAAGGAGGAAGGTAGATGAAAATTGGTGGTGAAGAGAGAACTTGACCCTCAATTTATTTAGAAAATTATAAAAATAATAATTGGATTTTTTTTTCGTTTTTAAAATTTTTATTGTAAACTTAATATTACTTAATTAAATATGTAAAAATTATTTCTTTTAAATTTTAAATTTAAGGATTAATATGTTATTGTATATAAGCATATTTATATAAATTATAAAAAATTAAAAATTAAAAAGTGATGTAAAGATAATATTTTTGTGATGTGGTTATAAATTTTCTCGTAAAAATTAAAGTTGCTGGGTCAAAGGCCGTACAAGGGCCTTATGCTTTGACCCAGGCCGAGCCCGTTAAGGGCAAAAGAAGAGTAGTTGAGCGGGTCTACATATTGGGCTGTAAAGAAGGAAAGTCGAGTTTCAAATATGGGCCGATTGACGTATCCCAAAGCACAGTTCTCTTCCCGCTCCCTTTGAACATAAATGGGCTTTTCCTAAATCTACTACTACATACAAGCGACCCAATGGTGGCCCAATGTGCAAGAACTGGTGTGGTGGTGGGCTCAGCCTCAGCTGTCCAATTATGGAAAATGGCGGGGAAATTGAGATTTCAACGTTGAAATTGAGTTCTGTGGTCCATCTGGTGTGTTAAAGTCAGTGCAGGAAGACCCATACCAGATTAAATCATGGTCCCTCCCCTTTAGAATAATGAGAAGACCCAACTACAGAAGGTTGCATTAACTACCTCTCTCTCAATGGTTTCAGGCTTTCATCTCCGACAGTAGAGTCCTTGGCAATTGGTCCACCCGTGCACCACCACTAATATTCTTACCAACCAATTTTATTCGTCATTATAGCAATTGCATAAATACGTACATAGTTGTTGATGAATATGCATTTATATTTTGTCATGAAACTGACCAATCCGACCTAAATATCGAAAGCTGAGACAGAGTTTACCCTGTTTAACAGGGCTCCAGTTACTGAGGACCCAAACTTTCAATTTCAAGTTGAAAACTACAGCAGTGGCTACGTTGAAGGTGTTCCAAAAAGACCAGGTCGACCAGGTTTGTGAATTGTGATTGTGAGTTCCTATGCATAACATTGACGGCTTAAAATTCCCCCACTGATATTTTAGACTTGAAAATGAGATCTGTCCTTGGATTTTTGATAAATCTCTTTCAAAACTAAATTCATGACAGCAATTCGACAACCAATTTACCAACCCAAATGTACCCTCAACAGTTGAATTACTGTCGTGTCCTAGTTATTTTCCCAAAAGACTGCAGTCCATATGCCGCCACCTACCCTAATAAGAGGGGATGCACGGTAGCAGGAGCTCTGTTTCACTCAAGGGAGAAGAACCATGGACTAGTTCTAATAACCAACCTGGGTCTATCCCACAAAACACAGTGCACCACTGCAGAAGTTATATCATAGATTAGCTTAGCCTGGAACATTAACCGCACAGGCTTCTACATTTTAAAGTCACCTGACCGATTCTACTTATTCTAGGAACGAATCATTTATTAATGAACTGTGCAAGTATCGTATTCAAAACAAGTAGAGTTGCTAAATCCAGAATAAAAATTAATAGTAACTGATCACTTTACAGTGTACAATAAGACCACCATAACTCCCCCCCACAATAATTTCTTGTTGTTTTTCTGCAGAAACAAACCTTCAATCCACTCTTTCTTCCCAGAAACACAAACCGGGGATCATCATGGAAATGTCAACAAGTCAACAAGAAAAATAGGAGCTTTTTAAAAGCTTACTCCTTCCATGACTTTCACACCACAATTGTGTAAAATAAATAATAAAAAAAAAAAACACAGTTCTCAAGCTACACTACCATTATCTGAGGCATCTTCATAGTAATAAGGAGTCAACTTCCCATCCTTTGAATCAATAATAGTCGTCTTGACCTGCTTCTCACCACCCACTTCTTGCAACATTTTCACAACCCTTCTCATAGATGGCCTGTTGATTGGGAGGGGACTGGTGCAGAGGAGCCCAATGTTGAGTACTTTACATATTTCTTCTTTGAAACAGGAATCAAGTTTTGTATCAAGCACATGGTCCACTCCTTTCTGATCTAAAGTGGTGCACACCCACTTTACCAAGTCTTTTTCCCCAAATTCTGGATCAACTGGACGTTTCCCTGTAACCAACTCAAGTATCACCACACCAAAGCTGTATATATCGCTCTTTTCGTTCACGCGAAGTGTGTATGCATACTCTGCAACGAGTTCAAGCAAAGAGAGATTGTTTCAGAGTGAGCTCAAAATGTATAGATAAGAACTGTTAGGAAGGAAAATCACAGTTAAAAAGTGCAGAAGAAAGCACAACTAAACAAGAAATCTAGAAATCACAAGCTAAATTGAACACAGCAGACATATAAATGTAATAGATTCACAAGCTAACCTGGTGCAATGTATCCACAAGAACCGGCAATGATGGACATGGACTTAGGACCTTTTCCAGTTACATCAACAATCTTGGCTACTCCAAAATCAGCCACTCTTGCTCCATAATCCCCATCCAACAAAATGTTACTAGACTTGACATCTCTATGCACAATTGGAGGAACACAATCGTGATGCAGATATGAAAGCCCTTCAGCTGCGTCTACTATAATCTTATACCTCGTAAGCCAATCCAACAAACCCGCCTTGTTGCTATGAAGCAAATCACCCAAGCTACCGTTTGGCATGTACTCATAGACTAAAAGCTTGCAATCTCTAGTAGTGCAACAACACCAAAGCTTAACAATGTTCTTGTGCCTGATCTTTCCCAAAGTCCCAACCTCAGCATCAAAGACATCATCTTTGACCTCGCCTTTCTCGATATCGCCAGTGTCGGCATTCTCACAGTCCTTTTTCACCACTCCCCAAAGCCTCTTCACCGCAACGGCCTCACCGTTGCTAAGCACAACCTTGTAAACTTTCCCTGAAGATCCACTGCCTATGACATTATCCTCGTCAAGGCTATCCAAGATCTCCTGTTCACTAAAACCAAGTTTATGAAACGACATCAATGTCCATTTAGACTTGTCCACAGCTCTTGCTTTCTTGAAATTCCAGTACTTCCAGAAAAACCAGACCATTCCAACAATAAACACCAAACCGGCTAAAACAAAAATAGACCTAAACAACCAAGCATAAGCTTCGTTGTTATTCTCCCTTCTACGTTCACACAAACCCTCCATATCTCCACATAAACCACGGTTACCCATAAAGCTAGTCCTGTATATCTCCTTCGCAAATAATGGAGGGATCTCACCTGAAAGCCGGTTATTCGATAAATTGAGCTCGTTGAGCTTCAGATTCTGTAAACTGAGGGGGATTTGCCCAAAAAGTCTATTAGCAGACAAATCAAGATAATTAAGCACAGACAAGCTTCCAATTTCCTCAGGAATCGTCCCTGAAAAAGAGTTATTCGCTAGATTCAGCTCGTTTAATTTCTTCCAGGACGCAATCCCATCTGGTATCTCACCCGAAAGCTCGTTGTTGTGAAGATCGATAGTCCCTAGTTTGGTTAGTTTCACTATACTCCCAGGCAAAGCCCCACTGAGCCTATTATCACTGCCTGAAAACTCCACAAGATTATCTAGAAAACCAATCTCCTCCGGTATTGCTCCTTCAAATTCATTTCTTGATATCTTTATCAAAGACAAATTCGACGCGCTAGCGATGTCCTTCGAAATTGGGCCCGAAAGTGAATTATCGGTAAGATCAAGCAGGTAAACATGAGGGAGACCCCAGAAGCCGCTCGGTACTTCACCAGATAGCTTGTTGTAACACAGTCTGACCCGGCGCAAGCTCCGGCATTCGCTCAAACTTGAGGGAATTCGACCCGAGAAAGAGTTGTATATCATCAGCAGCTCCTCTAGGCGGCCTTCGTCGCACACAGTTTGCGGGATTTCACCGGAAAATTGGTTGCTGGAAACGTCAATCCACCGTAAAGGCGAGTTTTTGCCGAGATTTTGAGGCAGCTCGCCACTCAGTCGGTTCTGAAACAGCCTGAGTTCGTACAAATTCGGCGAGTTCGCGATGCTTGTAGGCAAAATACCTTCTAAATTGTTCTCGTACAGATTCAAGCTCTCGAGTGGCAGCCGACACAGCTCGTCGGGAATCGTTCCTGTCAACCGGTTCATTGACGCGTCGAGCAGTCGCAATGCGGTCAATTTCCCCCACCCGCGCGGCAACTCCCCTGTCAGCGAGTTGTTGTAGAGCTCCAGCTGAACGAGACTGGTCATCTCAGTGAGCGAACTCGGAATCACACCGACCAAATCGTTGAGAGCGAGGTCCAAATCGTGAAGATTTTGGAGTCGACCCAGCGAGTCAGGAATCTCGCCCACCAAATTGCACTCAGTCAGCCACAAAATTTCCAAATTCGTCAAGTTCCCAAGCTCCGCCGGGATCCGACCAGGAGTAAAAGGGTTGTATGACAAATTGAGCGTCTTAAGCGTGGAAATGTTGCCCAGAAACGCCGGAATAATCCCATCAAACAGATTATAAACAACAGATATGACCTCAAGCTTCTGAAACCGCCCAAAACTCTCCGGTATATCACCGGAGAAATTATTACCAGTCAAGTCGAGGTGCTTGAGATTTCGAATCTCCGGGAGCGTGTTGGGCAGAGGGCCAGTGAGCAAGTTCTGAGCGAGATCAAGGTGTTCGAGGGAACTACAGTCGGAGATGGAAAGAGGGAGGGTTGAATTGATGGAGTTGTTGTCTAAGGAAAGGAAAGTTAGGTTCTTTAAACGACATAGCAAGGAAGGAAAAGGACCACCTAAGTTGGCATTGGAAAGATCAACAGAGTAAACAGAGCCAGAAACGGCATCGCATTTGATGCCGAACCAGTTACAGGGAGTGTCGTCGCGGTCATTCCAGTCGTTGAGGACCGAGTCAGGGTCGGAGAGAGCGAGTTTCAGTTGGTGGAGGATTAAAGCTTCTTGGTTGAGTGAGAGTGTGAAGAGCGGAGAGAGGAGGAGACAGAGGAAGGAGAGAAGCAGAGGAGTCATGTTAAGTTGTGGGCGTGGAGAAGAGTGAGTAATTTGAGAGGGGGGTGGCGTGAATATAACAGAAGAATTCTACTTATTTTGTCCATTACCCACTTGTGCGTGTTCAATGGCGTGGGTAGGCAACAATAATAGTGCATAAGAAATTCAAAGTAGAAGTATTTTTTACGTGAGTGAAAAGTTGGTTCTTTTTTGTTTTGGTTTTGATTGGATTAGAAATGATGATAAATGGCGTGGGATTTAGAGACGTTACATGTTTTGTTTATATGACATGGATTTTCATGTGAATCTGTTCGAAACTGTTGGGGAGCCTTTTTCTTTCCACTTTTAGGATAAAGAGTAGTCTCAAGAGGTTTCAGAAAATTTTGTAGAGGATAAAGAGTTAAGAGCTCGTAACAAACCATTCAACAAAGCAATATATATTATGTAATCGGATTGCCTTTTCTTGACTGTTGAAATATTTCCAACTTACGTTGCTAATTGCAACTGTTGAAAAAGGGGGGGGGGGGGATGGAGTATCTGCAAATGCATGCTTGTTTGAATAGATCATTACCGGCATTTTTTTATTATTGTTGGATTACAACTAAATACAAAGGAGAAGTGGATAACGTCTAAGTGGGTCAATATACATATATATATATCATTAATGCGGGGGGCAGGTGGCAATGATCTCAAGTAGCAAGAAAGAATCCAGCGGTTAATAATGGTGTTGTTACTTCTTAGGAGTAGTTAATTAGATTGTATGAGACAGATTAGGAAATTGTGTTTTGGGAGGACAGAACAAGGCAACAAGCAGTGCAGTATTGTTTTGTGTGTTAAAAGTCAAAAAGTGGTGGGTTGACCAGAGAAAATTTTACCCCGTATTCAGAGTCACTGTAACTTGCGTGCAATGGTCAAATCTTTTTGACACAAAGCGACTATAAAAAAATCTGCAAAAAACAAGACTTGCAAACAAAAGGTAATAGTCAATCCGAGTGAAAGTGAAATCTATTTTTCATATCTTTTCAAATTAAAAAATTAATCGCTGTCAGTCACTGATTTATATAATCTGGATTATTAATTATGAATTCTCTCATTTTCTAGACAGTGTATCATGACGAATGAAAAGTAAATTTGTGGGAAACTCAACTTGATAAATCCAAACAAAGTTGTTCTTCCAAACACATGTTATTGTAAAACACACAACTTTATGTCTTTGGTTTCACGTCAGATTGACATAACTCTCAATTGAGTGGTATACAGGGGCGGCCCTGGGCCTGGGCGAACTGGGCCGCCGCCCAGGACCCCAAATTTAAAAATTTTTAGTTATAGGATAGTTTATTTTAAAACTTATCTCATCCTACTTTAAAGCCCACAAATATCACTTATAAAGCTCAAAAAGAATTGAGAGTTAAAACAAACTAATAAAAGTGAGGGGCCCAACCCAATTAGAAAGTAAGAAAGACCACTTAAGGTTTTAGACTCTTAAAAGTTAGATCAGCCCATAAAGAAATTAAGGGAAAAAAAATCAAAAGCCTCTTCAAAAATCAAAAGACTTTTTAAAGTGTGACCCTTTTTATGATACTGATGGAAGAGATTTAACTTTAGAATCAAAAGTTTTGTGTAACATTTTACCTAAAGAAATAAAAAAGCCTATTTAAATACTAAATCATTTGCAAACAATGGATGATGGTTTTCTAAATGCATGGATTGCATATAAAATATTGTTGACTATTCCAATAACGGTAGCATTCGCAGAAAGAAGTTTTTCAAAGTTAAAGTTGATAAAATCATATATTCTGTCCACCATGTCGCAAGAAAGGTTAAATGAGTTAGTTTTGTTGTATATTGAAAGTGATTTGATGAAAACAATTGATTATATTAAAGTAATTCATGATTTTGCATATCAAAATGTTAGAAGAGTCATATTTAAGTAATTTTTTTAGAGTTAAACTTTTAAGAACTATATGATAATAACGAAAAAAAAATTAAGGGGCCCCTTTTTTAAAGTTTGCCCAGGGCCCCCGTAAACTTGGGTACGCCACTAGTGGTATATAAACAAAGTTTCATCTTGTCTCACACAAATGATGTTTTTTCTGAGCATGAATAATTGGAAAACGGCCCAAAAGAACAAATTCGTGCAAACTTTCGATCCAGAGCGGACAATATCAATTTGAGATGTTTGGATTTTCAAACACTTAATACGTGTTATTTAGTGGGTGATTACTAGTTGAGACAATTTAAGTATAACTTAATAAAAAAGTTAACCTAAACTAATTGGACATGGAATAGTCTCCACTAGAAATTGAACATGATCTACAGTCAAAAGTTGTTATACAATAAAGTGATAAGCATTGCGAAACTTCAATTTGATGGTGTAATTAATGGAAGATACAAAGGCAGGCTTTAAAAAGGGAGGAGAACGAGCGTCCAAGAGAATATTGGAATAGCAATACAAGTACACGTTATTACCCAAGAAGTCCAAATTAAACAGAGAAAGTGAGTCACGGGATTCTAAAGAGAAATTTCCTTTTTTAAACACTTACCCAAATGTATTACAAATCCCCATGAACTGGATGTTATTGTATTGCTTGTGGATTATCTTCAAGCACAAAAATGAGCACTAAACTCTATTCCCAGACACATGCCACTTTGTTCTAGGACAAGTGTTTTTGTTGTTTTGGTAGTGGAAGCTAGCTCTTGCGGTTCATGACAAACACCACAGTCAATTTGTACAAGGGAGGATTGTTACTGCAAATATGTGTAGTATATTATCTCCATGCACATGCATATTTATAGACAGACATGCACGTGCACATGTATTTATCTGCGTAACTATTGTCTGTACAATTTAATAATATTGTATGAACAAGATAACATATGAACGTGGAAGATTTTTGTGTGATCTCCAATCTAATTGGAAAAAATATATATATTTCAGTTCAAACTCGTAGACAGCAAAGGTGGGTCCAAGCTCTCTCAAACGATTGTAAAATGACAACACGAGAGAGCATGGTGTAATTAGTAATGCAATTGTGTACGGGGTATTCTAAGCAAAAAAGTAAGTAGATATGGTAGGATTCCTAGGAATACTCCCACCGATTCAAATTTTGAAATCTTGTGTGTTAATTGACCTAGGTTAAATTCAGGTTCAAGGGTCTGGTCTGTCATATTTAAATCTAGGTCAGAATCCTTGAAGAAATTAAAAAGAGAGAGATATCACACATTAAAGAGAGAGTGCAATGACTTTGCATGTCCCTGACTGAGGTCATTGGTTCTAGTCTCACCTCCTCCGAATATTTATAAGGAGGTGTGTGGGCTTAGTCTACCCCTGCGTGGGCTTGATAGTCTACCCCTGCGTGGGCTTGATTTGTGCCTCCTGCGTGGAGCCTGTAGACACCTGTACTTTCATAAGCTTGATATGGTGGTGTGTTGTATATTGTATTTGTACTTGTAATCAAAAAAGAGAGGGTGCAATGCATTCAAAATAAATACGATATTTATTGTTACAAGATAATATAGTTGATATATAACTATTTAGCAAAAAAAAGAAGATGTTGGCCAAAGAAATACAAATAATCAAAATCAATAATTATTGTGTCCATTCCACTGGAGCAGTAAAAACGGCAATTATTGGATTACATGAAGAGTAAAAAAACAAGATTAAATAGGGGAAAAAAGCATTCGTAAATATACAAAAAAGAGGTCAACGACCCGTTCACTGTCCAATTGACATGGCCTCTTCTGTGTCCCCCCACATTTCATTTTAGTGAAGAAGCCCACCAAATATTGATTCACAGTGACTTCGAGAAGAAGACCGTCTTTGAAAAAATAGAAAGAAATCATTGAACCGAATTAAGATTAATATGGTCCACCTGGGCAACCGTACATTGATGTGGAGTGTGGGCTCCACTTTTATTGTGCATAATATTACATTATATATATATATATATATATAATGATTAATGGTAAGTCAGTTCCAAAATTGTCTGTGTGCGTGTGTTTGCATATATATAGGGTTATTTTTGATGACCTACAAACACAACACAATTTTCTGAAATTTGGCATGGATTAAGAATTAATTGTGCACGTTTTTGAGGAAAATAAGGATTTGATGAGGAGAGCAATGACTTAATTAAGATTTTAAGTTCCACTTTTGGGGTTAAAATATAAGGGAGACAAAATATACACATGAAAAAAAAAAGAAAAAAAAAAGATGATAATATGTCCAAATTAAATTAATTAATTATATGTGAAACTTTCTACGCTTCCACATTGTCTTTATATGTGGAGAGTCTTTTAGTGAATTGTCTCTCATTGATGTGATATATTTTGTTGCAAAAAGTGAAAAACTATACACAAATAAAGACAAAAAAGAAAAACACGACGGATATCTGTACTTGGAATTTCTATTTTGTTTGCTTTTCAGACATATTAATCAGAATCAAAGGAATCTATACCTAGCTAGTAATTAATTTTGTATAATTCATAAATTAATTGCTTTCAAAAATACACTAATCAATGATTAGTAATTTTGAGAATTTTGTTCCATGCTGACCCATATAACATGCATGGGATTGGGGTCCTGCATTTAAGTTGCAAAATAATTAAAGCTGTCATGTGTTTGCATGATTAATGAAGTAAAGAATAATAATTAGGTGAAGAAGGCTTGATATTGGAAAAGTATGTAGGTTTTGACCCTAAACAAAAAGATAAAGAAAAAAAAAGGGTAGTAGTACCTGAAAAAGGTAAAAGACCAGTAGCTTTTGAGGGTAGCCATGTGTGATAGCATGAGTTTTTGGGGAGAGATTTTAACCCACATAACATCATCATCAGTGGAAGAAAGAAAAATATAGACAATCAAATGTCTCTCTGTCTGTGAGTGTGTAATGAATGGATTGAGTGAAGAGTTTGTGCTAGTGTAGTGGGTGAAGCTTCTTGTCGAACACTCTTGGTATACCACGGGTCGTGTTGGAATATTGGGTTGGATTCGTACAATATATGAACTTAGCTAAATAATTAACATTGTTCATCAATTGAGTGTGCCGATTACCGTGATGGGTGATGCTAATTCATCTTTTTCAAATTTTAATGAGCCGATTGATCTAATAGATACAAATGATTCTTCATCAATTGATTCAAGCTCAGTTACGTTCTCAGTGATCGATGTTAAATCCGATCCTGATTTAATCATCATCATAAGAAACATTAATTACCCTAGAATCTGATTTAATATCAAGCACTGAGGTCACTGAGCTTGAATCATCCATATCCATTAGATCAACCGCACAAAATTTCGATCCAAAATATTTTCATTTCCTAACCATTAGTGGTACTCCAACAAAAGGAACTATATCTATTAAGAAAAATAACATTCAATGATGATAGGAACTTAGTGTTCTGGTCCAAAAGATGTAAAAAATAAGTGATCTAACCAACACATACCCAACTCAGCACCTTCTTTTAATTCAATGATGATCGAGTTTTTTTAGTATTTTGTACAATAAAATGTGCTAAAGAAATATAATAAATTTCAGTGCACAATTGACCCATGTCACCCCTCACCGCCTTTATTGGAGATATCAAACTATATATTAATGTGGAACTCTCAAGAGCAAGATTTTTGTAGGACCAAAATCAAAGTCCTTTACAAACTTTGAGGCAAGCTTCTTTTATGCACTGATTTAGTATAATATATAGTCTTTTAAGAATGCAAAAGGAATAGTAAAAGCAAAAGGTGGCTCCAACCCATTTGAGTCTGTCCCAAACCGCAATCATAATTGTCCTCTTATGCTTCAATTAATTTCCATGCCACCAGCATCTCCTATGCCCTTCACACACTCATACTTCTTTTGAATGAAATTTAATTGCTAATCTTGTGAATGATTAGTAATTAAATCTGATCATAATTGTGCATGCAGTGTGGAAAATCTGACCTCCTTTGGGATTAGGTTGGGTTTTTAGTGCGTATTAATTACTATAAAGTATTGTTGATTTAATTGTTTATGTACATTATGGTCCATTTTGGATCTTTTAGATGAGCAAGTCAAATAAACAAGTACAATCTTTGGAAAGGCTGTATTATACAACTTTTTTTATTGACCAAGAGTGAGATCCTAGATTTTAACAGGAATCTGGTCAAATTGTGAGAGAAATACTCACACGATGAACTACCAATCCAGCTAATAATGCCTAAAATAAGGCATAAATTGTAAAAATCCCACGTCGTTTAAAGATGTGGTGACTATGCCCTTTATAAAGGTTAAACCCACCTCTTATCATCAACAATGCATTTTTCTAGGTTTGAGTGAGTTGGGTCTAGTCCACTTGTTTGGGCCTAAGGAGAAACAAAGTCGTGTGGGCCCGATGTATTCTTGGAAATCGGACAACCCAAAGCGGACAATATTGTTGGTGTATGTGGGAGTGTGGATTTACGATATGGTATCGGAGCAATTCGATCCAATTAGACATGACCTCTACTCCACTTGTTGGGTCTGGCATAACCCAGCCCACAACCCAGCCAACAAGTGTGGGGGAGTGTAAAAGTCGCACATCGTTTAAAGATGTGGTGACTATGTCCTTTATAAGGGCTAAGCCCACATCTTACCACCAACAATGCCTTTTCCTAGGCTTGAGTGAGTTGGGCCTAGCCCAGTTGCTTGGGTATAAGGAAAAACAAAGCATTGCGGATCCGATGTATCCACGGAAACCGGACAACCTAAAACGAACAATATTATTGATGTATGTGGGAGTGTGAATTTACAACATAAATTGCTATCGAACAGAACAAATATCATGCTATGAACAATGATTGTGAGATGATCATGATTTGTTATGCACTCAACAATCATAAAATCAGATGAGTTACTGGATATATATATATATATATATTAAATATGCATGCATGTGTTAGCTTTAAAAATAACAACAGATTTTGCAAAGAAATGGGGGCTGCATGATAATAAAATCCATGTGCTTACCATAATAAGGTTGCATTTCCAATATTGTTGCCCATCTTAATTGTTTGTTCATATATGATATATCTAAGTTTCACTACTTCGCTTGTGTATGTATGTATGTATGTATGTCAGTATGTGTATATATATATATGGCCAGGGTAGAATCACATGTGGCAAAGGCCCCACAATCAATGTTTTTTGCAAGAAGAAATTAGCTAACCTAGGTGGGCTAAATATATAGTGAGGAAGTGACATTGATTGATAGCTACCCTTTGTTTTGGATTTCTTGTTAATAATATTCATCTGTCACTGATCAAGTATATCGTCTGCATAGAATCATATATACAAAAGGTGAAAAATATATAGATGGATTGGATGGTATTGTGGCTAGCTTAGGGGCAGACCCGGCCTGTCCTGAATGATCATATCCATGTTGTCCTATACTCCTATATTACTGGATATAGGACAGAACACATGAGATAGAGACTATAGAGAATCACATATGTATTGGGTTCCTAACCCGACCCACCCGAAACCATATGGAGAAAGCTAAATGGGTCATCATGTCCAATGTAAATGAGAGTGTTGATCATTGCTTGTTTGTGCATACGGACTCCCTTATTCTCATTGCAATTTAGACAGTATTAATTAATTCTTCATCATCACACAAACACTCTCCCTCTCTGTCTCTCCCTCTCTCTCTATCATGATTGGCTCAATTGACATTGAACATTTTCTGTGCCTTCGTAGGATTAATCAATAAACATAAAAGGGAATGTCTCGAATACTTGAAGCACAATGATTATTTTTTTTCTTTTGGAATTTAAAGAATGGCTACTTCCAGTGATCAGCATATAATATTACAGAAACCCACATGAGCCCTGTGGTTCGTATCAAGATCATCAAATTTTGATGGAAAAGTGTATATATATATGTATATGTGTATATGTGTGTATATATATATATAGTTTTATAATGATTGTCTAATAGTGGCGTTTACGATTAATTAATTACGGACTTTGTCTTTTAATGATTATTCCAACTTACTGATTCTCTTCGTAATAAAAAAATAAAATTTATAGAAATAATAACTTCACACTCCCGACATATTAAAAGATGGATACCTACCCATATTGACCAGGTATGAATTCTGAGAAGATTCATCCCCTTCAAAATTACTATACTTCTCAGATTTTTTCACGTGACATACAATCTGGGCCGTAAAGCCCACTATCACATGACTTACTTATGGGCTTCCTGAAGTTGGCCCAGTGTGATTGTCCACTGCAATTTTTTTTAAATTTTTTCAACTCAAATAATAATGCGTGACGCGAGCATTAGTTCACATGCTCGATCGTCGCAGCTTTCACACTCAAACGAGTTATGGTTGTTAAAGTGGTTGGACAAACGTGATTAATTACTTATTTATTACCAGTTCAAGTCATGAGAAAACTAATTATTATGAAATCTAATCCTCCTTATTAATCAATAATGTGACGTAGAACTAGACCAACAAATTTATTATTTTTTTTAACAAAACCAGACTAGGTATGGTTGCATGAAACTTGACATGGCTTAAATTCACGTGAAATGGGGACATTTTTAAGGTCATAAAAAAGACATTTGAGAACAATTTTTCTAAAAATCCTAAAAAAATTGTCATTTGTGCCATTAATTTAATTAGTCCAAAACATTGTCATATCAAGGAAGACGAAGACATATTATCTATTATCTACCATGTAGTATGCATCTATCACTTTCATTTATATAACAAAAATATCTATTTCCCAACTGGTTTGGTGTGGAAAATAAAAAACAAATGGAAGAAAGATGTTGAGATCTTGGAATAATTACTTAAAATGTGTTTAATTAATTTCATAGCTCTAACAAGCATTAAACATAAGAAATCTGATACTGATAGATAGGGCCAGTTTACCTACTAATTAATCAAATAATATATAGTAATAACCATTTTAAAACAATCATTTGTTAGAAATAGAGTGGATGCATGGGAGATATAATTAAATAGAAGTAGCTTGATTTTTTTTTTTTTTTTGTCGAGGGAGATAGCGAAAACTAGTAAATAAGTACATAATATAATTTTCAAAATAAAAAAGACTAGTAGATAAGAATTAACGTTAAAAAATGGATTCCATTCGTGGCCTACCTAACGTTAATATTTTACAGAACAATATGTATAGACTACGAACATATGATGGCATGAGAAACAATGAAATTTGTGAATGAAGAAAATCTATCTTAGCCCAAGGCTTGTTTGGGCCGCATTAATATTTCATGCATACAGAAACAGATAAAGAGCCCAATTCAATGGGCTTCGAGCAATGGCAAGCCCAGTCCACAAGATCCAGAATCCAGATGAACACAGCAAGTCAGCAACAATGAAACAGGTAATGACAGCCAAGCGTATCTGTGGGATCTCTTTCAGAAGTCATGGCGTGCAAGAAGCAAGACTCGCCAACAAGTGCGTTTGCTTTCCATTAACCCTAACCATCAAATCCCCCTAATCAGTTATTTCTGCAAATGGTCTTTAGAAAAATGAACCAGACACTGCCGATCACTGTTCCTTGGATTGCGTTTGAAGAAAACAAAATGACAGGTCACAAAAGAGATAAGCAACAAAGCCCCATAAGAAGAGAAGTTAACCCATTAAAGCTAAGCAACCACTAAACAAAAACCTCACTCAACTCTTTCGCTAACTGCTTTTCATACATAACTGTGAAGTCAACCAACATCAGCAATGCCTTTAACCAACTTCTCCTGGATGCCAAACATGGATGTTTTTAACATATATCCCTCAGGAATTCTGGAATTAACCGACTTTTCCAAAAATGGGTTACAGATTAAGTTTCTGTTTCTTGCAAGGCATCAATGACAACCCAGATCTTCTCCCTTCACCGTCACTCTTATGTGATTCTCTCCTTATAAAACACAGTTCCTCTGGATAAACATGATAGATATTAACAAACCGAGAAGGATACCGAACATAGTTGTCAATCATGGTGGAGATTAAGGTTGAAGCTGATGACAAGGAACAAAAACTCCCACTCTTGCAAGATGTACCAATACCCAATCGAGCAGAGAAGACCTTGATACAGAAAGCTATTAGTCAGACATTTCAGAGCACAGCACATTTAGCAAATCTCTTGCCTACAGGAACAGTTCTCACTTTCCAACTCTTGGCACCCATTTTTTCGAACCAAGGTAACTGTGACCCTGTCAGCCGGTTCATGACTGCAGGGCTTGTAGCCCTTTGTGGGCTCTCATGCTTCCTGACGAGTTTCACAGACAGCTTTAGGGACAAGAATGGCATTGTGTGCTATGGGCTTGCTACATTTCGAGGCTTATGGGTCATTGATGGTTCAGCAACCATATCGCCTGAGCTTGCAGCAAATTACAGGGTGCAATTTATAGATTTCGCGCATGCCTTAATGTCCATTCTTGTGTTTGCAGCTGTTGCTCTGTTTGATCAGAATGTTGTGAGCTGCTTCTGTCCAACACCATCAGTTGAGGCTCAAGAAATACTCACAGCAGTCCCAGTTGGTATTGGTGTCATTTGCAGCATGTTGTTTGTTACATTTCCTACCAAGCGCCATGGAATTGGCTTCCCACTATCTGGCAATTGAGTGCAAACTCCGTTGATTTCATATGTACTTCATTGATCTTTTTGAATATGGTGACCGTTTGTGCTGTCCACAAATCATTTCCTACAACCGAACAATTCTAGTCATAACTTATACAGACTGGTTTACCTGAATTTCTCAATTCTCAAATGCTATTCAGCTGCCTTAATTTTCAAAGAATCCATAACTTACAACGACTGAAAAATGCAATAAGATGGCAATTTCAAAAAATGGGGAAAAACACGTTTTCCTTGTATTAGACTGCATAAGACCATAAAAATGACTGCTTATAGATGGGTGTTTCAAAATTCTTTTACAAAAGAGAACAGAATCTCAAACTTCTTCGAATGGAATATGAATGATATCAATGTGGATTCATGCATTTTAACACATCAAATATGCAGATAGGGCCTTCTAGCAGCCGAGAAACTATCAGCATTGGAAAATTAGACCATAGATGAAACCTCATAAGATCAATGATTAGAGTTTGATGACACAGAGTGGAGGAACAGATAAGATGGTTACCTTGAATATCGATCCTCAGCCACTCATGCGTATTGCAGCAACCAATCTGCATTTGTCGACACCATCCTGGACATCATCATTATCAAGCAAACTGACAGAAGCAGTCGCTGAACTTCAAAAATTTATTAAAAATTTGTCAAACAAACAGCTGGCGATTCAGGGGGCAATATAGCTTCAGCCCAAATCACAATGTCAATCCAATAGTTACATCATGGATGAATTGCCACTAACCAAATAAAAGAGGTTGCTGACAACCATTTTTGTTGGCATACCAAATGGCCCTTCAATCAAGCCACTCTGTCCATAACAAATGTGAATCATTTCAAGCGGTCTAGAAATTCAATTTAATCTAAAATTTGAACTTATATGACACCTCAAGGTTCTCTATCTAAGATGTCACTCATTGGCTGCATGTGCAAATCCTATTTCCTTCCTAATAGAAAATTATATGAAAACAAATACATTGAAAAATCTGAACATAACATATAGATTTCAACGTAAGGCACCTTGCTGCTTGTCATCCAAAAAAGTTCCACGACTGACCTTTTAAGTCCTGTAAAAAGTTCAGGATAATTTAAACTTTTAAACCTACACAAAATACACTTACATAGTCATAAAACTTTGTTTGAGATTTGTATCACAGGCTCATCAACTTAATCCATAACGATTGAGTAGCTTCCCTTGCCTTCTTCCGATCCCAAAATCCATTGATCACTGTACTCTAAGTTCCTTCATCGGGAACACATTCACTAAGAACCATCTCATTGACAATGCGATAAACTTTGTGCAAGTCTCCCTTCTTACAATAACATTTCACAAGGAAATAAAAAATTTCAGCATTAATTGAGATACCCATAGCCTGCATGCTTAAATACAATTGGAAAGTACGATTTGGATCACCATTACTACAAAGGCCTGGATGACCTTATAATGAATTCTAACATGAAGGCTCCAAGTTAATCTGTTTGGTGAGACTCCAGTGAGGACAATCTCATCAAGGAAGTTTGCAGCCTCCTGGAACTTGCATAATCACAGAAGCCATTGATGATCTCCCCACACAATCCAGCATCTGGTTTCACACCCTGAAGCTTCATTCTGTCAAGGATCTCTACAGCTTCTTGGAGCTTCCCTTCTTTACAAAGGCCATTGATTAAAGTACTATAAGTTATCATGTTGGGCTTCTGGTGCTCGCTAACCATCGTCTCCAATAGCTCCAGGGCTTGTGCCCACATTTGCAAAGATCATTCATCAAAGAACTGTAAGTAAACACATTGGGCTCATTGCCATAGGTCTTCATCTCTTCAAGTAATTCGAATTCTTCATCTACATTGCTAGACTGGCACAAGCCACATATCAAAGAAGTGCAGGTAACCACAGAAGGAAAGCAACCTTTTCCTTCCATTTCTTTGAACAACTCCTTTGCCCCATTGATCTTCCCAATTTTAGAAAACCCATTAATCAAAGTACTATAAGTGTATGAATCAGGCATACACTACACCCACAGTTGGGCATCTCATGTAATATTCGAAGAGCAGCATCAATTGTTCCACTGCTTTTGCAGAGTGCCTTAAATCAAAATATTCAGGGAAGCAACGCTGGGTTGAATACCCATTCCTCTCATATCCTTGTAAAACCTCAATGCAATCTTCAAAATATTATCTTCAACAAGAATGGAAAAAATTGCAATCTAAGATTTCTCAGTAGGTTTGCAGCTGAAGTCATTCATCTTATGAAAAACCCTGACAGCATCCAGTAGGCTCTGAAAACAGTAAGGAATATGTCTTCTGTGATTGCACACTTCTCCTCCATTATGTCAAGAAGATTCTCAGCTAATCTAAATTGGGTTGCAGAAGTCAGTCTAGAGATCATGACACCAAATATTCAGCAGTCATGGCGGAAACCATTACAGTACTCAGCTGTGGCTGAATCAAATATAAGAGTTGCATTATGTATATCTTTTTCAGCCCATATCAGCTGCTCAACTTGGGAAGGCATAATTTGTTTTGACCATTTATACATAGCTTTACTGCCCATTAGTGTCACCTTTTCTTCTGCACAGTTATCCTTACAAATTCAGATGTTGCTCTTATCTGTCATTTGTGTCTCTGCAGTTCCAGTTGTACGCAATATCATACACAATGCAACAATATCAGCCACACTCCATAAGAGATGGATCCTTAAAACGTTCCTGATGTCAACGAATCAAAACTAAATAAAATATACCTAATAATATTGGTAGGTTTCAGTCATTCAAAGTCTGGTAATGTCTAAAGAATTAGATGCTGTTTTGAGATATCATTCTTCTAATAAACCTTCCAATCATGTTATTTTTCTTTTATATTCACAAATTATATGACAGTAGAATCTCCCAATCCAAAAACTACTCATTGAAGTTAATTCGGGGAATTGCAATTGACAATTTGAGTTCGTTTTCTCACTTAAACAGCAATTGTTTACCCACTGTTTTACGCACCATTTTCTTTCACTGGTAGCACAGATGGATGCAGAACGGTAGATACAAACTAACCTCAAAGAACAATTGAAATTATTGCTATAGTATCTGGAAACCGTAAATTAAATCTGAGAGAACACATGACAACGCATTCAAAGCATACCTTTGAAAGCTGATGTGGAGAAGGTTCCAATGGACGATAGTATGATCAAAAGGACCAAACAAAGATAGGCCCCCAAGGGAGAAGCGGGCTCGCACATAGGTGAGTGAGGCAGAGAAGGCTGCCGAGGACCAGACATGGTCGAGAAGGTGAATTGCTGCCATATACGAATTCTGCTAATTACAATTATGCCATTTATGTAAAAAACGCTGTCGTATTTATGGTTTTTGGGCAAAACCAGGGGTTAGGACATCGCGTTTACACCCCTCAAGCTTTCATTTTGTCTTTAAACTATTTTTACATATGATATAAATAATAAATATTATTTTAGTTCTTTTATTATTCAAAAATATTAGAGATTCAGTAAAAAACATTCCAATAGTGGATCTTGTCATTTGATTAATGTAAACGTAGAGGCTCACAAAACCTTGTGATTGGATAAGAGAGTGACACATCCTTATGATTAAATCAGAGAATGACACATCCACTACTGAAATGATTGAGATATTTTTTATTGGGATCCATATCACTTCTATTTATTATTTTAGTCTGCTTATATGGTCAGAACATAAATCTATACCTTCCAATTCTTGTCAATTACAAAAGTAATTGTAATTTTTTACTCAAACCAAACTTCAAACATGGCCAAAGAACTCAATGATGTTAGAAAAGTTTTTATAACAATGTGATCCAAAATTTGACGTGGAATAAAGATGTCAGGAAAACAATTTTACTGTCATCCTCTCTCCATTCCCCTCCCCAAATCCGTGAAACGAACTAGCTGTAAACGTAGATTATTTTTCAACAAAAAGAAACAGCATAATCAAAACATGCTACAAGCTGGAAAGTCGAAATAACGTTGATGCATCCGAACTCAAGCCCAAAGTGATCCATTTCGCTATTTTTGGGCCAAGGAAATGCCAAATTTTAAGGTCAATATGGCAACAATATTAGTTATACTCATATGTGAGTGACCTAGTATTTACACCTCCCTATCATAACTCACAAGAAAGTAATATGGGAGGATAAGGGAGGTGGATATCGATTGGACAATACATGGCCTCCATCACAAGCTTCTCGCTTCAGATAAGATTACCCCACTCCATATCCTCTTCTCCCACACTGTGCACCACAGCATCTCCCAATAAAATTTCTATATCCCTCTCAAACCCCTCCTCACCGTCGATCATTATTTTTCTGTACTCTGCTTTTACCATTCTCTTTTTTTACTCAATCACACTGGCCGATGAAATTTTGTATTGTGCACCGCATTTCATAGGATCATAACGGAACCGAATGAAATCAAAATGATTATGACCGCTCTACGCGTCGTCATCTGATTTGGGACGGCACAAAACGGTTTTTGCTCTTCCCAGTGTTTGCGAATACCACATCGTTTCTCTGTGTAGGTACAGCTATGGAGTCTCGGGTGCTTTCACGCGCTGCCGCATTTGCCGCCGTATCGCGCATCCCGAGGCTGCTTCGAGAGAGTGGAAACTCTGCAAGCGTCGTGGCTGTGAGGCAGATCGGAGCCGTTGGCGAGGGCGGTAACTTGATATGGGGGAGGCAGCTCAGGCCGGCTCTGCTGCTTGAGAGCTCGCCGGCCTCGTGCGTCTTGTCTGGGAAGAGGGAGACTCTGAAGCCGTGCTTCGCATCCGCTTCCTCTCCCGCTGAGGGGAGTGATTCCGCAGGGTGAGGTCCGTTTCCTGTATGTGACTCGGTCTCCCCGCCCTGTGTCGGAGTTGACTCATTGTTTCTTCCGACTCGGTGTTTTTGCAGGGAACCGAAGGTTGCTCCAGTTGGCTTATTTAACAAGTACCCGGCTCTGGTTACGGGTTTCTTCTTCTTTATGTGGTACGTCACTTGCTTTCTCTTAATAACGACTCTCAACTGTAAAACAGTCCTCGGACTGACCTTCCGGTCCGGTTTCGTTTACTGATTTTACTGAGATTGTACTCCTGCAGGTACTTCCTGAACGTGATATTCAACATACTAAACAAGAAGATCTACAATTACTTCCCCTATCCATAGTGAGTGATCCTCCGTTCGTGATCCTGTTGGGGCCATTATGTAGTAATACGTTCGTACGCCATGGTTCCGAATTCTAATGAGCGATTTTATCTTGTGCTGTGCCTGTGCAGCTTTGTGTCAGTTATTCATTTGCTGGTTGGCGTGGTGTACTGTTTGGTGAGCTGGGCCGTGGGCCTTCCGAAGCGTGCAGTACGTGATCCTCATTAAGCCCATAAACTCTGAGAAATGAGATATTGTTTGATTTATATATTTTTTTTGGAGTTGTATTAGTTTATTAGACCATTTGTTTAGGGATATTTTATTTATTTCCTTCGTTCAGAAAATGTGAAATTATGTTTAGTGATATTTTCAATCGTCTGGGTTTTATATCATTTCTGTTTCCATGATTATAATTGCAGCTCACGTAATTGATCATGCCACGTTATTGGTGTTTCTATGTGTAGCCGATTGACTCAAAAGTTTTGAAGCTGTTGATCCCTGTTGCTGTATGTCATGCATTAGGCCATGTGACCAGTAATGTATCATTTGCAGCAGTAGCCGTCTCTTTCACTCACACAATCAAAGGTGACATCAATTGATTAGACCAGGGAAAATACAACCCTTTGCTGTACATATATGATATATTAGCACATTTTAATTCTGTTCCCTATCATTGTATTTCAGCTCTTGAGCCATTCTTCAATGCTTCTGCTTCTCAGTTCATACTAGGACAACCAATACCCTTGACTCTATGGCTTTCTCTGGCTCCTGTTGTTCTTGGTAAGTTATTCTGAACTTTGCATTGTGCAATTGTCTGAAACTGTCTCTTTCATTGTTTCAACACCAGTTTTTATTGGATTGTTCATTAATATGCGCACTACAATGCTTATCATGTGATGCAAGCCATGAATTGTGTGACTCAACCCAATTGTCTTTTCAGTGACAAAGAATTTCAACTAGGTTATGAATTGTCATTATATAATCATAATCAAAACCTTTTACCCAATTCCATATTCGAAATTAGAGAGAATCCCTTGCCATCTATTTCTATCAAAAGCTAGAGCTATAGTGCTAGACTCTCAGCTAAACCCCATTGGCTCTAGGTTAGAATTAACTCAGTATATTTTTCTATCTGTTCCGATTTTTATACATTGATCACAGGTGTGTCCATCGCATCACTGACTGAGCTGTCATTCAATTGGACTGGCTTCATTAGTGCTATGATTTCCAACATCTCCTTCACATACAGGAGTATATACTCAAAGAAAGCCATGGTAATCTCTCATAACATCCTTGGTGTCCTACTTTCTAAACCTACCTCTCTCTCTCCCCCTTTTTATTTGAATTTTTGAATCAATTTCTATCATTTCTGATTATTACATTTTCATTTTTCCCCCCTGCAGACTGATATGGATAGTACTAATGTTTATGCCTACATTTCCATAATTGCTCTCTTTGTTTGTATTCCACCAGCCATCATTGTGAGTATAGACAGAAAGCTACAAGGCCTGGAAATTTAATTCCTCAGATTAAACTAAAGTTTTGACCATTCAATCTTGTAAAAGGCCCTCCTTTTTTCGTTTTCTTGTGCTATCTTGCAGTTTGAGGGACCACAGCTGATGAAGCATGGTTTTAGCAGTGCAATTACTAAAGTCGGAACAACCAAGTTCATCTCAGACCTCTTTTGGGTGGGTATGTTTTACCACCTTTACAACCAGGTAAGACCGATATATGCATTCTTATTTTAACCTAAGCTTCTTATGCATTGTCCTGAAATTGTTCTTTATCCAATTACTAATAAGTAATCTGCAACTAGTTTCATAGCATGATACATTGTTTCTGCTTCATTTCTTTTTAATTTCCAGTGCCATAATTTTCCAAACAAGGCATGCCAAAATTTGTGTATTGGGCTGATAAAAGCACCTTTTGCTCTATTTTCAGTTGGCTACCAATACCCTTGAGAGGGTTGCTCCTCTTACACATGCAGTTGGCAATGTGCTGAAACGTGTATTTGTGATTGGCTTCTCAATCTTGGTCTTTGGTAAATATATATTTCTTTTCGACGTTGATTTTGTCTTTTTGCCCTCTTCATTATTTGTTCAAAATAGCAAATGAAACAATGGCGGGCTATGCTATGATTTACAGGAAACAAGATATCAACACAAACAGGTATCGGTACAGCCATTGCAATTGCTGGAGTGGCAATCTACTCTTACATCAAAGCCAAGATGGAAGAAGAGAAAAGAGTGAGTCTCCGATACTATATAGCAACTTTAATATGATTAATTTTTATTCTGAATGAAAATTTAGATAATTTAAGGACTCGGTGTCAGTTTTTAGCATTGGCCTAGCGATCATTTTAAGTGTCTATTGTCAAATCAATTGCTTGTTTAACCTTCTCTCCGTTTTCATCTACTTAGTTAGGATGATTTGTCCATAACTTGAATCTGCATTTCTCTACGACGCCTTATTGGCCAAGGTGATTGAATTAATCAATGCTGCTTTCTGCTAATTGCTAAAGTTTTAGAATAAGTGGGTCTTTGGATCCAATGAGAAGGCCAGCCTCATTTTTTTAAGAGGACTTTACAGATAGAGCACCCTAGGCGCCTTATTTTCTGTCCCAAATGAACTTGTCTCAAGGAAAGGAAAGTTGGAAAAACACATGTACGGGTTGCTTGGTTAGCTCGTAGACATGCTCTTTAATTATTGAAGGGGATGGGGCAATACGAGGAGTTCAGGACAAACACAAATGGCTGGAGATTGGTGTTTTCTGCTTAAAAGTTTTCTCAGGCTGGAGCCTGGAGTAACTGATTTTCATGTATCCATTTCTTTTTGCAGAGAACTAAAGCAGCTTGAATTGAGAAGACGAGAAGGGTGGGGCTGGAGCCTTCTTGGGTGTAAAAATCAATTCCTATGATGTCGAAAATTAAAAAGAAATTTGAGTACATTGTTAATGTTTTCCAGTTATTTTTCACTAAAATTTCTTATATTCCGTGAACAAACAGTTGCAAATTATCACCAGCTCTTGTTTGGCTATCAATAACGTAATCTTTACAGTCTCTCAGAACACGCTTATATAAGACCTGACCAGACACTTTCTGGGGGAATTCGACAAGGAGTGATAATAGAGCATGTAAATAGTAAACTTACCACTTGCAGTTTGAGTGGTTTGAACAAAACACTATTTCTGAGCTTCTGGACATCTTTTACATATCCTCATATTTCTCTAAAATTTTCCTTTGTAAAGTTTCAGCATCAAAGCAATTATATGATTATAGAAGTAGCAAGGCATACTTGTCTACTTGCATAAGAAGTCATATACCCTATTGAAGCCACGAGGAAGGAAAGAAATCCTAGAAAAGTTTCTCCTAGCTGAGGTCCACTAAGACGATGTGGAGTTGAATGAATGACGGAAGCCCAAGCCCATAAAAATGCAGCTGATTGGCCCCGCAACAACAGGATCCCGAAACGTTCGATGAACAGAAGAAATCACGAAACTGGAGTTTTAGACTCGAACCCAACTATAATCCAAAACAAGAAAATAAGGCAAAAAAAAACAAAATTAGTGGGTTTCTTCAACGAAAACGAAAGTTAATTATACAAATAAGAAAAACAAAAACAAGGAAAGAAAGAAAAGAGGAAGAAACACACAGCAGAACCGGGCTCCGCAGAAAGTGTGGATTAAAATGGTCCAAATTAGCACACAGTCGCACCCAAGGATTAAGGATTTCATATATATATATATATATATTATTTTTTTTTTCTTTTTATTTTGATACTAAAACAAAAACAAACACACCGTTCGATAAAAACTTAAGAAAAACAAAAACACGGAGTGAAAATTATGATGGAATGTGGAATTAGAGTCAAGATCAAGGACAGTTGGTTTTTGGTTCCTGATTTCTCCTTTTCCCTTTTTCGATTTGTTTTATTATTATTATTTTTATTATTCTCATTCATATTTACTCATCCAATCCTCAATCTCCATGCTTTACCATTATTATTAATGTTATTGCTATTCGATATTTCTTGACTATGACGATATCAAGAGATATAGCTGGATAATAAATCCCAATCTTGTGATATTCGCTTTGCGTTTTCTCTCGGAAACCCTAGGTTTTCGTTTCCTTTGTTGATTTTCTTGATCTTCGATGGAGGCGAATTCTGAAGCAGAAGATCGCGAAAGAATGGGCAAGAACGCCAATAGTTCTAGCGAAGGACAACAGGCCAGGCCTAAGCGCCAGATGAAGACGCCTTTCCAACTCGAAACACTGGAGAAAGCATATGCTAGTATGTGATGTTTCTCCAGATTTTATATGCGTTTAATTTGTATGTTTTTTTTTTTTGAATATTGGATGATTTTTTTTTTTTGTTTTTTGTTTTTTGTTTTGGTGATTTGATCAGTGGACACGTATCCCTCAGAGGCGGTACGAGTGGAATTGTCCGAGAAATTGGGACTCACGGATCGGCAATTGCAGATGTGGTTTTGCCATAGAAGGCTGAAGGACAAGAAGGAGAATCAGGCAAAGAAGCCCCGTAAAACGGCAGTTATGGAGGCTCCTGTTGAGGATTTTAGGACAGAGGCGGGAAGTGATTACGGGTCAGGGTCTGGTTCCGGGTCTAGCCCATTAGCGGAGCTGAGGAAGCCCGTACTTGATGACGTGCCCTTGGGAAGGAGACACTATGAGTCCTCGCCGCAGTCGGTGATGGAGCTCAGGGCTATTGCATGTGTTGAGGACCAGTTGGGGGAGCCAATAAGGGAGGATGGGCCAATTCTGGGGATAGAGTTTGATTCCTTGCCTCCAGATGCTTTTGGAGCCCCTTTAGGTAAAAGCTGCTATTGTTATTGAATTGGAAACTCCATTGGCTATAGTTTATGCAATTAAACTCTCAGTATATTATAATTTCAATTGTTGGTACTTGATACTAGTACCATTGTGTAGGGCTATAGTGAAGTTGACATTCATAATATCGGCAATGTAGGTAATATGTAGTATTTGATGATTCGATAAACAATTGAGTGCTAGTGCATTTCTTGATAAGTTCCACTAGGGTATCAGTTTTTAATTATAGTGATGTTTCATTTATTCTATGAGGTATTGACATGGTATATCTATATTGATTTCATGTTTCTGCTTAAAAATGTTTTTTCTATAAAGTTTGGTTATCAATGATGTACGTAGGAGCTGCTTCCATCTTTTACTCAGTTTAGTTTATGCACAATTTCTTTTGGCCTTAATTCATTCTCACTTGTGTTAAGAGAAGATGTGCATTACACATGTTTTCCTCTATAATTGGTCTAGCTGGAGGACTCGTAGTTTTGATTTGATGTCAGTGTTTCAATTCTTTGAATAATTTTTTTTGTTTCCTTCAACATTTTGTTCATTTAATTGCAGCCTCAACAGCGGAGCAGCAGAAGCGGCTTGGGCATTCTTACGAGAGTAAAATATATGAGCAACGTGATGTTAAGTTAGGCAAGGTTGGTTTCCCAATCCTTTATTCATATTCTTATTTTAAAGTGTCACATATTAAAAGTGCGCTGTTACGTATGAGATGCATGGTTTCTTGCTTTGGTGATATAAATCTGAAATAAGTTTCAGTTTCCTTGTACATGAGCACCATTGTGGTTTGCATGCTTTTAGTCAGTTTAGCATGAATATTCTCTTTGCCCTATCAAATTCAGGCCTTGCTACTTCTATTTAATCATTTATTTTATTAGAAATATTTTTGTAATCCTTATTTCCTCTTGTGATGTCTACTTTAGTTTTGCGGGTAGATATACCCAACAGAATTGCTAAATCCTGAAGTGAACAAACATTGTTCATCAGCTTTTTAATTACCACCAAGCAAGTGGAAGTTATCTCCCGTACTTAGTGTTTAGGGGTAGTTTCTCTGAATTGATTCTATAGTTTTGTGTCAAATTTTAGAATAGACTCGGCCATTAACTTTTGTGCTTGTGTGATCGAACTCCCACCAGGTCATTTCAACTTCTTTTCTGCTTATGCAAGTATAGGTGCACCTGGATGCATCTGGTTGCATGTTTCAGTGTATTGAATCTATTTTGTGTGAATGGCCTGAGGTACAACCACCATTGATTTGGTATTGCAATTTTTCTGGTGTATCATGCTGTCCGTCTTTTCTCGTAAGATCATAAGATGAATGCCGGATGACAATTAGTCCTATTGAGATGGCTGATACTGAAATTTTTTTAGTTGGAGCCTGTATGTACAATTAAATATCTGTCTGTGTTTGTGTTCTCTTGTTTTGCAGTACTTGAGAAAGTTCTTTTTTTCATTAAAAAATAGATATTGTTGATTATCACCTATCCTGCACTCTAAGGGAATTTTTTTCAACGTGCTATGTTTTGTTACAAACGTCAACCTTGAAATCTTTTATGCTTAGTTGACCTTGCTGCATTGTTTTTCTGCTGCTTCATGTGCAATAATAGGTAGTCTTCTCCATGCTTGCTTTAGTCTCCCTATTCTGTTTCCTCTGCAGTAGAGTTGTTCTTATAACGTCTGTTGGTGGGGTTATTGAAATAGTGTGAATTAATGCCAGGGCTCAAGGTTACTCCATGATTATCGTCCTCTGCAAGACCCTTCCAGTATTAGATCCGATACATATGGGCAAGTTGCTCAGTCTCATTTTCATGATCCATCAATTGATGCTCTAAGGGCTAGATCTTCATTGCTTGTTCATGGAGATGAAGTCATTTCAAGAGTTCATGGTTTCAGAGGCCATGCATCCCGTTTACGTATGTTGCCTCAACAGGAAAGTAATGGTCAAGCCTTTCCATCTCCTTATAGTGATGATGACCGTCTCCCACAACACGAGTCCTCTACGAGCAACCGAATGAATACGCACCTTAGTGGCCACTTAGTTGCTGGACCGGAAAATATGGATTTCTTGCCAGATGGCCAAATCTTCCATGGTGAAGGTGATCTTAAGAGGAAACGCAAGGTAATCAGGGGAAGTTACTCAGAAAGTGTTCGTATACTGCTTTCTATATGTTGAAGGATTAGTAATTAAAATGTAGTTGGCTCTTGTAGAATGATGAAGCTAGGATTGCAAGGGAAGTTGATGTCCATGAGATACGGATCCGGAAAGAGCTTGAGAAACAAGAAAATCTGAGGCGAAAGGTGCTGTTTAACAGCTATATTTCATGTTGAGCTTGGCAAATATCCTTTAACTTACATTTGTTCCTATTTTTTATTGTTAGAATGAAGAACGGATGAGGAAAGAAATGGAAAGGCATGACCGAGAAAGACGGAAGGAGGAGGAGAGATTGATGCGTGAAAAGCAGAAAGAAGAGGAGAGATCACAACGTGAGCAAAGGCGTGAAATGGAACGAAGGGAAAAGTTTTTGCAGAGAGAGCATCTAAGAGTAAGTTTCTGAACCTGCTATTTGAAGCTTCTTTATGGAAAATTATTGAATATAACTTATTGTTCTTTTCCCGTCTTCCTTCTCTCATTTTGTTCTTTTTGTGTCCCTATATATATATTTTTCTCTCTTTGGTTTGATATTGAAAAGGCTGAGAAAATGAGGCAAAAGGAGGAGCTTCGGAAGGAGAAAGAAGCAGTGAGACTCAAAGCTGCCCTTGAGAAGGCAACTGCACGCAGAATTGCCAAAGAGTCTATGGATCTTATTGAGGATGAACAACTGGAACTCATGGAGTTGGCTGCAAAAAGCAAAGGGTTGCCTTCAATGATTCATCTTGACCATGACACTTTGCAGAACCTTGAGTCATTTAGAGGTGAAATGCTGCTGCTTGGGTTCTATTTCAGGGGTTCTCCATGCATTTTCCTGATTTTGTTATTATTATCATTATTATTTGCACCGTCAGTGGTGGGTGGTTCTCATTGGAAAGTTAGTTAAATAAGAGAAATTTTATTTTGTAAGTTAACCTAGAAGTCTCAAAACCTTTCGCCTGGTCTGTACGTTCTGTAGCCAAGGTAGTAGTTTAGTTCCAGTCTTCTAGAAGATTCATATTACAAATAGGTGCTGCATTTTAACATATTATTTCAGCAGTTTGCATTTATTTGTAGATTCTATCTAAATGCCCATTATTTGGATTTTAACCTCTCATGCAGCCGCTTTTACTTCATGGTGTTCTATTTGGATTCTGGCTCAGTATCTGTGTCATTTTACCATTGACCATTCATGCTATTGTGATTTTTGGTTTCTTTCATTTGTTAATTGGTCTTCTTGGTTTCTTTTAATGGTTAGAAGTTTTCTCACTCCTGTCCCCTTGACCATGATTTGGAAAGCTTGGAAAGATGGAATCTCTGAGCTTTCGAGGGTAATGGTAGACACATTCATTTATTAGAGATAGATGGTTACATCTCCTTAGTTTTTTTAAAGCGCGGTTTCTTGTAGTGATGATGAAAATAAGCTTCTTCATGGAACTGATCTCTTCTTTTATAATCAGCCCTACTCTGAACACTTGGGTCGCGGCCCGTGTGCCATTGTGCCTTCCTTTATTTTAAAAACTTCTCTTTAGCATCTCAAAGAAAAAAAGATTATTCTTCGTGGGTCTTGAATACCATGCTTGAGGGGTATTAATCTTGAGTGGGGTTTGAAGCCAGCTTAATAAAAACTTGTTGAATTAATTTTGTTGTGCTAAGTTATTCTTTTTGGATGAGTTTTTCTGTTATTATAGACTTAAGCTCATCGTGATGGTTGCATTAGAAGAAGTCATCAACATCATCTAAGCCTTTATCCCTAAAGTTTGCATTAGAAGAAGTGTTGGTGATAATTTTGATATCAGAGAACATTGTGTGGTTGTTGGTTTTGAGTATGTAAATTGAGGAAGCTTTTCATTTTATTGTTACTTGAATTCATCAGAAGATTCTTTGAATGTGTTACCATTTCCTTTAAAAATAGTTAACATATGAAGCTCAGGCCAATTTATTGTTGGAATTTTTTCACCTTAGTCTCCCTGATACTTAGTGAGTTTCCATTGTTCATATGATCAGTTTGGTAGTGCAGTTAACTTGTGTCTTGTTGTGCCAATTTTTGTGCTGTAGTTATGACCAAAACTTTTTGAGCGGGCATAACTTATCTTTTGTGCTTCAGATTCTTTGAGCGTGTTTCCACTGAAGTCCCTGCAATTAAAGAAACCATTGTCAACTCAACCTTGGGTTGATTCGGAGGAAAATGTTGGGAATCTTCTTATGGTATGTCCCAGTGATGATTTCTTTTTCTTTTATTCATTGTTTTCCCTGAAGTTTTTGTTTGGCAGTAGAGTAAATCTTGCAACAGTCCTAATGTGATTATCTGTTGGTGTTGTTGACCTTTAAAATCTTTGTCTGGCTCATGCTGAGTAACTTGGTATATCTTTGCCCTGGTATTGTTGTGCTCTGGTGTTAAGTCCTTCTGACCTCATAATTTTATTGTTTGCTTACTTGAGGTTGAACATTGTTGTGTCTTCCAGGTTTGGAGATACTTGATTACTTTTGCGGATGTTCTTGGGCTGTGGCCTTTCACTCTGGATGAACTTGTTCAATCTTTTCATGATTTTGTGAGTCGAGATTTAGTGTTCTCTTTTGCCCTCAAAAGCTGAAAAGAGTTTTTATCAATGCTGTTTATCTAGTTTATTCCAATCATTCGCTTTCTATACTTTCTGATATTTTATACTATCTGATGTCAGGATTCGAGGTTGCTTAGTGAGATTCATGTTGCTTTGTTAAAAGTGATAATAAAAGATATTGAAGATGTTGCTAGAACTCCTTCTACTGGGTTAGGAACAAATCAATATTGTTCTGCTCATCCTGAAGGTGGACATCCACAGATTGTTGAAGGGGTAAGCCTCAGTTATTGATGTGTTTAGTCATGTTTTCTGTGTGGCATATGCTTTTTTCCATTCCTGCTGAACTATGTTCTATAGAGCCATTTATGATGTTTAGTTTTGTGCATCAGGCTTATGCTTGGGGCTTCAACATACGCAGCTGGCAGCAGCACTTAAATCCTTTAACTTGGCCTGAGATATTTCGGCAATTAGCGTTGTCTGCTGGATTTGGCCCACAGTTGAAGAAAAGGAGCAGTGCTTGGGGATACTCGTGCGACAAGGAAGAGGTTCTTATATATTGCTTTATGCCATATGATATGATACTTACAAAGTTTAGAAACAGATTTGTGCTATGATACACGATTCAACAACTTTTTTCTATCTACAATTACAGGGAAAGGGTCGTGAAGATGTAATTTCTACTTTGCGTAGTGGTTCGGCTGCTGAAAATGCATTTGCATCAATGCGAGAAAAAGGATTATTACTTCCGCGGAGATCCAGGCATCGGTTGACACCTGGAACTGTTAAGTTTGCTGCTTTTCATGTTCTTTCACTTGAAGGTAGCAAGGGATTAACTGTGCTTGAACTTGCAGAGAAGATTCAGGTGAGTTTATATTATTGCTAAATATGTTTGACACATTTCTTGCAACTTTTTTTCTCATCCTCTACATCCTGTATATGACTTATCTATTTATTGGTAGAAATCTGGGCTACGGGACCTGACAACAAGTAAGACGCCGGAGGCTTCTATTTCTGTCGCTTTGACGAGGGATACAAAACTTTTTGAGAGAATTGCTCCTTCGACATATTGTGTAAGAGCTCTTTATAGAAAAGATCCAGCTGATGCTGAGGCAATACTTACTTCAGCCAGAAAGAAAATTCGGATATTTGAAAATGGGTTTTTAGGCGGGGAAGATGTCGATGTTGAAAAGGACGAGGACTCTGAATGTGATGTTGATGATGATGCTGAAGTTGATGGTTTGGCAACCCCATTGGTTGCAAGCAAGGATGCTGACCATTGTATTGAAGAACAAACTTCCTCAAAAAGGGGAAAAGACAAGGATTGTGGTGATGTTGAACAAAATAAAAATGAGTCAGAAAATTTACTTTCAATCTTACCTATGAATGGCTCAGACGGTACAAACAAACCAAGTAGTGATGAGCAATGCATTGCTGGTAAAGATGTTGAGGCTAGATATCTTGGTCCAGAAAGTATTGAGATTGATGAGAGTGACACTGGTGAGTCATGGGTTCAAGGACTTACAGAGGGGGAATATTCTCATCTCAGCGTTGAGGAGCGTCTCCATGCTCTTGTTGCATTAATTGGTGTTGCAAATGAAGGAAGTTCTATACGTTTTGTTCTTGAGGTAAGTATTTTAGTTTTGTGATAGAAAGGTATGTATAACGGATTGTGAACTGATAACATGTATTGCAGGATCGTTTGGAAGCAGCTAATGCTCTTAAAAAGCAAATGTGGGCAGAGGCACAAGTTGATAAAAGTTGCATGAGAGAAGATATTATGAGGTTTCCACTATTTTCTGGGAGCAAAGCTGAAATGAAACTTAATTGTTCTCCGTCGGAAGGTCGCCAAAGTTCATTGCCTGTGGTTGATAATCAAAGTAATTACGTATCTCCAGGCACTGTTGAAGACCCAAAGCTGTTACTTGGTTCACAAAGCATAGAGAATCATCCAAATGGCCTTCCTACTGAAAGGGCATCAATAGTTCAAGATCTTTCCATTAATCCAGATAATTTCTCTGTTCAGCACCATGGATTTGCGTCAAAAAGGTCACGCTCAGAATTGAAATCTTATATTTCTCACCTAGCTGAAGAGATGTATGTGTACAGATCACTGCCGTTAGGCCAAGATCGCAGGCGTAATCGATATTGGCAATTTGTTGCATCTGCTTCTAGAAATGACCCTTGTTCTGGCAGGATCTTTGTTGAATTGCAAGGTGGCAAATGGAGGCTTATTGATTCCGAGGAGGTAACTTAAGTCTGTTTTTTCCCCTCGACATTTTGCATTGGAACTGTTAGTGTTGCTTCATAATTAAGTTCTTGAGGTCTATATATTTCAATAATTTAATATTCATTAAGAAGTCATTTTAGTTGTATTATAACAGTTTTTGACATGTGGAGTTGTTTAACAATGAGATATGAATGGAAATTCTATATGTGGCCCATGGGTAGAGTTGTAGGGGTGCAACCTAGAGGTCATATGTTCAATTAATGGGAACGGCTTCTTCACATATTATGTGAGGGTAAGGGATGCGTACATCCGCTTGTCCCTGACCCTCCCTACTGCGGGAGCCTTGAGCATGAGAGCTGTTTTTTTTTTAATATAAATATCTTTCAAGGATGTATTAATGGCAATTTGTTCTTTCTTGTAACCTATAGTTTAGTGTTTTGAGGCGATTTTCAGCTTCTGGCTTATCCAGAACTGGTGTTTTTCCGCATCAGGCTTTCTTTAATAAAGTGCCTGTTTGCTAGAGCTTATTTTTGAAGTTTATTTTAGAGCTTTTTTGTTTTATTTATTTATTTTAAGATAATGTTGTATATATTATATTATAAACTTTTTAAATATTAATTTTAATTTTAGTTATATAAAAATATCTTGTAATTTATAAGCTTGAAGTTAAATTAAATTAATAAAAAAATTTACCAAAAAATAACAAATCATAGGATAACAAACTACAATAATTTATGGTTCTCATTTTTTTGTGTAGTTTTTATTCTATCTTCCAAACTAAACTTAAATAGATTTTTTTGCAGCTTATAAGCTTGCACCTAGCGTCAACTTATTTTTCACAGCTTATAAGCGTTTATTTTGACAGCAAATAAGCTCTACCTAATGGAACCAAAGTTGCTTCACTTTTTTAAATGAAAATTTTGCTTCCAAGCTCATGACATATCAGAACCTTGCTTTTTGTTTGTTTTGCAATTTGGTCTTTGGGCTTGGCCAGTTCTTCTGGTACCTCTAAGAGTGACTATTTTAGTTGTTCATTGTTTCCAAACAGCATTTAACTGTATTTTCTATAACTTTTGTTGAGTAGCCTAGTAATGGCTGGCCATTATGGAACCTTTTATAGATATTGGCACTCAACATTGTCTAATCTCCCCAATGTTGGCCTAGACATTTATACTTGAGTGATCAATTTGTGTTCATCCTGCATTTTTCCCCTGATAAACTGATTGGATTGAATCTCTATGCAGGCTTTTGATACCCTATTATCATCTTTGGATACAAGGGGGATTAGGGAATCTCATTTGAGTGTTATGCTGCAAAGGATTGAGGCTTTCTTCGGAGAAAATGTCCGAAGGAATGTGTGGTGTTGCAACAATGTAAACAAAAGTGAAACCACAATCACAAAGGAAACTTCTGAAATGGATTCTAGCTCGGATTGCCCCGCTGGTGTGGACAGTCCTAGCAGTATGGTCTGTGGTTTGAATTCTGATATTTCAGATGCTTCTTTCAGGGTTTCCATAAGAACAACTGAATTTGAGAAGGAGGCTACCTTAGAAAGGTACCAAGATTTTCAGAAGTGGATGTGGCAAGAATGCTTTTGTTCGTTAAAACTGTGTGCCTCAAAATATGGGAAAAAGATGAACATGCAGCTGCTAGATTCTTGTAATGTGTGTCTCCACTGTTATCTCCCTGAAGAAAATCACTGCCCCAACTGCCACCAGACGATTGGTAATGCTGATAGTGGTTTCAGTTTCTCTGAACACACAGTTCACTGTGAAGGCAAAAGGAGTTTAATTTTCAGTGACGGAAATATTTCTTGTTCCTCTCCCCTGGGAATCAGGTTGATAAAGGCTCTGTCAGCTTTTGTTGAGGTGAGGCTGCAATACTTAGATTGTTGTTCTAAAATTATTATTGTTACATATCTTTTGCATACTAAGTATTGGTAATCAGTAACATGCTCTCTCATCATGTACGTCTACTGATTGGCAGGCATCTCTTCCCCTAGAAGCTCTTGCATCTTATTGGACTGAAGATTATCGGAGGTCTTGGGGAGCAACGCTAAATGTTTCATCATCCCCTGAAGAACTTTTACAGGTCTTGATACATTTCTCAATTCTGTCCTTCATGCTATTACCATGCCCAGGAACTCCCTTATTTTTTAATGGGTTAGTTGGGAGAAGGAGATTTTTTTTTGGGGGGGGGGGGGGGGGATATTCAAACATGATCCTATGGCCATGGGCGGTGGGATCACAACCACCTGAGGCAGGTGGTGATCCCCTATTTAAGTTTTCCTTTGTTAGTATATTTAGTCTTTGTTGAGTGAGATCATTTCCAATATAATTATGCTCATTATCCTGGTGATGTTACAGATTTTGACTCAACTTGAGCGTGCCATAGACCGAGAAAGTTTATCAACAAGTTTTGAGACAACTAAAGAACTATTGGGCTCATATGTTTCATCACATAATGTTGTATTTGATTCTGCTGGTGGATTAGTTTCTGTACTTCCATGGATTCCGAGAACGACTGCTGCATTGGCTCTTAGGCTTTTTGAGCTTGATGCAGCCATTATTTACACACAAGATGAGAAAATTGAGCCTTGCGAGGACAAGGAGGATAAATTATATGTGGTCAGTTTAGTTTCCCTTCCCTCTTCCACTTTATCCTTAATTTCGCTCTTGTTGCTTTCTTCGTCCAAAATTATTCTTTTTCGTGGTGGGATTGTTAGGATAAGGCACATCATGATGATGGTATCTTATGAAGACTTGAAAGGCATCTTATCAGTTCATTGGTCATCGCATGTTGGCCATTCCTTTGGCAAAAATACTTACACTCTTGGCTGTACACTTTAAAAATAAAAAAATTCAGCTAATTTCAGCTCTTAATGCATTTTAAGATTACCTTGTTTGCCTTAATTTTATTTGACATAAAATAATTACTTAGCTGTTTTTCCTCATTTTGCAGAAGCTACCTTCAATGTATTCCCCTCAAAAGACTAAAGAGGTTGAACCTAAAGTAGAACAAGATAAGTATACAAAAGAAGAGAACCTTGCGGACTCACGTAGTAGCCGCAGCATCTACCGCCGTGGGCGAGGCGGTCGTGGCCTAGGATGTGGGACAAGGTGGCAGAGAAGGGGTCCTGGTCTTGAGTCTGGTTCTGGCCGGCAAAATGCTAGAGAAAGTGAAAATTTAAATCAAAAGTTGAGACATCAGGGACGAAGAACCAATGGAAAAGGATATGGACGTGGTCGCCGAACAATTAGGAGAAGAGCTGAGAGAGTGACCGCTGAGGTATTAGATGATGATGTAGCTGATGAGACCATCAATATTGAGACTAATGGACAACCACGAAGAAACGTGGTAGAGGAAGAGTGGGATGGTGAAATAATTGGGACGCATATGGGGGGTGTCGGTAACATTAATTGTGCAGAAGCTGCAGACTCTGATGACAATGCTGAAGCAGTTGGGTATGATCAAGTGAACTGGGAGCAAGGTTTTGATGATGTCTCCAACAAGTGGAACGAAAACCTTATGGACGAGAGTGACGAAGACATCATGAATGTATCTGGGGATGATAATGGTTTTGAGGATGAGGGTGACGAAGAGTTAGTGGGAAATATTGATGTGGGTGAAAGCTCAGATGAAAAAACAAATAAAGTAGTGTTTGATGATGGATCGGAATCCGAATCCATTGATGATGATTATAGTGACTAGAGTAATGATACGCAGAGCAGATATCTGGTATACTACGAGAAAGGCTATTGGTTGAGGCTTGAATAGGGGACCTAAACTTGTGTATAATAATTTTAGTGAATGAAGGCGCCTCCTATTTACATATTATCGTTGAGAAGGGTGGGAGGCGAAGGATTCGTGACTAGTAGGAGCAAGCCTTATTTTACAGTGTAATTCAAGTTATAGAAATTGAGATATTGATGGCGAGCATACCTGATAAGAGTGATAGGGGAGGGTTCTGCTGTTTTTTTTTACTCCCTTGAATCTTTTCCAATTGTACTCGTATGGCTATATTATCAATTAAATTATGATTTTAAATATGAATTGAAAGCGAATGGATTTACGCCAAAAGAGCCGAGCATACGTGATGATTTTGGGCTCGTTATTGTGAATCCTGAATCTGCTCTAGAGGAAGATGTTCGGGGTGTAAATGCTGGAAACCTTTATCTGGAGCGACATGAGAAGCTAATTGAGAACATGGACGCCAAGATTCGGGATCTGCAGTCTTCTATGTTAACCGGTAAAGTTGTGTTTCATAGGAGAAGTAAGCATACCATTTAAGATTTCATTGTAGCTTCAATACTGCTATGTTATTGTTTTCTTGACGTATGGTAAATGTTATTTAACTCGAATTTATGTGACATATGAACAGACAATTCTCTGTGTTATAATTTTCCAATAAATTGTAAATATATAATCGTGATGGGCCGAGATTCTAGTTTAGGACTTTACAAATGAGAAATGGGCAGCTTGGGTTGGCCCAACCGAGAAAGAAATGGGAGTCTTGCCTGGGCTGAGTTAAGTGACTTTCACGTCGTGCAAGTTCAGTAGTCAGTACCATCATTTGTGGCCTCTCAGGCCCTTTGAGGCTGGCTTTGATTGTAATTTTCCTTGTCTAATAATACTACTCACCAAAAAAAAAAAAAGAACTATAATTTGTGCAAGACTAAATTCAACTTTGGCTATTGTAAAATACATTTTCATTGGATAATGAGTGTAGTATAATCATATCTTGCTTTTCAATCCAGATTATAGAAGAAAAATTCGTTTTTGGTTTCCGATTTTGCATTTAATAAGTTCTGATTAATTGGATAAATTTCCTTAAATTGCATTAAGTAGTCCCTTTAATTCATATTTTTCTCATTTTTTAAAGAAAAATCATATTAATGTTTAATTTCCTTTTTTTATTGTTTAATATTATTTAAATCAGATTTTATATTATTTAAAAAGAAGACATGGTAAACATGACGAGGAGATTGGATATGGTGTGAACTTTTGTTCTTTAGTTTCTTTTTTCTTAGTTCGAGTTCTCTACCCTCTCCACAAGTGCTTGATTGATGTTTGAGGTTTTCCCCGTTGGTTTGTAATTCTCTTCCTATCTTGATTGTGTAAGCATCCTAATATTGTATTTACATGTATTAAGAACTATGAATAGGTTGGTGTTTGTTGAAGATTAATTATATATGGTGGGTTTTGGTTTGATATTGGATAGGTTGTCTTGATTATGGTACTTAGGCGTGGTTGTAGTGTAGGAATACTTGAGTTATCTTTCCTATTTGTTGAAGTATTGCTAGCAGTTTTATTGATGATGCACATAACTTGTTCGATGAATGTTCTGATCCATTGACGCTGCATCAGCCTGCCTCATTCTCAGCCTTATATTGTTGAGAATTTGTGGATAGGACTGTCAACATGGAAGACACAACTTGGGAACAGAGAATCCATGCCCTAACCCATATCCTCACAAGCCCCACCACAAATCCACCTCTCCATTCTCAGTTCTTCATCTCCACACAAATCCCTTGTTACCTAAACTGGGACTACCCTCCAATCCTCTGCAACAAACCGACCACCACTGGCTTCCCTTCTCTTCACCTAAGGTGGGGATTCTCTCTATTCCTCAAAAAGATCTCAAGATCTGGGCCTCCCAAGACTTCCTGGAGGTGCAAGTGCCCTTACCAACAGCCCCCACCTTTGATTCTGGCCAAGGGAGTGGAGGAGGCACAGTGGGGTGATGAGCAAAGAAGGGTGTATGTGAGAAGGAGACTAAGAAGGAAACGCCTAGGTAGTGATGTGAACCCTTTGATTCCTATCTTGGTACCCAATTTGTTTTTGTTTTCTCTTCTGTTATGGAACCCATTTCCTGATCTTGATAACTGAGAAGTGTTGCATTCACAGGAATTCTAGGATGCTTTTAATGCAATTGTTCAATATTGGATTTGTAAGTGACTATGGTGGTTGCTTTTTTCCACTTATCATTTACTGGCCGGTTAGATCTGAATTTGGCGCAATTCATTACAATAGGAACTTGAAGGACTAGAAAGTATCAGTACATAAACCAACATAGAAAGATGAGAAAATGGTTACTCTTGCGAAGCCATAAAACAGGGACACAGTTACAGCGGTAGATGGCTGCATGAGACAGAAACCAATTGCAGCATCACACAATTTGGAGAATTAACTCGGTTAAAGTCTTAAAGAGGTTTCCACTTTCGAAACCAATTGATAGCTGAAGTAGTTACCTTGGCTTTGGCTGTACTGAAAATTTACTTCAGCTCTTAAATTAAAGTAAAAAAAAATAAATCTGATTTGGTATTGCCTTTGGGTTTGAGCTTTGGACAAGTCAAAACTCAAAACATTAGAGGATTTAACTGTTTTCTACTGCCAAAAGGCAGTGAGATATACAAGACTTAGGCCTATAATTACACATTAAATTGAGGATGAAATGGATAGCCCAACAGCAAGGAGAGAGACCCTTCAAATTCAATACCACTAATTGCACCGGAAATCTGAGTAGGGACGAGTGCCGTATCACTTGGGGATGGCGGTGTCGGCGGCAACCATAATTATACTTTTCGCGTACGCTTTTAATTGTTATTAATGGAAGGAAAATATGATTGTGCACTGTTGATCCCACTTGATCCGTTCAACTACTCCGACTTCTTTCTTACTAATGAATTTTAGTTTTATATTAACGGTAGTGTTAAGCAAGTATTGAGTGTTCATTGGCCTACAAAACCACCTTCTTCTTCTTCTTTGTTTTTGTTTGCTTGAAAATAAGTCTAGCAAGACACATTTATGAGTGATCTAACAAGATTTCTATGATGTGATTGGCTAACTGTAAATCAATTGTTCAACAATTCATATGAAAGGACCACAATTTGTGTCCTTCGATGGATTTACTTAGGTAGGCTTTCTGATCTGTTCGACAAAACCCATGACCTTTGCCTGTAATGACTAAAGAATTGTGGCTTGTGGGGTGTCATGTTCCATTCAATCCAGAGAAGTAATGATACCGATGATTCAGCCACCACACGAGAAATTGTCCACAACTAGTTCATAGCTGTTTGAAAGCATTTGTCATCAGGTTGTTTAAACACATGGTCGTGCGTTGATTATGTGTTGGGGGGAGTAGTTGTGATTATCAAGTTGGTAAACAAATTATTTAACAAGAAAAAAAAAATTATTTAAAAATCATGGGATGATTTGAAACTTGAACATCCAAGTGGGTCCCGAACCCATTAATATTCTTATTTGTTTTGAGTGAAGAAAATTTTGAAGAGTCTTATTCATAAAACATAAAATTCTTAGCTATTGTGGGGGGTGAAGTCAAGTCTCTAGGTTCATCATTTTCTATCCAATTCCTTCTTTGTGGAGATTGTTGACGCCATGTCCACAGAGGTAAAAAAAATCACACTGTTCTGCTACTTCTATTGGTTTTGTTAATCAAGAATTAATAACTAGACTACTTAATTGTTCTGTCAAAAAGAGAATCAGTTTCTGGATTTGCCAGTTTCATATTATGATCTTTATGATGATCTTTATGTGTTCTTGTTTAATTTCTGGGTTGGATTAGGATAGACAAGTTTGATCTGTTTTCTTCCCAACAGCCCCTGCAATTCCAAAACCAAGAAATCTGCGATTATTTGTTTGTTTTTGTATAATAATTTGTATACTGATTAATGAGTCCTTGTTGACATTGGAAAAAAAAAAAAAAAGGATGAAGAAAGATTGGGATCAAATGGATGGCCACTGGGACTTGAGATTATGAATTTGAGGCTACACACTGCTCCAGCGGCACAGAATCACTCTCTTCACATGCACTCCACCAGTTTCTCTTCAATCTTATCCTCCAACCTTGACACTGGGGTACCTTAATTAACACAGACCATTTAATTTTCATCAGTTATATATATACACACACACACACACACACAGAGTTACTAGAACCCATTAGTACTCAACTGAGTCTCATGGTTTATGTTGATATTTGGCTATCAATCAGTCAACGGCGTCGTTTTTCCAAGACAATAGCGTGTCGTTGGGGCGGTTGATTGGATTTAAAGCAGGAGATGGAGGAGGCTTGTACTTGCCTGACAGTATCCATTTTAATGAAGAAGAGAGGATGTCTGCAGTCTCTAGAGGAGGAGGAGGAGGTAGCATGGATATGTCTCAGGGGATTTGTATTCCTAGATTGTTTGGTAATCTGGTTCAGATAAGCAGAAAAAGTAGCAGAACAAGACACTGATGGAGGCATTGTAGGAGAATAAACTCCAATTTTATGATCAGTGACAGTTGATTCATTATTGTAACTTGAACACTTCATTTTTCTGCTCAAATAATTTGGAATTGGAGTACTATTAATACAATCTTTATACCAAAAATGTCATGATTTTATTGAGCAGAATTTACACAATTTGACATTGGAGAATCTCTGCAGAAAGCCAGAAATCCATTCAAAACAAAACAATGCAGAAATTCATGAGAGAACGACGTCGTAGAAACTATAAAATTTAAGAAAAAAAAATTCAGGGAATAAAAGACGGGCATGATTTTACTTTGTCTTTTAAATAATGGTGATTCCAGCCGCTCATACACAAGCTTGTGTACGAGCGTGTAGTGCATAAGCTATAGTTGCAAAACCCTCACCCTAAACTAAGCCCTCCTATCTAAGAAGATGAAGATCAAGCAACGAAAGATGGAGTTTTGGATGTAATTTGTTTCAAGCCTTGAAAGCAATGGTGATTAGTTTTAGTCTTCTGTAGGTTGGGGGAAAGACTTTTTCATAAAAATGATGTAAAACACTTCAGAGGATGAACGTTTTCATTCATGGAGTTAGAAATGGCCAATGAAAATTTATGTTTCTTTTTTTTCTCTATGATTGTCATTTCAATTAGATCATCCAAAAAGCTAGAGATATCTGAGATTTTTTTTTCTTTGTTTCTTTATTCATGCAATACTTAAACCAACTCAACTCATGGTTAGTTCTTTTCGGTGAGGGAGGCCTTAGAGGCGGCTAAGGCCCTCAAATTTTCACGTTCTAAGAGAAACAGCTGCTGTTATGCATACTATTTTGAGAGATTAAAATGTTCATTTTCAATGATAGCTATTTAACGTGATATTTGATCCTTCTAGTTTTGGTTCAATTCTGTTGAGTTCAATCGCTGTTGATTTTCTGCTAATAACTTAAAAAGGGTTTAATTTTCCAACTTCATTGTGCATTCCAGTTTTCTTGTGCAACTGAATTGAGTCTTCCTTTATTCTTGTTCGCCTGAAAATAATATATAACACAACCGCACTAATTTGTGGTATTCACTCTGACTGCAATGATGATGTATAATGAATGTCAAGACAGTTGGAGCAAAGTCTTTGTACATGCGCTCTAATAAAAGGTGGTGAAATAAAGCTTTGTTGTTGCTTTTTAGATCCTAACTGGGTATCCAAAGAAGTCTGCTATTACTCAAGTAATGTGAAGGAGCTTAAGTTGTAAAAGGTTGCCTTTTAATGGTTTTGTACGTGAAGAATCTTAAATTTAGGTGATCACTGTAAGAGACAATTTTTTCATTGTTGAAGATGGTGTAATAATCTTCAAAGCTCTGAAGATGCAGTTGATGTGGGTGTTTTTATTGATTTCGATAAATGCATGAAGATTTGGTTGTATTATATTTTCAACCTTGACTCTGATTGTCTGTGTGTTGTGTATATTCTAAGAGACCAACTTGAGAGGTTCCACATTCTCAAAAGAAAGAGGGGAAAGAAGAGTTTATAGAGAAACTTGAGACACAACGCCCGGTTGAGGGTAGGACTGGTGATTATAATGTTGTTACCCAAGCGGCCAGCGCCATCTTTGGTGATGGGGAAGGTCAATAACATTATTTGCTTAGACAATGTAATCGCTGCCAAGTGCCAGGGCTACACGCAGATTGAAATTCAATTTGGACGTGTTTTTGGAATGATATAACTGTACTTCCACCTGCTCTGCTCCGAACCCCTGAACCAGCCTTTTTCATCCTTCATACAAGTTTTTTTTTCTCTTGTTTGACTTTGTATTTTGTGTTTAGGTCCCTGATCTTGCTCTTGATTGTAGATGGATGATTGTTCATTGTTGGGATGCAGTACAATTGGCCGTAGCTTTTCCTGGATTTCTATGGAACTTTCTTGGACTTGCCAGGACATTAATATCGTAATGTTCTCCAAGCATACTGAAGTTGTTATCAATCTACATTCCCCAACTTCATTTTTGACAATTATTTTTCTGCATTTCTTTCTCTAATTTATGGATACTGTTATCAACCTTTCAGTTTCAGGGAACTGATGTAGCTGCTTCAGATGCTTTGTAGATTTTTAGGGGGGAGTTCAGTCCCTAAATATTTAATGTAGTACTGACATATATTGAAAAGACAAGTGTGTTTTGTCACTCTCTTTGTTTACTTTGGTTGTTTAACAGGGTTTGCTTGTCCAAAAGCAAAAGTTTGCTTGTCCAAAAGCAAAAGTTCTTCAAATCCTGACGACATGAAAATAATGTTAACAGAAATAAGTAGGTGGGGACAAAAAGAGAACATAGGATAGATATACTACGAATTCAACAAAGACGACTTGTCACTAATGCAAATACTGAGCCCAAGTTGACTGAACTGAAGACAGGACTGTTAATTAGCACTTGAATAATTTGCTTATCCACATAAAGCAACCAATATTTGTTGATCAGAGACATAAAAGACATCATTTAGACATTTACTATTCAAATCACATCAAACAAATCCTTGCGAAGTTAACAAGATAATAGCTTATCTGTGTCCAGTTAGTCAACTAGACAAAACTTGCACCCCAATAATAGTAATTCAAGAGGCCAAAGGGTAAAACAACCACATGCCTTTGAACTTCAACAAAGTAGTAGTCCTCCTTTTAAGCATCAAAACAAGCCATACTTCTGCAATATTTGTGTCACTCTTCAGTCACATTCACCAATTCATATTCAACCAAGGACAGATTGTTATCCTCCTTAACTACAAATTCAGCAGGTTGGGTGACTTCAACGCGGCCCCATTTGTCAACAGCTAACCTCATTGAACTCTTGAACATGTCAATCTTAGCATTACGAAGAATTAGTGTCGTGCCAGGCTTCATCACATCAACTGCACAAAAAAACCACGATCAACTTCATAGGTCTCTTGCAAGGAATAGCAAACCATTTCCCACACTAGAACAGTCCTCACTTGTGAGAGCAAATAAGAAGCTAGAGATTCGCACTAGAATTGGGGTTGAAATGTTATAGCAACAAAATTAACATGAGCCTTTTAGGCCAACATACGGCAGCAATATCAGATAGAAGTAATTTTAAAACTAAAGCCTCCTCAACCACCATAGACCTTTTACCACCACACACGTAGGACAACATTCCAGCAAACATGATGATGCAACAGCAGAAATGCCAGACTAAATGAAAATGGAAAAGGAGGGGGAAAAAAAAACGAAACCAAAGTACCAAACTTCTGGTTCCACCACCTTGTTGCTCTCCAATAAAATTGATTTGCTTTCAAAAAAGACACAGAATCTCCACAAAGTAATATAATAACAACAATCTAAAAAAAAGCCTGGAAAAGGGAAAATAAAGGGATCTCCAATAGCAGGAAACAGAAGCAAAGGAATGGGAATATGAAAGATGATAAGCCATATTAATTAATAGAAAATCACACCACCATATATAATTAACATCTTAGGAGGAAAAATAGGGTAAATAAAATTCGAGAGAGAGAGACATTTTTTGCTGTCTTCCCAAAAAACAAGGGCATGCATATTAACTTTCCTTCAACCCCCTTATACCCTTCAGCTATCCAGGTCTTCCATGTTCTTCAAGCATCAAACAAATGCCATGCACATACAGTCTAAAACATTTCCCAAAACATGACATTGGGGCTAGCAGTGGTCGTCAATCTCAGGCCCAGCTAAACCCAAGTATGTAAGCCTAGCCCTTAAGTGAAATTCGATCCTAACCACAGGCATTTAAATCAGTATGCTTGCAGGCATTACAGTCTCCGGTATGATCATTCAATTATATGGTTATCATACTGTCAGCATGCTAAACAGTCTTTGCAATGGGACTGAGTACATTTATAAATAATATGGATGAACTATTACCCAAAAAGACAATAGGGAAGAGTTCTTAAGAAGCCCAATCTCACATTGTGCCAAAATGGACCATTATCATGCTCTTAGTACCAGCTTACACTTGCTATATTCTAAGGTTCTGCCAAGAAGCAGTTAGCTCAAGTTGTTAGGGCTAATGTGAGCTGGACATATATCCTAGCTTAAAAAAAATGCCAAAATGACTCAGTCAATCCAAACAATCAAAATTTTAAGTCAAAACAGGTTGAAGGCCATCACGTGTATTAGTTAGGAATCAACTACAGTTTCTATGAAGAGAACAAAAAACACGTACATTAACAAGTGATAATTGCAATACCAAGAAGTTGAAAACTGAGAATTATACATAAGCCAGAGAGGAAATGGCATAGGGATATAGATAGAGACGTCAATCAGAACTTTGATTCTTCAAATGAACTAGGAAGTTTAGTTCTTCATGGTAGAAGAAGGAAAAAGTTTGATTCTTGAAAAAGACATGATTTTAAAAGTTTCATTCTACCATCTCAAATTTTTTCAAGGGCCTCAAGGCAGATATCTACCGAACATAGCCTTGAAGAGAAAACTAAGTACAAATTCAAAATTTTGGGTCTAACACATCTAAGATTCACAATGAATATAGTTATCTTCAAATAAAAACAATGAAAATGATGACAAAATTGGAAGTCTTACTGCATAAAACACAGATACCCACCAAAATTTGGATAATAGCCCAAAATATATCGAAGCATCAGCGTTCTAAAGTTAAAAGAACTGAATTAACAGCATTTGAACCAGGGCAGACCTTGATCGTTACGAGCAGTGAAGAGAATAGTGCCAGTCTCATCACCAATAAGGCATTCGGAAATCCGGGTTTGGCGAAGGTGCTGGGAGGCGGCGCGGCCCTTCTGCAATACGGTGTTGGAGTTCAAGACCTTGACGATCAGATTGTGGCCGTTGGTTCCCGGCGTCAGCTGATCCACCTTAACAAAGACCGGCTTTCGCTTCTCCGTAATCTTGTTCGCATTCTCTTGTGACTCCGATCCTTGACTCTTCTGGGTCTTCGTCGTTGTTGTTGCCATTGATTCAGATTCTTTTTCTGTTTTGGACAAAGAAAACCTAGAGCAAAAGCAGAGTCGGAAGTTGTGTTTATTGATTGATGCCGCGTCTGTTCCACGCAGTCCTTCCGCATACCTTGCTAAGAAAGTCGTTGAAACGACGCCGTGCAAAGAAAAATGTACAAAGCAAAAAACGACAGCGTTTGCATTACCATTTTTCATTCGGATAAAGAAAATTTTCAAGATAATTTAAATTTCCAAATAATTTGACTGTCAAAATGATATATGTCCATAATTTTCTCATCCATACACTTACATAATTTATGTGACAAGCAAAAATACATGCTACATAAATTAAAAATAAATAAATAAACTTTATTAAATAAGTCACATAGGTATACCACATGTTATGGATACTTATTTTATGGATGTGTAATGCTTTTGATTTGATTGTGCGTGAATTTTGATACTTGAATTTGGGCCAATATTTAATATAATTAAAAAAGAAAATTAATGAGATGGTCAACTAAAAATTTTCCAATCTTTACATAATTGGTGATTATAAAGTTGAGACTAGTTAATTAAGTACACCACTTGAGTGATAGTCTAGTGTTTAATTTATGTAGGATCAAATCGTAAGGACTCAGAAAATTATCAATTTGATTTTTCACTGAGAGTAATATCTCTAGGATCACGCGATATACTTTGACCCAACTTACCCTGTGTGCGCAAGCTTGAAAGTCTGAGTTTAGAGTCATATTGGATATCCAAAAAGCAAACTTATATATTGTCATTCTCGATTATCAAATAACAAGTTAAGGATAATGCTAGAAACCCCCAAAATATGACCCTCAAAAGTCTCCCAAATCTATGTGGCATTAAAATATTCATTGATTAAAAACACAATTGTAGAACTACTTCACATCCAACACTACACAATAAATGAAGGTCTTTTGGGGTCACTTTTTGAATGTCTCAAGCATTATCAAAAAGTTAATTAACTACCACATTAAATTATAATTATAGTGCATCACACAGAATTTTTTTTATTACATGACCTAGTAAATCATGTATTAATTGAAAAAATTTGCTTTTGGATTATAAATTTCAATACTAATAAAAATCCCAAGTGGCAAAAATGAAACAGGAAAAAAAAAGAATTAACACAACATAATTTTTGAACCGCTAATTCTTCATAAACTTGCTAAATTTGTTGTCTTTCTTTTCTTCAAAAATCCGACACGATTATCCACGTCATCATAGCCTAAGCTTTATCTCTCCTTAAATGGCTCGTCAACACTGAAGCATACACACCCACCATTGTTAGAATAAGTCAAAATAATAGGACCTCTCTGGCTCTCTCAGACCTGAAAATTGTAAATATTACTACATTTATTTATTAAAAATAGATATTGACGTCTCTCTTTCCCTTCATTTGTCTCCCTCTCTCTGATCAATCCGAAGCTATCCATCCAGAATCCAAGAAGAAGAAGAAGAAAATAAGGAAGTTAATTAATTTGGATCCTCTGATTATAGTATACGAACCAAAAAGAGAAAATTCATTTATTTTTCCGTATTTGGTTGAATATATTTACGACGCAGCTTCAGACCCGATCTCTGAAAATGGACTCCGATTTCTGGACCTCTCGTCTCGCCGCCGCCAAACGCCAACACGCTTTGCAGCAGCAGCACCAGAACCAGAGTTCCTATCTGGGTATGTCCTTTCTTGTCCTTCATTTATTGATTGATCGATCGATTTATGTATGATTATTCATTTAGGAAGATATAGTGGTTAATCCTACGCGTATGTTTTGTTGGATTTTAGATCGATTGAGCTTCGATGATTTCGAGGTAGAGGAGGAGGAACGACCGGATTTTCCCTGTCCATACTGTTACGAGGATTTCGACATCGCTTCTTTGTGTTTGCATCTGGAAGACGAGCATTCTTGCGAGTCTAAAGTCACGGTAAGGGGATTTGATTATATGTTTTTGTCCATGTATGCTCTTTATTGTGTTCTTTGTTGTGGTAAATCATTTCTCTATGTGTCTTGTTGGTCTATGAAGAATTGGTAGGAAAAGATTGTAACTTGTTGAGCAATAACTCTCTTGGCATGAAATGGGTTATCTTTAGCATGTTCTGTTGCAAATTTGAATGTGTTTATGGTGATTGTGTTGGGGAAGGGTTAAGGCAGAGTGTCCTTATATGTACATGATTAAACAGAAGAGTCTTATATATATGTGTTCAAGTAGTTATTGAATTGCAGTTGTTACATGGTGCGAGTTACTGGTTGGGAGTTTTTGCTGGTTACAAAGCATTTAATGTTATCGGATAAAGTGGAGAACGTCCAAATTAATCTGAGAGTAATCCTAGTAACTTTGTGTATAACATATTCGTTGAGGAAAGTTGTCAAATATGTTCAACCGTTCAACAATTTTCGGACAATGTCCTATTTGAGGATCTGGTGAAATTTTGGTGAGGATTAAATAAGATGATCCTTTAATGTGATAGATAGGATCAAATGGTGGTGAATGAGTTGGTGTCGCAAATAATACAAGGCGGACTCAAGTAGGTCTACTGAGGTTTCGCATGACAGGCCTCAAATATTTTAATTTCAAGTTTGTTGTTGCCATAGTATTAGTGTATTACATAGTACAATTAAGTAAAAGATTCTTGAAAAGCAGAGCGTGGAGCATTATTACTTCCATTCTTTCCTTCGATTGGTTGCTAAATCTCATGGCATAGTTGGTGCAAATACTGCTATGTATTTTACATTTAACTTTGGAAGATTGTGAAATTTTTTTCCCGGTTGGGTCATTGTGGAAGGGGAGTTGTACATTGCCAAGATTCAGTCCATGTTTAGGTTTATAAAGATTGATTATAACTTTGTATCATGACTAGCCATTAGACTTGAATAATTTATCTCTATTGATAAGGTTGCTTTCTAAGTAGCTTTAGCATGTTGTGGACAAAAATCTGTTCAATCACTCATGCAATCAATTGCTGTCACTCTTGTTCTTTTACGTAGACAATAAGACCTTCCCTCTAATTTAAACTGGTTAGCCAGTTAATCCACCATCTAATTCGGCTATTGTAATCAGCCGCCTGTATGTTTTGGGCGAATATTGAAATTAGTTTAAGAGGAGAATGAGATATTTTCTTGCTTCCCTTTTCTTTTCTTTTGTCGTTTCCTGGTGGAACTAGCTTGAAGTTCCGAATTTTTCCCGCACAAAGTTTAGGCTACTTGCCTTTAAGGAGGTAATTTGAACTCTTATTGGTTCAAAGATAGTTGATGTTCCATTAGGGCTTTGTTGATGGTTTAAGCAGAACCCAATATATTTAGACATGACCACCTCTTCGAAGTTCACACTCGACCATATAATTGCACGTCAATATTAAAGGGGCTTAACATAGGAGCTGATAGTGCTTTCACTGTAAGAGCAGATTTTATGTGAATAGTAATTCACATGGTCCATATCTTTATCATGACTTGGTTCTCTAATAGATTTTTTAGTGTGCTTTTAATCTTTGGCCCCCTATAGACAACAGAGTCGTTGAAGTTGGATTTTAAGGATGTTAAAAGTTACCATATCTTGAGATCAAACATAACATTAAAGGATCTGCACGAAAGTAGATTGAATTTTCCTTTGTTCCTAGGAAACGTGTCCTCCATAGTTTTTTTTCTAAGGGCTTGAGCCCCTATCCAGTAAACAATACAATAAAAGAGTAATATTTGAATAGATGATAGGCAACATGATTTTTGGAGGAGCGTGACTGCCAATGGAGGATTGATTTATCTTGGTTATTCTCCATAGTTAGAAAATTATTACCACTTCTTTACTGATCTGGTATGAATGTACTATATTATAACAATATTGCTTGTTGTTCATCTTACCAAACTGATTGGAAGAAGCTATGTATTCTGATAACTTTATTTTCCTTAACTATTAATCAACAAGAAATGATTCCTTACACTTTCTGTTCATTACTGTTAAGATTTGTTACCGATACCATGTAAAGATTTATTACTTTGTCATTCAACCCAATAAGTTAACTTGTCGATTTGGAGCGTCTCACATAATGTATATATATTATACCATTACTTAGTGGCTTTGAAATGGGAAATTGAAACAAAGAAGGAAGTTATTTTAGGAGGCATAAACATGCATCATCATAAGTTTTTAAGTGGTTACTTCTTGACCTGCGAATTCATGGTGAAATATATTCTCATCACGTTTTCGATTACTTTCATAGTTTCATGATTAATGAGCTTCATGCCGCATTGATTTTCTCCCTGCAGGTTTGTCCCATATGCTCAGTTAAAGTCTCACAGGACATGCTAAGCCACATTACGCTGCAACATGGACAGTTTTTCAAGATATCCTTAAAACCACAAGATCTAATTGCTAGCTTTTATCCTTAAAATTTCATGCAAATGGATGATTAAATATTCATTCACAGAAGACAATCCACATAAAATTCTCTTGCATGCAAAAAAGAAAAGAATCCACATCTATTTTTCCTTTGACTGAAGATTACTTGCAGAGACGTCGCAGATTAAGAAGAGTTGCAATCCCTAATAGTCAGGCTCTGTCTCTCCTTGGGCGAGATCTCCGTGAGGCCCATCTGCAAGTGCTGCTAGGTGGTGGTGGTGGTGGTGGTGGTGGATACCGGTCAAGCAATGCTAATGGGTCTAATGCAGCTACTGATCCATTCCTTTCATCACTTATTTTGAATTTCCCTGCATCAGAGGCGGAAGAAGTCTCAAAATCTGTGGTATCAAGTTCTGAGGATGCTTCCGTGAAAAATGCTGCTCCAGCGCACATGTGGAAATCAAGGTACTGTTTCAGATTTCCATATCAGGGAAACGCCATCACTCCTCTTTGTATGTTTGTTTGTGCTTCAATTATTTTGTGTTCCCTGTCAATCAATTGTCTTTGCTCATCCTTGGTGCAAAGGGCGATTCCATGATCTTCCTAATTAGGAAGTTGATAGGGGCTATTCTTTTGTTCTTTTCATATCTTCACAAAAGTTAAATTTGTATTATCGAGTTTCATGATGCTTTGGCAATAAGTACACCAAGAGCTCCCATCCTCATAGATGTAGGAAGGTTTCATGCTTTTTGCTAGCAGTTGCTGCTTTCGTGTACAGTCCAAATATTTTTCTGCAGAAGTAACTATTTATATATGTATGTCTATAGATTAAAGTGCTAACATTCCCATTTCTTTCACTCTCTCAGTTACGATCCTTCTTTGAGCTCTGAAGAACGGGAGAAAAGGATGAAGCAGGAAGCTGCAAGAGCTGGTTTTGTCCAAGAATTGCTTCTCTCAACCCTATTAAAAGACCAGTGAAAGCTTTGAGTTCAATGAAGAACAATGGAATTATTTATTTAAAAGAAATTGAAATGATGGTATTAATGAAGTGAGATTTTCATGGTTTACTTATTAAACCCCCCCATGCCTCATGAAATATTGAGGAGGCACTCTTCTTTAAGAATATCCATCCTTGTATAACTCCCTTAGCCATAACCAGAAGAGATGTACTTTTATTCTGGAAAAACAATGATAAATTTTTTAGTTTATGAAAGAATTTTATATCCTGAATTGGTTGAACTTTTCTTATAAGAAGTTTCAGCTTTGCATAATATTGAGGAGGCACTCCTCTTTCTGCTCTGGTTGGTTCTGACAGGACTCTGTTTGGAGTCTAGGATTTTGTGGTCGCTCAATTGAAAGTTGAAAGTATAATGTTCGGCACAGCATTGCAAGTCATATCATATGGTATGAATGTAATTGAATTCCATAACATGCAATATGCTCTCTGTTTGACGCCAATATTTTAGAAATCATTTATAGGAATTCTTTTTTTAAGTGTCAAAAAGGGCTCTCCTCTGTTTTGTGTCTTTTTATTTTTATGTTTTTGGCAAAAACAGGGTCTCCGTCTCTCCCAAATATGTTCTTCACCCCAAATATGTTCTTCACCCTATATGTATGTGTGTGTGTGAATAGGGATGTTAATGGGGCGGAGATTGTTTACCCGTGCCCTTTTCCTTCATGGAGCTCAATTTCCTCTTCCATCTTCTTTTACAACATTTAACTATTCATTCTCAGGTACTTCTCCTAAATCGATTTTGTTTTCGGCAAAAATTGAACTCGAGATCGGTAAAAATTGAACTCGAGATATCCCGAATTCTTATAATTTGGATCCAAATATATTCACCACTAAATTGACATTCGGCATAAACGATAAAACCAAAATATTAATATATTTGTAGTGAAATTGAGTACCGTTTAGCTTTGAATATGAATAATTAAATATAGTTTATATAAATTGAGTAAATCCAGTCACGTATTTATCTTTCGAAAATAACTTATATCCCTAATATTTTACATTTAATTTCATTATTATATTATCTAATTACATTGAATTTCGTTATTATATTGTCTAATTACATTTACTTTCATTATTATATTTATCTAATTACATGTTATATTATTGATTATGATTAAATTTGTTAGGCACATATATACCTCTCCCGTTTATCTTTCCTTCTCAAAAGTTGCGATAACCCCGCCGCTGATGTGGTCTTGTACGGTGGTCATTTGTGAAGCCCTGGAACTGGTTCATGTGGGCGGCTTAGAAGTCCCCATGATTATTCCTTACAGCGAGCATACTCGAACGCTCAATAAATAACAGGCAGAGGCAGCTCTCTCTGTCACTACGGGTGATGGACCATGAATCTTTCGTGCCTCATATCCCGCCAAATTTTTTATCCCAAACGACTCTACCTGCCTTTCAAACCTTTCTCCTTCAAAACCCATCTGCTAATTTCCTCTAGATTCAATCAAACCTCAGCTTTACGTAGCCCAGACCCACAAAACGACACTTTAATAACGTCAATCCAAAAATCCACCTCCATATCCTATAATCATCTCGTCTCAACATGCGCTGCCTCAAAATCTTTGATTCAGGGCATGGAAGTGCATGCTCATGTAGTCAAATGTGGGTTCTCTAAAGATGCAAAAACAAGGAACTCGTTGATTAAGATATACACGAAATGTCAGTCTTTTGGATATGCACGGAAGCTTGTTGTAGAAAGTCCTGAACCAGATTTGGTGTCTTGGTCTGCTTTGATTTCTGGGTATGCGAAGAATAGGCTTGCTGCAGAGGCAATTTCGGCTTTTTATGAGATGCATTTGTTGGCTCTTAAGGTTAATGAATTCACCTTTCCTAGTGTACTTAAGGCCTGTACGATTAAAAAGGATTTGAGGCTAGGGATACAGCTTCATGGGACTGCTGTGGTTACAGGGTTTGAGTTGGATGAGTATGTTTCAAATGCTTTGATTGTTATGTACGCTAATTGTGGTAAATTTGGGGATGCAAGGACGCTGTTTGATGCAATCCCAGAACGAAGTGTTGTAACATGGAATTCCTTGTTTTCATGTTATGTGCAAAGTGACTTTCGTGAAGAGGCGATATGTTTGTTTCAGGAAATGGTTTTGTCTGGTATTAAACCCAATGAGTTTAGTCTATCTGGTATTATCAATGCCTATACAGGTTTAATGGATGAAGATCAAGGAACGAAAATTCATGGGTATATTATAAAGCTTGGGTATGATTCAGATCTGTTCTCAGCAAATGCACTTGTTGACATGTATGCAAAAGTAGGAGACCTTCAAGATTCCATCACTGTATTTGAGGGAATCGCAAAACCTGACATTGTTTCTTGGAATGCTATAATTGCTGGTTGTGTTCATCAAGAGCAATATGAGCGGGCTCTAAATTTGTTTTGGCGAATGAATAGATCAGGATTATGTCCTAATATGTTCACTTTGTCAAGTGCTCTTAAAGCTTGTGCTGGAATGGGGCTCAAGAAATTGGGTAGTCAGTTGCACTCCAGCTTGATCAAGATGAAAGTCAAGTCAGATTTATTTGTTGACGTTGGACTTATAGATATGTATTCAAAGTGTCATTTGACGGACGATATGAGAATGGTGTTTAAGTTAATGCCTGAGAAGGACTTAATTACATGGAATGCTGTGATCACTGGATATTCATTTAATGGAAAAGACATGGAAGCTGTGTTACTTTTTCCTTTGATGCACCAGGAAGGAACGGGATTCAACCAGACAACTTTCTCAACTGTCCTTAAATCCGTAGCCAGCTTGCAGGCTATCAATGTTTGTCTGCAAGTCCATGCACTTACTCAGAAATCAGGTTTTGAATTTGACAACTATGTGGTGAATAGCCTCATCGATGCATATGGAAAATGTGGCCATATAGAAGATGCATCAAAGATATTTAGAGAAAGCCCAGTCGTTGATTTTGTAACTTTCACGTCTATGATTACTGGTTATGTTCAAGATGGGCAAGGTGAAGAAGCTTTAAGGCTTTATTTGGAAATGCAAGATAGGGGAATTAAGCCAGATTCATTTGTTTGCAGTGCTCTCCTTAATGCGTGTGCTAATTTATCAGCATATGAACAAGGGAAACAAGTACATGTTCACATCTTAAAGTATGGATTCGTTTCAGATATGTATGCTGGGAACTCTCTTGTCAATATGTATGCCAAATGTGGAAGCATAAATGACGCAGACCGTGCTTTCTCTGAGATACCAGAGAGAGGAATAATCTCATGGTCAGCAATGATTGCAGGACATGCTCAACATGGGCATGGGAAAGAGGCCCTCCAATTATTCGATCAGATGCGTGCAGATGGTGTTGCCCCCAATCAGATAACATTAGTCAGTGTCCTCTGTGCATGCAATCATGCAGGTTTGGTCACAGAGGCGAAACAATATTTCCATTCAATGGAAAATTTGTTTGGAATCGAACCAATGGAACAGCATTATGCTTGCATGATTGATCTTCTTGGCCGAGCGGGAAATTTGGATGAGGCAATGGATCTCGTAAACACGATGCCATATCAAGCAAATGCCGCAGTTTGGGGGGCACTTCTTGGTGCTGCAAGGATCCACAAGAATATTGAGCTCGGACAACGTGCTGCTGACATGCTTTTTGCACTGGAACCTGAAAAATCCGGTACCCATGTTCTTCTTGCCAACATTTATGCATCAGCTGGCATGTGGGAACACGTAGCAAAGATGAGAAGACTTATGAAGGACAGCAAGGTGAAGAAGGAGCCTGGAATAAGTTGGGCGGAGGTGAAAGGCAAGGTACACACCTTCCAAGTGGGAGACAGGAGCCATCCCAGAAGTGAGGAAATTTATGCAAAGCTAGATGAGCTGAGTGACCTTTTGAACAAAGCTGGCTATGTTCCTATGGTAGAAATTGATCTCCATGATGTGGAACGAAGTGAAAAGGAGAAGCTCCTTCTCCACCACAGTGAGAAGCTCGCGGTGGCTTTTGCATTAATTGCCACACCTGCTGGAGCTCCCATTAGGGTGAAAAAGAATCTCCGGGTATGCATCGACTGCCACACTGCATTAAAGTTCATTAGTAAAATTGTATCGAGGGAGATAATCGTGAGAGACATCAACAGATTCCATCATTTTAGCGATGGCTCATGTTCCTGCGGGGATTACTGGTGATCTTCCAAGAGAAAGATTCATTCAATTTGTACTACCGCCAATAACACTTCCAGATATTCTTTGAGATCAATTTTGTAAAATCTGCTTTATTTATTTTGAACCTGATGTGAAAATAAAGATTCTCTGAGAAGAGCTGGTTGCTCTCAGGTTCTAATTGCCTGCCTGCATTACATATGCTGTTCATCTGCTGCTAATTAAGTCTGCTATCTTAAAAGACAAATATCCAGTGTAATAGTCTAATAGATGCTACTAATACCAATGCTTACGGCCTTTTCTTTTATTCATTCCTTCGTTGTATTATATAAGGCTCAAAGAACTTGAATTCATCCTACATTTTATCCATCACGTCAGTGTTTCCACTGGTGAACGTTCATGTATTCTTATTTTTCTAACACTTGCTGCTATGAATTCAAAAGAAATGTCAACGTGCTGTGGGCAATGTAACAATGGTCGATTTCCGACCATGTTTTATGAATTGTTGATGTTCTACAACCCTCTACGCAGAGCTTGGCTCCATTTCCTTTGTATCCGCAAGGTTTAAATCCTGTGCTGAACCTTGTGCTAATCAACATTGAAAAGACACCTTATTTCCGTGATGATGTTGAGGGTTCCCACATTCCCACTCCCATCTATGGATCCTGGCAGATTCCACCATTGAGTATCCAAGCCTCAGGAACAAAACCACCTTCATCCCAATAACCTTGACCTCAAACCAGGCCGTTGTCGCTATAGATGCAGACTCATCAATGCGAGCATCATTGTACTCTACTGGGGCTGCATGCAAACATGAGAGAATATGCTCCATTTGAAGAATTAAAAGTCCGTTCATGATTGACGAAATTGTTCATGGAAATTTCTAGTCACCAACTATTTCTTACATCCAGTCAGTTGGAAACGCCATGTTCTTTTTGTCTTCATAAAAGATCTTTTGAGATACATTTGATAACCAACACCTTGACAGTAAATAAAGACAGTAACCCACTTCACATCTAAATGATTTTATTCATGTACAAAGGTTTTCCAGACAATTCACAGGAGTTTGCATCTCCTGAAAACTTCTCTTCACCTATTTGCTTAATATTTTCTGCACTTCAGTGGGCTGAAGATATGAATTCCGTAGCTGCTTTTATTTGGATCACCAGCTGCAATGGTGAATTGGTGATCTACTTACTTTCTGAGTGCGCTTTACACACTGCCTTTAAGACGAAAAATACAGGCCCATGTTTTCTCTTGGGCTTCCTTTCAGTCTGTCATGTTTTCTTTCTTTTTGACCAAATTTAATGCTCCTGTAGAATATTAGGTTCAAATTTCAATGAAATGTAATAGAAATCTCATACTAATAATCGTAGATATGCGTTTATGGCAGGAGCTTGAATTTTCAAAGATTCCCTAAATAAGACTCTTAAGGCTCCGTGTTTGCAGCTCCGTATAGACTAGTATAATATTGCTATTCAATATATAATTTAATCCTTATATAAATTGATGTATAATTTAATCATATCCGGTGATTGAAAAGAATTTGATATTAGCCTTGTTTAGTATAAGATTTGTGATAATATGTCTAGATTACCCCCAATTAAAGTGAGAGTGAGGGTTTTTTTATCATTTGAAATGTTATTTTTTATACTAAACGTTCGTATAAAATAGAAACGAGTTGGAGGTGTTGTAATATTATACCACCGACATGGTATAAAAACTATTTTTGTATAAAGTTATATTATCCCGAGTATTTTAAAAATCGTTCAAACACCCGATAACTTCATTAAAAGATAATTTTATACTATACGAAGTCTTATCTTCTCCTCCAAACAGAGTCTATATTTGGATTGAGTGATTTAGGAGAAGGAATGACAAGAAAATGAAGGAAGGAAAGGAAAGAGAATGGAAGGTTGATTGGTCTTTCTTTTCTCATGTTTGGATAAATAAAAAAAGAAATAAATAAATTGTTTTTTTTCTCTTGGTTGGATAGCTATCATAAAAAAAAAAGCAAATTGGTTTATTTTACTAATTTATCCTTATTTTTATATTAAACTATTATATACAAGAGTAAAATATATTTTTCACATATAAATAACTTAACTCTCCATTCTCTTCCTTCCAAATGATCTCATTTTGGGAATGGGAAGAGGAATGAAGTATTTTGACAAAAATTTGAGAGAATCAGAATGAAACCTCGTTTCCTTTATTTCCTTTTCCTTATATCCCTCAATCCAAACACACTCAAAAATGAACCACCACCATGATTGCCCACATACACAAATGTCAAACCCCCTCCCTCTGGGTGCGGTACGTGAACAGTTGAACTTCCTGGTCCAAACAATAATGAGTTATGACTATAGCTTTTGCAACTTTATATTATTAGTTAGATTCAAAAAGCAACAAATTCATGGGAGTTGAAGCAATCTTTTCAGCATTAGATTAAAAGGAGGTAAGAAACACCACAGTTTGTGTTTCACCCCGCAAGGAAAAAAGGCTCCAGTACGACCAGCATACCCTACCTTAGACTTTTTGCTTGCACTAACTAGTGCATCGACCTCAAAAAGAGGCAGCATTCAGTCCTATCATGGACCAAGATAACCACTTATTAATTGTCAATTATTATTTATTATTATTATATAAAATTTTGATTTTTAACGTTATTTTTTTCCATATTTTCGAATACATAATTAATAAATAACCTCAAAAAAATTTCAAAAATGCTGTCCTTTGGTCTCTGCTTAATTTTACCAATAAATTCTTGCGTCCTGTCTCTGGTAAATACTGAAAATTTTAGTTGAAGCATACATGAGGACTAAAAGAATTGACGATGATGGTCAACACGCAGAATGATTAGATTACATGAACCATAAACACATGCATGGAGATATACACAATAGCCGTGCCGACCCTTTGAGGGGGACACGACAAGAAGCACCGCATTAGTCTATGCATTCCCATTAATTTACACGCATTGAAGTTTATGGATCCGATAAAGTTGCCGGATCTCCAGAAGACCATCATGATTTTGACACGTACATTTGAACTTTGATCCCATTATGTCGCTTTTAAGGATGATGAAACGGTTGCATAGACATATAATACAGCCGAATAAGATGCTGCTGCTGCTGTTTCCGGGTGGCTGTTTCTGTGTGTCATCAAATATTTAGTGCAGCTTTTGGTCAAACACAAGTTGGTCAAACGTGTTTCATGTTTTCAAATTATACTTTTTTTGCGTCCATTAATGTGTGTCAGTATCTGTTTTTCTGGAATAGTTTGCCACCACATTCTCGACACGTAATGTCGTATGCAGCCGCCCTATGGTTATGTATGTGCTAATTACTATAATATTATTATATTAATTGGGGATTATGATTACGATATTAATTTGTGCCCCTGGGGGTCATGCAAGTCCAATCAACACACGGGATATATATGGTGGGGCCTACTTGCATGGGTGTCCGAGTCCAAAGTATTTTAAATAATCACATATGTATAATATTCAGTTTAACGAATTAAATGATATTTTTTTTGTTTGAAAATAAAAATTAAATTTGTTTGTAAAAATTGATTTTAAGATTAGATTTTGAAAATAATTTTAAGAAATAAAATTAAAAATAAAATTCATTTGACAGAAGATTTTGTGCGGAGAAAGAAGAACAGAGGAAAGAGAAAACAGGAAAAAATTTTATAAAACATCAAAAAACAGTTTTCAATTTTACAAAATAATTTCTGAAAACACTCACTCAAACGAATTTTCAAAACCAAAACAATTTTTGAAAACAAAAAACTGTTTCCAAACAAACCCTTCAATATTTTATTTTTTATTTTTGACAGTTTAGAGTTGTTAAAATTTTTTTATATTGAACTTGATTTTTGTTTAAGAATCAAAACATCGAAAATATTTTGATTTTACATCCGATGATATACAATGGTTATGTTTTTTTATATTAAATTCAAATTTTGTTCCGAACAAAAAAATTGTTAGATTTATTAGGCTGAACATTATATTTTTTAAAAAAATTAATACCTAGCCATCCCTACTTACACCCAAATTAAAACCGAAAGCACTACTATATGTCCATAATTTATGCATTCACAATGTATTTATAACTAAGTGGTATGAGAAAAGGTATAAGGATTATTTAGAGTTAATATGTCACTTAGATTATAGACAATTATAAACACATATTATTTTGGAATTAAAACCTCGCCCAAAAGAGAGAACCTCTTTTTGGTTAGGGTCGTGTATATTTTGAATTAAAATAGTTTGATGAGGTGTGTTGAATATGGGTCGTTGGATAAATTATGTGGGTGTGATTAGCCTAATAGCGGAAACAGCAGGGCTTCCTAATAGAGAGTAACGACCTTTATTTATGTCTGCAATGAAAGTGTTCATACGAAGTTGACTGTATATTCTACGTCCACACAGCCGATGACTACTGACTAATAAGCAATAAGTGGCCTATCACATAGGTGGGAATCATGCACGACACATGTCAAACTTTTGATGAATCACAACTGCCCATTTAATTAAAGAGCCAGCAAGAGAAGAGATGTGATTGCAATCCAACAGGAACCCACAATACCTCTAGCAAAAGGTCGCATGATTAGCTGTCTGCCTCTATATTCGTTTACATCTAACAACCAAGATTCTGAATCTGAGTCGCCTCTATTCATGAACCTTGTCCATTCCCATAAATCTATGGATCAAAATTGATTAGGTCCTTCTCAATACCTCACTTGCTTTTCCTAATAAAGGCCGAGACCAATAATTGACTTGTTGAGCCGCTACGATACATTAGCCACAAAAGGACTCCATATATCATAGCATATTGCTTTCCCTACGAGGCGGGCACCATGCAAGTCCCTTCAAGGTCTAACACATGGAACCAATTAATTAGGACATACACCCTCTCAGGCTCTCCTATGTTTCACATTTATGGTCTTTTACCTACTTATATATTCTCATTAAGAATATCAAATTCAACAGTCCATAAATTGGCTTTATGCTGCCAATTTGTTTCGCTTGCTTTATCCTATTTATGTCTTAGTACAAGAGGAAATGCTTTGACCGAAATGCCTCTAGGTTCCTTTTTGATCGTATTTTTAGGGAAGATAAAATTCTGTTCGGTTTGAATAATCGAATTTTTTTGACCCAGATTAAACCAAGTTTGGACATAAGTTATATGTATGAAATCTGGATCTAAATACAAAAATTTTATCAGATTTAAAACCAAGTCCAGGTACAAACACATAAATCTTGTTCGTATCCTAACCTGGATGAGATTATTGTCTGATTTACTTATTCAGATTTAAACCAATCAGGGTTTGATAAATTAAGTACGTTTGAAATTCAATCCGGACTAGAATTTGGACAAGTAAATATTTTATAAACACGTGATCTTGTTTGATCCATAACTGAACCAGAATCAATTTCTTGCCACCCCTACGTACCGTTATTCACTAATTACTATTTTTTTGATAGAAGTTATTCACTAATTACTAGTAATTAGTACATATACTGATGTACATAATCTACTAAGGAAGGAATATCCATATCAAAAGATTTAAGTCAAATTGATTTTAAGCCAAAGGAGCGTGTGGGGCACCTACTTTTGAAGGAGAGGGAGGTGATGGGTTTGTCGGATGAAATTGATGCTGGTCGGAGAGGTTGCGGCTGCGGAGAGAGAAGAAAGGGAGGTGCGTTGGGTCTCCACATTTTGCATTCAACGCTTAAATAAATAACAAGTCGTGTCGATTATTTATTGGTTAGATTGACCAACACCTGTTTGCTCAAGCGAGCGATTCAAAGGGGATAAAAGCGTGGGCTCAAAAAGCCTGGAGAGAGAGAGAGAGAGAGAGAGAGAGAGAGAGAGAGAGAGAGAGAGAGAGAGTAGTGGGGATAAAAGCGCGAGCTAGCAGTTCTGTCTCTCTCTCTCCCCCCACAAGTAATTGAAAATTTGGTCCAATTCATGCGGCGATTTAGCAGAATATACCGACAATTTGATCAACCGCATATTAACTCGTTTTATGGCTATCAAGTCACAATCACATCCTGCCACGCGTTTTGGTTTAAATTTAATGTGGGTGTTTAGTAATACGTTCGCACTGCGTTCAGTTGCATAGCACTTCACAGTATCACAATTTTTTGTGACACGTCAAACAGCTTTTACGTTCCAACTCATCTCACAACACCTCACCACATCTCACACTACGTAATCAAATTAGGTCAATTATTTTATTTTAGATTAATGTACAATGTAAACATTAAGTGATTTTATATTAATATTATTAGTAATCTAATATAACCGTAATTTATATACGCCAAACGCACCTCACAGCACCACAATTTTATAACTCACAGCACCGTACAACACCTCATCGCAATTAACAACACTCCCAAACAGGCCCATATACTAAATTAAAATGATTTTTCAACTTAATAATAAATCCTAACTTGGGGAAAAAAAAGCTTTGGCATGATATTATTAATTGTAATGTTTATGGTGTCATCTCTAATAGGGAAAGAGAAAAAAAAATTCAAACTCGAGATTTCCATGAAATATCACACAGATGTCATCTACCTACTCGTGAGGCTATTCCAATGTTAAATGTTAGATGGGTTTGGTTGCATAGTTACCATAAAGACTCACGGCACCGACACCACCGCACGCAATCTAGTATGCATTTACGGCCGTCGATTATTATGATGTGATGGTCACGTTCTTTTAGACAAACCTACATGCCACGTAATCAGAACGCACTAGGCCTAAATTACTATAATGGCCACCCTTTCAGCCGCCCTCAGAGTCAAATGCTTCGTTGACGCTCTTCTCTCTCACTCTCTTCAATTCCTCGCCGATTATTCGCCTAGCAATCTATAAAACCATCCATACCTCCCACCCCCCCTCCCTGACCCTACAGCAACCCCTTATTTTCTCAACAAATACGCAAAGCTTTCTCGGAAAACGATACTTCATCCTTTGGTAATGGCACCGAGGGAGAGAACGGCCCCCAACACCGCCGTTAAAGTTAACGGAACTGGGAAGGAGCCGCATTTCAGGGGAGTGAGGAAGAGGCCGTGGGGGAGATACGCGGCGGAGATTAGGGATCCGGGGAAGAAGAGCCGTGTTTGGCTCGGAACTTTTGATACGGCGGAAGAAGCCGCTCGTGCATATGACGCCGCTGCCCGCGAGTTTCGCGGTGCCAAAGCAAAGACGAACTTCCTTTCGCCTAGTGAAATTGTAAACAACATCAATCACGGCAATATAAACAATAAGATCAATAGTAATAACCAGAGCCCAAGCCAGAGCAGTACCGTGGAGTCCTCTAGTCGCGAGGCGGCTCCCATGATCGAATCAATACCGTTGGATCTTAATCTCGGGGGCGGTGGATTCGGCTCCGCCGTTAGGTTCCCTTTTCAGCAGGTGCCGGCTATGTCCGGGGGTTTTGTCCGCAGCGTCCCCTCTCCGAATGTGTTGTACTTTGATTCCGTGATGAGAGCCGGACCTCTGCCGACTCAGCAGTACGGACGGCTCAGATTTGATCAGCATAACCATCGTCATTTCAACGCCTTGTTCGCAGGTGGGGCCCAGAGTGATTCCGATTCGTCGTCTGTTGTTGATTACGGTAATCAAGATCTCAGCAACAAGACAAGGAAAGTTCTTGGTCTCGATCTCAACCTCCCTCCCCCGCCTGAAATCGCCTGACTTTTCCTGAGATTTTGTGCCGCTGAACGGCCACCGTAGATTCATCGGTTTTCTTTTTTAACTTTATTTCATCTGCTCTATTTTACTTATTCTCCGATTTCCTTCTGGTTTAAGATAGGCCTTATAAGGAAAAAAAAAAAAAAGAAAGAATAGAACGTTGAGAAGTTTTGGAGAGCCTGACTGTGATCCGATGAGATGTTTAACGATCAGCGATCAGCTCTTGTTTTGTATACGTTACTAGATCCCCTTTTTTGCAACAGAGAAACCAGCGTTTCGCATTGTTGTTCATAACTAGCTACTCACTGTATGTCCTTTGATTCACTGAATGAATTTAACTTGAGATTATTATCATCCTCATTATAATTTCTTCGATTTGCTTCAATTGTATATATGCAATTTTTTTCCTGTTTGCTCGCCGGAAAATATAGTCGGGAATACGATTGAGATTTTTCCGGCAGCGCACGTGATTACGGATTGCAAATTCATGATTTATGGATTATTATTTTTTTATCAATGTTCTCCTTTGACGTTATCTAGTAGTTTGGTAGTGATGTCATAAACTCCAACTCTCCTTCCTCGCGATGTGGCTCTATCTGATAGAAACAGGAAGCACCAGGTGTCAGCAATCGGTACCTTAAGTAAATTCAATATATACACGTTGCATGTTTTGATTTGAGGTAATGGCTACTTTCTTTCTAAGAAAGCGTACTTCTTCACAATTTACATAAGGGGAGAAGTGAAAATTTGGAAATAAATAAGTGAATTGCCATTACAACTACCAATAATTGAGTGTGATTTTTTTGTTTATTGCGAACAGTATTAGTCCTAGAAAATTAGAGATGCTTGCTGGGCTTCTTGTTTTTTTGTTTACACACAAACGGACTTGTTATTTAATGCATTGTTTGGCTTCTTTTTAAAAGCTTGGCGTTATACTAACTGGGAAACCAAGTATTTGTGGTAGTTAAAAGAACTTCAATACCAAACGTCTCCCATATGATTCGTTACAATTGCCTTCTAACGACAAGCATCATTTTTCATATATGGATCCGAATAATCAATAATCATGGTTGTTGAAGGACTACTTGACAAAAACTAGCTGTTGTACAGTATAGTACTTTTCTTATTCGTTGGTGACTGGTGAGTTTAATTTGATTTAACCAAGTTAATTAGCGACAGAATTTACATATAACAAATTTTGACGGGGTTGTATTTGTCACGTCTGATTCGAGAACTGCACGACTCATAAAAAGTCAAAACTTTTGGTATCGTCGATGGTATAATCAAAATAGACGAGAAGCGTGTGTTGTTGGGTTTAAACCTAGGGGTGTCCATGGTTTTAGCTTTTTTTTTTCCTTCAAAATGTTGATAAAAATTTAACTGATCAATCGATTAGTTATAGTTGATTTAATTGTTTTTTTGAGTTTCCCATCCAAATCCGTCCCCATGAAATTATGTTCGATAATAACCAATCAATCGATCAATTCGATTTGACACGGTTTTTTTACAGGCCTACAAAACCATACACGCGTGAGCATAGTAAATGAGCGGTATTATGGGTTGGGAATTGGGATACAAAACGGTAATTCTTCTGTTGACTGAGCGTTTCTTGAGATCCGTGTCCGGATTGCACGACTTATATGGCCGTCCGATCCTCGCGTACGTATGTAAAAGTCTGTTAGTGAGATGCCAAAAAGTCGTGGGAAGAGACAAAAAGTGGGGGCCACGTGGGAAGTGGGGAAAGAGGAAGGTGATGAGCGGCTGCCGCTTTTTGGTAGGCCCCACTATCCGGTCGTCCATATCTACTTCCAGATCTTGCTTGCCGATCTTTTCGTATTTTTGTTAAGAAGACTTTCAGGATTCTACATAACTAATTGATTGTGAATTAATCATTATCATAATACAAAGCTTTTGATGATGGAAACAAAAGTATGTGGTCACGGCGGCAGCTGTCTCAAATAATTTGCGGATTCAGGTTGCATGCATGTCATAAGGAAAGAGCATGTGCATATATGACTTCGTCATGGGATGGGGGACAGAAATTTTCTGGGTTCAAGTCACCTTAAATTCATCAAATCTCAACCATCCATTTCATCTGATGGCTGAGATTTAATAACAATTCATCAATATGTTTAAATCCTTCCGATGTTCTCTATGCTCTCTTCCCTCTTGAATTTGGCTCTCGAGTGGCAAGGGACAGCGTAAGCCACAACGACGTTGACCACCACTTCAAAATGAGGACATGAGAGTAGTCGCCTATGAATAGAATCGCTTGCCCTGACCCCTTGTTCATAGGGAATATGCTTTGGTCGTGACTCTGTTGATGATGATGAAATGGCGTACGAAGAGCAAAGAAGTTTACGGTGCAATCGGAAGCAGGGGAAGAAAAGAGGGAGGAGGGAAGAGGATCCTTAGGTTGTGTTTGGAAATGGTTTTGGTTTTTTATTTTAATATTAGATTTTGAAAATAATTTTAAAAAATAAAACTGAAAACAAAATTCATTTTACAGAGGATTTTGGGCGGAAGAAGAGGACAGGGGGAAAGAAAATATGAAAGAATTTTACAAAATATTTTCTCTGTTACTGAAAGGGATGGATATGATTAAAAAAACAAAGGTAATTAATTTTAGGGTTAAAAATTCAGCCCCACTCCTCCCATTGGTCATTACATGGGGCATACAAAGTATCAAAATTATTGACTCGGATGATAAACATAACCGTGATAACGCTTATCTCAAATGGGAGGTCGTGAGTTTAAATTGCATGGGTGATTTTATTATTACAATTTGTTAGAGGGTCCTTACCCAATCTTATTTGTACGGATGTCATCCTGCATTATCTTTTTACATTGTGTCTCGACCCACGTCTTAACTGGTATATGGGGGCTATTGGTCCTTTATGTGGCATGAAATTTCGCTGTCAATTATCGGGCGGGTAGTTAGGTGGGTTCTACCTTAAAAAAATCGTCCAATTTTTTAAATTAAAAAATATTATTAAAATAGTACGGCGTAAGGTGGCCGTGAGACAGAGTGACGCGTTTGATAGGAACACACAGTAACGCCGTCGGGCCTGGGTGATGGCTGTAACGCTGTCTCTGAATGGGCCCATTTAATCCTTTTATTTTCAAAGAATGGGGCCCATTTAATCGCTGATACTGTGATAGATAGGATTGGCTGCGTGTTACGCAAAAGTTTGATAAAGTATGTATATATATATATATATATATATATGTAAAGTTGGATAGAGACAGACTATATAAAATAAGCAACAACCGTCAAACAAATGATAAATTTTTTTATTTTTTTATCTGCTAATAGAAACACACACATATGTATCTCTCTAATTCACACACACACATATAACCAACACACACTCACATAATTCACATAAAATGCATACACAAATGTTATTCACATAGTTTGAACCGTTCACCACAAAGATAAAAATACAAGAATGGAAACAAACTAAACTGACACGTGGCTTGTAATAAAAATGTTAGGTTGTGTGTGGGTTGGGACGGCTGCTGGCTTGCGGCCTTTTTAAGTGGACTTTTGTTGCCTCTTGAGGTGACACCTAAACACCTATCTATGGGCTGGCTGATTTTAGCGGTGCAATTAAGCTAATAATTCTAGAAGAAGACTAAAAAACATGATGCAATTGAGAATTCATTATTTCCATACTTAACTTTACCTTCGCTTTTCAATTCATGGTTCTAAGATATACTAAATACTACGCCCCACCAAGGTTGACTCAAAGGGTTGGTTTGATAGACAATTCACGGTGCAAGTCGTGGCGCAAGGTCTCCGCAGAAAGAAGGTGTTGCGGAAGGAGGAGGAGGACAGTACAATACACAGATGGACTTTGGGGTAGTCTTGAAATTTCATTAATAAGAAAGGGAAGAGTGGGGTACAAAGGTGAATGTACGTGAACCATTATTGTCTTGAAGATGGCCCCATATTGAACAATTTGAAATTTGTCTTAAACTGGTTGAAAAGTTGGAATTTGAGCCTTACAATTGATGTTTGTTGCACCGTCAACATATGGTTTCGTTTGAGAAAGCTTATTTACAGTCAAAATAAAATAATTTATAAATTGTAAAATAAATTGTTAGTTGTTTGACGAAACTTATAGTATAAGCTAATTTATAAGCTTTAAAAAAGTCTATTTAAGTTTAATTTAAAAGTTAAAATAAAAAATTTTATAGTATTATATATAATATTATCTTAATAAAAAAAAGAAAGTAAAAAAATGAAAAAAAACAAATATAAGCTTTAAAATAACTTTAATTTGAAGCATATTTTTTTGGAATTAAGCTTATTTTAGAGCTTATTAGAATTTAGAAATTAGCTTATTAGAACTTATAAACTAGCTTATGTTGAATATTTGATAGAACTTATTTTGAAACTTATAAGTAGCTCTACCAAATAGGCAAATTGTCTAGGTAGTATATATTTGTAGTGTAAAATTGTCCACCAAATAGGCACAAAGACAAAGGAGTGACTGCCCGGCCGCTGTAATAACATTTTGATATATTCATAAATTTTATTTTATTTTTTAATTAAATAAAATTAAAATCCATCACAATGAGAATATCAATAGTTTTGAATTTAAATTTGACGGTCTAAAATTATTGTACATTTTTCATGTCGAATTTAATTTTTATTTCAAACAAAAAAAACACATCCTTCCATTTGTTAGACCGAATATTGTGAGGAATCCGAAATATATGTTGGAGCTCATCGTTGTTATCGAGTTTACTATGGAGGATGTAGAAGTGATCATCTATTGGCTGATTTTTGATTAAAAATATATATATTAATACTATTTTTTTTGATAAATTATATATTAATAATATTTAAATCGGCTTTTATTTGTAGTTGCTTATTTTGGTTTGTCCATGCAAGACAAGAGCTAGTTAAAGATGATTGCATCTTCCTTTCTCCCTAAAACCCTCCATCCAAACACACTCTAAGACCTAATTAGCACCAAGTTTCTGAAAATTTCTTGATAGAAGAGGTTTTTGAGCTGTACAAGAGCAGCCTTCCTAATTAGACGCGTGATAACCGTGGGACAGAAGAAGTTTCAAGATAAATCATCACAAAGACCACCAAATTTGAAAATGATACATTTATGTTAGGTATTCTGAAAAAATATTTTCTATGTATCTGTCTATTCTTTCTGTAGAAGAGAAAAGAAAGTCGATAATTATATTGATGACCCGCTGTCTTTTTATTTGCTTTTGATATATATATATATATATAAGGGATCCCTAACTTTATTTGAAATGAAGGATCCATCTACCATCAATGATTTGATATAAATATGATTCCCACACGTGATGGAACTCGAGTGTGAATTGTGTTAGATGGATCCCACATTTTAAATAAAGTGTGGGATCCTACACCTTATAAATCGTATATAATACGCTTAAAATCAGTACATAAGGTCTTTGCGCATAAAAGGACAGATCTTGGTGACTGACTGCACTCGCAAAATAAGAAGAGAGGATGGCCGATTGCGCCACCGTCCATCTTTAGCTCCTTTTATTGTACACGACATTACTCCCACATTAGTGACACTTACCCATTCGAAATATTTTTATTTATCATTAAATCAATTATCTGCCCATTGACCATTGTTTCACATACTTTTATTTCAAGAGCAATATTGCCCATCTCTCCAAATTGTTTTTTCTTAAAAGAAAAGGACAACTTTTGATTTTTATTTGAAAATTAAGAAAAAAATTAAGACCCCATACTCCCATAGCTTTAGAAAGTTAGAAAGACCAGTCAAAACTAATGTCGTCCATCGCGACCGTCTTTCACGACTCCTGATGATATGATGATCACGATTATATATGTTAGTACCAAAAAGAAAATGGCACAAGGCCCAACGGCTAGGCCCAACACCAAGGCTCATTACTGTTACCTAGCCCTCTTTAGAATGTTCACTCAAAAGGGTCTTCAGTCACGCACTGACATGCTGTGTACTTTCAATGAAGATCATGTCTTTTGAAATGTTATGACTTAGTCCCAGATCGATTGGGCATATTAACTCATTGGTTGGGCAATGCCCAATCAATGAGTTAATATAGTCAAAACTCACCCTTAACATGTAACAAGATATTTTCTTAAACTAAGTGAGTTTAGCTTTGATCCATGAATTTTGGTCCTTAATAACTAGGTTAAGAAGAAACAAAGGAATTGCAACCCGATGTATTATCGGGAATTGGACAACTCAAATCGGATAATATTGTTGACATGTATAGGGGTGTGGATTTCTGATATGGTATTGAAGCAATTCGATCTCATTGGACATAACATGTAATCAATTTGTTGGGTTTGTCATAACTTAGCCCACAAGTACAGAGGAGTGTTATGAGTTAGTCCCCCTTTGTTTGGGCAATGCCCAACCAATGGGTTAATATAACCAAAGCCTACCATTAACATGCAACAATGTCTTTTTCTTTGTCCACGTGAGTTGGGCTTTGATCCATGGGTTTAAGCTCTTAAAAACTAGATTAAGGAGGAACAAAGCTATGCGGATTCGATGTATTTCAAGAACCGGGTAATTTAAAACAGACAATATTATTAGCATGTATGGGGGTATGGATTTCTAATATGAAATGAAGAGTTGTATTCTCTCCAATAATCAATGTTTTATCAATTCAAATGAAGTAATGCAACTCTTTTAAATGGATGCAATTTAAAATTGTAACTTCTTCCAAAATACACATCTTTAAAGTGAGAGACTATTTTCTGAGTTAATTGAACTTTTCATCATTGAAGATAGTGTTTGTTCCAACTCAGCCTCCCAATTTTCAAAATGTTCTAATTCAATCACCCCAAGTTCAAATTCATTTCAACCTTATCAGTCGGACAGATTTCACCAAATTCGATTAGTCAGACACTCAATCTGCTTACATATGATCCATCATGACGATGTTATACTGTAATAACATACAACAAACTAACGGCGACGTTAATATTAAAAAAGAACATGGCGTCAGTCTCCCGGTTGGACGACCAGAATTAAAAACGCCGGGAAAGATATCGTCACGGAACTGAAACAATGAGAAAAGCATGAACTTGGGAACTTTCTTGGTGTGGTGATTTGCTGTGTTGGTAATGTTTTCTACCGCCGTGACGCCTCTGCTGCCGACAGATTCGCTCGTGAGGGTGAGTGGGGGGTCCATTCATGTCTTTAACGATCGTATCCTGCGGCGTTGACACGCACGCACGACCTGCTGTTCCCCATAAAAAAACCACAAACATAGGGAATACGTCACAACGTTTTCACGCATATCTCATCATTATCGTCTCGGACACCTCTCTTTATTATTTTATTTTTGAAATATACATACCTCAACTATCACTCTATCAGGGGAAAAAAAAATTTGTTACAAACAAAATATATATATATATATGTATAAAATTGAAAGAATAAAATAAGGGAAAGCGGGAAAAAGTCGTAAAGTGAGTAGGGACCACTGGATGGTCAAATCAGTCGTTGTAAGAGTTGAAATGACGGCCGGCTCACTGCATCTGTACAACTGATGATGCGAGTTTTTTTTTTCCAAAATGGCATTCTGATACAAATTTTTTCTCAATATAATACCCTCATGAAAATATTTTTCAATATAACACCACACGTCATTCAAATTGACGTGACTTTTACTTTTTTTTTTAATATCACGTTATTTTAATCATTTAAAATGACGTGATCAATCACGTCACTTTTAATGACGTAAATAGTATAAACATATTAATTACGCTAATTGAATTGGCGTGACCTAACAAAAAAATAGTCTGAACGCATTCACCTTCACCATTTCATCCACCACTTTCTTCAAACCCTGAATCCGTGGGTATGGACAATGGATCCTTAGAATCACTAGTCTTGGTCGCACCCTCCATTGCAAAAGAGTGACAAACGGCTCTCCCAATCCAGAATCTCCACCAGTAACCAAAGCCACCATGCCCTGCCAAAATTGAAACTCAAATCATTATCATCTAGAAATCTTTCCAACTTCAAAAATCAATCACGGAAATTAAAGATCTGACATGGAGTTTGTTGGAGGGCTTGTAGTCGGGTTTGGTGAAGTGGGATCTGGACTCCATGGGATGATGTTCTTTCCCAGGTTGTGCCGCCTGTTTTTGAGGAGGGAACTGTTGTCCTTGTGAAGCCATTGATCTTACAAATGGTGTTTTAATGGGTCTCTGTCTTGTCACCGGAAGGAGGTTTTGATGGCGGCAGGTTTCGTGAGGATACGTAGAACAGGGTCTGCTTGATAAAGCTCTGGTGATCGATGTGAACAATAAAGAGAAGGAGAACATGTATCTGCCAAGGTGCATGGAGAGCCAAAAGAACATTCACACCAACAATGTTGGCGTGATTGATTTTTTATATTAGTCACGCCGTTCGTGATAGCGTGGCTAATGTAAAAATTGATCATGCCATTTTAAATGGTGTGATCGTAAAAAAAATACAAAAGTCACGTCAACTTCAGTGACGTGTAGTGTTATATTGAGAAATATTTTCATAAGGGTGTTATATTGGAAAATAATTTGTGTCAGAATGTTATTTTGGAAAAAAACTCCAACTGATGCTGCCATTGACTATTGCTGATGCGAATATTTAATTATATATTTTTACATTTATTTATTTATTTATCTGTACATACTTGGTAGAGCCTACAGAGAGATTACGTGTCATAGAGTTTGTGGCATAACGATTATGTTGATTTTCAACGCTAACTGCTAAGTTATGAAAAAACATTTGAGCGTAAAATTGTGAAATAAAGTGTTAGATGTTTGGTAAAACTGTTAACTATTGTTAATGGTTAAGTTGTGTACAATATATTTTTTTATATTTTTAAAAATTTAAATTTTTTTAGACAAATTTAATTTACTACAAATTACAAATAAGCAATTTGTAATTAGTTAAGTTTGAGAACAATATTTATAATTTTTGTATACAATATGTATAGTATTAATATACTAAAATGGATAAAATAATCTTCTCAAAAAAATGAATAAAATAATATGTGTTATAATATTTGTATATGATATTTACATGATATTTATATATAAATATCATATAACAAATGTCTAAAAAACTTTAATTTACATTCGGGTTGGGTCGGGTTTGGAGAGAGACCTCATCCGACCGCATAGGTTCGGGTGAGGGTTCCTTCAACCCTTAACTGACCTCGTTTTAGGTTGGGTTGGGTTTGAAGTTTGAACATAGGTATAATATGTATAAACTACGTATATTCATATATTGGGTCTTAGTATAATATGTATTATATATTTTCTCATGTGAGTTTTGATTCTAGATGTTTAAAACGTTAAATTTAATCAGATAATGCAAATGATGTGTTTTAAATAGTGACTTAGTGTATACATTCTTTTATTCTACCTGTGAGATAATGGTTCAAAAAAAATTAAAAGAAAATAAAATAATCCATGAAACATTGGAGGATATACTTACTACACAAGAAACATTGAAGGCCATACTTACTAAATAAAACTAAACAATGTATTTATATATTGATATATTTATATAAGTATAAACTATGTAGTATAATCCGAAATGGGGTCGGGTCAGGTCAAAATGGGTTAAGAAAATTCAAAACCTCACCCGACCCATGTTAAGTTCGGGTTAGACATATCTAACTCATATATAATCCTCAATCATGCGAGTTGGGTCGGGTTATAAACGGGTTTTGTACAATCCTAATACTGTCAGCTTATACGAGTGGTACTGTCCAATTTATTGGGTTGTTTGGTGAGGCGATCCGCATAGCGGGACCTCTAACGGTATGGCTATGCGGATCATTTCTTATTTTCAGGCTCCACACCACCTGTACTCGGCATATTTGTAGCCTCGCCATCACAATCCTCAAGAGGTTTCGCTTGTACTTGGCAAAAAGGAGTTGGAGTCGAACCTTTGAAACCTCTCCGGTATCTACCCATTTAACATATTATTTGAAACATTAAGTTGAATAACTTTTTGTACTTTCAGAGGGAAGTTGTCCTGTGAGACCATTGATATAACCAAAACTCATCTCGCACTATCCTGAAAACAGGGTTTGTGGTGGTACAGGTAATTCTTCAACTAGTGAAAAACTCAGTCATTTGTGCCGTAGAAGGGGCTGGAGAAGAGGAACAAGAGAGAGGATGAAAAGAAGTGTACGTGTCATGATTTTGCGGGTTGAGCGATTCTCAATTGTGCATTATTTTTTCGTGGGCCATTTTGCTCCCATTGTGAATCACTAGTGCTATACTTATCAAGAAAGATAGTTTTGAAATGCTTTATATCAAGCCTATTGTCGATGCTCTAAGTCTTAACTAGTGAAAGTAAAATTATTTTGCATTTTTTGATTGTAATAATTAAACGCATGGTTATGTAGATATATGTGTAAAAGGGAATATTGAAAAAGTTTGGCCTAAACATGCAGACAAATAAAGAACATTAGAAACTAAAGCATATACCGTAAAGTAGTGTATATTCTTTTGTATACTAATTTGTTTGAAAGTGACAAGTGAGAGTGTGTGCGGGGTTGAAATTCCATTTCCCATTAAATTAACGTGTTTATTTGCAAAGCCACCGGCCCTAAGAGAGAAAAGGTTGACACGACCCATTTCTTCCCCAATACATATATTTTATTAGTCTGTCAACAACGTTAATTTCTTCATGGCCTCATAATTAATTTGATTATAAAAAAATAAATACCCAAAAGAATTTTATCTTATGCATCCACATTTTTTTTAAGAATCACAAGTATTCATGGGATGTGACGACTCTTTTTTTTTTTTGTAAAATTGGCATATATAACCTGAATAATTGAATAGATAATAAATAAATATGATTTTAGAGTCTGGATTGTAAAGGCAAATCTATAAACGCGAAGGGCAATTCAGTCCAGTCGATTTAAATTCATCTTGCCAACATGCGCATTTAGAAGAGAGTGGGTCTAGTTTCACCTAAATCGTACGCTGCTAAATTTATCAGAAACAGATTCCCTGGACTTGCCAAACTTGAAAAAGGAATACTAAACGCACACGCTTGCTACGCTTACTCCCTAATTGCCAACATTACTCTCACCTCCCCCACGCGTGCATACCAACTTCCAGTTTCAGGTTCGCCGTGTTAATCATCGGAGATACGTAAAACCAATAGCAGTGAAAACCATAAAGAGTGTCGAAAAAAACATCATAAAACCATGATATTGTAATCGTTCTTGTTAACCTTCCTCACATCACATGACACAGAAATCAGTAGGGGAAGGTAATAAAATACAGAGAGATAAGATTTATCTTTTTTTTTTCTTCTAAAGCTAAGAAAACGACGCCGGTTAATGACTATAGAAGCTAAGCAAGCTCAACCATTTACAGCCAGACTGGTGGAGGCTCATTCAAATCAATGGGCAGGCCACGTCGAAGGATACCGAACGTGACGTTCTCCGGAACCGGAGGCGCGCTAGTAACAGCACCATCACGTGACGATGATGACGGAAGCTCAGTGCCGTTAAAGTTCATGCCTTTAAGAACATCAGTTCGGAGAAAATCACGGAGAGCGAGACCGTCGGGCAAACGATGATGGTGGTGATCTGATGGGAGATTGAGGTCCAGAGAAAGCCCAGTTGGAGGGACCGGGAAGTTGGTCTTCGCTTTAGATCCACGGAGAGAACGAGCAGCTCCGTCGTATGCAAGGGCAGCTTCTTCTGGTGTGTCAAATGTACCCAACCACACCCTCGTCTTCTTCCACGGGTCACGTATTTCAGCTGCGTAGCGACCCCACGGCCTCTTCCTCACTCCCCTGTAGTGCCCCTCACGTGACCCAGAGGACGCCATCACAACAAAATAAACAGCAAAGCGAGCGTGGGAGCTTTAAGAGGAAACTAGAAGGAGAAGTGAAGAAGGAAGAGAATGGTAGGACCCACGCAGTCTTGCGTAATCGTCGGCTGGGCGGCAAAACTGCTTGCCTCCTGTCGTATTTGCTCTATCTTTAATCTGCGCCGTTGCGTTGATATGATTGTGTGTTGTTTTAATATTTCGATTGATCCAACGGTGTATATTGAGTGGAGGCTGACATGATTTGGATCGAGAAAAAATGGAGTGCCAAAAAGTGGGGCCTACAAAAGGAACGCAGAGAGCCGCCGCTTGATTAGACCTGAGAGAGGGCGCCTGTCTGGGGCAGGTAGGGTTATCATGTGATAACGTGAGTACTCTCCGTGCCGGTGCTGACGTATGCCCTATGACTAATTAATTTTCTTTTCGGCCAATAATACTTTGTTTTGAGTTTTTTTTTTTAAAAAAAATAACATCATGTACAGTTGTACACATTAATTGGGCATCGACTTCGCTATATATATATATATATATATATATTACCTGTAGTCCATGTAGAGCCTCATAGACAACCTGAATTGGCCAAGTTTTTAGTGCCTATATATATATAAGACCATATTGTTCAGGCCAACTCAACCACACCAGAGTATTCATTCCATCACCGTAATGATCGAAGAATGAAAAGCAATATTCCAAATTTGCCTATATATGAAATTCGGATTAGGGGGTTCCGCAATTAGTTTCAAATTATAGAGTCTACAATTGAAATCCAATGGATTGAGAGATGTGCTACATCATACCACATTTTTGTTTTTTCATTTTTAAAATTTATATGATTTTTTCTTCACTATTGGATATGAATTGTAGACTCTAGAGAATTGCAGAGCCCCCAGATCCATAAATATCCATGTTGTCAATAGCGGTATTGGCCTAAAACTCTCAATAGCGGCTTCGCTAAAAAAAACGTAGTTATTATCAATGACAATGGCATGTTGCTAAACCGGATGTTACCCAATTAATGTGTATAGAGATATTATTTTGAAAAAAAAAATTCCTTTGTTTCTAAGTCTATCAGTATTGAAATATAAATAACTAGTGTTAACGGTCGCCTATAATACATTTGTTAAGAATTGAATACAACAATACATGTCACATAATATATTATATATGATGAACACTCTCAATTATTTTTATAAATTTAAAATATATGACTTTTTAAGATTTCAATATTTCTTTTTCATTATTATCTAATTTTCTAAAGCACCCAATAACATTCTCCAATATAAAAATAGGGGTGATGATTGTGATTACAAAAATAGGATCAGATTTGCAGGATTTGAGGGTTGCGTTGTCGGATTGTGAGTGGAGGGTAGCCTGCTGTTGTGGTTCCCCAGAGAGAGGCCCCACGTGGAAGGCAGAGAGCGAGGTGTCTGAGTGCGGGAGACAAGACCGAGTCGGCTTTTGAAGGACTGAGTCCAATAATGGCGTGTTTGACTCGTTAAGAAAATGGAGTGGTTCACCGTCCACTGGTGGGTGGTAGGGCACGCATAGGTGAAAGTGGAAAATGGAAATTTGTACGGTAGTTGATTTTTGAACTTTGAAATGACAGGAGACTCCGCTGCAATGGACTGACGCATGTTCACGTGATGTTATTTTTTACACGATTTTGGTCGATGTTTTGACCGTCCTTTACAAGTATTGCATCAGGACACGTGTGGAAAAGACGAATCGTTGCGATTCTCTACTCTTTTTTTTTTTCAGTACTTTTTAATCCTACGTACCACCTAAAGTAAGCTGGGTTTGTGTATCTATCTGGACCATGAAATTTGGGAGGAACTCCGCTTTTCAGGCCCATTTTGATTTTATTTCTTGTACTTCTATGGCACAACCGCACAAGGACATGTAATTACAAAATAGGCATCTTTAAAATTGGTCAAGACAATTAAGATTATTTCGTTCTTTTTGCAAATATATTGCCAATTTGTCATGTAGCGAATGAGCATTTTAGTATTTCAAGGTTACTGGTAGAGCTTATTTGGTGTCCAAATAAGCTACTTTATAACATATGAAAAATAAACTAGTTTATAAATTCTGAAATGTTTGACCAAACTTATAGCATAAGCTTTAAAAAAAAGTCTACTTAACTTTAATTTAAAAGATAAAATAAAAAATTATAATATTATATATAATATTATCTTAATAAAAAAGAAGAAATACAAAAACAAACATAAACTCTAAAATAAACTGCAATTTAAATGTTTTTTTTGAAGTTAATTAAATATATGGAATGTTTGACAGAATTTATTTTAAAGTTTATAAGTTTTCAAAATAAACTTTACCAAACAAGCTATACATGTCATTTGCAAGGTCTAGGGTCCAAAGGACCTATTAGAGCAACTCTCAATGCTAAAATAAATATCAAGTACTTCAAAACCAATCTCTCTCTTCTCTTCTATCTTGGGTGGCATAATTTAATTGGGTGAGTGGGTCCCACAATATACTTTATTCATCAACACTTCATACTTTCCAACACTTCAAACTCATTTCTCTATTTTCTCTTTCTTTCTTTCTATCATCTCTCTCTTACTTTTCATCACCTCTATCTTCATTTTCATCACCTCTCTCTTCCTTTTCATCATCTCTCTTCACTATTCATCAACTATATCCATACTTCATATTTCAAGTGTCATTTTCCACAATAACCTATAAAACAAGTGTCATTATCAAGAAAGTGTGTTTTCAAGTGTTCATTTTCATCCATTGTAGAACTCTAGCACTCTAAATTTTCCATAAAGTTCACTTTTGGACACTTGAAAAATAGTTTTCAAGTGTCCATTGGACATGCTCTTACACTGGTGACTGGTTTAAGGAGGGAACAAGAGGAAAAGTTGAAAGAAAGAATAAAAGAGAGGTTTTTTTTTTTTTCTTTCCCCATATACTTCGTTTTTAAAATGTCACAACATTTCTTCTCCGTAATGGAACAAAGAATTGAAGCAATGTACATGATTCTGGGATTGATGCCATCGAGGAGAATTTGATCAGAATCTGGGTACTGAAACAGGCAAACTTCAACTTGGTAGGATTGTGAGCGCTGGTCAAATAATCATGATAGTAAACTCGGCCCGTTTTCAGCAGCAGTTTTAGCATGGCCATGATTAGAATGCCTTGTCAGTTGGATATCATGCGACAGTTGGGTCCTTGCTTTTGCATATGGAGCACCTCTGGCTGTAGGACACAAGAAGAAAGATCATAAATTGTAGTGGAAGAAGAAGCTACTATCCGTTGAGCATACATTCGATGGAAGATGAGAGAAATTTCGAGAAGATATTTAACTACCTAAGGATCCTTAGAATATTAAAGTTACGGAGGGCAAATCATGCTGTTCTCTAACTGGCCAACTGGCTTATGATAGGTACCTGCAATCTGCTGTGCTCTGAGAATATTCTGCCGTCTTTTCCACCAACACATTGAGCAAATAACAATGAGTAGGCATGCCACAGAGGCGCCAAATGCGATGCCAACTTTTGCACCAGGAGAAAGGTGCGGTCCACAAGTAGGGAGTCCCGGTATACCACAAAGACCTGCATTATCAGTTAAACTGCACCAAATATAGCAGTAAGGATTGATTTCAAATGTAGCAAACAAAATACGTAAACACCACATTTAACTTAATTTTCTCAATGCCTGCAAATTTCTCGAACAAACATTGACGACAACATACTTGAAGCTAGCTCTATGTAAAAGCCTTGCCCCTAGTGTAGCTGGGACTCTTCCTGACAGAGAGTTTCCATTGAGATACCTGAACCATGGAACATATCTTTAAATCCTCATTTGTACATCCCTACTTCATGGTTTAATAAGCTGTTCAAAGGACTTACAGTCTTTGTAATGATGTCAACTGCCCAAGGCTTTCAGGAATTGATCCAATAAATAAATTATAAGAGAGGTCCCTGTCACGCAGCATTCGTTAGTGATACTGTAGGTACTATGCTTAGAATTTTCTCTACAAAGCAATAGAGATCATAACTGTTCCCTTTTTAATTTTCTTTTCAATAAAGACTGTTCACAGACTTCGACCATAGACTGAGTGAAACTTCATCAACCAAGAAGTAATTAGGGGATATGACCATTCTTCACTCCTTCCTAGTGCAAAACATTTTTTTTTTTGTAATCCTGATGCCATGATGGCATTATTGAATGAATGAGTAAATTACACTTTTGGTCACTAAAGATAGATACTTTCACAACTCAGCCACCCACCAAAAGAAAAAAAAGAGTTACAAATTGGTCACCCAAAGTGTAAAAATCACCTATCGTCTGGTGACCAAAAGTGTTACTTTCTCCTACCTGAACATTCTTATTCTTAATACTTAGTTCTAGCGAGTTGACAGCCTATTATTGTTGCTTGACCTATTTACAAGTGCTCTAATCAAAATTAAGGATAATTATTAATTACTCTCAATGTACTTAAAATATATAGTTCATCATCATACATTAAATAAATAATAAATGTATAAAAATAGATTGTGTACAAGTAGATGAAGGAGCAAATTCAATTCAAGCATAGATGAGCCACAGCTTTGGTTAGAGAAAATTTTTTATGTCTACAAACTAGTGGCATCCAGTTATTGCTGAAAAACATGCAACAGATTCTTCAGAATCACTTCTAAAAAAGAATAATAACAATAAAAAGATGCCTCAGAATCACCTTTTAAGTAAAGATGCAAATTACTACGCATCATGCTTTATTAGAGGTTAGCATACTGAGTATGTCCAAGGAAAAGAAATATAAAATTGTGGAAAGCTATACCACGAAAAGATATCAATTGCGGAAACTGTATTATGTTATAAAACCATAAAATTTAACAGTATCTGAAAGAAGAGTGACACTTACAGCACTTCTAAGCTAGCTATTATCCCAAGAGACGAAGGAATAGCCCCATGAATGCTGTTTCCACTCAAGTTTCTGTAGAAACCCATATCAAACAAATGTAGAGATGAGACCATTGGATTTTATAATTGATTTGAACTTATTAGATGTCTAACTACTTTGTTGGCCAAAAAGAAGAAGAGTTGGGAGAGAAAATAATACAGAATTTTTTTCATGGTTATAACCATTGGAATTGGAAGTGCGCGAAGAGTTGGAAGAGAAAATAATACAGAACTTTTTCATGGCGATAACCGTTGGAATTGGATATGCGTATGCCACTAGATCAAATTTCATGTCAAAGAAAAATCAACCAACACCCCGAAGCTTACAATTCATAGTGAAGATGGTAAAAGAAACTTACATGCTCTGTAAGTGACGTAGTCTGGATACGTCATTTGGCAAAAAACCTCTTAGACCTTGGTTGTCAAGACCACTGACCATATGAAAATAAATGCCAAAATTATTCCACACAACATATATGTGCAACATATTACTGGTTTAAACTTCTAACATTAACTTTAAATGAGGCAAAAGATAAAGAAATTACAGTCCATCAATGAACCATTTGCTTTTGGTGCTGTCCAAATGACAATCTACTCCACTCCATGGATGTTGTTGGGGAACACATGGATCACCATTCCATCCAAACCGAAGAGGAAGCCCCAATGCCGTCTTTAATGACTCTAAAGCACTAACTACAGGGGAAAAAAGAAGGATAAACAAACTAGTACATTCAACAGAGGGAAAAATGCCCGTGTCCATGAAGCCTCATTTTAGTATTTTGATAAATATAATATAGAAACAAAACATGTAAACATAGATTATGGTGTAACGTATACCTTCTTCTGATAAAGTTTTGAACTCAGCTATGATAATTTCAAAGACCTCAATGGCATTGACAATGGCATGACTGCCCACTTTAGGGTGCAGATTTATTGTCAAAGTCCTCCCACTAACAGCTACGGTCGTGTTTAACACAAGAGCAGTATAACGATCACCACTCATTTTGACAATGTCTACATCTTTGAATGCAGTATCACCATTTATGATGACGTCAAAGACCCTTTGGCCTACATCAGTTACTGAAGCATCAATCTCAGCAAAGTGTAACCAAATCGAGTAATTTCTGTTGGGATCCACATCCATTGTGTATGCTAAATCAGGTTCAGAATCAGTACTAACTAGGGCAGTCTGATAAAGAGCTTGTGGATAGAAGTTTGGTGCATTTGAAGCCTTTTTAATGCTACTCTCAGTAGACCTGGGATGATCGAAATTCTGACTAAAACTTGTAATAGGATTCCAAAACCTATCTCCACCCCAGGGATCCCCACCATAATCGACGCCGAACTTCGGCTTTCCAGTACCACTGGTAAGTCTCATTGCTGTTCTAAGGATTGTACCTCTACCCCACTCCGGGCCAAAATTATATGCATTATTGTCAATTTGAAGAATCTCAATGGAAAGAATTGCTGGATCTCCATGACCAGTACTATGGAAACAGATAGAGGCAGTGCCATCAGTAAGAAACACAAGAGCTTCAGTAAATACTTGGTCATCGTGGCTCGTCCAACCCGATTTCAATGAATAAATCTGGGTGCCTTCAACAGAGACATCAAACAGAGGTTCGTTATCAAAATTTGGCTGTCCTACCAGTCCAAAAAAGACTCTCACTGAGTAGTGCCCTTTTGGCACTCTCTTAATATTGTAGCAATTTTCCGGCCCTCCAGACGTAGGGAAATACCGAAGTGTCTTAAGTGGGGGGCTGATGTAACTTGGGCGCGTAGCATTAGTAAAAATCCCTCCTGTATAAGCAAAATCCTTGAACCAAAGAGTATTTGTTGGTGGAGTTTTTACATTTTCTCGAGCCCCACAACTTATTCGCATAACCCATGGTGCTGCAATAAGAGAACAGAAATTGTGAAGGCAGCCCAAATTAAGATCCATTAGAAAGAGACAAGAACTAAAGCTGGAAGATTCAGTCATTCTAACTTCTATTGTAGAAGCAGCAGACTGGGAACCAAAAAAGTCTTATTTCACCAAAAAAAAACAAACAAGCATCTTATTACCATCATGTTTATATAAAAGTATTCCAGCAAATTTTGTTCATTCACAAAAGGACTAAGTGCTTGCATAATGAACACAGACTTTCTACTAGCTTGATTCAGTTTATTCAAATGACAAAAGGTCAATATAACTATAATGTTCTACAAGCAATGGTTGACAAAATAAGCAAAAATATATTAGCGGTCCTAACATAGCTATAGTCGACAAGATACAGAAATTTGTTTCAAGCTTCAGACGTCACAATTCATTTTCAACACACATTAGCGGCCGATTTAATTCCTGGGCCAAGGGAGACAAAACATGCGAAATATTTCTTCAGTAATTTTGAATTCAAAAATCATTTCCTTTTAAGTTTCCTAGTTCGTCCATTCTCCCAGCTACCAAGCAGATCAAAATCGTCATACCACTCATTTCATCTAAATCTGATCAATCAAAAGTATTAATAAGGAAGCACACTCTTCACATCAATTATGTTCTCTTCTTACATTAACTCCACGACTGACTGACTGACGTCAATGCAAGATAGAAGCTAAACGAAGCATCTCAAATCTAAGTAAATACAAGAATCGCAATATCAACGAAAAACATTAGCAGTAGCCTATGAAGATTGAAGACAACCATCATTCCAAACGACACTCGTATTGGCCAGAATTAATCACTATCCAAGCTAATTTCACTTCTGAGACCCTAAAAAGTTCGTAAAACAAGTACAGATCAAATTCTGCAACGAAATTAAAAAAAAAAATACTCGGATCAACGAAGTAAAGCGAGAGCTAACCAGGTCGAGCCGAAGACGAAGCGAATGCCAAACACAAGATGAGAAGCCGTGAGAGAAGAAGTATTTGCATTTTAGCTTTGCTCAGCTCCCCTCGTCTCTCTATATTGTCCCTTGTTTTCACATCCTATCTTCAAAGCTTTTTCTTCCCCCTTTTTTTTTAGAGAGAGAATGAGAGAGTGAGTGTTGCCTGAGACGTGAGTGCAGGTAAACACAGTTGGACTTTAATTTTCTTCATTTAGCTGACTGGTAAGAGAGCAATTGTTTTGCGGGCGGTGGGTGCATTGGTTATGATGGATTCCTTTAATCAGACGGTGCATGTGGGCCATTATCCCATATGATGATCATGACAAAAGTTGGGCATCATATGTCTCCATCAGAGTAGAATAGTGAGCAACCGCGCTTTGGTTTCAGTATTGGGACTTGGGACCCATCCAGAACGGTTATGATGTGAGGTGAGAATAGTGGACACAGTATGTTGCTCTAAACTCGCATCATATAAATAGAATTTGCTTATTTCCACGTAATTTTTTTTTGTTTTTGGCTACGTTCAGTCGTTCACATGAAATTCTTTTGTTTCGTAGAGGACAAAAAGCCAGGAATCAGGGTGGGATTATGCTGCCGTGAGATGTAATCCGACGGTTGAGGTCACTCGTTGATTTTTGACATTTCACATTCTAGATGGGCAGGCAAGAATTGGTGCGCAATTATCGGAGTCTCTGAAAATACATGTTTAGTTACTATTTATTTTTATCTAATCCACCAACTATCCATAAACTTTGTTGATAGCTACTTCACATAATTTACTGATATGTATCATAGAAGATACATATATTATAATCAAATGAAAGAACATGAGCAAGGCTGTCAAGAATATCACATCGATTTGGTAATATTTGCATGCCCATGTCTGAGGCTTTTTCATGGTTAGGTTAATTTAGTGGGTGTTGTTCGTTGTAGGTGACTAAACCTACAATCATTGAAAAATCAACTTTTTGATGACTCATGGAGAACAAAACCATACAGACTTGATGTATCCATAGAAATTGCTGAGTTCGCCTTCACCCACAATATGAGGGAAGAAAATGTCTGTGCAGATACCATGGGCAAGCAAGGTGATATTAGACTCCATTCGTCAGGATTGGACCTGGTTAGGTTAATTTAGTGGGTGTTGTTCACTGTAGGTGACTAAACGTACAATTGTTGAAAAATAAACTTTTTGATGACGTAGGGTCGTCTGTTACCTTTGGATCCTACAGCCCTTCAAAAAACAAAGCCGTTACAAGCTCCTAGATCGGATTGGGGGTTGGGGTGTCGGTGAAACAGACTTCGATGATCAAGTAAGTGTAGGAAAAGAGGAGAAATTTGATAAGGAATTGTGTTTGGATTGAGTATTTTGGCAAAGAGTTTTGATAGAGTGTTTAGGCTTATTTTTGCATATCATTTCGAAGGATGGGGAATGGCTATTTATAGAATTATTTTGCAATAAGTGACATGTTATTATTTGATAAAAGTATTTGTCTAGGAAATGGTGAACTTGTGACTTGGTATTTTAGACAATTGGTTGGCAAAGGTGATACTTGGAAATTAATCTATAAAGTAATAAAAAGATGAGAATCAAACACGCTAGGCGCCTTAAAGAATGTAGGGTTTGCCACGTGTCATGAGGAAATATGATGGGAGCGTAAAGGAAATGCATATGCATGCTTTAATTGACGATATAAGGAAAGAATAATCAAACCTGAGGTCATCATACTTGTCAAGTGGGATCATGATGGAGTTAGCTGTCATGCCATTCACATTTAAGAAACAAGTTTGTAACTGGTTTATAAGTGGGAACAAGTCACAAGTTGAGATGGCTTCTGGCAGGTTGCTGATTATTGTAATGTTGGGCGATTGTTTGGTGCTTGTCAGATTGGGATACTCTCTTGTAAGCGGATGTCAGCTTGCAGGTTGGTGTGACGTCTATCGTGGATGACAAGTGTGATATAAACTATTATGGCATCTGATGGGTGTCAGACTATATGATGCATGACATGGGTGATTTGTAGGCCGTGAGCCTTGATCCTTTAAAGAATTTATATTATAAACTTAAATGTGTAGGGTTTGAACCCATGTTTAGAGGTTAGTAGGCCCAATTGATTTTTGGCCATTACATTCGCTTAGGTGGTTTTTGGTGGGCTTTCCCTTCTCAATTCTCCCGTTTCTTTCTTTTCTTTCTTTCCCGCCTGAACATCTCCCTTGTGTCCGTTAGTTTGTACTATTTCTCTTGAATCATTGGCTTATTAAAAAAATCCAGTACTAACAATTTCAAAGTTCAAACAATGGATCGTTTTCGTTTTGAAATTCATGTAGTGCTTATTATCCTCCTCGTACATTAATCCAAACAGTTCATAGTCGCCCAAGCCAATACGGCAAAGAATAGAATTGGAATACATACTCTTACCAATGATTCAATTCCCTTATGTCACAAATATAACTCTAGATTTCGAACAACAATGCATATCAATCTACTACGTATTGGATTTCTATTGATTTGCATTTGATGACTTGCTTTACGCATCCAATGTAAATACAAATGTACCTGGCTATTATATGGTCATAATGACTTGAAATGGAAAATGTAATTGTGCATGGATTGGACATAAAATAATGACAAGTGTCTTACACAATCATGTCATAAATCAAATATTAAAAATGCTTGAGATGCATGGGACAAAATGAAAGAATGTGTAGATTTGAAAGAGAAGTGGATTTTTTTTCTTCTTATTTAGCATCCGGTTCAACATATTTCCTAATACACCATTCCAAATTTACGTGACACAATGTATAAATTCTTTTTCTTTTTTCTCTCTTTTAATGTATTTCACTGTACGAATTCACTTTTCTCTCTTTTTGTCAAAAAACACACGCAAACGATACAAATTCACTTTTCCTTCTCTTTGTCAAAAAACACATGTAGAGAGAGCTTTAAAAGCATCTCATCTCTCTCTCTCTCTCTCCTATATATATATATATATAAAAGCAGACCCATGGAGATACATATTTAAATAAAAGCAGATACATTATAAGATACATGGAGCGTGTGAGATGTTTCAAGCTTAAACCCACATATATAAATATTATCACTACTACGTAGATTCCATGACACTAATTCATATTAGGACATGACCTCCTAGTGTGTCCTACAGTATGACAATGACTACAACGATGGGGTATGCGGGCACCATCCCTAGCATTCATCTCACTGTGAAAGTGAGTGGACTGAGGCCGATCTTTCTTACTCCTCCGCAAACTAGGATCTGGAACAATAACTGAGCCATAGTAAGTGGGTCATGTTGACTGGTCTGGTATTGGAAAGAACAATGGAGCCCAAGTATTAAGATAACTCTACATGGAATAAAACCCGTCCACGAACTGAGAACGATTAATTCTTTGGGCAGAACATACAACAATAACATGCGAACAAGGGTAACGATAGATTAACCACTCGTTGCATGTACATGTGGCATTGCCCAAGTCAACAACATTTGAAAGTCGAGGTCTGGATGATTGACTTAATCTTGATGAGGCACGTTTCACTTCAAATACCCCCGGTTGATGATGAAACATTTCCACCTCATATGCATTTGATTGTTGTCTCAAACCCTGCAATTTCAAATCTATCTCTGGTGTGAATTCAGCTCTAGAAAAAGCCCGAGCCTTACCCTCTTGTCGATGAAAGGTGTAATATGCATTACACCTGTAGAAGGTTAGTTGCACCAACACCGTGATTGGTAAAGCACGAGCATCTTGCAAGACACCGTTAAAAGCTTCAACTATATTTGTAGTCATGTGTCCCCACCTTTTGCCTTCGTCATACAACAATGTCCAAGATGCCAGAGGAATCTCAATCTCGGCCCACAATTTTTCAAACTGAGCTTGTTGGGTTAGTAAGGACATCTTGTGGACTACATTCTTCAACTCCTTGTTCTTGAACGTAGTATTAAAATTACTGGTTAGATGCCTGATATAGAAACGGTGATAAGCCAGTGGCTCTCGCCAACAAAGATGGGGATATTTCATGGCATTGATGATGCCAATATGTCTATCGAAAATGACACATAAACCTGGGCAATCTATGACCTGTCTCGTAAGCATGCCATAAACCAGCTCCATGAAGAGTTTGACTCCCCCTATGTTATAGCAAATGCCAATGGAAATAGCTGTCCATTCCCATCAAAACCTACAACAATCAACACTTTTCCATGGTATTTTCCGTACAAGTGAGTACCATCTACACATATCACCTATTGACAATGCCTAAAACCTTCAGTCACGGAGTGCATAACGTCAAAATAATGCTATAAAAAGTAAGGCATCATCAGTCACTTCCATACATATGACATGAGTTCTCTCTACATAAAAGTAAAGCTGCAATAATGAGAGAGAGAAATGAGATGCTTTTAAACCCCTCTCTCTGCATTTTTTTTGACAAAGAGAGAGAAAAATGAATTCGTACAGTGTGAAATACACTACAAGAGAAAGAAGAATTTATACATTTACCCACCTAGGATTGGAATGGTATATTAGGAAATATGTTGAATCGGATGCTAGATTGGTAAATAAAAACTATACGGATGCTAAATAAGAAAAAAATCGGAGAAGTGTACAAAGGTGATGGTAAGGTGGCCAATCATGGAAGAGGACGTAGAGAAGTAAATCAAACAATATGTACCGTGTGAGATGAAGGAGGACTGATGGTGTTTAGGGCTAGGAATGATAGACAAGTGGAAAGAGAGAGAATATAAATGCTTAGCATATAAGAAGAAAAGAAAAGAATAAATTTTAAATGAACAAACCAATGTATGAATGGCCAATAAGAATAAGAGTTTAAGAGAAAAGGATATGTAATCTAAGGTGGGAACCGTGCAAGATATGGAAAGGCTAGAAGCTAGGGATGATGTAGGTAATCATGTAGCAAACCTGAAGAAGAAGAACAGAAGATATGATATGATGGTGCCGTGTGAACATGAGGAAACTGGTAAGAAATAAAACCAAATGTTTTTGCATGTGTGACAATTGGCAAAGAGAAGAATATGAAGTGAAGTGATGGAGAAATACAGAATTTAAAGAACCTTTGCAGACAATTGAGCAAGAGAGAAACCCAGAGAAAGAGATGGAGTTCGAGAAACGAAGAAAAGAAAAAGAGAATGAAGAAATGGCCACGGTAAAGAAAAATCTTAGCTTGACTTCTTATGATTGTGATAAATAGATGAGTTAATTATAAGGAAATTTACATTAAATTTTTTTTTTGTTAGGGATACTGTCAAAGTTCAAAGGAGGTGTTGAGACAATAAAGCAAGGTAAAGGAAAGATTTATCTTTGTTTTGATTTCTAAGAAATCTAAGGTGAGGACTCTAATATTTATAAGTTTGATTTTTGTTAGGAAAAATTCAAAAAGCCAAAGGAAGTCCCAACACTTAGAGATAAAGGAAGGTATTATTCTCTACAATACTCTTGGGTGGATTTGGAGAGTGATATGTGATGGTTTAAGGAAAAGTTTTAAGTTGCATGTGAAATGTGTTCGGATGAAGAAAATAACATGCAAACATGTAGATTCGATGTAGTAAACCAAATCTAAGTACATGCATGCATGAGTTTAACAAAGAAACAATTGGGTAGAGGCTGTAGGACGGGTGATGAGCAAATCAAGGGAAATATGATGAAAGAAGTTTAGAGTTCAGGATTTAAGGACACTTGACAAAGGAAAGAAGTGTTAGAACGGTGATATAAATTCTTTTTTTTTTGGGGGTACCTAGCAAGAGAAATAGACAAGGAGGGAGTACAAAATTGAGCAAGATAGAAAGAGGAGAAAAAGAGATGGCTTGTTGAAAGAAGGGTGCAACACCCCGACCAGCAAAGATCAGGAAAAAACGCAAGAGCAAGAAGGGATTTCAACTCTTATTGTATTATTTTAAATGCAAAAGAGAAACAAAACAGGCTAGGCCATGAATAAATTGAGCCCAACTGGACACTAATAAGCCCATTTTTTGCAGCCCTGTTTTATGAGGTGGAAATTTCAGACATGGAAGCCTAGTTTGTGTTGGAAGCCCAGTAATTCTTACCAAAACTGAAATTGGGTTGGCGTCACCAACAACATTGAACATGGAACGTTGAAGCACCAAACAAAAACAGACATAGCCACCGCGCTTCCAAGGTGTACACCTGCGATACTGTACGAACCGTAAACCACGAGCTTCAGGGCTCCACAGCACGCCCAATGCCTCCCTCTTCTCTGACGCGCTCCGATGAGGAGTATCTCCGTGCACAATCACAAACCCCGGACCAATCCGCCAAAATCTCTGATTCGGAGATGGAAGAAGAGGACCCAGAAGAAGAGGAAGATCCGGAAGAAATAATTGAAGAGCAAGAAAGCGGTGAAGATAATGAGGTAAACGATGATGATGATGAAGGAGATTTTACCGAGGAGGAGGAGGAGGTAGAGGTAGAAGAAGAGGTGTCGGGTTCAGGAGAAGAAAGCAATGAGGATCGAACAGGTGAATTCATTTATGAAAGCGTATTCACTGATTATGCATGCATGTGTTTTAATTTCAATCCGAATTTGATTTACATCTGATTTAAATGATATCAATGATATTATGTATTGTTATCCATGATACTGTGAATTATTGTGGTCAGTGCTGCTCTTTGTTTGTTTATGTTCATGTTTCTTTTATTTGTTGATTGTTAAATCACTGGACTGCTGTTTTGTGTGTTAGTTTGCGAGGGATGTATAGGTAGCTTTGGTATAATTAGGTTCTAGTTCATGTTAACTTCTCCTCGTGTCTTCGGAGTTGAAAACATATGCAGCTGGGGGTGTTGATGTTCTGTGGTTTTAGTGCTCTAAACCCTAAACCCTAAATGCTGGGAAAGAAAAATGGGACAAAGAGTTTGCTTTTGTCCTAACGAGTAGTTAATGGAGTTATGGGGGACAATCTGCTTTTATAACTTCTCTTGCACAGTTTTAGATGTAAAGTGTTGAAGTTAGATGTAAAGTGTTGAAGCTCTTAATATAACCGGGATAGGCGACACACGTGTTTTAATAACATACAAACCTTAGGTGGCATTTCGTTTAAGATGTGAATATGAATGAGAATGAAAGTGGGAACAATCATGTTTGGTAAATAGTGAGAAAGAGAGTGGGATGGTATTCCTGAATGTTTGGTGTGTTAGAATGAACTGTGTTACGGAATGAAGATATTAGGCAAGTAACTGGAATACCCTTTTCATCGAAAACCCCTAAAACAACCATGATATCTGTTATTTTTAATCTACTTATACATATTATGTTGTGATTTTTTTTAACAAATAATGTAACCAATTTTCCCGCTTTATTGAAATACCATAATTCACGATAAGAGGAATTATTACAAGAATTAATTAGATTAGTTTTAGTTGATGGTGGAGTTGATTGCTCTGTCCATATAGGTTTAATATGGCACTGTAATATATTAGTATACCATCTAGCCAAATCAAGTGGATTAACTGCTCGTAATGGGACTACCTTGCATGGTCACTATCCATGTCAGTCTCATGATAAAATGAGGGCAAGCGACGTGAGCAAGGTGCCTGGATTCTATAAATGCTGGGTTCTTTAATTGTGGTCGTTGGGATCATAAACATGATTTTGTGCATTTGGAAGCCAGAAAATTTGCAAGATGAATCAAGAGCTTTATATGAGGTGAAGTTTAAATTGACGAATGACTCTGATTGATTAGAAAACAACAGTTTCGTCTTTTACTTTAGCTGGGTTATGCACCCTTAGCATTACCATGGTTGATATGGTATGCCTTATTCCTCTAAGTGGTGGAATGAGGGTGGAATGGGAATTATTCATTCCATCCACTTTTAAGACAATCAAACTTGGGGGTGCAATGTGTGGAATGGAACCAAACATATTCAACAGGTTAGGTGGTTTTTTCTGCAGCCTTTCCTAATGGCTTCCCCCTCCCTCACCATGCCTAATAGTCACTTTGCTGCAACAGTGTTGTTAACTTCTAGTTGTAGAGTACGCGAATGCTGAAGAAAACGTGAACCTATAGACATAAGTTCCGATGACGGTTTTCCGGATTATGCGAGGAAATTGGCGGAATTGTCTGAGAAGTTTTAGTTACAAGATGAGAAAAGGTTTGATACAAACTAAATTATTGACAGCAGTTTAGGGCACACTAGTCCTTATAAGATTTGCTCTTCATTGTGCATTAAGAAAAAAAATGTTTGCTCTTTATTCAATATGAATGGAAGGAGAGTACGAGGAATGGAGTAAATGAAACGGGTTATGTTTTCAAATAAGTAGCAAGTTATGACTTTCGGATCTTGGAAACTCGTGTGATGTTGTTTATGCTTTAGATGTAATGTATTTATTTGCCACATGCCGATGTAATGGGTGGCTAATGATGGTACCTAATGATAAAGGTTTTTCTAAAAAAAGAACTTCGAAAAAGGGAAAAAAAATTGTGGGTGTTAGGGTTTTGGTTCATTGGTAATATGTTGGCTGGTGGATGGTAATAATAAGTATGTTGTAAGAACTTAGTTATTTAGTCAAGGGGAAATAAATGCTTTGCGAGCTGAACCGTGCTGCAACTTTGATTTCACTCCTGGCTCACAATGGGAATTTGTCCAACTTGAACCGAATTGGAAAAGAGAATGAAGAAAAGGAGCATGCGAGTTACCGATATTTATCAGAGTACCTATCAAGTTGACAAGTGAGCCATGTATCAATGAAATCTAGATCGGAAAATGAATTTCAGGAATTGGTAGAGAAGGACATTCTTGTCGAATAGATTTATATTTTATCACCTTGAAGGATGGCTATTGAATAAGATTGAAGAAATTGATTTGGTTAGAAATCTAGTCATGCCTCGATGTGGTCTTTTATTGGAAGAAAATTGAAGTGGGTTGGAGGGAAAATCATCCCTCATACCTGTCCCGTGGGGATGGACAAAGCTCCTCATTCTTGCCCTATATATATTTCTGGTGCTTATTCCACCTTGCTGCCTAAACATGTCCATTATGGAACACTAGCAAGATCAATCAAAGAGAAGGGTTGGAGAACAAACGACCATGGAGTTATGAAATTGTGGTTTCACATGATATTTTAGTGCTAGTCGTATTTGTGGTTACAACAAATAATGAAGAGGTGTAAGGTGGCGGTGGTGATCTAGTAATAGCCAAAGTGACTTTCAAGATTATTGTTGATCTTCCTTTAATAGGACGAGAGACTAAAGTGGGGCTACCAAGGGGACTCTGTAGGACATACATGTCTAAGCTTCTGAAACATTATTCTTTATCGCTAAGCCCTATGACTAGGAATAATGTTCCTATCTATTGTTCGTCGGACACCACTTGAACTATGGATGCACTCCCAGAGATGCACAATTCTTACATCAAGGCTTTCTATTATAGACCTGTCTCTGACCTGTGAGATGTGTACGAATATATCCTTCATGCCACACCCGGTAAGTTGGAGTGAGAGTTTGTGTACTATCAAACACTCCAAAATTCATATTCCCCCAATCTCTCGGTTCCTGTATCTATCCACTAAGCGTATTAAATTGACTCTCGATCAATTTAAATACTAATGCTTGATTTATAAGGATTACTATGCACAGTTTCTGGATAGATTAATTTGAACATTTCGGGTGGATGCTTACACTTCTGTAACCAAAAATACATGGATGACTATATTGTAGGTGTGCTTTCACACTCTAGTGTCATACGTCAAATTCACGAGCATATTGACAATAGTGCGTGTCTCACTCACTGATGAATCAAAACGCACACGCTATGAGTGCAAGAGTATTGACATACTCAAGCTTAAGAAATATCATACTCCCACAGCTATAGGATGAACAACTCATTGATAGTACTTTTTTTGTTGTTCATTCCTATGTAAGGCCATCAATCATATGACCTCACACAACACACTAGTGCACTAATATGAGAATCCTCTTAAGTGATCAAGACAAACCATTTCCCTATAGGAGATGTCCGTGCATTACAACCTATATCAACTAAGTGTCTAGCTTTGTTAATCTGGTTGTGATTATTTTTCTTCGGATGCAATAGTGAATCTTATGTCTGTCTATACTTACACTTAAAGAGTATTTGGGGATCCAAGATTACTATGTCTAACATCCCTAGACGTTGATGGAACATTCATGTATAAATGTAATATTAAATAAAACTTTTAAAACACACATACAATAACAAGATGTTTATCTATAAATTCTAAAATTGTCATTATACATGGTATGTTTTTAGGACATTATCCCAACGCATAAATGCATTCACAGGCTCACAAATTAGTTATCCTCCTCAACAATAAGTGTTGGCCTTCTATTTGGACAATTGTGTTTCTCAAGATTCATCTTATAGGCTACAATTTAATATCTAGCATTGAGTTTTGGAATTTGGTTTATGCTAGATGTTGTTTTCTTTCATTCTTTGATATAGTTTTTCTTCCATGTAGATATTAGTTGTGATATGAAGTATAAGGGGCATGGCAGGCACTTGGAATCAAGTGCTACTCAAGGAAAAACGGAATCAAGTCTACTATCTAAGGCACTTGCTGTAGAAGACTCTAGCAGCAATTTAAAAATTTCTGGTCCCTCGAAAGAGATATTGATGAGGAGCAGCAAAAACCCAGTTCTGTACCATCGAGAATTCAATCATTTAAAATCAGGGAAAGAGGAGATTATTTCTGAGGGAAATGGAAGTCAAAAAGTAGTGGTTGATAAGAAAGATGCTGCAGCCCTTCTCATAACAAAAGGCCCTAAAGACAGAAGACAACAGAAAGATGTTGAGGATTATTTGTTTAATGGTAAGGGTACAAAATCTGAAAGTTCCAATCCATCTAGTGTGTCTGGGAAAAAGTTGGGTGTAGCTGTACCAATTAGAGATTGCATGGTCGATGAGGCTAAAACAATTCTGGATTCTGACGCAAAAACTAAGCCAGTGGACATGTTAAAGGATGATAAAAAGAGGACTGCATCAAGGTTTGATACTCATAGCTCTAGCTCTATGAAGTTGGCTTTGACTCTAATTTTCTATTTGTGGTAATAAATTCTCTCTCCCAAAGTAATACTACCAGTTCATATGAACTAACCCTTAAGTTTTCCAGATCGGTTACTTCTGAGAGAAAAAGTAGAAGTCTGTCCCCAGGCTTTGAGATTAAGGATGGGAATAAGCGTCTGGCGCTTATATGTGATTTCTTTTCCAAAGGATGGTGCATCAAAGGGAGTTCTTGTAAATTCCTTCATGTAAAAGATACTGAAAACAGTAACAAACATCCTGAAAGAGATTCACCTGCTGCAAACTTAAGTAGAGACAAAAGTTGTACTAAACAGCATGAGATAGATGCACCTGCTGCAAGGTGGATTAGAGAAATCCAACCCGATGAAGGTATACTATTTCCTTGTGTTGTGGATGTTCTAGAATCTTCTTAACAATGATTCTAATGAGTAACTTTTCTTGTATCAGGTTTGAGAAACACTACTGAAACACCAAGGTCGCGTACTTTTACCAATAAACTTTTTTCTACTGTTGAAAATAGTGTCGCAGTGTCTTCTTCCCATAGAATTCTAGAAAGTGAATGTAGAGAAAGCCAAGGAAAACATCAATTTCATCACAACCATAGATATTCATTTTTTGGGAGAGAGGATTTCGTTTCGGTTCCATCAGCTACCCAACAATTGCCTTCATCCAAAGATGCTCCTAATCATTTCCTTGGTTCCATTAGAGGTTCGCATTTCCGCAATGATAAGCTCAATTCTCAAAAACAGTCGGATTGTGATGGAGAATATAACTCATTTAGATCGTTCTCATTACCCTCCTCTGGTTTTGAACCTCAAAGGTATTCATTGGGTTTAGCAGAACGTAGGGAAAAAATTGTGTCTTATAGTTGGGAGCCATCTATTCCTTTTCGTCCATCTTTTATAATTCCTCCTACATTTTCATCTTCGAGTGATTTGTATGATCCCATTCGCGATAGCATCGACTTACCAGGAGATGGGTTAGTTAAACTTTCTTCCTCTTATCAAGGGTCATATCAACATACCCATGGTGATTTTGGTAGTAGACATACAAAATCATTATATGATCAAGTCCAAGACAAAATGCAGGGAAATAACTGTTATTCAACAACGAGAAGTTCTTTTGTAGTTGGAGTAGAAACAGTTGGGAATTCTTCGGTCATTGTGCAGAATGATACTATGACAAAAGAGGAGAATGTTTCAGGCTCTTCCCATGTCAAGAATTCTCCGAAGACAAAGAAAACCGTGACCAATTTTGATGTGAGACATCAAAGCAGTGGGATGCTACATTCTATGGACTTGAAGGAAGAGAGAGGTAAACTAAGTAATGAAATTGTTGTGGAGAGCAAGATAGATGGGAATGTTGAGAAGGAATCAAAGCTGTTCAGATATTTCCGTGCGGCTCTTATAGAGTTTGTGAAAGAATTGTTGAAACCAACCTGGCGTCAGGGTCAACTAAGCAAGGATGCCCATAATATAATAGTAAAAAAATCAGTAGAGAAGGTTCTTAGCACCATGCAGCCCGAACAGATTCCTCCTAACATGGAATCAGTTAAGCAATATCTTTCATTATCCCACCCCAAAATCTCAAAGCTCATGGAGGTGAGTTTTTCCTTGTTTGAGAGATAATATGTTCTACAATCAACGCTGTCACTCTTCCTTGAAAGTCATTTTTTCCCAGAATTTGACAATAGCTTCTTTATTTGCAGGCATATACGGTCAAGTATGGCAAATCTTGAGATACTAGGCCGAATGGTTTTTGACTTGTAAAAAGTTTCTTATATATTGTAGCAATTGGAAGTCGTGAAGTCTGGATAAGGCTCCTTTAGTTAGCATGATTGACGTGGAAATTCTCATGGGATGTTCTATGAATTGCTTGAGAAATGTTTGCCTTATGGATTTCTCCCTTTCATTCTCTAATCTATTTAAAATATTTTGTGGATTTATCTTTCATTTTAGTTTGATGATGTTCTTTTTTCTAAGGAGTTTATTTTTAATATTATGTAATCTATGGATTAGCACTGATAAGAACACACCCAAATACAAGCACCACAAAGATCTGTGGTATATATATATATATATATATATATATATATATATATATATATATATTATATGGAATAGAACTGAAATTACATAAGATTGAGCAAGACATTGATAATCTAGTTTTCAAGGAACCAGTAGCCTCCCAATGGCTTCCCAATGGCTTTAAAGGAGCCAATGACCTCCCAATATTTCCCATTACACCAAACTTGCCTCCCCATACTCCACATTTTCATTTTAACTACCATTACAGAAACTATCAGAATAACTACCTAATAGAAAAGCTACTAGTGTTACCCTCTTAATCAGTCACTTGTCCCACCTTGTTGTATACGATCACTCCTATTATGCAAGTCTATCAAGCACCTTTATCTGAGATATTTTCCTTCTCCTTATCCACTGTTAAGAGTCCAAAAGTATTCATTTTCTGTTAAAATTAGTTATTTTGCTATTCAACCCAATAAGTTACCTTGTTGGGTTGGATGTTTCGCATCATTTATATGTACTCTTAACACTTTCTATTGGAGAAAGATGACTTACTAGGTTAGGGACATTTTCTCTCATGTTTCGGATGTAAGAATAAAACCTTAGTATGCCAAACAACTGATCAAAAGTTAAATTTCAAATTTCTTATTGGCTGAAAGTCTCAAAACATTATTGCTTCTTGACACAATGAAAGTATGGAGGATTTACAAGCGTAAACCCTAAAGATAATAAGATCTAGAATCCATCAGAAAAATGAGAGAACTCTCAATATTTGATTGAATGAATTGTCAAAACTGAAAAGGCCACAAGGAAAGTGAGGCTTATTTAACCATCTCAAACTCTAGGAAACTAGAGTTTACTCTAGGAAGTTAGAGAGTTTACTCTAGAAAACTAGAGGTACTAACAGAAATTATAGAAATACCCCTGAAATACTACTTAACGAAATAAAATACTATTTATCACCACTTTTCTTCTTCATCTTGCATCAATCCAACTGCTTCTCGAACAATTCTGCATCACTTCTCCTATAGTATATTCCTTTTGCTTATCCATCTATTCATTTCCCATGCTGGAAAAGTTCCAACAAAATGTGATGTCTAATAAAATCCTTCTATTCTGATACAAATAACAATCAAGTGTTTCTTTGTTGACATGCAATGATAAACAACTTAAACCAGTGCATGTTCCTTTCCGCACTATGGGTCTTTCCTAAAGCATATTCTCCAGTCAATTGTATGTGTAAGTCATACCACCTAGCTCTTAGGCAATGAGTTTCGACGTAGTATGAGTATCCGTATTTATAGAATCTTTCATTTTTGTGCTTATCATAATTGCTGAGTTCAGTGTCCCTACATCATAAGTTTCTCCTACCAAAGATGTAGTCCAATGATCGAATTCTAGACCAGTGTTACCCAATGTTAGGCTCAAGATGTCATCTAGGATACAAGTGTTTTTAATCACTGATGTTTGCTAATTTGCCTACTATGCCAATCATCCTAGATCTTTAAAAAAATCTACTTGAAACCAGAAGGCTAAACTTCTGGCCTGATGAACATGATACACCATCTTTATATTTGGCTTGCTTATAATACCTGACTACTTGTCCATCTTCTAGAATAAGAAAGTCATTAGTTGTCAAGAATGAGCAAAGGATCTGGCAAGTCTTTTTGTTGAATTAATTATGTGTAAGTCCTTCGTTCAACAGTTGCAATTTTCCATGAGTACCCAAGTGGTATTCCTTAAGTAGGTAGCCTAGATCATTCTTAAACTTTTTGTGCCAGGGATTCGTTGGTGCGTAGGCTTCGAAAGAGATGAAGAAAGTTTTTCTATGAAATTAATTCCATGGCTCTTGTCTATATTATTTATAACCATGTGACATACTGCTGTTTGATTTTTCCGTATCAAGACTGGCCTTAGCATCATAATAGTTACCACACTGTGTTTAGGCTAGCAGACTGTTCATTTTTCCGGCTATTTGTCTTAATTATTACTGCAAATGCTTTGAGATTGAGTATATATTTGTTGTTTTGTCTTTTGAACTTCTTGATTGCATGAGGTGCATTGCTGTTGAAACATTGTATTATCGTTGTATATTATTTATGGATAATGCTTGAGACCCCCAAAAGACCCCCATTTAATGTGGTGTGTTGGATGTGAAGTGGACCTTACATGTGTGTTTTTAATCAATAGCTATTTTAATGCCACATAGATTTGGGAGACTTTTGGGGATTAAATTTTGGGGGTCTCTAGCATTGTCCATTATTTATTTTGATGGTCATTACCTGCAGTTTTGGTTTTCAGATTCTTATTTTTTTCGACGATACGAGCGTGCTGCTTTTCAACATTATTGTGACAGCAGTTGCTGGAGATTTGTCCAGTGAGTTACTAACTCATTGCCTATTAGGTGTAATTTGTAACTTTGTTTATCAATTTCTTCATCTATTTTGATTTAGTCACTGTTTCGTAATTTGTCTATGAATGGTTTTCCCTGAGAAAAGATTGATCTCCCTTAAAAATTTTGTCAACCTGCAAAGTGTAAAATGTCTCTGTGGGGTTTGTGTTACATATTATCCTTGGGATTGAGTCAATATCCAATCTCGATTTATTATCCAGTAAATTACAGTGGAGTGTCAATTTTGATACGCTTTTCGAATTAGAAGATAGTCGACACAGTTAATGCTGAAAGCAATGAGTTCTAACTTCTAACGTAATGAGCAATGCAGCAGAACAAATTGGCATTTGGCTTGCCACTCTGCCCCCTTTCATGAATCCATTAGTTTGGTTGTGATGTCAATCTGGCCAACAAGCTCAAAAATACATGGTGAATACCATTTTTCTGTCTTTTAGATTTGTTGAACCCTGGCTGTGTCCCTGTAATTACAAGCAGGTATATATTGTTCTGAGCTTAGCTGACGTCTTGTGTGAGTGGAAACTGAGATGCAGCTATTAGTCCCTGAACTCTGGGTGGGTTATCATTGAAGTCTCTGAATAATCGTTATTCCAATAACTCTCTGTATATTAGAGATTAGAGTGAGTGAATGTGGTTGCAGGTCAAGTCCCATTCCATTCTCCTATCCTGATCCTTATATGCAGCTATTGCCTATTAGTCTAAGGTTGCACAGAGTGGGTATGGGTATAGAAATGGGAAGTATTGTTAATTTTGTTCGACTCTAGAATCCAATGTGAAAGTCTGAGCCTTCATTTACCGCCTGTTTGGTGCAGCGGGTGTGAAGGCGGATCCGCTGACGGAGCCGCTTCGCAGCTCCGCTGCACCAAACAACCTAATAATCCTGAGATTTTCATCGAAAAGCAGATGAAATGTTATTGGCAAGTTAACTCCTATGGCAACAAAATAACAGAAAGAAAACGAATATGGAGCTAATGACTTGTTATTTTCTCTTTGAACAGTTGGAGCTTTCACATCTGGCTTGACAGCTTGGCATTCCCTGCAGGCTGCATGGTGACATAAATGACTCAAATATTTTGCAGCTTGGTGGTTTCTTATTTTGTTACGATCTGGGTTAGAAGAGCCTCTTACATGGTTAGTGGTTTCCCCTTTGTGGGTTGCTGGTGTTGAGCCTTCGAAGCTCCGATGACTGCTATCCTGGCACTGCTTCGCTTGAGGTTGCGATTGCTGTTGTAGGAGCTGAAGGTCGGGGATCGTAGATCGGGTAGGAGAGTGCTATTCGACTTGATACTCTATTGCACTCCTACTGAACTTGAAGCTTTGGTCTTGTCTGCCTGATTGTTTAAGATTTTAGGATGGTTCTGTGGTTTCTGATACAAGGCCAGTGAAGGAAAGTGAATCCTGCTATCTGCAGCAACATCAGCACATATCTTGCTCTGCTGGGACGGTGCCATAGATGGCCCTAGTGGGGGTTATAGTTGCTGAGAAGTAGGGTCTAGAGCTTCTTATAACCAGAAACTGAGGAAGGATAATTGGATGTAGTTATTTGTCTTGTCTGAATCTGCATCGGTGGAAACACCAAAGAAGTTGGAAGTGTGTACTAACAAAATAATGAGGCACATGTAAGAAATCTGGTGTCTATTTGTAGCAATTCGTTCTGTGCTGTTGATGATTGTAATTATAATGTGGGTTAAGAACTAATGATTGGTTTGTAACATCACTCTGCATGAAGGCCGCAGATGCAAATTTATTGCACTAAATTAGGTTAATTAGTTATCATCAGCTGATGAGGGGGTGCCGTCTCGGAAGAAATCCACCAGCTTTGTTTGTGATTGTAAATTTGGAATGTTTTCATTGGCATTGGGCGTTCAGAAAGCATGGGTTTGACTTATTAGACAACAATTCTTGCTATTTCACAATTTTTCATTGGGCTGAATTTGGGCCACTATATCAGAACTCAAACGACCGGAGCTCCGGCCCATTTTGTTGGTTAGGTCCAATGCCATGCTGGCCTTTTATGTTATGGGCCAAACTTTGGGCTTTAACCAGCCAACTTTTACTCCAAGAAAAAAGACAAAAAGATGGGGCGTCAATCATCATTGTCGGAATGATTACAGAGAGTAGAAACTGACATCCATTACGACACTGCCACCTTCAACTTGCTTAATTACGTTCAATAATATATTATGGCTCTTAATCTATTTCTTAAGATACCATTAACTAGCCCAGTCCAGACTCCAGAGTCTTCTAAAGCCATTGTCGATTGACAAAGACAACCCTCACTCACTTTGATCACTTCAACAACAGCTCAGATTAGAATATTCAAACGTTTGTCATCACTGATTAATACAGCCAACTTAATTATACTATACTTCCTGCCCGTGAATTCATCAGAGGAGGAGGGTGGGCCATCTGCCACCTTTCAAAAGCCCATTAGTCTCCATACCCCTGGACCCCACGTAGGTTCTGTAGAATAGGACAGCAAAGGTATTTACAAATGTACACACGTATAGCAATCCCACCACCTACTCTAATCAGATCTAGAGTAGATATTATTTTGCGGGATCCACCCTCAGCATTTCATCCTTATCCACCATTTTGAACTAATTCCGCCCCCAGAACTTCCTGATTCCACTTGCCTACAGTTAAAACAATTCAACTTTAAATAAAACCATGACCCATCTAGAGAAAATACCATAATTATTAATTATTAGGAGAGTCCCAAACAGATATTTTTAGGCACACCCACCTCTATATAATAAGCCACAAGTATAAGCAGTCCAAGCTATCAGGAAAGGAGGAGAGGAACAAAGAAAGAGAGAAAATGGTTCTGCTAGACAAGATTTGGGATGATGTTGTTGCGGGTCCTCAACCTGAACGTGGCCTTGGGAGGCTTAGAAAGTTAGCCACCCCCTTGAACGTCAAAGGTAACATAAATTTGTTCATTTATATTTGATTAGATCAATTAATTATGATCGTACATGAATGAAGAAATTTTTTTGTTCAATCATAATTTGTTGATCATGACAATTAAGAAGTGTTTTAATGAAAGATTGGCTATGTGCATGTGTAGATGGTGAAAAGGGGGAGGGGAGCAAGTACCAGAGAACGATGTCGATGCCAGCGAGTCCAGGGACGCCGTCAACACCGGTGACACCAACAACACCAATATCGGCTCGTAAGGACAACGTGTGGAGGAGTGTATTCCACCCTGGGAGCAACCTTGCCACCAAGGGCATCGGTTCTGAAATCTTTGACAAGCCACAGCCCAACTCTCCTACTGTTTATGATTGGTACGTACGGACTAGTAATTCTTCTTTCTTTTGCTAGTAATCAAGGGGCTGAAGTAGATACTCTGTTTGGTTGCTGAGAAAATGAAAAATATACATATCATGTCACTACTGATCCAATTTAAGGTGGTTATATATTATTCTTTTATTTTTTGTCAGTGAAAATAATTTTGAAACATAGAGGGAGGACTTGAACGTCAAGAGTTATTTGTTCTGTGTTTTTTGGTGTTCTTTTTCCTTCATTTTCTCAGCAACCAAAAGGAGGCTAACAGTAACAGATGGAAGGAGGAAAACCTGGCTCTCTGTTTCATAGGCGCGTGGAAATAAAAAATTTTAGTGACTTGGGTAAACACCCAACAATCATGCTCATGTGCATGGTATATATCTTCTGCTGATCTTTTTCTTTAGTGGATTCAAGCCGTTAGATCTATATTATAGCTGATCATGATGATGTCGATTATTAATTTTATTGGGTTGATCGCTAAAAGAAGATTGTCCTGTGTGTGGGTGACTACAGGCTCTACAGTGGGGAGACAAGAAGCAAACATCATCGCTGAAGTGGGGGAGACTGAGTGACGGATGGTGGCATGTAAATAGCGATCGTTTTTTGCTTTGGGTGTGGTGTCAGCAACGCGTCCTTGTCGTTTTGATGTTCTTGCGACAACGTGTATGTCTTTGATATGCAAGCCGAGGCTTGGTATTGTGAAATATTTGGGTGGTTTTGATGCTGTGGCACCTTGTATTTGATATTTTGTAAGGCCAAGATCTGCCGTGTACGGTGGTTGATGAGCTTTCGGTGGTTTGTTATAAGTTATAACTATGTTGAATAAATAGCTTTATGAAATGAAATCATCCTTTAATCTAATTTTGGGGATTGTAAAACGATGATTTGTTTAATCGTTTGTGCTTATCTACTTGATTATAGCAGCATTATTGAATGAATTAAGATATTATGGGATGGGCCCCAAAGAATAGAAAATTCGATAAGGTAGGTGGGCGTGGGTCCCTATAATAAAGGATGATTGAAGGATTAGTAGGTATATTTGTGAAATTTTTGGACATTTAAATTCAATTGAAAAAACTTTATTCCTTTAAAGTATATTAGTATGTTAATTATTTTCTTATTCTTGTCTTATCCATCAATTCATCAATGGTATGGAATAAAATCCTTTTTCGATTCTGTGTCAATAATTCTACTATTATTAGTGACTAATAATGGAATAATTCATTCATTCATATTCATAGAGATAGGGGATAGAATTCACATGGATATAATAAGTCTCGCTTGGGTTGTTTTAATGGTAGTCTTTATATTCACTCTTTCACTCGTAGTCTCTTTCACTCGTAGTATAGGGAAGAAGTGCACTCGAGAGTCGAGGTACTATGAATTGAAGAATCAAACTGCATCAATTGTTTTCTAAATTGTTTGGCAAAGATTTCACTTCTTATTAATTATTAATTTAATTTTAGATAAATGTTATTATTTTAAAATAGTAACATTGGTAGTAAAGTGTTACTATTTTAATAAACCTTCATATCCGATCGATTTCGATGGCGGTTCGTCATACCATCATCACAGTTGGACTCCCCTCATTGAAACACATAATGTCCAGTCAAGTACGGCCCAAAACGGCCATTGGATATGACCGTTTAAAAATAATAACATTGATCGGTTAATGTTATTATTTCAAAACAGTAACATTGGTCGGCTAATGTTATTATTTCAAAATAGTAACATTGATCGGTCAATGTTACTATTTGGAAAAAACTTCAGATCCGGTCGATTTCGACGATAATTCGCAACACCACCATCACCATTGGACTCCCCTCATAGAGATGCATTATGCCCAATCATATTTGGACCAAAACGACAGCCATAAAAAGATATGAGAGAGAGAAAGATGTAGTAAAGAGAGAGATGCAGTAGGAGAGAAAAAATTGTTGTGATAAGAGAGATGTAGTAGAGAGAGAAGATGTAATGAAATAAGAGAAAGATGTAGTATATAAAGAAAGTAATAAGAAAGAAACATATTAGATCTAATCATCTTTGAAAAAAGAGTAAAAAATGAATCATATAAAATTTAAATGATTTAAATATTATAAAAAATAAAAATGAATTTATGAGGGATAAAGTTTTTTTGGGAATAGACCTAGATGTCCAATATTTTTTAAAGTGGTATTAATATGTCATTTTCCAAAAAATAGAAAGCTGACTAGAGTAAAGGGTGGTAGGCCCTTTCAAGCCCAACTAAACGGTCTATCCAATTAATGGGCCTGGTGCCCATGGGAACTTTATTTACACTTTAGTTTTTATCAGTTAAACCCCAACGTTGATCAATTTACCTTTGACCATATGCTTTTCTAGGTAGATGATTAACACGCTCCATTTTAAATGTGACTTGCAACCTATCTCTAGTATTCAATTCTTGATCTCCAGAATCCTCTCGTGTGGATTCTCTCAAAAACCACAAATCGATAACTTCAGCTTCTCTATCAGGGACGAGTGGACGACGATGAGTATGTACTTAGGGTTTTTATGATAATAATCATTGGAGTGTATTTAATAAATGTGTCAATTTTTTATTATTTAGGGTGTGGTTAGTTATTTTTCAATTTTTATGGGATATAGATATATTTGGGTATAATTAGTAAAAATTAGGGTGTAAATAAATCTCACCCACTACCTCTTCATAAGCTATAGCCCACCAACCTGTATTATCTGTCACGGTTTTGGGTTAGTTTTGATGTCGGGTTTTAGTACCCGACAAATACCTGAATCGAGAACAAAATCGATTCTGTATTGCTAAGTCCTGAAAAGTATTAGTAAATTTGCTGGTGAAAGGATTCTAACCTCTCAATCGTAGAAAGAAAATGTCTTCGAATCATGCAGTTAACCACTAAGCCTCAGAATTCATATACTAATTTGAATCCTACTACTAGCAGTATAAAATTGTACCGTTATCTATTAACATATTAAAGCATACAGGATCATGATAGTTTGGTTGAGTGGCAATGACTTTGCATGTTCCTGACTGAGGTCATGGGTTCTAGTCTCACCTCCTCCGAATATTTATAAGGAGGTGTGTCGGCTTAGTCTGCCCCTACGTGGGCTTGATAGTTTGCCCCTGCGTGGGCTTGATTTGTGCCTCCTGCGTGAGGCCTGTTGACACCTGTACTTTCATAGGCTTGATCTGGTGGTGTGTCGTATATTGTATTTGTATTTGTATTCAAAAAAAAATCATGATAAACCGTATAAAATAAGAATCACACTAATTAACCAAGTGATTGATAAAATTAACTAAATAATAAAATTACATAAATGTGATATGGTAAATGTATAAATGGTTACCAAAATACTTGGTACTAGCATCATGTTTTAATGGGTTTAGATTTGCGAGTTTGAAAACAATAATTCAATCAATTATAAAAAATTAAAAATTAAATGATAAACGAATATGATTGTAAATGATTATGAAAGTGTTTCGATTTTGAAATTTTAAATAATCATTATATTTATACGATTAAGATTTTTGTTAAAAAACATACCACATCATATTTACTTCATGTCATTATAAATGTTTGTGTATATATGTTTAGTGTTAATATATGTGTTCGTACTTTTGAATATATATATATATATAGATATATATATATATATAGTTCTCTTATGCGGTATGAATTTGCGGGACTAATTTACGGTATCAAATAAGGATCGTTTGATCAATCTTACGGTTAACATCTTTCACGCGACTTCTCGACTCTCTCCTTCACTTCTCAAAAGCCCCATCTCTCATCAGTCTCATGCGTTCACTTGTCTCTCTCGTTCCCACCTCCATCGCCTCCTCTGTGATCGACCACCTCCGACCATAAGACACTCAACCAAGAAGACCACCTCCATTAGGTTAATCGACCTCCCCGAAGCCCCAAATCAGCCTCCCTGAAGCCCCAAAAATGACCAATAGAGGAAATTTTTATATGCTGTATGAGTGCCTCTATTAGCTGTGATGCTGTTTGTATTGTTCCATGTCTACATTCTTGCCATTGTTGACTATAAAAATGACCAGAAACGCGAATTCGCGATTCGAACCAAAACCAAAAACTCCTTCAGATGAAGTAGGAAGGCTAGAGAGACCCATTTTTTATTCACTTCGTCCAACCAACAGTGTAAAGATAAGCCAAACAGAGGGGATCCTTATCAGTCACAAAGCCAATTAAGAGAATGTATGCAAAAAAATATTAAAAGATTTTCAAAAATGTCAAACTAGTGGATCGGCACAAAATCTCCAGAACAAAGCAACAAAACCCAACTGATGTCCCAAAGGCAGTTGCCAAATCAAACAAATCAGAACTTAAAAATCCATAATATTCATAAATTTACACTCATATATGTCTATGCAAGAAAGGAAAGGCATTCATCGCGATATTGAAAATCCAAGTATTTGCCTTTTCTTCAGATTACATCCGTCAGGTGAGATGAGTGAAACTCATCCCGCATCTGCCATCTTCAAGCCCCGATGGTGTTATACATCCCACATCACCCAAGTGTGGTGAGGTGAAGTGTTTTATAAGATTGGGCAAACCTATCACTAGCAAGCCGATTTTTTAGTGCATAGTTAGGCCCATAACAATTTGGTATTGAAGCTAAACCCACTTTGGCCCATGTTACATGGGTCGGGCTGCGTAAAGTGCTACCTATTGACCCCATACCCTGTTGAGGATGCTAGCCTGGTGAAAGCCTCAGGCAGAGTACAATTGACGTGGACGTCGGCTCGCTGAAGCGTGGTGGTTTGTTATACATCCCACATTGCCCAAGTGTAGTGAGGTGAATTGACGTGGACGTCGGCTCGCTGAAGCGTGGTGGTTTGTTATACATCCCACATTGCCCAAGTGTAGTGAGGTGAAGTGTTTTATGCAGAGTACAGTCGACATGGACGTCGGCTCGCTGAAGCGTGGTGGTTTGTTATACATCCCACATTGCCCAAGTGTAGTGAGGCCCAAGTGTAGTGAGGTGAAGTGTTTTATGCAGAGTACAGTCGACGTGGACGTCGGCTCGCTGAAGCGTGGTGGTTTGTTATACATCCCACATTGCCCAAGTGTAGTGAGGTGAAGTGTTTTATAAGATTGGGTAAACCTATCACTAGTAAACCGGTTTTCTAGCGCATGGTTACTAATGATAGGTTTGTCCAATCTTATAAAACACTTCACCTCACCACACTTGGGTGATGTGGGATGTATAGCAAACCACCACGCTTTCGCAAGCTGACGTCCACGTTGGCTGCACTCTGCCTGAGGCTTTCACCCGGCTAGCACCCTCAATAGGGTACGGGGTCAACATGTAGCCCTTTACGTGGCCCGATTCACGTAACATGGGTCAAAGTGGGTTTGACTTTGATACCAAATTGTCATGGGCCTAACTATGCACTATAAAATCGGTTTACTAGTGATAGGTTTGCCCAATCTTATAAAGCACTTCACCTCACCACACTTGGGCGATGTGCGCGTTGAGGAGAGAGAAGTGAATGAGACCGAGATAGAACGAGAGAGACGACACGTTAACGCGTGAAAGATGTTAACAACCACACTTGGGCGTAGAACGAGAGAGACGAGACGTTAACGCGTGAAAGATGTTAGCAGTAAGATTGATCGAACGGCCCTTATTTGATACCGCAAATTCGTACCGCATAAGAGAACCGATGTATATATATATATATATATATAATTTGTTTTTTACAATTGAATAGTTTAGTGGTAATCCCAATTGGGCATCGCTTCGACTTTTGAGTTTCGACAGCCACAAACATTTGCTGATTTGCAATAAGCAGTGGATGTGCGCTGTCCATCGCATCCTCTTCGAACACGCGCGCTGTCAGTGAATCCAACCAAAATTGGATTAGTCGAGAGAGAGTGCTTGGTGACGAGGACAGAATAATCATGCTTATTTTGTTGTTTAGAGACGAGTGACATAGGAGCATAGAGATACACAGATGAGCTAAACAGAGGTAGAGGAAAATGGGAGAGATCTCCGGTTACGGGGAGTATTTAGCAGGTTTGGTCGCCGGCGTTGCTACCGTCGCTATTGGTCATCCCTTTGACACCGTCAAGGTATCTTTTACATTTGTATTCAAGTTATCTCTTTTTCAATAAAGTTTTAGATTTTGCAATTTTAACTGTTGGATTATTGTTTAATTTTGCTGCATTTCCGAACGTCATGGGAGGAACTTGATTGATTTGTTGACCTGAACTCGATTTATTTATTTTACTTCTCCAGTTTTATCAACTGCATAATGAAGCAAAACTTGGAAAAATTGAAGCTTTATCCTCCATTGGTTGAATGTCATTATAAACTCTACTGTTTGTCTAATATATGTTCCAGTATGATACAGCGTTTCTGATTAAATCATGCTTGTCATTATTGTGCTATTTGGGGCTCGACTTATGCGAGTTTCAGCTTTACTTCTGCAGCTCTGCTGGTATTCTTGTGCATACCAGGTGTTCGATGAAAGGTGTTAGCCGTTTGCTCAATGTATCAGGTGAAGCTGCAAAAACATAATACTGAAGCTCATGGGATCAAGTATAGGAACGGATTGCATTGCACGGCTAGGATACTAAAGACAGAAGGGGTATGGTTCTCACAATGTTTCCTTTGGGCAATAGGGCTTTACAATGGTTGAAGAAATTGGTTTAGCTGGATTCCATAATCTGCATTAAATTGCTCTTGTCATCTCCTTCTCCCTTCTCCTTGGGGCCTATATTCAGAATCGTGCATTTTTTTTCTTTCTTTTTTATACTTTCTGAGGAGAACTGAGAGATTGCTGCCCTTTAACAGATTAGAGGACTTTATACAGGGGCAACATCATCTTTTATTGGGGTGGCTTTTCAGAGTTCGATTTTTTTTGGCATTTATTCACAGACAAAACAGTCACTACAGGTTTTTATAAAAGTATAGTGGATTAGCTGTTTATTTGTGTTATGTACAATAAGCAGACTGGTTTTGTTAATAATTTTTTTGGCTATTCATTTAAACATATCTCAAATCAATTAAATAAGTTGTAAATAGTTTTCTTCCTTGCTTGAAAAGGGAGGGTTGCAAAGTGATAAGCCACTGCCCAAAGTCATAATTCCGACAGCAGCTTTTGGTGGAGCTATAGTTAGTTTTGTTTTATGTCCATCTGAGCTTGTTAAGGTGAGTGCTTTGAGAAGCTAATGTGTGGAAGTGTTGTTCTCCTTGCTGTACTTGTATTATCATAGGATAACATTGATCTTCTGCAGTGTAGGATGCAAGTTCAAAGAACTGACTCGTTGGTTCCAATATCCAGAAGATACAGTAGTCCTCTGGATTGTGCTCTTCAGACATTGAAAAGTGAAGGGGTGAGGACTGAGGAAATTCTATGCTCACCTTACTTAATGTTTCTTGTGGTTTAGGACTGATGTGAAATCTTGCAGGCTACTGGCATTTTTCGTGGAGGTCTTACAACATTTTTAAGAGAATCCTTAGGAAATGCAGTCTTCTTTAGTGTTTATGAGTATGTTCGTTATTACATGCATTCACAACTGAAAGCTGCTTCTTTTGAGCATAGCAATTTGTTTGACATGGGGGTTGGCATTGTTAGTGGTGGCCTTGGTGGTGTAGCTGTAAGCATTCGTAGTACCCCGGTTATAAGTGAAGAGAACTATTACGACAAATACTGCTGGTGTCCTTTTTGTTCATTTCATTTTTTGCCCTCTTATTTTCCAGTTCTGGTCCGCTGTTCTGCCTTTGGATGTGGCAAAAACCATCATACAGACTTCACCAGATAGAAGCTCTACTAGAAATCCATTTCGAGCCTTTCCTGCTAATGCTGCTGCAATTGTCCCCTGGGAGCTTTCCATGAAAATGTTGGGCATCAAGCACGATTAAAGACAATTTTGCCTTATAATTTTTTGTGCTGCCATTTCCAGCACTGATGGCTGTTTGGCCATGAATGTTTCATGAAACTCTGGGCAGACACCATGCAGTTTACTGTATTCAAATTTTGAAGAGAAGAGTTGCCTGACACTTGAGCTAGACAGACAAAAAGGTCATAAGTTATGAGTTAGTGCATCTTTTATGGTTGGCACAGTTAAATCTGAACTTATGAAGGAACACCAAATTGGTTATGTGATCTGGTTGCCTCATTAAGTATATGAGACTGTCTCTGTTTTTGCGAGACCATCCAGGTGTGCTGAGCTTGGACATAGAAACAAGTAGTTAACAGAAATTTGATTGATACTTCTCCTCATTTGTGAACCAGGGACAAATCTTTGCAACTCTTCTGCATCAGTCTAGCCATATGTTTTTAACTTGCTGAATTTTACAACTCGCGTGAAAAGAAATTTTCCACTTGACAATAGCGCAAGTCCAAACCTAGTGCATGATCACAAGGGTATTACTCTTAGTGAGAATTGAACTCAGGACCTCCCGAGTTCTTACGGTTGACCTCCTGAGAGATTCACCAACAAGACTATCACCCAAGTAGTTTTCAACAATGCTACCAACTTCATACCTGATGGCAGGCTGGCACTTCTCTTTGTGCTTGTTTCAGCCACATCTCTTCAACTACTCTTAGTGAAATAATACGGTGATAAATGAAAAGGAGAGAATGCCATTGAAGTCAAAATATGCAGCTTATATAATCATAGATTGCATCTGTCATATATGGTCTCCAAGGAATAGTTACTGAATATATTGCAGTTTTTTTAAATTTATTCCTAAGATAGTGAATAGTTGCAAATTTGCAATTGCTGCTCAATGACCAGCTTAAAATTGACAGAAGAGAGAGAGCATGCATTAGAAAGATTATACCTACTTCCCATATTAATAATCCTCTACTCAGACTGAGCCTTCTCCATGATATTCAGACGAGCTTTTCCGACGCCGCTCGTTATGCCCTGCCAAACGCCTTCGACAACTCCTTTTATTGTCATCAAATTCCAATAGTTCGTGGAACCTGTAATCATAGTTGTGAAAAGATATGATGATCCCCCATCCTCTCTAGCTATATCACCATTACAAAACTTGCTCAAACCACAATTCATGTTAAGAAATCAACAGTCATTGGCTCCGGCTAGCTCTTTCATGGTGTCGATTAAGGGGGCGATCCAAGTATTCGAGATTTACTACATACCGGACTAAAAACACATTATTTCTCACCATAAACTAAATTAATAATAAGAAAGATAAGATCCAAATATTTGTGATTAGTGGACAATACTAATTGAAGCCGTCTTTTACAAGCTAACAAAAATGATTCATTACAAATTCGTGATTTCCAGCTCATATATATATATATATATATGTATGTATGTATATTTTCAACTGTTTTTGTCATGTGTAGCCCGTGAACACCTTATAATTAGGTTTGGAGAAGAGGGTAGGATTCGAATACTGAAAGGCAAATACAATAACAGTAACACCAACTACATCTTTATGTGTATCAGCCAAATTAAAAGGTACAACTAATAATGTCTAGTTTAATTGGTTTTCGAGGTGCATTATACATATATGAATATAATTAAGTACTTGTAAATCTTTTTTTTTTTGTGTAAGTATTAAGTCTTACAATTAACTAGAACCAAAGAGTTTTGGAAGGATTAATGATTTGGTCAATATTAATTTTTCTCATGAACTACGATATAACATAATAAAGTCTTAATATACCATCTTTTTTTGTTGAATACAGGGGAAGGGGAAACTCGGACTCAGGATCTCTATGAGATTAGACACACATGAGTGTCATTTGAGTTACTCGTGGTTCTCCTTAATATACCATCTTTTGAACATTATATATCTTCCATTTTCATATAATAAAACTTCTGGAATACAATATCTAGGGAAACTTATTATTAAACAATTGGAATGAACTCAGATATAATCACTCTCTCATAAATAATTGGTAAGGTAGATTTATAACAGGATTTTTACCTAAAAATGCACTAATTAAAATTTTGATTTTTTTAGAGTGAAGATTTTTTACATATATGTTTCTGCAAAAAAATTTAATTTCACAACTTGTTAGTGCTTTGCTTTGTTCAACTTTAGGTTGAATCTGACCTTCTAATTAACCCTAACAATGGAACACAAAATTAAGCACTCTACTTTGAGCCGGTAAATAATACAAATAGATAACAAAAATTAATTAGGGTTTGACAAACCTGCTACATTGCTGGCAGAACCGCTGTTGTATTCCGGCGACAGCGACGACCGGAGCCTTGGCGTGGTGTTCACAGACCTTGTGACGCCGGTGGTAGGGCTTAGCATTAGTCATATTGGTATCACAATCCTCTGCCTGACAAGAAACCGGCGTTGTTGACCGGCTTGGACCGGATAATAATCCTTTCTTCCCTTTCTTTTTGCTCTTATCATCCTCTCCAGCACTGTCTTCTTCTTCAGTGATCTCCTCTTCATCCTCCTCGCTAATCTCCCTCAAGCTCCTCTTTCCTTCAGCTCTGTTTGTCGCCATTATCAATTCTTAGATCCAAGCACAACAAGGCAAGGAGAGGAAAATGAAGGAGAAAGGATAAGAATTTAATAATGTAAATAATAACTCAGTAGCCAGATATAAAAGAGCAATGAAAAAGAAGAAAAAATGTGTGTGAGGACCATTGAGCAGTCGGAAGCTTAACAGTGATGGGTACTAAAGTGGTTATAGGTCCATCAAACTAAAGTTCAAATAAGAGAAAACTTGTATTAATTAGTTTGTTATCCTTAACATGTAAAAAAATAAATAAAATTAAGCATCTATCTTTCTCATGTTACTCGTCTAGCTAGCTAGCTAGCTAGCTTGATAAATATATAAGAATGGAAATTAGCTTTCTAATAAATTGTTTGGTATATATAAACCCTACTTGACAACGATGGGGTTTGGTATATTTCTGTGGCTTTATTTTACTTTATTTCACAATCAAATAAATACACACATAGTTTAATCTAATGGTTGAATTGACCAGAGTGAAATACTTGGTGGGAGGGTTAATCCAAGCACTCGAGAGACTTAAATGAAATTAAGGCTCATAGATTAATGTTTTTTTTTTTTAACGGAGAATGACCTCATAAAAGTTTCTGATTTGGACATCTTATATGAGCTTAAATTTAGGCAGTTGAGGCTAACGCGAGAAGAAATTTTCCATCTAATGATAAGATAAATTGAGTCGAAGCCCAGCATGTGACTACAATGTTATGGAATCGAAAGTCTAACCCTAGATAGATTCATCAATTACGCTATCACTCAAGTGGTTTATTGATGTCTACAAAAACATCAATCTCCCACCTCATCTACATACATTTTATGATGGGGCATGCTTGTTGGTACTGCCAGATAAGCTGGCTAGAGGTGTCAATGTTATTAGGTTCTTGCAAGTTGGCAGTAAGTCCTTTCAACTTCTTCTCAAGCATCTTTGCTGTATTATTGGAAATCCTGTACCTTGTATGGTCCCATTGATTTACTAAATGTTGGCTTGTCACCATTACAGACATATGATATTGAATAGTTGCATGTCCTTATTTTATTTTTTGTTCTCGTACTAATTGTTGGCATCTTATTCTTCATCTCTTTCGTCCTTGCCCCCTCTCTTTTACTTTTTCATTGTTCATAGTTTTTGATGCAGCCAACTACGTTGCAACTAAGTGGGTGTTGTTGTAATAGAATATAGCAGTTGCACAAAATAAAGGGTAAGATTGAAAGAAACAGAAATTGAATTTTATTGAACACAATAAATGAGATTAAATCAAAGAAACAAAAATAGAAATAGCTAGATCTTGGTTGATTCTGCAAGGTGAGGTACTGAAAACCCGAATCTCCCCGAGATACAACACCTTATCCTGGAGAGTCTCTACACCATAAAAATTTGGGTGTCCTATTAGGATTGATCAATAAATTTGGAGTCGATTCGGATCGTGTGTGGAGGCAAAGTCTGTTGCTCGTATGATGTTTCTAGAGTTGCCATCAGGACAAGGGGTTTAGCCATCCTAATAGTTCATGTGCGTGACGTGGTAGAGGGCCTTACTAGAGGTTTGGATTGAGGAAGGTTGAAGAATTGTCCAAACATGTCTGGAAATTGTTACCATTCGAACGACTAAAGAGGCTTCTGTTTTTTCAATTATTAATTAGAAGACTATTTTCCAACATGTCCTTGACCCAAAATGTCTAATCCAACGACCTCACTTATAAACTAGCAATCTTGTCGCTAAAACTTTCCAATGTGCGATTTTTACAACACACAACACACATCTCTCTTTTGGTTATTCAACCATTCACACTTCAATGATTGCAACAGTGGGAACCTATCCTTACTGGATATATAACTACGTACCCAATCTATTCTACATATATGTAGGTTGGTCCTGGTTTGTCTAATAAAAATGGAGGGGAATTCCAAATTCTCATGGAGTGCACAATCTCCATCGCAGTCTCGCAGAGACGCAGACTACGACTCTCCCTTAATGGGCCGAACGAAGGGCTTTTTGCCAATCGAAGGGCCACTCATAATAGGCTTGTTGGGCCCCTAGAAAAAGCAGAACAGCCCAATGCCCAACTATATATGCGATACATAATCTGGCACAAGAGGATGTTAAACCTACAATTAGTGGCCCAAATAACAATGTCAAGGGTTTGAAAACAATTAAACAAAGATAACTTTATGGATGATTATTTCAGTTTTGTGCTGTAATATCAGGCCCATAGAAAGAGTAATGTGCCACATAATACATATTAGACCATAATTCATGGGCCCAAGTAGCAATGTCTAGTATTTGGGCTAGCTAATGCATGGACTTACTCAAGCCCAATACTCTATCACACAACACAAGAACTATTAGGCCTGGACAAGCTAAGCCTAAATCCTCTCTTCATGTGTTAAAAGGACACAAATGAAGGGAATTTGGATAACGTAAGCAGATTTAGTATAAGAGTAAACATAATTATGAACCCATTAGTATTCTATAATTAATAAAAAAATCTCATAATTATAACACTCTTGTATTAAAATAAGAAGCAATTCATTCATATGATCTCTCTCTACTCCTCTTTAGACTTTAGGTTCCCATTATTAAATTCCTTAGTGGGAGAATCTCAACATCACTCCCTAACCAGCCCCCTAATCAATTTGTCACCTAAGACTTCAATCTTCATTCGACCAATCTATATATATACATATATAAATAGAAAGTCTATTCAACAACATTCTCTCCTGGTCCCACGAGCAAACGTCCACAAGCTTCTAACCTTATTGTGTGAAACGAATATATATAATTTATGTATAAATTAACGTGACAGGGAAGAAGAACCTCACTGGAATTTTCCATGCCCACGTTCATTACAAACATGGCCCCCCGGCCCATAATTTATAAAAGTGTAAATATGTAATATACATATTGTAGATGTCAAAATCTACGATCGTTAAACAGTCGAGTAATTTATATTGAGTCTTCTACACCACTAAACCTAGATAAAGTCTAAACTACCCTTATTCCAAAAGGTAAAGTCATATATATTGTGAGGGCACGATAGGTACTTTCATCAAGAAATGAATGAATGAATAATATATAAAATAAAGGAAGAAAAAAAAGAGAGGAGAGTTGAGGTCTTTGTCTGGACATTAGTGTAAGGGGCAGTAATGTGGTCAGGTCAGCCTTTGATGGATACAGTCGGCTTTGGTCCCCCTCGACTCGATCCACACTACTCTCTCTCTCTCTCTCTCTCTCTCCATGATCAGTAGATACAGATCTCGATTACTTTAACGTGCGTGTTGGGTTCCTTTCATGTTTTGCCAAATTGGAATCTCTTTGTCCGCTGGTGACTGACTTCAGTGTGAGTGGGTTGGACCCACCGTCAACCCCCTCAAAATTGACTAGTACTACCATCCTCATGTACGTCTACATCTACCTACCTATATTTATATATGTATAAATATGTACATATATTATATTTCAAATCCATGTAAGAGTCTAATTAAAACTTGATTATAAGCAAATATATTGTATGACATCCTGTTTTGAATAAAAATTAGGTTAAAATAAAGCTGTAACTAGTCCTACATATATATATGTAGCTAGTATGATAAATGTAGATGTCCATGCATGCATGCATGATTATTGGCTATTGCGTGTCTGAGAGAGGGAGAGAGAGAATTTCATTAAGCAGTCATGTCTGTATTCAATTCATTATGCACAAATCAAGGTGTAAAAGAAGGAATTAATCAATAGAAGTAGAAATTTACCACGACATGTATAAAACTTGCAATTTTGTGACGTGATACAAGCCATTATGAGTTTGAACTTTTATAGTAAAATTTCATCGTATATATATCAAACATTTTTGGATTATAATTTTGTTGTTTTAACTAGTAGGAAAAGGTTTTGTTAGCACGATTTTGGAACGATTTAATGAAGTCACAAAATGACTTAAAAAGATTGAAAAAATGGAGGTATAATAAATTAATTAATTAGGTCACAATATATCGTGATTGTGATTGTGCATTGACTGTAAAAGTGAATTTGGATTCAGGGATTTTGGGGAAGGGAAAGAGAGTTTCCTCCTAATTCTCTTGTTTGGATAATTTAGAAAAAAATTAAAGGGAGAGATTTGAATAGCATTGAGGAGAAGATTTTATTAATTTTTGTCAACATACTTCTTCCCAAAATGTGGTCATTTGGAGGGAATATAGCTAATTAAGTTATTTATAAGTTAGAAATATATTTTACCCTTGTACATAGTATTTTAACATAAAAAAGGATAAATTACTAAATTAAATCAAATTTTTTTTTATCTATTCAAACATGAGAAAGGGAAAAGTTTTCTACGTACCTTCCATCTTTCACCTCTCTTCATTCCCTTCACTTCTTTTCCCTTCCCTCCAAACCCACTTTAAATGTGAGTTGGGGTCGAAAGTTGAAACCATGCGGCATACATCTTTGCATAAAGATAAGATAACTAAGTCTTCATTGATCATTTGAGACACTTAACTTCGTTAAATTAATAGAATAGTAAAAATAACAGCATTTAATTACTTAGTTTCAAGCTTGACTTTCATACAGTATATATTGTTAACATATTCCATACGAAATCATCATCATCATTAGTGGTTATGATAAGAATTAATGACAATAGATAATTGGCTACAGAAAGATTCTTTGGTGTATAGATCCTAATAAAATTAACCCTAATTAGCTAGGTTGCAATCTCTCACACTTTGTGATCATATAATTAAAAAATAACACAACGTGGTCTAGTGAATCTCAAAGTAATTAACATTACTGCCGAGAGAATGATGAAGGGGGTGTTTGGAAGGAGAAGATCCCTTGAAAGAATACAAAATCCGTTTGTCCCCCAAATTATAATTATAATTATTTTGCTTTTTTACTGTCTCTTTTATGCTTAGCTGCTCCCATCACATGCTGTTCCATTCCATCTTCTGACAACATTAACGGTTTCTTTTATTGTTTTTAGGTGTTTCTTTAACTGCAAATCCAACAAGATCAACAACATGAGCAAGAGAGACCTGGTGAATAAAGTTACCTATCTACCTAAGCGTCGTCTTCTTACCATGTGTCTTTTGAGTCCCAGATTTGAACTTAAGACACTCAATTCCCACATGGAGCCCTCTTGTCCTCTTCCCCTTGGACTTCAAGTTCTTCGATCTATGATAATTTAATTAATTAGTACTCATCACTACCTAAACATTCCCTGCATCAATGTCTCTATAATTCGTTGTAGGTATTTCATAATTCATACGCCACCAAACATGCAATCGTGAAATTGAATTTAGTTACGAGAACATATCTAATTCACATACATATTCTAGTCCACTCAATCACCACGAATAAATTTTTAATTGTGTTATTTCTATGTTAATTAATATTGATTACTATTTCATCTTGACGTTTTATGTCGATGAATGAAATATAAGCAAACATACCGAAGAGTGATTTGTGCATGGGTCAGAGGTGTCCCTAGGATTGGTGAGACATGCCATTGTCTAAAACTCCATTTTTGTTAAAAAAAAACTAGTAATCACAAGAAATGTTAAATGAGTTAGCTACAACATCTTTTTTAATCGTTCATCGATATCATATGTCATGAGGTAGATCGGCCACTACCCCTTGCATCACATAGTTAGTGATTTTACATTTCAAAATACTAACAGATTCATATTTTTAAGTAATAAATTATAAAATGTTACAAAATTCATATTTTTAAGTAATACAAACACATTTGAAGCATTGGGATTCTTTCTAACTCTTTCAAGTCTCAATCTCTGATGCAATTATGCTAAGGAAGGAATGTTACGTGGTGATGGGTAAAATGTATATGTATGTATGTGAAAAAGTAAGAGTGTCATGGTAGTGTTGTTACTTTCTCGAACCTCCCAAAGATTCATCTGTTAATGCTTTTACTTTATCTCCCTGTCTTCTTCTTGGATTTTGAATATTTGTCTTCCCTTTTCTTTTCTCATTTTTTAAATCCATCCCCGTTAAAGCCATCTCACACATATGACACCCCCCTCTCACGTGAAATTTTGTCCCTAAAAAATCAAAATAAATAAAAATAAATCTACTCTCTCAATACTCTCTCTATAGTTGCAAGTAATATAGATTCTCACGTCAACAGCTTTTCTTTGTCTATACCTCTGTGCTCAAACGATTCTGTAGCGTGAGGAGAAAATGTTCGGTGAATGTGAGAAGACGGTGGTCGACATCTCTTCATCAAGTACCAACGAATGGTCGCAGGTCTCACTCTCTCTCAACCCCTCTCTCTCTCTCTATCTCTCTCTTAATTATTAGACACAAAAACGTGACCCCATTTTTGTTACTTTGCTTTTGGAATGAGAATATCTGTAGTGGTGTTGTTATTTTTACCCTAAAACATCCAAACCCTAAACTTTTTTTTCTTTCTTTCTTTGATGAAAAGAATTTGATGGCATCATCAACAACAACAACAAGGCTTAATATGGAGAAACCAGGACAAGATCAATCACTACAACAACAACAACAGCCGCCACAGCAGCCTCTCAGGTGTCCTCGCTGTGATTCGTCAAACACAAAGTTCTGCTATTACAACAACTACAGTTTGTCTCAGCCAAGACACTTTTGCAAGGCTTGTAAGAGGTATTGGACTAGAGGAGGAACCCTAAGGAATGTTCCAGTGGGTGGTGGGTGCCGGAAGAACAAGCGTGTCAAGAGACCAAATATTGGTGGTGCAAGTAGTACTGTTGATGGAGTTGATTCTTCATCATCAGTTCTTCAAAACCCTAATCCTAATCGACCTAATCAGTCGCCACCGTCGCGGATCGATGTGTCTTCAGGTTTAAGTCATGTTAATCCTTTGTTTTATGGCTTACCCAGTAACTCATCCGAGATGAATTTTTCATTTCCTAGGTTTAGTAGTACTTCTGCGTATGATCTGCTTCCTAATCAGTTGAACGGACTTGGATTAGGGTTTTCCTCAAATGGGTTTAATCCTAATAGGCAAATCCAAGATGGGTTAGCTTCAAATTCTCTTCTTTCTAGTTATTCTTCCATGTTTGGGTCAGCCACCTCATATTCCAACACTAGTACCACAACAACAACTTCACCAACTATTGCTTCTTTGCTTGCCTCAGCTGGTATTTCCCCACAAAATAAGTTGATCAAAGACAACCCTTATTTTCAAGGCTTGACACCCTTTGATCAATTTCAGATGGCAAGTCGTACTAGTGATCATATGAAAGAAGTGAAAAATGAAGAGGGACAAAACAGGATGGGTGATTGGGACACACAATGCCAGAATCAGATGGAGGAGATTGGTTTATCTGATCCTACAATTTACTGGAATTCTACGAGTGTTGGTAATTGGCATGATCCAGCAAATATTGGTTCTTCTGTGACTTCATTGATCTAGCAAAACCAAATCTCATGATATAAATATATATATATATCTCCCTCTTTTTTCTTTCTTCCTAGCTTGTTCTTCCTCTATTTCAGTCGGTTAGGCTTTGTTTTTGTAGTGGAGTTCATTCATGGGCTTATATATTTTGAAGCAAATTAAGATGGGAGGGGAGCTTTGGATCGGAGCGATCATGTCAGCTGCAAGAATGAAATCAGCCTTACAAGTTTTATGTCAAAAGGTTGATAATTACCCAAGATTGCGCTGAGAGGAACCTCGGATCCTCTTCATCTCATCATTACAATATTATCAAAGTTGAAGAGCTACCACCATGAGAAGGATATTCGGTGCAACTTTCTTAGTTGTCTTTATTCGGTAATGTATATATGCTTTATATTTCCTTAATTTGCTTCTTATGTATTTGTTTGTAACTATAGCTAGGACTAGAGTTTAATGGAGTCAATGGGATCAATCGCTCGAGGAACTGATTTCTTTTTTCTTTTTTTCTTTGTGGGGGGTGGGTATATTGGTATAGAAATTAAAGAGGGAGATTTGTTATTTTAATTGGGAAGGGTATATTTAAGGTGTGATTGGTATTGGGTATATGTTGTTCACTTTGTTAATTAAATTTCAATGAAATTAATTTGTTACAAATTGTGGGTTTTGTAGAGAATACTAAACAATTGGTTTTTGGTGCATACTAGAAATGCTCAATGGACTATGTTCATGCATATATGTTATTGGTATTATTATTAGGTGATAACATATTGACTAGCTGGTAGTTCTAAGATTTTTATCAAGCTGATAAAAACCATGCCTCAAAATTGCGTCTGCACGTATTAGCTAGCTCGCCAGCTCTGAGCAGTAGTCATTGTTTATTCCAAATTATATAGTCACTGAGAGTGGCAGGCATTTTAGTTCCAACCAAATAGAGTCTACACATCCTGGCATTGGACAAGAAGTACTACTGAAGCAATGAAAGATTCAGTTTATGATATTGTTTCGTAGCGTTTTGGCTGTACTATAGTGTAGAATCTCATTCTCTTGTCCACTTATGTAAATGACCCAAAAAAAAGGTATGTGTGCCTATGAAAGAGAGTTTTTTTTAGCTGATAACGACTCAACCCATGTGTAAATCCGCCTGACAGATAATTTGATCGAATCTCAACGCAAACCATTTGAAAATAATCGCACTAATTTAAAATCGAACTTCTGACCTAAGACGATATTCTTTATGCCCTAAGTTCAGAGAAAAAACCAATTAAGCTATCGCCAAATGGTTGAATTTTTTTATACTAGCACCTAGAACGGTTTAGGTACCATCTTTAGGTACAGAAGATGTTCACTCACTCGAACACCCTCTTAGTTTTTTTAAGAATTAAACTGCTAGATGCCTTGATCCATTATAATTAACATGACATTACTCGCTCTTTGCATGGCTGAACTGTGAAGAACTCGCTTTGTCAATGGTCTACAGTTTGTCATAAAGTACGTATTAGTGGTCTATGGAAGCGTGTACCTTTGTTTTGTATGTCTTGTAACGCATGCTTGAGGATTAAAGCGCTAAATCTCTCACAATTGCCGCTTTCATATATATATATAAATATATATAAGAATTCTCCGATCAAAAAGTGTGGACCAAGTTTGTGGACCAAAATCCAATGGTTATAATAAAACACAACATAAGTGGGGACCACACATTTATTATGGGACTCACCACATCTATGGTTGAAAAACAAGTCCACAAACTTGGTCCACATAGGAGAATTTCTATATATATGTTTAGCTCTATTGTGAAGCTCTTCATCTTATAATATAGCCTCAATTAATTTCCTTTTGACGTAAATTAGATACATAATACAGTGATGCATACATCCCTAAATGTTGTATATTTGTCTGATTGTAAGGACTAGTTATCATTTTGAATCTTATATTCTTTGTCAACCCTAATATATCATAGATCGCATTGGAGCCCAAATAATTAAATGCTTTTGAGGCTGCGGTGATAATTGAACTAGTGGAAGTAAAGGTGGTGGCCTGGCCATATTGTTCATAGCTCGCCGGAATGCATGCATGTTGTGGTGGTATAGTAGCAATTATTAACACATCTATGAATGGCTTGGTGGGATGTCAGGAATGATCATAATTCATTATCATACACGTACTTCACTTGATCACCCTAACCTAGCTACTAGCACCGCTGCATCCCTATAAATTAAATGAAAAGACATCTATTAAAAATTCGTACTCCATACATGTCAATTATATTATAGGTACATCGGATTAGTTTTACGGGTTTGTTCCTCATGCGTCCATCAATTGAGCCTTGGCTCAAATTACTTAAGCCCATAAAAAAGCCTAGTTGACATGTAAGGAGGGGCTTTGCACACATAAACCACTCGAAAGCACTATGTCTTACCGACATGATATATTGTGTCTTAACAACGGGTAGCTTTAGTCATACCCCGATTTTTTCTAAAGACACCCCAATCTAAGTTGACCACTCCTTATAAAAATCAATTGACGGGGTATCTTTAGAAAAAATCAGGGTAGGACTAAAGCTACCCCCTAACAACATCAGTAATGGGCTAGATTACTCGGGCCTATCCCACTTCACAGCCAAGTACAGGCCTATTGGAGTCAACTACTCTAATTTGGGCGCTGACCATGCCACCGAAAATGAGAGTAAAAAATTATGTTCTTTGTCACAACATGTTAATTCAACTAAGCTGTATGCTAGTCATCATATACTATCAGGTTGACTTCTCTCGAGAGGCATAAACTCGCACATAATTTTTCATGGGCTTCACTGGCATTGCTTGGTTTGTGGGCTAAAATGTATTAATTTATTCAGTGTGCACCCAAAATGAATGGTAACTGTGGATCCCACTGTACAAACAAAAAAAAGTCATCTGTAGGTTCCTAAATCCACCAACTACATTATAATATACTAGTATATGTTTCATTATTAAAGCCAAACCAAATCATTCTCTGATGTAGCAAAACAGAAGAGGACAAGTAGCCCAAGTACGATGACCATATCATGGCCATTCATGAGAAATTAATTATTTGATTGGTGATACAACAATCCTCCACTCGCTAAGGTCTTTGAGGGGTCATATTATATCATCATAACCTTCCCTAACAAGCAACCTCCAAGTATATATTGAATGTTTTTCAAAAAAAAAAAAAGTATATATTGAATGTTTTATGAGGTTGAATTATGGTTTTGTATGAGTGAGACATATGTTTGTCCACGATTTAATTTAAATGAAAAACATATTTCTTAACTATATTTAAAAAAGAAAACTAACTAACTTTATTTCATTCATTTTTTTTAATCTACAATCAATTATGCCACTCAAGAATGATTTAATTTTATTCTTTTTGATTTTACTGTAATCTGTCATTTATGCTTTTTGAAAAGTAAAAAATGAAGTGGGAATTGGACTACTATTAACCCAACAGAAACTGTAATAAAAGTAGCTCTACTGTAGATGGTGGAAAATGAAGATTAAAAACAAAAGTTAGAAATCCTTTTAACAGTAACTAGATAACTAAAACCCAAGAAAATAAATAAATAATTCAATCTATGTCCATGAAAAGGTGACACATCGATCATAGTGTGTTTGGAGACAAAATTTCCAACTTACTTTAGAAGCAAAGATCGACCAAGATTGTGACATATATGGCACGCGATAGTGTTAAAGCTAGACACTGGATTGTTCATTCGTTGAGCGGCAGTAGTCCAACCAATCCCCTTGAGAAAGTGTGGATGATTGACCAGTCTTTCTAGCTATATATACAGTGGAAGGGTTTGAATTTGTAATAATGAATGTGTCACAGAATATATAGGGAACTTAAATCCTTAAATTAATGTATTGGAAGGAATTAACTCAGGGCCGTCTTCAGGGGAGGCCGGTAAGGCAATTGCCTAGGGCCTCTCATGAGAGGGGCCTCACTTTTTATTAAGAAAAAATATTCTAATATATATTGCTATTTAAGAAAACAAGTCTATTAGCCCAAACACAAAATGACACGCCATCACATATATAAAAATTAAAAAATGTAATTTATTGACGTAAAACTTTGATTGTCGTGTAACAAATCAAATTCAAACATACAAGTGAGGGTCATAATTGTAAAATAAGAATTAAAGAATTGAAAGAACACCAGTAAAGGCCAAAGAGTAAGACTATATGAGAACCTGTTCCGTTGTTTGTCGTCTACTCGTCTTATTGAAAAAAGGTTTTGAGAGTTTTGAGAGAGAGTCGGAGATAGAAAGAGAAGGAAAGTCACCGGTAAATCACCTATTATATATTTCTATTGTTTTGGGCCTTTTGACACACTTAATTAGAAATTGGCAAATTCTTATTTGTTTTTCTAAACCCTAATTTCCTTTTTTCTTTTTTTTTTGTTAGGTTTGCTTGTGATTGAGAAATCATGACAAGTAAAAGAAAATTCGAATAAGGAAGTTTGAAGAGGAAGAAGAAAGAAAGACAAGATAAACTCACACAATCTTTCACGGGATCTATGAATAGGTATGTAAAACCTACAAATATGCCGCCGAATTTAACTGAGAGTGCGACTACTGGTGAAAGTTTGCCAAAGAATAAAAAACTATCTCCGATCAACTATGTCACAAGATAGATTGAACGGTTTGGCCATATTGTCTATTGAGAAAAAAATGGCAACTAAACTTGATCACAACAATTTAATTGACAATTTTGCACACCAAAAGGCTAGATGAGTATTAACCTTTTCTTCTTAGATTTAGTTTAGTGTTATTTGGTTTCATTTGATGTAATAAATTTATAAGTTTGAGTTGCTTAATTTATTGGATATTGGTGATAATTTATGTGTATTCAAGAACTAATTATATTGCATTTTGGATTTACTAGATATGTTGGATTTTAGATTTATAAAAAAAAAATTTAGGGGGATGAGGGCCTCATTTTCTTAACTTGTCTAGGGCCTCCAAAATGCTGGAGACGGCCCTGAATTAACTAGTATAATTTGAAAAAAATTTAATGTGCCAATATATAATATATACACAAGTGAGGAGTGCAAGAAGAAGAAGAAGGTTCGTCATTGCTTATATATATATATATTCTCCGGTCAAAAATCGCACCATGGCAGACCAAATATATGCTGTAATCGGGAATCACATCTGAAATATTTATGTACAATACTTTGGTTGGTGTGGGAGATTTTTAATTCCAACAGTGCTTTAGGATCTTACTGCAAGCCCCCATGCACGTCGTGTTTTTTTTTTTTTCCCATCAATGCTAACGACCATGCAGTTTATATCGTCCCTCATAAATCAAGCCTGCATGACTTTGTTTTTTCTGAACATCTCACTTAATGATATTTAATCCCAAAAAAGGCCGGTTTCTTCAGGTGAGTAGGGACTTGGGTTTTCTTATGAACCCACGTCACTTGAATATTTGACAGCCTCTTATAACACATCTCTCTAACTCTGTAGTGTCGTTTGGGATCTTCAGGACAAACCAATTCACAAAAGGTAAATTTGAAGGAGAAAAGAAAAGAAGTGATAAAGAGTTGGGTGTGTACTGTGTATCATAAAAAAGTGAAAGTTATAAACATTAAAGTGATCGATTAAAGCATATCTCAGTGTCGTCAGTCATCCACAGGAACAACAAACAGCACCAGAACGAAACCATCTTCTCCAACAACTTTGACAAAACACATCAGCTCCACCATAACATGCACTCTTTGCCTCTTTCTCTCTATCCTTCCTTTTTGGCTCTCAAAAACCCTAATTAACAAAAAAGATATCTGCACTTTCACCCAATAGAAGCAGAAATAAAGGCAATCAAACCAGAGCTCACTACATATAGAGCGTAGCTAAAAAATTCAAACAACTTAAGCATAACCCAGGAAGCCATGATCTCTACATCTGAGCACAAAGACTGTATAGCAATCTGTCCATTTTTACATGAACTGTACCGTCTCCCCCCAACCCATGAAAACAAGTAAAGAAAAACACTTTGAAACCATCAAAAGGGAGAAAAAAAAGATTTGAAATTATTTAATGTTTTGTTTTGTACATAAAGCCAAAAAATTTTCATGGAGTCATGCTATGCTGGGAGGTTAAAGAAGAAAGATTATGGTGCAGCACCATAACCTGGCATATGAGGCCACTGATTGGGATTTAAAGAAGCACTGGAGCTTCCAGCAGTGGTATTACTGTTGCCTCCAGTGCTGGAACTTACAGTGCTCCACAAAGTTGTATCAGAGACAATAGTATTAGTATTGTTGATGATCTGGTGCCAGTTGTGCTGAGAAGAGCTTGAAGCAGCAGGCCTGCTTGATAGCATCATCAAGCTCTCCTGTTGATCAGATGGATACATGAGACCTAAAGTACTCTCATCTCTATCAGCACCCATTTGATAAAACTGCCTCTGCTGATTAATTTGCTGGTTTGACCCAAAAGAAGGCACATTGACATTGACATTGAAACCCTGCAGCAGACCCAAATTTGAAGAAGCACCCAAATCACCACCACCACCAAGACCCACAGTCTGATTAAAAGGCTGCGGAGGTTGGAGAGACTGAATTGCTGCTAAAGAAGACAAGAACCCACCTCCTGGATAATATGATCCCATTGAAGGCACACCAGATTCTTTAGTCCTCATAACAGCAGGACTAGTACTAACAGTTGAATTGGTGGTGAACATAGATTGTGGGGCTGTGAAATTCTGAGGTGGATGTGGCTGATTAGGCTGAGAGCTGGAATTCTCACCAGATGACGTTGTTTTTGTGCGTTTTCCCTTCCTGCAACCGCCTCCTACGGGCACATTTCTCAGGGTTCCACCCTGAGTCCAGTACCTTTTACAAGTCTTGCAGAAGTAACGAGGCTGTGAGAGACTGTAATTGTTGTAGTAACAGAATTTTGTATTCAAGGACTCGCAGCGAAGACATTTTTGAGGTTGTGGGGGAGGCTGTTGTTGTTGATCTCCTCTAAGTGGCTTCAACCTCTGATTCTGCCTCATCTCTTCACTCCCTCCACCATCCCCTCTCTCACTCTGCATCGTCTCTTTCTCCTTTCACCCCAAAAATTCAATCTTTATATTGGGTTTGATTGCTATTGAATTGAGTTTCCTATATATATATATATTATTGGTCTTGGGGGTTGCTACAGCATGCAAGTGTTTCAGATATGGGGATATGTATGAGCTCAACGTGTCCTTCACTGGGTCTTTAAAATCTACACAAAATCGAAAACAAGGGCCACTGAAACCTGGTTCATGCCCAGAACGGTCTCCTGAATCCCAGATGATCCGAAAATAAAAAACCCAAATCTCCTCTTAGAAAAAAACAAAGACCAAATCTCACAGGATTTTCAACAAACACTTTATCTTCCTTCAGCATTAAGTTTAGATTGGAACAGTAGAGAGTGAAGTTGAAGAAAGATTGCCACCTGCTTTACTATGCATATTAAAAACAGAGGGGTACGGGTTTTCTGAACATACAAAGTTCCCACAAACGGACAGGGTCTCAGCGTAATAGATTGTGTTCTCTACAGCGACCGTAGAGAGGGGAAAAAAAAAAAAAGCACAATCCACAACTGGCACTTTATTGTCTTCACCGACCTACTCAAAACAAAACACTATATTTTTCCCAAAACAACCATAAAGCGCAGGAAAAAGCGAGACAGTTTTGTGGGCTAAGGGGCGGAGGAGGAGGGTGGCACGAGGCGTCGGCTGTGGTGGTGGTTTTGTCAGAGTTGAACAACCTCTCTCTCTTTCTTTTTCTCTCTCATTCCACTTTCATTCATGTTTTTATCTTTCTAGCTCTATCTCCAGTCCAAGTCTTCTATTCTTGATTTTTTTTTTTTAATTTTTTGTTCTCTCTCTGTGACATCAGTTTTGTGGCAAGTGGTTACCCCACCCTTGATAGCTCCGACACTCCCAGTTAGGCAGTTTGGCCATTTAGGAAACATTGGTGGAGGGGCACGTGTCCCGAGCAACATGTAGCGGCAGTAAGTGGGTGACGCTGAGATCCGTTGGGTGTTGTTACAACTGCTCCCATGGCCATAAGCATCCACCACTTTGTGGACAAACACTAAAAACGTTATATTTTTTACTGGATTGGTAGGGGAGATGATGCCTACCATGATTTCACCATCCATTGCCCCATCATGTTTCCTCACCTCAATCCCAATCCCTCCAATGGTCCTTATTGGGCCTGATCACCATGATTGTCCAACTTATTTTGTTTCTCTTTGAATTGTGAATTGTCGGCCCTGCCCTGTCCTGTCCCCTACCTCCAAGAGTGGTTGAAACTTGAAACGGTATGTGTTAATAGATTCTCTCTTAGATTTACCGAATTTATGCTCATGAAACGTGCCACTCACACTTGGTTCTCTCCACTCTACTACGAACTATGTAACCATGGGCCTTCACCCAAGCAACATGGCCCAACTCTTGACTGGAATGGGCTAGCCAATAGCATGCCATGTTGGACTAAATGGTCCAGATCTTGTAAACGGGCTTGTCAGTAGCAAGTCATCTTGGACAAAATGGACCGATGCATTGTCCAAACACATTAAATCCTGGGCTTGGGCTACAAGCCCAAACGTGATTAATTCGTCTAACAGATTGCCGAACAGGTTAGTTTTCGTTTTGCTTTGTGTCAAATGTTTGCGCTGCAAATTAGTGCTTTGCCTGGCTATGCATGGAGGTTATAAGTTGTAAATGGAGGAGAAGGTGGAGGCATATGGTTGCGACACGTGGAGTAGCTGATGCCACCCGTAGTATTAGTTGTATACTTGTTTGTCCTTGTTGGTGGTCGGTTTAGATAGTCAACACTTGTTTTCTCTTTCGCATGCATACAATTAAGAAAAAGAAAGTGAACGAAGACCGGTCAAAGTTCTCTACATCAGGGCTTGGGATCATGGAGTTGTGCTTTGGTGATGAGCTTTTCAATCGGGTTATAGTGAAGGGAACTTATTCACCAATTGAGATCAAGAACACACGTAAATCACTAGCATATTTAAAACACTTTCAAATTGGAAATTTTACCAACTTTATTATATATTTGCATCGGGATCCTTCAAACAAAATCACATCGGCCTAATTAATTCTTCTAATCTTTCAGAACATGTAGGATTAAAAATTAGCATTATCCCCAAGTTTTTTCCAGTTACAAACATAGTACGTACAAGTTTCATCAGAAACCTAGAGAATGTTGTGATTGTTATTATAAGCCTTATCAGTTAGTGAGTCGTCCATGAAAGTTCAAATAACTCCGTCAAAAGAAAAACAAATTAAATTAGTAAATCAACCCATTTGCAGAACTATCCATTAACCAACAATAGAAATAAAAAGAAAAAACAGCATACATATAACTAACCGTCCCCTATGAAGACGGAGAGTTATCAACGAGAGGTGATTTGCTTGACGATCAGTTGGGTTAGATATATGTATGCTCAATGTTTGATTCCAATGAGAAATATATTTCTTAACGCTATTGGGTTTCCCATTAACGCTGCAAAATAAAAATTCTGCCCGACCCCATCCCGTGAAAAATGAGTGTAACAAAGAAAGAGAAGAAAAATTAGACTAATCATATTTATTACCATTAAATACTTTTATATTTACTACCATAAAGGGTAATTTTTGAAAGTTTAATGCGTGTATTAAAAAATTGTGAAGTGTATTGAGTAGGTGTGTAGTGAGTCCAACTATCCAACCTCGTGTGCAAATAACACGGTTCCCATTCAAGAGACTCTCAGACTTGGGCTCTCTCAACTGGACTACTCTATGGGATTATTGTGTTTGAGTAATTAAGTAGTAATTAATTAAGAGTGAGTCCATCAATAAGCATGATGAGGATCCTTGAAAAACCAAACCCACCAGTCTGATATAGTAGGCAGCTGGCATGACTAGCTTTATGGAGAAGAAGCAATTGAAGAAGGCTGTGTAACTGGGGATAGGGGGGGCTGGAATTATTCCAGCAATTTCACCCCATCTCCACCATCCAATGCAACAATACATTGATGAGTTCAAGATTGGTCCAAAAATTCACAGCCCTCCACATTTAAACCAAAAGGTGGCGCCAAGTTTGGACTAATCAATGTCCAATCCCTATCTTCAAACTCGCACACTCACTCCTCACTTGCGTCGTTTTGGCATCCCAAAACCCACCTCTCCTCCGCCACTTGTCACCTTCCATTCCTCTTCCTCAATTACCCTTCACGCGTTTCTCTCGCTTTTCACACACCTGGATTTCCTCCACTGGCCTCTCTCCCCCCCCCCCCCCACCAAACCCCCCTCCCTTCTCTTCACTCATTTTAATGTCCATCACGCCCACACACTTGTAATTATGGAGCCTCCTTTTCCACCTCCACCGACCACCACCAACGACACATCCTCCACCGCCACCACCCCAACCCAATCACAACCACACGTTGCTACTCATGATCCAGCCCTCTACTCTAACATTCCTCCTTATTATCCAACTCCTCAGTATCCCTTTTGGATGGTTCAGAATTATAATGGGAGTAATGAACCGGCGGGTCCGATGATCCATGCAGGGAACGGGTTACAAGGAATGTTGTGTTCAACGCAACCATTACTTGTCCCGTTCACGGATCATGATCAAAAAAGGTACACGGATGCTTATATGACTAAGGTGGCCAGGATTAATCGAAAGCTGGCTCGACAGAGAAGCCTTAGCTTGAATAGAAGCGTTTCAAGTAGTGTGCCAAATAATTCAATCCAAGTTCAAACAAGGAGAGATGGTCGTCACGAGGTGCAAAACGGCACCGTTTGTGTCAGTAGAGATCTATACAATTTCTACACCCCAGATAACAAGGTTTTTATTACTCTCAATATATATATATATTTGCTTATTTGGATGTTTTTACTAATGATTTAAAAGTTTGTTTGATATATAATAGAGGCTGAGAGAGTTGTTGAAGAAGGAGCTAAAGAATAGTGATGTTGGGTCTCTTGGAAGGATTGTGCTTCCAAAGGTGAGGGTTTGCTCTACTTCCTCTTATGTTGGTTTTGCCAAAAACAGAAAGGAAGAATTAAAAAGGAGAGACAACCAATCCACATTTTTTTTGATTTGTCATGTTATTGACCACCGCAATTTTGATGTGGAATACCCAATTACAATTCACTTCTTTCTCGAATCTTGCACCAAAATTAAAAAAGGCTAAAGAAATACCTTCTATTTCTAGTGATAGATAGTGACAACCATATTTGTTTTAACCAGAGGGAGGCACAGGAGAATCTCCCAAACCTCACAGATAAGGAAGGAATGCAAATCGTGATGAGAGATGTATATTCCTACAAACATTGGAGCTTCAAGTACAAGTGAGTTCATTTTGTTTCTTTTGATAATCACAAGTGAGTACAAGGTTTATTCAATTTATTTCTTTATTGGGTTTCTTTTATTTAAAAGTATTTAATGTGATTTTGAATAATATTCATATATAAAATCCAAGCCATTGAGAATTAGGCATGTATAATGTTTTTGTACGTCGTAGGTTCTGGTCAAACAACAAGAGCAGAATGTACGTTCTTGAAAATACAGGTAATTAATTAAAGCTCAAAACAATTGAATCTTAAGTTATTTTTGAGTGTCATATTCCTCGTGAATTCACAATTAAAAGCTGGTTTGGCAATGTAAATGCAGTAGATTTTGTTAAACAAAATGGGCTGGAGATTGGAGACTCCCTCACTATCTACGAGGATGAAAGCAAAAACCTCGTGAGCTACTCTTTTCTTATTTGCTATATATGTTACATAATAATAGTAGTAATAATTACATTTTGTTCAAATCCAAAGTTAGAATTTGAACGTTTAAAAAGCTTGTTTTATTCATAATAATTATATATATATTTGTCCTTTCCACGTAAGTAAACGAAAAAGGACAAAGAAACTAATAGACAAAACAGGCAGTGCTTTATTTGACACGAATCAACAAATTGTCGTCAAATGTAACCCCTATAAAAAAACAGCTAGGACAATGCACGTGTATTGGATGAAATTCTCTAGAATGGAATCCAAATTTCACTCCACACATTCCCTTTAAGGGTACGTGTGTTTGAATTGAGCGAAGGAGAGGGAAGTAGATGGAAACTTATTAAGAGAAGAGAAGATAAATGAATAAGAGATATAATATTTTTACCTCTCTCATTTTGGATAGATAAAAAAAAGGGAAAATATTTGTTATTTCTCTTGTTTGAATAATCATTGATCTTATTTATTAATTTATCATTGTTTTTATGTTAAAGTATTTTGGACAATGGTAAAATAGGTTTTTTTTTTGTAAGCTCAATTGGACTTAATGCAGACCCTACAGTAGATCTACTATAGGCTCCCCATTTGCGTCATTTTCCATTCGCTTCAAATAAACCTATTTTGAAAGGAAGTATTTTGACAAAAATTTGATGAGATCTTCTCTCAATTATCTTCAAATCCCTCAATTTTTTTTTTCTAAACTATCCAAAGAAGTGAATTGAAAGTAAACTCAATTTCATTATCTTCCCTTCTCCCAAACTACTTAATCCAAATACACTCTAAATTTGAGAGTAATTTGAAATGAAAGAATAAAAAAAAAACCTTGGCATTGTGATGTTTTGCATGCTCTACGTATATTGCATTATCGTTAGCATATAATGACGCATAGAAAGAGAAATGAATTTTTTCACTAATGCATACCTAACTATTCATGAGTCTTGCCTTTTCAATGTGATTAATATTTCAGTACTTCTCCATCAAGAAAGCAAAAACACAAGTGGATGATGAGTCCTCATGCAATGAAAACAAGGACAACCACCACCACCATCATCTCTATATGTACCAAGCTAACAGAGATCAGGAGGAAGAGGCATCATTAGCAATACTGATAGAACAACTCAAGCATAAAGAACAGCAAGAAGAAGCAAATACCCTCATGAGTCTGTCCATCGACGGTGGTACTGGTTCCTCATCACGTGGAAAAATGAGGGTCGTAGATGATGATCACCATGCCAGCTTTAATGACTACTACTACACAGGAACTCTCGGTGTCCTCCCTGATCCTGCTAATCACTATAATTATAAGATCACGATCGATGATGTTAATGGGAAACAGGAATGGTAGCAGTAACCTCAATCCATGGTCAGCGGGATTTCGATGATATATATATAAGCAAATTCTTATGATGGCTGGAGTTTGGAATTGAATCTCAATGAATTGAAATTGGGATATGCATGGATCATTAGTTAATGTTTTAAGTATCTAAAACCTTTCGTAAATATGGTTAAATTCGTTCATGATTATATCAATTTCTCGGTTGGACATGCACAATGTTTAGTACACATGCTATTAAGAATATAATTCTACCAACGAGAGGTAGCTCGGTTGGCAATTGATTGGGTTAGATATATATGTGCTCAATGTTCTATTCCAATGAGAAACATATTTCTCAGAAAAGAATATAATTATAGGTTGGTTATAAGTAATTTGTATTAGTGTGCGCATTATTGAGTAATGAATTGATCACATGACATGATTATTCTATGGGCCAAAAATCATCGTGGCCTAATTCATCAGTTACACCCAAGCCCAACAACTTATTTTCGAATAACAGGCCCAATCATAAGAAACAAAGATTGAATTGTTGAATTACTTACCTTTCATCAATGGGAATATTACAATATATATGTACAGACGTGAAGATCAATATCTCTACATCTAAGCCTATATCTTAGCCTAAAGTCTTGTTATTCACAATAAGTGGGATTTGACTTTATGTACAATAAGAAAGTAAGTAATGGAGAATATATTCTAATTAATGTAGAGATCATATCCCGTAATATAACGTATGTGTTAAAAAAAAACGTCTAAGAGTAGAGTTATAAGACTAGTCCAGTAACTGGTAATTTTTTTATTATTTTAATTTCTTAATTATAGTCATTGATTGACTAGGAAGGCAAGTAAGCGAAGATACCTTTATATTAGGTTTTCAACAATTCGGCCAAGCTCCAGGACATGGGGTTTCCAAAGATGATGAAAACTGCTCAAGCTTTGTATTCTAGGGTTCTCTGCGATACAATAAAGAGCCAAACCGCTAGAAGTATGGAGCTCTCGGAGCGTTTGCTGTCCAATGTAAAAGAACGCAACGTTGTGTTCTCGCCTCTCTCCATACAGGTGTTGTTGAGCCTTACCGCGGCTGGATCCAACGGCCGCACAAAGGACCAGTTGCTCGGGTTCCTCAATTGCAAATCCAAGGAGCAGCTCAGCTCATTCTCCTCCGATCTAATGTCATCGGTTCTCGTTGACGGAGCCTCCATGGGTGGCCCCCGCTTGAGCTTCACCAACGGCGTTTGGTTTGACAAGTCAGTCGCTCTCAAACCTTCTTTCAAACATGTTATCGATAATTTTTACAGGGCGGCTTTGAAACAAGTTGATTTCCGCACAAAGGTAAAATTGTTCTTAGCTTCTCACAGTTTATCCAGTTTATCAATGCTTCTTTTCTTTTTAAATAAATCTTAAATCTTGAGTACAGGAACTAAATTGGTCATATAAAAAGAGAATTTGATTTGTGTATTTTCAATCTTTGTCACGTAAATGGTATTTAAAAAAATTGAGTAAATGGTAATTATTTATGGTTCTTTGCTACATCTTTGAAACGAAAATGACTTATATGCCCAACATTTTTCGTCCACAACCGGCCTTAACAATATTACGTTATTTAATTACATTGAATTTCGTTATTTCATTGTCTAATTACATTGACTTTTGTTATTATAGTGTCTAATATATTGATTTTCGTTATTATGTTGTCTAATTATATGTTATGCCTGATTATCCCTAAATTTGTTAGGGATACGTAGCTTCTGTCTTAGAAATATCTTTTGACTTTGTGGGGCATGTTTGTCTCCCGTTTGCTTGCTATGTCTTTCATGCTCCGTTTGTTTAGAGGAAAACCAACATCTCTCAAAATATATCTCAAGGAAATTTATAATGGAAAAATAACTAATTTCTAGCGTCTGGACAAAAAATTTGTTAACATTGTCCATTGTTTGTTTATTTGGTGAAAAACACAAATTTGAGGGACAATATTTTTTTTTCCTTGTGATGAAATCATGCGTGTATACATATATTTTATCAATGTGTCAATATATAATAGTATTATTATTTTTGACATATACATATAACACTACCAAATAATAAGAAATATACTTATCAAAAAACCTACTTTGTATTGTTTTTTCGTGATCAATTGAAAAAATTTATTATTCGTGCATCGCCTGAGTCTAAACACTAGTTTCTAATAATAATACTGAGACTTGTCAAAAATTAAAACTAAAAAGCTGTCGTGTCAGTTGCCAAATAAAATTTTAGAAATTGTTGTAAATATCCCTAGGCTTTTAAAGATTGCATACAGAAATGAGAATAAAAGAATTCATGAATTTTGTGCTCTTTAAGTCAGTGAGAGCCTGCACCAATGGATGCATTATTATAGGCTTTATAGCTAGAACAATAGCTACAACATTGTGCAGGAGCCAGGGAGAACCATTGGAAAACAACAGCCGCTCGTTAAAAGCAGACTCGGTATCTCAGTAGATCCAATTTTGGATGGGAATTAAAGGCATTTAATTTGTCTCAATCTTTTATCTGCATATAGATATATATTTAAAAGCAGGCTTTTTGTGTTACTTAATTTGCAATTTTTTTTTTCCTTTGCGCTTGATATGATTTGTTAAATAAAATGCCTCCATTGTGCTTCGTATGTGTAGTGTGAAATTTTCTACATTTGATTAGGACAATCAGTAGTGCAATTTGGGGTAGTGCAATTTGGGCTAGTCTGTGACATTCTTAGTCCTGGAACAATGTATGATGACTGATTTCATACTAGATATGACTAATTTTCATCCCAAATTGAAGAAGAAATTAGAAGCAAATACGTCCAAAATCAGAAGGCATAGAAGATAACGAATCTATATGCTGTCCCTAATCAGGAAGGCATAGAAGATAGCGCTTTCTTTTCCATGCTCAAGCCTTGAGAACAATAGTGTGTATTTTTTAGCTTAACCCTGTGAATTTGTTTTTTGGAAAATTCTCAATTTTGAAGAAGTGATATATATATATATATGCTATTACTAGGTCGCTTTAGTTATTGGTTCATTATTGTTGAGGACTATTATATTTGCTTACGGTTTTTCTTAATTTTGGTGCTGATGAAAGCCTAATGAAGCCAGAGATCAAATTAATTCATGGGCGGAAAAGGAGACCAATGGCCTAATCAAAGAGATTCTTCCTGTTGACTCAGTTGACACCCTAACCAGGTTAATACTTGCAAATGCACTCTATTTTAAAGGGACTTGGGATGAAAAGTTTGACCCATCGACTACTAAAGACTATGATTTTCACCTTCTGAATGGGAGTTCAGTCCATGTTCCCTTCATGACCAGCGACGAAAGACAGTTTGTTAGAGCCTTTGATGGTTTCAAAGTCCTACGACTTCCTTATCGACAAGGCCAGGACAAACGCAACTTCTCTATGTACATCTTTCTTCCTGATGCACGAGATGGACTACCTGCCCTGGTAAAGAAGTTGGGTTCTAAATCTGGATTATTAGATCTTCACCTCCTAGATGAGCTTGTAGAAGTGGGTGATTTTCGGATCCCTAAGTTTAAGGTTTCCTTTCATTTTGAAGCTTCCAAACTTCTCAATGGATTAGGACTCGAGTTGGAAGACGCAGATCTGACAGAAATGGCAGATAGTAAGGGAGAGAAGTTAGAAATTACAGCCATATTTCATAAAGCCTTCATTGACGTTAATGAAGAAGGTACTGAGGCTGCTGCTGTTTCTACTTTATTTGTGGGATCAAGTTGCATGCCTTCTGAAATACAAAGTATAGACTTTGTAGCTGACCATCCATTCTTGTTCATTATCAGAGAAGACGTTACTGGCGCATATCTGTTTGTTGGGCAAATACTTGATCCCCTAAGTGGCTAATCAGTTGTGGCTGAATGGATTGTCTGCTACGGTTTTCAACTTTCTTTCCCAATTTATCTAGTAGTGAAGTAAAATTTTAATTTTCTATTTAGTTAGAATTGGATGCGGTTTGCTATAAGGGTTTTCTTAAATTTTGAACTTAATGTTACTTATCATTAATTCGTAGGTTTTCAGTTTATTGTATACCTTTCAAGTTTGATTACCAGTTTCAATTGCATAATTTGTTCTTGACTTATCCAGGACAACACCCAGGTGCTCATAAAACATCGTGGAGTCTGCAATTTCCGGCAATTAATCATTGTTTTGTGTGGTTTTGATTTGAACTTGAAATCAGAACTCCAATTCAACATTGTCGCAATCAAAGCCTCTTTTTGATTGAGAATTAGTAAGGATTGTAGTATTGTACACATTTAGATGATATCCAGATCACGTGTAAAACCAATTCAAGGAATCCCGTAAGAATGCTGACAATATTCAACACAAACTCGAGCTACCTGTTGGGGACGACCAAGAGTACTGATCAAGTAATCTCTAAAAAAACTTCGACCCAACTAAACCGATACTTGAAAGTTGAAATCATATATAAAATATAAATTACATAATGTATCTAAATGATATGTCAGCTACATTTACATTGTCAGTTGATAATAGAAACTTGTATTTCTTGTATCCCCTTCTCCCTTGGGATTATGCTTTTGTGAACTTCTATGTTTGGTTAGTCATGGGAATAGGAATAGGAATGGGACTGTGAATGTGAATGGGAACAAGAATGTGAATTTCTTGGATTCCGATGTTTGGTTGGTGAAGAAATTGTGACTGAAATGTTGTAATCCAATATTTGGTATGTGGAAATTCATTGAGGAATATGAGTGATATATAATAATTGACAAAATATTATATATTCCTCATGGTTTATTATGCTTTAATGATAACTTTGCATTATTTTTAGTTGGGTATGACTTACTTGGTAAACCAATGGTCTTTTTTTTTTTTTGGAAAACCAGGAAAAGATGTCCTGGAATACCATTTAGAAAGACTTAAACTAATGGTATTTTAAGTTAAAACAATGTATTTATGTAAATGTTCAGTACATCAAGGAATTCTATAAATTGTATATTTCAAGTGTTCTATATGTAAAACAATGTATTTGGCTTGGCTTGGCTCCTATTTGAATGTTGTCCTCGTGACGTATTTCTTCAATATTTAGTTGTGACGAACACTAGCATTCAGTTGTAAAGCACAACTACATTAAGTACTGGAAGTGTCTTTCTATCCATGGGACTTTGTTGTCTTTTTACCATTTCTACTGGAATTCACACAATTCCTAAGTCAACACCGGAATACCAAATTGATGGACTACATGCTATTTTCCTTTTTGTTTTTCTATTTTTAAAACTTTTCTGATTTTTTGTCTACCATTAGATATGAATTGTAGACTCTATGAAATTGTGGAGCATCAAATCCGATCAATATAGTGAACTTATTATAAGTGCATCCACATCATATTATCAAAACATGGGGTTAATAGAGCTTGTGGTCACTGAAATATTGTCCGCATTCCAATTAGGTCACTAGAAATCAAATTGTGCCAATTTAATTACTGAAAGTTTAATTTGTGCAATTTGATCACCAGGACAGAATTTGCCAATTTCGGTCCGTCAATCTGTTGATGTGGCAGATTGACCGTTAATGCAAGTGTTCTATATGGAAAATAATCTTCATTGTCCGTTCAAGATTTTGATTTCCCAATGTTTCATACTAGTTGTGGAAACTCCAGTTGATAATTTGACTTTCTTTTCTCTAAATTCGCTTTTAAATTGGCATTGTGTTTCAAAATCAATTTTGCTGCGTTGCAGGCTTGTTTTGTGTTTGGTTTTAGTTTGTCTTCCTTATTTGACAGTAGTTTATTTGTTTATGAAAGTTGAAATCTCTGATTATGGTTGAATGCGTTTTTGGTTGCTTCGATAATTGATTGATACGGGGAATATGATACCTGTTCTGATGCAAGACTTGTTTGATAGAGACTCTCTAAAATAGAAAACAATTACGTTTTATCCTTATTTTAGGAAATCTGTTAAAATAAATTGATGCTGCTATAAGGAATAATAAATTTATATTAAAAAAAAATGGGTGAAGTTCCTGTTTTCCAAGTAAAATTGAATTCTTAATTATAGTTGACTTGGACTGCAAGTAAGCGAATTACACCTTTATTTTAACTTCTGAACCGTTCGGCCAAGCCCCATGACAGGGTTTCCAAAGATGAAGAAAACTGCTCAAGCTTTGTATTCTAGAGTTCTCCGTGATACAGTAAAGAGCCATACCGCTCGAAGTATGGAGCTCTCAGGGAGTTTGATGTCCAATGTAGAACAAGTTGAACGCAATGTTGTGTTCTCGCCGCTCTCGTTACAGATGTTGTTGAGCCTTACCGCGGCTGGCTCCAACGGCCGCACACAGGATCAGATGCTTCGGTTCCTAAATTCTAAATCCAAGGAGCAGCTTTGCTCTTTCTCCTCCTATCTAATGTCATCGGTTCTCTTTGACGGCGCCTCTATTGGTGGCCCGCACTTGTGTTTCTCCAACGGCGTTTGGGTTGACAAGTCGGTCATTCTCAAGCCTTCTTTCAAACACGTCGTCAACAACTTTTATAAGGCAGATTTGGAACAACTTGATTTCCGCACTGAGGTAAAATTGTTCAACTCTCTACCCTCTCATGATGCCCGGCCCTAGAGGTTATTGCATTGGTTTATCAATGCTTCTTTTCTTTCCTTTTGTCAATCCTTTTGTCAATCGAGTCTCAGGTACAGAGACTAAAAAAGAGAATTTAATTTGTTTATTTTCAATTTATTTTTAAAAAAAATTAGGAGTTAATGGTAATTATTTATGGTTCTCACTATATTCAGCTACATTTAAGAAATATCTTTTGACTTTGTGTGTGCCATGCTGGTCTCCAGTTTTCTTGATATGTGTTTCAGTTTTCTCTGGTTTGTCATAGTCATGCCAGACTCGGTATCTCAGTAAATCCAATTTTGGATGGGAAGTAATGCCATTTGTCTACATTTTCTCTGCATATATTTACCGGAGATATTTTGTATTTAATTTGCACATTTTTTCATTTGCGTTTGATCATATAAGATTTGATAAATGAAATGCCTCCTCTGTGTTTCTTATGAGTAATGTGAAATTTTATACATTTTATTAGGCCAATCAGTAGGGCAATTTGGGTTAGTCTGTGATTCTGAGTCCTGGAACAGTTTATAGCGATTTCATACTAGATATGACCAATTTCCAACCCAAATTCAAGAACAAATTAGAAGCAAATATGTCCATATCAGAAAGCATAGAAGATGATGAATCTATCTGCTATCCCCAATGCGTTGTTTTTTTTTTTTTTTGCTCAAGCCTTGAGAACCATAGTGTGTATTTTAATTTTAGCTTAACCTTGTGAAATTGTTTTATGGGAAATTATCAGTTTTGAAGTGGTCTATGTAACCATGTTATTACTTTGATGGCTTTAATTACTGATTCATTATTGTTGATTGTTGAGGACCTTTATATTTGCTTACGGCATTTTCTTAATTTTGGTGCTGATGAAGCCTGATGAAGTTAGTGATCAAGTCAATTCATGGGCGGAAAAGAAGACCAATGGCCTAATAAAAAAAATTCTTCCTACTGGCATGGTTAACCCTTTAACCAGGCTAGTACTTGCAAATGCACTCTACTTTAAAGGAATGTGGAATAAAAAGTTTGACGCATCAACTACTAAAGACTATGATTTTCACCTTCTGGATGGGGGTTCAGTCCATGTTCCCTCATGACCAGCAGCGAAAGACAGTTTGTTAGAGTCTTTGACGGTTTCAAAGTCCTACGACTTCCTTGTGAACAAGGCCAAGATAAACGTCGCTTCTCTATGTACATCTTTCTTCCTAATGTAAGATATGGACTACCTGCCCTGATAAGGAAGTTGGGTTCTGAATCTGGATTTTTAGATCTCCACCTCCCAAATGAGCGTGTAAAAGTGGATGATTTTCGGATCCCTAAGTTTAAGGTTTCTTATGAGTTTGAAGCTTCCAAAAATCTCAATGAATTAGAACTCTTGTTGAAAGAAGCAGATCTGACAGAAATGGGAGACTGTCCCGGGGAAGAGAAGTTGGGAATTTCAGCGATATTACATAAAGCCATCATTGACGTTAATGAAGAAGGCACTAAGGCCGCTGCAGTTTCTGCTCTTGTAGGGGACGGATGTTGTTTAATGGCTCCTAAAATACAAAGGATAGACTTTGTAGCTGACCATCCATTCTTGTTCGTTATCAGAGAAGACATTACTGGCACATATCTGTTCGTTGGGCAATTACTCAATCCCCGATGTGACTAATCAGTTGTGGCTAAATGGATTGTCTCGTTGCGGTTTTCAACTTTCTTTCCCAGTTTATCTAGTAATGAATGAAATTTTTGATTTAGTACTAAGTTAGAATTAGATGCGGTTTGCTTATAGTTTTTTGTTAAATTGTGAACTCGATGTTACCTGATCATTGATTCGTAGGTTTCCAGTGCAACATATAACCTCTCAAGTTTGATTACCAATTCACTTGATAGGAATAAATTGAGTATTCAGTTGCATAATTTGTTTATGATTTATCCAGAACAACACCCAGTTGCTCATAAAAGATTGTGTATTTTACAATTTCCATCAATTAATCATTGTTTTGTGCGGGCTTTGACTTATTTTGATTGAGAATTAGTAAGGATTGTAGTATTGTACACATTTAGTTGATATCCATATCACGTATAATCAATCCAAGGAACTACAAAACAATAAAACAGTGGTTGGGGTGAATTCATGCACCTCAACTCCAGAGTGATTTGCGATGCGTACAAGCTTGACTCGAGCTACATGTTTTGGACTTCAATCTCTAAAAGGTCTTATTATTAAGGACATGATTGAGAAAAAATTTGGCTCAATTCACTCGAGGTATTGTCTACACTTTGGACCAAGGCTCGTGTGATTTTGTGCTTCTAAAGGCTCTCAAGTGGTAAGGAGATGGTCCATGGTTATAAATCACATGATTTGTCTCTAGACAACAGATGTGGGACAATATTTTTTTAATAAATTTACGTGAAGATCATTTATGAGGAGAAAAAATCCCTTTAAATTCCATATTCATCCACACTAGCAGAGTCTTGTAAAGTTAAAGAGTTTTCCTTCATTGTTCTTCTGTATGTAAGTGTGGGGTTGTGTTTCTGATGGCAAGCTGTTGTGTCAGAAACTTCCTTAATTTACATGTACTCTTGTGTTGTTTGGTGTATTTTAAATATTATAGGAAGTAAAAATATTAATGCAATCAATTAATTATTTTATTATCATATTTAGCTTGTCTATTGTAATTTATCTAATTCAATGGGAAAACTCAAAAGTCTCAAATTGAAAAAATATGGGAGTTAACACCACTTAATAAGCAAGAACAAGTCAATAGATAAATGAGATGCACTTGGATATGGATCCACCCCACAGCCACGGGTGCAATGGAGTGAGCAAATAGGAGAGGTATGGATTTTCTTCTCTCTAAGAAAAAGATTCTCAAAGCAGAGAGCGAGATACCCGTGTCCATTCCACTATATTTCTGATCAAACATGGTATTGTTCTGCTTAGATACCCGTGCCTAGTCCGCTATGTTTATGATAAAAAATGGTACTTTTCGGAAATGCTCAAGGTTATTTGTGGCTCTATTGCCGAACTTGGATTATCTCCTACCAGAGGACTACAATTCATTGAGAAATACCTATCTGATCCTGCTATCAGACACTGAATTGCAAGAGATGTTATGTTACTTTATTTTGTCCTTGACTGTTACTGATCCTTCCACAATCTCTCTTGGCTTTTCCTATTGTTAGTTGCTACTGCATCCAACTGTTACTAATCGTAAGAATATATACCTGAAGGTGGGGATTTACATTCTAAAGTCAATTTTTACATGTGGAGCCCATTAATTCTTTAAATATGGTGTGTCCAAATGAAATAACTGAGATCTCAACGGCGATATCTTTATTAGAGAGATTTGGTTTGAAAAGAATCACAGGAGCGAGACTAAGAAGAAGAGAGTACAAGTATGGTAGGTTTTTAGAGAGCATTAATTACATAAAACCAATTTAAGGTGATGACATATATTCGGCCTTTAATGGGATTCCTCAAAATGCAGAAATTTAGTAGTACAATGTCATTTTAGGAATAATAATTTTATTTTATGAGACTTTTACTGTTTTTGTTTCTCAAATTAATTAATGGTTACATTTTTATTTTTATTTTTATTTTTTAAACTTCACTCTCTGTGTATTTACCATTAATAGGAGTCAATTAGGGGATACTGTATTTAAAATTTAAATTCTAAAATTCTAAAATTATTTTGGGTACCAAAAAAAATCTGTGTTATAAATGAGAATTGGTTTGATGCTTTTAATTTTAAATGCATAATTATTAAGAGAGATAATAAGTGATAAAGAGAATGAATTAACACAATTGATTCCATTCCATTTAAACTCGAATGTTAAGATCAAAATGTTGTTTAGACTAATCCAATAACTCTTAGTTTTTGAAAAAATTTTAATCTCTTAATTATATTTGACTTGAACGGCAAGCAAGCCTAGATACCTTTAAATTAACTTTTCAACAATTCGGCCAAACCCAAGTACAGGGTTTCCATTTTCCAAATATGAAGAAAACTCCTCAAGCTTCGTATTCTAGGGTTTTCTGCGATACAATGAAGAGTCACACCGCTAGAAGTATGGAGATCTCGGAGCGTTTGTTGTCCAATGAGGAAGAACACAACGTAGTGTTCTCGCCGCTCTCAATACAGATGTTGTTGAGCCTTATCGCCGCTGGCTCCAAAGGCAGCACACAGGACCAGTTTCTCGGGTTCCTCAATTCCAAATCCAAGGACGATCTTTGCTCCTTCTCCTCTGATCTCACGTCATCTATTCTCTTCGACGGCACCTCTATTGGCGGCCCCTGCTTGTGCTTCTCCAATGGCGTTTGGATTGACAAGTCGGTCACTCTCAAGCCTTCCGTCAAACATGTTGTTGACAACTTTTACAAGGCAGCTTTGGAACTGGTTGATTTTCGTACAGAGGTAAAATTGTTCTTCGCTTTTACCATCTTATATTAGGGATTAGGGGCATCATGCCCTGAATGGTTATTGCATCGGTTTATCAATACTTTTCTTGATATGTCTTTCAGTTTTTGACACTCTATTTAATTTGCATGCGTCCCAAAAAATTCAATTTTCCCATTAATGGCATTTGTCTACAATTTTTTCTCTACATATATTTACAGTAGATATTTTAATTTGTTACTTAATTTGCTACTTAAACTGCATATTTTTTTTCACTTTGCGCTTGATCGTGATTTGTTAAATGAAATGCCTCCATTGTGATTCGCATGTGTAATGTGAAATTTTCTACATTTTATTAGGCCAATCAGTACTGCCATTTGGACATTCTGAGTCCTGGAACAGTGCATATTGATTTCATACTAGATATAACCAATTTTCAACCCAAATTCACGAACAAATTAGAAGCAAATATGTCCATAACAGAAGGCATAGAAGATAATGAATCTATCTGCTGTCCCTAATGCCTGGTTTCTTTTTCTTGCTCAAGCCTTGAGAACCATAGTTTGTATTTTTTAGCTTAACCCTCGTGAAATTGACATGAAAATTCTCAATTTTGAAGTGATCTATGTTATTTCTTGATGGCTTTAGTTATTGGTTCATTATTGTTGATTGTTGATTGTTGAGGACTATTATATTTGTTTACGGTTTTTTCTTAATTTTGATGCCGATGAAGCCTGATGAAGTTAGATATCAAATTAATTTGTGGGCGGAAAAGGAGACCAAAGGCTTAATCAAAGATATTCTACCTGTTGGCTCAGTTGACTTGCTAACTAGACTAGTACTTGCAAATGCACTCTACTTCAAAGGGGTTTGGAATAAAAAGTTTGATGCATCAAGTACTAAAGACCGTGAATTTCACCTTCTGAATGGGAGTTCAGTTTATGTTCCTTTCATGACCAATAGCAAAAACCAGTTTGTTAAAGTCTTTGATGGTTTCAAAGTCCTACGACTTCCTTATCGACAAGGCCAAGACAAACGCCGCTTCTCTTTGTACATATTTCTTCCTGATGCAAGAGATGGACTACCTGCCTTGGTAAGGAAGCTGGGTTCTGAATATGGATTCTTAGATCTCCACCTCCCAGATGAACTTGTAGAAGTAGGTGACTTTTGGATCCCTAAATTTAAGGTTTCTTTTCAGTTTGAAGCTTCCAAACTTTTAAAGGAATTAGGACTTGTGTTGGAAGGTGCAGACCTGACAGAAATGGCAAACTGTACCGGTGAAGAGAAATTAAAAATTTCAGCCATATATCATAAAGGCTTCATTGAGGTTAATGAAGAAGGCACTAAGGCTGCTGCTGTTTCTTCTTCTGGAGATATGGGATGTTGTTTAATGACTATTGAAATACAACGTATAGACTTTGTAGCTGACCATCCATTCTTGTTCGTTATCAGAGAAGACATTACTGGCGCATATCTCTTCGTTGGGCAATTACTCAATCCCCCAAGTGACTAATCAATTGTGGGTGAATGGATTGTCTATTGAGGTGTTCAAATTTATTTCCCAATTTATCTAGTAGTGAAGTAAAATTTTGATTCAGTATTTGATTAGAATTAGATTTGGTTTTTCTTAAATTTTGGACTCGATGTTATTTATAATTGATTTGTATGTTTTCAGGTTATCGTACAATCTTTTTGATTTTGAGTTTGATTCCAGATCACTCATTAGGAATAAATTAAATATTCAGTTGCATAATTTGTTCTTGATTTACCTAGAAGAGCACCCTGGTGCTCATAAAAGATTGTGAATTCTGCAATTTTCGACAATTAATCATTGTTTTTTTTATTAACGGCAATTAATCATTGTTTTGTGTGACTTTTGATTGAAATCAAAATCAGAACTCCAATTCAACACCGAATTAGTAAGGATGGTATACCGAATTAGTAAGGATGGCATTATTGTGCATATTTACTTGATATCCAGATCACGTGTAATCAATCCAAGGAACCACGTAACAGTGGTCCCAAGTCAATAGTGATTTGCGATGGATTTAGAGATTTCGCAATTAGACTTGCACAAGCGAAATTAACACCAACTGATTGTATGATACGCCGTCGTTTTGCATACTGCATATTGACTATTTGACTTTTTTTTTGAAGATAAAATGAAACAAATAGGAAGAATCAACAAAGCGGGCTAGGCCCAACTATATCAATCAATTGGTACTCAAACCCCATTTGAGGTAAATAAAATGAAAAACTTTAGTCACACCCCACTTTTTACTAAAAACACCCCGTCAACTGAGTTTTACAAGGGATGGTCAACTCAAATTGGAGTGTCTTTAGTAAAAGATGGTGTGTGACTAAAGTTTTCCAAATAAAATAGCCAACATAGGCGGGTTAAGGCCCAAGTCCATGAGGATACAAATGGAATTAAAAGACTGATGTGGCAAATAGAGTCTTTTCATCGACAACTAGGGTTTCCACGGTCGCATTCTCTCTCTGTATATAATCTTCAAACGACCGAATTTCCGTCGTTCTCAGTTCTCGCGTCATATTGAAATCGGGGTTAGGGTTTTCAGCAGCGAACAAAAGAGAGATAATGGGAGTGTACACTTTCGTGTGCCGAAGCTCAGGGGACGAGTGGACGGGGAAGCAGCTCTCCGGGGACCTTGAGGCCTCTGCTTCCTCCACCTACGATCTCCAGAGGAAGCTTGTCCAGACTGCCCTTTCCGTGGACTCCTCCGGCGGCGTCAGCACTTCTTTCTCAATCATCACTCCTTCGTCTGGCGTCTTCCAGGTCTATTATCTCTTCTCGATTCTTTTTTTTCTCCACTTATTACTAGATTTTTCATTGAATACAATATAATCTATAAATTTTCTCAATATTTTTTTTCCATGTAACGATTTGAACTTGGATTGCTCTCTTTGCCTGATCATATCCAATTCGCGGATTTATTTGATGTATTCGCTGTATCGGTAAATAATGACGGATCTGTGTTTTTGTTTTGCTTTCTTTCATGCTGCAATTGCGAGTTCCGATTTACGTTTACCTGTTTGAAGCAAAGGTTGCATTGTGGATAAGATATTGTTTTATATACTATCAGATCTCTTTAACTAAAATTTTGCTATTGTATTTAGTTACGTTTTTGAATGACATTTGACAGCAATTGATTGGAAAAGTATTTCCTGATGAAGCCTTCGCTTTTGGACCATAAACATCAATAATTGACCAGCGAAAGAAAATTGGTGTTAGCGATTGTATTTCAGTATCTCTGTGGAATATCTTTTGTAACTCTCAATGCTGCTAGAAAGCATCTGCGGCTCTTTATCTTTGCTTACCACTTATGAAAAGCATAGGTCTTCAGTTATTTTTGTATGCAATCTGAAGTTTCACTATGTTTCTCAACAGGTGGTTGTCGGTGGTTCTGCTGTTGGTGGTGCAGCAGCTGCAGCAGCAGCTCCAGGAGGTGGCTCAGCTCCTGCTGCTGAAGAGAAGAAGGAAGAGGAGAAGAAGCCTGAGAAGGAGGAGAGCGAGGACGAAGATATGGGATTCTCTCTGTTTGATTAGAGCCCATCTATGTTGCTATGAGTTTGCTATTATTGTCTTGAACTGTTACCTATTTTGTTTTGAGAGGCTACTATTGCTTGAGATTATTACCAGATCTGTCAAATTGAATTGGATCGCTTGAAATGTTTTTGAATCAGAAATTTTCTAACAGTTTGGTTTAATGGTTTTAGGCGATTATATGGACACTATTTTTGCCAGACTCTGTGGACAATGTTCTCCTGCTGAATGGGAATTCTGTTGGTTGTGTTTGGCCTATTTATGCCTATCTACTGTTTTTTTCAATACGGGGAAGAAGAATTCTTCCTAGTTTTATGATCTCCTTAAGGATTTCTGTCAAAAGAAAGCCCTAATATAATGGATTTGATAGGTTTTTTATACTGGAATTTGTTGACAAGAAGATTAGTTTCTTAAAGGAGTTAGTTATAACCACTAAAGTACATACATATTCAAGAGTAAGAAGAGGTAACATTTGCTTGCCAACCCAGAAAGATTTTCTTTTACTTTATCAAGCAACATGACCCAAATTGAGAAGAGACATCCAAAGGTCACATTATGGAACAAGTTTGGCATCTTTTATCCGCAAGAGATGAGAATAGCATCAAAACGATACTTGATCAAGCAACATGACCCAAATTGAATTGAGAAGAGAGACATCCAAAGGTCACATTATGGAACAATTTTGCTATCTTTTCTCTGTGAGATGAGAATAGCATCAAAACGAGAGAGGGAAGGAACTATCAGATAATAAAATAAGGGGCAGTGGCTTTATATATACGTAATTAAAGGGACATCTGAACACATCCAGTTTTGCACATTCAAAATCATCGGACATAGTGCAGATGAAATTCTTGTTGCAGTTGCCGTGGTGTTCATGTTTCTGCTTCATCAAGTCCAAAAAGAGCGAACATAAAGTGAAGGATGCAAAGAGTGAATGAGAAACAACCATGTTTGCCAGGAACAGACCAAAAAGAATAGAGGAGCTTCAATAATCTGTTCATCATTCTTCCTAGATTTTCTTCTCATTTCTTCAGGTATGTTTGGATCACAGTGTATTAATGCTCTTGTATAAACTGCCATAATGTAGGCGCTCTTACAGGTCTTCCCTTTTAGTGATGATCCCTTCTGCTAGCAACTGAATATGGATACAGATGATTTAGAAGCTCCTCTCTTCCCAGTTAACTTTGGTGGTCATTAGGTAATAAGTCCATCTCCTTCAGTTGATGCTCAACTGAAACCAGACCAGTCTGTGCGAGAAACCTGCAGGGGAAATATGAATTCATTCTTGTTGTTCCTCTGAAATAAAACAGAAATTAAATGCATCTCAAGACTTGCTTCCACCAAGCAACCTCCTTTCCAACAAGAACATAGGACAAATCTGGCATTTGAGAGAAAGTATATTTCTTAATTACATCCAGCACCATAACTAGCCCTTCAATTAGACTGAACTGAGGTACTAAAATCATATGAAATGGATAGCCATAACGTAGCCAATAATCAGGGAGAAGATGAGCACTATCGGAAGCGAAAATTGTAAAGCACAAACACTAAGAATTCAATTCTTCTATTCTGTCAGCCTTTTTTCCTTTTTTCCCTTCCAAGCTTGCATGCCATTTTTTTACTGTTAAAAAGGAAATAACAGGGGAAGAGAGAAGATCTTGAAGCTACAAGCTGATAAGAAGATTCCACGGGCAACCTTCCAGCATGCCATATGATATCAGAGTTAAAGAAATTCTTTGATGCTATTGTTGTTCGAGGACTAAACCAGCCGAGCAATCAAGTGCAACTATTAAATTTTTTTACAGATAAAAAGGGTAACCTTCCTCTATAAGTACCTCCTAATGTTTTAAGCTGGAAGCTGCTAATTCTTTTTCTTTCTAACACCTCCAAACAAATTTCCTACGCCGATACATATTAAACAAGTTTTGGAACTTATGGATCTGAAACGGCAATAAACATTCATAAACACCACGTGAAAAGAAGCAAGTTACGTAGACAGGTCATGTTTCTTGACAACTTACAAATGGTATGCAACTAACAATGTCATCAACTCTAATGACAAATCGTCATGCTGATGAAACATTTTATGACCTCTTTGATCATCTAATGAAGATTATTGGTAACTAAAAGAAATACATGTTAAACAATTAATTCTTTCACTAGTAGTTTGATATAGACATAGTGCAACTCAATCTCCATTCATAAACATCTGAGCAATATCCTCCACCAGCAAAATGTGTTTCTAGACAACCCATTCAGCAGCTTCTCATGCTATTCAGAGGAAATGTGCGAAACCACAGCAAAAGAATGTCTACATGACTAATTTCTGGAACCTATAAACCTACCTACACAAAAGCTCGCCGAAACGGGATATCATTTCCCAACCGCAGTATTGCGGGAGAATTTCTCATTGAAAAAACAGAGACTAAGAAGAACTATAACAAGACAAAAATTTGGGACAAATGCTAAGCTCTACAAATAGAATAATTAGCACAGCAAAGAGATGCATAAAAGAATAGTTTAACATATAACTTTAGACCCTTTAACACCAATAGGGACATGAAGCAATACAAGTATGCTTGGCTCAAGTGAAAGGAAGGAAGCAATTCGAAGAGATAGGTGAGGAATATTGGCGACCTAATCAACATTTTTTGAAAGAAATTGAACAAATTAGCAACTGATTTGTCAATTTTCCGTTTCATGTTCTAACTACATGATTTAGTGCAATGTAGAGTTGCATAAGCATCCATCAGTTCACCACACATAGCCAGGCGAAAAAAAGGGGGGGAAACCCAACATACGGGATAAAACACATCAACAATCAAGAATCAAAGCAAGAGAATTTCACCGGAAGCAAAATATTACCCTTAGAACCCTTATTACACACGATTCAACAGATGTTGGAATTATGAAGAACGGAAAAATTACCAATTTAGAAGCGCAAAGAGGGAGGCAGCGATTACAACAAGAAAGGTAACATGAAGCATCAATGACGAGTCGCTGGCAGAGAACGCCAAACCCAGCATAACAGCAAGACACATACCCAGCATCAGAAACGTCGATCTTAGCGTGTTCCATGTGGGACCCTGAAATCCAAAGATCAAACGATCAGGAATCCAATGCACACACAACATATACAGAGTAGATATGTATGGAAAAAGCAAGAAAAAAAAAGTGACGGAACAGAGGGTAGCACTGACGTTAACACCAGGAGCTAGCGCTCCAAGTAAGACTGCCTCTGATGATGATATTTCTGATTTAACAGCCTGTTTTTGTTCCATTTTACGTGTTATTCAGATCTGAGAGTCATAGCTTGTCAAGCGACGGCAATTTTGAAGCAGACGGAGAGGAAGGACTAAGGAGAAGGAGATGCAAATTGGGCCGAAAAAGGCCTCCATTGAACGGGTACCCCAATTTGGAGTTTGGACTTCGATCAATGAAATTGGGCTTAGTAGGCTTCTCTAGTCAGCTAGTTCAACTGTCTTGGACCAATTATTGGCCTTAATAATTCCACTGTGTGTGTCTGTCTGACACTACCTGTAAAACAATAACTCTACGGATCCCAATAAAATCAGTCCCAGTTTATCCCAGTGCATAGCTGGCATGCTGACTTGGAAAGAAATGGGTCCACTTCAACTTTATCTCTCAATCATAGTTCCCTCCCCTCTCTTAACCGAGGTTAACCTAATCAATTCCTTTGCAACTCCACGTCGATCTCAACCTCCACACGGATCCAGACCTAGCGCCTCATCTATCTTCTCAACTCAAACCTAACACAAATAACCTAAATCGGCATTATCATTTCCACAAAATTAACCAACTCAAATCAAGCAATCCATTAAACTACCCTAAATCTCCCTATACAGATTTGAGACCATGAAAAAAGAGAAACCACAGTAGATAACAATTGTCGAACAGTTCCACCCCACACCCAAAACCATCTTCTTATCTTCTTCATTCGATTCAACAATCTTCTTCGCTTTTTCACTTGGTTTACCAAATCGGAGGTGGATCAACAAGGCCCATACACTGACAGTTGTAGACTCGACCTTGATCGACTTGAAGTTTGAGATTGGTGTGGAGTTTGAGATCGACGTGGAGGTTGAGCAGAGAGGATTGTTTCAGTTCGGCATTAATGTCAAGAATGAGAGATGAGACGCACAGTCTGGGTTGGAACTTGGAATAGAGGAATTGATTAAGTTAACCTAGGTTAAGAGAGGGGAGGGAACTATGGTTGAGAGATAGGGTTGAAGTGGACCCATTTTTTTCCAAGTCAACATGCCAGCTATGCACTGGGATAACTGGGACTGATTTTATTGGGATCCATAGACTTATTGTTGCCTGTAAAATGCCCATTTTCACACTTCTAACAAGAACAGCAGACCAGATTCTCTTCTTTGCTTTCTTAAATAGAACATTTATATTCAGAATCAGTGAATCACAGATTCATAGATTTCATATGATACATGTAAACTTCAAGAAGATATCTAAGGCCTAGGGATTTTTCATATGCAGAGGCTGAAATCCCAAGAAAAAAAGAAAAGAGGCAACTACTACAATAATCAGATCAACGCTATTCTGCAAAAACTTCAGTTTCCCATATGTGCCGGACCTCTGAGGGTTGGAGCCCGCTGAAGTAGCCATTCTGGCTCTTTCAGATAATGTTGAAGCGGCTTTGGTTCATCTCTGAAGTCTTGTCATATCACCACACCCATAAGGACTTGGTCTTTCATAACCATTAAACTGCCTGCCTCTTTGTTCCTCTCCTCCATAAACAAGAGGGAAACTTGGATAAAATGGCGGAGGCCTATCCACATGCATCAATGGATTAGAACCCAGCGGTGCTCGCCATTGCTCAGAAAGACCAAACCTGGAAGCATCCTGAGTATGGAAGTTTTCCGGGTTCCTTGGAACGTAAGAATGAACTGGCCGGTCACTGTTGACTCGCTCAAGATTGTGACTTTCTCTGTATTGCCGAAGCCATTCAGAAGAAGTCATTAAACGAGATGGTGAGTAACCATGCATGAAGCCTGAGGCGCTGGGACCGTAGTCAAGTGGTCTATAAGTAGGTGTCCAACTTGGAAAACCTTTGACCTCTGATGCATCAGTATAAGTATCTGTTTTGTCCATATTACTGGGCCTCTTCTGGTCGGAAAAGCTAGATTGAAGATCACTAAACCAAACAGCATCATCAGGTAATAAGGGGGCAGAAGGCACTGGAGCTGAATAAGAAGAAGAGTCGTATGTGGTTGCAGATTCATGTCCACAACTGATGACAGAATCCTCATTTTCACTAACAGAAATATCATTTAAGGATTCCTCGATAGGTGCCAAACCATGTCCGTTTAAAACATTTTCCTTTTTCTCCATATCATTGCTCAAACTTCCTCTGTTGAGAACCCAGGAGCTGAGTGACGGAGGCCCAGCACCAATGGGCATATCTAAAAAGGGGTGAGCTGCTGTATCCTTTATGGAGGACTCTGTCTTCTTGAATGACTCGTCAGAGCTGAAATTACTCATGTCTGAATGAAATGTGAAAGGATATCCCTCGGCCTGGTTTTCTGCTATTAATAGTGATGTGGCACGGCGCAGACATTCATCAGCAGGAACTGTTTGATCACCTGTCTTTCTAGATTGCCTTTGATCATTACCAGCAAAAACATGAAGTGGAGCTGAACCATATCTGGTGAGAGGCTTTAATAGAATAACTTCTTCCTCTTCTGTGGGAACAGATTTGCTGTTCACAAATGTTTTACTTGAGCTTTCCAACGAGACAATCTGTTCATCACATTCCTCTGTGACCCAGTCGACATGCTGATGAGGCTCTTTTACTTCGAGATCATTACTGTTGAGTTCCACCTTCTCTGATTCCTTCCTCTGTAGAAAATCTGCACAGCCAAACTTGATTCCCACTTCATCATACAAGACCCACTTACGAGTATTACTTAATCCTACAGCGATCTTTTCTGCAGTAATAATAATGCGGTGCACCCGGCATTCAGCTCTGCTTTCAAAACCCTCCATAACTCCCCATTGAGTTGAAAAGTCTAGTGACACATGAGCAGCAGCTATTGGTGCAAATCCTCTTAACTCATAGTCTTCCCAAAGTGCAGTACTATTTGAAGAATTGACTTCACTTGCTTTGCCATCAAGCTTCTTCAGAAGTTCCAACAAAGCACCAAAAAAGTAAGACGTAGCGCTCATACTCTTAACATCGGTCCCATATTGCTCTGCTTGATCAAGGACAGTCACCAACCATTCGATGAATAAAAGCACAGCTGCTAAAAGTGGACAAGAGACCAACGTTTTTGCCTTCAAACATCTATCAATAAAACGTCCCATGAAAACGAATGTCGCCGCCATTGCCAATTGGACCAACTCAAGCTGCTGCATTTCATTTCTGTCCTTTGAGGCATTCACTTTTGGGTTCTTAAATAGATTATCAATGACAAAGATAAATATGGAAACAACTTGAAGAGCTCGGAAAGGGCCTGCTCTAGCTGAACCCATACATTGATAGGATTCCAAAGCAGCTCTCAATTTTGTATCATCCAGTGCCATCAAAGCATCTAACATTTCCACAGTGGCTGCAAAAGCCTTCGGGAAGTCCTCCAATCTGCCTCACATGATCACATCAGTAGTGGCAGAAAAGAAAATATCTTCAATAGAAACTGAATAAAGAAATTGGACAACCCAACCATCTGAAATTTTAATAACTTAATGGCAGAACCAAAAATAAACAAGAGGTTTTATGAGGCTTAAAATCTCCAGAATGATACCTTGACGAGACCCAGTAAACTATTTGCATACTCAATAAAACAATTGCACAAGATAAAATTAATGCCTCCATTTACTTGAAGAATTCTATTGAATTCAGTCGAGGAACATGTTTCAAAAAAGAAAAGAGAGAGAGAGATAAACCAAGACATCTAGAACACATACTGGCTTCCATGCATTAATGCATACAAGTAAACAATGACAGTGATGTGGCAATGCCTCTATCACTCAAGTTATAACCAATCTTCTTACAGCTCGAACTTTATGAACTTTGGGAAATGATTTTGGCAATTTTCACAACTCACCAATCCAAATGGAGATATATTCATGTAGCTGAGAGTTTTCCTCTGTCACATACCAGATGTGTGTACTGTTTTGAAATGATTAACTCCAACTACAGCACCAAACATAGTATATAAATTATTTATTAATCAACTTAAAAAATTACCTACATAATATATAAGACACTACAAATGAGTAACAGGACTAAGGTTGGTGAGTGATAAAAATAACTATAATATGAAAACGATGTTTAAAAGCTAAAGGTATAACAAACCAAAAACATTGAGCAGAAACACAATATATATGAGATAAGATATCAAAGTACCTGGACTCTACAAAAAAGAAACTTGTTGATATTATGATAAGAGGCCACAAATTTGTCTCTTCCAAGCCATCACACGCAGCCTTCACCACATTGCTTTTTGAGTTATCATCACATGAATGTGATTTTGCCTGGACGATGCTTCTTTCATATGGTTTTAGGAAATCAAAGCGGCCATCGCTATAAAGAGAAATCAAATGAGATGACCTGTTCTGCAAGATCATAAGAAGCAACTGAGAACTGCTCACATATGAACCAACCAGACACATCTAAGTTAAAGGTAAGAGTTACATGTACAGCGAGGGAAGGGCAGTATAATTTCTTACCCTTTCAAATAGCAAAATGAGGTTATTCCATGCATCAGGAAAAGGTTCTTTTACAGCTAAACTTCGTATACAATGGTACAAAGCAAGAAATTCATCGCCAACATACGTTGCCAATACTGCCAACTGAAAGTGAACACGCTTAAATAAATAAGAATCAACACGGTAATGTTAAACTCAAACATTTATCGTAAAGCGTTATCTTCACAAGAAGAAGTATAAGTAAAAATTCATTGATAAATGAACTGATGCTAAAGAATTAACGTAAAATACCTGATTCTGAGGGTTTCCACTATCAGGCCAAAGCATCGTTGCTTCCAAGTAGTGGCTGGCTGCAATCGACCAGTTGTGCTTTTCTTTGCCAGGTTTTCCATATTGTTCTCTGTATCTGGCAATATCTCCAAGACAAACTAGAAAGCGATGGCATAAAAATTGACATATCCGTACTTTCTTCTGTTCAAGGGAAGTGAACATACAACCCCCTCCAGAGATAGACAATTCTTCTGGTAGCCCGTAGCTTGTCCTGAGTTTGATGATCAAACTGCTATAAAATTCAGCTGCTTCTGAAAGAAATGAATTAAATCCATCGACATGATTTTCAGTGCTTCTCTTCACAGCAGCAACATTTTGTGGTGCCAGTAATGTTGTAGTCTCTGAGTCGATGGAACTTTTCTTCATTATTTTACGAAATTCATCAATATGCTTATAGTGAAGCTTCCATAGAGAATATTCAATATCCTGAAGTTCTCCTTCTTGGACATTTAGGAGAATTTTCTCATAACTAGAACAGATCTTTCTATATAACTCTTGAACCTCGGATTGCAACAAACCTTTTTTTTGGATCAGTACCCACAACTGTTTTTCTGCATTAGAAACCTAAAAATACAGTTTTGACAATCAACTATGAGACCGAACCAAAAAAAACTATGTTGTTGAAAAATAGCATCCAACTGCAGCTACAGAAACTTACCTCAAGAAGGAAATTGTGTTTGTCCTTCTGATCTTTGATGCCCACGGGGGAATTAGTACTCATGACTACAGTTGAAAGACTTCTTTTAGGTTACTCTATATTACCAACATGAAAGAGAATGTGAACATAGCAGCAAATACCTGTTATTTGAAGATCTCAAATCATTGGAGAGGAACAAAACAAATAAGCTAACAAAAAGCAAGATTCATAGCTTCTCCCTATATGTCGCATTTGTCCAAAATCCCAGCTAATGTCAAAGTCCTAGGAGCATGGTGTCATTACAATACAAAAGTCATAGTGGCAGACAAATGGACTTGTTTCAAGTATATCAGCACAAGAATTCAAACCATTCCACTTGTTTGAAGTCCAATACACAAACCCTTGCGAGTTAGAAAATGGATGGCTATTCCAAGCAATGCTTACTTCACCAAATACCAAGTAAAACAAACAGGAATAACTTCTTCCCTAAAACATATCCCAAGGCCTTCCTATATGAAGTGCATATCGGAAGTGTAACAGAAAAGGCCCGAGTTAAACTTCAATTTGAATGTTTGTTGGTACATTCAAAAATCAAGCATAAGATGAAGTCTATAGAACCGGTAGTCTCATCTACAAACTGTTAAATCTCCCACTTAGGAATTAGACTACTACAAATTCACCCATCTTGAGAATCTGAAAAGTATTTCACAGGCGTAGAGATGATGATTTCCCAATCTAATAGACACCCATAAGACTTTGAAGTTTAGGCGTTCAATTCAAAGGGCATTACTCTCAATAATTTAAGGTCGCGAACAGATAAAAACAACTCCACAAGAGTGTCACAGGTGATTATAAAAAATTACAGAAAAACGAAGGAAAACAACATACAGTGAGAACCAGGGATTTCACAACCATGCATACCACATTTCCCAAATTAGAAATGGAAGAAAAAGGAAACAGCCATAGCAGCAACACTGAAGTAACCCGCATCAAATTAAGCAATAAAAATGACAAAAAAAAATGTGCCTTTTCAGTAACATTCCTATCAAGAAAAATTGAGCACAAATAGAGGCAAAAGTTGAAGTTAAAAGAGAACATACGAGGTCAGCAACAAAGCGCAATCAATAATTCGGGACGAACTGTTGAAGCAGAAACCAAGTCCAAAGCACCGAAGCAGAGGCAACACGCAGAGAGAAGGAGCGAAACGCGGGGATTGGAAGCAGCAAGAAGAATTAGGCCACCTGTCCTGTTCACCAGTTGTGAAACGGACAAAGTAAAGGATGGCTGATGAGTGATGATGAGACTTTCATCTAACCAAACGTTTCTTTAATGACCGAATACCTCTGTTTCTATTTTTTCTACAGTTTCTGTATTTTCACGATGGAAAAGACGAATAAAGATTAGAATGACAAAAAATAATTCCTCATCATCACCAGCTTATCTTGACTAAATTGGCAGAGGATCCCTTGCAATTCAAGCTAAACCCATCAAATATTTTTTCCCCCCTAAGATTCTGCTAAACTTTCCTAGGATTACCCAATTCACGTTGCCGCACAATGTTTAACCAAAATACTTCCTTTGGCGCAAGAGACAAAAAAAGTTACCAAATTTAAGCTTATCATTGTGCAGATATATCATGGGACCACCAAATTTGGTCATGGGATGGGAGAGATGCACTATGAAGTATGAAGGACACAGCCGCACATATGAAGTCACTGGTGTGGTGTCTGGTGGGTTGTGAGCGGTCTTGTATCGGTCAAATGTCTGCATACTCAATTATGTGCTTTACTAACAAATCCCCCATCAAATGAACCCAACAAAAACCTTCAACTTTCATTCCAAATGTTGAATAGTGCTTGTCAGCTTGTTAATGGATAATTGCAGAGAAGCTTCTGCCGTGGTGAATGAATTTCGTGCACGGATGAAGCACATGGAAGTTGTCTCCTCTCATGGGGTCCCTCTTCTTGAGTCTGACTACACAAATATCCCAACCATTTGAAATGGACACACTGAGTCTGAGTTGCCATGACAATCAATGAGGATATTGATGAATTAGTTAGATATTACATCAAGTCTAAAGAAATTATCATGGAATAAGTGGGTCTTCGTCCACGCAGGGTGGTTGTTAGGTTGCTTGCTAGCTTGGACACTTTCAAGTCAGAATATTAATCTCTCTCAATTATCTGCAAACCAAATTAAAAATTGGAATGTTCATGCCTTGCTAACTTTAATGTTCAACTGTGTTTCCTTCGGTTGATTAGAACTAGCAACTAAAGGGTCCACCATCATATCATAATACTTAATTGAAAACCATATGCTGCTGTTATTTCTTCCTCCATTATAATCTTTTGTGTATAAAAAATTTTACCAGTCAAATTGTTGCTGCAGTAGGTTATGAAGGTGGACCCTTGGTTAGAACAGCAAATCTATCACTGAATAGCTAGCTATATTTATTGTTGACCTTTTGCAGTTTTCTTATATGATCCAGAATGATATACTAAAATATCAATTTTTAAAATATTATCCAGAAAGAAAGAAAGAAATGGCTTCCAGTCGAATAGGCCCAGCAGAACCCAAATTATTAACTCAGCCCAATAGATCAATAGACTGGGCCTGTTGGCCAGCCTAATGTGCAGCCCTGGTCCTTCTGTTGCAGTAGGCAAGTCAATACTCTCCACATGAGATGTCCAATTTTATGTAGTGTCATGAAATTCTCTACACCATCAGTTGAAACCTCCAAATGTGCAGAATTTAGGAAATTTAACTAATCTGAATGTTCCATCAAAGACAAGCAGAGTTTCATTTTCTTTCCATGAATAGTCATTACCATAACAAATTAGCTTTTGATTTTACAGGCACAAACACAGTTGTCATCACTCCCTTGAAACTCTGTTACCCTCCTCTTATTACCCTTCTATTTATCAGGAAGGGCAAGGAGGGCTACCCAGTAGTGTTTTCACTCAAAGAAAAATGGGTTGTAATAAGTTCTGGCCAGTTTTCCTGCCTTTGGCCTTGGCTGCAATGGCAAACTTGAGTTTAAGAAATGCAGCAACCTCATCAAACGCTGATCTCTTGACCCCTTCTCATGTGGGTACTGGTCGCTTAATTGAGGACGACACAGAGATGTTGATGGACTCTGAGATCAATCGTCGTGCGCTTGGAGAAAGGAGAGGGAGATACATCAGCTATGGTGCAATGAGGGCCAATAATGTCATATACTCGTATGTAACCACCCCGGACATTCCTATTACCACAAATGCAACAGGAGGACGAGGGCTAACCCTTACCGCCGTCGTTGCAGTGCCATCACCCGTTGCAAGAGGTACACTCGTTAATGAAAAAAAAAAAATTAGTTCGTAGGACACTCAGAGAGATCAATGAGAGAGGAAATAAAAGGCTTAAATTAGGGATATTTGGTAATAGTGTCAAAAGGGTATCTTTCTCTTTGATTCTGTAATCGCACTGGTGTCCCTACATGTTCTTCTTCATTTTCATGTCTCAACATATCTATGGAGGAAGTAAAAGGCCAAAACATTATTTTATGTAAACCATGTAAAAACAGAGTACGAGGTTTTTTTTTGCAGTTTCCTTCTTAACTCAGGTTCTAATGCAATATTTTCTCGCATTTGATGGATAATACCAATGCAGAGCCTTCCAAGAACAATGATTGTCTGAAAAAAAAATTGACAGACAGAGTCTAAAATGGGAAGTAAAAACACAATTTGTAACACCAAAGTCAATTGAAATAAAAGGTCCCAATGAATGTGTACATCCAGGACAAGGGGGGCTGGAGTCCCTAGTTGAGGTCCAACTTGGCGGCCCAACTTGATACTCGGAGAGTCAGGAGAGCTCAATCTATAATTTGGTGGTTTGTACTAATCACAGTAAACAAACGAACATTCAAATTCCAAAGTTCCTGGGGTCCCCTTATCTGCAAATGTCTAGGTCCACTCTGAAGTTTCAACTGACATCGGCATCCTCCAGTAGTAGGGCCTTTGCCCTTTCACTCCAATAACCCCATCTCCGGACTATAATCTTATCAGCAAATACATGCGCTTGAAGATGATATTTCAGTTCTTCGCATATCCAAAATGTGTAAAATATGGAGGTACAGGGTGATCTCTCACAACCGTTGATGATAATCATATAAATAGCCTAACTTTATCTGTGTTGTAAGGCTTCCTGCCTTTCTTTTTGCAAGTTCTGTTAGTGGAGATAAAAAGTATGCATTTGTTCTTTTTAATAAGATGAAAGGTTTGATTCAACTGCAGCCATTTGTACATGGAAAGTTTTCCATGAACTATCAGCCTCCACCAACAGGGTCTTGAAGCTTTATATAATCATATTTTAGGTTAGTTTCCAACCACAATGGTGGGTGGTACAGCATATTCTATTCAAAGAAAAACCCCACTAAGTGTAATGAAGACTAACAATGGAAACTGTGCCTTCCGGCATGGCATGTGTAAAAGATGAAGCAAATGAAACAAGGAGACTATGAAGGAAGGAATATAGGAAGATGACTTGATCATGATAGGCAGGAAAAAACCAAGAGGTCTTCAAACAGTGCACATGAAAGTTTCAAATTTTGCAATTAATGACCCACCAACCCTTTCGATGCTAAGTGTCTACAAAACAATTTCATATTCCCATAAACAAACAAAGAAAGACTAAAGAAAACAAAACAAAGTGTGACCACCACCCCACCACCATTGTCTTAAGGCTTTTTCCTACTTTTCCCCACTTTCATCACTCTTACTCTGCTTTTTATTTTATTTTCTTTTCTTTCATCATCACAAGTCCCACAAACCCTACCACCTTCACTTTCTTATGTTTCCATTCACTACAGTCTGTGGTCACTCCTGAGTCAAAAAAGTAGACTTAAAAACATTGCTAGAACAGAAGATAGAGAAACTATCTTTGCATGATTGCTTTTACAGCAATTCAAAGTCTTTGTTTACAAGTACCCCCTGATTCAGGAAAACTCAAATGGGTCACATTGCTTTCCTTTTCCACCATTTTCTCATCCAAGTGGGTCCCCCGTAAAAAGAAATCTTCTGTGGCTACAATTGTACCAATCTGGTCACCAAGACTACCAAAATTTATTGCTTTCTTATAGACTCTAACTACATCTCTCAACACCATAAAAAAATAGTAACCAGCAATGTAAATGGCAATAGCTCACATGCACAAGCTATCTTTATATTGTAACCTATGATGGGTAGATCCCAGTCCAACTCAAAGTCTACCATTATAGTACTAGTTGTTAAACAGTGTCTAAAGTCTAAACCAACTCCAATACAAGCTAGTCATGGTAGTAGGAGCGTATTAAAATACCCAAAGAGTGCTTAAAATCCAAGCAGGTAGAATGGTCGCCTCTCTTGGCATCTTCCTCCCACTTAGCAAACTTAGCAAAACAAGAACAAAAGGAGTAAGATTCCTTGCTCATTTATCAACTCTTTCTTTGACAGCTAGCCCTAAAGCAGTTTTTGCCGTTCCACAGAAAACTTTTCCCTTTACTATCTTCCCTGTTCATCTGCACTTTTTACAGTCTTTTATTAATTTTTAAAAGTTAGGGAACTGAAATAGATCTGTCATTATTTCTGCATTTATTGATACACCAGAAAATTAGAGAAACATAAGTCATTTGACTCGACCTATGCAATCTATGGAGATCAATCAAAAACAGACTTGCAAAGTAAAATATTGGGAATTCACTCAATTTAGTAATCAGACCCATCAAACCAAACAAAGGCAAACATCACATTGATCAATAAATAAAAAGAGTTCTAATCTGACTTCAAAGTTGTTTGCATTAGATGAACTCTATAGTCAACTGAACAGCCTGACCATTTACCATTCATCTTGACCTTAACTTTCTCAGCAACCAAACACAAAAAGGAAAATGAAACACACTCCAATTCAATTTGAAGAGAAGATCAGAACCCAAATTATACAATTGAAGCGAGATTCTCTCATTCTCTTCCATCATCCAACATTACAGGCTTATCATCGCTTCCCCATCTCAACTTCTCTATAAATGCCCACAATATATTTTTTAAAATTAAAAAACTTACAAGGAAAAGAAATTAAAACATTATTCTCGATCCTTTTTTGTTTATTCAAGAAGAAGAAGCAGTAGAACCTGAAACTCTGGGTGACGTCTCCGGAAAAAGCGGCAAAAGCCGCGGCTCCGATCCTCGGGGCGTAGTCGTGGGCGACCGATGCAAGTAAAAGCCCTTCTCTTCAATGGCTTTCTCCTCTGCCTGAGCATCTAACTTCACATTATTCACGTTAGTACGGTTATAATTCACAAATCCAGATCGGTCGAACGGGTCGGGTATCAACGGCGTCACCGGGCTGAGTACCAGAGCAGGGAAATCAAGAATACTAGGAGATAGGATCTCGGGTTTTCGGGGCGAGAACCCAGAGTTACTCGGGTTAAAGAACGGGCTAAGGGGGCTGATCTTGAAATTTTTCAGGGAGTTCCTTCGCTCGTAAAGCTTGAACCCAGATTGCTGCTTCTTGGGTATAGATCTGATGGGAGGGATATTGTGGGTGTGGTTTCTGGAAGACGGTTCGGGTTGGTGATGGGTGTTTGATGCGGGTTTGGAGCTCGCATTCTTGGCGGTCTCGGATGAACCAGTGAGCATTTGGACGACATGTTTGAAGTTGGTGGTGTCGGCCTGGACGAAAGTAGTCGGATAAGGATTGGCGGATTCGGATCTGGTGATGGGTTTCGGAGGATGAGGAGGCGGTGGCTGGGTTAGGTTGTTATTGTGAGTCTGCTGGAGCCCGTGAGTGGGGCTGTTTGTGTTGCTGCTGCTGCAGCTACTGCTGGTTGAGCTGTGACTTGTTGGGGATGGAAGGAGAGATGTGTATGGGCTCTCATGGTTTCTTGGTGAGGTATTCATTGTTGGATCTGCAGTATTGAATCTTTGCACTGCGGTCTCCACACAGAGAGAAAGGGATTGTGGAGACTGGAGAGCGAAGACGAAAAACGAGACTCTGTTAGCTTTGGCTTTGGTTTGGTAAGAAATGTTTTCGTGGCGACTTCGTGGGTTGGACGCTCTAGTTGATCCTACGCGCTAGCGTTCGGTGTTGTCACGCCACGCTCTGTTTTTTTTGGCGTTTTTTTTTTGTGATACATATGTTTTTTTGATAAGCATTATATACACCTCATATTGTATTAAGTACACCTCTAATCTTAATAAATCTCAACATTATCTCCTTTGATTAATCTCAGTTAAGAACATAACATTATCTCCTTTTTGTGTTTTTTATAAAAGAACACAATCTGCACCACTCTTCTTCATCCTCTCATATGCCAGGGTTTTTTTCAAAGAAACCAAAAATCCATATGAAGGAACACTCACCAATCCAACTTAGAGTTGACATCCAAGAAGAATGTTGATTCAATAGGAGTCATAGCTGATAGTCTATTTAAATAGAGGTGGGGTTGCATACAACGAATACCTGAGAAGTGTTGATGTCGTCGATTTCGTAGGGGGAGATGGGAGGGATGTCAGTCAAGGACTCATAGCTCTGTGCGCCGGTGAGAGGTCCATTGTTGTCCGAGAGCCTCCCTAAAGTTTGCAGAGACATTGCACAAGGGTTGCTTAAGAGTGGTGGATCAAGATACCTACAGAGTAGGGGGAGCGGACAAAGAAGAATAAACAACCATTGATGAGAATGAGAGAAGAGGGAGGTGAAGAAGATGGATAGAAGGATTTGGGATGAATGTGGTAGGGATGGTGGGGTGTTTAAAGATCGGACATTTTGATAAGTTTTCATGGAATGTATATAGCGCTCATTTTTCATTTGAACAAAACTCAATTTACAAATGTTTTCTGGTTATAGATGAAAAGAAAATAGTGTACTCTTGAAAACTCCATAACATTATCATAGTTTATAAATAAATTACCTAATGTTTTAACAAATAAAGTTACCTAATGTTAATTGTGGATAAGGAAAAAATGACTTGCCTAGTTAGCATGACATATGACCTAAAGAGTAAGACTTCACTAAGAAAAACTTCACAGAGTTAACACAAGAAGTCAAGTCGAAAGTAAAGGAACACGACGAGGAATTAGCACTAATCCCAACGTCTCACGAGTCCTCACATCTCAACAAACCTCAACGTCAAGATTAAGGATCCCGAAAGTCCCAACAACCAAGAAGTTTGAGTGTTTGACAGGTATGACAATTCCAATAAACATACCACAACTCATATAAAATGAGTGATCAAACTTAGACGGTGTATGCATTCTAAATTGAAGCATTTGATACTTTGATCATTTATTATTGAGAAAGACACTGACTTGAGCGTCAAAGTAAACGTGCCACAAAGGACCGTCATCTTTTATTTTTGCAGGTCCAGAGATTCATCGTCCACGTCACTGCTTGGGTCAAGCTACTGACATGTAGGTCATGCAAAAAATTACATCGATATTAATTTTTTTTTATTTTACACCATTACATTAGGCTCTTATGTGAGAAATCCTATATATATAAAAGCATCTATGCAAAGTTTCAGCTTCATACGAGTTCATTTGGGTACGCAACACACATATGCAATAATAGGGTAAATCTGCATTTTATGAATTAAGTCTGAATCACCTGAAAACTAGCTAGATCACTTGAGAGTTCAATGGTTTGGTATGATTTGATCATCATAACATATCTACCAAGTTTCAACTTTCAAGTCGAAATTGATCATATAAGACTTAGGCCCTACTCACCGTAATTAGTTAGCAAAACTAGCTAGTGAGAATGATAGGAGAGAGAGAGAGAGAGAGAGATCTTCTTTAACACTTTCCTTACTATGCTGATTCCAAGATTCCTCATCTTTCGTATGATTTGCCTATAGTAACACAGAATACAACTTATACTCACGTTCTTAAGAATATTTTTTGATGTTCAGTCAGCTAAGCAGGGGTGAAGTCAGGACTTGAACATGATTTTTTATAACAAGGGGGTCTAAATTGAAATTTCACGGGATCTTTTATATAAATAATTATACAACTAAGGTTATTAAAAAAATTTGAGGGGGTCAGCTGCCCCCCATGCTTGGGGTAGCTTCGCCCCTGAAGCTAAGTAGATAAAACGGTAAAAAGTTTGTCAATAGAGATTGATAAACCATTTCAACACTTCAAGAGGTTTTCTCCAAGAGGTTTCCATGGAAAGAGTTTAACAATCTCGACACCTCAAAATAAACCTTTATAATCTTTTTAGTATTTGAACGTCCAAAATTAACAAAAAATGTCAAGAGCTGGTCACGGAGAATGTTGAACAATTTCAACCCCTCAAAAGAAATCGTCATACTCTTTTTAAATGTTTGTAAAAAGTAAGCCAACCACACACACTAAAGGGAGTACAAATAGTCCCTTTAAGGGGTTGAATTTTTAAAAGTGATTTGGTTAGATTTGCTCAATTATTTTTGATGGTTTTGGCTTCATTTAAACCCAAGAGACTAGGAGTTAGTTGAATCATTAATTTAGGTAGGTAATTTGAAGAACATTGGATGAATTTGGGATAGTGAGGTTATACCTAAAGGGTTTGTTTGGTGAATTTTGTAAAAAAATTTGATGAAATTGTTTGTTTAATAGATTTAATTAGGGATCCTAAATTTAGCTCAATATAAACTTTGTCACTAATTGTGGGGTTCCTACTTCCTTGTCTTTTTAAAAAGAGCAGCTTGTCCCAATCGACACGCGCACCTAAGGAAGAGAGTGGGTATTGGAGAAAGAAGAAAAGTCCAAGTGGTGACATGGCATTGGAGAAGCGTGGAATTTCAGACAAAACGGGGCGGGGACAGTGAGTCTGACATGAGAGAGACAGGAGGGAAAGAGAGACATCGTCAAAATTGGTTTCAATGTTTGCCATTGACTTCTCATGGTACACCTCATCACAATATATATATATATATATATATATTCTTAATTATTATATAAGCTTTTAGATGCTTCCTAAGCACAATCTTGCCATCCACAGATCCACTCCCTAATTTTCTTCCTACTATGACAACTTTGTCCCTGTATTGTATGCTGCAATTTCAATTTGCCCCTTGGTGGGTCCATGAAATTGAGTCAGATTAGATCATCAAGTCAACCAACTTTCGTCTTATTGGTTTCGCAATGTAGAAAAAAAATTTACAATATTCTTGTCCCCACTCAATTGCCATTGATATTAAAATTTCGACTATTTGATCATCATTTGATATCACTAAACATATATATATATATATAAGCAGTATATATTAGCATACTAGGTGCTGAAATTATACTTGTTTTTGTCCTCATTAAGTGGGTTTGTCTAAGAAACCTTTAAAATGGTGATGTGAATCCAATTCTCATCCTCAAACTCTAATTTTTAAATGGTTAGAGGGGGCCACAAGCACTAGTACACATAAATATACATATATATATCATTTTAATGGGTGTTTTTTTTAATGATGAAACGCTGCTATCAAGGAGTGAGAGTGTGGGAGACTCCGCAAATTATGAATGGGACAGTGGTAGAAGCACCCTCCACTATGGAATCATCTATCTAAGTTGGCAACAATTCTCCTGGATTTTGACATGCAAGCGTTTTGTAGAAGCCGATTCTTATCCTCGATTACACCCAAAAAAAAACCATAGCATAACAACAGACATCACCAAGAATCTTTATATTCATTCATTTAATGTCAAATTAAGAATTTGTTCTTACAATCTTTCTTCTTCTTTTTCCGTTTTGTTTATATCCTCGTAGAGACTATCATGAATTAGTGCCACTACTTTATACTTATTCGATTGGGTATTTGGGTGGTTGTTTTTCCCTTATTTGTCAAAAAAAGAAGAAGAAAAATGAGATCATTAAAGTTTTACGGTGGTCCAACACAGAGAAAGATGAGTTTGACTACTAAATCAAAGCTTGTCTCTGCATACAGAAATAAAAATTGGGCCTCAAGTTCTAATATTATGACATAAAAAGGAACATTTAGTATTGGATAATATGAATCAGTAAATATAACATTTGATCTCTCAATTATATCCCTAGTTTCATTTCGTCCTTAAATTTTTTTTGCTCTCAACTTCGTCCTTCAACTATTGAAAGGTATCTATTTCGTCTTTCAAGTGAGAGAATAGCCGGAAAATCCAACGTGACATCTATTTGACATATCGGAATAATCCTATTTGACAAACTTTGACAAACGTAAATGATATTATCTCTAAACTATTAATGTCTAACACTTTTAATACTTAAACTATACAACAACATAGTTTGGGATTTTGAAAAGTTAGGTATTTTTGGGATTTTGTAAGATGAAATGTATAAAATTTAAGCCAGGTGTAAAAATTACGTCAACTGGAATGCCACGTATGATTTTTCTGATGTTGGAATCATTTGAGGGATGATTGAGGTACCTTTGAATAGCTGAGGGACGATTTTAAGAGCAAAAAAAAAGTTTAAAGACAAAAATGAAATCAATGGTATAATTAAGAGACCAAATGTATATTTTTGTCGATCTGAATCACTGGGTCATAGCAACAGAAGGCTTAAGAACTAAGACGTAGCATTCTTAAGGCCCAACTAGCTGAAATAACTAGTCTTGAAGACAGTATGAGAAGGTCTAGAAGAGCTAATCTTAAGGCCCAAATAAGTGGGCTGGGCTACACAACAAAGGACAGTATCACTCGTTTCACTCCAGTTTTGCTAGTAAGTTGGCTGGTTAGGTTTTTTTTTTTTGGGGTCTGGCAGTGGCACATTCGAGAGAAACCCAATAAATCAGAGGCAAAAACGCTATCCTGATTAGCAAGCATTGGTGCCCAAAGGTCTATCTGGAAACCAATAAAGGGTTTAGATTTTCCGAAAGTGGGTGAAAACCTTTTCCTCTTCCGTTTCTTCTCTAAGAGTGTATTTAGATTGAGGGATTTGAGGGGAAGGGAAGAGGAGGGAGGGGAGGGGGAGAGAAGGGAAGAGAGGGGAAGGAGGATTATTTTTCATTCTCCCATGTTTGGATAGATAAAAAAAAGAAGGAAGGAAAATTTGTTTAATTTACTAATTTATCCTTATTTTTATGTTAAAATATTATGTACAAGGGTAAAATAGATATTTAACTTACAAATGACTTAATTAGTAATCCCTTCCCTCCAAATGACTCTATTTTAGAGAGAAAGAATTTTAACAAAAATTTAATGAAATCTTCCTCCCAAATCCCCTCAAATCCCTCCCCTTAATTTAACACACTCTAAGAGTGTGTTTGGATTGAGGGATTTGGGGGGAAGGGAAGAGAAGGGAAAGGGAAGGAAGAGAAGGGAAGAGAATGGAAGGGAAAAGACACTTCCCTCTCTCATGTTTGGATAGCTAAAAAAAGAAAGGAAAGAATAATTGTTTAATTTACTAGTTTATCCTTATTTTTTATGTTTAAGTGTTATGTTCAAGGGTAAAATTGGTTTTAAACTTATAAGTAAGTTAATTAGTAATCTCTTCCCTCCAAATGATTCCATTTTGGGAGGAAAAAATTTTGACAAAAATTTAATGAAATCTTCCTCCCAAATCCCCTCAAATCCCTCCCCTCAATTTTTTATAAATTATCCAAACAAGGGAATCGGAAGGAAACTCTTTTTCCCTTCCCTTTCCTTCCTTTCAAATCCCTCAATCCAAACACACTCTAAAGGTGATCTGAATAGGGTGATTGAGGGATCCCCTTGGATGTTTGACGAAAACCCTCTCATCTTTACTGAATATGACGGGAATCTAAGTGTGTGCGATGTGGTCTTCGACAATCTCTCCATATGGATCCGTTTCCACAACCTTCCCTTCAAAATGATGAATGAAGAGGTGGGATGCCAACTTGGGTCTGCTGTAGGAAAGGTAGTGAAGGTGGATCTAGACAGGCAGGGGTATGGATGGGGTGAATTTTTTAGGATCAGAGTCACCTGGATATCAAAAAAAAACATCTGAAACGATTTGTAATGGTGGCTTATTAAGAGGGTGGGTCTGCAGTCCGAATTGGAATTCAATACGAGAGATTACCAAACTTCTGTTCTCAGTGTGGTTTGCTTGGTCATGTTGAGCGTGATTGCGAGAGTGAGGGAGTAGAGCCGATTCAAATCCATATGGTGCTTGGTTGCGAGTCTCACCCGAGCATTGTCGTAGACACTAGACAGACCAAGCATATTGATACGAACTCTCATTCTCGTTTCGTTTCTTGTAATATGAAGATAAGTCCTCTAACCCCCAACCATCATTCACAGTCATCAAATGCTGATTCCATCGGAATCTGACATTAAAATCAGTCAATTAAAGTTGCGGTCAACTGTGAAAAAGAAAATAAATCTGACAACACTGCCACAAGCAACCACCACATGAATATTCCCCATCCTTAGAGGCACACAATTCTCATTCATTGACTGGTCAGAATAGCCATAAGAGGAAGATCCAATTTGAGTATCAAATGAGAAAGATAAGGGTATTTCTATTAATAAAATAAATATTTATTTTTTAAAATTTATAAACCTTATGGAACAAAAGGTATTTGAGTATCCTTACCAGAATAAAACTTTTAATTGAGAAACTTATCTCCCATTTTCCCTATAAAAATTAACTAGTATGCATAGAATGCGTGTTATAATTACCCTCGACTGTGAGCATCCAAAACTGATCCTCATCTTCTCACCAAAACCTGCAAAAACTCTTCTTCCTAAGAAGAATATTATAACAAAAACATTACGCTGACCCTTCATATGTCTTACCAGAACGGACCATTCATTTTATCAGAGTTTACTCAGCTCATTAGTCTGTTCTTTTTTTCTTTTCTTTTTTTTCCAACGAACTCACAAGGCTCACTACACACCAGATGAAAATTTAAAATCCAGATGGTGGTTCTCCGTTTTCAGTAATCAACCTCTCCCAAGCAACATACAATAAGGTAGTACCATGTTCCAAGCACGGTACAACCGTACAACATCAGCCATGTATTTCACCTAATCCAAAAGAGACGACAAGATCAAGCAAATAATAAGAAGGAGAAATATTTAGTTTTCCTTAGGCCCCATTTCTTCTGCAAAAGGATTCAGAGCTTCATTACGGTGAATAAGTTAAACAGATCTCAAATTCAAAAAAAAAAAAAAAAAACAAAGAAAGAAAGATTAACCGCTAAGAACAAGAACAACAAGCAGTTCGAGAAAAACAAAAGCCATCCGCATTGAAAAATTATCTTATGTCAAAAAATCGCTCCAGAAATACCAAGACATAAAATCCTTCTGCTTAAATTTTGCAAAAAGTAAAAGGAAAAGAGAAAGAAAAGAGAAAAACCTCCTAATTAAGCATTGAATTATAACTTATAAGTTATAAGCGCAACCTTGCCCTTCTCACATGGCAATGATCAGTACAAAGGCAGAGTCTTTCATCTCATACTGTATCCCTGTTATCACCAATAAAATGTGAAATAAAAAACATCAGAAATGTATAAAGAATATAACAAGCCGATACAAGCTCAGATTAATGAATTCGAATCGTACACAATCCAATTCAACAAATATGGAACCAGAAGAAAATCTAAGAAATGACACTTGGAATACGCACTATATCAAAATCCAATATAATAATTGCAAATGAAGCCAGATTTCTGCTCAAGGCAAGAGCTCTTGCCATGTTTAAGTATCTGGTGCTCATGGCCCAAGCATATTACTAGAAACATAAAAACATATGTAGGAGTTCACCAATAACTTTATAGCCCACAGACCCAAGCACTATGCATTTTTCTCTTTCAGAATGACTAATTCCAAACTTAGACCTAAAAAGAATAGAATAATCAAACTTGGATCCACACCCCAAGACCACATCATCCTCACTTTTCCATTAGCTGCAGAAATTTGTTTCATAGTGCCCATTGCATTCATAATATCATTCACAGTTCCATGATTGTAACAAGAATTCAGATTGCAACATACATAAACATCATATTAAGAAAAGATTGGACAGAGTTTGAATCAGACTTTCTTCCATCATCCTCATCAAAAGCTCAACAATTAGAATCAAATCAATCATTCTAAAGAAGGTGAAGTTTTGTATTCATAAATTAAAAATGTATAGAAAGAGCACCACAGTCACTGGCAGTAACTATCGAACCAAAAAAGCATAGAAACAAAAAGGCACATCATAGGCAGAGGCATCTAAGAGTTAGGTAAATTAACGACTCAATAGACAAGCTAATGACAAAATCAGATATTCGAGAGTAAAAATTAAAAGTTACCTTAAACTTGACCATCAATCTCTTTATCTTCCACATCATTAGTAGTGCCTGCGGCCTCTGTGCCCTCAGCATCCTCAGCAGGAGGCTGAGCCTGTTCATCCTCAGGTAGTGGCTCCTCCACATAATCATTCTCAAAAGCATCAGGGGGCACCTCATAAATCCTTACTTGTGGTTTGGATGGGTCCTTCACAAGCACGTACTTGCCCTCACTTAACTTCATGAACAAATCCACAATTGACTTCACAATTCCCCACATGTTACCAGTATTCAAATTAATCTGTGCAGCAAATTCCCTCGGCTTATAGCCTACAACTGCAAGTATCACATGATTGAAATGATCCCTCGGATGAACCCTCGAGACATAACCCAGTTTCATCAAATCAGCACTTGCCAATAACGCCTGCGCAGTCCATTTTGCCAATTTATTTGCATTGTTCTTCAATTCAGTGGCCAAAACCGCTCCCCTCTGTGTCTCTAGCTTCTGCCTCCAATCGACTCCAGTATACTTGGTATCAAACTCATTAAGGGCGTTCAATGTCAAAAACTGCCTCTGATTATTAACATCAGCAACACTTTGTACTTCACACCGCGAAACAAGATACATATTATCATCAAGCTTCCACCTCCTATACCTATAAGCCACGGAGGCAACTTCCTCCCCTTCATTTGCAAATGGATTCGGCTCATCAAAGGCTACCTTGTTCCCATCCCTAATCAAGACCTGCTGCGAGAAATTCTGATTAATATAGGCAGCTTCAACGCTCAGAGAATAGGCAGAATTGATATCTTCCTTGGCTTCTGGAAGCGGCTCTTGGGAAGTCTCATGCACCGAAAGCAGATCTAATTGGGACCCATCACGCTTGTCAAAAAACAATTTGTTGCCCACTCGCTGGATTACTATGTCCCAAGAATAAACCGAACGAGGAGCACACATGAGGGTCGAAAGAATGGTATCAGTGGCGAACACAGCGGCCTTATCTTCATTTGCAAGTCTGCGAATGACAGGATCGTCGGTGGTCGTGACCTTGAAGAAGTTGCGATTCTTGAATCGCTCGAGACGGCGCTCGTTCTTGGGAGTGACACGGTCAAAGGTTCGGTCGTAATACTCGAGGGCTCCACAGAGGAGAAGGTCCTCTGGCTCAGGAACGGAGAAGGAGAGCTTGGAGAACGTAGAGAAGGGGATCTGGTCGAGCATATTCCATTCGGGCTGAATATCCACGGAAGACTTGAAGACAGCGGCCTCGCGGCGAGTCTGGTTGGACTGGTTTCGGTTAAGGTACATTCGATCACGGCGGGCACGCTCCTTCTCCTGCTCGCGCTTGCGGGCCTCCACCTCCTCGTCGCGGCGTTGAGGGAGCTGGTTATGGCGATGGTGCTGGTTAAAACGCCACTTGGGCCCAAACTTGGGGCGTGGAGGAGGCTTACCGTCGACTAGGCGGAATGAGGCATCATCGTCTCCAGCGGCAGCGACTGCATCGGGGAATGAATCATCGGCGGTGAAATCAAAAACAGCGTCAGCGGAATTCTTGGAGGACGGACGGGCACCTGAGTTGTTGAAGTTCCGCGTCCAATCCGCTATCCGCCCTACTTTCTCAGAGCGGGAAAAGGGAGCAAAAGGAACGTGGAGAGGAAGGGTCGTGGTGGTGGTGCCGCTGCTTGTCTCTGGTGGGCCCCATCCATCGGGATTGAAGGGGACGGCGCCGACTTCAAAACCTCCTACCATGGTTGCGACGGATGTTGGATCTGGACGGTACGAGTAAGTGAAGCAGAAACTCGGCGGTTGGAGAGGCCTTCGATTCGCGGTGACGGAGAGAAAAACCCTAGGTCGCAGAATTACTTATGTCCTTACATTACCCTTTTGCCCCCGGCAATTGATGAAATTCTCGGTTTAGTTGAGGCCTATGGGCCTCTGGTTGCTCTTTCGAGGTCCATTGTGTGGGAAATAATGCAGACGGGCTGGGTTTTCACTTTTCATGTGGCTAAATTCTTGCGCTGGGTCTTGGGCTCTCCTTGGGCTCATAAATAGGGAAATTAGGGCCCAGTGGCTCTATCAGGAAGATTTTTAGTTTAGTGGCCCAAGAAAGTATTTATGAAGGGAGCCGATATTTGCACACGATATTGAACTCAACACACACAATTACTTAATACACTCTTAATTGGTTTTAAATACACACACTGAGTTTCCTAAAAAACCCTTTCATACATATTAATTATATAATATTTAATATTCTAAACTACCCTTTCTCCATCCATATATATCTCAACTTCCTTCCTTTATTAATCACTAAAATATTTTTCACAGTTATTTCAAAATCAATTCTGTAGATTAAGTTTAGAAAGTGGAGAAATAGACACAAAATACTTGATATTATTGAATTATATTAAGGAGAAATAGATTAAAAGGACTTCATATTATTGGAAAAAATTCTAATAAAATCTTGCATACCTTTTTTGTAGTGAAACAACAAAGGAAATGTCAAATCACGATAACAATCAATTCCTAAATATACATCACACTCGAAAATAAAAAGATGGTGATTAAAATTTTCATACTGGGGGATAAATCTTATGTCTTCCTCCGTCGTCAAACATGAAAGGGTTTAACAATATCATATTAACATAATTAAAATAAAAAATTATATACTTACTTTATAGGGGGATTTTGTCCAATATCGCTCTCTTCATTGTTTTCTACGAGATTCTCTGTAGTGTTTTTTTTCATAATTTTCAACAAGTTTCATCTCTTCTTCAATGTAACTAGGCGAAGACATTGAATTCTCTGTCATAATATTGTTATTGTAATCCATGAATATCCAATATTGGGAGAAAGATGGAAGACTAAGAGAAGATAGGAGGCGAGAGGAGAACGATCCTTCATATAAAAAATTAATTAAAAGATTATGGTTACAAAGTTAAATTTAATTGTATTATATTGAGTAAAAAATATGGATGCAAAAAGTAGATAGGTTTTAAAGTAATTTCATTTAAGGATAAATTGGTAAACTAAAATATTTAAAAAAAAAATGTGTGTATTGAGTCCAAATTTGTGTGCAAATATCGACACCCATTTATGAATCAGTGACCATTATTTAGGGACGACAAAGCTCTATCCGGAGTTGATCAATTAACTACAACCAAATTCAATATGTCAATCTGCGTTAGGGTCTGATAAATATTTCGTAAACCTATGATATTGTCTAACTCATAATCGACTTTTTTTTGTCACTCCTACCATTACTATTGAGTGACCCTATTCTTCATTCTCCTTTCTGACGATCTTGTCCTTGATTCGTAAACAAAAAGGGTTAAGGGTGCATGGAGTTCAGCGAGGTAGGGATTTCGTTTTAGTCAAAGCCCTAGGCACTCCCTACATTGGTGCGAGTCGATCGTGAAGGTAGCTTCATGTGTTTGATTGAGTATATATACTCTATTATTGATAAATTATAATTTAGGTTTTGTTTGGTGTGTTTGATTGTGTTGTTTTAGAGCTTTAAAGGGATCCTTTCGTTATGTTGTATCAATTTTGGGAATGGTTCTTTAATAGATAAGGAGGTCAAATTATTCATGTCAACTCCATTAGACTCAATGGTGCTAAGCTTCAAAAAACTTGTAAAGTCCCATGTGTTTAGCTATTGGACATGCATTATCTCTTCTTATGATATATGGGAAAATAATCAAAATCCCAACACTTTGGTAATTCACTTGAATTCTACACATGAAATTCTTTGCATACAACTCAACAACTGAAATAATTGGGATGCTAGCTACTTGGATCATTATCATTATTGTATTATATGTAGTATGTATAAGAGCACTTGCAATGATGTCTCTAAAGTGTGCATATTAGATAAAATAGATAACCAAACATGGAGATGTGTATAAAATAGCACCTGCAATGGTACATGTAATTTTAGAATTATTCATGAAACCAAATTATTTAATTTTAATAATAAGATAAACTTGAAGTAAAATCCAACTTTGAAGGACACACATGAGAGATTACATTAAAGCTTAGGAAATTAACACATAACAATAAAACATTTAAAACAACAATATTTCTAAGCATTGTTATGAATGTTCTACAAATGCTCTACAAGATCAGCTTGGATTTGAGTATGTCTTTCTCTATCTTGGATACGAATGTACTAGCCAATGAAGTCTCGAAACTCATTAGTTCGTAAGTGTTCCAATACCTCCACATGCTTATATATGTCTATAATGTCGGGTTGAACATGCAAATGTCATTCATCTTCAACGATCATATTCTTGAAATCAATTTTAAAAAATGAACCCATTTGATTGTGGAAATAATGACAGCAAATGCAATAGAGTTGAAATTGGATAGTAAGAATGAACGAAATAATTGTTGTAAGCAACAAAATGAGGTTGCCTCTATTCATAAATTTAGAAATATAGCTGTTAGGAATCTTTACTTTTCAAATATAATCGTTGGAAATATTTGATTTTCAAATATAGCCGTTAAGAATCTTTGCTTTTCAAATATAGTCGTTTGGAAATATTTGCTTTTAGTTTTTTAATTTATTATTTTTTTTTACTAATATGTTTTTATTTTTAATTAATAATAATTATTTTGCCTAAAATTAATATAAAAACTAGAATATATTTGGTAAACATTTTAATTCTCACTTGAAATCATATTAACATGCATAAAGAATACTAAAATAAGAAGAAACTAATATTTTAATGCTGTAGAAATTTAGAATAGAGATATTAATGCAGTGATCGTTGAATAGAGAATCTATAAACTGTCAAAAAATGGTATTTTATAGATAAAATATAGAATTTATAAAGAGATACCAATACGAATGCTCTTAACGAGCGACAAGTATGGTTGGTGTATATTTAAAACACACATTTGGCATGGGATAATATCCATGCATTTAGGCTTGTGTTGTCTTGTGTGCTTTTAACATCCTGGTCTCTCCTCCTGTCTTCCACATGATTGCACAGAAGGACAGCTTGCAAATGCTGGTCCAGAAAGCAAAAGCTTCATCTAATTTATGTTGTCATCTAGTCGTTTTCTGTTTGAAACAACCACCACCAACACACACCCAATACACATATTTCTGTGGCATGTGGAAAGTATAAATTCATATTTTGAAGAGTGAGAGTGAACATTTTATTTTTTTAAAAAATTGACTCACTTTTTATATTTGACCAAATTGATTAACGGATCACTGCATCATTGTCGTTTTCAGATCCCCCAACATTCCCTTAACAAATTGAGAAAGATGACTTGATTTAAGTACGTAGTACACAAAAAGGTTGTTAGTACAAGGAGGAGTGGCTGGGGTTTATACGGGAGGAGAGAAAATTATAATCACTTGGGTGATGGTATAATGATGAATTTTTTTGGGATCAAATCGTAGGGATTCATAATGTCTTGATTTCAATTCTCATTGTGAGGCAATATCCTTGTGGCCACACTTTTTTTTTTTGGTGACCCTCTAGTGGGCCACCAATTTAATCTTAAGCCAAAGTCCAATGCACAAGTAAGGCTAGGCAGATGCCAGATGCACATAATAGGGCTCTTAACCCAACTTATCTCGTCGTTAGGTGTAAAACTATTGTGTGTACGGGTATGATGATTTGAGTTTAGGTTCATATTGGATATCCAAGGGGTAAGCTTGTTGAATAGTGTCGTCAGTGGCGTACCCGAGTATTTGGGGGTCCTTGGTAAATTTCTAATAAGGGGCCCTCTTAAAAAAATTTAAATGTCATATATCACTTAAATATGAAATCCTGTAGCATTTTGAGATGCAAAATCACTAATTATGTTGGTGTAATTAATTTTTTTTTCGTCAAATCACTTTGAATAGACAACATAACTTACTCATTTAACATTTCTTATGACTACTATAGTACTAATAATTTAGTGTTTTTCAAAAATATGGAGCCCGGGGATTTAGGGGCCTTGGACTACCATCCATCTCACCCTTCCTCAGGTATGTCCCTGAGTGTCATTCTCGGTTATCAAAAAAGAGAGAATAAATAAATGAAAAAAAAAAAACAAACTCTTACTTGCTCTCTTTTCATTTGATTTTAATTCCAGTCCACTCATTTTTCATCCAATTTTAAAATCAGTCCCTACAACATTCATTGTAGGGGGACCTCTTCCTTTATCTCCACACTTCATCGATCCTTGTAGTTAATAGAAGAAGTTATGTTTGTCTGCAGAGTACACAAAAATTCACAATTTTTTTTGTGTTCTTTCACAATAATTGGAGTCTCAATATATACCGGTAATTAGTTAGTGGTATATATGGCATCAACTCAACCTAACTATGCATGCCAACCTACCCATGGCATCTACTATATATGTTATCTGAGAACCACGATTGGTTCAGATAGAACTCATGTGTGTGGTATCTCGTAGAGGTTTCAAGTTCGAGCCTCCCCCATACCCCATCCCCGTATTTTAAAAAAAAACACTATGCATGCCAAGCTAGCTTTAATATTGCTAACACCAACTAAGAAATCAAAGCTGCAGGTTTAATGAGAAAGTTCTAATGCACCAAAACTTAACCCAATTATATATATATATAGATTCCTTAAGAACTAACAGAAATTTTCGTTTTAGTATCCCTTTGAAGTGAAGTTGACTACAACACACAGACAATATCTATGTATTTTCTTCTCATCTACACAAACAGTTTATATAATATTTTAGATTGTCTCATGATCCCATAACATTTTCCATGTAAGATCTTCTTACTAAAGAAGTATAAATCTCATTGCTTTTTCTTTAACATGATCAATATCTTTCTTGTAGTTTATAAACACTAAATTCACTCAAACTTGACAAGACTAATCAATGCAATCAATACATGTATACATTCGAAAAAAAAACATTATAGCTAGCTAATTGATACCATGAAGAGGACAAACAATGCTCCGAAATGGCAGCAAGTGATTAAGTAGTTATTGACTCTAGAGATATAGTAATAGGAAAAAGACAAAATTGTTTCAAGCACCGACAGAACCAGAAGCTCCCCTTGTTTCAAAAAGAGGAGGACAAGTTAGCTACATTTAATTTGATGATTAGAGGCGAGTTGAAAGCTAAGCAGTGATAATTCTAAAGATTCATTAGGGAAAAATAAAATTAGATACGTCTCATATGTTATCCGTAATGTATGGAAGTACCGACATAATTTTTTTAGAAGAATATACATGTCAAGAGGTTATGACAAATATACTTTCTCATAAGTTCTACTTTCTTTACCATTATCAATATATTTTCTTGTAATTTATCGATATGGCCATTTCATACCAATGAAAACTAGTAAATTGATTCAAAGTTGACGACAAACAATATGTCACTAACAAGACTACGTGAAGAAGATATATGTATGTTTTTGGAAAGAGTAATGAAGCATATTAGGACAAATCAAACTTTCTCAATTACAATTTACCAGCCTGAGTATCTAGCTATATGCATATATATATATATATACACACACAGTAGCTATTTGTGTAGAAAACAGATGAATGGAAAGGCAATATTTATCATCAAATTATCATATCATCAGTTTCTCTCACTAATTGACCAAACAAAGAATATCTCAAGGCCAAACATTTCGAAGCAAATCTAAATCAAAGCTTCAAAAGATGTTTCACCAACACACACATATATATCTAATCGAATTTGGATCATCAACATAGTTTATAGGGCTAATTAAATGTTGCTCATGGTTTCTTAATAAGAGTACGCAATCTCAATCTTGTGAAGCATTCGATCAGAAACATACAAAAACATACACGTAGACGAACTATAGAGACATTATATCTCTATAGAGATAAAATATGCTTCAAAATGCATGAATTTATATCCTACACAACAAACCTCCTTAGTCTCTCTGATATCCTTGCAACTTCATTTCCTGAGGCAGACTCTTCAAGCTGTACACACAAAATTAAGCATTATTTCTTAGTCTATCACAATCTTCCAAAAAAATTTATGAGTCAATTATATATATATATATATATCACTTACCTTAGAATGTATGGTGTGGAAGACAGTATCTTGAACAACAGAGAAACTAGCATTAACAATCTCGACTCCCTCTTCATAAAGCACTCTAATTGTCTCAGTAAATATGAATTGACGATCCAACCCAGTTATCAAAACGATCTCTAGAGCTAGATCATTCTCATGAATCTCAATTTGTGGCAATCTTGTTCCAGTACCACTGGTACCAACACAATTATTCCCTGTAAAAGATCTTTGAATTCCCATTAAACTGTCTTTCCTCTCCTTCAATTTTTCCAAGCTTATCTGCAACTTCTTGATGTAATTTTCAGCCTCGTATAGTTGATCCGCAACCGATGCCGGTTCCTGTAACATAAAATAAACTAAAGTAGATATAAATAAGCAACAGAGATGGATAGATGGAGAGAGAGAGAGAGAGAGAGAGAGAGAGATGGAGTTAATTACATACCCTTGAATTTTGATGGGGTACAAGGGAATTGAGTTGTGAGTAGAGTGCCTTCATTTGATTCCTCCTGTTTCTCTCGATGGTTTTTCTATCATTTCTTGAAGAAGAACTAGGGTTCTCCATGGTGTGTCTGTGTTGTCAGTGTGTGAAGACCAAGTCAATATATAATAGAAAAGACCATCGCCCTAAAACCACAAGCACACAGAACTAAACTTTATTTGTATTGTGCTGTTGGCCATACTCTCTCTCTCTCTCTCCGTGAAGGAGCTTTTATCTTGTAGAGAAAAGCAAAATATAAAACATGATTAGATGCTATTGCAAAAAAGCTTTATTGTTGATTTGCGGGGATGGTGGGGGGAACCTGCCTATTTTGGTTTACACCATACGTGGAGTTTCCTTGACCATCTATTTCTTGTCAAAATCAACGGTCACTGCTACTAATAAATCAACTGTGCCAATTTCGGCTCTATCTATCAAATTTTGTTTCCGACACATTGTTATTATGTTATAGATTGACTTAATTATGTCTTGTAATATATATATACACACACACACACACAAGTCTCCGCTATGAAATTTAGTGACTTTTGGAGTTATTTATTGTGTGTATATATATATATATATATATATATATATATATATATATGGCTGCTCAAACTAATTACTAATTAATCCGTGAATGAAATCATATTTTGAATAGCGTTTATCCAAAAAGCTTAACTCTAACACATGTAACCTTAATCTTAATATATAGAAAACATTTTCATGATTAGTGGAATATTAGAATAAGAATTTGCATGTCTTTCTCACCGGCCATATATAATAATCACTAATATATAATGCTGCCATGACACACGAGGTTGACGAAAGACTTAACACATCATGCAATATGCGTGTTTGAAGTTTGAACACACAACCTTACAAGTAAGAAAACATGCTGAACAAGTAACTATCAAATGACCAAATACCATAAATCAATTGTGCATTCACATTGTTAAAATGTTCATTGTTTTTTGTCGTTTCTCAGTACCAAAATTGCAAATAACGTACCAGAAGAGCACTATATTACAAACTCTGCTAGAAAAGTTATATACTGTCTCTCCCTCTCTCTCTAAAGCTGCTGTCAGATTGCACACCTTGTTCTTTTTTTATTTTATTTTATTTTACATATATAATGCACAGCTTTTGTGTTTAGGAACTTTGGAGGAGGTTTCTTTGGGAAGAAGAGATTCGAACCTGATTAGATAGATTGACCGTACATGTGCCACAGATATATAGGGCAAAGCTTGCATATCACTATGTCATGGGATATATATATATATAATATTGGATTGGAGGACCCCTAGTTCTACTAGCTCATAGGTTTGACCTTAATTTATAGGTCAATTAATATTAGTATGTAATGTCTATTAAGTATATAATATTTTACTATGCATGCATTGTTAAAATATATATATATTATATATATATATATAAGTCACTGTTTTTATCAAAATAATCATAAACATAAATGTAGAAAATATTTTGAAAATACTTAAATAGTTGTTGTTTTAGGACTTAGATATCAAGTCCTTGATGGAAGTTCAAAATGGTTTGAATTCTCATATATATGTTGATAATGCCTTGTATATAAATACACCTCTTGTAAGATCAGATAGCAGACATTTACCAAAACTATTGTACACTCCTTCACCTGAGTTATTTCTACAGAGCAACCTTAGCTTTTTATGTTTTGTACTATGTCATATACGAAATTCTTTTTTGTAGAGTTGGAAGAATAGGGTATTGATATTTGGTCAATCACTTGGCGATGACCTAATTAGTTATTAATTAGAGAGTAAGTGTTGGAGGTTGATTGTTTGAACCAACTAGTTGGAATTTTTTTTGTGATATCCAGGTTTCGTGGACTTGTCCCACTTTTGGGATCCTATCCGCATGGGTTTCAACATAATCTTATCTGTCACCAGTGTGGTGCGATCTGTTCAGATGGCCCGAGATTTATGTCCACTCAACTATCCAAAGGACAATGCTGGGTGATTAATTCCTTGATTACCGAAAAAAGTTTTGATCTTGGTCAAGCATATTACATAAGATTTCTCTTTTTATTCTTCAGTCAGCTAGCAAGTCTCCGAAGGGACATAGTTGATCCATGATTTATATTTTATCTTTTGTTTCATTTTCGTTTGTTTCGAGAAATATATTGAAACATTCTGATTCTTTCTTTTTATATTTCTTCTTTTACAATCGAGATATATGGATCCATAAGTCTATATGTGTCTATATAAATCCTATTCATTGATTAAAGAAAATCCTGATTTCGAGGGTTTGTGCCACTTCCGGACTCTTACCTACATAGGTTTTGACACAATCTTATCTATCATTAGTGTGGTGTGGATTGTTATGACGGCTCAAAGTTTAAGTCTACTCAGTTGTCAAAAGCGCATGCCGAGTTGGGTGGTGAATTACTCGAATACCAAAAAAAAACAAAAGTACTGACATTGATCGAGCATATTGTGAGTTGTGACCCAAAAAGATTGGAAAAACAAAGACTAGCTTTGTGCTCCTTTATCTAGTACATTTCAGTTCTTGATAAGAATCAAAAATATATGTGGAGGGAATGAATTGGTAGTCCCAAAGTAAGAACCCAGTCTTTTACTTGCATAATCATGTCATGTATGATGTATCTAGGATTTTTCCAAATCTCTATGTGTGTGGCCTATATGTACACATTATTCTAGACCATAAGAAAATGTTGACGGAATCTTTATTCACGTCTTCTCCTTATTAAGTAGTACTTGTCTTTCTCTCATTAAAAAGAAACTAATATTTTTCTTCCTGATACAAACACAACCACACCTGTTATATGGCCCTGATCAAAGTTTCTACTTTAGTTTCTTGTCCTCATGAACCAAAGGGACAAGACTACATACAACAGTTCACCCCTCCCCTGGTGGCCTGACAACTTTGTCCCACAGCAACTATTCACATTTACTACGCCCCCCACCCCTAATGATTTTGGATTTTGGCGCAGAACAGTAACAAAGACAAAAAGAAAAACAAGAAGAAAAAAAAGTCGAACACGATAAGATGAGATGTTTGACAAAGATAACCATCCAATAACATCACAATAAGCATCAAATATTACACATAGTTGCATTGAATCTTGCACAGGTTCTGGGGCCACCCAAGTAATCATGGAAAGTGATACAAAGCATAATAATATAATCACCACCACCACCATAAATGGTAAGTAGTGGTAAATGCAACGTAATTTTTGCCTCTAAAGTTGGGATCACAAGATGCAAGTGTCACAAACGCATACACGAACTTCACATCAAGAAGGATTCAGGGCAAGGATTGCAGACAACCTATGCAGCTCAACAAATTCAATGAATGAAACCCAATCAAAGATATCCTCCTCTTTTATCAACCTTGAAAAATATATTTGAATGCACGCACCTAACCGAGAAAGAAACATTGCATGAGGAATGCCAAGACCCACATCACATGTGAACCTTTGACTGCTACACATTTTAGCAAGTTATGACTTATGATCCGCAGAGAAAGCAAAACTTATTTAGGTGACAACAAAACATGTAAAGACAAACAAATATAGTGGTCCAATGGTAAAGTTGCATGGTTCAACCTACAAGTTCGATTTCTAGAAACAACTTTCCATATATTATGCGGGGATAAGGTTTGCGAACATCCTACTTGTCCCCGACCCCCGCCCACAAGTCTTGTGGATGGGAATTGTTTAAACAGGGGAAAAAAAATCAGCTACCACAAATACACACAATGCATCTCAAGAAGAAGATGTTGGTCCTGCAACACCTCAAAAATTAGAGAGAGCCAGTACCCAGCAGGAGTCAAAAGGAGTAACAAAGACCTTCAATAGACAAAAACTAATTTGGACATTATATAAGTGAAAACTACAAAGTTTTGTAGTCATTTAAAGGATAGCTAAAACAACGAAGAAAGTATTCACAATCCCAACCATAAAAATCTACCAAACCATTACAGGCGAAATTCCAACTGTAATTGGGGGCTTGTAAATGAGTCATACATTGAATCATGACTGTTTCAAAATTCCTAAAGTCATACATGCCTACCAGTGTGCATATGCAGATCATGTAAGGGAAAAAAAAAGGTATTCACGTCGCTGTTTATTGAATGTTAAACATGAGAATTTAATTTTGACTTGTTCTAGCGGATTTCACAAGGAGAAATGCACTGACCATATTCCCAAGCACACAGATTTTCCCCTTCTGAGAAAGTAAAAGATTCTGAAAGACACAGCTGGTGGAATAAAGTATCATGTACCATGATCATTGTAAAATAATAATAATAATAATAAGTAAAAACAAAATATCACAAGGAGAGCCACACCAAATTCATATCCTTTCAAAAAATTGCTATATCTTCCCCTCGATGATTATAAAATACCTGAAAACAGAGACCATACTCGACATATGTATATTTGCAAACTAGAGACACTCGTCCTTGACAATCAATTAATTCCATCTCACGTGAATGTGACATAGTATAATACAAATTAGATAGGTGCAGGGAACAAACCTTTTTAATTACATTGGACTTGGTCCGCAACAAAAGACAGGCCGCAAGAAAGATTCATGTGAATTTAGGTTTTGGCATGGGTGTAGTACTAGGATGTGTGGGACCATGACCAAGCTTTTGAATCCAATGAAGCATACCCTTCTTGTGATCTTGGCAAGTTGGGTTTTGTACCAAGTTCAGGGTTCCATCACGAGCAAGTGAAACCTCAAATTGCTCAAGTACTTTCACAATCTGCCAGAACGCAGGCCTCTTCTCTGGATGCAAGGACCAGCATTCCTCAATAAGCGCTCGCAAGGCAGGCGGACACTCTTCTGGAATGACAGGTCTCAAATTCTGGAAAACAGAAGCACAATTTTTCAAGTAACTATGAATCTAAAATACAGCTATTGAATCTCACAAGAGTCTCATAAGCGAGACAACAAATTTTTAAACAAAAATGCATAACAAGCAATTTAACTATCCAGCTGCCAGCTGATATACCAAACACTGGTGGTAATACAGAATGCTGACAGACTGCCCAAGATGACAAAAACTTGCAGCAAGAAAACACCATTTATAGAAAGTTCCATATCAAGCAATTAAAACAGAAGAGTCTAGAGCAGGATGGTAAGATGTTGATTCCAAGCCATGAGGTTACTGGCATAAAACAACAAATTGGACTTTATTGTTATCTGGGCTGGTTTCTATTATTCAATTTGAGAGATAAGAAATGAGGAAATACCTTATTCACAACTGCAAAAGCAGCTTGGATGGGATTCATATCCTCATAAGGTATAGTTCCAGCCACCATTTCCCATAAGATAAGTCCAAAACTGTACACATCAACCTTCTGACCATAGGCCTTCTTTTTTATCATCTCTGGTGCCATCCATCGATAGGTCCCTGGGTCTTCAGCCAATGAATAACAATGTGCCGCCTCACAACCTACACCAAAATCTGCAATTTTTAGGTGGAACTCTTGATCAATGAGAACATTCTCAGGTTTCAGGTCCCGGTGGATGACACCTTGAGAGTGAATGTACTCCATTCCTCGAGCAATGTCCAAAGCAATAGCTATTAACTTCTCCAAGGGAATTGACTTATGCTCAAGCTTGTGTAGGTACGCTCTCAAGGAACCCTCCGACAAATACTCTGTGATAACACAGTAAACTGGAGGCTTTCTGCACGCCGCTACAAACTGCATTATCAAATCTAAATATATGAGAAGCAATTCATGGCAGCAGCCTCAACGAATATATCATCTACAACAGTTTTAACCATAATTCAGGATTCACATCTGAGCGACAATTTTGTAGTTACAGCAATCAAGTCGTCCAAACATTCTAACAGTTCTACAAAAAAGAAAAACAAAGCTATGAAAATTGGCAAAGGGGAATGCACCAACTACTTTCTATTATGGATTCGCGTAATTGACAACATACTGTTTCAAAAAGGATTGACCATGATTGTATAGAGATGCAAATCAAGTAATCAACTTTGAAATGGCAAAAATAGGAAAGTTTGATCACCTTTATCACATTTTGATGATGAAGGTGGGATAGAAGAGTGACTTCTCTAATGAATTGATTCTCCAGTCGGGTTGCCAAGGTTCCATTTTCGTCATCATCATCAGGTATCCGAATAATTTTAACTGCAACAGGATCATCATTATACATCCCATGATAAAGCCGGCTATGTGCTCCATGAGCAAACCTAAGCCCAAGAAATAGCTTGGACAAATCAACAGTCCATTCATCTGCCGTCTCCACTGCAGTAACCCTGCCCCCACCATTATCAAAATATTTCGTCCACGAAGACTCCTTCTTGCTCTTCAATTTGTCATGTCCTTTCAGGGAAGCCAAGTGCCTAAGTGGACTTGTATTTGAGGACTTTAATGAGTTGGATGACTTTGATTGTTGGGCGTCTTTATGGAAAATCTTGCTCATAATTCCTCTGTCATTTGAATATTTTCTACTAGGATGTGGAGTCGAGAATCGTTTCCGATCAGACCTTGCTTCCTTGAACGCATCAGAGAGAGAAGTTTGCAGGTTAGGAGATAAAGATCTCTGCTTATTGGTTAGAGGATGTCGTCGAGCTTGTAAATTTCTGGGAACATGTAGATGTTCTTGTGGTTGTTGATTCTGACTGGACGAAGTTGCTCCGGCTCCAGGTCTTGATTTCAAGCCAGATTTCGTCTCTGACCGGATGTCGAGAGAAGGGAGAGAAAGCAATCTTGAAGAATCCAGTCGATGGCAAACTGTGTGAGAGAACTTTGTCCTTCTTATCCAAGAATTAGCTTCATCCTCCATAGCTGAAATCCCAGTGATCCAAATACTTGCAAAAACCTAAAAGACTTTAAACCCAAACAGATTCTGCTTAATCTTGATCTCCTTCTTCTTGTAGGAGATGGAGGTAGAAGGAGGCTTGGAATCAAAAACGAAATCCTGAAATAATCCTAGATAATTTACAGAGCTCGAGAGACCGAATTTTCCCAAAACCATTAACCATAAACCGGTAGAAACTCAAATCGTGACTTCTATACAATCACGAACCCTTAAAATTCATGAAGACCCATCATCAAAGACCTCTCTTAATCCATTAAAAGCAATCAAACCTTTGCCCCAAGAATGAAAGACCGATCCTTTTTGTCAATGCAAAGTCAAATACCACCTTCCGTAGCGTCCTGGAAAATCCCACACAGAAACCCAAATGAATAAATTATCCAATAAAAAAAAGAGAGTATACGGCATTAATTAAAAATAAAAGAAATGCTATCATTACGAACCCGCCTGGATGCACAAAAATAAACTCAATCATTGTGTCAATACCATATTAAAAATACACACAAAATCACCTTCTTTGGTTGAAATTCGTGGTTTACGAAAGGAAAGACAGAATCTTTACCCGAGATAGAAGCAAAAAAGAGAAATCACGAAATCAAAATTAGGAGAATACGAACCGGATACGTAGATTCCCGGTGGACCCGAGATTTTTGGGGAGGGAAGGAGGGCCAAGGTGGAGGTGTGCGGTGGCGTAGTGGTGGTGGTAGGTGGGGACCATTGAGCAGCAAGTCCAAAGTCTAAAGAGAAGACGGAACATATTTTTGTTAGGGGTTGAAGAACTTATATAATTAAGAGGAATCCAGGTGTCGATATCGAAGAGAATACAGTGTATATGGTACGATTCGCACGGACACCAGATTAGCAACTTTGTTGGCGTTGGTGTCTGTACGTGGCCCTGTGTTTGTTTGTTAATTTGTATAGTTTTCACGCAACGTTAGAGCTGTTATTATGGCATCTTTGTTGTACTAAAATACAAAATTTGACTATTTTTTTACTTGAAAAAAGATCATACAAGTGACGTTTGTCATTTACACCTCAATATGAATCTATGAAACAGGATTTTGAGGAGGGGATAGGATTCGAACCCACGATTTAATGGGTGGGTGATCTCTTACATGCAATGTGATTGTCATTCAACTAATGACTCACTTGCAATATGAATCTAAATTTGAGTTGTAACGCCCGCTCACACAAAGATTTTTCGTTATTTGATGACACTATAAATTGGATCAAACTTGGGCACATAATTAATTATTTATTTCCATACTATATAATCCACAAATTACATGTCATGTTCCTATGTTTTCATATTTAATTTAATGTGATGTCAGATTGCATTTATGGAAACTTCCATTACATTTTCCATTGAAAAGCAAATTCTAAGGTTGCACGAGTCCTCAATGTGTTTGTGTGTATAAGTTTTGAATTTTTTTTAATAAGCCATTGATTGTAAATTAGAATAGATTACAAGAAAGGAAAGTTCCTTCAAATCATCAAATGTAGGATGAACTTGGGATTTATTGAGGTTATTGTCGAATGGTAAATTGGTTTGTGGTGCATGTATGTATAAAACTATAATTGAAATGACATTTCTAATAAATTAAAGGTCAAAGAAGCCTAAGTTCCTTGAGCCCATTAAGCTGAAATAACACACGGCCCACTAAGACACGATATCCAACCCAACAAAGCCCAATTTAAAATACGAAGCCTTCCAACTAGAAGGTATGACCACTTCTGTGTAGCCACGATCAAGTTTCTGGTGTAGGTCACACCCAAGTTAGTCGGAACAAGGAGACAATTCCATGTCCGATAGTGTAATAACAAGCCATGGTAACTAAAGCATAATATTTGGGCTGGGCGGTGTTGTTTCAAACTTCGAAACGACGACTCATGGATCATGAAATGTGTTATCACTGGTTTCCTGGTTGGAACTTGGAACAAGGCTGGCCCATGAGTTGAGCCCGTCGCCTAAACTGGCCCCTCAGATTTTGGGTTCATTGATCCAGTCGATGGGCCCTGGTCATAGATCTGGATTAAAAACGAAGTTACTATTCCGTTTTTGTCCCGAGTTCACATTTTCCTTCTGCTTTATTGCTCCAAATGTTATGTGGGATGATCGATGAAGCAACTCTCTGCAATTTCACATATTTTCAAACTCAAATCTAATGGTTCAAAATTAATCTTATAGCCAAAATTAATCTTATATAGACTGATGCGGAGTAGAAAATTTTTTGATTGGGTGTGTGGCACATCTCCTAAATCATCGGATGTGAATTCCAATTTTTGAGAAATTACAGAGCCTCCACAAAAATAAAACCAAGTATGTCTAAGGAATTAAAAGAGAGGAAAAAACGAGTTTTCCCACGTTTGATTTTGGGGTTTCGATGCCTTTTGTTTTGATTGAAGTAATCGATCAAATCAATCCTGAAATGATGTTCCATTGACAGTAGGTACTTTAGCAATATTTCTCGCCTATGGTCCATTTAGGGGTAAGAAAATGCCAAAATGGTATAAATTGAATCGATCGCTAAACCAATCAATTTTTTTCAAAAAAAATTACAAAGAATCGACAGAAAGAAACAAATAACCGTCGATAACAAATTGATTGGTCAACTATTTCCATGTAAAAAAAAAAACTGATTGTAATCATCCGTTTACACCCCTAGCTCCATTTATACTCATGAGTCGCCAAGATCAATCAAAGATAAGACGAAAACCAAGAACGTGTTGTTATTTATTCATGATCACCCAATATGTACATCTCTCTCTCAGTTTATATGTTCATACTCAACCCTTTTTTGAAGATCACAAGCAATCAGAAGAAAAAAAAAAGCAACAAAATTCAAGCGACTCAAACTCACAAAACAGCAACGGCTGCACAATGCATATTAGGCAACATATCCACCAAATCCACGGTCAACATCGATGCCTTCGGCTTCTGTAATCGACCAGTTCCATATCCCATCGACAACTGCTGCTTAGACGGGGTGATCCGCTCACATGTTTTAAGCCACTTAGCTTGCATGTACCTGTGTTTTCTCCATGGCCCCATGTGCATTTTCTTCTCCTTCATGCACTTCTTAGCACCCAAACACAATATCTTGATAACATTGCTTAATCTCTCTATTTTCCCTACAAACACTTCCGGTAATCGCTGGACTAATCGATTGTAATCTTCGCTTGCTCGCGCCATCTCAAATTCAGCCCGGAAATTTAATTCAATGATCACCCTTACTTCCCCTTTCTTAGTACTTGAATTGTCCATCACGTCTATAAATGTATGCTCCCCTGAAGGGATATCCGGAGAGCTTCTCCACTTGGACCTGCAAATGGCACTATTGAACTCGGAATTTTGGAGGCGGCCGGAGACTTCTTTCATGAGGCAATTCCGGCAGCCGCCCACCAAAGGTCTTCCACAGGCACAGATTGTCCCTGACATTTGTATTTCCTTCAATGCTTCCTTGGTTACGTTTCTAATTTTTGATTCAAGAGAGCTTGTTCTGCATAAGGTAGCCTGGAGAGACCAAAACATAACATGAACAACTCAACTTCAATGCCTATTTAAGAAACCAAGAAGAACATATACATACATACATATATATATACCTGTAGAAGCTGCTCCTGATTGGACCAGAAACTCTTGTCCTCTTCAGCACTGCCATTGTTTTCATTCTCTTCATCTTCATCAGGAAATGCACTACTTTCTTGGCTATTAATTCTGCTCTCTTGCATTCTCTCAGCATACTCATGATCAAGAAACCCAAACACCATATCCGATAAACTCGAATCAAACCCAAATTCAGAACTATCTTTTTTAATCAAATTTGGGGGATTGATTGGGATTTTTGTGTTTGCTCTACCCATCTCTCTGTTTGAGAGCTTTAGGTAATTAGTAATTAAACAAAACAAGAGTGTTTTGGTTCTGGTTTGGATAAATCAACTAATTTAGACTCCCCCTTTATATACCAAAGTTAAGACTGACGTGGGACCCATATAAGGCCAAGGTGGACGAACGAGTAGCGGCAGCCATGTGAGCTGTCTTCTTGTCTACTTGGCACGATGTAAGGGCAAATGTAATAAGAAACAATTTACTGGGCCAACATTTTTGTTGGCCCGGTCCCACCTCTATTACACAAAAAGTCAAGTCAAACACGTATTCTAATACAGCCACATCAGCAAAACACAAATTTCTATACACTTTTTCTTCCCACACACTTTCTCTTTCCACCCAACCCAACAACATTCCATTCCTCCATATTATCCACAACAAAACTACACCAAAACATTAAATATCAATACATCCACATCAGCAAAACACTTATCCCAATACAGTCACATAAGCAAAAAACATTTTACAATACAGCCACATCAACAAAAGACAACATCTTTGTTGGCCCAATACCACTTCACCTTTGCATTTGCCCTAATTGGGCAAACCGGATCGGAGCAAGTGTAACAGCTCCGCTAGACACCATGGATCCACGTCAGTCAGAGTTCAATGATTGTAATTAAAGCCGATCAATCTGGATATACTCGAATATTCAAGCAACATATTTTTAATGTTTCCGAATTATTAAAGAGATAATAAAATGCAATAATTTCTGCTCATTATAATCGATATGCATCCTATCAGGATCTAGTGAATCATAAACAAGGGACCCACCGCCAAGTGCAATAGATGGGGGTTGTCGATGAGATGTGACGTGTCGATGTGCTGGACGTTGATCCAAGGAGTTTTATCCATTGGTGGGTGGGACCTACGTGTTGGTCTAAATTTTAGAAGAGGTGGTTAGGATTTGATGTTTTTTAGAAGAATGTCGAGAAAACGCGGCGTCCAGGTAGTGGTGATGATATTTTCTGTCAGACAGACAATATTCCCCAGCAATAATTCTAGAGAGAGAGAGTACAAGATTGAGGGTAATTTCATCATTGAGTTCATGAGATGATCTTTTGGACACTCTCTCATTTATAAGATATTCATAATCATATATATATATATATATATATATATATATATATATATATATATATACACATATATATAATCTTTGCAATAGAAACAAACATATATTCCTCAAATTCACACATGTAATCCCCACATATATTCACACAAATGCACACAACATGCTGTTCGTAGGGGTTGAACCCCGCACACCAAACATATATACACAAATTATAACCAACGGAGCTAGCATTGGCGTGTGATATTCATAATTAGTTACCATTACAGATGAGTTTTAAGGGCAATTCTCCAGGTCAATGCAACTCATCATATGACATTTGGGAAGTTCTTGATTATATTGATTATCTTCATGATCAACAAAATAATTATTAAACATGTCACTTATGATATTGAAGCTATTAGATATACATGGATATTTTACATCAATTTTTGATATGTAGATGGAAAGTTAAGTTTACAGTAATATATATACATATTCCAAGCTTTTTGCTTTTAATTATAATATGAAAAAATTGTTTGTATGTGATCTAATCTTATTGAAATCTTGCCTTCTTTTTATCTCGTCTATTGAGTATTGACAGTCAGTTCTAATAAATATATGCACTCCCAAGTCTCACCCACTCACTTTATTACTAAATAATTTATTCTCTTATGATTTATTAAATCTTTAATTATTACAATTTTATAATATGGAGTAATTGATAAAGACTTGCTTTGTTTTGATCATACGTTGATGCAGATAATAATATCGATATCCTTAGGAGAATAGGAGGTAGTCTGGTTGGTCAGGTTGTCTGTCCAAGATCTTAAGGTCAGGGTTCTATTCTCACCAAGGAGGATTGGGATATGAGTAGTTTCCATCCACTGTAATGGTCTTCATGCCTCTCAGGCATGGTTTAACGTGTGTGTTGACCTTTATGTCTCTCGGACATGATTTAACATGTGTGTGATCTATAGACCTTAAAAAAAATATCGATATCCATAGTCACCATATTTGTCCACTTCCACTCTCTCCAACAACCACATTTTCTTCAACTACCTTTAACATAAAATATTTCGTGTCAAGATAAAGATAATCACCTTTTTCCATTTAAAATTCAAAAAAATCCTTCAATTTGTTCCCCATAAATAAATCCAATGGGGTATTTTTTTTTTTGTCTGAAAAAATATAAAAAATAACAAATCCGAGTCATTAGATGTAAATTGTGTAATATATTATACTTTGGGTTCACATCTAAGGGTCAAGTAACCAATCTAATAATCAAAATATTTGTATATTTTCAATTTATTTTTTTAATAATTTTTTAAACTTTTATTATTAGCCAACTAAGGCTAGCTCAATTCCGAGCAGCTTCTTGGTAGTTGTTACAAAAGTAGAGCAAGTGGTGGGTAGTGGGTACTGCCGGCTGGGTAGGTTAAAATGATAACTAGTTCATATATGATATGAGTAGTGCATATTCTCACTCCCATTTTAGTAATCCCACCCCCAATCATTGGTTTATATTTTTTAAGTTTGATTTTTTATTTAATTTTTTTGAGTTGAGTGTGATTTGACATTAGATTCACATTCTCATAATTGGTTTTCTCACCCCTTATAATTAGTTTTCTCATTCCCAACAATTAAATAAAACAACTTATTATATGATCACATCAAAGTCGATTAACGGATACATTTAATATATGTTGTAAATTGTTCACTGTACAGAGTCATCCATTGCAGCAATCAAAGTGAAGAACTTGTCTTTTAAAAGCAACAAACAAAGTCAAGGTGAATATGAAGAGAGAATTGAAATTTGATATCTCTTGATACTATACTACATGTGACACGTTAGTCCATATGCCATTAAATCAATACACATCTAAACTGCAATTGTACCTTGCCTGATATGCAAATGTATGTATATCATATCTATGTGGGGCTTAACAAGTGGGGCGTATGTTATGATGATTATCTTGCTTGTTGTTAGTGTAGGTCTTAAAAACTAGGCGAACTGTCACAGCTTGTGTAGAAATAGCTTTTGACTATAATGAAATTGACAAATTTGACACAAAAATTTGGATTGGCCTTGCATGTTGAGATATAGGTATGATTTTTCAAACGAATGTGTCACTCCGTATAATGAACAATTTGTAGCATACATTTAATGTACCCGTCAATCTACTTTGATGTGATATAATAAGTTATTTTATTTAATTATTGGGGGTGGTAAAACTAATTATAAGGGATGAGGAAATCAATTATGAGAATGTGAAGTGAATCTACTCTCAAATTGCACGCAACTCAAAATAATTAAATATCAAATCAAACATGAATAATATAAAAAATACAAATCAATTATTGAGGAATGAGATTACTAAAATGGAGGGGTGAGGATGCCACTCCTCATATGATATATGTCCACATGATAAGAGCCTGCTCGGAATGTAAACGATATGCATGCATGGATTGACTTGGTCATCTTTATCTCTTAAGTCATGGCATGATTTTAACATGTGCTGATAGAAATTACGCCGCCATAGATTGATAGATACAATAAATTATTGCTCTATGATTGTCTATTTAAAATTTTAAACTGAAATTCTCTCACTCACAACAGGATTAATCATATTTTATTCTTAGTTTTTAAATTTGTATAGATTAAGAACAGATTTTGATCCCAACTTGGAAGAACCATATGCATACATGTTAATATATTCACACTCACATACATTCATATGATCATCACTACTTGTACGGGACAAGGACTTCTGCCCGTAAGCACATTTGTTCAAACCTTTTTTTTGTTGGCACAATGCCAATCTGGTATCCACTAATGTATTTTTGAACATCTAGATCCAACAAAAAAACCATATGGACGTAAAAATACACATGGAATGATCATTTATCTTTCTACTCCTAACCTCTTTCTTTTCTTCATTTCTGCTCAATCTCTTTCTTTCTTCATTTTCTCTCTCTTCTCTTTTTTCATGTTCTCATTCTTCTTCGTCCCTTTCTTCACTTTTTCTCCTTTTCTCTTTCTTCTTCTTCTTCTTCACTTTCTTCTCGTCTCTCTCTCTCTCTTTCTATATCTATTTTTCACAATTTAAAACTTAAAAAGCTTAAGATCTATTGTTTATATTCTTCCTTACTTTCATTTAGGTGTAAATGTTAGGTACATGATTTTCGTTCAGAATTTTCTTGAATTTATGAGTGCTGGATTTGAAATAATCTGTCAAATTCTCGAAAAAAGTATTCAGACATGTTACTGTTTCAAACAGTAACATCATAAACAAAACCCTCGTCATATTTCTTAATGGAGCAAATGACCTTAAAAAATACTCGATCTATAGTACATGGTTCTACATCACAACGCCAATACATTAACATGATAATATTGGTAAATATTAGTATAATATTAATTTTTGCAACAATAACATACGATCTCATATTTGAACTCAAATTACGATCTCAGATCTCATATTACGATCTCATTCCTCATATTATATCTCAGATATAACAATATGAAGACGAAGGCTAATAAAAACATCAAGAAGAAGAATAATAAGAAAATAAAGAAGATGATTGTAGAGGTGCGACAGTCGTGGAGGAGAGATGGTGGCAGTGGCGGAGATGGAGATGGAGATGGAGGCAAACGTGATAATGGTGTATATGGAGAGTAGATGTCTTATATCTAGCTATTTTTTAGATTCATGTATATTGAAAAAGAACGAAAAATATGAGATTATGTAATTATTAATTTTTAAAGAGGTACTTATGTGAAAAAGAAGTACTTGTATGGAAAAAATAATTTTAGTTGGACTTATGTGTCCAACATTTATTATTGACAATACAAAACAGTTCAGTCATAATAAATGGGCCATTTGTTTAAACCTTTTTCGTTGAGCTAAAGACAACACACAAAGTAGACAAGTAGTTAAACTTACAATAAATGGTCAACCTTTTTTGTTGGGCTAAAGACCACATAAAAGTCAAAACAATAGACACTTGCCATAAACGGGACAATTTGCAATTTATGGGGCAGTTAGGCCCAAAAATATCAAACTAACAGGCCGCAACAGTCACAAGAAGTGGGCCAGTCGGTACGTGCTTCTGGCCCGTTAAGTTTTGTACTTTTTTTTTTTTTAATCAAATGGTGTTGACGCGTCTTATATTAGACAGCCCTGGTGTTACCATGTCAATCAAGAAGAGATGCTGTTGGGTCTGCAAGCCTGCAAGAAAAATAATGGTAACCAACTAACCATGCCTGTAGCACCTACTTCACTCATTTCTTAGTCTTGCTCCTTTAACTAACATAACATGTTTCTTTATTTATTTAATGAAAAACAAATAACCTCACCAAACAACAATCATATATCACAAGAGCAACCACAATTCCCAACTCACTTACAAATGTTTTAAACCACAATATGTATCATATCCTGTGTAATGCAGTTTTCTGTACAAAGGCATTTCAACATAAAAAAAGAGGAACTTCTTTACTACAGTAACCTAAACCAACCACCATATGAATTAACAAATATGACTAAATGCATCAAACTTGCTAGAACCAACAGGATGCAGAATCACCTACCATCGACAATGGTATCACTCCAAGAGAGTGACATTGAAGAAGAAAGGGATTGCTTAATATCTTCAAATGTAGGGTGCAATCCATGGCCAAAATTTTGTGAATAATTGGACCACGTACTCTTGGACTTCATCTTTTGGAGCAAATGTGCATCCATATCTTCAGTTTCTGACTCATTAGCCTCACTCTTCCCCTCTAAAACCATCACCACTTGCCTCATTGTTGGCCTTGAATTTGGTTCAGGATATGCACACAACAATCCCAAATGAAGCACCCTCTCCACTTCTTCCTCGTCAAACCCTCCGTTTGCCCTCAATCGGGTATCGATAGCTTCAAGTACTTGGCCTTGCATCATCAATTGCCACACCCAATCCACTAATGCTGGCTTTCCTTCCTCTAAAGGCCTCCTCCCACATATGACCTCTAAAATCAATATACCAATACCAAACACATCAGTCTGAGCCGATGCTCGCCCACTCCTAATTATCTCCGGGGCCAAATACCCTACAGTCCCAACGACCCTTGTCGTGCTAGCAACTTGATCATGCTCGTGCATCCGAGCAAGCCCAAAATCGCCTAGCCTTCCGTTCATATCCTTGTCAAGTAATACATTGCTGGCCTTAATGTCTCTATGGAGTACTTTAGCTTCCCATCCCTCATGTAAGTACAATACACCTGCAGTAACATCTTTCAGAATCCTAATTCTGTCTGTGTAGCTCAACATCTTGTTCGCATCACACTCAAATACCCTTTTGTCCAAGCTTCCATTTTCCATGTAATCATAGATTAACATGAAGCTTCCCTTCTCTCCCTTGCACCAACCTCTCAGCCCCACTAAATTTCTGTGCTTTAGCCTTCCAAGGCTGGATATTTCTGCCAAGAACTCTCTCATTCCATCATTGTCATGTGAAATGCGCTTCACGGCTATCTCTGCTCCTCCTGGTAATACACCCATATAGACCTTCCCATTCCCTCCAATTCCAATCACATTATCTTCTGTGAATCCTTTTGTTGCTGAATCAATCTCTTGATATGTAATTCGATGCGGCCAGTACTCCAATTCCCAATCCTCCATTTCCTCTCTCTGCCTTGCTTTCCTTTGCTTCCTCTTCACCAAATACAGAGAAAGCAAAGCACACAAAACAAGAACAAAGAAACCCCCCGCTGTAATTCCTGCAATGAACCCTTTTGATTTAAAAACAGAATCCTTTGGAAGAACAAATGAAGGTAACCCAGTAGTTACTAGCCTTTCACTGAGTGAAAAATTTGTATTGCTAAAGCTCCAAGCCAGAATTCTGTGACTTTGAACTAATCGACCTGTAGCTCCCGTAAAACCAACATACATCTCCTCCTCAAAAACGGCTGAAAGATTAAGAGAAACATTCAAGAGAGGGGTTTTGGGTCTTTCCATGCCTACTAATGCCATGGTCACATTGATTAAAGAATCTGCATAATCAATCCAAACTTGATAATTCCTACCATCATTCAGCTTCAATTTCTCAAACGAGTTCTGGCTGCTATTCTCTCGATTCTCAACCCAAAAACCAGCCTCGTACGAGTCTTCAGATGTGAGTGAATTCAAGTCGATGCCGACATGATTGTCATTGATATCCTCAAATTCTTGGTTGGCAAAAACATCAAATTCAACACCAAAGACGTGGTTATTTGAATTCGCATTGTTGGAGAAGTTGAACAAACCCAGATGCTGAGCAGAGCTCGTTCCTTGAATACCTGTAAAGGGTACAAAAATGAAAACCAGGCCATGCCCTGGCAGAACGCCCTTGTAAGGAGCCATGGAGAAGATAAATGAAGTCGAAAATGGATAAACATATGAAGAATTCGGAGCCTTTGCAGGTATTTTTAATGGGTAGAGAGCACGACCGATTGAGAAACTTGTTTCGTTAGTGAGCGTGAGAATTCGAGATTCAATGGTAGCGTTGCCGAAGAAGGACAAATCAGAGGAATTGAAGCCGTTGAACACCAATTCAACGGCTAAAACGACTCGGAAAAGTAGTATAATTGTAAGAAACATTTGGCACTTCCTCATCGTTGTGGAGCAGAAACAGAAGCAGCAGCCTCTCTCACGGACAGTGGCTGAGTTTTGATAAAGGTGAAGGAGACAGGGCACCAAATAATGAACCGTGCGAAGGTGGGACCCATGTAGTGAATGGTCAACAATCTAGATTTTTGAATTTTTCTGGCAAACTTTGACAGAATTGCTGGAAAATAAATTTACATTGATGGCCTTATGAACGCTAAAAAAGACCACTGGTTTTGTTAATTTGTAGGTGGATTTATGTGTAATCTAATGAGCTTGAAAGGCATTAGAGGACAAAAGGAAAGTTTAAGAAGGAAGGAGAATGGGAAAGTGAGAGCAGGGTCCGCCGGCAGCCATTACAGGAAAAAACGTGTGGGTGGAGATTTAGATGTTTGACTCTGTAATGGGCTTGGTGACTTTGAGAGGCAGCGACAGTGATAGAGTCCTTTTGACACAATTAAATGCATGTTAATGTCATGGAATGTATTTTTCTTTGTACGGAATCAAGGTTACTGGGCACCGCCATTGCAACGTTAACAAGAATTCAACTGCAGCATTTACACTACGAGACTAGACAAGATCAACTAAAACACCCAGTCCACTCGTCCAGCCAAATATGGATTGGTATGTATTCAACGTAGTGATTCACAGGACAAAACATTAATCGATGAAAGAAGGGGTTTTTTCTTTTTTTTTTCTTTTTTGTCAAACTCTGCCTACATAAATTGATTGAGATATTGTTTCATTTTCCAAGTTGGAAATAAATCAAATTGACAAAGATTATACATAATAATAATAATAATAATCTAATGAAGGTGTTCTTTTCCAAGTGGGTTTACATCTCATGATCGCAGACCATTAGTTTTTATTAATCCATCAAAGGACCTAGACGTAGTGAAGGAATTATTATTATTTAATGAAGGATGCTAGAAATGACAGACATGCTTTTTTTTATTTTATTTTGAAAAGGTCTTTAAGACAAGATATTATATTCATGAACCCAGTAGTATATGGGTAAGTTAATGGAGGCCTTAAACAAGGCACTCGTGTCATCAAAATGGTGGAATAAAACCTAATAGATGAGAATAGACAATGGGTAGCAAAAGAACGAACTACTTGCTGCACCACTGCAACCAATAAATTAGTTAAACCTCAGACCTTTCAATCATATGTAGTTGACGTTGTTGTTCCCATATCCAGGCTTACTTTTCCTCTTCTACAACCAACTGAACACAATCAGGGAACTCCTCTATCCACACTCTCAATCGTTGATCTTAGAAAGCATGCTTTGCTTCCCTTTTGACATGATTCATCTACCAACTCACAAAGTTCAACGACAATCCACGAATTTTCATGACTACTGAACTGATCTCCAGGCAGTTAAATACAAATCCTCTCCTTTAATTGCTTCTACAATAATGGCAGAATCTCCCTCTAACGACAGATAATGATACCCCAAATCGTCAGCCAATTGAAGGATCCTCGTAGAATAATATAGTATGCAAGGAATGTAATGTCCACCACAAGTTTTGGCTGATGTTTAACATTCTAGGTTACCACAAGGGTATGTAAGATGGAGGAACAAAGTCACGTAGTTCAGATTGGAGAACATCCTAATTAGCATAATTAAACTGCAACATGTGGCATTTGCACCACTAAAAAAAATACTCGATCTATAGTACATGGTTCTGCATCACAACGCCAATACATTAACATGATAATGTAGGTAAATATTAGTCTAATATTAATTTTTGCAAAAGTAACATGCGATTTCATATTTGAACTCATATTACGATCTTAGATTACGATCTCATTCTTCATATTACATCTCTGATCTAACAATATGAAGACAAAGACTAATAAAAACATCAAGAAGAATAATAATAAGAAAATAAAGAAGATGATTGTAGAGGTGCGACAGTGGTGGAGGAGAGACGGTGGCAATGGTGGAGATGGAGGCGGACAGTGGCAATGGTAGAAATGGAGATGGAGACAAATGTGACCATGATGGATATGGAGGGTAAATGTCTTAGATTTATCTATTTTTTAGATTCATGCCTATTGAAGAAGATCGACAAGTATGAGATTATGCAATTATTAATTTTTAAAAGAGGTATTTACGTGAAAAAGAAGTACTTTTATGGAAAAAAAAATCATTTTTGTTGGATTTATGTATCCAATATTTATCAAGTGAGTATTGAAATGACATTTTTTCCTTTTTTATTCGGCTAGAGACAACACAAAACAGTTCACTAATAATAAATGGGCCATTTGTTTAAACCTTTTTCATTGAGCTAAGACAACACACAAAGGAGACAAGTAGTTAAACTTACAATAAATGGGTCAACCTTTTTTATTGGGCCAAAGACCACATAAAAGAAAGTAACAACAGTTTGACACTTACCATAATGGGCCAACCTTTTTTATTGGGCTACAGATCACATAAAACTATAAAAGTCAAAAACAATAGACACTTGAGATAAATGGGACAATTTGCAATTTATGGGGCAGTTAGGCCCAAAAATATCAAACCAACAGGCCGTAACAGTCACTAGAAGTGGGCCAGTCGGTACATGCTTGTGGCCCGTTAAGTTTTGAACATTTTTTTTTTTTAATCAAATGGTGTTGACGCGTCTTATGTTAGACCATAAACTACATATCTATAATTTTTTCAAAATAAAATAAAAAAAAATTTCGTCTCAAATTGTTATTACAACGAGGCATGCTGTAATTTTTTTACAACGAGGGTGCTGTAATTTTTTTACAGCAGAGCCCGGCACCCTTATATTAGACAACCTGGTGACCATGTCAATCAAGAAGAGATGCTGTGGGGTCTGCAAGCCTGCAAGAAAAATAATGGTAACCAACGAACATGCCTGTAGCACCTACTTCACTCATTTCTTAGTCTTGCTCCTTTAACTAACATAATATGTTTCCTTATTTATTTTATGAAAAACAAATAATCTCACCAAACAACAATCATATATCACAAGAGGAACCACAATTGCATCTCAAACTTACAATATGTTTTAAACCACAATATGTATCATATCCTGTGTAATGCAGTTTTCTGTACAAAGGCATTTCAACATTAAAAAAAAGGAGGAACTTCTTTACTACAGTAACCTAAACCAACAACTATATGAATTAACAAATATGACTAAATGCATCAACATTGCTAGAACCAATAGGATGCAGAATCACCTACCATCCACAATGGTATCACTCCAAGAGAGTGACATTGAAGAAGAAAGGGATTGCTTAATATCTTCAAATGTAGGGTGCAATCCATGGCCAAAATTTTCTGAATACGTACTCTTGGACTTCATCATTTGCAGCAAATGTGCATCCATATCTTCAGTTTCTGACTCATTAGCCTCACTGTTTCCCTCTAAAACCATCATCACCACTTGCCTCATTGTTGGCCTTGAACTTGGTTCAGGATATGCACACAACAATCCCAAATGAAGCACCCTCTCCACTTCTTCCTCATCAAACCCTCCGTTTGCCCTCAATCGCGTATCGATAGCTTCAAGTAATTGGCCTTGCATCATCAATTGCCACACCCAATCCACTAATGCTGGCTTTCCTTCCTCTAAAGGCCTCCTCCCACATATGACCTCTAAAATCAATATACCAATGCCAAACACATCAGTCTGAGCCGATGCTCGCCCACTCCTAATTATCTCAGGGGCCAAATACCCTACAGTCCCAACGACCCTTGTCGTGGTAGCAACTTGACCATGCTCGTGCATCCGAGCAAGCCCAAAATCGCCTAGCCTTCCATTCATATCCTTGTCAAGTAATATATTGCTGGCCTTAATGTCTCTATGGAGTACTTTAGCTTCCCATCCCTCATGTAAGTACAATACACCTGCAGCAACATCTTTCAGAATCCTTATTCTGTCTGTGTAGCTCAACATCTTGTTCGCATCACACTCAAATACCCTTTTGTCCAAGCTTCCATTTTCCATGTAATCATAGATTAACATGAAGCTTCCCTTCTCTCCCTTGCACCAACCTCTCAGCCCCACTAAATTTCTGTGCTTTAGCCTTCCAAGGCTGGATATTTCTGCCAAGAACTCTCTCATTCCATCATTATTGTCATGTGAGATGCGCTTCACGGCTATCTCTGCTCCTCCTGGTAATACACCCTTATAGACCTTCCCATTCCCTCCAATTCCAATCACATTATCTTCTGTGAATCCTTTTGTTGCTGAATCAACCTCTTGATATGTAATTCGATGCGGCCAGTACTCCAATTCCCAATCCTCCATTTCCTCTCTCTGCCTTGCTTTCCTTTGCTTCCTCTTTACCAAATACAGAGAAAGCAAAGCACACAAAACAAGAACAAAGAAACCCCCCGCTGTAATTCCTGCAATGTACCCTTTTGATTTAAAAACAGAATCCTTTGGAAGAACAAATGAAGGTAACCCAGTAGTTATTAGCCTTTCACTGAGTGAAAATTTTGTATTGCTAAAGCTCCAAGCCAGAATTCTGTGACTTTGAACTAATCGACCTGTAGCTCCCGTAAAACCAACATACATCTCCTCCTCAAATACGGCTGAAAGATTAAGAGAAACATTCAAGAGAGCGGTTTTGGGTCTTTCCATGCCTGCTAATGCCATGGTCACATTGATTAAAGAATCTGCATAATCAATCCAAACTTGATAATTCCTTCCATCATTCAGCTTCAATTTCTCAAACGAGTTCCGGCTGCTATTCTCTCGATTCTCAACCCAAAAACCAGCCTCGTACGAGTCTTCAGATGTGAGTGAATTCAAGTCGATGCCGACATGATTGTCATTGATATCCTCAAATTCTTGGTTGTGAAAAGCGTCAAATTCAACACCGAAGACGTGGTTATTTGACTTTCCATTGGTGGTGAAGTTGAACAAACCCAGATGCCGAGCAGAGCTCGCTCCTTGAATACCTTTAAAGGGTACAAAAATGAAAACCAGTCCATGCCCTGGCTGAACGCCCTTGCAAGGAGCCATGGAGAGGATAAATGAAGTCGAAAATGGATAAACATATGAAGAATTCGGAGCCTTTGCGGGTATTTTTAATGGGTAGAGAGCACGACCGATTGAGAAACTTGTTTCGTTAGTGAGCGTGAGAATTCGAGATTCAATGGTAGCGTTGCCGAAGAAGGACAAATCAGAGGAATTGAAGCCGTTGAACACCAAATCAACGGCTAAAACGACTCGGAAAAGTAGAATAATTGTAAGAAACATTTGGCACTTCTTCATCGTTGTGGAGCTGAAACAGAAGCAGCAGCCTCTCTCACGGACAGTGACTGAGTTTCGATAAAGGTTAAGGAGACAGGGCACCAAAGAATGAACCGGGCGAAGGTGGGACCCATGTAGTGAATGTTCAACAATCTAGATTTTTGAATTTTTCTGGTAAACTTTGCCGCCGGCAGCCATTGCAGGAAAAAACGTGTGGGTGGACATTTAAATGTTCGACTCTGTAATGGGCTTCGTGACTTTGAGAGGAAGCGACAGTGATAGATAGAGTCCTTTGACACAATTAAATGCATGTTATTATCATGGTATGTATTTTTCTTTGTACGGAATCAAGGCTACTGGGCACCGCCATTGCACGTTAACAAGAATTCAACTGCAGCATTTACAGTATGAGACTAGACAAGATCAACTAAACACCCAGTCCACTCGTCCAGCCAATATGGATTGGTATGTATTCAACGTAGTGATTCACAGGACAAAACATTAATCGATAAAATTAAAGAAAGTTTTTTTTTTTTCCCTTTTTTGTCAAACTCTGCCTACATAAATTGATTGAGATAGTGTTTCATTTTCCAAGTTGGAAATAAATCAAATTGACAAAGATTATACATAATAATAATAATCTAATGAAGGTGTTCATACCCAAGTAGATTACATCTCATGATCGCCGACCATTATTTTTTCTTAATCCATCAAAGGACCCAAACGTAGTGAAGGAATTATTATTATTTAATGACGGATGCTAGAAATGATAGGCCTCAAACAAGGCACTCGTGCCACCAAAATGGTGGAATACAACATAATAGATGGGAATAGATAATGCTTAGCAAAAGAATGAACTACTTGCTGCACCACTGCCACTAATAAATTAGTTAAACCTCAGACCTTTCAATCATATTTAGTTGACGTTGTTGTTCCCATATCCAGGCTTAACTTTTCCTCTTCTACAACATGTGGCGTTTGCTCCACTGTTTATGTTCACATGTTATATCTTGTTATTTTGCCAATAATGTGAATCCTGCTCAATTTATGGAGTCGTATTTCACAATAGGGCATACGAGAGTACGTATGCAGTGACTTTCTATTTTATTTTGGATGATTCCGAGTGGCCCAACTATAATATTGGACCATTAGTGATCGTTGATCCAACGCTTAGATAAAAAATGGGACGTCCAAATTCAACGTGGTTAACCAATGAAATACCAACTGTTGGTTTGATAATGTATGTTAGTTTGATAATATTAATATATAGTTTGAAAATATTGGTTATTAAAATGTACGTTTTTAATGATGTTAAAATTACTTGTTTTTGATACTGTCACAGCTATGTTTGCTGTTGGGTGTATTGCTCGTGATCATAATGGCAGACTAGTTGCAGCGTCAGGGGCGCAGGTGGGTATTCTCCAGTCAGTTGAGAGTGCAGAATTGTATGCTGTTCGGGAAGGGTGATGAGTATCCCACATCGAAAAAATAGGGCCACCAACTCTAGTTTATAAGGATCCAAGGCACCCTCAGCTGGTAAGTCGGTTTTCTGGGTTGTAGTTCTACCTTGGGCCTTATGGGCCGGGATGGGTATTCATCATTGGTGCTTTCATTGAGAGAGTCGCGTTTGCGGAGAGGGCTGCCGTATGAAGGGCGAGCGGAGCCGCCAGGCGAGGGTAGCCGCCGTGGACGTTGGCCCTCCAAGGAGGGTGGTTTGATGAGTATCCCACATCGAAAAAATAGGGCTACCAACTCTAGTTTATAAGGATCCAAGGGGGGTGGTTTGATGAGTATCCCACATCGAAAAAATAGGGCTACCAACTCTAGTTTATAAGGATCTAAGGCACCCTCACCTTATAAGCCGGTTTTCTGGATTGTAGTTCTACCTTGGGCCTTATGGACCGGGATGGGTATTATCAGTGATGCAAAAAGTGCAGTGGAGAATATCCGTTCGAATCAAGAGGGTCTCAATGAAGATGGGAACATCATACAGGAGATTAAGAAATACTTTCATTATTTTTCTTCTGTAGAGGGTTTTTTTAGGCCAAGAAGTACAAATATGGTTGCACATTGTATTGAGAAATTCGCTTTGAGGACTTCGATTCCTTGTGAATGGAGATTGTCATATGAGCCACAATGGCTTCAAGAGGTTGTAACGGCAGAGTTTCTGTCGATTCCTTTATAATAAATTACAATCCTCCCTTTTCAAAAAAATATTACTTGTTTTGAGAGAATCACTAGTAACTCAGATGACACTCATGTGTGATATCTCATAGAGGGTCTCGAGTTCGAGTCTCCCCCATTGACTTCCCCTGTAATAAAAAAAAAAGACTCATTTTTAGGCAATTGTTCGTTTGAGACATTTTGATGTGTTTGTAATATTTTTTGGTCAATGACGCTATTATGAGAAACGTCATTAACTTGTTTAACCTAATGACTTTGTAAATAGCATCATTCTTATATGAAGTTGATGACGCTACTCTAAAAAGTGTTAAACAAATTGATGCTACTCTTATTAGTGTCATTAGGCCTTTCGAGAAAAAACTATTGACACTACTATGAGTAATGTCATTGTTAAAAATAAGTACAATTCACGATGTTTCGAGTAGTGTTAATTGTCATTTTGCAAAATAACTGAAAGCAAATGTTATACTGCTATATAAATATTAAACAAGGTTATTTATATATAAAAAAAAAATCAAGCATCTTTTCAAAAAAAAGAAAAAAAAAATGGACATGTTACTAGTATTTGATTGCATTGGGTGATATCACACCAAATGTTTCATTGCTGCTGCTGCATCTTCCTTTAATTTTGATAATAAAACAATAGCTGCTTATTTTATTTGGTCAGATACCCCTTAATTAAATTTGGTCACATAAATACAAGATTAAAGGTGGTTCCGGCGCACGTATTTGCCCACACCTGGTGCTCTGCACCTTACAAATACAACCACTTGAGATACCACTCCAAATGTCATTATGAGAGTCGTTAACTTTTTATTTTTTTTTAAAATAAATTTGTTGTTAATTAATTATTTTAAAAAATTAATTAATTATTTCTTTTTGTTCATATGTAAAGCAGACTATATAAAAACGCGAAGAATTTCGGTTTGATCATTGATGTCATAAAACCTCAAATTTAGCAAAAATTATTTTTTATGGGTTTGTGATCCACAATTTTGATGCAAGCCCAACCTAGAATTCTAGATGTGGGCAACAAATTAAAACCCCTGTTATCCAATCACAAACCCTAGATTTATTCTCTTCTACAATTTTGAAAACGTATATGTTCTTTTGCACACTTTCCATATGTAACTCATATATGTCAGTGTCACCGTCCATTTCAACAGTGAATCGCTACTTGATTTGTGGAAACACATTGCTTTGATTTTTCTTCTCGTTTCCGTGTTTGCCCAATCTTTTTTTTTTTTGGGTAAGTAAGATTTAGAACCAATCTATCTTTCCGTGTTTGCCGTATCTATTTTGAATTCTGATTGAAGGGAGATTTGATTCAGTGAAATCCAGAGGTGCCCCAAGAGTTTGGGGCCAAATCGGTGAATTGGGTGTTGATCTGTTTGTAGTTTTAGCCACTAGTTACTGTTGAATTGTTGAATCATTTTACATACAAATCAAAGAAACAGGGGGTGTGAATGAGGGGAAGATGATAGGGGTGTTTTTGATTCTAGAGAGACAATGACTGGAGGGTCATTGGGGATCCGGTCTGGTAGTTATGGGTCATTGGATAAACAGCTGCAAATCAACGGCAACGGTGTATTACCAATCCAGACGACAACACGCAGTAAACCTCCAAAAATGCTCAAGGAGAAGGAAAGATTGTTCCATTGGATCTGCAAGTTCGCCGGCCGCAAGAAGGTTGGGATGATGCTTCTTTGCTTAGTCTCGGCCGCAGTTTTTGTCTGGGTTTTGTATGTAGGCAAAGGTTAGTCCGAGTGTTTTCCTGTCTGATTTGATCACTTAAATCTTCGCACTACATTTGCAGGTTTTGTATTTGTTTCTTAGGGTGAAATTATAATCTAATTTTGATTTTGATTGTTAATTAGATTGATGCTTTTACTTATGTTCTGGACTGGCGAATGCATATATAGTGGTTCCTTTTCGGTTATGCTGTGCTTTTGTGAGATTTGCTGAGAGACTAGCGCCTTTACTTAGGGGATACTCAGTAGAGTTGATCTTTCTGAATGATTTGAATTCCTATTTTAACTGGCTTTTGTGCAATATCATTCAGTTTTATCCAGTTGATAGCTTTTTGTAGTCGTCCTATCCATATCAGGTTCAATGCGGAAGTGATGTTATTTTGTTGGCGGGCTACCCTTTTGCATTTCACTCTGAGTTACTTGTAATTTTGAGATCATTTATGCATGCCATCCTTCGAATCACTTGTTTCCAAAGGTTGCTTTGTTACAATATTTTCTATCCTTTTTCAATAGGGGTTGGTGTACTTATTACTATGAAAAAGAACTAAAATGTACTTCACTTGGTTTTAGGTGAAGATTCACAGGATGGTGATCGCAATATTAATGTGCTCAATAATGGCAGCTCGTTTATAAATTCTCTCAGTTTTTCACCAACAAACAGAGAGCAAAGTAATAGCGTGGACAGCAAAACTTCTATCACAGGAGCCTTTGAAAATTTTACTTTGGCCCCTCCCCTTCCTCAATATTTTACGGGCTATACTCTTCCACAGGGGCATATATGTAATAATTTTGCTTTACCGCCACCACCAGCCGATAAAAAGAGAACTGGACCACGCCGTAAGCTTTTCCTTACTTTATTTTATTTATTCTTTTTAAACTTATTATCTCTTACCCGCATAATGTTTTCATGGGTTTCATGTCTTGTGACTCCTATTTTATTTTTGCTATGTACTTTCAACTATTTGTAATGGATTACCAATTGTTAATTTCTAGTCCCTAAGAACCAATGGTAATGCTGTGTCATTTGCTTTTCAAAATAGAAAGAAAAAAAAGTTGCAATGTCACTGATATTGCTGTGATTATTGGTTGTTTATTTTCAGCATGTCCTGTATGCTACCTACCTGTGGACGAAGCAATTGCCTTAATGCCAAAGGCTCCGTCATTTTCTCCTGTGCTCAAGAATCTTACTTATATCTATGAGGAGAAGTTAAATAGAGAGACAGAATTTGGGGGCTCAGAGTTTGGTGGATATCCTTCTTTGGGTCAAAGAAGTGATTCTTATGATATAAGAGAGTCAATGAACGTGCACTGTGGGTATGCCCTTTCTTTACCCTCCCCATATCTTGTCATCTTTGAATGGAGTTTGTTGTTTCCTGTTCCATTTTTGCCACTTCAATTCGTTACTTATAAAGTATTTATGCAAGGGAGCTACACAAATGGTACTTTCTTTTTGGTCTTAATTATGAAGTATATAATGCATGCTTGCATTGATCAGATTTGTCAAAGGAATTAAACCTGGTCATCAGACTGGATTTGACATGGATGACTCTGACCTTCTTGAGATGGAGCAGTGCCGTGGTGTGGTTGTTGCATCGGCAATATTTGGTAGTGCTTCTTGTAATACTATTATTTTTTATGAACATTCCAATTCTTGAGGTGGCCAGTTACTTCGTCTATAATTGCTTATTATTGACTCCTCTCTCTCTCTCCCAGGAGCTTTTGATTTGATACAGCAGCCTAGTAATATCAGTGAATATTCCAAGAAGAACGTTTGTTTCTTCATGTTTGTGGATGAAGTAACAGAAGCTTATTTGAAAAATAATAGTGGGTTGGACAGCTACACGAGAGTTGGCCCGTGGAGAGTGGTTGTTGTCCATAATCTTCCTTACACAGATGGAAGACGCAATGGCAAGGTAGATGTTCTGAATTAGCTATCTTTCTTTTTTATTTTCAGTTTTATCATAGTTTGGTGTAGGTGTCATTTAACTGCTTGCTTGGATATGATTCTTATAGGTTTAGTTATTTGCTTCCCTTTCCAGCTTGAACAATCTTTTTTAATAGACGGATGGAAAGATGTAAAAATCAAATGCAGTTGATCCTCTTTCAGAAAATAAAGTTGTACATTACATCAGTCAATGTTCTTGCTGGTAGGGGTGAAAATAGGATGATTGCACTATCAGTATTCAGCCAGTTGAACAGGAAGAAGCATATCTTGATTATGTCTGTGTGACTCTAACTTTTACGCAGTACTAAGATAATCTTTAATTCTCTATTAATTTTATTCGTAACAGTATTAATTTCTTCCTTAAACTCATTGGGATTATATGATTATCATGCTTGCTCCATGGCCTTTTGTAAACCAATAACCATTTCTGGGACCTATCCGCTTGAAAGCTGTGTGATTTGCTGATATACCTTAGTACTTTTTTTTTTCTTCCCTTTTTGAATAGAGATGTGACTTTTGACTTTGACTATGCCTGTCGCAGATTCCGAAGCTTCTTGTGCATAGGATGTTTCCTAATGCCCGCTATTCCTTATGGATTGATGGAAAACTGGAGCTTGTTGTCGATCCATATCAAATTCTTGAAAGGTACTTTTGATTTCTGGTCATTTTCGTTCCAATCTGTATATCATAATCATTTGTTCAATTAAGTCCATTACGTTCATTGATCACCTTTCATTTCTCTGAGCAGCATAAAGAGATAAGTGAACATAATGGTCAATGTGTTTCTTTTGGATTTATTCTATCATGGGAGTTTCTTTTCTGCATCAGTAGATCTTCTTCTAATGGAATTATATTAGTTTTGTATGTTGCTAATAAAGGAAACTTTATGACACTGGGTAAGTACGGCATGGTTTAAGTCTTTAAGAGTATAAGACTTGGTGTTTCAGGATGCGGAAGTAAGTGTATCTTGTGAAGTGATTGTATAGAATTTCGGTCCTTGATTTGGAGATCTATTAGATACTAGATTTAGGGGTCCATCAAGTATATGGATGCTCACTATTTCCCTGGATCTTATTTTAAGCTTTACTCTCTTTGCAAAATATATCATAACAGTACACCTTGTGGGTGTGACTTGTAAAATTCTATACATGACTGGATTACTCAAATGATGCTAAAACTAATGATTAGCAGGTTAAAAAGTTTCAAGAGCAGCCAAATTCTTGTTGTATCGGCTTTTTTCCAGTAAATGTTTCCCTCTGCAACCAGGCCTGGCTGTTAGGGTGATGTTTTATGTGTGGCAAACTCGGGATAGATCTGCATTTAAATCTCCCCTCGGGATTTGATATAAAAATGAACCTGTTTTCCTTATAACAAAGGGAAATTTATCATTTTCACTCTGGATTTAACAAAATAGGAGTTAATGGGTGAAGGTTTCCATTGAACTTAAAATTTGGGGTAACATTATGTCATTGGAGAATTATGAATAATTCTAAGAATGCCAATTCATTTTTCACATATTTCAGCCTCTGAATACACATACAACAAATTTTTTGGTCATACAGAACACCTAGTTACATAGATGGAATTTCAAGTTAAAGCACAAGCCATCTCTTGTTCCACTAATTTCAAAGCAAATTTAACCTCCAATGGCCCCTCGTAAAATTGAATGTAAGTAAGCATATTGGGCCCTTAATCACATATTAAACTCCTTTGCATGTGAATACTGATGGCATTGTGAGAACAAATCATGAGAAGTAACTAGGAAGACAGGTGGTTCAATTTAGTTCTGGAAAAAGCCTCTTGCTATTTTTCTGGTAAAGTGATGGTGCTGATTCAGTGAATACTATATTTATGTTTCTTTATTCAATTGAAGCATATTTATGGGGAACAGTTTTTAACCAGTCATGTCCTCTTGGTTAATTGACTTCTACATGATGCCAGGATTGTCAAATTCGATTCCAAATGTCATTCCTCTGTTTATGATAGCACATTTTATAAATTGATGCATGTGTTGTCCATTTTACCATTTACCTTCTACCTCGCACTTAAAATCTTAATTGCAGCTGCCATTATATTCTTTTTTGCTCTTATTTCATGTCATATACACTCAGATTAGGCTCTTCCTCATTTGACCATGTTTGACTGTACGAATTTGTGTTTACTCTAGCCGGCTTTCTGAAATTCAATAAAAGTGAAATAAGAGGGCTATAGTTCTGTGAATAGGCCATAGGACCCAATTAATGTCATAGTGGAGCCTATAAACGATATGCTAACATGATGGCCAATTTGATTATTTTCTAAAACGGAATGATTTTTATGTTATTTATCTGAACTTATGCAAGTTTGGACCTTCTGATTATGGGGCGTGGACCTCATCTGAGTTTCATATTCTTCATGAATACAACTTGTGCTTGATGGAGGTGGCCTTTATATGGATGTTTTATTTAGCTCTCTTTGCTGAAAGTACTGGCCGGGGCACCTTATTTGTTTTTTAACATTGGTCTGCAGGTTCCTCTGGAGAAAAAATGCAACTTTTGCGATTTCTATACATTATAAACGCTTTGATGTGTTTATTGAAGCTGAGGCAAATAAAGCTGCTGCAAAATATGATAATGCTTCTATTGACTTTCAAATCGAATTTTACAAAAAAGAAGGCTTGACACCTTATTCTGAAGCTAAGTTGCCCATTACAAGTGGTGGGTGTAACAATCTTGTTTCTTTTTATTGTTGGTGCAGCAGCTTTTTTTTTTCCTGAGAGGGGAATTTTGTTATTCCTGATGATAGTATTCTTCTTATGGATGGCTATTCAGATGTTCCCGAGGGATGTGTTATAATAAGGGAGCATGTCCCCATCAGCAACCTCTTTACATGTCTTTGGTTCAATGAAGTGGATCGCTTCACTTCCCGAGACCAAATTAGTTTTTCCACTGTGAGAGACAAGATTAGGGCTAAGACTAATTGGACTGTTAATATGTTCTTGGACTGCGAAAGGCGCAACTTTGTTGTTCAGGTAATTATTAATGCTTTTCTGGCAATTTTCTTTCCCGTCAAAATTTGTAGCTTAGTTCTGAAATGGGCATGTTAACCTGCACGCTTTATAACTCATTGTTGTTGCCTCCTACAGAAATACCATAGAGACGTATTAGAACGCCTGAGGTCACCTGTGCCAGTTGCCAGACATCCCCCTCCATTACCACCAGTTTTGGTTAATGCATCGCCAGTGAAATTGTCAGCCAAGACTTCCCTCGAAAGGGCTGCACCCCCTCCTCCAGGCCGGAAGCTCCCCAGACGTGCTAGGGATAGGAGGTCTGGTTCAAGGCGCCACCGAAAAATTGTTGCTGTTGCTGGTGCTGGTGCTGGTGACACTGATTCCGGTTAAAATTTTGTCAGACGCGGGTATCATTCTTTTTCCTTCCCCCCCTTTTTTTTCCCCAAATTATTCATTGCAGGGATCAAAAGATTTGCGCACGAAGAGGAGCATTGTAGTTCTGTTTCCATTGGAACACAATCTCAATTTTGATACGTTGGGGCATCCATCCGTCAATCATCTTTCAATTTTTTTATTGTATATATTTGTTTAATTCCAATAAACAACACATGGTTTGGCAGAATCCTTTGTCATGGGGAAAACAAAGCCATTTCCATCTGTTGTTCCATTGTTGTAGCAAATGTTGTATCCGAACCTCAATTGTCTATTACCTATATTTAAAGCTTAAACACTACTCCACTTGCATTAAATAAATCTGGGCCTAACGACTATCTGTATGCACATACAGTGATCTTGCACTTTGTGTTGATCATCCCAATCTTATCTTATTTCATTGACAAAATGTCTGCAAGTTGGTTGTTTGTAGATCACATCTTCGACCTTCATCATGAATACCCTACTGCTTCATATCACTAAGACGTGATAGGAGTTGTTAAGAACAGGACGTCCCAACCTGAAACTAATACAAGTCTTGACATGACACACTTGGAATCTCGTATTCCAGCCAGGAAAATACAGATATTATCATTTAGGAGCTTTTTTTTTTAAAAAGAAAGAAACCTGTTTTATTGCCACAGTTGAATTTTCTGGTTAACGTTGATGATAGCATGGTTGGAAATTTTTTAGGGCTAAATCGTATGGATTCAGGAGATTTTGATCTCGATTTTCGTTGGAGGTGAAAAAATTTTGTGCTTGAGTTGATGATCCGAGTGTAAGCCGGTGTGATTAAGCTTGTCCAATTAGCCAAGAAAAAAAGATAGAAACCAACCTTTTAGGTTTACGTTGGGTGACGACGATATTCACAATGGAAATCAAATCAATTTATTAATTTATTTATGGTAAAAAGATATTTTTCGTTCCTTAATTATGAGGAGAGTTTCATTTTTGTCTCTAAATTTTTTTTCCTCCCATTTACGTCCTTCAACTATTGAAAAGTATCATTTTTGTCCTTTCAAGTGAGATTGAAGTTGGGAAAAACTTGATCTGACGAATAATATGATACCACGTAGGATTTTTCAATGGTCAGATTTATTCGAGGGATAAATATGATACTCTCCCATAATTGGGGGATGAAAAATGAAAAAAAAAATAAATGACGAAAATGAAACTCGATTAATAGTTGAAGGGTAAAAAACTAAAAATACTCTTTTGCCATTTATTTTCTGAAATTGCATCGGGATTTTTGAAATCAAGAATCCGCCACCTGTCAAATGTGAGCACTAGTCGAATCCAACGCATGACCATCTCCGGGGTCCCACCAGGTCCTTATCTAGGTCCCACCAGGTCCTTATCTAGAATCTGAGAGTCTTCAAACATGGTTTCACGATCACGGCCTTCTTCTTCTTGCAAAATCCCCGATCGAGCTCAACGATTAGGGTTTTAATCGCGACGACCATGGCCACTACGACACCACTAATCCCGACCGAATCTTGACCGTCGTGATCAAACGGAAATGTCTTCGTCACCTTCATCGTCCTCCTCCGCTTTCTCTCTGATCTGCATCCTCCACTCCCTGATCGCCCTCACTACCGGGGTCCTCATGATGTTCCAGATGAAGGAAATCTACACCTTTACTCACGGGGTAGAAACCGCGACGAAACTGTTAGGCTCAACACCTCACGACCAGCTCCTGATCCGGACCTCCGATTCCTTTTCCGGGTTACTCCTGTTTGCTATTGGGTTTTTGATATTCATGGTCTCTTTCGTGAAGGATCGAGAGTTCCAGTCATTCTTCGCTAAGGGATGCACGATCCTCCATGTTTTCATGGCTCTTTGGAGGGTTTACTTTGAGAGGAGAGTCGAAGACTTGGCCTGGGATTGGTTGCGCCAGACAGTCGGGGATATGGTATTGGCTCTCTCGTGGGTTTTCTTTCTCGTCTACACATGGAGAGAAAAGTATGATTAATTATGTTTAAACTTTTAATTTCTATATTCGATTTTGAGTGTGTTTATTCTGTTCATTTTGCAGTTTAAGTTTGAGAAAAATACAGCAAGTTGATTCCACTTATAGTCATGAACAGAATTTATGTAAAGCTATATATTTTTGAGTTAACAGTGAATGCTAGTGCATAAACTGGGTTCTAGTAGCTGAGAGTTTGATGTTTTGGAGTTTGTTGAGAGGATATGTTTTGAATGCCTGAATAATATGGTTTGATGAGCCAAAACATGAGGATTTGTTGTTGAGGAAATATAATTTTTTGTTAAGTGAGTGTTTCTTACTTCTGGTGTAAGACTGCCTTTATGCATGTTGAAACTTTTCACTTACCTTAAGGTGTGCACGAATTCAAGTTGTTGTGAGACTAAATAATATAATTAAATCCTTTTTTGAAGCCTTGAATGGAGTTGAATTTTTGAATAGAATTGTGTCCTTAGGTTATCTTAGTTCTATTAAGATAGAAGGATTTCCTTAAAATTTTAAGGTTTGAATTTGATTCTTGCAAAGTTGATGGAGAGAAGCTGAGAAGGAAATGATGGTGAATATTAAGCATAGTATATTCGGTTCATTATAATATCTTAGGAACCATGGCCAATTAGAAGGTGACAAGGCGCAAGCAAATGGTCTAATGGGTTCTATAACAACTTTTAACTGTACAAGTGATGCTTAGAGGAAAAGGGTGATATTAAAACTCCATCTTTCACAATGCTATGCTGCTGGGTACACCTCTTCCTGTAACCCCTGGTTCAGAACTTGGCATGAGTAGCTCATACGGTGTAATCCCAGCTCCACATCTGTTCCTAAGGCTTGGATTGACATTTCTCCTCTTTCATGTCCATTGAAAATCTGTAGAATGCCTCAACGATCTCTGTGCCTTTGAACCAGGTCAAAAAATCTCTCCTATCTCCTAAATACTCCTCTTCAGGTGATTAGGTGAATGAGCTGAAAGAATATCAAGTGTAGAAATGAAATATGTTGTTTCTCGAAAACTTGGAAATGATGATATCAAGTATCCCTGCAGGTCTGTGATTAAATGAGCATAGTCGGGGTCATTCTCCTTTGGTACTAGCTGCATATGTGGAGGCCTTGATGGGATATATCCACCATAGGGATACTGCCCAAAGTTCAATGCTGCGTGTTGTGCTGATACAACCCAAATAATAGTAGAGTATGGAGGCGAGACCATTGGAGCTGAGATGAGAGCTTGGGCCACCAGTTAGCATGGTTAAGATCGTCATGGCCTACATTGATGTACTCTTTGTACCATGCCTGTAGCTCTATGTCACACTGAACTGAACCTGCTTCTGGGTAGTAGTAGTTGACATTGGTCTTAACCGATCTCTCAATAGAAGACCATATGAGATCATTAGCATACGGATAGTCTTCTATGAGTAGTCTAAGGGCATGGGATTGGGTTGGCTCTGGTTTTGCTAATCCTCTAAATGAAGCGGAGAAATATTCCCAGAAAAGGAAGGAACGGAAATTAGGAATTAGAAACTGTGATGTATTGAAACTCATAGTCGCTTGAATTCTGAAAAGAAGAAAAGGTAGATAAAGGATTTTGTTCAGAAACCATCTGATGAGGTCTGCAGGAAGACCCTCCTAGTCGAAGCGCCACCAATCACGCCGTAATCTCCATACAGTAATTCGCAGGAGAGGACTCTATGATTCCTCTAGCTTGGATGAGACCTTTGCGGTCTCTGCATTTACAGCCAAGGTACTTCACATGTGAGGATGGAGTCGCTTGTAAATTGGGAGCATTAGACTCGAATGCTGTTTTGCTGCTATGATGAATGGTTCCATGCACACATGAACTCACAACCTGTTCCACGATCAGTGAATCAACCTCATGAACATCACTTATTTCTCTTTGGTACTGTCATTCAGTAAGTCCACAGATAATTGCGCTTGTGTGTGGTTGTGATACAAGCATGCCAATGATGAATGAGCTGATGAGCACCGGCACCGTTGGAGGAAACATGGGCTTTGGCATGATGAGCTCCGGCATCATTGGAGGAAACATGGGCTTTGGCAGGTTGCTAAAGCCTCGTTGTTGTTGCATCCGCAAGAGGGGGTGAAAACTTGATTTGGTGGTGATGATCTTGCTCCCCTGGTGGAGGACTCAGCTCAACAGCAATAAGTTTCAAAGTTCCCAATGGGATCAAGAAGAATATTGTTTGAGTTGCCTAAACTTTTAGGGGTCTCAAAGCATTAATGCGGTTGAGGAATGGAAGATAGATGTCATGGTAGTCGAGTATAAATAGCTTCCTCTTTTCTAAAGGCTGATCAAGATATTCGAATCTAAGAGGTTAGAACTTCTATTATCTGTCTTTGCTGTTTTATGAAGACACTGCATCAACTGCGACAACTTCTAATAGGTAATTAACTTAGTTCTTTCATTCACTAAGGTGACATGGATCTGCATTCCTGTTTCACAGTCATTCCATTGAGAGGCCTACGATCTACTCTTCTTTGAGTGCTGAGTCTTGTGGACCATTGGGAGGGCATCCAGTTTGACAGCGTCTAGGATAGGGGTGCATTTCACCTCCCAAAGTTGGCCTAGCAAATTCAGCTCCTTTATCTGTGGATTATATTTGGTCAGATTGCAGCCTGAATCCTTTTCAATCACCTCTTAATTGCACTAGTTCCTTCTCTTACCCCTTGAACACCAGCTGATGTTCTATTCGGAAGGTATGCCTGAAAAATCCTAAGACTGGGGATGGGAGGGGCTGGAATGATTCCAGCCAATTCCATCCATCCCAGCCATTGACAGCACTTGATTGATAAGGTAATTAAGTGCAATCAATGATGATGCAATGGCTGTGATGGGTGGAATTGGCTGGAATCATTCCAGCCACACCCATCCCCTAAGACTGATTTCATTCCAGCCACACCCATCCCCTAAGACTGATTTCGAGAGACAGTTGCTACCATTTTTGACTCTTGCTTTGTTTGAGTATTTATCTTTTCTTTTTTTGTACGTTTCTCTTTTATTTGTGAGCCAGAATTACCTTGTTAGCGAAGAATACTCTCGTTTGGGCATAAATATTATCTGGTCGGACCCAAGATTGCAGGAAATATAAACTAGTGCTTCAATGGAGAGGCTCTCCAAGTAGAACTCATTGTGATATTTGTTAGTCACTGTTATGTTGACTTCATAAGTGGCTCTCTCTGCAACAAATTTTGTGGTCTTTTGCATTCTAACATGGCTTCGTTGCTCCATTTTGGCTTCCATTGTTCCTTCAAAAAAGTCGAGAAATTGAAGGGTTAAGAAGAAAGAAAAAAATAATTGCAAGACTTCGTAATTCCATCTACATTTGTCAGCAATGGTAAACTCAATATTACTTGCCCGTCAAGAAGTAATGCGTGCTTGGAATCTTGAATCAATGTCATATTTCCGTTGAATTTAAAAAAATAAAAAAAACCATTTTTGCTCAAGCAAAGAGCAGTAATTATATCAAATCTATATTTTCCAAAACCCAAGAGAATCAATTATAGGATCCTAATTTATTACAGGGAAAAAAAAAACAACTGCCAACATCAATGAAGAGAATACTATTCGGCATAGTGAATGGGTCGAGAAAAATATAAAGCCCAAGATTCAAACTATGCCGCAAAAGCTTTAGGATACATGCAATCAAAACTCTCACACACGAAGGAAAAGAGAGGAAACGTAAAGAAAACTAGAACATAATTTGGGAGACAACTCCATGCTCGGGGAACCAAAAGAAATGTAGCAGGAAACAGTTAACAATCAGTATCGAACGACATCCTGCAGGCAATCATAGAAGTGCGCAATCTCAATCTTCTCTTTACCCGAGTATATTGCCTCAGCATCCCCACCTTGCTGTCCCTGGGCTGCCATCTCGATTAACATATACAGCTTCTTGATTGGCATCTATCAAGAGACATCAAAACAAATTGTTAGATTGAGAACCGAAGCACAAGCATGTTACTGTGAAACAATTCATAAGCATGTCACCGTGAATTCCATCATCTCCTTAAAATCATCAAGGCTTTACATATAGTAATAGCACTAGGAGCAGGAGAATGAAGGTGGGGGGGGGGGGGGGGGCAAGTATTCACTGGTTAACAAAATTTAAGCTTACATCATTTAGTGCCTCTGCAGCAGCAGCAGCATCTTCCTCAGCAAAAACATTCAGTTGTTCCAATACCTGGAAGGCAAAAACAGAAGATTTTACATAAGTTTAGACTTACAGAGAATGTATGGCATCCATAAATCAGTCAGATTAGCAGATCATATCTGATGAAATAATCAATTAATTAATTACAAGCAACTTCTCCCCCACTTAACCGCATGCTACAAACAAGATAGTGTCTAAAATCAATGTCTTACTAAAGGAGTATAGTTCTAATACAATAACTTTCTTTAAATATGAAAGTAGTAGAACCATTACAATTTCCTAAAGTGGATAGGCACTGCCTCTTTCAATAGAAGATAAATGCAGTGTAAGTTCATCATTCTAGTGGCATTTAAGCACAAATCCAATTTATCGTTTCAATAGAGAGACTGATGTTTCAAGCTGCACCCAGTTGACATTGAAGAGGTGCTGGACCACATTTCTAGGAAAATAAGTAAACTTTCCTCAATCAGTTAAAAGCAAAGGCATTACCACTTATGCAGACCAATCCCAACTCCCTAGGCTACATATACAAAAGAACAAAAAAATAATGCACATTTATTAAACTGTACTAACTTAAATGCACCATTTATTAGACTGTACTAACTTCTTTGAAACATGCAGTCCCAGAATTACCAAGGTAATTTTGACAGTGACAACCAAATGACAGGTGGAGCAAAAAAAAAGTACGCCAAAAAATCAAAAATAAAAATTTTATTCGAAGTAGCTGAACATTTTCCGTGCTTATGTTCTCCCTCCCCCTTCCTTTCTGTCTGGTTCAATAATCTTTGCTAATGCCAGGACGGCTTAAGAGTAAATGCCATAACAAAAAAAGAAAAGGAAAAGGAAAGGTAACAGCCAACAAAGAAATGAGAAACAATGATATTGAGACAGGAATTTGCCTTCTTTGCGTCCTCTGTCTTCAATGTGGGAACATGATAAGTCACAGAGAAAACATCACAAAAACCAATTGAATCTAAGAAGCTCACTTCACTAGTTGTACCCATCACCAGAAGTTTCTTTCCCTGAAAAGATATTTTAAAAAAAAAGTTGGTAAGAAGTAACAACTAAAGCTTAACAACATCAGTTAAAGTACAAGACATGATAAGTAAACAAGAATAAAGGCGAAAGGCAGATCCACCAAAAAAATCCAAAACCATGACATTGTTTTTAGGGTATAGGAAAAAAAACAACAGTAAACAATTAATCTGGTTAACGTTTTGATATCACTACTGTTGCAAAATTGTTAATTTCACACTTCCATTGAAGAAATGTAAGTGTAACCAGTAGGCATGAAGTGCTTCACAGAATTTACAGATTGAGATAATGAGAATAGGATTGGAATGGTAGTTTAATTGATCTAGAGATTATTCTATTGTTCGGTTGTTCCAAAGCCCTAACCTAACTAATTTTTGGTCAGTCGTATATCCTTAATGGTTTTTTTCCCCCTGAACAGCAAGCATACTCACAATTATTTCGTTATCATAATTGCTTCCACAAGTTCATTAAGGAGAAGTTTGTTAAGTGGACTCAAAATTTAAAATACTTGAACCAACTCAAACAAGGGACAAAAGGAACACCTTAGGGGGGAGACGCTTGAGGAGGACCAACAATGTTTGAGAAATTAAATTTGAAAAACGAGGCCCAATAGCAACATACTCCAGTAATCTGCAACGTGATTCAAAAAGAAAAATCAGTGACACATTTTAATTACTTGACAGGACAAGGGCTTAAATCAGTATGCAACTTTACAGAATTCACCACAGTGGTACCTTTCAATATCATCAAGAATAATTATGCTCAACGGTGACTTGTATGCATCCTCAAACACCTAACAAAACAACAAGTTATACGAGTTTAAGAGCTTTGCCAGCCAAAAAAATTTAACTAGCCACATAAGAAATAGATTCTCAAACTCATCATATCCTGCAGAGACACCATATATTGAGAGAAAATTCAGACCAAAAATGATTAACAGAGAGAGACTACGTTTCCTCATAAACTTTATGTATAAGGTCACCAAATTCTTATCATTCACAAACCTTGACAATTTGTGCACATTTCGTGCTCTCGTGAAGACCAATCATTGTTTCAGCAGATACCTACCAAATAAGAAATTCGTTGGAAATCAAATATAGGAAAGGAAACAAAAGTACATACATAACATATACATATCAGAAATCAGCTTACAATCTTGACATATGGAAAATCACTGTCGATGCCAACTGTAGCAGCTAATGCAGTTTTGCCACTGTCCAAACAAATAAAATTCATAAATTTGTAAACTAAAACTTCTTGTTTCGTTGGGAAAGAAATGTGAGGGTGCATACCTGCCACTCGGTCCCTCCAAAAGGCAAGTTACAAGTGGACTTCCTTTACTTAATTTAACCTGTTCCACTAGTAGCATAGATCTTTGATATATGTGTTTGTGTCGATCGCCACAATCAACCATGCCATTGAGTCTACAAGTCATATCATAGAGCATTTTAGATAACAAATATCCTACCAAGAAAGTTGATAGGTGGTTCATTCATCTGAAATTCGATAAAACATAAGCAGGAATATTTTCTTGGAGTGAAGATGGCAAACATTCAAGTAGTTGAATATTTTTCATCCAGGAATAATTTCTTGGAGTAAGGGGAAACCAAGATTCACGCTCCTGTGTCATGGTTAGTGTCTTGCAAGCCTACTTATAGTATAAGCACGTGATAAATGTAACTAGATTAAAAAAAATTCAAACTACTAAAGAACTAAACTGCTTTTAGCTCTACCTGCATCGTTCAAGGTCATCAGTGGAGGCTCCAAATGCAGGAATAACTTCTTGTATGGCAGTTAGAAAACCATCCATCGTAACTTTAATGCTCTCCTCATCTATTGGCTTTGTGAGATTGTCCATACTTAGTTGACTATTAAGAGCATATGATACTGCACTTTTTACAACACCTTCAAGCTCTGCGCCACTGTAATTTTTTGTGCGAGCAGCTGTACACAAATAAAACATATTTGTATATGTACCAAAAACCATCCTCCCCCCTCACAAATACAGAAAAACAGCTCAAATAGTTGTCAACATTTTAAAAGTCCTCATGCTCAAACAGAACGTAACCAAAAGATATTCAAGTACTCCTTGAAGATTATTCTACAAGTATCGAACAGTTATTTCTCAAAAAAAAGGAACATCTTTGGTTTCAGTGGTGGACACGGTAAATATGGGGATTGATCAAATAATATCACAAAATCTGCATTTAGGAGGTCTAACGACAGTATTCTAACTTGCATCACCACAATATAAAAACATATAGAGACCAAGTTCAGCATATAAAACTACTGAATTGATAAACAAGGGAAAAAATCTAATCCAATTGTAAACAGAATTTGTAAAAGGTTACAAATTCCAAAAGAATGTGAAGTTAATATGCATACCAATCTCTTGAAGGTTCACATCAGGAGCAAGAAAAGAATTCTCTTTCATCTTATTTGTATGAATTTGGAGAATCTGTAAGCGACCATTTTCATCAGGAAGACTTATCTCAATTTGAACCTCCAATCGTCCTGGTCTGCAATCAGCAAATGAATTTAAACGGTTAAAAGAAATATATTGAAGGGAGGTTGCTAACAGTAACTTTTCCAACCTCATCAGCAAGTTTGTTCATCAACGACCATCCAAACAACAGAAAAAAACGATATAAACCATTCCACTATATTCAATATCTATATCTGTGCGTAAATATTCCCAGCAACACATTATTAGTATCTCTTAAAGGTAAAAAATGCACACAGATAATTATATGTCATATTAAAGAATCCTAAACAACTTTCAATAATTGGTGGAGAAAAGGAGGGACAGAGAGCAAGACCTCATAAGGGCTTCATCGAGCAAATCCTTTCTGTTGGTCATTCCAATAAGTAAAACATTATTTAGAGATTCAACACCATCTATCTGAAAAGTAAGATATCACTTAGTAAACCAGATGATCTCTTTCATATGAAATTCAGAGAACTACATACATATGTGCATAATAATAATATACACGACGAAGGGGATGGAAGCTGTACAGGTCTCAGCAAGAATTAGAAACTGTAAACTCTTGACTAACCTTTGTAAGCAGTTGGTTCACAATGCTATCATGAACACCTGTACCATCTCTAGTCGACCCTCTTGACTACAAAGGCATAACAAAAGCGTTCATAATGTTATATTGATAGTACCAAAAGTAGGGTTATGGAACCAAACAACATCAATCCAATGAGAATGTACACTAACGAACATAGTTTTATCAGCAGAACATATTATCTAGGCCTTAGGTAGAAATAAATTATTCCGCAACTTGAATGTGTGCAAATAAAACTCAAGTAGATAGTCCAGTTATGAAGTAAAAAGGAAACAGAAATCCAGCTTGAGCATTCTGTTTCACAAGAACCACCACCATATCATCAATTGATCGAGCATGAGTCTCATATATTAAAAGCATAAATCCAATAAGAGTCTCATATACTCTAACCCTTTTCCAAACTGGTAGGGGCAACTCAATCAGCTTCTGGAATGATTGTTGGGCAGGAGACACATCAATTAGGGATTCTTTTCCCAACTTATACACTCTAGCTCTTCTAAAGGAGGCCTCCATCAGCCAGCTATATCAATTTTCATGTCTTGGAATATTAGCTTCATTCGTGGTGCGCAAGATTGGGAAGTGGAGATGTTCACAAATTTCAGGAGCTTCGTTTATAATGCAAAAATCAATCCAACGGTCGAGGACAAAATCTGTTGGAAGGTAACAAAAAACAATTTGTTCTCCGTGAGCTCTTTTTATAGGGAGCTTCTAAAGGATAAGCTGCACTTTGGGAACTCTCACTTTCCTTGGCAATGGTTCTGGAAATCTAAGGCTCCTCCTAAATGTGCTTTCTTTTTGTTGGGAGGTTGTTTGGGGTAGAATCCTAACAATGGACAACTTCCAGAGTGGCTATTTTCTAGTGAATAGATGCTGTCTTTGCAAGGCAGGTCTGGAATCAATTAATCATATTTCCTTGCACTGCCCGTGGTCTGCAAAAATTTGGGCAACTGCTCTGATGATGCTTGGCTTTTCTTGGGTCTACAGGCAGGGACAAAGAATTAGTAGCTTGGAAGTCTACAGGTAGGGACAAACATCAAAGGAGCTTCATTCAACTGGTTCCAATGTCTGTGATGTGGATGATTTGGCTTGAAAGGAATAACAGAGTTTTCAACAAGAAGGAATCCTCGATAGACGCCCTCATAGATAGCTGGTTTGATTGCCTTAGGTTTTGGTGTTCATCTTTATATTTTTGATCATATGAATCTCTCCCCTTTGTATTCTGTTGGGTTGCACCCCCTTGGTGCTCGAATAAAAAAAAATTCCATTCAAAAAAATAAATAAAGTCTCTCATATATCAATTGATTGAGCATGAGTCTCATATATCGCCAAGTGCACTTCCAATAGATTAAAATGGTGATTAATTATCAGTAAAAATCAAAAGTATGAAACTGTTTTTCTTTTCTTTCAACTCCACATCACCATAGCTACAAGTTCATTGATGTACATATGTTAAAATCATTTGTTATCCCCTAATAAAATGTCCAAAAAGACGAATAGATTTAATAAGAAACAGTTTTCAAGGGTACCACTAAAAAATATGTTTAATATAATAGGAAACATCAAAATTTTGTGAACAATTGATGCCACGAGAGAATAATAATGGGAAAAGGAGCTGTGACATTATAATGATGTAAGATCATTTCACTTCAAAAGAGATGCCAACTACATGTTTAAAAAAAAGATCATCAAAATACGAACAAAAAAATAGACGAAGAAACCCAAGTCAATTTTGTTGGACATCATAGGCAACAAAATGGAGGCACTCTCAATCAGTTGCAAGCGAAAAAAGAGCATCAATAGAGTTAATTATCATACCTTACAAATGGCATCAATTTCATCAAAAATAATGACATGCAAATCACTCTGGTCCCCTGAAGAATAAAGAGGACGGTGATAGCGTTAGTATGTTACAGAAAGACACGAGTATAATTGGCACATATAAGTCCTTTACCGTGTGCCCTTTGGTCATTCTCAGCGTCAGCAAACAGATCCCGAACGTTCTTCTCAGTCTCACCAACAAATTTACTCAAGACTTCGGGGCCATTGACAATCTAGTCAAGTTAAAAAAATATCACTGCTTAATAATTATGAATATTAGACAAATAGATAATATTCATCAAAAACACGTGGACAAAACAGGGATAACCAATGTAGACCTCTTTCAAACAACTTTAGAGCACTGAAAATAATGGTCTCTGGTAACAACTCAGTATGGAAAGGTGTGACCCCACACATTTCAGCAAGTAAAAAGATTTCAAAACAAATGATCTGAAATCAAAACAGTAAGAGAAGATCCAGAAACTTGAGCCAGTACCACTGGAGCTACTACAGAAGGAAATCATAGCTACATGTGGAGAAAAAATTTTAAAAACAAACACTGGCACACAGAAAAGAAAGGAATCAATGAGCTTGGAATAATCCCATCTTTGATCACTATTCCAAAGCATACTAAATGACAACTCCAAAGCATTATATTTCAAATCCAACCATTACTGGGAATCATTGGAGGAAAACACAATTTCTAAAAGCCAATATCTAACCACCTGACCTAGAAAATTATTCTCAAGATATTAATACATTATTGTGATATAATCTATGGATGCATGTATGAGAATATGAATAACCAAAAAAGGACAGTCAAATATGCTCATCTTTAATCGAGAGCATGAATTACCAAAATATAATGTAAGTATGAACGTCCACTCAGACACACTTTACTATTATAAATGGTAGGATGTCACGTATTTCGTACCTTAGGTTCTCTGCCATTCAACATTTTTCCAATTTGACGAGCCATGAGGGTTTTGCCAGTACCGGGAGGCCCATAAAGCAACATGCCTTTCACATGCTTAATCCCCAACCTGGAACATCATATCCAATAAAGCACAAGTATAAAGATAAACCAATAATTTTGTAACTCAAAGAATTAATTTAATTACTTATTTGTCACGTGGGGAGGAAATACACGAGAGGCAAAAGCTCTTCGAAATATATCTGCAAACTCTGCGCTTAAACCACCTATACCCAATGACTGAAGATTGAACTCCTTTTGCCTAAAGATGTTGCTACTGGCAGCTTCGCGTTGATTAACAATCTGCATGCCACAATACAAATTAAAAGAAATACATAAAGGTTGCCAAAAGGTCTATGACTAACAACAAAAACAAATATAGTTTCATTTGTTATCAAGAAAGTTATTAAAAAAAAAAGGCGGTCTCATGATAAGGGCTTGGTAATATAACCTTTATTCCACTCGCATTTGATGTTTCAAAGACAAAATATGTATCGCTTGAAATCATGCCTCTTTCAGGAGAATTAGACTTTTCTTGCCCCTCTATGACAGCTTGGTTCACCGTAAAAATATAATTATTTCCATGATACTCAAACGACACTCTTTGCCCTGCTGTCATAACCTGGGAAAAAAGTTCCATGACACAAACAGATATGGCCCCAAAAAGAACAATAAAGAAGATGCAGAATTCATTGTAGGCAGAGATTGGTACCAACCTGATCAACAAATCTCCTTCTAAGTTGGTTGGCCAGGAGAATAGCATCGACCTGCAAAATAACATCAATTTATTTTTACCTCATCAACTCCTCCCAGCCTCACAAAGAAGTGCAAATTTTAAAGCACCGAGGGCAGAGAGGCTTCCAATCTCTATACCTGTTCACTTTTAGTACCCTTCTTCACAAATTCCAACTCAAGTGACATCATTGCAAGGTTAAAGTCATCAGGAGGGTTGAATCTGAAAATATCATATGATAATCAGAAAGCACCCAAAATGTATGACAAGAAGATGTAAAGTAAAACGGGAATACCTGCTCACGTTAACCTGGTCACCAGTAGACACTCTTGCGTTCCGACGTTGAATAGCATTTAGAGCAATTTGATCACCATTTATGCTTTCATGGGGAGTTCATTTTAGTTAAGGCCACAAAAACGTTATATCACTTAGTTTCGATATTTCACATCTCATAAAGTAATTACTATAAACAGCATTGGTTCGCAATGACAAACAATATGATTCAAAGCATCAAAGCACTTCAACGTCATAAATCATATGCGTTGAGAACGAAATCAGTCAACATCGCCTTATGTGCTCAATATAAGAATCATGATTTACCAAAAAGAAAAAAAATTCAAATAGAGTAGGTTCTAAACCTACAAGGAAGCTAGTGGCAATTGCCGAGTATTACACTTCTCTGGAGTTCAGCTTATTCCTATGTCAGTTATGTGGCTGATTTGGAAAGAAAGGAACAACAGAATTTTTGAAAACAAGGATTCCTCCCTAGACTTTTTTATTGTAAACTGGTTTGAGTGCCTAAAATTCTGGAGACTGTCTTTCCCTAGAAATGTTTTTGATCTTATTAACTGCTCCTCCTTGGTGTAATTGTGGGTTGCGCCCCTTCGGTGCTTTAATAAATTTTTTCTATTCAAAAAAAAAAACACTTCTCTGGAGTTCACTGTAGATTGTAAAATATATTGCAATCACATCACAAATCTATGAGATATTCAGATATCCCAACTCCTACATGAGTACACCATAGCTAGTACATGCTATGATTCTCCAAAAAACAAGATACATACAAATTAAAGGAAGATATAGATATCAAAATCAAGCAATTCCGCAGCAGTCATGGAAATTATTTTCAATCAATTATGTCTGATCATACAATTCTATATTTCAGCAAACATTGCACCAGCTAAAACAGTAAAAGAAAAAATAAATAAGGACTCAACAAACAAACTTGAAAATACACAAATACTTTTTCAATTCATATGCGATCGACGAATCAGATGCTAATGGCAATGAAAGAGACGAATGTTAGTAAGGATATGCAAGAGAGAGAACGTGGGCGTCCCCAACCAAAGCGAGGTAGATTTTGGAGCCAGGGACGGCGAAGTTTTGGAGAACAGACTGCGAGACATAGGCTAGATTGGTGAGGGCGAGATCTGCCCCAGGTGTGGAGGTGACGATCATCTTCGCGGACGCAGAGGACTGGAAACCGAACCTACTCGCCATCTCTGATGAGATCTGTTAGGGTTTTGCTTCGGGTCGAAGGAATTGGCAAATGAGAAGAAAGGGAGAGCGTGGCGGTTGTATGGCGATTTATTAACATATATAGTTTGTAGTATTTGTCATGCTTAACAAAATAAATAAATAAATAAATGTAATAAAATAAAAGGTGGTGTTGAATATTTCACCTTAAATTCGATTTCTTACACAAATCCCTTCCTTTACATGCCGGCTTATTAGGGGCTCCATGTTGTCAACGCCCAAAAATCTTTTTTTTTCCCTTTAATTGCCTTTATTAATAATCAAATAATTAGTATTGAAAATAAATAATAGGCATATAAACGAAAACAATCTCCATTACTTTGATTCTTCAAAAGGAAAAATCAATAATTTATATGAAAGAATTAGAGTTTTCTACCCCGCTCACCATTTGATAGAGTTTATATTTGAGAGAAATAAACTAGTTTATAAATGGTGAAAAATAATTTAGCTTATAAGCGCTTACGTGTTTCGTAATATTTCTAAAGTTGATCGAGTTTATATTAATTGCAATAAGTGAATGAAAAGCGTATAAATTTCAATAAATTCCTAAGACGAGCTTAAGCTAACTTATAAATTAATTTATTTTAGTCGTTGATTGAGTAGGATCGGGGAGTGCCAACGGGTTAGTGCACCAGCTATTAACCAGTTCAATATTTGAACGGTAGAATCTAAATGTTATGATATGATGATCATAATTTTACTTAATAAAAAAGAATAAAATTCTCTCCACAAACTACAATAACATCGATTCATCTCTGCCAATCTTACCAAAAATAAAATTATTCTCTTCTTCTTCCACGGAACATATAATTCTTTGCGAGCATTTGTTTCGGAGATAAAGTTTGGCTTGACAATGAAGCTCTACAAAAAGCTTTCTTCAACACATACTCAGGTTCCATTACTGTTTTAATTTGGAAATTTGAGAGATGAGAAGAAACGAGCTGAGAGAAGAATATGGAGGTGAGAGAGAGGTTGGGTCCAATTCACTTTAGATACTGTCGGCTCCGAGCCTAAGGGACGCACAAGTTTGTTCTTTAAAAGACGCCTCAAGTGTTGGGATATTGGATCTATCTTATAAATCACATTATTTGATCCTCTCAACGATACGTGTGACATATATTTTCAACAAAAGGCTTAACTCTAATTTTTCTATTCTTTAGCTAGATCTTCAGACCATTTAACTATTTCATGACCCTTTACTAATCTAATAGAAAGTCAAGGAGCTTTTTTATTTTTTCGTCATCCAGTCCACAACAAATCGAATGAACCTTGACGAAAAAGGAACGAGCTTCGTCTTTGTTTTTCTTCAAACCTCTTATCTGCTCTCATTCGCTGGGTATCCGTTCTCATTTGCTGGGTCTCCGTTGAGAATCGCCATTTGATTTGAGAGAGACTGCATAGTGAAAATAGATAGGACCTGAGACTTTGAGAGAAACCTAAAAATAATTGAGAATGATGTTGGATTTTGAGAGGGTATAAAGAGATAAGATTCAAGAAAGATAAAGCCAAACATAATTGTATAGAGAATATTTGGAAATTTTATTTACGTAAAATTATGTCCATCAGATTTAAATCTTATGATCTGATGGTTCAAAAATTGAACTTGTTAATTGTCGGTGCACTAATGCTCCGTTACTCTCCCCAATCCGATTTGAGTATGGGATGAAGTTTATGAGCTAGCGTACGAGCTTCACCTAACGAATCACTCTTTAATTCTTTTCCATATATAGCATACCATGAAATCCTAATAAAACTCCTTAATTAAACATGGAAGTAAAATAATAGTTTTTTTTTTTAAATCACATTAATCTCCCTAAAAATGAAATTGAGGAATACAGTATGACCCCGTTTGGAACACATTTTCTACCAGTATTTATACTACTTGCTAGTATAAATGTTGATTGTCATCCAAACAACAATTTCTGGGCACTTATTCCAATAGATTTTTGAGTAGCATTTATACTACTTCTCAAATGCTACAAATTTGTACAATTTTACAATATTTCACCAGCTTTTCTCTATTTTGTCCATATCAATTTATGCTTATTCCATTTATACCCTCATATGTCGTTATTGGATGAAACTGGCTATTGATCATTTCTTTGGCCCCGCTATTGGATCAAACTGTTGGTGAGAAATTCTATATAATAAATAAATGGAGAAATTCCAATTTGATCTGTAGTGATATTAATAGTTGTATCATATTAATTTATTATTATATTAATTTTATGTTAATTTATTATTAATTTTATAAATTAATTTTTATATTTGGATACAACTATATTTCGCTATTACATATAATACCCTTGCACGTAATTTATCACAATATGCTACACAGAATAAATGTTGCCAGTAAAAGTTCAACAAAACACTATCAAAGCATTCAAGCAACATATCTGCTAATAAAATTGTCTAACATTTCTACTACCACCATTTCTACTGGTATATCTGCTACATTGAAAATGTTTTACCAAACTAGGCCTATATAAAATGTTAAATAAATTGAATGATTGAATCTACCTAAAAATGGAAGTATCAGACAGGGGCATAAAAGTGAAAAAAGCCCACGATTAATTATGGCCCATGAGGGGCAATATGGGCTTTGGAGTTTGGGGTTTTTTTGACCCGAAAAGTGATCCGACCAGCCTGACCACTCCCTTAAATAATAATAAGAGGTCAACGTGGACTGGATAACAATCGGGATATATAGAAAACGTATGTAATAATTCCAGTCAGAATAAGCGGTCAGTCAAACTGTTGACAATGACAAAATGCTGCCACAACGGTTTTTTCTAATCTTGGAAAAAATTGAGTTTTGTTATAATTAAAACGGCTAAAGTCTAAACCTAATTTATTCAAGCAAGCTTTAAAAAAAGAGTGTATGTGACGGCCACATATTTTATGAATCGAAGTAATTAATTTTTTGATCATTTTTTAAAAATGCTAATTATTTATCATTAGTTTTGATAAATAAATAGCAGGGTTCCTACATATGCTGTTTTTTCACATTACTTTTGGGTATGTTCTGGTAAGCATATATATATAGAGAGAGGAAGAGAGTGGTATTGCATTAGTATATAAATACATTAGTGTTAGGGGTGTTCTCGGTTGGGTTTTTTTTATCCAGTTTGTTTTTTAATAAAGAAATGTGTAATTTTTTTTTAAAAAAAAAATCGACCAATCAATTCGGTTTCAGTTTTGACGATTTTTTTGAAAAGTCCTAATTGACGTACTATAACTAAAACTAGCCATCACTCAATTACAAAATTGATTCATTTGCACATAGATTGCAACTTGTTCTTGCCCCTTGGTTTTTGCACATATGAATGCAAAAAAAAAAACTAGGTTCTTCCCAAATTTGTACCTAATTTACATTGAATATATAATTGGTTTGAATTCTAGCTTTCCTTGCTTGAATGTTTTTAGACCACACCAAACCCACTATATCCCACTAAAGAACAATTTCCATGCAAAAGCTTTTACACCTCTAACTAATTATTAATCAATCTTCCCTATAAATATACCTCTCTATCTGCTCCCTTTCTCAATCCAATCTTCTACCTCTACATCTCCTCCACATCTCACAAACATGAAGTATAACACTCTTATAAGGATATTGTTACTTGTGTTAGCCATGTTAGCCATTGCTCTCCAAGCATCACCACATGATCAACAGCCATTTCTTGAAGATGATGATGATACTGCAAGTGGTCATCAAGAACACATTTCTCTAGGCCGATTTCTCCGACAGCGGGTTCCAATGAAGTGTAACAAAAATCCTAGGATTTGCCGTGCTGAGGGAAGTCCTGGACGGGATTGCTGCAAGAAGAAGTGTGTGAATGTGAAGACAGACAGACACAATTGTGGAATGTGTGGGAAGAAATGTAAGTACTCTGAGATATGCTGCAAGGGCAAGTGTGTTAAGCCCATGTATGACAAGAAGCACTGCGGAGGTTGCAACAATAAGTGCAACAAAGGGAGTGCTTGTGTTTATGGAATGTGCAGCTATGCTTAGAAAATTGATCATCTAGCTTTCTCAAATTGAATTTATTTGTATTATGAATTAAGATTATAGGGATTTTAATCATTAATTTTGTAATTCTTTTAAATCTTGTGTTCTACCTTCTCATCTTCTCTCTCTCTATATATATATATATAGTAAGTACTGGTGTGCACCTTTCTCACAACATGCGCAAGCTATATATGGCCATATTAATCCTCTCTCTCTATATATATATATTGTTTCTCTCATGTCTTGTATCGAGTGTCCCTTTAACGTCTCCCCCATTGGTAAAGCTTATATTAATCCTCTATATATTGTATCTTTAGCAAAGCTTATTTATATGGGAAAACTGGGGGCCGGTACACTAGATTATACTTATTTGTAAAAAGATACAACCATTAAAACATCTTTTTAAAAAAGTCTAATGGAGATATGCTTTTACAAAAATAACCTCACACTTCATTCCCCTCCCACGAAACCTCACCTCTCAAACCGTGATTTTCTCTCTCCCAGATTTTCTCTCTCAACAACTGCAAAAAAACCTCCATTTCCAGACCTTAAAACCTCCATTTTTAGAGATTTCAGATCCATAACGACGCTACTTTCTCAATCTCGAGTGATACTATACTGATTTTCTAAAAAATGGTAAGTACATTACATACCCAAAGCTTCTTTCGATTAATTGATACTTTGGTGATACTATCTGAAATTTGTGCACCGAAAACCTATGTTCGTTTTCAAATCATGTTTATATGTCTTCATTTTCAAAAATTTTGGTTAATTTCTAATACATTTGCTAGTTAGGGTTTGTTGAACTCTGTTAGGGCTTTTGATACAATAATGCTTTTTTGTGCATTTGAGGCTTTCACGTGGTTAATTTTCATGTATTTTCCTTCAACATTTTCGAATTTTTGTTTGAATAATGTTGTTTTTGGTGCAGAAGCTACTTTTTTTTTTGAAATTTTGCTAAACTGATAATATAGTGAAAATTTTGTAATTGCAGCAAACAATTGGTACTATAGTGATACTAAATATGTATTTCATTAAATTGACATCAACAAACAATTTGTGAGAATGTAAGTGGTTGATGGATTTTTGATTTGCTTACTGGTGAATTTTAGGACAGATATGGCATTTTTCTTTGGTATTTTGTTGAATTGATACAATAGTGATACTTTTAAACAGAAGATCCAATTTAGTGTTCCATTTATATCTTTTCCTAATAAAATGATAATAAAAATATTGGAATGAAAATTTGTTTGCATTACATGTCTTGCTGGTTCAATGGTATCATTTTAGTGGATTTTTGTTGTTGGTGATACTATAGTGATACATCTCTGCAGCTGTAAATGTGTATTTCATGCAATTGATATTTATTTTGATGCAATTGTGGTCCATTTGCATTACCTTATACCATTTGTATTACATGTCTTTCTGGTAAAATGGTCTATCTGATACTATAATGATACATAACTTAATGAAATAGTAACCGATACTATACTGATACTATATTGATGTTTTTTTTACCATTTCTTGAAGTCATGTCATTTCCTGAAAATTTAGTTTTATTCAAGGATTTTCTGGTTCAGTGCTTTAATTTTAGTGGATTGTGGTTTGCTAAATAGAGTTTTTTGGTGCAGAAGTGTGCTTTCTAGGAAGTTTGTATAAATGATACTATACTGATACTTTTCATCAATTGGCTATGTATTAGACCTTGTATTGCACAATTGATACTATAATTATACTTTTGTTCAGGGGGAAAGACAATGTAGATCAAGCCTCCATGCATTTGTCACACTTGTTGATGACTTAAAGTTGACAAATAAGCACACTCTACATCTGAAGAAAACACTTTTTTGGCGTCTAATAGATGCAATCATCAACAAAGAAATTACAAAAGCAGATTGTCGGATAGGAAACTTTTATTTGGGGAGCATCATCGACACATTTGACAAGAAGAAGAAAGAATTCAAGATAAATGGAAGGTTTATCAATTTTTCCAGCGATGATTTGAAGAAAGTGTTTGGAATCGATGACGGGACGAAAAAAATTCAAATAGGGAAGATAGTGAAGCAAAGGAAGGACAAGAAGTCTTCCTTCATTACAAGAAGATTGAAGGAAACAGAAAGACTAAACAAGACAGTCATAACTGAAAAAATCAAGAAAGCTGCCGAAGGGAGAAACAAGAATGACGAAGAAGACGTTTGTCGATTGATAGTAATGTTTCTCTTATCTTCCTTGTTCGTCCCGAACAAATCCCTCACGTTAACATGGTCATATGTTAACTATGTTGAAGTGATAGATGACATGAAAAAATACAATTGGACTGCCCACATCTACGACTACTTTTTTTCATCACTTTGTGACTCAAGCTCTACAAATGTTGTGGGATGCGTGATTGCATTGCCGGTAAGTAAACAACAATGTTTATTCTTTATAATGCTTTAATGATACAAACATGAAACATAATAAATAATATTTGCACAACAATCTATTTCAGTTCTGGGTAATGGAGCAGTTCAAAATTGCAGAACCAAAGCTTGAGAAGGCAACAATCTTATGTGCGAAATGGGACGTAAGAGATCTGACCAATGTCTTAGAGGGCAACACAATGCAAAAACTGATATTGAAGGAGGTGAGAACAATTTAAAAAACAAAAATTGTACAATGATAAAGTGATACTTTTCTGGTACTATAGTGATATAATTATTAGACTAAATCGATACATTATTACACATATACACATATGCAGGTTGATGAAGAAAGTGTTGAAGAAAGCCATGAAGAAAGTGATGAAGGAACTCACTCTGGAGATGAGGAAAGTAATGAAGGGCATGATCTAGAAGATGACATTAATAAATTGAAAACAAATTTAACAACTTCAAAGGAGAGAGAGCAAGAACTACAACAACAGCTCCATGAGAGCAAAAAGGAAAACAATAAGTTGAAAGAAAAAGTTGCTGATCTAGAGGAAAAGTTGAGGAAACTGTCAGCTGTAATGGAAAGTGTTTCTAAGGAGAAAAATAAAATCTCAGAGAGGCTAGATACTGAGTTAATGAGTATGAAGTTCATCAATTTACACAAGCTTTAAGGGCAACAACTCCACAAAGCAACTATGAAGCAGGAACTTCAACAACTCCGGTAAATAAATATATCCATTAAATTCTTTACACAATTATGGTACTAAATTTATGTGACACTATACCGATACATAACTAATAGTTGATTTATTAATTTGTCATTGAGTAGACACCAGCACAAGCTGCAACAACACTTCCACAGCCATTACCTCAATCAAAAGAAGCAAGAACAGAGAAAGAAAGTGGCAACAAACTGCCAGAGGAAGAAAGTTTGGTATTACTTTATAAATATTCTTTTTTGAACTGATAATTTAGTGATACTATTTGTAAATTTTTTCTATTGTATTCTAGTCACAGGCTGATGTGGAAAGCCCAACGAAAATTGTTTCCGAAATCTTAAACCAACTACCAACAGAGGAGAATTTAGTAATTTAAACTTAAACTTTACTCATTGTTTTATTGTTAAATCATACTTTTATGAAAAATGACTGATACGAAATCTTAAATGCAATCATAGGCTATTGTCTCGAGTCCTTTGGCAAAGGCATCACATGAAGACAGTTCAAGAGAAGTCTTCAAAGATAGTGGAAGGGCATTATTTGATGATATGCCTACATTCCAATTGGTATGTTTCATACACATTAATTGGTATTTTCCAATTTACTAACTTTATAATGTGCTTCAACAGTTTTCTACACCAATTCAAATCAGTATACCTGAGGAACAAGCATTAACTGAAAATGTGTCGCCACCATCCAAGATTGCAAGAATAAAGGCCAAGGACAATAGAAAGAGAAACAGAAATGATGATTTTAAATACACTTTCAGTTCACCAAAAAAGAAGGCAAAAGCAAGGGCTATAAAGAAAGGAAAGAAACAGGTATAATGTGCTTCGACTGATACTATAGTGATAATAACTATAGTACAATAACCTCATTAATAAATGTCTTAATTTTACAATACTCTCAATTAAACTTTTTTACAGGTTTACTCAGATGATGATGAAGGAAATGAAGAAAATGACTTCATTGTTGTCGATGTTGGCAACAACAATGAAGACAACGTCAATGTTGAAAAAGCAAAAAAAGTTTCCAAAATTACAAAAACATGGATATCAGCAACCATGCTATCCACACAAGACAAAGAAAAAATCAATAAAATTTTGACAAAGCACGGTGATACGTAAGTACAATGAAACATAAGTCAATGAATTAATTGATACTATACTGATACTAATTTCTATTTCTACAGTGTTCTTATTTTTGGTGAGTGGGGAAGACATTCAGTGCATGTCAGTATGGATGATGTGGCTCAAATCCTCTGTGACAAATGCACATCAAACAATGTAAGAATCTGAAACCAAAGAAATTAAAAACATACGTAAAAAAATCTGACTTCGACAATTCCAATTTTTTCAGGTGATTGACTCACATGCAAAGATCTTGACAGACAAGTACTATGTCAGACATCAAGACCCTGGAAGAAAAGAAGATAATAACACATTCCATGTGTTTGATTCTTTATGTTGGGTAGGTCCATTTTAACAGTAGTTTAGTTTACTGATACTTTACTGATACTTTACTGATACATTAGTGATACAATACTGATTTAACATTGCTAAAATTGATATGGCAGACATACATCAAGAGGGATGATCAAAAAGGGTTAAGGGAAGAAAAGATAGACAACATTTTGAAGAGTGTAACATTATTAACCCGTTATTTGATCTTCCCAATGAATTCCAATGGGGGTAAACCATTAAGCATTCATCCAAATCATTGGACAATATTGGTGTTGGATGGTGAAGCTTCTGAATGGACTCATTACAATAGCAATAAGCCCAGGGCAGGGACAAAAGATTATTACCTGGAGGATGCAAGGACTGTGGTAAAATTCTGAAACTTTACACTAATTTCAATTATAAGTATAAAACTATATGTATAATTGTATGACTTCCAAAATTGCAGAAACAGTACGTGGAAAAGAAAATGAAAGAACATTACATAGATAGAATGGTTGAACGTGGATTAGATGTGGATGTCGATAGCCTTGATACTGAGTACAATTTCCCATTGGTGTCAGCAAAGAAATGCCCTCAACAACGGACCGGATCATAAGTTAAACTTCGAATGATAATTTATTTATATTTTTTCATACCAACAAAAAATTAAAATAACCAACAATTTGAAATGTTCAATATTGACAGGGTCGACTGTGGCATACATGTATGCCACATCATGGAGTGCCTAATTACAAAAGTCCCCATTCCTGAAGATATGACGCTTACAGAAGTCACACAATACAAGTGTCAAATGGTTTCAAGCTTTATAAAGGACTACACTCCATGATGCACATTCTATGATCCACACTTCTGATAATGTCTCTGTTGGAATTCTAAATGCATTGTAAAGTTCATGTAGTAGATGAAACTGGTACAATTTTGGTACCGACACTATTCAGTTACGATATTTAGTTAGACTGGTTTGCTTTTCTTTTTCAGGATTTGTGGTACTATGCCATAACAATACTGATACTATGCTGATACATTTTCCTATTGTATTAACATATGCCAATTTAGATATGATAATCATGTCTATGGTACTACACTTGTACTTTACTTATAGTATGCTGATACATTTTCCTGTCATATTAAGATATGTCAATTCATATATGATAATCATGTCTATGGTGCTACACGGACAATTGAACTGATAATTTGCTGATACATTTTCATGTTATACTAAAATATGTCAATTTAGATATGATAATAAGGTATATGGTACTACACTAATATTTTACTGATACTATGCTGATACACAATCATATATAAATGTGATACTATGTTTATACTAAAGTTCATATTACAATAATACTCCAGAACGTACCACTTCGTATCACAATTAATAATAGAATAAGAATAATACAAAAAATCTAAGCTAAAGGCTCCTTGCAAGATTTCCTATTGTGGGTGCCTAACTTTCCACACCTACCACAACGAATCCTTCGTACCTCCTCACCCCTTGATCTAATGCACCTCTTTCTAGGCCTTCCAGGTTGCCTCTTTGTAACAGGAGGTAAAACCTCAAAGTTTTCATCCTTAAAATCAACACTCAACGAAGCAGGAATGGGATGAATCGGCTCTTCATATGACTTTCGGAAAGCTGAAACATGGAAATAGTAGGGAACAAATTCTTCAATAGGCCTGCCACACCTACTTATTGCCTTGACCGCATGCACACATGGGTAATCATTAAGACTCCACATACCACATGAGCATTTACATGAAGAAATATCTACACCATGGGGAGGATCTGAAACAACTTCAAATTTGCTATCAGATGCTCTATGAATAATCCAAGGCCGACATTCATCGACATACTTCTGCAGCTTTTCTACCATCTTAGGGCACAAAACCCCGCTCCACGAACCTAGCAATTTACACAAAAAACAATAAATAAAATCAAATAATAGATCATAAAAAATAATGTACAATCTTCAACGAAGAACACAAACATTAACAAGAAAATATATTACCAGATTCAGTATTCCTTTCATAAAACCAGTCCATAAGTTTAACTCTGATCTTATCAACCATCTGAGTAATAGGCAAATCTCTACAATCAAGTATCCAAGCATTAAACGATTCAGCGGCATTGGAATACATCTCACCATACCGACATCCAACGCTATAGGCATTCGCCCAACACTTTAAAGGCAAATCCGCCAAAAAGTTGTCAACAATCACCCCACCCTCATTTTTCAGTTTCATCAAATTATCGTTAAGTATTGAAACACTAGGAGCATGTGCACACTCCCGAAACAACCATATCATTCGTTCCCTTTGTTTGTTACTAAATGCCCCACGACTAAATTTATCTCTCAAATTCTGTTTCAAATGTTGTAAACAAAAAAAGTGATTGGCACTAGGAAATGCTTTTGGCAACGCTTCCATAAGACCAAGGTTACGATCAGAAACAAAAGTAATAGTCCTGGAATCACCAACCACAATACGTAACTGCTCCAAGAACCACAACCAATTAACAAGATTTTCCGCATCTACAACCGCAAAAGCCAATGGAAACAACCCTGCAACAAATTTGAGAGACAAAGTATCATATCATCATTGTATCAATAAAGTATCAGGATAGTATCAGAATAGTATCAAACACTGATAATGTCAAATTCAAAATTAAAAGAAGTTTTCACCTTGGTTACCATTCTTTCCAGTCGCAGACAACAATATCCCTTTAAAACGACCTTTCAAAAAAGTCCCATCAAGAAACAACATGGGACGACAGTGAGAAAAACCATGTATGCAAGCAGAAAGACCAACAAACAAACGCTGAAATTTTTTTGAAGCTTCATCAAGTTCTAAAACAATATGACTCCCGGGATTAGTAGACCTAGTTGCATTAACATACCATCCTAACTGCTTGTAGGATTCAGAAGAGTCACCAAAAATAAAAGCTTTTGCTTTCTCCAAAGCACCCCAGGCCTTGTCATAGGAAACAATACAACCATAGCTTGAAAGACAATGAGAAACAACATCATTCGGGGTCAAAGAAGGTTTACTCCTCACAATATCAACAATCAAACCAGATATTAGTTTCGAACTCATCCTTAAGCTCGTGTCCCTCCTCAACAATACAGTACAAGTATGCACATTACACAACTTCCTAATGTAGAAAACACCATTTACTTTAGACAAAGAACCACGAACGAACCAATTGCATCCTTCAGAATACTTGTTTGCACAATGGGCATCCACCCTCTCCTCATTGTTCCTTAAATAAACAAACTTAAACCCTCTTTCAATCGAATATTTACTTAAAGAAATCCTAAAATCAGCTACACCTCCATCAAACCCCTGCCAACATGAGTGATAAAACTAGCCCAAGAAGACGAAAGCAAAGGACGAGAATTAGAAGAAGAACAAATTCTACTACTAAAAACCTCCTCACTCTCATCAATAGTTTCAGCATCACCAAAATTATTCACATGGACATTTACATTTGACACACTAGCAACACTCCCAGTCAAACCACCAATGTCAACTGTGACAACAACTTCCACAAGCTGCAAACGTAAAACAGAAATCAACGATATCATTGTGCGAAATTCTTCATCATTCCTCAAAGAGCACCCAGTATACGCAGGTATTGAATAAAGCAAATGGAAGTTGTTAGAATCCAAACAACTCCATTTATCAACAATACTACGCAACAATACATTATAATTAAAATCATCTGAAACTTTGATCGGCAACACTTGATCACCATACTTAACCATCAGAAAAACAACATCCATCATGCTGCAAGCAAATAAGCAAACAAAATAAAAGTATTAAAATAGTATCATTAGTTACCAATAGTATCACAAAAGTATCATTATTACAGACACCTACAGTATCATAAAATATGGAATAAATAGTATCATCATCAACAGAAAAACCAACATAATAAGTCTAAAACTCCCTAAAGTATCATAATATTATCAACTTAACACCACCACAACAATAAACAAATTTCAATCAATGTACTGTGTAACAAAAACCGAAAACTACAATATAAAATATGAAAATACAAATGAAGAAGAACAGCTCACAACAATGTGCTTCCAGAATGAGCAAGAGATGTAGATTTTGACGAGGAAGAGAGGAGCAGCTCGGCCAAAAACGGAGACAAGAGCAACTCGACAAACAATCCAGATCCAACAACGAAGAAGAATGTGATGAAGAGCGGAGGAGCAACTCGACAAACAATCCAGATCGAGCAACGAAGAAGAAGGCGATGAAGAGAGGAGCTGCTCGACCAAAAACGGAGAGAGGAGCAGCTCGACCAAAAAATTCAGATCGAGAACCAAGAAGGCAGCTGCGTAAACCAAAAGAATAAGAAAAATGGTATTATAGGTATAAATCAAAAAATATTTTAAATTAGATGACCAAATTACCCTTAAATTGTATTTTTTTACAATTTTGAAAAGACTCATGTCCTTTTTACAATTAAGTTGTCTCAATTGCTCTTAATGCCAATTGTCCGTATTTATATATAGTCACGTACTGATCCGTCTGATGAACCTGTGAACCCCAGACCGGGCACGCTTAGGTACGTACGGTGTGATCCGAACGAAGTCTTTATGGATAATTTTTGCTAAAGATGTGGTAGTTAGGCTAAAAAATGAGGTAATGGTGAATAGTTTCAAGACCATCGATGGGAGAGGGGCTAATGTTGTGATTATTTACTTCTCTTCTTAGTCAGCTTCAAAGTATTAGCTGAAGCAAGCCTTTGTACGTGGAACAATCCCATGAAGCAGTAGCTTAATTTGCTTCGTGATTTTGTCCTTCTCTTCTCTGATGAAATGCTTGGCAGTAGTGATAACCATTTTGTGGCCCAATAAACCCACAGTCCGCGATCAGTGTCCAAGGCAAGGCCCAACCAAAGAAAACCCATATTCATTGGGTCCAAACTTGGGTGGTCTTGTCAGCCCAGATGAGTCGGGGACCAAAAATATTCGCTCCATAATTTTTGTGATACCAAAGTCTTTACAAAATATACATAATAACTTATAATCACGTGAAACATTCACTCATCTAAGGCCACTGAAATGATATATATGGCTTTTTAGGTCTGGAATCTCTCACTTTATTTAAAATGTGGATTCATGTGGGGATCTCATCACGTGTGGGGACCTCACTTAGATCAAATAATTGGTGTTAGATACATGAATCCTTCATTTTAAATAAAGTGAAGGATCCCTCACTTGATAATTTTCTTATACATAGAGAGAGGAGAAGAAGCAGCTAATATTTAAGATACATATAAATACAAATATCAATAGAAAACACATGTATATGACGTAGATTTGATGAGTAGGTGGGTAGTGGGCAGTTGGGCTGACAAGGAGTTATGGCACGGAACTGTGGTCGATACTTTGTCTCCACATACGGTCTCCTTAGTTGATAAATCAACACGAAACTTGGGGCTAAGAAATCAAACCACTTGAATCATAAAATCAAGGCAAAATGAAGCTTTTTTACATCTTCATGGGATCCAGACCAATCCCCATGAAAACTTTATATATAGGTCTGAAAGGCATACTACTTGCGGATGTAGTAGTACTACCCACGAAACTTCAATATTTAAAAAGTTGCACCGAAATATGAAGGAAAAGTCAATATGTGACCATATATACTTTCCAATTTTCGAACTTTAGAGTTAAATTCATCAACGTGGCTTTGACAAGAGTAGCCGACGTTTTCATTTGACAAAAACTTCCACGATTCAGCTCGAATTCTGTCTTATCAAGAAGAAGGCTTTCTGTGGAAGAATCAAATAAATAAACAATTTCTTATGTATTAGAATTTTCAACCCAAATATGCATCAACAATATTATTCGTTTTGGATGGATATATTGGGTTCGTACGGCTTTGCCTTCTCAGGAGATCATCCATCCTAATAGTACTCTCACAGAAGCACGCTTATCTGCGGAGTTACTACCAGATGTTGTTCTTCAGGAAAACGTGTTATTGATGGTAAAGAACTAAATTTATCTATATATGTTAATACTCTCCCGCACTTGTGGGCTAGGTATATCAAACCTAACAAGTGGACTATGTGGGTTAGAATTACTTGTGGGTGGTCCATCTATTGGACATCCGAAAAACCCTACAAGTATCCCTCACCTATGAGTGGTCCGTCCATAAGGACATTCGAAAGGCCCAACAGGTGACCCAAACAGGAGGACATGACTCCAATACCATATTAGAATTTTCAGCCCATATACACATCAACAATATTATCCGCTTTGGATTATGCGATTCCCGAATGATACATCGTGCCCATATTGGGTTATCCGATTCTCATGGATATATCGGACCCGCACGGCTTTGTTTCTCCCTTGGGCCTTCTGATCCTTGCTCAGAAAACGCGTTTTGAAGTGAGAGGATTGGAGCTTTGCGAATAACTATTCAACTTGGTTAAGTCAATACCGATGTGGAATTATAGTCTTTAACAATGTAGTTGGGTAATCAAATAACTATTGCATTAATTTTCGAGCAAACACATCTCTATAACAATTGTTTATTTTTAGTTAACTTTCGTTAATGAAAATAATAACGTTAGAGTAAATGTAAATCCAAACCTTTTGTCTTTTCTTCTCACTTTCAATGTTGGACTTATGATCATCATGTGGTGGTTAGTGAAATTAATCGAAAACTTTAATATCACCTGCTATCTCCAACTTAATATCTTCTTAATTGATACCTTAATACCAACCCCATATATTTAACAAAGCCTAGGCATCATCCCAATCAGCCATCAAATATATATTGAACTATTTTGGCTAGGTATGTGACATATCTTGTTGGGTCCAGTAAATTTTGTTGTGTGATTTATGGTTATTTTTTTAATCAAAAGAAGCTAAAGATAATTTCTTTGACATTAATGAAGACATGATAGGCTCCTTTCTGTATTTACTATATAAAAAATTGTACATTATGAGGAATTTATTATATTATAAAGTCCTTTGTCAAATATATATGGCTGTCACTGGCGTATATATCGGTCTTGAAAGGGTTTGAAATTAAGAGAAACAAATTTGAACCATATATCAAAACCAATCAAAGATGTTTGTCCTATTAGAGAAACCACTAATCAAGGGTGGTTACTAAAATAGAACATATATATACATCCTAGCTAATAATATACATTAAATCCTTTTTGGTAATTGACAACAACTCAGCGTGTCTTTTTTTTACAGCCCAATAAGTCCAAACTCGAATCGGGATAAGTATGTGCAAATCCGTTAGACAATTATTTAGGTCGATGGTCAACAAAATTAACTTGGAATGAATAATTGCACTAGCTTATAATTGAACTTTTGGTCTCGGACGAAATTTTTATGTTCTAAATTCGGAGAGATGATCGGCTAGATTATCGTCGGGTGGTTTACATATTACTCTTGAGTGTGAAAAGTATCTTCAAATTTATAGTTGTTACACGTAGATCATGAGTACTCCTTAATTATAGTGCACATTTTTTTCTCAAAATCCAAGCTGGCTAAACCTAACCACTTCACCAAATTTCTACGTCATGTAAGTAAGCCAGCACGTGGGGGTAGAATCAAAATGGTCAACGTAAATCTCAGTCAACTTGTGTCTTTTTCTTCATTGTTGATCTTTCCTTAATTTTTTTCCATGTTGGTTTGAAAAGTTATGGTTGTTTAATTTGGTGGAGTATTGACATATTTTTTGGAAAATTAATACTACTTTCTTGGCTCCTTCCTCTCTAATTCTCTATCACATAATTTAATAATGTAAATGATATTCTTCAAATTGAATTTGGTGGAGTGTCATTATATTTTAAATTCACACCAATCAATCACCAAATTATGGCTTGTATATACGGTTGTCTTCTTCTTCTTTAAAATTAAACAAATTATTAAAGTCTAAATTGAAGGAAGAAGAAGATATATATATATATGTATACCACAAGAAACAGGTGATCGATGGTAGCTATTTCTATGGCTGCAATGGTAGACCAAGAGAGTAGTAGTTATAGTTTTGGACAGTGAAAGCTGAACGTGAAGTTTTGCTCTCCTTTGAACTAAGAGGAATGTGAACAATATATTTATATATATATATATAAGGGAGAGAACATTACTTGCCGCTATTGACTACAATGGAAGTTAATTAAGCTCGTATTAATTTTTTCAATATTTTCATGATATTCAATTAGTTTGGTATGTTGTTGAAGTTTCAATTCATTTGAGTCAATTCACTATAAAAAATTTTAATTTTCAAAGAATTAATGAATGAATTTACATTTGAAAAAAGGGGTTAGATTACACATTATTCAATCCAAATTTATTCAAAGTTGAAAATGTATTTATGACATTAATTTCCTTTTGAAGTTTTGTGTAGTCTATCATTTGAAGTGTGTTCGACCATTTTCCTTCAATGAAAGTCGGTGGTTTTCTTTAATGGATATATGTAGGTCTTGTAGGCGCCCATCACTTTGATTGATGTCATCTTTCGTGCCAACTAGTGCACAATTTCATCCTTGCACGAAAGATATATTTAAATTTAAATTTATATATTGAAATATGGTATTGTTCGGTTTTCGACGATATCTAGTAGAATAAGGTGTTGTGTGGGAGTGTCCGACGATGATCAGTTTTATGTTTGTGTTTTTCTTTTTTAGTCTTCTTGGTTGTAATCCATCTTTATATTAGTTCGAGTGCCTACGGACCTCAATTTCTCTTACATAGTTTATTGGGTATATGAATATATACAATCAAATATATGACCTTATTTTAAAAAAATATTGAATCACTATTAATACTAGAAGCGTCATATTTACAAAAAGTGACAACAAAAATATAAATTTAAATTTAAATAAGTATTATTCCTAAAATTAATTTTATTATAATATAGCTTATAAGGTATCTAAAATAATTAAGTTAAATTATAAAGTATAAAATAAGTTGTTAGGGGTTTGTTATTGTTATAAGTTACTATATTAATTGGAATAAGTAAATAAGGACCTTAGAGCTCCAATAAACTTGTTTGATAATATTATCTTAAGCTAGAGTATAGTTTCTACACTAGTTTATTTTTGTGTTTGGTTGCATATGATAGTGAAAGCTCCTTCAAACGAAACTATATTATGGTAATAGAATTATAATCAAATTAGTATTAGCATATATATGTTTATAGAGTGCAAATAAAATTACCATACAAATCATACATTTTTTTACTTTAATATTTTTTGTAATTTTTTTTTATTGGATACCACTACATGGCACGGCGTTTAAAATCTAGACGTTTTAGTTTTTAAGCATTGTATATAAATGTAAATATTAACACAATAAAAATAGCAAGGTTGGCTATTAATTTCGAAAATGACATGTAACCCATCAGTTTGGTGGTCCATGGGAGCCCAAATGTTTATTCCATTGATTTAATCAATAAAATAATTTTATTTCTACTCTTTTATCTTAGAATTCATTGTCTAAAATTTATTATTTTAATATAGATTCTATTATTTTTTAAAGCACAATCTATAATTTATTATTTTAGTTCTGAATTCATTTGTTTAAGAAATTCCATTGAAAAAAACAATGGAATTAAGATTTACCCGATAAAACTCATCGACAATGGATCTTTTTACAAAGAGTTTTATGTGCTGATTCTGAATATATAATTTTTTTAAAAAATCTAACGTGTATTTTGAGAGTTAAAAGGTTTTAAATTTTCGTTTAAGAGACTTGGACTTTCATGGACTATCACTATATGGATTACCTAGTATTACTGTATTAATTTTGGGTAATATATAGGAAAAGAGAAATATACCTCGCAAGAAATTAAGTATTATTGGAAGCTATATATAGCCCATGTGAGGGATTTTTCTAGGTCTGAGGACCCATCCAACCCACACCCAGGTATTGTGCATTTTGGGCTAGGCAAGGTCACGACTTTGCTCCACACCTCTACTGCCCATCAATTCTCTACGCATTTATTTCAAGATAATTTAATATCCTCATCTTTCTCACTATTAGAACATATGACTTTTTAGAGTTGGGAGAGTGAGTATCCAAATTAGCAATGTATATCACGTCGAGAATATGTTGCATTCAACTTGGGAAGAAAACACAACTTTTCTCGTAAACCCTTTTTGAATGGAATAGAGATTCTTAAGACTACATAAAATGATCGTACATGTACACACTTTAAATTTCTTTGGCCGCCGTGTGTTTGAAAAGAGAGTCAAGAAAACCTTTTGTCTTCTTGGCATCTTCACACGTACGTTTGTTCTTCTTTGTGTCTAAGGATTTCTTAGTTTGAACAATAATCCATAAACAAGACCATGCAAATTCCATGTAAAAAATCCACTATTTCGGTTGATTTAGTAGTCCAACTCCAACCCATGAACCCATTAATGAGTTTGGTTAAAGTGCGATGGAATCAACTACCCTTTACGACTTTATATAAAGATATATCCATTGCTATTTGTTGCCGTACGGTAATTGATGTCTTTTTGGACCAAAATTTTGAATCTTTGATCATGTCGAAATGGTCACTCAATGTGATGCCAACATATATATTCAGTCCATTTGGTACACCATTTTGGTCTACAAAATATATATTATCGTGGTGCACTAAACAACATTTTTGAGACCCATATTCCAAGACTATTTTGGAATTACACTTCTCAATTAAATGGTTGTATATTGAATAATTTTGGGACAATTTTAGAAATTATACATTTTTTAACCCTCATTTTATATTGGAGTCGCCATAATACCATCATTCTCTCTTCACCTTTTTTAAAAACTTAAATGCACAATATCCATACACTTAATTTCCTACAACGTACAATTTTAACACCGATCTACGTATTAAAAATGCTTTGGCTCCTAATTTTTTATCCTCATTTTAACCCTCGTTCATCTAAAGTAATTGATATTTAGGAGTTTTACATATGTGTTCATAATGAATGAATATTCTATACGTATTACATGGGTTGAGGATTAAATTGAATGATGAATTTTTGAAGCTTGTAGCATTACTCGTACCTACCATTCTAAGCAAATTGTGCTTTTAGACTAGCTAGTCAAATGTTAATTAAAAAAAGCTATACACCACATGATTTCTTTTCTTCTTGATTTTTTGCTTTTTCTATGTTGGGATACAATACAAAGCCATCATCAACTTTTGTTTCAATCAACCCTTGAGAGACATTTAAATGGGATTAATTAAAGTCATTGAGTAAGGCAAAAAGAACGTCATTAGATGTTGAAAATCCCATGTAAAACAAAAACAGGGTCAAAGATTGAGATTATATATATATATATATATTAATTGAAAGATACATATTTCGCACGGAACATCTAACCTAGACATATTGAAATTTTAGATTTTTATTTCTCGTAACTATTCTTTTGCCTCTCTATGAATGAGAGGTGGTCTGGTTAACAATCGATTAGGTTAGACAAATGTATATTCAAAGTTCAATTATAATAAAAAAACATATTTCTCAATTGTATTTCAAAAAAAATATAATATTTTGCCATCTGTATGGTTACTCATATATTTGCTAATTTGTCGGATTATCTTGCCCACAAATTAAATTTTAATTGGAATGATAATTTTATAGTTTATTTTGATTGGTACAAATACAATCCTATTATGTGCCCTTTATTACTATGTTATAAATCAAATATCACACCGATTCCGTATATATGATGCATTAAAACCAACCAAATATGTCTACTTAATTATCGAGAATTAATTTATTTATAGAAAGAAACACATACAAATGTGGACTTTATGGAAACAAATAATTTCAGTCATGATTGACTAAGAGTGCCCATAATTTATGAAAAATTATCCACTAAGAACCCTAGCCGACCAAGGAAGGTCGTTTGGTGTTATCGAATGGCATCCATAGACTTGCTAGAAATACATAAAATATCTCAACTTCAATCAAAAGTCCTAATTTCAAAGAAATTGCACTATATATTGGGAAACAATACAAAGAAAGACACGTATATTTATACGGGGTATATATATACGTATACATGAAAAAAGTCAAAGCAAGTGACTCGGTCCCACCGGTATACAGTCAACAAGATCTGAAACGTGGGTGTCTCAGCGCTCATGTTATACTTATACATATTCATGGGCCCCACCAAATAGACCCAGCCCCACCCGGTCTCCAGTCATCACCCCGCCTTTAGAGCCGGGCCGTCAAATTCGTTGACTTGGCTTCCCGCTTCCCCCTCATCTCATCTCATTCTCTCTCTTTTGTTATTTAATTCTTTTTCCTCACGTGGAACGCGCCGCACGATTCGGGGCGGTGGACACTAAATTTTCTTTTCTTCCCATTTGATGTTTTTATGAACGAGTCAAACTCTTCCTTGACGAAATGCAGACGAAAGTACCAACACCTAGGGTGGCCAAAAATCCAATACATAATCCGTTTCAGATCGGACAATTGTATGTATTTATGAAATATTTATATGTCTGGACCCTAATCTGTATTAGAATTCGGATGTATTTAATTAATCAAACCTAAATTGGTTTAAATTCAAACAACTAAATCGAACAATAATCTAATCTGTGTTAGGGTCCGGACAAGTAAATTAAACAAAATTTCTGTGTTTGGACTGTAACCCTATTTTAAATCGGACAAACAATTTGTGTTTGGATCCAGATTTCGAACACATAAATTGTGTCTAAACTTGGTTTAATCCGGATAGAACAAATTAGATCAACCGGATCAGACTGAGTTTTGTCACCCATACGAACACCCCTCATAACACTGTTCACATTTATCCCAAGATCTGAATTAACATAATATTTCTCCAACTAATGAAAGTTGACGATAAGACTCGGATTCGGGTCCACGCAAACGGATCTCTCTCTATAGTCCAACTGCCAGCTGGCACACTGACGCACTGTCTGACGCTAAACACAAATGAAGAAATCGCATCCATTTTTTTTCTTAGTCCAACACTACCTTCACACGAATACTCTCAACTCTTTTGGTCTTCGTTCCAAACCCTTTTTATAGCCGAGCCCGTTGCACCTTTTGAAGACTTCGCACCCTTCTCTCACACATAAGAGCCTCTCTTAGTTTCTCTCTCTACAACTCTTTCTTCACTGCATCTGTCTATAAATCTTCTTCTCTTCACGTATTTACACAGCTTGATTGCTTGCTTAGATTTATATGGATAAGGGATGGGGTCTAACACTTGATTCTTCCGAACCCTTCAATTTCTTTGCTGCAAATCAGAAGTCGACTAGTAGTTCGTTTCATAAGCTCGGGATGTATCAGTTTCCTGTCAGTCTTGGCGCCCCGGCCGATGAGAATCGGGTGGTGGTCGGAGAGGTCGACTTTTTTGATAGAAAGAACAGGATTGCTGATCATGAAGATCGAGATGATGCTGATGGTGATGCCAGAAAAGTTGATGTTAATGTCAAGAAGGAGAATTCTCAATCCAATTTGGATGTAAATGTAAGAAAGCTTTGTTCTTCACGATTTTTTATATCTGGGTTTTCTTTATTTGGAAATGGTTTTTAATTTATCCATTGATTTTCAATCTTAATACAGACTGGGTTGCATCTTCTGACTGCTAATACTGGAAGTGATCAATCAATGGTGGATGATGGTGTATCGTCACATGTGGATGATAAGAGAGCCAATAATGAAGTAATGAAAACTTTCTTTGTTTCATTGATTATTGGGGGTAAATAAATGAAGGGATTTTAATTTTCATTTGTGGATTGTGATGTTCAGTTGGCACAGCTGCAAACAGAGCTTCATAGGATGAATTTAGAGAATCAAAGGTTGAGAGAAATGCTTGGTCAAGTGAGTACTAATTATCGTGCTTTAGAGATGCACCTGGCAGCACTGATGCAACCAAAACAACATGAATCCGCTCATGATCACCCGGTTAGTGATATAATTCTGTACAGTTATATATGTATATATACCTTAAAACAGACCTTAATTTGTTGGTGGACATGTTTTTGATGTTTGTGTATATATATTTGGTCTTGTCTGTACACAGATTGTTGAAGGAAAATCTGGGGATAAGAAGGTTGAAATGAGGGTGCCAAGGCAGTTCATGGATCTACGACCTTCAGCAACTGCTGAGACTGATGAGAACCTATCTAATTCATCATCTGATGAGAAAACTCGTTCTGGTTCTCCTCGAAATAACGTTGAAGTTGCATCTAAAACTAGCGTTCAAGATAATGGCAAGAGAGTTGGCAGGGAAGAGAGTCCCGAGTCGGAGTGGAATACTAACAAGGCTCAGAAATTGAACAACACTGTTAAGAGTTCTGGTAGTGTTGATCAGTCTACTGCTGATGCCACGATGAGGAAAGCTCGTGTCTCAGTTCGTGCCCGATCAGAAGCTCCCATGGTACTGCATAATTTGATTCATTAGCTTATATGAAAGTTTGAGTTTGATCTTTGATTTGAAAAAGTGCATCATGAAACTCATTTGAGTTTGATCTTAAATTTGCAGATCACTGATGGATGTCAATGGAGAAAATATGGACAAAAGATGGCGAAGGGAAATCCATGTCCACGAGCTTACTATCGATGCACCATGGCAGTCGGTTGCCCAGTTCGCAAACAAGTATGTCAATCTCTCATTTTCCTGCTACATTAATAACTCAAATCTAGTTTGAATGTCGAGGAATTTTTATTTGATTCATTATCTAATGTCCAATATGAAATTTAATTACAGGTTCAAAGATGTGCGGAGGACAGAACAATTCTGATTACAACATATGAAGGCAACCATAACCATCCGCTGCCACCGGCAGCAATGGCAATGGCATCAACCACAACAGCAGCAGCTACAATGCTACTCTCAGGCTCAATGTCAAGTGCAGATGGAATAATGAACTCAAATTTGCTAGCAAGAGCCGTACTTCCTTGTTCATCAAGCATGGCAACAATTTCAGCTTCTGCTCCATTTCCTACCGTGACATTAGACCTCACTCACTCCCCCAACCCATTACAATTCCAAAGACCTCCCCCACAATTCCAGGTCCCATTCCCAGGACAACCCAACAATTTCGGGAACCCGCAGTTGTCTCAGGCATTTGGTCAAACAGTTTACAACAACCAATCCAAATTCTCCGGACTCCAACTCTCTCAAGACCCCAGTTCTTCCCAATTACCTGCAATGCCACCAGCGATGGCGCCCCAAGCGCAACCTTCACCGTTTGCTGACTCCGTGAGTGCTGCCACCGCCGCCATCACTGCTGATCCTAATTTCACAGCAGCACTAGCAGCAGCCATTAGCTCTATTATCAATAGTGGTGGAAATGGTGGTACCAACACCTCCGCCAACACAAGCAACAATAACAAAATCAGTAGTTTCCCTGGAAATTAACTTGATTTGAACTTTCATCTTCTTTTTTTATTTTGGGGTTTTCTTTTAATTTCTTTGGAGTACCATAATGAAAGTTACATGTTGATAGGTTTAGAGAGAACAAAGAAGTTTCATTCTTTTTTCTTTTTTATTGCTTCATTTTGAATAATATTTTATCCTAGTAAATATACAAAAACACAGATGGAAAGTATTTAATATTTACCAGTAATCATCTCAATTCATTGACTATTATGTCTTTATGTGGGTATCTTGTTCTTCTAATCCATTAATTTCTCTTCCCAATCTTTCTGACAGCCTTGAAAGCAAAGTCAGGAAAGAAAACAAAAGAATAGTCTTGTTTGTTTCCAAGTCTATAATTCTGATCAAAGTCAACAAGTCCGGCTATCACAGTTTGACACGTAATAAAAGGACCAGAAATGGTTGACGTAGACAAAAGAAGAGAGACTTGGGAGGCAACTACGTGTGACTTGGGAAACCCAAATTTTTGAATAATCAATCAAAAGGGTTTAGAGAGGTGGAATTTAATAAGAAACATTGAATGGTTGGTTGCATGGTACTTTCGTGGTGATTAATTACTTAATTAATTGGGCCCACTTATTTTGCTTGACTTCTTGTGCAAATTATTTGATTGATTATTTTGAGTAGTTTGAGATTGATGTGTGGGAACATGGAAATTCGTGGGTGGCAACCGTACCTTATCCACCACCGTACATGGGAGAGGTAGTTTACTAGATGAATTTCAATAATCTAGCTGTTTTATCCGATAAATACATTATACATCCATCACTTCGCTACCTGCTATGGAAAACTCCTGCAATTTCTATCACTACCATCTGATAGGTTAAAGAGTGTGTGACTCATATTGTTTTTTAGATTTAAAAAACAAACTGAATGATGCAATGGAGAGTACAGATACCCTGGACTCATACGTCCATACCAAATACTACAATCCATATGCCATTAATGTGCATAATCATGCTGATTTGGCCTAGAAATACATCCACACAAAAGAATCAAAAACCATCACAAATTCACAATGGATCCGTTTGGTGGACCATAATAAGTAACATACACTAATTTTGAAGAACAATACTATGTGATATTTTAGGACCATTTCACTTTTTGCCACTAAACTATTCTTACATTTTCCTGGAATTCCTGAATATGCTCTCGGAGTCGAGTTTTAGCAGCATGGTCTATCATTCAAGGTAGCATATATGCAACTGCATATATATATATATATATATATATATGTGCTACCACAAGGTCCCAACGTTTTTGAGTTCCTTAATTTCTCTTCGATACTAACTCATTCAGCAAATTAAGAATTCAAATCCAACAACGACAAGTCACAGAGGCAAACTATTGTCCTCGCTGCTTCTTTCATCGTCAAGACTAAGAGAGACATAATGGACACCAGGACTTCAGGCATTTGCATGCTCTGATTTACGTAGAAATATGTAAAATATATTCATCTACTGTTTTCATAACCTTTATCGTTGATTTTCACGGCACGGCACATGATTAACAACGGTACGTTTTTAGTTTGGCACTGTAGTTCAGAAAATCAATTTCCCTTTCTTCTTTGTGGCCTGGGCTTGGTCTAGCCAGATGGGCCGGGGTCGTATCCAAAAGGCCCATTTTGAATGCTTTTATAATTTCCCACGTCCATCTCCGTGTCTTTAACTACGAGCCCCGATAGTTGCTACGAGCTTGCAGATTCTTCTATTGGGCTCAACCTATTATGTAGGCCTGGGCCCTCGTCTCCTATTTTCCATATAAATCTGTGCTATTCTTCTTCTTCTTCTTGTTTTTTTGGGTTTGAATTGACTTCGGTCGAAAGTCGAAACTGCTTGAATACACTCAAAGGAAGCAAAGGCGTGAGGTGTCGCGTGTTAAGAGTAATAAAGAATTCAAAACTGTACGTTAGGGGTAGGAAAAAAATGATTTCGGATCGGACAACATCACATGTTTATTAAATATTTATATATCTAAACTTTAATCTGAATTGAATTTCAGATGTATCTAATTAAGCAAATCTAGATTGGTTTAATTCTGGATAAATAAACTAATTTGGTCTTGAATTAGGGTTCGGACAAATAAACAAACGTGTTTAGATCATGACCCAGTTTTAAACCGGACAATAGTTTTATGTTTGGACCCATATTTGAGACATATATTGCATATTCAAACTTGGTTTAATTCCGGTCAGACAGATTTTTGTCACCTCTATTATCCGCTTTGATGACACGTCATAGTTTCCAGTTTAAAAAAAAAAAACCCAAATAAATTAACATCATGCCTCGTTATCCGCACGAAACCCCTTATGATGGACGGATGTAGACAACCGAATATAAATCATTTCACTACGTCGCGAAGCATCGAATCCCTTGTCCATATGCTTTCCTTTTTTCTTGTCTGTTTCTCAACCAGGAGTCCACAAAACAAAAAAAAGGATATCGTGACCGGAAACGTGTTCTGTTACTTTTCCCTGAATCGACGGTTTCTATTAAAAGGTCTAGAAATTAAACGGTCACGATTGATATAATCTGAGATGGGCCCATTGGACCCCCATTTCGTGACAGGAAGATTTCGAGTCTCTCTCTCTCGCTGTGCTGCTTATTAAATACGAAAAACCTCGCTTTATTAATTATTTCTCTGCGCGCAACTTTCCTCTCTCTGCAGTTCCTCGAAATCGGTCAATGGGGGTGAGTTTTAATGCTTCCTTTATTTGTATTTTTTTTTATGTTGATCGTCGATGCTAATCTGTGCTTCATGGTTGGTTTCATTAGAGTTTTATGTAGCTTGATCGCCAGTAACCGTTCTATTTTCATAAGAATTGCACTCATCTGTGCTTCATGGTTTGTTTCATTAGGGTTTTATGTGGATTGATCACCAGCAACTGTTCTATTTCAATAAGAATTTGCAATGGATTGTGATCGTTAGTGCTATAAATGATTTTGCTTCTTTTTAAAAAATGTTTTTGGTTCTTTTATTGCTTTTCGAGTTTTTTTTCTTTCTACCTTCCTTTTTCATTTTTCTTGTTTTTCGTTGGGTGCAAGCGTTGAGCGGTTCGACTGTTGTAGCTTGTGTTTTGAATATGTGTATTCTTCGTGAATTTTTCTGTCTGGCATCTGTTTAATTCGTCTTAATCTGGTATCTATGCGTGAAGCTTTGTTTGTTTGGTGAGAAAAATCTTCAGAGGATAATAATAGATTGTGAATAAAATCAGAGTATTTAGGAGCTGTACTATAAGTTGTTTGGGGATCTCATTCAAAGCTTTAAAATTTTTGATCTAGTGTTAAATGATGTAATGTGATTGATGCTATTAATCTTATGGTTTTCTGTTAAAGAGAGATCCCCAAATGATGTCCTGAAAAATCTTCAAATTGCACTGGCTTTGTCAACACCAGAGCTCCATTTTAGAAAACCAGAACACAAAAATTTAAAGCTTTTCCCACTAACTTAATCTGAACCTGATTGGAAACTATAGTTTGCTCTTTCAAATTTTATAAATTTATTGTCCAGTAAGTGAGTTTATGTTCTACATATCTATTAGTCTTTGGTTGATGATGTTCTACGTGTTTTTTCTTTTTACTTTTTTTTATTAGGACGTGTTTCAGACTTTCAGTTATTGCTTTTCCTGAATTTAAATTTCGACTGTGGGCTTATAGGTGAATATGGGAACCTACGTCAGAGTAATTTTGTTCTCTCTGTTCCTTTCTTCCTTGTTCTTTTCTCTGGTCTCTTCCACTGCTGATGATGATTTGGTGAGAATGAAACTGAAAAAGATGAAATTGGATTCAAACAACCGGCTTGCTTCGCGGTTGGATGCCAATGATGGAGAGACTCTCAGAGCCAAAATAAGAAAACATCATTTCCGTGGTTATTTTGGAGACTCCAAGGACACTGATATTGTTGCTTTAAAGAATTACTTGGATGCTCAGTATTATGGTGAGATTGGTATTGGTAGTCCCCCACAAAAGTTCACTGTAATCTTTGACACTGGAAGCTCTAACTTGTGGGTTCCCTCAGCTAAGTGCTACTTCTCGGTGAGCCTCACTTCTGTCATGAATTTGTCTGAAACTAGCTTTACTGGCGCTTTTTAAAGACATCAAGGCAAGGAGTCTGAGATACTTATGGCTTTGTGATGTCATGTAGGTTGCTTGTTATTTACATTCCAAATACAAGTCAAGCGAATCGAGTACCTACAAGAAGAATGGTTTAATTCTGTCACCACTCTTTTAAATTTCTGATATTATCCATCTTTGATGAACTTCCTTGCTTGCTAACTTCAATCTATTTGCTTTATTTTAAAAAAAATTGCTTCTTTTTTTTGATTGTTAATGATAATGGCTCTTTGACGCATGTGAAGGGGCCATTTCTTGCATGTTACCCCCCTAATTAGCTAAGCATCATTTGTTGAAATAGAGTTGTGTAATATCTGGAGGGTTTTCTTTTCCTATTAAAGCTAGTACTATATCATACCATTGCATGGTATGACTATGATGCCATGCTTCAGTAGGAAGGGAGTTTCTTATATCATCTGCAGTCATTTATCCTATTAAATTTAACATCATCGTATGGTTAACTTGTGATAGACGAACATGTGGCCTAGTGCTAGTTGCAGGGGTATAACCTAGAGGTCATAGATTATATTATTGGAAACAATCTCTTCACATATTATGTGGGTTAACGCCTGGGTACATCTTATCTGAATCCGACCTTGCCCATTGTGGTAATCTTGTACATGAGTATTGTTTACCTTTTACATGGTTAACTTGTTATTTAGTCAAGTTGTTTAACATGTGTGTTTGCGGTTTGGGGTTGCGATTTTAAGAATGCTGGAGTCCATTAGAATCTTATCCTGGGAATCGTGATTGTCGATCGTGCAGGGGAATCTGCTGCCATTCAGTATGGTTCTGGTGCTATTTCTGGTTTCTTTAGCTATGACAATATCAAAGTTGGTGACCTGGTTGTGAAAAATCAGGTTTTCTGCTGCTCTTCATCAATACTCTACTTTGCGACTTAAGTTCCACATTTTCCTATAGCTTGGATTACTAATCTTTCGCGACTCTTCCCTGCATACATCTTATTGTAGGAGTTCATTGAGACAACAAAGGAGCCCGGTCTTACTTTTTTGGTTGCCAAGTTTGATGGTATACTAGGACTTGGATTTGAAGAAATCTCTGTTGGAAATGCTACCCCAGTGTGGTATGAGTTTGCTACATCACCCTTCAATTGTTTATTGCATAAAAGTTGCTTCATATCTCATGTTGATGTGAGATTCTCTCATACCTCGCAGGTACAATATGATCAAACAAGGTCTTATTAAGGACCCTGTATTTTCGTTCTGGCTTAATCGTAATGCAGAAGAAGAAGAAGGGGGTGAAATTGTGTTTGGAGGGGTTGATCCAAATCACTATAAGGGTGAGCACACATATGTTCCTGTCACACAAAAAGGTTACTGGCAGGTATGTATGGGGTGTCTTTATTTTTTGATGCTTTTATTTTGTTTTCTTCTTTTTAATTATTTTCCTCTCTACAGTTTGACATGGGCGATGTCCTTATTGATGATAAACCCACTGGTATGCCCTCTCTTGCAACATACAATTTTGAAGAAGGAAAAACTTAGTTGCATCAGTTTGTAGAGGTCGATGTGAAATTTTGCCTGAGTTGATTGTTATGTTGTGCTGACTTAAGCTCACTGCTCTCCAGGGTACTGTGGTGATGGATGTTCAGCAATTGCGGATTCTGGGACTTCCCTGTTGGCAGGCCCATCGGTATTAATAATTTTGTCATTATTTAGACAACCATTTTGGCTTTTAAAGGAGAAAATATTTTATGATATGCATGCCAAGTTCCTGTTCTTGTCAGCGACTAAATCTGTGGGAAACTATAATTTGTATGTTTCTTGATTATCAAATAAATTTCCTGATTGCACGTATTTTAATGCATCTTCTTGGACTGGTAACTTACTGGCTTGAGGCTTCTGTAGTGACTATACTAAGATGTAGCTATGTATTAAACATGCAACCTTTGACTGCTGTAAGATTTAATATTTTATCCATCCGTATGCATCGAAATTTTCTGATAGCTGAATGCCCCGTGTATATCAAAATATTTTGATACTCCATTAAGCTTGCAATTTCCAACTTGGTGAAGAAACCATGAATCTAGAGATAGAAGTGATGGACTACTTGCAAATTCTCAGGATAGTTTTGTCGTTGACTCTGTGTATATGCAGACTGTGGTTACCATGATAAATCATGCCATCGGAGCCAGTGGAGTTGTCAGCCAGGAATGCAAGACTGTTGTTGCACAGTATGGACAAACCATTATGGATTTGCTTCTTACCGAGGTAAAAATTAGCTCTACCCTACTTGAGATTGTCATTCTGTTCTCAGATAATGATGGTTAATGAAATGTTTCCTTGTTAGTCCCCATGGCCTTCGCTTCTCCCCTAAAAAAGTCCATGTCAGAAGTGAATTGATTTCTTGACTTCTAGTTCTGCTTCTGCTTTGGACAGGCACTACCTAAAAAAATCTGTTCACAAGTTGGATTGTGCACATTTGATGGGACCCGTGGGGTTAGGTAAGGCTCCAGCCTTGCTCTGTCTTTACTTCAAGGAGTGTCATCATTTACTTGGAGATCCTGTTTTTATTCTTTTAGATGATGTTGGAAATAATAAGTTCACTTATAAGCTCATTTAATTTTTTTATAGCATGGGAATTGAGAGTGTGGTAGATGAAAGCAACCAAAAATCATCTGGTCTTGGTGATGCTATGTGCAATGCTTGTGAGATGACTGTCGTCTGGATGCAACACCAATTGAAGCAGAACCAGACACAAGAACACATACTTGATTATGTCAATCAGGTTTTGAGACATATAATGCATAACAGTTCTTTTCAGATATCCTACTCAAAAGAAGTTCTTTTAAGATATTGATTTTTTGCCGACTTTGCCTGATACTAATATACCATGTACAGCTTTGCGATAAAATGCCTAACCCAATGGGAGAATCAGCTGTTGATTGTGAAAGTATTTCTAATATGCCTCCTGTTTCCTTCACCATCGGTAAAAAAGTTCTTGATCTCAGGCCAGAGGAGGTACATGAACATCCCATCCCATCGAAATCCAATCCCATCTGCTGTTGCTGTTACATTCTAGGGAGAGAAGAAAGTCATGATCTGATATATATTTTTATCTTATCATTTTGCTGGATACTCATCCTGCTTCTTTCTGAATGCTGTTTCAGTACATTCTCAAGGTGGGAGAGGGTGCTGCAGCTCAGTGCATTAGTGGGTTTATTGCTTTGGATGTACCACCTCCTCTGGGACCTCTCTGGTAATCCCATAACTTCTGAAGGAAACAAAACATGATTTCGATTTCTTTGTTGTTTTTATCCTTGTATTTGATGATATTGGTAATTGGATACTCATTTTGAATTGTTGCGTACAGGATTTTGGGAGATATTTTCATGGGTCGATACCACACCGTATTTGACTATGGAAAACTCAGAGTTGGGTTTGCTGAGGCAGCGTAAAGCATTTGTCTTGGGTTTCTTTTGTTTCGCGCATCTTAGTCTATTTTCAGTAAGTGTGTACGAGTACTGATACAATTCAAGCTTTTTTTTTTTTTAAAAAAATGTGCTAAACTTAGCTCAAGTCTGAAATAATGTTTGTAAATATTTGGATTCCTTTACATTTTAGTGATATTATGCAGACATGCAGTTCATATATTAGAACTTATAGCTTGCCTCATTTGGGATTTGGTATTTGATTTGAGCATGTCCACGTTCATGTCATTATGCCTCGTGATGAGAGCACAAGGTTGCCTCTGCTTGTGAGTAGAGAGGGGAGGCATTTGACCTTGGTGAGGATGAATTTACTTCAATTGTTAGGTTTTTATGGGCTGATAGGTTGGTCAATTGGGCCGAATTTCAGTGGTCCGTTAATAGAGGGCATGACTCTTATCTCTTCAATTGTTTGGTTTTTTGTGGCCTGGCCCTATTATTCAAAGAATTTATGCGTGTTGTTAATTCAAAATGTAAAAGAAAAGAAGAAGATTTGTGCGTGCTCCTGTGTGCGTGCAAAATCAAATCCATTAATTTGATAATTGCTTTCCAATTTTATTTTTTTTTACCTCATCCGAACGACTCTCTTTGTAATTAATCTTTTATTGCGTTAAAAGAGACGTGTCATTGTCATTTATTGGGTGTATTAATATTTTGGACTTACTTATTGACATGTGTTTTATTAATATATTAAATTAAACTTAGATTATGTAACTAATTTTTTTTTGGACAAAGGGGAACCACTAGTTAATTCATCACCACTACAAAAATTTTACTATTAAATTTTTTTGAAGGCGCGACTGCTCCCTTGCGATGCATGGATCCACCCAAGGGGTGATATGGAGTGTGGACGTGCCACAACGGACCTAATAATGTGTTTGAAATGGAAAATGTGGGATTCGAACTTTGATCACTAGGATGACACACATCATCCTTACCACTTCAATTAGTGACTTTGGTATGACCTAATAATGTGTTTGAGAAGAAGAAAATTAGGGGGAAAACAACAAAAATCAAGCTTCTTAATTTTGGATCTTCTCTAATGTGATTTAGTAACAGAAGTCTGGCTATAAACATTAAGGCAGAGTAGTTGTTCCCACGGACTAAATAACTCTCATCTTTTGTATAACAGGCCTCCCGCAACTCTGAAGATCATATTTAAGTTTACGTGCATAAGTTTATGTACTTAAGAGACTACTCTCCTGTGTTTATGAAAACTTCAAAAGCAGAGGTGGTATCCATAAACAGAAAACTTGGAGTGTGGGAGCTGGGAAAAGATAAAAAAGACGAGCAGAGTAGCAGATTGTTTTCTAGTTGGCAATTTTTTTTATTACTGGCAGCACTCTAATACATCAGAATTCACAAGTCCAATATTGGTTTAAAGTCTTTGGCTTTTTTGCATGGTTTGCTCACCATCCATTTTATCCATCTCTTTATCTTTCTGTTTCCCCCACTCTTTCTAGCGTTCAGCAAAGAATCTGAGAATACGCATGTATGAACCTTTTTACTATTCTTTTAAACTATTCTCTACATGTTTTCAATTTCATTGGTTCAGATTTAAAAAGACTTTTTAATGGTTTTAACACGCCTTGAAATTAATCAATGGTGGTGGACATGATTCCATGAAACTAATGGTGTAAATGATGCTTTGAAAATCATGGTCTAAGAACATGACATGAGAGTTTATGAATAGTTGATCATCTACGTACCTTTTAGTAATGAACTTTAGGAAAACTCCAGGCATTGGAACTGAAATCTGCCACATCTCCAAAGTCATGAGCAAGTAGCTAGTAGCCCTTTGTCATATCTTGCATGTATTGCTATTATTGTCTGCAGCAAGTCACTTTTATGCCTATATAAAGCACCTGCATAGTGTAACCCTGAAATGTGGATCATTCTATACTGGAAACCACTAGCTCTAATCATAATACCAATGGCTGTGGAAGAAATTAAGCCACCAATTCAGGTTATAATTGATGATTTCATCAGCAGTACAAACCAAGAAGAGACCAATGTTTCCAAGCCATCTGAATCTTCCATATTAACAAGGCTCCATGCGGGCTATTTCAGGATAAGCCTTTCTCTTGGAGGCCAAGCTTTACCGTGGAAGATTCTTAGTGAGCCTAAGAGTGACTCACATGAAGTCTGGCACCTGTTTCGGATGCTTCCTTTCACAGCTTTCCTTCTTCTCTGGTGGCTTAGCCTTCTAATACAAATTTCACTCTCACTTCTCTACATTCTCAGAGCTCTGTTTCACTTTTACATGGCGAAGGCAGAGTTTTTACATCATATAGGAACGAACTACTTACATGCTCCTTGGATTTCATGGCTTCTTTTGCTTCAATCGACGACAATTATCATCCCAAGCAGTGTCTCTTACCTTTCCCTCTTCTGGGTCTTCACTGTTCCGATTGTGGTGCTCGATGTTAAAATCTATGGACAATGGTTCACCACAGAGAAGCGGTTTCTTTCCACGCTTGCAAACCCAACGAGCCATATGTCAGTGATAGGAAACTTGGTGGTAGCTCAAGCAGCAGCTCGGATGGGGTGGACAGAGAGTGCAATATGCATGTTCTCACTTGGAATGGTGCATTATTTAGTACTCTTTATCACACTTTACCAGCGCCTAGCGGGTTGCAATCAGTTTCCTTCAACGTTGAGGCCAGCATTCTTCTTGTTCTTTGCTGCACCAAGCATAGCAAGTTCAGCTTGGTACTCCATCACAGGATCTTTCCATACAATGTCAAAAATGCTCTTTTTCCTCTCCCTGTTCCTCTTCACTTCTCTGGTAATTTTACACCCTGAGATTAGGGAAAATGTAGGCTGCCTAGGAAGCCATATCTCAAAACCGATGTTATCATTTCACAGTTCACATAGCATAAGCCTTCACAAATTTTACTCATCTTGCTTCCAGGAGTTTAACACTGAACTTAACATTTGAACTTCTAATTCTGTGTGTTGTATGACAGGCAAGTAGACCAACTCTTTTCAAGAAGTCCATGAGACAAGCAAATGTTGCGTGGTGGGCTTACTCCTTCCCAGTAACCTCCCTCGCTCTCACCTCTGCTTTGTATGCAAAAGAGGTGAAAGGTCATGTGGCACCAGGATTGATGCTAGCACTATCTGCTCTCTCTGTTTTGGTGTTCCTAGGATTGATAGTGCTCACCGCAATTAACACTGACAAGCTCCTGCGCCAAAACGACCCTGTACTGAGTTTTGCTAATGATCGTAGAACAAGGACTTGAAATAGCTTGAACGGTCGCACTCTAAGAGGCCGTGTTAACAAGATAAGTGCTGGTAAGGAAATTAGCAGGCCAAACAGTCAGAAACACAGCTGTAAGTTTTCGCTGCAAAATAAGAAAGAACAGGGCTGAACAAAGAGCTGATGGAACACATGGTAAGTGATAAATGTCTTTACAGATAAAGATACAACTAAAAAATAGCATATTCACCACCAAAAAAAAGAGTTAAAATCATAACTGAAAGTTTGTGCATAATCATGTCCTATAAAATGTCACAATTTGTCATGAAAAAATTGTTCCATACTCTTTCATTGCTCAGCTGTACTTCAAATTGAACACCAATGAAAAATCCTATTTTCTCTTCCTCATTTTTTTGTTTTGCAACTTGGAAACAAAGATGCCATAGGTGAGAACTTGGGCAAAACTGACAAATCCACCATGGAAATCCAGAGCGAGATGATTGATACTGGAACGGATATAGAATGAAAAATTCAGAGAAAATGTCAGTCCATCTTCTTGCTACTGGAACGTGACAATTTCCGGTCTAAAGACTGCAGCTGACTTCGTAGGTGTTGGTTCTCTGAAAGCAACCGATCATACTCAAGCAGGAATCCTTCAGATTGCTTCCTTAAAGCAACTTGATTAGCTTCTGCAGCATTCACCTCTCTTGTCTTTGTTTCCAACTCTGATTCTAGATTTTTAAGTTTTGCCTGCATCGCAGTCCTCTCTTCCCCCAAGGCTTTGATTTCCTCTGAACTGCTAGATTTTCCATCTTCAAAACCTCGAGCTTGTTTCTTTATGGCCTCCATGCTCTTCCTTCGAATGCGGAGTTCTCTAATGTAATGGTGTAATCTATCTACCATTAGTGCAAGAAATAGCATTGAACCTGCAAACAGATACACGAGATTAGCATAGGTATGAAGGCCAACGGAATTATTCTGTATTCGAGATGTCAACAGAAAAAGAAACTTCTGAGACTCAAAGCTCTCATATAGATCAGTGTAGCCTACAACTCTCTTACTCAAACGGGTTGCTTTATCCTCCTTGTCGCTACCAACATTGGAGACGACATGCAAACAACACTCAAACCCGATATCAAGTAACTGAGTGGAGGTTTTTCAAAATGATATTGAGGTTAAACCTCCATGATCAAAACAGATAACCAGATCCATAACAAGGACAAAGTTCAAATTTTCAAACAACTCTGGGAGAAAAGAAGAAACATTGCACATTAAGAGGCTGAGTTCACAAATGCCAAATTTTATACTCTTCAGACTTTGATCTCTCTCCAGACTGAAGTAGAGCATATCAATTTGTTGCATTCAAAAGCCCCTTTCAAGTTAGTAGGGTAGCACCAAAATCCTTCCCTATGTCATATACCATACAAAATATCATCACAAGAACCATTGAATATCGAAAATCCATAAATAAAACCTGTACCACCAGTAATGAATAGCTCTTTCATCCCAATAAAAGTTCCTTTTATCTGGCATGGAAATATTCTGCCCTCGAGATAGTATATTATAAGTGTCAAGACCTTAAAACTTCATAATCTCTCAAAATGCTTCCTCATGAGGCTATTAAATCTTGGAAATTTCAGATCATTGAAGTCATTGTCTTTTCTAATTGGGAAGTTTCATCAAACCACCAATCGCAATAACTCAGACACAGAGTTATTCCTTTGCCAATTTCAATGAGCAGTAAAGCAGAACTAAACACTAAAATTCAACAAAACCCACTTCCCAAAATATCAAGGGAAAACACATTATAATCAACATACAAAACGAGAGAACACCAATCTCAGAAAGTTCGATACTTTAAGACACAAAGACGATTCAGATTCTCAAGCAAACAAGACCCACTAAGAATTTAGTATTCAAGGAACAGAAACACAACAGGATACATAGAAAACAAGTAATTACCCATGAGAGTGGCCTCAAGTTGGTGCTTGACCATGAGGACCTGGTCCGTCGGATTATTGATGGAACCTTCATCGATCCATCTCTTCTGGATCTTCACCATACTATACACACTGGACATTAGCACCACAGACACCGTTCCAGCGACGGTCTTGACCACGAAGGGCCCGCGACCGCGCTTCGTGCGATCCAAGCCCATGATCACCAGCTTCCTCAATGGGGTTTTGAAAAGCAGCAACAACACCACTACCATCTCAGAGAATATCACTGTAAACAAAAGCTGAATCATCTTCTTCAATGAGAGGGAGAGAAAAAAATCAGAGTTATAACTTATAAGGGTTCCTTCTTTTTTAGGTAAAAGGAGACAGGTGAGGTGGTGTAAATAAGGTGAGGACTGAGGAGCATATGTGAGGAATGAGGAGCATTGATATTATCAAAAAGAAGGGCTAACGTAAGACATTTAACTGCCACATCAACTTATTTTAACGGATTATTTTTATCTAAAACATAGTTGATGGACTTTTATCAAGTATAAGGATCATTTTCATACTTATTCCGAAAATAAAAGATTGGGACTTTGTTAATTGCTTAATAGTTGTTTTTTTTTTTTCAGCTAATTGCTTGATAGTCATATACCACTCTATGTGCTTAGGGGTCACCATTTGACCCATAGACCTAGGCTTTTCAAAAAAATTAAATATCGCATGTTATTTAAATAAGTTCGGGATTGTTATAGCCCTAATAGTTTTTCAAAAAAATGGACCCTAAAGATTCGGGGCCCTGGACGGTCACCCATATCCCCTGTCCCAGGGATGCCCCTGAAAAGGGAAGATGAAAATGAGATATGAAAGAAATTAAAAAGCGTCATTTGTTGAACCTAAACTTCTACTTTTTACTCACTCAAGTATAATTTAGTCCAAAAGTGAAAACTTATAGCAGCTTCAATGTAATAGTAGGCACACCATATAAAAAGATAGTGGCCCTCAAATCAATGGAGATGGGCTTTCTGAATCATCAATCATTCTATGCATATGTATTCTCATGGATCTCATCATTTAAAAAAGAGAAGGAGAGAAAATTTTAAAGTTTATTTATTTCTGGTTGGTCTCAGAACATGAGTAGGTCATGTAAGATAAGTGAATGACTGAATTAACTGGCTAAAATTTTGAAAGAAGCTGAAAGTAAACCTCCTTTTGGGTCTTGTTATTATAAGTAGCACTATTTTATAGAATTAGGATTAAGTATAGTGACAGTAGCTTTAGTTGAGCTAATAATAATTAGAGTGGGTGGTGCTACAGCATAAACAACAATGAACCTACTTTGGTAGGTATATTCATGAAAACAAATAAATTTTGGTTGAAAATGTGAAATAATTATTTACGAATGTGGGAGGTCGTAAATTCAATTCTTACAATTAGTATTTTCGGTGTTATTTTCCGTAGGCTCGATTTTACTTATCGCGTGGAGTAGGCTGAGTTGGCGGCCTGAGTTTAGAGTTGGTCAAACTGTTCGATGGGCATGATGAGTTGGAGAATTCTTGATTACCAAAAAAAAATGATTCAGACTTAAGAATTAAAGTTGTCTGAGATCGGGAGTTCAAAACTAGTTGGGATATTTCCTGGCTCCATGGTCCTTGCAGCCCACTTCTGGGGGCTTCGACCCACTTACTTGCATGGGTTTCGGCCCAGTCTAAAGCGCTTGTAGTCGTGTTGGAGGTTGTGACAATCAAATATAGGTTTGAAACTGACCCAAGGATCAAAAAGTGGCCGTTGTACTGGGGTCTTCATGGTTTAAAAAAATGGTTGATTTATAAATGAAGAATGAACAAATTTAAGTTACATGAATTATATACAGTTAAGAAGGTTAATTAATAATTAATTAAGGATAATTACTGAACCAGAAAGAATTAGAAGAGTTTGCTTGCAAACTCTTGAGTGGTGTCTGTACAAGAAGATGTTGCAAACTCTTGAGAGGTCTCTGTAGAAGAAGATGTTGCAAGGTCTCTGAGTTCTGATAGGCTCCTCCCCAACTGCAGAGCCACCTGTAACTCCAACAAATCTCCATTTTCTCTTCTTTCAACATCTTTTTCAATTAAGTTTGACTCTATTGTCTCCTCCATGAGCTTGAAGAAACCAGCATTGCCTCTGTACATTTCAAACAACATCCCAACTTGTCCACCATGCTCTATAGCATTCACAACACTAGCCATTGCTCCTCCTACAACTCCCACAATCACAGCCCATGAACCATGACCCACAAATGCAGACCCAAAAGTGGCTAGCCCTGTTAACAATGGACCAGAAATGGCTAATACCCTATTAAGTTTCAGAGCTTTCTCTGCCAATCTCAAGTAATCTTCCTTGTCATTCCTCTTCAAAACACCAACAACTTCTCTCATTTCATTCTCAATCTTCCTACTCCAACCATTATTGCCAAATTTGGAAAAAGGCCTTTGTTTTTGTCTCTGCTGTGGTGGCCACCACACTGCTGGCTCTACATTTGATGGGAATTTCTCCAACATAGCTCCTAATAAAGGAAGTGGGTATGCCCTGTCAAGTGCCAAGACTTTCTCAATTGCATCATCCACATCAGTCATTGTAGGATTTCCAATAGATAACATTGTTTGAATCCGTGAATGAAGTTTCTTGAAGAGCCTACCAGCATTTCTCTGCTCTTCTGCAAGTTGTGAAGGTTGGATCTTGTTCATGATAATTAGCATTCCAGTAGCTGCTGCATAAAGTACTGTAGATGAAACCTTGAGAGCCTCAGATGATCCTCCTGCAATAACTGCACCAGCCAAACCAGTCATGGTTGCAGCTGTGAGAGTGATAGCATTGATGGAATTCAACAATAGTTGGTTCCAATCATCTCTTTGTTCACCAATATTTCTATGCATCTCCACTCTGTCCGCAACAGCTTCCTTGATCACATGAAGCTTCTCTGTAATCAGCATCTGATTATCACAACCACCTCCACTAATAAACGGCTTGGGTAGTTCTTTAGTTGCAATACTGTAATCCTCTCCCATGTTTAGCTCCTCCAGCGCAAAAGAAATGTTTTGAAGCTTTGGATGATATAGATTAGCATTCATTGTTGCATTAACAATCCCTGAGTTATGCCTCTTCAATGAAGTTGAAGTAGTAGCACTGGAGGATGATAATAACATACACGAAGCTTGTAAAGTCGCCATTTTTTTGTGTGAATGGTTCAGGCTTTGAATTAGGGAATTACATACAGACTTGTTCTTCTTGTTGGGACTTTTACAGTTTGTTGTGACTTGTGAGTTTCCTTTCTTTGACTTTTCAACGGTCTTGAAACAGACAATGGCCTCGGACACATAATCTTTTTGTCCTGGTTATCTTTACAGGTCATGTGTTCAGAAACTAATATTATTTGCATTGACAATTTGACCAGCTCATCTGATAAATCACAATATCATAGTATGGTATGAATATGCCAGATGTGAATTTCAGACAAGAACACATGAATTTATTAACCTAATCTGATTTATAATGTATTTTTGTGCAGGAGATTGGCATGGCAATGCAACAATCATCTATTTAATAATCTCTCAACCACCACTCCATATAGATTTGGCAGATTTGTGAAGAGGGTTGTATAAAGTCCAAAAACCAACTCATTATCTTTCTGTCTTTTTAGTGTTCAAACCAAGACAGTTCATATGTAAATGTAAAAAAAGAAGTGATGAATAGAACAAAAGATAACCAGATTCAGCAAATCCTAAATCCATGATTCACATGCACCCCAGCACACCCGAGATAACAATACTGTAGATACAAACCACCTTATTGATCAATTCAATTGTACATGGAAAACAGATCCAAGACTTAAATGTTATTCCATGATACAACACCAATAGGGACAAGGTGCAAGCCCCAAAAAAAATGAGTTCGATCAATCACTTGAGTCATACCCTTGATTTCTTTAGTTTATTTGGCCTTCCCTGAGTTAGTCAATCTCGTTGATTTCGCTCGCAGATTCAGAAATATTCCCCTGGAAATAAGGATCAGACATTCAATTGTTAGAAAAACTCGCAAAGGGGTATTAGAGACAGCGAAGAGCACGGAAGAAGTAGATCAAAAGAAAATAGAACATATACCAGAAAAATGACACAAAAATCTGGAAAACTACACGGAACTGCAGCGGCATGTACATATGGTTTATAAAACCCACAACTGGCCAGAACTGCATTTCGAACAAATTAAGGTTAGGGATTCATGTAATGCATTAACATAATTGAGGTGGGAAAAAAAAGGTAATACCGTCCATGATGTAACCATCACTGTTGGGTATTCCTTCTTGATTTTAGCTTTCACATCCATCCAAGGCCTTCCTGCATTCCATGATTTTGTGAGATTACGACAACGTTATCTTCTTGTCTGTTGTACAGTGTACAGTTCATTTTAAATATTATCTACAGGATACAGGCTATATTATGTTCATATGTCGCACATGAACTCTTTCTAGAGGACTCTGTTTGATCTTGTAACTTACAACTTTACTTCTGTTGCTTTACTATCTTATTTTAAGAAAAAATATCCTAAAATCATAGAAACCATAAAGATACAGATTTTGGTTGGTCACCAGCTATTATTAAGGATTTAATCATGCACATTTCATATGTACCCTAAAAAAATAAATTTAGTGATTTACAGATAGTCAGGCAAACTGTTGCATTTAGTTTTGTCAAGTACTTACTCTCAATAACCGCACCCAGGTAAATCATGAAAAGCAGGTTGTTCAAAGGAGCAGATGTGATTTGCTCCACAAAAACCTGAAATGATTGATTCAAAATTTCGTCATGGCATTTCCTTCATATTTTCATCAAGGAAAATAATAGCAGTGGCATTAATTTTATTACCAAACCAATTGTATGCAAAAATTAATTCAATTTATGCCACCTGACTAGGTGAACACAGCCAAAATCAGCAGAAAGCTTATTTTTTATTGGAAAATCTAGCCATTGATGAAGTATTGTGAAAAACAAAAGAAAGAAATAAGAATTAGTGGTTGTAGGATAGGGATACCTTCTTGGCTACTGTTTTAGTGTCCTTCTTCCCCTTGAAAATTTTCTCCAGTTGCATATGCAGGAAATGCCCGAAAGGTCCAAGATAAGCAAAACCTAAAATCTGCATTGACTATGTTAGGATGCATTGTTTGAAACATGAATACCAGAAATACGTGCATAGACCTCAAATATCAGAGTACCAGAAGCATAGTATAATCTATAATCATTTAACATGGATAGGCAAATACAGTTATGTTTCATAACACCCATCCAAGCACCTAAAGGGAGTAAAAAACCCAACATATTATAAATAAATCACGATGCCTCCAATCATATTGTTAATTATGCTGACCATTAAAATCCAGTTGTAGGTTTGTCCAGCTAAGCCCTGCACAACAGAACGCAAAAACCCACGACACCATTGTGAAATCCAGGTATCTTAGTGTGTGCCAGATGATTCTTTGTGCCTTCAATAACACCAGACTTTATGACTCGGCTTCCTGAGTTACTTTTGAAATCTCTATTGGTGTCAGCAGAGACAATATGGTGATATAATGACTATTTTGTTCAATTACATTCTTCAATAGCAATCTCAGCTTTCCCAATAATTGTTGCATAAGGTTTGTATGTACGAAAATCTTGATGCCAGTAAATGATCAATAGCATTTTAAATCTTTTCAATTCTGCTGCTCTCTTGTGGATTCCAGGTTTCCCTACCATTTTGAAATCCAATTCTCTTTGTTAACGAATAAGCACAGAATAGCATACGTCTCAGTTGGAAAACCACGTTCTAGGCTAATCATGATGATTCAATATCGAAACAACGAAAATCAATTGCAATATGCAAATACTCAATCCAAATGCAGTCAAACATGTTATTGTGATCCATTCTTTCAACCTTAACTGATCTATTGGCATATATTTATTCGATCAATAAAAAAGATTCAAGAATCTTTACCACTTTGAGTAGCACACGTCTCAGTTGAAGTTTCTGTATGCCAGAGAGCTTCTGTGAAACTATGTCACTGATTGCTGATACCGCAGCTGCCATAATCGCCTGATTGAATCCCAATAAAACTTATCATAATATAACTCCCCAAATTGACAAAAAGAGAGAAGCTACCGCACAATTATCTATAAACCAAATGAATTAGAAGTATGAACTATTGAAATTCCTTTCAAAAAGACGAAACAGAGGAAGTACCACCCAATTCATAATGATACATTGTTGTATGGTTGATGAGAAAATGTTAGTGAAGTTAAAAGTGAGATGGAACTGGATACTCAAACGTAACCACTTTCACTAATCGCAGCCTGATAATACCCACCTTTCTCTTTTTCTATGCAAAAACATTATTTTTTTATTCCCAATCCTTCACTTTCTGAGCAACCAAACACATGACAAAAGACACTCGGTATTTAAAAAAAAAACACAAATAGCAGAAAAACCCAAATCGAAATAAGAGACCTTTGTTCTCAGGGGATGTTGCTGAAGTTGCAACATGAACTTCTTCATTCCTTGCTTTGCGATCGATCCCATGTTTCCTTACCCAAAATCCGAATTCTGAGAGACAGAAAGAAAGTCAAGACCTTTTCCTACTGGGGTGCTCTTGGTACAGTATAAAACTCTGTTTCCTCGATTTGTTCCTTATAAAATATCTCAGAAGTAGCTACAAAAATTAGGAAGGTGATGTGGGTAGGTGACCATAGGGCAGATCCCGTTAAAAGAAAATAGTGTGGCGGATTATTCAATGATTTCTCAAGAGAATCAATTTTTTGCATATGCTGCTCTGCTTTGTTATTCCACGCTTCAGCTTCGTGGGTCACTCATCCTGTTCAGACCAGTTGTAGAATTTAATATATTTATTTCCTTACCAAAAAAAACTATTTTTATATAGTCAATAATTTTTGCGGATAACTTTTTTGGGCTCTTTTTTGCTTTCTAATGTTAGCAAAACTCCTGTTTTAAATGAAAAAGAAATAATTTTTCTATCTTTTCTTTGTAAATGCATATCTTATTCAATGACTAATACTTTTGGTAATTTAATTTTCTTTTTTTAAGTTTGATTTGTGCACATCTTTATTCAGAAGATTCAGATCCGTACAAATTTTCAGTCATACAATTCTCTGCAGCTCTGTATCTAATGGTATGAGCTGTCATCCATGGAAGCATAGTTGAGTATTTACATGAATAAATGCACTAAGGGCACTTGCAATGGTATGTAATTATTGGGCTAATAAAGATATTATCTTTTATTGATATAACTGTATTGTGAAACGTGTTTTGCTTATGTAACTGTATTGGGAGAAGTGTTTTGTTGATGTGGATGTATTGGTATTTTGTGTTTTGGCGTAGTTTTGTTGTGGATAATATGAAAGAATGAAATGTTGTTGGATTCCATGTTGGATGGGAAGAGAAAGTGTATAGAAATTTGTGTTTTGCTGATGTGGTTATATTGAAAGATGTGTTTTGCTGATGTGGCTGTATTAGAATAGGTGTTTGACGTAATTCTTGTGTAATAGAGGTGAGATCTAAGATTAATTTTGTTGGGGACAATAGCACTTGCACTATTACAAGTGCCCTAATAGATGAAAAACGGAGCTTATTTTAGAATTATTATTGACTAAACAAGCTTTACTGCATCAAAGCACATATTATATCATAAATTTAGGCTCTACAATTCCTTAATAATTATAGCATAAAATTTAGATCTAATGGTGAAATTTAAAAAAGAGATGATTTGACTCATACAAAAATTATATATTCTAAAATTCAAAGGGAATTGTAGACCCCCGAATCCCTTCAAAACTCAGCGACTCTCCCCATTTTTGCTTTTGAAAAATTAATAATTACCTAGGATTATATAACTGGTTAAAGATTAAGCAGTCCTTCAGTTACAAGACATGCCCATGAATGCTCCTTGCCTTCTCCTCCATCATATTCAAAGCCTCCTTTCAATGTTTGAAGGTCCACAGCACAAATCAAATCTACCATCAAACCCTTACTGGAGTCTAAGACATCAGTTTCCTTCTTAACATTAACTAGCATAAAATTAAGATTTTGGTCAAAGATTTGTGCTAGATAAATGAAAGTAAACTTCACATGGAACAAAGAAGATGACATCTTTTGTTCAAAACAAGCTTTCTGCACAAAGACAAGGAGAAAGAGTAGCAATCAGATTTATAAGAAACAACTCAAGATAACAAACAATTAGAATATCAGGTCGCCGGATCGCTTAACTAATGAATCAAGATGGCTTGTAGTATTTTGTGGGTACAAATGGCATTTTTGTGACAATGCCATCATTGGCCTTTCCTCTGATCACAATCTTAACCTTGGTTCCTGCCTTGTGAAGCCCAGATTTCACATATCCCATGGCAATGTTCTTCTTGAGGCAGGGGCTAAACCCTCCACTGGTAATTTCACCAATGTTCTTCCCCGTCTCATCCTGAATCTCACTATGGGATCTAGGAGGTGGTCCTGTCGAGAAGAACCCGACACGCCTGATTTTTGGACCCTCTTCGAGTATTTTGAGGATTACTTCTGCTCCTAGAAATCCACCCTCTGCTCTCCTCCTCTTCCCGATAGCCCATGTTAGTCCTGCTTCTACAGGTGTTGTATGTTGCTCCATGTCATTACCATATAAACATAGCCCAGCTTCTAGTCGAAGACTGTCTCGAGCTCCCAGCCCTGTTAGTCTTATCTTCCCTTCAGACTTTTCCAGGATGGCTTTGGTGAGGTCTACTGCATGTTCTGAAGGAACTGAGATTTCAAATCCATCTTCACCAGTATATCTGGAAGCCTCAGTAATGGACAAAAGTAAACTTTTATTAAAAATTTCAACCACAACTGAGATTGAGCAGAGAAGAAGGGAAGAAGGTGTTGAATGCAAACTGACTTAAATGGAACCCAAGCATTGGCTTGAAGTAAGAGTATTTAAAAGATTGGTGATAGATATAAATTCTCAGTTTGATATAATTTATAAAGAAAAAGTTTTCAATGTGGGTATTCAAGAATCTTCATGCAAGTGAAAGTGATCGATTTGGGATAGTCAAGAGAGACCAGTAACCACATACGCACGCACATAAAAGAAACCAAAAAGAATCATACCCAGTCCTGGTAAGGTAGCAGTGCACTCCATTGATATCCAACATTAGAAACTCCCCAAAATACACCTTGCTCAAATCCTCTTTTGTCAGGTGTTGGAGAACTGGGGCAGCGAGAGGTCCCTGCATGAAAGGAATCCATTATAACTTCATATATTAAGTAAAGTGGATTATTTACTAAATAAAGAGACACTGCATAAACTAAAAACTCACTTCATAACCTAACAATGGTCCTAATTGGAATCAAATACAAGGTAACCGTGTCCTAATGTGATTCCAGAACCTCTTTTTTCTTATTATTCTGAAGCAGGTCAGGCACCAAGCATAAACATATCCTATTGCCGGAAATTTTTGGAAAATATATGGAATTCAGTGAAACAGGTCAAGGGTAGGCAACTTATTCAAATCAGTGAAAAAGATTCTCAGAAAAGGAAAGCAAATGACTGCAATGGAGTAAACTAACACAACACTTCCAACCACTCCTAAAGGAAAGTAAAAGACTTTAGGGGCTTCCATGATTGCAAAATCAGTATCATCAATCAATCTTAAAAGTAAAGGCAAAAGATAACAGAGAAACAAGTATGGCAAAAGGTAAAATAGAGACAGATATCTGTCCAAACCAACAACTGACCTGCAGTGCTAAAAGAGATCTCTCATCATGGATGTGCCAAGAGACATCTCCCCCTTTGCTCTTGAATGCCTTCATATGCTCTTCAATGTGAGCAAGATCTTTGTCCCGACACCCTGCATTAACAACCAGGTATATGTGATCATCCTTCACCTTAGTGATCACCGAATCATCAATTGCTCCTCCCTTCTCGTTTGTAAAGACCGTCAGAGTCCCAGTCCCGGGCGCAAGGCCAGCAACATCAGCAATTACAAGCTTCTCAAGGAAAGGAATGCAGTCCTTCCCTTTGAGGCTCAGCCCACACATGTGGGAAACATCAAAGAGGCTACCATTTTCTCTACAATTCACTGTAGAGTCCATGATGGAGTCCTTGTACTGAATAGGCATGCTCCAACCAGCAAATGGCACCATCTTGCCCCCATTGGCGACATGGAAGTCATAGAGAACTGTCTTTTTGAGCTCAGCTTCTGAGGCAAAATATCGACGAGCGACAGCTTTCTTATCAGCCTGAACAAGACGGCGGGTGATAGATTGGCCAAGCTGCCACAAACCACCTCCTCTCATTTTCTAAAGTATATCTGGTTCAACACAAATTATCAACCCTCGTAAAATTAATCATTATCAAGATGGCCATCTGAGAATTAACCCAAATCACATTGGCAAGTTCATAAACAAATGATTATGGATAATCAAAATTCAAAAGGGTATCTTTTCAAATAAAGACAGAATCATAAGGTTCAATGATTCATTGATTACCTTCTCAGACTAGACACAACAAAAAACAAACACATATGTCGTACTTGTAGCGAGAGTGAGAGAAAGCAGTAGACTAAACCATCAAATTTTAATAACACTCGGCCGCACAATGTTGAAAGACATTTTACAAACATCTCAACACTTTCCTTAATGAACCACATTTGAGACATCAAAATCCCAATCTGACTGATTCAAGTTTCCCAGTGTACACATTACATATGGAAAAAATTAAACCTTTATCCTTTGGCAACCTCCTCTCAATGTAATGTAAAACCTGAATTCAAAAAATTACAATGGACACCAAACGATGTGAATACGTGGAAGACACAAACTGATCAAAGAAACCAGGAAATGAATACGGATTGAGAAAGAACACAACATTCATCAAAGCGAAAGAGTAGCATTCAGATACAATAAAATGGATGGAAAGAAAGTCATCCGGATCTCATTCACATCTTCAGAACAACACAACAGCAATCATCCAATCGGGAAAACACAAGAACGTCTTAATCCATTCAAGCCATAAAAAAAATGATGACTGAGAATAGAAAGAAAGGCTAGGCGGCTTACAGGTTTACAGGTTTGCTTCCCTTCTTTTTTTGGTGTTCTTCAAAAGCGAGCGGATCCCTCTACCCAACAGAGCATTTCTGCTGCACCCACGAAAGAAGATAAAAATAAATCAACTTTTTATATAAGATAGTGGGTGAAGGAGGCTTTTCTCTGCCTAATCCAACCAACACTCGATCGCTAGTGAGTGGTGCTAGGACCATGAGCAAGCCTTCCTCTGTTCTGCTGTGGCTAAGACGTATAATGCTTCGTGTCTACTGGGAGAATTGAACGGCTGTCAAAAGATCACATACAAACTGGTAGAATCTTTGCCGTTTGATTGCGTTCGATCTTAATTTAAGATTCTTCCACAACAACCCAATCTTTCTACTTTACGTGGGACCCCCGTGATGGGTGGTGGGTAAGGAGGACTTCGCATCTCAGGAAAAACGGCGTCGTGCAGCGGCATTAAGTGCAATTGTTGACGGCAATGTCGTGAAACGAACTTTGCCACGAAATTGAATCCCCATAACCACCATAAAAATAGTTGAAAAAAATCAAAAGGAAGAATCTTTAGCAACCATTCGATAATTCGTGGCCCAAGTATCGGTTATAAATGATTCAGTTCCTTCTACCAAATCCTTATATTTATCTGAATTGCTTCAGTATCTTTGTTGAATCCACTCTGTTTGCCTCCCTCTTTTTTTGTCCCGCTCGTTGTCTGTAGATGAGCTCTAGAAAACCCTATTAAGGTAATTCTCTTTTTCTCCTCAGTGTTTGATTGATATGTCTATTTTATTTCATATTTCGCTTTTTGCTCTTGCTTTGATTATCAATTTATCATCCAATGTTTGAACATGGTACCCTGAATTGATCTATTAACTATTATACATATAGATGGTGATCTTTTAATTTGTATTTATGGTTCTAATTTGATGAGGCGGATACTTTTTTAATTGCTTTAATATTATGCTCTGTTTGGTTGAGGAGAGTTGAGGGAGCTGAAGTTAACAGTTCAGGGGAGGAAGATAGGACTGCACTGAAGTGACTGTTTTTTTGGTTTGTTTTAAGCTGGAAAGAGAGGGAGGAGACGGTCGCTATGAAAAAAGTAGCAGTCTTTGCCACGATTCTGCTTGTTAACTCTTCTTACGGGATTGGTAGATTATAATTCCAATTATAACATCTATAATAGAGATAATTTTTATGGGATTTGGGACACAGATATAAATTGAAACTAAATTTGACGGAACAATATGATTTTCCTTGGAACACCATAGTTCTTTTGTATTCATAGAAGCTGGTTGCATCTGTCGTGTTACTGGAAAACTTTTCGTGTGGATGTTGATGCCTTCCAGTTCCTGAATGACATTGACTCCTTAGGTTGTAGTTCTATGTGATATATATTGCATCATGTCGCACCCGTTTGGTGCCTTCCTAATTTGTAAAGCTCATGCTTTTTTCCCAAAGGAGGAACTTTGACGATTTTCTTAAAGTTTGCAGCTTTTCCTTCAACTGTAGTTTTAATAACTTTTTGATGTCCCCATGCACTGAATCTAGTCTGTAGCTTACAGTTTTCTGTGTTTTGTGTTGCATTTGGAAGCTGATGTTGTCATGGTTCAGCCATGCTAACAACATATCCTCTGGGAGCAATTACAAATTGCATTGCTAACCTGGGACGTAATGTAATTTTTGATGCTTCCACCTGCAAGATCAATCATGTCAGTTCTTTGCCTAGCAGTGCAATCTTTCAATGCTTTTCGGGCAGCTCTAGCAATAATGTGACGCATAATTCTTCTTTTCCTTCGAAAGGTCGGGATCAGCTTAATACTCATCATATAATACACCGAGTGGCTTCAAATAGATGGCTTGTAAGCAGTATTGCAGCTTTAGTGCCAAAGCTTCTTTTATAATTTTAGTCAATATTTAGAATACAGTTGTTGATATTGTTTCAATATAAATGTTACAGTGTCGATCGCATGACTCTATCTCTCCAGATGACGAGTATCGTTCATCTCGCAACATAGCCATCAGTTTGTATAGGCGATATAGGAATGTTATTGACCGAGGAGGAGGTGACAACCTGAAAGTATAGTTTGCAATTTTCTTGATCTAGTTGTGTGTAAAAATTCTTTGCTTATCTTTCCGAACAAGATGCTTTATTTATATGTAGGACTTCATCAGTGCTGGGGTGAATGCATATTCTCTGGGCTGCACTGATGAAGGGTTGCGGCAAGAACTTACTGCCATGAAGGATTCTGGTGTTGAAATTGAAGCAATGAAGAATTACGGTGGAAATACTGGTTTAAAATTAAAGATTTTTTCCGGAGAGGTAAGTTTCTTCCTAGAATAACGAACCAATGATCTATAAGAGCATCATGATGTTTTATATCTGCCTGAGCAAGAAGAATAAGAAAATCAAAGCTCTCTTGAGATAACAGTTTTTTTTTCTTAAATGAGTTGAGCGATCTAGGACCATGTACTCCAGCCTCGACTTGGTTAATAAATCCATGTCTTGCTTTTGCCTTTTAATTGTTGTTCTGACTTCCAAAGTGCTAGAAACATAATTTGCATGAGATGCATGATCACTGCCATAATTATTACCTTGTGCTTTCTATTTCATGGTGCAGGTTGATGAGTGTATTCTATGGTTGAGCATTATATTTATTACTATATTGTGCACACCACAACCAACCATAGTTAGGTGGTCTTCGACTCCTCCAGTGTCAGATGAAGTACGGATTCAGTGGAAAGGCTTTTGTGCTCTCATAGCAAATGCGTATTATGTTAGGGGAATGGCATGGTACGTTTACTATTTTCAGCTACACCAGTCTTTTGAAAAGATGTCTCCTTCTATATAAGTGAGGAATTCTCTGCTGGTTTAGTGTGAAGCAAGATTGGTAATACCTTACAATATTCTGCTACTGCTAATTTTCCCATTGAACAAACAGTGGTACCATACTTATGCCTTGCAACATGTTGGATATGGAACTAGAAAGTTTTAACTCTTATTGTGTGTCGAATACTGTAGCTTTAGAGATCTCATTTAACCATGCTTTGAAGCAACTACAAAGAAAGCCCGAATATCTAGATAACCGTACCTTTGTGCATTATCTTTTAATTTCACAGGCTTCCGGTGAAGACTCTTCAGCTGGAGCAAATGGCAGTTGTAGGACGTGCTGAGGAGCCTTCAGTTGTTGCTAGCCGGATGCGATTAGTGTTCAGCACATTGGAGGTTAGCCAAATTGTCTAAATTGATACATTACAGAGACTAATTCAATGATAGTACATGAATTCCACTGTTAAGGACGATCATCTTCTTAACTTAGTTCATGTTGTGACATGATGATACCTTTAGGTGCCTGAGCCGTTCCATTTACGTTTTTTTTTATTTATTGCTGCTGCTGCTGCTGGTATTGCTAATTTAAGGTGTTGCTTCTGCAGGTCGTCAGCCCGCAGTGGCCAAAAGTCTAATCCAGCATATTGAAGTTAGGGAAATTCCTTTCATGTATCATTGTAACATTGCAAGTGATGGAGTCCCATAGTTGTTCAGTTGAAGAAAATCTATCTTAACTTGTCCACTGTATAAACTTTAGTAGAAGCTGTGATTCTTGATTAGGATAACAATCTTGCGTCCATGTTGTATATAGACCTAAATGACATTTCATATGATCTGCCTTGTAGGATTCACCGTGAAGCATTTGCCTTTTAGGATAAACAGATGGACAAATCAATCGGATCATATAGATATCCCTTCAACACAACATAGGTCATCGAAAAGATCTCAGAGATCCACCAAAGCACGAAAGTTAGGATCTTTCAGAAAATGGATTCCTATTCGAAGCGTGTATAACCGCATCGATAAGCTTACACTAACCCGTCAATTTGGGATCCAATTCGGGATTTTCCTTGGGAGGTATTGAAGCTGCATGTTTTCCCTTTCAGATCGATTCATCAATTTCTAGATGCTGGAGTAGATCCAAAAGAGATCACCCTTCCTCATGAATTTATGTTAAATCGGGATCTTTTCGCTCATCTTTAGCCTAGTTTTGCTGCGCATAGCCTCTGTGATATGTCAAGATGGTTTCATCAACGTGTCAGCTAACACCATGAAGTTCATTGCATAATCATTTTTGACATCCCATATTACCATGACATAAAAATATTTTAGAGAGTGTAGATGATAAAATCACTTTTTCGATCTCGAGATAATTTAAGGTTACTATTTTTGAAGCCACACGGAAGGTTTTGACCCAACCTATTCTTTTGTCATTATCAATTAAAAAAATTAAAGAATCAAAGGTTTGGAATTGATTGTAAACATGGGCTGGCTCTTAAAACTTGAAGTGTTATACTGTGTTAAAGCTTTATTTGCACCCCATAAATTGATCTCCATTACAAGAAAGAATGACCTTATGTTTTGGTCTTAATTTTGCACTTTGGGTTGATCAAGAAAACATTATGAAGGGGAGTTTATTAACTTAGGGGGAAACATTGTCACTGTTGTTGGGTGCATCATCACTCCCAATATTGCTTCCCATGCCAAACCCAAAGCCCATGCCCATTCCAAACCCTATATTGATCCCATTTCCCTTGCCATTATTTCCATGCCCACCACCTTTCACCCCGGTTGAGCCACCACTTCCACTTACACCCCCACCTTCTCCATGTCCATATCCTTCACCACCATTGCCGCTACCTCCACCTCCGCCTCCGCCTCCACCTCCATTGCTCCCAAAACCCATCCCAGCACCATAACCACTTCCATGTCCATATCCTCCACCATTAGAACCCCATCCTCTTCCTCCTCCTCCACCACCACTTCCACTTACACCCCCACCTTCTCCATGTCCATATCCTTCACCACCATTGCCGCCGCCTCCGCCTCCACCTCCTCCTCCACCTCCACCTCCATTGTTCCCAAAACCCATCCCAGCACCATAACCACTTCCATGTCCATATCCTCCACCATTAGAACCCCATCCTCTTCCTCCTCCTCCTCCACCACCACCTGCACCTCCATCACCTCCTACACCAACACCTGCGCCAAAACCACTTCCATAGCCGGATCCTTCACCATTCCCACCTTCACCACCTCCTCCTCCACCTCCAGCACCAACACCACCACCGTCGTTACCTCCTACACCAGCTCCTGCTCCATATCCTTCACCATGGCCAAACCCAACACCATCTCCTCCTTCACCACCACCAAAACCTTTGCCACCTCTACCAAAAAAACTTCCACAGCTTCTCCAACTCCTATAAGAACAATAGTCGCCCTCATCATGATCACCAACATTACCATTACCACTCAAAGCACTAGCATTAATGCTCAAAAGAAAAAGAAGAACAAACATGCATAAAGATTTAGCAGAGGCAGTCATGGTTATCTTCAACTTTAATAACCCAATTAAATTAAAAGCTCTCTTTTGCTTGGCCTTGTCTGGCTAGCTAGCTAGTCTCTTCAATATATATACATATTTATAGGCAAATTAACGGAATTATACTTGGCTGGATCAGGACCATAATTAAGCAAATTAAGACTCTAAGTCAAGAGATAATATCTTCTTTGGTCAAACCATGTAAGAACATCATATTATTCTCTAAATTAAGGAGACGGTGGAGTTGGTGACTGCATGTTCTTGAAATAAGACTAAATTATGTCTCATTGCGATTATAGAGTGTATATATATACACAAAAACCAAAGAAGCTCCAATTATATGGTTCAAGATCTATATTGGTTCCAGTCTGTCAGCTCCAATAATAATGTTGAGAATGTTGTGGAAGCCATGTGATCAGCAATCTTGCACTTGTGTGGGAAACAATTCTTTTCATTTTGGTTTGGTTTGGTTTGGTCTGGTGTGGTGGCTTTGTGGGGGGTTTAGAATACACTTGTAGTGTACAACTAGCAATGTAAAATAAAAATTCTGCAAATAAGTTCCACACTATATGCTCCATATCTAGCTAGGTTAGCTACCAAATTAATTAGATTCCAAAGAGTTCAATTAATATATTTTTTATGATGATGAATTTTCAAGCAAGAGTAAGCTCAAGAGAGACATCATTGACATCTGAACTCCTATCTAATCTGCTCAGTTTCAACAATGGCAACTGATGATGAGAATCTCTCCACTTTAGTGATGGAGACATTTTGTCACCATCTACTACTCTATCAACTCCCTCTTCTACTCTTTGATCATGTTTATTCCTCTGGTCATCACCACCACCAGGACCTTCAGATGACACCTTTTCTTGCTTCTTTATCTCCAGCTGTAAGACCAAAAGTCACATATTTGATTCCAATTCATTATGTAACATCAAAATTAACAAAGACAAGTATCTCTACATGTAAACTACTTTGGATCCCAAATGTTCCAAATCAACATGAAAACATAAATCCGCATTTTAGCTTCTTTCCTATATATATATATAGAGAGAGATATGTTACCTGGGAATTAGGGCATAGTCTGAGCAGGTCCTTGAAGATGATGTAAGAATGATCATAAGGTCTCTGCTCCCATCCTTGTCCAGTCAATATTTCTTCATAGGTGAAGGTTGGTTTGGGTTCGGACGCTCCTTTTTCATCGCACATTTTTTGTTTCTCTTGCCTGTAAGGATGCCATATTTTTTAAGTTATGGCTGATGATTATGATGATAAAGATGCTTACGATAACACGATTTATAATGATTAGAATATTTAGTCCAGATGCACCATCTGCTAATCTCAACATTGCTTCAGATAATTAAACATGTGCAAACCGAGTTTCTGTTAAGTGTACCTTAATGCTGGCATTCTAGAACCATTATCTAGAGCTTCATCAGTGTGATTAACACCACGTCGTTGATAGAAGAAAGCATCTTCATCAATGGAGTCCTCATATTCTGGCTGATGATTGATTTGCTTGCAACAGATTGGAACTAAATGTGACAAGTAGTTTGAATGAGCCTTTCCATTACTTTTTGCTGCCATAGCTGCTTCTGCGCAATGAGAAAGCGCAAACACATACAATTACTTAGAGAAACATTGTTACATTAATACATTATTACTTTAGAAGTTTTTCAACAGGAGAATACCATATATGAATATGTTTATATATCATATGAGTAGGACATATCACATTATTATGGAACATTGTCCTGTGTAAAACTGTTGAAGTTGGTCCTTACCGTACATAAGTCAGAGATTCTATTTCTTCAACCAGATGATTACTTTGTCCACTAACAATTTCATGATATCCTTCATTCTATAGGCATTCACTAGTCTTCAAATGTGTTTTTTATACCAAATTTTTTTTGCATAAACATGTTTTTTATTTTAAAATCATGAGAGGTTTAGACTATTCATTAATGACTGGTTTACGAGTATATATACCTTGTATCATCTGTTCATGCTTCATGCTCCTGTACATCTGTCCACAACAAAGACCAAATTAACCAATGCTAGAACCTAATTACACCCCAAAACATGAAATGTTTTCATAAACAGATTTTAATGCACTTCAAGATCGATCTATCTCAACCTGAAGATGGCTCTTAACGTGCGAAATGGTTAGCCCCTTCACATCCATTATCTGTAACACCATCTTTGGTGTCGCTCCTGCAAATTAATGAATACAATAAATGGACGATTGACGCTGTAAAATTCTGATATATGTCATGTATATAGCGAAAAGACCCAGAAATCAGAAGCTTGAGTTTTTGTGGTGTCACTAACTGAACATGTGTATGTAGCTATTGAAAAGCTTACTGTCTTCGCCACCGAGTCTTTCAACTGCATGAACAAAGCATTGGTGAAGATCAGAAGTCCATCGAAGCCTAGGCATTTTCGATCGAACATAAGGCCGAACCATACTCGATTTCAAGCTTGTATCAGCCGGGGAATCTTGGTGAATTTGACGTAGTCTAGCTCTCCTATACCTAATGGAGCTCTCACCTTCTAGTGATTCCTTCATCAATGGCTTGTGGAAGAGATAATTAATAATTTCTCAACAAGAGAGAGTGAGATGGGGGGTGTGGGATGTAACTGTACATGCTGAAATAACAAAACAGAGGAATAAATACCAAAAACAGAGTACTCTGTTTCAAAATGGGGTTTGTCCTGTTGTGCAGCTTTTTTCTTAAATTTCCCTCTTTTTAAGGTCTTCTGTTCCAGTAATTAGTTTCAGTCTTTCAGAGTTTCGAATGGAAAAAAGAAAATTTTGTACACAGAATTTCAGACTTTTCTTTGTTCAAACTTGTGTTCATGATTGGGTGAAAAATTCATACATGAAAAAGTTAAAACAAACCCATGTGTGTACCATATTCCTAGACATTCTGATATTCAATAAAATTGAAGGGTTTTTATGTGTATATTCTTTCTTTCATGAGGTCATCTTTTCTGTCAAGTAACCCAAAATCTATACATATATGAGAGCAAGTGTATGCACAAAAACCAAAACGTACGTTATAACAAAAACCCAATTAAAAAAATGAAACAAACTGAAACGTTCACCACAGCACAAAACCTGCAGAAGCATGACTCAGACGTTAAAAAAAACAGGACTGGCTTTTTTTTCTTTCTTCTATCAAAGTAAAAGACATGGACTTGTGACCTAAGCGAATGCATGACCTAAAGGAAACATACCAAAGTATACTCTTTTACACACATAGCTCCCCTTATCCCGGCCAAATAAGACGACTTTCGACCCAGAAAAACCCACATCACATTCCTTTCTCACATACATAGTTGAATCAATCCCTCAACTTACATCACAACATTGATTACAATTACGCCACCTAACATGCTTTGCATGTTGAATGGTCTAATAGTCTTTGTCGCGGCGACACATAGGAACAGGGTATGTCACCATTGGTGGAGGTGGTGGAAGAATAAATGAATAACATTGAAGAGGATGTTGTGTTTGTGTGGTTTGTTGTTAAGATATGCATGGGATGGGGATGGGGATGGGGATGGGGATGGGGATGGGAAGGGTTTGTTTGGTGTGAAACAAACTGTGGATGTCCTTTTGTCAAAGGTTGCAGATGATGACAATGGAAGGGGTTGGAGAATTGCAGAAGGCGGTTTCAAATATGGAAATTATTCTTCTGGATGGATTTGCCAGAAGCATTGACATGTGTTGCATGGAGTTAATTAGAGACAAAAACTGTTGCGTCATTGCGTTTATTTAATCAAGGAAACGTATATCATAGGCTGCTTTTTTGTGATAACATTGATATTCACAGAACTGATCTTGAACTGTTCAATTGGGAATTTGAATTTAGATGGTAAATAACAAAAACAGGAATATAATGCCAAAAGAACAGAGCAGAGATTTCAATGAGAATTTGTAAATTGACAAAGGCAGCAATGCATTCCCATCAGGTAGTGAAAGAAACAGAATAAACCAATATGGATTATGGAACTCTAAAAATACTCAGAGCTCAAGTAAAGCTCTTGAATCTGCAATTTCCCGCTGCGAAAACAATTAGATTATCTCGTCACCCTGTTGTGACTCGATAATCTGTCAAGCTAATTAACTCAAAGAGGCCTTGTGTGACGACCTCTAGCCCTGCCACAAAGTAGAGCATTTTTTGGGATTGGAAGCTCGTCTCTCCATGAGTTTGCAGGAGAGTAAACCCTGAGATAGAACTGCTGGCCTAAGTATTGCCTTGCCCAATTTTCAGACCTGATGTTCCACATTCCCACATTGTCCAATGCCATGTATATTGCAGTCCAGGCCCTGGGATATACCTGCATTTACATCAAAGAAATCAACAGATTGAATAAATGGTAAATCTAACAAGTCTACAAGCTTGCTTTTGTTCACAAATTGTCACATACTTGAACAGTGGAACGGGCAACTGTGTCTCGAAGGTTGTAGCGTGCTCTATTTGCAGACGTCCACTGCCCTCCGTCCATCCTGGTCATCCCACAACAAATCAACAATATTTTGACATTGCAAAGATGTATACATATACGGTGACAAAAGGTAAGTAAAAAAAATACTAACAAGGGTATGCTTAACCAACAACAAAGAAGGAATAACCATCTATGTGCCATGACTGAACAGTGTCCTCCCAATTTGGAACACAATCTCAACAAATTCAAGGAAATTAGCACCCATCACTGAGGTTTGGAGATAGCCATTTCCCCAATTGGGGCTGCTTGAAATGCTTCCCACATAGAACACTCCAGGAATATTGAAGTGGTCTGCAAGTTTCAATGGGGTGTCTGGGGGAAGAAAGGAAACACTATTGACAGCATATCTCTGCTTGCCATTAATGAAAGGGGCAGAGTTTGCAAGTGTGATTGTCCGGCTCGTCTTGATCAGTCCATAATGGTAGGAGCCCTGGGGATTGGGTCTAGGCCCACTCGCCGTCAAATTCCAACTGCATTTAGTAATACATTCAAGCATGAGGAGAGCAAGAACCAGTTTAATAAGCACACATGAATTAGAAAAATGTATTACCGTATAGATCTTGCTTGGCTGAGAGACCAAGCAATTTGAGTAGTTGGCCCTCCAGGGATGGGACCAGAAACTCCTCTCTGTGAATTGCTGTAGTGAAGAACAGCAGTTGTGGTGAGCACACGGGAGGTGAAGCGTGAAGATATAACAATGTAGTAATCCTGAGCTGCCTGATCAGCGGTGACCAAAAAAGAAGAGGACTGCCCAAGACGGATGTCAAATGCATCGTAGGTGTTCTGAAGTGTATGGGACCCCTCTACCTCCACCAGTTTCATCTTGTGCCCCTGAATTCTGATGTTAATGGAAGTAGTAAGCCCTACATTGGATACCCTGAACCGGTTTGTCTTCCCTGTACCAAGAAATCTCGATTTCAGTTTCTTGCCCTACAAAACTCACAATTTTTAAAAACAAATAATATAGATAATACAAACCTGGTTCAACTGTAAACGTCTTTCCATTCCATCCACGACCATTGATGAGAAGCCCATCAGGGAAGGGAAGATTGTGTCCACCATCCAAGAGGCGTCTTAATATCTATAGAACTTAAGAAAATTCAGTGGAAGTTTTAAGAGATGCACAATCTGAAGGCAAAGATGGAAACCAGAAAATCCTTTTCATATAAGTTTCATACGGAAAGATAGTTTGCTTACATAATGATTAGTCTTGTACCAGTCCCCAACCAAAAGAGTGAAATCTCCAGCAGGATTGGGGAAAGGCACAGGAATTCGAGGACGGCTCCAGAGCCGGATTGCACCGAATGCTCCAGCAGCCTTGTGGAATCCAAGTGACGGGAAGTAGTAGAAGCTACCAATCTGGTCCTTCACTTGCAAGATGTAGGTGAAGTTTTTCCCGGGAGGGATAGGACAGGTGGTGCCATAAACTCCATCTTGCCATGAGTTTCTCCTCTGCTGTATCCCATTCCTTTCAGATAAAAAAAGACATGATTTTCAAAGTTCACATCAATTATGCAGTCAATATCTATTTTCAAATAATCACAGGCTGATGCAACAAGAGGCCTAGTCACTCTTTTATGTGTAAGAGTGTGAATTGCAATTGAAATTAAGGCTTGTATAATTGTCCATTAAGCACCTTTTGTTATCAAAGACTTCATCAAGGACATATAAGCTGATTCAAATGGCTTCAATATAAGATTCTTGCCTGATAAATTCACAAAAAAGGGAGATGATCTACTCAGAGTTACTCAAAGTAATTCCTAATTTCCAAAGAGAAGTCATTCATTAAAATACAATATATAGAACAGCTACATAGATTTGTGTGTATCAATGAGACTACATATACTAACTCAGTTTATGATGATAAGTCCACGAGATTGAGAACAAGAAATTACTACATCAATCATTTGATTTTACGCATTAATTTAATCACTAAATTAGTTGTTTTGATAATATGGGTGAGGAAACTCATAGATCTAGCATTTGCATTCTGAGTAGTACACATTTCCAGTTGCACAAATGGAATATTTTAACATCATTATCACTGGTGCAGCCAATCAATGATTTGTGTCTATACTTTATCAGTTGAGGAAGTGGGATTTACTCAAGAAAAATCTTCTCAAATTCAAGAGATATTCTTTAATTGAATGCCTCTGACAAGTGAGCCAAGAAAACCTAGACCAATTAAAGTGGCTAACAAAGGCAAAGCTGCATCTTTGCCCCCTCAACACTTTCCCAGTACTTCTATTTCCTCTGGGCCATGGCCATTCAACTAGATGAATCTCTTCTTGATGAAAAGATATGTGAATATTTTCAAAAGAAATTGGATCAAAATAACCCTACATTCACCATGTTCATTGCAATTTTCAACATAAACAAAATGCCCATTCCACATTGCTATGAATGGAAAGTTTGTGCCTTTCTTAGCCACGGATCTGGGATTTGCAGATTTAGCAAATCCCATTTAATTCGGTTTTTATAACATGATTTGGGAAAACATTAAACAGAAGAATTAATTGGGGAAACATCCAAGACTTTTTTTTTTTTTGAAAGGCCCACATGCCACACACGCTAAGCCATGCCCGAGGGGCATGAAGGCCACCACAACGGATGGAAAACTACCCAAATTCCAAACCCCCTGGTGAGAATAGAACCCTGGACCTCAAGATTTAGTTTTTCTTACAATTGTATCTTTCCCACATTTTCTCTACAACCAAACACGACGGAAAGTAAACTAGTAGTTACTTACCAAGAAATTAGGAATGGCTCTCTAAGGTAGTTATAGACACTGATAATCAAGTTATCATTAGTAACAGCATCGATGGTTGGTCCTGGAAATTGCCCATTAATCAAGATCCCCTGCAACATTCCCCAAATTAACCCGTTAAAGATTTCCAAGAAAACGTACACCAAAACACTTTCTCTGCATCCAGACAGGAAAAAAAAAGAAAGGACTTTAACCCACATAACAGAAAAATGGGACTACATTACCTGCTGCTTGACACCAAGCGGGTAAATATCGCCATAAGTGATTTTCCACGTGAAGAACCTATACGGGTTTTCAGCATTAACGCTTTGAACAAGAAACAAAGCGAGAAGAAGAAGATAGTAAAGCTTGGTTTTCATTTCCTCAATCGCACTCTTATATAATTTCCTTTAAAATCTGTCGAAAATTAACACTTCTTTGAACAGATAGGAACTCAAAGATCCAAACAAATACAGAATCTAACGCAGCATTGTAGAGGAACCAAGTAATCCCTCTCTCTCTCCCCCTGAATCTCACTGTTTCTCTCTCTCTGTTATTGCTTTCGTTTTTGTACGAGGGAGCAGGGGGAGAGAGACAGATCAGACAAATATGAGCTGTAAGCCTGTGAGTGTGTGCAAAATCTAATGCAGTGTCGTGCAAGGTACAGTACAATCATGGACCGCTCATTGCGCTTAAGTGTGAAGTGGGGGTCCAGAATCCGAGTGGGTTCTGGTGGCGTCGACGGAGGAGGATTGGCCTAGAATCAATACGTCATACCGTCATTGATGAGGAGATGAACGTAAATACATGAAGTTACATAATTGCCCTCCTCACGGGCAGATTGATTACTCAAAAAGTGGAAGTATTTCAACATTCTTTTTGGCGCCTTTAGATTCCTTTTGTTTTCAAGGTGATGAAGTGCAAAATCGAGCCGAGCTATCGACTGCTCTGACGCTCAAGTTAGATTAATTGACAATAGTATTAGTGATCATAGGTTGATGTTTAGAATTCTCTCTTTAGTTAATAGTTGAAAAGTGACAGAGATTTATCTTAGTGGGGATTTCCTTTATATGAATTTCGAAATACTTATCCGCTTTAATGCGGGTGATATTTCGAGGGGTTGAATCCCCTAAGATTTCATGTGGATATTCTTAAAATTTTCTTCTTGATAGGTGATTGGTGCTCCTCGGTACTTCGAGGTGTTTTGGTCACCTGGGTTCCCGAGGTCGTGCAGGTTTAGGTAGTATCGAGGAGTACCATCCAATGTCACGTATGGGTGTATCGAGATGCTCCTCAGCCCGACCTCATCTCCTTCACTTTGTATGGTGACACGTGTCGGTGCCTCATTGGATGGGTATTTGGTATTATCACAAGGAGTAATGCTATATCCACTCAAAATATGACCCTCATTTTACCCCGAAAATATATGTGACATGTTAATAACAATTGATTATAAACACACATGTAGAGCGTATTCATATTATAGGGGATTTTTTAGGGGTGTCAAGCATTATTCCATCATAAGGTTATTATGGGAAACAAAAATGAAGTATGGTCAAAATTAATTTTTTATGTATTGAATTGAGGTTTACTAAACTATGCAAAAATTTCAAAAAACTATTAAGTGATTGTGTTTTCTTATGTGCCATAATAAAATGAATGAATTCATTGATTGCAAATGCAATTTTGAGGATGCACATGCATGATCAATCAGAAGTGGCATGTTCTTGGTGTGTCCAAGCATCAAATTGTTGGCATAACATTTGTGATTTGTTCAACTTCGTATTAATTCGGAGGTTTTCTCTCTGGAAGATTCTCATAATCTCATCTCTCCATGGACTTGGGGCTTCATTTGCTCGTAGCTGTGATTTGATTTCTTTCACAATTGGGCCAATACCATGATTGGGCTTTTCTCATGTGGGCTTAGTTTGTTTAATTTGATGATGGGATTCCCATTTATGGGTTCATATTTAAAGTAGACAAACGGGTCAATCTATTTGAATTATCATTTCTTTATTGTAAATGTCAGTACACTGTGAAATACATATATACTTTCAGGCTTATAGCCGTTGTACCCATTGAGTTCTTTGAAGTTTGAACTATCAATGAGAATACCTTCTTCTCTCCTCTTCTTCTTCTCCAATCTTCTTCTTCTCCGCTGCTTTCAATCTTGATTCTGCAACTTCTTGATAATTACAACTTATAATATGGTATTGGAGCCTCAACAAGATCCTCCTCTGGCAGGGGCTTACAACATGACTTCAGAAGCCATTACTGAAGTATCTCAACTTCTAAGGAGTGGACAAGCACTAACCTCAACCATGGCTGCATCAGCAGCAAATTTCAACCCACTGACTACATCTGTAACTCCAATGTCTTCAGCTGTAGCTGCACAGGGAATAGACTATATGAGGAGTGGACTAGCACAGTTCACTACAACAAATCAGTTTGCAGGTGATGTGGGTGGAATTAGCATACCAAGATTAAATTTGTCCAACACACCATCTGGTAATTTTTTGCCACCATTCAATCACAGTTTACAACCTCCCATCATTTCTATGCCATCATCACATCAAGCAACTTCTTCTTACCCTAATCTACAAAGCATATTAGCAGCATCCACCATGAACAATTACAACCAAAATCCTTATCAGAATCCTTATAATTTTATCCCAAGTGACTTCTCAGTAACCAAACTCATATCTCTAGAGCTAAATAATTCAAACTACCGTTTATGGAGTTCAATTTTTTTGAATGCTCTGGAGGCAAGGAATAAGGTGGGATTTGTTGATGGAACTCTGCCTATTCCAGATTTGGGAGACCCTAATTATCAGTTGTGGAAACAATCAAATGGTCTCATAAGAACATGGATCACAAACACAATTTCTTCAAGTATTGTACAAAGCATTTCTGGTTGGAAGACAGCTAGGGAACTCTGGACAGACTTGAAGAACAGATTTTCAGTGGTGAATGAAAGAAGAGTTTTTGAGGTCACAAGGGAAATTTGCAACATGAGACAAGGAACACTCACAGTAACAGATTACTACTCCAAAATGAAAAATCAGTGGGATGAGTTACAAGAATATGAGGAGATCCCTAGGTACAATTGTGAAAAATGTGAGTGTGATACACTCAAGCTTTTGCTGGACAAAAGGGAAAAGAAGAAAGTTATGCAGTTTTTGATGGGTCTTAATGAAGAATTCAACATCATCACCTATCAGATTCTGATCGAAGAACCATTTTTAGATGTGAACAGAGCATTCAACATGGTAATGCAGGAGGAAAGAACGCAAAAGATGACCAACAATGGAATAACACAAAATGCAGCTGCCATGTCAGTAAAGAAATTCAACAATGCTGGTTCAAATGGAAATGGAAATTCAAAGTCTGGATACAAAAATGTTCAGCACAAAAGGGGTGGAGAAACTCAATCCATAGGATATCAAGGCAGTAGGGACAATCTTTATTGTACCTATTGTAACATGACCAACCATACAGTGGATAAATGCTTCAAAATTCATGGATATCCACAGAATCCTTCCAAAAAGCCTAGATCAAACAATCAAGGTATGACAAACTTCAGGTCCCATGCAGCTAATCATGTAGATGTAAATCAGGAGAAGCAGGGAGACCAATCTTCTGAAATTGAACTCACAGATCAACAATGCAAGCAAATATTAACCAAAGTAGATTCAACAGACAACAATGCAAGAGGACAGCACAATGTCAACACAGTTGCATCTGTTACAGGTATCATCTCTGATGCAGTTCAAAATTTAAGCAAATGGTTGATAGACGCAAGTGATCATGTTGTGTGTCTTGCATCATTATTAGAATCCTATGAACCTATGCATGACTCATATGTGTGCTTGCCTAATGGAGAAAAACATAAAATCTCACAGAGGGAAAAAGTTAACATTACAAAAGAAATAACATTAAAAAATGTCTTATGTGTTCCCACTTTCAGCTTTAATCAAATTTCTGTAAGTAAATTGACTGGAAGTGGAAAACATGCTTTAATATTTACAAAAGAAAAATGTCAAATGCAGGATCTAGTCACTATGAAGAGGATTGGCTTGGGAAATGATGCATATGAATTTGTATCTACTCAACAAAGAACGAAACAAAAATTTAGGTAATATTACTTTTGTTTAACTCTACTGTAAGCTCTGAAGTGTGGCACAAAAGACTAGGCCATCTAGCACATGAAGTGTCCAAATGGATATGTAATATTCCTAGTAGTGATAATCATGTTTGTAAAGACTACGTTATTAGAAAAATGAAAAGAAGACCTTTTGGTAGTAGTACTACAACTTCAAGTGAATGCTTTAACTTAGTCCATATGGACATTTGGTGTTCAAAGTCAGTCACTTCACTAGACGGTTTCAAATCTTTCTTAACTATTGTAGATGATCATTCTAGGATGACATGAGTATATTTAATGCACAACAAATCTGAAACCAGATCATACATCAAGACATTTATAAGTATTGTCAAAACACATCTCAATAAAAGCATTAGAACTGATAATGGTTTAGAGTTCTTGATGGATGAATTTTACATGACAGAAGGGAAACAACATCAAAAATCATGTGCATATGCACCACAACAAAATGGAATAGTGGAAAGAAAACATCAACACATTTTAAATGTGGCAAGAACATTAAGAGTACATAGTGGTGCAGCAGAGAATTTGTGATCTTTTCGTGTTCAAACTGCAGTGTTTATAATCGATATATTGCCTCGTAGAGTTTTAGACAAACCCTTCCCATATCAGATACTCTATAAGAAAGAAGTAAACTATGAAAATTCTAGGGTTTTTGGATTCTATTGCTTAGCTAAAAATAACAGGCAACAAGTCTCAAAGTTCGATTCAAAAGCAAAACACTATATATTCAAAAACAACCCTATTTTCCATGAGAGGACTAAATATAGACTTGATTAGCATTTCACCATAAAATACAGAAAGGGCTGGTTCCTCGAATCTGAAGAACAGCCCAGCGACATGCTCACCAAGCCTATGTCTGCCCTACGTCTCCTGTTTCTTCTTGGCAACTTGAACATGATGGATCACCATGTTCAAATTGAGGGGAGTGTAAAGATTAAGGATTAACTGGTCTGGTTCGGCGCCTTCCTCACGAGATTCTCTCTCCAGAAGATTCTCATCTCTCAATGGACTTGGGCTTCATTTGCTAGTAGCTGTGATTCACTAATGTCTTTCACAATTGGACTGATACCATGTTTGGGGTGTACTTAGTTAATTCGAAGGTGTAAATAGTCCTCATCTTTTTTTTTCCAATTTTTAGATGTGAAATTTTAACCCTTAACACCAAAACCAAAGCAACATGATTTTTGTTACGTTTATGCTCTGACCAGTATAAATATATTTTATTTTTGTTCTGCTTGATCGATTGAACCGCTTATACCTAGGGGTGTTAACAGTCGGTTTCAATTGATCTTTTAACATAAATTTAACAAACCAAAAGGTTTTTTCGGTTCGATTTTTAGTGGAGAAATGTGTAAACTTTTTTTTTAAAAAAAACCGATCAATCGGTTCGGTTTTGACCCTTTTTTTTTAACAACCCTACTTATACGTTTATACTTCATAAGTCATATCAGTTGCTTGAACGGTATAATTCTGGTACCGATATTTAAAACACTAGTCAGAGCATTGAATTAAGAATGGTATATTCACAGTTTTGTCATCTCTTGCAGGCAGCTAGAGTGCTAAATAGAGTGAAGAATGAAGACAACAATTAGCTTTTGGCACCAACAAGCATGTTGATGACAATATAGTGCCAACAACAAATGTGATTCAAGGAACTTCACAACTAAGCATAGACCTTCATTAACTTACAATTTGATGATAAAAACGAGAAATGCTTACACACATTGTTATTGCTCAACGGATTGTAGAGAACTAGGTAGAGCATATCCCCTGGAGTTCTCATGACATGAACGGATCTCCATAGTGATCAACGACTGACGGCTCTAATGCAATAAATCAACAGCATAGCACTACAACACTCACTGACAAGATTTCCTCTTCTGCAACAAGAAAGAAACTTGTGCTGTTATGGCAAAGAAAAAATTGAGCTTGATCACCCAAGGTTCATATGTAAGTACTCTATCTATGATTCTTGATCAATCACTTTGGCACCGATTACAGCGTTTTCTGTTTGTTGCAGGTGATTCTGGATAATGGTTTGGTAAGGCTCACAATACTGAAGCCTCAAGGGTATTTAACAGGAATTAAGTATGGAGGAATGGACAACCTTCTTGATCTCAAGTCAAATGAATCCAGTAGAGGGTAACTTTCAATTATATCATTCTAGTATTTGATTGAGACAAAACCCATTTTTCAGTTTTCATTTTGTAAGATAATGCAGATATTGGGATGTCAACTGGAGTTTGCCAGGCGGTCAGGACCGATACCAACTGTATGCTTTTATTCCTCTGAGAAAAAGAATAAATTTTTTTGCTGTTTTTGTTGATTTAACATGGATGAACTCATCCCTTTCACTGAAATGTTGCAGAGTAAGCGGGGCTGAATACAGTGTTATTCATAGGAGTAATGACCAAATAGAGGTTTCATTCAAGAAAACATACAATCCATCAACTCCTGGGCATAATTTGCCACTCAGCATTGATACCAGGTTTATGTTTATACAAACACATATTGTTTGCTGCATGTTTGATCCTGTAATGATCTCAGTACTTGATACATTAGTTACTCTGTAGGTATGCTTTGAGGAGTGATGTTACAGGATTCAACTGCTATGCTATATATGAGGTTCCTCCCGGATCTCCTGCTTTTGATCTTGCTCAGACAAGGATGGTGTTTAAACTGCGACGAGAAAAGTTAAATCTCTTGCTTAATCTATTTGAGGTACTAAATCATTGCTTGTTTTGTACATTTCCAATTAACTCTGTCAATTATATGTGAAAATGGAGAAGGTTCCATTACATAACAATCTCGGATCAGAAGCAAAGGGTAATGCCAATGCCAGAGGATCTACTTCCAGGTAGAGGCAAGCAGCTAATCGTACCCGAGTCAGTTCTGTTGGTTAATCCCATCAATCCTGATCTAAAGGGCGAGGTAGGTACGGGGGACTTATGTTTCATGTTTGCCACATAACATAAACATGTAAATTTTGACTATCTTTTATGTTATTTTATTCAGGTAGATGATAAGTACCAGTACTCAATGGACAACAAAGATGGGGGAGTCCACGGATGGATAAGTTCAGACCCCATTATTGGTTTTTGGGTCATCTTCCCTAGCAATGAGTTTCGAAATGGAGGTCCTACGAAACAAGAACTCACAGTCCACACAGGTCCAAACTGCCTTGCTGTAAGTGCTTCACAATGAAATCCACTGAACTAATCAAAATGCAACAAAATCATGAGCAGTACTTTTATTTTTAAGCAGACAACAATCAAGTGATACTTGGTTTGACAGATGTTTCATGGAACTCACTTTATCGGAGATGATATATTAGCGCATTTTCAAGACGGAGAGACATGGAGGAAAGTGTTTGGTCCCTTCTTTGTATACCTTAATTCAACTCCAAATGTATCAAATGCATATAACTTATGGATAGATGCAAAGAAGCAGGTAAACTTCTTTTCTTCTTCACAACATTTGCTTGACTTCATGGCAACATAATTTGTCACATCAATGGATTCACAGTTAGTAGTTACAGTATAGCAATACATACTGCTGCTTCTGTCTACTGTGTTCCAATTAGAATGGGATTTTGAGCCTTTTATCACTACGAAGTGTAGCCTTTTCTTATGATTGTTCATTTCACTGCTTCACTCATGTTAGAGGCTGGTTGAAGAGGCAGCATGGCCATATGATTTTGTCTCAACACCCTACTATCTCACTGCTAAAGAGCGTGGCTCGGCAACTGGAAGATTATTTGTCCAAGAGCGGTAGATACCTAACTGTTGTGGATCAAACTTCTTTCAAGACATTATTTATCCTACCATCAACTGCTGCTAGCTCACATTGTGGGTATGTAACTGCAGGTTTGTTTCTGGTAATTTGATCCCAGCCAAATATGCATACGTTGGTCTATCCGCTGCACGAACTGAAGGAGCCTGGCAAACAGAAAGTAAGGTAGTAACTAGTAAAACATTCTCTGCCTGTGAGATCATTTCAACTGATATTGAAAAATGTAAGTTTCTAGTACTGCTTTTTGTCAGACTGTATAAGTATTTGAGGTTTTCCTATAATAGGGTTATCAGTTTTGGGTACAAACAGACGCAAACGGGAATTTCACAATCAAGAATGTTATCCCAGGTGTTTATGGACTACACGGTTGGGTTCCTGGATTCATCGGTGATTACCTTGACAATGCACCTGTCACAATTTCTGCAGGTACATTATTTCACTCTACTTTCATTATAGAATTTCAATGAATACATATTGTCTATATGTCACATCGGACAATCTCATTTGCTCGTTACAGTTAAAAAAATCTTTCTGGCATGATTATGATTACCTCAGGATCGAACACGCTGCTTGGCAATCTGACATATACTCCAATCAGGGATGGTCCAACTGTATGGGAGATAGGCTTCCCTGATCGCACAGCGATTGGTTTCTATGTTCCTGATGTGAACCCTATGTATGTCAACAAGTTGTTTAAGAGCCATGAGAAGTAAGCAGCTTCATCTCCTCTTTAATATTAATTTGCTGTCCAAGAACCTCATTTATGTAATTCAATCCAATGTGCAAAACATTTCAACTGAGACCCCCTAATCATTATGCTGTGCAGGTTTAGGCAATATGGATTATGGGACAGGTACACTGATATATACCCTGATACAGATCAGATCTTCACTATAGGCGTCAGTGACCCGAAAAAGGACTGGTTCTTTGCTCATGTAGACAGGTTTTTCTACATATGGACAAGATACTAAACCCAAATTGTTTTCTTCAGAAACTCTTCAGCTTGAACTAAACTCTTTGCTTTCATAATAAATTCTGCAGAAGGGGTGCTGATAACGAGTACCTTCCAACAACATGGACAATCAAGTTTAATATTGATTCAGTAATCAGTGGAACTTACAAGCTCAGATTGGCCATGGCATCGGTGACCCGTACTGATCTGAAGGTAAGAACTACAACTCTCCATCCTTCATCTTAAATCCTTAAACCAAATTTACAGACTAAACATGGACCACTTAGTTAAGTTCCTCAACATTTCTCATTGCAGGTGCATGTCAATGTGATAGACACACAACACCTAGTGTTCCAAGTGATGAATTTGGGAACAGATAATGCAATTTGCCGTCATGGCATTCATGGACTGTATCGATTTTATAGCATCGATATTCCGTCCACATTGTTGGTTAAGGGAGACAACTCCTTGTTTCTTGTACTGGCCAGGGGTGGAGATTCACTTTGTGGAATCCTGTATGATTATATGAGGCTGGAAGCTCCTGCATCTTCTGGAAGAATAAAGGAGATAGAAGAACAGAAGCAGGGCAGAGAGATGGACAGATGCCTTGTTTATAATCTCAGCTTTGAAGACTAGAGTGTTTATCTAGTAGAAAACGAACAATGATCAAAATAACTTTTGTATAAGAAGGAAGACAGCCTGCAATCATTGTTACTTTCGAAAGAATGTACCAACAGTTACTTCAGTGAATTTTACCATTTGAATTCTGCACATGAACCATTTGCCTAATCTGTGAGCGTCCAGAAGAACCCAGATTGCTTACGATCTACTAATGTCCCTAGCATTTAGTGGGTCAAATCGATAAAGTCCGTGACTAATTTACAACGTTTAGAACGTAAGTGACATGACTTACCTGTTAGTCACCAAAAAAGTAGCATTTACCCTCATTCTCTTCAACTATTTTGGTAAAGCCAATAATAATCTGGCCTCAATAATTAGCAGAAGATAAAAGTTGTTTTTTTTTTCCCTTTTCCCAATGTTGAAGTGAAAATGGGTTTGGTTTCTATTTTCGATAAAAGATTTTAACATGACATCTTTGTTAGGGTATTCAGAAATATTATGCTAGAATTATTGAATCTGGGCTACAAGATATACTTTTGTGATCGAGCAACTGATTTGCAGCTATAAGGTTGGGTTTCTTGTTCTGGAGTTTTCCTAATTTCCTGTCTCTTTCTAACACCATGGTGGAGCTCAATAGCCAAAGAACAATATACAATGTAGATCCTGCCATTCCCTATACAGATTGGCGGTGAAGAAACTTGTAGAAACAAAAACTTTTGATATTCAGACCACAAAGACAAAATTTGACTCTTCATTTGCCACATGCAGAAAACTGGGTAACAATAAACCAGAACTCTAGCCCAAAAAAATTCTAGGGAACATATACGGACACCAAATCTGGTGAAGCCTACCCTCCCATCTATATTCCACCGGTGCTGGTACATCCATTCATGATGATGAATGGGATCCTGTCATCTTATGATCAGTTGAACACTTGACCTAAGGTTCAATCATCTGAGGGCATTTACAAAAGCCATCAGTGAATCAACGTCTCTTTTCTCAGAGGGGTATTTGATTGGCCTAGAAGAGTGTTTGGGGAAAAACAGTACGGTGGGGAAGCTTCCAAGCTGCAACTCTTGCTTAGCAAACTCCTTGTGTTCACCATCTGCTCTGAATTTTCCTACTTTAACCCCTGAGCCTGCCAACTTCTCAGCCAATTCAACATACGATCCTTCCATTGCCTGGCAGAATTGGCACCATGGTGCATAGAGCACAACAATCCATGGTTCTTTTCTTTCTTCAAGCTTTGCCAAATTTTCAATTCCAGTCCTGCTCAAGGTGACCAAATTCTGTGAATTGAAAATATCAGGAATTGTGGCAGTTCCATTGGCTTTGGCAGCTCCATTTCCATTGCCATTGAGTTGGGCAGCATCATCCAGTTTAAGATTTCCTTTGTGAAGTCCGCACTCCTTTGCCTTGGCATCCTCCCACCACCATCGTCCTTCTCTCTCGTGCTGCCCTGGAAGGACTGGTCTTGTGCATGGTTCACAACCAATTGAGACATACCCTTGTAAATGCAATGAATTAACAGGAATGTTCATGGCTCGAAGGAAGTTCCAGATGTCTTTTCCATCAACATTTGCTGCCGGGTTCCACTTCACTAAGCTGCCAATTCCACCATCCATACCTTCAAAAACTGGGTCAACCTGAACAATGGGAATTTCAGATCGGGTACCAGGGGACTGATCCTTCCTCTGACCGGTGATCCAGGCTCGCAGCCCCTTAAGAGCCCTCCTAAGAGGTCTCACCTTCCTCACACGGCAGCACTCTTGGTGTCCATCCTCATAGAAAGAGTACAGCCCCTTGTTCCTTACTAAGGCTTGAACTTCCACAGCATCAGGGAACATGTACTCAATCCGAATGCCGTAGTGCTTCTCAACTTTGTCGAAGAATTGATAAGTTTCTGGGTTCAATCTACCAGTATCCAAGCTGAACACTCTAAAAGGCCGGCCAGTTAAATGTGCATACTCTATAAGAGCAACATCTTCAGCACCACTGCGGAAACATAACAATATTGATTACTATCCAAGTCCCGACTTCAAATGGAGACAATAAACAAACAATCTATGATCAATCATGACTCCAGAACACATTGTTCCAAGATTTTATTGAAAGCTTATCAATATTGAAAGCAATTTTAGACCACAATTTTTGAATAACAAATACACAGATCAGATAACCCCTGTGTGTTTAATAAAACACAACTTGCAGGTCAACACTATTTTCCAATTGGAACCTACGGTTTTATTATCTTTTCAACTTAAAGAACCATCAACCTTGCAATTCAATTGTTTAACAGGTAATAGAATATGCCAAATTATACTCATCAAGTAAGGAATATACTTGATGAAATACTTAAATCGAAGGAATTTAAATTTCAATAAGATCGTGAAGTAATTGATTACCTGAAAGCAATAGCGATGTCGTTGCCGAATTTTTCTAGCGCTTTATCCATGATTTCGAGAGGAGAGGCGTTCTCGAGCTCCTTGGCCAATTGATCATAGTCCTCCACCTCTATTTTTTCTTCCAATTCTGCTAATTCAGCACAATATTAACAACAATTAAACCATAATCCAATCAGAACTCTTCGTTTAATTTAGAAAATTGAATTAACAATAATTGATATCATCCGTATAACTCACCAGGAGGAGCAGCAATGGCGGTCGCTGCAAGAGGAGCAACCGAATCGCTCCGTTTGGGCTCTGCATTCAGCGCCTTCACAGACAACCGTCGATGAGACAGATTGTGAGCACGCGGTCGGTCTGATACCCGGAACGAACCAATCTGCGAAACTGCAAAAAAAAAATCCACAACAAATAAGACTCAAAATCAAACAAACATTCCCAAAACCCCACAAAAAACAAAAGATTTGAACGAAAAAAAAAAACACGAACCTTTAAGCTCGTAGGAGGCACCAGAACGTGCAAAATTGGAACCAGAAATCGCAGTAGAAGAAGACGAGATAAGAGACGCCATTATCGAATTCTCTCAAAGTCTCTGCTTCGCCTCCCGTAAACTATTTCGATTACTCTGTAAATTTCTGTGTGATATTCTTCTTCTTGAGGAAATCTAAGAGGTTATAAAAGAGGCTCTGAGAAACGGAGCCCTTCTTGGTTCATTGAATCTGGACGTGATTTGGTGGTTCTATGTTTTGCATACGTGGCTTAAACTAATTGGCTGAATCGTTGTTTCCTTTCATCACTGCTTTCGTCACGTGGCTTCCACGCGAGACGCGAGCGGCGAGACGAGACGTGGACGGCCAAATGTCAAATTTAGTCAAAATAGTCCGATTCTTCTACGTAATTTCGAGGGTAGTTAGTTGTGTTCTTGGATGTTTCTGTGATTTCGAGCCATTATAGGAGATGGATCCTATAAAATCTTATAATTAAATTATTAATAATAATGATGATTTTTTTAAGAAAAATATAAACTTGTAAAGCCGCTACTGTTCTTTAAACAAAATTTAAAAGTTATAACTTTATCATGATTAATGTGGGCTCCACATAAATTATTTTTTTTTAAAAAAGGACAAAAAGGTACTTTCGTCTCATGAAGCGAGCTTCATTTTCGGCCCCTAAGTTTTTTTTCCTCTCATTTTCGTCCCTCAACTATTGTAAAGTATCATTTTTGCTCTTTCAAATGAGATTGGGGTCGGAAAATGCTTATGTGACACGTTGGAAAAATATGATCCGACGAACAATAGGATGTCACGTTGAATTTTTCCGTCGTTGAATTTATTCGAGGGATAAACAGAGTATTTTCCTATAGTTGGGGATGAAAAAAGGAGGAAAAAAAAAAAACTAAGGGATGAAAATTAATATTTGTTCAAAATTCTTTGTTATTTTCCAATTTTTATGGTTATTATGAATTGTGCCAAACTTGTGGTTGTGATCCAGTGGTCCTAAATAGGCTCGATTTTTGTTATGTGAATAAAATTGATTGATATGATAGTATTGACCATTTATTTATTCAGAGAGATAAATGAGGCAAGGAGGCAAGTGAGGCCACGATCATTCAGTCTTTATAGGCCTCAAAATTCAAAAGTATTGAGGATTTGTGGTGAGCTTTCGGAGTTATAAAGGGATACAATATAACTAGATTTAATAATATCCAAATAAGCTATTTTTAGGAATGACAAGTTGAATCTAATCCAATAAGACGAAACCCTAGGAAAAAAGGTCTAAAAGTGTCTCACTGGTTGATTCTTTATAGCCCACCATTTCACCAACCTCATTATATATATATATGTAACTTAAAAATGCGGATATATGTTCTCCGTTAATTTGGAACACGTGAGACCCAAACCAATGAACCGTACGAGTTATTTCACTAACTCTTTCATGGAGGGCTTAAAAATGTATTACCTTGTTCAACATGCAGACTCTAATCATAATTGTAGCTTCTGGACTTATGTCCGCCAAGGCTTTGATGGCCAACATAAACAGGCCCAATCAAGCAGTTGCTGCTTGTGGGCTTATGAAGTGATAGAAAATAGAAAAGATTGAAAGAGAATTATCAAAAGTGGAGCAGTTGCCACTCGTGGGCTATCAGCCCGCCAAGGCTTATATGGGCCTCAATAATCAGCCAAATTGTGGGCTTAGATTTTTTGGACTTTAGTTGTCAAATTACTAAAAAAAGCCTTCGTGAGATGGGGGCCCCTGGGCCAGGAAAGTAAAGTACTGGAACGTCCTCGACCCTAACTTTTCAAAAGCAAATTCACATTGCATTTCGAAACGTGGCCGATTTTGTTGCCACGTATGCAAATTTTGTCCGTTACAGACGTTATCAGAGGCTACCGCTACCGTACCTTCGGCAATTAAAGAGAGACCCATGACAGGCATTTCTTTCACTTAAACAAAATAAAATTGACGTATGATATCTCACCACGTTTTTCGAGAAGGTATGTATAACGGGGACCTCGTGTGACAGGCTGTTACGCCAGAATTTTATTTATTAAGTAAATATTCTGTATAAATGTGAACATCTAAGTTATGATCGCAATTCGCCCACTCACACTGGCACTGCCATTTCTCTAGCTCCCACTTCGCTCTCCTTTTATCTGGTAAACTCATTTTCTGTTCGTACTAAGCTAGGGTTCAATTCGAGGCTGTGGATTTTGTTGTTCTCTTAGGTTTTTTTCCAAATTCTCTGAGGTATGGTTTGAGATCTCTGCATTTGCATGTTATAAGCTTCCGATTGACGGAAATCGTGTTGAAATTTGGGTGATTTTATGGTGTCATGTACTTGTGTGCGTTTATTTTAGATTCTGAAAGATGATTTTTGTTTATTTTGTAGTCTTGTTGATTGTTGTTCTGTGTTTATAAATTATGCAGTTGATGACGTTAGTTTCTTGTTGAACTACTTGTGTTGATGGATTGGTTCAGCTCAAAACTTGAGAGATAGTGGGTGTGACCTAATTGTGATTGTTTAATAGAGTCGAAAGCTACTAACTTTGCCGTATTATCTTTTAACGGTATAAAATCAATAGTTTAGGTGGTCTTATTGATTTCTGAGGAAATTGTATGCTGCCTACTTTAAACCCTGGTTGTTTAAAGTATTACTTAGACAATTAGAAAGCATGAAAATTCGTTTTGTTTTGGCTTAAAAGAATTTCTTATGCAAAATAGTTCTCGTAAGGTCTTACATGGGTTGAATTGGTACATGGATTGGTTTATTTCGTATTAATTGAAAACAAAATGAACTTTGTAGGAATTCATAGTGTTTTTTCTTTGTTCTTTTCTTCTTCTCGCTGGTGCATATTCATAGTGACTATAAATTTGATTTCAAAAAATGATCAAACCCTTTTGTAAGTGCCGGGACTTTTGAGACAAATAAACTCTGCTTATTTACTATTTGCTATTAATTAGTAATGCCTTATGGCTGATAATCTGCTTGTTATTGGAAGCAGAGTAAAGAATCTGACTGAACATGGCTGAGGCTGCACCAGTTAATGCTGAATTGTTGGAATGGCCAAAGAAAGATAAGCGTCGGTTCCTTCATGCCGTGTACCGTGTTGGTGATCTAGATCGCACAATCAAGTATGCGTCCACTTTTTACTTGTCAAATTATAAGCAGAAGTTTTAATTTCAATGCCTGGATTTTCTCATGTATCTCTTGCAATTCGGTGTCAGGTTTTATACTGAATGTTTTGGAATGAAGCTTTTGAGGAAACGAGATGTTCCAGAGGAGAAGTACTCCAATGCTTTTCTTGGTTTTGGCCCAGAAGAGTCTCATTTTGTTGTTGAGCTAACATACAGTATGCTGCTCAGACTCTATCTTTGCATACAGGATTTCTCCTTATAGTTTCTTGTTTCTATTACATCATTGATTAGTTGACCATTCTCTAGTTACATGATTTGTGTACTTTCTTTACTGTTACTTCTAGATGGACTGCCTTGGCAGTTAGAGTTGCATTTCATGTGAGCAATTGACTAGTTGGCGACCATTAAATCCTTTTTTCTGTTGGTTATTGCTTTATTTGAAGGGAAGTTCAAATTTGCCATAAAGTTCTACTACAGTGATGCTGTAGTTGTCAATTTTCACAAGAACGTTGCCATTTTACTCATAGGAGTATGATGTGTTCACTGTTTGATGTCCTGAGAATTATTTTCTTTCAAATGCGCAGATTATGGGGTAACCTCATATGATATTGGAACTGGTTTTGGGCATTTTGCAATTGCAACTGAAGATGTAAGTTCTGTTCTACTGAATTAGATTATGTGGATTGTCTTGATGCTCGAAATGAATTGCAAATATTTGAGCTTCCAGGTTTACAAAATGGTTGAGAACATCCGGGCCAAGGGTGGCAATATCACTAGGGAGCCTGGTCCGGTTAAAGGTGGATCAACTGTTATTGCCTTTGTGAAGGATCCTGATGGTTATATTTTTGAGCTCATCCAAAGAGGTGGCACACCTGAGCCTCTCTGCCAAGTAATGCTTCGTGTTGGAGATCTGGAACGCTCAATCAAATTCTACGAGAAGGTAATACAATGTTGAAGTGCTTTGTTTGGATTCTTATTCGGTTGTCTTGTTTCCAAATTCCAAGTTTCTAGTAAACCTTCTATAGAGCTGATACAATTGTAAATGAATTCCGTAATGCGCCACAAACTAGCCGACTAATTTTGATTGTTAATTTGGTTGAGATTGTGCTATGAATGGGTGTCTCATACAGTTGTACTGTCAAGTATTTCTTTTGTCTCCTAGACTAGAACACCGTGCTTCATTAATAATATTCTCATCTAAGGAGTAATCAAATAAACCATGCATGATAAATCTATCTTTGTCCATAAACTGTAGGGTAGAGAGTTTTTTTCCCCCTTTTTTTTTTTTTCTCTTTTTTTATACCCAATATTGGGTGGGGGAGCGGAACATGAACCCATGACCTGTACAATGCACAATCACTGCCTTACTAACTCAACCCAAAGATTCTTCATATGATTTTGTTGTTTTCTGCTGTTCTTTTTTTGCAGGCCTTGGGGATGAAGGTAGTAAAGATGACTGATAAACCTGAATACAAGGTTTACTGTCTCCTCTCCATAGTTTCATTTAAACAACTTCTTTTTTTGGTTACGATTTCATTTAATCTATTAGTTAGCCACTATTGCTCTTTGTTGAGGGTTGAAGAAGTCTAACGTCATTTTGTTGCATGTAATTCATAGTACACAATTGCCATGCTGGGCTATGCAGAGGAGCATGAGACCACTGTTCTTGAGTTGACTTACAATTATGGTGTGACTGAGTACACCAAGGGAAATGCATATGCACAGGTCAGCTCAGCCTGTCGTTATACAAATTCAAATGATTTTTTTCTTCATTTGTCAGACAAATCCTTTTCCTTTTAATCTTACTGTGGTATCTATTTACAGGTTGCTATCAGTACTGATGATGTGTACAAAAGTGGTGAGGTGGTTAACGTGGTCACGCAAGAGCTTGGAGGAAAGATTACTCGGCAAGCTGGGCCAATTCCTGGGATTAACACCAAAATTGTCTCTTTCCTGGATCCTGATGGCTGGAAGACTGTAAGTTGTCTTTAGTGATTTGAAATATTTTGGTTTAATTGGTAGAAATGGTCGCTACTACTTGCAGAAATATATTGAGGTTTTAACTTCTAATTGTGTCATAATAGCATAGTTTCCAACTTTTAAACCATTTGATTCCGTTGATCATCACAGAAGTAGTCAACTTGCAAGGAACAAATTCAAATTAATATGGGCGTACCATGTTGTGCTTCTCTGATGTTTTGTTCATTGGCTTTAATCCGACTGTTATTGCACCATGCTACTGTCGCAACTAGGAAATTAGGATATCTACCCAACATTGATAGATTATTGTTTTCAATATACGTGATTAATTCTCAGATTCTTAATTCACAAGTTAAACGGTTTGGTTTTGCTTGCTTGTAATCGCAGGTCCTGGTTGACAATGAAGATTTTCTGAGTGAACTTCACAAGCAGGAGTGATTAGCGGGTGTTTGCTACTACTCGTATGAATAAATTAGAGCTTTGGTTTTACGGTACCCAGTATGTATGTAATATGGCTTATGGACCCTATGGTAATGGTCTTGTGATTAGTACTCTGTTCTGCTGCTTGAACATCCGAGAATTTACCCCTTTTCTGCATACGGTGTTCTCTCAATTATGTGTAATGTGGCTTATGGACCCTATGGTAATGGCCTTGTAATTAGAACTCTGTTCTGCTGCTTGAACATCCGAGAATTTACCCCTTTTCTGCATATGTTGTTCTCTCAAATATCAATTAGATCAAAGTAAGCAATTCAGGCACGAATTCTAGGTCAATATTCGAAGTATTGACAAGGATGTTTAAGGAAAAGGGAAAAGACTGACTTGTATTGGAAAGCCCGTGTCTTCTCAGTAGCTGCTATCATAACTTGACCATGGGGAGTAACGTTTCTGGCATGACCGTGACCACTTTCCAAGGTAGACGAGTGATCGTTGTGCCAGAATCAATTATAACACCAAGTGGTGAAGAAACCATGTCGGCTTTCATGTCCAATCTTGTTTGGCCCATGGTGATGCATTGCCAACAAGGTTTACCAGGTAGTGGGATAGTCCCTCCATTTGGGTTCCCCCCGTAAGCGGTATGAAAATTTTCAAGGTCAATATTGTAGGTTTCCATTGCCAAAACACCAGACATGATATAACCTGCGGAGCTATTTGAGGGTGGGAGAAAGTAACAAAAGAGACCATAAAAATTTGCAGCCTGTGAGAGAAGAGAATCACTTCCTGGTCCAATGCCTAGCAACCCATCTGCTCCATCAAAATCACCATCACTTCCTGTCTGGCACCTCATTCTCTTCCCCATCCTCATTGCCAGCGAAACTCAATGAGCAAACCCGGGATTCATCTTGGAGGAGATAGATCTTGATGAGAATTGGTGAGAAAGGTCTGCATCTAGGGCTCTAAAACCCTGGATTCACCGTTCCTCTTGCTTCACAAACGCATCGCTCATTCAAACACAAGAATATTAACACACAGCAGAACAGAATGCAAATGATTATGACTTCAAAGCTGCAAATTTCCATATGTACATCCTTTTTCATATCTTGAGGATTTGGACAGAATAGAGACCCTAAGTCTACTTTGCTATTGCCCATAGTGAAGGCTCTATGTTTCACAAAAAAAGGAGGGATGCCCTTCTAACAGAAAGTCCTACTCCCTATACAAAGGTATTCCTGTTACACCATGAGAACTGAGAAGCATGAAAAATAAGTATGTTGCAGGAAGAAATTCCAACCGATCAATTAATGCCTCTCATTCCAAGTTTAATCCTCCATCTCTGGCTTCAACTTATAGTATTATCCACTGGGTAGCAACCAAGGATTCGAATAAATGTTGCAATTTCCTGCGATAAAAGGAAAAAAAAAAAAGAGTCCAGCTACTTATTTAGAGGAATTGTTGCAATATTGCGGTTTGTTCAAAAACAAGTTCTGATGAATGCATGTCGAAAGTACAAATATATTTCAGTAGCATATTTTCATACACCATTATGAAACTGAAGAAAGACTGACCTGCAAATGTGTTAAAGCATTTTGGGTTCGAGGCTCCGCCATAGAAGCTTCCAAGTCTATGTAAAAGAGATAGTGGAAGTACCTACCAACAAGAGACCAATAAATTGTTAAACATTGGGAACTCATGGTATGTTGGCCTCCCCAATTACAGGCAAAAAAAATTCAAATGTGATTTTTTTACTTGCTACAGCCAATTTTTCATGACTTGCTTTTCTGTTTTGGTCAAAAACTTTTCGCATAAAAGCCAACACAATAACATGAGATGAATGCAGGATAATCCCTATTCCACCATGAATTGTACGGATTATCATGCACATAATTAAAGTCTACAACACTTCGTTTTTTCCTCTCCGTCTTTTTGGCAAAGTAGGCCTTCGCATATAAATCAATTTCTAACAGTTTCATCTTGCCATGAATGGTGATTCAGCAAAAATATCATATAGCATCCAAAGAATCTACCACTCGAAGAATGTCTATATGAACTCTGCGACAGCTCATACCCAGACTTATGACTGCAAATCTCTGGATCATCATTCAACAATATATCACTTACTTGGCACTTCCTTTGCAAGGATCATTCACAACCCGTAAAGGGTATTTTCTTCTTGGGCGGCTCTCAATCTGAAAAATTCTCAGAAACAAGTACTGGTAAGAAGCATCTTATGATAAATTAGTAAAGGGGGAAAAGAACTCTTACTAGAGGATACCTTAGTTAAACTGATTCCCCTTAAAGTGAACGCCGCCAATGCTTTGAACAAAATACCAGGGCCTTCTTCCAAAGTGAAGACGATGCTAGTCTGGGGAAAAGATGATAAACATATTTCCATAATATGCACAGGTAACCAAAAAGAACGACTGATAGTGAATTTTACCTTATATTCCCTTCCAGTTCCCGGTATGGTAGGCTCTCTTGACAATATCAGAAAACGAGTAATGTTATCCTCATCATCCTGTAGCCATAAAAATGACTATCACACCTTTTAAAAGCAACAAGAACAAATTCACAAGTAGAATCACTACATCTCAAAACACTAGGCATAATTTTCAATGCAACTCAATGCAGCCTATGCATTTGGTAGTTACCACTCAACTACCGTTTATTCTCCTAGCCCTATTAATTAACAAAAGAAAGACTTTTTTACGAACCATGTAAGGCACTCAAAATAGCGATCAAGAATTCTAATCTCCATGCTCTTCAGAATCCCACAGAGATAAAACTCTTCATTTTAGTTCACAGAATCTAAAGAGAACACTTACCTGGATTTTTTCGGCAATAATGTCAAGCCCATAGATTTCTGCAGCTCGAGCACTGGCAACAGCTCCAGTATCTCTAGAGGCACCATGATATGAACTGAAAAGGGTTTTACTATTGAGCAAGGCAATACAGATCCAAAATAGAGAAATTAGGGGAAGAAACAGAGACTATCTCTCAACATCACACATTACACACCTTTCCCAAACCTCCTAGATAACTATTTATTCATAGCTAGTTTAATCACAGCCCTACACGTAGTCCCTTAGATGGTTAGGCCTATTCCTTTCACGAACCATCTTTCTCCTCCTTCCATCAATATCAGCGATCCCTTTTGATTCTGCTGTAGGAATGTCCACGTCATCATTTCCAGCTATTGCTTCCAGAACCTTCCCCGTATTATCTGGCCTCATGACAATACTCCCCTGGTCAGTGAGAACCTTGTCCTCAAGGTTCAAGTTAGGAAATTGCTTAGACACAAGGGCCAAATCTTCCCAAGTAGCATCTTCCTGCAGCAAATTCTCCCACTGCACCAAAACCTGCGGTATTAACTGTCCTTGGCGTACAACTTCTCTCTGACTGAGTATGGCAATTGGTTTCACAACTGGCCCCGAAGGTACTGTCAACAATGGAAGTGGAATAGACTGCTGCTCTGGGTTTCCCACACATCGTTTAAGAACAGAAACATGGAAGACCGGATGGATTTTAGCTGACACCGGCAATTCCAAACGATAGGCCACTGCCCCAACCTTTTGAATGATAGGAAAAGGACCAAAATATCGAGGACCCAACTTCTGGTCACGGCGCAACCGCAGTGACAGCTGACGATATGGTTGAAGCCGAATAAAAACCAAATCGCCTACTTCAAACTGAACCTCACGCCGATGCTGGTCAGCTTGATTTTTCATGCGAAGTTGCGCGCGCTGCAAATTAGTTTTTAGAAGACGCAACAATTCATCTCGTGTGATAAGTTCATGATCAACAGCGTCACAGGTTGTGGAACCTGGAAAATACTTCTGAATTAGAGGTGGCAGTCGACCATAGAGGGCTTGAAACGGCGTCATACCTGAAGCAGTATGGTAAGCCGTGTTGTATGAATACTCTGCCCATGGTAGAAATTTAAGCCAATGCGCCGGGTTGTCTTGTACAAAACAGCGAAGATACATTTCTAAGCAACGATTTAAAACCTCTGTTTGGCCATCCGTTTGCGGATGATAAGCACTGCTCATATTCAGCTTTGTGCCTTGTAATTTGAAAACTTCTTGCCAAAATGTACTCAAAAATAGTGGATCCCGATCAGTAACAATTGAACGTGGAAGTCCATGCAGTTTAATGATGTCCCTAACAAAAACAGCGGCTACCATAGTGCTAGTATAATGACTGGGTAATGGGCAAAAATGGGCGTATTTGGTTAATCTGTCAATCACCACAAGCAAGGCTGTTTTGCCCCCTGAAGCAGGTAACCCAACCACAAAGTCCATGGATATATCTTCCCACACTTGCTCCGGTATGGGCAACGGTTGCAACAATCCGGCCGGCGATAGTTGAGAAATTTTCATTTGCTGGCAAATCAAACATTCAGTGACGAACTTGTGAACATCTTTCTTCATTAAAGGCCAATAAAAATTAGACGCTAGCCTTTTATAAGTTCGTAGAACACCAGCGTGTCCGCCCACTGGGGTTGAATGAAATTCCTCAATTAATTGTTGTCTCAATTGTGAAGTAGCAGACAACACAATCCGGTGTTTGAAATAAATCAGACCTTGCCGAATCAAATAATGAGGGACCGAACCTGGATCAATGAGGATTTTGTGACTTAGTGTGACCAAATCCTCAGCCGCTGAAGTTTCTTGCACTAATAAGGGTAGCAAATCAATCTGGGGAGTTGATAGAGCAGAGAAACTAGCTACCTCCCACTGCTGTCTTGATAGAGAATCAGCAACAATATTATCCTTACCTGGACGATATTGAATATCAAAACTATACCCCAAAAGCTTGGTCATCCACCGTTGTTGTTCTGGGGTTTGAATAGTCTGGTCCAGTAATTCCTTCAAACTCCTCTGATCTGTCTTAATAACAAATCGTCCTCCTAACAAATACTGTCTCCATTTGGCAACGGCATTTGTGATTGCAAACATTTCGCGGTGATAGACAGATGCTGCCTGCATTCGAGGAGATAATTTGGCACTATAAAAAGCAATAGGATGCCCTGCCTGGGTTAATACAGCCCCAATGCCCGTGCCGGATGCGTCACTTTCCACCACAAATGGCAAGCTAAAATTGGGCAATTTCAAGATCGGGGCTGATGTCAAGGCTGTTTTCAAGAGTTGAAAAGCTGCTTGCGTCTTGTCCGTCCATACAAAAGCATCCTTATGGAGAAGGTCAGTTAAAGGGGCAGCAACCATAGCATATCCTTTAACAAAACGGCGATAGTATCCCGTAAGTCCCAAAAAACCACGTAAAGCTTTAATGGTTGTGGGAGGAGGCCACTTTTCGACCGCTGAAACTTTTGCTGGGTCCATTTGCACTCCCTGACCCGACACAATATGGCCAAGATATTCCACTGAGGTCTGACCGAATGTACATTTACTGCGTTTAGCCACAAATTGATTAACTTGCAACACCTGAAAAGTATCAGCCAAATGTTGTAAATGATCAGCCCAAGACTTACTATACACCAAAATGTCATCAAAGAAAACCAAGATAAATTGACGAAGGAAGGGCCGAAATATAGAATTCATTGTAGCTTGGAAGGTGGAGGGAGCATTGGTGAGGCCAAACGGCATCACAAGATACTCATAATGCCCCTCATGAGTGCGAAAAGCAGTCTTTGTGATATCCTCTGATCGAACTCGAATTTGATGGTAGCCGGCTAGCAAATCCAGCTTAGAAAAAAACACCGCACCATTTAATTCATCCAATAATTCATCCACAGTAGGAATAGGAAAACGATCCCGCACCGTGATGGCATTCAAAGCTCGATAATCAGTACAAAATCGCCATGCCCCATCTTTTTTTTTGACAAGTAAGACGGGAGAGGAGAATGGGCTAGTACTTGGACGAATAATTCCTTCCCGTAGCATTTCTTGAACCAGCCGTTCAATTTCCGATTTTTGGAAATAAGGATAGCGATATGGTTTTACATTGACTGGATTTGCTTGTGGTAAAAGGTGTATGGCATGATCAGTTGACCGAACTGGTGGTAGCCCTTGTGGTTTCTGAAAGATAGACTGATATCGTGCCAGTAATCCACTCAACTGGGGTTCTGTCACTTCCTCCCCACCTTGAGCTGAGTGAAATTCCATGGTTAGTTGTAAGCAAGTTCCTACTGCACCTGACTGAACCAAGCGACGTAGGTGATGATAGTTCATGGCAGTTGGCAAGGATGAAGCCATGGCCTGAAGACGAACAGATGCGCCATTATGGTTCACCGTAATCACCCGTTGGACATAATCATACAAGATAGGATTAACCGTATGTAACCAAGAAACCCCTAAAACCAACTCAGCACCTTGGATAGCCACCACATACAAATCAGCTTTGAATAAGTGATTTTGGATAGTAATTGGGACCTGGCGAATACAACCTTCACATCGTAGTTTTTCCCCATTTCCTACAGCAACTGTAATACCCTGCACTACTTCAATTGGCAGCCCCAAGGTCTTAGCAACCCGACTTTGGATGAAGTTGTGCGTACTACCCCCATCGACCAAGGTATGTAACTGGGAACCCGCCACGGTCGCCTGAAATCGCAAAGTCTGTAACGAAGGAGAACCCGTAAGTGCGTGAAAGGATATAGCCGTATCCGTAGTAAGGGTACTCTCATCGGACGTATGTGGTAATTCAGCAAGGTGCAGGGCTTCGGTCAGTTGTGCCTCAGATACCTCATCAAGCCCTTCCCCAGGATCCGCGAGATCCAAATAAAATAGTTGTCGACGAGCGGGACACTGATGCCCAAAAGTAAACTTAGCATCACAATGATAACAAAGGTTAAGGTCACGCTTCCGCTGCATTTCAGCAGTAGTAAGCCTCTGAATAGGAATGGTGGAAGCTCGTTTGACAGCTGGGGCAGGAGGGTTAGGTTTAGTCGAAGAATCTGGTGGTCGAATTGGGTTAGGAAGCAGAGGTCCACGAACTTGGACGGTGGGTCGAAAATCCAGACGTGGTGTACCACCGGATACCGCAGCCTTCTTGAGAGCCAAAAGCTTAGCAGTATGAAGCCGAGCGAGGCCAATAGCTTCAAGAACGGTGGTTGGTTTACAGATGCGAACATCGTGTTGAATATCCGAATGCAGGGCAGAAAGAAAAAGGCTCAAACGGAAGGAATCCGGTAGTTGAGGCACACGATTTGAGAGAAGCTCAAACTGGGATTGGAAATCCTCAAACGAACCAGTTTGTGTGAGTTTAGCTAAAGCAGATCCATGATCTTCAAATGCTGTCGGACCAAAGCGAATCTCAATGGCACGAGCAAAATCAGACCAAGAAGGAAATGGGTGAGCCGAGGTGGCCCATTGAAACCACTGCCAAGCAGGACCATCAAAGTGATAAGAAGCGATTTCCACCTTCTGAGTTTCATTTGTCTGAAAGAGATGAAAAAATTGTTCTGCCTTCGAAACCCAATCCAGAGGATTTGTGCCGTCAAAGCGAGGGAAATCTAAGCGAACAGATCCCGGTGGAAAAACTCCCATGGAGGCGGTGGTATACGCCGCTAGAGGAGGAGCGGCTATCGGAGAAGCAGGAGCAGGAGCAGGAGCACCCGTGGTTGTGGAAACAGTCACAGCAGAAGGACTGCTGAGTGTAGAAAGAGAAGCCTGAGCCAGACGAAGAACCTGTTCCAAACGGCCATCCATCGCGGTAACACGGTTGGTTAACTCGTGAACGAAAGTTTTCTGATCTGTCGTGACCTGAGTCAGCTCCACCAACGCAGATTGAAGAGACCCTAATGACGACTCATGAACGGAGGAGGCTTCTTGAAGACGGCGAATAGCGTCGTCCAGGGCTTTGAGACGAGTCCCTTCAGCCATGGCGGAGATTCAATGAAAGCACCAATTGATATGAACTGAAAAGGGTTTTACTATTGAGCAAGGCAATACAGATCCAAAATAGAGAAATTAGGGGAAGAAACAGAGACTATCTCTCAACATCACACATTACACACCTTTCCCAAACCTCCTAGATAACTATTTATTCATAGCTAGTTTAATCACAGCCCTACACGTAGTCCCTTAGATGGTTAGGCCTATTCCTTTCACGAACCATCTTTCTCCTCCTTCCATCAATATCAGCGATCCCTTTTGATTCTGCTGTAGGAATGTCCACGTCATCATTTCCAGCTATTGCTTCCAGAACCTTCCCCGTATTATCTGGCCTCATGACACACCAGCAGCTATGATCTGCACATATATTCAAATATTAATGGATACCATTAAATTGTTCATACTAAACCCAAAAATAGATGCTTAAAAATTCAGAAGATACCTTAGCAGCGCCAGCAGTGTCATCAGCGCCAACTCTGATAATTCCCAAGTTGCTAAGAGTCATCTCACATTGGGCAAGCGCCTGCAACAGCATAGTGTTGAAAACTTACAGAATTTCAAATATCACACCCAACAACTTTTATAGTCCAACCGTCATGCTAAATGAAAAACCAAAAATATGTTAGCTAGACCGGTTGTCATGTTTTAAGTCATTATGCAGAGGAAAGAATAGCGCATCATCAAGCAAAGGTCTGGAGATTCAGTTTTTGGTGGCAACTACTTTGCAAAGTTGCTACAAGATACCACGTTAGAAAGGTCAGCATCAGTTGAGGCATAAAACATTTAAAATATACCGTATTGGCACTTTTAGTATTCATTTCAAAATGGATTTACTCAAACAGATCAGGTAGTAATGACTATTTACACTCACATCTTGGGTTGGCCTTTATGTATCACGTAATACACCTAAGCATCCTCTCAAACAAAAATGAACACCATATGAGAATATGAAGAGGAAACCTGGGGATGGCTCAAGGCACGTTTTAACTCCTTAATCTGAACACCAGGCAATCCCAGAAGGCAATGGTTAACGGCCATCCGAACCTCCCCAACTATGTATAGCCTATGATGAAGGAGTAAATCATAATTACGGTGGATGCTACCACCAACCGAATTCTCAATGGGGAGAATTGCTTTATCCACTAACCACAGTTCAACGGCCTGTTTGATGAGTGAAATCAATTAAGATTCATATCCAAATAATTTGAAACATAAAGTTTCTGTGAATAATCATGTGAACCTGGAATGCAGCTTCAAACTGTTCGCACGGGACAGTCTCACATTTTGGGTAAGCCTTTAGGGCAGCAGCCTCGCTATATGCACCTGGTATTCCCTATATTAGGCAATACAACAAATATGAGAATAACAAGAAAGCCATCAATACATTAGAGGAGGAGAATTGTTAAGGCTTTACCTGGTAGGCAACCCTCACTTTTGAACTACCATCAGGCGAAGAAGAAAGATCTGTCGCAGATAAGGGCTCTGCATTTTGTGCAGATATAAAATCTATCAAATTGTTTCACTAAAAGGAGAGGATAAATGGACAAACACCGATACATCAAAATCAATGGCATGAAAATGCTGCAGAACAGACTACTAACTATTGTATATGCAAAGTTATTCACTTTTTAAAAGAACAAATTCCTTAAATACGGGCCACTAGATGATGCAATCTCATCAATTAGCATTGAGATGAAATAAATTAATAACACAAATTCAAATCCAGTCAATCCTTAGCCCAATTCCACAACTTTATGTCGCTACATGGATAAGAAATCATTCCCAAACTTCACCTACCTAAAACCGAACAAATGCATGTGCACGACCACTTGGCGACAAAAGAGTTATGAAGTCATTCATATTTTAATAGAAAAAAAATTGATACAGAACACGAAGCTGCATGGTTTCATTATTAGCGTAAAGAAAGGAAGTGAAGTCATATGAAGGATTCCACGTCAATCAGTCGTTACTACACTTCTATGACTTGATGTAACTAAATGTATAACACAATCATTTCACAAATTTTTAGAACTAAAAACCTATCAGATTCTTGCACAAGACTGCCATGTAACAAATAGATAAGTATTATGACCGGAACATCTTCAATCATTCAAATTGGTAAAAGAAAATAAGTCATAGATATGTACCACTAGACGACACAATCTCATCAATTAGGATCGAACAAGGAAACGACATTAATAGCGAATTAAAAGCCAAATGATCGTTACCCCAATCATATGAGTTTATCATGTAGAAACTACATGTATAAGGACAAGCATTCCCAAACGTCTTAAACCCTTGTCAAATGCATGCACATGGCCTTCCTGCCATATATATCTAACTATTATGGGTGGAATATTTACAGTGATTCACTTTACGAAGGAAAATAACTTGTAAATCTTGACATTATATGACACAAACTCATAATTAGGATCGTAGAAGGATCTATGTTCAAATTATCACCAAGGGTTCATTATCCCAATCCTAGAAATTTATATACCTGCAAGCATATAAGACAATAATTTCCACACAAATTTTTGTAGCCCTAAATTCATCGAAAATGCATGAACACAACAGCATGCAACTGCATACACATCTTATATGGCATTCCAAACACTCCAAATAAAATATTTTTCCTACTAGATTATGTCACACACTCACATCCACTGTTATCAAAATCCATGGCAACAAAAGACAAATTAGCCGCCTAAAGAACGCTCATCTGTTTAAAACCATAAACAACATAAACAATCTCAATAGATCGCGAACAGATGATAATTCAGGATTCAATTTATAACTCAAGATACATTCCTCAAGTACGAGTAAAAACAGAGTAATCATTACAAAAAAATTGAAAAACAAATCAACAACGTGACGTTGAGCAAACTCACTAGGAAGTAAATTCAAATCCTTGTGAAACTGCCGGTGAATCGTCTTTGGAGATTCTTGCTGCACCTCAGGAGAAGTGACAGGCTTCTCATCTTCAATGGGAGTGATAGCCCTCTGAGCCAAAACATCCAAACAACAGCATTCCCACTTGGCTTTCGGTTTCCATCTCAAATTGAAACCAAACCCACACCACCTAAAATCAAAATCAGGATAATGCGCAGACATACCACAAACCCAGGTGGGCAAACCTGCTCTCAAAGCCATAACTCACAACTCCAAACCCAAAATCACAATGCAAAGCGAATTAGTCTAAACAATGTACGAAACAATCGACGACTGAATGACGGGAGAGGGAAAGGGTTGGTGTATTGGTGTTGAAAGCCAGAGAGGGTAAGTAATTAATGACTAGTTGCAAAAACAACCCAGTACGGACAAATGTCAACAAAGAGAGATATCTATGCGAGAAATGGAGGTGGAAGGGAGAACATGGACCCCACCCCCCGCAAAATGTATTTGGTACTCTTTGTATTATTGTGGCCCCACTACTGAAGTGAAGTGTAAACTGTAAAGAGAAACTGAATCTGAATTTGTATATTCTTTCTCTGTATTTGCAGACACTAACAAGCACAGAGAAAACAGAGAAGGAGAGAGGTTGGTGAGCAGATTGTTGCCTACACGTTCCTTGTTAGAGAGATGCACAAAATCTCTCTATACACATAAATCTTACTCCATTTATAGTTTTATATGTTCACTTAGCCACTTAGGGTCCTACACGGTCGGTTTTTTATATAAATTTAATCAACCAATTGATCGATTATTGTCAGCTTTTTCAGTTATGATTGGTTTTTCCATTGCTTCTTTTAAAAAATATTTAAATTTTTTTTAAAAAAAATTGACCAATCATTTCGATTATCAATCGGTTCAATTATGATTGGTAATTTTGAATAACCCTACATTCACTTGATGAAACTTGGAGCTTTGTGGGCCCACTGCCTCAAAATCTAACTCAGATACTTTAAAAAAAATTACCTTTTGTTTTTAGGAATTTGTATTGATCATTACTTTTTATTTATGAGATGGAATTTTCTAATTGTTAGTCTATTAAGGTAATTGACAAGATGCAATTAGTTCATTAAGATAATTAAGGACTTCCAACTTTTACATAGTAAAAGGAGTTTGGCAAGGAAACTAATTGATGGATAGGGCTGGAGAGAACTCTTAGTAAATCCATCCACTATGGTATGGGAAAGAATGGATAACTCCCCCAAAATCAAAATTCAGGCATGACAAGGAGACTGACATGGAAGTCTCTGATTGGTCAAAAAAATGATTCTTCAATGGAATTGGAAAACTGAGTTGGCCAGTTCACCTAAAAATGGTTACTCTTGATTGGGATTGGATGGTGAAGATGACCCATCATTCAACCAATCATTTCCTGAGAAAATCTTTCATGGAAAAAAAAAATTCATGGGAGGAAGTTGCAGCAGTCACTATGAAAGACAAAAACAGAGCATGCCAAGTATATGCATAGTTTGTTTTCACCTTCTTTGTTCTCAATTTGATTGAAATGGGATTGGAGACCTAGACAGTGCCAGCCAACCATATTATTTGTGTCATGGTCCCCAACCCATGAGCCATTGTAAATCCCATTACTCAGATTGTCCTAAACAGAGGTAATGGAACCCCCCACAAAAGTAATGAACGGCACTACTATAAAATGAGACTGGCCCATCCAATAATCCAAGACACTTTTTCATTAGTATTTTGGGTTTCATCCCCCTTGATTTTATGGTGACCAACCATCAAAGTCAAGATAGTTTGTGTAATCGGTGTTCATGTGTCCAATTCATGAAGCCAAGATTGACATTTTGTCTGCCTTTTTTTTTGTATTTTTTCGTTTAGTCAAATGTATTAAAGATTCAATTGTTCCCACGTTTTGTATTCCTAGTTTGTCCCCCCTAATCATTCTTAAACCTACAAGGTCATGTGTTGAATGAAAAAAGGGAAAAGATGCCAGCAATGAGAATTGTTAATTAACAAACATAATAAACTCTGTGGTTCCATATTATTACATAAATCCCCTGAAAATGAATACAGTATGGCAGTCCTTCAAAGAAAGAAAGAATCACTAATCAATAAACATAGAAAGAATCACTAATCAATAAACATCATAAACTCTCTGGGTGTGTATGCTTAAGCTGGAGATGATTAAGAAAAGCTGTTGTTGATTCAATCATAAGTAAGAAAATCTTGTTCCGATGGGGAAGTAAGTCACCGGAATCGGAGGATCTTTCCGGGACTTGTTTTTCTCTACTTTGGGCTTCTGAACTACCTGGTCTTTGCTTGGCTTGGTTTGTGTAGGATCCTCTGCTTCACAAGAAACCCTGTTACTGTTAGAAGCAGAAGAGAAACAACTGAAGAAGGTCGAGAGTGAAGCCATAGCTGTTGTGAGAGTTTGTAAATGATTGAATGATAAGTTCTTGATACTCCATCTCCTATACACGCATATATATAGGATTGAGAATTGTGTACAAGGAAGAAGAGAAGATGAATCAAAGGACAGGTGTTGATTTTCCTGGAATTATCTGGGTAGGAGAGCTGATTCTAGACATTATGAGTCACTTAGCATAATGGACCCTCTTCTTGTTGGTTAAGTTTCCTTGGAGGGCCAGAACAGGTCAAGAGAAGGAAATTGCAGTTGTCATTATCCAGAGTACTAGTCAAATTACCTACACAATCTGGAGATTAATATTCAATTGCGGTGGCGAGTATTTGTGAAGAATTGCAAATCACAGAAACAGCTTCCCTACGACGTGGGATTTGGACAACTCTTTTAAGAATTGTTGCTTTGGTTAACAATGTATGGGCTCTGCATATCTAAAGACTAAAGTTGACAACTCATGACAGAGAAACAACAGTTTAGGCCCACTTCTATAAACATGGGCCGAATAGCTTAGGCCCACTTCAACAAATTGGGAAGAGGTAACTAGGTAAGTTACAATCTTGTGTGTTAAAGCTAACAAATGCTCTCTCTTTCACTTTCGTGCATCAAACTGGATGCAGCAAGCGATGGCAAAAACTTGGAAGGCTAATTAGCTAGTTGCAGGACATAGAGGGGTCAGGGGTCCCCTGCTTTATGTAAGAGGGGTAAACATGGATGGTTTTTTAAAGAGAGAAAAAAGAATGATCCCCACAAATCATAATACAAATCACACTATCAAATGAAAACCAAAATGGCTTATAAATGTGAAGTGTATTATGTTCCAATGCTCAATTGAGAAGAAATGGTGACATGGTCAGTAATATTCATGGAAGGAAAGAAGGTTCCTTTGGAGGGAAGTATACTTGAAAATAAAGCAACAATTGAGTACAAAAAACAGAGGAAATAAGGAAAGAAATCCATAAACAGAGTTTGGTAAGCATTGATGCAGACAAGGTCCCCTGTTTTTCAGTCACAAATGGTCACGACAAAGCATCCCGTTTTCACTCACTTTTTCTCTTTTTTTATAATCCCTTTAACCCCCCACCACCATTGCCAATCATTTTAACGTTTTAAACCCATCCATACACTACTCATATCCAAACTGGTCAACTTCAAACAGTATTCCTTACGTACTGGTTTAATTCAGCTTGCTTGAAGAAGAGATAAATATAGCCATAAATTAAAAGCAGAACATAAATATCAAGTCAAAAGCAAAACAAAGAGAAAAAACAAAAGAGTACCTGCTCCCATTGAAAAAGCAAGAAAATATCCACGACTCGTCTTTGTAGTTTGTTTGTACTGTATCTAGTATCTACCAAAAGGCTCGCCAGATTGCGCGTATCTCGTCCCCCCCCCCCCCCCCCCGTCAAGGCACGCTTCCCAATAAAAACCAAATAGTGAGCAGGAAATGACTTATCTACCCCTATGTCTCCAATAATCCCATTAACATTCCCTTCACCAGTTCAGAGGACAAAACATCAAGAATACAGGAGGGTGCTCAGTATTGATTCTTCAATCGAAAATGGCCAAGACATCGGCTTCAGCAACGACGTCGTTTCCGTCGATAAAGCCTAGTGACTATGCCCACAGTCCTGTCCACTACGCCGTCGCATTGGGCGATCACACTACTCTGTCAAGACTTGTCTCTACCGTGCCTAAATTAGCTGATCCACCTCAGGTTATGACTGAGTCAGACTCACTGACTCAGGAGAGAGTAGCTGACCAGATCTCCGCTGTCTTAGACCGGCGGGATGTTCCCAACAGGGAGACGCCGCTCCACCTGGCGGTTCGACTCAATGACTCATTCGCCGTGAAAACACTCGCTGCTGCAGGAGCGGACGTGTCTCTTCAGAACTCCGCTGGGTGGAATCCTCTTCAGGAGGCTCTGTGTCGGAGGAACTCCGAAATTGCCTTGATTCTCCTCCGGCTCCATCACCGCTCCGCCTGGGCAAAGTGGCGCCGTCGCCTTCCTCGGGTGATTGCTGTGCTACGCAGGATGCGTGACTTCTACATGGAGATTTCATTCCATTTCGAGAGCTCTGTTATCCCCTTCGTTGGCAAGATCGCACCCTCTGACACATACAAGATCTGGAAGCGCGACGGTAATCTCCGTGCGGACACTTCATTAGCGGGCTTCGACGGTTTGAAAATCCAGCGAGCAGACCAGAGCTTCCTTTTCCTCGGAGACGGTGACCCCAGCCATAAAGTTCCCTCTGGCTCTCTACTTGTTCTCAATCACGACAATCGCAAGATTTTTGACGCGTTCGAGAACGCCGGAGCACCAATGAGCGAGTCGGACATTGCAGGATTTTGTGCTCAGACGAGTGTGTATCGGCCTGGTATGGATGTCACCAAAGCAGAACTGGTATCCAGAACCAACTGGAGGAGGCAAGAGAAGACCGAAAGTGTTGGCGAATGGAAAGCTAAGGTTTATGAAATCAACAATGTGGTGTTCAGTTTTAGGTCACGTAAAGTAACAAACAGCGAAAACGACGTCGCAGGGAGCGAGCAAGTGATTCCTTTAGAGCTCGACGAAGATGATGACGGGTTTCTGGTGGCAGAGAATCCGAGTTTCGGAGCTCCTGATAAGAGGAGACACAGTAGCTTTGTGAGGGAGGACAGGGAGTGGATTTCAGTAGGGAGGAAGAGTGTCGATATAATCCCCTGTTCTGCAGTTGCACGTCCGCCGCGAAGAGCTGCTGTGGCTGTGGCACCGGCCCCGCATTGCAAGGAGAAAGAGTACATAAGAAGTTTGCGGCCGTCCGTTTGGTTAACGGAGCAGTTTCCTTTGAAGACAGAGGAGTTACTGCCGTTGCTTGATATTTTAGCAAACAAAGTGAAGGCTTTGCGGAGGATGCGAGAGCTTCTCACCACCAAGTTTCCTCCGGGCACATTTCCGATTAAGGTAAGGGTAGTTTCGGAAATTTATTAAATTGTGGGGTTCTGCCTTCTAGATCTTTTTCTTTTGCCCTTTTGGGTCTTTTGATGCTCAAGCAAAGGGCTTACTTGAGCATTATGACGATGACAAAGCAGTCTTCTGGATCTTTTCTTAACCGTTTATAGGTCCTTCCTGATCCTACGGTGATCGGTTGTGGGACCCCGGATGATCCAAGGTTTTCCTTTTTTGTTCTCGGACAAGAGGGCCCCACTAAATAAACTTGGTCCCACTTAAATGAGGAGGTGACAAGATTGAGGACCAATCAACGGTTCAGTTTTGCTTTTGTGAAGGTCATAGGGTGGACAGTGGGACCCTGGCTGTTTATTGTAGCTGAAGATTGATTTTACTAAAGAGTTTGATTAACGGTACTGATTGACTTTTGATTTTTTGTGGTGGGGGCAGGTGGCTATACCGGTGGTTCCTACGGTTAGAGTGGTGGTTACATTCAGCAAGTTTGTAGAACTACAGCCAACTGAACAATTCTACACCCCCCTCTCCAGCCCCATCAGACAGAGCTGCTCAGAAGATGATCAACAAAAATCACACAATCGTTACTCATCATCCTCCTCGTCTTCGTCTTCATACACTTGGCTATGGCAAAACAACAGCCAATCTGTGTCTGGGAGCAAACAGCAGCAGCAGTTGGATCCTTTTGTTATACCAAGTGGATATAAGTGGACTAGCATTGAAGATAAATCAAACAAGATGAAGAAATCCAAGTCTACCAGGAAATCCAAGTGAATGCAATTCATAAACGAGGATATAGAAAGGAGAAAGTGAAAAACTTTGTGGTAGGAATGTAGAACAGTAGAAGGAATGTTCATGAATGAAGCTGCAAGTGTTTTACATCTGAATTTTGAAATACTGTGTAGATATTGCCCATCTGGTATTTCTCAATCAATTCGGTCAATTAAAGAGATGTTTGTGGGGGGATGGGACAACATTTGCACTGAAATGATCTACTGATAGACATCCATTTTTGCTCACTTTTTCTGAAGTTCCTTTTTATTTTGTTTTCATGGTCTGAATATGAAATGTTCGGTTGTAATCCGGCATCTGATTGCTGTGCCAAGACTTACATTCTCACTCTCCTCAGTCTGCACAATGTCAAGGCTCTATTCAAGTTTGAAGTCTGGATGTGGTTGATTATTCATTTTGGAGGTGAATTGATGCCATAGATATATCGAATTCGAGTGGAGTGAGGGTTCTTTCCAGATCATTATGAGCTTGGCTGCATAAAAAAAGAGTCTGCTTTGTTATGGATAAAAAGACATCAGTTGTGCTTCCATAGCCTTGTTCTTGAAGAATGTCCATTACTTAAATATCTCCAAAATGTTCTAATACACGTAGATTTAATTTAACGTTTTGAAACAATCTCCCCTAGCTTTGTGTAGCCGATCATCTTCTATTCTTCTTCATATTTTGCCAAAGCAATGAATGTGAGGGCACAAACTTACACTCTCAGAAGTTTTTCCCCAATATTCAGCTATGCTGCTATTTTCAGCTCGCCCGGTGAAACTGTGATATGTCTCAAAAAATTGCTCACCATTGGAACCATTGAAGATGTGCAGTGATTATGATAAACAATTCAAAGCCCTTTCCAGCACAACTCTTCTTTTTTCTTCTTGAATCTTCTTACTACTGGTACCAATACCAACCGGACTTCATATTCTGCCACGATTACTGAAAGAAGGTCAATTTCATTTTGCCAAATAAAGGGCAGTTTCAGGTATTGATTCTGAACCTTGTGAAACATAGTGGGTTGCCACAATAAAGAAAACATGGCTATACAAAGTAAGGATACAAGTTTGCTTAGCAGGAAAGGAACAAAATGAGTTGGCAAGTTCCTTTTAAAAAAGTGGAAAAATGGGGTAAACGACAGCCTATCCCACATGGTTGGCCCTTTTCCTTTATTTGGCTGAAATCTCTTCCTTCTCTTGGTCATTTGTTCCCCTCTCACTCAGTCATCAATTCTCCATCTAAGTCTGCCTAGTCATCTCAGCAAGGTAATCTCCATCTGCTTGTGAAATGCCTTAAATCTTTCTTTTATCTTGATGAAGTAGTATCAGATGAAATCTTGGCATGTTCTCGATCTCTTACTGTTTTAATTACGAAATCATTGTTCATGATTGATATCTATGATGTTTTTCTCTTATGTGGGCTATCATGGTTATTAAGTTCTTGAATATGTTCCCCAGAAAAACAAAAATCCAGTAAGGTTGAGAAACTATGGCTGCTGAGGCACCTAGCTGGGCTGATCAATGGGGTACCGGAGGTATTGGAGCCATGGAAGATGACAACACTACTTCCAAGCAAGACAGCAGCAGCAAGAAGACAGAAGCTAAAACTGGATTTGGAAAAGCCAAAGCAGCAGCATCAGTAGGAGCTCAGAAAATCATGAGTGGTACATCCAGTGGCTTCAAATGGGTCAAGAATCAATGCCAGAAAAAGGGTTCTTCCAAATGAATATATACATGAATTCCATCTTCCTCTTCTATCTTATGCTGAATCAAGATCTTCATATAGTCTATAGTCTCTCTCTATTGTCAAATTTAGATCCCACCCATGATCTCCTCTTTTCTTGTCTGTCCATTCTACCAGATTACAAAATATCAGAGCATTACTTGTGTTGCTGCAGAGTACTTTTCAGTTTTCAGGTTGAACCTTAAACAGAACAAGCACATTACATTCATGCACATCATCCATCATCTACAATCTTCATCAACTTCTTCCATAGAATAACTTTTAGCTAAAATGTCATCACATCACAAACAAACCAAGTGAATTGGCATTCTTATCCATAATGTCATTTTCATTCAAGGATTGTGTTCACTGACTGGATCAGTTGTCATTTCAAAATTGTCGTAGAATGTACGGCAAAAAAAGATAAGTTTCACTCTGTCGATATTGCTTTCGAACGAATCCATAAACCAATCTCAACTGCGCTACTTCTGGCAACAAGAAACTAATAAAGATTTACATCCAAAACGCAATAGAAAACACCTGCCTGTGACCAGAGAAGTGGGAGACGAATAGACAACTAATTTCTTAAAAATAATGACAAACGCAAAATCCAAAGGACAATGAGTAACACTTCATTCATTCAATTCCAATAAGAGGCCAAATTAAAACCCCAGGACTTAAAAAAAAAAAAAAGAAGATTAGATCATTTACTGAAACAGACTGCTGAGAATTTACACCTTTCTGGTTCTATTTAGTTATATCATAGCTCTTAAAGATTCCCGAAGGTGTTCTCTCCACTGTAAGTCATGTAAACGAAACCATCTTCGTCCTTGTTTTCATCATAAATTGCAGACATCAATGCAGCTGTAACAACAGAAGAATATCAGGAAAAAAAACGCGAAAATAAAATTTTACCTCCAAAATATGATAGAAGTCAACTCACCAGTTGGAGGTAGAGTGTTCTTCACAAAGACAAAAATAGCCTTTTCAGCACTGAGCTTGATCCTTTTCCGAACAACATAAACAAATTGGCCGACGGTTAAATCAGCAGGAACAAGATACCTGAATACAAAACAAATAAGTGAGTATCCGCAGGAAAAACCTTCTCTTCATAATGCATTAATCTGGGTTGATGACGTTTTCCAATGCCCTGGCCATTAGATTACAAGACGTTTCAAATAAATGAAAAACAATCAGTTTATGTGCAAAGTAAACTGATAGTGCTTCTAAAAGACATGCAATTGAGGGATTTAACTACCCAACAGTATCAAGTGAACTTAAGCCTTAAGGACACAATTGAAGTGTCTCACATACAGCAGTTGTTGAACAAAATGCAAATTACTTCAGCAACTACATACATACCACATTACCACCCCATTTTAAGTATGAAATTAACTTTAAAAAGGACAAAGAGAAATACAAATTAAAGCAACATCTGATTTGTATGCAACTTTATCAGGCACGTCATTAATATCATGATAACATCCTCAAATTAAAGCAAAAATATAGAAAAAAAAGAACACCATGCTGAACATTAACTCTAAACTTGGGATCTACTAATTAATTTAGCAGGGGTTAACCCCACACAGAGGGTAGTGACAACACTAAAAGTCTAAAACCAGTATAACAACTTTTGGAAACCATTAAAACATAAAGATTAAATCCTAATCACATGCCATGAATGAATATACATAACTTAAGAGAAGAGAAGAGAAGTAAAACTAACTTCTTTTTGTCGATGTCAGGAACATCACTCTTCTCAGCCTTTTCAACAATCACCTGCATTGAAGACCTCCATTAGACAGAAACAATGAAAATCTATATTGGTACAGAGGATTCTTACAGGTATTCTATCAGGATATTTCTCTCTAATGCGAGCAGCTTCAGCTTGTCTCCTCTCTGTAATGTCGGAGACCAGAAGTCAAAAGAAAAAAAAGAAAAAGGTAAAGGCATATAATATTAGCCCAACAGAAAGTCAAGACACATACAATATTTCATGAATGAGATAGTGTGAGAAAGCAAAGGATAGTAACAACATCCATATCAAGAACAAATATAATTATCAGCACATAATCCAAATGTATAGGCAACAAAAGTGGTTTCATTTACCTAAACTTCTATATTAAAAATTCCACCATCTTTCTTCTTTCTCAGAATTCATCAAATTGCTACTTAGTATCAACAAATAACTTTAAACGATGCAGAAAAGAAAATAGAAATCTCAGTGTTCTTATGCAAGTTTGCTTCAGGCAAAAAAAACACTTTCTCCCTGGCAAAACACATATCACTAGGAAACCCAACCTTTATAGAGGGCTACCAAGAAGGTGAAACCCAAAGAACAAGGGCGCAATAAGATATTAAACAGAAACCTTGAAAAAGAAACTGCATTAAGTTAAAAACAAGGCTAATTACATCTAAAAAGTTGTTACAAGTCAGGAAAGAAAACTAAGCATGAATTCAATCAACTAGAAAAGAAAAAAAAAACCCAATCAAGCAAGGTATTCAACTAAGCATAATCCAATCTAAAGAACCCTCCGTTTCAAAAATCTACAAAAATTACAATCGAACATTCCAAGCAACAACTTCGGAGATTTTTTCTACCAAAGAGGCATTTGCATTGTTTGGATGCGCAAATCTTCATAACCCTAACGACTAACAGTAAATAAGATAATCCAGGAGCACCCAAAAATTCAATAATTTCACAAGATCTAATGCACCAAATATATAAGAGAAGTGACAATTCAATTAAGAAAAAGGAAAGAAGAAAAAGATAGAAAGAAAACATACCCAATGGATGTTCGAGCTTGAAGGAGCTTTTGGCCATGGCGAGACTTGCACGACACTCTGCGAAATTCAACAACGGAAAAATCAGAACCCAACCAAACCCACCAAATCCTCCCTCACCCAATACCACAAAATAACAAATCCCGAAATCAAGAAAACAGAAGACCAAAAAAAACAACAGACGTACGCAACAAAGAAGACGACATACCCAACACGAAAGCAAGAAACTTTGATTAAGCAATTAGGGTTCCAAGAATTGAGCTTGGTTGATTGATCAATCGATCAAGGAAAGAGAACTTTAAAGGGGGCGGAGAGAGAAAACATAGAGAATTGTTTTAAATAGGATTAGCTTAATAGGGGTACCCTTTAGATTCCAACACGAAACCTATACTTGCAGTTTTTGTATATTTATCGGCCAGTTGCCTGTGATTCAAGGAAACTCCTTTTGTGATCGTCCGTCCTCGCAAGCATAACCACCTCTATCTGACGAGATCCAGGGGTATCGGTAGAAAAAAATTGTTCCATTCTAATGACCGAATTTATCTAACCTGATTAAATTAAATTTTGAGATAAGTTATATCTTCAAAATTCGGATTTAAACATAAAAATAATTTCAATTTAAAATTGAATTTGCGTCCGAACAAATAAATTTTCTCTAGTTTATTTGTCCGGATTGAGTTGTTATCTGATTAATTTGTTCAGATTTAAATAAATTCAGATTTGATCAATTAAATACATCTGAAATTCAAAATATATTAGAGTTCAGACAAGTAAATATTTCTGAAACGTTGATGTTGTACGACTCGGAACTGATTTTTTTTGCCACCTCCATATACGGACTCGACGGTTCGGGTCTGGGTTTGGTCTCCAACAGAACCGAAACCTGTCGGCCTTTCTAAAGAAGCTTACGCAATGGCCCAAAAGTGTTCATATATAGGCCCAATTTGATACCTAAAGGCTAAAACCCAACACTTCTGAGCTTCTGGTTCAGGACAGCAATGGCGACCAAAACCCTAATCAGAAATGGAGCTTCATTGATAACCCGATTTATGTCGAATCCAAATGTATGCCAACGCAAGAATTCAAGTCTCGGGATAGTTTCTCAGGGTATCGGAGTTACTCCTCAGCTATTTCCTTGTCTTTCGAACCTCCGTGACTCTATCCAATTGGCCCACAGTGAGATCGATTTGCTCCAGAAAGTTGGCAATGAAGGGTTTTTGTATCCCTGCGGCCTACCTTCTCTTCGCTTCTTCTTGCCTGACGGTAGTCTCTCTCTACACGCACATAGTTGTCGTAGTTTGACCGCAATTCTATTAGACACAGTTTCTTCTAGCTTTTTAGTCGTCCAAGCATGTTCAATGTTTCATATGTTTTTCCATATCGATTGAATGAACTGTTCCAGTAAACTTTGTTTTGAGGCTTTGGAATGAGCATTCTGATATCCTCATTTAGTGTTTTTTAGGTTCCGTTTTTGCTAGTAAGGTACCGCCTCAATTAGGTGGCTGAGGTTGTGACCCAAACTCAAAGCTTGTGGCTGCCAGGAGAGTTGTCGATGTAGGGTCTTGGGATCAAATAGGTGACTAGAGGCATGATGTTGGCTTTGGGATTAAGTGGTTTTCTTTGAATTTTTGTGTGATTTCTAATACTTCCGTGGTTTTGCACACTTAAGCCGAAGCTTTTAGGCTTTCCAAATGAAAAAGGTGTCAAAAGAATAAATTCTTTATCAATAGGTTTGGGAAAGGTTTTTGTACTTGATTCTTGTGTAGCATGTGGAATTTTTGAATTTGCAGGATATGTTTAAGTTGATGATCTACCTGAGTGTGGTGTTATACACTTATACAAATTTTGACTGATGTAATTGATGAAACCCAAATGGTCTTACCCATTTGAGTTTAACAGAGTAACATATTTTATTCTGATTTCCGACAAGTGTTTGTGTTTAGTTTTCTATGTGGCATTAAAAGGAGAGCAATTTGGTGTATGCCTATTGATAAAATTCAATTGCAAGAGTTTATGGAATAATTGGCAAGGCACCGGGGGTGTGGGTGTAACCTGTAATAAAGTTGGCATTTCAAATCTAGGACTGATTGTTTCAGATTAAATCGTGCCTTTTTATATTATTCCTGAGGCAGTTCCTTCAATCACTTATGTGTAGTGACTTTAAGGACTAGCAGGGGGTATGTTCTTGCATTTTGATGACTTTGATATCGTTCAAGGATTTTTCTGTAAGAGTACAAAGGAAAAGGAACTTTCGGTGAAACTGCGAAGGACAAAGAATAAGCAAACCCAGTTTGGTATTAGCAAATTGGGCATTGGAAGTTAACTGAGACAACCTAACTACGGTAGTAGTTGCTCAATGACACCTGATCTCTCAACGATTTAGGGAACAGCTTGCAGGGGTCTGATTAATGAGTCAGTCATGATACCATTTGTTTCATGTTGTTTTTGATTTCTGTATGACTCGTGTCTTTTGTTTTGTAGGAGATTCGTCAAGTGAGCCAATGATCTTATTTCCCAAAAGGACATACCAACCTAGCCATGTAAGGCGTAAGAGAACACATGGATTCTTTGCACGGTACCTCCCCCATCTCTTGTGTCTATGTTTGTTCTTTCTTTTGTGGATGAAGATATGCGATTGTGGCGACTCTCATGGTTAATTCTCTATTATGAATGAACAGCAAGGCAACTAAGGGTGGTCGGAGAGTCATTGCTCGAAGGATAGCTAAAGGCCGGTCAAGAATTACAGCTTAGGTTCACTATCTCATGATTGAACCAATTTCGTAAGCTGCCGCCTTAGCAAGACGACTAAGCAAGCTGAAGATAGTCTGGTTTCTTTTTCGTTTTTTATTTTTGATGGTTGGTTTGCCACCAATGCCTTGTAGGAAATTTAAATGCTGTGTGATCGCCAGATATTTTCTTTAGTCAATTAACTCTACTTAGCTGAAAGAGTTCTTATGCCACTCAGAATATAGTGCCAATATTTGGTGCTCCATGGTTTTTGGTTCCATGTCCATTCTAATTACTTGATGCCCTAATAACTAGTGTGAAATAATATGTGATAGATGCGATGGTGATTTACTCCTTTATTGCTGCAATCGATTGACAGATGACAACCAAATGATCAGGGGTTTGGCAAGCTCTCTCATTTAGTTCTTGTATGATGAACACGAAACTGAATGTCATCTTGTTCTGTGCATATGATGTAGCATTGCACAGCCCAAAGAAAGGCTTATGCTTTCAAGGAGAAGATGAACTTTATTACCATTCTATGCCTGAGTTGGGATTTCATGTGGAAAACATTCATTAAAGTGGGCCTTTTTGTAAACCTAGATACAGGGTAAGAGGAAAACGATGCCCAGGGAAAAAACAGAAAATAATTAAACAGGGTGATTGGGCATTGACCATGGACAGATGGACATATGAGGACAGGAGTAGGTTTGGTAGGGCTGTGGAGACAAGTTAGGTTATTGTCTTTGCCCTTGCTACCTTCTTTATTAATTATAGTTTTTATTACTTTTTCCAGTCTTTACCAAATAATCTATTTCAAATATACAGTAGAATAGATGATTCCCCATCTTTGCATATATCACAAAACAAAATATTAGTTACGATTTTGGCTGAATCTACAGTAAAATCTTTATAAAATCCTTATATGTGCAGTTTCCATCTCCATTAATACAAGCCCCCTGCTTTCTAAGGGTGATGCAATTATACTGTTTATTATTGTGGATTCCTGTGAGGAGACTTCAATGCCAATGCCATAGTGGGAAGCTCATATTCTGTTGAACAAACGACTAGTTTTGAATTCTTGTCACTTAGGAATTGCTTCAAGGCAGAGAGAGAGAGGGTTTCATTCATTTTAGTTTTCAAACAGTTCTTCCTCTCTCAGGGTTGGGGGGCAGGTTTCCGACACTGAAAAGAGATAATTTAATGCACACATATAATGTTTACAGAGATTTAGACTAGTGAATGGTGAGCCAATTGGGATATCCATGATTCAAAATGTAGGGATCCCCACATATGTTCCAACTCCACTTTTGTTTGCCATGACTTCTTTGGTCATTAACCCACCTAATCCAATCTCCTTCTTTTCCACTAATCTCATAAAAAAATTGAGAGCCAACGCACAAAAAGATTAGCATAATTCTTATGGGAAAAGGGTCTCTATATTGATCAATCCATCCATCAAATCATGATGCAAAGGAGGGCTTCTAATAAGAACAGGAGGAATTTGCTTTACATTGAATTCTACTGGAAAAAATAATTTTCTTGACAGATGGGTCTGAATTTGCAATTGACATGGCATGCATTTAATGTCTTATATATATGTAGAGTAGTCCTTTCTGGTGCAGACTGAACTGTTGCTTCTATTAAGCTAAGTCTCTTAAGTTGTATATTTTTTAGATGCAGTTGCAGCAACTGCTGAATTGTCTTTCTATCCCAAAGACCTAAATAGCACAGTACAGATACAGAACACTCACGAGGCCAGTGTGAAGGTCATTATTATGGCATTCTACTCTCCAAAACTACAGAGAGACTGGTTAGGGTTTATGTTCACTGCTCACAACAATGTCATTTTCAAGAAAACAAGGTGTGACAGGTAAGGAAAATTATCATGACTATGAAGATTAACCAAGAGGACCTCCTCCTCTTTTCTTTTTTTTCCCTCTCCATAGAAATTCAAATGGTGGTGACAGGAGGCAGCATTCCAACATGCCCTCTATAACCTCATAAGTACACAAAGTTGAAAGCTCATGAGGCCTGAGGGGTTCTTGCCTCAGAGAACCTTTTTTCCAATGTTTGTATTGCTTCAAATTTAATATACCCATGTCCTTTTTGCTGTTGGGTTGGTAGCTAATTCAATGCCAGCATCTTCAAGGCCCCTTCTCTCTCTCTCTCTCTCTCTCTCTATATTAGTCTCATTCAAATATGAGAACCCCAAATGACATTTCTGATATCTTCACAAAATTCCTTCTTCTCCACCTCTCTCTGTAGTTTCTTCCTCTGCTGTCTTCCTATTATCATTGTCTCATCATCTGCCTGACTGCCTTTGTGCATATACATACATGTTTATCTCCATTTTTCAATGTTGTAGCTATATGTTAAATTATATTACTCTTTTACAAACAAGAGGAACGAGATATTGGTGCGGTTCAATCAGAGAGCAGCGCTTCTAGCTTGAAGTTCTATTATTTGATTGAGCCGTGCCAATATCACGTTTTATCAATTGCTTCTGATGCTTGACACTTTTCTTTATTGTGTCTGATAAACAATAGATTCATCAGGTCTCTTCTTCTGGTTTGAGTTTAGTTTGCCTGGACAGTATTCTTGTGCTTGGGAGTATCAGATTCTGTGTTTTCTTCTGTTTTTTTTTCTTGTGCAGGTTCTCCAACCTCTTTGGCTAGGCATGATTTGCAATGCATGGGAAATCTGCACACAATCTGTCCTTGCTCCACTACAAGCTCCATAGCAGCAAGAGCCTTGTGTATAGCTTTGATGCACCTTTCAGGGTTCATTTCTATGTTGTTAATGGAGTGTTGTGGGACAGGTAAGGGTAGATTTAGGGCAGAAATTGATTTTCTGTGTATTAGTTGCTGATACTGTATGTAAAAGGTCCACTACTTTCCACTTTTCTCTTTTTCTTTGACAAAATGGTATGGTTAGGTGCAAGATTCTGTTTCATTTTTCTCATTATTAAGAACTTTCCTTTACATATTAAAATCCAACACTTTCCAAAAGAAGCATTTTACAGACTCATCAAGACATCTTTCTGGTAAGATTAGATCCCTACCATTCAAACAGTATGAGCTATAGAGCAATAAAAAATTATGGTTACAGTAACATGCAGAAGGAATCAAAAGCATGAAGAAAAGAAAAAAAAAAAAAAACCCTTTGTAATCATTTAATAAGAGCATAATACATATTTATGCTGTAATATTATGTTTTTAAGTAGGAAAAGCAGAAATAAAAAGTACAGTAGCGATTATAATGATATCAGTGGTCATGGCCAGAGAACCTTCAATACAGCCCTCCAACCATTCAAAGAATGGATTGTTACAGACTTTGTTGTTCTCTCAAAGTACCTTCTGCACAAGGCCTCTATCTTCTCAGTCCTCTATAATTACAGTCATATGTTTTGGCACTACATACAAAGTCCATTGTTCTTAGAAACTGGTATGCCATAGCGCATTCTTGTTCTCACCGCAGTTCTCATGAACGTCCATAATCCTCTCCACAGACCGGCAAATCCCACTGCATTTCCAGTCAAATGAAGCAACACAATAGTTGCCTGCCTGCGCCCTCCATTCACACTCTGCAGGAGGAAATACCATGAACGTTAATGCTGCTCAGTAAGAAAAAGAAAATCCATCAACATTATGATTTCAAGAATCATCACAATATACGACGTTTTTAATCATCCAAGTGATAACTTTTAATAATGTGGATGCACTTTGGTCCAAATTGGCAATTTACTCGATATTTCAATTGAAAAAAAAAACCAGAGAAACAAGCACGAGGTTACTCAGATGTCACGATTCATTCACGCCTAATGAAGAATAATTTTCATGTACATGGATAGCTAGATAAAAACTTGGACAAAATTTTTGAATTCAAAAAGAAAAATGGCTTATAGCAGTATTTATAACAATCACAAGTGCTTATGCGCATACCTCCTCGTGTAGAACAACAGAAACTCCTGTCATCCACATGTTCAACATCTAAACCAATAAACCAAGATCCCAGTGAAACATCTTCGTTGGCATATTTGTGCAGCAAATTCCTGTAACATCGGAACGTAAACTTACCATCAGAAACGGTCCAATTTAAGAATTTACAGAGAAATTCTTAATAGATACACCTTGGAGAGCAAGCTTAAATAGATCTGCAACCTCTTGAACTTCAAAACTGAATGTGCAACCTAAACTATAACATCTCAGTTTCAGTTCCTAAATGGATTAAGATGCAATCTTGTTTACGCGTCTCCTCAGCCAATTATCACAGGTTTACTCATTTCCTCCCTGTTAAGCATAAAAAGTAGAATTTTGTAGAAACTTACTGATTTATCGATATATAAGTGGCCAAGTCTTTAGATATTGCATATAATTGTCCTGTAGCATGACGAAAATACTTGTTTCCCACCTCACCAAACTTCCAGTACTCTGGTTCGTGGTATTTTACTCCCCTGTTACAAGGAAAATACTCTTCAAAATAAGCCCTTGTCAGTATTCAGCCAAAAGAATGAATTGTAATTTGTAAACAACTCACGTCCTAGCAAGTACTGGTCCAGACTTCATGCAACCTATATACACCCGGGGTTTATTACGGTGTTCAGCCAAAGTCCTCCCAAGCGTTGCTATCATAAATTCAAGGGAAATGAACTCAATGAGTCAAAGCTGAGATACTAAGCAATAGAAAAGATAACAACCTATCAGCCATCATTCTCACGATTAAGGCCTTAATAAAGACAATTGTCTGATTTAACACATGCCTCTTAAGAACCAACCCAATAATTAGTTTTGATAGTCAGCTATTTCACTTTTCACTATTCTTCATCATTTCAAGAACGAAAAAAAGAAAAAGAAAAGAAATAAATGATAGTTGATATTGCTTGGAATCTGAAAATATTCACAAACAAATCTGCCTTTTTACCTGAGAAAATCGATTGATACTCATCTGAAAGAAACTACACTATTAACATGATCAGAATGCAAGGAGAAGGAAGTGAAATACCTATATTTACGTGAACATCGTCATCAACTTTGATGTAATACTCTGCATCCCATAACTTGACAGCAGTAGCAAAATAAATCTTTGTCTTGGCTGATAATTCCAAGTAGCCCTCAACATGATCCTACTTACAATGAGAGAAAAGTCACAAGTGTATACCAATTAAATGTTTCTTTCGATCCACTTTCACATGATCCAAAAGTTAATGAAGAATGAAGTTTTATAGAGTAACAGCATCAAAGGGACAGGAAAAGAGAATAACCAGCCTCAAGAAGTCTCCGTGAACTTGTTCCTCTGCTTCAACGGCTTTATCAAGAATTCCACCAGATGTTGAACTGCATAAGAAAGGCCAAAGGTTAATATTCACTCTGGTTCATATCCACAAGTTCCATGTTTAGTAAGGGAAGTGACAAAATTTATGACATTATTGGAGAACATTAGTATAATATATTAGGATAGCATCAGCAAATATAATTAACATAAAGAGGTATATAAAATATCACCTATGACCTATGACAAATCGAATGATTATACCCTTCTCTTTTTCCAATTGCTTTAATTTTTCACCTGTAAAATGTTTGTAGCGAGAATGTATTAACCATCCATCTAAGACAATAATTATTCAGAACGAAACACAAGGACGAAAGCAAAATTGTATAACAATGGAACCAGTTAAACCACCTTGAGGCATCCAAGTAGCCCGAACTGAGTCTCTCCTTTTCCGGCTACTAAAAGCTGTGTTAATACCCACAACCATTAAGTATTTTCTTTTCGAATTTTCCTCAGCAGGAGAGGCATTCGACTTAAGCTCATGCTCTGTCCTGACAGCAGCTAATTTCATCTCTAAACTGGAAATTTTGCTTTCCAGTGCACTGTATAAACACATAGCAAGGAGTTGTACATACAGTTTATTTGAAACAACACAAAATATTACAGGTCTGGAAAGAGCAATCAACAGAACTTACTCAATGTTTTGCTGGGTATGTGCTTCTTCTCCTAGACTTTCATTCAATTTTCTCTGCACAACCTTCAAAAGGTCGAGAAAGGAAGCAAAGATTGTAACTAACATGCAACAGCGCAATGTGTTTGTCATGAAGTGGAGCAGTAATATGAAGCGACAAGTAGGATAATTGAAGAAAACATTACTTCCCATTAAACAAATTATATTGCAAGACCAGGATTTTGATGCAAGGATATGAAGCAGTTAAATTCGATGAAGTTCTGAACATAGATTGAAAAAGTGTCCCAATAATCCTGAAAAGTACTTAAATTACAGCTCACAAACTGATCAACTTAAATTATGATTGATTCACTTACATGTTTCTGATTGCAGGATTCGGGTTTCGAGTTTATTTGTTGTATGTTGATACTAGATGATTTTCCATCAACTTTAGCTTCTGGAACTGTCCACATCCTGCACAAAGTTTCTTGATTAACAAAGCATGCAGAAAGTAGTAAAATTGAACCATCTTGACATGCAACTTCAACATTTTTTTTGCCTCATACAATAGCATGGAAGATAGGGAACCCCATTTGAATCTATAGATACCAAAATTCGACAACGGAAGCAGAAAAAAGAGAGCATGGAATCAGCATTCCTTAAATCAGTAAAACCCACCCACCAGATACCAACCAAGTACCAAGTTCAGAAGAAAAATAGAGCACCCATTAAAACCAGATAAATAGATACAGCCACAACAACCTCTTCAAATGTCTCTCCCAAAAGGGCCAAAACCGGACCTAATCATGAAAATGACTTGACACCCACTTGCAATAACAGAGAATTTAGTGAACACAGCCATCAAAAGTGGCAAAACAAAACAAAAAGGAAAAAAGAAAAATCGAAACCAAGTAATCAGAAGTACCTGTTAGTGAAGACCATTCCAGCGCAGAAGCTGGCAAGGCAAAACAGAAGCGCCCAGTTCCTTGAAATGACACTCCTTGAAGTAAATTCTACTCTGCTCTTCACAGTCATTTTCTTCTATTCTCAACTCTCACTCAAATGACTCCTACAAATATCACTTCCCAACAGTTTGAGCAAAAGAAAGCAGAGTCCCAGAAACCCCCAGATTAAAGAATTGATCTTTTAGAGAAAGACAACAACTTTGTCTGTCTGGGCTAGACACACACTCGCTCTTTTCCCTCCTTTTGGGAGGACGAGAGATTAGTGCATACTAGAAGGAAGACTCCCTTAACTGCCACTATTAATAGTCTAATTTACATAACGGGTCCTCCTTAAAGTTTTCATTAAACGATTGTTTTCCCATTAATGCATGAGTTCAATCTTAGGACAATTAACCGATATCACCGACAGTTTCTTAATTTCAACTGATATTAGTAAAAAAAAAAAAAAATTGTTCCAACATTTCTTTGCAGAAAGAGGGAAAAAAATTAATTTTCATTCATACAATATGCTAAATTTTCACAATTTGACACTGTAAAATATAACCCATATATTCATTGTTGAAATCTAGTTATCTTAAATGCTAAACTCATTTGGATGGTGTGACTCTAACAGCTAGAGTGGATTAGTTGAAGCATGAGAAAGGAGCAGCAGCCACTACAAAATTACAAATTCCCTTTGCCTTACTCTTCTTCACAATTCTGTTGGTTGGGCCTTGAACAAACTCTCATATGGCCCATTTGGTTATCTGTAGTTCTGTACTAGAATCAAGGAACAGTTCTGGGCTCTTTATGTTGCAAGGGATCATGTAATGGAAAACTTGTAGCAATGCACTTGCTTTTTTGTTTTTTGTCATTTACACCAATAAATGTCTTTGTATAACAATTCAAGAAAATCTATACAAGGTGGGTTACCTAATAATCTCAGCATAATCTCGGTACTCAAGAGCATTTCATTTCCTTATTTACATTAGTCTTATTTCACCATACATAGCCCTCCATTTGCATTAATTATTTAAAGCATCAAAGTAGTGTTATAATAATGCATTCATGGCGATGATGAAGATTCAACTGGTTAACTAATAGGGTCAACGATTGAATCATAGTATTTTTTAAAATAATTAATTTTAATTATAAATAACACAAAAGAACATAATACGAATTATATATTATGAAATTTAGTATATATATTAATATAGTATAAATTATAACAAAATTAATAATTTAGTTTAGTGATTTAAGTTAAGGTTTGATATGCGTCTTGGGCCGGAGGGCCTTCAAGGTCAAACGCACATTCGAACCAACAATAGAACCGGTCCGACCTTGATGAAAAATGACAATTGAACAGATTCGACCGGTGGGCCAGACCGATTCTGATAACTAATGAGAAGTAACAAAACTTTCTATCATTCCTTTATTTTCCTTGAAAATGCATAAAAGAGGGGGCAAATCATCTAGCTTGGCTCCCTTGAATCTTGATGGTTCTGATACCTAACTGTTCACAGAAATTCCACTTGTCCTGATGCTAACCAAAATCTTGGTTTTCCATACCAATGCTATGTTGTACTAAATTCAAGCTGAGCAAATACAAGATTCCAGAATGAGGAGCAACAAAAGATTTGAACTTTTTTGGAGAAAAAAAAAACAACAAATTTACTCAAACGGTGAACTTCTCCCTTTGAAAAACTACTCAAAACAACAAAACTGTGTTGTTCAAAAAAGAATACATATGGGGTTTGAGTACATTTAGATGAGTGATTCTTTTTGATGGAGTTGAACAACAATTACCCAGAAAGACTAGCAGACAAAATCTCAGGGGGCTGGCCAAAGTTTCATTCTTTTATCTTCCCCAAAAACCCACACTAGAAAGCCAGCTCTGACATCTTTTTGAGATCTCTAATTAATCTACTTCCACTCACTACCAGTACATATTGTATTAGCTAGAAACAAAAATAACATGAAACTGAAAAAGATAACATGGGAGAATGGGGCCCAAGATTGCAGAAAACTTGATGATGATGATGATGATGATGAAGATGGTTAAGGAACAATGCATTGTTATTATTCTAGGAAACCAGTTTTGGTCAAAATAGCATTCCTCACTCTGCTAAGATCTCTTCCTTTGAGTGTTCTTCCAACACCTTCACACACAGAGAAAGAAGATATCTGGCTCCTTGCAAGCTTCCTAGCAATCCACTCATGTGGTGGGACCAAGCCTTCTTCACCATCATCATCATCATCATCATCATCGGCATTTTCATGATCATCATAACCATTAGCATGATAACCATCATCAACCCATGAACCCATATTCTTACCATTCTTCCCATAAATCTTTGACCAATCAGGGATGTTCAAAGGAACTGAGGATTGTTGAACCACCACATCATCATTGTTGGCTTCAGGACCTCTTGGGATCATCCTTGGTTTAGTACCAGGAAGGGACCATGCAGAGGAAGAAGAACTAGAGGAGGAGGAGTTCTTTGATTTCCTCATGTTAGAGCTTGAATATTCTCTCCCTTTCATCACAGACCACACTTCTTCTTCTTCAAACTCTTCGTCGTCTATAACTGATTTTCTTCTATACCCTCCATTACTTTTGCTTATAGTACCATCCCAATTTGCCATCATCAGCTATTACCCCCCAAAAGTTCCGGATACAAGAGTTTGAGCAATAACAGAGGGAGAAAAAACCCCCCAAAATAGAGACAGAGGAATGAAAGCACAGAGGTTGGAGCAACAACAGAGACACTTTTGTCTTTAAACCGATTCGAAGGTGAATAAAAGATGACTTTTTGCCTCCTTTAATAGTGCTACACTCCCAAAATGGGAGCCAGAGAGTGATAAAGTGAGAGAAAATTGGGTTTTCCTTTTCTTGGGAATCAAAATGGGAAACAAAAAAGAAAGAGAGGGTAGGGGAATAATCACAGGAATCTGCCTTTGCTTTTGTTTCAATCCCAATCCAAAAGAAACAGAGCTTTTCAAAGATAAAATCCCAAATGGGTACTAGGCCAAACCCCTAAAAAACCAACCAGAAGGGAAGCTTTTGACTGCTATGGACTTCTTTCCTGTTCCCAAGTATTCCAAAAGAAATTAAATTCACAGATTTCAAAGCCCTGGAAATAGTACTCTGAAACACCAGAAGGAGCAAGAAGACAAACCAATAACAGGTGTATGAATTTGGCATAGGGGTATTTACTACCATGCCCTATCAAACTGACCTGATATGGAAAGAAAACAAAAGAGAAAATGACGGATCTTTATTAGAAACTAATTGCACGCCGCGGTACATATTTTGATTGGAAAATATATATGTGTAAAAGTTTTTTTTGATACTTTATTAACATGAAGAGTAGTAGAGCTTTAATTGTAGAAAATAGAGATGAAGATAAAATATGTACAATACTTGTTTTTTAAATTTGCTAAGAAAATTTTTTTCTAATAGGGTGTAAGAAATTTGATGCATAAGGAATAAGTATGTTAAGAGTTTATCAATTTTTATTTGCGTCGTTAGTATCTACAAAGTGTTATAGGTCACCAAAGACATGTTTATGAAACAATATTGTGTGGTTAGTACAACAATCTCTATAAAGTGACATTTAATATCGAGAAGTACAATGTAGCATAAGTAGTATTTTTGAAATGATATTTTTGGAATAAAATTCTTAATATTTTTAGAATAAGATTTTTGAATTATATTTTTGAAATGTTATGTATGACTGGTAGATTTATGCCTATAATCACTATGACCTTCAACAACTCATTGAATTCTACCGTGTTTTCCTGTCACCACTTACTTGTTCCAATACCAAATGAGCTGAATTTACTTACACATTAGAACAATATAGCATGAGAAAAGCCTCTCATGTTGTGTATGTTGCAATCCAAACAAACTACTAAACCTGACCAAACTCTAAACATGCACAATACATCAACTGAATACTACAAAAACACACAAAATACATCAAAAACACACTAAATGATAAAAACACACAAAAATTCCCACAAAATGTTGGTAATTAATGCCAAAAACACACAAAATGTTTTCAAACTAAATACTACAAATGAATTTCATTAATTGAGTAATATCAAAAGATTCTCATAATTAGCAATATATGACCTTTGAGAAACCAAAACAACATCAAACCACTCCTATGAAACATTAAATTCCCATACAATTCAATATAATTTTAAAATTATTTGAATACTACTAACTGTATGAGTGTGGTTGTGGGTCTTAAAGTGTGGGAATGTGGTCGTGGGTATTAACTTTTTGCAATATATTATGTGTGTGGTTGTGGATCTTAAAGTTTTTTAATATATTTTAAAATTTTATTTTGTCTATGTAGGCTTTTTTGTAAAAACGTCTACGTGACACCATGAATTAAGGAGAAACCTTGTAGATCCTCAGTTATATATATATATATATATTGATATCAGTTGTCACTCTCTTTTTAAACTCATCTGAAAATGGTCATTGTAGCAAAGCTGTATCCAGTACAAAAATTCCAGACTCCGCCCACAGAAAAGATAAAATACTCATTACAAAAGCTAGGGAGGGGCCATATTGAGCAAACCCAAAATCCTCAGTCTAACCCACAGCATAACAAAATTACAAACACAGATACAGTCAGTCTTTGATAAGAGAGGTTTCTTGAACTGGGCTTTTATGCATTGCACATTTTAATAATAATATTGATTGATGGACTCAGAAAGGCTAAAATGTGGTGGAATTTGATTGGAGAGACCAGACTCACTGATTTCCGTAACCTTATCCCCAATTAATACAGTACAACTAAGCTCAGAACAGCAGCAAAAGAAAGAAAGAAAGGCTCATTGAGTATTGATTGTGAAATTGTGTGGAAGTGTGAGAGGTAACTTTTCTCAAGAGTGCCTAGGAGAGGGTGAGAGTAAAAGCATTTGGTTGGGTTATAGCTAGCACTGATGTATGCAACTGCATTAGTTTGTGAAATTACTGTGAGACTTAACTTCTTATATGATCTTATCTATTACCACTTCATTCTTTAATGCTCTACTTCTTCTGGGTTTTGGGGATTATAAAGAAATACTGAAGTTAAGTAGTGATTGGAATGGTTAGTGGGTTTTGTTGGGATTTGAAAGTTTTTGAGGTCTTCTTGAACTCAAATATTCAAGACTCTCTGTCTCTTTCTGTTGGACAGTGACTCAAGAGAATTGTGTGGACAACTCCAATGAATCTCTCTAGGATGAAATTGTATGGACTCGACAGTGTTTTCATCAAACTATATGGACTTGAGAGGGTTTGATCCAAATTATCATGTTGTCGGATAGAAAATTTTTGTGTAGCGGAATGACAATTTAATTTAAATTCATATCGAATATCAAAAAACAAAACTTGTATAATATTGTTTTTTATTAAAAAAAAGTATTCAACTTTTTTTTTGCCTAATATTATTTTATTTACATTCAGATTTTTATCACATCCTCAGTACAAGCACTCGTGCACCACAGAATAAAAAAGGAAACTATGAATTTATTACACATTAATAAATAATATCATCAATGGAAATTGGACTAGTCCACTTCATTCTTATATATATATACCTAACTAATCTTTCATGTGCACTGGTAGCTGTATTTATTTACATTTACATTGGAGCAAGCAACTTTTAAAAATCTCAATTATCATCATTAGTTGTAATTGATTGTGTCACAGATGGTACTCCTCCAATAAATACATGTTCAATTTACAAAGAAATCTTATATAACTAAAATAAAATACTCTTGTCCACTAATTTTCTAATTACTACAATTTATTATAACAAGACAAAATAGTCCTTGCTCAGTAATGTGACAGGTGAACAACCAACTTATTGGATATATGTTAATAAATGGAAAATGGTTCCATCACTTACAAACTTGCAAGCTTTTGACACAAAAATGGCAGGCAGTAGTGTCCTTAGAGCATCCACAGTAGTATAATATAATACAACACTTCAAAATTATTCTCTCTTCTCCTCTCTCCTATGTGACACAATTTAATTGGATGAGTGGGTCCCATAATAATACTATTCATTAACACTCCATAAATTCCAACACTTTATATTCATTTTCTCTATTTTCTCTCTCTTCCTTTTCATCATCTCTCTCTTTCTTTTCATCACCTCTCTCTTCCTTTCAATCTTCTCTTTCTTCATTTTCATCACATTTCTCTTCATTTTCATCATCTCTCTTCACTATTCATCAACTATATATATACTCCAACTCTCAAGTATCATTTTTCCACAACTAAATTTTCAAGTGTCATTTTTCACCCATTGTGTGCATGTAGCGCTATATTTATCAAAAAAGTAACATTTCAACTACTTTAAATACACTCCATTATATCCATTGTGAGAGTATAGCACTATATTTATCCAAAAAATATTGTTAACAATCTTAAATATAACACCATTGTGGATGCTCTTACAACTACAAAGCTACAAAATTCTGTGAAGTTTTGTTGTATGGCATTGAGGGTTTATCTGGGTACAGTTTGAAATTATGTAACAAAATATGTGGAATCATATTCAATGGACAAAATAAATAAATCAAATCCCCTTATAATCATTAGCTGGAAGAAGTCATTCCTACCATCCAAAGCTGGATCCACTTGAGTTGAGATCGATAGGCTAAGCACACTAATGTCTCACTTTTTCTTCATTTTTGGTTCTCCTTTCAGGAGATGTGTGGGCTCCTAGTGGGAAAAGGGTTCCACTGAATCTTCCCCATTTTAATCACTCACAAAACTATCAATTCCATCCAAGAAAAGATGCATTTTCAGAGGCTAACAAGGCCAATTTGACTTCCCAACTTAAGGACCCTTTTGCAGCATTATAAAGTCTAAATAATTCTCCAAGAAATCATCTTAACATTAAACAACTGAAGAATGTGTAGCAGCCCACAGCTTGATACAAAATAAAGTTCTTTTATTGAGACTTCACTGGGAAAAAAAAAATTGTTGTTTGTTAAAATATACATGCATTATTTCATAGTTGACTTATCTTAATATGCAAAACAAAAATGGGCTAACTAAGGCAACTAACTAGGCTGTTTAATCACAAAAATGAAATCAAGGGACCTGTACAGAAAGTGGTACCAGTTTGAGAGGTATAAAAATTGTTGTTTTCACTTGCGTGTTGCGTGGTAAAGCTCCATGTAGTCCAGAGCAGGCCGGTTCCAAGACCAGTCTTGCTCCATCACCCTCTTGCATAATGAGTTGAACCAATCCCGACTTTCGTACCAAGCAGTGATTGCCCTGAAAGTTCCTTTTGTAAATTATTGTTACATAACGGAGCACGTATGAAAAACACTTGTGTGTGTCCAGACTTGTGCGTGCTAAGAGAGAGACTGCATAGCAGTCAACGGATTATGTATCAAAAATTCATGTGATGCCTCGCGAAACACTTGATTTGCAACCAAAAAGAGGTTAGAGAGTGATGCCATTGTAAGACATTGTGGAAAGAATTTGTGCTTGTGAGTGTAATTTGCAGAGGAAATAAAAAAAAATTCAAGCTTGGCACTGAACTCCATTTCAAGCAAGGAAGAAGACATTAAGGAAACTATTAATTCAAAACAACATATGTGGCTATCTGCATACTTCAACAGACTAAGATTAAAATGTATTCACCTATTAAGTGCATAATCAACTCCACCTGCATCCGCTCCATCAAAATTAAACCCATTTGGTTCAAGACCTTGTGCTTCTGCTCTCTCTTTATCATGGTCAACATCAAATACCGTGTCGTAAAGTCCTAAAGAAAAATATCATGCACAACAGATAGTTGAATATACTTACTGTGCCAAATATAATCAAATAAATATCAATATTGCAATCAAAAGCAAGAGGCAAGTCCAAACACATTTTCTTAGGGAAGTGGAACCCAACTTCTACTCATGTAGCTATAACTTGGGTAAATAAAGTGAAAATATTAGCAAATCAGTCATGATTAAAACTGAGTTTCCAATCTTAACCAAAGGAGAAGATAGTTGTAATTGAGAGTACTTTTAACTATTTCACGCATGATTGTCAATAGCATAATCTTGTCAGTACTGATAAGTAGACACACACCTCCAGTTTTCCGAACAACAGGAATTGAACCATATCTCATTGCTGTGAGTTGGGTCAGTCCACATGGCTCAAAAATTGAAGGGACTAATATGAAATCAGCTCCTGCATAAATCTAGAATAAGATTAAAGCAAATCAGTATCTGCCAGCATCAAAATTGCAAGTATGATGTGTTAAGATTAGTTACATTGCCATTCAACCCAATAAGTTAACTTGTTGGGTTGGGACGTTTTATATCTTTTATACCATATTCTAGCACTTCCCCTCACGTGTGGACTGGACAATATGACGGTCCAACATGTGCACAACAAAAGCAGCCTAACACTAGGGGCTCCCACAAAGGCCCACACTTTGGGGGAACGATAAATTGGCAGTTTAAATTGCGGAGGCTAAGGTTTGAACCCAAGACCTCCCGCTCCGAGACCATGTTAAGATTAGTTACTTTGTCATTCAACCCAATAGGTTAACTTGTTGGGTAGCGGTGTTTCGCATAATTTATACCACATTCTAACATGATGAAAACTGAAAAGATAGAAACAGAGTGAGAGAGAACACTTAAGGATGTGTTTTTACTTCGAGTATTATCCACTTTCATCGGCACGGAAAATGATAAAACACACAGGAAAGACATGTTTGGTTCTGTTTGCAGGAAAATCGTTTTCTGGAAATGGACTATATTTATGGAGAACGTAAACACAAAATGGAAGGGGTGTGCGTGGATTTTTCTTTGAAAGGAAAAAACATGTACGCTTTTTTTTTTCTCACACTCTCAACACACCACCATATCCATCAACGGATTGGACTACCATATGCCCGAAATTAGAGAATACTTTGCTAATTAACGTCATAGTTTTAATTTGATAGGCACAAATATGCAGTACAATAAGTTTAAAGTATAAACGGGTATGGAAAATACTTTAATGTTTACAAAACCAAACGCATGTTTAGAACACTGAACAAGAAATGACAAGTGAAGAAGATTAGGCAATGTTTTCCAAAACAAACGCACAATAATGTTTTGAGAGAACATACCAAGTGTGAAAGTGGTTCATCATAAGTCAAACAAAGACGAGCACGGTCAGCGTGAGAAGAATGCAGATGATTGGCCAAATTCACAAAATCATTTTGAATACGAGGATCTGGAGCTGAACCAAGCAATACAACCTGCAATCAGAAAGTCAATTTATACATCAGGACAGTAACATCTTTAGAGGATAGTAATATCTTTCATTTCTTAACTTCACCCACTCAGACTATTTAGGTGGATTGGTTTTAGCAACAAACTGTGCTGTGCTTACATTCACAGTGACCTGGATGTATCACAAACATCATCAGATGCAAACAAACAGAAAGAAAGGGAAATTTTGGAGGGTCTTGGAAGGAGGACATTTCATAGTTTGTAGACCTTATGCACTCGAGTCAGATTATTAATTCAGTAAATATTCACATGCTGAAAAGAAATTCTAGACTGATGCAAGAATTCAGCACAAACATAGGGCAGTTATACATTCTGTACCATACTTGAAAAATGAGCAGAATGAGAATTAAAACCTGTCCACCACGATCCAAAGTGCGCCAAATGGCATGCTTAATAAGATGGATTCCTTTCTGGTGAGTTAAGCGTGTAATGATTCCTACTAAAGGGAGATCAATTTTTCTTAATCCAAGCCTTTGCTGCAAAGCTTCCTTGGCAGCCTTTTTGCCTTCATCAACATTTTCGGATGTATATGATATCTGGATTAACATGTAAGATGCGCTTTAGCAAAACCTTAAACAAGGGGAGAAAATAATCCGAGCGTAGATATACAGTCATACACAATATATCCAAGAGATACAACAACAGAAAAATCAAGAGAACATAGAATTCCACCCCAACAGTTAGTAATCCCCATGCTCATATTTAATCTGCACACTTAGCTAGAACTCATAAGCCTAAAATTTTGGAATCAAGAAATTTCAAGCTCTTTGATACCTAAGGACAGGACAGGATCACAGATGATGCAAAGAAAATATTACGCAAGTTCAGACATTAATTTAGAATTGTCCAGTATATAGAGTTTTTTGTTGATAAAAACCAGAAAAAGAAGAAAGATATATCACATCAATCTTCTTCTATCAAAATCAACAAACATTAAAATGTTATGGTCCCACAATCTCACTTCCACACTGACTACCAAAGGAAATCATTGCCACCAAATTCACATTTTTCACTTGCACAGCTCATCAAGTCAATTCATTTTCTCTATCTTGCTAAAGATCCAGAAAAAATTTTTGAGATTGGCAGCAAAGAAACTGACTAAGCATGGGGGGCATAGCGAAACAAAAAAATCTTCAGCAGCCCCTGAGTTATTTTTTTCTCACATTAGAAGGAGGATGTTTATCCTGATCTTACCCCAACCCAAATGAATTAGAAACTTCTAAGCTCTGAAGGAAACCAAAAGAGGAAAAAATAGAAACAATTAATCTACTTACCGGAATGAACTTATCATTGTATGGGTCCCAAATATCTGGATCAATTCCATTTAGTATACCATGGAATTTGTGGAGATAAGGAGCAACTATAGGATTTACGGCTACCTCCTTTGAGTAAGTGTGAGATACCTGCAGATACAAGCACAAGTGATTGAGATGCAAGAAAGAAGAGAAAAGATAGCAAAAAATTACATGTCGTTTTCTCAAGCATGATTGACATCTAACTTAACTAGAATAAGTGCCTCATAAGATGGAACGGCATATCGCATATAAAATGTAATCAAATACCACATGGAGAGAGAAACAGCATTCAGAATCCAAAAATACTTGTTACACTTTGCCACTTGTGGAGGGTCAATGGAATCCCTAGACATTTTCATTTTCATAATGCCAAGGCCATGTGAGTAACTTATGTGGTTATGCCAGTAAATCATTTAAAATAGATGTGTTCATCTACAAAAGGTGAACCACGGCCAAGCGACGCTTTCATTGTAATTTGGGGGTCACATGTTCAAGTCACTTCTAGAGTCTTGACCACTGGAGTTATTAACCTTTGTGTGTGTGTGTGTGTATATTAGGCAATCAAGGATGAACAAAAGCATGTCAATGTGATCTTAAAAGAGCACTGAAAATCAAATTGCAACTATACATCAAGCTGGTCAACAAAGAGTAAGAGATTATATTTTTTTGAATACAAGGAGAAAGAAGATTATATACAATCAAAAAGTAGTGAAGAAATGGAAAAGTAGCATTGGAACTCCATACCGACCGCACTACCCGCTGGAGAGACCAAAATTTAAAAAACTCACGAAAATTCTACTGATGACTTACTGTTGTGATCTTGTCTGCGTACGCCATAGCTTTCCCAATGTTGTTTGCCCCAAACTCAAGATTATGAATTGTGAAGACAACCCGAGCTTTAGTAAGACCATAATGCATATATTGGTCCTTAAACAACCATGCAACTGGAGCACTAGACCAATCATGGCAGTGGATGATATCCTGCATGATGCAAAGCAGCTCTTGAAATGGATATCATAAAGAAAAGACAGAGCCAACCCCAGGAAGTGCACGGTCAAGGGGCTTCTTGGGGATAATCATTTCCTTTATTGTGAAACAGTGGTTCACATGCAATTATTTGGGGAAAGGTGGTTAGAAAATTGTATACATGAAATGGTATTCGAAGCCACAGATCTACTAATCACAAAACATTAATTTATATGTGCCCACATGCATGAAGAAAAGGTTGGCGGGTGAATAAAGACATGTTTCAACAATAGACTTATGAAAAAATCTGGAACAGAGAAATTGATGCCATTCATTTACCGAAGTTGAAACAGTTATGGCATAATAGTGGATGACAAAATACTTGTCAAGAAAAATAAAAGAATAGATAAATAATAAGTTCCATGTTTTGATCTTTAAATATACATACAAGTACTGCTAGTCTGCTACACTAGACAAGATATTAAGTCGGCATCAAAGGAACTCAAATTTCATAATTTATCCATATTTAACAAATGAATATTAGAATACAATCTACAAAAGCAATGACCCAATATACATAATGCCATGCACTTACAGGATGGAATCCACTTTGGAGTAGAAATTCAAGAGCAGCATGAGAAAAGAAACCAAATCTCTCCCCATCATTTCTGCATCCATATATACAACCTGTCCCAAAGAATCTGCAAAGAAAAAAGAGCATTATGAAAACTTCTCAGGAATATTCTCCTTCCTGCAAAATACTCAGGCAAAAGCCTTCTATCATATTAGTCAACAAGAGATTCTACGCCCAACATCAAATTAGATAGAGGGAAAGAACTTCAAAGTCCAAGAAGCAAATGCATGTCAGGATCTCTCTCTTGATGATAAATGAAAAAGATTCTTTATACAGGCTTTCAAGTGCTTGTCTTAGGAAATACATGTTACACAAGAAGATGCAAAGAATTTCATGGAAGTTAATATTACACTAGTGAACACTAATTTAACCAACTCCAACTAAAAAGAACCAAGTCTTAGAAGAAATACAGTCTGCTATAGCATGTAATGATAAGAAAACACACGTGATGTACAGAGAACAAACTTGCAAACTAAAAAATAATACGAGACCAATATGTAAAGGTAAAGATCTCAAATCCACAAGCAAAAGAGATGTAGGATGTATGGATAAGGTAAATTATATATTAGTGATGATTGCATACTCGAGAAAAAGACCAAAACAAGGTTTATAAAATATAAAGAAATAAAATTGCTTATGGAATACATGAAGAGTCATATAGAGCATAGGAGAAACATATATCCATCAGCCACAAATATCACAAGGTACCCGTTTAGAGGCTCCAAAAAGTAAACAGATAGGCCTTCCACTTTTCCTAACCAGACTTTTATCTCGGTCCCACCCCAGGAATAGCTTCTATCATAGTGGAAGTCCTTCACCTACTCCAAAACATTGCATCAGGTAAAATGATAAATTCATGGTAACAGAAAGTATCTCTTACAACTAAGGTGCTGAAGACAGCAAAGAGTGACAGAAAAATTAGACATTGACAAAAGTTATCACGTTTATGTTAACCAAGGGCCACATGAAAAGAGGACAAGAGTAGTTCTAAAGAAACTCAGCGTCGCATGTATTCATGTTATCCCATTCTTCCAACGACCATAGAATGGAAGGATTAATAACAATTGCCCAGAAAATATTTGAAATAAAGAGCTTCACAACTTTATATGGAACTCAAGTTGAGTATATGCATTTTTCCCAGATTCGTGAGAAACTAAGAAAATAATACTGGCTATCTAGTGAGTGCCTAAAAATTTTTAAAAGGATGTTGAATAAATTGCAATAAAGCAACAGAAATGAAGCTTACATTGTTAAACTTCAGACAGTCATACTTCGGAAGAATGATGTGCACAGTGTGGTTTAAATCTTGAACAGCCCGGGAGAGACTAGTAACAACATCACCAAGGCCTCCAACCTGCAACAGATGTTGTATATGATCCATAAGAACAAAATATCGACTTTGCAGTTGGTTATTGTTCTGTTTCCCTCCAATTACTTGAAATTTCCATTCTATTTCGAACAAAACAATAAAAAACGCAGTTTTACAATCTTAAGCTCTCTCTTCACTCACAAAATCTACGGAGCGGATGCTGAAAGTCCGCTGATAATGGTCTAAACATTGATATGGTAAAGATAAGAGTTAGTATGAAGTATTTAATATAAGGAAAGATCAGTAGACTTTAAATAAGGTTGTAAAATATCTGGTAGAGCCAAGAATTAACTTATTAGCAAAGTGTTACCTTTGCAATCGGAGCCATTTCAACAGCGATATGCACAATATGCATTGGTGGTTCCTTCGTAACTCCTCCAAACACTGGTATGTGGTAATCCATGCCATTTTTGTTGTCAAAAAGTCCACCATCCTCCCTCTCAGAGAATACAAAGTCCATCATATACGCATCCAAGGGAACTTTCACTGCAAAAACACGATATTAAAAGCACTAAAAGTAATTAACCAACACATCAATATCTTGTTATCTTGTTATCTTCCTAACCTGATGAATATAAAGAGTGGTACTGGTAACCCACAACATAACAAGGCATCATGCTAAGAATGTTCAAACTTGTTGGCAGATGACTGATAGATCCGCTTAAGATTCACCTGAACTAAGGAAGTTGGTCGATTTAGTTCCCTCATCGAATCAGAACGCTCTTACACCCTATGCCACAATCTATTAGTCCATCATGTACTCATCACGATGCTGATAAAATTCCGTATCAGAATTATGAAATCAATAGCTTTTTTGAGACCCAGACACACAGGAGATAAAATCATCAAGCAACAATTCAAGGTGCTATAATTGTTTTCATATATATATATAAACACCATCTTTCCTGGAATCAAAATCTCCACATAGGCACATATTGTGGGGATAAAGTCTGCATACATCTTGCATGTCCCCGACCCACCCACTGGGGGAGCCTTGTGCATGGGTGTTGTTTACCTTTTTACCATCTTTCCTATGTGTGTGTGCAAATGACTCACTTGATATGTACTAAGTTCTCTATTCAAGCAAAAAGGACTTTTTCTCTGGGAAAAAAAAAGAGATATTTCTACACTGCAAAAGACGAATTAAAGATATTTCCTGAGAACTTGTGACTCCTGCATCCTAAGGGTGTTTCTCCAAAATAATGCCTATTTGGCTGATCAACATATAGATAGTTTTATCCCAAAAATATTTTGTTGCCCCACCTTCATATGTAATCAATGAGCTGAAAGGGTATGGGTATGTGAAACATTCATATGAGTCAGGGGAAGTATGTTTAAAGTCAACATAAATGCAATAGATTATGAGCTGAATTGGGTACATAGCTTGATCTAATTCTTTAAAAGAAACAAAAAAAAAGGGAGAAAGAATAAGCCCCTTCAAGGGTCCACTGGAGATTTTTTTGAGACAACAAAACAAGCAGATTATTGGACCCATGATAAGTTCAAATAAGGACTTTATAAATTGATGACTCACCACTGGTTTTGACATGTGAGCCATTATCTGCAGGCACCATTTTCTGAGGTGGCAGTGGTCCCTTACGGTGGGTCCAACGATTAAACGAACATCGGAACCAAACTTCAGGTTTACCATTCAGAATAGTGTTGGCCGGATTATAAAAGATTGTTGCAGTGCTTCCAGCTTGAACATCAAGAGGATCACTATAAACTATGTCTTTTTGGGACAGCAAAAACCTTTTCAAAGATCTTTCCTTAGTCTCAGCTTTCATACGTGCTGTTCTTTCAGCCTGACACAACACAAGACAAGAAAAGAAAAGAGAAAATAGCTTCAAATTAATGTTAAAAGCAATGACACAAAGTTTAAGTTAAAATTGACGAAAAGATGAATGTCGAAAAACTTATATTTCAGCCCACGCTTCGTGACAATAGTCCAAAATGACACACTTGAAATAAACAAAACAAGCAGTGAACCACTCCACAATACCAGAACTCAAGTAACCGGTTGTCATTGTCGTCCGAGCCTTGTCCCAAACTGTTTGGGTTTGGCTACCTGTATCCAATCCATGAGAGGAATTGACAACAATCTACAATGAATATAAACAAAACAAGCCCTTAACCAGTCATTTTGGACTATTGTCACAAAGCTTAGGCTGAAAGTCAAGTATCTTGTACCTGTGAAAATTTAGAGGAACAAATAGCCAACTCAATCTTTCTTTTGATGAACAAGTTAGTGCTACTAAAATTGGAAAGGGTGTAAAACAATACTTTTGAGCAAATAAACAGCACAATCTTGCACCATCAATGTGTCATAATAAGTTTCATTTTCAATATAATCAATTTTGAAGCAAATACTATGTGAGCTGACCTTGGCACGTGCAGCCTCCTCTCTTAACCGTCTCTCTTCCTGGAGTTTCCTAAATATCTGATGCTCTTCTTCAACCCAGTACAGTTCATCAGGAATGCTTTTTGGGACAATGGCATGAAAGTCTCGACGATGGTTATTATCATAAACAACTGCATGCTGTGGTGGTCCATCAGCAAAGACCCAATCCAAGACAATGGCTCGATCAGGTACAGCAACTGCAGAAAGAACAGTCCATCCAGAGAATGATATCAGACAACATGCACCAATGCCACCAACAGGAAATTCTACCAGAATGCTTAAATGGAGCAAGTATACATACAACCTCTATTGTCATACAGAACTTTTAGTGACCTGTCTCCTAAGGCCCACTAGACCAAATAAAAGAAAGTGACATGAAAATCAGACCCACTTCTATACAGAACTTTTGCATAAACTGAGATGAAAAGAAGGGACACCTTGAACTATACCATTTTTTCGGATGATATTTCCAAAAGATAAAAGTGCAAACATTTGAACTGCAGCTGTCTCCTATTTAAGATATAATGGTAGCCAGACCATTCACCTTCTGCAACACTTATAGGTCTTCAAAACATGAATATAAGACTCATTTAATTATTGTGTTCTTATCTTTTTGATCCATCAAAAGTCACATTGAACCTACGGAGCCAACAGAAGTAGCCATCTTTGATTCCATTGCCCACCCTTCAACCCCAATGAGATTTGAAGCTAAAGACATCCAAGTGTTTCTTAAGGTCAAACCATCATGGTACAAACCACTAGCCCCAAACCACACAAATATGCCAAATACATTCCTCCTTTTTATAGAATAAATGAAAAGGTAGAATTCAAAGCTATCAAATTTCACACACCAACAGCTGGGATTTTGTGAGCAAAGCACTTAAATGATTTCACCTCATACATGTCTGTAATCATATCAAAGCTCAGTAAACAACAAATAGATACCACAATGGAAGTAAGGACAAAAAATACACCAGCACATACCTTTAACATACCACCAGTCAGCATCCTTCTCCTCAGAGCTTACCAGCTTTTCAATGATGGACAATCCATCTTTCCAATTATTATACCCACCATGAAGCCAAGTTTCCTTCGCATCAGCAAGAGGACCAGAGCGTTTGTTATAGTATAAACTGACCAAGTCCTCACCTTGAAACTCACTAGGTTCAATGTACCAAACATTAGTGACAGACCTTTCAGCATTGTGAATCAACTGTTGCAGTATTTCTCGTCTCCTTTCCATCTCTACCTTTGCCTGTGCTCTATCCGCTTCAAAAGCAGCCTTCTCTGCTTCCCTTCGCCTCTGCTCTTCTGCTTGTCTTTCCCTGTCAGCTTGCTCCTTAGCAAGTTTCTCTAGTTCCTTGCGTTTTTCCTCAAGCAAGAAATCCTCAAAGGCAAACACATCCATTCCACCTTCCACAGGTACGCAGAAATCTTTTTTTTCATTATTGTCATATACATTATGCCCATTGAAGAACACAAAGTCAATTTTATATGCTTCCTCAGGAACATGAAGCTGACAGGACCACCAGTCCCCTTTCAAATGGGTCTTGTTCAATCTAGCGGAAAAAGATTTCCATCGCCAATCATTGAAAGCTCCCATTACTAAAACATCTTGCTCATTGCTCAGAGTGGAGAGACTCCTATTAAGGAACACTTCTATATGTTGATCGGGTCTCACCGTTTGAGGATAAACAAACCATTTATTCCCCCTCGAGAAGTTCTCCTCAGCAAGCCTCTCGATTTCCTGTTTCCGCAAGTTTTCTTCCATCTCCAGTTTTAATTTTAGAGAACGAGAATCCTCTTCGGTTTCATTAGCCTCAGTTGTTTTCCCTTCTACAACAGCAGCAAGAGACTTTTCTTCCAAAGAAGTTCCATTTGCAGCATTCCCACCATCCCTTCCATGGATGGTTCCTTTTTTCTGTAAAACAACCACAGGCTCAGTAACTCCGTTTACATTTCCATTTTCCACCATTTGACTGCTTTTAGCAACAGGTAACTTTCCGCTCACTGGTGGTATTTGCTCACTTAGTTTAAAAACATTGACTCTTTCATCTCCATGCTTCTTCTCCTGCAAAGATTCAATCTCTGGAGTTTCCGAAGTGCCAGCTTCCTTGTCAGGTCCAACATGCTTGGTTGATGTAGTAGTACTTACAACCTCGTCGTTATCACCATTATCTTTTTGATCCCTCTTCTGCATGCTTGTTCCCACCTGTGTTTTAGGCACGAACCCCTTTGGAGGAGTCCCAGTACCTTTAGTCTTTGGAATCGGCACTCTTCTTTGCCTTTTCTTTGAAAAATCTATTTGAGTGAAAGAAAATATCATTTAAAGATTGATTAAAAAAGAAAACCAACATAATACCCAAATTACAGAAACACAAAATCCAGGAAATCCATTAACCTGCACTAGCTGTGATTCTTAGCGAAACAACACATCCTGGGCCCTTGCTACACCGTGAATTGAACTGAAAGCATATGAATAGAAAAACAGAAATTCAGAATGATAATGAACCTCCAAGTTCATATCCAACGTGCAGTGCAAGCTCACCAGAAGTGACTTGAATATAATCAACAGTCAAACAGGAATCCTGTCCTCAATCAAAGAAGTGGTTTTTAGATTTTAGATAGAGATCAAATACCAAGTAAATACACCATAAACTTCGGCGACAAATATACGATATAATCCAAAAACAGCCAAAAGGTAGACCATGAGTACAAGATAAACAGCCCATCATTCTCAAACGTATGTTTGAAATCGAAAACAAGGTAAAATAACAATCAGAGATACGGATTAAGTTTTATAACGCTTTCGTTTCAATCAACCAATGAATCCTATTGACAAACGCCACAAGGAACTAAAGGCACACACAACAGAAGCACACATTCATATGATCAAGATTATAACTTACAGGTAAGGAATGAGTAACTCTTCCCAAAGAGAGAGACCCAACACGCGGTTTTATCTTGTAATGGGTTCTCTCGTGCAAAACAGCAGCTCCGCCACTGAATGGTCCCCGTGCTTGCAAACCCACTTCCATGGCTGCCACTATCGAAAACCCAGAAGCGAATGAAAACCCAGAAGCGAATGTTTGTTTGCTTCCCCAAGCCACCACTATTTACTGATCCATTGATCTCTGGAGATCAAGATGTTGTTTTCAGGCTTGGGACGGGAGAGTAACAGACAATAATGAGATATATATATCTTTGAGGCTAATCCGTTTAGTTTAGTCCGTGAGATGGGCTTAAATCGGTGAGCGATTAGCGGATGACGTGGCAAAAAGAGAATCAATCTAGAAAGTAGTAGAAGTTAATCAAGTGATAACATATCTTAAAATTTGGCAAAAAGATTTTTTCGTCCCTCAATTTATGGAGGTGAGCTTTATTTTCGTCTCTAAACTTTTTTCTTTTATTTTCATCCCTTAATTATTAGAAAACATCTTTTTCATCCTTCAAATGAGATTGTGATAGAAAAATGTTTGCATGGTGTCAATGAGATTGTGATAGAAAAATGTTTGCATGGTGTCTATGTGACACGTTAGATAAATCTGATCTGATAAATAATAAAAAAAATTCAATGATATATCCCTAAACAATTTAAGAGTGAAACTTTTAGTGCCTAAATAATTTAAGAGAGACTTTTTCAGGTCTGACTGTTTATTTTGACCTTCTCAAAAGACTATTTTGTCCCTCATTTTCCGTTTAATTACAACTCTATCTCTGACTTATTTACAAGTTTGTCATTACAAAATTTAAATATTATTTTCTTTTACCAACTTAGATGTTACGTTGGATTTTTCCGTTGACGAATTTATTAGAGTGATAAACGGGGTACTTTCTTATAGTTGAGCGACGAAAAAGGGAGAAAAAAAACTAAGGAACAGAAATGAAACTCGATCAATAGTTGAAAGATGAAAAGTACCCTTTTGCCCTTAAAATTTAGTATAGGATATAGAAAATTATTAACTAGAACTCTCAACCAAAATGTGGTAAAACGACATTAAATTTCATTTGAATTTTGACCCCAGACTGCATTATAGCCACTTCCAGTCCCAGTCTCCCATTGTCTTTGATCAGGGTATCTGTTTTGTGAGTTCTTTAGCCAGACTACCATGAATAAGACTTTCTTCACTTTATGAACCAACAATAATTTGCTGAACTTAAAACTGCTAAATTGAGGGAGGTTTTTGATGCAAATCCTTTGATGCTATGCCATGTAACTGAGCTGGTCCTGCTGATTGAAAGCAAGAGCTCATGTAAGAATTGGCAAAAAATTGAAAGAGCAACAGATCAGCCAGAGTGAGACATTATCAATACCATATCCTGTGGACAATAGTCAGCAACACCCAGCGGTCTGAAAATTATTGTCCCAACAAAAACAGAGTTGGAGGATCACAATGTAAACATGTCTAACTCACTGTAAACATACTTGCAGGAAGATTACTACCAATCCCGGGAAATCCGGCATTCAAAATGTTAATACTCTAAGAAATAAAGCACAGTTGCAGAAGCTGTCAACCCCATCTCTGAACTTGAGTTTATATACAAAGATGCAAGAGCAGTATATGTTACAGAATCAGGTTTAATCCTTCTCTTCTTCATATCACTAAATAGATCCCGCACTTCCATCACGCGAGTCTCTTAGCAATAACAGGTTATCATATTTGCATAGTTAAACAGATCAGGAGCTAATCCTCTGTCAGCCAAGAGATCAAATAATAATTGGGCATTCATCATATCTCTAGCAAGAAAAGGCAGCCGCACCTATAGTTTTACTGCACATTTTTTGGGCAAGGCATGACATCAACCACCTTGTCAAACATTGCAACGCAGACAAAAGCCTTAATTAATCCAACACATCCCAACAGACTCTAATGAACAAGTTGGAGGCTCCATTCTCATTTTCCTGCACAAGGACTTCCAACAAATCAATGATTTCAAAACCTGGATAATGATTCTCTTTTCTAATGAGTTTCCAACAATAAAGAATACAACCTTCCCTGCAAATTGCAATCCCCAGGAACACAATATTCTAACAGTTGCAGCATATCTAGGGATGCAACAAGAACCATTTTCTTCCAATTGGCAAAAGAATGATAATGCATCAGTGGGTTTTATCCCTCAAACGAAATTGAGAGACTGGCTGCCACTATAAGCTTGTACTTTGCTCCTGAGAGGAACTTAAGGTTGGAAGCTATACAGCACTACAGGAGCGAACGACAGAGAGCTCAAAGAGGTCTCAGTTGTTGATAAACGATATAAACTGTAAAAGCCATGTCATAAAACCCTAACAATAACATATAGAGAGCAGTACCCATTTAGGGCTAACCCCACTTTGGGCAATGGCCTCTCTGGTTTAGCATCTGCTTCCCATCATTTCAATCTTAAGTACTCTAACTGTTGGTATCTATGCCTCTTAGATTAACTTATGCTCGCAAATTGGTCGTCCCATATCAACATCAGTACTAACAAATGATTCAGAGACTATTATCGTACACTGGTCTAATCATAAAAGAAATCAACCAAACAGCAGTAGAAGAAATCGAAATATAAAATTGAAATACTGCAAAATTCCACAAGGTTTTCAAAAACCCTAATGAAATTCCAGATCCATCACACAACATACTGAATATAAAAATTAAAACTTAAAAGCGGGAATCTTTGCTATCCACCAAAACCTACTGAATCAATGTTTGATTCAATCAACACTCTGCATGATGTCTTCAGCAGTAAACTTGGTACCCTTGTCCTTATCGGCAGCAGCACGACCCTTGGCCTTTCGGTCGAGAAGCGACTTCCGGTCCTTGTCAAGGCGGAGCTTAGTGATGACGACCTTTGAGGGGTTGATACCAACGTTGACGGTTTGCCCATTGACCTTCTCACGAGTTGCGCGCTCGATGTGAATGACCCATTTCCGGCGGTAGACCTGGACGACTTTGCCGTCGCGTCCCTTGAAATGGCCACGGACCACCTGCACCTCGTCGTCCTTACGGACAGGCATCGACCGCACGTTGTACTTCTGGCGGAGGTCTGCCGAGAGCGGCGCGCTCATCAGTAAGCGCCGGACGCTCGACGGCGCCGTGAAGTGCGCCTTGCGATTCTTGCGGCGAGAGGAGGAGACCCTGGGATTGTACTTCATCTTGGCCACCTCTTTGTGTGGGCGTGTCGATGTGGAGGCGGCAGCTAGGGTTTATAATTTGTAATTTGTTATACGGCGTCGTAAAAAGACGAGAATTAGGGCTCTTATGTCCCCGTCCTAGTTTATGGGCTCAGTTAAACCCAAATATAATTGGGCCTTATTGACTGATTCAATCACCGCTGACCATGGAAGGTTAAGTAGAGCTACTGCAACTAGAGGTGGCAAAACTCTCCGGACCGCATTTGGTATATGTCCAAAATATGACTCTAAGCATAAAAACTTTGTCCAGAACACATTGGTTTATTTGTCCGAACTCTAACCCGAATTAATTTATTGTTTGGATTTAAACCAATTTGGGTTTGATCAATTAGATACGTTCAAAATCTAATCCGGATTAGGATCTGGACATATAAATGTTTTCCAAAAACACATAAATGTTGCCCGACCTAAAACTGATCCAAAACTAATTTTTTGCCACCCTTAAGTGCAACTCCTTGGCTTGTTATGTCTTATCAATTCCTTGATCATTCTGGCAGCATTTTATTTGCCAAAGGAGAATAAAAAAAAACCATTGCAGCTTTAAGAAAAGTTAAATAGAGTCCTACCACTTCATCACAAGACATTCCACACAAAGGAAGGAGAGACAATCTTTATGCCATTTCATCCCCAAGTAGGGGGGTCGCCATATATACAAGGAAAATTGTATGTACATGTGACTTGCCTAGACACTGCCTAAACAGATAATATTCACAATAAAAAGAAATCAAACCTTTTTTTACCCATCAGCAGGTGTACAAATTAAAGAATTCCAAGTTAAAAGCGCTAGTTACTAGTGCGAAAGAAGACACCGCAATGCAAGATCAACATTTTTTTGTGCCCCCACCACTTGAAAATTGGGTTGGCCAGGAAAGATCCAACTTTTGTCCATTTTATCAACCTGCCTTACTTATCTGATCACTCTGTGGGCATTCCAATGTCATTTGCATACTCGGACTTGTATTTGTCCGGCAAGAACGCTTCCTGGGTTTCCTCAACGAGGGAACAACTATAGGACCCAAGCTGAGTTGTTGGGTCATATCCACAGCAGGAGTTTTTGTACCATCGTTGTTTGTGCATTCTGTTGTCATACAAGATCTATTGGAACGGCCAGTAAAATTATTGGCATGAGATCCTTCCTCGATCATATTCTCATGCTTGCATTCATGGTGACCAGGGGCACCTGACTCCAAACTTAGCCATGCATTTTTCGTAGGATCCATCCCCTGGCTTGTCAAACTCGACTTTAAGGAAGGACTGCTGTTAATTGGAAGAGAATTGTTTCGTTGAGAATAAACAGGGCCCTGTAACTCACATTCCTGATCATCATAATTCACATCCGTTCCAACCCTGACTGCCGTAAATTTGTGCTCCCCCTATTAAGAAGTTATGAAGCATATTAAAAGAAAAAACACACGCACACGTACACAAGCACATAATATTTAGCTTTAAAAACATCAACCATTCACAGTTGAGACGAAAGAGGTAACAAAAAAATCTGAGAAATAATAGCAAACTTGATGGCATGATGCCATAAGTTGTATCAAAGGCGAAACCAGATAGAATGTCAGTGAAAATAAAAAATGCAATGTTGAGCTAGGCATTGCCAAAAGATCTATGATTATTCTTAAAGTAATCACTCACTACAGTTGGAAAAAATTTCCCTGATGGTATATGAGAATATGCTCGACAATATGAAAATCACTATGAGATATGCAATGGATTATTTCTACAATTAGATTGAAGTGGAACAAGAAAGACCAGCATGGTGAGAAAAACAAAAAATAACCCTTTCATCGTGGTATTGCAGGGAACGGTTATGACAGATTGAATCTCCTTAAGGATTCAACACAAGAGAGTGAAGTCAATATGAAAGGTTTCAACAAATAGAAAAATCAAAGTTAACCTAGAAGCTAAATAAAGAGCACTATAGTCAAGCTATGAGAAACTAGAACGAAAGTACAAGCATAAAAAAAGTAAAAATGAGTCTCGGAACCCAAAGGCAACTCAACACTAACAGCAAGAAAAGGCAAGGGTACCTTATCTGGCATCTTAGCAATTCCTTCACATCCTGAAGTCTCCTCTCCATCAGAATCAGCCATTTCCTCACACTCGAACTTCACATTTCCATCCATTTCCTCATCAGAGTCACTCAGCTCTTCCTGTTCCATCACAATACCAGGATGAGACGAGTCACCTACGTCATCACGACTGCATCTGCTGATGTCATTGCTTGCTATAACTGACACTTGAGCACCTGGAACAAAATCTATATGTACAGTAGAGCAATTCTCAATGCACTGATACTGTGAACTGCCAGTTTTTTGGGTTTCCATATTATCTCCGGAATCAGAGGTGCTTATTAGAGACCTTTTTTGTTTATTTGCAGCCACATTTCCACTTCTCCTACGTTGCTCCTTCACAGACTTAGAGCTTAAACAGATCTCCAGGTCTAGCTCATTAGCCTTCTCATTAGGGCTAGAGTGTTTACAGTCAGCAAGAAATGAGTCATCATGGACTGATGGTTTACTTTTCACGGTATCAGAAGGCTTTTGACGTTGAGCAGTTGTGTCTTTTAAACAAACAGACTGGTGCACAATTGACGACGTTACTAAGTCACTATTTTCATCATCCAGTCTCTGCAAGAGGGGATGGAAGTCAATGCCACCTGCTGCTGAAGTATACTCCTTTGTCTTCGAAGATTTGTTGGAACAAGCAGCACCATGGCTTACTTGGAAAGGACTATGGAAAAGATTCAAATTCAGTTGAGGCTGATTTCCAGGAAAGAAACCAAATGAACTTGTTGTCCTAGCCCCACAAGCCAATGAGTGATGTCTTAGGCATCCAACTTCAGGTGCTTGGAACAGTAAAGGATGCATCTGAAGATCTGAAATGTTGCCTCTCTCTTCCAACACAAGCTCATCAGTAACAACTCCAGGTGCTCTAGGCAATGAATTTGTAACAATGTCTTTCACTGTACGGTTTCTATCGCCATCAGGTGTAACTGAGTGGATAGTTGCTGACTTTGCACGATCGGATAGAGGGACTACATTTTGTATTCCTGCACCATTACTACCAGCTCCAGATGCTGCATATTGATTACCTTCGAGGGCTGACTGAGATATTACCCGGACAGATGGTGGAAGGTTCACAGGAGGCAAGTCTGGTGCTAATTTCACCAAGTGAGCACCATTAATATTACGGGTTCGATATGGTCGCATAGGTATTGGTGATTTAGGCTTATTTAATGACACTTTGGAAACCATATGGTTCGGTCGCATGATATTAGACGGAAAATATCTAACATGAGCGTAACTAGATGAAGTGTGTTGGGGATAGTTGGATGAAGATGGAAACTTGTGCATATTATCATTGTTTGGTTGAGCTTCCACAAATCCATGATTATTTAGTTCTTCACCAACGCAAGAAGTATCTCCTGACACTCTATCACCAGATAAGTTTCTGTTTGCAATGTTTGAGCAAGGATGACCAGAAGAACTGAGGCTTGAGTCACATGGCCTCCAATCTGCCAAAAATGCCTCATGTAAGTAGGCTTCCTCTACACAATCATCTCCGCTAGTATGTTCCCCAACAGCATTCTCAACTGACTTATCCTGCAATGAATTAATATACATAAACATTAAATGTACATTACTGAAAATAATAAAATATAATTCACCTACAAATGAGTCCACGCTGAGTTTCAAGGCTTACGAAACAAGCCTCCAAGCCCAACAAGCTCTTGTATAACTTAAGGGGAATGAGGAGTTAAGTGTTTTAGTATGAATTTTTTGAGCAATTTCATAAATTTCAAGTTGTTTATCCCCCAAAACTCACCGTAGCATGTATCGTCATGCATAATGACATCAAGTAACATGGGAATATATCAGCAATGAAATGGCAACAACCTCAATGTCAGAAGCCCGTTGCCAATGTGCCAACTTAGCCAGTTTGGATATTCTTCTTTTTGATTCATACAACCTCCGTTTCTCCTTTTCAGCAGCATCTAGCTTAGAGGACCATTGAGCACCACGAGCAATACGCCAATGTCGGGGTAATAAGCCTGGATCTCTATAAGGGACAACAAATTTCCAAACGGACATCCAATCAAGTTTAAACAACTTGAGGCCCTGAAGTGAGTTAGGTCAAATTAGAAAAATAACTAAGTCAAATGATAATAATTAGGAATGATTTTTTGAAAGGTCCTGGAAACTTATCTCCTGAATACGCTCTATCTCTTCCGCAGTCAACGGGGAGGTTTTCATCCTTCGAACTGCCTGCATAAAGTGGAAAATATCACTAAAAATAGTGCATTCCAAGGCAATGCTATCATATTCGATGCATCCAAAAATAACTAAACCCTTTGTATTGTAATTTATTCTCTATCTGATCAATCTGTCAATCTGATTAGGAGAAAAGGCAAAATTTCCAGTAGCATGCACCCACTCATCATTTGATTTTGTTTTCTTTGGTGGGAAGGACCGGAGATTGAAACCAACAGTTAACACCATAAAGTCTTGCAGTAACAAGAATAAACTACCAACTGAACAGAAACATAAAAATAAGCAAAAAAATGCCTTAAAGCATGAACTCTCGCAGGGTACAGATCAAATACAAACCTTAATGGGATTTTCTGGGGCCTTAGAAGCACAACGGTTTTTCTGCCTAACAAAAATCTGTAATGTAGTCAGTAAGAATCAGATAAAAATGGACCATTTCTTTCATAGTCATTCAAACAAATGATGAAAGAGATTGTATTCATGTTGTCATTATCTTCACTATTTGGAGATAAAGTAAGCAAAAAGGACAAAACATATAACAACGGCGGTGAAATTCAAGAAAGCTACAAAATCAATAGAAAATTATCTGTAAAGCAGAAAAGTTCACTATTTTAGACAGCATAAATAAACAGAAATTTAATGCACGTCATGGTGCCGTGATGTTTTAATATTTTGGAACAAAGATAAATGTAAATCGCCTGACAAAAACATCGCAATTCAAATCACAGCAGGTTCATAGAGGCACAGCTATTGGAATGCTTAAAAACTGAGAAAATCAAAGGGTCCAAAAAGTTACAAGAACAAAGACTTCTAGAACAAGATGAGTCATATTCTGATGGTCTTGGATGATCAGTGTATTTATAACGTGAATGGCAAGCAAGGGAAAATTTTCACTTATGTATATGTATCCTTTCACCCACAGTTGTTCAACGAAACTTTCAAGGGTGTACAGGTGGCAATTAAGAATAACCCTGGCTTTAAAAAGTATCATTTTCATTTGTGCATGAAAACTGAATGGCTAAGAAATAACACCTCACACTTACTGGCGATATCGATGTTCATGAGTGACAAGCACAAAGGAGCACACAATCCAATTAGGTGGCAATTAAGAATAACCCTGGCTTTAAAAAGTATCATTTTCATTTGTGCATGAAAACTGAATGGCTAAGAAATAACACCTCACACTTACTGGCGATATCGATGTTCATGAGTGACAAGCACAAAGGAGCACACAATCCAATTATTCATGCATTCCTTTACATCTATTCTATCTTTCGAGTGTGGAGCTGAATCAATCAACTAAGAGAAAATACATAATTGAAAAATATTACCATCGTATGGTTGATACATTTCCCAGTTGTTAATAAGTAATTTGATGCATCTACATATCTTCATGTAACAATATCATGATCATCTAATGCAAAATCTGTAAGGCGTTAATGCATGCTTCACAATGCCAACTCAAACCGTCATTGAATTATAAATTGAATGGTTTTCACTATTCAGACATAAAAAATCATACTATTATTTCATCCATATTAACAATCTGGCACATATACGGCACAACCGCATAACTAATAACTAGGCTCAAACACTAATCATCAGGAAAAGATATGTTTCCAATACACACAGTCTAGGAAAGTCGGGAGCATTACCTGATGCTTAGATTTGCAAGGAAGAAAACGTTGTTGAATAGCACTCCAATCTGTATTGTACTCCATCATTCCCAGTGCTAATAATCTGCATCAAATCCAAATATATCAAAATTTACCTTCCTGAGCATGTCTCATAAATTTATTAAAGAAAACTTATATTGATTTTTGAATGTAACCATTGCAATAAAAAGATAGTAATAAAGTACACAGATAAATTATTTGCAAGACCTTGTTCTAATGAAAAAATAAAAGGAAATCAGGAGCCAATTTTAATGCATTTCCTTTATTTTCTTTTTGTCAATAAAGACATACCAAGAAAAATTGTTCGGTAGGACTCAGAATATGGGTGATGATATATCAGGAATTCAGGATGGTCGGCAGGGCTTAAGCCAATTACAACAAATGAGACCTTTCACTTCAATTTGTCACTGTCCCTCACTTTTCAAATATTAGCACCAAAGAAATGGGAGATGGTGATGATAATGTTACATGAAGATATGGGAGATGCATCTTGGAGTTTGCTCTTCTGCAAAAATTCAGATCCAGCATCGCAAAATATTTCCCTTTTTAAAAGAAGAAACATGTATTTTTATAAAGGGCGAACTGTTGAAAGCTCTTTCTGGCTGCGTTCAGTAAGTGGTCCAACATTATCCATCCTTGATAGCTCCTCTTAATTTAGTTGGGAGGTATATGGATGATGTTTATACAGGTACATGTTGTAGAATGTATTTTAAATGACATGCTTGTTCTGTGGTTTGAAGTTTACACACTTTAATGCACTTCTTGAAAACCTGGAAACTTTCAAATCTAATAATTCTTTTCTGACCTTGTAACCTAACAAGAATATGCAATTATGAAAACCACTCATACATCTACTACGAAACATAAACAACGCCACCACTGAATATTCACTGAACTAGCATTCACGTTAAATGAAGTTTACTCCAACCTATAAATGCTCCAATAATGAAGCCAAAAATAACACTTTGTTGCTAGCCTAGTGGTAACTTTATTATCTTTTATTGAATATGCTAAAACTAGAGGGCATAGTGCACCTCCATAGAGAAAAAATATTTAGTAATCCAAAAGTATAATCAGGAACAAACTACAAAAATCAGTTCAACAAAAGCATAAAAAACAGCCAACAATACTTTAACAAAAAAAAAAAGGAGAGAAAATGGATGTCACTCACTCATCCTCTGAATCCGTAAACAGAACCCGATTTGCAACAGAAGCAGGGGGCGGTTTATGGGGAAATAATGCCGGATTGAAGAATGGAAAAAATCTCTGCGCTAATTTCGCAATTTCCTTCGGGACAAAAGCAATTGACTGCTGCTTGGCAATTTCAACAATTGAAGCTGCCAACGTCTTCCTCGGATGTTGTTGACTTGGTGTGGATGGAACCCCATTGGTGGTCGGAGAATCGCTGCTTCGTAAAATTTCACTATTATAGTAGGATGATGAAGACAAACAGTGAAGGTTGAATAAAGGTTCTCTCTCAAGGCGAGTATCACAACTAGACTCCATATAAAGTTGCCGATTCTTCTGCACAGCTGTCAAAACAATTCCAAATCAACAGTAAAGTGTGTAAACTTCAAAGTTCAAACCCCATAACAAGCACATCATTTCAAACACATTCTACGGTACATACCTGTATAAACATCATCAATATACCTCCCAACAAAATTAAGAGGACCTACATCGAGGATGGATAATATTGGACCACTTACAGGAGGCACCCAGAAAGAGCTCTCAACAGTTCGCCCATTATATAAATAATCATTTCTTTCTTTAGATGGGGAAATACTTTGCAATGCTGGCATCTGAATGTTTGTAGAAGAGCGAACTCCAAGATGTGCATCAGATATTGGAGATGATTCAAAGGTGCACTGAGCAGGGCAATTTTTGGTTGCTTCATTTGGCACTGATGAAAACATGTATTGAGGGTGGAAACAAAAATCGGGATATGGCACACTTTTGTGTGCCATTACCTCGTCACGTTTCTGAAGCATTACAAGTATTAGGCCCCGCAGATGGGAGGCAATAATTTTCCGAGAAGGATCAAGAACACAAAGGGAAAATATCTGAATAAGAAGCTGCACATGTTCATAAATCAAACAATGCAACTGCCCTAGTTGGTGTGGAGTGAATCTGTTGAAACAACCATTTTCCCTCGTGGAAGCCAGACTGGTTGGAGTAGTCTCGTGTATAAAAATTCTCCCATTAAGAGAAGGAAAAGGCACCACTGAACCACTGGGCGGGACGGGTATAAGGGGACGCAATGGCCTCTTTTCCTGACCTAAAAAACTCTTTTGATGTGGAGCAGTGGCTTTTTTCTGTCTATTCAGCCTGGTCTCTGGCCGCCTTCCTATTCTTTCACTCTCCTCTTTCTGTGCCTTAGTTGATGTACCTTCATCAAAATCACTCTCGAGTGCCTCTTCAAGTTCTATCTCGAAGTCTGCATCATTATCCTCATCTTCATCGTCATCAACAGTTTCATTTTCATGGTTTGTTGGTCCATCACCATCTTTAGCAAGTAAAACTGCTGCAAGAAATTTCCTGTACTCCTCTTGATCATCAACATTTTGAAAATCATCCTCGTCATCAGTTTCCTGAAGAAATGCCTCGAGTTCGTCAAGAGTGATACTAGCAAGCGAATAGCGTGCCCTAGTACGCTTGCATATAGCATCCTCATCATCGGAATGCACTGTCATGGGCTTTTCCCGGGTATCCATGGCGTTACTCTCATCCAACTCTCTAACCATGATATCACCAGCATCATTTTCTTGACTAGATGCTTCGACGTCTGTATGAGATAATGAAACCAACTTTCTCTTCTTCATTTTTCCTGGATTACTACTATTTTCGTGCACAGTTTCCGAAGAATCAGCAGCTTGCATCACCACCTCCTCCTCTCCATGTTCAGAATCTCCATCATCACGTCTATGCACCTCACCAACTGGCTTTCATGGATCTGGGTTCGCATTGCTATCAACAACAGCACCATCCAGACCTTCAATTTCCGAGCTCAAGCTCGATGAAGCTTCTGGTGAAGCTGTTTCCTTTAAAAAGGGATTGAAATCAGCATCATCCACCTCATCTTCCTCTTCGTTTTCTTTCCCATCCTCCTTGGTACTTTTATCAGGGACATCGTTTCGACGATTTTCACATTTGATTCCTTCAATCAACGGTGGATTCAAGCTTAACGTCATCTTCGAAAAACAATTTCAATACCATTAAGAGTCGATGCTTCGACAACTTCGACAGAAATTCACGACTGCATCGGCCCACCCCCGACGTGGCCAATGCAGATCATAAAGATGTTACGTTGGCCAATTCCCTGTGTATTGCAATCGAATAATTACAATTTGGCTTCGGATTAATCAGGTTACAAGGACGACAGAAACAAAAATAATAAGAAAAAATCAAAATTTAGGGTTTTTCAATAGAATTAAGGAGCATTGATTGTAAAAACTAATCAAAATCTGAAGATAAAAAAACAGCGGAATACGAAAGGAAGTTCACATACCAGCAGGTGACCAGATTATCGGAGGGAATTGTTTCTTCAAGCGGAAGAAGAGACGATGGAACCTCCGTTTGTCAAATGAAGACGGAAGGTAAGCCACCGACCGACCATGCACACAAACGATGTCGTAAATGGAAATAGCGGTTCGACGCCGTTTGGAGTGAAAGTCTTATCCTTTTTTCTTGAAAGAAAAATATTTATTTGTTTATATTTTGGAGCTGAAAAATCATTTATGATAGCTGCCTTGATTAATATCTCTTGAACCAATAATTATGGTTTTTGAGATTAACAAAAAAAAAATTTATATTCAGGTTAAAAATGTAAAAGAAAACAAAAATGATTATATTATAAAAACAGTTTTCAAAGATGTTTTAAACCCTAACACTTCATTTTAATATTTCATAGTAGCAAACGTTATAATTAACACCATAATAGCGGTCTAAGAATTTACGAACACTAACAAAGAAACTACACAACCGAATAACAAATACTGAACTAACACTGGGAAACACTATCAGAATTTTAAAACTACAGATTCAAAATTATTGGCTCAAGCTGATTTTAGGACCAATTTATATACTTTAACCCAAAAAAAAACTCTTTAAAGTAGTAACTAAGTGACTAATATATATTAAGGTCCGTACGGTATAATTTTTTCCCAGTAACATGCATATATGCTAGCATATATTGTGGTAATATATATGGTGATAAAAACTTGTAGGATATATGGTACTTGAAATGCTGGTAATGTTTAGTTGTATATTCACTGATAATATATGTGCTGTTAAAATTGTTGTGAAAATTACATGCTGACCTATTATGCATTTAAGTTGTAACAGATCAAAATAAATAAGAAATAATTTATAATAATAATAAACATTTAAATTAATTTAATAAGATAAAAAAAATAGAAGTTAGATATTTTTAAGTATCATGTTTAAAATATTATACAACTAAATTCATACATATTTTTTTAACATGTTAAAAATATATATAAATAAAAGTCTTCGTCATGCGCTCCACAATTGTTCGGCAAGCATATTTCGAAACTGAGTCATATTTTGCATCGTCAATAACCAAATATTCATCATCTTTATTTTCCACGATTTGAGAGATGGGTCAAGCATTGACTCATCTTCGACACATACGTTGAACCAATCTCATTAAAATCAACATCAATAGCAACATGTAGGCGGATAAAATTGTGAAGTATTATGCTTGCAATCACAATCGTCGCATGTATCTTTATATCAAAATAAATTATTGAACTGAATACCAGCCATTTCTTCTTTGTAACCCCAAATGTCATTTCGATGACATTTCTAAGCCGAGCGTGGGCCTTATTGAATACTTCACGGGTCCCGATACAGGACACTCCATTATGAAACACAGTAATATATTTGTAAGTCACCCTTACCAGTGTGCAAATCGTGATATCGAAGAAGGAATCAAAATGGTGTCATTTGGAGGAGTTCGTGCATCACAAGTTCAGGAAGAGAGAGTTGTTCGCAAGTTAATTGTCATGAAAGCCTTTACCCTAAGGGTGGTATTAGTGTCAATACATATTAAAATCAAGGGCATTTCAGTAATGTGCATATAAAATGGTCTAAGAATTATTGAAATGAAGACAATTTCAGAATGGTGTTAATATGGTATAAGAATTTGCACCCCAAAATTGCTCTCTGGGGAAGAGCATATATTGTGGTGCAATATTGTGCACCAAACGGGTACTACAATAGGAATGGGGGTTGCAAATTCCTAAGGTTAGAAATATTGTTAAATCATATTTAAAATGTGTAATTAGGTATTTTGGGTGTTCATAATGCTTGAAATATAGTAGATTTTTGACTCAATTACTTAAATCTTAACCCTAAACTCTAATACGTCATACGTCATCTTTAAAAAAAATTTATGATTTAACATGATTTTTGAAGAAATTGCAGTGAATTCTAGCCATAGCACATCCCAACTAATGACAATTAATGATAACTCAAATTGACGATGATATCAACATGATATGATAAACATCCAACATTCTTTCATCGAAAATGACATGTAGCACATCTGTTTGGTAGCCCATGCGAGCTCAACAGGTTTATTCCATTGATTTAATCAACGGAATAGTTTTATTTCCACTCTTTTATCTCAGAATTCATTGTCCAAAATATATTGTTTTAGTATAGATTCTATTGTTTTCTAAAACACAATTTAGAATTCATTATTTTAGTTCTGAATTCATTTGTTTTTAAAATTCCATTGAAAAAAATAATGGAATTAAGATTTACCCGATAAAACTTATCGACAATAGATCTTGTTAGGAAGAGCTTTATGAGTTGATTCTGACTATGTAATTTTTTAAAAAATTTAACATATATTTTCAGAGTTAAAACGTTTTAAAATTTCGTTTAAGAGACTTTGATTTTCATGTACTATTACTATATGAATTACTTAACACTAACACTACTGTTCTTTCATTGTCAAAGCCGCAACAAATCAACAATAGACGGACCACGTTAAAACTAGAGTTGGCTTAATCAATTAGCAGACAAAACACAAGAAAAGTAAAAATCTTCATGTGGAATGTGTGCCTGGTGGATCGTGGACCCCCACCATTATTGGAAATCATCAATCAGAATCAGATCATGTGAGACGAACGAAGAAAAAACAATCAAGCAAATTATTATGTGCACTTTTTTTTTGGATAGGAATTATTATGTGTACTTACATATGATATACATACATACATACATCATATCAAGAATTCTTTCATGTAAACCAAAAGTGTGAATCAATTTTGTAAACTTCAAATTTAATTATTATAATAAAATAAAATAAAAATGGGGATCATAAATTTTCTATGGGACCCATCATATATATGATTGAAAAATAATTTATGAAGTTGATTCATATTTTTTATTCACATAGGAAAATTTCTGTGTATATATAGATAGATATGTGGATAAGGATAAACACTAGGATTTTCTTTCATAAACAGTGAAGAATGATTCATTCAGGCACAAAAGGCCAACCCACCAAACTAAAAAAAGGCTTCAACGACTCATCAAAGCCCAAGAACTACCAGTCTACGCTTTTCAACCACCACTCCACCTTAAGTTAACGACCCATCCTATCCCTATCCCTATCCCTATCCTTATTATATACTCCCTACACTACTTGCCTAAACCCTCACGACATCCCTGATATTCTATTCAGAGATAGACATAGAGATAGAGGGGTTTCTCATATAGAAAAATGGGCGATTTGCAGCACACATCCCAAGACCCTACTGAAGATAATTCTAAAGGTACTTTTACTTAATTAAGTTTCTTTTCTTTTCCCTTTTTTTACGTGTCGAGTTTTATGCATAGGCAGTAGGCAGCAGAGTAGTACGTATTACTGTATTAGGGTTGGATTTCTTTATTGATGGGTTTGCATGTGTGTTTGTTTTAGATGCAAAAGGTGAGGAATCCAAGCTTGAGTTCTCTGAAGATGAGGAAAGTCTCATTGCCAGAATGTTTAGCTTGGTTGGCCAGAGGTTTGTCTTCCTTCTTCTTCTTTTTTTAAAATTTGATTTAGTTTGGTGGGGTTTTATTGATGGAGTTGGATGCATGGAATAGGTGGGGTTTGATTGCTGGGAGAATACCAGGAAGAAGTGCAGAAGAGATTGAGAAGTACTGGACTTCAAAGTATAGCAGTAGCTCAAGTGGACAATAACTTTAAAGCCCCAAGTCCTGCACAGTACTGGAGTGTTCTTGGGTATGGTATACATACAATACATGGGTTGTATGGGTTTATTTATATATTATTTATTTATCAGTCTTTGTTTTGTCCCTTTAATTCTTCTATTCAAAGTACAAATTAAACTAAGTGGATTATGACAGTTTTGTGACTTTAATCTTCTCTTTTCTTCTTCTTTTTTTTTCAAATGAATCATGCTTATCTTGTCGTTAATGCAAACTGATGATTAGAAGAAGAAAAAAAAAACCATCACCACCCTCAAACTTTAGTCAAAAAATATGGCTGATAAAATGACAAACTCATGTTTAACCCAGCACACAGATATTACTAGAATCCACCAATCAAGAAAAAAGATAATGAGCCTTAAAGGCGGCTACAATATTATGAGATGAAAAACATTAAAAAAAAAAAAAAGTGAAATTATGAAAATGCTTAAAATCCTAAAAGACCCATTTGAGAGGCACTAACATATAATGACTCTACAGTTCTAAGAAGTAGTGCTCTTCGAGCGCCGGAGAAATGATCCATCCTTCGCCAACTCACCGAGTGGTTTGTCAGTGAATCTGATCAAGTTATAGGCAAATGCTCCTGCTATTGTTCCAATGATTGGTCCTATTATGTAAACCCATAGTCCTGAATAAACATGCTTCACCAAAGCTGGTCCAATGCTCCTTGCCGGGTTCATTGAAGCTCCTGATATAGGCCTGCAAATTAACCATGTCAAATACAATGTGTTAATGTCTTAATGACATCTCCAAAAAAATTATAAATATATATGAAACAGTGATAAGTACTAACGAATGAAACAAAATTAATTACCCTGCAACAAGTACATTCAACATTATAGTCATTCCAACAGCAACCCCTCCCAGTTCTCCTACCTGCCAACAACAGAAAAGAACAAAAAAATTATTTATAGCAGTTAATACAAGATTGGAAGGAAAAATGTTCACAACTTGTTTGAATAGTATAAAGGGGGACAGGAAAAATACAAACCGCTCTTTTATCAGTAGCAACAGCAGAAATGACAAACATCAACAAAAAGGAGATGATGATTTCTATGGCCAAAGACTGTCCATTAGATCCAACTGGCACAGTTCCAAAATAATCTTTAGGAGTCACATCCATTGCCAAAGCTATTGTTCCACTAGCCAGTATTGAACCCATCAGTTGCGCCACAATGTAAAATGGCACCTACACAAGTAACTCACTCAGAGTTATTAATTGCATCAACCATTGGGATCCTAGCCGCTGTTGGTATCCCAATAGCTGAGTTATACGCACAGGATTTCATGTGTAAATCAATGAATTCATTTGGATCATGTGTGTCTAACTCATATACTATTGGGATGCAACAACTGTTGGGATTATTGGTTAAATAATACAAATGTATCAAAATGACCTCTTTATATGGGAATCTGCGAAAAATAGTCAGAGTGATTGTGACTGCTGGATTGAAGTGGGCTCCAGAAACATGACCGACTGTATAAACCATCACCATAACAATCAAACCCCATGTCACACAAATGCCAGGGAATGTCACTGAACCGTAGATCTTGTTCACCGCCACCGATCCGCACCCTGCGAATATCACAAAGTAGGTCCCAATCGCCTCTGCAATAACCTACCAACATAATCAAAATCAACCTGTCAGTAAATTCACTTCGATGCTGGTTGGTTTAATTTGATTTTATATTGATCGATTGATCGTCACTGACCTTTTGGGCTAGGGTTACAACTGCATTTGATGAGCAACACAGATCAATGTTTTGATTTGATTCATCAGTTTCTCTGGTACCGGTATTGGTGTTGGTAATGTGGCCTAGCTCCATCTCTGAAATCTCTTCTTCCTCGCCTTTTCTACTCATTCTTTTTACTCTTCAGAAAAGATCAAGTGAGGGTTTGTTTTTGTGTATTTGAGTCGGCCTAATTAGGGTTTTTTATCTGTGATGGTAACGATTGTTTCTGTGTTTTGGATAAACTTTGGATATCTCCACGATTCATGGGATTCTCTCGTATTTACCATATTGCCACCGCCTCTAATTATCCAATAAATGTATACTTGAAAGTCCGGCCCATGTTTTTGAATTTCCAAACTCGCTTTTCCATTTATACCCCTGTTTTCTGCCGCAATATGTGAGAAGATTTTGCGAGGGTTTTTGTTTTCGGCTGCAGGGAAGAGCCTAAAGTATGGACTTTCAGAAGAGGAAGGCGTCGGCGATAGCGGCACTGGCATCAACTGAGACGGACAAATCACCTAAGGGCACGTTAGACGCGGCAATTGTCCCCCTCATCGACGCCATCAACTGCCAGCCCTCCTACTTCACCACCAGTTCCTGCTCAGGCCGTATCTCTATCTTCTCCCACCCCAAGATTACTGACGGAAAAGTTCCGAGGAAGAAAGCACGTGGTGGAACCTGGATCTTTGTCTCTCACGAGCCGGCCGATGCCGACGTAATTCTTAAACTCCTCTACCCGTCGTCCAAGTCAACTCAGAGTTCTGACTCGCCGTCTGAACTCAGCGAGTTAGTGTTCCGATTCGAGCCGTTGATTATTGCAGTGGAATGCAAGGATCTTGAGGCAGCTCAGTCTCTGGTTTCTCTGGCAATACGTTGTGGATTTCGCGAGTCTGGGATTACCAGCGTGAGCAAGCGGGTGATTGTGGGGATACGGTGTTCGATCCGATTGGAGGTACCGTTGGGGGATAAAAATAAGGTTTTGGTTCCTCCGGAGTACACGAGGTTTCTTGTTGGAGTGGCTAACGAGAAAATGGAGGCCAATAGAAGGAGGACGGATGAGTTTCTCCATGCTTTCAAGGCTGGTGTAGTTGCGGAAATGATTTTTCCAAATACCATTGATCCAGATGCAATGGATGAAGCATCGGTTGGTAATAATAGCAAGGAGCACGGCTGCAATTATGGTGACAATGGGGATGATAAGTTGGAGAAAGCTGAAGGGAATGGTTGGTAATTTGATATTTGATTGAAACTTGAAATTATGCATGCTAAGATATTGATGAGTGAGAATTTTCTTGACATTTAACTTGTTTAGTACTTACTATTGAGTTATAAATCATTTGTTGTATCATTGGTGGTTTTGAAGTAATATGAACATGGCCAACAAATGTAGGCTCATTTTCAAAAGCTAATTACATGCAAGTTTTTGAATGGTCTATGCGTTGGTGTTGATATGCCCTTGTTCTGTTGTAAATTTGTGTCTCTCACTTTCAAATAATCAAGACAGTTAGTGGGAAAAGTTTCATTAAACACCAACAGTAACTAAAATTCATGGCATAGGCTGAGAGATATCCTGGATTGAATAAAGGATTTGTTTCAAACTGGCATTAAGGAGACAGCACCCAGGTTATATTAAGAGGAAGAAGATGATGTCAAAGAATTTTTTTCATAACGTTTTTATTTGGGTTGGGTGTCAGTGCAGTTACAAAGATTGGGGTTGCAATGACTAGAGAACCAAAAGTTAATAATATAGAATCCATCATGATAATCTCCTCCAGTAACGGGTCCTTCCTTTCAAAGACCTTTATTCCTGTTCACCCAAATCATCCAACAAATGGCCCAGGACATTATTTTCAAGATTTTCCTCTTTGTTTGCACGGAAAACTGAGCTTAATTCCTTTTCCAAAGAGCTACTTGAGTACTTGTCACTCTCAAAACACCTTTGAATTTCAAAGCTATCTTTCATATGCTTCTAGCCCTAGTTCATTCACAATGAAGAAGAGTGATTACTGAGAAATTGCATAAGTGCTTTTGATGTGTTTGTGGAGTTGGTTTAAGTAGTGCTGTTACATACTGACACGTGTCTGATTGCAGGAGACATTTCCTTTTAATGTGACAGCAAGTTTGAGTCTTTGAATCATTGGCAGGGCTAGTCGGCGTTCCTGGCTGCAATCTATTTATCACTCCAATTGTGATCGTTAGTGAACCAACTGAGAAGCTTTTCCGTTGGGGTCACTCTGCATGTACTTTCAGTAACACAAATCGCAAAGAAGTTCTTGTATTTGGTGGCTTTGGTGGCATTGGAAGACATGCACGCAGAAATGATTGTCTACTTCTTGATACATTATCAGGTGCTCTAAAGGCAATTTATATTGAAGGTGCCCCATCTCCACGTTTGGGCCACACTTCTTCCTTAATCAGAGATAGCATGTTTACAATAGGAGGAAGGGCGGATCCTTTGAATATTTTGAGTGATTTATGGGTACTCAATATGGCAACGAATAAGTGGGAGTTACGTGAATGTTCTGGTGTTTCTTTTCCTCCCAGGTTATCTTTTGTACTTTGTAGCCAACTCTTTTGGTGTTCACTTTTGTTATATTGCCTTTCAACACAGGTTGTTTCTAACAATTGGCCACATTTATGTTTGGAAGCTCATACGTAGTCATTTAAAGATGACTTTGCATATCTTTTCTCCCCGGCATCATGAGTTACATTTTTGGGGACAAACTCTTCATTGTCCTTCTATCCAATGATTTCTCTTATGGAATCATAGTGGTTTCTCGCTTTCGCGTTCTGAGTTAAAATTTATTTCATACAGGCATCGACATGCAGCAGCAGTTGTCGGCTCAAACATATATGTACATGGTGGGCTCAACAATGACACAATCTATTCATCCTTGTATGTCCTCAACACAGAAAATATGAAGTGGAAGGAATTATCAGTTGGAGGGGAGCAGCCATGTGCTCGTCACTCTCATTCAATGGTAGCATATGGGTCTAAGCTCTTCATATTTGGAGGGCACAATGGTGACAAATTGCTTGGAGACTTGTACAGTTTTGACGTCCAGACATGTCTGTGGAAGAAGGAAAAGGTAGCTGGAAGATGTCCACATGCAAGGTTTTCCCACTCAATGTTTGTCTACAAAAATTATGTTGGAATTATTGGGGGTTGTCCTATAAGACAGCATCTGCAAGAGTTGGCATTGCTTGATATCCAGCGAAAAATTTGGAAGCATGTGACTCTAGAATCTACCGGTAAAGAATTGTTTGTTCGTAGTACTGCAAGTGTTGTTGGTGATGATCTTGTCATGGTTGGTGGTGGGGCAGCTTGTTATGCCTTTGGGACAAAGTTTAGTGACACGTTAAAAATAGACTTGCTGCCATTGACAGCTTTCGAAGATATTACGACTGCAGAAATTCGAGCAAAACATGATAATCACAAATATGAAAAAATAACACCTGAAAAGCATTCTAGCGTTGAAGGTTCAGATGTGGGAAGTGGAGAGTGTTCAACTCTGAGTTCTGGCTTGAATTGGGTTTTACGACTTGAAAGAAATTATGCAAAGCTAGGGAAGGACATATTGAAGAAATTTGGATGGTTAGATCATGGAAGGAAGGTATACTCAAAGGAGGATGGGAAACACATTTGTTTCCCTGTAACTGAGAAATTTTGTGCTGTGTTCCTTGAAGAGAAGCATCATATGGCTTCATCTAAGCCATTTATTAGAGAAGGGGATTTGTTGAATGATGTCTCTGCTTCGGTAGCCTTGAATCTTCTGAAGAAATGTGGTGCATCCAAGGTGGTGGATGAGGTTGTTGAGGCTAGGAGGACCGCCAAATCTCCCTTTCAAATGATGAGAGAAGCTGTGGCCTCTTTGATTAAACCTTTTCATCTATCAGAGGGACTTTTGGCTCAGCTACCAACCAGGTTTGTGTTCTGTAACCGGGTATTACATCCTCTACTGAAAAGTACTTTTTCAAATAAGATATGCTCAGAAACATTATGTCACCTCCATAGCTTTATGTGCAAATGCATTCCCCGTTTATTCTTGTGTGATTAACATTGAGATTTTTGGCTTTCAGATGGGAGCGACTTGGGGATATTGTTGTGCTTCCTGTCTCATCATTCACAGACCCAGCATGGGACTCAATTGGAGATGAGCTTTGGCCTTCTATTGCTAGGTCGCTTAATACTTCTCGTCTAGCTCGCCAGGTCAGCTATATAGATAATTAGATAAACTATACCTAAGAAATGCAAATTTAATTTCTTCTAAAAATTGGAGCTCCCAACATTGGCATCCATGCAAATATCTCTTTTTGAAAACTAGTGTTATGTTTATGGACAATCCTTTGCTGACAATAATTTGGATATCTTTTGCCATGTACATTATTTAGCATTACATTAAATGTTGTGAGGATCTTGCACTAAAAATGAAATGGTGTTGTCATGATATCTGTATTAGCGTGTAGAGCACGGTACTTTAAATTTCTTCCCTTGTGTTTTTATTGGCTATTTCTTCTAATACATTCATAAGTTGTTAGGCAATATTTTATGCACATTTACTTGGTTCTTCTATAGTAGTTTCATTATAGTCATACGTTATGTAGCTATATTTTTTGTATGTGGTGCTGCTATTCTTTGAATATATCATCCTATTGCCTGATGACTTTGGCTAACAACAATTTCGATTCTGTTCATATGTTGTCATAATTCCACCGCCAGCTTGAAGTTGTATATCTATCATGTGTTGTGGAAAGTTTCATGAATATCACTTGTTTAGTTTTATGCTCATGGAGTATGCTTTTTGGTATTAGGGTCGAGTTGCACCAACTGGTACAAGAGACAGCACGCTGGAGATGCTTGTTGGAGATGATGGATGGGTTGATCATCGTGAGAATGGTATCCTTTATTCTTTTGATGCTACTAAGTGCATGTTTTCATGGGGCAACCTTTCTGAAAAGCATCGCATGGCTTCTATCGACTGCAAAGATGAGGTTATAGTGGATTTATTCGCTGGTATTGGATATTTTGTGTTGCCATTACTTGTCAGGTATCATGTTTGCCTTAATCTACATGTGCTTGGTATTTTATTATCTTACTCCTGCTGGTTTAAATGATAATACTGCTTGGATAGGGCAAAAGCAAAACTGGTTTATGCTTGTGAGTGGAACCCCCATGCTATTGAGGCACTCCGACGTAATATTCAAGCCAATGCTGTCTCTGATCGTTGTATCATACTTGAGGGAGATAATTGCATGACAGCACCCAAAGTAAGTGTACGAGCTGGACTGCTTGAGTTTTTTTGGCTTCAATAACAATACACATGCACATTAGTAGTAAGAAACTCATCTATCACAATCTGGATTCAGTGTCATATGTACTTCGTGTCTACACGTAAGAAAAGATAATAGACTTTTTGGACTTTAATGATAACCCCGATCTAATAACAATTGCTTGCAACAGTACAAGTGAAATATATAGCTAAGTTATGGAGCTCTTGGGTTAGTGGGAGTCTACTCCTTAGGACATGGGCTAGTATATATTGTTTGACCAATTGTTGGATTGTATTCTGGAGATCCTACAAAATATGATTCCTTTGTAAATTCTTTGGTTGTCAGATACTAAGCTTATGAGACTTCCCGACTTAGTGTCTGGTTCTCTCTGGTATCAGACATTTGAGTCTATTTTGCATTGTAGGTTGATGCTTTTACCCTAATTGATTATTTGCATGTTAAAGCATGTATCTAACTCCCAAAGACGTGGCTTATGTGGAGCCAGAGAAAGGGCCAGGATAAAGTCTATCACGCGTCAAACTTTCATGCTATTCTGTTACACTTGGAAAACCATTAACTTACGTGATTAAAATTTTTTATGCAAATGGTTCACCTGATTGTTTTCTTCCAGGGAGTTGCTGACCGAGTCTGTCTGGGTCTTCTGCCAACGAGTGAGGGTAGCTGGGGCACTGCTGTTAGGGCCTTGAGGTAATTGATCCAATACTGATTCTATCTTTATAATATTTTTCTACGAGAAACTTCTAGAGGTTCTTATTCTATTGGAGATATGTGGCCCTTTCTTTATCATTTCTCGTTTATCAGTTAAATAAAAATTTCAGGAAATGCTTTTTTTCGCATGTTGAAAAATTTTCATGCCGACCTTATACTGGCTTTGAATTTTGCCATTATCTTTACAAATGTTTTGCAAATTTATTTTTGTACTGTTAAAATGATCTTTCTTCTGGACAACTTGATCCTTCCCATTTTGCTATATTCATATCACCAGAAATTGGGCTTAAACATAGCACCATATTATGTCATCATATATTTCATATTATTCACCTCGTCATGCCATAATGTACATAAAACATGCGAGAAACAAAAGAAGTTATACAACAGGGTTCCCCTTTGCCAGATGTTTTAAAATGTGACTCTGTAAGATTTAAACTATCCAAAGTATTTGTTGGGCTGCTTCTTAATCTACAATTTGCCTGTCATTATGAGAGGATGGCTTCTAGATATGATCTTTGAATGCAAAGGTGACCCAACTGGTCAGGAGGGAACATTTTCCTATGGAATACAGGCATATCTATATAGTTTACAAAATAAGTTCATCCGAATTCTTCAATTAAAATATCTATGGCTGTACTGTAATGCAGGAGGGAGGGTGGTATGTTACATGTTCATGGAAATGTGAAGGACTCAGAGGAAGATATGTGGACTGAACTTGTTCAGAAATCGTGCCATGAAATTGCTAGAGCTGAAGGTACCAATTTCTCTCATATTGAAAAAAAACACTTAAACCAACATCAAGCATTTTGGAGATCCTGCCGCAAGGATTCGAGCTTTACGTAAACATTGAGTTTTACGGTTTGTTTGTAGGTCAGTGTTGGGAAGTTTCAATCGAACATGTGGAGAGAGTGAAATGGTATGCCCCACACATCCGCCATCTTGTAGCAGATGTGAGATGCAGAGATGTTGAAGATTAAGAAGTTGCAACATCATACTTGATGAAGGTCAAGTAGATTGGGCCAACCAAAAACTGCTAATTCAATTGGGATGATTCCGTTGTCAAGGCCCGAGCAATTACTCATCTATTTATCAAGACTGCATCAAGAGGTGTGGCGGATGTGCCCCAGACCCCAGTGTCTTTGGCCATTGGCTGTGCTGTAAAGGTAAGGAAGACTAGCCCAAACTGATTGCTACTGTTTGCTGTAGTAATAACAATCTGAAATCCTTCTTTAAAACTCAATGTGGAAGTACACTTTAGACACATTCAGAAGAATCATGTACAAGTGTTCAGTGTTTCCAATATTTTATCTTTATGGACCACTTGGAGTATCCCTTTGTCCCTTGTCTCTTGTCCCCACCCTTCGTGACTTGCGATGAGACGGTGGTGGCTGCCCACCTGGAGGTGAAATGAGACTGTCGGTGGCCACAAACTGTTCAGTGTCATTATGGTTCACGTGTCCACCCCTCCCCACAAGTCGCCCTATGAAACAAGCCGCCCTATGAAATTCCCATAGTACCATTCCTACATAGAAAGAGTCATCAAAGGATCAAACTTCCTCCCACAAGCCAACGTAGTGGACCATCTTTGCTTTCTTGCTTTAGGCTTCAAATCGAAATTATTTAGGCTCTTTAATGATAGGACTGATAGACAATGCTTTTGCTTTCATTAGTTACATCACCTAGCTCAGCTCGCTTTCTTTATGGGTTTGTAATAAGAACTTCACCCACGCTCACCACTCACTAGGGGGGCAGACACAAACTTGTACGGACCTGTGGACCACCATCTTCAAATACTTGGTCACTGAGCTAACATACTCTTATCATGCAAACTGTCCACCACCAGTTCCATTGTGTTGCCCAGCAATTTTTTTTTGGTAACTGTGAATTTCTCAGCCTAACATGTCCATTGAATAGCTGAGCTAGCTCTGATGAGAGTTTAGATCGGGCCGAAATCTGTGTTAGGAGAGCGTTCCCCATACAAAGAAATAATGTTGAAACTACTGGGCGCGAAAGTTGAACTTACGCTCTGCATTTGAAAGGAGTTATTAGAGTCAACTTTATTATCTCAATTAAATTTTTTTTTTTTTACCAGCAATGTTGCTAGTTATTATTTTTTTTTTAATCTAAGCACAAATTGATTACCCTAACAAAACAAGTTCAAAGTAAACCCTACTTGAAAGTGAAAGGCTAATATTAAGGCATGGCATTGGTAGCCTTTCACTTTTGATTAATTTAGGATTAGTTAAATTATCAAGGTTGCTTTTATTGGGTTACGACATCATTAAATTGTCTTAAGCATCGTCTTTGGCACGAAATGTACCATAAACAATGCCCCTTTCTCTTATTGTCAGAGCTTTACCCATAAATGGATTCAATGCCTAGAACTCAGTAAATGTGTTGAAATCTGAGCAATTGCTGACCTCGAGATCCCTTAACAAATTTAAAGACACTTGTAAGTAAGAAACTAAATTATTGTGCATACCTTCTTGTCAATAGTCCATTAATTGATCCTTGGATCTACTAAATTATTGTGCCCGAATCTAAAGGCAAGCGATTGCTTTGAAAAAGTTTTACAAATATTGTGCAACTAGTTCTACAGTCGGATCCCACCATTCGGTATCCGAATTATTCCAACTGTTGAATTATCCGAATTATTCCAACTGTTGAATTACGTGCATCATGTGAAATATGTATTCGTAAATTCACATGAATTATATGCGTCAAACCCATTAGTTGGGATAATTGGAATACCAATTATTAAGATTTTTATCAAGTTCAATCCCACCAGTCGGTATCCGAATTATTTCAGCTATTGAATTATATACACATGTGCATGATGTAAAATATGTATTCACAAATTCATTTTAATCATGTGTGTCCAACCCATTAGTTAGGATAATTGGGATATTTTTATCATTTTTGCTAGTTGTATGACTGCATTTTACGCGTCGTGTAATTGATGAAGAAAATATCTATAGAGACAAATATGTTGAAAGAAATTTGTTCGCCTCTCTCCATCGAATCTGGAGAACTCTATATTCATTTCACCTTAATCTTATACTCACTGTTTTTATCTACATATAATGCTCAATTATAACATTTAGTGGTATGTGAGAGTCAGTCTAAGTTTTCATGATCGTTGTAAATCATGTTAAATAAAACACATACAAAATCAATGACGAAGATAAGGTTCGATGAAACTTACCGCAGTACTTCACATCTCTCGCTCGTACCAAAGTAGCCATCAAACAAAGCGATATCAAGAGATATCTGAAGCATCAAATTGTTTGAGTGGAGGGAGGGATCAAGAGCCTTTTATATAATTACTTAAGTGACTCAATCTATCAAAGAATTATAAATGCATACAAAACGATTACTTTCGTTTCGGGTGAATATATCATCTATATTTACTTTGATTAATGTGATATATTAACTTTAATGATTTATTATGCACGACTTTGATCAATGTACCAAATGTATCTCGGGAGACTATACATGAATTTATAAAGATAAATAAAAATGAATTTATAATGATTAACATATGTGATTTTGTTCAATACACACGACATTATTTTGGAGCAACATATATAGATAAATACAGTTCTTTACCATCCGTTTTCTTTGAAGAACACATCACATGGTAACTCTGCAGTTATACTAATAGATATTAGGAGACGGCAAGACTGTCTCTTCTATAATATAATATTGCTTTACGTTTCCCTTCATGTAAAAAAAAATCTTAATATTTGGAGTAATTACATTTTAATTACGAATAATAGCAATTAAGGAAAGCCGTTGGATCAGAAGCTGTGCAGATTTAGATTCAACATAACTTCTAAAATAGGGTTACAATTAACGAGGCACCGATTCCAAAACCCAAAAGGTTCACAAAATTGTTCTTAACTTTTTTTTTCCTGGGGGGCAAAACTGATCACTCTTTTCCTTATTTAAGAAAGGCACACCAGAGATCCAAAGCAGGTCAGTGACCCTTGAGTAGGAGTAAAAATGGAAGCAAAAGCTCTCTTCTTCTTTGCTTTGTTATCCTTTTCAGTGTTGTCCTTCAGGCCTGCTTTTGCAGACAATGAAGAAGAGCAAGACCCAGGTCTTGTTATGAACTTCTATAAGGACTCATGCCCTCAAGCAGAGGACATCATCAAAGAACAAGTCAATCTGCTCTACAAGCGCCACAAGAACACTGCTTTCTCTTGGCTCAGAAACATCTTCCATGACTGTGGTGTTCAAGTAAACTACTCTCTCTCTCTCTTTCAGTTTCAGAACATTTTGTTTGTATATAAACTGGTTTCTGACATTTTTTTTTGTTTCTTCTGTTTTGGGTTGTAAGAGTTGTGATGCTTCATTGCTTCTGGACTCAACAAGGAGGACCTTGTCCGAGAAGGAGACAGACAGGAGCTTTGGTTTAAGGAACTTCAGGTACATTGAGACCATCAAAGAAGCTGTGGAGAGGGAGTGTCCTGGAGTTGTCTCCTGTGCTGATATTCTTGTTCTCTCTGCTAGAGATGGCATTGTTTCGGTATTTCCTCTGCAATTTCAGCATTTTCTCTGTTCATACTCTTAACGAAAGATCTGGGTTTTTCTTGAATTGAACTGCTTACATATGGATTTCACTGTTCTTCTGTGTCTTAAGGTGCAGTTCAATTGGAACTTTAAGTTTTGTCTCTCTTGAGCTCAGAACTGATAAATTTGTTATTTGCTTGCTTGTTTCAGCTGGGAGGACCTCACATTCCTCTCAAAACAGGAAGGAGAGATGGCAGGAAGAGCAGAGCAGATGTGGTTGAGCAATACCTCCCAGATCACAATGAAAGCATGTCTGCTGTCCTTGACAGGTTTTCTTCAATTGGGATTGACACTCCTGGAGTGGTTGCCTTGCTAGGTATGTATATGATAAATTGTATATATATGTTACTGGCAGACTTACTTAAGTAGCCTAAACTTACAAATTCTGGTTTTGTTTGTGCCACACAGGAGCACACAGTGTTGGTAGAACCCACTGTGTCAAACTGGTGCACCGTTTGTACCCAGAAGTGGACCCTAGACTCAACCCTGACCATCTCCCACACATGCTCCACAAATGCCCTGATGCAATCCCAGATCCTAAAGCTGTACAGTATGTGAGAAACGACCGTGGGACACCCATGGTGCTGGACAATAACTACTACAGAAACATATTGGACAACAAGGGTTTACTGATAGTGGATCACCAACTAGCCACTGATTCAAGGACAAAGCCTTATGTGAAGAAAATGGCCAAGAGTCAGGGCTACTTCTTTAAGGAGTTCTCAAGGGCCATCACTCTTCTCTCAGAGAACAATCCTCTGACAGGCAAAGAGGGTGAGATCAGAAAGCAGTGCAATCTTGCTAACAAGCTCCACTAGAAGCTTAATTTACTGCTACATAGTCTACCTCTTTTGTTTGTATGAGAGGGACAATAAGGTGCTCATTCTAGATATATGTTTGTTTTTAAATGGGCAAAATGTTGGTCCTAGTGAGTGGTTTGATTGCATGAACTGTTTTTCAGCTTAGTTTCACATTTCTGTTGTTGCTGTAATGTTTTAGTGTTTTTGTTGGAGATGGGGATAATGGATTGTGACATGTATGTATATATTTATGTATTGGATTATAGTGGATGGTGTATGAAGTGATGATTAATGCTCGGAGGCTTCTCTCTAATGAGGTTATTCTGATGGCAGTCTATTTGAAATTGAATGCAAAAGAATAGAACACCATACCAAAAGGGCCCAAACATAGAAATTAAACAAGATGAATGAAAGAAGCAACATTGAAGAATAACATAATTGACCAAATAAACAAAGAAAGAGAATTGGGATTTGATATAGAAAGATAGAGGATAAGATTCCCTTGTGTAAGCAAATATGGCCTCATCTACATTTATGCACTAAATTAGTCATTCTCTTGGTAGGTAGAAAGTCATGAACAGTGAAAAGCAGACAAGAGGGGTGGAGCCTACTATAGCTATCAGGTCACAGCCACGGGGCCTGCACTTGGAAGAATTGGCTCATATCAACATGTTAAAGCCAAGATGCAACTGAATGGGTGAGAGTCTCAAACAGAAGAAATTCAACAATCACTTTTACAGATGAAAATTATAATCTTATTACTCCACATTTGAAGAACAAGACTTATTATCTCTGCATATAGCTTTACTGATACATGATAAAACCACACTGATTCTCATAACTGTGTTTCTACTGATAAGTAATCCGTGAGAAGTTGGATGGAAGCTCATTAGAGCACCATACCTTCCATCGCTACTTGTAGTTTCCATATGTGTTCAAATAGATGCAGCAAAATTTATGGTAAACCGTCCATCACTTGCAGCTTGGCAATGCCTCTTGTGGTTCTGTACTACTGGAACTGCTAGCAGAGTCCGTACTTGCTTCCTCCGGGGCTATGTCAGTCTTTTTATGGTCTTCTACCATTTTGGGGATGAAAGGACTACAGGATGGATTATAATAAGGTTGTGGATGGGTGGACATGTAACTTCCAATGGATGGAAAAGATTGGTAACCATAAGTGGATAGGTATGAACTAGGAGGGAATGCACTTGGTGGAGGCCAATATATCATAGGCATAAACACACTAGGTGGTTGTGGTGGGAACATATGATATGGGGTTTGGTTGCTATGGGGAACAGTACTAACAGAACCAGTAATCACAGGCTTTGGGATTGCTGAAATTTCTGCAGGAGATAGAGATGGCATGGGTAGGAAAGATGCCACTGGCTGAGCATGAATTGGGTTATATCCCATTAGCCCAAATTGTGCAGGAGGTGCAGTGTTTGAAGGCTCATATTGTAGAGCTGAGGACTTCTGTGAATTAGCAGGCTTATTAACATGGTTGGTTTGCTTCTTGCCCTTGAGTTTTGTCAAAATCATCTTCCCAGTTAACAGTTGGGAATTCGCGGTAGACTGCAAAGGAAAAATATGGTTAGAACTTAGAAATCGAATGCCTTCAAGCGGAAACACATAGAGTTGGAAATTGAATGTCTAAAATAATGATACCATTGCTTATATTTAACATAAGAACATTTGTTTCATGTAATAGTGCTAATTCATTAATTTTTATCGTGATCCTTCGATCTTTTTAGCACAATGAACATGCAAATGTACTGGCGGTTGTTTAAATTTGAATTGTGTTATAATAATTTGTTTGCACAATTTCACCAGCGAGAAAATTCAGCAGCTGAACAAATTCAGATTAAACCTTACAGTATCACAAGTCTCGGGATGTGGAAGAAATAACTCCTCTCCTTTGGCATCCTCATCTGTCCTGCAACCAGAATTTTGTAGTTCAGGGACAATACTCATGGAGAAAAATACAGTATGATCCAAAGACCATGAGAAAATAAGAAAAAAATAAAGTGAAACTCACACCCATCAAACAGAAGATTCTGAAAATCCACAGATTTCTTATCGCTACAGAAATATTGCCATACTTGAGACAACAAACAAACATTTGAAACAAGATTGGATCACATTCATGGGTACAGCCATCTATTAATGGCTTCATCTAAATAATATTTGCTATATGGTAATAATGATCCCGAACAATACCTGAGAGTGTATAAGGTACGAGCTAAATGTTTTCCATGATTAATCATATGGAAATACACATCAACTACATTTTACTTGTACCTGTAATACTTTTGCAGCAAATCTAAGTTCTGATGTTTGGTTTCTCTTTGAACCAGGTCATCAGGAAAACCAGCCATGAACAGAAGTGTGATGCCCAATGCCTTGAAAAAGAAGCTTCCAGTGCGAATATGGACTAGTATTGCCATTCGGCAGATAACCGGTCCAAAAGACTTAAGCTTGTTTCTTCCCATTCGCTGCCGGACATATCTGAGAAAAATCAGCAATCAAAAACTTTAGAATTAGGCTGCAAAGACAAATTATGCAAATACTTTTCAAGTCAGAAAGTGGCAATGTTCGTCTTGAGGATTACTAACACTAGCAAAGTTAACTTATTATTTGAGATTATAGAGACAGAAAATTCTTATATTTTGCCTCTTATTTCTTGAACTCATACAGGAATGCAAACTGATGAGTAGAAGTGCAGATGACGCAACCAGCACCTTTTCTAAATTAACGAGAACTTACTCATTTTGGGGAAGATTTCTTGTCCTTCCACCATACTTTATGCACAAAAATAAGCACGAGGGGCAACTGGGATCTGATGGACGCATAGCCTTCTCCTCCTCCAGAATTTGAAGAGGACACAATGTAGGATTCAGCCTATTTGGATAAAATATTTTCCTCCTCACACCAGGATTTTCGTATAATACATGCTCCTGATAACAAAAGAATATATATCCCTTCAATAACTCAAATAAAGGGCAACAGTAACAATAGCTGCTAGAATAACAAGATAACTAGAATTTTTGGGAGCCGCATCAGCACACTTATCAGAAATATTGAGTCACTACAACTATATTGGTACTATGGCATTGGGATAAAGAAACTAAGGAGTTCTCAGAATTAGGTTGCATACCCCAGGATTCTTCGGAGATAAATATGGTTCCCCTTTCCCTATAATACTAAAATGATTGAAATCTAAGTCATACATATCTTCACTACCATGTCTGATACCGAGAGATGCAAAAACTATGATTTTCCTTATGGAGTGGGACTGAGCATTTTTCGACAAAAGGGCTTCTGATTCTAGAATTCTCTTCACTTCTTTTGGACAAAAAGCCACCTTTGGAGGCTTCTTAAGCAATGGCATACTACCAAATCCTGACTTACATGCCTCCTTATTAGATTTAGAATTAGCTACCGGCATCTGGGAATGTCCAAATACTCTGGTTTCTTCTCTGTCCTGATCTCGGAAATCTCTCTGGTTATAAACAGGTTCTCTGTTGGATAGTCTACAATATCTCTCTTCATTGGTTACTACGTCCACATGAGGAAGTGTTGGGACATCTTGCCCACCAAAGGAAATTCTCATACATGGACCATTTATTCCATCATTAGCACCTGCTTCTTCATGACAACACACTTTGACTTCATTAGCATATTCAGTATTCCCATCTATTGCTCCATATTTGTGATCAATATTAGTAGCAGCTTCTTCAGACTCAACTCCATCATCAGTATCATCACAATCTGCAGCACAGTCATCGTCTTTCAGTCTATCAATATGTAACAACTGGGTCTCATGATTATCCATGCTCATCCAGTTCACTATGCAGTCTTCTAGTTTTGCTTCTCCATGGAGCATATATCGCGTCTCATGTTTCATCTGCAAGGCCGTATTATTGATAGATATATTTTTATCTTCAGCCATGTCTTCACTTCTGTCAATCCTTTGTCTTTTGACCTTCTTGATACTTGTTTCCGTTGCATTGGCACAACTGCCCTAAAAGGACATAACAGAATCCATGAATAATAAAATTGGTGAGTAGTTCTATAACATAACAAGAAAAAGGTCAAAAGAAAATCGTACAAGCTACAGAATGTGAACTATTAGTTATGACATGAAGCTGCATTCCAGGTATGTCTGTCCATTCAAAGCCACACAACATGAAGCAGCAGACAGACAATGACCAAGAGTTACTAAAGATCCACATGTTATATAAGCAAAAATGGTATTGAACATAACTGAAAGGTTGAATTAATACCTACTCTAAAAATTAATGGAAGCAATTTATTTTGTGTAGCTAAGCCAAAAATTCCTGGAATCCTCAGAATCTACTGAACTTAGCCAGTACGTGAAGCCATTATATAAAGCAGCATCATATTTCTACCAATAAAGTTTCCCCAAAGATCACTGGCCATCCCCACAGATTTTGGCCGTAACGATCAATGCTTAATCAAGTTACGAAGCTATCATGTCTTAGGAGAACCGACATGTCAAAATGAAAATGTTGGTGAAATTTTTACAATTAGTCAAAAGCTCTTAATCAGGCATTTATCATCCTTGTTTTCTTTCAAATCATGTATAAGATTCTTTAATAAGTTAGTAACTAAGAGAAACACACACTTGAGAGTGTTTCTTTAATGATCAAGTCTAAACAGACAATATCATATATGAGCAACAGATACCGACACTCGTAAGGAAAAGGACTTTTTTGTTGAACAGCTTAGCCAAAGTTGATGATTAAATCTCCCCTAGCCAGCTAGCCACCAGAACAGCATTGATAGCAAAAGAAGCATCGTTAGCAAAAACACAAGATAGGTGTAATCATACTTGTTCATCTCTACGAATTGGTTTGTCTCTTCCGAGCATCTTAGCTTCCAATATAGATATTCTCTCCAAGAGCTCAGCATTTCTCTGCCTTTCCCTCTGCAACTCTGCTGATATCTCTGCAACGACATCTACACTCTCTCCTTTCATTTCTTGCTCTATCACACATAATGCAGATGAATTTATCAAACTAGCGCAAGACTGGAGCTCCACCATTGTAACAACACTCAAAACTCTACTGCATCAAAACCCACGCGGTTAATCCAAAAGCCAATCAAACCCACCAACTAAAACCTCAAAAAGGACATACTTCTCGATGAGGTTTCCACCTGTGAAGCAAAAGATCGAACACCCAGTAGGCAAAAACAATGCAAGAATCGAAATGAGGAGTCTTTTTTAGTTTGATTTTCCGTTCATTCCTCCAAAAGGAAAAAAGGAACGGCGAGAAGAAGGGCATGCAACCCCACGTGCGCAAGCTTCTCTTTCTCTCTTTAAATTAAGGAAGAAAAACAATATGAAGAGTAAGCAAATGGAAATGGCAGGTACCCTTCCATAATTCCCAGGTAATGAATGCTTTTAATCTCGCAAACCAAAGCCATCAACAAGGAGATAGGCCTGTATTCTACTCTACAAATAGTTGGCCTCCTTGGGTTTTTCTTAAGGTTAGCAATTAATTACTAAGTAGAAGCAATATATTTAAGGTTAGTGCACTAATGCCATATCGTTCTGTGTCTTATACTCTTATAATGCCTTATTTTATGTTATGGGTTGGCTAGATTTGCCCTGTTTCAAGCAAAGTCAATAGCATCCTAGGCACGGGTCATGTGTTTTACCAACTCTAAGCTACACAAATAACATGATAAAATACCATATTCAATTACCTACTCCTCTGTAGGAACAACCAAGAGAGAGTTGGACAATTTTGATGGCTATCATTTTACCTAACCCACTGAAATTATTTTGTGTTAATTTGTATATCCTTAATTACTCAGTTCTCTGCCTTTACTTCAGCAACTCTGCCGTCTCCATTGTTAAAACTTGAGTTTGGTCTCTCACCCTCTCCTGCTTGTGATTGCAGCTGTTTTCAGATAAATAAGATTGGCAAATTGGAGACCTTTTTCTTGACTTGCAAGTCTTATGACTCCTTTTCCCAGGTTATAAAGAAAGAATGCACACGTGCATCATATAAACATAGGTATATGCCTCAGTGGTGGGGGTTCCACAATAGCCTCACGTGCAAAGTTAACTCATATTGTTGTCTGTAATGCAGGTTTGTCAGGGGAATATGAACCCTATAACCTTGGATTCCATCCTTCTAATTTTAAATTAAGGTCACCCTTTAATGTATTTAACCCCCCAACCCAAACATCAAGAGAGGACCTGCATTTCACAGCCTAACATGGGTTTTCCTTGGGATTCTATGAAAAATGAGCTGGTGCAGGGGGAATGGAGACCTGTAATGAGTGCATACACGCTTAAGATTCTATAATTTCTATTTCGATTGGAAACTGGTATCCTGGAATGACTGAGAATATACATTGTTTGTCTTGTAACCAATCATATATTTAAGATATTATGACCTGTTAGCATTCAGCGTCTCTCTTAAAAATTAACTGAAGAAGATATTTTGGTGATATGGAACAAGTTGTATCAATGTCTTCTGCAGAAAAAAGAAAAAAAAGAAAGAACCTATACACATCATCAATCCGAGGCCAAGACCTTGTGGGTCGAGTGTAGAGCAATGCTCCAGACTCTCAATTCATGACCTCCCTTTTACCCCCAATCCAATGTGGCATGTGTGATAGCAATAATTATAAATATACATGTAGGACTCACTTAATATCCAACACTCGACATTTATTGAAGGGTAAAATAGAGGTCATAAATTAGAGGTCTCAAGCAATTTTTTGGTCGAGTTCATCAACAAAGAACTGCTACCACACAAATCAGCTGCAGAGGACAACAAACTCCTTACTATAACACTGTTCAAGATCCACTGAGCTATAATGGTATACCTCATCTCTGAGAGCCCAATAATTCTCTGTCACCCATCAGATGATATGGTTAAGCTCCCATAATGGAATTACACGAGCTATACTCCGGTCTGCTGTGTTCCACTTTTCATCATTGCACAAAACTCCTCATAGTTGATCCTCCCATCCTATTCGTTCAGAAAGCATCAGCACCAAAAATAACAGTGTAAGGGAAATTAAGTCGTTTAAATTGCAAACACTTACATTATCTGCATCAACCTCTGAAATTATATCCCTAATGTTGGCTTCATCACCCATCTTGTGTTCCTTCATGGCGTGTTCCAATTCATCTATTGTTATGTACCTGTCAATTGAAAGAGGGAAATGGATTATCTTAAGAAATTCCTAAGCTGCATTGACTTAGTCAAACGGATGCCTTGACCACGTAACTTCAGAACTCATTAGCTTGGATTCAAGTTTGACCTCAGAACTTTCATAATCCAAGACTAGATCATCAAGCAAGGCGAAAAGAAGTCATGAAGCTATTGTACTTCAATTTGTTTGATAAGAGTACGAAAGTTCACAGGTACATTATGATCACTAGGACATTTCTGATATAAACAAGTGAGTCTTTAAAGATTTTAATGGTTCAAATCAGGTCAAATGCAGGAAGTCCAGTCAATAGATCAGTAATGCTTTAGCCAAAAGTTTAGGACTTACCCGCTGTTATCCGTATCAAAGTGCTGAAATGCTTTATACAGATGCTCATCTCTTTCAAATCTATATCTATGCATGGTAGCAGAGGTAAATTCAATGTAGTCAATTGTCCCATTTCCATCCACATCAGCCTGAAATATAGTATGTGTACAAAAACAAGAATCAAAACTGACTAGGAAATATAAGCCATCATGAATAAACACGTCTGATTTTTTTGGGCCCAGGATGACTCACAGCTTCCATGAGTTGCTTGACTTCAGCTTCAGAAAGTTTTGACCCAAGTCGAGCCAAACCAGTCTTCAATTCATCATAAGTGATGGTACCACTCTTGTCGGTGTCCATGTTTGTGAACATTGCCTTAAGACCTTTGATTTCTTCTCCAGATAAATTTTCAGCAATAACCTAAGGGAATGCATCAGTTGGGTTGTTATGCAGACACAGAAACTCAGGAGCACAGAATACACAGACATAAAGAAACACACAGAAAACCTGCTGTATGAACTACCCTAAGCTCTGATGTCTATCATATTCATTCAAATATAGCACACTTATGGATTTTGTTCTCGAAAGATGTCACAAAATAGGTTCGAATTACATTCTTAACAATAAATAGCATAGGACATACACTTTGCAATTGAGATTTATCAAGTTATTCAAAACTAAAGTAAGAACTCAGCAATAGATTTCTAATTACTAACCTTCAATGCAAGCTTCTTGAGTTTGTTCGATGTTCGGAATTGCTTCATCCTAGAGAGAACTGCACTGTCTATTGGCTTGTCTGATGCATCTCCGCCTTCTCTAATCCAGGGATGCACTACAGTACAGATTTATAAATATTAACAAGAAGTAGATTATCAGAATCCACCTAGGTTTGTTATTGATAAGTGACACACACAATTAGATAATGCAATTAAATGTCACGATAGCCATAGGGTTTCCTCACTTTGGCTTCAATAAATCAGCTGCTATAGGGTATGAATATTAGATTTGGATACAAGGGATATGTACAGGGCAAAACTTGGGAGAAATAGCAGCAAAAGAGAAGCATAAAACTTGAATGGATAAACATCACCCTCCACTTTCCAACCAAAAAAAGGAAAATGAGGAAAAAAAATAATTCAATTCACATAATGCTTTCAAATGAACTAACTCAACTGAAAACAATACTCAAAAAAAGCCCTCAAAGCAAAACATGTGATAGCCTAATAGTACAATTGCAATGTTTCTCTCAAGTAATTTTTAACGGAGCTAAAAGAAGGTATGCAAGAGATTCTTATACCAAGAACTTGAGCTGAAGTAATTCGCTTCTTCGGATCTTGAGTTAGCATCTTTCTGACTAGATCTTTAGCACTGTCAGATATTGATGGCCATGGTTGACTTTCAAAGTCAATAACTCCTTGCAGAATGGCATCAAATATCCCTTTCTCAGTCTCTGTAATACAGTCGGAGTATACTTGATTAGGACATGAGGAATTAAACATGTTGTGTTTGAACATTAAACTTTTAGAACATACAGAACAAAATTTTAGCGACAATTTTGAATAGGTGTTTACCTGCCCAAAATGGAGGGACACCACTTAGAAGAATGTACAGAATAACTCCAGCACTCCAGATATCTATTTCCTTCCCATAACTACGCCGGAGTACCTCAGGAGCAACATAATAGGCACTGCCTACTATATCACGGTATACCTTCCCTGAAATGAGTTTTAAAAGAAGACACAAGTGAAAAAGAAAAATCATTGCAAATTACATCACAACATTGTAAACTTTCTTGAAGAAAAAGACAAAGCCCATACAGAATCTCCAGGAAGCAGCAAGTAGCATACATATTCAATAAGTTCAAATAATCATGAAAACAAGTTTAATAAGTGGAAGATGGCAGATATCATACACTGATAAACACATCTAATGGGTGGGTTGCATGGGGTTAGATTCCCTACAACAACAAGAATAACTAAAATGTATGACTTTCTACCACATACAACAACATGTCATTTTCATGACCTATAAAGGAGGATCTTCTCTTTATGCCTCAAAGGTTATGGAAGCAAGTAACCAAGATTGAGAAGTTATTTCGGTTATATGATAAACTAAAGCAGAAAAAAGGCCCCGCATATTTTGGTGCTTATGTTGAGAAGAACGAACAAGTCATAGACGACTTTAGGATTTTTCATAGTATGTATCCTAAGTTAAATTTACTAATGCCCTAGATCACTGAACAACCTATTCAGAAGATTCCATATTTGCAATCAAAAAAACAAGATTCCATACAAGTTAATTAAGACTACACCACAACAAAACACGGTGGTCCTTTGGAGGCCTTCTGAAAAAATTTCCCTTTTGCTCATACATAGAACTCATAATGGTGAACTTCACAGGAGATAATCCCAAGAAAGCGTGACCATCAAACTGGCTAACTGCAGAAGTAGCAAAGTTATAAACTATTGATTACTTCTAGACTTCCAGTTCAATAGAAAAGCATATAAGATACGATATAAACTCTAATGGAGGATACAAATAGATTAAACAGCATAGGCCATGCCAATTTCAAATTATTGTCATCATTTTTTCGCTAAGCATTCTTAGAGCAATTCAAACTACTTATTTTTCCATTGTTCAACGGGGATGGGGATTTAAACCCATGCCCTTAGTTTGGACCGAGGAGGAGCTTGACCACTTGAACTATTAGTGCTCCAAACTGCATGCACAAAGTTCCCACAAAATGGATTTTCCCTAAAACTGAAGGTGGCATAGTTGGCAGCCTATGCAATGTGAGAAGCTGATGGCAAATTCTTATATAATTCACAAAATAGTCACACACATAACTGAATTTAATGAATGAAAACAAGGAATGGAGAATGACCTTCCTCAATGAAGACAGATAGTCCAAAATCAGTGGCCTTCAACATGGCATTCTCATCCTTGCTAGCCAGCAAGAAATTCTCAGGCTTGAGATCACGGTGCATCACTCCCATAAAGTGGCAATGGTGGACCACTTTCACAATAGAACGAATAATATCAGCTGCAGCCCTTTCCGAATAGTGACCCTGCGCAATAATTTTATCAAACAGCTCCCCACCAGCGCACAACTCCATCACAAGGTGCACAGATTGTCTGTCCTCATAAGCACCCCTGATTTCCACAATGTTTGCCTGCCCAGACAAGTGCTGCATAATCTGAATTTCTCTCTTGATGTCCTCTCTGTCATTCTTGCTAACAAGTTTTCGCTTCAGTATCGATTTGCAGGCGTAGGTATGACGGGTGGAATTCTCTGTGCACAAATACGTGATCCCAAATTGTCCTCTGCCCAATTCTTTGCCTAAAGTGTAGTACTCCCTTATGTTTTCAAAAGGCTTCCCGAGAATAGTCTCCGGCGTTTGAATTTGCCTTGTGATTATGGGTACTGGCTTTTGTGGAGCTGGAATTGGTTGCTGTGGTTGTGGCGGCAGCTGCTGTGGCTGTTGTCGTTCTTGCGGTCTCGTTGGCGGAATTTGAGTTTGACTGGAAGGGGCAGGGACCTTTTGAGGCTGAAAACGTTGTTGTTGCTGCTGATACTGATGTTGCTGGTGCTGATTATCGTAAATTACATGAGTATTCCCGGGATTCGAAACACCTGATTTGTACCTATTACCATCTGTTTTAGAATAGTTTTTCTTGCTAAAACAAGAACCCATTTTTGAACGATCAAGATGTGAACTTTCAGCTTCAACGGACACAAAGTTCCAAACTTTGCAGACAAACAATGAACAAAAAGGGCTACAGAGGTGGCTTGAGAATGACAAAGAAATTTCCCCAATCCTTTTTTTAAGTCGATTGAAAGTGGGTTGTGAGGAAGGAGTATAAACGTAGTGGGGCTTTCTTCTCGGATGACATTGACTTGAAGCTGATGACAGCTCTATTTGGCAACAAAATCGGTGTATAAAAGTAAAAGTATAAACAAACAAGGCATGTTTTTGAATTTTTAGCTCCCACTCATTTCCTTTTCCTCTATTTTTCTTTAAACCCCATTAACTTAACATATTTACCTATAGAAAATTAGAAATGAATGAAAAAAATCAGTTTAAAAAAATAATGTAAAAACATATTTATCTCATGAGCATGACAAAGATAGTGCATCAGTGCATGTGTTGACTGTTGTGTTTGTATGTTGGGAAATTTTATCTGTGCACCATAAAACTATTCTTTTTTACACCATTTTTATAACATTATAAGTTTACACAAAATATCAATAAAAAGACCAATATACCCTTCTCTTATACAATATTAGAAATAATATTGTTAAATTTACACACAAACCCACCGTATCTCTCCTTACCGATTTTACCAATCTGGGGCAGCAACTCCTACCGTTTATGAAGTCTGGCATGCAAAACTCAACTGACGAAATCACCCAACTATATCCTTAAAAGGTATATCCTTAAGCCGCACAACCCCAAGGCCCATGTAAGCAATTCCTCACCACATAAGCCTCCAGGAGCAATGCGACATGAGTTGAAGAATCCAGTTCGTCCACTGTTGGCGATGTAGGAATCAAGGTGTCCGTGGATTATCAAGAGCATCTCATTAATAGGATCACCTTCACGCACTACAAATGTGCCTTTAGTGCATAAGGCCGGTTTAAACCTTTCACACATTGCATCTAACAACATTCTTTCATCCATTTGATCAAACAACGGAACCATTTGCAATGGAGGGTTTCAATCATCAAGCATCATGTGAATATATGGCAACCTTTTTATTTTTTTATTTGTTATCTCTGGCAGCATGAAAACTATTTTTTTTGTTTGGAAAATTCTGATGTAAACTTAATAGTCTCTAATTAAATATGTAAAAATTATTTATTTTAAAATTTTAATTTATGGGTAATATGTCATCGTAGACAATAATATTTATGTAAACTAAAAAAAATTAAAAAGTGATGTAAAGATAGTGTTTTTGTGGCGTGTAAATAAAATTTCTCTTATATGTATTAATTGCTTTCGTTGATTAATTGATAAATCGATTATGGAGGCTAATTTGTCTCCTCTATATACAGTTTCCCTAGTTAGACCAGTCACCACACCCAACATACAATAATATCTCTTTGTTGTAATCAGGGACGTAGCCAGGATTTCCAATGAGGAGGGGCGCCGATGGGGTTTAGGGGCAACACTCCCGAAATTTTTTTAAACCTATTTATATATATAATTTTATATTCTTAAAAATTGACAAATAATTATAAAAATAAAAAATATCTATTACAATCATTAGTTCTAATTAGTGACCACGAAATAGTAAAGTAAGTAGCTACAATTTAACTATAGTTAATTAATTAGCTTTATTTTTTCGACTGTATATGTGGCCAACAACTTTCAATTCATGATACGAAGGACATGAATAAAATGCTATAAAAAAGGGGAATTGAATGAAATAAACAAATACGATTAGATCTAAAAGATGACGAAAATGATTAGATTTAGTATTTTAGATTTTATTCAATTTATTGAATAAGGAACTGAGATTTGAGAGAAATAGTTTGTCTAAAAGGCTAAAATAGGCAAAAAAAAATGAAAGGAGAAAATAGGCAAATGAAAAAATGAAGAGGAATTTGAGAGAGAGTTTGTCTAAAAGGCTAAAATAGGCAAAATGAGAAAAATGAAGGGAGAAAATGAAAAAATGAAAAGGAGAGAATAGGCATGCCGCCCGTGAAAATAGAACTTGGGTGGCATTCAAAACTAACCAAGCTTATAACCACAAAACTTGGCACTATTTTGCAGTATGGTAAACTTATATATATTTATATAGATAAAGTGAATATTTTTCAAAATCCGGGGGGCACATGCCCCCTTGGTCCCCACATAGCTCCATCCTAGGGATGGCAACGGGCCGGGTTGGGTAGGGTTTTTGATGCCCCAACCCGGCCCTGCTCTCTTAAAATCCTATCCCAACCAGCCCCGTAGACCAGGGGCGGGTTGGGATATTTTGTCCCGCCCCTGTCCCGAGCGGGTCAAGGGTATACCCACCCGTAAACCCGGTGAACTAGCAAGAAAATCAGCCAAATTAAATTATAATATCTTTGATAATTTAAAAGAAACACAAAAATCCAACAAGTTATCATTTTCGGTTTAAAACAAACCCATTGAACTAGCGAGAAAACAAACACAATAATGAAAACAAACAACACTTTCAATTTGCCATCTCCTCTTCCTCCACATCAGAGTCATTATTAATAGTTGGAAGAATGTCAGATTGAGATATCTCTGCTCCCAACCAACTTTGACAACACATAAGCATCTCCATTGTCTTTGGATGTAGCCTGCTACCAAGGGCGGATTTAGGGGACTACACTAGGCTGTAGTCCCCCCAATTGTTAGGTAATTATATATATATACTTACATATATATACACATATATACATGCACATATATACACATATATATGGATACATGCATGCATACATACATATACATATAGATATATACTAATATAAGTATACATAAATAAATAAAAATACAATTATATACAGGTTCATACCTAAATATACACTTAGCCACCTAAAAAAAACACACTCCGTACCTACTCTCCTTCGTTGGTGCAAGTGTGTAACCGTATTGCTTCGTAAGTTCGTCTCAAGACTCTCAACTAACAATAAGCCTAAATGTCTAATCAACTAATTTTAGTAACTTGTACTATCAATTAAATAGATGTAATGTAAATAGCCTAAAAAAAATTCCGGGGGCGCTGCCCCCGGACCCCCACCAACTTTTAACAGTCCCCCTAACGTGAATTCCTGGTTCCGCCCTTGTCTAACTCAGATTTGACATTCACATTAGTTACTTTACTATTCAAATATCGATCAAACCGTTGGAGGGGATCCATGCTAACAACATCACTGAGAGATGAAATCTTAGATTGGCAAGAAGATGATTCACTGTGAGAAGATGACTTTTGACCCATATTGAACTTAGATTCGTACTCTGCCACTAACTTGTAACAAAGCTTTCGAATTGTCTCTACCTCTCTTTCAGCGTTCTCACCATAAATATCCTCGAAATAGAATTTTAACAACTCAAACTTGTACCGAGGATCAAGGACAGCTGCAACTCCCATAATGCTATGAATCAAGGACAGCTGCGAACGAACGAAGAGCTGGATGGTCACTGTTGGAGCTAGACGATCACCGTTGGAGCTGGACAGTCACGGCTAGAACAGTGGGGGAGTGGGATAGTGGGGTGGGGGGCGACTCTAGTCTTTCTCTTAGGGTTTTCTAATCTTTTACGCATCCAAAGTATAAAAGAATAGCAGATAATCCAGACATCAGTTTTAATCCTTTTATTTTTATTTTTTAGTTATTACTTATTACGTAGTATTTGGGAATTACAGTATCACTAATAAGTGATAACTAATATATATATATATATAATATTTAATTATTTTTTAAAATATATATATACCCGGGTTGGGTTGGGGCGGGTTACCCTCGTCCCAACCCGCCCCTAGACCTTGTCTATTTTTGACCGGGTCCCGGGTAGACCCGCCCCAATGATCCAATGGATAGGGTTTTTTGAGACCCAATAGGGACGGGTCGACCGGGTTTCGCCCCGTGACCCGATCCGTTGCCATCAGTTCATCCCTTGTTGTAATCCACCTTGTGATTAGGTTTCTTGAGAGTTCCCTAAAAATACACAAATCCCCAAACTTTAGGCGTTGGACTGGACAGATCTACTGGCGTCCAACGCCTTTCCAAACACCTAGGCTACGTTTGGTACAGCGGAAAGATTGATTTTCAATGCTAGCGGAAAAGCTGTGAAAAATATGCTGAGCTTAATGCTGTGAGGTATTTGGTGAATTAAAAACCGACACTAGCGGAAAAACTGTTGAAAAAAAATATTATAATATTAATTTTTTATTTTTATATTAAAATTAATCTAATAAATATAATTCTTATTAAAAATCATTTTTAGTATTAATTAATAAATATTTTAAATTATTAATTAATAAAATTTTAATATTTTTTATTTTAAGTATTAAAACTGTTAAAATACTTTTATAGTGTTAAAACTGTTAAAAATAATTTTAAATATTAAAATATTTTTCATAATTTTTTAATCATTTTGTTATTGTATTTAAGCTAATAAATATAATTTATTATTAAAATTAATTATAAATTTTTTTATATCAAAACTGAAATTAATGTTTTAAATAATAATAAAAAAGTAAAAGAAATTAATGTTATAAATATTACTAAATGTTATCATTTGTAGGACCCACATAATTAAAAAATAATAAAATATAATAATGTGTGGGGTCCACATCATTAAAAAAAAAAAGAAGGGAGGCGTTTAGCCTCCCGCTGTGGAAAGAAGTCTTCCAGTGGATCCGCTGCACCAAACAGGCAGCCAAGCGGCAACAACGGAACCGCTAGATGTAGCATGGGGTTCCGCCCCAAAGAAAAAAGCTCCGAATTTTTAGCGGAAGACGTTTCTGCTTCTTTTTTTTTTTTTTTTTTTCCAAATGAATTGATGTGAGTAAGACACACTGAATTGATAGAAAAGTTGTCGGACTTGTCAAACTACTCTGGAGCCCACGGTTATTTAATGATATTTTGTCCAAAGTTTCAACGTACATGAACCCTCACAAATAATTTATTTATCAATATTATTTTATTAATATAACAATATAATATAAAATTCATAACAATATAAATAAAATAAGTAAAATAAAAATTATAAAATATATTTTTTTATAATTTTTAAGATAATCAATTTAATTTTGATTTAAAAATAATTATAATTTATACTGAAAATTATATTTAATAATAAATTTTATTTAAGATAATTTGTTACAGCTTTTTCGCTAGTGTCATTTTTTAATTCACCAAACAACTTACAACATATTACACAATTTTAAGCTCAGTTTTTTTCATAACTTTTTCGTTAGCATTGAAAATCAATCCAACTACTCTACCAAACAGACCCTATATATAAAATTTTAATAATTATTAGCATTACAATGATTGATAATATATAGTTGTTGGATTACTTTCTTAATTCCTGAAGTGTTTGTCATGGGTAAACGTTTATTTCTTTACCTGAAAAAGACATGTTGAAAAAACATCTCTCACATTTGACCATATAAAAATGTTTGGATAAACTATTACATTTATATCTTTTAACTATCATTTTTTTTTCCGATTATATCCTTTTTTTTTTTTTGAAGAGAAATTCTATTAAAAAGCGCCAGGGAAGCACTCAAGCAAATACAAAGAGGTGGTGGATACAGGGACTTCCTCTTGGAAAATACATGAATTATAAGAAAAAGACAGTCTTCCCATCAGAGCAAGAGCATTCGCTACTCTGTTTTGACTTCGAGAGGTGTGGATAATGTGGTGATCCACCAAGGCTATTAAAGCTTTAGTATCCTCAATCACAAAACCAATGGACGAGAGAGGCAAATTGTTCCCACGAAGGTCATTCACCACCTGAAGGGCATCGCCTTCCAGACAAAAAGGAAACAGGAGGTGTTCCGTAGCCATTTGAGCCCCAAAAAGGAAAGCAAGCGCCTCAATCATCACCGGACCCCCAACCGGCGAGACTCTTTTGTAACCCGATAGATGGACGCATCCACAAGCATCCCTAATAATGAATCCAATCCCAGCCGAACTCTCTCCTTGTTTCCAAGAACCATCCACATTGACTTTGTACCACCCATTGGTTGGAGGGGTCCACCGGGAGGGGGTGGAAGCAGAGATAGTAGACTCAATTGGGCTTACATGACTACAACATTCAATAAAATCCCCAATCAGCTTGGATGCTTGACACACAACTTCAAGAGGCTTCCAAGACTCATCCCTGAATGCAATCCCATTCCTAGCTAGCCAAATGTGATAAAGAATACTAAACAGCTTTGTCATATCAGTAGGGGTTAGGATTTCCAGCATATTTGAGATCCAAGAGCTAATAGAGAAGACAGGAAGAGATAAAGCAATGCTCACAAAATCACAGCGATTCCACATATCCACAAGGGCAGCACAGTCACGAAAAAGATGAAGAGAGCTTTCGTCACAACTACCACACAAATAGCAAGAGGTGTCCAGAGAAATACCCTTATGAGTCAGATTGACTTTTGTGGCAAGACTATCATAGCTTAATCTCCATGCAAAGAACTTTATCTTGTTTGGCATTTCTAACTTCCAGAGGCGAGCCCATTGAATGTGATTATGTTGCTCTTGTCGTAGAACTGGGGCTCCCTTAGCAAGCCAATAAGCTGATTTTACTGTGAAACGACCCTGGGTATTTTGAGACCATACTAGGGAATCTTCTCTATTGAGGCCATATAAGGGGATCTGCGTGATGGCGGCCACATCATTTGGGGAAAAGATTTGGCCAAGCAAGGGGTCATTTCCGATTATATCCTTGAACTATCAAATTTAATCATATTCCAAGCTTGAACAACATCCTGGTGGTCTGAACTCTGAAGCTTGTGGTCGAGAAAGGAGAGGAGGGAAGAGTTTGGATTATGGTGCCCTATTTGGGTTCTGAGGAAAACACGGTGATCCATGATTTGGATTTGTAATTGGTTTTTTTTTTTTTTTGAAATGAGAGAGCAGGATTCAAACTCTAATCACCAAAGTGATATATAACAGTTTTACCACTCCAACTGGCTCAGGTGTGTGTTTGTAATTGTTAAAAAAGAAATAGAAATTAACATAAATATGTATTTTTGTTTTAGAAATTAACTGGGTTTTGAAGTAGCGGCGGGCGTATATGCAATTGAGTATTAAAAACCCATTAATGTATATATAAGTAGACATATATGGAATTTTGCCCCCACCGAATTTTTTAAAATTATAACAAGAGGTTTGTCTGTCCATCTTTTGAAAATCAAACTTTTTAAGAATACATGATTTAATGTAAATTCAACTACATAAAATATCTGAGAATGGGAAGTAGCTTGGTTGGTCAGGTTGTCCGCCCAGGACCTTGAGGTTTAGGGTTCCTTTCTCTCACCAGGAGGGTTTGGGATTTGAGTAGTTTTCCATCCGCTGTGGTGGCCTTCATATCCCTCGGGCATGGTTTAGCGTGTATGTGGCATGTGGGCCTTTAAAAAAAAAACTACATAAAATATCTATTTATATTTTATATTCATTATTTAGTATGTAAAATAGAGACTCTATGGCGCGCTCTGGTGGTCTTCATGCCCCTCGGGCATGGTTTAGAGTGTATGTGGCCTGTGGGCCTTTAAAAAAAAAAAACTACATAAAATATCTATTTATATTTTATATTCATTATTTAGTATGTAAAATAGAGACTCTATGGCGCGTACATATCTTATAAATAAGTAGTTGTATCGAAATCTCTAATAAATATGTATATTGAAACTAATTTTTTTAATAGGGTAAATAGACTTAGTTATAAAGGTCCCAAACCAAAACATTTTAGACCCCTAATCCATCTAGTCCAACTATCAAAGTCTAGGGCCCTTAGCCCTCCCCTTGTTTAGTTGTTTGCAACAGCCAACAACAATCGATTGAGAGGCCAAATCTAAATTTAGACGGTTAGATACACGATATGGAGATTTTTCTATTGAGAGTGCAAACAAAGATGCATCTCTATTTTCTTTTGGTCTATCCGCTTTTGAGGTTAACATTGATTTTGTACATCGCACGACAAGTGTTGAGATATGTTTTTCAAGAATGAACATTATCAAGACGGATTTATTATTTGAAACTATTATTAGTGATTATCTTCGTGCCATATAAATAAATAACCCAAAAAAATTTCGGGAGACACTACCCCCTGAACTCGTCTTGCTTAGTTGTGTGTTGTGCCCCTAGTAAGTTCGAAGCTTGGCTCCACCACTCCTTCGAACTATCAAATGTATCTAATAAATCCTTGAACTGTAATATTCTTCCTTCGTATTTGTGACCACTGGTGTTTTGTCCAGGTTTTTTTTCCATTGATTATTGTAATAACAATATTGTTGTTAGTTAAACAAACTCCAGAGCTCACTCATCCCTTTAGTATAAATGTACCTATGAAAGCTCATGGCAAAAATGGATTTCAAAAAAATATTAATAAAGTCCAAAATAAGCCCAAACATCAGTCTGGCCCAAACACATTCAGGCACAAATTGCCCAATTCCCCAACATAGACCTCTCAAAAATATGGGCCTTTAAGCTTTAACTGTTACTCTGTTAGTGTCGTTGGGACTGGACAGTTTGGTTAGGCCCGCATCTTATTTACATACTGAATTGTATTGTATTCATGTACTCGATAAAATAAGTAAGAGAATTTAAGTCCCAAAGATATTGGACTCGAGCCACTATAAAAATGAATTACATCTTACAATATGAAAGAAAATTACAATTTTGTACTACCATTGGGCCCCCCTTGCAATTATTCCTTTTCAAACACATTCACTCATCCTTACTTCTTTGGAGTATGAGTATCCATAGTCAATATCACATTTTATCAAAGAAAGGAAACCCAAAAAATTCTATATATATAAAGAAAAAACCAATGGTGCTTGTGAACCCAAAAAAATGAAAGGGTCGAGTCTTTTTCCTGAAAAGGCAAAGGCCAAAAACGGATCAAGGACTCTTTGACCTTATCGGACTTGTGGCACCGTCGTCGCCCTCCCTCAAAAAGCTGTTTGGGTCCCACAAATATAGTTTTATGTATTTAGGCATATAGCCTTTTATTCCCATGTCTATTATTTACTCCTATATATTGCTTCAATTCACTGTTTCTGTACCCATTTGGATGTTGAACCATCAGCATAATGCCCACAACACAAGTCCTATATTTGAGTGAGTTACTTTATTGACCATTATTCCATTTGGTAATTGTAAAGGACTAAACTTTTTAAGGCAAAATCCTGTTTTAGAAGTAAGTCCATCATCCCCCACCATAAATTCATAATTGCAATTTAGAAAGATAATTCACTAATTGGAGACAATTTTTGGCCATTACTGCGTATAATATCCTGCAAATTCTCGTACATGGTACTAATGAGAAACAAAAAATTATCAAATTGTCCAAATCCAGATCAGAACAGGGAGATCCCAATTGGGGGGGTTCATCAATCCTTGATTGAGCTCACTCAATGCCGAGTTGACTCCGTCCCAACACCGACTCCACCCGGCCGAATCATTGCCCAAGTAATTGAAAATATATATATATATATATATATATATATATATATATATTGATTAACAACAATAAGTCAATAGCAATCTCCGGCTTAGCAAATGTTTTTAACCATCGAACCCGGTCTGGCTCCAAACTGCATCGCGCACACGCCGGAGGTCACGCCCCTTGAGAGTCCGTCCGACGCCCTCAAAAACAGACATCCCGCTGGATTTCCGGCTACGTGCCAAGTACTCGTGCGGTGGCACCATCTCCGAGTCACGCTCATCCATACTGTTGTTGTTGTTGTTCTCAACCGAGTCGGGCAGCGATTCGACTGAGTCGACGCGGTAGATCTTGCTCCAGTCCGGCACGTTAACAGGTGCCGACGTGGCCATCTGGTGGCCTCCATGTGGGGATGCCACGCTGTCATTGCCTCGGATTTGATGCACCACACTTGGCGATCCTGTTTTACCAGAATCTTCGAAAGCCAGTGAAAGTCCACCCACGTGGGGTCCATCCCCCGGAATCCGGCGACTCCTCCCGAAAGAAATACTCCCGTTATTCTCAGAGGTGGCGCGTGGACCCGAATCGCTCTGCGAATTGTTCACAAACAGCTCGTTCCGATCAGCATCATCAACCATCGACCAAACATCTTGTTCCCCGAGCTCCGAATCGTCCCCTTCGTTGGATCCTTGAGTGTAGCTGTAGCTGTAGCTGCTTCCGAGTAATCGTTCGCTCAAACTCGCTGTCAGTCGCCGGCCCTTAGCCATAATAACATCATCAGATTAAAAAAAGAGAGAAATCTACGACGCAGAAGCAGCCGAACAGCCACTGCTATTAGGAGTCCATTTGAATGTACAAAATGCATAAGGCGGCTTCGATTGATTTAATTTGTATATATAGAAGTCGCCATCGCATAATTCATTTCATTTGGATTCGAATTTAATATAATCTGAATTTGAATTTCACGGTGAACTTCCCAATCCCAATCAGAGATTTTAATATTGTCATGGTGATTGGTGAGAATAGAAGACGCCAAGTATGCACGAAACTGTAAAATTAATTATTAAAAAAATGACAGGAGGTCGCTTGCTTTACTCAGCGCGCGTCTCGCGTCTCGCTCCAAGGACCCTACACATATTTTTATATAATTTTAAGAAATTAAATATTTGCGATGTAATTTTTTGATATATTTTTGGAAATCAAATTAGTATGTTGATTGGAATTAATCCCACCCAAGTGTTTTAACTTGATTAGGCTAGATTTAAAATAACTTGATCTCTAAAATCTAATCAATAATATTTGCATGAATTGTTCCAATTGAATTCTTAATTAGTGGACGAAAATGAAACCTGAAGTCCTGAACTTATAGAAATTAAAAGGAGTAAATGTACGATTAATATTCAGTGAACGGAACACACCAGCAAGACTAGTGTTGTGAAGAATCCAAGATAGATTGATGAGAAGAAACATATTTGATCTCCATGGGAAATAATGTGACGAAGAAATCTTGCACGTTTCTTATTAAACATAACATAGATTGTAGATTAGATCTAAAAACCAGCAATGAACCACTAAAAAACTAAAGTGACATACAATAAAAGGTGTATGAAGGACGAAGAGATAGTGGTCTCCTCCTCGGATATATACTACGAGAGAGACTTTGTATGAAGGAGAATAATTTAGCATGTTATAGACTATGATTTTTACAAGTCTAATATATTTATTCAATTTCGCTTAATACACACTTAACCTTATGATGCGGGTTTGGTTTTTGTCTTGAGACAAATGTTATTATCCACGTAAGATCAAGTGGGACCCGTGCTTAAACATATCTTGTCTGGATGTCAAAACTGCAATGAATCCAAAACGGCTCCCACTGTCCACGTGGGTTGCGACATCAGACTCCCTCCCCCTTTTTATGGCCTACACGTGTATGCTTCCAATGGACCGTGGGCCCTAGTGACGTCCGTGACACATGGCAAACAGCGACTGGGTTAAAAAGCTATGGGATGTTTGGCTAATGATGTTGACAATAAACAAAGCGTTTGCATAATTGGTGGATTTAGGATGTTAACAGGTTTTGGGGTGTTAGAATAATTGTGGTGATGGTTTAGGCACATTGGACGGTCCAGAATAAAATTGGAGTGTTGGTGGACCCTACAAGTTGTGTTTTGTCGTTTGTGAAGTGAACAAAGGAACCTTATCATTCAATCGTCAATAAGACTTTCAAATCGAAAATATAGGGCCCAAGCCCACGGGAGACTGATTAGCCTTATGTTCCAAAGCATGATTTTTGTCCTTGGGCAGTTTGACAAAGTAAAAAAGTAACTACATATTCTTGTTTAAGAATCATTAAGTACACTTTCAAGATTTAGTGTCTCTCATTCATATGGGATGGTTGGGGAGTAAAAATTTAGGGCTATAATTTTTTTTTCATCTTTTAAAGAATTATGAATGTGTTTTGATCGGATTTATAAGGATATCTATATATTTTTGTACCAAAAAAAAATTAAATTGAAAGTATAAAAGACATTAAAATTTTGAATAATTGAATATAAACTTAAAACATTATTTGTCATTCTTGCGATGAATTTGATTTTTGTTTGAGAACAAAAAAAAAGATTGCACTCGTAAACTCGATTAAAACACATTCATAATTTTAAAAAAATAATAATTTGTGGCCCGTAAATCAATACAACAGGTCTGCTGTAATATATTTTCAGCAAACCTGAGGCACACCATTCACGACACAATGAGAGTACCCACTATAGACAGTAGTGGCTTTTGATATATATAGAGTCTATTCACACTACATGAATTTTGTACACAAAAGTTGTTTTTGGCGCTCGAGTAAGTAACACTAATAAATTTTTGGAGAAATAAACTCTATTTAAATTTTAACAACCAAATATTAACCCCTAATGATGATGAGATAAAACAAATCCTTGTATTATTGGTGACCCTAACAAAAGATAGGTGTGGGCCCAGTTCCTGCAGTGACCGGACTTCCTATGGACCCATATACATTTGTTGGGCTTGCCAGTTGTGGACCCTGACCCAATTTATATATTGGGCACTGGTATAGTGGTATTCGACCTATGACTTCTAATCAGTATCCTATGCTCAACTAGCTTGTCGATCAGATTTTTTTTTTGGTAATTTGCATGTACACCACATTTTTTGACCATGAATGTTTTGTTTATGTTTATAGCTACTTCATGTGGCATCAATTCAAAGTCTGTCCAAATTTGTATTTGCAATGTTTTTGATATGTTGGCTCATGTAAACACTTGGGTGATAACCTAATTGGTGAATCTATTTGGGGCTAAATCATATGGACTCTAGAAATCCTGAGTTCGATTTCCACTAAGAACAATATCCTTGTGGTCATGCATTAAGTTTTCGTAATTTATATCCTGTTATCAGGTGAAAAATTATGTGTCACGTTAGTATGATCGAGTTTGGACACATATTAAATATCTAAAAGAAAAACTTTTATGCTCGCCGTTAAAATATGTTGTAATCCATGTCCCACATAACTATGAAAAATAAAAAACAATAACAATTAATCCATCCAATAGTATAGGAGATGCAACATTAATTGATATTTTATTAAACAAAATGGTGACCAAGAGTTTGAAATTTGGAGTGTGCCAAAAGCAAAAAAAAAAAAGCCCCTTATTTGTGTCCTTTGTAGACCCCCCGGAACATGACAACCTGAGAAGAACTACCACAATCATAACAGTAGCTGTGTGGAGTTCCACAGGGTTTGGGTTTTTGCCAAAAAGACAAGATCTTTGTGTGTCATGTTCTTGGTGCAGAATCAGAATCCCACCTTCTACTTTTAAACCCCCCATAAAACTTCAAAAGACCAGCTCTTGCAGCTGATCTCCTAATGGTTTCCAGATGGGTACCGTGTTATAATTTATGATCATCATCACTGATTAAGAAGCTGTGTATCAGAGAATTATTGTTTAGTGATGATTCTGGGTTTTGGTGGCTATATTTTATTAGATTTAAATAAGATCCACTGAATCAAAGGCCTTTGCAATGATTGTACTGCATAGGGTGGATCCCAAGGGGACTGCAGACAACTTTATTATAGTGGGGAAAAGTCACAAGTTGTGATTAGTACATAAATGGGTTCTTTTTTTCTTTCTTGTACCATAAATAATAATATTGCAGTGAACAAGAGATGACCAATGGAGAAAGATTCCTTCATCAAATCATATATTCATATAGCAGAGGATTAGGGTCCACTACCCACTCAACAGTAGTCAGGTGATCCACATGGTTTCTCTTCTCTCTTTTTTTACTGTCCATGTGCACGTGTTCATGGAAATTTAACTTAATTTATGATCATAAGTCACAATGAAAAGGTAACAAAGGAAAGGAAAGGAAAGGAATCCACTAAAGAAATGCACCTTTGCAAATATGTTCATAAGTTGAAAGTGGTGTCAGATCAGGTGGCAGGATCTTTAATTCTACCTTCATCCCCCCTGATGGGTTAAGAATCAACAATAGTTATCAATCCCCATTAGGCAGGCATTGTTACTTTCAAGCGGGTCCTACCAACCCCATCTCCCTTATAACATATATGTGCACCTCATCTTTCTCCATAGTGATCGGGAGTTCGATTCTAAATTGCGTAGTTGTTTTTAAGTGATTTAATATTGAGTCTCGAGTCAACTAATTTGTCGAACGAGTTTATGCATGCCTAACCCAGTTCGAAATTAGGTTTGATGAGTTCTCCAAATGACACGTATGCTGAGTCATTCTTGGTTAAAAAAAACTCTCTCTTACCCAAATCATATCATTATTTGTAGTCCGATATGAATATTGCAGTATTATTAGTGTACATGTCACAAATATTAAAAAAAAAAAATTACCTAACACAAAGTTTATTGATATTAGTGCAATCAAACAGTCCTTGCAGTGTATATTCTATATGTTCATTATGAAATGGATCCCACATATATTTTTTTTATTAACTTCAAATAATTTTTCAAGATTCCTGATTGTACTATTTATTCGTAAAATATTTTCTACTGAATTGATCAATCAATCTTGCACAATTAAAAATGATTAATAATTAAACAAGAATCTTGCCTTTCAATGTCCAAGAGATTGCCCCACATTGTCATATTAATTAAGCAATTAAGCACACTCTCATGCCAAACATGGTACAACAACTACTCAGTAAGAAAGTAAAGTAAACAACTAGTTTTGTGTAAGATTAACATATTAATTGAATTTAAGACAAAATATAACCACAGACACAAATGCTAGCTATTTCTGTATCAAATATATATATCAAATTGGTCAAAAATTTACTATACCTTATAATTAGCCTAAAAAATAATGACTTGGGAAATCATGCACAAGACAAGAACATTTAATTATCTTTTACATGAGATTTAGCAGATAAAGTGAAATCCCCACTTGCATTGCATATGATGATATGAATGAGATGATATCTGAACTTGTGGTTGCAGCACTTGAGGCAGGTCAATTCCTGATCAGGTCTTTTTTCTTTCTCTCTCTCTCTCTTTTTCTTTCTGATCTTGAAGAATGTGGCTTGTTTGGCTAAAATCAATGTGAGTCGATTGAGTTGGTTGCCATCTTTTCATTATCCTGCTCACATTAATGTCTCAAGACCCCATGAGTACTCCATGACACTTCAAAATCAGTCACTGTTTTTGAGCCTGAAACCTGCAATAATCCTCACAATTTACTTCAAATTTACTGGCAGTTTTAGAACTGTATCTAGCTTTGGGAATTACTGATGCAAAGTCATTTTCAAATAATTTTTAAGAAAACTAATGTTGGTTATGTGATATCTAACTGCTACTCTTGCTTTGATCAGTTATGCAGTGACTCTGACAAGTCATAGAAAACTTGAAAGCAAAACTTAAAGACTCTGTTACTGCTGCTGCCCGCTGTAGTATATGCTGCCATAAATGACTGCCTCTCCTATCATTATTTCTAAAGTAAAAGGGGGGAGAGAATGGTGAAATGCTCTTCCCACTTTGTAATTCTTCTTGTGGTGTGATTTGTGAAAGTCCAATCCTTGGAAGAAAATATTTGTCTCTGTGTGTGTTAGCTATTGATTTGTTTGGCATCTTATTATTTAGTTAATTAATACATCATAATAATTATAAGGTCCCATGATGCTACAAAATTATAGATTAATTTAGACATGAATTAGCAGGCAATCTAATCATGTTCTTCACAGTATTAAACCACTAAAGAGAAATGGACCCTGATTATCCTTGCTGTTAAGCTCTCTTCCAATAACATTGTTTTCAAGTTGCTTTCTGATCATTTTCTTTTTTCTTCAATCTTTAATCAATTTCTCGCTCTCATTATTTTTTGATTTTTTTTTTCTACTTGTGAATCTGTGATGGGTAGGGGTATTGCATGATGATATTAATGGAACCAAAATGTGTTGGATCTTCTTGGGCCTTAAAAAACCCAACCGACGTAAATAGCCTATCCGTTCATGGCCCAACTTACATCGGCCCAAGTTGCAGCACTCTGTCACCTAAACTCGTGCAGATTGTCTTTAGTGATAAGAAAAGAGAGTTTTATGAGAGACTCTTCTAGACCCACCAGATTATATTCCTTGTAAAAATCTCTGCCACAACACTTGGGGGAGGGATGGTTCCTCTAGCGTCCAAGAACATTCCGCGATAGAGCTTTCTGGCAGTCAAATATTTTGAATTCTTCTTTTCATGCTTTTCCTCTTTCTTGAAAAGCTAGCCACATCGAACTCCAACATATTCCATAAACAATGGTCGAACCACAAACAATGGTCGGATACAAGAGCCAAATGCTTAAACCCTAACATCGAACTCCAACATATTCCATGAACACGGACAACAAATACGTGTCATTGTCCGACTTTCAATCGATTTTTTTCCACCCCTAGCCAAAATGAACTACAATTGCGCACCAGAGTCCCTCCCCTTACTGGCTAGAAGTTAGACAACTTTATGTTTTTCAAAATTATGAAATATATATATAAATCCCAGGTCGGGAGTTCAATTCTAAGCTGACACATTTATTTTTAAGTGATTTGCATTCGGACGGATTTGTGCGTGCCTGGCCTGATCCAAGTTTAGGTTTAGTGGGTTGTCCAAAAGACATGTCTATTGAGTTGTTATTGGTTATTAAAACGAAAACTATCCGGAGAAACCATTGATTACTAGTCCACATAGATTCCCAAATTAAGCATTATAAAATAAGAAGATATATATCATCTAATAATATTATTGACCTAACTCGCACGTGGGGGTGTGAAAAAGTGAAAATGATAAATACAAAGAAAATAAATCCATGCTTGGGTCAAATTAAAGATTCGGTTTACTTATCCAAGTTCACATTCCAACTTTCATAATATCATATCATATATAACTATTACATGCAAAAAGATGCGATATTACTACTCCCTTTCACACCATAATTATGATTAAAATTAACTAATTTATACATTCCTTGTTAATGTTAGCCAAGCCAGCTGCCTTATTAGTTAGCCACCCACCACATGGCATGCATGTTTATGCCACCGATTACCACGGCTTAAGCTGTACAAGCTAGCCGCGTCATTGGCACGTCAGTAGACTTAACTACACGGAATTGGTCGTGTTATGTATTTGGTCAACAAACAAAGCCTAGTCAACCCACGAAACCCACCTCACATAGACACAGTCTTCCTTTCTAGCTCTCTCTGTATATATTCAGCAAGCCTCTTCATGCTCAAATCTCCTTTCATTCATTCATTCATTCATTCATTCAATTAACATAAACAAATTTACCAAATTTATTGATGGGGAACTGTCTTAGACGTGAATCGTCGTCCACAGTTTGGGCCGGGGACGAGTGGGAGTCACTAGCACCACATGATCATGAGAATGGTGAGAGGGAGAGGCTTCTTGCTGCTGGTGGTGTTGGTGGTGGCAGTGGTGGTGGTTCTTTGTCACGATCCACGTCGTCTACCGAGGGGAGAGATCAAGTGAAGATAAAGATTACAAAGAAAGAACTGGAGGAGTTAGTACGGATGGCTTATTTGCAAGGCTTGTCCATGGAACAAGTCTTGTCCGATTTGGTAAATAATACAACTAATGATAATGATGATCATGATCGATGGAAAATATTAATGGAGCGACAAAGGTCTTGGAAACCAGCTTTACAGAGCATTCCAGAGGTTAATTAGTTTATCAAGAATAATTACTAGTTTTACCTTTTCATTCATCATTTGTGAATATAGATCATAAATTATTAGGATTTTAGATGTTTATTTTTATTTATTTATTTATTTTCTTTTGGTAATTAATGTAAGAAGTTTGTTTATTTTTTGTATTTTGAAGTTCAATGTTCGATTCATTCGTCTACAAGAATAATTCAGAGAAAAATCCTTGTCGTAATTGTTGGGTATCTTCTATTTTACCACGTTTGTTAATACTCTTGTATTTGGAGGTCAATGTTGATCGGTCAAATCAAGCAAATTTAGACAATTAATATCAGCCAATCAGAAAAATAATTAGTAACTTGGGCCTCAATAGCCCTATCTAGAAAAGCAGGTGGCATTGGGTTGGGCTGAACTCCCTTAATGCGGCCCATGTCCATACATATACATTCATGAATTGAAAACCCATTAATTTGGGGATTGCATTTCTCGTGAAGGCACTCAATTGCCTGTCCAAGCTGGTAGGCTATGGTCATGCGTCTTCTACACGACAGCAGGAAGTTTGAAGTGGAATCGGAATCGCTTCCACGAAGCTTCTCCTGCAAGGTTCCATTGCGGACAAACTCGAAGACAATTTTTCAGTGATAACCGGAAGGGGATGGAGAGACTCGAATTCGAGACCTTTATGAGATATCATACCACTCATGGTTCTCTACAATTTGTAGAAACTTGCGTTAGAGAGAAATCAATCACAAATCAAATATTACGTAAACTTGGGTTGGAAATGGAGTGTCGAACGTATTGGTGAGAGGTGGCCTTGCCTGGCAGAGAATTCCAGATGTTGTGGGTGTTTGGCAGTGCGTTCGCACTGCGTTCAGTTGCACCGCACCACAGTTTTTTATGATACGCCAAACAACTTTTGCGTTCCAACTCACCTCACAGTACCACAGCTTTTTACCTCAGAACACCTCACAGCACTCCCAAACGCTTATAATATATGTTGAATTGTCCTACGTAATCAAATTAGGTCAATTATTTTATTTTAGATTAATGTACAATATAAACATTAAGTGATTTTATATTAATATTATTAGTCATCTAATATAACCGTAATTTAGATACACCAAACGCACCTCACAACACGACACCATAGTTTTAAAAGTGATGCGCCAAACAGCTTTTTGCGTTTAAACCCACCTCACAGGACCACAGTTTTATGACTCACAGCACCGCAGTTGACGACACTCCCAAACAGACCCGTTATGGGCCGAACACATTGATGAGACCCAGATCCAAATATTAGTTACGGGTCTTGATCATCAATTGGAGTAGTCTGATATAATTGGGCTATGATGTTCCTATTCTATGGCCCATGACTGCTTATAGTTGGCAAGTGGCCCATCCACATGCTTCTCGCGGATCCACATGTCTCTAAGAAGCAGAAGTCAGGCGGATACGAAGTGGCGAAAGTATGAAATGGAAGAAAAAAATGGCATAGATGGCTTTTAATGCACTGGTGCTGTTTATAACTCAGTTTTATGTATCTATGGGGTCCACTCCCCCCTCTCTTTCTTTACTCAGAGAGAGAGAGAGAGAGAGAGAGAGAGAGAGAGAGCTATTGGTGGTGCTTCTCCAGTCCCTACATCTCTTGAAGCTCATTCACTCATGGCCCCCTTCTCTCTCAACCGTTTTATTTTCTCTGCTCTTGTTACATGCTCACCATTCTGAAAAATTCGACTCAGAGATTTGTTGAACAGTATCTTCTTTGCACTCTTCTGTTTTTTATTATTATTATTTGCAGCTGTAAATCCTGTAATCAGGGTTTTTGCCTCTGGTTTGGGAGTTGTTTAATGAAGGCATGAACAAGAGGATGCCTTTTATGCTGAAGCTCAAAATGGGTTTCTTGAAGCTGTTTTTGCTGTTCCTATGTAAGCATTCTTCACCTAATGGCTGTTTCTTCTGGGTTTTACCATGATCTATGAGTTGTCTGAGCCTGGTCATTGTGAAATTGCGAAAACCCCTATGGTGGAAGGATCTGAATGTAAATATTTTAGTTGTATAGTGTCTTTCGGAAATTGGGTTTTCTAGGATTTTACAGTTGCATCGTTAATAACCCCTTGAGCCTTAGTTCTTTATCTTCATTCTGGCTCATTGACCTAATTTCCCTTGCATTCTGTCTCTTGCAATTTTGACATTATAGTTATTGGCAGGAGTAGTATGTGTTTACTTTTTTTTCTTTTCTTTTGACTTTGGTATTGAGCACGGGATGGGGCTATTCCTTGTTTAGAATTTCTTTTCTTCTACCTATAAAATAAACGACAAGGATTTGATGGGGCTAGGTTTTTGAGTTTAATGGATGATCCTGCTAGTTAAGATAATTAACAACATATTTGCATTGCCTTTTTCCATAACAAAAGTGTTAAATCTTTAATGTCAGTAGAGATGTGATTCATTAGAGCTGCCATTGTGAGTATCGATTACTGTCTAACGTGGACTGCTGTCTAATGAAGTCGCTTTTGTGTAATTAATATAGATGTCTAATGAAGTAGCTTTTGTGGAAATAATATCTAGAGAAGAAGGATTCTGAGTGATTGGCTGATTGCATATGATTAATTTGTACTTTGGTTTCCAACTTCAAAAGGTTTGAATACGTATAGTGAGTTTCATACTTGTTTTACAAAGAATCTGCTCATGAGTGAATGGACACGGTGGCTTTTTCACGTCTTGTTGGCAGTTGCCTTTGATGTAAGGCTGGGAACTTTTCTCTGAGTTAAAGTTTGTCAATCTTTTCTCCAAACAGTAAATCTCAATTCTATGATATCGTTTTCGTCGATTATTTCCACCCACGTTCTCTTTGGTTGTGTTCTTTAACTTTTTACATGGAATCATATAGCAAGGACTTTGGAAGAGGCATTTCAACTTTCTGAATGATTTTCAAAACCTATTTTAAACTGGAATTTTCATCATCCATTTGCTGCTAAAATGGTTTTTACATGGTTGGGGATGTCGTGGTGCGGTTTGGGTTTATCATCCTCATTGTTATCTGGAGGTTTTTGTGTTGAAACATTTTTCTTTTCTTAGTCTATGTTAATATGCTTGTATAGGTAAAATTACGTGTGAAAGTGCATGCATAATTCTTATTTACTTATGCTGCATTTTCTTTTACATAATATGATGATATTTTATTGTGCAAATGGCAATAGCAACTTATCTCATCGCAGCTGTCTCTAAATAGTACCCAAGTGAAGTGGTGCATATAATTTTATTCTACATAGTACATAGTGCCATGAACATATTATGTTGCTGGATACAATAATTTTTATGATTTTCCTATTTCATTTTCTGTAAAGACCAATGCTTGCTTTGCAGGTTTGCAAAAATCTTATGGCAGCCAGTTGAATTACCTTAAAGATTCTGCATTAACAGATTCAGATGGTGCCTCTCCTGATATCTCCCCAACTGGGGCTATTGAGCCCTTTCTTCCTCTTCTTGCTCCTTCCCCATTGACACCTTTCACAAACCGTACTGTCCCGAAACTATCAGGTTAATTTCTCTTGTTCAGCTATATTAAAATTTGTAGAAGAATTTGGCTTGACATATATGGTTATGTTTTTCATTTGGTTTGGTTCTTCTTTGACAGGGCTGTGTGTGTTAAACTTCAGTGCTGCTGAAAGTTTGATGAGCATAACTGCAATTGATTGCTGGTCCATATTTGCACCAATGCTGGCTAATGTTATATGTTGTCCACAGTTAGAAGCCACTCTTGCTATTCTTATTGGTCAATCCAGTAAAGAGACCAATATGCTTTCTTTAAATGAAACCCTTTCCAAGCATTGCATTTCTGATATTGAGCAGATCTTGGCGGGCCAGGGTGGGGCCGAAAATCTTGGGGAGATGTGTTCAATTCTTCCAACAAACCTCACCGAAGGCTCTTGCCAAGTAAAAGATGTTAATGAGTTTGAGAACAATGTAAATACTTCGAAGCTGCTTGCTGCCTGCAAGAAGATTGATCCAGTGAAAGAATGTTGTGACCGAATTTGTCAGGATGCCATAGCAGAAGCAGCTACAAAAATTGCAATGCAGGATTATCGCTTGTTAGGCATGGATGGATCTCAAGTGTTACCTGAGCACTCGACTAAGGTGGACGATTGTAGAAGTATTGTCCTTCGTTGGCTGGCAAGCAAACTCAATCCTTCGCATGCCAAAGAAGTTCTCAGAGGATTATCAAATTGCAATATTAATAGAGGTTCGTTTAAAAGTTAAACATGGATGAAAACAGATTGATATGTGCGCAGGTCCTTTTCGACCATTGCTTTCTAGTCGGTGGGTTGTTGTTTTGATGCTTTGGCTCTTACGAGACCCTTCCAGGGATTTCAATTTATATATCTAGGGATCATAAGCATATGGTATTGATTTTAGCATGGTTTGACTATTGACATTCTGATGTCACTTTGTGGGGGCCTAAAAGTCAAATACAATGCACAAGACGTGACTGTGAAGCTGAGGGGGGCTGATGTACGATCGAACCTAGGGTACTCAATTTGCAACGGACCAACTTTAGTAAGATGCCAAGTTTTGAACTGTACTTCGTGCTTGGCCTGCATTAAAAATAATTTTTTGAATTTGCTTTGTTGCTCATCAGTTCTATTCATTCATGGACATTTTTAGCTGAAAGTGGTAGACTTTCGTGCTCATTGGGAGTAATACCTTCAATCCTTGGTGGTGGATTACTCTTTTCATTTTTTCTTAGCAACCAAGTATATGCTTGATCATCATTTTCCCGTCTTTTGAATGTATCAGTGATGCCACTTCCCAGTCCCTTCAGGTGTTGGCCTCATTGGTTATTATTTTGTTTTCTTAGTTTTCAATTGTTCTTTCTGCTTCAGTTTGCCCTCTAGCTTTCCCCGACATGAAACACGTAGAAAAAGGCTGCAAAAATGACATAAGTAACACAACAATGTGCTGTGGTGCCATGGAGAGTTATGTGGCTCACCTGCAGAAGCAGAGCCTTATAACCAATTTGCAAGCTTTGGATTGTGCTACAACATTAGGAATGAAGTTACAGAAGTCAAACATTACGAGAAATATTTTTAGCCTTTGTCATTTAAGTCTCAAGGATTTCTCTCTCCAAGGTATGTCTAGGTCCTGTTTTCCTACATTTTCCCCAGTTTTCCAAAATTATTATTGATTCTTCTTATGCTCCTCTCTTCCTCCTACCTCTCTCGGTGACCTTTTCAATTAGCAAAGTGCTATTGGATTTCTTTTGAACTTATTCATTGCTAATACTACTACTAATACAAACATATGTTCCTTTGTCTTTTCAATGTGATGCGACGATGGTGTTGAAATTTGAATTCGTCAGTCAAACAAGGTAATTTGCGTACTTCATTTTTGTAATATTGCATTTTTTGTTTCTTTCGGATAGATTGAATTTAGCTATCATTGCTCTGTCTGAATTTTTGGATTAGAGTCTGGATGCCTTCTGCCTAGTTTGCCTTCAGATGCAACCTTGGACGAGTTTACCGGGATCAGCTTCATTTGTGATCTCAATGACAATATTCCAGCACCATGGCCCTCTTCATCTCAATTATCAGCGTCATCATGCAATAAAAGTAAGTTTTTGAATATCAATTTGTTAATTCTAAATGCTAGTGAGGAACTGCTGACTCAAGCCTGCCATTATAAGTTTATAACCCCCATCCCCGTTTAACAATTGGAAAAAAAGTTTTATATCCATGTAATTCCAAAATGGTTTCCCTTTTCTTTGCAAGTGAGTTGCTGCTATCTGAATTTGTATTTACAATTGGAAAAAAAGTTTTATATCCATGTAATTCCAAAATGGTTTCCCTTTTCTTTGCAAGTGAGTTGCTGCTATCTGAATTCGTATTTTAATACTTACTGTATTTAATAATTGTCACTTGCTTTCTGGATTTGCAGAGGTCAAAATACCTGCGCTTCCCGCAGCAGCATCTGGTCAAAATGGTAAGCTTACGAGGTTGTGCATACTGGTTTTTCCTCATCATAGATTAATCATCCTGTGTTAGTAACTAAAATTTATGAAAACCCATGTGAAATTTGTTGGTATAAACCCAAGACTTTCATGGAACAAACGTCGGTTAATGCTAAATATAGCGATTGAACATTGATAACATATAAATGAAGAAAGTAAGAGTCAGATAAGCGAACGAGTGGAGAGTTATTCTTCTTAGATTTGCTTGTTGTGGATCAAAACTAACTAGAATTTGCACTGACGGACTGCATCTCCTTGACTTTACATTTTTCTTGTCACACAGGTCTCTACAATGAAGATTTGATATATTATTTGCTCTTTACCTCGTCGGTGGTCATCACGATGCTCCTATAGTCTCAGTTCGATACATTCTTGCACCTTCCATCTATGTAAGAACCAGAGGCTCTTCACAATACAAATCTATGAATCTTCATAGAAAATAGATGATGCCAGGAAGTCATGGGGAAAAAGAGCTGTTCTGTACTTATCAAGCCGAAACTGTGCCTACCAAAAGGAAATAGGTTTGGAGAGATTGCAGCATTAGGTGCATTCAAATTTGTGTTCCTAAATATAATAATTAATTATTCATGAGAACTGTATAATAAATTGTTTTTTGTAAAGATTTGTGGTGAAGATGTATTACAGAGTTTCAAAGTTGAATATATTGACTAGTCTTTAGACTATTTAGAACAGTGTTTTGTTGTTGCCTAGTAATGGGTTTTTTCATTTTCACTTTGCTTATGCATTTGTGGACTGGAAGATTTGAACAGGCCCATTTTAGAATGGAAGTTGACTTAAACCTGGGCCAGGACTTACTCATCTCATGTGGGCCGTTCTAATGGCAATGTCGGTTTTTGGGCCAATTCTTCATTTGGAGGGCCCAGTAACCAAGTGTTTTTGTCGCATTTGCATATTGAGACCAATAAATTTAGATATGGTGGGCTTTTTGTTTGAGAGTTGATCCAAAGACCACCACGTGGAGTATAGACATCCGAGCTACTAGTTGAAACGGTAAGAATGATGTGTATAATTTTGATGATCAGAGTTCGAATTCCCCTCTCCATTTAAATTAAAAAAACCACCATATAGAGTTAGTAAAAATAAATGTTTCGTGCACCACATATAGCGCCTTTCTTTAACTTATCTAGTCTGGACACCAATGAGAGTTGGATTGATTGACAATTGATTAGATTATGCATATGTTTCAAGTTCGATTTCAACCACAAACGTAACGTAATTCTATGTGATATTTAAAAATAAAAAAAACTTATCCGGTCTGGACACTTCTGTAAAGTTGCAGTTGCAGTCCAGCTTATCTTCTGTTAGTGTCATTGATACACACTTGTTTTGAAATTGTCGTCACGCACATGATTATGACTTATTGTCATTGATATTTTTGTTGTCATGTTGCACTCTCATCACATCTTGGAAGTCTGTCGAAATCCAGTCATTTCGTTTCAGAAAAAATAATAAAATCCAGTCATTTGTTTGAGACCCTTTTTTTGCTAAGAAATGTATGAATCAAAGAAAGCAATTAGGGCCAAAACTTGCCCACAACGATTTCTTGGTATTTCTTTAAGTCTCTTTGCATGAGCGAAGCAAAAAAATTCCTTGGGTGGGTGATTCAATATCACTCTCCCAAAACCTTGTTGGAAAAAATGATTGTGTGAATGGCTCAATATACCCACTGGAGATAAGTATGTTTTGCAAAAAATTCCAGATTGAAGAGTTAACAACAAGATTGTTAATTTATAATAGAGACTGTTGGGCTATATGTTTGGGCCCAACGGCACTCCAGATTTTGTAGTGTGGAGTCATTGAGCTCAATCACCACACATGCGCCGCCGTTCGATCCGGCATGGGTCCAGAATAATAATGATAATAATAATAAATATTGTTATATTTTTTGGTCAAAATTTGACTAGAATTTTAATTCAATTATAATTGATTGATTAATTAAGTTCTAAATTCGTATCACTAATTAAGAGGTAGAATTTCTTCACAGTTTAAATTCTAATCTCCTTTTAATTCGTTTTTGTTCTTGAATGTTGTCGAGTTCATCCATTGGTACATGAAATAGACGTATAGTTTCCGTAAATAGCTTCCTTCCATGCTGACAATTTCTGCACATACAGATAGGGATGTCTATTTGGTTTTCGGTTATGTTTTTAACCGAAACCGAGATGTCCGAATTGATTCAGTTATGATATTTTAGAATCCATAACCGGACCATATACGTTCGGATAACCAAACCTAAATAACCATATTTTTCGGATTGAATAGGTTCGGTTTTTGAAGAAATGGAAGAAGTATGATAAATCTTAAATAGAGGGAGAAAATAGTCCATGAGTTTCAATTAATCAATCTTAATTTATAATTTATATAATGATTAGGTTATTCGATATCTTAATTTATAATTTTTTTATAAAGACATAATCAGAGTTTTACAAATACTACTTGGCCTCCCATCCCATTAGGTCTCAACAATTCCAATATATATATATATATATATATATATATATATATATATATAATATAATCCAATATATTATATATTATATAAGACATATTATATTATATAATATAGTATATAATGTAATATATAATATATATTAATATTTTCTGGTTATAACCGTAATTGTAATCGAAAAAATATACTAAAATTTACTAAAATCATAATCGTATCTGAAATCGTAATAAAAAAAACCGAATAACCACGGTTGTGGATTGATTGTGAACACCCTTATATAGAGATAGACACTACACTATATAATATATTAATCTGTCTGCATTTATTGGACGAGGTATCAATGACGATTGGATATGGAGTACAGTAATGTGTTTGTTGTTTTAGGTGGATAACGCACGCAAAGAGCATATTGAAGGCTTGGGACGACAAACTAATCTTTTTTTTATCAGGCACACCAACACAGATTACACACCACACCATGACAAACTAAAAAAATGATTTGGTGGATCATGACCACTATGCAATCATCATTGGAAATCCGAAAGAAAATGCGTGGAAATGCTGCCCAAAAGCTTCAAAACAGTGGACAAACTAATCATGATTTGCTACTAGGCCCCTTTGTGAATGGTCTTCTCCATCTACAGGATGCCTCAAATGGAACACTGACAGTTCTTCTCTTGATTACTCTTTGGGGGTGGGTGGAGTCTTGAGGGACTGTAATGGAAATTTTCTTTGCATATTCTCTGGCCCTGCCAACAATCTAGACTCCAACTCTGCTGAATTAAGGGCAATCAGGTTTGCGCTTGAGTTCTCGGTGAAATTTGGGTTAAAAGAGAAGGGTAATATCATGGTTGAATCGGATTCCTCTGAATGTTGTGAATTGATTACAAAAAGAAATTAACACACCTTGATCTAAGGCTCAGGATTTTATTGCTATTACAAATCTCTCCTCGCAACTCTCTTCCATTACATACAATCATGTGTGGAGATTGGCTAATTTTGTAGTTGATAGTCTTGCAAAACAGGGGGCTCTAAGGAGTGACATGTTTGTAGCTTGGTTAGAATGATTGTTTTGGTGTTTTAGGGCTCTGTTATACTTGATTGTATTGCTTTTGTGCCATGCTTATCAATAAAATCAATCATTCTATCAAAAAAAAATGATTTACCTCTTGTGGTGCAATTGCATTCAACGTGATTGTCATTACTAACTCTAATTACTCTTTCTTCCTCCCACTAAGTGTAATAATGGATCGATCAATCTCGCTCTCAATTGAAATCTGATGAAAAGTTGACTAGGTAAAACAATTTAGTGCTCAAGTAATCAAGTTCTATCAACTACGAACTTGTCTTTGTTGATGATAGAGAATGATCATTGATACCACTAGCATATTGATTCCACACACATAATTCACAACTGAATCATCCAAAATCATATATATATATATATATATATATACACACACACACGTACGTCAACTACTCAACTCCTCTTATATTAATTTGTTGCTCCCAAAGTTAAAAAGTTATACTCAAGGTTTTGAAAACGGACCGATCACATCACATGGATGTCTATATATCGAAAATCCAGTGTATGATGAACAATTATTAATTCTTTCAACCAATCATGTCATTTTGGAAAGAAAAAAAGGCAAATAGGTTGTCATATGATTAGGAGTATTATAGTAACATTTACGTGCAGGACTAGCCAGTTCCATTAGTAACATTCACATTTAGGTTGTCATCATAGTTATTTTTTTTAATGATTTTTCATCAGTTATAATGACAGATCATTCTTTTTTCCTTAAATTAAGGTGTAAGAACACAATATATACGTCACTCTTTCATGTACTACTTGACAAAAATCCATTATTGGGTTTCACCTTTTTTTTTATAAAAAAATTTAAAGCATTAGTTAACACACAATTACTGTCATGATATATATATATATATAAAAGTCGTTCTCAAATAAAATCTTATTAGAAAACAAGGAAGCATTGTTATTCTTATCAAATATGAACTTTGTTACATTTTTATTGGCTCAAACATAGGCAGTCATATCCATGTCTACATCTATAAGAGACGTAATAAAAATTTATTCTATTGTTTCCTTTTGTTTTTTCTTATTCTTTGGAGTGACATGTTCAATTTGAATGAACCTTGTATTTTGAGATCTATCATAAATTTTGGACAAAAAAAGAAAAAAAAAACTACTTATTCATAGACAAAGTCAAATTAACATTAATACAATATATATAAATATACGTACTCATTTAGTTCTCTCTTTTTTGAAACGTGATTCGAACTCTGGTTACTAGAGTGATATACACCATAACTTTGGCTTATAAATTATAAATTATAAATAACTATTCATAACATTAATTAATATTGGCGAGGGAATTACATGAGTGATGGGTCCAATTTATGGATATAATTTTAGAAAGAGTAGTGTTTTGCCTAAACATTATACAATATTGCCATAAGAATTTTAATAATACCTCCCTCTCCAACCATGTTTTTCCGACAATGTAAAAATAACAATGTTCTTAAAAATCACATTAATTAATCTAACAAGAAACGGACAAAATGATTTTACAAGAGATAAATCTATGTATGGAAAATTTCTATCAAATTTTTTGAATTACAAGGGTACATCTAAAAATAGCCTAAATCACAAGGGATGTTTGTAAGATTTAACCTTTTATTTTTTTAAAAAATAAAAACTAGTTATTCTGTATAATGGCAAGACAGAAGAAAACTAAAAGGATTTCACCCACCAACTTTTCTACTATTAAAAAAAAAAAAACACGTTTTCATGGCTGTGTGGTGGGCTGGTTGCCATGGAAACTCAGTCTCCTGTGGTGGGCTGGTTGCCATGAAAACTCAGTCTAGATAGAATTACTATTACACACACACACACATAGTCACATATATTTATCAAGAGACATTTACCTTCCAAGATGAAATCACGTGACCTAGTTTATATATCAAGACCTTTGCCTTCCAAAATGAAATCATGTGACCTTGTTGGTCTTACATTAGTTGGTTATTAATTTATATATTTGTCTCTTTTGTTTTTTTTTTGTTCATGAAACTACTTTATGATCAACAGGGGTCCAAAAATATGAAAAAGGTCGCAAGATCACTAACAATTGTGTTATATATGTCTTAATCCTAGTTTAACATTTAAGCAATTGTTGTTCAATTTATGGATCATTATCCTAACCAATTAAGCACGATAACTGTGACCTTTGCGACAAATCACATAAATCCATGGGGAATCTACAATGGTTAACTATTTTTTTGATAACGGAAAATGACACTATACAAATTTGTCATTTTGAACATCTTATATACAAATTTGTCAGAAAAAATTTACACTAATTATACTACATTGTTCTAATACTTTTTGTGTAGGCCCTCACTCAATAAAAAAATTGAGACCCCCCAATAGAGCGAGTTTTAACGCACAAGGCTACAAGCCCACTACTTGAAAGTTGGAGCCCATAAGTGACAAAAGGTCACAAACCTACTTGTGTGCCGTGTGCCCTAAAGGCTAATGTTTGATCACTTTTTGTGCCCCTAAGATTTCAATTCCTAGGTCTGCTATTGTATAGTACCAAACTATTATTATGTTTCAAATATAAAATGTTTTTAACGCTAGAAATTTTTTTTTAATTTTTTAAATATGTAACAATTTTAATAATATGTAACAAGTTAATTTTGTTCTTTTGCAAATAAAAAGCCGCAAAACCCAATTGAACAAGAACCACTAGTGCTATACTCTCTCACCCTCTCTTATCACACACACAAACACAAGGGACTAAGAAGTAGTCGTTATGGGGTCTCAACCCAATGTGATCGATCAAGCTATAGTTCGAAGCTTCCGATCGCAAGGCGAGCCGGTAAGCGACGAGCTTGAATGGATACTCAACGACCCAAACTTGACGTTGTATCAGCGGCTCAAGGCGGCGACTTGGGTTGAGCTTGTTTTGCTGTTTAAGCTTGCCGCTCCTGCTATTGTCGTTTACTTGCTAAACAACGTCGTTTCGATGTCAACCCAAATCTTCTGCGGCCATCTTGGGAATCTCCAGCTTGCTGCTGTCTCTCTTGGTAACACTGGCATCCAAGTCTTCGCTTATGGCCTCATGGTTCGTCATTAAAACCAACTCTCTCTCTTTCTATCTCATCTTTCTTTCTTTTTCGGATAAGGTATGGGTTATAATATCAGTAAGATAAGGATCCCGGCTGCTGCCGAGTTGAACGCAAAGCACTTCATGTTAATCATGTGAGACATGTATAACTCGCGAATTCAATTGGATCGTGTGTGTCCAATTTAGTAGTTGCGATAACTGAAATCTCAATTGCCGGCATCTTTATCGTTTTGGTTATAATATTACTGATATATTAATTGTATGGTGTTTATAGCTTGGTATGGGGAGTGCAGTGGAGACGTTGTGTGGACAAGCTTACGGTGCAAACAAGTACGACATGCTTGGCTTGTATCTTCAACGATCAACCGTTCTTCTAACGGTAACGGCACTTCCGGTGACATTAATTTACGTGTTTTCGAAGCCAATCTTGATATTACTAGGGGAATCGCCAGAAATCTCATCCGCAGCTGCGCTATTTGTTTACGGATTAATCCCACAAATTTTCGCTTACGCGGCTAATTTCCCCATACAAAAGTTCTTGCAATCACAGAGCATAATAAATCCAAGTGCATACATATCATTGGCAGCACTTGTATTGCACCTGGTGTTGACTTGGCTGGCGGTGTTTGTATTGGACTGGGGTCTATTGGGTGCAGCCCTTGTGCTTAGTCTTTCTTGGTGGGTCATAGTTGTGGCTCAATTTGTGTACATTTTGATTAGTCCAAGGTGTAAACACACATGGAAAGGATTTAGTTTGCATGCTTTTACTGGGTTGTGGGGGTTCTTCAAATTGTCAGCTGCATCAGCTGTCATGCTTTGCTTGGAGACTTGGTACTATCAGGTCCTAGTCTTGATTGCTGGTCTTCTTCCAAATGCTGAGATCGCCTTGGATTCTCTATCAATTTGGTAAGTCAACATATTCAATCTCACTCTCTTCTTTTTTCTCTCTCTCTTTCTTTACTTTTTCTTTTTGGGTTGCTTAGGTACGTGGTTAAATTGTAATTTTTTTACAAGTGCCGTAACCCAATAATAATTTTATAAAATTATGAAGCTGTCTCTCTTTGTGTCGATTTTGTTGGTGGGACACCAAAATTGTACTACTTTGATTTGATGGTAGCTAGCAAACTTGATATTGTCCTCTAATATTTTATTGGTCCAACGTACCCCATAATATAGTGAATGTGTGATTATCTTCATTTGTTTAATTTAATTTGTATGATTAGAGTTTTCTTTTTTTGATAGAGGTATGATTAGAGTAGTTAATTTAAAGTATTATAATAATTATTATGGGATGGCTTACGTTGTTTGGGTGTTGCAGCACAACGATATCAGGATGGGTGTACATGATTTCAGTCGGATTTAATGCTGCTGCAAGGTCAGTCGTCCATTCTATTGGCCTAAACTTTCCATTATGTGACCAGTTATGATAAGGATCCCAATAACTGGTATCTCAGTTATCCCGATTATTGAGTTGTATGCAAGTAATTTCATAGATATCTTGTGTGATATGTGAAATCCACGAATTTATTTAAATCATGTGCGTATAACTCAATAATTGGAATAACGGAGATCCCAATTAGTGAGATGTTTATCATTTTTGTGCTGTGACAGCATTAGCCAGTTTTTATAATTGATTAATGACCATATATATATATATATATATATATATATATATATGCGTATGTACAGTGTTCGAGTGAGCAATGAACTTGGAGCAGGACATCCTAAATCCGCTTCATTGTCAGTTGTTGTGGTGACCCTGTCGTCCCTAATAGTCGCTGTAGTGGCTGCAATCGTGGCCCTCGTTCTACGCGATGTCATCAGCTACGCATTCACAGAAGGGGAAGTCGTCTCGAAAGCTGTCTCCGAGCTCACTCCCTTCCTTGCATTAACACTCATTCTCAACGGCATCCAACCCGTTCTTTCAGGTGCATAATTGAACCCTTTTTTTTTTTTAGTTAGGCCAACGTATGGGGCTTCATTTACTAAGGCATTAATATTAATGAGGAGTGTCCATATATGAAAAGCATGCCACTCACCATTATTAACATTTTGTCCGTTTTGAACTAGTCTATACTGGACTCAATACCAATACATACTAATTTGAACCCAAAAAAAACATTTGTTATTAGTTTAGAGGTTTGACCTATTATATTATGTACTTCACATATACCCATGAGCGATGTGAGACAATGGATTTAGCACCATCCACATCTATCCCTACTTAGTAGCTCGTTTAGTGCTTCGAAATTTACACTAAAATTTAAAATTCTTTGTGATAGGTGAAGATTTTAAATTATATTTTAAAATTCTTGGTGACAAGTGCGGATTTTAATTATATGAAGGGGTGGCTGTTGGGTGTGGATGGCAAGCATTTGTGGCATATGTGAACGTTGGATGCTATTACTTCGTTGGTGTTCCAGTGGGTGCCGTCCTTGGCTTTACATTCAACTTAGGAGCCAAGGTAATTAATTATATTTAATCATGATTTATAAATTTATACATACCCCGATACAAATAAAAGCAATATGATAAATTTATTTATTTATTTTTTTCTTCTCTTTTTGTGTTTGTGCAGGGAATATGGACTGGCATGCTAGGAGGTACATTCTTGCAGACAGTCATTTTAATGTGGGTGACCTACCGAACTGATTGGGAAAAAGAGGTAAAAAAAAAAAAAAAAACTTCAGATTAAAGTTAAAACTTTTTTTGATGTTGAAATCTCTGGAAAGAAAAGGCAGGGCCATTTTGTCTGATCTGAATGTCCCATTCATACCTGATCTCTAGAGATCAGCCACTTGGGTGGAATAGTCTCACAGCACACTGAACTTCTGTAAAGTATCATTGAGACCATTGATCGAACACTTGGTGGGCAATTCTCCAAAACACATCCACAGTATTGTGCTAAAGATGAACAGATAAAATTTTCAGTGATTTGCTACGAAATGGAGGACATGTTTGTAGGGTAATGCGTTTGTTTTGGATTTTATTGTTTTAGGTGGAGAATGCGAAGAGCAGGTTGGAGGCTTGGGATGACAAGAAGGAGAAGGAGCCTCTTTTGAGCAACTACTAAGAATCCAAATGGAGGGTTGTTGTTTATATCTTGGTTTCTGTCGTCTTTATTTATTCTCATAATTTTGAAAAAAATTTATGAAAGTATAGGAAATCTATAATATCTTGGAATACCACAGTGTCTGTATTTGGTTCATGAATCTCTCGGTCTCAGTTTTAACTACAATATATAAGCAATATTATCATGCATATAATTTTCTTTGTCAGAGAGTGAATTTCACTTTGATGGATGAGAATTAATGTTGTAGAAAAAGAAAATTTTGAGAAAAAGGAGGAAATATTCAAAATTTATAAACAAAACACAATAATATCTTGGAATCTCATAAGCCTCTGTGTTTGGGTCAGGAATATTTAATGAACAAGATTAAATCAATCTTTAATCAAGGAAATAAACACTGAAATCCACCAGATTTGATGGAAAACTCTAAGGTTTTCGATATATTTCTTGAGAACATCAAAAGTTAACGGTCACTAGGCTCGGCTACAACCCTAAAATAATGAAAAACACAAAATTATGAAAATATCTTTAAAATATTAAAAGATCCATTTGAGGCCCTAATTAAATGTCTAAACGAGTGTCCTTATCAAATTTCGCATAATTCTTACGTTTCAATCCTACAACCGGTATGCTTTGTAATAATATGCCACTAGTCCTACATCAAATATCAGATACATTATCATCGAATAAATATGTACTATGTTTCAAGAGGCTCTTTGACTCCACGTATTATTAATTATGCATTCATTGGGTCCTGATTTCATGTAGATCGATGGCCGATACCGGTTGGTACCGCACACATCGACCTCACCAATCGATCTATTACATCGCTTTGAAAGTAACTATTGCATATAATCAGTGGCAAATGCATGTATATATACAGATTGTCTTCCACATGCCTAGCATATTTCAACATCTATATATGTATATATCATCTCTATTTTTTTACATATACCCCACCCCACCCGAAAATAAACCTAAATCCTCGTCCCCCATAGGATTGAAGTCCACAAATTATGATTAAGATAATGACAGCAATTAAAAATAATTAAACTAGTAATTATTCCGACCCCTGAAATCATGTCGAAAAGAGACAAAATTAAATGTCACAGGGATGCACGAATGATTTTATCGTAGAGGGGCTATCAAAGTCATGCGAGAGTTCAGGAGCAATATCAACAATTTTTATTATTATTATTTATTATTCCCTTACTATTTAAATGAAAAGTCTAAATATCCCAACAACTTTATATCCCAACAATGTCCCAGTCTATGTGGCAAGCTTAGGTAAACATGCCAACATGGCATTAATTTAATAAAAAAATCTCTCTCTATTTTAATGACCCACATACCCTTCTAACCCTAACCTTTCCCCTCCTCTTGCCCCAACCGCACTTCTCATCCCTCAACTCCCTTTACAATCTGTTAGTAATGATGCTTCTTGTAGTAGGAATGAAGAGGAACTCCTCATCGAGGTAGAATTTCTAAGTTAATGTAAATATGACGCTCTAGTAGTTCTTTATTTTTTTTAACTTCATATTTTGTTTCTTCATCTAATAAGAATGTATGGCTTATTGTGTCCGCGAAGTAATTACTGTGATGGTTACTGTTCAATTCTAATTGTTTCTGCAAACTTTTCTAGATCCTCATTTGTAGTAAACAAGTAACGATATTGATACACATTCCAACAATTCAAAAACAAGGTAATTATAATAAAAAACAATGTAATTGAAGACTAATAATGAAAAACAGTGTAATTACATTGTTTTTGAAAACAATGTAATTAAAGTCTGTGTAACTCAAAAAAAATGTAATTGCAGTAGCAGTGTAATTACATTGTATTTTAAATGTTCCAGATTTTATTACATTGTTTTAAAACAATGTAATTAATAACGACCTGATAAAACATATCGACAATGGATCTTGTTAGAAAGAGTTTTACATACTAATTTCGAATATGTAATTTTTTTTGAAATTTAACATGTATTTTGAGAGATAAAACGTTTTGAATTTTCGTTTAAAAAAAGAAAAGGTAAAAACATGTGATGTCATAAGATGATGTCAGCAGTAGTAGTAAAGGAAATTAAATCAAGAAAGAAGGGTATTTTTGTCTTCAAAAAATAAAAAAATATCTACTTTTCATGTCACATGATGATGTGTCTTTGCCACATAGATTGGGATACCTTTGGGATACATTTTGCTAGGATATGTATCACTACCGCTATTTAAAAAGTAAGGGAGAAATTACTTTAAAAAGTATGAAATATTCCCTTACTATTTAAAGGATTACAAAACTACCACTAATATATAAAAATCAAAAAAATATAAGGGTAGGCAATTACTTTAAAAAGTATGAAATATTCCCTTACTATTTAAAGGATTACAAAACTACCACTAATATATAAAAATAAAAAAATCTAGGGTAGGCCATTTCCAACTCCTAACTATTGGTGAATCCGCTTATGGTGATGCATGGATTGGAAACCTAAAAGGTTAGAACACCTTACTTTTTGTGATCTTATCTAGACCAGTAGAGAAAATTAATTATTTAAATCGAAATTAAATAATTAATGTTAATGAAAACCTAAATGGTTAAAACACCTTACTTTTTGTAATCTTATCTAGACCAGCACACAAAATTAATTATTTAAATCTGAAATTAAACAATTAATGTTAATGACCATCCACCATCCGAAATATATAGAAAAGCAAGATATTAAATATATTGTCTTGTTACATGTATAGTCCACGCAGATGATTAGGGATATATATTTGCAAAGTTGTCGAGGAAGTGCAAGTCCTTTTCGGGTGACTTTTTGCCGTTTCGGCCTCTTATATATTCGTGTCATTATGGCTATGCTTGAATTGAAAAATGAAGCGTATAATAGAGTTAATGGAGCGGAGTTAAGTGAAGTTGAGTTATGGGAGGGGATTATCTTGACTAATATTTACTTGGATAGAATGTGGCATTAACGAGAATTAAGATGTGACTTACAAAAATACCCTTATTAAAGTCGAAATGAGTGAAAAACTTTTATGGATGATTATGAAAATGGTAACTAAATTTTTCGCTCACCTAACAAACCCCCCAAATTGAGGAGTTAACAAAATGTTGAGTTGGAGAGTTAAGTAAGGGGAGACTTGAGATCGGACAAATGGGTTTGATTATTGGGATTGTTGGAATTGAAAGTGTGATTTAACGTTGACAACGATCAATATCGAGGGTGGTGACTTTCCGATCAAGATTGATGAGAGGCGCCGGAACTGGGAGATGTGGTGACTTGGGTGAAGAGAGAGAGAGGCTTTGGTCGAAGCTGAAGCATACGGTGCAAAGGACAGTTGTGTGAAACAGAGACACAGAGAGTGTATCGCAGAGATGGATGGGAACGTGAGATTTGAATTCTTTAATATATTTTTATCCTTATTAGATCTAAATGGTTTGCCTCCCCAACCTCAAAATTTTTGAATTTGTTTGTAAAATCCTTCGAAGCAACTATAACAAATCCTTCAAAGTAAGCCCCTGCAATTCTCTTTCGAGAAAGTGTGTTTTTGTCGAACAGAGGGAAAAAAAAATAGCTTTCTAATTCAGTATTTTATATGCATATATATTTTATTTTCAGATATATTATTTTGAAGATTAGATGCGAATGTATATATGTAAAACTAATAGATCTGAAAATGAAATATATATGCATATATGTAGATATACATGACATACAAATAAGTAAGGATACAATTGTAAGTAATTGGTAAGCATTGCGAATATATTGGTAAGCATTGGTAATACGGACAAATATTAGTTTTGTAATCACAATATCAAATTTTAAATGGTATTGAGATTCCTTATTTTTGTAAAGAATCTTATTACCAAGTAATTGGACAACGCATTTTTAAATTAATAGATACTAAACATTATAATGTAATACGAATACAATTATCATCCGTTGCGGGATTTCGATCCTGCATCATGCCATCCGTTGCAGCTACTGAAACCACAAGCGACACCACTGAAAGAGGAGTGGGGGAAATCTACTACTTGAAGAAACGTTGGTCGGAGTGAATATACGAAAGATCAGGTCTTGCGTCCATACAAAGTTGGGCCTGAGTTTCTTGGGCTCCGGATATTCTAGTTTACTTGTCAATATGAACAAGTCCAGTTTAGTGTAGTGGGCCTCAACATATTTGGATTTGCAGGATGGTCAGAGCACCCAAAAGCTTATAAACTAACTGGGCCGTAAAGGAAAGGTCCATTCACTGTGTTTTTATTTTATTTTTAATGTGGGTCCATCAATTCAATGAACAAAAAGTTTTTTGGCATTAACAAAATAAGTGAAGGGGTTTTTAGGGAATGCGCATCACCTTTAAGGTTTTATTACTTTTTCGAACTTTTTTTTTTCCATCTGAAATCAGAAATGAATCTGTAGATATTATATTTGTTTCGTATATGATATTATATTTGTTTTGTATCCGTCAATATTATATATGTTTTGTATCTGTCAATATTCTTCTAAATCGAATATAAATATGCAGATATTATATCTGTTTTGGATCTGTTATGATATGTTTTCGATTTTTGGTCCTTTTGAAACTTCAAACAGATAACATTTTATTAAGGACAGATAACATTTTAACAAGACAGATAACATTATGATAGATATCAAATTAATTGAAACAGATAACATATCATCTACAATCTGTAGATCTCACATCAGAACAAAAAACCATGAAAATCAGCACAGAAGCTGTCGAAAATAATGATGTGATGACAGATCAAAGGAAAACAACAAGATCTACAAGTCTCGTGGTGAGTATGGGTAGATCTAGTTCGAACACAACAAAAATCCGATTGAAAAATCACTAAAAAATGTCATAGAACTCTCAAATAAGCCACGAGGGGCGGAAACAAAGCTTCTGGCAGTGTAGACAAAGCTTCCGACGGAGATCCAAGATGAATCATGTGTAAAATGCATGTGTCATGTTTGAGGATGAAGATAAGGGTATTTTAGACAATAAAACCATATATTTTGACTTTTTGTCTTTCTTGGAATATTAGTTCAAATTATATGGACTTTATGGAATTAGACTTTATGGAATAAGACTTTTAAGAGTGTCCTTATTATAATAAAATTTTCCAATAAAGGATTTATCCTTAATTTTCCCATAAATAAATAAATAAATAAAGGACTCGTTTGATTCGTGGAATTCACATTTTCAAGAATAAGAAATAATATTAATGGGGTCGGGTGTTAAAAATTCATAATCCTCATCGAACCCGATATAAGGTCGGGTTGTACATAACCAATCCTTATCCAACTCTCATTTTGGCGGGTTTGGTTCTATTTGGGTTTTGTGCAACCTTCCTTTTTTTTTTTTTTTTTTTTGAAAGAGGATCATGGACCCAGATGTATTAGATAGAAACCAATACAAACCACTATCAGTGGTCACTTTCTCTACCCATAGGCAGACGAAACACTAAAAAAGAAAGAATACAATCAGAGCAGGAAGAATTAAAGCAAGGCAAAAACTAGAGCCTTGGACGCGACCCAGCTACCAAAAAAAGAAGACTAAACTACTAATAACAGTCCAAGGAGTCCCCAAACCTGGAACTACATCCCCTAAACACCACTTCTGTCGTCAGAAGAACCTTCCCTTGCCACAATTACCTCCACCTCGGAAGGGACTTCCTCAATCCAAGAAAGAAAAGAGTTGGCCACAATGCCTTTTTGTGCAAGAATATGAGCCGCCTTATTAAGGTCTCTTTTAACATGAGAAACCTTCCACTGAAAAAAGAAACCCAGCAACCTAATTATATCCAAAACAATCACACCCCAATCCGATAAATTGTCAAACGGAGTATGGGGATGAAGAGCATCTATAATTGTTAAAGCATCTCCTTCTAATTGAATTGCCTGAAACCCAAGATCCTTAGCAAATTGTAAAGCAAGAAGGGCTGAAAGCGCCTCGGCCATTAACGGACTAAGAGCTATTGCCCTCACATCAGAGCAAGCTGCCAAAGGAAAACCCTGATCATCCCGAATAATACAGCCAAATCCGGACCGATTAAGATCAGAACACACAGCTGCATCAAAGTTGATTTTCACCACACCCGCTTGGGGAGGACACCAAGATAATAGAGAAGGAACATCCGGAAACATAACCCCTCCCCTCTTCTCTTGTAGGCCATGTAACATAGACTGAAGTGACTCAGAGGCCAGAGTAAAAACTTCATTGGAAGAGGGCAGAGTGCCCCCATACACTCGAGTATTTCGTCGGTGCCAAATCATTCTTAACATCACTGCAAAAGCGGCCAAGCTAGAACTGTCAAGACGGCAAGAGAAGAGAGTCCATGCCTCTTTAAAAGATGAAACCAACAAAGGTAATTTCTGGATTTGGTTAGTACTGTGACAAATAACCTCCGAAGCATAAGGACACAAGAATAATGCATGCATTAGAGATTCAGGGGAACTTTTACAAAGCATACAAGAGGCATCTAAAAGCAATTTCCGTTTAGCCAAGTTATCATAAGAAGGAAGAATATTATGGACCGCACGCCATAAAAATAACTTGGTTGAAGGAGGAACCTGGAGGGCCCAAATACCAGGCCAAAAGCCACTCCCCGAGCTATCAGAAGAAGAACTAGGACCCAACCTGTCTCTGAGATCTAAAGCTCGATGATACCCACTCCTAACAGAATAGTGGCCATTCGCCGTACCATTCCAGAACATCTTATCCACACCCATGCCAAGGCTAATTGGGAGAACAAGAATAGCATTAGCTTCCTCTACCGTGAATATACTTCTAATCAGAGAATGGTTCCACCATTTAGAAGTAGGATCAATAAGAGAAGCTACATTTGAATCCCTAGAGAAACCCTTCTCACTAGCATCTTCAGAAAAACTTAAAGACCTCGCAGCCCACCTATCCCCCCATATTCGAATATTGTGGCCTTTAGCAATTCTCCACTGGAGACCATCCCTTAGGATCCAGCGAGCGGAACAAATGCTTTTCCACCGTCCATCAACTCAATGAACAAAAAAAAGAAGAGGAATTCTTAGAGTTATTGGGGGTTGCTGTAGTTTTTTTAATAGCAGCCCCTGCTGTAATTAAATTTTAGTATCCACTAAATTTTTTAAAAATTTCAAAAAAATTATATTTGTATTTTGATCGTTTATACGAATCTAACGATATATCATTTATCCGAAACAAAAATCAAATTCAACATAAAAAAGATATAATAATTCTGAACCGTTGAATATAAACTTAAAACTTTCTATGTCTTTTTCTTGATGAATTTGATTTTTGTTTCAAAAAACAAATATAGTTAGATTCGTTAAACAAAATACTACACAAATATAATTTTTTTATTTTTAAAAATAATATAAATGTACAAAATTGCAACAGCGGGGGCTGTTGTAATTTGAGTTACAGCAGCCCTCAATAACTTGAATTCTTCTTTGATCAATAATTCATCCTTTAGTTACTTTTTGAAATATAGAATTTCAAAGAAAACTAGATTTTTTTAAAGGAGGAATTCTTCTTTCCTCCCAAAAAAGAGGAATAATCTTAAGAATTAAGAATCCTCACTTATTTCTAATAAAACATCTTTAATGCACTTATGAAAAACAAATAATTTCGTTAAAATCCCACAATTATAATCGACATATTTTACTTTTATTTTGATAATTTTTAATTTTTGGACATCAAATTAAAGTGTTAATTTTTACTTTAAATATTTCATACAATGTGAAAAATTATTTAATATACTATTTTAAATCATATATGATAATAAACGTATTTCAATAATTTAAGAATTGTTTCATTTTAATTTTTTACTTTAACCAAACATGATCTAGAAAAGTATAATGCCACAAAAATAATACTATGAAAATATGATTTATATATCGAAAAAGAATAATGATGTCAGAAAATTAATTTTCATCACACCTCCTTTCCATTTTCATCTCCAAATCCAAATCCATTAATCAATTAAACAAATCCAAAGAAACAAATTTTTTTTTTTTGAAAAGAAGAAACTTTCATTAAGACGAAAAGGGGAGACAATCCGTCTCAAGTACATAAGAAAGAAAACTAGGACTGTCACCAGTCCATAGTCTATGATCATGATAATCCAAAGCCTGTTTAGCTAATATGTCGGCAGCATGGTTTGTTGTGCGTTTAACATGACAGCACCTTACATTGGAAAATAAAGGAAATAAGTCCTTAGCACTTTTTATACATAGGCCAGTTTCTGACAGATCATTGCCTTCACTGTTCAAAGCTTGAATAATCAACAAGGCATCACCTTCCACCACAATAGATTGGCAGCCAAGGTTCTTAGCAAACACCAAGGCTTCCCTAGCTGCCATACTCTCTGCAAACAGGGGGTTTGAGGGGCCATCGAAACCAATAGAACAAGAGGCTAAATGAGCACCTTGTTCATTACGAGCAATCAAACCTATTCCCACATGTGCTTCCCGCAAAGCCGCATAGAAGTTAATCTTAATTAAAAATATACAATTAAAAATTGGATAATAAATGCCACACGAGTCATAATCACTTTATGTGATTGAAAATGATATGTCATAAATAATTAAAACCCAACTCAATTATTTGGTCAAAAAAAATAAATTATATAAAAAAGAGAGTTGATCACTTGTTTGGTCAAAAAGCGAACACTGATCATGCTACCGTCGTTGTGTTTTGTCGTACAGACATAATGAGATTATGTGTTTGTGCTTTTGTTGAATTAAGTCAAGATTAGGTCATATAATATTTGTTTTAACTGTTTATAGTCTTCAAATTATTCATTAGCTAGGTCGTCCACTCTTGTGTTTTAGGATAAATCTGAGTGGTTGGGAATTGTTGTAAATTTTTTAAGATAAAATTTTATTTTTTAAAAAAAAATTATAAATCTGTTTTGATCGAATTTATGAATCTAATGTATTTTTTTTACTCTAAATAAAAATCAAATTGAACATGAAAAAGATATCAAAGTTGTGAACCGTTGAATATAGACCCGAAATATCCTATATCTATTTTTTACTAAATTTGATTTTTGTTTGGGACAAAAAAAAATTGTTAGACTCATAAACAAGGTCAAAACTCTTTTTTATTTTAATTTAATTTTTTAAAATTTTTTGAGTGGTTTATATTTATTAAAGTGTCACCCCATAAATCTCTCAAATAGTACAACCAAACATATGGAAATATTCTTGTTAGGGTAATATATACATATATAGGTAATTTATTACTATTTATGGGAAGGATTTATTACACTGCCACGGCCAGTCTGCTCCAGCGAATTAAACACAGCCACCCACACCAGCTTGTGGCGATGTCATTTTGTCAGAAAATTAAATTGGAATCAACCGCTGCGCAGACCCCCCAACAAATCCTACTAAATTCCAATATCATTATTATTATATTAATGATGACAGGAAACAAATTGCTTTACATTATTATATGTATTAAGCACACCTTCAATCTTGTATTTACTGCCGCATGTGTTCTGGATCTGGTTCACACAGTGAAAGTCAAAGTCAAAGATAACTTTATCAAAACATGCTCATCCCCCCCCCCCCGGCGGAAAGAAATTGATTTTTGCAATAAAGACTCTTCTGGCGTTTTCCTCATGAATTTTAGCTTTTGTGATTTTGACCCTAATATTTATATATATAAGATAATGCTTGAGATTCTCAAAAAATGACCCTTAAAAATCCCTCATTTAATGTGAAGTGAATCATATATATGTGTTTTTAATCGATGGTTATTTTAATGTCACATAGATTTGAGGGATTTTTAGGGATCAAATTATCGGAGTTTCTAGCATTGTCCATATATAAAAAGGATAATGCTAGAGATCCCTAAAATTTGATCACTAAAAATCCCTTAAATCTACGTGGCATTAAAATAGTCATTGATTAAAAATACATATGTAGGACCTATTTTACATCCAACCCTTTATATTAAATAGAGGTATTTTAAGTTACTTTTTAAGGGTCTCAAGCATTATCTATATATAAAAAAAAAAGATTTTTATTAGAAGACAGTGATTTGTACTGCTCGATCATTTTTTTTTTATTGGATTCGACTTTTGAATCATTTGATATAAGGGTGTTTAGGTCATTATCTAAGTAAAATAAAGTTCTATTTAAAGATTACTATAGTTTTTTCTCATAAAAAACAGTTAATTTTTCGACATATTTGTTGAGAAAAACTCATTGAAATAAACATGGGAAATTACAAATTTTTCAAGAGTTTGATTTTCCTTAAAATAAACTAAGCATACACCTGAACCACTAATTGAAATGATAAAGATGACATGTATCATCTTGATAATCAATATTACAATCTCTCTCTGTTTCAAAAAAAAAAAAATTATAGCGTAAAACATCTCAAAACCCATAATAAAATAAAATTCACGGTAAGATATTTTATAGAGAAAATTTACTCCAATACCAGCAAGACACATGCCCCAGTCAATTAAAAAACGACAACGACCCTTAAACTTATAACGATTTGGCAATTGGCATTAACTTTGTCACAAAATTAGTTCCAATATATATGAATAAAGAAAACCAATATAAGAAGAACATGATGCCTATGTAGTTGACGATATCTTGACAACCTTCAATCTTCCACACAGAGAGCAAAGATGGCGTCTCAAGATGAGCTACAACAGCCAATCTTGAACTCCCAACCCAGCCATCATGGAGTGGATGCTCGGCTTGAGAAGATCCTAGTTGACACCCAATTGCCTTATTTCAAGCGACTGCGACTGGCCTCATGGATTGAATTTATGCTCATGTTCAAGCTGGCTGGACCTGCTGTTTTTGTTTACTTGATCAACAACTTCACCTCCATGTCCACGCGAATCTTCGCCGGTCAACTCGGCAATCTCGATCTCGCCGCTGCTTCTCTTGGCAATAGCGGCATCCAACTCTTGGCTTACGGCATCATGGTACGTTGCTCTCCTAGCTAACGGTAAAATTTTGAAAATGAGTTTTTGATCTAGTGATAGTCAGTTGTTAGTATTTCTAACTTGTTAGAAGGTTCAAATCCTATCGCCCGCTAAGAAGAGGAGTGATGTAATTTTTGATCACTGAAAGATTTGTCAAGTTCCAACTTAATCACCCAATATTCAAACGTTTTCTAATATACACACAATTTTTTATTTTTTTTTATTTTTTTGCATTGTTCGGTAGATTCTTTATTTTAATTTTTTACGCCACAAAAATGAGTTTACTGATTGAATAGTGAGAAATATGCTCGTGTGTACATTTGAACAAATTTCAAGTCCGCTTTTCCATACAGTTGGGCATGGGAAGTGCAGTGGAGACACTATGTGGGCAAGCGTACGGGGCTGGTCGGTACGAGATGTTGGGGATCTACCTTCAAAGAGCAACCATTGTGCTCGTTATAACTGGTCTACCAATGGTGTTGCTGTACGCATTTTCAGAGCCAATTTTAATCTTACTTGGTCAAACAGAGGAGATAGCATCAGCTGCAGCAATTTTCGTCTACGGTCTCATCCCACAAATATTTGCTTACGCTGTCAACTTCCCCATACAAAAATTTCTCCAAGCCCAAAGCATAGTGAACCCAAGCGCCTACGTCTCAGCCTTTACACTCTTGTTAAATCTATTGACGAGTTGGGTCGCTGTGTATAAGTTGGGCATGGGTTTGTTCGGTGCGTCACTGATGTTGAGCATATCGTGGTGGGTCATGGTGGTGGCTCAGTTTCTCTATATCTTGAAGAGTGACACGTGTAAGAAAACTTGGACTGGGCTTAGCTCGCAGGCCTTCTCTGGGCTTTGGGAGTTCGTCAAACTGTCCGCCGCGTCAGCGGTGATGCTGTGCTTGGAGACTTGGTACTTTCAGGTAGAGGTTTAAACGATCGGTTACAATCGATTTTTTAACATATATTAAACCGATAGACGGTCTATTATTTCAGTTACCGGCCAGTTCTATTAAAAAAATATGTAAAAAAATTTGAAAAGTAACTGACCAATAATTCAGTTATTACGGTTATTCAGTTATTTTCTTAGCATCCCTCCCTACTGCCAGGTACTAGTAGTGATTGCAGGGCTGCTCGAGAACCCTCAACTGTCTTTGGACTCACTTTCTGTATGGTAAGCAGGCTCAATCCTCATGTTATCACTTCAACTTACTAACACTAAATCATATGAACTAACTATATATGAAAGTTAATTTGGTACGTCTTGTGCTGCAGTATGTCAATAGCTGGATTGTTGGTCATGGTGTCAGTGGGGTTCAATGCAGCTGCAAGGTTTTGTCCAATTTTATGAATCTTCCATACACCCTCAAATACAAAGCCACTTACTTACAGATTTTTTAATGTCCTATTTATTCATTATGAACTGTCTGATTGAACAATGATGATAATGGCAGTGTGAGAGTGAGCAATGAATTAGGAGCAGGAAATCCCAAATCAGCTGCATTTTCAGTGGTCATGGTGACTTTGGTTTCTTTCATAATTTCATTGGTAGAAGCTGGAGTTGTTCTTGCCCTACGCCACAACATCAGCTACGCCTTCACACCCGGCAAGATCGTGGCCGATGCCGTATCAGACCTCTGCCCCTTTTTGGCTTTAACACTCATCCTTAATGGTGTCCAACCAGTCTTATCTGGGGTGGCTGTAGGGTGTGGATGGCAAGCATTTGTAGCTTACGTTAATGTGGGATGCTACTACGTTGTTGGAGTTCCACTAGGATGTCTTCTTGGCTTCACGTTCAATCTCGGCACAAAAGTACCCTAATCACTCTTTAATTTGCTTGTCTTGTATCTTACAATGTTGATAGAACGAACGTTAATTCACTCGATCTGTTCATATCTGTAGGGAATTTGGTCTGGTATGTTAGCAGGAACACTAATGCAGACCCTCATATTGTTGTGGGTTACATACACCACAGACTGGAACAAAGAGGTAAGTATCAGTTGCTATAAATTATTGTTTTGAGATTATGTTTAGAAACAAAATGCAAGGTCGATTTGATGATGAAATTTCCAGGTGGAGGTGGCGAGACAGCGTTTGGACAAATGGGATGTGAAGGAGACTAAGGTCGTAAAGACCTAAATTGGTGAATCTGTGGAAATAAAAGAGATCAATCATCAGAAGGGACAGAGGATGACACCATATCTGCCAGTCTCCAACCCTTTTTTTTTTAAGGCGTCTGATAGTTGCTGCTTCTAGGGATTCATTTGGCACATTGGAGGGACTAATAAGAGTGTGAGAGGCAAATGCTGATGAGAATGAGAATGGTTCATGCTAGACTCAACAATACAATGTGCATTTTATCTTTTTTATGTCATTGTAATAAAATATTTAGATGTACCCAGCTTTAAATTTAATCCCAATTCGGTTTGAAACTTGCAATAAATACCAATGTGATTTCATTTTCGTCCCTTTGATTTCATTTCCAGTTTGAAACTTGCAATGAAGACCTTTAAATATAACTTTTCGTCCCTCATTAACGTAATTTCATTTTTGTCTTTAAATTATTTTTGCTCTCAATTTCGTCATTCAACTGTATAAAAGTACCTATTTTCTCCTGCAAATGAAATATAGTCCGAAAAATGCTACTGGTATCTATGTGCCATATCAGAAAAAATTTATGTTGGCAAACTTTGACAAATTTCAACGTTATTTCCCTAAACTATAAAATTGTGGTATTTTTTTATCTCTCAACTATGCAAAAAGTAATTATTTTGCCCTTAAAAACCACATTAAGATATAAAGTGTATAAATCAAAAGCAAATCAGAGACAATTATGTAATCAAAGTGAGATCTATTTTTATTATGTTTTCCTTTGTTGTCATTTACTTTGATTTACCAACCCCTCTTCTTGCACGGAAAAATACTTGGACCTATTTGTGGCTGTTGAAAAAAATTTCAATGAACAAACCTATGTTGTCGAAAATGAATTTGAGGGGTGAAATTGAGAAAAAAGTAGTATAATTGAAACCACATGTATAGTTGATAGACGAAACTTTCGAATATGTCCAATATTGTGTATTCCATTGCATATAAATTATGCCAATGGGATGTCACATAAGATTTTTTCCGATGTCGAAATTTTTTGAAAGACGAACGGGATACTTGCTCATAGTTTAGAGAAGAATATAGGAGGAAAAATGGTTTAAAGATGAAAATAAAATCACGTGTATAGTTGAGGGATAAAAAATTATATTTAACCGATCATCAAATGTCTTGGGGAAAAAAAATCTCTTCCACTATTTTTTTTTTTGAAAAGAAATTCTCTTAGAACATAAATCAGGCATAAGAAAATAAATCAAATTTGACAATATGTCAAGTCATCTTATAGTTGGTCTAAGAAAAATCACGAAAATAGAATGTACCTTGGTGCCTGCATAGTAAAATACAATTCTTACACGAATTTGATAGAGGGAGCTTTCTTAGGAGAATTTATTCACTTTCTTGTGTGTAACTTTGCCCTCTCCTCTCTATTTATGCAATGGCGGAACCGCTAAGGGGCAAGAAGGGCCACGGCCCCCCTAAAATTTTGATTTTTGTTTTATATATACATAACATTTGTGATGTCATATAAAATTATAAACAATACATATTTCTTAAAATACACATGTATTAGCCCCATAAATTTTAAAAAATTCTTTGATATATATATTTATAATGTGATATAAACTATACAATTTTTTAAATACATGTATTTCTCCTGAGTAGCCCCTTAAATTTTTGAAAATTTTTATTTATCGTTATCAAATATATATTTATACTTTTCTAATTATAATATGTATGGTTAATTTAGAAATTATAATTATTAATTGATACACAATCATACATGATACTAGATTATTTGTATTCAATGAAGAATCGTCTAGCACAACTTAAATGGTTATTTCTTTTGTTATCTTGAACATTTCATCTTTTAATTTATGATGTGTAATTTAATGACTATATAGATATTTGTTTATTCCCGATCACTTTTCATGATATAATCCTTAAAAAAATTTAGTGAACACTGTCCTTGAACCCGCGTCAACATTTGTCCCCCTTGTAAATTCCTGACCCCCTCACTATATTTATGCCAATAGGTGGGTCCATCATGGGTGCCCACACTCATTTAGTAGATTGAGGCGTAGCTTCCCCTCTCTCCTTACTCTCTTGTATCCTTGGGTCAGATCCAATTTCAAACCCATCATAATAACTCAATGAGGCATTCTTTCTCCTAACAGTAGTGCTAGGTAACCCATATAAACATGTTGGGCTCCCATGGGCTACATGTCATTTTTGTTCTCCTAATTAAGTGATATTTATTTTCTCTAATCTTTAATGTGGGACTTTTAACTTTAAGTCTCCTATTGAATTTGAGAAACCACATTTAACAATGGTAACAAATTAATTCCATCAACAATAATATAATTTTTATATTTATTTAAAATACAACAACAAAAACTTATTACAAATGGCATGTAGCCCATCAGTTTGGTAGCTCATGAGAGCCCAATAGGTTTATCCTACTCTTTTATCTCAGAATTGATTGTCTAAAATTTATTATTTTAATATAGATTACATTGTTTTTTAAAACGTAGTCTAGAATTCATTGTTTTAGTTCTAAATCCGTTGTTTCTGAATCCGTTGTTAGAAAGAGCTTGCACTGATTCCGAATATGTAATTTTTTAAAAAATCTAACATGTATTTTGAGAGTTAAAACGTTTTAAAATTTCGTTTAAGATATTTAAACTCCCATGAACTATCACTATATGAACTACTAGCACTGCAGAAAACTTATTAGTCATGTTTGCTTCATGTGGTGTGATCAGCTGGAGCTGAACATGCCTAGTTCTGGTGGTTGCCTACAACCAGTAACCAATCACCCAATCATTTATTAGAGACAGTCAGACAGAGAACAGTAAGGACATTAAGGACAGTACGGTACAACTAAGCAAAGATCTTTCTAGTTAGATCCATTAATAACGTGTACATTCAATGACAACTTACTATATTTCATCATAATTCAACATCTAATTTTTCAGATTCTTTTGTCTTGAAATCAAATTAAGAAAGCATTTTAATGCGCTCTGCTTTGCAGATTGAAGGAATCATTGGCATGACCATAAAACAGAACATAACAATCAAATACCAAAAAAGGAAGAAAGCAAGGAAATCTTTCAAAACAGAGGAAGTCTTGAAATGGTCTCTCCACTGCCAATCAATCGCTTCCAAGCTCTCAATAGACCACCAAGTTGTTTGTAGAGTTTGATTCTGGTTGTAGACAATGTTAACAACATTCCCCTCCTCAAACACTTCAATTTCTTACCAATCTTGATTTTCAGCCTAGACAATCTGATTCTCATAAACGATGATCGTCCTCTGGAATCAGCCTGCTTTAATACTTTGTATATCAAGAACTGTGCTCTACGATGGAGAATCTCTTCTGGGTCCTCCTTATCGATCTTCGAGTACCCGGATTGTCTCCTCAAAAGAGTAGTCATTTTCTTTGTCAAGGAAAATTATACTCCTCCTGCAGAGAGAGAGAGAGGAGAAGAACGTGTTGAAAGCAGGACAAGAAGGTACAGGTCGTATAAAGAACAGATGGCACTGAAGATATATATTTATAGTGTGTTTGAAGGAGCTAGTATGAGTGTAAGACTGTGAGTCAAGTTTTAGTGGGAGAAAATTAGTTAGGCAGACGTAATAGGTATTTCCATAACCCACCGACTGGGGCAAACAAAGACTGACATGAAGAATTGAAGATGAGGGAGTGCATTTATTTTTTTTTCCACGGCCTGCAAGAGGGTTGGGGTCAAGAAGTCAAAGGGGACCAAGGCTGGCCACGTGTAGGGCAGACATGAATTTCTACCGGCGTGATTGCGTGAAGCATCTTTGACAAAAAGAAAATTAAAACGGCAATGACTATAGAGTGCGGCCCCACAAAAGTACAAAACCATGCCATCAGTCGGTGAGGACTGGACTGTCTTTTCCGTGACTGGTGTAGTAATACAGGGATGGGATTAACTGGATTATTATTGCTGGAGAAATCAAGTGTGTCACTGATTTGGTGGTTAAGTACTTCTTCTAAGCGTGCATCTTCGATACAATGTGATAAGGATGTAATGAAGAATTTGTACTCAACAAGTCTATGGGGACAAGTTTATGCTTTCCAAACCAAATTAGTAATCAAGTATGTACGTTATTATATAGATGATGACATGACATCAATTTTTATCTATAAAGCAAGTGATCTTTAATAACGATTGCCGATTGGAGTATGTGAATTTCTTATTATAAGTATATGACAACATTAAACAACAAAATCACTTCGATGATAGTTTAGTGGTGAATCTTTTTGAGGCCAAATCGTATGGATTCGGAAGATCGCGAGTTCAATTCCCAATAGGAGCAATATTATTGTGGACACGCCTGAGCCTTTTGGTCAAACTTACTATGTTGTCAAGTGAGAAATTTCGATGCACACGGACTTGAGGGCTTGAGTTTAGAGTCATATCAAATGTCTAAAGAGCAAGCTTGTATGAATATTATTCTTATGGCTACGCACTAGGCCTTTTGTTCCAATTTACACTGTCATCATGTGGGAGATTTCTGTGCTCACAAGGCTGGCGGCTTGAGTTTAGGCTCATGTCCAAAGAGCAAGCTTGTATGAGCAATATTATTGTGGTTACATGCTAGGCCTTTTGTTCCAACTTGCACTGTCGTCATGTGAGAGATTTCTATGCGCACGAGGCTGACGGCTTGAGTTTAGACTTATGTCAAATGTCCAAAAAAACAAGCTTGTAATAAGTAATATTCTTGTTGCTATATGTGCCTTTTGACCCAACTTACCTTATCGTTATGTGAGATATTTCAGCCAAATTGTTGATTGGATCAAGAAAAGGCATGCACGCCTCAAACCCTCTAATTAGTCCATTTGATTATTGTTTATATGCTGATAATTATGTCATCCATCGATGTACTAATTGCAGTTATCCGAAGAGTGACGTGTAATACAAGTTCAAAATTATTGGATGAACAGAAAATTTCGGCTGCAAATTCAGAGCTAAAGCACCATCTAGTGACGATGACTGATAAATATATGTATTTTCTCACATAACACAAAAAAGAAACACATACATATTGCCATATTGGGTATCTTTGACAAGAAAAGGCAGGAGCTCAGAGTAACAGAGGAAGAAAAGGCAACATTGAAATCTTCAAAACAGAGGAAGTCTAACAATGGCTTCTCCGCAGCCAAGCAAGCGTTTCCAAGCTTTTAAAATCCAAGCAATTTGTTTGTAAACACCTAATCTTGCTGCAGATGTTGTCATCGACATGCTTCTCCTCAGATTTTTCAATTTCTTGCCAATCTTGACCTTCAACCTATTCGACCTTATTCGTAAAAACGATGGCCTCTGTTTCCTCGAATCTGCTTGTTGTAGCACTTTGTATATCAAGAATTCCGCTCGTCGATGAAAAATCTCTTCTGGGTCTTCCTTATCTATTTTTGTATATGCATTTGATCTCCTCAATAGAGTCATTTTTAGTACAGAGAGCAGATTATATGTAAGGTGGCATTGAATTCATCTATATATAGAACAGAGAGAGAGAAAGAGTGTGTGTGTGTGAGTTTTGAAAGAGTTGGTAATGGCAGAGGAGGTCATAAGATGATGAAACACTGCATGTGCACTAACGTTTTGGTTGAAAAAAAGGAAAAAAAAAGTATTGACTACTAGCTGGCCTTACATCATGTTGCACACACATATATCCCATCAAAGAGTCAACGAAGAGTTAGAGAGGATTGTAGAATAGATAATTGTTTTCCTAATTAAGATTTAAGAGGCATGATTTGAAGGATTAGTTGCAATTATTGAGCTAAATTACCAATCCAAATATATACAACATTTTCACATACAAATTACAAAGCAAATACTAACATGCATATAGGGGTGACAAAACTCTGTTCGGTCCTAATGATCGAATTTGTCCATCCAGATGACATAAATTATATGTCCGAAATCTGGGTTCAAACATAAAAAATTTTTTTGGTTTAAAAAGCAGATCATGGTCCGAAAACATAAATCTTGTCTAGGTTAGTTGTCCATACCCTAATCCGGATTAAGTTACTGTCTGATTTACTTGTCTGAATTTAAATCAATCCGGATGTGGTCAATTAAGTACGTCCAAAATTCAATCCGAGTTAAAGTCTGGACATGCAAATATTTCGTAAGCACGTGATGTTGTCCAACCGAAACTGATTTTTTTTTGCCACCCCTACATCCACATCTACTAGGACCCGAGTTAAGGTTTTGGGATTCTTGTATTCATACGAATTGCACATGCAGTAATTAGGCACTGAATTAGGCATTATCATCCAGCTATAGAATCTATAAACACAATGAATTTAGAGAGAAAAAAAATGATACATTTTTTGTGTAGGCCTTAACATGGCAAAGTAGATCCAAAAAATTCCACTGGTGTGAAGCGTACTTGACGACCAATGGGAAGAGAATAATTAAAAAAAAGTTGTGTCAAACTCAGAGGGCCCAAGAGGCATGCCCCGGTTCCTGCTTTGGTGATTTTCTATAAAGGTCAACTGCTCTCTACGCTTCCAATGGTTGATTCAGAAAAATAAAATAAAATTTCCAACAATAATTCAGACTCTCAATCGGAAAAGAGCCAAATATATAGTTGATGACTTATAAAATCGGATTGGCTGCTCGACTGTTCGATTATCCAGCTGCTAGGTTTTGCCAATGTATTAGTGATCGAGCTAGAGATAAAGGAAGTAGAGGCTCTGTTTTTGCATAGGAGAAAATGTGAGCTTTAGGGCCCCCGAGATGTACCTCAAGGGAGACAATCCGATACTCAATTAAGCTCGATAGAGAATAAGGCTTTGTACATTGTTCGGTGCTTAGAGCTATCTCTTTAACTAGTAGACAAATGTGAGAATGTGAGAGAGATTTATATGGGTGAAAGTCTCATTTTATATGAAATGAAATAGGAGTAACTGACTACCCTTGATTGCGGGCGAGATTTTGGGGGTGAATACCCTCTTGATTTCATGTATGGTCAGTGATTGGTGCTCGTCAATACCTAAGGTGTTTTGATCGCCTAGGATTCCTGAAGTTATGCATGTTAACCTAACTCCCAAAGAGTCCTGCTATGTGACATCTCGGTTGGCTGAGATGTTTTCTAGCTCGATCGTACGATCGCCTCTTCCCCAATCATCATCTCATTGGAGGGAGGGTTATTTTGGTATTATCAATACAATTTTTTTAGAGCGTTGATGTAGAGATGAGAGAAGCAAGGTTATGCATTTTTTTATATCCTATAAATATCAAATATGTATGTGGTGAAGAAAAAGCAGGCTGAACAAGTCTATGCCATGCCCTTAATTTGAGGTCTATCTGGCTAAAATTTTGGGAGCTCTTGGACATGAACTAGTTTGTTATAAGCATAAGTAATAACAACTAATTAAATCTTTCAAGAACATTTGGGTTTTTTCAGAGATAGAGATGTCGAATTGCAGTGAACAAATGGCTCAAAAGACAGAGAGTCGTGAAGAACAGAAGAAAGAATCAGTACTGGAAGGGTTGCCTATGGAGAGTAGTCCCTATGTGAAATACACAAACCTGGAGGACTACAAGCGCAAAGCTTATGGTACTGAAGGACACCTCCCAGTCAATCCCAACCAAGGAGGCGGCGGAGGCACTGATGCTCCCACAGTTTCTGGCAGCGGCCTCTCTGATGGAAAAGCGGCAGACGTTGATACTGCCAACCGCCATGGCATCCCATGATACATTCTTTGATGTTTATATGGATGTCTTGATGGACATTTTGTTTTATTCTTCATGTATGTGTAGTTATCAATTGTGGTGTCATTTACAGAAGGATTTTGTTTCATACCGTCTCCCCTGTAAACTGTTTATCATTTCCACAAATCTGATGGATTTGCAATTAATAATGATAGAGAATACAAAAAATCTATAGAAAGAATGACTCAAGACACATCTTGTTCGATCCAATATAGAGGAACAGAGAAGAGAATATATATGAAGATGAATTGCAGAAGAAGATATCTGATACAGCGATGCAGAAAGAACAGCAAGAAACTTCTATCTGGAGTCGATACAAGTGTACAACATCCCACGTCAAAATTTGTTATCAACTTGGCTGAAGCAAGTACTAGGCGTATACAAACGGCTGCATTTGTCCTTGTAACATCTATAAATTACCATCCAGAACAGAAAAGTATAGAGCTTTGAACTCCGAATGGTGTATTTACAAAGAAAGGTCAAAAACTGCTACCCAACTTGTAGAACATGGTAATTATTCCGTAAATGATAAGTTACTTGAATCAATATAACCTTTTATTGAGACTCTCACAGGGCTGCTTAGCCAACTGATCCTTCAAGCTTCAAGCTCAGGAGCTGGTTCACCTCAGCGCCAAATTCCTGAGGGAGTTTATTAAAAACATCTTGGCAAAACCCAGAAATCATAGCAGCCATGGCCTTTTCGTAATCAATTCCCCTTTGTTGAAAGTAAAAAAGTTGATCTTCACTAATTTTTGAGGTACTGGCTTCATGTTCAACACGAGCAGTGGGATTCTTCACCTATTGAACGATAGAAATTATATTACCGTGTACGAAAAAATGGCATGAGGAGTTCTCAAATTCCAGACAAGCAGAAAAGGAAGGCAATTGGAAACTAATGCAACGGCAGAAATTTTAAAGATCAAAGCATGATAGCCAGGTGATTTATATCATGAAACTACTTTTAACCAAAGCTTTCAAATCAACTCCCACCTCCCTATCCACCAGAATTTCACAAAGGAGCACAGTTTTATTTGGCCTATCTTGAAAGATGTGCCTATTTGGCCTAGTGGCAGGGTTCGAAACCCCTCCTCCCACACCCACAAAGAAAAGGAGAGAGATTATAAAGTGCCCTTAACCAACTGAAGGACCCCAAAATCCTCAAAATTTTAGCTTGGAAGAGCAGAATATTAAGAGTGTAAATAAAAGCAAAGGAGAGATGAAAATTTTCCAATAATACAATTAGAAATTGCAGCTCTTCTTCCAATTCTGACCTACCATTCCCTTAACACGTACTGGGGTGCAATAAAAGGAATTTACGACCAAAATTTGTTTTGAATGATATATATGGGATAGCATGATTCAAGCTTCTGTTTCCCCTCTTGCATTTTAGATGTGCTTTAGGATCATGATCAAAATAAAGAATCCTGACCAAGAGGACCCCCAAGAGTAAAACAATCAGAGTTTTCAATATAGACTAACTACACCTCTTCAAGCACATAAACACCAATAGGCATGCTATTACTTCTTATTGTGTCCACTTCGTAACAATAGTTCCTTGCTACACATAACACATTCTCCTATCCTTTTCCCATGCCCAGCCATTTCCTGGTTCCTGAACAATACTGGTGGAATCTTGAACTGGCCAGATTAGCTGTAAAACACTTGCAGTAAAATCAAAGTACTCTGAAGGCCAAGTTTTTCTCTCACCCTAAGTGCACTTACCAATCAAGTGGTTTCCTCATTACCAAGTTGAGAATTTCACTCATGTGTATTCGATATGGCATATTGTTGATGAAGTGAATTTCTGACATTGGATTCCATATGAATTAATTTTAGTTATTTTCTGATTTCCTAAACATACTCCCAGGTTCCCAACCCCACAGACACAAAAGGGACTGCTTAAATAGAGGACAAATTAGGAGAGCAGCTTCGGCTTAAATGCATCAGAAACAAAGTAGGGCAACTATGTTATCCAACAAGGTTAGTAATGCAGCTATGTCATCCAACCAGGGAGGTTAATAAATGGCAGTCATATTAGACATAAGCATAGTCCTGAAGTCATTAAGCAGATAGTGAACAAATAAAGCAACTAGAACTAGATTACTGAAAATAAATGAAGATATATATAAAAAAAAGGATTACCTGAATGTATGGATACGTGTTGGCCGCTGCAAGGTCACCAATAAGCATTGAATCGCACTGCGATGAGTTTCGAGCATTCTCTGCTTTTGACTGAATCTGAACAAGCCCCCTATAACAATTTCTTGAATTTCCAGCTGATATGCCTTTTGAGATTATCCGACTTTTTGTATTCTTTCCCTTGTGTATCATTTTTGTTCCTGTATCAGCCTGCTGATAATTATTTGTCAAAGCAACTGAATAGAACTCTCCCACAGTATCATCACCCTCTAGAACAACACTAGGGTACTTCCAGGTGATTGCAGACCCTGTCTCCACCTGGGTCCACGATATCCTTGATCGAGGTCCAGCACAAATGCCTCGCTTGGTGACGAAATTGTAAATCCCACCCTTACCTTCCTCATCACCAGCATACCAATTCTGCACCGTGGAGTACTTTATCTCAGCGTCATCAGCACAATATAACTCAACCACGGCAGCATGAAGTTGGTTTGTATCATAAGAAGGAGCGGTACAGCCTTCCAAATACTCTACAGAACTCCTATCATCGGCCACTATGAGAGTCCTCTCAAACTGTCCAGTTTCTAATGCATTAATCCTGAAATATGTTGAAATTTGCATAGGACACTTGGTATCCTTAGGTATATAAACAAAGGAACCATCACTGAAGACAGCAGAATTCAAAGCTGCATAGTAATTGTCTTCACTAGGAACAACTCTCCCCAGATATTTCTTAACCAAATCCGGGTACTCCCTTATGGCCTCAGATATGGAACAAAAGATGACACCAGCCTTCTCTAAAGTCTTCCTATGAGTGGTTGCAATCGATACGCTATCCAAAACTGCATCTACTGCAACATTTGCCAATCGGTTCCGCTCATTCAGAGGCACACCCAATCGGTCAAAGTATTTAACGAGTTCCGGGTCGGCCTCATCTAGGCTATTCAAGGTGGGTTTCTTCTTGGGTGCAGAATAATAGCAAATATCTTGAAAATCAATAGATGGGTATCGATTATCAGACCATTTAGGTTCTTTCATCTTCAAAAACTTCTCAAAAGCTTTCAGTCTAAATTCTAACATCCAATCCGGTTCTTCTTTAAGAGAAGAAATTAACCGGATCGTTTCATTTGAGAGCCCTTTAGGAATCGAAAGAGAATCTATATTAATTGAGAAGCCAAACTTCTCTTTATAATCGGTGTTTCGCAGAATCTCTCTGATTTTATCATCGGAACTAACCGCTGTTAAAGTTGAAGTAGAGGCGTTACCTGGCGGACTCGAATTCATATTCTTTGATTCATACCCGACATCCGCTCGGATGTTCAAGGACCTCGCTTTCGAATTTGGGAATCTCAAAGAATCCAGTTTTGGATGAAAAGGCAACGTCTTGTACAGCTTCTGTGGATCGGTTATGAGTTGGGAAGAGAAGCTTGAGATGCCGTTTGCTACTAGAGAAGCCATTATTGTGGCTGCAAATAGAGGCTGAGAAACGAAAGGAGGAGAAGCTTTTATAGCTGTAGAAATTCTGGGTTCTCTAAAATTACGATTTTTAAATTTTTGCTGTGATGGAGTCTTGTGTTTAACACGCAAAATTGGTAGGGCAGTCACCGACTCGCCGGTGAATCCCCCAGCATCTACAATCCGGGTGGGTCATCGTCAACCCATGAATCTATGCTGCTCGGCACAACACCAGGCCCAGGCCCAATATTTTATGATAAATTTAGATTATGTGAAAACATTTTAGCTTAGATCTTTAGATGTTCATCACAGAAAAAGGAAATGGTGTAGAAAAAATTTGCTTGATATCTCAAAATGAACATTAATTTAAAGAGGGAGGTTATATAAAGAATAGAATCATAGAATAGATATATCTATCAAAAAGAAGAAGAAGAATCATAAAATGGATCACTGGTCTCAAAATTTTGATTTAAAAGCATCAAAATTATGTGAAAGGGCAAAACTTTTACAATTGGGGGAAAGTCCAGTGTCAACAACCCGTGAACCAAAATATTTTTAAAAAATAGATAGACATATTCTAACATAATAATGTGGATGTAATCATGTATTTTTTAAATAATTAAATTCGTAAAAAAAGGAGTTAATAACAAATATGAACCATTGCATGAATTTTAAGTAGCATTTTTTAAAAAAAATAAAATGATGCTTGTGCACCAATTGTTAGTCCTTGCACGGATGTGCCCCAAACTCAAACTTTTTGTATATACCCCGTGTTTTATTAAGTACACCCATTAACTCGTCAAAAAATTTAATCTTTCAACACTCCATTATCCCTTCCATATTCACGGACCACGGGACAAATCCCAACTGGCTGAGTGTTCATTGTTTGTTTGAAATTTGAAGAACAAAGCGAGCTATATAACGAACCAGAACTTGATTGAACAAACAGTGTCAAATTTAATTAGTACTGAAAAAAGATGTTGTTGCGATGACAGTCAATCCAAACCCTAGAATCCAGTCGTCATTTTTTCAAAAAATTGGCCATTGGCCCTGGCTATTGGAGGCCACTGATGCCCCTGCTATGCTTAGTGGCTCTATTACTCTACGAGGAGTGGGCTTCAATTTCGTATTGCAAGATCATGTCCGGCAAGGATCCCAATGACTATTCTAGGGGCAAAGTGATGGTGGCTATGGTGATTTATTTAGGACTTGTGGGGATTTAGGATTTGGGACTGATAGTGAGGATTTGGAGGTGGATGAAGAAGAGAAGGATGATGTGAATAGTGCAGGTCGTGGTGATGGGCAAAACTTTAAAATTGATTATTGGTTTCTTAAAATTTCATTTAAAAACATCAAAATTATGTGAATGGGCAAAACTTTTGCAATTGGGGGAAGTCTGGTGCAAACAACCCGTGCACCAAAATTTCAAATGGCACGTTTTATTGATATAATTCTAATAGTTGTTTATGATGATACCCTTCCGAAGATGCGCACTATATACACCACGCGTATTACTAAGTACACCACATTAACTCATAAAAAAAAGTAATCTTTCAACACTCCATTGTCCCTATCATATTCAGCCCCAAAATCCTTCTATCCTTCTTCTTTCCTTACATGAAGATGAGGACTTGGGCCAAATCCCAGCCGAGCGAGTGTTTGTTCCTTTTTTGAACTTTGAAGAACAAAGCAGGCTACATAACGAACTGGAACTCGATTTGACAAACCATGTCGAATTTAATTAGTAATGAAAAACGGTGTTGTTGCAATGATAGAGACAATCAACAACAATGGCCAATCCAAACTCTAGACTCCAATCATCATTGTCTAAAAAAATTGGCCGTGACCCTAGGCTATTGGAGGCCACTGTTGCCCCTCCAATGCTTATCGACTCTGTTACTCTACGAGGAGTGGGCTTCAATTTCATCTTGCAAGATCGTGCCCGTCAAGCTAGGGTTTGGGACAGATAGTGAGGATTTGGAGATGGATGAAGAAGAGGAGGATGATGTTAATAGTACAGATTGCGGTGATGGTGGTCATGTTGGCAACCAAGGTCATAGTTAGTGGGGAAGAGAGATTGAGAAGTGGAGGTGATCAGAAGAGAGAAAATAAGGGTGTGATAGACAGGGAAGAGAATTGGGGTGAAGATTGTGTTTTTTTAAAAAAAAAAATTAGAAAAAGGGGTGTACTCGATAATATTATGTTTTTAACTAAGGTTTATTAAGATTAAGATGTACTTAGTAAAATATTGGGGTGTATATAATGTTGATCCTTCAGAAAATTATATGCTTAATTTTGGTAATCTTATTTGGTAATCTTATCACAATTATTTCCAAAATACAGAGTATGTTGATAATTATTTTTTAAAGTAATTGAAGGATTTTTGTGTTGAATAATAACTTGTGTAACATTTAAAATTTAATCCATCATTTACGTCTCAATAAAAATCATTTTGTAATTAATCAAATTTGTATGTCTAAGAAAACTATCTCTTCCAATTGGTAACTGTTTTGGCTCTTAAATTTGTTCATCAAGTGGGGTGATAAAGTTGGAACTTATATTTGTATATGAACAGTGAAGGGAAAAGGGGGAAAACGTCATTCAGGGGCGAGATTCATGGGTCCAGTCCAGTGAGGGATCCTGTATTTCAGCTCTTTCGGGGGCCCAAAACCAGCATCGGTTCCCACTCCTCAGCTTTCTCTGCGTTTCAGTTCGAATATTTTATTTTCTAACGAGCCAAACACCAAGCACCGAAAAAGGAAGACAGAAAAATTCGTTATAAGGCGCCAACGGCTGTTCGATTTCTGGGTTGATTTTCCAACACCCTTTTGATTCCTGAAGTGATTGAAACCTTGATTAAGTAAGTTCCCTTGCACTCTAGTCGCCATTTATTTTTTGTTTTTTTTTGTTTTTCGTGTTGTAATGGCTTTTGATTTATTATGAGATTTAGGTTGGAAAGCTTAATGGAGATATGCATGATTAGTGGGAATTGAGCGATTGTGTTCTTTTATTGGAAATTAGTTTATTGTTTAGACAAGATTCTCCTGTTTGTCTGATTGATTGAGTTTATTGATGCGTGGAACACTCAATATTGAGTCCATTGATGTGAGATTCATATACAGGTGGTGTTCTTTCTCGTGCTTGTAAAATATAGTGATATTAGCATGGAAATGATTCCGAATTGTTCTTTGTTCTAAAATAAAAAATAAGAAATGATAGTGCATTGTTCTTATTTGTTGTTTTTTGGGTTTCTTTATATGCGTAGATCTACTTGGTTTAATTTAATTACAATATTCACAATGCATTGCATGACATCCATTTTATGTAGCCCCGGTTTTGCAAATGTTTGTTTGGGTTTGTAAAACATTGTTTCATTTTTGGGAATGTGTTATGATATGAAAAAAAGATAGAAACTTTAGCGTATGAATAGTTATAATAATAAATTGGTTCAAGAAATAGCAAAAACATTCAAGGAAGACAAGTTTCACAATGTTTGGTGGAGAAGGAGTATCAGTGATGATCAAGAAAGGTAAAGATTCAAAGGGTCCTATTGTTAAGCTATATCCTAGTAGGGTACAAAAGAAACTATGCCCCTTTTGATAAATTTGAACTTCTTTTGTTTTCCATCATTTACTTATTTTACCAATCGGCCAATACCAGTTAGTTCAATTTTTTTCTAGTGCTGATAGCCTCATACCACATAAAAGTGGCAGAGGTGGCCATGAGTAGGGGATACAATCATGGTAGTCTAAAGAGGGGTGGAGCCATGTGCTTGATTCTCTCAATAGCGGAAGGACATGTTTCTTTTGCTACTTCTTTTTGGGGTGAGAGTCCCCTTAAAAAATTAGAAACAGATAAAGGAACTTTTTTTTTATAATGTAATACTTGAATGGTTAGCCCATAAATGGTTAAAATTCTATTTTGTAAATGCTTCATTGCCTTTCAAAGGTTACGTTTTCCTAATGGTTATTATGGTGATTAAACTATAGTAAGCGGCCAGGGTCTTGCTGCAAAAGGGTAGGATAAGGTCAATGGTAGATTGGTAGTTGTAACCCAAAGCTGAAACTGCCAAGTAGGTTTGATTCTCTCTTGTCCTGCTTGAGTTTAAGATGAAAATTGGAATTTTCGTACATTTTGCTTGATGCTGTCAATTTCTTCCTCTAGAGGTCTCCAATACCTTTATCGGTATTAACGCTATAGTGATCTTTGTCCAGCATATCAAGACTTGAGTATATATTTGACAAAATACGTTGATAGAATGATATTTCTGTTTTGATGAGGGATGACACGGTAGATTGATGAGAAGTTGTTAGGCAGCTATATGGAGCTAGCTTGATATGATGTTTTTGCCAAGTGTCACCTGGAAATGTTTGAAACGGACATGGAACTTTAGATATTTTATGGTAGATTTGTTAATTATGATTTTATATTGGGAAATTTTCTAATCTTACCTTTTGTTAACGTAAATAGGGTTCCCATAATCCCATATAAACAACTGAAGAGTGGTTCTCTTCTTCTCATTGCCTTCCGCCGCTTTCATAGCAATGGTGACATTGGTACAAGCACAATAGAAAACGGGAAATAAAAGGGCAGGTATGGCTTTCTCTATGCTTGAAATTACAGCAGTATTGACTAGGGACCACATTGCTCTAATAGTATCAAGTAAGGATCTGCCTCGAAATTTTGGATTTTGATTTTGTGTCGAATGTCGATGAAATTTAAACTGATACCACCCCTCATCCCTTCTCCATCATCTACAATTGATGATCTTGTCAAAAACAAGAATTTGTTCATGAAAAATGCAAGTTTTTGCCGATCGCTTTGAGCCTTAATGCGATCTCAGGGAAAGTGTACTTTCTGCACTTGTATTATGTGGATCAAATGCTAATTTTGCAAAAACAACAAATATGTTTAGTTAATTGAATTGAGATCTGAAGAAGATCTCAAGGAGGCGTGACTTATATCATATTATCATGCATATCGAATTTTTAAGGAAATGCTTATACATAGCGTAATTAAAATAACAAATCTCTGTTTAATTATTTTAGATCTGAAGAAGATCCCAACAAAGGATAACTTTTGTTAGTTTATCAAATATTTTGTTGATCGTAGCTTAGGCTGACCTTGATTACAAGGTACATGGGTTCGTACTTTGTTCTTTATTCAAGAGGATATTTTGAGTGCATTTTTATGGGCCAAGTTGTATGATGGGCAAACCCCCTTTAGGGTAAAGATTTCAATGGGCATTTTGTTCTCTACTAGTGAATCATTCATTACTAGCTCTTATGCCTCTTTACCTGAATTGAGCAAAAACCACAATTGAAGGCTAGATTTCTTCTGATTTTCAGGGATCCAATCTTTTATTGTGATGCCATTTAATACCCTTTTCGCGTTAGCTTTGTTTAATCCTATAAGATGACTCTCATTATTTGTTGAAGGTTTCATTTCTTTCCTTTTTGTGTTTTTATGTGAGCTGGCAGATTGTGTAGTCTTTATTGCATGTTCACATACTTCTTACTTTCTGTTGCTCCATCTTATTTGCACTTTGTGCCACTCTGTGATGAAAGAATAAACTTTTATACATGTTGACTATGTTAGTATACTTACCCTATGAACTACTTATTCAATCGTCCTTCTTCCTAAAGCACCTTCAATTTTTTAAAAAATTTATGTTTTGATAGCGTAGAAACTATGTATGAGTATGATGACCTGGTATCCAATTAAGGAGTTGAACCAATGTTTTATGGATCAAGTTGCAATGCCCTTTCCATTAACTAGATATCTTTATTTCTGGTTGATGTTACTTTAGCCTTGAAGAAGTTGAGGCAGTTAGTTTACAGATTGCGTAAAAGATTTAGTGAGGTGCCAGTGCATAATGTAGCGTGACTTGATACTGAACAGATTTCTGTGGCGTGAGTTTGGATAGTCAATTGGTTCTTATTCACTGGAATTTTGTTGGACACTTAAATGTTGTTTCTTCAGAGCTTCAGTGCTTTAAAAGCATATAATTCAATTCATTCCAGTTTGGCATGGCTACTGGTTAAAAACCAATGTTTCCCTTAGAGGGATGGATATGCTTAATTGCGTGTATGAGCTGTTATTTGCTCAGTGATTCACTGATTACTTGTCTAATTTATGAGAACTTGATTGGTTTGGCCTATGATTTTACTGTTGTGTTTAACAGAATAGTTGTTTGTGTCAAATCGTGCATTGTATTGTTCAAGCATCTTAGTCTGAATCGATGAACACGATGAAAAGTGTTTCGTTCGTTTGGCAGGGAAGAAGTTTGAGAACTGTTGTGAAACCAGCCATTTCACTCCAATTGTGCAAGATGAGCCAACAGAGGCAAGGGACAGGTTCTCCAGTAGAGGCCCCAGCAAAAAGAAAACGTGGTCGTCCACGCAAGGATGAGAATCTGGTACCAGTGGTAAGAGCTGCAACATCTGGAGCTGACAGTAGGAAGAAAAACACACAGAGCTCTGGTGCAAGTGGTGCGGTATCTGTACGTAATGAGGTGGTGGGTCAGCTGGTTTCTGGTGTTGTTGAAGGTTCTTTTAATGATGGATATCTCATTAATGTCAAGTTATCCAACAGTAACGTTAATTTGAGGGGTGCTGTTTTTCTTCCTGGGAGATCCATTCCTATTACTGCTGCGAATGATGTGGCTCCTCAGATACCAATGATTGATAGAGTTGAGATTGACATCACATCTCCAGACTCACAAACCAAGCTCCACGGTTCTGTGTCTTTGGTGGAGCAAAGTGATAAGGCACCTAGTGAGCTCAACAGCAAGGTGTGCAGAGCGCCCGGTGAGGATAAACCCGCTGATCCTCAGTCTGGCATCCCCAGTTCAAGTGAAAAGGAGCCAACCTCTGTTATCTTGCCACTGGTTGATAGCATACAGGTAAGTGCCGCTGGTCTTTCTTCTGGGGAAAAGATTAAGCCTCCGATTGCGGAGTTCGACTCTGGAAACCAGAGTGCCTCTGTTTTGGTGCAGTCAGACCCTAAAGTTTTTGAGCAGAACGATATGGTGATTGAAGCTTCTGGAATGGAAAAGGTGCCAAATACCGATGAAGAGATGACTGGAGGATCAAAACAAGATGGAGCATCTGCATCCATAACTGAAAATTTTCCAGGTACTGAAACTGCCCAACAAGAGTTTCTTACACCAAGTCAGGGTGGGAATTCTGAAGTCCAGCATAACGACTCAGCTTGTGATGGACCGAAAAGCCCAGACCTTGAAGCTAACAAACCTCCTGCATTTGCTGAACCTGAAGTCATTTCTGAACCTATTGGAATCAACATTTCATTGGAAAACCAGCCTTCATCTATGGATGCTAAACCAGAAGAGGATACTCCCCAGGAACTTGCTACCAACATTGTAGGTGATGGTAACACATCCAACTTGAACAGAACGGCAGCAAGTGATTCCGCTGTCATTACGGATACAAACTCACTCTCTCCACCAGTGGTTCCTTCTGAACCCAGTCTTGTAGCTGAAGGACCTGTTCTCCCAACAGTGATGGAACCAGAAATCTGTGCTTCCCCAGGTGCTGCTAACATTTTGGACTGTAATACCAATGACACCATTGCGCCTACAGAATTGTAGCTCTATTTTAGAGTTGTCACAGATTGTGGAAGGTTTCAAGGAATGAAACAGGCGATGCTAGTTAGAAGTTGGGATTGCAGTTGAGTACTAGGTTATGGGGCTTCACCCTTTTATGTTCTTGTCCTGTTACTTATATTTAAACTTGTTGAATGTTATCCTTGATGTCCTTTCATCAGAATTTTAACTATTTGAACATTTGGGCATTTCTTTGATTAGAATGTGCAAGATAAACCATTTTATCGAATGACTATTGGATAAGTTGTACTCCTAGTATTTCACAGTACCTTTCCCTGCTTTAGAGAACATATTATTCTCTTAAATTTGGTGACAAATGGTACTAGAGTCTACAACCCATAAGTGAACAGAAATTGGTTGCTGTTTCTCTATATGTGGAATGAATTCAAAGCCAATTTTCTTTTTTCGGTTTTTTGAAATAAATTTAACGAGTTCTTATTTCTTTTGACATCTTTTTCCTCTAAAGCTGTAGAACTTTGTGTATGATATACGTGGAACCAAAGGTTTCTATTTTTTTGCTTCATAGTTATCTGTCATTATTTGTTTTTGTTAGTGTCTTAAAAGGGCATATTTCTAATGTAACATTGTAAGTGGAATGGTGTAATGTTCTTGAAAGGAAGCAATGCAAGCGTTCCACTTACTCAACCAGCCAATATAAGAAAAGAGAGCATTAAGATTAAACTTTCAGAAACAGATCGTCCATTGATCCATATAATTCACCACATAGCGATATACTAGTTTTTTTCTTGCATTTTCCCCAAATTCCCCAAACAAACAGAATTTGATAAAATTCAGGCTAAGAAGGAAAGTAAAACTACTAACAACATCCTAAGATGAACCACTACCGTCTTAGACAAAGGCAAACTATCGTTTCAACTAGTGATCTTTTTTATTCTTCCATGATAAGAGGAGAAGACCACTTGGGTGTATAGGAATCAGAGAGCTAATGCATTACAGGCCATGCACATTTGTAGGGAATGTCTACCAACGTAGTTCTGCTAACATGGCAACCGTACTACATTGGCAAGGCTTGTCACCACCCAACAATTGCTGCATGAATAAAAATGTAATATCATCCAACAACAATACGATAGTGAGGTAACAAGGCTAATGAAGAGAAGCTAAGAAAAAATCAGAATTTCAAACCCAACACTCAATTCTTCAACAAAGGAGGTTCTCAGCAAGAGAATAGCATACACAACTTAATGGTTCTCCCCCCAAAGAACCAGTACCCAGTACAAGGGGAACAGAGTAGCATCATTTAGATGGTCTTACTACTAGCAATAGCGCTATTACAGTACCAAAACTTCTCAGCTATATCCCACTTGCTGCTGCTGATTCTGCTGGGGCTGCTGATAATTTCCATACCCCGGATAACCTCCGTAGTACATGTTTGGATCTGGGGGTGCAGCAGAAGCAGCATACCCATAATTTTCATATCCTTGCTGAGCATATCCATAGTACCCACTACCCCCCCACTGGTTTGGATCTTGCTGAGACTGAACAACAGAAAAATGCACATGTCAATAAGATCAATTAGGACACACATCCATGTAGCACTTATAAAGTATGTCAAGATATCAAATCAACCTGCTTGTTTGCAGGACTGCGCCCCCACGATAGCCGTATACTGGTTCCACCCAGCTGAGTTCCATTTACCACTCGCAATGCTTCCTCAGCACAGCTTCTGATGCGTCAAGTGATCACCATATGGCACCGTTAGACCAGCATTTTATTTTTCATCCAAAAACTCATTAATACTATTAAGCAGATGAACTCACCTGTCAGCAAATTGAACAAATGCACATCGCTTGCCTGGTGGAATCTTCACATGTACTAACTCGCCATATGGGCTAAAAAGTTGTCTCAAATGGTCTTCAGTAACATTAGAGTCCACCCCACCAACAAAAATCTGCATTGAGTTTAAGTAAAAATCCTAACTAGTATCGAGGGAACATAATTTTCAAATGGTAAGTAAATAGGACTCACAGTTGTATTATTTGGATCATTCTCATTCTGAGTCCCTTGTGAATTCTGATACGAACCTGCATATATGTAATACAAGTGAATAAAAGGAATGAAGAAAAAAGATGGTCCCTCTCTTAGAAAGAGGCCACATGCTGGACAAACAAAGGCATAACTCTCCATTGCAGTTTTTCACCCGCCATACGAAGAAGCACCATAGAAACCGCAGAACTCATCAATAGAGGATTACTAAGATCCTATGAACTTACATAGGCAAAAATAGCATCAACAGTACACATGCTCAACTTGTACATGAGTACATCTGCTCATAAAAAAAATGTTGAAGCATCGAAAAATCAGGAAAATGCAATATGAAATATAAAGATATGGAAAAGTTTTGAGCACCATTCTCACGCAAGATGAATTGAACTAAAATTTGGTTCTGTATAGTTGAGAGAAATTACTTAAGGAAGCTCTAATGAATGGCTCAACACTTGGATATTTTGATTTTTGTTGTTATTTTAATAGTAACATATGCAATGCTCCAGATTATTTTGACACCGTGTGTTCGATTTTCAATTGAACCACGACTATTAAAGGATGCAGCCAGTAGGAAATGAATCAACATAAAAACGCAAAACAATATAAGCACCAAAACTCGAAAAGTAGAATTATCAACAACTATGCCCATAATAAGTAAACACAGTTACCCACTTTTCAGAAACAACTGCTATATCGCTCCATGCAAGATGGCCCAGCCATACCACAATTTTATTCAATTATACTTATTAAACACTCCAACTCTGTCAATTTTTCTCCCTATTTGAGCTGGTGACTAGGTAAGATAGAGACTTTACAGGTGTACCAAACAAGATAAGCTTGCTTGGCCCTGTACGCAATGGTAAGCACCCTGCTATTCACAGTTTCCAACCTGCACTCTCCATAGAAGCTTCTCAATGACTATAACAACACATGATCTGGTTAAAATCTAGAAGCAAACATCAAAAGTTGCCACTGGAACAATAGAGGGATAATGAAACCAAAATAGGTATAAACAAAAAAAAAAAAAAAAAGAAATAAACTTGCATGAACTGTAAAATGAATAATTCTGACCTAAGAATGGGAAACCTACAGAAGAGGGGAAATCTAAAATACTTAAATTCTCTCACTGGTAACTGAAAAAGTTACTTGACTTATGTATCTTTGAGATCCAATAAAACTACAAAAGTAAAAAAAAAAAAAAGAGCTACTAGGCGGACAGCTATCCCATAGAACAACCGAAAGGTACTTAAATAATGTAGCATAACGAATGCCACACAAATCTCTGATAAAGGACAACACACAATCTGAAAACACTGACCTAAGTGAGGCCACGAACTAAAGGGTAACCCTTTCAGCTGAACTCAATTCCAGGCCCCAAGATGATAGAGCCTCTTGACGCCCTGCTTTGAGACAACATGAGTTTTATAAGTTTTTGGAACTTCTAAAATTCGATAGCATTTATTGCCCAAATTTTAAGGAAAGTACAGGAAGGAAATGACTTTGAAAACTTCTGATTGGCTTCAAGAATGTAACTGACAGGAAGCAAACTTAAGGATGATGGTAAGTATTAAAACATACAACAGGAAATAAATGATTCATCAATTTAAGAATAGTATTGAGAATATTAACATCAAAAGTAATACTAAGAGAGATCATAGCCTTTAAACAGTGGCAAGCTCTAATCAACAATCCAAATCAAATTGTAGTAATACCAAACATACAGAATTGGCACCCAAATCAAGCAATTGTAATATCTCATACGTCATATGTGCAATGAACAATTATGGTCAAAGATACCTTTAGGGTACTGCTGAGCACCCATAGTGTTCTTGTTTGTGGCCGGTCCAATTCTCATAGGCCTTGTTGAGCAGAAAGCCCCATTCATTTCAGTCATTGCACGTTGCTGTTCACTTTCATCTCCAAATCGTACAAATCCATAACCCTTAGTCCGTCCGGTAAGCCTATCGATCACAACCTTTGCACCCTTAACGGAGGAATAGCGGCCCCTGAATGTCTCTTGTAACATGTAATCCGTAACATCAGTAGCCAAGTCACCCACGAATATAGTGTGATCAGGGGTATTATCAGACCGCCTCTCACCTCCACCGAAAGTTGCCCAGTTCAGCCTAAAAGTCTGCTCACCGCTTGGCATGGGGACACCATTATATGTCTGCAATATTCTCTCTGCAGCAGCATGATTGACAAACTCTATGAATCCATAACCCTCAATTTGACCAGTCTGCTTATTACGGATGACTTTCACAGAAGAAACCTGCAGGTGTGTCGAATTTCACTAAGAGAAAACACTAAAAAACAAGACTGCTAATTTATAAAGCAGAGCTGATGTAAAAATTGAATTACTCGATTAATGGAAGATGAAGCATGATACAAGTGTAGCACTTCAAATTGTGTACTATGCTAATTCCAAGTCAAAAGGCATCATGGTTTGAGCTGGATTCATGCTTTCACAGTATAAACAATCATGCTACATTTTTAGATTCAAAGAGTTTGTATTATCTATTGTGCAAAAGTATGAAATTGAGTCTATTACTCTATTCAAACATCACAAGCACGATAGAAATCAGATCAAATATGCGCATCTAACATTTGTAATCAAGATGAATCCTTTGCCTATAGTTCTTCATCCTAATCAATTAACTTCAGTACACCATCCTTTATTCTCCATTCCCATTATATCAGCAGCTTCACACAAACTGCAAACAATCTATAAGCAAAATTGAACGTGAAAAGGAACAAAATACACGCAATAGAACGTGAAAACGAACTAACAACAAAAGCACCAAGAGAACGAGAAAAATCCTAGACAAAGTCACTATAAAACAGGAAAGACTAATAAAAAACCAAAACAGAATCCAAAACACTACCAATTCGCACGAAAGAAAAGATTCCCTCTTTGAAAACGTATTAAAAGTTTCAAACATGAAAAAAAGAAAAATAAGATTTTATTCAATCAATAGCATGATAAATCAGCAGACAAATGTGTAAGCATATCTAGACCACCTCTCCGGTATGAGAAAAACAGTTGAGAAGAAAGGCCTCGTCCATATAATACTGCAAGTCCCCGATCCATAGCGTGCGAACCTCATCAGCGCTGGTGGGTTGACCCTGTTGCTGTTGTGGTTGCTGGAACTGTTGCGTCTGTTGCAGTTGCTGTTGAGGAGGCACGGCCGCAGGAAGCGGAAGCTGAGAGGCCCACATGGGTGGGGGTTGAGTCTGCGGTGGCATCATCATCATGTAGGAGGCAGGGGGCGGCGCTTGCTGCTGGTATTGTTGGCCCATCGGTGGTGGTACCACACCGGCTCCCGGCTGCTGCATCATGAGGACGACGTAAAGAGGGAAAAAGAAAACCCTAATCCACAGAGAATCTGAGATGGAGAGAATGAGAGATTGCGGCGAACCACGAGGGATTTGATTAAAGATTTGAAACTTTATGGGACACGTAGTGTGAGACGTGGCAGATGTTGAATAGGTTGCCGAGTGGGGTTATGCTTCTACAAGCACCCACATATAACTTTGTGGACCCATCTTCTTCTCTGGCCGTTGATCGTCGTCACCCTTACAATAATGCGCTGTCAATGAAAAGTTGAAAACTTTTCCATTTAGTTAATTGTAATTTTCCCTTTTGTCATTCAGTCTGCATCACTCTACTCTTCGGGGGTCTGGATTCTGAGACTTTGAGTCAATACCCAAGAGCAGGTAGAGAACACTCTTCCTTTCCTCAAGTGCATAAGCGTCTTTTGATCTTCTTTTTCATTTTCCAGTATGTTTGATATGATCCGGCCTCTGTAATTTTAAAGTTTATTCTGATTGAATTTCAATCGGTATTGATCACATTCACCAAAATGGGATGAACCCACCTTCTTGAATATGAGTTTTAACCTTCAAGTTCTTTGCTTGTGAATGTTGCTTTTGCAATTTTTGATTAAGGGATGATGTTGCTAAGATTGCAGAGCTGTTGAGGTGAAATTCTTTAGTATCTTTTGAATTATGTCTTTTGTAGAGCTGTTGCTCAACGCCCCACCAAACAGGCTAAATAAATGCCATCATGGATGTGCATTTGAAGAATCTGTTTGGTAGATTCCATGAGCAATTTGGGTGTGGTCCTGGACTTGGTCCTGGATCTGGGACATGCGTAATGAAGGTTGATGGCATTGCTCCTAAGTTCATCAAGTCCATGTATAGAGCTGCAGCAGCTCTATATGAACTGATCCCTGGAAAAGGTCACGTCCGGGGCATCTTTTTGGTGTCCGGATTGGCAACGATTCAGATTTCAGACTGGTCAAGCAAGAAACAACTGTTCCAATGTGTTCAGTTTATCAGAGGGGATGGTGGGGATGTTGGATTTCACATGTTTCAGAGTGAAAATGATGCTAAAAGGATGACGGGTCCAAGAGAGACGATTCGGATGCCAATGCTGAGCTTTTGAGGGTGACATATCTCTGGTGCACCCTCTGCTTCAGGTAGATAAAGAAGGTGGCTCAAAATGGTGAAGGTTGATCTGTTTCGATCCATTTATTGAGACAGTTGATGTTCAGTGGCCTCAAGAATGGTCAAAGGTTTATGACCTTGTTGCAGTTACAGTTACACATCCACCAGGCCAGGCTTATGAGGAAAAGACAAGCTCAACACCTACCAAGTATGCAGAACTCCTGAAGGAAGAGTTCTTTGTTGATGTCAAAATAAGCTTAAATGGTGGCTTGAAACAGTGTGCAATGTGTGAGAGAGAAGTTCAAGGAGAACAGTCTCTTTGTTGTGGGCGGTGTCGAGCAGTGGTTTACTGTGGTTCTCAATGCCAAAAGCAGCACTAAAGAACACATAAAAGCATGTGTGGGGTTTACAAGGCTATGATGGACAGAGAAGAACTGGCAATGAAAAATCTTTGTGTTCCCATGCTCTGCTGACCAACCTTGCAAATGGCTTGAATTGTTTGGAATCCATCAGAAAGGCATGTGGAGGAGAAAGTGTAATTGCTATTCTCACTGTCCATTTGATCTTCTTCCTGTTAAAGGCGGGTTGAGGGATTCATGGGGTGGGCTAGATAATGGAGAAAAGCCTAGCGATTCCCCTTTTCACGATCAACCAAGAGATGGGATCTCAAGCCCAATCCTTCTTTCTGGTCGGTCAGAGTATTATAACCTGCTGTCACTGCCATTATCAAGTCCCGTAGCTGACATTCTTTCCCACCCATTAACAGTGTACTACATTTTAACAGCTCTCAGTATCAGTTCAAAGAACCTTTTACTTAAAGGGAAGGAGGTTGTTATTCGCTACTTAAGACCTGAAGGAGAGTTGGATTGGATGCTAGCCTTTGCAGAAATAGGTCATTTTCTGACTGAAGGCACCTATTAGCCATCTCCCCACATTATAGTTGCTCTCAACAGCAGATTGGATAGCTACACAATCTGGGGCGGAGCTCTTGATTTGATCAAATCCATTGGCGCTCCAGCCTTCTTCACGGATCAGTCTGAAATTTCATTGGCCAATGCGAAGCAGGTTCATCCCAGTGCCGGATTGCATATCACTCATCCAGTGACACCGAATCCATTTCTGTCTCCTGTGAGGACTAATGGTGCATCTAGCCATCTCCCTTCATATAAGCAATGGTTTTGTGCTTGGAGTAAATACATAATTTTAAAACTTGGAGTCAGAACAGTGAAGCTAAGCGTGTAGTCATGCTTACCTGCCGTAATTAAGCTTTCCTGATGATGAATTCAGTTAAAGGTGAGTCACACCGAGATACTGCTGTGAGGGCGGTTTTGGCTTTTCTTTCAAGTGCTGTGTACTTGTTCTCCTGCAAGTAAGCTTTCTTTATCATTTCATTTTATGATTTACCTTCATTCTGATAAAAGCTACAATGCTGTTCATCTGTAGGCAAATGTTACTTATTTTTTACTCAATGTGTAAAAGCTTTATTGAGCCAATACGACATCCTCCTATCTGATACATTTTGTACCCAAATATCTTCTTGGCTTGCAAAGATGAAATTTTCTTGTTACACACCATCAACTCTTTTAATAAGCTCACATGCATCATTTCCTCTAAAGTCATTAATATCCAACTACGTTCCAGCTCCAAAATTCCAAAGCTCTGGTGAGTCCATGTGGCCATTCTCATATCTGATGCATTTTCTACACTAGTAAACATTATTCTACGTCACATCCTCCTACAAGTAACAACCGTTGGTGGGTATTTTAATAAATATAAACTCCTTTTTCCAACTATAAGCACCTCATATTGGTTTTGACATAAATTATTTTTATAAAGTATCTAAATACCAAAAGCACCCTCCATCTCCATAGCTTCTTGAACCCCAACTTGGCAAGTTGGCCTATAAAAGGCCAATCGACTCTCCATCTCCATCTCCATCTCCATCTCCATAGAGAGCAATGGATTTCCAGTATCAACCCTTTCCATTGCCATACATCCTCACCTCTCCTCACCTCTTCTCCTCCCCAATCATCCCAGAAAACTATGTTCACTATACCCAAACTCCAGAGTCTCACATTTACTCTGCTGACCTACCAGGTAATCATCCTTCTACTTAATATTTCCCTTTCCTTCCAATTTTCTCATCATGCTCTTGTTTTCATGAATGTTAGGTGTGAGAAAAGAGGAGATAAAGGTTGAGGTTGAGGACTCAAGGTACCTGATAATCCGAACGGAGGCCATAGATGAATCATCACAGCCTGCTAAGAGCTTCCTGAGAAAGTTTCGGCTTCCGGGTAGGATCGATATCAATGGAATATCAGCTGGGTATGAAGATGGAGTGTTGACAGTGACTGTACCAATAATATCTTTGAGGAAGGGGTTCTATATTGACCCTGCAGATATCCCAGAAAGCCTGGAAGTTATTGCTAGAGCTGCTTGAATATTAACATGATTAGTCATTTTAGGTACTAAAGATTAAAAGATTTGGTAGTTTGTGGCATTGTAATCATTGGTGGGGTGTGCTAGATTTGGACTCTTCTTATTAGTCTGCTTGGTGAAAGTATTTGTTGAATGTATTGAATTCAAGGCCATTATTATGGAAGGTCATTTGCTTTATTTGTGGATATTAAGTTCAGTTCTTTATGAACGGAAAGTTCAATTTCAGTATAGTTTCTATTGGTTGAACACACTCCAAGAATTATAAGGGCAAGCTTTCTGATCCTAAGCCTTCCAAATGATTTTGCTTGAATTTTTGTACACAGTTAGATCCCAGATTTGAATGAAGATTCAGTTGTTAGTTCATCCCATGATTGGTTTTGTATAATTAGAATCCAAACTGTCTTCCAGTACTTGTGGTGGGTTAGATATTTTTTGTGGCAGAATCTGAATCTCCTGCTCCTTGAAAATGACGAATCAAGTGGGCGGGCGCAATTGTGGACCACCACCCAATTGCGGGCTGCAATTGGGTTTGGTATAATTAATTAATCCAATTAAAAAAAATTTTTTGCAACTTGCCATATAAAGTAATGAATATAATTAAACAAAATATCTCCTGGCCCCATTCAAAATTTTTATCATATCATATATATATATGATGATGATGATGATCATATATAACTAAATTCAGTGATGTAATGCCTCGATTTAATAAATAATTATCTATTAAGAGGTTGTTTGATTGACAATTAATTGGATTAGACATATGTATCTCCAATATTCAATTTCATTGAGAAATATATTTCTCAACGGTATTTCAAAAATAAATAATAATGTAGAAAACCTAGGTGGATTTTGTTAATATTTTAGTTTTGATCACTAGACAATAATTATCTTTGTCTTAAGTCACTGGGCTTTATTTTTCTGTTAACTTAGTCTCATATGAAACGAAAACACTAAATGTCCATAAGTGTACATACATTTGCCACATAGATATATAGGCATTTAAGAATTAGTATTAATCCCACATAAGAAATAGACATTTACATATGCAGAGAAATTTCTCTCTCAACTGTCTTCTTCATGTAAGAAAAGTAGGGTTGTGATTGGATCGGTATTATCGACCGATTGGTATCTACCATCAATTGACCCATAACAGTCGGGCCGATAATGGCAACGGATCCATGCATATGTGGGTCGGTTGATAGTTCCTATAATACCTAAATGTCGGTTGGCCGATAATTTTATGAAAATGGGCCAATAGCCCAAAAATGGCCCAACAATTAAAGTATTTAAAACTCTCACTGGGCTCACCTTCACATCTTGTGCGAAAATTCAAGCCCAAGAATTGATTGATTTGGCATGACTTTCTAACTGTCACCGTTTCGTACTTTCCCTTTCACCGTTTCATGATTAGATTATAGGGTTTGTTGACTACTTGACTTTGTTCTTTGTTGAGTTCGTTGACAGCTTCCTTTTTAATTTTCACGATTTCCTTCACCACCGGTCCCCTCAGTCTCAAACCTCAGCCACTCAATGACTCAGTCTCAGGCAGTCAGGCTCTTAGCGTCTCAGACGACTCAACTATTGTTTGAGACTTTGAAACTTCGACTAATAACTCACTTCAGTCTCGCAACTCCTACTGATCTTCTCTCTACTGTCTAGTCAACTCAGCCACTCAGGTAATTCTCAATTTCTCATCTCTATTACTCTAAATGATTTTGTTTCTGCCAATTTTTTACTTAGGGATTTGAACATTTGCTTTGCAGGAATTATATGTGCCTATATGGAGTTCTGTTTAGAATGTTTTACTTTGGATTTTGGAATTTGCATTTTGCAGGAGCAATTAACAATTCAGATTTCAACGTATATGGAATGATTCTAGAATTAGGAATCAGCTTTACATCTAAATTTTTTTGTTTTATAAAATTATTTAAAGATTGGTATGGGACTCACCCGACCCAAAAAGGTCTTGCCGATAATGGTTTTACATATATGGAATAGTCGGTTGGTCAGGTCGGGTCGGGTCGGGTCGGGCTGATATTTGACCGATAACCAACCAACCCGACCCTTGCCCAGCCCTAAAGAAAAGTAGACTTACCTAGATTCACGTTTCGAAAAAGCTGAGCTTCTTTACTTTTCTCTCTCATATTTATCAGATTCACTTTTTTTCTCTCTTTCATTGCGAGAGCCATGACAACGCTTAAATCAATTTATAAATATGATCACAATAACGTAATTAGAAATTATCAATGAGTAATTCCGAACTGAAATAATATAATCATCTTCTGTTGTTTTGTAATCATCTTGTTGTTTTGCATTCTCATTAACGCTCTCAACTATTCAAGGTATATCTCTCCCTCTCTCTAAAAGTCTTTCACTTCTTTCACTACAAATTACTCCCATTAGTAATTAACTTGAACGTCGGAGCTTCCTCGGCCTACACCACATCGGTGTCTAAGCTTCACGGTCTACATCTCGTGCGATCTTGCAGGGTTGTCGAAAACCTTGTTCGATATTTCATTGATTGTAGACTTTCGAATCTACACCTCCCCAACCGATTCTTACGGGGCGTTGTAAGCCTCAAATTTATCAAGCTTAATACTTTCTTATCTTTAACAAATATTGAGAATGCAACTAAGGTATAATTTTATACTTGTTTTCATGTGATGAATCATGAATCTTGAACAACACCACATAGTTGACAAATACATCTTGGTAGGTAATGCCCAAGTGTCATCACAGGTTGTATGTTGGAGTACTGCAACTTATTACAAATTTATAAACGTGAATTTAATGTATGAATCAAAAGGTTTTATTTATTTATTTGTATGGGAGAGAGAGTTTCGATCATCCAATGATATACACCATTTTTATCACTCAAATTAATGGCTCAAGTGTGTGAATCAAAAGGTTAGGGTTTGGTAAGCAAAATCAAGTTATGATTTTTCCTATATAATATAAGTTCTATATTGCCACATATACCAAAATGATTATTTTAGGTTATCCACTTCTTCTTTTTTTTATAAAAGAGACAGAATTCAGGCTATAAAAGAAAATGACTAAAACAACGATAAAAAGGTTCAGATATCCAAACACAACAACACCATAAGAAGAAAATGATTAAAAATGTTGTCGAAAAGGTTCCTAATCACAATCCATTTGACGAGACCATCTATTCAAACGTTCTATGCATGCTAACCTTTGAGAGACTCCAATTCGGAATCTCTCAAAGGTTATCCACTTACCATTTGATTAAAAACGTATGCTTATTTGTCTATTTTTTTAACGGTGTATTATCAAAGTAAGGATGAAAAAAAGAAAGGAAAGAGAGAGATACTCTAGACGGCGGTATTTTCCTATCTGAACCTGAAAAACAAATGGTTGGTAAGTGAGCTGCACGCGTTTGCTGATTGGTCTTTGTTTTATCATTTCACGATAGATTCCAAAAACACTAATACGAATTCACAGCTGTTCACATTCATATAAAACTGGATTTCACTTTCATTCGGTTCCTCCGTCCTCGTCCGATGAGATTCTGACTTGATCTTCAAAAATCAAAACCCCGGTCACCGGTATATTAGTCTTTTGCAACCCTAAGAAGAAGAAGAAGAAATCGCATCGGTTGTTGTGATTCAGAGAAGATAAAATCAACAATCTTGATTATGGCTCAAGCTGTGGAAGAATGGTACAAGCAGATGCCCATCATCACCCGTTCATATCTCACGGCTGCTGTCGTCACGACTATCGGTTGCTCTCTCGATGTATGCTTCTATTTTTATTCTGTTTTTACGTTTTGTTTATCTGGTTCTGGATTTTGGTTCTATTTGGGGGTACGTGTTCGCCTGATTCTTTATGAAGGGTTAAGAGTTTTATTGGTTTGCCTCGAGAAGTTTGTTTCTTTCCCAATGGGTTCTATTCTTTTTGGCTGATTTCAACTGGGTTTGTCTTAATTCTGAGAATTATTGACTTCTTTAAATCCAACCCGTAAATTTTTACTGGAAATCTTTCGGGGAGTGATGGTTTCAATTTTTTTGGATGTCATTTATGGAGTAAGTGGGCTAATGGGGTTTGATCCGTTAGGTTATAGCATTTTAATATCTAATCTTTTTGAATTTAACGCACCAATTCCTATCTTCGGATTTACGAACAAAAGCTTCGCAGTGCTTCAGTATTTGGGATTTTTTGGGTGTATACATGTTTCTTTGTCCATTTTTTGGACACTAAAAGATGGATGAGAACTTTTAATTTTGGTTCTCTTAAATTCTTAATTTTTTTGGCATTCACATGTATGCAGATAATATCTCCTTATCATCTGTACTTGAACCCTAAACTGGTCGTCAAGCAGTACGAGATCTGGCGCCTCGTCACCAATTTTTTGTACTTCCGCAAGATGGGTAAGTCTAAGCTTTTGTTGAGTTTGTGCTTCATGGTCTCTTCATTGTGGAGAATGGCTGCTTCTTGTATGATGCGTTTCATTTGCTTCTCGATTGTCCAACCATTTTTCTCTAGGGTACTTTTGGTTTTATGATAATGCGCATAATATGTACACCTATGTATTCAATTGTAGAGTATTTTTATTAGATGTTGATGTGGGTTATTTTGGTGGAGCTTGTTGAGTATCACATATGTGGATAAGTTGCTTGGATATGGAAGGAAATTGTCATTCGGTTTTTCAGGGCCATAAGAACTCAGTGGTATAGTTTAAGGATGCAACTTAGAGGTTACATATTCAATTCTTGGAAACAACCTCTCCACATATTACATGGGGGTAAGATTGCGTATATCCTGTCCGTCCCTGACCCTGCCCACGCCCACTGTGGGAGCCTTCTGCACAAGAGTTGGTTAACCTTTAAAAAAATGTAAGTCATCATAGTTTCATAGTGACACCATTAATATTTAGAGTTCAAAAATCTCTCTCAATATGGGTGGTGAATCTGCAAGGATACGATATCAGTGAATTTCTATGGCTTCGTTCTAGCAAAAGAAAGATGAGAACATAAATTTCACCATTGCAATACTTTTGGTTCATTGTCCTCAATATGTATGTGGACTCATAATATTTAAATACACAATCTCTTCCCCTAATTATGAAATTACCTAGCTTGAAGCTCAAACTTATGAAAAGGTGCCAAACACCCCATTGCGGAAGTGAAAAAAAGAAGGAAGAGAAGGATAAATAAATAATAGAAAATGCATTTATCTGACGTGTAATAAATAACATATACATATCCAGCATGCATGCACAAACGCATTGGGTGTTCAACCTACACTTGTTTTTTCCTCCAAACCCTAAATAACGAATGCATTTGCCAACTTGTTTGACATTTAATGGTTACCGTTAAGCTCTAACAAGAATTGGGGGTTCAACGTACAAGCACGAAGCACGCAAGAGAGCGCGTGAATATACCTGTATTCTAATAGTTATGTTTATTGTCCATTATTATGCAAGTGTTAGTGTTAATTACTTCATTGCAATTGATGTTGATTCCTTTTCATCAATATTTGTTTTCTCTCACATCTAATTTCTTTTTAATGCCAGATTTGGACTTCTTGTTTCACATGTTTTTTCTTGCTCGATACTGCAAGCTTCTTGAAGAGAATTCCTTCAGGGGAAGAACTGCAGATTTCTTTTACATGCTTCTCTTTGGCGCAACTGTTTTAACTGGCATCGTGCTTCTGGGAGGGATGATACCTTACCTGTCGGAATCGTTTGCGAAAATTATATTCCTTAGTAACTCACTCACATTTATGATGGTTAGTCTGTGCTACTCAAAAGTGTCAAATACTATATTTTTTGGTTGTGTTTTCAGCATGTATTTTGAGAAGCTTTTTAATTTCCGACTCTGTTACAGGTTTATGTCTGGAGCAAACAAAATCCGTATATTCATATGAGTTTCTTGGGCCTCTTTACCTTCACAGCTGCGTACCTTCCTTGGGTGAGTAAGCTTATTCTTTGTATCGTTGTTTTTCTGTATCAATATTTTTGGATTCACTTTTGTCATTTTTGTCCCAAAGCTGATTGGATCAAATTTTAAGTTCTTGCCAAATTTCCATCCGAGGCACCTCTAATTATCGCTTTTATCTTTTGTCTCTTTCACCCTATTTGCCTCAGAAGTTAACTGGTTCTCCTGTTTTGGGTAGGTGCTTCTTGGTTTTTCTGTTCTTGTTGGTGCCAGTGCGTGGGTGGACTTACTGGTAAGTTTTCTTTTCTTAAATCCCCTTTCGGGAGGAATATAGCAAATTATGTTTGTAAATCCTTGTTTATACATAGATTTTGTGCACAAGCTTAACATCATACATGCTGGAGAGCAAAATTATAGCCTATTGTATTTTTATCCCGTTGGAAATATTGGGTTTAGGGTTATTGGAGCTTGGTAAGTTCATTTTTTCCAGGAGAGTTGTGCTCTAAGTCTCATAGACATAACCCAAGTCTATACCTTTCTACAACCTGATAAGAACTTTTTCAGAACCCTAGTGTAGTTTCTGGAGTTTAATATGTACGCATCATATATTCATGTAGATCTCTTATTTTCCGCTCATCTAAATGATTGCCTGTCATTATGAGAAAAGCTAGAATGCACACCAGATTTACTTATTCAATTTGTGTGTGTTGTTTGTACATATAATCTGGGTTTTGGAGGCGGTCCGTCTGTTAGGTAGGACTCCCTGTTAATATTGCTCTGTATGTATTTTTGCATCCGATGTCATTAATATGTTCACCTTCTTCGCATGTTGTCTAAAATCTGCATGTGTTTTGTGGTTCAGGGAATGATAGCTGGTCATGCCTACTATTTTCTTGAAGTTGTTTACCCACTAATGACTGGTCGTCGTCCCCTACGAACTCCATCATTCATTAAAGCACTGTTTGCTGACGAGGATGTCGTAGTAGCGCGGCCTGCAAACATGAGATTTGCGCCCCCTGCAGTCGAGGAAGTTCACCAAGACTAGTTTAGATTTTTCTGACTAGTAAGGGTGGATTAGGAAGTGTTGATTCTGGTTTTATTAGTTCAAGCTTGGAAACAGTGGTGGAAATGATTGATAGTCTACCTGGACGCGCCAATTGGTTTTCCTATGTGGTCTTACCATGTCATATCAAGTTTCTATAGCACAAATAGCCGTGAGACTTGGAGATGAAGTTTTATAATTTGTCAATAGATGGTATTTTGGCTAGGATAGATACATGAAAATGTATTGTTTTTTCAAACTCTTGGATAATTATACAGCCAATGTTTTGTGTAAGTTCAGGAGCAGCCAAATTGTGATTTGTGATCACCATTCGACGTGAAAACTTAGGTACATAATTAATTTTATCTTTAGGGTTACCTTGTTTGGATCTCTCAAATTGGAGCTTCAGCACCACGGGCTAAAATTCTGCATCTGGAGCTGCCACCAATTCTACCTCTAACAATGACAGCAGTCTTGCCTTAGGACTCATTGATGCTCTGCCAAACCTTTAGGACTCCCCCTGTTGTTGGTTCTTTGAGACCATATTGGTTTGATATATTGTAATTGAAGAAAGATATCCACCCGCGAGTACCAAAGCAATGTTCAATGGTACACACTATACAGTAGCATAACCACTGCAATGCTTGCTAACCAGCACTAACTTGCACTATGGCAGTTGCTTTACTGGTGCAGAGTCTGCATACTAGGTCAAACCTTCGCCCATTAAGGAAAAGCTCATCAATTTAGATGGCTAAAACAACTGCGTCCTCTCATTTTATGGCAAAGCTCAATGCAGAGGGGTTACAAATACTATATTGCTGAAAGATTACCATACATAATGTTCTGACTACAAAAAAGAAAAGAAAAGAAAAGAAAATTAGTAAACTCGAAGCAGAAAGCAAAGTCAGCTACATACACCATTAGACAGGTTCAACGTTGTGTAGAATGGCATACCACCTCCACCTGAGTCCTAATTACAGGACTAAAACGCATCCAAAATACATTTCAGTATCAACCAGTGTCAATTTCCTAAATGACAAACACAAAAATTTCCTTCTACCAAGGACTTCATCAAACAACCTGCATACGTCCCATCTGCGAACAGATTCTTTAAATCGCAAGATCCATGAAGAGATCAATTTAATTATCTCCTCTACAACAAGACAGATCTTTAAAGCACAAGAATCATGAAGAAATCAATTTAATCATCTCCTCTTCAACAAGATGAAATCAGCTTCACAACATGCAACTGGTAAAAATTACCAGCACAGAGCTAGACTAGAATAAGACATCCGAATACGTTTTAAGTTTCTCCTTGTCTTCAACACCTTCAATGGCACCTAAACTTTCATAACCAAATCATTTGTTTTAAACATCAAATAGATGAAATTCTCTTTGGAGGCAACTTGCGCAGAATGTAAAGGACAAGGCTGAAGGTAGGATCTCAACAAGCTGTCAGATGAGCAAGAGAACTTCCATAATCAGTAAGAAAGCAGATCTAAAAGAAACATGTTTTTCAATTATTCAAGCTTAATGCAATACCATTAGTAGATAAAGTTAAAAATTGGATGATCCAAAACGTCAAGCGAGGCATCAGAATCAACAGCAGATAAAACAACATGCTTTTGAGTGTTAATCAAAAGTATATCAATGAAAGTAAACTGTAAACCTATGTCTAAAAGAGCAGCTATGTCTCAGAAAGAGAAAACAGTGTAATAATGCCACATACCTGCAGCTTTCTAGATAACAAATACATGTATGCGATCCCAACCATCACTTCAAATATATGTCATCAAATATCAAATACAGAGAAGTAACATTTGCACCAATTTTAAACATCTACAGAGTTCCACTCGAAGTATCAAATCACTTGGTTGATTCCACATCATACTTTACAGTGTCACCTTCATTTCTGCTGAAGGGTCATTTGTTTCCTTATGAAAGTTCGACAGGTAGCTCCGAATGCCAAGTGTCTTACAGTTCCATAAAATCTCAGATATCTCATCTTGAGGAGTACTCGGACCTTGCTGTTTTATTGATCTATTTAAGGTACAAAAGAATTTTGGATCTTGCAATCTAATATACTCCCGCAACACCAGTTCATGATATGGAACCCAGTTCCGAGATAAGGGAGTGTAATCACATGATGGAATCAAAGACATATGTGAGAATTGAACTCCTTCAATTGCATCAACCAGCCCCATCCTCAAGAGATCAGAATACTCTGGAGCAGAGTTGTTGCTACTCTCTCTCAGAGGATGGCTAAGATTACGCGAAGCAATGCTATAAACCTTAGCACGAGATTTTAATCTATATCTTGCCGCATACAGTTTGGCCAGAGAGCTACGAATCACATAAGCACAAAACCCAACAACTTTCTTGCGATTATCAGCATATCTATACCAATCAGCCATAGTCTCAAGAAACTTATTCATTTGGGAATTTGTATGAGCTTGACTTGAGTAAAGCATTGGATTACAAGGCAAAGGCTCAGGGTCCTTGTCACCTTTAACAAGCTCAAGCCGCCGGAACTGGCGGATACATTGCTGCAAGCAAGCGGTGACAGAAAGCAAAGTTCCCACACCCTTTTCACTCACAATGGAACCTCCACTTGATGTGTAGCGAAGAGTAGGATGTATCACCCTGCGGCAAATTATATGATCCAGGAACTGAATCCCCCTACTTATGTGTTCAATCTCTACTTTGGAGTTATCCAACCTTATCCCATATTTACTCTCACAAAACTGAATTATTTCCCTACGTACTGCCACTGCATCCTCCCTTGGCCCTCGAATACCAATCAAGAAATGACCACCATAACGAATGTAATCCATTTTTCGTGTCTTCTCTCTCCCACTTGATGGAACAAACTCAGGCCAAGAAGGGTTATGACATCCATCATCAATGGAATCTTTCCATATTGAATCGTTCTTATTAGGCCTAAAGAACTCAACTATCTTCCCCTCCATCATTTGATCCAATTCATTAAGACACACATTAGCTAATAACGGACTCAATATCCCACAATAACCATAGTTGGGTACCATTGCAGCCTCCTCAGGAGCGAAATTAAAGAAGCTCCTCAACCAATAAGGGTCAGGTTTCGGTTCATTCTCATTCAAAATCTTCTTCTTCTTAGAGCCCTTCCTTTTCTTCTTTTTTCCATCAGCCTCTTCTTCTTTATCCCTTCCCAATCGATTCTTACGGGGCACTGTAAGCCCCGAATTTATCAAGCTTAACACTTTCTTATCTTTAACAACCTTTTCTACACAATCCATAACTACTTCGGCATCCACATTGTCAAGAATCTCGCTCAAATCACCTCTTAGGAACCATAGATACCCCGCAAAATTACTCCTTATATTCCTAATCACCGTATGTGGATTCCTCCCAGGCCTGAATGCGTGTGATTTCTTTGAAAACCGTGCTTCAAAGACAGGCTCTAGCACCATCAAGAGTACCTCCTGAACAACACGGTCCTGAAACAATTGCTCATCGGATTGGAGCATTGCCTCAAGCCTGCGCTTGGAGATAATCCTTGTGAGAGCCGTGTCATTCGGGCTTCGGACGAGCAGGTGAGCACGGTCATTCCACTTGAAACGATTCTTCAGAATGGCATCACGGAGGGTGAGGAGGGAGACGAGGGTGCTGGAGTGTACGGAGCTGCGGGAAGGGAAAGTGGAGGTGAAGTGGGCGCAGCATCGCTGGTAGGCGAGCACCCAAAGGTCAAGCTTCGAAAGGAAGCCGGTGAGGTTGGGGAAGGTGGCTGCTGGTGGAGAAGCGAAGGACTTGACCCAGATTGACGAGCATATATCGATTGGGTCTTCTTTGAGGAGGGTGTACGGGTCTTGGGTTTGTTGTAGTTGTGGTCTGCGTGGAGTACAAAGGGAGGAGAGAGAGCGAGGGGAAGGAAGGGATTTGGGGTAGGAAATGTAGGGAAGGTGTTTGATGTATTGTCTCAATGGCATATCTTAGATGCGTAGATATGCTGAAGGAAATGGAGGGAAGGTGTTCATTTTCATATAAGACTCGCTTTCACTTTCATATGGTTCCTCGTCCGATGAGACTCTAAACCGGCCTTCCAAAATTCAAGACCCCCGGTGACCGGTATATTCGCCTTCTGCAACCCTAAGAAGAAGAAGAAATCGCATCGATTGTTGTGATAATAAACAATCTTGATTATGGCTCAAGCCGTGGAAGAATGGTACAAGCAGATGTCCATCATCACCCGTTCATATCTCACGGCTGCTATCATCAGAACTATCGGTTGCTCTCTCGAAGAAGGGTTAAGAGTTTTATTGTTTTGCCTCGACAAGTTTGTTTCTTTCCAAGTGGGTTTAATTCTTCTTGGCTGATTTCAATTGGGTTCGTCTTAATTCTGAGAATTATTGACTTCTTTAAATCCAACCCTTCATTTTCACTGGAAATCTTTTGGGAGTGATGGTTTCATAATTTTTTTTTTCTATATCATTTATGGAGTTAGTGGGCTAATGGAGTTTGATCCATTAGGTTATATATATGAGATTCTTTGGGTGGTGTTCCTTTGGGCACTAAAAAGATGTTCTGACTACAACAAAACGGAAATTTGCAAACTCCAAGCAGAAAGCTAGACAGCTACATAACCATTAGACAGGTTCAACATCGTGTAGAATGGCATACCACCAAAGCCATAATTACAGGACTAAAATAGTAAAATGCATACATTTCAGTATCAACCAGTGTCAAATTCTTAAAATGACTTGGATACAAAATTTTCCTTCTACCAACGACTTCAACAAATAACCTGCATACGCCATGAACAGATTCTTTAAATCACAAGATCCATGAAGAAATCAATTTGAGTATATCCTCTTCAACAAGATGAAATCGGCTTCGCGACATGCAACTGGTAAAAATTGCTGGCACAGAGCTAGACCAGAATGAGACATCCGGATAAGTTTTAGGATTCTTCTTGTCTTCAACACCTTCAATAGCACCTCAACTTTCATACCCAATGATCATTTGTTTTGGAAAAAAAATAAAAACATTGAATAAGCATTGTAGCTAATGGATGGGGTGATATTGGGCTGAAATTCTCTTTGGAGGCAACTTGCGCAGGATGTAAAGCACAAGGGCTGAAGGTAGGATCTCAACAAGCTGTCAGATGAGCAACACAACTTCCATAATCAGTAAGAAAGCAAGAGATCTAAAAGGAACATGTTTTTCAATTACTCAAGCTTAGTATAATACCATGTAGTAGATAAAGTTCAAAATTGGATGATTCAATACGTCAAGCGAGGCATCTGAATCAAAAGCAGATAAAACAACCTGCATTCGAGTGTTGATCAAAAGTATAACAATGAAAGTAAACTGTAACCCTATGTCTAAAAGAGCAGCAATGCCTCAGAAAGAGAAAACAGAATGCATGTAATCCCAACCATCACTTCAAAGATATGTCATTATAATGTTGCAACTGCAAAAGTCCATACATGATACATCTATAGCTTCATTGCCTAATAGTTTTGCTCCTACCAAGTCATATTAAGCTTGTGCATTGGACAGAAGCAGATATATTCACCACCTCAAATGAAAATAGTTCACTATCTCCAGCTTCATAACAACCTATTTTTCGCACTCATGCAATCTCAACTAAGCCTGGTATTGAATATATATATATTTTTTTTTGTGTGTGTTTTTTAAGATAAAGGACTAGTCAGGTCATTGTCCTGGAGCAATTATCATGTTAATACTGTGAAATGATGGGCTAGTTAGTGAAATTATTTGTCGCAAATGAAGTTTGAAGCTTACCACAAAGCATCTTATAAGAAAGCAGGTGAAACAGACAGCTGTAACAGATCCAACCTGCAAAAAAACACAGCTAAAATCAAAGATAATTAACTTCAAAAATCCAAAAAAAAATTATTCTTGGTGATTGGTTCTTCTATTCACAGGGAAGGGGGTGGGGGAGAGGTGAGGGGTAGAGAATCTTTGATACATCAAGGAAAAGATAAATGCATATAATTGCAAGAAGTTAACTTGTCCAGAGTTCATCGTAAGTCGAATGTCTGATAATAGCAACTAAGCTATCGTCACTCTTATGCACGCGTCCAGTAAACCAAGCTGCAAACTTTCATTAACGTGTAGAATCAATTCATCTTTGTTCATCTGCTATGCCAACATACTTCTTATGGTGAGGAATGGAACCACAAAATCATGAATACCATCAAATTCAAGAAATCAGCCAGCGAGTTTTTCCACACTGAACATGGTCTAATCAGACTGTTCTGAAGTCTGAACTTGCAATGACTGCAAATATTTACTGTCAATCATTGAATTTACGGTGTAATGATTGCTATCAAAAGAGAGATTTGACATCATTAAACCCTGAGTGATCCTTGAGGCATGATCAGTACAATAATGATTTTCTAATAGATCTCTCATGATTTCCATCTTCACGATAGTTAAGTAATACTGCTAAAAAAAGTTCACAAAAATTTCTTCATTCAGTGATATGCATAGCATGCCACAGCAATCATAAGCGATGCAATGTAAAAAAATCATTGAAATCACAGACCTCGTGAAGCTTCTTTCTTCTCCCCTTAGATTCAATGGGAAAGCGTCTCAGCATGAGGAACAACCTGTAAGTATTTTAGTGACAATTCATAGACGGCAACCCAATGGATTGTACCATGATGGTATTTGAGTAAATAGCATTAAGGCAGCCTAGAAGTTGTGTGACTACCTTATAGCCAGTAACTAAAACACAAACCACATACCTTCCTCCATACAGCAAGAATCCTAAGGCAGCTACGAATGACACCACTGGAAATGGAATTATAAAATAAAATTAGTAGGATCCTTTTGTGAACAAACTGATACATGCCATGCACAAAATAACTTAGAAAGAATTTGAAGGTGAAATTCTAGTCTTAAGTCTTAACAAAGGAGACCTTCTGAAATACAAGTTATTCCACATACGATTGCCTAACCTGCAATAAATATTTTTCCAATGAGTTCCACCACCGTGTTGTCATTCACCCAGAGGTATGCCCAGATGCAAACCTGATAACATCATAGTAAACAAACAGAGCTAAAATCAATGTTTCAGAAATGGCACTTAAAGTTTCTCCATGGAGGACAGCTGTCTTTTTAACAGGCAAACATGTCAATCAGTGGTAAAGTTGCAATCATGCAATCTAAAGGGCTAGAAGTCAAAAGTACAATTCTTGGAAACATCATTTCCGCATGGGTAAGGTACGCCTACATCCCCGACCCCCCCAGTGAACCTTGTGCACGGAAGTTGTTTACCTATACTCAGACGAACATGTGGCACAATGGTATAGTAGTAGGGGTGCAACCTAGATGTCACAAGTTTAATTCCTAGACATATGATGTGGAGGTAAGGTATGTACATCCCGTTGTCACCACCTCACCTACTGCGAGAGCATTGTGCACAAGAGTTGTTTATATTTTTTCAACATATGAACATGTGGCCCAATGGTAGAGTTACAGGGAATGAAACTAAAGGTCACAGGTTCAATTCTTGGAAACAGTCTCTTCACATATTATGTGAGGGTAAGGTTGTGGCCAATAGAATTGCAAGGGTGCAACCTAGATGTCACGAGTTGAATTCCTGAAGATAGCCCCTCCACATATTATGTGAGGCATATCTTGTGTTTCCCAATCCCGCCCACTGCAGGAGCCTTGGGCACAAGGGTTGTTTAACAATGATATTTCAGTTCACAGGTGATAAGAACCAGGCTCACAAAGACAAGACTGTAGAATCAAACCCACAAAATACAAGAACAGAACAAACAACAACCAACTCAGATCCAATCAAGAACCGAGTCCCTGCTAGTTACCAGGAGCTGGCTCTCCCCATATCTGCTGCAGCAGCCCAATTCCTTCAATATTCTCGATGATCCCCTCACAACCCACACACACATTGTACGACCCTACCCACTCTGTCCAATTACCAAACTACCCTTCCTTTTCCATACAATTACTTGCAGAGGTGCACGGTTCTATCAACAGGCCACATGGATATACCCAATATAAAGCGCACAAACCACCAGCAATAGGCTTTTATACATGGAGATATTAAATATTGGCTGCAATGCAAGAATTAAGATCAAATCATTTGCGGGTGGCTGACCAATGATAAATTCATCAGATCCCCAAAAATCTCCACAGTTTTACCATCTAGTGTTTCGGCTGGCTTACATACAAATAAACAGAGATGACCACCAAAGAACCCAAGGGCCAAGGGCCCAAGAGAGCACATAAATATTATTATAATACGAGTCAAGCTCAGTGTGTGAGATTATAAGATGGAAAATACCTGTACGAAGTACACTGCACTGTTCACTGTTATATAAACAATCCTGAGCTTATCTGTGGGCAAGCTTCTCGCCTGGTTATTACATTAAAAGAAAAATTAGAACTTAGTGGTGCTAAAAACAAATACCACATTCCTGAGATTTACAATCTTAGTAATAGTGTGAAGATTTGGTCAACTAAGACTTAACACCGTCATCATCATAAGTAAGAAAACATAAACTCGCCTGGTGATATATCTCTGCCCAGAAAAGGACTAGAAGTGTGTAGGTAGAGAAAAATAGAAGTCCCGGCAGATCCAGTAATACCAAGGTTAGAATCTGGTTCAATAAGCAGCAGAAATAAGATGTTTTTTCTGTAGCAGAAAGCATAAATAAGAACCTTAGTGATCCTAAATGATACAGTCAAGGAAGAAATGATAAAAGCAATAAAGCAGTTTAATATTCATAGACATTCAGTTTCATGCTTTAGATGATTTGGGCAAATCACACGCGGGCAAGTGCGTCTTGACAGAAAATTATGCCATGAACAAACTATCTTAATCTGATATCTGTGGGAATTTTGTGTTTTTTCTCAAAAGAAAGATAGCAGACAGTTCATGGACAAAGTTGCATCATGGATAAATCACCTTCAAGCAACATTGGCAGAGGGGGAGAAAAAGAGCATGCAGATCATGCATCTATGCTCATCTACCAAGACATGAACATGACAAAAATGAAGCTGAAGCAAGGGGCTCCAGCAGCAAACAAGTATCACTTACAACTTATGAGAACTGACCTTGGGATGCAAAACGAATACTTGTTTGTGGAACCCAAACACGATCGCCCGTACTGCAACATAAGATTATAAGATACCAGAATCAGGAAACCAAATAAACAAAATTAGCTCCCCTGCAAAGAAGTTAAAAGTCTTGATGTCGCTGAAACTTAAAATAGCACCTCCATTAACAATAAAATTCATGAGATGGAAAACTTTCTGCGTAGTCCAGCCATATTCGGGGACTCTCAACTCAATCCTTATTAATTGAATCTGCAGTAAGAACAAACATGGCCTTACACATCCAGGAAACTAACCAAATACCAAGAGCATGGACAAAGAAGTTTGGTAAATCCACAGCCCGTGAAACAAAAATTCACAAGCAGAGCACAAGCGCTAAACAGTCAATTCTACTGGCGCTATAGCCATAACTTCACACGTCACAATGATTGAGTACCGTGACAATCATATATTCAAATGCAATCAACTGGGGAGAAACTGATTCAAAATATTTTTAATGCAAAAATTCAGCTTCACTATGTTCTCATCTAATAAATTTCACTCTCCTTTCACAAGCAGTGAAACTCAGTGTGGAAAAGTACTAATAAGTGCCACGCAACATCATCCTCAATGATCCCGATCTAATTTAACAACTAGATGGTTACATTAAAGCAAATCAAGTACTAGTCCACCTTAAATAAACAACATTATAATATCTAATTGCAACGCAACTTTCCAGAAACGCACTAACTGTAAAGAATTAAGTAGAACATAGAGCTCTAGAGAGAGGAGACAGAGAGACGGACCAGAGCAACGGAGGAGACGAGGGCATAAGCAGCGCAGAGAGTATAAAAGATTCTGTCTTGCCACTGGGTGGACTCGTTGACCTCGTCCCACCAGCTCGTCGTCAGCTGGTGGAGCTCCATCGGGCCCAAACTTTCCGGGGGAAAATATTCAGGGGAAAGTCGAAACCCTCCTTTCCAACCACCAAAAGACAGCTCCTTGGCTCAAATTCGAAAAAAAGAAAAAAAAAATTACGCCAAGGAAAAAAGTAAAAAACGAAATCAAAAAAATCTAAGTGAGAGAGACACGGGTCTGGTCTAATCTGTCCACCAACCGGTCTATCTACTTAACAGAGAGTGCTGAGAGTGAGCTTTTTTTTTAGACGGCTACAGCTCTCTCACCTAAGCTTCCGAGGGAGAAGAGGAGATGCTCAGGCTGCGATTCACAATGCCCTGTCACTCTATCATGTTTCCTCATCTGATACTCTTTTAAGCAAATATATTAATTGTTTACGACAAGCCCACACGTAGTTAATACAGACTATACAGTAATACTGTATTTTGAGGGGCAAATTAATTTCGCTTTGTATTAAAATAAATTAATCTCAATTACGAAAAGCCTAATCCCTAAGATTACCAGAAATCAAACCTATTTTGTTTCCATGATCTGAAATTTAACATGGAGCTTTCGTGAAGTCTCCAATCAGACTATCAAGAGTGGCCGCCGGTTAACTGTTAACGGTTAATGGAGTAGGTAGGGTTCACGAGCTGCGGGTGAGATGCGTAGATGCTGTACGAGATTCCTCCAGTGGATCCCTCAGATAAAGAGATTGTACTAATTTGACGGTTCGCGTCCCGAAGCTTCGTCACGGAGATGACGTGGCATGGGCAGTCATGTATGTTTGTATGTTTGTTGTCCTTTATGATGCAGAGCTTGAAAAAAGTAGCCATAAATATTTGGAACTTTATGTAATTTTATTATTTTTCTACTACTTTTCTTTAAAGGTACAAAGAGTGACCAACATTTATATGCACATTAAGATGTACATAATAGTAATGGAAAAACCAACTATCTTCTTGGAAATAACTAGCATTACAGGTAAGGTAAGGTAATTCAGTTGGTTTCAAGCAGTGGGGTATGAGGCTTCCATGGGAATACCACATAACCCTTCATTAGCATCAACATGGCTCTGCATCCTTGTGTATCTATCCATCCATCTTCCTTAGAATCCAAACTCCAAAGTCTGTGTAAGCCGAAGATGGCTGGTGAGGCAAAGGCTTTGGTTGATGGGATGTTGGCCAGGTGGATTAAGCCCAACTCGGTGACGTATTGTCATTCTATTTATCGGTTTTGCAGAGGATTGATTACTTTTGAACTTTGAGTTATTTATCAAAAATACAAATTAGTATAAATCATATTTTGGCCTTGGATTGGTTGGGTTGGGTTTTGTACAACGTTGTCCGAATTCAATGAAATTTGACTAGTTGAACCGAAATAACATTCTGAACAACCGTTGGCCCCTAAGCCCAATATTTTTTTTGTAAAATTCCATCGTTTCGAGCCTTAAACGGATCATCTTCTGTTTTAAGGCCGTTGTCATACTTTTACATTTTTGTATTTTTCATCATATTAAGGTTGTGGTTAACCTTAGTGGTCATTATCTTCTACTTTCTTTTGAAAATAATTATACTTTTTTGAAATATATCAAAACTCTAGAGAATTTCCTCTTAATTTCTGGTGGATTCATTTTAATCAAACGACGGTTTGATTACTTTGCTGTTGGCCATAAATCCAAGACAAACTACTTAGCTTCGATACCAACTGACACAGGTAGAACAACAAAATTATACAGAACCCTCAAATTCGAGCTCGGTTCTCAAGCACCAAGAATGACTTCCATGTGACAAAATTAGATTCTACGTTGAAAAGGAAAACTTTATTTATTTACATGTATGATTGAATTGCAACATTTAACCCAACAAAGTTTGAAACATTTACCTATTTCACTGCTCGTTTGGCACAATGGTTTTTCAAAAGATACGAGAAAACTGAGGAAGCTCCTGATCAACATATTCTCATCTCTTACACTCGTTCCCGCATCCGTTAGAAGAATCAGTCGAACCACCATTTTTACCCATCCTCATCAACAGGCTGATCCGGGTAGTGTTAACCAGCTGAGCAAAGGCTTCTGTCACCTAAACTTAAACTAGGATTTCCTAGCAATCAAAGCAGACCTCTGCCTCAGGTATAGTGAACCATATGCTACTGTAGAACCAAGTGTTGTAGAAGCCACCAGCCAGCTTTAAAAACAACCAATTAACAGTGTTACCAATATTTTAAGCAAAATGGTTGAATATGAACAACAGCAGGAGTGGCTAGGTTACCTCAAGTATGTGATGTAAGATTGAGTCTCCCCAGTTCCAAACTCAGGTTGAAGTAGGGCTCCAGCAACTAAAATCAACTGGATAACGGTATTAACCTGTCAATGTTGTAGTCCTAGTTAGAACAATATTGTTTAACTGCTAAAGTGTATGCCAACTATCTAACGTAAGTAACAGTCCCTGATGGTATAAATTTGGAGGCCTATTTGTACAGCTGGACATTAATCACCATAGAAAATCACCATCCCATATCTATACAACAGTTTTCCAGCATTGTAGGCATATTCACATTTTCTTTCATCAAGTATGATTTGATAGGCGACAAATATATCTTGATTCAATCATGATTATGTAGATATATATGCATAATATTTGCCAAGAAACTACCTGCCTTTTACCCAGAATACGATAGATGCTAAATTTTGAACTACCAATTCTAAGCCTTACCTTTTCTTTTAGGGACTATATATCTCATGCTCAAAAGTACATTGCAGACTCCATTACTAACACAAATACAAGTCCAAGAAATAAAACCCTACCTTGCTGATGAATAAAGGCTTAATCTTATGAGGAGATGTCCCATCAATGTCAATGAAATCGAACCAACTCTTCCACTGAAACAATAAATCAGTAACAAAAAACAAACATTAGCTAAGAAAAAGTGAAAAACAATACCAAAAGAAGAAGAAACACTGGGAAAGAAAAAAGAGTAGCCATTAAATATTCAAGCTAGGCAGCCTAACCTCCCAGCCCAAACTGCTAGCTCTTTGGTAAAATGTGCCACCTACAAGGGCAGCATCTCGCAAAACAACTAGAGCAACAACTCCAGCTTCAAGGGGGAAAAAAAATTGAATAAGATTTGAAGCCAACTGTTAAGTGCATAGATATGCTATGCACATGCATGGATTTATACTAGAAAGTAGAAACTAGAATGCAAAAATGTGACGGGCAGCTGCAGCAATGCACATAAAAACAAAAGAGGGAAGAAAACCAAAGCAGGTAACCTCATGATGGTGGTACTCATAACTCATAAGGAAAGAGAAAGAGGCTTTCCAAACTTAAATAAATCATACACTAAAAAGCTGAGAAAACTTACGATGCAGAAGTTCCATTTTTACCATTGCCAAAGCAACACATCCAATTAGAACCTGCACCATGAAAGAATCAAGTGTTTTTACAAATATAGCCCCTGTTTAGACATAATGCGTCAACAGTGACAAGCAAATAGCAACTAGCCTGTGCCGGGCTTCAATTTTTACCTTGTCTGCAAGAGGATCAAGGTAGGAACCAACTACAGAATCAATCTGCATCTTCCTCGCTACGTATCCATCTAGCTATAGTATTAAAAAGAAACAGAAACCAAAATATTTAATGTTTGTAATACGATATCTACTTCCATAATCTGAACAAGAATAGAGCATCCATACCCAGTCAGTTGCCCCAGAGATGGCCAACCCCAGAAATGCAGCGGAATACATTTCATTTGTGATCATCCTGCATAAATTAGTTCATCAACCTCAGGATATCCAAGCATAAGGAATAAAAAAACGATGTGATTCGTATAAGGCATGCCCAGTGGACCATTATCCACAGTAATTAATTGAGCACCTAAGGCCTTTTCTGTTGTGTAAAAAAGATGACAGAGAAAGAAAGAGGAGGTGCTTCATATATTGCAATACCTGACATCCTATAAAAAAACAAAGAAACTACCTACTTATGCCTGAAAGGGGGTCTAAATGACAGCAGGCTTCCATGCATTTGTAATCCAGAATCAACAGACAGTGAACACTTTGAGCCTAAAAATTACAGCAGTAGTCTCTTCTAGACCTCAAAGTCAATGAAAAAGTAAAGTACCTTGGATCAAATTGGTATATTCACCACTATTTGTACGGTTCCACTTGAAGCTTTGGTTGTCTAAAGCTTAACTCGCTTAAGTTTCAACAGAAGTAAAACCCATCACGAGACTAAGCAATAATTTCCTAATGTTAATCTAACTTTGGCTACCCAATTCTTCGGATTTTATCATCTACACCATATAACCTCCATTGAGAGCAAAAAATTTCACAATAGATGGCTAAATTCTCCTCTATATTAAGATGAAAATATTAATTCAAACCACTTTCCAATCACACAACTTGATGATCTTGATGATTTAAAATTTCAGTTCATGCTCACTTCCAGATTCCTAGTTTCCTAAGCAGTATGCACTCTTAAGAAACCACACATACGACAATTAAGCAACTCGAAGCACTCTAAATTGACATTACAAAACCTACCACGCAAGCAAAGGCCCAGAAGCCAGTCGACTCAATGAGATCAAATTGGGCACATTCCAAAAGCTCTTCACAAATCCATTCTCAACAGCGTCCTCCTTCGACTCGGCAACCTTATTTATCACTCCCGAGCTCGCAGAAACGGTCTCGATCGGTTTGTGAAGCAAATTCAACTTCAAGGCCTCAACTTTCCGTAAAACGACGGAATTCCCTTGCAAATACAGAGGCGTAGAGGATTGAGAGAGCTTCCAAGGAGGAGAGGAGAGAAAGAGTGGCCCCTGCAGTGGTGCGATCCATTTAGAGAGAGGAGAGAAAAGGCGAGGAGAGAGAGGAGAAGGATGGCGATGGCGGAGGTGGTGGTGATATGGAGGGGTGAAAAGACTAGGTGGGTTTATTACAGAGGATGCTGCGGCAGATGTGAGGAAGGTATTGGATTTGGTGGTGTTGTTAGGGTTTCGGTTCTTGATTAGGGTTTTCAGTGATCTATAGTACCTCATTGACGACGATGGTGCATTATGTCTGCTTGATCTTGACTGTTAATTTAGGTTTTCCAGGGGTTTATGCGAGAGACGACAGTGACACGTGTGTAATAGCCGGAGTAACACGTGGATTTCCAATAATTTGTCAAAAAAAATTCCATGGTTTTTGTTCCTTTCTCAGTTTCTTGCTTTACTGGTCATGCATATCCACAATGTCCAAAGCAAACCAAAATACATAACATCATTCTGTTTCTGGCTCTTAATGGATTCCCCGCTTGACCTAAAAGTAATCAAAACAAAAATGAATGTTGGCAGAATCAAAGAGTTATTCCATTGCAAGGTGGACTTAAGTTGTGTAGATTTTAGTTCAAGTATCCTTCTCCATCCAAACGAATTACTGATTTTTTGAAAAAAACGAATTACTGATTTTTTGAAAATTTATTTATATGTCACTTGTTGCGTTATGTCAATCCGATATGGATAAAGTTAACACTTTTGATAGTAAGTTTTTCAGTTTTCCACACCAATGCACATCCTCAATACCACCCATCATTGGTTCAATCTATATACCTTCAGTTTTGGCATTACAGTTTGGTTCCATCGAAAATGAAGAATTTTGCAGTCGAATTTGATAACCGTAAAAAGCGATGAGGGGGAGCAAGAGGAGGAGATGAATTGTTTTTCATGTTGCCAATCGGACGTGACAGATTCTTTCATACAAGACATTGAGAAGGCATATAGTAGAAGTGCATTGGCCTGTTTCATCAAGAATTAATCTCTGAGGTTGTCATGTTTAAGTTTGGTTCAAAATCCTAACCTTGTCAATTTGATTGGGTTTTGTGCAGAAGGTGATCAAAGAATCCTAGTTTATGAATACATGCCTAATGAATCTTTGGAAGATCACCTTCTGGGTATGCTTGAATTTGGCATAAATTTTAGGTGTTAATCGGTAAATTGTTCATAGTATACCTCTAGGCTATTACTGTAAGTTGTAATGCCCAATAAAGCATACCAGATTCCTCTATCCTGATGCTTGGCCTGATTGCAAAGTAAAGGTAAGGAAGAAAAATCAGTCGAAAGTTTCAAAGTTCTGATAAACCCTTTGGATGGTTGCAGCTTTCTCATCAAAACAGTAAAACACATTCTAAGTTGAAATCATTATTGAAATTCGATTATTTGATCTACATTTTCCATTAGAGATCTCTCAAATCTATGTTCTGCAGTTCTGCACTTCCCAACAATGTGTATGATTTATCTTGCTTAAACTGCTAACTTATTTGTAGAACTAAAAGGATACAAATAAGTAATCATACCAGAACTTTTTTACAGAAAACTCCTTACTTTCCCTCCTCATGTCCCATAGAAGAAAGAAAGACAATCAAAAACAGAAAAAATTACTTATTGAATATATATATATACATAAGGACTTCTAATATTATCTGGAAATCAACAGCAATCTTCACCTTCAAATTCAGCTCCTCCAAGAGATTGGGTAGGTCCAGAAAAATTTAGCATGAATCCAATTGTGACTAAAATCTTGACATCAGATGGCAGACAAGGTGACAGAGCTTCCATAGTATGAACAAGCAGGAAACTTGATGCTTCTTAGAATATTAGCTAATATCGACAGAAATTGTGCAAGGCTTCAGCGATGGTGGCAGGTGTGGGATGGGCATGTATTCACAGCCTTACTTTTCCTTGACAACATTTATTGATAAAAAAAGAAAAGATTAACCTGAATAGAACCGATCAAGCTTTGAAAGTCGCAGAGAGGTCCTAATTATAAGCTGTCAAAGAGAGAGGTCTAGATGTGCAAGTTCTTCAAATCATTTTCAAGGATCCTGTAACTAAGACCAGGAATCCTATTACCATCCGCTACTTCCACAACAGAGCACATGCTCGGCAAGAACCCGCCGTTACTTCTTCTCTTCTTCCTTTTCCAGCTTGTCATCAAGAACCAGAAACCAGGCCTTGAATTGCCACTGCTAGAACCCATGTCAACGACGCTTCCTTGACGTCTCTTACAACTTCCACGACGTTCTAGCTCAAAATTGTTGAAATACTCAATTTCTTTCCTCACAAGTGATCCCACAGTTCCTCTCGTGCCTATTGCAACTGGAGCTGTTGCAGCCATTTTGTGAGAAACTTGGAGGAGGTAGTGCTGGCTTATTGTATGCTGCTATGCATGAAGAAAGTGGTGGTGGGAGAAGTGGGGTTTTGTTTTGTTTTGTTTTTTTATTGAGTTTTGAGGGCATCTCTTGGTTTGGTTATTTTTAAAAAAGCTATAATTGAAGTGCTTTATTAAAGTGGACAAGATGAGGTTTAGCATCATCGGAGGGTTAGATAGGGGGATGTTGTCATCATATTATTCTTGTGATTGCAATGAAAGCATACATGTTCTAAGAAGGATTGATTTCTTTTAAACAATTGACTATATTTTGTAAGGTGGGTTCTTCCTTTTTGTAGACTTTTGTGGCACTACATTATCATCATGCCATGACTGAGATACTGTTAATTTTTCTTGCTAATCTCTGTTAGGTAAGACTTGTTTTTCTTTTCTCATGACTTTGGTGAAAAGAAGAGTGAATTCTCGACAATCACTTGGACTTGTTTTTCAGGCATGGGGGGATCCTGTAGTTGGTGCGATTGCTGCCTATCTTTTATTTTGCTTTTGGATGGAGTCAATTTTTTTGTTCTGTTTCAAAAGCAAACAGAATGAATGCTTTGAAACTGTTCCACACCTTCTAGGATGCCAAAACAGGGGCAGGCAGTTGGATGATGATAACAAGGGAAGTATTCATCAATGGAGTTTCGAGTATATTTTGTTTGAGCAGTCGTACTTGAGCAATCCTCAGTGCTTAAATAGAATATTAATGTCCCACCTTATTGCGTCCTATTTGCCACGTTAACTATCAAGAAGGGGACCAGTATTAAGAAATATCAACCAGCAACTTTAATGGTGCTCAGTTTCTTCTCTCTCTCTCTGTCTCTCTATGGGTTTTGGGGGTTGTTTCCTGTTGAGGATGTGGTGTAAATAGCTGTGGTTCAAGTGTAATTTTCAAATGCTAAGCAACTGGCAAGTGATGAAACAATTGATAGAAGTAGTTGAACCATGGCCATCAAAATCAAGGAAGTTTGTGATGCTTAGGTAGTTTAACAGGCAGAGCAGACACCAAACAATCTCAACATAATTTTCGTACCATTTAATAAGTTCTATCTCCTGCCAAAGACCATTGACACTCATACCCTGCTGAGAATGCATATCTAAATTCTAAACATATGGTTTCACTTATTCAGTACATTAAACAACATTCACCACTAAAGCATACACATTAGTCAAGTTGCGAGTGCAACCATCTCATCTCTTACTTTTTTTCATTTATAAACGATTGTAATCATCTAGAAGAAGACATATTAACTAAATTCAGGCCTGGAAGATGAACAATACATACGGGAAATAGAAAAAGAGCAAGTACAGCTACTGAAGAATAAAAATGTTCCATCTATTTCTTTTATTATTCAATAAATTTATTACTTGATCATGAGAGAAGATCTAATACACTTTCATTTTTTGTAAGCCTCAAAATTGGATGTTCCAGTATTTGCATGGTACCATGCACTCAACTATGTTCTTAATCCCTTTCTTTACATTCTCTCAGTTATATTTTTTGATCAATTCAATTTTCAAAACTCTGTTCTTGTATATAGTAATTGGACAAACTATTGCATACTGGGAAGATGGCAAGAATACCTCAGCTTCCTATGTGAAGCAAGAGCATTTTGTAGAGCGAGATCTACTGTCATGGCCTCCCGAAACAATGAATCATACAATTGACAGATAAACTGGGACAGTTCCTCCTCATCATCCTCCCAAAACCCCATAGAAAGTTCCCCTTTCTCGTCACGGTCACTGTCTTCCCAGTCACTCACTGGATTGCCACGTTCCTCCTCTACATTCTCTTCATTTTCTGCTTCTTCCTCCCCAATCTCAAACCTTCCATTTTCCAACCCATTGAACTCTCCTGCTCCTTGGAGTACTGTCAGTTCTGTCTCTCGAGGTTCTGCTGAAGGGCATATTACAGCTTTTGCGCCTGAGTCCAAAAATGCCTTAACCAAAGATGGTGCAGGCCCATCTGTTCCTGTGCAAATTATAATCCTGTCCCTCCAAGCTCCAACCTATGGTTATTACAAACCATGAAAGAACAATCAGATTAAAAGAATCAGGGGAATGTGTTAAAGCTTCATATAACAAGAAACGTTGGCGAGACGATGAAAAAATTGTAGATTTTTGCATATCTAATCCTATAATGAAACAGAAGGAGGACAACATTTGTTACGATGCAATCAACTAATCCTAAAATGTCCATATCTTTTAGCATAACTTCCTTCCAAGTCTTTTATGACCCCCCATCTTCTCTTTTTCACTTTTTAGTATCTCCAACTTAAATTTTATAGATAAAAATAATAGGACTTGAGGTTCATGCAACAAAGAAAAACTAAAAGAGTCGCCTTAATATTGAATTTTCTTGGCAATGAAACTACTCAACCGTGGGTAAATAAAAGTTTTTTACTGCAAGGGCGGTTTTTAGGACATTTTAAGAACCAGGCAAGTAATCTTAAAGAGAAACCTACTAGATACCCACTACCCAGTAATTAATCTTATCATGAGAAATCAGTTAAATATATAAATTTAATATTGTTTCTCTAAATATACATGCAAACATCTAACCTAGTGGTAGAATTGTAGGGGTGCAACCTAGAAGTCACGGGTTCAATTCCAGGAAATGGTCTCTTTACAAGAGTTGTTTACCTTTTACTGTTTCTCTAAATATACAAGCGAATATGTGGTCCAGTGATAGAGTTGCAGAGGTACAGCCTATAAGTCACAAGTTCAATTTCTGGAAACATTCTCCCTCAACATATTATGTGAGGATAAGATCTGTAAGGTCTGCATACAACCTGTCAGTCACTGTCTCCGCCCACTGCAGGAGTTTTGTTCATGGGAGTTGTTTACCATTTACTGTTTATCTAAATATGTAAATGTTTCTCTAAATATGCAAGGGTTTCAACTATTCATAGCACGTAAACTTGGTTTTCATTAAACATGCGAATATGAATGGCTAATTTAATTTATCACTAAGCATAGGAATTATTGTTCTAGTAGGGATAAACAATTAAGTTCCTAAGACATGGCAAAGGAATGAGCCATGGCTGCCTTCTTTGTTTGCCATGTAAACTGTAAGTAAACATTTAACATTTACAAAATCTCGACCTATATTTGTCCACTCATTTTCACCACCTCCAGAGGATAGACCAGATGTATCCAGGCAAATACAGCACCAAAATAATGGATAAAATTTGCAGTATTGATCTACCATTATTTATAATTTTTCAAAAATAACTGCAAGAGAAGGATAAAAAGAAGCAAATGGAAAAACTTACCATCCAGCGAACATCATCAGGAGTTAAATGCATAGAAGGCACTGTTCTACGAAACATATATGCTGCGATTTCTTGATCATCTTCCAGAACCTTCAGAAAACATCACCAATCATCAGAACAAAGATTAATGGTTAGGTAACAAAGTTGTACTGAAAATTTATGAAGGGGAAAAGAGACAAGGAACATACTTGGGTCTGGCGTCCCATATAACGGTGGACAATGTTCCCAACCTGAAAGTATGGCCTACAGCGAACCAGATCAGAAACCGTTGTGATGTTGGCAAATACTGATGCACCCTTCCTGTGGTGGCTCCGCATTATTGACAATAAGCTAAGTTTGACACTTTGTAGAAACTTGTCTGCAAGTTCTCCCGGTTCAGCAACAACAAATACATCATTCTGCCAACTAGAGTAGTGGACATTACACTGGTTAGGACTGCAACCAAAACCAACACCATATATAAAAGTAAATGTTCGACAGCAAAATTTTTTTCACCTTAAGATTGAGCCACAGGAGTCATTTTGAAGGGCCAAATGTATAATCCCCACTTGAGGTGAGTTCTGCAACTTCTCATGCAATGATTGGACATGTAAAGAGAGCTGTCTGGGACCTGAAGGAGACATTGGAGGCGATGCAGCCATCTTTCCATCCAAACTTAAAGGTGGGACCATGTCAATACGACCAGACCTCTGTGGTCCAAAATCAGGACTATAGATAAGAGGGCTTGAAGGAAAGCTTCCAGTAATAAGAGGGGAGGCAAAAGGTGTCGAGAATGCTGTTGATGACACAGTTTGCACATTTCCAGATATCCCATTCATAGTAGATAACCTTATGCCATGGCGATCACAGAATGACTCAAGTGCCCTAGCATGGTGCACAGCTCTTCCAGAGTGAGGACTATGAACAGCTTCAACAAGTGTCACATTGCGCCTCCAACCTAAAGAGGGACTGTTCTCATCTGGCATGACAGCAGCACAGGAAAAAAGAACTAAGCATTGAAAAGCACATAAACTGACAAAATGAAGGAAGCCAATGAACTACCTGCATTTGATATTTTAGCCTTGGGGAAATGTTGAGCCTTCGTATTGTCCAACCATTTCTCATCAAGTTGGTAAGGTAACATTAGTCTCTCACAGGCGTTCTTTAAGGCTGGAGAATTGTTTTGGATATATTCATCAACTGCAGCTTCCAACTTCAGCCATATAGCTGGATCAGTCTCATCTAGCTCCATATCACAACGTTCGTCAACTGCAGGGGCAAACCATACAGACCTGATGGATCATGAAATACTTCACCGGGTATCTACTCTTACAGAGAATATTCACATACTAAAAACCAACAGGAATCTACTCTCATAGAAAACATTCATCTGATTAAAACAGATGCTAAACCTGATGAAGCACCAAGAAAATGGTATGGCTTAAAGGTTGAAGAAAGTAGAAAGTTTCAAATGTCCCATGTTTGTGCACCATATATCGTAAGTACCATCAAAATCAATAGCATACCTGGATTAAAACGAAAATAATGTATATCAGGAAGCATAGCCAGCAATGTGCTCAAGGCTTCCTCCACCCTGTCCACAGAGCATGCACTCTCAATCAACACCTGCCCAGTGTCTAGATAACGCCAACCACCTTTCCGAACCTAAACAGAACATGCATCTACTATTAATGTAATTGAAAGATCAAAAACTGAAAAGAAAGGGGTAAATAAAAAAATAATAATGACCAGTATCCAGAAATTTAAACTGAAACTAAGCACATAATACCACCACATTTCTGTTAATGTTCATTGAATGTGTCAAGTGTCCTGATTTCAAACCATAGAATAACCCCTCTGCAGTACCCGTTAGGACAACATTGCATTCCCTAGAAACAGGGGAGGCAGAAGCCTTGCAGAGTTTTACTTTATCGAATTTACAATGCCTCATGCAAAAATTATACATGCAAACTTCCAATTCACAAAAATGAGACCAATCACACTTACACTCACCACCATTAAATTACACATATAGAAGATAACTCATTAAATTATACACAACAGGGTGTCATGCTCATGTAAGAGAAGAAATGGAGAGGATACACTTTTCTTGATATATAACTAGTCACTGTCAATATTCAATGGCATACTCTCGGTCAGCAACTAAAACTCATTTTCATCATCCAGCTCCCTTATACGGGAAGCAAATCTTAAAACACTAATCTCCAGATTTAATATATCTACAAGAATCTGTGTGCATTACAGGGAGGAAGAATATTTCAAGACTAAAACCAGCTTTATTTTGAATTTACGCTTCTTGTAAGCTTTATAAAACAGTAGCGATGACCACGACATCTGTACTTGGCACGATGGCCACATCAGCTCCATCATTGCGGCAGCAATATTATTGGTTGCCCCAAATTGGAAACAACCACGCATTAGTTTTAGAATGCTTCCATCACATGCAGACATTTTCATTCTAATGATGAAGTTGCTCACACAACAATAGACCTTCCTCAAGAATTACAATGTGAGTTCTAACTAAATAGAAGTTTTCTTAGAAGTTATCTAATTGAACGTCACAGAAAAAAACAAGGTTCTTCCTGAGAGGAACTTTTGAAGGTTTTCCCTTGCTAGAATCAAATTTAACCACCCACAAGCTGAAATTTAATGGGAACAGAAGGCCCATTAACCTTGTATTGGAATGATATTCAAACATCATAGTATCATATGCCACCAATTGTTTGAAAATCTTAAGAAGGGGGAAAAGGAGTGGAATTGTGCCCACTTCAAATGGAAAATAATTTTAAGTACACTTAAAGATGAGATATTAACTCTTCTGAAAGAAAAAATGAGAGCGGGTACCTTTGTTGGCATGGAACCACATCCAATGGAAACTAAGCAGTCAACTTTAGTGTCGGGCCATAGAAGTTGTGCTTCTCGCATGGCAAAAATAGTAGGATTGTTTGCCACTATTGCACCATCTTGCCAGCGGTTTACATCTAGAGGGGGAAAAAAAAAGAATAACTAGACGAAGATGATGGTAGACATGATCGCAATCAACATGCAAAGGGACTCAAAAAGAAGGGGATGGAAGAATGGAGGGTGGTGAGAGGGGAAATAATTACAAAATGACCTATCCATCAATCAATTTAAGCGAACAAACTACGGATATACCATCTGAGTAGTCATCAAGATAATATGGAGCAGCGGATGATGCTCTAATGGCTTGCCAAACATGATGCTTACAACTTCCAATAAAAGCACTACGTTTATAGCCAACTTGAGCACCAGTGGTAGGCAAACCTAACACATTGACTCCTGAGCTCTCTGAAATCGTATACGGCACTTCTGGACTACCAGCAGGATACTGTTTAAGAGAAATGGGAGATGTGAGAAAAATTAAGTTAAGCAAATCAGCAAAACAAGCACTGACAATTATTCGGCGACCATGTAGCAGCAAACACAAATTACAGTTCTGAATCTTACATAAAAGTATCCCAAATTAAACAACAAGGAATCATAGGTACAAACCTGATAATTACGGAATATGAAAGGCTGAGCTGGCGTCACGCTCACCAAAGTTGATACAACAAATACCTTGGGAATGTTTTTAACAGCCGACTCTATTAACAGGTCCCCATCTTCATCAGCACACATTTCCTTCAACAACCTTTGAAATTGATCTGCACTGTGCTGCAATACAACATGTCAAATTCCTTTTAATCAAGGCTGGGGAAAGAGGCAGAAAGTATAGAGTTATTTATGGCGGTGACTCAGCTTCTTCCAAATTGAGAAACAATAAAATAGATGGATAATAGTACTTATCGTAGCAAGGAGTAAATGTTTATACATTTTGCAACTCACTGAACTAATGTCCGATTAACATGTTTTCTTGTGTGTATCGTGTGTCTAAATGTGTGCACGCGCGAGCGTGTGTATTCTCAGCTCTTCCTAACAATAATTTCTTCAAGAATTGAATTTATTGCATCTAAACAAAAACTGACATACACAAAACTAAAGAATTCTAAACCATATTAACAGCTCTTCCTAACAATAATTTCTTAAGAATTGAATTTATTGCATCTAAACAAAAACTGACATACACAAAACTAAAGAATTCTAAACCATATTAACATATCAAAGGACAAATAAAAGTAAATCACTAAACCTTAGATCCATGGACAACAACTCGAAAACTCTGTGACGAGCTTTTATACAGCTGATCCAACTTTTCTCTCCAAGTTGCAGCTTCATTGTCTTTGGGCACAGGTTCAGCAAAGACCAGTTTTCCTAACCAATCATAATAACTGAGTTGATTAAATATGCAACAGATTGATGCATTAGGTGTTACCATTAATCAACGCGTCATCATGCTCACCAAGATTTTTGTATATCTCTTCACATTGATCCAAGGACATTAGCTTAATGCCAAGAGCAACTGCAAGCATGCCTCCTGTTGATGTGCCGCATATGAGGTCGAACAACTCATGTATTCGCTTTCCAGTTCCCTTCTCAATCGCTTTAAGAATCTGCACAGTTGCAAGGCCTTTCATGCCTCCACCATCCATTGAGAGTATGCGCAATCCTTGCTTTGCAACTGGTCTACCTCTTATAGCCCGCCGTAAACTTTCATTTTCTCCTGCAAAAGAAACAAAGTGAGCATACGCTTGTTACGTATTAGGCAAAAGAAATTCAGAATACAGCAAAAACTTAAGTGCTGGAGACAAACCAAGAATAGCTAAGGCACGAGCTGCAGCCTTATTCACGCGCGGTTCATGTGCAACCATCAAGCGCAACAGAAGTTCCCGCAGACTTTCAGAAGTAACCAGAACACGGCGGTTCTCTAAACAAAAGGCCAAATTCCCAACTGCAAATAAAGCTAATCTTTGAACCTGATGAAAAATAACCTTTTAGTACTAAACTGGATTGGGACTCCACAAAAGCAACCAATATAAATCAAGGGATTTGACAACTCACTTCTGGGTTTTTATGGCCGCATAACAGCTTTAATGATCTCAACAAATCTTTGCTCAACATCTTCTGAGCCACAGTATCAGAGGCAAAGGCCAAAGTGCCCACAACTTGCAACACTGACATGACTACTTCTGGTGTGTCAGATTTCAGCGCTGTTTCAATGGGTTGCAAGATGTCACATTTCATCAGCTGCAATGCCACAGAAATTTCACCAGCGAGAGAGGAGAGAGCAAAGCATGCTTGTTCAACCTACAGAAATCATGGCTATCAAAATAATGCATAGTAGAGGAGCAGATAAACAAGCAACTTGATAAATAGCATAATGAATACGTACGACATGACGGTTGTCACTGCTTATCATACTTATAAGCTGCCGAATGGCATTCTCATCTTTACCAACAACAGCACGATTTCCTTGGTCTTGCATAATCTTCGCCAGTGCAGAAGCCAGTAATGGGTGATGACAAGAAGAGAAGCGGAATATAAGAGAAAAGAAGGCACTCAGCTTGTGTCTCGATGCACCAAAATAAGAGCTGTTCTCTGTCTGCAGTCACCCAAACAGATTACTTGAAAATGATATTTTCAAACCCACAATGCCAAAGAACTGCTAAATACAGCATCAATGGCTACCTCTATTTGGACATTCACTGATCTTAAATTTTCATCAGCTACAATCCTGATGTTAGCAAGAGACAAATGGCGGAGTTTCTGTAGCGGTAAAATTTCGGGAAGAAATTCAAGAGGATTGCCAAAGAGTCTAAGAATTTGTAACTCAGCCATAGCCCTGCCATTCAACTGGAGATAACCATTAGACCCAGAAGCAATAATATATTTAACCAGCTTTTTAAAAGAAAAAGGTGGGAAATTGCATTGAGTTGTCAATAAAGTGACCTGAAATCAAGAAGAGGTCGGACAAGCTTGTTGTGTTCCAAAGACAATTCCTCAAGTTCAATGCACTGTCTCAGTTCTACTGCAAAGTTTTCAAACAAAAAAAGAGAAATAAGTTGCTAGAAAACTAATAGCTTACACCTCTATATCAATAATTTACTGTAAGACCATGCTTACCAGGAACTGAAACCAGTATGTTATTGTCAACACTCAGAACCTTCAAGTTTTTCAGCTCACCAAGCTCAGGTGGCAAAACTGATAGCTTATTGTTATCAAGATATAGCTTCTCAAGAAGGGGCAGTTTAGTCAGGTCAACTGGCAATGCCTGCCAAAAATCAAGCCTCAGAAACAACCCATAGCTGAATTTATTTATTTATTTTCAAACCACAGCTGAAGTTTAATTTTATAGTTTACTTGTCCATAGAATAAGCACAAAGTTCAAATCAAGCATGCTAAAGGAGTAAGAGATTTACCTGTGCTCAACCATGCACATGATATCTATTATTAATTGTACACATTGGCTAGGTTCGGTAACAAGGATGATTAATCCCTAATAACCACAAAAACCATTTACACACGAATACAAATATACAATATATACAAGTTGATCATCACCAATGGAGTGAAATGAATCAAATCAAGGAGTTCTGTATTGAGTTTGATATTTCTCTTTTAAAAAGAGAAATAAATAAAATAGGGAGAAAAGCTTTGTCAGCTATTTGGAAAACCAAAGGGAGGAAAGGAATTGCGGTAAAAAAACTTAATCTGAAACTGTTGCATGAAATACAAAAAAACAAATTGAGAAAATTTTTGTTCTTTTCTATAGGGGATGGGGTGATTCAATTCAACAAAGGCATAAACTTGGAATTTCCATCTCAAATGTTATATTCCTTTGCAAATAATGACACTAAACCAGCCTAAATACCGAAATCTGTCCCAGCCGGGTTTTTTTTTTCAAACCAGCAGTAAAATTCATTTCCTTATAGTTTTTCTATACCCAGAGGCTAGAGGGTTTAATTACAACATACTAATGTCACCAATGATAAAATTCCAAAGCAGTAATTAAAACAATAAAACTCACAGGAAATGAAAAAAAAAACCCATCAGCGCACTCAACTAACCACAAAATCGTACAGATTATGAACAGCAATTGTTTTCCATACACAATACGCCAGGAAAGAAAGGAAAATGAACACATCCTCACCGACAATCCACAGGCATATAGGCTGATCATTGTGATGCTCCTCCAGTGCTCACCACATCCCGGACCCGCAACCACAGTCCCACTTTCCCCAACAATATTCGACCGCAAGAGGCGTGTCAAAACCCCAACACCGTCACTCTGCTGCCCCGACCCAGCAGCCTTTGCCATTATCAGCCCCCTCAATGGCTCTCTCCTTTTCAACACCCTCATCTCCACCCCTACATTTTCCTCTTCATCGCCCCTCAGCTCCACCTCCACTGCATCTTGCGGCAAAGGCAACGCCACCATCAGCTGCGACTGCAGCCGCAGCGCTATTTGGTCCTCGTCATCGCCAGCCGTCCAATCCAATTCAATTCGAAACCCTAATTCCTGATCCTGCGGCGTATATGGCCCAATAGATGACGATGAAGATGAAGAAAATGATGAGGCGGACGATGAGCGGTTAAGATCGTCACCAAAGTCCTCGGTCCCGTAATTGAGCGAGAGACGGAAAATCTCCGAGGGCCGCTTCCATCCCAGACCCCAAGACATTGATCCTCGATTCGCAGAATCTCGAAAATCCTACTTGAATCGGACTTCATAGAAGCGCGATCGCATTTGGCTCTCCATATATAGCTATGATCTTGAGCCTGAAAATGGTGAATTATCGATACACCATTAAGGTTAGGGTCCAGATGAAGAACGAAAATCGGATTAATGGCGGCAATTTACAGTTCACATACAAGTATACAACAGAGCAGGGGAGAAAGGAGAAACGGAAAAATCAGCTTAAGCAATAAGCTTCGTTGTTAACTTCGTTGTTTCAAGTCCACTGAAAATCAGAAAATGTATGTTAATATTAACATTTAACACGCGTGAATGGGTAGCTGCTGCGGCGTCGTTTTGGCGAGGCAAAATGACGTGGCAATATTTTATGCATAAAGGGTATTGGACACAACAAACAACCAGAAGTGTTTGTGGAAAATGGAATTAAAAAGGAAATTAAAAATGTTATCATAATTGACGGGAGATGAAATCAAGAGGAAAGATTGTATGAAAGTGATGGCTTCAAGTTCTCAATTAACAAACATTTATAAGAAGACACTGAAGATTTGGACCCAATTAACTTCCATGATTAGGTGCTTGTACAAATCAATGGCTTGACTTGGCGCAATTGGAGCCAGGTCACACTTTCAGAGCATCACAAGGTTGTTCATGGTTTCAGGGTTACCAAGGTTGAAGCGATCACAGCCAACAACTGATCATTCCATGTGATGATGAAGTTAATCGCGATAACTCTTAGCGAAAGCTGGAGGTCGTTAGTTCAAGTATCATGGGTCTTTCCATTATCGTAATTTGCGATATGAGTCCTTACTCAGCTCAGTATGTCAATGCCACCATGCATTATCTTTCCGCATTGTGCCTCGGCCCATGTCTCATGCATTATCTTCCCGCACTGTGTCTCAATCCATGTCTCAACTGGTTCATGAGGGTTGCAAAGTCTTTCATGTGACTCGGGATTTATCAATAAATTATCTGTTGGACAGCTAAGTAAATCCACGTTTAAAAAAAACAAAGAAGAAGAAGAAGTCACAGCGAAAAGAAAGCCAATGTGCTCCATCCTTGATGATATAGGTAGAAATATGACATCATGTGTTCATCTACTGGATGGAAATGGCTCAGCTACCAGTTCCCTGGAATGATTTAGTCATTGAACATAATATTATCATGCTCTCAAAGATATCTACATGCACTTCTCCAGACATCCAGCATGACTGCAAAATATGGCTGAGCTCAAGCATCTGCAAAGTAAGATGCCAATTTGATCAGCTGATCTAACGCAACAAATTAGCATATTAGCATCACAAGATAAGCCAGAAATTTCAGTGCGACTTTGATCTTTCTACCTAGAGATGCAAATGTTCCTCCACACGAAGCATTCAGAGATCCCATTTCTTTGCAGCTAAATCAAAAATCTCTCCAACATTAGCAAATATGAACTCGATTGCATTTTTCACTAGCTGAAACATTTCCTTCTCGCCAAGACCCTGGAAATAGTTTAAAATGCAATCAGTGAACTTAAATACTTGATCTGATACCTGTTGAATTACAGACAATACATACCAAATGTAGAAGAAGCAAGACTGTACTCCTCCAAAAGACTGGTGGAGAGAACCCCCGAAACATCAGTGCATAGAACTAAAGGATGCTTACTTGCTTAGCGTTTATATAGATCAACTGCATTGTTAAAAAACCATGTTACTTGAGACATCCATTTATTGATTTAATTCACAATATAGTTCCTAGATGGAAACAGCGGAGAAGGCCTAACAAAGATGGTGAATATCCATCGAGGAAATTGATTCAGTCCTTATGCTAGATGACAAACAGATTTCGACCTGAATCTATGCGAAATGCATGAGCCATAAATACCAAATGCAAACAATTTTCAGCCCACTGTCAATTTTGCAATATATCAAAAGCCTTTTCGCTCAAGATGGCATAGTATGATCGGCATGGAAATTTAATACAATTGTAGAAAAAAGCAAAAAACTCCATCGTGTGAGTACACCTGCTTTTCGTTCTGGCAACTAAAGAAATATTATTGGGTGAAACTCAGAGTTTCCCAAGACTAAGCAAAAAGCTTTAAAATAAAAGAAAAGTGTGTGTGGGTCAAGTTATCCAAACAATCAGTGCTTCACCTTCGCAAAGTGATATAATTCTCTAATCTTCTGATAAGATAGGGAATGATAAATTACAAACCAGAATCTTAGATGATTTCAACTTTATCCAACCTTCCTCTTCAAAGAAACTAGCATGACAAATTCTATGGGGAAGAAAGTCCAGCATGGTCTGAATCTCCTTTCTATTAGGTACCGCTCCAAGCACTAAGTTATGAAAATAAACTAGTAAGGGACATTCCAGTAACAACAAAGTAAAAAATTGAAGAAAGTAGAAGACACTAATTGAATGAGTAAACCTCTACGCAGTGAAGAGTTGCACGAAGACTCTGTTCCCGAGCAAATTGAAATGCTGGCATAAATGTGGTCCTGCACATTGTCAACATGACATTGGGATAATTTTACAACTTAATCTGTAGCGAAGAACTCATAAGAGTCTGGGGATACCATTCAACAACACTAGTCTTCTTATTTCCAGAGCAAGCTTAACCTATAAGAAGTGGGAGAAGAGAGATCAAATGCCTCATCGAACAAACAATAAATTGAGCTTAAAAATATTATTGGATAACAGATTTTTCTCACACAGTGTCCATTGCAGCTGCAGTTGTCTCATGGCGGTCTAGGCTGAGAAGAAGTCTAACATATATTTTCTTCCTTGTGGTTCCATTACATGCGTTACTCTTGGTTATAGGAGGTCATGGGGCTAGTGGCATTGTCATGAATATGCAGGATAATAGGGACGACGTTGCTGGAACAATAGTGGGTGCTGCTGACGTGGAGTTGGTTACGAGAGATTCAAATGCGAATGATGACACAGGGTGTGCAAGGAGAAACATGGTGCGAGAAAGAAAGAGGCCTAACAAACTTAGGGACTATGTGTAAGGCTATGATTAGTCTAGTATGAGAATAAATAGATAGTAGTGGGGTGAGGAGGGTAGGCAATGTGTGACGTTTTGAGTTTCTATCTGTTATTCTCCCTCTGAATTCTCTGGTTGCGTTGTAATTCTCTTGCTCAATATAAATATCATTGCTGGTTCATATCAATTGGTGCTTTCATTGAGTCTTCACCATGGCTGAAGGGACTCGATCAATATTGTTAGGCACAAAATCAATGTCAACAGCCCTTAGTCCTTCCACACAGCTTCCATGTAAGAGCGTTTGCTCATTCCAATCGAATCATTTCTCTGCTTAAAATCAAACTAACAAATCATGTCATTGATCGAACCTAGCAAGTGTTTTACAAGGACTAAATACTACATTGTCAGATGCAAAATCTTTGACAACCTGTTCTACAAAAACTGGACGATCAACACAAAGCAATTTAGTTTTAGAGGATGGCATGAGATGGGAAATTGCCTTACTTCTTTGGAAATTCTTGTAACAGTTCCATCATCTGGGGTAAGAATGTGAATCAAGTCAAATAACATGAACACTTCGCACAATAAATGGTGTCTTAGAATAACATGCAATTTCCCAATGTTCAGGGATTATCTAACAGAATGGAAATCAGTAAGTAAACCTTTGAAAGAAGCAGAACAAGTCAAGAGATCCAAGTAACTAACAGCATTTGGTTCAACAGACTTCCTCAATTCACTAAACCAAGCTCAAAATCAAGGGACTTTGCCGTTCAATTTCCAATTCACACGTTTTATCAATAACCAAACAGAGCACATAAGCAACACAGAGGATAAAGGACGTACTTTTCAAGATAATCTGAGAATACAATGACACCCCTTGCACCCAAACCAAATCTCCTGCAAGCTCTCTGTAAGGAAGGAATAAACAAACAAAAAAAAAAGAATAAACATTTAACCTTGAAAACTCAATAAATAAATCCATGCCCAGAATCTTCACACCTAAAGCACCCTAACCAAAAGATCATCCCCTTATGGGCATCAAGAGTGGAACTTCAAAATCACCAGTTAATCCACACTGAAAACAAAAGGAAGACATAGCGAGAAAGCTCACAGCAGTGTGGAGTCCCCGATTGAACCATTAGGGAAGCATGCAGTTCAATCTTTGGCATCGGAATCCAGCTGTCCATGTCGCGCTACTTTCACAAACCCTGACTTCTTGTTGAATGATACTTCCTTGTCGAACACTTTAACCGTTTAACGTCCTTCAGTTCTCGTCGAGTCACCGTTTCGGCTGTGCTATCTACTTGGACACAAAATGAACGGTTCCTCAAACGTTAAAGTCCAAACTCCAAACGGTAACGTATTTGGGCCGAGTTGGTTTGGTAGAATGGTTGGATTGATTTTTAATACTAACAAAAAAATTGTGAAAAAAAAACTGAGTTTAATGTTGTGGAATATGTTGTGAGGTGTTTAGCCAATTAAAAGCCGGAAAAACTGTTGAATTAAAGTATTATAATATTAGATTTTATGATTTTGTTATTAAATTTAATCTAATAAATATAATTTTTATTAAAATTAATTTTAAACATAAATTATTAAATATTTTTATAAATTAATAAATATTTAATATTAAATTTAATAGATTATATTATAATGTTATATTAATAAAATATTAAAATATGATACAAGTGGGAATAATAATATAAATTATATTTTTAAGTAAAACTAATAAAAATTGTTACCTAAAATAATTATTTTATCAAATATAAAGTGGGGTCCATGTTTGTTTTCTTTAAAAAAAATAAAAAGGTTAAGTATTAAAAACTAGAGCCCATGTTTTTTTTAAATTAATAAAAAATTTATATATTAAAAAATGGACCTACGTCATTAAGGAAAAAAAGGACCGTTTTCCACTGTCAATAAACTCCACATGGGAGCTTTTTTTTGGGATGGATCTTCTAACATTTAGCCAGCAAATCCATTGGTTCATGCACCGTTTGGTGCAGCGAAACTGCACAGAGGTTGGTGCAGCAAATCCACTACACCAAACAAGCGGCAAGGCTCAACTAGAAATCCGTTTCGACCTCGAACTTATGAAGTCGGCTTTCAAGAATTGATTTAAATTTTAAACGGGCTTAACAGAACGGCCCAACCCATTCACACCTATCATTACTCGTAAATTTCAATCACTTCTTCTCAATGGAAACCTTTTAATTTGTTTATGATATGAAAAATCATAGTCACTATTCTTCATGAGTGTATTAGGTATATTCATAGGTCCGCATAATGACCAACAAACCATACGTGCTACGCAAACATATGATGATAATTTCATGTACCTGCTCGATAGAGATCAAATATAACCATTTAATTTTGGTCTTTAGGGATTCAAGATGGCTAACAAGTATTCATATTCGTAAATCAATACAATATATACTAACTAACCACATCGGCTCCTTCTAAAACCATATCTAAAGTTAAAAGAGGATAACAAACATTCCAATCCTTCAAAATAGAGTCCTCAAAATGATTTATAAGTGGACAACTGATATGGATTTAATTGCAAGCGCACAAATCGCACAAGTAATATAAAGATGAGTAAATTATCGTTTCCACTAGAGATGTGTTGGCAAAAGAAATCAATGTCAAACAAGCTACAATTATGTACATTGGAGAAAATGATTAGCGATTGGTTTTTGATTTTTACTAAACTAATTAAAAAGAACAAAAACAAATCAAACACAAATATGAAATCAAGGATGGAAAGCACTAGGGTACTTAACTTCACCTCACCTATCCAATTCAATTCCCTTGATTCCTTAATCCCTAATTCATCTCTCAATAATGACAATCGATTTCCCAACCTATTCAATGTTCTATTCCTAGATACATTAAACGTATTTTCAATATAAATCCCTGTTATTCCTAACAATCGGATTAATATATCAAAAACTCATTACGAACTATGGAAATCATTTAGCGATTGCATAAGTCACAAACCTATATTCCTATGGTTCATGCATCCTATGTCATCTATGGCTTGAGGCAAACCCTAGATATCTCCTTCCGGTCTCAATCTAGGCAGCAAATCAATTGAATGATGGCCAAACACTCAAAAGCATTAATCACACCCATAGACAATCAAGAGAGAAAGAGAAATCAAGAAATAAGGAAATCAAGTTTATTGAATCTTCAAGGTTTGGTTACATTAAGACCCTAGTAGGAAATCTAGCCACTCATGGAAGCAAAATACATCATTAAACAAAGGAAATCAACCATAGAAACTAGGATCAGTGGCGGCCCTGGGGTGGGGCGACACGGGCGGTCGCCCCGGGCCCCTAAATCCCCAGGGCCCCAAATTTTTGAAAATAATATTAATTTTATATTAATCCAAACATAAAAAATCAATTAAAAACTAACAATTCTCTACATATTTCACTAAAAAACCAATAAAAGAAATTTTTTTTATTTTAAAATAAATAAAAAAGAAAACAAGGGCCCCTTTTCTCGAGTTCGCCCGAGGCCCCTGTAAACTCAAGTACGCCACTGACTAGGATAGAAAAGGAGAGAGGAAACCCCCTTGTAGATCCTCTTCTTCTCCAAGCTCCAAGGTGGCCTCCAAGCTCTCCAATGGAGGTAGCACGAAATCCAGCTCCCCAGCCTCCAAGCTCTTCTCCAAAACCCTATCTTATGCCCTTTTATACTTCTCCAAACTCTTATGTCGTTTCCAAAACAAGTTGGGGTCGTTTTGGCTTAGAAACACGTGAATTCGGGTCTTTTCCGCGAAACTGCGCAGTGCTGTGAATAGTACTCCGATCGATCGGGAATAGTCCGATCGATTGGAAATACAATCTGTCTCGATGATATTTTTAGGTGTTTTGGCAGGTCCGATCGATCGGGAATATGGCCGATCGATCGGAAATTAGTCCTGGGCTCCAAGTCTTCATTTTGCACTCTTTTCCTCCATTTCTTGCCTTGACACCTACAATATGCAAATATAGCTTTCTTAGGCAATATTAACTCTTAATCAACTCAAAATGCAATGAACTTATGTGTAAAGGATGCACAAATGTATGTATATATTTGACACATCAACAACCATGATACTTTTAAAACTGTGCGAGTCTTGGCCCAAAACGAATAGTTTCATAATGCATATTATTTATTTGTTTTTGATAAAAATTCGGGAGAATTTAAGGAGAACGTTTGGCAAAGATTTTTCTAGGAGCTCGATAAGGGATGGTGAGTGCACCATCTAGAATATGGGACATAATATTAGGGATACTAAATGCAACATAGAGACTATACGGAACATAATAATACAGATGGTGAGTTGGATGAAACTAATCCTTTTAATTGAGATACTCAAATTTGACCATATCTATTCTACATTCACACCCTACAAAAATTCCACATGAAAATGATGTATGAGTTTGGCAGTGTGTTGCAACTGTGTTCAGTTGCAACACACCTCACAGCACCACAGTTTTTTGTGATACGCCAAACAACTTTTGAGTTTCAACTCACCTCACAGCACCACAACTTTTTACCTCACAACACCTCATCACACCTTACAGCACTCCCAAACGCTTACAATATATGTTGAATTGTCCTACGTAATCAAATTAAGTCAATTATTTTATTTTAGATTAATGTACAATGTAAACGTTAAGTGATTTTATAGTAATATTATTAATCATCTAATATAATCGTAATTTAGATACGCCAAACACACCTCACAGTACCGCGTCACAGTTTTAAAAATGATACGCCAAATAGCTTTTTGCGTACCAACTCATCTCACAGCACCATAATTTTTTACCTCACAGCACCTCACCACACCTCACAGCAGTTGACAACACTCCCAAACAAGCCCGATATATTCACATTTCACAATGCTGAAGAGACCATTCTCATTAATGTGTTTGTTTTGATATTAAATAGCGACCTTCAAATAGTAAAATACACCAAGCATTAGAGTTATTCAGAAAAATCATCAAAACCTACCAAGTCGACAACTTGATCGGTTTAATTTATGTAAAAAAAAAATCGTTTGAAATCGACCACAAACACTCCTACCAAGCATCATTTGCTCAACCCCAAGATACATAGAACCCAGATATGACGAGAAAAAACATAAATGGCAAAATCATTTATTTTAATGGGAATATTATAAATTTATAATAACTTTGACTATATCTGTTTACCTAGGCAATATAACAGCCTTAAGAGGATTTTTCATCACGACTGTAAAAGCGAATGTCTCAGTCGGGTCGGGTGGGAAACCCGGAACCGGCAACCACCTAAAAGCATGTACCATCCTTGCAAGAAGAAGGTTCACATGCAACACACCCAAGCTCCAAGCCGGGCAAATCCTCCTCCCCGCCCCAAAAGGCAACATCTTCACGCCACGTGTCCCCGTCACGTCCACGTCAACCCCATCACCCCCATCCAAGAACCTCTCGGGTCGGAACTCACCTGGATCCTCCCACATATCCGGATCCTCAGTCACCCACGCAGTGTAGAACTCAACATTCACATCCGCCGGTATCGTGTACCCACCTAGCTCCGTCTCCTCCGTCGCCGCGTGTGATAACAAAAAATGACTCGGCGGGTGTCGCCGGAAACTCTCCTTAACCACCGCAGCAAGATACGCCATCTTCTCCACATGTTCTTCCATAACCAGCCCATCTCTCCCAACAAGTCCAACAATTTCATCGTACAACTTTTGTTGAATCTCTTGGTTTTGGACCAGGTGGAGCAAAACCCATTCAACAGTCATCGCACTAGTGTCAGTCCCCGCACTAACAATTTCTGAACATAATGTAACAATCTCTTCTTCACCTAATGAGCCTCGGCCCACTGGACTCAGCCCAAACAGTGTGTCAACATAGGCCGCACCAACTGGGCTCACCATTTCCAAATTGGGCCTCTCACCATTATCCACAAACTCTCTTCTTTTCCTTATCAGTGGAACCAAACGCTCCATTTGTTTCTTTCTCAGCTCTTTTGCTTCTCTCATTTGACGATGAAACAATGGAGCCAAAATTGGCAAGAAATCTGGAAGCTTTGGTGTTGTCATTAACATAACTTCTTTCAGTACACTTTCAATCTCAGCCACACGATCTTCAGAAATTTTTGCACCAAAACATAGACAAATTAAGACGCTACAGATAGTGAGTCTACAGTTGCTCATTACCTCAACAAACCCGTTCTGAAACGACTCCGTTTTGAGCCTCTTCATGTGGTTCTCCAAAGCCCATTTACGTATCCAGCTACACTGCTTCACTCTCACTGGGCTTATCAGCTCCGAAACAAAGTTCCTCCTCAAGGACCGCCAGAGTGGGCCGTATGCAGCGGAATTAATGGCGCATTTGCCTACGCTGAACACAAGCCGGATCGGCGAGTCCATGGGCCGAGAAGCGAAGGTTGGGCCCCTTTGAACTAGGGCTTCATGGATCAGACCAGAACTGGTGACAATAACAAGAGTTCGTTGGCCCATTTGCATGGTGAAGATGGGACCGTACTTTGCCCGTAAATCACGGACGATAAAAATGAAGGGCTTGCGTTGGAGTATGACTTGGAAGAGATTGCCGACGATTGGCCACCCCGGAGGACCCGGCGGGAGGTTCTTATGGCCGCCACCGGTGACGGACCAGTGTCTCCACCATAAGAAGATAAAGGTGGCGGAAAAACAAAGTACGAGGAAGTCTAGCAAGTCCTCCATTTTTAGTGCACAGAGAAGTTGGAAAACATTACATGGTATGTTACAAGGAGCTTCTGTTCTATATAAGCATGAGAGGGTGAGGGAGAGTGAATGAGTTTGGTCTACCAACTGCACACATTAATTTTCATCTCTTAGATATAATTACCGCCCGTACAAATAATAACACGGTTTTCTTTAAAAATTTCTACATACCAGTACGGACACATGCACAGTTGCACACAGAGCCAGAGGGTAACTATCCATCTATATAGAGGTGATTTGTGTAAAAAGTTGAAGGAATTAGAATGCAATTAATATGTTTTGTGAAGGACATACGAAAAATAGGCAAAGATGTATACGTAATAGGTGGTTGGAGATGGGGTTCTTGCATTAATCATCAAGTTTGATGTTGTTACCACTTGTGTTCAGATATATATATATATATATATATATACATCAAGTATTCTGATAGCTAGGGTTTCTATGGAAGGACTTCTCCTTTTTATAATATAATATGATTCTACGTACAATTACCAGCTGAGCTCGTATTAAAACATATTTATTACGAGCTTCCATTTCCATGTATAAAGCTAGAGGACGACTTCAAGCAGGTTGGCAATTCTTCAGTAGTAGTCCTTCTCTGCTGGCTGGTTAAATTATAGCTACTGCAGTTTCCAACCAACCAGTGTTCAGAATCAGAATCTGTGCCTGACACGTAATTGAATGCAATTGAAGACCAAAACAGTGCCCTCTTGTGAAAGAAACGCCTAGGTTTTGGTGCATAAAAATACTTGTGATTACACAGTTTTTGCCGTCTACTGAAGAGTTAAATGATGAAACAACGTGGTTGACTCCATGTGGCCTTAAAACATAACAAAAAAAAGATGGGCACAATAGTAATTTCACAATGTAAGCATCGATTTCACAATGTATGTATCTAAATAATCATTGAGCAATTTATCTCTCATTCTATTTCGCAATCGCTATTCACAATATTCATAGCTGAAAATGCACTCTCCACAGTTTTAGTAACCACAGGTAAGGTCAATGATCCAATTTTTGCCTCTTCTTTGCCCTTTGAATCAAAACATGGATGGAGGGAGTTGCGTGCTGCTTAAACAAAGTGTCATTCTTACGATTTGAATGAGGAGTGTACTTAAAAATGACCTCAATCACAAGGGGGTGTTGATGACTTTTAGTCGATTTAATATTTAGAAGCATATCGCTCTTGTCAGTCTGCGAATTGACTCTGAAGCATCGGCTGGAGGCTTGACACTTTGACATTAAGGGTCCGTTTGGTAGACAATTTTGACAGTAGCATATATGGTAGTATATATTGTGGTAGTATATATGGTGGTAATAAATGGTAGCATATATGGTGCCTGAAATGTTTGTGGTGTTTGGTTGTACTTTTACTGGTAGCATATATGTTGTTAAAATTATGTGTTAAATTACGTGTAGGGGTATTATGTTTTTAACTTGTAAAACATATCCAAATAAACAGTAAAATAAATAATAAATAGTTTCTTAAATATTAATAAAACATTTTAATTCAAATAAATAAATAAATATATATATATATATATGTTCACTTCGTCGTTGATTCACCAAGAATTAAGATAACACCATACGTCTCTTTCCCTGCTAATACCATAAGCGACGAATTATGCCCCATCTCACACCTTATGATCTTCATCAGACGGCTCCCAATTATGCTCCATCTCACACGCCCGTTTCACCATATTGGAGAAATCCCGTGGAGGGGCTGCGCAATTGGGATAAGCTCAGACGAAAAAAACTCGCGTGGGATGATAGAAATGGGTAGCAGTAACTGAGGTAACAATAAGGGCATAATAGTCAGTTTAATGAAATATCTGGGGCATCAGTGGAAAATGGTTGTAAAATGTTTGAGAATGGTCCATTTCTGGACAATTTTGAAAGGACCATAAAATTGCCTTCATATTGCCTCGGAATACACACCCAGAAATTGTTGTTTGGTGCATGACCACAATATATGTTACTAGTAGCATATATTGTGTTCAAAAATTGTTAAACAAACGGGCCCTAACAATGCATATGCCATGAAAAACGCCCTTATGCATTGACTGCAAAACGACATACGTAGAAGACCAAGATAAGGGATGACCACCATATTAAGTCCAAACCGGAACTGCAGCGAGTTGGCGAGGTGGAGATCAAGATATATAGGGTGTCCAAACAGGAGCAGTGAGCTATGCCTGGAGCAAGAAGTCGCCAGGGGAAACAACAACGTACGGCCGTCACGTAGGTCAGTGAGTGATAGTAGCTAGCTAGGGATATTTTTAGATTTAGGAATTAGATGTTTTATTCAATCGAAGGAAACCAAGATAGTGAAAATACTACTGTCATAGACATCTTGAGTTTATGATAAAAATCTGTTTGTCAATGTTTTGCATTTCACTCCCAAATTGGAGTCGTACCAAAATTGATTGTCGGCAACAACAAATTGGTGTTTAGAGCACTTGCAATGGTATTATTTTGTCTGGGCCAACAAATATGTATGAGGATTTGTGTTTTGCTGATGTGGTTCTATTGAGTTTTGTGTTTTGCTGATGTGGCTATATTGGAAGATGTGTTTTATATTGAAAGATTGTGTTGTAGTGTAGTTTTATTGGGGACAACATGGAGGGAATGAGAATTTGTTGGTCACCATGTTGGGTGGGAAGGAAAATGTATAAGAATTTGTGTTTTGTTGATGTGGTTATATTGGGAGATGTGTTTTGTTGATATTGTTGTATTGAGAGACGTGTTTACTTTGATTTTTTATGAAATAGAAGTGGGACCCAATATAGATTTTTGCTGGGCTAGTAAATTAATACTACTGCAGTTGCTCTTACAAGCCACATATTCAACGTCACGTTTTAATATGTAGTCAAATTAAACAAAAGTGACATATATCACAGTCATCCGTCTCACTCTCTAGTTCAATCATCAGATTTTATGGGTCCTCTACACCTACATCAATCAAGGGACAAGATTCACTACCGAGATGAGATCCCTAATATTTTTGCAAATTAAAAGAGAATCGGTGGATAATATGTAAGGGTGATCTGGTATGAATGTTTTTCCCAACAATCAATAATTTGTAATTTCACATTGGATTGACATAACTCAATCGAGTAACATATAATAACAAAGTCCAAACACCTCTCACACAACAAACACATTTTATGTGCCTAAGTATTAGAGAGACGGCCTAGGAAAGCAAATCCGAAAGGAGGGCTCGTGTCCTAAAACGAACAATATTTGTTAATGTGTTTGAATTTAAATTTCTAACAATGTCTACAATAATCTTGTGAACCATGTGGCTCATGGGATTTATGGGTTTTGACTTTTGAGCCTTTATTTGACAGTTAGTGAGTAATGGTTCAGTCACGTTTAAGTTTCAATTGTTAAGTTTGTACTGCATACATATACACACACATATAGAGCACTGCTCAAGTGCGGGATCCCACACTTGAACAAAGTGCGGACTTGCACATTTAAAACCTGCCTTTTAAGGTAGGTCCACACATTGCTAAGGGCGAGGGATCCCACAATGGTATATATATATAGTAATTCTCCTGTAAAATTTTAAAATAAGGTTCTAACTTTTAGGATTCATTTTTAGAGTTCAAAATATTTTTTTAAAATTTGGAAAAAAATATTTGTGCATTTTGATCAGTCTCACGAACCCAAAAATATATTTTTTATTTGAAACAAAAATCAAATGCATCCTAAAAAGTGTATGAAATATTTTTTGTTTTATATCCAACAATCCAGAATTATCATACACTTTTCATGTTGAGTTTGATTTTTGTTTCGAACAAAAAAATATCGTTGGGTTTGTAAGTCCAATCAAAATACAAATATATTTTTTAAAAAATTTTAACAAAAATATTTTGAACCCTAAAAATTAGGAACTCATTTTAGGACCTCACTTTAGGATTTTATAAGAGAATTTATCTCTCTCTATATATATATACAAGCACTTGATTACAGTACAACCCTCCTTCCCTCTGCCCCAGATTCCGTGGTACCTGCTAGTTTGAAGATCTAATCGGTGTGGTATGATTTTTAAAACTATTCATGGGTGAGTCTAATATTAGAAAAGATCAAACTTTTGAAGTTGATGAGCGCGAAAACGTGTATGTAATCGCATATAAGGGCTATAATATTACCAACCATCCTCAGCTGAGAAAGGACATCAGGGTTTAAGAGTACCTCCAACCCACAACTCTATTTTGGGGACATCATTTCTTCCATTTTAACCAAAAATCTATTTTAGAGGATCCATATTTTAACATCACTCCAACCATATCCCTCATTTCAACAACACATCAAATATTTTATTAATTTCCAATTTAACTAACTTTAACTCATTATTACAAATACAATTAAGTTTGGGATAATATTAATAATGTCTTCAATTTAAATTAATTTCAAAAAAAAAAAATATATATATATAATAAAACGAATATTTATTAAATATATTTTTAAAAAATAGCTTAAAAAAATTTAAAATGAACTTGCTTGTTTGCATTTAAGTATTTCTCAATCCTTTCCAAATATGCTCCTAACTTTTGTTGATTTCCAATCACCGGATCTAAACAAGTATTTAGGTACGCCGAAATGAGCATGAAATCATCCTCTATTGCAAAATTAGATCCCCGTTGATTATTCCTAGCAATGGAAGGGGTATTGGTGACTTGAGGCACATTGACACTATATATACTGATTAAGGTCACCATAATTTTGGGTAACAATGGATCATCGGTGCTTGATCCTCCACTCAATAGGCTAGCAAGTGAAGTATGCACTGTTTTGTGAGTCCATCTACATGTGTTTGAGACCAAATATTAGCTATCATCAAACTAGCAAAATGACAAAGCAGGTGTTCAATATAATGCCTAAAAATGATCCATCTACAATTGTAAATTGATCAAAATGAAAAAGCAGAATAAAATTGAACCTACTCCAGCAAAATGACAAAGCAGAATGAAACACGGGGGAGTACTTTGTTTTGTGAAACAATTGTAAATGCAAAGCACAAAATACATGGATAAATTGGAGAATCCACAAATCAAAGTAAAAAATTCGAACATGTCGCATATCCATCAATGATTCGCAGTTCTATTCTACCTACTCTCACAATATTTAAGGAAATAAAGAAAGTAGCAAGAAATGTTTCAATATATGCAGGAAATGAATATAGGCATACACAAACTTGTCGATTTGGTGGAGACAGACATAGTGGAGCGGCAGGCGGCAATTAGGGCAGACTTGCGGTGGTTTCGGTGGTTCCAATCTACTTTCACGAGGGTTGAGCTGCGTGAATGAGGTCTGGGAGAGGAAGCTTCGTGCTGGATCTACTAAAGACCAGAGCTCATGGCCCGGCCCAGGATCGACCAGAGCCCAAAACCCGACCCATGCCCAATGTGGAATTGACCCGGGCCCGTAGCTTAGCCCGGGACAAACCCAAGCCCAAAGCCGACTCTGGACTAATCCCAAAAGCTCTGGTCGGATCCAATCCGAAAATGAGAGAAAAGAGTCGTTGTGTGTATGATGTTTTAAAATTTTTTGAAAACCTCTTTTTTGTGTTTTAAAAATTTTTGAAAACTAAAAACTAAAAACAATAGTAGTGATGACAAACAAAACCTAAGTTTACTATCTCTCACCACTTTCTTTTTTTTTTTGCTTTGCTTTGCTTAGCATTTAACACACTTTTGATCCTCCAACTCTATTAGTCAAAAAAAGGATTCCCATGCCAAAAGATGTCTTAGACCAAATAACGAAACCTTCTTGTGAAGCAGTTGCCGGTATAATACCAGAAGTAGAGTGCAATTACCATGCCTTGTTAGTAATCATGGGCGTGTTTTGAACGGGAAATATAATGTTGGAAACATCTTGCGAAGCAGTAGCCAGTATAATACCAGAAGTAGAGGGCAATTACCATGCCTTGTATCTGGTTCAATATTGACCTCAAAAAGATAAGAAACAATATATATGAGAAGAAGTGTGCTAATATTCGTAATGTTGTCTATCAGGTTCTGGCATTTGGACCTTTAGCAGCTTATATTTTGTTATGTAGTCTTTGTACCAAGTTGCTGATAACTTTGGTGTTCTTTTCAGTGTGCTGTAATCAATATAGTGAAGTCCGAACCTTTCTGTATAACCATCTATCCATTCGAAGTCATCAAGCAAGGTCCAGTAGAAATACCCCCTCACATCTGCTCCATCTCTGACAGATAAACACAAAGAAAAGCCAGAATCAGCAATATTCGTACCAGGTTCTGTAGTAACCTTACCAATAACCAGCATTTTGTTTTATTATTGCCTAGTCTTGTACAATTCTTATGTGTTCTTACCTTACTGCTGACAAGAGGGCATCTAAGTAGTCAGCCATATATTCCACTCTCTTGACATCATTCAGATATTCGTCAATCTTCAAATTGTGATTATTCTTTTCACCATACCCTACAAAATCCAGTTCGATCATATCAGGAGATGCAGAAAATTGTCACCGGGAAGGGTTCTTCTTTCCTACTCACCATTTTCTGTAATGAAGATGGGTATATTGTTGTATGCCTCTTTGACGTAGGTGACAATCCTTTGCATTCCTTCTGGATAATCATTTAGCCACCAGATGGTAGTCTGCATCAACTAATAAGTCTTAGTGACAGCTTAAGAGACGTTTTTAAGTTTTGATAATGGTTGTAGGTTGAGGATACATACAGGTTCCCCAATTGGTACTCCATTTTTCTCTGAAGTTTGTCTATAAGAACCTTCTGTTTTAGAGGTTCCTTCTTCATGTTCACAAGAAGAAAAGATGCAATCTTGGACAAAGTAACTACTGTAATGATTGATGCCTATAAAATCTAATCCTTGCTTCAATTTTTGCATGTCAGTGCCAGAAAATCCTGGCAAAATAGATCCTAGAACTTCTGTCATCTCTGGCGGATATTGACCATATATAATTGGGTCCAAGATCCTGTTCAAACTATGCATGTAATTTCTTGCCAGAGAATGAGAGTTTCAGTACTGGTGTGTTCAAAGAAATTTACCATTTTAACCAAAAGGATTGAGCTCTTTCAGCGGCTAACTTGTCTGCTGTAGAGTTACTGATGGGCTCAAACCATGAGCTATGTACCACAATCCCAATGCTGCCTCCCTGTGCCCTCTGAAAATGTACTGATAAAAGTGAGCTTACCATGCCTTGAAGACTCTATTGCTATACTTTGAAATTCAGTAAAGAAATTCTGTGAAAGCAGTTAGTAAATTGATAACAAAAGCTGACTATGAGGCTAGTTTTTTCTTCTTTTACAGAATATATTGCTTAGTTACCTGGTAATTGGATCTGTAATTATCTACAGCAGCTGCATGAGATAGGATCATATTATGTGCTGCTACAAAGGGTTCCTTCTCTGAATCCCCAGCAGTACAATTCCCGAATGGGCGTGAGCAACGAGCTGGTGGAAGTTTTCCTCGTCGATAAGCCATTGAAGCTAGCAGGTTAGGCTCATTGAAAGTAACCCAGTACTTCACCCTGTCTCCAAATGACCTAAAACATATGTCTGCAAAATATGCGAAATCTTCCCTGGAGAAGAAGAAGAATGACATGGTTTTATTTACTTGAATCTGACCTGTCCCTTATTTCTTGCATGTTGAATGAATGGAGAATAAGCTACATACTGTGAATTGGGACTTAGCCAACCTTCATATCTGTCCTCTAGTTCTTGAGGAATATCAAAGTGAGTTAATGTTACAAATGGTTCAATCCCTGCAAAAAGCCAGATAATGTTAAAGATTAATGATAAGTGTTTATAGATGACAGAAGTAGAAAATACCTTTATGTAGAAGAGCATCTATAAGCCTGTTATAGAAGCTAATCCCAGCCACATTGACATCTCCAAATCGCCCTTCTGTCAACAGAAAATTGTAGATGGTATAATTCACCAAAGGCAGAATAATATGCCCAGAAAATTAACAGATTTCAATAAGTCGAAGAGAGATTTTTACTGGGTAAAATCCGTGCCCATGAAATTGAGAACCTGTAGCTGTTTACTCCAAGGGTTTCCATTAATTCAATGTCTTCCTATTTGATGCACAACAGAATAAATACCAATCAAAGAATATTCTATATTTCCAGTTCACAAGGTAAAATACAGGATCTTTGCTTATCATTGTTGTTTCATTTATCATGCGTCAATAGTGATATATATATATATATATATATATATATATTATTTTTAAAGATAGATAACTATCAAGAAAAATTTTCTGTAAGATCCTCAAGTTGACTACTATTCCAAACACATAAAATACTCACAAGGACCTAAATAAGAAAAAAAAATGAAGAGTGAAGTAAATGGTGATACATGATAACGATGGTATTGATCCAAAGCAACATCCCCATTGCTTCCATCAATTACTGTACCTGGATAGACACACCACAGGCACAAAGTAAGTAAAACCTTGTAGATTATACTTGCCTTAAGATGGTGCTTGTTACTTGAAATGACAGTATTGATGGATCATATATATATAAGTGAGGCATATACATACACTCTTTACCTGGTTTGTGGCTAAAAACATCCCAATTGCTCAACCCTTTGCCATCCTCTAAATAAGCACCTTCATACTGCAACGACAACTAAAGAAAATAAATTCTCTTCCCTCTCAAAACCCTTTCCATAAACAATTGTTCCTGGTGTGTGTGTAAAGACAGACCTGATAAGAAGAGGAGGCAGTCCCAAAGAGAAAGTTTGGAGGAAGCAGAGATGGATCCAAGCTCTCTTTCAGATTTTGCCGATTGGCTGAGACGCAGAGCGAAGAAATCAATATCACATTTGTTAGAAAGAGAGCTGTGTGAAGTGAATACGTTGCCATGGCAGAGGGGCACCCACTCTTCTGCTGGCCGTGGTATTGACCAGATGAATATATAACAAATCTGCAACTTCATTGATAATTGCGGTTCTACATTAAAGTAATGGCACTCTTGTTTAATAATTGCAAGTGGTTCAATTAATCTCGAATAATATTCCAGACAGCAAGATTATAATTTTCTGGACAGGGAGATTATAATTTTCTGGTTTTGTTTAATTGAGGTGGGGCTGAAGCTGATTATGACTTTCATGTTTTTAACTAAACGAGTAAATTGTGTTCAATAAAGCATATCAGCCAAAGATGGATACTTTTCCTGCCAAATTTTTGTCATTTGACCAAGTTGTGTTTTCTTTCAAATGGCTCATAATCAAGCACAGCAGGGGATATCTGGGATGCACAATTACAAGATAGTTCTAGTGCATCTCTGTAGACTTCAGAAAAGTAGCTGAACTAGCAGAAAAGTAGAAGAGAATGCTGAAAACTCCAGTGATAAATATTTTATGTGTCAAATTCAAAAGAGCAGAACAACAAAAAGAAGGAATATACAAATGAGGATCATAAGACAATAGCTGTTGAAGTGTGGATTGCACAGCAGCCAGGGTAAGGAACCGAATAATGCAATCGAATGATCGATCTTCAAGCATGTGAAATTTTGTGGAATGATGGAGAGAAAAGTTATGCGGCAGAAACCCTTGGTGGTGTGAAAAAGCTTACATTCGACTGCCGAAATTTTATTCATGATGGCATACATCCATCTACAAGGTTATGACATTCCCTTTGTTAGTAATCATGAGCGTGTTTTGAACAAGAAATTTAATGTTGGAAACATCTTGTGAAGCAGTCGCCGGTATAATACCAGAAGTAGAGGGCAATTACCATGCCTTGTATCTGGTTCAATATTGACCTCAAAAAGATAAGAACAATATATATGACAAGAAGTGTGCTAATATTCATAATGTTGTCTATCAGGTTCTGGCATTTGGACCTTTAGCACCTTATGCTTTGCTATGTACTCTTTGTACCAAGTTGCTGATAACTTTGGTGTTCTTTTCAGTGTGCTGTAATCAATATAGTGAAGTCCGAACCTTTCTGTATAACCATCTGTCCATTCGAAGTCATCAAGCAAGGTCCAGTAGAAATACCCCCTCACATCTGCTCCATCTCTGACAGATAAACACCAAGAAAAGCCAGAATCAGCAATATAAGTAACAGGTTCTGTAGTAACTTTACCATTGACCAGCAGAATGCTTATGTATTCTTACCTTACCGTTGACAAGAGGGCATCTAAGTACGCAGCCATATATTCCACTCTCTTGACATCATTCAGATATTCGCCAATTTTCAAATTGTGATTAGTCACTTCACCATACCCTACAAAATCCAGTTCGATCATATCAGGAGATGCAGAAAATTGTAGCTGGGAAGGATTTTTCTTTCCTACTCACCATTTTCCGTAATGAAGATGGGTATATTGTTGTATGCCTCTTTGACGTAGGTGACAATCCTTTGCATTCCTTCTGGATAATCATTTAGCCACCAGATGGTAGTCTGCATCAACTAATTAGTCTTAGTGACAGCTTAAGAGACCTTTTTAAGTTTTGATAATGGTTGTAGGTTGAGGATACATACAGGTTTCCCAATTGGTACTCCATTTTTCTCTGAGGTTTGTCTATAAGAACCTTCTGTTTTCGAGGTTCCTGGTCCATGTTCACAAGAAGAAAAGATGCAATCTTGGACAAAGTAACTACTGTAATGATTGACGCCGATAAAATCTAATCCTTGCTTCAGTTTTTGCTTGTCAGTGCCTGAAAATTCTGGCAAAATAGATCCTAGAACTTTTCTCATCTCTGGCGGATATCGACCATATATAATTGGGTCCAAGATCCTGTTCAAACTATGCATGTTATTTCTTGCCAGGAAATGAGAGTTTCAGTACAGGTTTGTTCAAAGAAATTTACCATTTTAACCAAAAGGATTGAGCTCTTTCGGCGGCTAACTTATCTGCTGTAGAGTTACTGATGGGCTCAAACCATGAGCTATATAAAACAATCCCAATGCTGCCTCCTTGTGCCCTCTGAAAATGTACTGATAGAAGTGAGTTTGCAATGCCTTGAAGACATCTATTGCTATACTTTGAGATTCAGCAAATAAATTCTCTGTGAAAGCAGTTAGTAAATTGATGACAAAAGCCGTCTACGAGGCTAGTTTTTCTTCTTTTACAGAATATATTGCTCGGTTACCTGATAATTGGATCTGTAATTATCTACAGCAGCTGCATGAGATAGGATCATATTATGTGCAGCTACAAAGGGTTCCTTCTCTGAATCCCCAGCAGTACAATTCCCGAATGGGCGTGAGCAGCGAGCCGGTGGATGTATTCCTAGACGATAAGCCATTGAAGCTTGCAGGTTAGGCTCATTGAAGGTAACCCAGTACTTAACCCTGTCTCCAAACGACCTAAAACATATGTCTGCAAAATATGCGAAATCTTCCCTGGAAAAGAAGAAGAATGACATGGTTTTATTTACTTGAATCTGACCTGTCCCTTATTTCTTGCATGTTGAATGAATGGAGAATAAGCTACATACTGTGAATTGGGACTTAGCCAACCTCCATATCTATCCTCTAGTTCTTGAGGAATAACAAAGTGAGATAATGTTACAAATGGTTCAATCCCTGCAAATAGCCGGATCATGTTAACGACACTTAATGATAAGTGTTTATAGATGACAGAAGTAGAAAATACCTCTATGTAGAAGAGCATCTATAAGCCTGTTATAGAAGCTAATCCCAGCCACATTGACATCTCCAAATCGCCCTTCTGTTAACAGAAAATTGTAGATGGTATAATTCACCAAAGGCAGAATAATATGACTAGAAAATTAACAGATTCAATAAGTGGAAGAGAGATTTTTACTGGGTAAAATCCGTGCCCATGAAATTGAGAACCTGTAGCTGTTTACTCCAAGGGTTTCCATTAATTCAATGTCTTCCTATTTGATGCACAACAGAATGCCAATCAAAGAACATTCTATATATCCAGTTCACAAGGTAAATACAAGGTCTTTACTATCATTGTTGTTTCATTTATCACGGGTCAACAGTGATATATATATATATATATATATATGTATGTATATTGTTTTTAATGATAGATCACTATCAAGAAAATTTTCTGTAAGATCCTCAAGTTTACTACTATTCCAAACGCATAAAATACTCACAAGGACCTTAATAAGAAAAAAATAAATGAAGAGTGAAGTAAATGTTGATACATGATAACGATGGTATTGATCCAAGGCAACATCCGCATTGCTTCCATCACTTACTGTTCCTGGATAGACAGAAACCACAGGCACAAAGTAAAACAATGTAGATTGTGCTTGTTACTTGAAATTACAATATTGATGGATCATATATCTATAAGTGAAGCATATACATACACTCTTACCTGGTTTGTGGCTAAAAACATCCCAATTGCTCAACCCTTTACCATCCTCTAAATAAGCACCTTCATACTGCAACAACAACTAAAGAAAATAAACTCTCTTCCCTCTCAAAAGTCAAAACCCTTGCCATGAAAAATTAATTCTTCCTGTTGTGTGTGTTAAGACAGACCTGATAAGAAGAAGAGGCAGTCCCAAAGAGAAAGTTTGGAGGAAGCAGAGACGGATCCAAGCTCTCTTTCAGATTTTGCCGATTGGCTGAGACCAAGAGCGAATAAATCAATATCACATTTGTCAGAAAGAGAGCTGTGGTGGGAAGTGAATAAGTTTCCATGACAGAGGGCCACCCACTCTTCTGCTGGCCCTGGTATGACCAGATGAATATATAACAAATCTACACCTTTATCAAGAATTACAGAGCTACGCTACATTAAAGTAATGGCACTCGGGTTTAATAATTGCAAGTGGTTGCATTAATCAAGAATAAAGAATATAATTTTTCTGGTTTTGTTTAGTTGAGGTGGGGCTGAATCTGATTACGACTTCATTAAGTAAACTAATTGACTGCCCACGCTTTGCTGCGGGTAAATTATGGTTTGTTTGGGTATGGATCCAGGCCGAATAATCTTATTGTTTATCTAATATTCAAAGAAATTTTATTCCACGCACATAATGCCGATGGACGCAGAGAGAATCGTATTCGGGTAGTCATAGAAGCACTGATCGAAGAGAGCAGGAATATTTGCTGGAGAAAAAGGTCATCTCTCCGTCGTGATTGTAGACAACGCAAGGGAAGAAAGATCCGAATTTATTGTTGGGGGCTTGGTGCAATCTGAATTTATTGGACTAACTAAATTAACAGAAATAAATGTGGGCCTTGGTTTTCAGTGATGGGTTATTTTTATTTTTATTCAGTGTTGGATAAAAGAAATTAATTAAATTTTTAAACGGAAATCGTGCTTATCAATATCATACTTATCGACACTCGGGTATACAAAATACAAAATACAAAATAGACGAAGGAACATTAAAAAAGTCAGTTTTTATTTTGTTGTCTGGCGTTCTTCATGACACTCGGGTATGCAAAATACAAAATAGACGAAGGAACATTAAAAAAGTCAGTTTTTATTTTGTTGTCTGACGTTCTTCATGACTTGGTGGCATGACTTGAATTTTTGTCCTGATCATCCATGACTTTCATAGACGAAGGAACATTAAAAAAAGTCGGTTTTTATTTTGTTGTTGGCGTTCTTCATGGCTTGGTGGCATGACTTGAATTTTTGTCCTGATCATCCAAGATTTTAAGCTCTGTCTACCATATGAAATAATACTAAGGATGTGCCCGCGCCTCGTGCCGGGTTATTGCTCTTTGATGTAATCCAAGAGCAATTTATTGGTAAAGTAATTATTTGGTTAAGAGGGTCTTGAGTGTCATGTTCCGGCATTGAACATTTGTGAAAGGTTATGGATGTACGTGGTGATATTTTTTAGTTTATGCATACTTACCATTTTGATGTTTTATTCATTCCTCATTTGTAGAAGAAGAGTTGCATTAGAAGCAGAGGGTAGGAGGTCAATCTCTATTTCTTCAAGAACCCTTCCTTGACAATACACCCTCCACCCACAAATGTCTCAATGAAAATGCAACGGATGGATCAAAATCAAACCCTCTGTAATTTAGGATCATTTAATTTGTCACAGAAGGAGACTCACCCTAAGCTCAAACCATTTGCCGACTCTATAACTAAACTCTTTACATGATGGTCTTTGTTATGAATTATGATCAAATAGATCCATCTGATGCACACCAGGACATAAGTGAATCTTATGGCAAAGCTAAAAAAAAGATTAAAGAAAACCCCATCAGATTGGGAAGAGATGTGTGTTCAGATTTTTAAAAACAGAAATAATATTAAACCAGAAGACGACCTTCATTGAAGCTGAAGTTCAGTTTCCCCAGCACCACTTGTGAAGCCGCAGCCTCCACTTCCTCTCCTGCAATAATAATTATATGCATAAAATTGTTCAAACAGTATGATGCCTAAAACAGAACACAGAAAGGCAAGTGTAATACACTATGAGGATTCTGCAGCCTGCAATAGACATGCTACCATACAATACATAGAGAAAAAAGATGCTTATGTGAATGAATAGTCATGTCTTGACAAAAGACCGCCAATCAGAGACAGGAGATGATATTGTGATCGGTGAAGTAGGGATGGAGTTTCTTGTGGCTGACGAAAATCAGTTCTATTCTTAGCCCCCATATAAATTTATTAGCTGTTATTGTCAACTAACGATAATAACCAAACTTACCATACTCCACAAAATGCATTCTACGTCCTCTTCACTTACTCTTCCACTTCTGAAAGTTTCTCATTTTGCTATGTAATTAACAAAATTAAAAGAGAAGACCGCAGTTCATTCTAAATAGATTACTAAAAAATGGGTCAAGATATAGTCATAAAGAATCTTACCCAAGTATTTTTCTAATAGCTTCAGCCTACAGATACCTTAGCCTGCATTCTACGTCACTGACCGGCTTCAATTTTCTAAGTTACTCTTCCATTTTTGAAGGTTTCCTCTTCAATTATATATCAAGTAAACCTATGTTTGTATGCTTAGAGGGACTCAAAAGTCAAAACATTAATGAAAAGAAGTAGAGAATTAAAATTCACAGGAAGTGAAAAAGCTGAGAGAGAAACAGATAACATGCCCAATACTTTCCCTAAAACCTAAACCTCATACAAACCACCCTAGAGAGAGCATCGAGCATATAAGAGAACCAAAAAAAAAAGAATAAAAATCAATTGAATACACTTAAAAAACTACCTGCTCAGTATCCCCTTCAATGTCGCCAGACCTACTAAGATCCGAAGCCATCCCATTGGTCCGCAACATCTAGACCCTATCAAACTGGGAAGAGATGTGTTCAAATTTTTAAAAACAAAAAATAATATTAACTTCTGAAGACGACCATCATTGAAGGTGAAGTTCAGTTTCCCCAGCACCATTTGTAAAGCCACAGCCTCCACTTCCTCTCATGCAATAATATTGACATGCATAAAAATGTTCAAACAGTATGATAAAACAGAACACACAAAGGCAAATGAGTACATAATGTGGATTCTGCAGCCTGCAGTAGAGATGCACACATACGATACACAGAAAAAACAATGTCTATGTGAATAGTCATGTATAGACATGAATACATAAAATACATAAGAGGAAAAAATTTTGTGTGAATAATGATGTCTTGACAAAAGACCCCAATTATCGTGATCAGTGAAGGAGGGATGGAGGTGCTAGCGGCCGCCGGAAATCAGTTTATTATAAACCCCCCATCTAAATTTATTAGCCGTCATTCTCAACTAAAAATTATTTTGCACTGTAATAACTATAAACTTACCATACTCCAGCTTGAAATTTAAAAGAGACACAATTTTGGACGTACATATTTAATCAACATAAATAAAGCAGCTAATGGAGAAGCAATCACTTGAATCTTTTCCATGTATGATAGTCAACTATATTTTAGCACACTGACACTGAAATCTTCTTTGAATGAGCTCATGCTTGAGATATTATAAGGTGTCTGAGAGTGAATGCAACTAAATTATTTTTTCTGATGGAATGTAGGCATGCATACTGAACCTCAACCAATATTGTCTAAGGCCTTGTGTGAGAGTTAAGATTTCATTGGTTTTCATTGTTTTGTTTAGTTTTGGTTCACTTTAATCATGTGTGGTAGTTTTTTTTAACATTTTAAATGATTGGTTTGTATTGGTTTTAAAAAACAAGGGAAACCAATTAATGAAGGTTTTGATCCACTTTTACAACCCACCAAATCGGTGGGTTCATGTTGGTTTAAAAATTAATATCCAAATATACCCTTATCTTACAAATCATATGTCAACTTTGCCCTTAGCCCTACCAACACAATACAACATCAATTTCTCACATATCAGATAGTCGCACAACAACCGCAGCTCCATTTTGCGAAGACCCCTCGCGGCTCCTTCTAGGTAATACTCTCCTCTATTTCGCCTAGAACTCTCCTCCATTTTCCTAAGAACTATACTCCATCTATTCAAGTACTGTGTTACAAGTTTTATTTGGTGATTGTAATTTTGCCTTTCACATGTTATCTTTTGGATGATTTTGCCATATAGACATGACCATATTGACATTATGTTGCTACTTATAAATTTGTTCCAATTATTCTATGATTATGTCGAGCTTTATTTTGTGAGATTGAATATTTTGCAGGTCCTGTTGGCTCAATCCTTTCTTGGGTTTGTTTTGTTGTTTTGTGAATTTTTATTACTTGCAATTCTTTTTATTTTTCTAATTACATAGGAAGTAAAAATGTGTTTGTAATAAAGGGTATATGAGTAATTGTTTGTTAAATGAAACAATCAAAGCCAATGATGTCTCAAACTCCCACACATGGTTTTAAACCTAGCCAATAATTAATTTCTGAAACTCCCACACATGATTTCAAGCCAATACAAAACAAACCCACCCCAACCAATACTTTACGAACCAACTTAAGCCAATAACAAAAAACTCCCACACAAAGCCTAAGGGAAAATAAGATCACATACCTGAGAAGTCTCAGTACTCGGAGTATCAACAATCCCTGTGAAAATAAAACAGATATTGTAAGATATCGGAGAATAATTAGAGAAGACAATTTCAGGAAAAAAAAAATTCATGCACCTCAACCCAGTTACCAGAACTAATAAGATAAACATCCAATGTCATCCATGAGTCAACCTCACATCTAACACCTTCAATACTCAAACCATTTAAATAAGAGCCACAAATACCTTATGAAAATGGAACATTTTCACATAAAAATGGTTCAAATAAAGTTACAGCAAACATGTTTTTCTTTCATTTTTTTTCCTCAACTTTCACTACAGAAAATCAGAATCTACGTAAATAACTAATCATACTTAAAAAAATAGATGACTGTGGCGCAACATCCAAAGACATCACCTTCAAAGAAATCAAACAATGAACCCAAGTTGACCCTTTGAAGGGACCAGACAATGAAGCCAAGTCGAGCAGGATTGCAGCATCCAAGACCATCGCCTTCGAATTAATCAAATGACAAATAGAAGAGCACATATAAAAGCATCATACTTAAAAAATAGATAACCATTACTTGCATCGAAAGGCATCGAAGTGATCACATGATGAACCCAATTCAGCTCTTTGAAGCATCAGACAATGAACCTAAGTCACGCTTGCATCCTAGACGATCGCGTTCGATGTAATCAAGAGCAAACTCATTGTCTCTCCTGCAGCATAAATCACATTTTCAAGTCTGATGCTTCTGCATGAAGGACAAAAAAAAAACTTATTGCATGTAAAAAAATGAGGCTCTTGAACAACCATCCTCACCATATCTTGGTGAGGATGCTACTCTTGCTTCTGTTCCATGATTGTTTTGCATTGACCAACTTCAGTGAACACACAAAGATGACACTAAAACATGTTATCAATCAGATTCTGATGATTTTCAAACCTCCACCCTGCCAATATTTAGTTTGTTCTTGAATTTTGGATGAAAATTGACAATCAACAACAGGTAAACAACCAATAACACCACAGATACCTGCCTTTTGAACCCAAATAAAACCACAGATACCCGCCTTGTGAACCCGAATAACACCACAGATACCCACCTTGTGAACTTGAGATAAACTTCCAATATCGCGAAATTATTGCATGCAGAACCAAGACCAACAAAGAGGAAGGCAAGAACAGGTCACTCGCAAGCCAATGCATCGAATTCTTCCTCACCCAAACAACCAATAACACCACAAATACCCGCCTTGTGAATCCAAATAACACCATAGATACCCGCCTTGTGAATCTGAATAACACCACATATACCCACCTTGTGAACCTGAGATAAACCTCCAATATCGCGAAATTATCGCACACAGGACCAAGACCAACAAAGAGGAAGGCAAGAACAGGTCACTCGCGAGCATTCTCACTTGAAACAGGTTACAAATAATAAGAATAGCCAAATCAGCAAGAGCACCCAAATAAGCAACATAAAATCACTTTTAAATGGGAGGTGTGTGTTAAGTGTGGTGTAATATTGTAAGTTTTATCAATGAAAATGCATCAAACACCTGCCAACTGCTTGTGACGATATATAATTTCAGTTAATTTAATTTTCAGATCAAAACCAAAAATAACCAAACAAAAAGGGTTTCAAAATTGTGAGACTTACCACGCGATCAATATATGCGGTAAATTGGACCTGCTCAATCTTAAGAAATCTTTCCGCACTCCAACATCAAGAGTCTTACATTTTTAATAAAATTCAGCCTGAAAGTGGAAAATATCGCATGAGTTTCCCGTTATACACAAATTCTCTGCATTAAAAGGAACTTAGCCAATCACGAAACAATTAGGCCAAAATGAAATTACCTGCTGTCCAGCCTCTTGTATATATCCAGTGTACTCATAGCATCACTGCGTTGAGGACATATTTACATACCACCTAGCAAAAACTGCGGACCAGAGATCCAAGAAACTGCACACATGAACATGAAGAATAAACAACTGATTTAGAAATGCCCAGAAAAAAGGATACATCAATTACACAAATATATTTCCCAGACCTTCATTAATAAAGATCACGAAATGACTTTTGCATCATCAGTTCGAGAAACAAAAAGTAAATAAAAGATCTTGCTATAGAAACATCCCATAGAATCCACAAATATCAAGAGTGAACCATACCAAATTACATAGGATTCTTGAACTCGACCCATTTGTTCATGTTATCTGTTAGCATGGTAAATAACACAGGAAATCAATAGCGTCACCCAACTTAAATCAGCCAAAAACTGTCCACATCTACAAATTCCTGAGGAGAAAAAAGGATAGTAACCAGAGCAAGGTTGAGATTCCCCGAGAAACACCCAAAAACAACAGTAGAATGGCATCCCCAAGCTCAGGGTCTGAAACCCTATCCTTCAAGCAGCAAGAAGGGATGGCCTTCTCCAAACTATTCTCGTCAATCCCCTTCTGATCCATAATCTACTGGCATTTCAAACCTCCTCCTGCACCGCCCTCCGCAGACGATCTTCTTCCCCTTTTCCAGCTCCAGCCTATGGAGTTCAACAAAAAGCAATTATCACCAATTCGACAATGCCCTAGAAGCCAAGAGTACATTGAGAAAAAATAAGGACTGCTAAAGAACAATCTTTTCCCAAATCTATGATAAGAACAATCTTTTTGTGTTTTGTGTTTTGAACATTAACATGGTGTGTTCAAGTTTGCTACACTTCGCATAATTTGCAGCGCATCGTCGTTTCGGCTAGAAGAGGCATTTGGCGCCCCCATGTTAGTGTTCCTGCATCAAGAAGATAGCTTGATTATGCTGACATAACATATAATTACCAAGAAGATCAATCAACTACCTGCTTTGAAGCAAGAACAGCAATTTTATATTTGGGGTAAAGATCTGGGGCCCTAACAGCAGATTTCATGGCATTGAACATTTTTGAGAGCTTCAAGAAGTCCTCATCCATCTGATCCTGTGGCCACTTAACCGGATCAAAAACAAACACATTGCACCCGATTATTACAGCCTCACACCATCCAATTTTAACAACAATTAAGCGTCCAACAACTACATATCATCAGATTGAACCCAACTTCAGATAGGGAAATCTGCAAAGAAAGTACATAAATAATTTTTCACATGGAACCTAAGCATGCATGGCAGAAAGTAAACCAATATTGACTAAGAAAACAAAAGATCACATGAGAACGGATGAAAAACTACCCAAATCCCAAACTCCTCTAGTGAGAATGGAACCCTGAACCTTAAGGTCCTGAGCAGGCAACCTAACCAACCAGGCTACCTCCCATTCTCGGGCTAGTGTCAATTTAGCACTCCAAATACCTTGTATTTTGTGTACACTCCAATACTCCATTATCTCAAGTGTTGTGCCACAATGATGCACTATTGATAGTAATATAGTATTACAATAGTCCATTCTCTCTCTCCCCCTCTCTCCCGAGTGGCAAAGTTAATTGGATGAGTGGGTCTCGCAACCTACACTATTCATCAACTAGAGAGTACTTCATAGATCAAGTGTGGTTTAAATTGCTACATGTTTTGGAGTGTCAAATATTAATCATTGTGAACATCTAGCACCCCATTTATAGAGAGTATCATTTCAAGCACTCTAAAATCATCCCACTGTGATGCTCTAAGAATGCACACAAATATCAATGTCCATCATGTGACTTACGTGGGTCCCACCAAAAGACACAAAAACATATACAGACGCACGACTATAGAATTCCTAGAGAGTCACCCGCAATTGTACTGAATTGCCTCCCATATTAGTATTCTTAGAGGACGAGTAAATTGTGTTCAATAAAGCATAAATTATGAGAATATCAACGAAAATCCACCCATGTGTATTTGTTTTCTCCATTCATTTCTATTATGAATCATACATTCATCCACTCCTATTAACTTCATATCATTTCTTATTATTCCAAATTATGTCTTTTTATGTTTTTCTCATCGCCTTCTACTCACTCCTATACAAATTCTTTAAGAAAGAAAAAAACATATCATAATTAAAGAATCTTTTTCTTAGCAGATTGAGACAGAGACAGATGAATCCAACAATAACATACGGAGGGCCGGCTGGATCGAAAAAGAAAATCAAACAGACACTAAAAATCTTCTATTCATGGCTCGTAAATGTAATTGAGAATCTGTAGCTATTGACTCCAAGAGAATCCATTAAGTCAACGTCTTCCTGTCTCATGCATTGAAAAAATGATCACCATTGAGAAAGGTCCATCTCCCACAATACTACTAATGCAAAACAGAGATTCAGATGCTTCATTGAGCAACAGGACAAAGTAGCATATCAATAATAGCATAACAGAGATTTGTTTAGAGCTTTAGTCTGAACTGGGGAATATTTAGGCTAGAAAGAAACTCATTTCATTAATATGCCTCTTACATTAGTCTTATTAGCCACTCAAAGGCCGGTCAAAAGGGAATAATAATCAACTCTAGAAGTCTAGATACCATTTTTATGCTGATCTAAAGAAAATGCTCCATCTTCCTACAGAACACAGCGATTTCCTAGCTGTTGTCACCAGTTCCAGGGTTGATCAAAAGGTCATTAGCAGAAATTGCCAGTTAAATGATCATTGCCACTCAATCCCAGCCAAAGTACGTCCTTCATTGTCGACTCATTTTCATATAATTTACAACCAAAACCTACAACCTCAGTTCTCCTCACAGCTTTGCCTGCTCAAAAAATAAAAATAAATCCAAACAAGTCAATTTTGTGTGAAGCCATGAAGTTAAAGGTTTTGACACCATAAGAACATTATCTACTACACAGTGTAGTTTCTGTCTTTCTGAGTTGAGCTCATCCTATGCAAATGGGAAAGACCGAAAGCCTAGAGGCATCCCAAGTTTCTCAACTGCCCCTAGCAAACACTTATTGATTCGGAAGTCGGGACTCAAATTCAGTTGGGTGAACATTAGACTCAACAGGGCAGGGAAAGTATTCTATTCGAACTTTCAATGCCCTTAGGAGAGACTGAAAGGCTATTGTTAATCTGCATTGTTTTTTTGTCTTAATACAAACAAGTGGCGTAAGAAAAGACAGCCAAATACAAATTTGTCCTCACATACTAAAATAGATTTTGGTCCCAAAGAAATCTAGAGTGAGTTTTGAACCGTATAAAAACTTCAGTCTCCATAAAGAGAAGAATATACCTGTGAATACAGGAAGGTACCAAGAATTGCAATGGCAGCTCCAAGGGCATTGATGGGTTGAACAGGAGTGTGGAAGATAATTATGGAGGAGACTATTACAGATATCCGCTTCATTGTGTTACCAATGCTAAATGTCAATGGTGATATCTGATCGAGCGACATGTATGAAACCTGATTATACAGATGGTAGAATATACTTTGAGCTGCCACCCACCTGAATCACATTAAAACCACAATGGTTAGTAAGCAAATACAAGCAACCTACACAATAAATCGTACCAGTACACAGATTGAAGTAAAATTGCGAGTCAATGTAGTTACCAAACAAAGTTGGGTCCAATTTGAGCTACAGCATTCTGCCAGCCAGCAGCCCACACTTGTGGTCCCTCAACAGCAATGGCAAATGGTGTGAGAATCAATAGAGACAAAATGGACAGACAGGCGTAGTAGTTCATCCCACTAACAGACTTCCCCTTCATCCCTTTCTTTGAGAAAATGTTCCGAAAAACAAATGCCAAGTTTGATATCATAGCACCCACAAAACCTGAAACACATCACAATCATCATCTTTTAATTATCTGATAACACCCCAAAAGATGAGTCTACAACTCCATGATTGAAAATTTCATAGCAGAAAAAACTTCCTTACCAATCATGTTGAAGTTGAGCTCACTAACAGCAGCAAGTGCGCAACCCCCAATGATGGGCAACAGTGACCAGTAGACAGGCATTGGAAAAGTATCTCCCAATAGAAACCTTGAAACCAGGACACTGAAGGCAGGCTCACCACTCTTGATGATGTGGGTGAATGAAACTGCAACCTTCGACATGCTAACGGTTGCAGCCACATGCCCAATTGTATGTGCCAACGCAACCTAATCACAGAGGACATAAAGAAAAACATAAATCAGAATTCAAAATCCCAAAATCTCTATTCCTCTAACAAGAGAACTGATTTGATGAAAAAACATAATAATTTAAAGAACTAAGGCCAATTTTTTTCCGGTGAAGGAAAAACAGGAAAAGACTTTTGCACAACAGAAATGTTATTACAACCGAATTTTGTTTCCGATTGTTCTAATCTGATGAAGTAAGGCTCATGAAAGGAAATGAAGGAAACATACACAAACTAAATTCCTTTCGGGCTCACTATTTCCTCTAAGGTTCAAAACTTTCAAACTCCCAAATAACGCCTAATGCAGCTTTAACTCCAATTCTAATTTCTGTCCACTGTACTTTCTCAGGAGCCAAACACAAAATTACCCAAAATTCCAAAAAAGGACCCAGAAAAAAACACTTACAGGGAATAAGTTCTTCCAAAACTCGAAATCAGTCTTTGGGGCAGCAGCGATTCTCGTGGCCCACGAAATCAACATCATAATAGACCCACAAGCGAGTGAGAGCGTCGAAGTAAGCCACGGATAAGGAAACGCATTCAATACCATCTTATTGTAAATATTGAACACCACGTTCAAGGCCCACCAGGTCGCAAAATATAACCCAATTTTGATCCTCTGTGCCGCCTCCCATCGTGCCTGCTCGTCCAGCAACTCAATATTGATGTCAAGCGGGCGCGACCGGTCAGCCTCATAGGCTTGGCACTCTGTTGTTGTGCGCTTCTGGGTCTTTGTCTCTGTAAGCGAAAAGTTCCCAATTGAAGAGATATGTAATGGTTTTTGTGGAGTGGGTGACTGATTAAGGCCTTGTTGTGCGTTTTGAATAATGGGTAGTGGAGAGAATTGGGATTTAACAAGTGTGCGCCTTTTCGGCAGGAAGTCTGAGGACGCCAGAGAGCATTGTGCGTGCTTGATTGAAGAGATCATGGCGGAAAAACAAGTACTCTGTTTGGTTACCTGGGAATCTGAGAATGTAGAAAATCCTGAGGTTGGGTTTGTGAATCACTCTACCGAGAAAGTTAGGGAAAGTGTTAAGAGGTAGCTAGAACATGCGATTCCTATAGCATTAGTCCTCTGGCTATGGAGGAAAGGCTGAGGAAGGAAGAGAGGAGTTATACAGCGAGGATCTTGAACAGTGCTTGAGCACCATGTGCCATATCAACTGCTTGTGACATGGCATGGGTGGTGACAGCTGACAATTTGATTTTTTTTCATGATTTTATTAAACTACCCTTTTTTTGTCTTCGCCATGTATTATGCTTGTAGGAGTTGTAGCCGTTGAATATTTAATTATTACTTAGAAAATCAGAAATATATAGAAAACAATTATGCTCCAATATCCAAAATTCCAAATAGTTAATATCTCGGGTTAATATAGTTATTGGCAACTGAAAAATAGTCGGCCTTCGAATGTCAAATTATTCTAAATTGGTAATTGACACTGCAATTTGTGTCAATTAAACCGTCCGTGCATAATTGGGCAATTTCAATTAGGCTAGCTGCTTAAATTAGACGACGTGGCAAACAGAGCCACTAACATTGCTAATATTAACAAATTACCTCTTCTCAAACCCTAATTATTGTTACATGGAAGGGAACAAATAGGTCAGAATATAAGGAAGATTTGTGAAATATTGTGACAAAATGGACTGTGTTAAAATTCTGTAATTAAATTATTTTCTCCTTTATTTTTGAGGCTATTCGAAGTTTAAATCTTAGATGTAACAGCCAAGATGAATTTGTAATTTAACATAAATATTTAAACAATTTATATCTCAAACATAATCCTTAACAACTTGACATTTTGAATGCTTAGACGTAACTGTGAATCAATTATGCTACAGCTGTTCAAAATTTCTCTCTTAAATGAAACAAATATTTGAGTATCAATTTCTCTCTTAGGGGGTGTGTCTCTAATCCTGGTATTGTTATCTAGGTCATCTCTCGAGATACCTTCTTGTCGTGAACATATTACGGCTTATAAAAAAAAATGAAACAAATAATTGAGCACTTATGAATTGTGATATTTCTTTTTCTTTCCCTATATCACTGTCCCCAACAACATCATTGCAGCCACCAAATTGGTAGACTCAACTCAACCATCAACATTTGTTAGAAAAGAAAAAAAAAAGAGAGAGATCATTGATGGAGTTCCAAAAATGTGCGTGCATATATACAATTCAAGCCAACCAATGTTGATTTTACAAACCATGAAATGCACTAAGACCACTACACTAATTCTGCACCGCAAATCGAGCCAGACAACGAACGTATGCATCGAAATCAGGCTTTTCCATTTTCATCGATTGCAAGAAAAATATCCTTCTGAAAAGGACACACCCCAGAGGAGCACTTGTCAACTTGAATTTGTTTCCAACAACTTAGATTTAATTTCGAACGTTTATTTCATTTCCATCGCTTATTAACGGTTGGTGTTACACTGGGTTGGTATAGCTGGGGTTCTGAAAATAACATTAGATTTTGTTCTCATTGAATAACAGTCATAGAGGACCTACACTCCTGTACTGTGTACAGAGGTTCACATGCAAGTAGTTACTTTTTTGGTCTTTGGACATTCTTGGGAGGTCATATTTGACATAACATTCCCAAGGCCAAGATAGTTATGGTGGCTCTTGGGGTCTGAAAATGGAGGAGGCATGGTTGAAGCAGGCAGCCCACACTGCTTTCACTAACCCCTTGGATGCTTCAAATGGCCATTTTGAGTTGATAAAAGTAACATTTCCAAAATCCTCAATCAGGCTTCATATGGCCATTTTGATTTCACAGCTATGATAATCATCACAATGACCGGCAAAACTTCAAATCTCTAGGACACTAACTGTGTAAAGAGATTAGTGAGTACCTCAAGGATGATTCATGAAAGCAATAAATCATTCAAGAATTCACCAGTATAAAAGAAACACTTGAGACGAGTTCCAAATATTGTGACTTGACAACCGGATGATTCATTCCAACGACGGTCATAAATTAGCATATCTTCTATGGTCATGCTCAGGAGCTTTGGAGCACAAATACTCACAGCATTGACATTCATCCAATTGCATTCCAATAAACTCATCTTCTCAAGCACCGGGAGGCCAGAAAATAGCTTTTGAGTTGAGTGACCATCAGAAAAAAAATGCTAACAAGTAAACAAAACTGTGTTCACTGGAAAACCACCAAACAACAACAATATATAATCCAAATTCTGCTTACTAACCACAAATGTCGATCAACACATTCAACTAAAATAAAGGAATTCCAAAACAAGAAGGTGAAGGAGTTTTACGAACATAATGATTAATGTGCAAGGACATTGACTACCCCTTTCTTGACGAGCTACAGAAAATGCATCTAAAAGTATCTTCAGATTGCTTCCAGGTAAGGCCTGAGGTGAACTTGATTTCAAGAACTTTGGATGCTCTGGGAAGTCCTAGAAGCTCTTTGTGAACTTTCTCCAATTCCTCCGCCTTCCAGACAGATTCTGAATAACATACCATTAACTTGTCAAGAATTACTGCTCTACTAAGCAATATTTCCACCATCTCCTTATGCAGCTTCTTGGTTGCAGAATGTTGATAAATTTCGATTCTTTTGAGGTGTGACAAGAAACATGGTGGCACCGAATCAAATAACAATTCATGGCTTTCACAATCTGAAGAGAGCTGGACCCCCTAGAATTTAAAATCATGTAGAATACTTTAGTACAATACCAAAATTGTAGTGTTTCAGAACATTGTAGTATTCCATTAGTAATAAGACAAACAAGCGCAGCACAAAGCTATACGTGATAGAGAGAATAAACAGATTTACCATCTTAAAACAAAGATTCTCAAGACGCGGAGAGCATTGAAGCACCTTCATTAGGGCTTCACAGTTGAGTTCTATGATCCTCTCATTGAATGACAGAGTGGACAAATTATTGAAGCAGGGCATATATGATAGAAGATCTGCCTCAAAATTTAGTTCCTGATTTCAACATAAAAAAAGGATGGCCAAAACAAAAAATAGTCATGACTGACTAATACAAATTTTCATATAAACCTTCCTGATAAGTAATGGAAAGAATTCTTACAGCAAGATCAAAGAGAAGCAAATACCTCGATACTTGAAAGTGATAGTTGTTTCACATTAGAGATCCCCTTCAAAAGCTTATATAAACGATAGAAAACTATACTCGGCAAATCATCAATCACCAATTCTCTTAAATAAATATTTGCCTCATTTAAGGTTGGCGATTCATAAATGCAGTAGTCATTTAAGAATTCACCATTATAATCGAAAGAATGGAGAGAAGGTGCAAAAATCATGACCTCACAACCATCCATTGCTTCAAAGCCCTCTTCATTTATAACTTCCATTATTTCCAATTTCCAATTTCCATAGCTTAGGAGCACGAAGACCCACACTACACAGATTGGTCCAGTTGCATTTGTCAAAACAAATTGTCTCAAGAGCCGGGCAGCCAGAAAAGAACCGTTGAGTTGAGACATCGTTGGTAAATGTGATATACTCAAAACGTAAATGTTTGAGACTTGAGAGACTAATTGAAGGAGGAAATTTGAGAGTGCAACATATGGATAGATCCAATCTAGTAAGCGATGCAGAAACAAAAAGGCATTGAGGCAATTGAAGAGGTTCTTGAGGTTCATCTGTATCAATGTGTAGCTCTTCAACATTACGTCTTACTACAGCAGCTATCAACCTTTTAATGCAAGGTTCATCACCACCCTCATAACTTTCAAGAGTAAATTTTTTTATATCAGAGATATGAAGAGAAATCGCTCGATCCACAAAGGGCATAAAGTTGTCACTAGGACGGTCTTCTTTAAATTCGAGATTGGGAATGGATGTCCAGAGATACTCCCATCTTCTGGATAGAAGGCTTGTTTTCACAGCATCTTTCGTTGGGAGGAAAGAGAGTATGCGTTGAAGAATCCCATCTGGTAACTTGCTTATGCTTCTTTTGCTGTTTGATTTACTCCTTTTGTGACTGCTCATTGCATCCATTTTCAGTGGGTAATTTTATCGAACACGCAGAGTGCAATGATCGAGTAGCGAAGGAAAGACGATGATTTATATCATGGGCTACCCGCTCGACGCTTCAATCAAGAATTTCAACGAGAGCAGTTGATACAGAAGTACTTTGGCATCTCAGCTTCTGCTGAGTTGACGATTCATATTCTGTTGACGTAGAAAACTGAGAGTCTATTTATCCATTAAGATTTAAGACAGATTACAGATAGACGACAATAATTAAACAATGCACAAGTACAATGGGCCGCATATTTATATCTCCTCAGAAAAAAAAAAAAGGCATATGTCATATGTGGACGTTTTTGGGCCTTGGCCCAGAAAAAGCAGCACTGACGGTTTTTCTCAATATTCTCGTTAAAGAAAAGGAAAATCTTTTGTACGTCTATGGGCCTTGAGCCTTTGACCCACCAGGAAGTATTTTTTGCTTTCGTTGTTGAATGAAAAATTGGCGCAGGGGTGGTGTCAATATCACAAAAGAGGATTTCACTCATTCTATGCTTCCACGTAACTAATATAGCTCTTAATTGATGGATGAACTGGTGTGGTTTAATTTCCAACAAATCTACAGCCAATAAGACTTTCTTTATTCAAAAAAAAAAAAAAAAACAGCCAATAAGAATATTCGTTAATTGCCAAACAAGACTTTCTTTATCAACTTAACCGTTTAGTTCTATTTTTAGTACTAAGTACACCTACAATGAAAACCTTTAGAAACCCATAAGGATTACACAGAGAGGAAAGATATTCAGGAAGAGATAAACTACTTTCTTACTTTCACAATGAACCAAAACTTAAATCTTAAGCTAAGAGGAAAGAATAAAATAATTAATAAAAGTACGTTGCACTGTATAGAGATATGGCTCCAAAGACATCCACCTAAAACTACTCCCGCCAAATGCATTGGTCAACAATAATACGAGACTCACAAGTCACATGTCTTGTGAATGCTTTAACATACAAGTCTTACCACTAATGTTTTAGAACCCGTTACCCGTCAGTTCATGAACTAATGAGCTCATGAAATGTAAAAAAATTAAGCAAATCCCGAGAGGCTGGCTTTTTTGTCACGGCTTAACCTAATGAGCTCAAGTAACGTAAAAAATTAAGTTCATCAAGCAAAAGCCCACGTTTAAGAAAGCAGGAACATCATCTCAACAATATCCAAATATTCTTGAATTAATAAAATAAATATCAAAGGAAGTGAGGAAGTAACAAAATTGTGTTCACTGGAAAACCACCAAATAACAACAATATATAATCCAAATTCTGCTTACCAACCACAAATGCTGAGTGACACATTCAGCTTAAATGAACTCGGAAATTGTAAAACTAGGAGCACCTTAACATACTCGTAGAATCTGCGATTAAAAGCTTTAAGAAATTACTTTTGATTGTAAATGTCTGAACGACAAACCAAAATTTGACGTACTTTCGATGCTTTTCGTAGTCTAAATAGCTCTTTCTTAAGCTTCTCCTTGTACACACCAACTTGTGTGGCTGTATAGTACTTGGGTACACACACTATCAGTTTATCCACTGCACCGGCTTTCTTGAGCAATATCTCTATTGCATCCACAAATAGCTTCACATTTCCATCAAGTACGTTGACATCAATTTCAACAGTTTTGAGGCGTGACAAGAAACCTGGAGTCACATAATCCGATATCCATTTATCATGCTTACAGGGCAAAGATAGTCCGATACCCTTCAGAACAATGTAGTATTTCATTAGTAATAAGACCAACAAGCGCAGCACAAAGTTATACATGATAGAAAGAATGAGCAGATTTACCGCTTTAAAACGAAGAATCTCAAGATGCGGAGAGCATTGAAGCATCTTCATTAGGGCTTCACAGTTGAGTTCTATGATCCTCCAACTGAATGACAGAGTGGACAAATTATTGAAACAGGGCATATATGGTAGAAGATCTGCCGCAAGATTTAGTTCCTGATTTCAATATAAAAAGAAGCAAAAACAAAAAATAGTCATCACGAATACAAATTTTCATATAAACCTTTCTGACAAATAATGGAAAGAATTTCAACTGCAAGATCAAAGAGAATCAAATACCTCGACAGTGTGACTTGAAAGTAATAGTTGTTTCACATTAGAGATCCCCTTCAAAAGTTTATATAAACGATGGAAAACTATATTACCAGGTCTCCCTACTCGGCCATCTCTATCACGTAATATTTGCGACAACACAAAGAAGACCCTGATTGAAAATTGAATAATCAATTGTAATTAATTCCTTTTTGTATTTGTCTTATTTTCTTGTATGACTAGAAACTAGACACGTCACTTTAGTTTAGTAAGATAGGTGTATATATGTTGTCTTTATTTTCTCCTTCTTGGTAACTTTTGATATACAGTACTGTAAAAGTTCTTTCTTCAATGAAATGCAGATTCTGCACTTGTCTTTCTTTTCCTCACTCATAATTGTCATCAGTCATTCTAAGTTTTACATGGTATCGGAGCTTTGAGGATATTATCATCAAATCCTCAGCGACTACATCATGAGTGAGAAGTCTGAAGATCCTTCCTTGTTAACAACCATCTCTTCATCAGGTTCCAACATCAATCCCATGAATGACCCATCTAACCCGTTGTTCTTGCACCAAGCAGAGAACACAAACTTATCCTTGTCACCCGCCTTACTCACCGAAACTAATTATCATCTTTGGAGCAAGTCAGTGCTTCGTTCTCTTCGTGCAAAGAACAAGATCGGACTTATAGATGGTACGATACCTGTGGCAGAACCGGCTGATCCGAATTTTTTTGCGTGGGATAGATGTAATGGTATGGTTCTCTCTTGGCTCTCAAGCAGCCTTTCTAAAGAAATTGCTACCAGTTCACTTACTGCAATCACTGCAAAGGAACTATGGGATGATTTGAAGGAGAGATTTTCTCACAATAATGGTCCAAGGATTTTTGAAATAAAAAAGGCGATGTCTTCTTTAAAACAAGGGAGTGCAACTGTTAGTGGGTACTATACCCAACTCAAAGCTTTATGGGATGAGCTCTCAATGTATAGACCACTTCCAGATTGTAAGTGTGGCCATCTCAAACAGCTTAATGATTTTCAACATCAAGAGTATGTACTCCAATTTTTGATGGGTTTGAACGAGTCATATTCAGTGGTTCGTGGACAGCTTTTACTCAATGATCCTTTGCCTCCCATCAACAAAGTCTTTGCTCTAGTGTCTCAAGAGGAAAGGCAAAGGACTATTTCACACACTGTTGATGACACCACAGATACCATGGCTATGCAAGTGAGGCAAAATACTTTTAAGCCACTTGAGAGATCCTCACGAGGAGATGGGACTAACAAAAGAGATCGTCCATTCTGCAATTACTGCAAGATTCCGGGACATTTGATAGAAAAATGTTTCAAGCTTCATGGCTATCCTCCTCACTTGCAAAGAAAAAGGGATGAGCCGAGGAACAAAGGCAATGGGCAACCTCATGTCAATGCCATGTCACATACGGCTGGTTCCTCTCCAGATATTGCACCAAACTTGTCCTCTCTTAATTTGTCTGTGGATCAGTGTAATCGCTTGATGTCTCTACTTCAGTCTCATACACAATCTGAGAGTTCAAGCTCGCAAGGTAATAGTCTCACTAGTAACCATCATGTTTCAGGTATGACTCTAGATCATCTTCACTTCATTTCTTCTTCTGTTAAGAATTTCTCAACTCCTCTTTGGATATTAGATTCTGGCGCCACAGATCATGTGGTATGCTCTCATACATATTTCCATTCTTCACCAAAGAATCACAACTCATCTGTGACTTTTCCAAATGGGATCTCCATACCGGTTTCCTCCATCGGAACCATCTATCTTAAACACAATCTTGTTCTGAAAGAAGTTTTACATGTGCCTCAATTCAATTTTAATTTAATCTCCATTCACAAATTAGCCAGAGATAACCACTGTCTTGTCACATTCTCTGATTCTCATTGTTATATGCAGGACCAGAGCGGATTGAGGATGACTGGTTTGGGGACAGAGCATAAAGGTCTTTATGTCCTAAATGCAGGGAGTTTTGAACATTTTGTTAATGCTAGCCAAATCATCAATCAAGAAGCCCGTCTTTGGCATTCCAGGCTAGGTCATCCATCCGCTGAAACTATACAACTTTTGTCCAAGTATAACAATGCTATACATCCATTCTCAGATTTTTGTTCTATTTGTCCTTTGGCAAAACAGCGCCACTTGCCTTTTCCAGTTAGTATGTCTAGGTGTAAAAGTTCTTTTGACTTAATACATCTGGATGTGTGGGGTCCCACCTCTATCACTTCTGTAGACAATTACAAATACTTTCTCACCCTAGTGGATGATCATTCAAGGGCAACTTGGTTGTACCTCATGAAGGCCAAATCAGAGGCTAGTATACATATTAAATCTTTCTTTCATCTGGTTGAAACACAATTTCATACAAAAATCAAAGCTATCCGGTCAGACAATGCGCCAGAATTGCATCTTTCACAATTTTATTCTGAAAAAGGGATCATTCATCAAAAAAGTTGTCCTTACACTCCACAACAAAATGGAGTAGTTGAACGTAAACATCAACATATTCTCAATGTCGCCCGTGCACTTCTTTTTCAGTCAAAACTTCCAAAAATCTACTGGAGTTATTCTGTTCAACATGCCATTTTCCTAATCAATCGCTTACCCACCAAGGTTTTACATGGTAAAACCCCTTTTGAAATCATTTTTCAAACCTCACCCACTTTTTCTTTTTTAAAACCTTTTGGATGCCTTTGTTACGTGTCTACTCCAAAGTCTCAAAGGGGCAAACTTGATTTTCGTGCAAAACCTCACTTGTTCCTAGGTTTTTCTTTTGGTGTTAAAGGTCTTAGGACCCTTGATCTTGATACCCACATGGTACAAATCTCTAGGCATGTGATCTTTCATGAAGAGATTTTTCCATTCCAATCCTCCAAGTCAGACGACTCCATTAATGTTGACACCTCTATTGATTTTGACAACTCTCACTTGTCTCAAGACCCCACTTTTCTACCCTCTTCTGACTTGCGTGCACCATTAGACAACCATTCTTTTCATAATACACACTCTTCCACACTTTCTCCTCCTAGCTTACCCTTAGGCTCTGTTTCCATACCTACACCATCTTGTCCAACTTTTTCTTCTGACACTTCAACCCAAAGCTCCATGCCCCCTACTGACCTTCCGCCTCAAATCATGCACCAACCAGATCTTGTCATCACAAAATCCCATCTCCAACCCATTGAGGGTGGTTCTGTTCGCCAATCCCATCGTGCCACGCGTCCACCTGCATATCTCAAAGATTACGTATATCATAATGCCAAGTCTCAGTCCCCAAGCACGTCTTCCTCAGCATCCGATGGTAACTCCACTGCTCATGATATAAATTCTGTTTTTTCTAACAAGTCTTTCTCACCTTCCCATTTACATTATACCATGATACTGTTGTCTACTAGTGAGCCTCGAACCTATGTAGAGGCTTCTCGTTCTCCAGCTTGGGTCAAGGCGATGGCAGTAGAAATACAAGCCTTACAGGAAAATCAAACTTGGACAGTCACTTCTTTACCACCAGGTCAACGAACTATTGGTTGTCGCTGGGTTTACAAGTTGAAATATAATGCTGATGGGACACTCGAACGACACAAAGCACGCTTGGTCGCCCAAGGATTCACCCAACAAGCTGGCCTGGATTATACTGATACTTTCTCGCCTGTTGTTAAGATTGTCACCATCCGTATGTTTCTTTCATTAGCGACTGCCCATAATTGGACTTTATGCCAATTGGATGTCCAGAACGCTTTCCTACATGGGGATTTGAATGAGACTGTTTATATGAGAGCACCTCCGGGCTCCTCCATTGATCCCAATCCTGTGTGCAAATTGCATAAATCCCTTTACGGTCTCAAGCAAGCCTCTCGTCAGTGGTTTGCCAAGTTCACTGCTGCATTACTTGAATATGGTTTCCACCAGTCTAAGAATGATTATTCTTTCTTTACCTTGAGGACGGCCACACACTTCACGGGGTTACTTGTTTATGTGGATGATATCATTTTGGGAGGCAATGATCTAGCTACTATACAATCTGTCAAAGCTTTTCTCCATCAACGCTTCCATCTTAAGGACCTAGGTGCCCTTAAATTTCTAGGTCTCGAAGTGGCCAGATCCTCTGCCGGCATGCTTCTTTGCCAGCGCAAATATACCTTGGATATTCTCACTGATTCTGGTTTTCTTGGTGCACGCCCTGCTGCAACGCCAATGGAGCAAAATGTCAAGTTTTCTTTGTACTCTGGCACAATTTTGGCAGATCCTTCTTCTTATCGCAGTTTAATTGGAAAGTTGATCTACCTTACCCTGACTCGCCCTGACATATCTTATGCCGTGCAAGTTCTCAGTCAATACATGCAGGCTCCCACTGATGTTCACCTTCAAGCTGTTCATCGTATTTTGCGGTATCTCAAAGGAACACCCAATCACAGTTTATATTTTCCTGTCTCCTGTGATTTTCAACTGCGCGTATACTGTGATTCTGATTGGGCTGGGTGTCCTGATTCTCGTCGTTCAGTCACTGGTTACTGTGTGTTTTTTGGATCTTCTCTTGTTTCCTGGAAATCCAAGAAACAAACTACGATTTCACGATCCTCTGCTGAGGCCGAATATCGCTCTATGGCGTCCACTTGCTGTGAGCTTATTTGGATTCATTCCCTCTTGCAAGATTTTAGGATTCATCACTCTCAACCTGTCACACTCTATTGTGACAATCAAGCTGCTCTTCATATTGCATCTAACCCAGTTTTTCATGAACGTACAAAGCACATTGAGTTAGATTGTCATTTAGTTCGAGATCGAGTTCAGAGTGGATTTCTTCAAACTCTTCATCTATCTACCTCTCAGCAGCTCAGTGACCTCTTGACCAAAGCTCTTGCTCGATCACAATTTCAACACTTACTCTCCAGTTTGAACGTCTTTGATCCCCACCGTTCAACCTGCGGGGGAGTATTACCAGGTCTCCCTACTCGGCCATCTCTATCACGTAATATTTGCGACAACACAAAGAAGACCCTGATTGAAAATTGAATAATCTATTGTAATTAATTCCTTTTTGTATTTGTCTTATTTTCTTGTATGACTAGAAACTAGACACGTCACTTTAGTTTAGTAAGATAGGTGTATATATGTTGTCTTTATTTTCTCCTTCTTGGTAACTTTTGATATACAGTACTGTAAAAGTTCTTTCTTCAATGAAATGCAGATTCTGCACTTGTCTTTCTTTTCCTCACTCATAATTGTCATCAGTCATTCTAAGTTTTACAAACTATACTTGGCAATTCAATCCCCACTTCTCTTAAATGAATCTTTGCCTCATTTAAGGTTGGCGAGTCATATATGCAATAGTCATTTAAGAATTCACCATCATAATCGAAATAACGCAGAGAAGGTGCAAAAATCACGACCTCGCAACCATCCGATGGTTCAGGTTCAGGGTCACACCTTTCATTTTGATCTTCTATTATTTCCAATTTCCATAGCTTAGGAGCACGAAGACCCACACTACACAGATTGGTCCAGACGCTTTCGTCAAAACAGATTGTCTCAAGAACCGGGCAGCCAGAAAAGAATTGTTGAGTAGAGACATCGTCAGTAAATTTGATAAATTTAAAACGTAAATGTTTGAGACTTGAGAGACAAGTTGAAGGAGGAAATTTGAGAATGCAACATATAGTTAGATCCAATCTAGTAAGCGATGCAGAAACATAAAGGGATTCAGGCAATTGAAGAAGACGATCTCTGGCGTCGTCGGTGTTAATTTCTAGCTCTTCAACATTACGCCTTACGACAGCAGTTATCAACCTTCTAATGCAAGGCTCATCACCATCCTTATAACATTCAAGAGTAAATTTTTTTATATCAGAGACATGAAGAGAAATCGCTCGATCAGCAAAGGGTATAACGTTGTCTCTAGCGCTGTCTTCTCTAAATTCGAGATTAGGAATGGATGTCCAAAGATATTCCCATCTTCTGGATAGAACACTTGTTTTCACAGCATCTTTCGTTGGTAGGAAAGAGAGTATGCGTTGAAGAATCACATCTGGTAACTTGCTTATGCTTCTTTTGCTGTTTGATTTACTCTTTTTGTTACTGCTCATTGCATCCATTTTCAGTAGGTAATTTAATCGAACACGCAGAGTGCAATTATCGAGTTGGGAAGGGAAGCCGGTGATTTATATCATGGGTTGCCCGCTTTACTCTGCAATCAAGAATTTGAATGGACGCAGTTCTAGATAAATACGATACACGTACTTTGGCATCTTTTTATCTCCTGAGTTGACGATTCATATTCTGTTTCTCGTGTCGTCAAGGAACTGCACGTAGAAAACGAAGAGTTTATTTTATCTTCTATTAAAAGACGACAATATTTAAACAATGCAAAAGCAGCACTGGCGTCTTTATCTTGCAGTCTCATTAAAGAAACAAAAATGTTAAGAATTTGAATCACCTCTTGATCATTGATTGATGTCAGTGTAGAGGTTCACAAAACTTGATGTACATCAAATATGATTGGTTACAGGATGATTAGGATCCCATTTACTGGGATTCATATCACTTCTATTTAATTAAAAATTTTGTACCTTTATGGGCCTTGAGCCCTTGACCCACCGGGATGTATTTATTACGTTCGTGCTTTAATGAAATTTGTGGAGTGGTGCTACTTAGAGCTGTTCAAAAAAATCGAGTCAAACCGAAGTGACCACCAAATCGACTGATTGGTAGGTTATTGACTTTTTGTTAAACATATGTTAGTGATGACTGACTAAAAAAACCGATAGAATAAAAAAAAAAATCGACCAAACCGTGAATAACTGATCTATTAGTTGGTTAAATTTATGTCAAAAAACCGAAGAAAAAAAAAACCGACCGTGGTCACCCCTAGTGCTACTGCTCCTCACAACAGAAAAGATGAGCTCACTCATGTAATGATTCTACATAATGAACCCATACAACTTGACTGTTAAGATAATACATAAATTCAGTTTCGTTACAATCAACAATTTTTTTTTTTGAAAGAGATGAACCACATCCCGTAGTAACTCCGCAGTTAAATGTGCTTTTGCAAGAGTATTATTGGGATGAGTAACCTCTTAGGAAGACAAACCTGTGCGGACTCAACGTATTTACAGAAACAAAATAAGTCAAAGCGAATAATATTGTTGATGTGTATAGGCTTGAAAATTTTAATATTGACTGAAATTTTTTGAGACAATCGGTTAGCATTTGAAAGAACTAATCACCAACCAGTCTATGTAATATACCAAAATGCAAGGCAAGTCGTTAGTAAACTTAGGGGTGTAACTAAAATTTACCAAAGATTGGGATTGGGCATTAGAGCTAGGGCTATGGCTTAGCATGACCCATCTCAGGTTATATATTTATATTAATACCGAGCTGGGTATACGGAGGTTCGACCATTTGGATCGGGCCTAATTTTCTCAATCGAACCTCATGATTTGATTTCTGAAGAGTGAAGAAGAAAACCAAAATATTAATTTGATAAAAAGACTTTAGGCCGGCTGGTTGAAACCGGCTCGAGGTTCTTAACAGTCAAAATATGTTTAAACAATAAACTAGTTATACTATCATTCTGGGCCATGTCCCCTTTAGTTGTTGGATCGGGGGACTCCACAATTCGGTTAAAATAAAGTCTACAATTTGAGTTCAATGATTTGAGAGGTATGTCACATTACACTACACCATATTTTTATTTTTCTATTTTAAAAATATGTATGACTTCTTTTATATAAATTATAAAATCTAAAGAATTGTAGAGCTCCAAATCCTTAAATGTTGACCAATGCCTTGATGGAACGAGCTCTAGACGATTAGACCTAGGCCAAATCATTCCGTCCGAGGCCCCTCAGGTGACGTTGTTTATATTAATATTATCATTTTTCATCCTCCAAAATCATTAATTTTTTTCCAGGGCCAAGCACAAGATAGAATGAACCACCTGATTACGAGCTCCATATTCAAGATCCGACAACAGAAACTTCCCATAACATACTACCAAAGTCGCAAGTCCATACATTTTACATATACAAGTCCCAAACAAGAAGCTAAAGGAGTTCCTCCAAACTTCAATGCGCTTACAAATTTACAATGACCATAACTAGCCACTCATCACGGGCTTTAGAAGCTGCGACTGACTTTCAGATTAATAACTTGAAAAAAGGTTACATGAGTTCCATTTTAAGAACTTTGGATGCTCTAGGGAGTTCTAGTATCTCTTTACGAATCTTCTCCATCTCGTTGAGGGACCAAGTAGACTCGCGACAATATAAAACTAACTTATTCAAAACCACAACTTTCTCGAGTAATATTGCCACCACATCCTTGTACAGATCCTTATTTCCGTCACATTTGCGGACAATAATGGTTTTTAGGTGTGACAAAAAACATGCAGGCACTGGATCCAATATCCCACTATTTTCATCATACTCTGAAGCAAGGTTGATCCCCTGTAGAATCAAACTATGACGGTCAGTTGAGTTATAATACCAAGAAGTTCAGCAGAACAGTAACAATTATAGAGGTTGGCAAATTTACCTTAGCAAATTTAAGAGTTTCAAGCCGCGGGCAGTGTTGTAGTATCTCTACTAGTGCTTTAGAATCAAGATTAATCAGCTCAGAATTCAATTCCAGAACGAACAGATTACTGAACAAGGGCAGAGAGGCCACAAGATCTACTGCATAATTTAGTACCTAAAGCAGGGGAAAAAAATTGTACAGGGAGAAACAATATATTATATAAACCTTCCTGGGAAATTGAGCAATTGATGGCAAGAACTCTAAACCTGTGTTTGTGACAATAGAAAGCAAATACCTCAATAGCAGCCCTTGCAAGCTTTAGCTTTTTCACGTCAGACAGCCCACTTAAAAGCTTATATAAACGTTTGGCAACTGTTCTTGCTCTTTGATCCCAATTATATATTCCAATCGTGGCATTTTCTAATGGGGAACAGTCATAAAAGAAATAGTGATCTATGAAGTCCCCAAAATAACAGAATTCCTTGAGAGAACTTCCAGATATCATGATTTGGCAATCATCTGATTCATCCCAGGGCTGATTATCCATGCACATATCATGTATGTACAACCCATGGAGGTTAGGACAACAAATACAGACAGCCTTGACATTGGCCCAATCGCATTTGCTTATAGTGAGCTCCTCAAGTAAAGGACAGCCAGAGAACAACTTTTGAGTTGAATGATCATCTGGAAATATGACACCGCAAAGTTTTAAAATCTTTAGACTCGAGAACCAAATTGAAGTAGGCATTTTCAGAGCATCACCAGAGACATGTATACGTAATTCTGTAAGTGACGCACAAGTGAAAAAACAATGACGCAACTCAAAAGGTTTGTTGCAATTCCAGAGAGAAAAAGAGGCAACTCGGACATTATGCCTTGCAACAGCAGAGAACCATCTTCTAATGCGAACTGCATCACCTAGCCCATCACAAGAGAGATGGAATTTATCTATGTTAGAGTCACGAAGAGAAATGGCTCTATCCACAAAATCGATGAACATGGTTCTATTGGCGACATATTCATCAAATCTCAGATTGGATCCATTTTCAGTGAATATTAGTGTAGGAATGGATGTCCAGAGGTATTCCCATCTTTTTGATAGAATACTTGTTCTTACAGCCTCTTTCATCGTAACGAAACAGAGGATGTGTTGGAGAACCACATCAGGTAATTTGCATAAGCTTTTTTCACCCTCAACCACGTCTTGCTCTTCACTAGTTTTCTGCCTTTTTAATTCATTTATTGCAGCCATTTTCAGATTGTTTCTGCTCGTATGTAGAGTTTACCTAGCAAAAGAAGCATTGCCCTTAGGTCTCAATGTATATATGTATAGGTTAATTCAAAACATGATTTCAATAATAAAAATTTAACCAACAGAGGATACTGCACACCCGCACAATATAAGAACTTCAAGCAAGTGATAATTGTCACATGGATTTACTTTCTTGCAGTATCATATATGGTTCTAAGAGAACAAAAAATGAAATGAAGTTCTTTACACCTATAATTTATCATTCATTCCTACATCAGTTTTTTAATGTAAAGAAATCCCATTTGACAAGATGGAAGTTGAAAAGTTAAGAAGTAAAGCAAAAAAAAGAAAGAACTCGGATCCACCTTGCCTATTTTGAAGCATACCTGCCAGTACTTGATGTTTTTTAGCTTTAAGGAGATTAATTTATACGTCACATTGGCTCTAGCAGTGACCCAAAGAACTTACCTTTTAGGATTGTTTACCCTGTCTGTGCTCTAAAAACATGACGAGTAAGACTTGTAACTTATGAGTGTCCACACATTTTCTTGCAGAAACCAGGCTTCGCCTAATGTACATCATTTCCTTTCCTAGATCCTAGTCTCTCTGTTTTCCCACTTGCTTGGCAAAGCACCATCCAATAGATTTCAGATGGCAGAATTTTTATTATCCATCTCATTGGCTTGGCAGCGATAGGCATGGTGGATCCGGAATTCTTTTTTTACTTCTTAATTTCATAGAGAAATAGAAGGCAGCAGACAAAAAATTTCACTTTCATTGCCCAAAAATAAACCTTAAATCTAGACGGATTCAACGAAAACTATTATCGGATTCAAGTCTATATTAAACTGCTCGATAATGTTCTTGACAAAGAATCAATACTAGGAGATACGGTTAGGTACAGTTTTTTTTGTTCTTTTGCATTCATAAAAATATTTAACACACAGGAGTTCCATTTCTAAATAAAAGGGTATCTGATTCTAAATAAACGAGAAACTAATATACGAAATGAGATTTCTTATCACACTGACAATTTGTCAAACACCTCTCATGCGTGTGAGGAAAACACAGTTTACCAAAACAACAGCTGAAAATTTATGTGATCTGGAAGCACACCTTCTAAGAAATGAGAGCACCCGCCCTTTTCGTCGCCGTAATCTGGTGCTGCAACGAGGAAGGGAGAGACTGGGAAAGGAGGAAAGACGTTCTGCGAAGAATTTTTTTGGCGGGAAACATGAAAACGAGTATTGTGGAGCATTATACTGGGGATAGATGACACAGCCAGCATAGGCCCATGGGCTTTCTCTTTACTATTGTCGTGTGAGACCCACTGAATTTTTTCCCCTAATAATTAAAGCCCACTGATAGAAATATTTGATTATTTGTTGGTGGGGTCAGATTCTGGAAACAATGTACGAAAAAAAATATAGCCGACCTATGTAGGAAACTATCTATCCATATTATGGCTCCGTTTGACAGACAATTTGATGAATAGTATATATTGTAACATATATTATAGATAATAAATGATTGTAATAAGTGGTAATAAAAATGGTTTCTGATATACTGGTAGGTGTTTGATGTAACTTTTACTGATAACATATATGATGTTATAATTGTCGTGCAAATTACATGTAGGGATATTATACATTTAAGTTGTAACATATTTAAATAAATTGTAAAAAATTTCTAATAAATAATAATGATATTAAATAAATTAAAGTGTTATAAAACTATATTTTATTAGTTTTATAATAAATATTGTTATAAAATTTTAATCTAATAAATATAATTTATTATTAAATTTATAATGTTTATATTAATAAAAAACTGTTAACTATTGAAAATGTCGAAACATTGTAACAATATTTTTTACATAAAAAAAAAAGAATTATCTTGTCATGCAACGTGGGCCCCGTTTTCAAATTGGAGGGCAAAGGAGTAACTAGCATGTAAAATGATCTTGAAATTGTTGAAATATTGACAATTTCAAAATGACAATATAATTGTCCGAAAAATGCCGAGGATTTTGCACCATAATATTGTTGTTTGGTGGCTCTCTACAATATATATGACTTGTGAACAATATCTGGGGCACCAAACAGACCCTATATATATAAAAGTAGAAACATCTTTCCATTTTTTTCCCTCCCAAACTTTCAACTTCTTAATCCGCGTGTTTAGTTATTATAATGCTTAGTTAATCACATTTTAATCCTTAATTAAAATAGTTGTTTTTAAAAAAAAATTATACACAACAACCTTTATGATTATCTTTATCCTTATAGATAATTTTATCACCTTTTTCAAATTTTAAATATTAGTTAGTAAAGTAATTTTAATATTTATATTGAAAAGTTCAAATTATATCCAAATTCCAACAACTCACAACATCTTTTTAACTAGGATTAAATATAAATACAACATATAAAATTAGAAGACAATTCAATTTTTTGATGTAATCCATTCATTACATTCGTAGATGATATAAACCAACACAACTTTTTTTTTTAAAATTTAACACTAAATTATATTTTTAATTATTATCCTTATCACTCTATCCATTTTTAAATTTAAGAATTTAAGGCTTACATGAGTTCCATTACCACAACATACCCAATATCCATATTCTGCTTAGGAACACCTTTAACATACTTCAAGAAACTGCAATCAAAAGCTTTAGAAATTACTTTTATGGTGTGTTTGGTGCAGGGGTAATGGTTATAAGGGTAATTAAATTTTATGTGTACTTGTATTTGTTATGTTAGTATAATTTTTACTCCTATAATAAATTTTAGTAATTGAGCTTATTTTTTATACATAAAATTTACTAGTGAGGGATCTAGGTAATAAAAAATAATAAGAAGTTTTACTCTAACCTATTATCCACTTAATTAAATCCCGAAAAAACTCCTTCTACGCTTTACGTCTCTCTCGTTGCAACACTTAATCGACGATCTACGCTCTTCTCTCTCGACGATCTGCGCTCGTCTCTCTCGTTGCAACCTAGAAGCTCGATCGACAATCTGCGCTCGTCTCCCTTATCGCTAGCGCCCTCTTCTCTCTTTGAATTCTCAAATCTCTCCCTCGAAACTTCTAGGTATGGCCTGAATTTCTCTCTTCTCTGATAATTTTTTATTTCTATTCTCTTTGCTTTGCTTTTTACCCCCTTCCCTTGTTTATATGTTTTTGCTTTAGGGATTTGGTCAACTTTGTTAAACGACAGAACTTAATATAATGCTTTCTTTCTTTTATGGGGAAGAGGTTTTTGTGGGTTATGCCATACAAAGTTAAGATGATCAATGGTGAAGTCCTTGAGGTGCATAGTTTTCTTTTTTGGCTCTTGTTCCAGTTTATTTTCTTTGATCTACTTTCAAGTATTTTCTGGGTCCTGAATCTGGTTGTTTTCAGGAGAGGAAAGAATTTTGAAATAGAAATAGAAATTGTTGGTCATTAACATTTCTGTTAGGTTGGTTCTTAAAATTGATAGCATAGTTGTTGTTCTGAATGAGATCTCTTTCTAATTAAAAGGAAATTAAATCTGATTCCAGTAAAAGGAACATAAGATTGTAATATAATCAGACATTCCTTATGATATGAAATAATATTCATTAGCTAGTAAACAAAAGAAGCAGATACAGAGTTTAATTTATAGTTTTGTGAAACCATTGATGAGATAGTATGTGTAAAAAAATACGAGAACCCATTGTCAAAACTTAATTTCAAGCCCAATTTCTATAGATTATTCAGCAACTTAACAACTGATTGTCTGTCAAAGGTTACAGCTAAAAGCATCTTATGTATACAACAACTATTTTCAGGAGCTGTTTTTGGTGCCATGCCACAACATATTTGATAAGATAGAGATAGAACTTGAAGTATGCATGATCCTATAAAAGACATCCCAACAGTTTGAAAGAAATTTTCATTCAAATATATCTGTCAAATATCTAATGCTTCATGAATTTTTCTCCTCCTCTCCTCTTGTTGGATTCTTTGGTAAATGTAAACCTGTTTGATCATTCAAATACCTTCTCCTCAAAAAGTTGGCATAATCAGAGCGCACCAACTGGTTCAAAATTCAGAAGAACTGAAAGCAAAGATTTGACAGACTTTTGATGCTTTTGGTAGTTTAAGTAGCTCTTTCTTAAGCTTCTCCTTGTACACACCCACTGTGGCTGCATAGTACTTGGGTACATATACTATCAGTTTGTCCAATACACTGGCTCTCTTGAGCAATATCTCTATTGCATCCACAAATAGCTTCTCATTGCCACCAAATTTGCTGACATCAATTTCAACAGTTTTGAGGCGCGACAAGAAACCTTGAGTCACAGATTCCGATATCCCTTTATAGTTCTTACAATGCAAAGAGAGTTTGATCCCCTAATATTCCAGAACAATGTAGCATCTCATTAGTAATAAGACCAACAAGCGCAGCAAAAGTTATACATGATAGAAAGAATGAGCAGATTTACCGCTTTAAAACACAGATTCTCAAGACGCGGAGAGCATTGAAGCATCTTCATTAGTGCTTCACAGTCTATAGTTCTATGATCCTCTGACTGAATGACAGAGTGGACAAATTATTGAAACATGGCATATATGGTAGAAGATCTGCCGCAAGATTTAGTTCCTGATTTCAATATAAAAAAAAGATAGCAAAGACCAAACATAGTCATGACTAATACAAATCTTCATATAAACCTTTCCTGACAAGTGATGGAAAGAATTTTTATTGCAACATGAAAGAAAAGCAAATACCTCGACAGTGTCACTTGAAAGTGAGAGTTGTTTAACATTAGAGATCCCCTTCAAAAGCTTATATAAACGATAGAAAACTGTTCTCGGCCGTTCATTCCACGCTTTTCTTGAATGAATCTTTGCCTCATTTAAGGTTGGCGAGTCATATATGCAATAGTCATTTAAGAATTCACCATCATAATCGAAATAATGGAGAGAAGGTGCAAAAATCATGAGCTCGCAACCATCTGATGCTTCAAAGTTGGCCCCCTTATCTCCAATTACTTCCAAACTCCATAGCTTAGGAGCACAGATAACCACACTACACAGATTGGTCCACTTGCATTTGTAAAAACAAACTGTCTCAAGAGCCGGGCAGCCTGAAAAGAACTGTTGAGTTGAGACATCGTCTGTAAATGTGATATGCTCAAAAAGTAAATTTTTGAGATTTGAGAGACGGATTGAAGGAGGAAATTTGAGAGTGCAACATATACTTAGATTCAATCTAGTAAGCGATGCAGAAACAAAAAGGCATTGAGGCAATTGAAGAGGTCCTTTTGGGTCTTCGGTGTCAATGTGTAGCTCTTCAACGTTACGCCTTACTACAGCAGCTATCAACCTTTTAATGCAAGGTTCATCACCACTCTTATAACATTCAAGCCAACATTTTTTTATATCAGAGACATGAAGTGCAATCACTCTATCCACGAAGGCTGTAAAGTTGTCACTAGCTCCTCCTATAAATTCGAGATTGGGAATTGATGTCCAGAGATATTCCCATCTTCTCGAAAGAACGCTTGTTTTCACAGCATCTTTCGTTGGGAGGAAAGAGAGTATGCGTTGAAGAATTGCATCCGGTAACTTGCTTATACTTCTTTTGTTACTGCTCCTTGCATCCATTCTCATTAGGTAATTTTATCGAACATTTAGTGTGCAATTATCGACTTTGGAAGGAAAGACGAGAATTTATATCATTGGTGAACCAGTTGAATGCTGCATTCAAGAATATAAATGGACGCAGTTCTAGATAATACAATACAGAAGTACTTTGGCATGACGATTCACATTCTGTTTCTCGAGTCGTAAAGGATATGGACGTAGAAAACGAAGAGTCTATTTAAACAATGCAAAAGCAGCACTGATGTCTCTCTCTTGAGCCCTTCACCCACCAGGATAAATTTATTACTTTGGTGCTTCAATGAAAGTGGTGCAGTGGTTTAGGGTTCACTCATTATATGATTCTACGTAATGAACCCAGATACGTACTTCACTGATTTTTTTATTTTTTTTGGATACAATCAGTTAGCATTTGAAAGAACTGATAACCAGCTAATAAAATCAAAGACACTCTGAATTGATGGAAGAACTGATGCCAAATAATTTCCAACTAATCCACAGCTATAAAGAATTTAATCAGTGTTCAGCATAAACAATCGAGAAACAAAAAATTAGATCATGTTCAGAGATTGAATAACTGAAAGGAAATGGTCCATACATAATAACTACTAATTAGCATCATATCCAACTTCCAAAATGTTGTTAATAACAAAAATGATAATAAACAAGCCATTAGGACTTAGAAGTGAGTGAAATCAACTTCTGTACACCATCATCGGCAAAATGCAGAAACTCTTGATAGAACATGCCAACAGCACTGACATAACCATTTCCAGAGCATTGTCAACAACGTAACATCACCATCTGTTCAAAAAAGGAATGCCAACACAAGAAGCTGAAGGAGTTTTACCAACTTCATGTGCAAGGACATTGACTACCCCTTTCTTGACGAGCTACAAAAACTGCAACTAAAAGTATCTTCATATTGGTTCTCGGTAAGGTCTGGGGTGAATTTGATTTCAACAACTTCGGATGCTCTGGGAAGTCCTAGAAGCTCTTTGTGAACTTTCTCCAACTCCTCTGCCTTCCAGGTACATTCTGAATAACATACCATTAACTTGTCAAGAAATACTGCTCTACTAAGCAATATCTCCATCATCTGCCTATGTAGCTTCTTGGTTGCATAATGTTGATAGATTTCAATCCTTTTGAGGTGCGACAAGAAACATGGCGGTACCGGATCCAATATCAATTCATGGTTTTCGCCATCTGCAGAGAGCTCAACCCCCTAGAATTTAAAGTCATGTAGAATGCTTTAGTACAATACCATAATGCGCAGCACAACATAAAGATCATAGAGATCCAGTAAATTTACCTGACAAAATCGAAGAGCTCCAAGACAAGGAGAGTTTTGGAGTATCTTTAGTAATGCTTTACAACCAAGATTTACCTGCTTCATCATATATCCTATATATCCTACTCGCTCCTCTGACTTCAATGTTAGAATGGACAGATTGTTGAATAACGGCATAAAGGCTAGAATTTCAGCTGCATCATTCAGAACCTAAGGGAAAATGTTGCAGCAAAAAAGAAAAGTGTCATTACTACTTTACCTTTGCATAGACATATACTAATTATTCATTGCAGGTGTGATAGAGAGGCATATACCTGAATGGCCTTATTTGAAAGAACTAGCTCTTTAACATTAAAGACTCCCCTCAAAAGCTCAAATAAGCAGTAGGCAGCAATTTTTGACCCTTGGCCTCTATGATCCATTTGAATTTGCACCTTATCTAACGAGGATGAGTCATATAAGCAATATTCATTTGAAAAAGCACCAGAATACTTGAAGCGCTTGAGACATGTTCCAAATATCATGACCTTACAACTATCTGACAAATTATAAAGGTCGTCATCGATTTCCTTCTCAGTTATGGTCAAGCTGTAAAGCCTGGGACAATGTATAATAACTCTCTTGACTTTAACCCAGCTGCATTTCATCAAACACATCTCCTCAAGCACTGGGCAGCCTGAAAGCAACTTTTGTGCCGATTGATCATCCGAAAATGTTATATCCGCAAGATGTAAACTCTTGAGACTTGAGAAACAAATTGAATGAGGACGTTTCAGTGGGGATGAGATAGATAAATATAATTTTTGGACTGATGCACATGTGAAAAAACAATGCGGAAATTCAAAGACCTTTCTGCAATTAGTTAGGCGAATACTGAAAACTATAACATTCCGCCTTACTGCGACTGTAATCCATCTTCTAAAGCGATCTGCATCACCTAGCACATCACTCATAATAGAGCAGCATTGAATACTACCTTCATGGAGTGCAAGTGCTCGATCCACAAATTCCATGAAGTGGGTTCTATTTACTTTGTATCCATTAAAAACAAAACTCGAAACAGATGTCCAAAGATATTCCCATCTTTTTGACAGAACACTAGTTCTCACGGCATCTTTTGTTGGAAGTAAAGAAAGAATGTGTTGGAGAATGACATCAGGTAATTCGCTTAGGCTTCTCTCACTGTTCACATCTTGCTTTTCACTGGTTTTCATCCTTTTGGGTCCGCTAATTTTGCCCATTTTCAGATAGTGTCCCCTGGCACGAAGATTATACCTATGAGATTTGATATGTCTATAGAAATCCCAAACTCAAAAACAAACCTTAGTATAGACAGATTGGCAGAAACACATGATTCGATCAACATATTACGTTCTATATAAAAATCATACAAATACAAGCAAGCAGCAATTAACGATCAAGAGTTCAATCTGTGGGTGTCATATATCAGTGTTTTGAAACAAAAATAAACGAATGAACGAAATGAGATTTTCAACATCGCTAAGAAAAAGGAACTTGTAACATACCTGACTACAATCGAGAGATTTGTGAACAACCACCCTTTCGCTCTCTCCTAAACTTTTTAATGGGGCTTTGATCAAAAAGGACACTCGAAAAGGCGGGAATGTAAACACGTTTTGGCGGGAAACAAAAAAGTGAAGAGTTCTTGCTTGTCGTTTCCGTTCTGTAGTAGACTAGTAGAGGTCGTATTCTCCTACGAAATTAATCAATTACCACCACAAACGTAAGCCCATGGGCTCTTTTGTTTTAGTGGCAGGCCTTAGCCCAAAAGTATTGTATAAGACAGTAAATTTTAACAGTTATGATAGGGATCCCATGAACTAATATTTCCATATTCTCAAAAGTTGGAATATGTGTTGGGATCTTTTATCATTTTTGAAATTGTAAAGCCCAGTTAATGTTTATTCTCCGCTTGCAGCTCTGCCACTGTCATAATTTATAAGTCGCAGATTAGCAAAGCTAGCTGGGCTGCTGGTTCCAAATGGTCAATGATGTTCCCGGTCGGTCTCAGGACAATTTGCTTATGAGCTGGAGTATATGTTATCACAAACACTGCGCACACTTCAAATGACAGTGCAAAAATGTTCACAATTAAGAAGCAAAACAACAAGCTTAATGAGTTTCTTCCAAACTTGTCAAGTGCAAGGAAATAATTAGACATATTTCGAAACTGTAATTGAAAACATGAAGAAAGACATTTGGATAGTGCAAACTTCTAATGCCCTAGGGAGTTCTAGTAGCTCATTACGAACATTCTCTTTCTCTTCTAATGTCCAGGTAGAGGACTTTGGACATGACAAGACCAACTTCTCCAAAGCTGCTGTTCTCTTAAGCAAGATCGCTGCCACATCCATATATGCCTTCTCAGTTCCTTCAAATTCATAGACTTCAATTTTTTTGAGGTGCGACAAGAAACATGAAGGCAATGGCTCCAGGATTCTTTCAGAATCTGAAGGGAAGCTGATTCCCTACATTATCAAAATATCTGGAATGGTTTAGCTTAAAATACCAACAAGAGCAGCAAAAATGTAACATTTAAAGGTGTTTTAAATTTACCTCAACAAGCACAAGAGAATTTAGGTGTGGGGAATTTTGGAGTATCTTCAGAAGTGCTTTACTTCCAAGATTTACTTGCCCCCAATCCAAGAACAAAATAGACAGATTATTGAACAAGGGCATATGGGCTAGAAGTTCAGCTGCGTGATTCAGTACCTAACAGCAGGGTAACTAATCATCTTGTCTAATGCACTTGATATTTAGCTTTCCAAGAAAGTAAACAGTAATGACTTAAACAATAAACACATGTTCATAAATTATCGAAAGTGAAAGAGGAAAGCTATACCTCAACAGCGTCTTTCGAAATTGCTAGCTCTTTGAAATCGCGAAGGCCCGACAAAAGCTTAAATAAGCGATAGGCAACTACTCTGGACCTTTGATCAGTATAATACATTTGAATCCACACGTCATCCAATGAGGATTCGTTATAAAAGCAGTACTCGTTAAATAATTCACCAATATAATAAAAGTACTTGAGACAATTTCCAAATATCATGATTTGACAACCATTCGATTCATTCCATGTGTGGTTATCAATTTCCATTTCACTTATGCTCAATTTCAAAAGCCTTGGAGCATAAATACTCACAATTTTGACATTAACCCAGTTGCATTCATGTAACCACAAATCTTCAAGCATTGGGCAGCCAGAAAACAACTTTTGAGTGAAGTGATCATCTGGAAATGTGATGCTGTGAAGACTTAAAATCTTGAGAGTTGAGAAACAAACTGAAGGAGGAAGTTTGAGGGTGCAGGAGACTGATAGATGTAATTCTCTAAGTGATGCACAATTAAAGAGACACTGAGGCAATTCAAAAGATTCTTTGCATTTACTGAGATCAGTACAGAATGTTTGAACGTCATATCTCACTGCAGCAGAGACCCATCGCCTAATGCGAGATTCATCACCAAGTACGTCACATGTGAGAGAAAAATCTTTTATATCTGTTTTGCGAAGAGCAATTCCTCTATCCACAAAATCCATGAACGTGGCTCTATTGGCTTTATGGTCATTGAACTCAAGATTGGGAATGGATGTCCAAAGGTATTCCCATCTTTTTGATAGAACACTGGTTCTTATAGCATCCTTTGTTGGGAGAAAAGAGAGGATGTGTTGAAGAACTACATCAGGAAATTTGCTCAAGCTTTTTGCACTGTCATCCACATCTTGTCGTTCACTCACTTTCTGCATTTTTTATTTTCTTATTTCATCCATATCCAGATAATTTCCTCTACCTGCAGAGTTCACCTATAAAAATCTTGCAATTCACATGTCTAAAATTTCAGTTTCATCATTCAAAATGCACACCTTAAGCCAAACGTCCTTAAAAATATAGTGTATCCATTAGCAATAGATATAACCCATCTCAAATGACATATCTAATGACTATATTTGATACATAATTTCGTGAATTGTTATCAATTCAACATTCATTGAAGAACTTCAAGACAATAGCCCTATCACTTTCAGAGTCTATATTTCCCGAAGATAACAAATAAAACAATGGATAAAATGAAATATCTCATCACACTGGCATTTTATCAAACACTACGCATGCCTGCCAAAGTCATTTGTTCATGCCAGTTTAATTGATTAGAACTCGGAAGCATAAAGAAGAAAATAAAAAATTGGGATCGAGCGCAGGTATACCTGCCATTGCCATCCAAGCTAGCGAAAGTTATGGCCGTCCAATCGCCGCTTAGCCTCCCGCAGGGATCTATTCCGACGGCGAAAGGAGCAACTAAGAGTGGCGCGAATATTTGCTATGTAAAGCCTGCTTACTCTTGCAGGAAACGAAGAAATATGCGTTGATTGTCGGTTTTGGTACGCCTGTACACTGACGACTGAGTGATGGACGAACCGACGGATCACCACCACAGGCCCGTGAGCTTATGAGAAAGCCCAAATTTATTGCACAAGCCTTGTACACTTGGGATACCAAATCCAATGGGCTTTCTATCCCTAAATTGGGCCATTAATTAACTCTTTTTTTGGGCCTTTACGTGTGAGAATACGCAACGATTACCTTGTCTTTCGGGAGTGCAACTGAAACCCACAACTACGCATGCATTATGCATACAAGTACATCTCACACTAATAAAGTTATTACCGTAAATGGCTATGTCTTGTGTTTGACAAAGAAGTGGCGGATTACAGCAGGTCCCGTTGTAATCCAATTTAAAGTTAAAAACAAATATTTTTTAATTTTTAAAAATAATAAATATATTGTATTCATCCTAATGAATTTAACGGTATATTTTTTGTTAGAAACAAAAATCAAATCCAACATGAAAAATGTATGACAATTTTAGACCATCGAATATAAACTCAAAACATTCGATGTTTTATATCAAGATGAATTTGATTTTTGTTTTGAACAAATAATATGCCGTTAAGTTCGTTATACCGAATACTACATATTTATGATTTTTTAAAATTAAATAAAACAAATTTTGTGCTCCAAAAGAGCTATGGCGGGGTCTGCTGTAGAAAAACCTACAGCAGATCCCGGCACCCTTGACAAAGATGTTATAAGCAATAAAAAGACACTTAAGATAAGAAATTTTGAAGGTCATGGTCACAATTAGAAAGTCACAAATAGATAAATCAAGATCAAATAAAAGAAAAGGCAAGACAAAGAACAAAATCGAAAAGTCTATTTTAGATATTATATAGATAAAATATTTTCATTAATGTAATCTATAATTTATCTTGTATTTTTTTTTTAAACACCTGAAATCAAATCATAGGTAACTAAGTCAATTACCAACCGAGCCACCTATTGCTAGTCACCTTAGAGTGTGTTTGGATTGAGGGATTTGGAGGGAAGGGAAAGGAATGGAAATAGAGTTTCCTTCTAATTCCCTTGTTTGGATAGTTTATTAAAAATTAAGGGGAGGGATTTGAGGGGATTTGGGAGGAAGATTTCTTTAAATTTTTGTCAAAATTCTTTTTCTCCAAAATGGAGTCATTTGGAGGGAAGGGATTACTAATTAAGTCATTTATAAGTTAAATATCTATTTTACCCTTGTACATAATATTTTAACATAAAAATAAGGATAAATTAGTAAATTAAACAAATTTTCTTTCATTCTTTTTTTTATCTACCCAAACATGGGAGAGGGAAAAATAGTCCTCATTCCCCTCCATTCCCTTCTCTCCCCCTCCCCTCCTTTCTCTTCCCTTCCCCCCAAATCACTCAATCCAAACACACTCTTAAAGTTGTATATGAAGAAGATTTGCACAAGTTATAATTAGATGGTGGGTAAAGATTAAGTCATACTCTAGTTGTCCTCTTACTATAAGAACTTTGACTTTGAGGTCAAGATTCCAACTTCTTCATAACCGTTTATTTCAATATATATCATTGGGTTATGAATTCAATAATATTTCTTGTATAGAAAAAATGGGATGGGAATTCCTATGATTCTAATGAGTTGGGAGGGTTCCAATTCTTGCTACAATTTTAGCTACAATTCCCTCAAAAAAACATATTATAAATTATGATTTTTTGAAAATAACATATTAGAGTTTAGGAATTAGAAATTAGTGTTTATGATTTAGAAATTAAGTTTAAGTGTTTAAGATTTAGAATTTATGATTTAAGGTTTGTGGTTTAGGATTTAGGATTTTTTTTAATTTTATTATATTAAAATATTATTAATATTAAAATACTCAATCACACATTTTAGAAAATGATTCAACACAATCTTGAGGGTGAAATTAGAGTTAAAATTGGAGCAAAGAATTGAAGCTCCCAATACGGATACTAATACCTTGACAGCTTCACTCCACTGTTTCACATGAGATACTGACCCTCCGATTCCCGAGCTTAAGAAATCTACACCCTCCACAATCCTAAAATCTTGTTTTGCTATTGGATGCGACCGCTCGCACTCTGGATTTGAATCGAAGCGGGCTAAATCAGTAGCCACGTAGACAAACACATGTTGATCTACGTGTGAGATTGCGTACCGTAATCACACACCGATTGGTCGCCCTTTCCTATGCACCGTCGTATTTGAAGCGTGTGGTAATATGCATCCAATGAAAGCGAAGTACGTTAAACAGTATCTCCCCACGAGAAAGTAACCAGCCCAAAATCACACTAGTCTTCGTCTCCAAAGCACGCTCTGATTTCAATTTTCGACCGAACAATTCGATGCTGGAGACGGATCCTAATTCATTAGGGTTCGAAACCCTAATTTTCGTTAACTATTTGTCTCACTGAATGGAATCCGGGAAAATCCTTGTTTCCCGAGAAAACCCTAGAAGCTTCTTGTTCGGCTCCACCTCTGCCGCCAAGGCCATGTCCAATGAAGTCTCGCTGAAACCAACGCAGCCGACGCCGATACTCGACCGGTTCAGGGTTCTTCTGAAGCAGCGCGGTAATGAGGCTAGGGTCTCGAGTCAGGATGATGGGGTGCCACCTCCGAGCATGGAGGAGATAGTGCAGCTCTATGAGTTAGTGCTTGGCGAGCTTACTTTCAATTCAAAACCGATAATTACCGATTTGACTATTATAGCGGGCGAGCAGCGGGAGCATGGCGGGGGCATTGCGAATGCCATTTGTGCCCGGATTATGGAGGTACTGCTTAGGCTTTGTTGTGTTATGTTTGGATTATGTTTGATGGTGAAAGGAGGGTTCAATGTCTCTTGGATTTCAAAGTTTCATGAGTCCTAATGAAATTCCCGGTTTTCATTTTCAGTAGAGAATGAAAGATCACCATTGTTCATTAACATGTTCGAATTTCTCAAACGGGCTTCTCAATTAGCCCAATCCCCGTTGAAGTTGTAACTTTTAGTTTACTTGATATTTGGTCCTGTTTGGTCAAACCTATTAGCAACACTAGACTAAGAGACCCAAATTGGATGTTATCCTTCTTGAGTGTTTCATTGATAATAACACTCGTCTTTTGCAGGCTCCAGTTGACCAAAAACTGCCTTCCTTATATCTTTTAGACAGTATTGTCAAGAACATTGGCCGAGAATATGTTAGGTACTTCTCTTCCCGTTTACCTAAGGTGAGTGAATTTAATGTGATGCTTAATTGTGGTAATTTATCATTATGTGCTTGTGATTGTTGACATAGTTTCCATCGTTTTGTTTCGCAAGGTTTTCTGTGAGGCATATAGCCAAGTTGACCCTAACCTACATCCTTCAATGCGCCACCTTTTTGGCACATGGTCAACTGTGTTTCCACCTTCAGTACTTGGCATGATTGAGACCCAACTGAAGTTTTCTTCGTCAGTCAATAATCAGTCCTCAGGGTTCACTCCGTTGAGGTCTTCTCAGTCCCCTCAGCCAACCCATGGCATACATGTTAATCCTAAGTACCTACGACAGTTGGACCATTCAACTGCGAATACTGTAAGATTTCTAACAAACCAGTCTTTCTTCCATGTTGCTCCCAAATCATGGGTTCGGCTGCTTCTTAAATTTGAATACTTCTAGGCGAAATTCATCTATTGGAGTTCAGAAGGGGAATATTGTGCTTAAATATGTTTCCTTTACATATTTTTTATGCTACATCTAACTACTGTTTGTGTAAGTTTGTTTTGTAAGAGTGGTCTAGTTGATTGTATAAACTCAACTGCTTTGTTTGTGATGCTTTGGTTTATGTTCAGGCTTTCTCTTGATATAGCAGCAAACGGTTAGAAATCTTTCTAGGAAAGCATAGGCAAAGTGTATTCTGAAACAAAAGGATATAGCATTTGACTGAAGTACATGTGTATGTGTTTGCATTTGGAGATTAATTTTAACGACAGGAAGTTTAATGTAGATGGCCTTGACTATTTGAGTGAATTTGCATATTGGAGATGTAATGAATGAGGAATACACCCATCTCATATCTTTTACGGTCATAGTCCAAAGCAAGTTTCTTTGTCCCTTGATTCCTTAAAGACACTGGATACATGTCAAAAGAAAATTAAGAGAATATGTAAAAATTCTCCTTGCTCTAATGGCAGTGTTTTCTGGTTTGACAATCAAAAAGTTTTCATGGTATTGGTTGATTCCCAACTATGTGCTCTTAGATATGTTTAGCTCTCTGAGTTTGTTTAGCATGTTTGTGGATGCATAAGGTTTGAAATGGACCATTGTCGTGAAAACACTTGACAGGAAAGAATGGAAATAATACTTCAGAAAGCCTTGAATGATGATAAATCAGATTCATCATAAGTTTCCTTTGCATCTCATTATAAATTATTTTCACTCGAATCTTATGTGGTATTCATTCTTGATTATTTGTTCTTTCCTGCTCGCTTATGACATGTTTTGTGCTCATTGCTCAATATACTATTGTTATGGTGGTCATATTTTTTCCTCCTTATTTTGGGCTAGAAAAATAGGAGTTATTAGCTTTATCTTTCATCTTCATGCTGGAAGTTTTATAGTTATAGTTTTTCTGTATCTGATTAGCGTAGCTACTGAGATGACCTATGTTTTTTTTTTTCAGAGGATGATATATTGAATATTTTCACCTGTTGATAATTAGGTTGTGTGTTTAAAATAATGCATGCAAATTGGGTAGACAATGCTGACATGAGAACTGAAATGGTAATACAGAGTATTCAACGTGCAAGAGGAACTTCATTGACTTTGAAGATGTGTAATCAGAAACCTGCCATTGGAGATGATGATTGTGATTCTGATCATGCGGGACACATAACTGCAAAGGTTGGAGCCGAAAGATTGAAATCAACTGGAAGTTTGGGTCATACGTCTTTTGTACCTGGTGTTAATAAGATGCGTCTGTCATCGACTTCGAGGCTTGCAAGGCCTTTGTCACCTTTAAGAATTGAAGGTGATGTGCCTTTATTTTCAGAAGCCGATGAATATTCGGTAGATAATTCTCCTCGAAGGCTTATTGAGGTAGCCTCTCCTAATCCAGCATTTAACTATGGGATTGGCAAAGCAATTGGGGGAGATGAGGAGACAAATGAATGGAAAAGAAGAAACTATACTGATGGAGACCGTTACCGAGCTGGAGCTTCTATCAGCTATGGCCTTAGCAATGGAAAAGATCATCGAGGACCTAGAGCTTTGATCAATGCATATGGGACTGACAGGGGAAATGGTACCTCAAACAGTCTGGAGGTGGAGTCCTTAGGTATTAATGGCATGGGCAATAAGGTGGGTTCAAGATCATGGCAGCATACTGAGGAAGAGGAATTTGATTGGGAGGATATGAGCCCTACTTTAACAGATTGTGGTAGGAATAATGATTTCTTGCATTCATCTGTTCCCACTTTAGGAGGTGTTGGGGCAAGACCTGGCTTTGGGAAGTTGGGTGCTAGTGCTACTTCATTGGAATCTCATAATATCAGGAGTGACCGGTCCGGTCAGGTGTCGCAACGTTTGTTGCATGATTCTTCAAACGTTGCCGAGGATACCGTTCTCTACGTAAGTGTGTGTTTCCACATGTTGTTCATTCCTATGCTTCTTGCATGTGCATGCTATGCATTTTTTCAGGGGCTGAGATTTCGCTCTTTTGTGCAACAGTTGTCATAAGGTTCACTTTGTTTTGTCTATCCATTTTATTAACTGATTTTTAGGGTCTAGATTTTTTTTGGCTTGCAAAAGGTTTCCTCATCACTGTAGGTTATTGGTGTGCATTTCACTTTTTTTGTTGAGTTCATAATGTTTATTATTAATTGATGTTTGTATTAACATTCGTTACAATTAAATTATTTGCTTCCATTTGGTCAGTATTCTCTTCTTGGCCATACTGAGAACATTTGCTGTCTTCCGACCCATTATGTGATTTGGTATACCTTTGAAGATATTTTATTTAATGTTTATATAGCTGATAAACTGATCAGCCTTTCAAGAGTGAGATTACTGTAGTTTGTGTTTTCGAGGGATTATATTTAAGAACATTCTTTAGGAGAAAGATCTATATCTTTCATCAAACACAAACCAATATTGTCTGTCATTAATTGACAATAGTTCTCTGTTTAAGGGAGATAATGGAATTAACTTCGAGCTTTGATCTTGCTATATGTTCCATGCAGCCCACTCGTGGATTACCAGATAAGATAAATAGATTCCCAAGTGAGCCTAACAGGGTTACTGGTGCTCGCTATTCTCAAGAAGCCTGGAATTCGCCTCACCATTTTTCTCAGTCATCTCACCACTTTAATGCCAAAGGAAGGGTAAGAGGTTTCCAGATGCCTTCTTCAGCAAACAGTATATCTTCGTCAGGTGGTGAAAATTTTTCTCCTCTTTTTGACAAGGTTCCAGATGCTGACACACAACTTGTCAGGCCTTCAGTTGTTGCATCAGGAATGGGTTCCTCTCATCATGATTCTCTTACTGTTGGCAGTCAGTCAGTCATAGCGTCATCAACAGGGGCATGGCCTTCTATAAATGTACATAGTTCTCACCCACCTCGCTTCCCCACTATTCCTCCCATGCAGACACATATTAGAAGTCATTTTGATTCTACAAATGCTAGTAATACTGTGATGAATCAAGGCTTAAGCAAATCATTGTTTATGCCTGAGCAGCAGTATGATGGTTTTGAAAGCAAAGAGATGAGCTCAACAAAGCCACTGTCATTGAGTGATCAACATGTTGCTATGAACCAGCCAAACCAGGCACAAGGTGTGCCACAATTTATTGCATCCCAGGAGGCACGTGAAAATTTTCTTCCCTCTGTCTCACCATCAGCTCCACGATTCTCACTGGCACCACCTTTAAATCGTGGATACAACCCACGGGGGCATCCAACAAATCCAATACCCGCAGTGCAGCTGCCTTTACTAGCACACAACATTCCAAATATCTCCTTTTACCCGCAATGGAGAGGAGTCCCTCCCCTGCCTCCTGGCTCCACTCCTGCTCCTTCTCAAATGATAACCAACCTGCAAGTTGCTGGTTCAATTACCCCTAATCAACCACAGGGTAGTGCGTATTCTGGTCTTATTAGTTCACTGATGGCTCAAGGTTTAATCTCAGCGACAGGACAAAATGCTGTTCAGGTAATTTTTTCATTGTCATCTATTTTTAATATTTTTTGAATAATCTTTCTGTGATTTTGAATTTTACCTTAACCAAAAAGTCAATATATAGGACCCAGTGGGACTTGAGTTTAATGCTGACCTTCTCAAACTGCGTTACGAGTCTGCTATAAATGCTCTGTATGGTGATCTTCCAAGGCAGTGCACAACATGTGGCCTTCGATTTAAGTGTCAAGAACAACACAGTAGCCATATGGATTGGCATGTGACTAAGAACCGAAATTCGAAGAACCGTAAGCAGAAACCTTCTCGTAAGTGGTTTGTCAGTACAAGTATGTGGCTCAGCGGTGCAGAGGCACTGGGAACTGAAGCAGTTCCTGGGTTTTTGCCAACCCAGACTGTTGAGGAAAAGAAGGATGATGAGGAATTGGCCGTGCCCGCTGATGAAGATCAGAATGTATGTGCACTGTGCGGAGAGTCATTTGAGGAATTTTACAGTGATGAGACTGAGGAATGGATGTATAAAGGGGCTGTCTACTTGAATGCACCGAATGGCTCAACATCTAGTGTTGATGGGTCTCAGTCAAGTCCTATAGTTCATGCTAAGTGTAGGCCAGATTCTAGTACAGTTCCCCCTGAAGATTTTGGACGTGATGACAGGGTATGTGTTATCTATTTTGATTCATTATGTTGTTGTTTTGTTGTTGGAATTATCATTTATTTTATGTAGTTACTCTCGTCTACATGATTTGTCATTCTGGATAAAACTATAATCAATCAATTATTATTAGTAAAATTGGTGCACCGTGCATTTTTTCCTTAGATTTTACGTAGAAATTAAGAAAGGGATATGCCTTTCCCTTTTTTTGTGATGAACATAAACTTTGCTGTCCCTTTCCCGTAGAACCTAATTTCTGTCTTGTGGTTGATATTCTTGGGATGAAGTGCTCCTGCCATCTTCTCACTAAATTTTCTTTTGAAGTATCAGATGTGGATGAACATGAAATTTTATGGTTGTGAATGTAAAGTGCATTAACAATGACATCTGTGAAAACTTGCATATTGAGGTTGCATCTGTGATGGAGTGTTAAATTTATTCTAGTGTAAGCTTATTTAAGGCAAAGCGGAGTGTCCTAACTTTTATAATTTGGGGAGCATTGGATATAATGTAGATAAATTTGTTGATAAATATATTATTTATCATTTATAGTTTATGTTATGAAGGCTATGGAAATGCCTATTAATTATTATTTTTTAATTTAAATTGTTTCTTTCATCCTTCTAATATGCAGGGAAATACTGAAGAGGGTAGTCAAAGAAAACGAATGCGCAGCTAACTTTATCAGCTCCAGCTCTCCTAAGTCTCTGTAACTTCATTTCAGTTTTCTTTCATCATAGTGTCATCTTTTTTATACTTATTCGTACAGTAGTGTGGAGCTTGTATCTTGGCTTCATGCTAGATTCATGTATATTTATAGTTGGACTTGTATCATTTATACCATCTTGCAGGCAAAGCCTACAATTTTTCCTGACAAAACTTCTCTTTGGACTTGATAATTGCTTGCCTTTTGCTGTCAAAAACCTCCCGAGGGTATGTAATTGCACTTAATTGTGAAAATACATGATATGGGAGTTGTATGACCTCTGTAATGGAATTCTTGAGACTGGAAGAACCCGGAGTGTAGGATAAGATTTTCAGTCTGTTGGAGTGTAATGAAGATATGCTTTTGTTGTTGGCTTTAACATTCTGCAGGTGGATGCCTGGATCAATGGTTACAAGAGCTTGTTTCATGGCAACCTAACAGTAGCTGATATCTCACCTGTCATCCGTTTGAGGGAGTAGAACTGTAGAAGTATCGTCATCGATTGATGCCAGTGGTGGTCTACCCACCCCTTTTACATCTTGCTTTCAAATAGAGTGATTTTTAGGGTCATTGTAATTAAGAAGTACTTGAGGTGAAGCTATGTTTCAGACTTTCAGCTTAGATATGATTTTTGTTCAATTGTTTGGGGATTTAAATGATAGAAGTCTGTTCTAGTTTCCTTTCGGTTTTATTTGATTGATAACTCTTAGCTGGACTTCTTTAAGGTTTTTCAACAATGCTAGAGTTGAGCTTTATTTATCAACCAAAGAGAGTTGATCACATGAATCATGGATGTTAACAGGGGAGAAATGCCAAAGATCAAGATATTTGGTTTCTGATTCTAGTCATTCATGTAGACCATAAAAGATGTAACAATTTAACAGCAGAGGTCAGTTGAAAATTTGATTACTTTTGTTTCAACCTTTGTTTAGTTATCTAAACAAACTTATGATTTCTACATTTTGCAGGATACTCTTTATTTGTATAACACACCTCATGGAAGTATGGAAAATGACATAAAATTTGTCAGTTTGTTTTTTTTTTTTTTGAAATACTACTAAGAAATATGATGACTATTTTGGGCTTTCTAGCAAACCAAATACGAAGAGAATGCTTGAAGGAGACGCTTTGTTTTTTCAAAATTGAAATTCGTGTCTTGTAAGTTGTAATTACGCGTCAAGGAACCGACTTATGTATTCCCAAATCCCAATGGGAATTGGAATTAGGAGTTACTGTTTGCTTTAAAACAAGCAATTTGGCCTTCAATCCTTATTCCATAGCGACTGTCATCTTCCGCTCTGTGTTTCTTCCTCAAGTTGATTCTTCTGCTCCTGCTGTTTCTCTGTTCGATCGCCGAACATGTATCAGTCTCTTCAAAACGAGTCAAGAAACACAAATCATGGCTTCCCCCACCATCAACAAACCTGGAATCCACCATATTTTTCTCAAACAACCCACAATTTTCAACCTAATCAACCCTCTGTTCCTCGGCCACTGAAACGAAGCCGGAATGTTTACGAGCCGTGTACGAGCGTTGCTACTCCTAACAAGATTCAAGCTTGTCAGCGATTTTCCCATATGCAACATCAAGAAAATCGTGGGTTTGAAGCCAAGAAGCCCAATTTGATTCCTAACAATCACAATCAGTGTTCATATCAGGGAAACAATCTGCAATTTTATCCCTCAAGATTAGAGTTTATTCCGTTCCCTCCACCGTTGGCAGTCGCGCCGATCTTGTGTCCGACTGTGACGCCATCGTCTGTGTTGCCTCAAACTATTGAGAATTTGCTTAATTCGCTGATATCGTTCTCGAAAGAAAACCCACCAACAGAAACCCCTGTTATTCAAGATTCTATGGGGCTTGAGTTTGATCCAGTTAAATTGAAGGTGCGCCACGAGTCTGTGATCAATTCTTTGTATCGTGACCTACCTAGACAATGTACTTCATGCGGTAATCGATTCAGAACCCAGGAAGAGCATAGTGAACATATGGATTGGCATGTGAAGAAGAATCGGATGGCCAAGAAGCTTAGAAAGAAGAAGGGTCTTCGTGGGTGGAATAGCACCGTGGATATGTGGCTCGTTGAAACAAAGTCAATGAAGATGGTTGAAACAAAGTATGCCGATGATTTTGAAGTTTATGCTGATGAGGATCAGAAAGTTTGTGCTTTGTGTCGAGAGGCTTTCGATGAGTACTATAGCGATGAAACCGAAGATTGGATGTATACAGGGGCTGTTTACTTGAATGCACCTGATGGTTCAACAGAAGGCATGGAGAAATCTCAATTGGGTCCAATCATACACAAAAAGTGTGGACCGGAGCCTGTACAAGTTCCATCTATGAAGAATTGAGTTAACATAGATTCTGATTGTTTCACTTTCATAGCAGTAGAAGATGCCGTTGAAGACTTTTCGTCTTAAACCATGCTACCAATCCATGATTGAAGCAAGAGAAGATGAGAAGATTGTAAACTCTTGTTTCTTTCCAGTTCAAAGTTCCTTGTTTCCTTAACATCACAATAATGTAAACTGTTGTTTCCTATTCATACAATTGTCTATTACTATGTGAGAGCTATCTATGCTTTTTCCAAACAATGTAACTGATATTGCTTATTATTAATGAAATGAATTCCAGTTCATCAAATTCTGTTATCTTATCTGCCAATTTTTCTCACATATATTGTTCTGTGCTGTCATTTTTATTGCACATGTAGCCTTCACTACCGTACTTACTGTCCTGCAAGTTTACAGGAAATATTTAGTTAACACTGTGTATATATACATACGAACTCTGTTTGAAGTAAACATAATGATTTTTTTTCTTGAATAATAATATACAACCACTGAAACTCTACAGGAGTTCTGATAATAACTGGATTACACAATTATCAGGGGTTTCAAGAATTATTTCCTGTACTATTATCTCATAATTTGAGATTCCTAGCTAGCTTATACTTACTCTTGTCATATTCACTTAATTTGGAAATCGCAGAAATTTGCAATCCTGGTAGAAACAGAAACAATTGTCCCTGAATCTATCTATTTTACTGGGTTGTAATTTAGGACTGTTGCAGCATCTTTGTCCCCGCGGCCGCTGCAATTTACGACCACTTTGGTGCCGTTCGGCAGAGTGGGGCAGAGCTTCTCTAGAAAAGCCAGTGCATGAGAGGCCTCTAAGGCTGGAATTATTCCTTCTAATCTGCATAACCGCTTGTAAGCTGTGAAATGACAGAGGAGGACCAAACGTTAATGAATAAACGTCAAGCCTTGTAAAATAAATAAAAGCTTCCTTAAAGTTGTATTTGTCTAATAATTGCATACCATCTACGGCTTCTGTGTCCGTGGCAGAATGAATCTCTATGCGTCCGGTGTCTTTGAGAAAGCTCAGCTCAGGGCTTACTCCCGGGTACTCTAGTCTGCATCAAGCAATATATACATGTTAATGATATATATATATATATATATATTCAGTGTATAGATGTGCCAAAACTATGTGTGTTTACATACCCAACGCCAATAGAGTGTGGACCTATGATTTGGCCTTCCTCGTCCTGCAACAAATAGCTCATGGCACCATGGTATACACCAACATGTCCTCTAGCTAGAGTAGCCGAGTGTCGTCCACTATCGAGCCCGAACCCAGCAGCCTCAACTCCTATCAATCTCACATCTTCATCTCCAATGAATTCATGGAATAGCCCCAATGCATTAGAACCACTTCCTACACATGCTATTAGGACATCCGGTTTGTCTCCCCATTTGTCCATTGCTTGTTTCCTTGTCTCCTTTCCTATCACTGACTGGAATTCTCGTACCATGCTTGGACATGGATGAGGCCCCACTACCGTTCCGCTCAAATAATAGCTGCTCTCCAAGTTTCCTACCCAGCCTCTTATGGCTTCTGAACTTGCATCTTTAAAATTGCCTTCAACTGATATAACCTGCATATAATAGTTATTACAGGGATTCAAATCAGTCATTTCCTAGTTCTTGGAGTGAGTAGGTAGCACGATTCAAAGGGATAAGAGAAGGAAGAGTACCTGAGCACCTAAAAGCTTCATTAATTGAACATTAGAAGCTTGTTTCATCACATCTGTGGAACCCATAAAGACAATGCATTCCAAAGAAAGTCTGGCACATGCAGCAGCAGTTGCAACTCCATGTTGTCCAGCACCAGTGGCTGCCACAACTCTTGTTCGACCCATCCGTTTGGCGATCATCGTCTGGGCGATTGCATTGTTGATCTTGTGTGATCCAGTATGATTCAGATCCTCTCTCTTCAAGTAAATTTCTGGTCCTTCTCCATTCTCATTCTTATAGTGATTTGTAAGCTTCTCAGCAAAATATAGAGGCGTCTCACGTCCTGCATAGTCTCTTAGTGCTGTTGAGAGCTCCTCCTACACAAACAAACAAACAAACAATCCATTTATGAGAAATCTAGATTGCATAATGAGTTTAGAAACAACAAAAACATCAATTAAATAAATTAATTAACAGTTAATTACCTGAAACTCAGAATCATGAACAACCAATTTGAATTCAGCTTCAAGTTTGTTTAGACAAGTAATCAGAGTCTCGGGCACAAACTTCCCTCCAAACCTTCCAAATTTTTCGGGGAAGACTTTTGATTCTGGGGCTTCAGGTGTCAACGACAACTTTTGAGCCAAAACGTGATCAGTTTTGACATCTAACATTGCACTCACTACTGGGGCATGGGCATGACCAATTTTTAGCTTAACAGGCCAAGGTTGGCTCCTTGATGAGGTCCTTGACTGACCAATAAAGAAAGCGGTTTGAGCGTTAGTTAGTGCCATAACAAATGAACAATTGATATCTATCGATGATACTGCTAATGGAAGATACTCGAGGATTATTATATAGAAGAGGCAAGAACTAAGAGACTTTTAATTTTCAACCACAAATGAATAAGCTATCACCTTCAACAACAATTTATAATTCCTATTACCTCCGATGAAATAAACGTGTCTTATCTTTCGACAACAATATATGCTATCACTTTCAAGATTTCCTAATTCCTATTCACCTCCGATGAAATAAACGTGCGTTACAACAAATTAATCTGCTGTCACCTTCAACATTTTTATAATTCCTAGTACCTAAGATGAAATAAACGTGCATCATCTTTTGGTCAAATAGGCAAAAGCCGAAAAGTATTACGCGTGGCTTTCACACCGAGTAGTTAGTAGTAATGCACCAACCACCAACAACCAATATGATGTGGACATGTGGCCCTTGATATCTTAGGGTGATTCTTCGCCACCTGAAAGGGTGCATTTAGCAATTACCAAATAAAATATGTGACTCATGGACTCTGGGGGTCTGTTGTACTAGGTTTTACAGCGGACCCCCTGCTGTAGTAACAATGTGGTGATTAAACCATTTTGTCTTTATTGATTCTGGGGTTTGCTGTACTAGTTTTTACAACGGACCTGCTATAATAATAATGAGGTGGTTAAATTATTTTGTCTTTGTTTCTTATTTCTTTATAGTACTATTTCATATTTTTAGGGGAAAATTAAAGATTAGTCTCTTATTGAAGAGTTTTGTTTCAAGAAGGATATTCTTAAAAATATTATTTCATAAAGTCCATGTAGTTTGATCTAATATTTCAAAAAAGATAAAAAGTTAAAATATATGATTTTATTGTCTAAAATACCCTCATCTTCATCCTCAAACATGGCACATGCTTCCTGCACATGATTCATTTATGACCTCTGTAGAATGCTTCGTCTCCGTCGCCGGGAGCTTCTTCTCCGCCTCTCATGGCTTATTAGAGAGTTTTATGCCATTTTTAGTGATTTTTCATCCCGATTTTTGTTATTTTTGAACTAGATCTACTCATACTCACCACGGGACCTATAGATCTTGTTGTTTTCCTTCGATTTGTCATCACATCATTATTTTCGATATTTTCTGTGGTGATTTTAGTGGTTCTTTGGGATTTGCAGACTGAAGGTGATATGTTATCTGTTTTGATTAATTTAATATCTGTCATAATGTTATCTGTATTGCTAAATGTTATATGTCTTGTTAAAATGTTATATGTCTTTAATGAAATGTTATTTGTTTGAAGTTTCGAAACAGATAACATATCAGAATAGATCTAAAACAGATATTATTATATCTGCAGATTCACATATGATTTCAGAAGGGAAAAAAAAAAGAGTTCGAAAAAGCAATAAAACCTCATAGGTGATGCGCCTTGATCCATGGAGTTGATTAGGGGCGTTGATAGTCACCGGTGTTGGCCATATTAGCCGGATCTAGCTTTTTTTCAAATGGTGGTTGTGATTTCACGAAGTTTTTTCGACGACTCAAGTGATAATCGACTGTGGGTAATGGTTGGGCTTTGATCAGGCTGACCTAGAGCTTCATTTCGGTAGTTGGCTTGTTAAATGATGGACGGACGGTCAACTTTCGATATGGTGGAGCAAAGAAGGAGGAGGAAGAAAAAGAAAGAAGAAGGAGAGAGAAAATTTTGTAAGTTGGTAGGTTTTATCCTTTTTCTAAAAAAAATTTTAGGTTATCCTTGTTTGAATACAACTTTTAGTTTTTATCCTTACGGGTAAAAACCCCTATTTTTAGTTTAAGTTATAGGAGTTTTTTACCGTACGGGCACTCTAACACATTTTAAATACTTAAATGACCCTCTCTCTCTTTTTTTTTACTAGAATGGCATTTGACGTTGTTTCAAACAAAGTTATCGTGTATTTTTTTTTATTGACGCTCTTGATAATGGCGTCATTGATTGAAAATTCTATTGACGCTAGTAGAGCCAGCGTCATTAACTCAAAACAGTAGTGTCATTTCTTTATGCGACTGCTAGAACAAGGGGAAGATCAATTCAATGTTGGCGGCAGTCTTCGAAACCACCACCACGATCTCCTCCATGCTAAAGATTGAAGGGCTAGAGTCGAAGTTCCGGTGGTCGTTTGATTTACACAAGAGTAGCTCATCTGATTCGATGATGGAGGAGCACCGATGGATAGCTCATCTGATTTGAGACCACCACCAGATCTAATCAAACGTGTCTCAAATGAGAAAGCTTTTGTGGAGCAATATCAACCTGCAAAGGATCAGGTGAGATTCTAACCAATCTCCCAAGAAAATACTTTGGCAAATCATCCCAAAAGCTTTTGCCTAGACAAGGGGATTTGAAAGAGAGGCCTCAAAGAAATGTTCTTTCGAAAGTTACCATCCGCAGATTGGAAAGCCATCAAATCCTTGGGTGATAAGGATAAATCAATAGCTACAGTTTCATGCTCCTTAGAAGTGTTCTTCGATTCTTTCTTGGGAAGACTAATCAATCTGGGGTCGATCTCCTGCCGATGTTCTGCAAGTGCTTGCTCAGTGTGTCGATGTTCTGAAAATCTCCTCCAAAGATCTGTTGCTGGGGTCAATCTCCTACAAATTTCAAGGCCTCGTTGCTGGGGTCGATATCCTCCAAAGATGTTCTGCAAGGCCTCGTTGCAAATTTACGCCGGCCATCAGATCGGACTTGAAGAGTTTTGGAATGAAAGACGCTATTTGAAACAGCGTGATTAGATAAAATTCATGATGACATTAGTGTATTTTTAATTTTATGTCAATAACGCTGTTTTAACCAACGTCAGTGTATATTTTTTTCAATGACGCTGTTTGAAACGGCGTCAAATGCCATTCTAGTAAATAAAAGAGAGAGTGTTATTTAAGTATTTAAAATGTGTCAGAGTGCCCGTACGGTGAAAAACTCAGGTTATAGACGTACTTTTCAGTCATTAGTTACTTACTCTACTATTTCACAATTAATCATTAAAACTAATAATGGTACCAAAAATGAATTGATTGTTACATATTATTAATCTAAATGATTTGTATATATCTTTAGTCTTAATTATAGGTCGATGTCATGATTGTCATGATTAAAGAGACAATCAATGTCATGATTTGTATATATCTTTAGCCTTCTTTAGTCTTAATTATAGGGTCAATGTCATGATTGTCATGATTAAGACTAAATATTTAGTCTAGAGACATCAATATGTAGTTATATATGTTAGGCTTGTAATCGAGAGATAAAATAATAATATACACAGAATATCTTTTTGCTTTGTTTTCTCTTTCTCTTTTTCTTCATGGTATCAGAGGAATAGTAGCTCTTGCAATTTATTTCTTGTTAATCGACTGTGGTAGATAACAAGTCTGATGTTGAAAATTCAGGAGCCATTACTTCTTCTAAAGTAACTGGTTCCACCTTGTCAACCAATATAGAAGCCGAAGTCAATCCGAATCAAAGGTTGAGTTCTACTTTGCTAAATGAATTCAACTATCTTCCTTGGTCGAGAGCAATAACTCTTGCTCTTGGTGGGAGATCCAAACTTGGTCATATCAATGATTCTCCTCCAGATTACAATTCTCCGGATTATGCAGCCTGGGAAAGCAAGGATCAACTTGTTATGTCATGGATTCTCAATTCCATGGATCGACATATTGCCGAAATTTTCACCTATTCAGAATATGCTTTTCATATGTGGAAGGCAGTCCGTGAGATGTACGGACAACAAAATAATTCAGCGCGAATTTTTCAAATCAAGCGAGATATTGTAAATTTGCAACAAGATGGGAAGCCATTTGTACAACTACTTGGGAGTCTCAAAGGGTTGTGGAATGAACTTGAGGTTTATCGTCCTCATACTGCTGATGAGAAAGTACTCCATAAGCGAATTGAAGAAGACAAAATTTTTCAGTTGTTAGCTAGTCTTGGTCAAGATTATGAAGACCTTCGTAGTCATATTCTCATGACTCCGGAACTTCCATCATTGGGTACTGTTTGTGCCACTATCCAGCGTGAAGAAGTGAGGAGGAAGGTCATGAACTTGGAACCAAAAAATAGTGCATCTGAGACTCGTGCTTTTGCTGTGAATAGACGCAACCATGATGATAGGTCGTATAAAGGGAAACGACCAGACTTGAAGTGTCAACATTGTCACAATATGGGACATTCAATTGAGCGTTGTTGGATCCTTCATCCTGAATTGAGACCTAAATTTGCCAACAACAAGGGTTCTCAAAAAAAGGATTGATCATAGAGCTCATGTTGCTGCCTCTTCCATTAATTCTTCATCTGGAGATACGATAAGCTCTAATCCAATTTCACTTATTAATGATTTTGCTGCATATCTCCAGAACAAAGGTGATCAAGGATCATCATCCTCCGGAAACTCGAATGCGGCAGCTCTTCTTGGTAAGTTTGCTGGTTTTTTGGCAAACTCTGGACACGACAACGTCGAAGGTATATTGACTGCTCTCTCAACTGCTTTAGAGTTTAGTACTGTGCATAATCTTTGGGTCATTGATTCTGGTGCCACTGATCATATGACCAACAAAATCACAAATTTGTATGATTTTAAAACTTTTGTTCCTCCAACTCATGTGTCAATTGCCAATGGGAAAGATGCTTCTGTTCTCGGTAAAGGAAAAATCAAACTAGTCTCTAAAGATGTGGAATCCATAGCTTTGTATGTGCCTTCTTTTCCAGTTCAGTTGCTTTCAGTTAGCAAACTTACTCTAACTCTAAATTGTCGTGCCATTTTCTTGCCTCACGCGGTTATTTTTCAGGACCTTATCACCAAGAAGACGATTGGTGAAGGCTTCTTTTATCAAGGACTTTACTATCTCTCGAAAAATCCTCAAAACTTCAAGAGTTATCAAGTCTCAGCTTCTCCTTCTCTCTCTACAAACCGCATTTTATGGCATCGACGTCTAGCCCATCCTTCTGCAAATGTATTTACTAAATTGATGCCCAACTTGGGTACCGAATCCATAACTTGTGATATTTGTCATTTTTCCAAGTCTACAAGACTACCTTTTAAGCTTTCCTTGTCTAGAGCTACTAAAATGTTTGAACTCGTACACTCTGATGTATGGGGACCTATTGTTGAATCTTTTGATGGTTATAAGTATTTTGTTTCCTTCATTGATGATTTCTCTCGTGTTACTTGGCTATATTTGTTGAAATTCAAAAGTGAGTTTATGGAAGTTTTCAAAGATTTTCATATTCTGGTCACAAATCACTATTCCTCAAAAATCCAAATTCTTCGTTCTGACAATGGCACTGAATACATGTCTCAAAAAATGACACAGTATCTAAATTCTCATGGCATCTTGCATCAAACTAGTTGTGTTGGTACTCCTCAACAAAACGGAGTAGCCGAACGCAAAAATAGAGACATCTTGGAGAAAACTCGAGCCATGATGATACAAATGCATGTTCCTAAGTTTTATTGGTCTCAAGGAGTGTTGGCTGCTGTATATCTAATTAATCGGTTACCAAGCCGAGTGTTGAATTTTCAATCTCCTCATGAAGTTTTGCAAGGAAAATCACCTGACTTGTCCCATTTAAGGGTATTTGGTTGTTCTTGTTTTGTGCATATACAGGTTTCTAATCGTGACAAGCTTGATCCACGAGCTGTTAAATGTTTGTTTCTGGGATACTCATCCACAAAAAAAGGGTATAAGTGCTATCATCCAACTTCCAGAAAATTATTTGTTACCAGAGATGTCCGGTTTGAAGAAAATACTCCTTATTATGAAAAGTCCAATCATCAAGAATTATTGGAGGATGTTTTTCCTCTACCTGTACCAGATATTATGACATCTGATTCTGCAGACTTTTCTATATCCACATCAGATGCCTCACTTGATGATGTAGCTCTTAGTCCTGTTCCTATTACGGCTGATGTTCCTGTTACATCTGATAATCCTGTTACGACTGATGTTCCTGTTATTCTGCTGCACCCTCCTCGTCGGAATCCAGTCCGTAACCGTGCTCCTCCAGCAAAGCTACAAGATTTTGTTACATATGTTGTTCGACATCCTATTTCTTCAGCACTTGCATATCATCGTCTTTCCTCTGCTCAAGTTGCTTTTCTCACTGCTATTTCGAGTGTGTCTGAGCCTAGGAATTTTCAGGAGGCTAACTCACAAGAAATATGGCAACGAGCTATGCATGACGAGCTCCAAGCTCTTGCTGAAAACCGAACTTGGAGTATTGTTAAACTTCCTAAAGGAAAACATGTTGTTGGTAGCCGTTGGGTGTATAAAACAAAATTTAATTCTGATGGATCCATCGATAGACATAAGGCGCGTCTAGTGGCCCGGGGATTTACTCAAACATTTGGAGTGGACTATATGGAGACTTTTGCTCCCGTTGCTAAAATGAACACTGTACGTGTTTTATTGTCTGTTGCAGTGAATCATGGATGGTCGTTGTGTCAGATGGATGTAAAAAATGCTTTCTTGCATGGGGATCTTGAAGAAGAGGTCTATATGAAGTTACCACCCGGTCATCCACAAGGGTCGGATTCATCCTTGGTTTGTCGACTACACAAGTCAATCTATGGGTTGAAACAATCTCCACGTGCTTGGCATGCAAAATTGAGTACAGTACTTGAAGAAACTGGTTTTAGAAGAAGTATTGCTGATTCTTCTCTCTTTGTGCGCCTTGGACCAAATGAGAAATTGACGGTTCTTATCTATGTTGATGATCTTATTATTGCTAGAAATAATATTGATGCTATTTCTCATCTCAAGGCTACACTACAACAAAGGTTTCCTATTAAAGACCTCGGTTCTTTAAAATATTTCCTTGGCATTGAAATGGCAATTTCTCATAAGGGTCTATTTCTTAATCAACGTAAGTATATTATTGATTTACTTAAAGATGCTGAGATGATGGATGCTAAGCCTGCACCTACTCCACTGGACAGTAAGTTGAATCTCGACACAACTGGTGAACCACTTCAGTCTATTCGTCCCTATCAACGTCTGGTTGGTAAGCTAATTTATCTTACTATTACTCGTCCAGACATCACCTATGCTGTTAGTCTTGTTAGCCAATTTATGCATACACCCACATCTTTCCATTTGAGTATTGTCAAACGAATCTTACGTTATCTCAAGGGTTCTATTGGAGGTGGAATTGTCATGGCAAAGAATGGTCACACACAAATCACGGGCTATAGTGACTCTGATTGGGCTGGTAACGTTATTGATCGTAAGTCCATCATAGGCTACTGTATGTTCGTCGGCGGTAATCTTGTGTCATGGCGAAGCAAAAAACAACATGTTGTTGCACGATCAAGTGCCGAAGTTGAATATCGTGCGATGGCATCAGCTGCCTGTGAATTAATATGGCTTAACAGTCTTCTTGTTGATATGGGTTTCTCTAGTAATGTTCCTATGACATTGTTTTGTGACAATCAAGCCGCCATGCATATTGCTGCAAATCCCGTGTTTCACGAACGAACAAAGCACATTGAGGTTGATTGTCATTTTATTCGTCAACAAGTTCAATCTCAGATCATTCAAACTCACTACATTCGTAGCCATGATCAACTTGCCGATGTGTTTACAAAGGTCTTATCTTCTGCACAGTTTCATCGATTGTTGTCCAAGCTTGGATCAATTAATCCCCTTGATCCAGCTTGAGGGGGAGTATTGGCGACTTAATCATTTTGTTTAAATGATTTGTATATATCTTTAGTCTTAATTATAGGGTCAATGTCATGATTGTCATGATTAAGGAGACAATCAATGTCATGATTTGTATATATCTTTAGCCTTCTTTAGTCTTAATTATAGGGTCAATGTCATGATTGTCATGATTAAGACTAAATATTTAGTCCTAGAGACATCAATATGTAGTTATATACGTTAGGCTTGTAACCGAGAGATAAAATAATAATATACACAGAATATCTTTTTACTTTGTTTTCTCTTTCTCTTTTTCTTCAATCCATAATTGAACTAATTATAATTAGATTGTAATTACTTATTCTGCTATTTTATAATTTATTAAAACTAATAATTGTAAAAGATATTTCTCATCTTACTTGTTATCTGTGTCATCTTTTAATAATATAAATGTCTAAATTTCATAAAATGACTCTAGTCTTGTAAACAAATTATATTTATTGGATTGAATGCTAACACGATATATATAAATATAAAAATAAAAATAAAAGTGAATGACGTTTGTTATTGATCCAATCAATATCACAAGAAAAGTTCCCCACTTATCCACGAAATGGATCCATGCATTGGCGCAAATTTGTATGGTCCGTAGGGAAGAAGGCATGTATAGATACTTATTGACCCCACACTATTGATTTCTTGTTGAGCATATCATGTGACTAAAATCATGGTACACCGGCCATTGAAGTAACATATTTCCTGGTGAGGGGCCTGCCAGACGGGTCTCTGATTCTCGACCCTAATCAGAACATATTTCCTGGTGGTGGTACCTCTATAAAACTCCACTTAGTTTCCAATCCTAGCTAGTACACCACCATGGGACGCAAAACTGCAAATTATAATTGATTTCCTGTTGATGGAGACTTTGTTGAAGTTAATCCAAGTTTGATGTAAACTTACTATTGATCTTTTAAGAGAAACGATGGCTCCAATCTCTTCGAATGTATACACCAATAAGGGTCTGAATCCTATTTGTTCCGGTCCCAATCCAAGACAAGGCATGGCCTTTTTTATGTAAGAGTCAAAGTTTCAATAGGAAATTTCATATACATAAGTATCTATTTCACAAATGTTTAACACATGGGTCTAAATAATTTCTTTTTCACGTAAATACTTATTTTACAAAATTAATAATTACATAATTCGAAAATGCCCTTGTTCCAAAAAAAAACACATACAAGATGTTCATATTTTGTTTTCTTCTTCGTCTTCCTATTTTTCTTCTTCAAATATATATATTTTTTCAAATTATTGTGCATGCTTCTTACTAACAGTAGTGGTGGGGGTTTCGTTTGATAAATTTAGATCTGAGATGTAATTTTAGATCTAAGATCGTATTCTTCTTAGCTCTGGGCATATGGGAGTTGAGTTGTGCTAGATCTAGCGACGGCAAGATCATGTTTTATCTCAATCATCTTTCTTTGCAACAACACCAAAGCACCAAAGCAACCATAAAAAAGGTCTCTGAACCTTGCATCACCCTCAAAAGCAAGCGTAATCAACGTGTTTTTTGATAGAAACAATAGTCAAACTTGAGATTGATGGCCCTTTTACAATGTCACGGTTATGATGTTTATTGTTTTTAAACAGTAGCATTATACAATCAAATATTTTGACTCATTTTCTTAAAATTTTGTTGTTCTTTAATTCCTCTATGTTAACCCTTATCACATAATGTCAATAAAAATAAAAAATATTACCATTATACGATGTAGGACTAGTGACATGGTATTTAAAAGAAAATTGAATAATAGGATTGAAATGTCACATTGTCAGAATCGCATAAAATTTGATCTGGTGACTCGTTTCGACGTGGTGATCAATGGTTATGGACCTCAAATGGGCGTTTTAATGGTTATATCAATGTTTTGAACAGTAATAAATTTTTTTATCATTATACCCAGATGCTATGATGTAGTTATAGCGTTAATTACTGTTTTGAAAATGTAATATTAAACTAATATTTAACCACATTATAATGTTACTGTTTTGAAACAGTAACATTAATAGGTATGGATGATTTTAGTACAACTTGGATAGATTGTTTCTAGATCCAACACTTATAAGACTTCAAGAGCTTCCTAAGCAAAAATTCAGTACCCAAGATCTACACCTGAACGAAAGCGAGGGAGAAGAGAAAGTACATATTTAAAGCTTTTTAAGCTTTAACAGGTCTAGAGAGAGAAGAAAAGAAATCACTTCCAAGAACATGTGTCGATTATTTGCAGATTTAACACTTATAAGACTTCAAGAGCTTCTAAATGAAAATCAAACATTCTAATATCTACCCCTGAATGAAAGAACAGATTTAGGGATAGAGAAAAGAGAAGAAATAGAATAAAGAAATAAATAGAAGAATTAGAATTTAGAAGACGAAGCGTTTGTGTCAAGAGCTCAAGCTGCTTTGATCCTTTAATAATGCAAAGTCCAACCATCCTACCCTAGGCTCTAAATAAGAATTAACGCTTCTAGACTATGTTCCTATAAGCGTCCAAAAACACCTGGACTTCTCTAATTGGGCTTTTAAGTAAGACTTCAAGCTTTTATGGTCCTATCATTGTCCGAATAGACCCGGGCTTCTTAATTGGGCTTTTATATAAGTGAAATCATGTAATCGTTTAAACGTGCCCGGGCTCCCGGATTGGGCTTCATTTAAGAACAAATCGTCCTAATAGATATGGGCTGCAAAAATTGTTTTCTATTTTTTATTTTCTGTATTCGCTTTTTTTTATTATTATTATTTACTTATATTTTTCCATGTTTTGAATTTTGACCTCAAAATGTGCAAAATTTATATTTGCTCTGGTCCTGTAATCTGACAAACAGGCCTGGGCTCCTATAATTGGGCTTCTAAATCGTCCAAACAGATCTCGGCTCCTATAGTATGTAAGAGTGCAATCTTCGACGGTCCAATAACAGTCCAAACAGGCCCAAGCTCCTAATGGTCCTAAATAGTCCAAACTGACCCAAGTTCGTATGGTCCAAACAGACACTACGGCTCCAGTAACTGGGCTTTTTACAAAGAGTGAGAATCCACGATCCGCCTTATAGTACACACAGGCCTGGTCTCTATGCGTCATGTGAGACATGTTGAACCCATAATTTCACTTTAATCATTTGCGTCAAACTCAGCAGTTGAGATAATTAGTATACCATATTATAAAAACTGGGAAAACTGTTACAAAGCAATTTTAAAGCAATAATAGATGTCACATTAAATTATAATAAATCTTAACGCATATATATACTATATATTAACAAATCCTCCTTTCTTCTCTGTTGCTCTTACACGAGCATTTACAATGGCTTCTTTTACATTCAAGGCAATTTGCTCTAACAACAGCTAGGAACATAAATGGCCTTTAATTTTACCCAACAAACAGAATTGAATTGAAGCCAACAAATTCTTTGACTTGCTGCAAAGAATTTTCTCTTCACAACCGTACGAACTTCAAGGCCTTCAATGTCGCCCACCAGGACTTATCGACAATGTCGCATACACAGTAACACTTCTGGGTTCAGCGTTGGATCATAACTGGTTTCAACAACCCACCAATTTATTTATACTTCATTATTGTTTTAAGTTAATAATTAGTTGGTACTTTATTGTGTAATAGTTTGAAAAGATTGAGAGATAAGGAGAAAAAGATGAGAGAGGTTTGACTCAATTAACTTGAGGTATTAATTGTCCATGTTTCAGATCGTATGATTTTATGATCCTTAAAGAAGCACCTCCAGAGTTGGGGTGTGAGAGCTCATTTCATCAACTTAAGGTATTGTCCCCATTTCTCAATTGGATACATCGGGGTGTGAGAGCTCATTTCATCAACTTAAGGTATTGTCCCCATTTCTCAATTGGATACATTGGGAATTTATTCATTTTATAGCGACTGATCAAAGTGTTTAAAATTAGGCTCATACTTATAACTTATAAAACACATCATTGCCTTGTACCAAAATGTTGTACTTGGAAGTACATGATCAATGTAAGGCACAAAATTTCATACTATTATGTTTTATGGTTAAATGTCATTTTGGTCTGATAAAATCTCTAGATCTAACTTTTATAGTGTTGGTTTTCTAGAAGATAGAACAAAACCATGCAAAGAACTATTCAATCAAAAGGTTCCAAAACATGAAACAGAACTTGACAACTTTTGTCAAGGAAGGGACCCACAAAGCAGTCAACATTCCAACAAAAAAACACAGGACAGAAAAAGTCAAAAAAAATTATTGGACAAAGTTACAAGAATCCCTGACACTAAGAAGAAAAGTTTAAAGTTGAAAGAACATATCAAACAAAAGGTTCCCACATTTGCTTTTTGGATTTGTAGGGCAAAGTCAATACCCGAACCTATAACCCTTGCAGAACAGAACAAAACACCACCGCCATAAACATGGATCATGCAAGGTGCGTTCTTGACTTTTTCCCATCTCTGTATCTGAAAAGCAAACGCCATCTTCCTTTCTTATTATTATTCCTCTCTTTTTTCTTTGTCCCTGCAATTAAGACTTAATTAAATCAGAGTTTTATTTATCCAGGTTGAGAAAATTTTGCAAAAATTGCTTACCACTCATGCATTGTCACACATGATGGAACCCTTGATCCTTTCAACTGTGCACTTAATTAGGTTGTTCACTGTTGCAACTGATCCAAGAGACAGTTTGGCAGTTGGTAATGAATCAACCAAAATCTGAAATGCCACAGTCAGTAGAGACCCTCCAGTGCCAACATCATCAAGAATCCCTCCATGATTGTTCACTCCAGGCCCGTCAGGAAGTATAGCAAAACCTGATGGCAGGAGTGCCACATAATCTGGATCCCCACCGCCTAAGACCACGTTCATCGAAACAATGTCGACCGGAGCATAGATTACGTACGACCCTGTTGAATCAGTGCAACTCTCTTGTAGTATCAGCATATTGCTCTGGCTCGAATTCGCACTCTGCATTACATTTTTTATTTGTGAAAATGTCAGTGCAAGTACTGGTGTCCGTCCAGTTAATTAGTTACATAAGATGATGAACTTACATTAACACGAAGAAGGGAGACACAATTGCCTGGATCGCGACCATTGGCGATGTGTGACATCTCTACGACTAGGCCGCCGTTTGAAAGAATGTCCCACTGCAAAAGTAAATTAAAGTTTCAAGTTATCATATATTCTAAGTTCTTAAATTGTTTTAGGACTTGGAGATATTTTGTATATATATGTACCTCGCTCCGAGAGTTTTCGTTTCTAAGGAAATCAAAGACTCTTTTCGGTGGAACAGGAATCCAGAAGGAAGTTGCAGCACAGAGCACGATACCAGGAGGCCTGCCGGGCTCATCCAAACTTTTTCGGGTCATGACTCTTACATCATCAGAACCAGTAGCTGATATTGTCGTCCAAGCATGTGCAGTTGAAGCACCGACACCAGTACAAAAGCTCATTATCATTCTTTCTGCAAGCTTCAACATACTCTTTCTTCCTTCAGGGCCCGTGATCACTGTTCAATATATAGGAGATGACCAAAAGTCAGTCATTAAAAACAAAAGGAATATGTGTGTATCATAGAGTAGAAGAATGGAGGAGTGATATTACATAGATCTTCTGTAGGAAAGTTACTGGCAAGTGAAATTGCAATGCGTTCACATTGCCGATCTAACGTGGCCAACCAGCGTTTTGCTCCAAATGCAAGACCGGAATTGACTAAAGGTCCATATATACTGTCAACAGATTTATCATCCACTTCTGTATGCTCAACCCAAATAACCTAAAAGAGATGATCAATCAATATCTTCCCTTGAAAATTAATAAGTACACTAAACAAAGTTAAATTCTTACCTTTGAGTAACCATTTGGCAACTCTTGGATTAAACAACCTGATGGCCTTCTTCGACCCCTGGACAATGGACTAGGGCGTAAACTGTCCAAGGAAACATCAACTACTGCCCAAGTACCATCAGCATACTGTTTACAGTACCTCAGAAAATAATAATCTCGAGTCGGAACAAGAGGTGAAGGAACTTGGAATTCAGCAGTCATCTGTCAAAACCAGATCATAAGATGTAATTAAGCTTCAGGAAAGTAGTGAAGCATCAATAGTATTGCATAAACAAGAAAGCTCTTGTTGCTAGTTAGAAAGAGTGAAGAGATTATGGAAGTTTATGATTACCACTTGCAAGGCTCCATTGTAGTTCCCTGCCACTCCAGTTGATAAAACTTCTAGGGTATATGCTCTTGATACAACACCACAGAATACACTTGACCATTGGTTCTGAAACACATTGTTTTCATAAGTTAAACACTTAAACCTACATAAAATTTTGAAGAATAATGAATATTAGATACCTACCACATCCATGAGAATCTCAACAAGGCTAACATGGTTCATGATAACAACCGCGGACTCCCTCGAAGCTTCAGATCTTAATCCTAAGGGTTTTGGCCCAATTCCCCGAGGAAAAGCTCTAACATACTCATCTTCATTCAAAACTTCAATATTGTTCTCATTGGGAATCCACAAGGGTTCTCCAGCCTGAGCAATTCTCATTAGTTCCTCCATTGCTGCAACAGCAAGCTCAACAATCACTGGCTTGTCCGCCTCAGTAGGCCCAGCCATTGTTTTTAGAGGATCACCTGCTCCATATATTTCACCTACCAAGCCCGATTGAGTCCCAAAATTGCTAAACCCAAGATCAAGAGAACGCGAAGGCAATTGAGAAAAGTTGGAAAATGAAGACAAAGGCTTCCCAACGTACTTTGAAGCAATGCTTGATATCCTATCAATCTGTAACCAACAAGTTAATGTGTTCATGAGTACGGATAATATATTTACGTGCTTTATTGTGTGAAACAATATTTGAAAATTAACCTCATCTCTTAAACGAGCATTCTCGATCCTCAAATGTTGCTCATCAAAGGACATTTCACCAATTGTGGCAGGTCCTCCACAGCTAGGACATGTTGCATTGCCTAGGGCTTCCTTGTACCTTGAGTTAGCAGCACGAAGCTTATCATTCTCAGCCTTCAAAATTTGATTTTGATGGCGTTCATGTTGTCCCTATAAGAAACAATGGTCAACACACACACACAGAGCTTAAGCTCAATTAATTTGATAAAAGACAAGATAACTCAACATAAACAAAAAGAACTAAAAATCTCTTTTGACAATCACATGTTTTTCACCCTCAACAATTCTTGAAAAAAGCGTGAAGTCAAATATATATATATATATATGATTATTGACAGATAAGCTACCTTCATTTGTGTGCGCTTGTTTTGGAACCAAAATTTGACTTGTAAAGGCTCTAACCCTAGCTCCCGGCTCAGCTCCTTCCTTTGTTTGTCATCCGGGTGGGGACACTCCTTGAAGAAGCTGATCACAAAACAATTTATACAAACAAATTCATGTATTATACATTAGAACTGATAACAATTAAATAGATATACAATATCGGAGTCTTAAGCAAACACCGTCAAGAACGATCGGAAAAATGCTTACGATTCCATTTCTTGGATTTGGCGCTGCGTGTGGCGATGGTAGCGCTTCCTCTTGGCACGATGGCCACTAGGATCTTGCTCGTCACCAGAGGGAGCATCGGTAGTTTCAGTCCCCGATCTAGTCTCGTAATCTTCATCTCTCATCCTGCCCAATTCGCTCTCAGAGGTTTTTGGGGCCATATCGAACATGTGATGACCCTCAAAAATGTTTGGTTGGAACATTTTTGACCAATTAATATATATTCCTTGAAAACTTTGAATCTATTTTTGTGTATATCTCTTCTTCAGATTTGCAAGAAACCTACCAATAAAATCACTGAAAAGGAAACATATAAAGTGAACCACTGGAGTAACTGAGTAGGTACAAGGAAAAAAAAAACCTATAATTGATAAATGGTATATATGTAAGCTTTCTAGGGCAAGTAATTCATATTCAAGTTTCTCTCTCTATAACTCTTGGGAAAGTATGGATTTTCTTCCCTATCAAGAAGGATTAATTACCTTTTATCCAGTATCAGCCATAATGACAATGGTACAAATACAAATTAAATACAACATATATTTAATTTACTAGATAAATAAACAAATGTGTAATGAAAAAAAGAATATTAACTAAAACACTGTCCTAACCTTGTAGATCCATCAAACTGCTGTGGCACCAGAATTATTACTGGATTCAACAAGAAAAATCATCGTTGAAGCTGTTTGGTTTCTTAGGGTTTGGGGGGTTTTATAGGGGGGTTGCTCGGTTATCCAACTCTCTGTGATGTCGTGTTGTGTGAGAAAAGACTAATTAACGGCAAGATTATTACAAGTGGTGAAAGAACAGAAATGACTTGAGTGTTTTTTTTGGTCTATCTAGAAAAGTCTTCAACCCTTGTGTCCTTACGTGTTAAGAGAAACCTGAATTATTAGAAAGAAAAAGAAAAAGAAAAAATTGACGCTTCAAGAACCCCACTTTGACAAAAACCCAATATCAACTCTACAGAGATTTGTAACGCCCCACTAAGATCTCGCTGATGACCCCTACTCCTCTCTCTCTCTCTCTCTCTAAAGACAATACAATATAAGCGATAATTATGTTCAAAATTCAAGTGTAAGATCACAAAACAAGTATAGGGTTTGCATAAAGGGTGTTAGAACTTACTTGAAAAGAAGCTTTGAAGTCATAAGCATGTGAGAGTATAAGCTTTTTGGGTCGCTATTCGGGCAAATAATTGCTTGTTTTTAGGGTTTTAGTGGAAATTTTGGTGAGAGAAAGAAAGTAAACGGAGAAGATAACATCATGACATAGATAGATAGACAGAGAGAGATAGGGAGAGCAGAGAGGAGAGGGGCTTTGAAGAGGGTGTGACTTGTGAGAGGTAGGGAGGGGGGAAGAAGAATGGGGAGCAGGTGTGAGAGGATGTGGCAGCGAAGGAGGGAGTTATTGCAGAGCGTGTTGAGAGGGTGTAATAGCATTTATGGTGGTGTGAGAGAGGTGTAAATATGAGAGAGAGAGAGAGAGAGAGAAGAGAGAGAGACAATCTCTTGGCCTGTTTAAAATTCCTCTAATGGGGACGCCGTATTGACTCTCTTAACACTTTTCAACCGTTTTCACTAGTGTTAATCCGAATGTAAACACATTCATTTTGTAACTTCTTGCATGTCAAAATCATTCGAAGTTCCAATATCCAGAGAGCATGCTTATATATGTATATGTATAGGTATATATACATAGATGAATTCTCACATAAGGGTGTAATGTAAGGGTGTAAAATAAGAGTTATTTTTTAATGGTGTCGATGAATGAGATGACCAGTGGGATCCACTGCTTTGAGTTCCACATATTTCAAATCAATGGTATAAATATACATCTTTATTTTACACTCTTACATTAGACCCTTACGTGAGAATTTCTCTATATATGCATGCATGTTAAAACGTGGAGCTACAAATGACTGGCTACATGGCAATGGCATGGTCAAATATGTAATTATCATATGTACGTTTTATTTATAGTTTTTCTTATATAGTAGAAAAAAAATCTCTTTTAATTTTACCATATAGATTAGTAACTAATTATAGCTAGACAATAAATTAATTAACGCAACTGACATAGGAATAATAAAATTAGTTTGCAAGAAATAGTTTCCATATTATGCTTAGTACGTATAAGGTTACCATGAATTTGTAGGACTTGGATGTGTAAACAAGCCAAGCCTATCCAAGTCAGGATCATCAGCTCATTTTTTGAGCTTGTTTTTATTGCCTAGTAGAAAAATTATTTATGAAATATCTTGTTTATTTATTCTAAAGATGTGTTTTCTTATTAAGAATATCCTATATTAAAATTAAAAACTACAAATTAAGCAAATTTTGTTAATCACCGAATTCAATATTTAAATTGGCATTTGAGATTTTTTTGTGGCCGAGAACAACTCAATAGTTGTGCATGTTGGACAGTCCACTAAGCCTAAATTCGGACTGAACTAAACACGAGCAAACAAGTCCGATAGGTTACTTGGATTGAGTTTCAACATAAATCATTTGGAAATAATTGTCCCAGCTTATAATTAAACTCCCGATCTTTGACGATATTCTTTATACCCTAACTAAAGATGGAGTCAGGAAATAATGTTGGGATGAGCTAATATTAAAATAATATCACTCTGATCCTCCCATTAAACTTTGCTAAGACTAGGAGTAGGGCCTTATCAGCTCATTTTTTAAGCTTCTTGTTTTTATTGCCTAGTTGAAAAATTACTTATGAAATGTCTTGTTTATTTATTATAAAGATGGTGATGACGTCAAAAATAGGCCCGACCCTACTAGACGAATCATTTAGTCAGACCAAGTTCTTCCTTCCTGATCGGTTGCCTTCCTTTCTGCACAATAAGCAAACGTAAGCTTCGGTAGGGCCCCGAGGGTGTGCTCGGGGGGACCTCTCCGACGCTCAAGTCAGTACGGTACTAAACTTGGGAGGATGGCTCGCTATTTGGAGCTCTGCCTCTTGCTCAGTAAGTAAATTTGAGTGCAGGAGTTAGGATCTTTACCTGAGGGCAGAGGTTCCCCTTTTATATGAGCTTGAAGTGTTTGAGTTGTAGTAAGAGTCAGACTCTCTCTCATTGGCTTTCCAGAGGGTTTCTTGAAGGGTAAATTCCATCCGTATCACTCTCCCAAAGGGAGTTGGACTCTGTTGAGGGTTGGTGTCCTATTGGGACTCTTCATTGTATGACTTGGTATATACCTACTTCGGTCATGTAGGGACATTACCAAGGCAACACTTCAGCGTGATAGAAGCCGGGTCAGATTCATTGATTTCAGTATATAATTTTTAGAGGAACCGAAGTGGGTACTTCGATTATGGCCGAAGTGTACCTTTCGGCTCTCCCTTCATCCGGGCCCAGCTGGCACTTCAGTTGTCACGTGTCCTAGTTTTATTGGTGGGGTAATTTTGGTATTATCATATGCCCCCTACACTCTCATCAAGATGTCCTTTGGCAAATTGATGGGAGGGTAATTATAGCCTGTATTTACCTTAATGTAGTTTGAGATTCACAACCTTTCACTCTCTATTTTAACGAGCCTTTCCACGCTATTTTTATTTTTCGTCTAAGTAATGAAGTGCCTTCAACTAGGATGACCTAGCTTGGTTACTTTCCTCTGTGTGTCTCCTTGGCGATTCTTTTGAGACTTGTGTATTTTAACCAAGTCATTTGTTATGAGGAGACTTTATGAGGGGGAAGAGCTTCTCTGGCTCGATCTTTTCCCTTCCTTCATACTTTCTCTGTTATGAGCACATGTAGGGCCGAACTGGCCTAATAAGACCTCTATGGTCATTTGATTTGGATTTGCAAATTTTTCTCAAGAGTTTGGGCCGAACTGGCCTAGTTGGTCGAACTAACCCAGTTGGCCGAACTGACCCAGTAGGACAACTCGGTCCTCTAAGTTCGACCTATTTTGGCCGAGCTCGCCTAGGTGGGACTCTTTGGTCTCATTTTGGACTTGGAAAATTTTTATAAGTCTCTTGCGCAAACTGTCCTTACCGGGACGAAGCATCCTTCTCTCATTCTTTTTTTTTTAAAATAAAATTTGCAAGTCATTTGGCTGAAGTGATCCTCTGGGCAGAAGCGGCCTAGTTTGGCCGAAGTGGCCTGTTTGGGTCGAAGCGACCTAGGTTGGCCGAAGCGGCTTAGTTTGGCCAAAGTGGCCTAGGTTAGCCAAAGCGACCTTGGTGGGCCGAAGCGACCTAATTGGCCGAAGCGTCCTAGGTTGACCGAAGCAACCTAGTTTGGATGAAGTGGTAGGTTGGCCAAAGCATCCTAGGTTGGACGAAGCGGCCTAGATTGGCTGAAGCTTCATAGGTGGGCCGAAGCGGCCTAGGTTAGCTGAAACGTCCTAGATTGGACGAAGCGGCCTAGGTTGGCCGAAGCGTCCTAGATTGGACGAAGCAGCCTTGGTGGGCCGAAGTGTCCTACATGAGACCTCTTTAGTCCTTTTTGGGACTTCGAATTTTTCTAAGCCATTTTGACCGAAGTGACCGTTTAGGCCGAAGCATCCTGGGTTGGATGAAGCGGCTCTGTTTGGCCAAAGCAGCCTAGGTGGGCCGAAGCGACCTAGGTGGGCTGAAGTGGCCTACATGAGACCTCTTTAGTCCTTTTTGGGACTTAGAATTTTTCTAAGTCATTTTTGGCCGAAGTGAACCTTTGGGCCGAAGCGTCCTAGGTTGGACAAAGCAGCCTTCGTGGGCCGATGGCCTAGATGAGGCGAAATGGCATAGGTTGGACATTTCGGTCCTTGCGGGCCAAACTGGCCTAAGTGGGGCACTTTGGTCCTGGTAGGTCGAACTGGCCTAGGTGGGATACTTCGTTCTTGATTTGGACTTAGAATGTTCACACATATGCCCCCCGGACTGAGGAAGAGTATGCCCGCTCTGGTTCTATGTTGGTAAGAGGAGTCATCTGTTGCCAAGGAGGATTCCTTGTTGAGTAAAATTCTTTGCCGAGGAGGTCTCTTTCCTTCTGTCTGGCAATTGAAAGGCCGTATTGGAGCAAGTTAAACCGGGAGGACGAACTAGTTCGTGCTATACCAGGAGGGAGGCCGAACTGGTGGTGTACTCTATCTGGTGGCTGAACTAGTGTGTGTTCAACTGGTATGTGCTCTATCGGGTGGCCAAATTGGTGAGCGCTGAACTAGTAGGTCGAAGTAGTGCATGCTATCCCAGGTGGCCGAACTAGTGAACACTAAACTAGTAGGCCGATCTAGTTCCGCATCCGACAATTTGTTGATGAAGATTTTTTTTTTCAATGAGGTACATTTTCTTCTTTCTATTTGGTAATTTTCCTGAGGTAGATTTTTTGAGGAGGAAATGTTCATTTTTCTCTGAGGAGATCTTCCTTCTTCTTTGAGGAGACCTTCCTTATATGAGGAATTTTTCATTCTCTTCTGATCAGGTCATCCTTCTTCTGAGGTGACTTTCATTCTTTTTTGTATTCTTTCTTGGAGTAGACCTTCCTTCTCTTTTGAGGATGTATTCCTTCATCCGAGGAGACATTCCTTCTTTTGAGGAGGTCTTCCTTATTTGAGGAGACATTCATTCTCTTCTGAAGAGGCCTTCCTTCTTTTCTGATGAGACCTTCCTTCCTTATTGAGGAGGTATTCCTTCATCTGAGGTAGGTCTACCTTCTTTCGAGGAGACTTTCTTTCTTCTGAGGTGATCTTCCTTCTGATTGAGACCTTCTTCATTCTCTAAGGAGGTCTACCTTCTTCCGAGGAGACCATCGTCCTTCTCTGAGGAGGTCTACCTTCTTTCGAGTAGACCTTCATTCTTTTGAGGAAATCTTACTTCTGTGAGGAAGCCTTCTTCCTTCTCTAAGGAGGTCTACCTTATTCCGAGGAGACCTTCATTCTTCTGAGGAGATCTTCCTTCTATGAGGAGACCTTCTTCCCTCTCTAAGGAGGTCTATCTTCTTCCGAGAAGATATTCTTCCTTCTCTGAGGAGGTCTACCTTCTTCCGAGGAGACCTTCATTCTTCTGAGGAGATCTACCTTCCGTGAGGAGACCTTCTTCTTTCTCTAAGGAGGTCTACCTTCTTTCGATGAGACCTTTATTCTTCGAAGGAGATCTTCCTTCTGTGAGGAGACCTTCTTCCATCTCTAAGGAGGTCTACCTTCTTCCGAGGAGACCTTTATTCTTCTGAGGAGATCTACCTTCCGGAGACCTTCTTCCTTCTCTAAGGTGGTCTACCTTCTTCCGAGGAGACTTTCTTCCTTCTCTCAAGAGGTCTACCTTCTTCCGAGTAGACCTTCATTCTTCTGAGTAAATCTTCCTTCTGTGAGGAAGCCTTCTTCCTTCTCTAAGGAGGTCTACCTTCTTCCGAGGAGACTTTCATTCTTCTGAGGAGATCTTCCTTTTCGAAGGAGGTATACCTTCTTACGAGGTGACCTTCATTCTTCTGAAGAGATCTACCTTCCGTGAGGAGATCTTCCTTCTCTTTTCTAAGGAGGTCTAACTTCTTCCGAGGTGACCTTCATTGGTCGGAGGAGATCTTCCTTCTGTAAGGAGACCTTCTTCCTTCTCTATGGAGGTCTACCTTCTTCCGAGGAGACCTTCATTCTTCTGAGGAGATCTTCCTTCTGAGAGGAGACCTTCCTTCCCTAAGGAGGTCTACCTTCTTCCGAGGAGACCTTCTTCCTTCTCGAAGGAGGTCTACCTTCTTCCGATGAGACCTTCATTATTCGGATGAGATCTTCCTTCTGTTAGGAGACCTTCTTCTTTCTCTAAGGAGGTCTACCTTCTTCCGAGGTGACCTTCATTGGTCGGAGGAGATTTTCCTTCTGTAAGGAGACCTTCTTCCTTCTCTATGGAGGTCTACCTTCTTCCGAGGAGACCTTCATTCTTCTGAGGAGATCTACCTTTCGTGAGGAGACCTTCTTCTTTCTCTAAGGAGGTCTACCTTCTTCCGAGGAGACCTTTATTCTTCGGAGGAGATCTTCCTTCTGTGAGGAGACCTTCTTCCATCTCTAAGGAGGTCTACCTTCTTCCGAGGAGACCTTCTTCCTTCTCTCAGGAGGTCTACCTTCCGTGAGGAGACATTCCTTCTCTTTTCTAAGGAGGTCTACCTTCTTCCGAGGAGACCTTCATTCATCTGAAGTATCGTTGTTTCTTCTTGGTCTAACTTTGTGAGTATCTTTTGGGAAGTTTACTTTCCTTCCCACAGACGGCGCCAAACTGATGACGTCAAAAATAGGCCCGACCCTACTAGACGAATCAGTTAGTCAGACCAAGTTCTTCCTTCCTGATCGGTTGCCTTCCTTTCTGCACAATAAGCAAACGTAAGCTTCGGTAGGGCCCCGAGGGTGTGCTCGGGGGGACATCTCCGACGCTCAAGTCAATACGGTACTAAACTTGGGAGGATGGCTCGCTATTTGGAGCTCTGCCTCTTGCTCAGTAAGTAAATTTGAGTGCAGGAGTTAGGATCTTTACCTGAGGGCAGAGGTTCCCCTTTTATATGAGCTTGAAGTGTTTGAGTTGTAGTAAGAGTCAGACTCTCTCTCATTGGTTTTCCAGAGGGTTTCTTGAAGGGTAAATTCCATCCGTATCACTCTCCCAAAGGGAGTTGGACTCTGTTGAGGGTTGGTGTCCTATTGGGACTCTTCATTGTATGACTTGGTATATACCTACTTCGGTCATGTAGGGACATTACCAAGGCAACACTTCAGCGTGATAGAAGCCGGGTCAGATTCATTGATTTCAGTATATAATTTTTAGAGGAACCGAAGTGGGTACTTCGGTTATGGCCGAAGTGTACCTTTCGGCTCTCCCTTCATCCGGGCTCAGCTGACACTTCAGTTGTCACGTGTCCTAGTTTTATTGGTGGGGTAATTTTGGTATTATCAGATGGTTTCTTATAAACACCATCCCAAATTAAAATTAAAAATTACAAAACAATTTCGTTAATCACAGAATTCGATATTTATTTTTTTTTGAGTAAAATATAATTTTTATTGATAAAAAGATTTACAGTCTCCGGATAGATTCTCTCTCCACTATAGTCATGTATCAAAACTCTTAACTTGGCTTTTTGAGAGAATTAATTAATTCCTTATATATGAATTAATTGTGCATTGCATTTCCTATTTGCTAAACAAGATTGTATTACATATATATAGTTGATAGAGTAGGTTAAAACTTTAATAGAGTTGGAAGTTGGAGCACATGGACTCTCTTGAGCTCCATCAGAATATATAGATCATATTCACCATTTATTTATTTCTTTTTTATTTCATCATTTGCTTTTCATTCATATGGTTTCTTGTGGCTAAGCAATTCACCAGGATTACACACTTTATTGGAATTTTTTTTTTGCTTTTAAAGGATATATTTGATAATTTATTATCTAATATATCCATGGGTAACCTTTATTGGAATTATGATGTGACAAATTATATAAGGTGAACCAACTTATATATTTTTGCCTTATTTAGAAAACTTCTAATTTAGTTGAAAAAGTAACAGTTTTTGTGCATATATCACTTTCTTAGTTTAAAAACAAATCCTACATGACTAGAAATTAAATAAAATTTATATATATATTTGTACAGATGACCTTTTTACATGTATGTTTCATGTATAAGTTCCTTACCTTAAAGTCAAACTTCCTTCAACAATCACACACCCACCTGCTCACATGCACACATTTTTTTTAAATATCACTGAGAAATTTGTTTCTCATATTGAAATCAAATCTTAGACACACATATGTCTAACTCAACCGATTACCTATCGAGCCACCTCTTGTTGATTGCTCGCATGCACACATGGTTGATGGTTTCCTTGTGTTTTCAAAGAAATCTTTGAATTAAGATCCAATCATTCTCGACCAGATAAAATAATTGGTTTGGAATTAATGTGATAGAACATTAGTAATACAATTAAAATCAAACCAATTATTTACTTCTCATCGAAATTGTTTGTTACATTTTTTTTATTTTGAATTAATGATGCATATTTATAGTTAGTGATAATGAGAAAATTAGCTAATAAACTCTTATATTACATTCAAAATCAAAATAAATAAATTGGAGTTGTATTTTTCATATAATCTGTTCATGATTAGGGCAATAATAATTTTAATCTCCGATTCATGATTTTCTCCAATTCTTCAGTTTTTTTAACATTGATTAGTAATTTAGTATGTTGGAAAACATATTTTGCCAATGTTTTAAATACCAGTCGATACTTATTGATTGAACTGATTATGCCATAAATCAGTCATCTTACCAACATATTCTAGTACCGATATTTAAAACATTGTATTTTGCCTCATTTTTTTCACTCTCCTCATGCCAAGACAGCCCAACAGCACTCACATCCTCACTAAAAATTGTCCATTAATGTCTCTGTAGTCTGTTTCACTCAGCCACTGCAGGCAGTGAGTATTTATTAGTACTAGCATGCAATCCTTCCTTTTTCATATTGCTTCAAATTTAAATCATAACCTATTGCCTATTGGGTAGTCGGTCCTCTCAGGTAACTAATTATCTCTTTCTCACCACAATTTTAATTAATTAATTTTATTTTTTTTGTGATATAAAAAGTAAAACAATGCTTTAATTGTTCATGTGAAACACAGTCTCTGTATTAGCACGAGATGAGGCCTGCAAAACAAATGTAATATTGTTGTAAATTATTTTTAGTCAGATAAACATGAGACAGAGTAATAGCTTCACTAAAAAAAGACAAAGGAGAGTCAAAGGGGCCCCACTATATGGAGCTATGCACAGCGTGGCAGTGCATGTTGGATACACCTAAGCAACAAAGCGAACATCACTCTTACGTAGAGATGTAAAATGGGTCAGACCGCCCCGGGAAACATAAAAGTATAGGCCTGGCCTGCTATATCCTATGGCCCGGCTCACCTACTTAAAATTCAAATTTGGGCAAAAAGTACAAAAATGCCATCTATAAATAAGATTTACTCAACCATTTTAACATTTTTCATTATCTCACTCTTATTTATATCTAATACTCTCAAAAGTTTTAAATCAACATGCAAAAACAACCATCTTACGGCAAAGGCAAAGAGTGGAGGATTCTTCATGCTGGTGTATAACAAACCGACTAAGACAAAGCTGAGTATGAAAGTTCTTATGAAGCAAGATTTGGAATTCATGAAGAGAAAGTTGAATGGAGATTATGAAAAATATAAGAAGCTGTGCAAAATACAATTGATTGATCAAGTTGATTGCTTTCTCCTCACTAGTGGCCCGAGGTCTGGGATGGGCTGGCTCGACTTGAAAGTCGGCTCGAAATATTTGATCTTAGGTGCATTTCTCTCTGAAATATTATTGTTTGGGTATGATCGGTCGACCAGTCCCACTTGTTTAGCAGATCGGACCAGCCTGTGAAACATAAAACACATGCCAGACCCGCTATTTCCCTACGGATTGGTTCGCCTGTTGAAAATTCAGATTAATGGCAAACTATTCAAAATGTCCCTGTAACAAAAATCGACTAGTTTTTATGTCCTTTTCAATGATAAATTTATAGTACTATTGGAAAATACCAAAATACCCATAATAACAATTATAAATGACTAATTTCTTGGTTGATCCTAGGTCAACAGCCCCCACCCATTTGACACCTCTACTTTTACGGTTTCACCACTTTTTTTTCTCCTTATGGATGGAGTCGAGGGGGGAGATTCTGTTTATTTATTGGAATGAACTTTACTAAGGGGTCTATGAAAATGATTTCACAACTCATTATGTCTTATTATAATCCAAAAGCCCTTTCTTAAATGTGCTTCCAGAATCGAGACTACAAGAAGGGCATGTTTAGGGAAGACCTGATAGAGAATTTCCTAGCGACAGTCGAAGGAAGATTCAAACTCAAACTAGAGTCGGGTGAAATCCGATCCTTATATCGCAACGACTTCAACAATCTCAACGACGATATCAAATGATCATCTCATCTCAACATACCTAACAACCTGGATATGATAATACCAACGAACGACTCAGATAGTCTATAAAAGGGATGATCAACCTGAGAAGAGAAATACACCCTGGTTCTGTGACTTAGAACTCTTGATTCACCCTCTAAGAAAAATTATGACTTGAACATTGGAGTGTCCCGGGCCACAAAGTTCCGGCCTCCTTTTTTCTTGCAGATATCGAGGTTTGCCATCCATGTCACTCATTGACATCAGATATTGACGTCTAAGGTCATGCAGATTTTTTGCATCCACACAAATAAACACAACATTCACATCATTTTATTAATTGAAAGTAGCACAACAACTTACATTAATGTTAATTTGACTTATCAACAATTCAGTTTATAAAAAACATAGTACCTAATCCAAAGTGTACATAAATTGCGACTTATCAAAGTAATCCAAAGTGTACATAAATTGCGACTTATCAAAGCGTGAATCGATCAGCTGGACATCTCATAAACAAAAAGTGTGGAGATTAGAGAATTTGAGAAAATCAAAAACTAACTTTGTATGAACAAAAAGAATCAAGTCTTTGGGCCAGAGTAAACAGAGACATGTGACAAGTGGTGTAAGTGGTAGCTTTTACTTTGATCATCTTCATAACCTTCACTTTCCCATGTAAGGTGGATTGAGAACTGAAGTTAAAGACTCCATTATCATAATCCGTTTTGAAATCAGGCATGGCTACGATCTTGCCTGCAAGAAGAACCACGGTTGTGGTAATATTAAGCTTACCACGAGCAGGGACTGTGTCTGCTTCGATCGGTGCTTCCGCAATAACGTTTTCGCGATAGCTAATATACGATGTACTGTTCTCGAACTTGAAGCTTCCATAGTTTCTGTTATTGACTCCGACTACAATCCTCAAAGTGGCATTGAAGTCTATAGATGGGAAAACCATAACACTGAAATTCTCAAGAGTGGCTGATTGTGTGCTGATTTCAGGTTCTTTAGGCTTAAAGATTGTAAGGTAGAGGATAGCAAAAGTGGCTGCAATAATGATGAGGAGAAGCGTTGTGACTCCACAACAGATTTTGAGGCCTCTATGAGACCCAAGAAGTTTGGAACTTGTACCCATGTATGTGTTTTGGCAATACAATACCAAAACCTTGAATTGAGTTATGAGAGATTATTGGGTTTAGCACAGAATTTGGATATAGATTCAAATGGTGGAAGAAGGTGAAGATGGGGATGTTATCAAGGGAAATGTGGCTGAGAAAATAAGATCGAGGGGCATTGTTGTTTTTATTGTCATTGCCAATATGCAATGGAGATGAAAGCAATGGAAGAATTCAATTTTGTATTTATTAATTGAGGGACGGACAGACACTTTTTAAGCATTAAGTACTTGTTTTTGTTTGCTGTTTTCAAGCCAGATCCTATTAGTTTATCAAGTTAAGCAGTCATTAGGCCCATTTCCGGCCCAAAATTATGTAGTCTGGCCCAAAATTTGGCCTCAACATTGGCTTCAATCGTGGAAGCATGATTTTCTGTTACCTCGAGTTTAAGAGTGGCAGAGTTGATTCATTGATTGTTTGTGCCAAAATCACAATAGCTTTATATTTCCTAGGCTTTTTTTTTTTTTTGAACTTCCTCCAGCAAGAAACCACTCTGGGTTTCAACTATGAATGATTTTACAAAATGAATTAATTTGAAGAAATCATTGGACTATGAAGAGAACTATATGCAAGGGTTCATGGGAGAAATCTTGTTGAACAGCATTGTTCTGTTTCCTGAAGATGATCTCTCCTTTTTTTATCATTGGCCATTACCAACAAATGTATGAGACCAAAATAGGACTATGAAAAAGAAAATGCAGCCAGCTTGAGCAGATATTTGAGACACCAAAGTACAATGAGCAGAACTTTGTACATTCAGAATAAATTATGAACAAGAAAAATAATTCATGAAAAGTTGTTAATCAACAATTGTCAGTGACTGGTTGATGAGGATCCCTAGAATTCCTAGTCAAAAGTGAAAAGTTCTTAACAACAATCCACATCTCTGCAGGTTTTTCTGACACTATGAAATCAAAACTTTGCATCTGCCTCAGTGTGAACACCAAAAGGCATCACGGCCTTTCAATCTCACACACATAGTGTCGAACCAATTTCCCCTTCCTCCATCTGTAAATGCAATATCCCAGGAGATTGTTGCAATCACTGCAATGCATATCGACACATTTGAGTTATTCTTCACATCTTTTAGCTAGGTAAAACACCATGTTACACTCGTAGATTTCGTGTAGGCTCCATTGAATCAACTCACCTTAGAAACCCTTTTACAGCTTTAAGAGCCTTAACTACCAATGAATCAACTCATCCTCGTATGTACAAATGAATGATAAAGCATATGATATGAGAAAACTCCAAATATTTAAAAAATCTTGTGGCGGTCCAAAATGAGTAGCCATGAACAATCAGGTGCTGATTTAAAGTCATTCATCTGCAACACATAAAAGGAAGCAAAATAAAAGTCCGGCGAATATGGAAGAGGATTTTGGTACTTTCTCCGGCACAACAACTTCCATTAATATTAATTTGATGAATCAACAATTTAGTTCATAAAAAGCATAGCACTTAATGGTCCTAATCCAAAGTGTACATAATTTGTCACTTATCAAAGTGTGAATAATATAGAAGAAACCAAAAAACGGAGTACAATAGGACTTCTGGTGGGATGGCTTGAGATAGTTACATGCAGAGGCAGGAGAGCCAAAAGATACACATATAACCAACTAGTATGCTCGCTACGCAGATGACACAGCTCAATGCCGCAAAAAACTTAGAAATCAACATATACAGCTAGTAGACTACATTAACCCTGTGAACCACAATGTAATCCGTAACAAAAATTAACCCATGAGCCCATGTAGCAAAAAAGTGCACATTGTTCTATGCACGACTCTTCAAAAACATTAAGCCCAATAGCATATTGTTTTATGAATTCTTTCGTGGTACTATTGTGGTTGGATGTGATTGCAAGACCTGGATTTTATCTTATCTTTTCCTCCTCCAGACGTGGAAACTATTTGTTCTATAATTACATAGCTGGTTTTTTTTTTTTTCCCCTCAAATTGTTGATCATACTACTGAACTTTTCCAAAACAATACCAAATGGATAATACCATTATTACTGTAGAGTTCCATGATATGTACCTAGCGTCATTATAAGATAGTGTGGTTTCATAAGATGAGATAATAAAAGGATGAAGCCACAAAAGAAAACGTAATGATGGGAAGATTGCAGAGAAGGAGAAGATCAATGCCATGATATGGAAACCAAGAGAAGACCGCATTGAAGTCTATGGATGGAAGCACCATCAAACTGAAATTCTCAAGGGTGGCTGATTGTGTGTAATTTCAGGTTCTTTAGGCTTGAAGACCGTAAGTTACAGGATAGCAAAAGTGACTGAAACAATGATTAGGAGAAGCGTTGCGACTCCACAACAGATTTTGAGGCCTCTATGAGACCCGAGCTTGGAACTTGTTCCCATGTATGTGTTTTGGCAATACAATACCAAAACCTTGAATTGAATTATGAGAGATTATTGGGTTTAGCAGAGTGAATTTGGATATAGATTTCAAATGGTGGAAGAAGGGGATGATATCAAGGGAAATGTGGCCGAGAAAATAAGATCGAGGGGCATTGTTGTTTTCTTTGTCATTGCCAACATGCAATGGAGATGAAAGCAATGGACGAACTCAATTTTTTATTTATTATTGAGGGACAGTTGGACACATTTTGGTGAACTGGAATTTATTTCATTAATAATAAAAACAGCACAGAATAATAATTTATGCGAGAAAAATTGGCAGATAGGATAACAGAATTTGATGAACTGGAATTTATTTCATTAATAATAATAAGCAATATCAATTACATTGTTTGGATAATAGACAATTGACTTCTCTAAGCCTGAATCCAACAAGTTTACACTGTGATGTTAAGAGGGGGAAAAAAATCTGAACTGGAATGAAACCTCGAGACCACACAGGCTCCTCATTGACAATCTTCTCATCTTCTCTTGCTTCAATCATGGATTGGTAGGCATGGTTTGAGCCGAAAAGTCTTCAACGGCATCTTCTACTGCTATAAAAGTGAAACAATCAGAAGCTATGTTAACTCATAAGTAAATCCAATCAATCCACACATTGCACAACCGACAGGCAGGCATATAGATAACACATGAACAATATTCTCATAATGCAAACAGTAGTTTTAGTAGTCAGAAAAACACAACAGAAATCATGCCAAAATCTTGAACTTTCGTGTCATAATTCAATACAAGAGGATTACAAAGAGAGACAATGTTCAAACAACATTGACGGTTTGAACTGATGATACAAGAAGGTTAGTATGATCAGCACTGTTTCATACCCTATTTTCCCCCCAATTCTTCATAGACGGAACTCGTACAGGCTCCGGTCCACACTTAATGTGTATGATTGGACCCAATTGAGACTTCTCCATGCCTTCTGTTGAACCATTATGTGCATTCAAGTAAACAGCCCCTCTATACATCCAATCCTGGGCTTCATCGCTATAGTACTCATCGAAAGCCTCTTGACACAATGCACAAACTTTCTGATCCTCATCAGCATAAACGTTAAAATCATCAGCGTCCTTTGTTTCAACCATCTTCATTGCCTTTGTTTCAACAAGCCACATATCCACCGTGCTATTCCACCCACGAAGACCCTTCTTCTTCCTAAGGTTTTTGGCCATCCGATTCTTCTTCACATGCCAATCCATATGTTCACTATGCTCTTCTTGGGTTCTGAATCGATTACCGCATGAAGTACATTGTCTAGGCAGGTCACGATACAAAGAATTGATCACAGACTCGTGACGCACCTTCAATTTAACTGGATCAAACTCAAGCCCCATAGAATCTTGAATAACAGGGGTTTCTGTTGGTGGGTTTTCTTTCGAGAACGATATAAGTGAATTAAGCAAATTCTCAATCGTTTGAGGCAGCACAGACGGTGGCGGCACAGTCGGACACAAGATCGTCGACACTGCCAACGGCGGAGGGAACGGAATAAACTCTAATCTTGAGGGATAAAATTGCAGATTGTTTCCCTGATATGAACACCGATTGTGATTGTTAGGAATCAAATTCGGCTTCTTGGCTTCAAACCCACGATTTTCTTGATGCTGCATATGGGAAAATCGCTGACAAGCTTGAATCTTGTTAGGAGTAGCAGCGCTCGTACACGGCTCGTAAACATTCCGGCTTCGTTTCAGTGGCCGAGGAACAGAGGGTTGATTAGTTTGAAAATTGTGGGTTGTATTAGAAAAATATGGTGGATTCCAGGTTTGTTGATGGTGGGGGAAGCCATGATATGTGTTTCTTGACTCGTTTTGAATAGACTGATACATGTTCGGCGATCGAGAAGAGAATCAGCAGGAGCAGAAGAATCAACTTGAGGAAGAAAGACAGAGCAGAAGACAGTCGCTATGGAATAAGGATTGAAGGCCAAATTGCTTGTTTTAAGCAAATGGTAACTCCTAATTCCAATGGCATAAGGTGAGGAATTGCAAATTCTCGAGGGATTTGGATTTGGATTTGGATTTGGATTTGGAAGTCGGTTCCGACGCGCAATTACAAAGAATTTCAATTTTGAAAAACGAAGCGTCTCCTTTAAGCCTTCTGTTCGTGTTCGGTGTGCTCGAAAGCCCAAAATGGTCATTCACTGTTGTTTTCTCAAGTTAAGGACATATCAGGCAGGCCCATTTCTGGCACAAAATATGTAAGGCCCAAAATTTGGTCTCAACCTAGGCTTCAATCAGGGAAGCATGATTTTCTGTTACTTCAAGCCCAAGAATGGTAGACTTTTTTTTAACCGAGGGACTTTCGGACAGTTGAATGATCGTAAACCTCGGGCCGCTGCTAGAACAACCCACACCATGCTTGTGACATGTAAGACTGGGTCAAAACACATACGGATAGGGGCCCGAAGGTGGAACAAGAATACGTAATTAGGACCTCGGGCACCATACGCACTAAGTCCGGGGGATGGTTTTTACTTTTTAAGGGTCACCAGAACTCAGTTTTTGACGGGGATGCCAATATGCAGCGGCAGGTTCAATAGTTCTTAAAACAAACTGGGAAAAACAAAATTAGCATTTGGAATTTTTTCCCTTTCCTCTCATTCCATGATTCATTGATTGTTTGTGCCAAAATCACAATAGCTTTGCTATTTCCTAGACTTCTTTTAACTTTCTCCGGCAAGAAACTACTCCTGGTTTCAACTATTGATTATTTTACAAAATGAATTAATTTGAAGAAATCATTGGATTCTGCAGAGAAATTATATGCAGGGGTTCATGGGAGAATTCTGGTTGAACAGCATTGTTCTGTTTCCTGAGGATGATCTCTTCTTTTTTATCATTGGCCATTACCAACAAAGATATGAGACCAAAATAGGACTATGAAGAAAAAAAAATGCACCAACCTCGAGCAGATATTTGAGACAACAAAGTACAATGAACAGAACTTTATAGCATTCAGAATAAATTATGAACAAGAAAAACAATTCATGAAAAGTTCTTAATCAACAATTGTCAGTGACTAGTTAATGAGCATCCCTACAACAATTCCTAGTCAAAAAGGAAACCAAAGAGAATCTACTAGAATTCTAGTTCATGTCCAACCATTTGAATAAATAGAATTTTCCTCCAGCACGGCTTAACAATCCACATCTCTGCACATTTTTCTGCAACTATGAAATCAAAACTTTGCGTCTGCCTTAGTGTGAACCCCAAAAGGCATCATGCTTTTTCAATCTCACACATATAGCCTTGAATCAATTTCCCCTTCCTCCATCTGTAAATGCAATATCCCTCAATAGCTAATATACACAAGTTTCTTCAAGAAAAGGATATTGTTGCAATCTCTGCAATGCATATCGACATGTTTGAGTTATTCTTCACATCTTTTCAATAAAACACCATGTTACACGTGTAGATTTCGTGTTGGCTCCAATTCATGGAGTGTAGACTTAGATTTTGGTACTCGTGACGATCTTGAAGATGAAGAAGATGATTTTGGCGAGGAGGTAGATTTCTTTGTCCTCTTCTGTTTCTTTGGAACGTTAGGTATGTCTGTGGTTGGAATATCTTGAAACATGTAAGACTGGCGTCTCCCAGCTTGATCAAAATCTGTCAGAAAATGTGAATATTGTTTCTCATGCCCATCCAAAAAAAATGTTGACATCTCATGGCAGCATTGAGAAATGTATGTCTAAATTACCATAAGAATGAGAAGAGAATGTGCATTTCAAATTTGTAATTCATAAGCATCATCACTTATTTGGTGCTGCCAAATCATTATATAACATGAGAATGCAAAGATAATGCTATTTTTATATGTGTTTGGCACCTCGTAACGGAGCATTAGATATATGTGGGTTGCAGATAATTAAACATATAGAATATATCAGAATCAGAATAGGATTAAATCAAGTTGGCCCAATTCTTGCTCCGGATTGGTATGCCTCTGTTGATTTCGATTGAATAAATCAAGATCCTCAAAATGATAATTATAAAGATCCTGTGCATTTCATTTATGGCATACTATTGCCCCATGAATAAAATCAACTCCTTAGAAACCCTTTTAAAGTTTTAAGAGCCTTCGCTACCGTTGGATCAAATCATCTTCATATGTACAAATGAATGATAAAGCATAAGATAAGAGAAAACTCCAAATATGTGAAAATAAAAAATCTTGTGGTGGTCCAAAATGAATGGCCATGAGATGTGCTGATAGATTCCCTAGTTATGGTAAGTGATGTCTCGTGACAGAACAGCCAAACTCGTTGGGGGCAAAGAATCTGGTTCATTTGTGTTCCACTACCTTACAAAATTAAAATCTAAGTAATTGAAACGGACATCAGTCTGCACTTCTTTCAACAATCTGCTTGAAAGAGTGAATGGTTTTGTCAGATAATGCCTTCATCCTTTGCTTAGAAGATAAAGAGAGAAAAACTTCATACCTTGAGATGACCAAGATGAAATAGCTGCAGGATTGGATTCTTTTTGATTACCAATCGATGTTGAAAAATCAGGTGCTGATTTAAAGTCATTCATCTGTAACACATAAAAGCAAGCAAAATAAGGCACAAATAAAAGTTCGGAGAATATGGAAGAGGATATATTTGTGAACAACTTACCCAACTGGGAGCACTACCAGAAGGGTCATCCCAGCCAATGTGAGCCACATGCTTAACATCTGTAGGGTACCCAATTTCCATCTCTCGGTCCTTCACAACTACACAAATTTCCAATTTATCATCTTAGCAAACACATTGCAGAACTCCACAAATCTGCAGAATGTAATATCTAACATGGGCTTACCAAATATTTGCGAGATGAACTTGAATCCTTTGCAGATGCCTTTGATTTTGGTTCCCATGGCAGGCATTCCAACCAAACCCAATGCTAGAGGCCTTTTTATTAAGAATGACACAGAGATAAGGAAATGCAAAACAAACGTGCACAGATTGTTCCTTTGCCTGCTATAAGACATTACGCAAAGTAAAAAAGTAAGGCAGAGATGCAAAAGTACAACAAAAAAAAGTTGCAGCGTTTCAGACAAGATTAAATGCATGTGATCTGTGAATTGTTTTTCCTCGAAAGAAGATTGGTATCTTGGTATTACAATTCTTTATACCAAAAACAGGACTTCAAATAAGTTTCAAGGATTATAAAATGTAATAAAGAGAAAAATGTTGCCTTTACAGAGTGGTGGCAATTATACAAACAGGTAGAGGGCTCAACAGAGAAGCAATTCAGACTCCATCTCCTGCAAACATACTTCCCAGGATATATACTCCATAGTGCTATTAACTCCCAATGAATCGCAAAACATGCAAAAAGGCAGAAGAAAGGCCTCTCTTTAATACCCAAAAGCGATTGTACACTAACAAAAAGAAAATCTATTAAAGCTAAAGAATTTAAGAAGCTATAATGTGTTTGGCAGATTCAAGAATGAGAGTAAATAAGGTGGGGAGCCATGAAAGAAGAGATGATGTCAAAAGCCAACTATACGAAGAGCGTGAGAGGGATTTGAAATGAAAAAGAAAATAAAAATTGGGTCGTGGGTTGAGAGGGTTCACAAATCACAATGTGACAAAAATGTGGGTTCTTGCTTTGGTTGTTCAAGCCTTCAAGGAGCAAAGCTCGGTCTTTCAGGTCTTTTTATGTCTTATTAAAGGACCCCCCTCACTAAAATAACGTCAGGAGCTCTCTTAAAATGCGGGAAAATTTTACTGGACAGAGAGATAAGAGGGGGAAGGAGTAAATTGTTTGCAGCATTTTGTTTTTGACTATACGTTACTGCCTTGGACTTCACTTCTCTCATCCTCTCAAAAAAAAACCTGGATTGATTAGTCCATGTAACCACATAACTAGGGTGATAGAAAAATGATTCCGAGTTGGACAACAACATGTGTTTATAAAACATTTACATGTCCGGATCTTAATTCAGATTGTATTTCAAACGTATTTAATTGACCAAACTCGGATTAGTTTAAATCCGTACAAGTATGTTGGATAATAAATTAATCAGGGTTAGGATCCGGACAAATAAATTGAACAAGATTTCTGTGTTTAGACCAGAATTTCAAACATATAACTTATGTCTAAACTTGATTTAATCTGACTCGAATAAATTCGATCATCCGAACCGAACAAAATTTTGTCACCCCTACACATAACGTTCGTTATGCCACTACTTGGGAATGGGAATTGTGATTATGGCCAACACCCAAGTGAACACTGAAATGTTTTGTCTTGATTCTTTTTTTCTCAACTTTTGACTTGCAGTCAATATTTAAAATCAATTGCCAGCTATGGTTGGTCTTGCTGGCAAGATGACTTAACTCACTTTTCATTTAATTTTGTGGACCTGCAACATTCAAGACACTTCCTTTTAATATTCTGCCTTATTGAGTACTACTTCTGTTCCTATTTTCTTCTCCAGCTTCGCTAAATACCATAAAAGTTTGGAGAGAATTTGACAGACTAAAGAAAGCGATTGCTAATTATTGTTTGAAAATTTTGTTTAATCCTTCGTGCCAACCATATGGATATTGATATCTTTGACAAACAGGATTTGATTTTGATGAAATCAGCTATTTGTGGCTTGTTTGAATCTGGCATGGATGGAATTATGGATGGTCGCAGCCACGTTTTGTGTAGCTGTCTCTTAGATTTCAACATTGACATATATTTCTCCATTACCTGTTAAAGAAATCTGCAGGTCAGCTTTTCACAAAATTATTTTCTACAAGAAAAACCATTATTAAGAAATTAACATAAACTACATTCACAGTCCCTCTACATAGGAAACTCCAGTAGATTTCAACCATGACCCTCCTTGAATCAATTCAGCTACTGTGAATTTTTGTGCCTCTGTTGCACTAGTAATGACATGGTAACCTGGCCATTTCACTCTCTTGCTAGTACCAGCTCCTGGTCCCTTATTTATGTACTCTCCATAATACAGAGTCTTTAATGCAAAATCCTTATCCCATGGTGACCAACCAGTTGGATCAATATGGTCTCCAATGTAGGACTGCATAACGACAGTCCTGGAATACTCCTTCCAAGGCCGGCCCAAATATGATTTGATTGAACCCTTAACGGGCTCAAGATCTGGGCTTGCAATTATATCACATTGTTGGATCGAGATCCCTGTGTTTTGGTTTGGGTCTGTTCGTCCTTGGGCCGTAACCATATTGGCATGATTACTCATGGGCTTTCTGGGTACAATCTTACACTTTTGGAACACAACTGCTGCGTTACCAAATATAAAGTCGACCGTGCCGGTGATATAGCAGTCTCGGTAGAATTGACGGAGGCTGTGGGTGTAGAGCGTGTCTTGGTAAGCGTCAATGCGGCAGCGGTTAATGACGGATTTATCGGCACTGACGCGTAGCGCCACTGCTTGATGCTTCTGTGGGCCAGCTGTGTTTTGGAACCATATGTCTTGGGCCATGAACCCATCACCAACAGCAGCTGACAAACATCGTAAGGTTATAAAAAGCCCATGTTAGTTGGACCTAAAAAATGGGCTCCATCACGTAAGGCCCAAATTTCCTATCCTAAAATTTTGTCATTACCAAAAGATTGGGATTACCAATTATGGTATTGGCCTAATGATGAGGTGCATGCTAGTCATACATCATCACCATACATTAGCTCACACATAGATTTCTTATGGGTGTGCCTGACATGCGTAGTTTGTAAGTTAGTACAAAGGCTCAATGAATTTACTAAGTGCGCACCTAAAAGTAGTGATTGCGGATAAAAAAAAAATACAAAACTTACCAACAGTGGCAGATTTAAAGGTTGTTGATCCGTCAACGACATTGAGGCTGCCTGTAATGACTGTAGAATTCATGCCATCACCAACAAGCATCAGATTAATCTTATTCTTCTCAATCTCAACATTCTCTTTGTAAGTCCCCTTCTTCACATGTATTATGTACCTAGTCTTGCTTTTATTTGGTGCTGCTGCCACGGCCTCTTTAACAGTCTTGTAGTTCCCACTCCCATCCTTAGCCACCACAATATTGGCTTTGATTTCATCAGCCGGTGACTCCAAAATCTTCCGATCCCTACTTGTAACCCATGAAGGGAAATCTCCATCTTCCTTCAATGGCTCCATCACAGTATTGTCTTTGGTTGGTAAAACTGCAACAAGTATGGCTAAAGAGGTTCTTGCTCTTGATATCAGGTTTTCCAGATTGAGCTCCATCAAGGACCTGCTAAGCCCTTCAAGCCCATCAAAACATGTGACATGGTTAGTTAGCACACTACTTAGCCATGCATGGGCTTCTGCAATGGATTGGACCTCAAGAGCCTCAATAGATCCAATGACTCTGTCCATTGATAACTCCATCAACTCCACACAATCAACCAAACCCCTTTCTTCCCTGGGACTGTTTTTGATACTGTAGTTGACCTTCTTCGCCTTGTCGATGAAATCTTGAATATGCGGCGTGGATTTATCGAGGAAAACTTTGAGAAGATCGACACCGTTCATATTTTCAATTGGGGGACTCGATTGGCTCTTTTTTTGAGTCAAGTGAAACGTAAGTATTGCGGTTGAGGTTAGTATGGCGAGAATCAGATAGAGAATTTTGCGGTGAGAGGGTTTGGGAGAGTCTAGAAAAGGTTGATCAATGGTTGCCATGACTAGTGTGCTATGCTTTCTCTACTGGGATTCACTAGCTAACAACATATATAGAGAAATCGAGGGACCCATCAATTAGATAATGCTTTCTAGTGTGATAATAATAAGTCTTGGGGATAATTATTTCAGAATGTTGGCATTATATATACCATTCAGTTTGATTTGTCGGAGCATGAATCATGGAGTTAGTGCTTATATAGTATTACTTTTGAATTTAGAAAAAGAAAAGAGGGAGATTATCTTATCCGTGGGTTTCAAAGCATTGGCTCCACTTTTTGAAGTAAGCGAACCTCTCCCATGACCAAAACCTTCAACATCATTACTTATTTAGACTATATGTAACGCGGTTGAAAAACTCGAAAAGAATTTTTTTTTTTTTTTAAAAAGTGTACAAATCAATTAATAAATTTTGAGTTAGCCATATTACGGGTCGTAATTTTTTACTTTATTTAATCATTAATTCCGGTAATATATATATATATATATATATATATATATATATATATATATATATATATATATATGAAGATACATATATCTCCCACTAGGGCACTAATTATATAAATATAGTGGGGAAATGAGGTTTTGTATATGGAATTCATCATGACTTCAATAAGGAAAAGTTCGGTGAATGGTGATGCTGCATTGATTCAATGGATAAATGTTTGTCTCTTCCAACATTCCGAGGAAGTATCCTTTCTATTTAAAAATGTAAAGAAAAGAAAATATGTCTCTACTATTTTTCTTTTTTCATGAAAATGTGTGTAAAGTATAATTAAATAACTATAATGAGTTCAACTTGGAATAATGTATGTGCCACCGCCTTCAATTTGTCTACAAGGATATAACTTTATCTCCTCGTCCTTCGTCGTAATTGTCGGAGAAGTTGTTCCATTAGTCGTATTTCATCTTTGAACAGACAAAAAGTCTCTTATTAATAATAATTAGCCGATAATTAAGTATGGCTGCCATAATGGCTACCCCTAGCTAATGTGATGTGTTAAATAATGGTTTGTATTATTATCAGTATCTAAAAGCTCTGAGGAAATGAGAGGGGAGTGTAGAGTTACTGTAAGTATGGTTCGCCCGTGCGGTATGGTACAGTATTATTGATGTAGATTGTTATTTTTGTATGAGGATATAATTGTAATTTCGGGTACCTAAATAGCTAGTATATAAGGGTTAAAACCTAACCGAATGTACTACTAGAATTCATATATTGAAGGAGCTCTAGTTTAAGTTGATTTTTGTCTAATATTCTTATTAAATATTTCCTAGTCGGGACTGACTCAATTAGACAATGAGAGTAGGTGAACGTATTCCTATTAGCTCTAATTTCAATGACAATTACTTGAACAAAAAAGTTGGCTCAGAGACTAGAAAATGCCAAGAAAATCCCATTCTCCAATTCTCACTCATTGCAATAACCTTTTTTTAGATTCACAAAAAAAAAAAAGAAGTTAAGCCTAACAGTGGGAGAAGCATTAGTCAATTTGTGAATATATAGAGATAAGTCTCCCACTAAAAGGAAAAAAATAAACCGCACTAGCTAGCTTGTAGGACTTTTTCAGTGGGTGGAATTGGACTTGTGGGTGTGAAGTGTGAACCATCATGGCCATATAAGAACGATGGCTGAAACAAAGCGAAGAAGTAGTGACCATAATGGTCCACTTATGTATGTTACCATTCAACCGTGGTCCAGTCCAATCAGATTAGCCACATTGCAGTTCGGCCCAATAGCCAACATTGCAGAGAGACATTACATATTTACATGACACCCGGACAAGGTAGGTAACTAGGTAAGATCCACAATGGTAAAAAGTAAAGCTTTATAAAAGTTACAATGAAGCAATCCAGATTGATATTATTCATTCAAGAACCAACAATAAAGGCTCAACAACACTAAATGAAGGAATGAACAGATTAACCGTAGTTGAGGCGAAATATGTCATTCTGGACATAAAGGGTTCCTTGTGGTGTTGGGAGCAACTGAAACATCTGCACCAATTTAACATCGGAGATCAATGACTATATGTCACCAAGCATGACCCAAATGGTTTCACATACGAGCGCAAATTATAAATCATGGAAAGTGGGTTTTCATTTACACTATGAATCGTTGAGTAAATGAGAGATGCTAAAAACCTGACTGAATCTGAGCGTATGATCCTCTTCTGGCAACTGGAGGCTGCCACTGACAACGACCAAAATGCCACCAGTGCTGATTGAAGGGTGTGAATCAATGCTGCTGATGACATGTTTGCACTGGGTGAATGGCAACTGATTGAGTTTGGAAGAGATCCCATCAACCCCTTCGATCTTCTGCCCTTCAAATGTCATAAACGAAGTTGGTTGATAGAGAGTGGAGAGGGAAGCTCGATCATTGTCAAAGAGGTGGTAGTAGTAGTCCACAAATGTTTTCCCCAAAACATCCACCCTTTCCCCCATTGTCAATCAATCCTCCCGAGTTCTCTCCTTCTCCATGGTAATATAAGGGAGAGATGTAAATGCTATAATGAGTTGGCCTAAGGAACAAGAAAGGAAAAGCTGGATTGTTCTCCACAATTGATGGTACATGACCATTCTATCCTCGCACATGGTGCGAATCTATCCAAACTTGGCCGGTAATACATATGGAGTAAAGGGTTCCAAAGTAACAACCAAAGCTAGCTAGAGAATCAAAGCCAGTTGCATTTGTACGCAAAGGCAAAGTCGCATAGCCTTTGAAATGGAAAAAAGGTGCAGATGTTGGTGCAACACCACTTAGTTTAGAACCTTTTCAGCCGTCCTAATCCACTTTCTGGCTTTCACCCACTACTGGTAAACAACTCCATAATAGCATTAGCCTGGTTAACTTAACAGCAGTTAAGGCGTCTATGGCATTATAGTAAGAGCAATGTAGATCCCACACCAGGAAAAAAGAAGTGAAGAAAGTCTCTGCAAGTCGAGAGCCAAAAGCAAGGTATATATAGCCTAAGTTAAGGCCTCTATAGCATTATAGTAAAGAGCAATGTAGATCCCACACCAGAAAAAAAGAAATGAAGAAAGTCTCTGCTGGTCGAGAGCCAAAAGCAAGGTATATGTCGTAAGCTTACTTAAATCTCTATATTTAACTTAAGAAAGGCTCTCGAACAATGATATGATCCTCCTAATTTTGCTTTCGGCAAGCAATTTGCCATCTAAGCTAGTAGATCATATATTGTTTGGCAGGATTGCTAATTTGATATCCAATTTGGTGACAATAATCATAAGGTATCATATTGTTTAACCCCCCAGACATAAGAGATCAACGGTCCACCAAAAGGCTCAAATAATGCAGTAGCATTTCAATTACTATCAAACACGGATATAATAATGTTATCAACAGTCAACACTTATGCATAACAAGACCCATATGCTCGTTAAGGCATTAACCTCAGTGGGACAATCATCCACACACATTCGTGCACAAAAGACAGGTCTGATGCATTACCTGTGTAACCAAAATATCATGCAGACATTGGTCATTAGACACAAAATCTAAAAAACTTAGGAGCTTCAGTTTCACCTATGAGGTTGTCATCCAGACATAGCTCATTAGAATCAAAACTTAATAAACAATAGAGATCCCAGTTTTGCCCGAAGGTTATAAACATCCAGAACAAGAACTAGTAGCATGCACCTGAACTTGTAGCATAGCAAGCACGGACAACAAACTCAAAAGGTTGGCAAGCGATGCATGACATGATACAAGGTAAAGCTAAAAGCTGAACAAGACTAGACAAACAAGATCCAAAGCTTCATTTAGAAACAACAATTGAGAATGACTAACAATTGGATCTGTTCATTTTGGAATTCAGTTGGAGTCGAATGTAAATATATTTACTTGACTTCCCATTTCTCTTTTAGAAATGAATGTTTCTTTACAACAACAATATTCAAAAATATTTCACTTCACTCAAAAATATCAAAAACTTCAGAAAGACAAATTTGAAACACACTGACCATGAACTCAGTCTATTGGAACACCGCTATCAATTTCTTTTATTTCATTTGCACTCTAACAAAATGGTTTGCCAAAAACACAATGCTACAGAAAATTCAAAGCAAGGACTCTGTAACTTGAGATTCTAGCTGCATGCCAAAACCATGTTCAAAATTCAACTGAGCCAGCAATAGTCCGAATGAAGATTTTTTTTTTCATATCTTGAAAAAGACTTTAAAAAACGGTTGACAAAACCAAAAGTAAAAGGAATCAACTACATCATTCCAACTCAGGTTTTGAAATAATCAAGTAATTAATTGCGTATACTTTAAGAACTAGGAAGACAATGAGAACTTAGAATATCCTTGAAAAGTCTGAGAATCACCATAAACACAATAATGTTATCAAAATCGCAAAATTTATAAAAATAAAATTGAGAACCAAAAATACATCATTCAAGCAATAAGAGTAGTAACAAGCTAAAGTTCTGCTGTGACTGACTTTTATGTAGCAAAGTTCCACACTGCACACATGAAAAATCAGTTCCAAATAAGTTTAACAGACGAACCACTATAACAAAATGAACACCTCATATTATTTGAGATCTAAATTGCATCCTCACTAGCTTTAATCCAGCACTCCAGCTTGAAGGCTAGAAGCCATGAACCTCACATATATCCCTTCTTCCAATCATCCAAGTACACAACCTTCCCCACTGCCCAAATCGAAATTAAAAGAGATATGATCATTATCATCCACTGTGCTATGACATTTTTCACTGTCACAAACACATGGGTGATTAAAGCCAACACCAAACCCACCACTGTGTACAAGAACCCTACTGCGAATCCCTCAGCACCCAGTTGTGTCCCCGACCCTTGATGGAAGAATATCAGCTCACTTGGATCATTTGGATCCACCAAGAACATGGGCATCTTATGTATTATGTTGTACATCGCACCAGATACACTGAAAAAGTATACACACACAGCGGCTCCACAAAACCAGATCTTAGGATTTTGCAGCAGAGTCTCTCCAGACATGACCTTCTTGGTGAGAAATGGAGCCAAAATCAATAATAGGACGAGGATGAGGACCAATTGGTTCTTTAAGGGTGACGGAGGGCGATGGATGGGCCCGACCATGACCTTGGTCTTAGACTCAACGAATTCAGCCATGGACTCGGCAATTTGCCTTATGTCACCACGGCCCATCCGGTCAGCATCCTTCAAGTTGTTGACATTTGGGCCAACAAGGCCAATGTGGGGGGCGGAGACAACACCAAAGAGGTCAAATGAGGACTGAGATTCAGAAAACTCGATGTCACAAAAGAATACCTTAGAGAGTGTGGAACTGTCATGCTCGTTGTTGGCAATGAAGGAGGAAGCGACGAGGGAGAACTCGTGGCGGAAGTCCTGGAGGTTGAGTTGGAGATTGCCATGGAGGTGGGTAGCGTCAAAGAAGATGATGAGATAGTATGAGCGAGGGGGTTTGGTAGAGGTGAGGAAACGAGAGACGGAAAGGTCATTTAGGTGGATCACACTGTCATCCGACCGGGCCCGCAGAGAGAGGAGCTCCGCTTCGATTTCTGAGTTGGTATTCACAGAGGAAGTGTATAGGGAATGGAAGAGAGAGCAGAATATCATGAAGAAGAGGAGTGTGGATTTCTCCAAGAATCTCGCTTTGATGTGGCAATGGCCAGCGAGCGAGAGACAAGAGTTTCTGTATGAAGGGACTGATTGTGGAGATGAGTTGACTGTTGCTGAGGGGCCTTTTGACACTGCCATAAATTTATTAAGTTATAAATAAGATTTCTAAATTTTAGGCAACCGAAAATAATGATCAGATAGAAACACTATAGGACTGCCAGTATATATATTAACATACGTTGAAAGCTAGTCGCAGTTTGCAACACAAGACTGCAAGTTTTGGCCTGCAGATGGAGCATTGGAAAAGCTGCAAGTTTTGGCATGCAGTGGCCTGCAGTTGCAACTTTGGAAAAGCTGCAAGTTTTGGCCTGCATAGAGATCATTGGAACAGCCAATTTTACAGAAGCATTGAGCCATTTAGCCTTGGGATAGGAGACCCAATGGGAGGAATTAGTGCTTAAATCCAGATAGAAGGCATTTATAAGAGGCTTTTTCTTAAGCCACAAGCAAAATTTGCACTGATCAACATTTCGAGTCTTCTCAAGTAATCGAACCCCCTTCCCCCTCTTCAATTGCCCTTTCTCCAAATAGTTTTTATTGATTGACTCGTATTCAAATAAAGGTGGGAGTAAATTTTCTCCATCATTTCTGATTTCACCCATCACCCTCTTAATCACTTCATCATTTCAGGATTTACATGCCCCACTCAAGTACTGAACTATAAGTACAAACTCTCGGATAGCACCAAAATCCCCACTTTTACTACAACATTATTATCCACTGGCATCGCTGATTTCCAAAATTTCTTAGACTTATGATGTATAGATATCCACAAGGCTAGGCTGAAAATATATCCTAGTCTCCTAGAAAACAATCAAGACTATATCACATTTTGTTTAGAAACGTTTATAAAAAGTTCAAGTGTAGCATGTCCTCCCTGAAAACATAACAGACCAGTATAGCACAAACATCCAAGCTTCAAATTGGAAAGGACTGTGAGACATTCTCGGATGACAACAATCAACTGTCAAATCATTGACTAATGCATCTATCAAATGTGAAAAAAGTCTTTCCGACATTTGAAGCACACTTACAGGGAAATAAGTCCTACGAAGTATGGCTGAATATCCAAACATTCTCACAAGTAAAATTATTAGTTACTTACGTCATGTCAACTTAAAGGTCACATGTTCAAACTTCGGAAACAACCTCTCCGCATATTATGAGGGGAAGGCTGTGTAAATCTTGTCTGTCTCTATCCCCGCCCACTACGAGAGCCTTGTGCACGAGATTTGTTTTAAAAAAGCTTACATCTTGTCAACTTAGGTTTAAGCAAGCAACTAATATATCAAATTGATATTCAGAATTTAACAGGTCAATAAGACCACATACCATCGATCAAAAGTCTAATGTTTAGTCTAAACAAAATCATGGAATCAAAGTCGGGAAATTTTCTAGAATGTCAAGTTTACAGCAAAAATAGAACATCAGTCTAGTAATAAGTAGTAAGAAGCTAAAGTTGTGCTGCGGACAACTCTTTTCATAGAAAAGTTGTATACTGTAAACATGAAAATTTTAGTGCTCAAAAGTTTAGTGAAAGTACCACTATCACAAAATCATCACCTCATAGCGTCCGAGATCAAAATGCCAACCCCACTTAGCTTCAGTTCCAGTTCCAGCTTGAAGGCCAGAAGGCGTGAACACCATATCCCGTCTTCCAATTATCCAAGAACACAACCTTATTCACAGCCCAAAACGAAATTATGAGAGCCACAATCATAATCACCCTCTGTGCTGTAACATTCTTCACTCTCACCAGCACGTGCGTTACCAAGGCCAACATCAAGCCCACCAGAGTGTACAAGAATCCCACGGCGAAACCCTCCGCTCCCAGTTGCATCCCAGAACCTTGATAGAAGAAGATCAGCTTGCTAGGATCATTCCGGTCAACCATGAACATGGGCATCTTCCGAATTATGTTATGCATCGCACCAGATACGCTGAAAAAGTAAACAAATACGGCGCCGCATAGCCAGATCTTGGGCTCGTGCAACAAAGTTTCACCAGATAAGACCTTTTTGACCAGAAACGGCGCCCAAATTAACAAACAGGCGACGATGAAGATAATTTTATTCTTGGAGAGTAATGGAGGACGATGGATGGACCCGACGGTGGCTTTCGTCCTAGATTCGACGAATTCCGCCATGGACTCCGCCATTCGTGCGATATCTCCCTGATCCATCTGGTCAGAGTCCTTCAGGCTTTTGACGTTGGGGCCAACGAGGCGGATGTGGGGGAGGGAGTTGACGCCAAAGAGGGCGTATGAGGACTGGGATTCGCGAAACTCGATGTCGCAGAAGAAGACTTTGGAAAGGGCGGCACTTTCATCGGCGTTGTTGGTGATAAACGAAGAGGAGACAAGGGAGAACTCGCGGCGGAGATCCTGGAGGTGAAGCTCCTGCTTGCTGTGGAGGTGGGAGGCATCAAAGAAGATGAGGAGATAGTATGAGCGAGGGGTTTTTGTGGATGTGAGGAAACGAGAGACGGAGCGGTCGTCTAGGTGGATCACGCCATCCTTGGAACGGGATCGCAAAGAGAGCAGCTCTGCTACAAGTTCTGAGTCGGAATCGGAGGATGCTGTGGTGATGGAGAGGACGATAAAAGATAAGAAGACGAAGAAGAGAAGATGTATGAGGTTCTGAGAGCGTGTCATTTTGATGTGAAGAATTGGCTAGAGAGCGCGAGAGCAGGGTTTCTGTGACTCTCGCTGGGAAGACCGAGGAAGGAGAGAGTGGTTTTGAAGATGACTTGGACTTTAACTCAGCAACCAATCAGATTAGGCCACGTGCCCATAATGCCATATAGATAAGTAGCCTTTTTTTATTGACACTGAATTTCTCAAAATTTTAATCATGAAGTTTAGATTTCAGACATTAGACAACCAATGCAAACTATCATTTGAAGGATCCAAACTCCATAATTCTCGGTATGTATACAGTGAAGCAAGTTTGCACTTTGCACTACAATGGCCGCAAGTCTTGGTCCAATTTTACAAGACAAATGAGTAAAAACAGAAACTACAAGTTCGTTCATGGGAAAAAAAGTCTTAAGGGGAAGTTCTATGGCTTGAATGCTGATATCAAGCGTTTATATGTAGCTTTAGCTGGCTTAAGTCCCAACTTCAACATTTCATCATGAATCTTCATTGCCTTCCTCAGTTTCTTGATGCGACAAAGCCCTCGGATCATAGCTATAAAACTTGAACCATTCACCATTTTTAATTCTTTCATGTAACCAAACACCTTGATGGCATCTTCAACCCTCCTTCCCCTGAATAGACCATCCAGAAATACATTATAAGTTGTTACATCCAAACTGCAGTGCAGTTTTTCAATCTTGTTATGCAATGCAATAGCTTTGTCAATCCGTCTGGTACCGCAGTAGTGCATCATCAAGGAGCAACAACTGAGTGAATCTGGCAATAACCCTTTTTCCAGAATCACATCTAACAGTTCTTCCACATCCCTCCATTTGCGTTTATTACATTGAGAAGTTAAGAACTTTGACAAATCTGAAGCACAAGGACTAATTCCTTTTCTTATGATATCCATCAACAGTTCACAAGCCTCGTCAGGTGGATCCTCTATGCATAGAACATTTGCAAATGCATGATAACTACCACCCTTCACTGTAAATCCCATTTCTGAAATCATGCGATAACTCCCAATCGCTTCCTTAACTCTTCCAGCTTTGGACAATGCCCTTAACATACAACCATAAGTTGCTCCCTGTAGTACAATCTTCTCATCACAAGCTTTATTAAAAAACATATCTGCCCCATAAGTCTTCCCCAAATCACTGAGCTTCTGAATGATTGAATCATATTCAGATAAAGGACTATTAGGAAGCAATTTCTTCTCCATCATTTCACCCATCACTCTCTCAAGCACTTTGTCATTTCCAAATTTACAAGCACCATCAAGTATTGAGCTATGAGTAGCAAATCCAGGGTCAAGTTTTCTTTCACTCATCTCATTCAAGCTATCAAAGGCAGCACCAAAATCCCCACTTTTGCTACAATAGTCAATAACAAGACTATACATAATAGAATTATAAATACCCAAGTCCAACAATCTAGCAATCTTTTCAATTTTTCCATTTCTATAAAGAATCTGCGCAAGCAGTGACCATGTAGACCTGTCAGGCATAACCTCATCTCGAACCATGGCACCATAGAAACACCAAGCCAATCTAATCTCACTTCCTCTTTGCAAACAATCAAGTAGTGCATTATAGGCACGAACTGAAATGGTACAGCCATGAACTCTCATCTTCTTATATACCTCTAAACTCTCCAAGAACAAACCTTTATGTGAATAACCCTCGATAAGAAAACTTAAATCATCAAATTGAGAATCTCTGCCTTTATCACATACTTGAATCATTGTCTCAACAACAAGCGATGCAGGATGGTCCTGGATTAACGAATCCAACGTGGGTCTCACGGATTGGATGAGACCCGACCCGGCTGCAATCCTGATGACTGTGCACTGGAACTTGAGGTCTGGCTTGAACCCAAGATTTGTTCTGGCCCAGCTGAAGAAGCGTAAACATATATGGGGGCTTTTTTGAGTTTTCGTTACGATTTTCAGGAGGAGGGAAGGTGTCAATTTGGAGGAGAGATTGAGGTTTTGAAGGAGTGGGATCCAATTGTGCCTTTGTAAGAGGATTGATGTGATTTGGGAAATCAGTTGGTTTTCCTTGACGTGGTTCCTCCACTGGACTGAAGAACTTGTTGCTGTAGAGTATGTTCTGATGAGAAGATGAATTTTGTGAAGAAGCATTTGAGCTCACGGAGATGGCTGCTATCATCTTCAACATTGTCGAAGAGGCTGCGAAGAAATTTGGGTAATGACGCAAATTTCCAGTTCAAAGTCAGACGAGGAAAACATGGTAAACGAAGTCGTTTCATGATTTCCTCTAATCCCGGGATTGGGCAACAAGGTTTTTTCCTTATATGGGCTTGGGCTGAATTGAAACCCATTACTAATGAACAATATGATCTTCTGGCTTCTGCAACATCTAACTGGCCCCGTTCGGCAGTTTGTTATGATTTGGGCTAGTTTATTAGAAATATAGCCTAGCCCATGAAAATAGTGAGTTGTAAGATTGGGCTCGAAGTCTTTTGCCCTTTCTGGGCTTGAGTTTGGCTCAGTTTATCAACAAAAACAGGGAGGCAGCTCATCAGCTCTTTTCGCGACCGACAATCCGACATCATGAGCACGTGAGTGATGCCTGTATCCATGTGACTCAAGAAGGCATGCATTATTGCATTAAGAGATATATAATAATCAATCTAAATTGATTTTACAAACAATTATTTATTTGTGAATTCTAAATTTGAAATTCAAAATCAGAATAATCATTTTATCAGAGTTCCTATGTTTGACTATATTGATCAAGTATTTAAGTTCCTAATGTAGGATTACAAGCAACAAGCTTAATGTCCACGTGGACAGGCTGGGCATATATATGACCTCCTTTTAAATTGCAGGCTAACGTTGTTGATTCTCTTGGTTCTGGAGAGTAGCATGTTGGTCATGTTTATTACAGATAAAGCAGTAAGCTCTGCTTTTGGGATCATTCACTGTTTCCCAGTAAACTTTTTTATTCAATATGTAATTAGTAGTGTAAACACCCAAAAGATTTTACCTTTAAAAAAAGTTAAAGTAATCTTGATTCTTTAAATTTTAATCTTTATTATTAACTTTCATTACAGTTTATATAAACAATAAGTTTTTTTTTTTTTTTTAATCTTTATATTATGATATATAACCCAACAAAATGCTTCGACCGGCAAATCCAGTTGTCAATACCAAGAACTTTCTGATTATTGAAAGACCAGTCAAAATCATACACACAACATATGGACCCCATCTCCTTCCAAAAGCCATTGGAGGGCAGCCTGGCTCTCACAAGTCTCACCTCCACATTCTCAATTTACATTCTCTCAGGCATTATTTTATCATATTCCCAAAATACCCATCAATGTTTTACTGTATGATTACATGATTTATATCCCCACTTGACATAAATTTTGACAAAATATAATGAACATTGATTTTGTCTTTCTTGGGTATTACTTGAATGCTTAAATCTTTCTTTGGGTTAAACTTAAGAGGGTAGATTCATATAAGATGATTGCAAAATTAATAAGAAAAGGATATAAAATTGGTGTCCAGCTATGCCCTTCTATTAATAATCTACCTCTCAACTTGCTGATCATTTAATGCCCATCACCTTCTCGGAGATCCATGTCTGCCTTCATCATCACAAGACCATTGACAAGATGGAGAGATGGGTTTCTCCAATGGGGACTCTTTTCTTCATTGCAGCTCTAATTGCTGTTTCTTGTTCTTCAAGTGGAGCAGCAGACTCCAAGACATCTTTTGAGGATAACTTCAGCATCATGTGGTCTGAAAACCATTTCAAAACCTCTGAAGATGGACAGATCTGGTATCTCTCGTTGGACAATGACACAGGTATACACCAACTCAAGAGTCGATCTTGTAAGTTCTTGTTCTTCTGTGAACTTGCATACTGATTTTCATTTGGCCGTTAATTGTTAAATCAGGTTGTGGATTCCAGACTAAACAGAGATATAGATTTGGGTGGTTCAGTATGAAGCTGAAGTTAGTGGGAGGTGACTCTGCTGGTGTTGTGACAGCATACTATGTATGTTCATCAAGTGTTTGATATTTTGTCTCTGTGAACTTTCTAAGCGCTATTTGATTTTCAATTGTAAGAATGGCTGAAGTATGAGATTAATTGTTGCAGATGTGCACAGAAAATGGGGCAGGTCCAGAGAGGGATGAGCTGGATTTTGAGTTCTTGGGGAACAGAACAGGACAACCATACCTGATCCAGACCAATGTGTACAAGAATGGTACTGGAAACAGAGAGATGAGGCACAGTCTTTGGTTTGACCCCACTGAGGACTTCCACTCATATTCAATCCTCTGGAATGACCACCAGATTGTGTATGCCCATTCCTCTCTAGCACTCTCATCAATGTTAAGAATCTCAATCTCATTGAATTTGTGAACTGAATTTTCAAGTGATTGTGGAAATTAAACAGGTTTTTTGTGGATAGAGTGCCAATAAGGGTATTCAAAAACAATGGTGAAGCAAACAATTTCTTCCCCAATGAGAAGCCCATGTACTTGTTCTCAAGCATTTGGAATGCTGATGATTGGGCCACAAGAGGAGGGCTTGAGAAGACTGACTGGAAGAAGGCCCCATTTGTGTCTTCTTACAAGGAGTTTAGTGTTGAGGGGTGTCAATGGGAGGATCCATACCCTGCATGTGTATCAACAACTACTAAGAATTGGTGGGATCAGTATGATGCTTGGCATCTATCGGAAGCTCAGAAGATGGACTATGCTTGGGTTCAGAGAAACCTGGTGATTTATGACTATTGCAAGGACAATGAGCGATTCCCAACATTGCCAAATGAGTGTTCACTGAGCCCATGGGCTTGAAGGCTCATGATTTAAAAAAGAAAAGAAAAAAAAAAAAACTAGTCTCTCATGACGAAATGTTTTTCTTATAGATTTGAGATGAGTGTATAAGTTGTTTTATATTTTAAACTTTTTTACTACGTTAATAATTGTATTTTGTTATTGGGTATCTATTGAATTTGTTCGTTATTTATCCTCGTAACCAACAAATAAGTCCATGAGGACATCTTAAATGTTATCTTAAAATGGATAACAAAAATAACCAACTAGAGGTAGTTCAGTTGATAATCGACTAGGTGAGATATATGTGTGCCCAAAGTTCGATTTCAATCGCAAACAAATTTCTCAGTGGCATTTCAAAAAATAAAAAAATAGATAACAAACATGATAGATTGTTACAAACAATAGATACTTGTAAGAGTAATTCTCTATTTCTAGAAACTCACCTCAGAATCTCTAAACATAAAATAATCTATTAAGAGACTATGATGCGAGTGCTAGCCTTATACATTGTAGAATTGATAACACCATATGTAAGTAACCAATCCGAACGCGACACGTGGCAAATGTAAAACATCTTGAAGGCATTCATACTTGAAAACTAACTAGAGTCCATTATAAGGTCCAGTTCAAAGCGTAGGACTATCTCGCCCCTGAGAAGATATTCTCAGACCAAGATAATCATCTCGGCTCCACATAATTACCATCTTTAACACATAATTCATGACATGATCATGTCTACCTTAGCATCGAGGGAAGACATCATCTCACCATTGGGATGAGCATTACCTCATTGCTGAGATATCTTATACCCTAACGTGTTAGCAGGTCATTCACCCGCAATAAGACTTCTATTGTAAGAAGGAGAGCATACAGAATACGTCTCATGAATCAAATAAGAAACAGGAGTTCGACTCCTAATCGAAGAAAGACCACTCCATCATTATAAAAAGGTACTTTCCACAATGTAAATATTCATTCACAACTTTGCATACTTTCATATTAAGAGCATTGTTTTTTCAAGTACTTAGTATTTGCTTTCTTGCTTTCTGACTTACAGCACTAGCATTAGTGTCTTTTAATCGATTCTCTATATTACCTCTTCAAACATCACTTTTTGAGAATTTACCGTTTCTCTATTTAACAATCACTGCATCAGTATCTCTATTATAATCTCTACTTCATTAAAATACTAATTTTTCTTTCTTTATTGATTTTATATTATTTAAGAGAGGAATGAGATGCATGAGAGATGAGAGAGAAGATACAAAAATATTATTTTAATAGTTTAGAATACAATAGTGATTATCTACTTATAGTCTTGTAGATAATCAATATTGAAATTATCTATTATACACAACTCTAACAGATTTTGATGCAACTCGTTTTTTGCCCAAATATGAATTTTCTATTATCTAAAATACCTATTTGCATCATTTTAGAAAAACTGATGCAAGTGCTCTTAAGCATTGGACGGTCTTTCACAAGGAAACCAACCTTGAGTTTGATATGATAACTTATGTTTGTTCATCTTCTCAGCCTTCAAGTCAGCAGTGCTTCACCTAATTTGATCCATGATGTCTGGTAACTCAGGACAGATTTACTCGTCATCAAGAATCTTAACTTTGTACATGCAATAGTCAAATTCTTAAAGAGAAATGAATGGCTTGATTGATTAGCTTCGTTTTCCAACACAAGATAACAAAAAACCAGCTCATTTTGTCTTTCTTTTCACATTTTTCTCAATGGGCTTTGTTTCAGAAAACGCCATTTTTGAAGTGGATATTCTTCAATTTGACCCGACTGGTCTTTCCATGGCTTGCGTATGAGAAACTTTATTATTAGGTCTTGAGTATTTGTCTTTCTTTTCACATTTTTTGTTTCAGAAAACGCCATTTTTGAAGTAGATATTCTTCAATTTGTGAGACCGGGCAGGTCTTTTCGATGGCTTAGCGTATGAGAACCTTTATTATTAGGTCTTTAGTCAACATATTGAACTGAATGTAATTAAACCTTCTCCATTAAGTATTTTTTTTTTTTTTTTTTATCAGGCAAAGGCTTAAAAGCCAGAAGAAAACAAACCAAAGCGATGAACAGGGGGATCGCAACCACTATCTAACCAAGCCTGTAAATCTGGTAAAAAACAATTGGGAATGCTACCGGAAAAACCCCCGACTGCGGCCCATTTGGCGAGACTATCCGCCCAAGCATTTTGACGCCTGCTAACTTTTGCAATAGACCAACTCCGAACCCCCATCAACTTGCCTCTAATATCATCAATCAAATTCTCAATCTTCCAAAACGAAACCAACTCAGGTTTGGAGACTGCATTAACAACTAATAAAGCATCACCCTCAAACTCAACTTTCTCAATACAAAGATCTAAACATCTCTGAACACCCAAACTGAGAGCCATTGCCTCACCCACCAAAGGAACCACACAAGCACCACTAAGAACAGATGCAAAAATCACTTCTCCTGAAGAGGACCGAGCTAAAGCAACCGAAGAAGAGCCATCAACCCCCATTGCTGTATCAAAATTCACTTTAACCCAATGCACTGGAGGAGGCAACCAATGTATCGTAGGAACAATAGTCTCAAATGTGGGCACTCTCCAAGCATTACAATGCTGAAAATGAACAAGACGAATCTGACAAAGCAAATCAAAATCAGACCTGATTGGAGCACCATGCACAACCGCATTGCGATAACGCCAAGTAAGATCCAAGGTAACAAGAGCCAACAATTGGAACTCATGAAAATCATCTTTGGATATACCAATTAACCGAGGATTCAAGACCATAGAAGCCCAACCAACAATCCCATCCCTACCAAAAAGCCTAGAATTTAAGCTCCATTTTGAGGTACTCCAAACAAGCACAGGAACTGAACATGAAGTCAACAAATGAAGAAGAGATTCTACCTCCAGACAGCAAATAGGACACAAAACTTGATTAGGAGAAAGCTGAAGAACAGTAGATAATCTACCTCGCGTAGGCAACATATTCCACAAAGACTTCCATAACAAGAGTTGAAATCGGGCATGAACCTTCAGCTGCCAAATCTTATTCCAATTAGCTGAAGACAAAGGAGACAAAGATGGCGCAATTATAGCAGCCGAATTGAGAGAGTGATAAGCTATCTTTACTGAATAACTCCCAGAATGACTAAGAGTCCACACCCATCTATCATCACTTGGGGAAGCTGGTAAATGGATTTTCAATATATTTCTAACTGTACCAGGTTCAAACCAACTTCCCAGAAGGGGAATATTCCATCTAAGAGGATTAGTCAATAACAAAGAATCCACTGTAGCCTCATTCTGTAAAAGAAGAACATCAGACCGAACAATTGGTTTGAAATCAGCCTGCCCAGGAATCCAAGGATCTAGCCAAATTTTTGTTGTCACACCAGATTTGTTCTCCATTAAGTATTTACTATTACACTTGTAGGACTATACTTCCTGGCAAAAAATATGGGCTTTTCAGGACCGCATTTTGGTATTCTGATTCTCATGTACTTCATTTTCTTCAGAATTACAGAGGCAGATCTCCTCCTCCGTTACTTCTGTTTAGATGAAGGCAACTATACTGCAAACAGTACCTACCAGGCAAATCTTGATCGGGTCCTTTCTTCTTTTCCCAACGCGGAAAACGATTATGGCTTCTACAATATGTCTGCGGGCAACGATGTTAAGCCGAATGATTGTCTTAGTTGCATAAGTGATGCTACTATTGAGCTCAAGACGCGATGTCCTGGCCAGAAAGAAGCAATTATATGGTTCGATTATTGCATGTTTCGTTATTCTCATCGCTCCATCTTCGGAATCATGGAAACTAGTAATACTTTTTACATGCGCAATAACAATAATGTATTACAAGAAGTGGATGGATTCAATCGGGCGCTGAGTGGCTTGTTAACTAGTCTAAGAATCATAGCTGCATCAGGTGATTCCTTTCGCAAGTTTGCTGCAGCAAATGCAACAGGTCCAGATTTCCCAACAATTTATGCCCTTGTCCAATGTACTCCTGATTTGTCTGAGTCGGACTGTAACTATTGCCTCGTCAGAAATTTTGGAGATATACCACATTGTTGCCAAGGGAAGATGGGGGGCAGGGTCGTTGGGCCAAGCTGCAATTTCAGGTTTGAGCTTGGGTGCTTCTATGACCCCTCAGTGAGCACACCGGTTGCATCTCCTCCCCCACCACCTGCAATCCCAGCATCTCCCCCACCACCATCAGAAGGTAACAGCACAACTTTGCCTACAATTATATTGAACTGGTATGATTCTTAGTTCCCCTTTTCCCTATTGTCTAATATAATAGTAACTCCGCTCTGTTCTATTGTTGACATCAATTTTCACACAAGTGGTACTACGTCTTAATTTCTTGCTGAGTTATGCTATACAATCTGTTAGTTTCTTGAACTCTAATGTTGTTACTTTTCCAGGAATTTCTGGCTTTCATCCTTAATTAGAATGGTTTACTCTGTTTTGCAGAGGGCAAGGGCAGCGCATCTAATAACACCGTCATCATAATAGTTATTTCAACCACCATTCCTGCAATTCTTATTATCTGCGTCTGCATCTGCATCTTTTTAAGAGGAAGAAAGTTAAAAAAGAAACTTGAATGTGAGTTATGGTTCTCTTCGAAGTTGTTTTGAGACAAGTAAAATTGTGTTATGATGACATTGGTTCAAGCTTTGCTAATTAGTTTTTAACATTCCACCTATGAAGCTGCGGATGAAGCTGTCAGTGAGATTGGAAGCGCTGACTCCTTGCAATATGGTTTTGGCACCATTAGAGTTGCAACAAACAACTTCTCCAACGCCAATAAGCTCGGACAAGGTGGCTTTGGTGCTGTTTATAAGGTAATGTTGAGGGAAAACCATTTGATTTGATGCCCATCTTCATGAGTTGGAATAATTACTTCACATGTGTTTTTGTTTCAGGGTACATTTCCAAACGGACAAGAAGTAGCCGTAAAGAGATTGTCAAAGGAATCTTCACAAGGAGAAGTAGAATTTAAGAATGAGATCCTGTTGTTGGCCAAGCTTCAGCATAGGAATTTGGTTAGACTCATGGGTTTCTGCTATGAACGAGAAGAAAGAGTTCTCATTTATGAGTTCATGCCTAACTCAAGCCTCAGCAACTTCCTATCGGGTAATGCTTAAACTTCCTCTTCAATTATATGATGTAATGATGTTTATATAATTCCGGACGCTCTTAAAACCAACAAACATATTGTAGTTCATAGAGAAATTAATCTCACTTTGCAGATTACACTAAGCGTGCACAATTGGATTGGGAAAATCGATACAATATTATATATGGCATAGCTCGAGGACTGACGTACTTGCTCGAAGAATCTCAACATCGAATTATTCATCGTGATCTCAAGACTAGTAACATCCTGTTAGATTCAGGAATGAATGCAAAAATTTCGGATTTTGGCATGGCAAAGTTGTTTGCGACTGATCAAACACGAGAGAACATGAGCAAAATCGTTGGGACCTAGTAAGTACTAAAAGTCGAACTATTGTTTATGATTAAAACAATACATTATCTATGACTTTAGATATTTATACAAACATGATATTGGCATCAATATCTAGAACTAAAGGCCATATCCAATCCAATGGTTATATGTAGTGGATATATGGCTCCAGAGTACTTCACAAAAGGGCGCTACTCAACAAAATCAGATGTGTATAGCTTTGGTGTGATGGTACTGGAAGTAGTCAGTGGCCAAAAGATTGGATATTTCCGTGTCGGGGAGGATGTTGTAGACCTTAAAACTTATGTAAGTATGAATCTATTCTATTACCTCATGTTGTTCCATTGAATCATGGTAATCAGAGAATGACTTTGGATGTGCATTTTGGGTTCTTGTTTTGCAGGCATGGCAAAGCTGGAATCAGGGGGCTGCTATGGATCTGATTGATCCCACATTAGGTGGACCAACAAGTAAAATGATGAGATGTATACACATTGGGTTACTATGTGTTCAAGAAAATGCAGCCAACAGACCAACCATGGCCACAGTTGTTCTAATGCTTAATAGCTGCTCCTATATCCCTCCAGCACCCTCACGGCCAGGCTTTTTTGTGCATGGTAGCAATGAATCCAACAGAAGGGACCGTGAATGCTCGCATCAGTCAGTCAATGAGGCTTCCATTACAGAGCCTTATCCCAGATAGTTTTATCACTTTATGCCATTTTGGGTTATATACTTTTTAACTAGTGTACGGGAAATAAAAACTCCTTGTTGAACAGAATCCCTTCACCCATATCATCGACAACCAAGCAACTAACCATGATTGCGATGAAAACTAAGCAAGGAGAGAGTAACAAACCCCCTCTAACATAAGTCTTTCACAGCTCGTTATAAAATCAACCTTTTAAGCTTTAACTGACTATACAACAAAATGTTCAAGGCACAATGATATTCATGAATTTCCTCTTGGCAAATGCCAACCACCATTTATTTGGAGTTCCATTCGGTCTGTACGCAACACTCAACAGTCTTCCACTTGTTTCCTCCCTTGTCTGCTTCAGATAGTTTCTAAATAACTCTGCAATGAAAGGTTCAGAAAGGAAAAGTTTCAAGGACCAGTTGATTTAGTAAGAAATCTTAAAGCCAACTGCTGCATGAAACATCGATCATCTCGCATGAGAGTGACACCAAGAGTTTACACAAGAGAGCAGATGAGACAAGAAAAGAACACAGAATGACAATAGCTTAAATTTTAATCATTGTAATATCCCTAGCCCACTTGTACTTCTACAGTCAGAATAAGAAGCTGAGAATCAAATTAAATTCAAAGTAGAAACAAGTTGCCTGGAATCAACTTTATAACCATCATTCAGCATTCAAGCAGTGGGATTTAAGATTGCAAATATTGGGTGGGTGCAGAGCATAATAAGGATGTAAAGGCGGGTGCAGTAACAGGATAACCATAATTGACTAGTTCGTTATTTGAAAGAAGTCAAATTAATACTAAATTATATCCTCAAAGCATTTAGGGATTATAGCAACAAACCTATAAGTGGCTCTCTCTAAGGAGTCAAGTCAGCAGTCCAATACAATTAAACTAGGCTCAACTAGTCCGTGAATTCCTGACAGATCAAATATAGCACCCATAGGGGTTGTGTTTTGAGTTTAGAAATAGGAAGATCTTAATGCAAAAGGTAAACAACATTTATGCACTAAAGCTTCCATCGCGGACGTGGTCGGGGACAGACAAGATGTACGCAGACCTTATATTCACACAATATGTCACTGTTTCAAGGAATTGAACATGTGACCTCTAGGTTAGATGCCTACAACTTTACCAATGGCCTGTGAAACAACTTATAAAGATTCTTTAAGTCAGATATGGTCAGCGAAACAATAACAATTTGATAAAAATCGCACAAAATTTCTGCACTTCAAATGTAGGCAAGCTTTTATGTAAGTCGTAATACCAAAGTCATCCAACAGAATGAGAGGAGGTTTACCTGCTTCCTGCCGAGATTGAGCGATGGGGAAAAGACCTGGAAAAGGAAATACAGGTTCTCCGGGAACAGGAACCTTCTCCAAACCCAAGTTAATGATTGCCTTGGTCCCTTCAGCCAAAGTTCTGCAGCCCTCAAGCCTCTTCAAAGCAACATTGATGTAGAATGTTAGGTAAATAAGGAGCTTATCAGCTGGACTCTTAATATCAAAGTTTCTGAAGAAGACATTGGCTCGAAAGAATGTAATTGCCTCATCAACAATGTCAGTTCTATCTGCATAAAACAAAACATAACGTCAACACTCAACACAGAAGGCATAAAATTTTACACAGAAGAAAACCAAACATTGTTGCGGCATTGATTAAAAAAAATGAAATGCGACAAGCATCACCTTCATCTGAAACTGGAGCAGGACCCTTTATATGGCTTTTCAAAGGAAGTAGCGGGCACCCACAAGCTTTGTCAACTCCTTCCACATCAATAAAACTAGAGTGATAAACCTGCCAAGAAGAAAATCATTGAGTTCAGAGAGAGAAATCCGCATCATCCTTTCATATACAACTGCATCATTATCAACTATCAAGACACAAAGAAAGCAAAAAAATCATAGAAGTGACATAAATTGCAGGTTAACAAATTAGATTCTTCAAAATGTACTTCCTTGAGGTGGCCAAAGACAAAACTTCAGACAAACTTGAGCAGGTAGCTAAAACAATGAATGCTGGGATTTCAGTGCCTACATTGTGATTAGCCCATCCTATCCCCCCAATTAAAAATTCAAGTTTAAGAAAACTTACAATTTGCAGTTTCCTACCAACAACATAAGACTCCGAATGAAAACAATTGCCACAAACCCACTGATAATCAATGTACAAATGAAGCCACAATGGGAACAAATTGGACCTCAAGTGAAGGGACACTTATAAGAGGATAGATTAGCATACCATTTCTTCTTCAGGCAAGCTTACAAACAAAAATTTACCAACTGGGTGTTCAAACAATCCTGCAATGAACATCAAATGGATCTTAGATTTCAAAAAAAACACTACAGCGATTAAAAGGTGATCCAACTGTCAAAAATCAGTGCTAAAACAGCATGAAATAGCATAGAAACATAAATACAAAGCTCCTCACTATTCCAAAAAACACAGAAACCATAAAACCAGTAAGCACTTACTGAAAACTTGAAAAGTAAGCAATTAAATGGAAGAAATCAATGTTCTTAAAAGCAAATGAAAGCATATTTCGAATTTACCAGAAATCTGCACACTTGTCAGTGGAATTGTAGATAAATAGGGAGTTGAAAGGGCGATGGCTTTTACGTTAACTTTGGTGGGTAACAACTAACAACTCTTACTGGAGAAGGATGATTTCCTAGCTCAGATTTGCTGAAAGATCTTGCTGCGCGAGCGAGACGACCTTGACGTCTGTTTCACATCGCTCGATTTTAGGCCTAGTCTATTCAATAATTGGGAAATCCAAAGCCCAAGCTCAGCCCATATATTTCTTGTAGTTTCAATGAATCAGCCAAAATTGGCCCACAGTCCTCTTAGTCCCAATTGGCATCACATTGGTTCTGACGATAGTATAATTCTTACACAATACGGTGTTTGGTTTGTTATTAGACAAAATAAAATGATAATATAATATATTTGTTAATATGATTGTACTACCTCCATGTCTCCAACTAAAACAACTACTATTTTTAGTCTGTTTATTCTTATCATCTTTTCTAAGATAATCTAATGATAAAAAAAATTGTCAGATTTTTGTGGTTAGGGTGCTTTTAATGGCTTGGTTTGTGTTCTTTAGAAGAAATCCAGTATATAAAGTGGCAAGCAGTTAGGGTTTATCTTTTAAGAGTGTTTTTTGTCATTTGTCATGTTACCTATTAGCCTAGGCACTCAGTATAAAATAAAAATGCGAACAAGTTGAAGGTATTTGAATATTATACGGTCCACGGCATATAAGAGCCGAGCCACCTTTTGCATAAGTTATATTATCATGAGTTTTTTAAAAACCATCCAAACACTTGATAACATTATTAAAGAATAATTTTATACCATACAGCGTCTTATCCCCTCCTCCTAACGACATACTTTTTTCATCTTTTAATCCATACTATTTAGTTTGGTATAAAGTTCCAATTAAAACTAGAGAAAGCAATATACTAAACAAAAAACAGAGAAAACACATAGCAATTGTTTACCACAAAGAAGTAGCCGTATTAGTAGAGTATTTGGTACAACCAAATGAAGAAGGCAACACAGAAAGTTAAAATAGCAGCTGTTTTCACTCATCGATCATGGCCTCTCTTACTTCTACTTCCCTTTTCAATTGTTACATTAGCATGGATGGCATCTCCATATCAAGTAATGCATAGTAACCAAAAAGAAAAACAATAGGTGACACAAATAAAACAAATGTACCATTCCCTACCAGACACAATATTGTTCTGGTGATAAACTTAGCTTTTCACTTACCTCAGAGGACTATGAATAGACATAGCTAATGGTAGGAAGATGCCGCCCAATATATAGGTATATTGCTTCGCTTCGGCTAAGCTACATTTACCATGTGATGGCCGTTCCGGTGAGAGTCTTAACAAAGATCTGCAGCTGATAAAATAAAACCAGAACGGATCATGAGAACACAATCAACAAAATAGTTGAACAGGTACAGATTTACTTACTATACATCGGTATAAGCACAGAGTCCAGATTTAATATATACCCGTACAAGCACAGAACCAGTACAAACACTAACAAGAAAATAACTCGCTCAAGCTCCAGATTGGTATCATTGAAACTCAGATCTAGATCATAATCAAAGTTTGCGTAGATAAAAAGAGAGAATATAATTATACACAATTGCGTAGATAAAAAGAGAGAATAGAATTATCCACAATAAAATTTCAGATCTAAACCGTTTGGCTTCCGAGAGAAAATTAATGAACAGAAGAAAGAAACAAGAACAGAAACTAACCGACCTTAGAGAGTTTGTTTCTTTCGCTCACTATACTAGAGAGATCTGAACAATGGACAATCAAAGGGGTCTCGTCGCTTACCAAAATTACCCTTGCCATGAGACTCTTTTTTTAAAGAAACAAACATTTATTAAATTGGGCAAAGTATGTGACGGGATACCCCTACAACATTATCCCCAAATAAAAAAAATACAAATAACATGAGGATAAAAGAAGAAGTGCACTCCCTGAGACAAATCAAAGCCAAAGTTAGTTAACTTATCTGAAGTTAGCATCACGATAAATAATTTGTCAATTTTGGCCAAGAAGCCGTTTAATAGTAGATATTAAATGAGAAAGGGCATTGATTGGAACATCTTGCTTATTTAACAGGTTCACCATAACATGTGAATCCACTTCCAACATCACTTTGTGGAATCCTAGATCCTAAGCTCTCTGAAGGCCAACTAGCACACCCCACAACTCCGCATTAATCATTAATGCAATTACCAATATTTACTGAGAACCCACCTAACCACGTCCCAACTGAATCTCTGAGTACACTTTGCTATGAGACTTTGATACGTGCCATCATATAGAAGAGGAAGTGATTGGGCTGGGGAGTATCTTGGCATACCCAAATGTCACATCGACATATGGAATCTTTGGTACCTATACATCCTAACAGACACAAACCCGAGAGTCTTGACCAGAACACCTCGGGTTTCGAGGACTTATCACCGAGTATGAAGAAAATCAATAGGGGATTCACCCTAGGATATTTCGCCCACAATCCAAGATAATCAATTATTTTGAATTTCTTGTAAAATGAAACCTCCACCAAGCTCTCAGAATTTCACTTTCTATTATTGGCCAAAGAGAGAGCTCTGATCAATCTCAAGCAATCTCCATAATCTTACTGTCATATCGATATACCTTGAGCGTTGAATAATCCCCTGAGATAGACCCTGGATACCCCAAAGTTCATGTTTCCTCGTGTAAAAACAGAACAACAGTTTCTTGACCCCTAGTCCGACCATTAATATGTCGGCATAATCGAGCAGTCTTGAAACCGATTTGATTTTGCACCTCATCATATGGCATATGTTTTTAGACTTTTAAATTTCACCTGCAGCCGTACATTACCCTTTCCCATTACAACCATGCTTGACTTATTTCCCAACTTCACAAAATCTCTGAAACTTCCATCAAAATCAGAAAAGTATTCCTTCTTCCCGCACATATGATTGTTACATCATGAGTCAAGGAACCACATTATCTTCTCTATTGGCCTTATTCATATACATGTATGCCATCAACGACATGATCTTCTTGAGTCTATGCATAGTTAGCCTCCTTCTCCTTGCTTGGACATTCCCATTGAAAATGCCCTAGCTTGTGAAAATTATACCACTCCCCATCGTGGCATTGTCAAAGCTTTGTTTGCCTCTTTCTCTAAAACTTCCACGGCCTCGACCCTTTCCTCCAAATTGATCTCCCTGATTAATCTTCAGAGCGTGTTCTTCTTCAACTTGAGAACCCATGCATTGTTCATGCACAACTAAGGTGCTTTGCAACTCATCAATGGTCAATTTCTCAATGGAATACACAACATAATCAAGCTTAGGAGTTATGGATCTCAACATCTTTTCAACGACAACAACATCCCCCTTGTCCTCACTATTTGCTTTCATCTTATGGGCTACGGTAAGGATCCGAGCAAACTACTCATTCATAGATTCTCTTGCCTTCATGTGGAGAGTTTCAAACTCCTTCCGGAGAGCTTGGAAGTGTGCATGCTTGACTCGTGTCGCACCTTGATATTTCCGCTTCAAAGAATCTCATATTTTCTTCGTTGTATCTTGTTGATGATCGTCTCCGGATTGAATGATCTAATGCTGAAAATAGATTGTTCTTTTCTTTCAAATCTTTCAATTTCTAATCTTCGATGTTCTTCCTTTGAGCCTCTGTGAGAACAACACCTTCTGTTGCTGTAGGAATTCCATTCTCCACTAAGCCCTTGTACTCCTTTGAACGCAAGAAGTTTTCTATGAGCTTTGCCCAATGATCATAGTGCCCATCAAATTTTGGAACCGCTGGTTGCACAAATAAACTCTCTTTCGTCATACTTCGATTACTACGCACGTAGAAGACTGTTGCTTCTAATTGTAACTAGGCCTCGTGATAGAGCTCCAATACCAAATCTTAGGAACTAGAAAAACTTATGAAAAAGATACAACAGAAATTAGGAGAAATCTCAAATTAAATTGAAGAACAAACTTGGCTATTATATAGCCTTACAGATCAAACTTAAACAAGAAATAAACAACCCACATCTAACAAATCCTAATGACGTGGTAAGACTAAGTCAAACAAACATGCAACTCTTAAAAACAGGAACTTATTGATTGAGTGGTAACAAACCACCAAAACAAACCTCACACGTACATCACACCGGCCAAACCAACATTCAAGTCGAGTCAAACATCCATCTCTGTCCAGTCTTGCTTTGTGGCTCCGGCATGATAGAGCAAAGCCCACAAGTGAGTCACGAACTCTCCCCCCTTTGCTAGGTACTCTGCGTGAGCTGTTTCATCGTCTGAGATTGCTACAAACAACATCATCTCTGCCCAGAAATCGGCCAAAATCTGCCATCGTGTAGGTTCTTCTATCGTTTGCAAGTGCTTCGCAAGTTCAGCACCTCTTCTCAGAATATTTTCTCCAGGACCTAATGCCATAATCTTTTGGTACCTACTGGGCTTGGAGTGGCATCCCTCTAGATATTCCCTTCCTTCACAAACTACCCGGTCGAAAATGAACTCCGTAGAATAAGCATGACAAGGTAACAATCTTGGGCAAAATGCCACTAAATAGGCGCAGTACTTTGACAAGGAAGTTGCCACAATAAAATTTGTATCTCCTTTTGCTTCCATCCGTTGAATGGCTGGTGCCATAATGAAATCCCCGTCTCTTTCCATTCCTTGGTTGGTTTGTGATGACTCCATTTCACAAACACTGGTGGCTATATGCCAGACCATGATAACATGAACAGGTGATTCAAGTTTACACGCTGAAATAAGATCACCGTAATTTTCATTTTGCTGCAATGAACTTAATCCATTTGTTACTGGGCGGATGTAACTTAGCTGCACAAAATGTGAAACTACTTGCTTCACTTCTAAAGATAGTTTGATACGGGCACTTTCTTTCTGGCCATTTCGAGGAATATCAATAAAAGCGCTAGTGAAGGAATTGTATAGCAAGGCATTAGGATTATGATCAAAGGACTCTAGAAGAGAGTATTGACCGAGCACTTCTTCCCATGGCTTTAACAGTCGCCTGTTGCATATAAATCTCAACACTTTTTCAATAAAATTAGACCTCTGCCATTTGGAACGTTGGACATAGCAGCAAATTAACATCACCTTTGCCCAATCTGAATATAAAATGCGGAGAAACTCGCCAATTTCAATAACAGCGAAAATACCTATCGCTGAACCTGTAACAACTCTACCAACATTGTAGCCAAAAACTGTGACACCACTCAAGTATTGATTGGCTGGTTCATAGTTTCTTAGAGAGAATGCTGCAATGCAGCAACCGGCTATGGAAACAAGTAGATCAACAAATTTATATATTGGGAATCTAAAGATAGTGGGGTACGTTGTGTAGAAAGAATCATAGAGAAATGCGAGTTCTAGTTCAATCACTCTGAATATTCTGTGATAATTATTACCTGAGCCGAGTACCTTATGAACATGTGTGCTCAACTTCCTCTTGGTCTGATCTGACAAGGAGTACTGTGCAAATCTACAGCGGAGCAAGTTAAACCATGCAAAAGAAAGACAAATGTCCTTGAGTCTTTCATCTGGGTCTCCTGTAGCGCTTAAAAGCTCACCTTTGCAATGCCAGATCTTGCCAATTGTAACAACTTCTTCTTTATTCTTGAAACGCTTCTGGTAGAGTGTTGGATGAGCTTCAACATTTGTCTCCTCAAATTGCACTAGATAATTGTACATTCCCATGTCCGTTGGATCATCTATCCCAAAGTCGTGCTCATCGGTAACAAAATCTTCAATATATAATTGATCCTCATAGTTCACGAAATCCGCAATTACTTTTGTGTCTTTTGCCAAACCATTGCTTGCAGAATTTTGGACTGCAGCTCTCTCCCAAGTCTTAAAACCAGTGAGAACCAAAAAGACAAATAGAGGCAGCCCAAATGTTTGGTACTTGACAAACAAAAGGATCACTGAAGACGACAGACCTAGAATAATCCAATTAAAGGTCTTCACGGATCTGTTATCTTCAATACTGTAGACAGAGATGGAATCAGTACCTCCATAAAATCTGACCAAGAAAACTGCCCAAATAGGAAACAATCCATTAATGAAAGAAGCAGATAGCATCTTGCTTATGGCTTTCGATATAAAAAAGGCAGAGAGAACATGGACTATCCGTATGAAGAGTTGGAACATAGCGTTGTGACGACTACGCCTCAATGATCCAAGCACAAAAAGTAACAATTGTAATAGGGGAATTAAAAATACAAATGCCTCGATTTGTTGTAGGTTACGAATTGCAGACTCGACCCCTTCCAAGCTAATGTCCTCTGCATTAGTCCCTCCTCCTCGCATGCGTAAAACTAGATGAATAGGATCCTCGCCGATTTCATAGTAATCCAAGGTTCGCCAGCTATCTAGCTGTTCACCGTTATAGATTAGCCTCTGTTGATTCAGCGGAATCCCCTCCTTAACACAAATCGTCAACTTCACATCGTAGATGAGGTGAGTGCTTGTAGCCTCCAAAGTAAACCGCTTCCCAGTAAGAGTATGGATAGTGATCTTCTTTGATTCCATCACAGAAATGGATCGCAGCTGAAGAACAGGAGTATCTTTGATAAAATGCTGCTAGCATCAATCCTGCAAGGTGCGCTTCACTCTGTTGATAGCCAGAATTTATGGTCTTCGATCCTAGTCAAGACTGGTAACATAAAAAACCATCGAAAGAAATGTAAAGAAAGACCTTAAACAAGTAACCAAAGTTCGACGTTTTCTTTTAAAAAAGACCAACAAGTTGGAAAAGTTTGAACGTCCAGACTAGTAACATAAAAATGCATTGAAAGAAATGTAAAGAAAGACCTTAACAAGTCAGAAAAGTTTGAACGTTTTCTTTAAAAAAAGACCAACAAGTAAGAAAAGTTTGAACGCTTTCTTTAAAAGAGAAAACAAATAATTAAATTAAAAAAAAAAGCACCAACAAGTAAGAAAAGTTTGAACGTTTTTTTTTAAAAAAAAAAATAATTAAATTGGGAAAAAAAAAGCAAGTGGAGAAAACAAATAATTAAATTAAAAAAAGAAAGCACCAACAAGTAAGAAAAGTTTGAACGTTTTCTTTAAAAAAGAAAACAAATAATTAAATTGGGAAAAAAAAGCAAGCGGAGAAAACAAATAATTAAATTAAAAAAAAAAGCATCAACAAGTAAGAAAAGTTTGAACGTTTTAATAATTAAATTGGGAAAAAAAAATGAAAGCAAGCGGCTGCCCAAAAAGTGGTTTCGATAATTAAATTGGGAAAAAAAAAAGCAAGTGGTTGCCAACGAATAATTAAATTGGAAAAAAAAAAAGCAAGCGGTTGCCCAAAAAGGGGTTTCGATAATTAAATTGAAAAAAAAAAAAGCAAGCGACTGTCCAAAAAGAGGTTTCAATAATTAAATTAGAAAGAAAAAAAAAACAAACGACTGTCAAAAAAGGGGTTTCGAACACAGGCATAAGGTTAAGAAAGAAAATTCAATCACCGTTCGACTAATCGCAACACCACTTATTCAACGCGGACAAATGTATATATATCGAAAAAAGTATTTTCAAAATCCAGGGGAGCTTGGGCCTTTGTGGCTCTGTCTCTGAGACCGGGTATGGACTTTTATTGGCACCCATATTGCCTTGCTTTATGTCATGCTATGACTCGTTTTATGTCATGTTAGAGCCTCATTTGAAAGAAAAAAATTCATCATTGTGGACCAACATATCCATTCCTTGCCATATCACCAAATCTTAATTCCCAAAAAAATCTAATGCCCAATGACCCATTCACCATTGCATTTGCTCTAAGCCCCAAAATTATTGTAACGAAAGATTGAGAGCTACAAGCTCATGTGATATATGTTGAATATTTTCAAACAATTAAATGTTTTTCACATGAAAGTTTAAAGTGGTTTTTTGCATTGAAGAGTCACAAACAATGAACACAAAACTATTTGGAAGTTATTTGTCTTAAATAGTTTTTTATTCAAATTGAAAATGTGCTTAGGTATTTATATATTAACATCACCACAATCATTCTTAGATACTTAGAAACAAGTTTATATACATCATCAAGAGTTTCCAAATAGAGTGTTCTTGGATTGCTTTGGACAGTGCATCTTCAAAGATCAACCACAAACTAGAAAACTTCTTTGTATCCTAAAGGCATTTTTCTCGTATACCCAGTACACTTGTGATACCCATCAAAGAGAGAGAAATTTGTCTAAAAGAAAGTCATTATGCGCCTTGAAGTTGTTCTAACATTTCATCTTCTTTTTAGCTCCATTTATATATACCTTTTCCAACAATATATATGTCTCTGGTTTGATTTTCTCTCTTTGATCTGAATTTCTTTGCTGTGTGAGTATTTCAACAACAAGCATTAGAGCAACAAAAACAACTTTATAGATATTTCCCGCAAAACTTTCACTGAACTTATGAGCATGAATCCATTAAAGAAAATATGCGCAAAGAGAAAGCTAGCCCTCAAAATAAATAAAATGCTCTTATTGTGCACACCCTAGTCCTTGGGGAGTTTCATCATCATGGTCCGCCAGTAACGCTTCCATTGAAGATCTCTATGGTATCACCTTGAACAACATGGTTCCACCGGAACGAACGATTCTCCTCCATCACATTCTGATTACATATGAAGAAATACCCTTCTGGAGAGAGCTGAAAATTCAGGCTCTGTTGCATCCTCTCCAGCTCCTTCCTTAACTCTCCCACGTTATCGGTCGGATTCACTTCAATAGGTATTTTCCCACAACTTGTCAGCACCTTCAGCCTCAGCTTCCTAGATGACCCTCCTCCCATCATAGGACCAGCAGAGCCACTCCTTGAAGGTGTTGGAGATGGTCTTCTCACATTATTATTATTATTATTATTATTATTCACTCCAATATCAACGTTGTCGACGAGCTCATAAGGACGGTGGCCTTGCAATGCAGGTTGAATAAGTGAGCGATTGATAGGTTCATTAATCTCCTCAATCTTGACTTGGGATGGTTTTTCGGGTTCGGAGAGAAAGAAGAGCTGAACACGAGAGTTGTGTAACAATACACAAGAAGCTACGTCTCCTTCATCGGGGAGAATTTGGTTGTTGAAGACTAGGGTTTGTTTGTCTACGGGTATGCCATGGTACTTGTGTACTTTCTCTTTGATCTCTAAAACACTGTCAAAGTAACCAATTTCAATGGTGAATTGGCGGCCTTTCTGGGTTTCAAAGATGATATCCATGGCGAACGATTGGTACAATGTATGTTTGAGAGGGATTATGCAGAGGAGTTTTAGGAATTTGTTGAGATTTTATGAGATTCTGTGTAAACCGATTGGATTATGGCAAGTAAGATAATATTGTTGTGTACATGCATGTATAAGAATTTATTGAGATGCTGTGTATACACACTCCTGAAAAGGTTGGAGATGTGGTAATTTAGAAAAATACAGAGTAATATTTTGAAATTCATGATGAGACCAACGGAAACATTTTAAAAACATGATATCAGACAAAAGTGAAAAGATATTGTTTATTTTTAATTGTGAAAAAGAAAAAGAAATAATCAAGAAATTAATTCAGCTTTGAATTAAATACCATGTGATGATATCAAAGATTCAATTTATGAAAAATGTACATGACTAGTGGCACCAAATATTGCGTAATAAATAAACCAAAATTATTTTTGTTTGAAAAGTTGCTGGATCAAAATGATAAGAGGATTTTTTATTTTTTTTCAGTAATTGCTTTCATAAGAATTGCATAACCACTAGCCAATGGTGCTGTGGAATAGTGGTAAGGAGTCTTGTACTCTCTGCTATTACATCAAATGCATGAACCCACACATGAATTTTTCATGTATTTTTATAACTTACGAGTTATCGCGTAGGCCAAAGCTAGTTCTAAGACCTTTAGTGAAGCTAAATCTTCAAGCCCCGGACATGGTCAGAGGGAATCCCTTGCGAGGAGGTGCACCGTGTATTGTTCAATAAATTCATCAAAATAACATCATCGAGATTTTATGTTTTGATAATTGATATTTTTTTTGCCGACCTTAAATTTTTTGGATAAATATTTTGATGATAATTTATATTTTTTTATTTTTCCTGGATGATAATTTTGTGAAAAGTCACGAAAAAACGTATGAAACGTAATTCCAATTCAGAAAAGAGGGAGAAAAAAAGAGAGCATTGCATACACAAAATCGCACATCATCTCAAATTCACTTACTGCATCAGAATCAGAATCAGAATCAGAATCAATATTGGTCTAGTGATAGTATAATCTTTGACACCTGAATCAGTATTTGAATTTCTAAAAATAATAATAAAGAAAAACATGCATGGCATATATTGAAAAAAACAAACAAAAAACATTGTCTATTTTTTCTTAGGACAATGTTAAATCCTCAATTTTGTGACCCCAAATCTATGTGGTATTAAAATAGTCATTTATTAAAAACACACATGTACGACGCACTTGACATCCAATCCTCTATATTAAATATGAGTCTTTTGGAGGTCTCAAACATTATTATTATTCTTCTTCTTAATTTGATACAATTCCAGTAATACTAAAACGAGAAGCACAGTCATCCATAATCGACGGACAAGCAAAATAAACAACACGAATGAGTCGTCACAGGGATTAGACGTGGTCCTCTTATGGGCTGGGTGAGGTTGCATATCGGTGGAGGGTGACCCAGAATTAACAAAAGTAAAAGTACTTGGGCCTGGGCTTGAAGTTGAGCTTCCAGTTGAAGCTGGAAGGACCCTAATCTCGACCTTTTGGCCCGCTTCGCAGTGTCCAGGGACATCACATGTGAAGTAGAGGTTGGTTGGCCTGTTCAGGGTGACAGAGTCACTGCCGCTGAAGTAAGTAACCATCGGAGATGAGACGTTGCAGGTCCGAAAATCATTCTCCCTCACTTGCTTCACATTGTCAAACATTGTTTCGTATTCAAAAACTGCATACAGTCAACATAAATATAAATATATACATTATATATGTTTATAAAAATTCAGCAACGACGGAGGGAAAAAAAGGGACATGAAGAAAGAGAGACAGAGAAGGAAAGAAATACCAATAGTGTCACCGACATGGAAGGTCTTAGAAGAAGCCCAGTTGTTGTAATCAACACCGCCCATGGCAGTCCACCCAGCAGAGTCACCAACTCTGTAAACAGCACCAGAGCAGGCTCCACAAAGAGCCATCAAAGAAACCATGAAAGCCAGAACTAGTCCTCTGTTCAAAGCCATTGTTAAACCAACAAATTTAACCAAGTATGATCGAGAGAGGAGAGAGATCGAGTAGAGAGACAGAGAGAAACCAGTGTAGACTGTAGAATGATGTGAAAAATACATTCGAGGGACTCGTGGTCATGGATATATATAATATAGGGTTTTTCCAACTTCTAGGGTTATTGGGATTTCCTTTTGAAATTATTATTTATGGCAAGTAATTCTAATTGTAATTGTTTTCTTTAACCATGAAGGTCAAGTATTTTCCGAAATAAATTACATGGTTTGGTCAAACTGCTTTTTTTAAGTGAATTGTTTTCTGATAAAAAAAAGGAGTCAATTTATTAGGAGAAAAAATTGGAAGAATAGACTCAAAATCTGCCAACAGTAAAATCAACTGTTGGGCCCAATTGGTAATGACCAGCAAAACAGGCTTGCAGTGGCCTGGCTTCTTCAGGCCCAATTGAAATAAATCCAGCTCAATAAAAACGTAATGGGCCTTGACAGACACCTCGGCCTAGACTTTGATCCTCTTGCCTATAGTAGGCAGTAGCTGAGGGGGAACCTCGGCCTACGTGGCAAACGTGCCAAGACTTTGATCCTCTTGCCTATGGTAGGCAGTAGCTGAGGGGGATCCGTAGAGAAGTCCATTGATATCGACTTGAACGGTTGAACCTTTTGTATTTACTTTCCGATGTATTTGTTTTTGTTATCTACGTGGTTCTTTCCAACTAAAGTATCCAACATCTTTAGATTAGTCCCTTTTATATAACTGTTCAAATGAACTGCAGATTATTCTGACTATAAGATAACCTTTGAATGTTGTCATTTCCTGTGCATGGGTCCACTGGGTAATGACAAATTTGTACCCACCTGTTAATAAGTTGTAGAGTAGATCGAAGTGTTTCCTAAAATAACATTTTCCTTTGTATTCAAAGTGCCAAGCATAATGCCTGTATTGAGCCAGGAATGCACAAAAAGTGGACATCTTCAAGTGCGCGTGTTTGAAAACCCACAAAGAAGTACTTTTATTGCCTGGAAACCTAATGGTTTTGCACCTCTTTCTTGGTACTAACATGAAACCCACGCACAACCACAAAAACGGCAATTCTAAGTGGGATTGCCTAGAATGAATAAGCAGCTAGCAGAGAAGGTATGGGAATAGAAGTATGAAAATACAACACCAAAAGTAACCGGCCATCACATCCTCCATTAACATGCATAGAGATGGACAAGCCATGTTTTCTCTTCCATACATTAAACATATAGTTTTCAACGGGAGAGAAAAGCAGATTCCTTCCTCACACTACAGTTGGTCCTTGTCTTTTCCTCTTTCTAAAAGGTCCCATAAAAATCAGATCAAGAACCATCAAGCATGGAAGTTTAGTTAGCCTTTGCCGCCCCGTATTACCTTTTTTTCTTATCATTCTTTTAACTCATATACGGCTGCAAAACTCTCATAGCCTAGTAGTTAATGTTTATCGCCATGTCACGGGCAACTCCAATGGTAAGGGTGGTGGTAAACAATCACTGCAGCAAGTCAACATTGTCGTCTGCGCCGATCTTGCTTATCGAAAGGGTGAAGTATATCAGCAAAATTGTTCCCATGCTTGACCTGCACCAAACATAAAAAAACCTTGCACTTAGTTGAATTTAAGACGCAAACGTAAGATATTATAGCCTCATGATTAGATTTCTGTAACTTACAAGGTTGCAAATATTAGGAGAACCCTTTTGGGATCGAGGATCCGCGAAGGCGTCGAACGCTTGAAACTGTTTCTCCCGAGGGGAAATCTGCTTTCGGTGGTGGGGGTGGTGATGGTTATCTGATGATGAATTTGTGGGTTGTTGGAATGATCAGTGGTCCCTACCGCCACCACCGTTGGGGGTCTTTCAGTCATGCAAGACCCTACAAACACCAGCATCACTTCAATAATACCATTGCATTTTCTATCTATCTATCTATATATATATATATATATATATCAAATACTTGATCTAACTAGTATATTATCTCACTTAATCTTGCAATAATGATGCTTCACATGCCTCCAACAAAAAACATGCCTACAAAAGGGATTGTGTGCTCTCAGAAACATTGTACTTGGTCCGATACTCCTTTACAATATTTGCTGTTACTCTCATCTCCATAGTACATAGGTGATTCAACCTGTTTGGTGACATTTCACTTTCACCATTCTGTACGTTGAGTAGGTTGGCTCTTGGTCCCATAATAACAACAAGAGTGGCTTAATAGATTAATCAAGCAAGCCAACTAATCGATCTTCCATTAAAAAATCTCAATATCCTATGATATCTCAATCATTTTCACTTCAAATAGAGGTGTGAACCAGTCCAGTCCAGTCCAAGAACTAAAACTATTCCAACCAAAATAACATCGGCATCAACAAATATAAGAAATCCAGCGACGACGTGACGTAAAACGATGGTGTTCACCTATCACAAGATACACAAACATTGTATTTTACTCCAAGTGAGGCAAACCCTCAAGTATGGACAATTTCAATCAAGTCTTATAATTGTTTGCTAGTGTCTTGCTTCTGCAAACCAACATCTCTCCCACTTTGGGACCATCTATGATGATTTAAAACATCTAGAAATGTTTGTTCACTGCAATCCTCATAAGATAATATGCCAAAACAATGATGGTAATTATATTCCAACAAAGTAAGTACCTTTGGGTGAGAGAGCAGCAATGGCGGTGTCTCTATCGTTTGAACATTTGTTTGTATTGAAATTGGCGTTGATCTTCTTGTCGCTGCTCCGCATTGATCCTTTCCTGGACAGGTTCCTCTGCAACTACAGATTCATTAACCAAATTCAACAAAAATAAATAAAATTAAAGAAGCAATAATTTAAACACGGAAATATTAAAATAAAAAATATATATATAGGTGAGAAAACATTCAAGCCGTGTTCTCTGAGACAGGTTCTTTCCTCATTTTGATAATTTTATCATCATTCATTGACAAGATAAATAATTAAACAAGTTAGAATTTTGAAATTCTGTTTTCTGGGCAGAAATGAAGGCGAGGAATTTTATTTTGAAAATCAAGAACTTATAATGAAAATAGAAACGGGAAAAAGCGAGATTCTCACTGTGATTCTGGAATTTGGGGCGGAATCTTTGTTGGTTCCATGGCAAAAGCTTTCCATGTCGATCACAAAGCTATCAGATTTATCGGCCGATGCGTATTGAAATCCATTCACATGATCCAAAACAGAGATTTTCTGGGCACCAATTTTGTTCTCTGATCCACAAGAATCATAGGAATCACTCATCTCCTGAAACAGAGGCAGAGAGAGGATTATTTCGAAACGACAAACAAGGAATGAATACAGAACCCAATAAAACAGTTACACATGACGAAAACGTTTAAGATGCCAAAAATTAAATCACAGAAGCAAAAAACGACGATTACCAGCTTTGGATTATCCGCCATTTCCAGTCCGTTCCGAGGTAGAGAAAACAGAGGAAAAATTGAAGCGGAGACGAGTCACAAATAGCGAACAAAAAGGGTCAAACGCTATTCACCACATGATGGGAAGAGAAAAACACCCACGACACCTGCAACAAGCCAAAACTTCATCAATTAAACACCAATAAACAATTCTCGATCTTTCTTTCTTTTCTTACTGTTCTTGAATTATAAGGAACAGAGCCCAAATAGACCTGTTCTTCAACTGCTCCAACAGACACGAAAACTTGTGCTCTGACCCAAATAGACGTGAGGAGTCGGTGATTCTTGCACTCCTTGTTTTCCGAAAAACTCAAAAACCCATCAATTACATCATCTAAAAAAAGTTGTTTTTTTGAATAAAAAAATTCGTTACAAGAAATGATGTAAATGAACTGACCTGTAACTATTCTGCAACTTGTTTTCCCTATTGGGTTCTCCTATTCGAAGAAGAAGAGAGAAGGCGAATGAGTTTTGTAGAAGAATATAGAGAAGTTGGTGAAGAAGAGGAGGAGAGGGAGTTGGGAATTCTGGTAGGAAAAACAAGAAACTGAATGAAGAGAGGAGTGGATTCTGCCTGGTTCCGGTGGTATTTTTATTTATGTTTGGATCATTTTTTGTTTGTTTGTTTAACGTCTATTATATAAGCGTATATGATACGTATAAAAACACAAGACTCAAAGTGGAGATTACAGTCAGGGCCCACATATAATGCCTTTCCTTTCAAAAGGAGAAAAATAAATACATGGACATACCAATTAAACCCATATAGAAAGTTAGAGGATCACCACATTAAGAATTTTTTTGATTAATACAGAAAAGTTTATCCTTTAATTACTCAATAATTGTTTGAAATTTTCTCTAATTTGTTGCTGCTATCAATAGGGAAAGAGTAGGTGTACTCACCGTATTATTTTTTTTAAAACGGGGAGAGAGAAGATTCGAATATTGATCACCAAAGTGATATACACCTTGTTTACAACTCCAAATAATTATATCAAGTGTTGTTACATTGTATTTTTAATGCATGGTTTTCTTTATTTGAAATGATTCAAAATTTAGCGACTTTACCATATATAGATTTTGGTGCTTATCAGAGGCAGCAATTCACGATAGTTTGAATATTTTATGGAATCTTTTTAAATGCTTAAGTCATTGCTATTGATAAAAAAAAAAAGAAGAAGTTCGAAAAAAGATATATCCATTTTTAATTAATTTATTGGCTTCACATGCATGACATCTTCGACAATATTGCTTCCCCCACAAAACAAGTCATTAAATGATCAAATGAGAAAAAAATTTGGAATTTATGAATTTTTTCTTAAAAATGAATTGATTGTACTTGAAATGTTTTATTCCCAATTAAAATGGACTTTAAAAACTTCATAATCCTCAAAATAGAGACAAAGCCCATGACGATGACTCGTTCATGGGCCCACTTCAGTCCGACCCGACTTTAATACTACTGCGATATTACATACATTTCAACACAAAAAACGGACTACATAAAAATTAGGGCTGTGCAAATGAAACCGAAAACCGGTAACCGGACCGGTCGGTCCGGTTTGGATCGGTTAGTTGACCGAGATTGGTTAAACGATTTCAAAAACCGAAACCAATCGAGTTAAGTCGGTCTGGATATGGTTTGGAATTTTTGTAAGCACCGGTTAACCGGACCGGACCGGTATATATAATATATAATATTTAATACTATAATGTCTTTAAATATGAACCATTGAGATATAATATATAGTTACCAATGTTATGTACCATTAGATTAAGTGATTAACTATGAAATATTAATATAATATATATCATTCCTTGAGATTTTTTTTGAAACATTTTTATCAATCCTTTAAGATTTACTTACAAAATAGATATTTACGAAAAACCATAACCGGACCGAAACCGAACCGGTTAGTCGGTTAACCGTAGTAACAGGTTTTGATGGTTTTAGATTGGTTTTGGTTTCAGAAAATACAAATCCGTAATTTCTGGATTGGTGACGGTTTGGTCTCCACGGTCCGGTTAATCGGACCGTGCACAGCCCTAATAAAAATGGTCGATATAACGGGTGTAATTGTTACTTCCTTATTAATGTTTTATAACAATGGGGATTATGATATTGTAAGCCGATGGTGATAGCTTTGTTGGTTATCTTTCTAACTTAGGATGTACGGGTTTTTGAGGTAGGGAGTTCGAACAACTCAGTTGAGATATGTTTTTGTAAAATCCTGATTCCGTGGGTTTGTCGCACTTCCTAACCTCTACTCATATGAGTTTTGACTAAATCTTATATGTTGTCAGGATGGTGTGAACTGTTCTAGCAGCCCAAGATTTACTCCTATTGACGTGCGTGAGGTTTACTCCCACTAAATTGTCTGAAGGGCATGCTGAGCGCGCAAGTGGTTCATCGATCAAAAAAGAAGACTGATATTGTATGTATTGATAGTGAAGCAAAACAATATTCCCATATAAGACTTTTGAAGGGTCATAAACATGTAAAATGTATTTAGATTTTACCTCATATAATATATGTTTATTCATACTTTACTCCACATAATAATATACATTTTGTTTGCCTTAAAGAATTTTTTTTTTTTAAAAAAAAGAAGTTTTGCTCCCATGCATTATTTATTGCTGTTATTATCAAGAGACCAGAGTTGAGAAGTTAAAAATGGAGACCGAAACTGTCGAAAAGAACAAAATAAGGAGGATATACGTTGGTTTCGGGGTGAGGGAACCCATGCATTACGACATTTGTAAACTAGGGGTGGCGTACCCGTCATGTTTCATGAACAATTTGACACCAAATCAAAGGAAGAAGACTCTCATAATAAAGGGCATAATTTGGTCAAATGTTTTGAACCATAAGATAAAAGAGTCACGCATAGCTAGGCGCCCATGCAATGTAAGGCACCTCGATCAAGCTTTGAATTGATTGCTACTGGTGCTACCTATTTACGTACGTACTTGCCTCTCTATTACTCTATACCAAGTCAAAGAATATAACCACTTTGGATCAAAATTAATTGTCTAAAACAAGCCAACTCCTGGATTCCCTTTAGTTTTGGTAATAAAACTAATTAATACCATTCCTATTAATTAAAACCGACAAGTTAATGTATATCCTGTTCCGTCCTGGTCGGGCACAAACATGATTATAATTCTCTGTACGTTAGATTTAGTTTCTATTGCCGACCTCATGTCATAAACGTTATTTTCCAAAACAATCATGTATGATCAGTTCAAAGTCGCACTCGCACCACATATATAGACTCCTTTGTTATGTTATATGATCACTTCAAAATCCCATCACATAGGACTCCGTTCTTGTGTATTAATCAAACTGATCATATTCTTGCCATATAAGAACAATAAATAGAGTAAAACAGATCACTTTGAAGGTGTGGAATTGTTCAACTCTTTCCATGAACAAACTTTTCACTTTTTGTCCAAATTCGTACAAAACTCTGATTATTGGAATCTTTTTGTTAAGAAATGTAGGGTCGGCCCTAGCCATTTTGGTGCCCAAAGCGACACGGTTTAGTGGTGCCCTATTAAAAAAAAAATCGCAAAATGTGATAGTAATCACAAAATTTTTATCGGTATATAATTATAAAAGATAATTCTTGTATTTGTTAATAAAAAAATATAAAACATCTCCACTAAATTAAACTTTTAAAGCTAATTATGATTTAACAATAAAAATAATAAATATACTATTTGATTTAAGATAAGAACTGTGCTTATTACTTATTTGGATTTATATATTGAGTAAGATATACAAACTCATGAGAATGGGAGGTAACTTGGTTGGTCAGGTTGTCTGCCTAAGACCTTGAGGTTTAGGGTTCCATTCTCACTAGGGGGTTTGGGATTTGAGTAGTTTTTCATCCGATGTGGTGGCCTTCATGCCTCTCGGGCATGGCTTAGCGTGTGTGTGACCTGTGGGCCTTTCAAAAAAAAAAGATATACAAACTCATAACTAAGCTAGGCTAAAAAAAACAAAATAAGCATATTACTTTATTTGGGCTTATAGATTGAGTAAGATATACAAGCCCACAAATAAATAGGCTAAAAAACATAATGGGCTTATATATTACTGATTACTTTATTTGAGTTTATATATTGAGTAAGATATACAAACCCACAAATAAATAGGCTAAAAAAAATAAGAAAAAGATATGAGCACAATGCTACATGTGGGATTCGAACTTGGGATAAGCATAAATAAAACAAACATATTACCATTAAACCAACAAAATCCTTCTGTTATTTGTGTAAACTAAAAATATATAATTTAAAATAACATGGTCCCTTTGAGCCTTGGATGGGTTTGGTGCTCAAAAACCCTAGCTTTGGTTGCTTTGGGTTTGGGCCAACCCTGATGAAACGTTTTACGAAAACTAAATTAACAAGTTGTTAGACATGTATCGAAAATAATTAGAGTAAAACAACAGTATATGTGGACGACTGGTATGCTTGGAATATCTATTTACAATGCCAGATTTTATGGAGAGAGAAAGAGGTGCATCATGGGAGCTTTACCGCTTTAATAGGAATGATACCAATCCAAATAATCATGCAAACCTGGACCTGGGCCGAACATCCAAAAAGAGTGAAGCTAACATGGGCTTTGGGCCTAATGTTAAATCCCAATTCTCAAGTCTCAGTGTAGTGTCCTACTCCTATATTTTTAGGTATTAGTGAGTGATTAGGTTATAAATTAAAAAGTTTTAAGTAGTCACCCAAATCTTAATAATTGCCAATTGGAAACTACAAAAAAACCTAAACCAAAGTAGCAGCAGCATGTCCTATCATCTCCCTCCTGAATTGATCTTCGATATACTCTGCATGTTACCTGTGAAGAGTGTAATTTGATTCAGAAGCGTATCGAAATCATGGCGTTCTCTGTTGGAGGAACCCCTTTTTCTCGATTCTCATCGCAAGCAAACCAATAAAAAGTCGCTGATTATACAGACTGATGACTTAAGCGATAGCAATCCCACGAGCTTCCTCACGTCCGATTTCGATTCGATCGACAAATTGAAAGAAATCGCCTTCTCGCCCGACCCTGACCTCGGAAGATCCTATTCTTGTGTCAAAGTTATCGGATCTTTCAATGGATTAGTAGCTTTGTCTTGCACATACGACCAAGGGACACAAGAAGACGTTGTCATCTGGAACATCTCTACGACAGAGCGTCAAATTCTTCCAGATCCATTTCGTGGTGAGCTTTATACATGCCTTCCAACAACACCAAGCGTCGGCTTCGGATACGATTCCGTCAGCGATAGCTACAAGATAGTGAAATTACGTGTCCGTAGCAGTTTACTGTCGACTGTGATATACAACCTGAAAAGAAATCATGTGACTTGGAGTCTCGACGATTTTCCTGGCCCTCATTCACTTGTACATGGAAGGGGATTGTTATTCGAAGAATCCTTGCATTGGGTTTCATTTTTAATCGGGACAAAAAAATGTAGCATTGTTGGTTTTGGTCTTGAAAAAGAAGAGTTGTATCAAGTGCCCCTGCCAGATTGCGTCGAGAGGAACATTGCTCTTGGTGTATGGGGAACATGTCTTTCAATGACCAACACAGATTCTGCTGGAGACATATGGGTATGGGTGATGAAGAAGAAGTATATGGTCGAAGAGTCGTGGACCAAAATTTACAGTAGACGTTTATGGGATTGTTTTGGGGTCTCCAGATGGGGGAGATGGAATCCTCTTGGGTGGGAGAAGTCTGTATTTGGACGACATAATTAAGAAGGAAAGCAGTAAGGTGGTTAAAATCCCTGGTTGCTTTTGGGATGGACTAGTTTTGAGGAAAGTTTTACAAAAATTAGTTCCATTTTAGGAGCATAACAAGAAGATTCAAGCGGAACACAAAAGGAAGAATGCAGTTGGAGTAAGAGACCAATATTTAGACGCGTTAGTAATATTTATGTTGGTACTGAATGAATAATTAGGGCATATTGCCTTTTTGTCAGGATCTACATAAATTATCAAGCACTCTTATTTCTTTTAATCCTTTTGTTTTATAATGTAGAGGTCACTGCCTCTTTTTTCCACTTCAATTTTTGTCATGTTATATATATAGAAATTCTCCTATAAATACATAAAATAAATACATATGTTTTCATCATTATTATTGATTTAAAATATATGAGACCCAAAATAATGAATCCCAAATTAACCCATGTTTCGTGGGCTGGTTAGATAGGTTTGAATTATCCCCTTATAAGTTGATGGGCTTTGCGAGTGGGTTGGGCGCACTTGCGCAATTCTCTAATTGGCAAAACTCACTTATACTACTTCGGCCTTTTTTTTAATTCGATAGTCATAAGTCACACCTCATCGTACCGAAAAAGATCATTAGCTGGTAAAAGGTGGTGAATGTTGAAAGGAAGAAATCTTTAGTATGTTACGTACGTGTTCCTTACATACACTGTAGGGAACATCTATACCTTATCCTCGTACATGAACAAACCCTAGATACAACATTAGAATATTTCTCATACAAGGTTCCTCATCAACTAATATGACTCGGCCCAATCAACAACGAGCATATTCTTTTCTTTCACCTATCCAACTCAAGCTGGCAATCTTCTTCCTACATAAACAATGAACCAGCGCATCGATCAGTTCATCACCAAGTGTGCTGCAATCCCTCTACATTTTCTTGCCAAGAAAATGCAAAATCCGGACCGATTACCAGTTTATCACTCTCAAGAAAAGCCCCGCCCGGTCCAACGCCGCCACACAGCCCACTACTATGCCCACCGTGTTCGTGAAAGCCTCACAACCCGGGTATCCAAGGTCATATGTTCCATTTTCTTGTCCCTTGTTTTAATTGTTGGTATTGTGATATTTATTTTATGGCTCAGTCTGCGTCCGCATAGGCCCCGATTTCATATCCATGAATTTTCGGTTCCGGGTCTGGGTCAATCGACTGGGTTCAAGAATGCCACGATAACATTCAATGTTACGATCCGGAACCCGAACAAAGATATGGGAATTTACTATGATTCCATGAAAGGGTCGGTTTATTACAAGGACCGGATGATTGGGTCAACTCCATTATTGCACCCGTTTTATCAGAAGCCCAAGAATACTGTCATCGTGTACAAAGAGATGAGTGGGGGTAATTTGACGGTCAACAGTCATCGTGGGAATGATCGTGGTCAAGGGTCGGTGGTGTTTCGTTTGGATATAACGTCGACCATTCGATTCAAGGTTTCCACGTGGCACAGTAAGCGCCATAGGCTGCACGCCAACTGTGATCTTGAAGTGGGCCCGGATGGCAATATCTTGCCTACTTCAAAAGACAAGAGATGCCCAGTCTATTTCACTTGACCTGCACTGTGCAAGGGTGCGTCACAATCCATCCGCAATTGAGAAATCGATCTGAACCGTGATTATCATATTTTTGGATACGGTTATGATTTCGGATATAGCCGAAAAAATGAATGATATTAATATATATTATATTATATGTAAAATTCTCATTAATTCTCCATAATAAATTATAAATTAAGATTGATTAATTAAAACTCATGGTGCTTTTATCACTTTGAAATTCACATAAATTAAGATTGATTGTTGCTTAAGCGAAAGTGGGGAGACAACTTCATGTATATATATATTTTTTTTCTGATTATATTATTTCTCTCAATCTTGTACATTTATTTTTCTTTAACTGTGATGAGATAATGTATTTATTATCATTATCTTGAATTTTTATCAAATTTCGTTAGATGGAGTTGGACTCGATCATGGGTTATTTTCTCACTCTATTTGAGATTATTCATAGTTCTTCCATTTCTTCAAAACCGAAAACTAATATGATCCAAAAAAATATGGTTATTTCGCTTCTGAATTTTAAAACATCATAACCGAATCAATTCAAACATTTTGAATTCGGTTAAAAACCGAACCGAAAACCGAATGGAAACCCCTAACGCTGTGCTCATGTGTTATGGTTAATCATTTTTAATAAGACAATAAAGTTGATTCTTCCTCTATAAGGGGCTAATCTTTTCTTTCACTTATCTTCTAATATTAACTTTAATCTTCTGTAAAGGAAGCCATTGTTCTTGCTTTTCATTCACTTTTGCTATTGTTCCTTTCAAACTATAGTTATATTATACATATCAACAAAAGCGTTGGAAGGAACAATAGTAAGATGAGCATAACACTAAGGAGAAGAAAGTTAAGTAGACATTATATGAATGTAAAGTTCAATTTCCAACGCAGATTTACAAAAGAAAAGTGATTCATAAAGCAAGAGTAAGTTGCTTCAGTAGGAAGAATGAATTGGCTTTAAATTCGACATAACAGGATGATTCCATATCTAATCCTCCTATGTTCAAGCAATTCTTCACTAAAACCATGTCCTTTAAAATGGCTCTTCTCATGCCTTCCAAATCACTAGTTTCTGTATGCTTCTGGCTCTTGAAAGTTGTAGTGCTGCTATGCATGGTCTTTGTCGTAATATGGCTAAGTTTGAGGCCGAAGATCCCTGTTTTCAAGGTGACTAATGCTTATGCTCCAGCTTTAGACGGATTGAATTCAACATTTTATCGCAGCAAAGTTTCCAAAAACAATTCTATTAGCCTTCAATTTGAAATCTCGAACCCCAATAAGCGAATTGGCATCTACTACGGCGACATCTATATAACCCTGTACTCCGGTCACTCTGTTATCAGCTCCAAGCCTCTGCCAGGTTTCTATCAAGGCTATAAAATCTCTACAGTAGCCAGCGTATTTGCAGATGCAGACCAGAAGACCTGGAGAGGGGTAAAAGAGAAGCATATAAATTTGACAGTTCGCTTGCAAACTGCAGTCCAATATAAGATATTGAGATCAAAATCAAAGCATCATTTCATGGATTTGGAAGCATATATTCCCATCGGACCCGACGGAAGAATATTGGAAGAGGATGATGTAAAGCTGCATCGCAAAGTATGACAATAAAAGTGTCAATTTCATGGATATTGGCTCAAGGTAATTGTTTGTTCAATTCATGTTTAAAGTCTTATGGCAATGTTGCTGGATTATAATAGGCCAATATACAGTCATCCTATGTTGCAAACTGGAAGAGACATTTTATCGAACACTTCGTACGCTTCACATGCATGATCAAATAATGGCAGAAATACAAACCAAATTAAGCTCCAAAGAAACACAACTTGAAATGAACAATGATTATAAACCAAACAAGTAACAATCAGTTCACAAGTTCCACTAAAATCCATTCTTCCGAAGCCCAACAAGACAATGTGTAAACCACCCTTATTCTATAGACAGAGCAGCCGACTAATAGTTCAGCAAATGCAAAGAACACACTGACTCTAGCAATAAAACTAGCTCTTTCTAAACCTGATTTCTTCAAAACATGCAAAAACTAACCCCTTGGGCCGAACGCCGTGGGCTTTAGCTATTGCATCACCCTAAGATAGAAGAGGCACTCCTTGCTTGTAAGTTGTTTGCTGATATGAAAGGCCTAAAAGGAAAGGAAAAAAAAGAAAAAGGAGTAGCTACAGAGGAAAGCATATGCATATATGCTCCTGTTTCAATGATTATTCTTTTCTTTTCCATCCTTAAACCGGAAAGAATAAAACTTTTTAGCTTTCTTCACACTCAAAACTTCCATTACCTCTCTAAGTCTTCACAAACAATAAATATTAGCAGAAAGCATCTCAAAATCCAGCATAACCTCCTAGCAATCTCTCCATAAAGACAATAACGATGGTGTTCGAAACCAGTAGATTCTATCTATGGTTTCTTCAGATTATAGCACTCTTGGGCCTCCTTGCCTTATGTCTATGGCTAAGCTTACGTCCCAAAGAACCCACCCACACCATCTCTAATTTCTCTGTCCCTCCATTAGCCAATGCCAGAACTACTTCCCCATGTATGAACCAAGATCAAAATAGTACCTTCTGTTATGATCTTGCAATTAAGAACCCAAACAAAGACTCTACTGTCACGTATGATGTCATTGCTCTAACCTTTTTCCTTGGGCAGGACAATGTGGGTGTGAATTCAATTCATGCTTTTCAACAATCAAAAGATCAAACCCTACAATTACCTAACCATGTAAATACTACTCCCAAGATACAGAAAGCTCTTCTCCGTGCAATTTCGAATGCGACAGCAGAGCTGAAGGTTGCTTTATCAACAAGGATTCAGTACAAGACCTGGGGCATTAAGAGTAAGCATCATAACCTTGATTTACAAGGTGTACTGAAAATCGGTTCGGACGGGAAATTATCTAATAAAAAAGGGAAGGTCGAGCTCGCTCGTTCATCTAAGAAATTGAAGTTAAGGTCCTCTAGATGGCATTGAAACAACTGTTCAATTACATTACGTTGGGCTTATTCATGTATTTGTACATGTATGACAGGATTTTCATGTAATTGTTTTTCTCTGTTCTACCGTACATACATTCTGTTTTTTTTTTACTGGTGTGTGAACAATTCTTCAAATTTTTTACTGCATTTGTAGTTGTTAGTAAGGCTATGCTCCTCTCTCAAGATTGACGTTGACACACACACTTTCAATATTGGTCTTTTGCTTCAAAATCCATTGAATCATTGAAGCTTTATAACTGTAGGCAACTTTGTATGATAATGGGCGTCATTTTCTCTCTTTCACGATGCCATGACCAAATCACCTTTGACCTATTGGTTCTTTTCCACGAATTTACTTGGTGAGTTTTCTACCAGAAACACATTAAGAAATTGTCATTGGACATGGAGAAATCTATGAAGTTGGTCCCCAAAGCCTAATTACTCGTTATTTGTTGACTCTTAAGGGCATGGACTTAAAATTCCACTAATGTATGTCTGTTTAAATTTCATTGCATTATTTTCCTCCTTTATCTAAAGTGGTTTCGCCATAGTGGGTGTCATTCTCTCTCTTTATAGACGTCATTACTCTGGTTAATTTGAGAAGACATTGACTTCACTCATCTCTCGCTTTAGAAATGTAGAGATCTCAATCATTTAAGTGATTGACATGTCACTCTTTGATTCAATTATCAAATTTTGTATGCCCTACATTTACATCAATCAAAGAATAAAATGAATTATTGGGATGACTGGAATCACTAATAAACATTTTTATTGCTTTAATTCTCTCTTTCCATTACTTCACTGTTGATGTGTTTTAGTCACAAACGCTTAAATAGAAACTGTCAGTTAAATTTAATGCCCAAAAATGATTTGGATTTAGTTGGCCAAATAATAAGTTATTTCCACACAAATGGAATTGACTTGGAAGTTGTAATTAAATCCTTTTTGACTTCAAGTCAACCATTGGCCACCACAGATCTCCTTGAAGTCTCTGCATCTACATTTGGCTACAAGAATTTGAACTTCCATACACATCCTTCCCTTCAATAACTAGCAAAACTATTTATTTTACTGATTTATATCGATTATATTGTTTTGATCTAGTTTTTCTTTTATTCAAACAACTATTATATTGACAATAGTTAATGCTATTATCTACTTTCCTTTTCTTTCTATTATGTTTCATAACAAATCCAAAAAAAAATATCACCATAAATTTTTTCTTAGAGATTTTTTCAATTATCTGAAACATTTCTCGCTCTTCAAATATTTCTGAGGTGCTTCTTGAGTGGTGGGGACCTGCTGTAATTTCATTTTTATGTAGTAAACATTTTTATTTTAATTTTTGAAAAATTACAAATGTGTAATACTCATCATAACAAACCCGACGATTTATTTTTTGTTTGAAACAAAAATCAAATTCATCGCAATCAAAACATCAAATATTTTTAGTTTATATCCAACATTCTAGAATTATCACGTCTTTTTCATATTAAATTTGATTTTTGTTTCGGATAAAAAAAATATCGTTGGATTCATTAGGATGAATACTATACATTTATAATTTTTAAAAATTAAAACAAAATTTTCTGCTGCTCAAAAATGGTGTTACAATGGGACCTCCTGTAATTTCAAGCGTTTTCCTTTGGTGGCCTCGAATGATCTTTCGCTGCCAAAAAAGTTTTGAGAGAATTATCTCTCACTTGTCTGTTTCAAGAGCTTGCGGCCCATGTGTATACATGAATCCAAAAGACAACCTCAAATTGCTATATAAAGCCATCTTTACTTCACTGTTTTATACAATAATGAATAATCTACTTTATTTTCTTTCTACTGAATAATCATATTTTCCTTATAATTTTCCAAAAGACGTGTGACAACCTTCATAAAGTCATAAGCATCCATCTCATCAGTTAGCTGTGTCAGAATCCATGGAGACTCCCTTAGTAGTTCTCTGCATATCCAGCTTGCTAATCCTTTCAACTCAAGCTGTCTTAACCAATATAGCCCACAACTGTTCAAGAAATTCTCTCTTTGCTCCAAACAGCACCTATCAGGCCAATCTCAATCTGGTCCTCTCTTCCCTGTTGGAGAACTCTAGGAATGAAGCAGGGTTTTACAACTCCACTGCCGGCCAAAACACGCCGGAAGCGGTTTATGGTAGCTTTCTTTGCAGAGGAGATCTCACTCCCAACAATTGTGAAGATTGTGTTAGAGATGCTAGCAAAAGCATCATTAAGAGCTGCCCTTCACAAAAAACATCGATCATTTGGTATGACCAGTGCACGTTGCGTTACTCCAATATTAATTTCTTCTCTATCATGGAAGTAAAACCTTCTATGTCAGGCCAGAATCGAGAAAATATTGAAGACCCAGATCACTTTATTCAGTTCTTGAAGGCTAAGTTTGAGTCTTTCGTTAGTCGGGTAGTTGCGCTTTATGGAGCATCAAATACGACAAGGAAGTTTGTAACAGCAGACTCTACGTTCAATAAGGCTAAGATCTATAGCTTTGCACAGTGTTCACCAGATATTTCTGCAGGAGACTGCGGAAAATGTCTCCGGGAAGCTATTGAAAGCCTTCCAAGTTGCTGTACGGGAAAAATTGGGGGCAGGGTTTTGTTTCCTAGTTGTTCCATCAGGTATGAGGAGTATGCCTTCTATGCTACTACCAGCTCATCAAAATCAAAAGGTAAGCTGCAATGCTAATATACAGTTTTCTCCATAGAAGTTAGGAGTTAAGAATCACAAATTTAATCACACAAACAGTCCTCTATAACACCAAGTAAGTTTAGACAAAGTCGCCCCTTTGGGCACTGGGTGTTGTTTTATGTCTATATCTAAGTATAATTATAATATCAATGTTTGTAGGTTCATTGCGAACAATTATTGCAATTGTTGTATCGGTAACTTTTGTGGTGGTGGCTGTGGTGCTCTCTGGTCTAATCTACTGGTTCCTTAAAAAGAAAAAAGGGAAGAAGCACTTCCACTTTGTAGATGAAAGAAATGGTATGTGATAATTCTAAGAGAAAAGGCAAATGCTTGTTTTGTTCACCAGGAAAAAAAAAACCTTAATTTGCTTTGCTAATTCATTTACTGTTTGGTTGGGTAGTAGGAAGTGAAGTATCAACCATAGAGTTCTTGCACTTTGGATTAAGTACCATCGAAGCTGCGACAGATCACTTCTTGGATAATAACCAGTTAGGAGAAGGAGGATTTGGTGTTGTGTACAAGGTAAGGAGTAGCGTCAATATTCCATTTTATCTATAAAAAGCATCCATGCTTAAAGTCTATGACAATCATAAATGTAATTTTTCAGGGCATACTTCCTAATGGACAAACGATAGCTGCAAAGAGACTATCGAAAAGCTCGGGGCAAGGAGTTGAAGAATTCAAGAATGAGGCTGAATCAGTGGCAAAGCTTCAGCATAGAAATCTTGTGCGACTACTGGGTCTATGCTCCGAAAAAGAAGAAAAGATACTAGTATTTGAATATATGCACAATGGAAGCCTCGACCACCATCTCTTTGGTTTGTCCCTTAATAATTTTATATATAGTTTTTTGACATGCATCTATTCGCTGACAAATTGGCTTCTTAACATTTCTACATCTGAGTGTGTGACTGTGTTAATTAATTTATATATAATCTAATATGAAAGAGAATAAAACAAGCGGAATGAAGACGTGGAAAAGTCTAAGTACCAGAGCACAAGTCTTAAAGGTGTTTGGAAGTGGGGAGAGTGTGGGGGCTGTTCATTTGATATGCTAGATTTGGTTATGTAGAAATGGAATAGTTTTTTCAATAATATCACATCAAATGCAGAACAAAAAGCTAACATGGTATGGTGGTGGGGCATAGGAATATAAATTTCAGTATCAGAACGCCCATTTTCTATGTATACTTTAAGTCTTGACTCTCAATTCTTTCATATCATAGATGCTGAAAAAAAGGGACAATTGGATTGGCCAAGACGGTACAAGATCATCTTAGGGATTGCTCGAGGGCTTCTTTACCTTCACGAAGATTCTCGGCTTAGAGTTATACATCGTGATCTAAAGGCCAGCAACGTATTGCTTGATGAAAACATGATCCCCAAAATTTCAGACTTTGGCACTGCTCGAATTTTCGGTGCAGATGAGACTCTAGGAAACACAAATAGAATTGTTGGGACATAGTAAGTTTCAGATCCTACTACTTCTAAGATGTTAGCAATAAGGCAGCTAGGAGTTGCATTTTTGCCGTTTATTTCTAACTTCATGGTTACTGGTGACTTGTAGTGGGTACATGTCTCCAGAGTATATAAACTATGGACAGATATCAGTAAAATCCGATGTTTTCAGTTTCGGTGTCCTAATTCTAGAGATTATAACTGGTCGGAAGAACAGCCTCTCCTACGAGTCAAGCTGTGGTGAAGGCCTTCTCGGCAATGTGAGTACAAGTTAGACCATTAAATACTTTTTGAAAATTTCCATAATGCTGTGTAACATCAATGTCTTCCCCTATTTGAACAGAAATTGAAAGGCATTAACATGTTACCTGTATTGTTTCAGGCTTGGAGAAATTGGAGAAGTGGAACACCCCTGCAAATAATGGATCCAGCGTTGAGGGATTCCTGTATCGAACAAGAAGTGATTAGATGCATTGACATCGGGTTGCTGTGCGTTCAGGAAGATATGGAAGACAGACCCACCATGGCTTCAGTAGTTGTCATGCTTAACAGTGATTCTGTCAGCCTGCAACTCCCCAATCAACCTGCATTCACCAGTTGTGGCAAAAAACAATTGTCTTTGACATCTTCCACCTGATTAGGCATCAGGTGGCCGCTTCACTTGCAGTATTGCATATTCTTTCATCATAAGATTGCTGTATTTATCAGTACTAGAGACTGAAAGTGGATAGACATTGGGCGTGCTTGGACTTACGGTTAAAGGTTTAAAATTCTATTTTGTAGCTGTTATCATTTCCCCCCTCTTTTAGTCTTTCCAAATTAAGGGGCTTAAGGGAATGAAAATAAGTTTTACATTTTTTCCCCACTTATAAGAAGAAAACTATATTATCTCTAATTTTTCTTTTAGGAACGTCTAGATATTTTCTTAATTTTCTACTTATATCTTTTCATGTTAAGAGCAATGATTATCAAATATTTGAATACAAAGGATTCACGAATAATTTTGAACATACAAATGCATTCAACGTTATGCATTTGTTGGTTGCCATTTTAACAACTGGTTACACAATTTTACCCTTCAAAAATTTGAGGCCAACGTAAACGTATGCTGAATGCTTGAATAATTCTACACAACACATGCCACACGTGCATTTGAACTGTTAAATCCAAGATATTTTGACCTGTGATTTCATTTCCTATCATCCCTGTGGGAGTTCCTTCTTTGTAGTCCTAAACTTAGCAACGACTTGTCTTCGCCATTCATTAATAGGGACCTGCAAAGTAAGCCACACAAATTGTTCGCTGATAAATTTGATATTGCCTGTTGCCATCAATCAACTTAACCAAGAGGGTTGGCAAAGGCAGTAACTTTTAAAGCTCAAAGGTACATAACTAATTTACTAGCAGACTGCGAGACAGAAATAAGATTTTATCCTTACCGCAGGAAAGCCACCATAATCCCCAGCCTCTTGGATGTCCTTGGTGGCACAACTATTAGCAGCAAGCCGGACCTGAGAGCTCAACATAAACAGAGATCTAGTTAAAAGGACAGAAATATCTAGTCAATCAAATCATTCCAATATCAACCCTAGGATTGCCTTTGAATATCATGTATAGTTTTCGTGTCCATACATTAAAAAAGGGAATACATGATGCGAACACTTGCTAGAAAGATAAGACAGCCAATATTTCCACATCGAACAAGGCGAAAATATGGATGAAACTATTGAATGGCCTCTAATGGAGGCCAATGAAATTAGTTTTTCTGGATAACAACATCATACAAATAAGGGCCAATGAGTCTACTCCTCAAGGGTTTCGAGCCCAGGTGTATAGGCAGAGAGATTGAATCTAAATACAGAAGCAATTAGTTCATTCTTTAGTCCCGGCAATTATAATCAGTCCAGTTTCTTTTCTTGGGACACCACTTTCCAGGATTTTTTTTCCCTTTTAATTCGAATGTCACATGTTTTTTCTTGTACAAACAAAAATTCATCTCCCATGAAGGTCTATGAGAAGAAGAACCTATCTAAAGCTACAAGCAACATTCATTAGTTTATAAGCTAAATCAAAGTAAACAAGCAACCTTTGATGCAATAAAGACATGATCGCGAATTGCTGCCCTTCCCCCCAGTGTAACATAATCTCCAATCCTAAAAGGAAAAAGAGAAGAAAATATGTAAGCCCTTCAAAAACTGCATTAAACCTAGACTGAAAGTTGGATCAGTTAAATACCAAACTGTTTAGAGGCCCCAATAAACAGTACAGTGACCATTAGTCAGAATAGGAACATACGTTGCTGAACCTGCGATCCCAACTTGTCCACAAAGCATGCAACCGCTTCCAATTACTACATTATGACCAATCTGCAGTGGAAAGCAGACTTGTTTTTACATATCAATATAAATATATCAGCAATGCAGAACAGTTAAAACCCACTTGAACCAGATTATCTATCTTTGAATGATCCCCAATAACCGTATCTCTCCAACTGCATAATCAAACAGGTAACAAGTAGATGTCCAGATCACACAGCTTCCAAGAGCAAGCTAGTTTAGTAAAGGCGAACTTCTGAAAATAATTAAATTCAACAAGGATCTTACCTGCCCCTGTCAACGCATGAATTTGCACCAATTTCCACATGGTTTCCTATCTTAGCATTAAGCATCTAAAAGGAGGAAAAAAGAGAGGAAAATAAAATGTATCTCAAAATGTCTCAAACTGATACATTCAAATACAAATGCATCAGGTTTTCTATTTCTTACCCCAAAAAAGAAAAAAGAAAAAGAAAACCTAATGCAACCACTTGGAGCTTCATAGCGAGAAAACAACAATATCACTGAACCACAACCAGTCCTATGGTCTTTTCATTATTGCAACATATCATCCCATTTTCCTGCATATCTAACTTATAGGCATTTCCTAATGTTACATAAAAGCATTCGAAATTCAAAGGAGGAAAAAGGGAAAGAGAGCAGAAATAACTTGCAAGTAAACAAAATTAGATACTGTCACCTACCTGAGGCTTCTTCACCATATTGCCGTGCTCATCCACATAAAACCCAAATCCTGTAGGTTCAGAAGGTGGCTATGAAAATATCATAAGTAGCTAAGTATTAAATGTTCAGTTTCAAAAAAGACGTGACAACATAAATGGATTCATAGAAAAGACGGAATTGAGCGTTAACAAATCATTAATAAATCCTAAACAAGATCGGAAGCATTGATCACTATAAAACTTTGATAACATCTAAAAAATATGAAACAGAAAAGAAGTTCATAAATATTACATTTGTGATAAAATCATTAGTTTATAAAAAATAATATGATTTAAATAGGCAGAGGATCACAATAAGTAAACTCATAAAAAAATTCAGAAACAGGCACTTGGTGTCTTAATCAAATAAGAGATGCAATTCTCAAAATATATGTGGCCCAATGCATATGTAACGCATGTCCTCGACCCCGACCACTACGGAAGCCTTGTGCACAGAAGTTGTTTAACTTTACCTAAATATGTTTAATCATCCATTTTTATTGCCTGATAAAAACATGAACCAATTGTGAGGTAAGGATTGTGTAGCAGCTGATACCAATGGCCCCAATCACATATCAATTGATAAATACCACTATTTCAATAAGAAAGAGATGAGTAAAAAATAGATAAGTTGGGTAACAACCCCTTTCCTAAGAAGAAGTGTATCAGAAGACAAAGCTGAAAAAAAACCTCAACCATATAAATGATCTAATGCTGCTTCTAAATATCATTAAAACCAAAGTATACCAAATCCAGCCTTACCGTCTTGACCAATGCATACTCCATTGTGGATCACACAAGAATCACCTATTGTGCAATTACTGAGTGACACATTATACCTGGTGAAATGTAAAGGTTTATCAAAAACTGACTAATTATGCTTACAGCTTAATGCTTAATACTTTTTAATGACCTCTAAAACTAGGGTTTAGGTTGTATCAAATGAAGTGCTAAATAGATATAGATGCCATTCATGCCAGATTGAAACAATAGACACTATGTGCACGCAGAGAAGATATTCTACCCAATCTTTGTTGATTGACCAATTGTTACATCCGGTCCAATCACAGCTCCTGATCCAACACTGACATTTGCCCCAACTATAGCTTTTGACTGAACAATAGCACCAATCTCAATAAGCACCGTTGGGTCAATACAAGCAGAGTTGTGGAAGATCCCACCTCCATTGCGCCATTTCGTGAAACCATGTCCACCGTTTTCAGCATCATTCTCTAATCTTGAAATCACAGCAAAAGCAAACACCACTTAAATGTCTACCACTACTATATCGGTATAACCCTCCAAAATAAACCAGAGATTTTCGAATCAAAAAAGGAAGCAAATTTTAAAAAAAAAAAAAAAATTCGCAGGCTTAAAGCCTTATGGACCTTTTCACATACACTTAGCGTGCGTGGGCTTCACCACAAACACTAAGAGTACCAGGTTCCCAACATTAGACTAGACCAGTAATTCACAGCCGAGGAATAAGGAAATACCAAATTCATTGCAGGAGTAGACCGAGAAAAGGTGACATGAAGAACTGCGCGACAGCGATAAAGCACGAAACTTTTCAATAAATGCCCTACTCGAGAAGAGGTAGGAGATGGGTTTTGAGGGGCCAAAGAAGGACAATCTTCGAGCATAAACTGCCATAACCAGGATAAGAGAGTGAGCGTGTCAGTTTAGGAGGTATTTCGAAGATTGAATTTGGGTCGACAGTATTCCCTAGTCGAGAAGCTCTGAACTTTGAAGGTCTCTCTATCTTAGCAGTTAGCGCCAGGGAAAAAAAGATTTTGAACATTGAAGTTCGATGACCAACAAAAGGCCCATCACGAATTCATTACTTCTTACTTCTTAGATGTGTCAAGCCAATCACTGTAGCTGGTTTGTCCCAGGAGCTAGTGGCCCGTTCTGTGCTGGGCTGGGCTGGGCTGGGTCACTTTACATGTCTACGTATTCTTATTTCCTCATCCTCCTGTGGTTGATACTTGATATTGACCGATTATCAGTCTCTCGTCACCCGTATGTCAGTATCTTAAAACACTTGCAGACCCGGAAGAAAAATATGAAGGAATGCTGCTGCCAACAGCCAACCCCAGTTGTTTGCAGCGGCTATTTGACAGAGAAATCAGCCCAAACATTGAAAATAATGTTGATGTTTATGGACTTGAAACAATGAACAGACTTCAAAACCTGTTTCAACATCTCCCAAAGTTGCCTCTATTATTCATTCCACCGACCCGTTTTCCGAAAGCTCGGATTTGGTTTGGAGGTACAAATTGCCTTTACAATTTGCAGAATAGTCATACCCCGGTTCCACCAAAAGAAATATACGCCTCATCAGGTCACGTACAAATGGGGCCACACAGTGTTGCGCTTGATCTGAGTTTCCACTCACATCTCCATCAATTGACTAAAACACATGGTTGCTATTCTGTTTCGTAGTCTACCTGTATGAACATAAACAATTAAAAATTGGTGGCTTGACTTTGCTTTTATTGACTTGTATCCACATGAACTTTATCTCCCGTATGATAAGGGCTACTTTGCCTTGCATCCTCACCGTTCATGTCCACTCTATCCCATCTATCTGTTACTCAATTTAAATTCCCATTAAACTGAGTATGAGAAAACTCAGTATAGGCAAGATCTTTGTCCTGATTGGAAGCTGAGAAGATCATGAAATGATTATCAAAATGTCATCTTTCACAATGTTCGTCGCAGTTGTGTTTGTGAGGGGGTATTGGCATTTGACACCAAATAAACTAGGTTTGCACCCCCCCCCCCCCTCCCAATAACGAGAGAATGATTAAATAAAAGAGTTGTGTGTGGACCCCAATATCTCACCCTCTTAAAAAAGCCTTAAATATAAGCCTATTGGCTATTGTACCTGAAATTATCTACAATTTTCAAAATCACAACCCTCCATTTAATCGAATGATTGAGAAAATGACACGTTCTTTATTCTTGCAACTAATAGTAAAGCTGATCCATATTATCTTTACCATATCTGTTCAAATACATCCACCTTCATCCCAAACAACATTTACCAGCCCAATTTCAATCTCCTCCTTTCATCTCTCGTCTCCAACTCCACTAACAATCATGGTTTCCACAGCGCTACCATCGGACAAACCCCTGACACTTTTTACAGCCTCTTCCTTTGTCGTAGCGACCTCTCCACAAATGTCTGCCAAAACTTTGTCACTTTTGCTACTCAAGACGTAGTTCAAAGGTGTCCTGTCGTTGAAAGTGGCTTTTATTTGGTGCAACAAGTGTCTTCCTCGTTACTCCAAACAGTCCTTTTTCACTAGGGTGAGCAAAAGGTCTATGTTGTGTATGTACAGAGTCTCATATTGGCTAGACATGGAAAAGATAGTGGTTTATAAATTACAAGTGTGGACAATATCTCGATTGGTCCGAGGCCTTTTGCTATAAACTCAATAGCAAATCTGTGCGGGACTAAATCCAAAACGGATAATATTATATTAATTGTGCATATAATTTATCTGTAGTGTTTAAATTATTTATCTGCAGAACATATAATTTATATGCATTGAATATAATTAATCTACAGTGCATAAAAACTATTTATCTACAAGTATATATAATTTATGTGAAGTTTATATAATTATTTATCTACAAGTATATATAATTTATATGTGAAGTTTATATAATTAATTTGCAGTGCATAAAATTTTTTTATCTACAAAACATATAATTTATCTGCAGTGCAGCTAAACTATTTATTTGTAGTGCATAGAATTTGTCTGCACTGCATATAAATAAATTTATCTACAGTGCATATAATTTATTTATAGAGCATATAATTTATCTGTACAGTATATAATTTATATACAATGTAAATTTAGTGCATATAAATTTCAATATATACTAATCATAACAAAACCACAACATATAATGTAGTTAAATTTAGAGCAGATAAATTTGTTTCTACACGATTCACAGTCCGATGCACAAACATTGAGCCATGATTTGACATTTAAACGTTTGAATCCTTAAAAATATATTAGACAAATTATTTGGGTCTTAGAGTCTTCTTTTGAAAGTCTCAAAAATCGTTTCAATTGAAAATCGAACGAGTTAGCTATGAGCTTATGACTGTTCAAACACATTGATTTCAAAAATATAACTCTGATGTGCAAACTTTGAGTCTCAATTTATAAGGGTTGAGGGTAACATGTTCAATAAAAGAATTATTTTAAATGATTTGTTTTTAATTGAATAAATCTTATCCACACTTATGTAACTGATTGATTGAGCAAGTTTTATTTGAGTGATTTATTGTTAGTTAACTCAAAAATAAATCGATAGGAGAATGGGGTAGGTACACCTGGTGAGGAGATCCTAGCAAGGGTGAAGCTAGAGAGCTCTGCTACATGACATCAAGGAGAGTATGTGATTTACAGCTTCCTGAAGCTTCTATGGAAGAAAATGAATTGATTTCATTAAAGCCATTCAACAACCTGAACTCCCTGGTCATTCAAAATTATTCATGAGACTTTCATCTTACATGTGCCCTTAAGTCATAAAATAAAGAAAAAAAATCGTCAAAAAAATAAATAAACACATGACAGGGAATTGGGGGAGACAGTGCGTGGTGGCTTATCTTAGATTTTTCAGACCCTTTTCCATCAATTAATTAGATTGACATGTTTCCTCTAATGACATTTCAAAATTTTGGTTGTGTTGAGTTTTCTCTCTCTCAGACCGAGAGGCCGAGACTATCTCTATCAAAACATAAATAAAACACTATATATTTTTCTCTTAAATAAGAAATAAGTAAAAATTGGTGGCATGACTTGGTTTTATTGACGTAAGTCAACGTCTCTCCCAATAGCAGGGACCCTCTGTTTTGCATCCTCATTGTTCGTTCATGTGGACAGTATCCCATTAATCTATTCTGTTTGCTGAATTTGAAACTCCATAAACAGAGATTGAGAAAATTAGAAAAAGGGCAACATCTTGTCCTGATAAGAAGCTTAGAGGATCAGGAATTGACTATCAGAATGTCCCTTTTCATAATGTCCATGGCAATTGTGTTTCTGTTCCTGCCTGGTCTTCCAGTTACTAGCAAAGCTGAACCAAATTATTTATACCATATCTGTCCAAATACAACCACTTTCACCCCGAACAGCACTTACCAATCAAATCTCAATCTCCTCCTCTCCTCTCTCGCATCCAACTCCACTAGGAATGATGGTTTCTATAACACTACCACCGGCCAAACCCCTGACACCGTCTACGGTCTCTTCCTCTGCCGTGGCGACCTCTCCACCTATGTCTGCCAAGACTGTGTCACTTTTGCTACCAAAGAGGTAGTTCGAATGTGTCCTGTAGAGAAAGTTTCTGTAATCTGGTACGACAAATGTCTTCTTCGTTACTCCAACCTATCCTTCTTCAATAGTGTAAACCAAGATGCTCTTATTTTGTACAATACGCAGAACGGCCCAAACCGAACCAGCTATCAGGACCTAGTGCGAGCCACGGTGAATGAAGTAGCGAGTAGGGCTGCAAGTAGTGCTAAAAAGTTTGCAACAGGAGAGATGAACTTCCCGTCGTCGTCTGATGCTCTGTACACACTTGCACAGTGCACTCAGGACCTTTCTGAGGAAAATTGTCAGAGATGTCTCAAATTTGCCATTGCATACCTTCGAAATGGGAGCGTAGGAGCAAGAACTCTGACCCCTAGCTGTACCGTTAGGTATGAAACATACCCGTTCTATAATCTATCTGCGGCTCCAGGCCCTCTGTCTCCACCACCATCACCTCTGTCTCCACCGCCTTCACCTCTGTCTGTTCCTCCTACGGTTAGTCGTAAAGGTAACTTTTGAAGCCACTCTTTAATGTTTCTAAGTTTTTTTGCTCAAGTGGAAGTCTATACATTAAAACACCAATTTTTCAAAATTTCTAACTTTGCTTAGTATTAAGAAGGCCTATTGAGCCTGCCTTAAAACACCAGTTATATAGACGACAACAGAGTTAACATTTAGCTTCTATCGCGGAGCTCTATACGGGTGCGTGGGGTGTGTTTTTCTGTTTTTTGCGGCTCCTGATAAAATAAATAAGGATGTTAAATATGGTTTTATTTAAAATTATTAACTTTTTTCTTTTCTTATAACAATTCTTGTGTTAGAAATTATACTTAAAATCCAATTATAATTCTAACTCTTTAATAAATTAGATTGATGGATAGTTAATTAATTATTTTTCAAATCACTCTGTGTGAAACAATTGAACGCTTGAAAAGCATATATACCACTACAATCTAAAGAGTGTATATATATATATAAATAGAAGATTAAGGTAAATTACTTGATGTAAACGCAGGAAATGGAGGCAAGAGAGCAACAAGGACGGTGATCATTGTCGTAGTTACATCCGCCGTAGTAGTTGGTCTCTTGGGTTTATGCTACTATGTATATTGCTATAGAAACAAACAAAGTCACGAAGGTAGAAGTAATTAGTTATCTGCCTAAATTTAACATTATTAAATTGAAACTCTCTTCTAACTTAATTTTTTTATTCAGAAACGCAAACGATGTTGACTGATCATGACAACAACAGTGTAGAAATGCGTTACTTCAATCTAACAACGATAAGGGAAGTTACGAATAATTTCTCTAATGCAAACAAGCTTGGAGAAGGAGGTTTTGGTCCTGTTTACAAGGTCATAAGATGTTCAGTTTTCTAATAATTATCTCATTAGAAATGGGGTTCACTTGTTTTCGTGATTAGTTTAATTATGTCATTTTTATTGAACTTTGAAGTAATCTGCACTCCACACTTGATAGGGTGAGCTACCGGACGGGGAAAAAGTAGCAGTTAAAAGGCTTTCAATGAAATCAAGTCAAGGAATTGTAGAATTCAAGAATGAAATGATGTTGATTGTGAAGCTTCAACACAAAAACCTTGTGAGACTTTTGGGATACTGCTTGGCTGGAGATGAAAAGCTTTTGGTCTATGAATACATGGCCAATACTAGCCTTGACACCTTCCTTTTTGGTTAGCTGTGTGTCTCTCTTTATCTTTCAAGGCAGAGTAGTTTTTGTTTTGGAAGCTAAATTTTTTCCAATCTTTTTGTGTTTTATTTATGCTGCAAATGCAGATCCAATAAAACGAAAAGAATTAGATTGGGCGAAGCGGGCTAACATTATAAATGGAACTGCCAAGGGTCTTCAATATCTACACGAGGACTCTCGGCTCAAAATTATCCACAGAGATATGAAAGCAAGCAATGTGTTGTTGGATGATGAGTTGAACCCAAAGATATCAGATTTTGGCACTGCTAGGATTTTCGGAGGCAATCAATTGGAAGCTAACACTGAAAGAGTTGTTGGCACATAGTAAGCCTTTCCTATCATTTTTTTTACATCTACATTGGAAATGATGATAAGAAGTGATCAAATGAACATAGTACTCTGTTCACTGACAGAAGAATAAGTAATTCATTAACTTCAATTCCTCCAAAATTGCACAATAATGGGGAGAAAATTTCATGTCATATTGTTGTTATCGACTCTTTTGCTCATAACAGGTTAGATTTGCCTCTTATTTTGTTCTGAATTTCTGATCATATTTTTAACAGCGGATACATGGCGCCAGAGTATGCGTTGGAAGGACTGTTTTCTGTTAAGTCTGATGTGTACAGCTTCGGAGTCCTAATGTTGGAGATCATCACTGGTCAAAAGAGCCGAGGCTTCTACGAGCGAGATGATGCGCTAAACCTTCTATCATATGTAAGTCCTTTCTTTTAATCATCTGTGTCTGCCTGATCGCAAGGTTTCATTCATTGATTATGTAACCTGACAGGCATCGAAGTTATGGACTGAAGGCCAAGGACTGAAATTAATAGACCCGGACATAGTCGATACTTGTCCCACAAGTGAGGCTTTGAGATGGATCCATATTGCATTGTTATGCGTCCAGAATGATCCTGCCGATCGTCCAACCATGTCATATGTTATTCTCATGCTCGGGGGCCACTTGTTAGCACTTCCTACACCATCGCCACCTTCATGGCATGCTGGTAGGTTCACTACCATGTCTGATCAATCTTCCATGAGTGGGGCAGCAACAGGATCTCTTTCATCAGACCTATCTTTGACTGCAAGATAGTAAACATGGATCCTCTCACAATGCAACTAATGGGAAGTGCAGTAAGTCATATTGAATCACTCCCTAATATATTGAACACTTGAATATTCTTTCATACTTAAAGACTCTTGTTTTTTGTATGGTCTTTCAAAGACAATACCTTACGAACATGATAGGCTGAAATACTGTTTGAATGTGATGCTTCTTTGGTTCTGCAGTAATGTATTTGTGTAAAGCTCATTGAAACTCATATGCTTGTTTATGTCTCGATTGTTGGTGATGATAAAATAGCTTCGAACTTCGGTCATTGGAGCTAAACCTCTTGTACCCTTTGTCTCACCGTCAGCCAAGCCTAGCAGCCATTGTTTACTTAATTACTAGAATGACTTCTCCATGAGCCAGAATTAGGTTTTGTCCTTCTCAAAGTATTGACTTACTTTGTTTTAGGGACTTAGTGTAGACAGTGTGATGAAACTCAGGTCTAGTCTGGTAAAACTTCTTGAAAGTAGTAGATATACTAATAGAAATGTTGCATGAATGTTGGGTAGGTGTTTGGTTGTACTTTTGCTGGTAACAATTATTCTGTGTAGCATATTGTGACAAATTACACGTAGGGCTATTAAACATTTTAACCGTAGGCAATACATATAAATGTATATAAACATCAAAGTTTTAAATTTATAAAATAAAGAAAATTAATGAATATAAAATAAAGATAATTAATTTACAACCCATAATTAAATAATAATATCGGTGACTACTATTAATTAATTAATTATATAAAAGTGTAAAAATTGTGATATTTAATCAAACACTTTCTTAATAAGTGGAACATCTTTTTGTCTTACAAATACATATAAATATATCCAAATGAGGGTAAAACTGGAATAAAGGTAATTGATGGGGACAAAATAGGGAAAAACTAGTGAAAAGCTAGTGAAATTGTTAAAATTTGTAGCATTTTAGAAATAATAAAAATGTCCCATAAGAGTGTATTGGAACATGGACAGAAATAGTTGTTTAGATGACTTGTAGCATTTATACTAACAAGTAGTATAAATGATAAATGTTGTCAGAAAATGTGTTCAAAACGGGGCCTTAGTTTTCTAGTATGCCGCATTCAGCTGATGCAGCCCGAATTGATCTCATTTGTGGCACTGTCAAGCGAATGCTCCTTACTCTGCCTCAAAGAAATTGAAATGAAAGATGGCAAAACTGAGCAATTATAACATCCATTAATTGGGAAGTGATGATATTTTTGATTCTTGATCCAGATTCAAAAGTGAATTAATTCCATATTTTGTGTGGTCTAGTAGTTGTTCTTTGAAAAACTGAACAAAGAATTTTCAAGGCTCGATTGCGCTAATTCCAGTTTTCTAGACATGGACAACTCCAAATGGATTAAATCTCAATTGGGTTTTGTAGACTTTTGGTCCTTAGACATCCATGCTCGTTTTCTAAATTTGGTGAGAGATAGCTTTCATTCAAAATGCAAGGAGGCTAGTCTTGAATTTAAGATAAGACTTTGTGCATCTGGTGTTACTGTTACCCCAACCAGGCTACCATCACCATTTATTTTCAGATTTCTGGGTATCTCATTTCAGCACCGTCAACCCCAACTCTCTACTAATCAATCAGCCTGGAGATCTTTTACTAGGTTTTTTTCTACTATAATAATTCAGTAAGAAATTAGACATATAAAAACAATAAATATAGTACAAACTACAAAGTTCCACTTTGATGGCTTGAAGTTTCTCAATTTTATTCGGGACGAACTTATGACCTTTTTATCTAATTTAGAAGAGTGAAACCCTAGTTGGGCCGGGCTTATTGATGCTCATTAGTGCTATCGGGCTTTCCAGCAGTACTATTTCGGCCTTTTAGTAACTCGGCCAAGCCGGTCTTTTTTCAGTTTTTTATGGATGGGCCAAGCTGTTTACTGGGCTGTTCTCGAGCTGAAGCCCAACTTCTGTGTTTTGGCCGTGGACTAGGCGGAAACCAAGAGTGGAGATTTGTCAACGTTGTAGGAGAAGTGGAGACTGGAGGCCGTATTAGTAGCTGAAGAAAGGAAGAAGACCCGAGAAGAAACTAGCCTGATTTTTAATAACCTTTTGGTGATATTTATACAGAAATGAGATCTCATTAAATGGAGAGTTATTTGAGGATTCATGCATATATTGTTATACATTGAATTGTCTTGCAGAGTAGCCAAAACAGTGTCGACTACTGTCAACTTGTAATGAGTCTCCCTCCATCGTAAAACAGTTATCGAGGTTCTATTGTTGAAAATGAAGCCTCAATTACCATGGACAGGGGGGATCCGTCTGTGGATTGTCCTGATCGAGAGCTGCTATGATTATTCCTCTGTGATGGTCTTAAATCTGGCTCCACGGTAGTATCCATATAATAGGCAGGTCTCGAGGGCATAGGGAGTGAGACTGTGCAGTCACCAAGCATAACACAAATTACTGCCATAGTTGGTCTGTCAGCTACAGTTTCTTGAACACACAGTAATGCAATATGGATGCACCTCATGATTTCACTTCTTGAACCCTTACTAATAAGGGGATCCATTATATTCAAAGCCGTGCCGTCGCTCCAACAGTTCCAAGCCTGCATATTATTTAGTATGAAATATCTGAATCCATATGTTCTTAATCTATATGCTCCGACTTCTGATAAACACCATAAAAAGCAAGAGAAATATTGTAGATGAGACTTACATAGGTTAGTAAGTGCTCTGCTTCATTTCCAATACTGAAACAAGTGTTCTTTTGGCCACAGATGATTTCCAAAACTAGAACGCCAAAGCTAAAGACATCTGACTTGACTGAAACATGTCCATTTCTCGCGTACTCTGGAGCCATATAGCCACTGAACACACAGAATTTTAATTAGATTTATGTTGTTTCAATGCCACTTACGCTATATTTAGGTATAAGTAGTAGGATTGTTGTTATACTCACAAGGTACCAACAATCCTGGTTGTTCTGTCTCGAGTTTGATCCATTTCAAACAATCTAGCCACTCCAAAATCTGATATTTTTGGGTTCATCCATTCGTCTAGCAAGATATTGCTGGCTTTCAGGTCTCGGTGAATAACTCGAAGTCGCGAATCTTCATGAAGGTAAAGAATTCCTCTTGCTGTGCCAACTATGATGTTGTAACGTATTTCCCAACTCAATACTAAACGCCTTATTGAATCTACAAAAGTTGGTTCTGGCTTCAATTAGAACAGCCTCACCAGGAAGAGTAAGACTTAAGTTAAGCAGATAGAAATTTTTACCAAACAAGAAGTGATCGAGGCTCGAGTTGGGCATCAACTCGTAGATGACAATTCTTTCGTTTCCATGTAAGCAAAAACCAAGAACCCTAACAAGATTTTTGTGTTGAAGCCGAGCTGTCAACATAACCTCATTCTTAAATTCTAAATCTCCTTGTCCTGAATATGATGAAAGTCTCTTCACTGCCACATCTTGTCCATTGTGAAGCCTACCCTGGTAACACATATAGAATAGCACTTCGGTCAGGAACAATACAGAACGTCTTCTAGGAATTTGATATTCAGAATCTCGTACATACTGATTACCTTGTAAACAGCACCAAATCCACCTTGTCCGAGCATGTTGTCATTGGAGAAATTATTGGTTGCGAATTTGATGGTTTCAAAGTCAAATGGGAAGGATTCCCTATCAAAAAATTCACCATTTTCGCAAGCTTTTAGTTTTTCAGCCTTTTGTTTCAATCTTCTGATGCGGACAATTGTGCATACGACACCAAAAATTGCGATGAAGATTACTGCTGGAACAACAGTGACAGAAACAATGATTCGAGAAATATTGCGCGGGCGGCCTGCAATAGCAAAAAAATAAATCCAGCATATGTTCTCGATTATAAGTATATGCTAATTCTGCAATACTTAAACACATACCTCCGGTAGTTGAATTGGTTTGTGGCAGAGCGGGCGGTGAAGAACCATCCACAATAAGTCCATAGAAGGGATACATATCCCATCTATACATACAGCTCGGATAAAGAACATAACCTCCTTGTTTCCCATGGCAGCAACTATTGAAATAACTAACAGATTCTCTAAGACAATACGCGCAATCGCTTTGTGATAGATCTGGTGTACACTGCATCAATGCATATATCCTTTCATTGTTTGAAACATTTATCTCCCCTGTCGCATACTTCAGCGTGTCAGAGCCCATAGAAGCTTTTGTGGTGATATTCTCCATCAAACCATTCCATACCTGGTCAAACTCTTCTTGATTCGATGCGATTTGATCTGTATTGTACCCAGAACGAAAGGGTGATAACTCTGGTTTTCCAAAGATGGATCTGTTTGAGTAGCGAACGATACATGGAGGATAATCAGGTCCCCAAGAAATTCCTCCGGTTTCGTTAGCACACTGTGCCATAATTGTCTCCCTGGAGGTTTCAACACATCTGTTGCATGAGTCTGTCGTGGAGTCTGCTAAGCAAAGTGCCTGAGCATATACTTTGTTGGGTTCTTGGCCTATTGTTTGAGTAGTGTAGAAACCAGGCTCCGCCGATGCATTGGAAGCTAGAGAGGATAGGATAAGGTTGCGATTTGCGGCGTAGGTGCTGTTACTTGAGATCAATCCTGCGTTGTCACAATAAGTTTGTGCTCCGGTGGGACTGACGCTTGTGAAGATTAGAAAAACAAGAGAAACCAAATGCGTAAAGCCCATTGAACTGGTGTAGATGATGATAAATTCGGCTGTGGCATTGGAAACCGTCTTGTATCTTTTATTGTTCATAATTCAGCTAAACCCAACCCAGCCGCCATTCTTTTGTCTCCTACAAATAATTGAAGGGAAAGATATTTCCTTTTCAAACTATTAAACTTATTGATTAACTACATTATCTATGCCTCTTTTTGGGGTAGATCTCTGACGTAAAATCTTTTTGAGACTTTCTTACTAGCCCATTTTGTGTCCTACATTCAGCTTGTGTACAGTACGGCTCGAATTGGTCTAAATTGTCTGTCTGTCATAGAAGTTCCTCACTTGTCCAGAAAAACGAGCCTACCAACCAAAAAAAATTTGCAAGTGTTTGCACGTCCATGCTGTAGAGTTCGGATAACAATCCAGTTGCAGGGGTTGTGAAATGCAAAAGACGAAACTTTTGATATTAGATCCACGTTCGGGGGAACTAAGTTGACCTTCAGTTATTTAGTGTATTTTATCTGGCGTTCAACAATAACTGCTGGAAGTCATAGCTAAAAGGGGAGACAAAAAACAAAAAAAAAAAAAAAAAGTATTTTTTAGTGCTCAACTCATATTCAATTACCCCACAATTATTTCAGCAAATCTGTCCATTTTCGATACATCGTGTCCTTTCCTTTTTTACTTCCTAGTTTTTATTTATATTTTCATTTGCGGAATTGAGAGGAAATGACAATATGATAGTTATATATTCAAGGAATGACAAAATAGAAAAAAAAACATTAGAAAAAAAATATATTTGTATTGTGTTGACAAAAATACCCCTAAAGATTCTCTAAAATTTATCTAGAGCCACACGTGTGATGTCATTCTTCTTCCTCTCTTTTTTTTTTCTCGCTCTTCTCCTTCCTTCATGTCGACCATCGGAAATTAATCGTTCGGTCATCGTTTTCGACGAACAAACTATCAAAATAAAGCTTTAGGTCAGCTCAATCAAAGTTCAATCATCACTGGCCATCGATTATCACTTGATTCGTCAAAAAAACTTCTTGAAATCACGGTCACCATTTGAAAAAGAGTTAGATCGGCCAATACGGCCAACTCTGATGACTATCAACACCACCAATCAACTCTACAGACCAAGATGCATCAACTTTGAGGTTTTATTGCTTTTTCGAATTCTTTTTTTCTTCTGAAATTGGATCTGAATCTGCAAATAATATATCTGTTTCAGATATGTTATTATATGTTATCTGTTTTGAAACTTCAAACATATAACATTTCTTTAAAGACAAATAACATTTCTTTAAAAATAGATAACATTTCTTTAAAAATGGATAACATTTCAATAAGACAGATATCAAATTAATCGAAATATATAGCATATCACCTGCAGTTTGCAATAGGAATCAGAACCCAAAAAAATACGAAAAATCACCACAGAAACTTTTGAAAATAATGATTGATGACAGATGGAAGGAAAACTACAAGTCCCGTGGTGAGTATGATCATATCTAAAAATTCAAACACCCAGAATATCCAAAATCAACAGGATCGCAAGTAGAATCATTATAGAAATTTAAAATTGATGCAAGATTCATATTAGAAAATCAATTTCAAGAAGAAAATTGGAAAGAAAAATATTCCCTACAGCTATAGTCGTGAAAGAGGAGCTTTCGTAAGTGAGAAAGTAATTTCTATAAACTTTATGATTAATTTTTAAAATTTAAATAATTAAACAGAGGTTATTTTAGTCATTTAAAAAAATTAGGATAAGAGCTTGTTCTTTTTGAAATATTAGTTTAAAATAAATAGACTTTATGGAATAAAATTTTTAAGAATGTCTCTATTGGAATATGAAGGACTTACATTTAATTTTTCTCTTTTCATTTTATATTGGAGATGATCATTTGTTGGAGCATGAATGTGAGAAAAATGGATTTTATGGGGGCATGAATGGATGAATGAATTGATACAACAGTCAAATTTTATCGGATCATTTTTACCGGGCCAAATAGTGTGGCATGGAAATTAGTTGACTTATATATTGGCTTATTTTTAGTATATTTGAAGTTGACTTTACACATTTTCTCTATTAATTTCATTCTCTCTACTAAAAATGTTGTAAAAAATATAATAATTTACGGATCCTTAAAATTACACTATTGTGACAAACTACATTTTTCTTACCACTAATACCCACTTTACATGTTTTCTAAGTTTTTGTTAGCGCAATCAATCTAAACACTATTATTGTGGTTGCTCAAGTTTTACTTGGTAATGTTCATTTGATAATTTCGTGGAAGTTGACTTTTTAATTTGAAAGTTTGAGCCAGTCTTGAATACGTACATCTCCTCTTACCCCAACAAGGCAACCATCCACCTATAAACCCACACCACACATGGTGGCTGGGTCCCGCCTGTGTAGTCTCACCATAATCTGAACTCTCTCTCATCTTGTCACTTGTCAGCATTAACGAGCACTTTCTATTATAATGTTATAACTTTAATTTTTTATTAGGCAAGTGGAGAAACCAACAGACAACCAAACATTTTTTTGCCCTTTGAAGTTAGGGCCGGTGTTTGATTAGCTAATCTTATTGTTTTAAAAAAAAAAGACAGATAATCAAGAAAGTACTGTTTTAACTCAGAGAGCCCTCAAGTTTATACATTTTGCATACTAGATTTTTTTAAAGAGTAATGATATTCTCACCCCACATTTTAGTAAGCTCACCCCTCATTCATTGGTTTGTATTTGTTTATATTATTTTATATTTGATTTGATATTAAATCTTTTGATTTGTTTGCGATTTGATATTAGATTCGTATTTCTATAATTGGTTTTTCCACCGCTTATAATTAGTTTTTTCACTCCTAATAATTAAATAAAATAATTTATTATATCACATCAAAATAGATTGACGGATATATTTATTTAATGTATGTTGTAAATTATTCACTGTACAGAGTGATCCATTCGTTGACAGAATCATATTAAAAAGTTATTAGGTATAATAAATCACATCAAAATAGATTGACGGATATATTTAATGTATGTTGTAAATTATTCACTGTACAGAGTGATCCATTCGTTAACAGAATCATATTAAAAAGTTATTAGGTATAATAAATAATGTTGAAACCTTAATTTTAGGTGGGTCCCACCTTAAAATAACAATACTTAATAATTTTGGGTGGGACCCACACAAATTTTTTTTAAAAAAGGCTACAGCTTTTTATCGTGAGACCCACGTTAAAAAGCTAAAACGTTCAAAAACGCAGCATAGTATGGCATGGAAGTTAGTTTATTGATATATTGGCTTACTTTTAGTATATTTGAAGTTCACTTTACAGTTTACACATTTTCTCTATTAATTTCATTCTCTCTACTAAAAATATTGTAAAAAATATAATAATTTACCGATCATTAAAATTACACTATTGTGACAAACTACATTTTTCTTACCACTAATACCCACTTTACATGTTTTCTAAGTTTTTGTTAGCGCAATCAATCAAAACACTATTATTGGGCTATTATTGTGGTTGCTCAAGTTTTACTAGGTAATGTTCATTTGATAATTTCGTGGAAGTTGACTTTTTTATTTGAAAGTTTGTGCCAGTCTTGAATACGTACATCACCTCTTACCCTAACAAAGGCAACCATCCACCTAAACTGCAGTAATGTTAATTTGCTAACCTAGCAAAATCTTATATTGAGTCCCAGTGTCCCACTTCTATTACATAAAAAATCAAGATAAGCATGTCTCTCAATACAATCACATCAACAAAACACATCTCCCAATATAACCACATCAACAAAACACAAATTCTTATACATTTTCCTTTCCACCCAACATGGTGGCCAATAAATTCTCATGCCCTTCATATTGTCCCCAATAAAACTACATCAAAACACAATCTTTCAATATAAAACACATCTCTCAATATAGCCACATCAGCAAAACATAAAACCCCATACATATTTGTTGGCCCCATAGTTTTTAAACCCGACCCGCGTGTCGAACCGTCAAGGTTGAAGGGTCAAGGGTTTCGAGGTTCAACCGTTACGATGGAGGTTGAACCGCGGGTTTTTAATAAATAATAAAATAATAAAAAATTATAATTTGATAGTTATATACTGTATAACTATATACTATATAGCAAGTTAGAGGAGCATACTTGTACAATTCAGCCATAATTTTTCTGCAAAAATTTATTAAATTTTATAGCAATAAGCAAATCAAATGAACAATTCATAAACCAAACACAAAATTCAAATTCATTAACAAAAATAAAATATTTTTGTGTCCATTGAAGGTAAATTACATATTTGACCTCACAATTCATTAACAAAAATAAAATATTCTTTGTTTTTAAGTCATTTTACAAAACATGCGGGTTTTCTTTTAACCCGTCGGGTCACGGGTTGTCGGGTTTCATGGGTTGACCCGCGATTTGACGCGGGTTGATGCACAAACGGTCTTTTTCCAACAAAAAACCGGAGAGACCGCCGGTTCGTGGGTTTCACGGTCCGACCGACGGGCCGGTCCGAGTTTAAAAACTATGGTTGATCCAGACAAAATAATACCATTACAAGTGCTCAACCCACACCACATGCTGGCTGGGTCCCTCCTATGTAGTCTCACCATAATCTGAACTCTGTCTCATCTTGTCACTTGTCAGCATTAACGAGCACTTTCTATTATGATGTCATAACTTCAATTTTTTATTAGGCAAGTGGAGAAACCAACAGACAACCAAGAAAGTACGGTCCTAACTCAGAGAGCCCCCAAGGGTAATGGTATTCTCACCCCACATTTTTAGTAAGTCCATCCCTAATTCATTGGTTTGTATTTTTTTATGTTTGATTTGATATTAAATTCTTTTGATTTATGTGTGATTTGATACTAGTTTCGCATTCTCATAATTGATTTTCTCACTTCCTATAATTAGTTTTTCCATTCTCAATAATTAAATAAAATAACTTATTATATGACATTAAAGTATATTGACGGATACATTTAATGTATGTTGTAAATTATTCACTGTACGGAGTGATCCATTCGTTGACAGAATCATATTAAAAGTTATTAGGTATAATAAATAATGTTAAAACCTTAATTTTTAGGTGGGTCCCACGCTTAAAATAACTTAATAATTTTTGGGTGGGACACACACAAAAAAATATTTTAAAAAAAGGCGGCAGCTTTTGGTGTGGGACTCACGCCAAAAAGCTACCGCGTTAAAAAATGCAGCAAACGGAGTGGTAAGGGCAAATGTAATGGTGAAGTGATATTGGGCCAACAAAGATGTTGTCTTTTGCTGATGTGGTTGTATTGTAAAATGTGTTTTGCTTATGTGGCTGTATTGGGATAAGTGTTTTGCTGATGTGGCTGTATTGAGATAAGTGTTTTGCTGATGTGGATGTATTGATATTTGATGTTTTGGTGTAGTTTTGTTGTGGATAATATGGAGGAAATGAATGTTGTTGGGTTGGGTGGAAAGAGAAAGTGTGTGGGAAGAAAAAGTGTATAGAAATTTGTGTTTTGCTGATGTGGCTGTATTAGAATACGTGTTTGACTTGACTTTTTGTGTAATAGAGGTGGGACCGGGCCAACAAAAATGTTGGCCCAGCAAACTAAATCTTATTGCATTTGCCCTAACGCCCAACTTAGTTTTGTGTTTGGTGGGGCTGGCTGGGAAAGTGGACCCGCCCCAACCAACGCCCCACCAAACAAGCCCCATAAAGTCTACAATTCATATGTAAAGGCGGAGGAAAAATAAAACAAATTTTAAAAATAAAAAAAAAATGTGTTATAATGTGACATACATTCCAAACCATTAAATTTGAATTGTAAAATGTACAATTTCAAACAAACTGCGAAACCTCCAGATCTGACTAGCAAACCATTTAAAAGAACGAGTTTTCCTTCTAAGAATGACAGACATGACATGACATAAATAAATAAACAATAATTTGTGATACAAAAGTAAAACTGCGTCCTATAACTAATGGACCCAACTAACATGGATATTAATTGTATACCCAAAAATCTATTAATTTATAATTCGATTGAGACCTTCGACAATCCTGCAAAGATCACATTAGGTGGACCATAAAGTTTGACACCAGTGTGGTGTCGGCTGGGGAAGCTCCGATGGTTAAGTCAGTCAATGATTAGGTAATTTATAGGGAGAGAAGTGAAAGACCTTTTAGAGAGAGAGTGAGAGATATAGTAAATAGTTGAGATAGTTAATGTCTTAATGAGGAGGGCTCCTCCTGTATTTATAGTGCTTTGGTCACATGACCTGCACCTATCAATCCTACAGATGGGCCTTGAGCTTTGAGTTGGTTCAAGGGCCTTTGAACGAGCTACTTGTCAGCATTGGTTTTGAGCCTTCGGAGGTAAAATAGGCATCTATGGAGTTGCCAGAACAAGTTTTAGTCTTTCATAGGTCTAGTTGCCAAGTAACTTGGGCCTACCGAGTTCGACTTGGACTCTCGTGGGTCTCGTGTCGATTGGATCTTGGGCCTATCAAGTTCAACGTAGACTTTTGTAGGTCTACTGTCGACTAAATCTTGGGCCTTGTAGTGTAGATTCTTGGGTCGATGGTTTGTGGCCAATACATTAATGGGCCAAATAAGAAAGAAGCCCAAACAAGATTGAAGTCCAGCTCTTAAAGAATAAGAAGAGTCGGAAGACCCTGACCCATGATTGACAAAGAAGCATAAACTAGAAAGTAAAGTCACTTTGTTCATCCTCGAAAGAAGGAAGTATTTCTCCACACTCTAGCACTATCGAGGTTCCAGTTCAGAAATACAAACTTCATTGCCTGTAAATTGAACAAATCCGTTTTGCGGTGTTTGTGATTCTGAGACGAGCCCCTGCATCTCTCACCGTTGATACGAAGCTTTGGATAAACAGAATCCCTCAGTCTCCAAGAACCCAAAGCCCATTAAGGACAGATAAGTTAATTTGGACCAATGCCCATCAAGAACAGATGCCTAAAAGGCCTTAGCCCATACGGCTCTCAAGATTACTCCAGGCTCGCCCACTAGTTGTTGTCGCTCTGATCTCCCCAGGTCCCAAACAATATCCATAAATTTTGTCAAAATGATATGTGTTCAAAATTTTGGTGTTCATTATTTAGGTGACATGAAAAGAAATTAAATGGTCCCCATATTTCTTCTCATACCACCTAGATTATGAATATCAAAATTATCGATATGTAGTGTTTCCATAAATTTTATCCTCTTCCTTGCAGTTGCTTTCGTTGTGTGAACTAAATCAATTCACAATTCCAAGTCAGACAGATCAACAAAGGCATAAGCCTTAGTAACTTAATACAGTCTGTTGTTTGAACAAGTCAATGAACATAGTGGGTAGACGACGACCATAAGATTAATGTCAGTGGTAGGCCATTCATTAATTTCTAGACATTAAATTGGACCAAAACAAGACCTGTACAAATAGAAAATTACGCACTCCTCATTATCATTGAAGCAAAGCGAGAGTTACCCGTGTCGATGGCTACTTCAAGATTGATATTTATTTCTTGCGCCATTTTCATACAACTCTTCGCTCTCACCACTGCCAATCCAAATTACCAAGTCTGTTATGATACTGGTAATTTCACCACCAATAGCACCTACCAATCAAACCTCAATCAGGTCCTCTCCTCCATCACCTCTCACACTGAAATCAATTATGGATTTTACAATCTCTCTTCTGGCAAAAACCCTGACAAAGTTTATGCAATTGGACTCTGTAGAGGAGATTCTAAGCCTGAAATGTGTCGTAGCTGCATAAGTAACTCCACCCAAGACATCAAAAAGCTATGTCCAACCCAGAAGGAGGCCATTGTATGGTATGATGATTGTATGTTAAGGTACTCCAACAGCTCCATCTTTGGCAGAATGGAAATTGGACCTTATTTTTGGATGTATAATCTGAATAATGTCACAAATCCGACCGAGTTCAATCAGGCAGCGAATTCATTGTTGGGAAACCTCACAAGTCAAGCTGCATCAGGTGATTCTCATCTTAAGTTTGCAACAGGAAATACAACCACAGCAACCTCACAAACTATATTTGCACTTGTTCAGTGCACTCCTGATTTGTCCATGGAAGACTGTCGTGACTGCTTGACCAATGCCACAAATTTGCTCCCACAATGTTGTGATGGGAGGCAAGGTGGGAGAGTTGTAGGTCCAAGCTGCCACTTTAGGTACGAGAAAGATCAATTCTACGACTCAACTGCAGCTTCTCCGCCGTCTCCATCGACACCCTCGTCAACATTGGTTTCTCCTCCTCCACCACCAACATTGGTTTCTCCTCCTCCGCCAATGAACGCAGCGACTACAAAAGGTAAAACATATTTGTCAAGCTTTTATATGTGTGGACATAACAAGTTACACAATAATTGTCTAAATATATATCTATATATATATATATATAAAGAGTTACCGCTAGAGTACTTATTCAACAGTAATCATGCTCTAATTTGATTTCATTTATGATTTTCCAGGGAAGGGAAGCAATGGCTTTATAGCTGTCATCACTTTGGTTTCAGTACTCTGTTTGTGATGCTCAATATGGGAGATGCATTGGTTCAAGAATCAACTGCCAAGTAAAATAAAGTTAAAGCAATTTGATTTTGCATTAGAAATTTTTCAACGTTCAGAAGTTAGAAGTTCGAACTTCTGTATTGTAATTGATGTGGTCTTGAAGCAAATTATGTTTTTTAATCAATTGAACTTCGTTTTTGTCGGGTCTGAGACATAAAGCTTTGTCTTTATTGTTTATCTGTGTTGACGTGGTTCATGTTGACCGAGTGTTATGTTTTATCTTTGCTTGTTGACTGCCATGTCATATGGCTTTAATGTTTTTTATTACGTGTTTGTAGTGATGCCAGATAAGCATAATCTAGAAGCAAAAATCTAGTATTGTCTTATTCTTGGTTTGTGTAGTTGTTGGAAGATATGGTGGGTCTGTGTTCGATGTTCTTGGTCTGAATTTGAAAGAGATTAATTATATTTTTCATCACCAAAAGATATGGGTTGTTCATTTTTTGCACTCAAAGATTTTTTTGTTATAAAGTCATCACCTATTGATTCAATATGAGACATTTCGGTCATACGGGCAGATTAAACACTATTCCGGTCCAGATACCTACTGATGTGGCATTAAATCTACAATTATTGGTCAAAAATGCTTATTTGGCATGTGACGTTAATAAAAAATGAGTTAAATTTTTTTTTAAAAAAACTCTGCAACTCTACCTCTCCTCTGTCATAGTCTCATGTCTCTCTCTCTAAAACCTAACTCTCTCTACCACCAGACCCAAATCAAGTGAAATTAGGGGTAACGATGTCACAAATCAGGTGAAATTTGGGTCAATATTTTGATGTAGCTGATGTTTCTCTGCACCAGCAACAGTCGTCTTGGAAGAGGAGCTCCATTTTCGAACCTCCTATGGCTTCTCCCGAAGTCCCCAAATCCACCATTACTATACCGCCATAGTGGAGGTAAGACGTTGCCGTGGAGACCCGCTCGAGTGTGATGCATGATCCCCACAAAATCATCAAAGGTCTCCTCTCTTTGTCTCTCTCAGGTGGATCTAGATTTATTTATTTTGTCACCTTTGGGGACATATGACCCCTTGGGGTATAGTTCAATTTGTTCTTGTCAATAACAGAGAGCTTACGACGAAAGAGGTTGGGTTTGGGTTGGATTGCAGAGAAGATTGAAGAGGTTGGGCATATCATAACAAAGAGGAATAGGCATTTGAGGCTGGACGATGATGATACCAGCCAACACCACTCTCTCTTATAACACACATGACTGTAATTTATTTATTAATTTTTTTAAAGAAGTTTTAGACAGAGAAATGACATGTCATTTATTTATTAATTTTTTAAGAAAACCAAATATCAAAGTCGTTAGGTTTTCCTGCCACATAAGCATTTGTTGACCATAATTTACTGACAACATGCCACATAAGCAAGATTCCTGACCGATACAGTAGTAATTCTACCCGAGTACGTAAAAAGTGTCATTTTAGAAAAATGGGTGATGACTTTGTAACAAAAAATCTTTGGGTGTTAAAAGTGAACAATCGTTATCTTTCGGTGATGAAAAGTATAATTAACCCATGTGTTAATCTTGACGCCAGGTTCTGTATTTATGTTTGAGAAAATCAATCTTGTAGTCTATTTGTGCTTATGCTACAGATTCCTTGAGGTTGTCTCGCAAGACAAGGCATAGCAGATTTGATGTTGTTCTGTTTTGAACAGAGAACTTTCAGTTTCATTTGAGTTTTGGAATTGATAGTTCCCATGTGTTAAATAAAGTTAGGGTTTGAAAAACTCTATCCGTTTCGAATGATCAAATTTTTCCAACCCAAAGTAAATGAAGTTTGGACATAAATAATATGTTAGAAATCCGGATACACACATAAGATTTTTATCCGATTTAAAATTAAATTCGAGTCTCTTGTCGGACATTTACTTGTTTGGATTTAGACCAATTCGAATTTGGTAAATTAAGTACGCTCAAAATTCAATCAGAGTTAGTGTCCGAACATGTAAATATTTCATAAACAAGCTATGTTGTTCAACCCAGAACTGGCTCGAACCCCTTTTTTACCACACCTAAATAAAGTGTTTCACATTAGAAGAATTACTTTACACATGAAAGCTTTAGAAAAAGAGAAATTATACGAGAAGGGAGCAAATCATACTAATCCAGCATGGGATATAATTGTATTCTTGGGTACCGGTAGTTAGTTATAAAGGGAAATCCTAACTCAATTGTACACACTGAATCTCTCATAGTAAAAACAGCCATGGACGTAGACACTTTTTTCAAACCAAGTAAATCTGATGCTCTACTTCTTTCTCCGTGTTTTGGATTACTCTGTTTACTTTGTTCTATTATCTGTGTTTTCTGGGAAGGTTGAACAATACTATGTTATGACAAATACTGCTTAACCATGACAACCACGATCAGTTATGTCGTGTTACTACAAAATGAGTGATAGGAATAGGGCCGGTCTTCTCCACCTTCTCAGCCCATTTATGCAACTCATGAGGCTTGGATGTTAACTGAGCGATTGACTTTATTGGAGGCCCACTTCATCAATCTTCATTTATCCAACTCATGGGCTATCCAAACCTTGAAAGTTGAAAGCCCATTTCATCCATGCTCTGGCAGCTCTGCATTTTGGGTTTAATTGGCCGTTAACGACTAGGTTAGGAGTCCGCCGTTCCGGAAATCCGGATGGCAGTGATGATAACGGCGGACTCGCTTTCCAAGATCAGATGCTTCTGGTCGTGTGCCTTCATGGAGAGCAAGTTGCGCGCGGCCAGTTGTGGGCGAAGAGGATCTTGCCCGTCATTTCGGACCACCGAAGCGAGGAGTCCCGCGTGAATGCAAACAGAGGTCCGGGCAATTGAGTGCGAATAATTGAAATCTATGGCAGTCTTCAACTCCGACGGCAGAATTCAAGAGCCACGTAAGTGTATCATATTTCTTGAGTAAATAATGACTTTCGTTTGCTTTACTCAAAACAAGTCAAACACCGAAAAATGTTGCGTGTTTGGTATGGAAAATAGGAAATCTGTTTTAAATTTCCTCATTTGTCCTCAACTACTCATGTATCCATCAGATGCTTAATTTATCCAGAGACAAGACTTGTCTTCAGTCAATGTATTATTACATTCTACTAAGCGTAGAAAATGTCATCCGTTTCGGACTTCTGTGGTGGTTGAATATTATTTACAATATTTGCCCACGTCGCCAACCCTATCCAAGTTGGCTAATTTCCATGGCTCACGAATGAGAAATTTTATTATTAGGTCTTTGGTCAATGTTTTGAATTGAATAAATTACATCTTCCCCACCAAGTATTTTACACACTTCTAGGACTAGACGTCCTGGCAAAAACCATGGGCTTTTCTTTTTCAGGAACGCATTTTGGTATTCTGATTCTCATACACTTCATTTTCTTCAGAATTACCGAGGCAGATCCCTTGTTTCACTTCTGTTTGTATGATAAAGGCAACTATACTGCAAACAGTACCTACCAGGCGAATCTTGAACGGGTCCTTTCCTCTGTTTCTAATGAAGAAAACGATTATGGCTTCTACAACATGTCTGCGGGCAACAATTCTGATACCGTTAATGCAATTGCACTGTGTAGGGGTGATGTTAAGCCGAATGATTGTCTTAGTTGCATCAGTAATGCCACCATTGAGCTCAAGAGGCTATGTCCTTACCAGAAAGAAGCAATTATATGGTACAATTATTGCATGTTTCGTTATTCTAATCGCTCCATCTTCGGAATCATGGAAACTGGTGATACTTTTTATATGAGGAATAACAATAATGTATCAGATGTGGATGGATTCAATCAGGCCCTGAGTGGCTTGCATTAGGAACGAACTCTAGGGATTCTGGACAGGGAGATCTAAAATTTAAAAATGAAGTTGTGTTGGTGGCCAAGCTTCAACACAGGAATTTAGTGAGGCTTCTTTGGTTTTTGCTTAGAAGGACATGAAAGGCTTCTCATCTTTGAGTTCGTTCCTAATGCAAACCGTGATCACTTCCTATTTGGTATAAGTTACAGACTTTTTGAAACGTTTTACATCTTATTTATTGATGACAGTTTTGTTATCATATGCAAAACATGCTTAGGTAATAATGACATGAAAATACTAAGAATAAAGTTTAGGGTATGCTTGGTATCACTTTTGTTTTTTGTTTTTTGTTTTAGTTTTCAAAAAATAGAAAACAAAAACAAAAAATATTGTTTGTTTGTATTTTCTGTTTTGGTTTTTATAAAAACCAAAAACAAGTTTTCAAAATTTTTGAAAACAAGAAAAAAATGTTTTTAAAAGTTTTGGAAACAGAACTAGTTATACTTATTATAGATTGCACTTTGTTTAAAATTTCAAATTGCAAATTGTATAGAGATATGAAGACAATGACCAAATATACTTTGGGTTATTGTTTTATTTCTTTTTTTTTCTTTCTGCTGATGTTTTCAATGGTGAAACACGGTAAAGACTGAAGTTATAAAAAATATAGTGGTGTAGATATATTCCATTATTATGAAAATAAAAACATAAACACACATTTTTTTTTCAATTTTATGTTTTCAGTTTTTGTTTTTAGTTTTAAGTATTCTACAAAACAAGTTTCAATTTTTTGTTCTATGTTTTTGTTTTTTATTTTTGTTTTCAAAATTTTTGAAAATGATACCAAACACAACCTTAAGTATTTGTTCTGTTTTCACCATTAGTTTCAGTTTTATTTGATTATTGTACAATTATGTAGATCGCATCAAACGCACAAATTTGGAATGGGAAAAGCGCTACAAAATCATAAGAGGAATTGCACGAGGACTTCTTTACCTTCATGAAGATTCTCGTATTCGTATTATTCATCGCGATCTCAAGGCTAGCAACATTTTGCTAGATGTAGAGATGAACCCAAAAATTTCTGATTTTGGCATGGCAAGATTGTTTGCAATGGACCAAACTCAAGGGGATACGAGTAGAATTGTTGGAACCTAGTAAGTAACAAAACTGACCTATTGTGATCTTCTAATTTTGAGATTTAACTAAATTATATAAACAAGAAAAATCAAATAATTTGAGCACACGCACTTTGCTTTATCTGGGTATTGGTGTGAAAATATGAAATTGATGTTATTGATATTTACATGTAGTGGATATATGGCTCCAGAGTATGCGATGAATGGACACTTCTCAGTTAAGTAAGATGTTTTCAGTTTTGGGGTCTAAGTTCTCGAGATTGTGAGTGGTCGGAAAAATAATTGCTTCCAAAATGGTGGGATCACTGAGGACCTTTTGAGCTATGTAAGTATCAAAATCTACAGATATATATGTCCTCCATGTCTTTTTTTTAAATTCAGTAGAATTAAGGCATTCCCAACTAACCATTGCAGGCTTGGAGAAATTGGAGAGAAGGGGCAGCTTTGAATCTAATAGATCCCACAACAGGTGCAGGGTCAAGGAATGAAATGTTGAGATGCATCCACATTGGGTTGCTCTGTGTTCAAGAAAATGTAGCCGACCGATCAACTATGGCCTCAGTTGTTCTAATGCTTAATAGCTCCTCACTCAGTCTTTCAGTACCCTCAGAAGCAGCGTTCTTCATGAATAGAAGCATTGGATCCGACATGTCATCCTCGCGAGATTCCAAATCAAGGATAACAGAGTCTAACAAAAGCCAGGCAGAAATCGCTCCACCATCGGCAAATGAGGATCCAATTACAGAGCTGTATCCCAGATAGCTTATGCACTTCTACGATATGTAACAAACTGCAAAAATTAGGATATCTAAGTATGGAGTTTCCCTATCACACGACTGCCATGTCATATTTGCTAAGATTCTGTTTTTATTTTGTTTTCGTTCTCTAAAGAAGAAACAACATGGACTCTCTCTTTCATAGCAATCTCAATTCTCAAAGCTATGTTCCTCGCATATGGTTTTGAATAGGCCAAAGGGTCTGTCTTTGACTCTAGCGTTGTATGTCCAGAGATAAATGGCATGAATTGTGTCTACAAAGACAGATGAATATCTGCTACACGGGTTGTGGGTCTAAGTCTAACATCAAAAGTTTGAGCCTAATTCTTTATTGAAAAATCAGGTTGTCAATATGAAATTTGCCCTTCATTATAAGCTAGACTCCAAACTATCCACTATCTTCCGATGAGAAAGAATCCAAACTCACCATCTTCTGATATGAGATTCTCATTAATCCCCACCCTCCCTTATAAGCTAGACTTGAAATCACCCACCATCTTTCGATGGAAAAGAATCCAAACCCACCATCTTCTGATGTGAGATTCTCATCAATTCTCACCCACCATCTTTTGATGTGAGATTATCATTAATCCCCTCCCTGAGAGCATGCAGATCCTCGTGCATGGCACGGGTTATACCATTTCGACCACCGGCCCACTTAGCCAATCCAATGGATAAAGGTTTTTTCAAGTTACTTGAACGACCTTTTCTTTTTCTCCCCACCCACCATCTTCCGATGAGAAATACTTCAAACCCATCATCTTTCGATGTGAGATTCTTATCAATCCTCTTCCAAGGTGCATGCACGTCCTCGTGCATGGCACGGGCTATACCATTTCAACCGTCGGCCCAATTAGACAATTCAATGGGGCTTTTCCCAATTACTTGAACGACATTTTTCTTTTTTCTTTAGTTACGATAATTTTCTCTTTTTCAATCTGCCCACAATGGATATGACTGACTGTCTGCTAACACAACTTGACAAGGGATGGGTTCTAGGATAAGCTAGCCTACGATAGTATCAGCCCACGTGCATGCCCGCAAGTAGGTGCTTCTCCCAACGAGAGCATCAATGATGAATACCTATTACACAGGATGGAGACCCAAATCTAACATTACAAATTCGGTCATAACACTCTATTGAAAACACATATTGTCATTATGAGATTTGTCCTCCTTTATAAATTAGACTTCAAACTCATCATTTTCTAATGTGAGATTCTCATCAAAGACAAAGAACACTTAATAACGTGCCTGTTTGGTGGGGCGTCGGGCAAAACGATACCACTAGCGGTATTGCTTTGCCCAATCACCCCACCAAACATCCCTCAATCATTGGGCGTTACCACCCACAAAACAGGGTGGTAACGCCCTACTTGAAAGGGCTTCAACTTGGAGCTTTTTCGAGACCGTTCTGTTTTTGTTTTTTTTTAAAAAAAAATTTTAGTTGGGCCCATCTACTTTATGGTTAAGATGGATCCATCTGCTTTTCATTGGGCCCACCTTATTTACAACTAATTATTATACTTTGAAATTAATAATTCTTATATCTAAACATTTTTTATTAATATAAATTATTTAAATATAAAATTAAATAATATAGTATATTTATTAAATTACAAACTTATTTAAATATTAAATTGATATCTTAACATTTTTTATTAATATAAAAATTATTTAAATATTAAATTAAACTTAATTAATTAATTATTTTTATTTTTAACATTTAATATTTATTCATTTGTAATTATAATCATTAATATTTAAATTAAAAAAAATATTAAAATGAAAAAAAGAAAAGTAAAATTTATTTTACACAACTTAATCGCTAATAACAGTTAACAACTTTATCAAACACCTTATGACTTATTTCGTAGTTTTAAACTCAATTTTGTTTCACAGCTTAACTATTAACGTTAAAAATCAATACAATCACTCTATCAAACTGAGCCGAACATATGATTTTATTTGGTCCAGGGTGGCTTGTTGTCAAGTGCGTCCAAGGCGGCTTGTTGTCAAGTGCTTCCATCTCATTAACCAGGGATTCCATCTCAAGCAAGCAATCAGCCACTTTATAATGTAAAGATGTTTTGACTATTCAGCCATCATTGTCCAAAAGCTAATATAATTGAAGGTTCGCAGAAGTTGCACCGATATCATGGACTTAGGCACTTAGCCAGACAAATCCAAAAAAGAATTCTATAATATTGAATATAAACATCCATGCAAACCAAACGCAATTTATGCTGCAACATCTATCGAAATATTATATTTGTATTTCAACAAGTTGGTGTATTCAAACAAATCATTCAGAATAGGCCACCAAGTTGTGCGTGTCAATTGTCAGACCAACAGGGCTCCGGTCGACCCATTGCTTTTTTTATTAAAACCTCTACACGCAAAGGTTGGGAATGGGTTGGCAATGGCTTCTTCAACATTACTATTAGCTTTTCCTCTGATTCTGATGCATATTCTTGCTCCCACCATAGCCCAGCAGCCTTCCTTTCTCTCTCGGTACTGTTTCAACGACAAGGGTAATTACACTGCCGATAGCACCTACTCAACAAACCTTAATCGCCTCCTTTCTTCTGTCTCTACAACCGCAGAATTCAACGGCGGGTTCTACAATGTATCAGAAGGCGACGGCTCCGATAAAGTTAATGCAATTGCGCTTTGTAGAGGAGATGTTAGTAAAGACGTTTGCCTTAATTGTCTCAATGTGTCTAGTTCTGAGCTCCCCAAACGCTGTCCGAACCAGAAGGAGGGGATTGTATGGTACGACGTGTGCTTATTCCGGTACTCCAATAGGTCCATTTATGGTAAAATGGAAGTAAGTCCTTATCTTCCGATGCGGAACAGCAATAATGCCACGAAGGCGGATGAGTTCTATCAGAGTTTGAGGACATTGTTGGATGAACTAATAAGTAGAGCTACACAAGGGGGTGATCTTCAAAAGTTCGCAGTTGGAGATACTGCTGCTCCAGATTTCAAGACCATATATGGACTTGCGCAGTGCACTCCTGATTTAACTGCGCAGGAATGCAGTGATTGTCTTGTTGGTGCACGCAGTCAGTTCTCAGATTGTTGTTCTGGGAAGATAGGAGGCAGAGTTTTGAGACCGAGTTGTAATATAAGGTTTGAGATCTACCGTTTCTATGAATCAGCAAATGAAACCCTTTCACCGCCTCCTACTCTGCCTGATGGAGGTATAGTATATTTATTAAATTGGCTTCAAAATTTTGAGTAATTGAAAAACCTTTCTCTTAGACCATGTTTCTGTTTGAAACAGAGTCGTTGATTTACTCTGTTTCTGGTTGTGCGACTAGATTAAAAATTGATTGCTTTGAAATCGTAATCAGACAAGTGCCTGTACAATCTTCTGTTTGTGCAGGAAAGGAAAATAACACATCTAGGACTATTATCATCATTGTGGTTCCAATTGTTAGTGTTTTGGTGCTTATACTCTGCATCTGGATCTATTTAAGACAGAGGAAGAGGAAGCCAAAGAAGACTGATGAACGTAAGTTAAGCACAATTTTTTTCCTGCTTTTTTTTTTCTGCGTTTTTCTTTCAGATATGAATCAAAAAAATATGACTTTTTAAGATGCATATTCATAAATAAAACAATCGACTTTACATCCACAAAAAAAGTCTCTGCTTTGAATGTGATGGTGCTGCTTAAACAATGTGTTCTAATTAGATTTGTGCTAATCTTTTCCCTTTTGAGCAGCTGTGGATGAAATTAGTGTTGTGGAATCTTTGCATTTCGACTTTAGTACAATCAAAACTGCAACGAATGACTTTTCTAATAAGCTCGGACAAGGAGGATTTGGTGCCGTTTACAAGGTAATTAACGAAACAGGATCCAACAATACAATTAATTTTTCAAGTGTCAATATAATGAAAACTGAAAAAAGCTAAAAAATCTTGAGGCCGTTTGATTGATTCCTGATTCATTTTCAGGGTCGACTTTACAATGGACAAGAAATAGCTGTGAAGAGGCTGGCGATGGGTTCTGGACAAGGAGATATGGAGTTTAAGAACGAGGTTTTGTTAGTGGTCAAGCTTCAGCATCGTAATTTAGTCAGGCTACTAGGATTCTGCTTGGAAGGAGACGAAAGAATCCTCATTTATGAGTTTGTGGCCAACACTAGCCTCGATCACTTCTTATTTGGTACTATTTCATTTCTGGTCCTGGAAATCTCAAAGGAATATGGACAAACACTTTGCAGAATTGATATGAAATTATGAACTCTAATAGCAGAATTCCTATTTTTGGTTTAATGATTAATGTACTTGTGGAAACATGTAGATCCCCTCAAGCGCGGGCAACTTGATTGGGAAAGCCGTTGGAAAATCATTGGAGGCATCGCTCGAGGACTTCTTTACCTTCATGAAGACTCTCGGCTTCGAATCATTCACCGTGATCTCAAAGCTAGCAATGTTCTGTTGGACGCAGAAATGAATCCGAAAATTGCAGATTTTGGCATGGCAAGGCTGTTTGAACAGATGGATGAAACTCAAATCTACACCAATAGAATCGTGGGCACATTGTAAGTAACTCATTGCTTGGAGTATAAACTAGTGGAGATTTTATTATAAGAAGACTAGATACTGATCATCTTAATGTCGATATGCAGTGGATACATGGCTCCAGAGTATGCAATGCACGGGCAATTCTCAGTTAAATCCGATGTCTACAGCTTTGGTGTGTTAGTTCTTGAGATTGTGAGTGGCCAGAAAAACAATTGCTTTCGTATAGGGGAGAATGTGGAGGACCTTGTGACTTCTGTACGAACAAACAGCCTTTCAAGAACTATTTCTTGTTCAGATTAAACAATATGAATCTTTTTTATTCTAATGAAGTGCTTATTGATAAATCTTAATGCAGGCATGGAGAAACTGGAGGGAAGAGACTGTTTCCAATCTTATAGACTCAACTTTAAATTCCGGGTCGAGAAATGAAATGTTGAGATGTGTCCATGTGGCCTTACTTTGTGTCCAAGAAAATGTGGCAGACAGACCAACAATGGCTTCAGTTGCTCTCATGTTGACCAGCTCCTCCCTCACTCTTCCAGTACCCTCACAACCTGCTAATCTTATGAACAGCAGAGCTCTCTCTGACATTTCATCCTCGCTCAGCTACAGTTCCCAGGACACATATTCCAAAACCACTGAAAATCTTCCTTTGAGAAATGGTTAAGCTTCTAAGTATGCGAGGATGTTTCATTTTGCTTGCTTTCTCCTGTGAATGTTATTCCCTGTTAAGTTGTAGTGAGGTTTGCCATGACTTGTGTTATTTTTGGTCAACTTAAGCTTGTTGTATTTGACTTTCCTTGTATTAACTTCTATGTATTTAAGTGGTATTGGTAGGGTCAAGTGTCCTTTATTTTAGAATGCTCTTTGTCTTTTGTTTTCTCTTCTGTATTGAGTACGAAGTCTGTAGCAGTACTTGTATCAAATATTAAGAAAGCAACTTGGAAGGTTATGTGTGATCTTTGTGCGTTCTTTTTGATCTGTCAAAAGTCATCTTGTTGTTGGTATTTGTCCTATGTTTGATTGTGCACAAGTCAAGCTTGAGCTTGTCTTTTGGAAAGTTTCTAGAGGTCTACTGGTTGTGCTTTGCAGGTGGATTTCTTGTGTGTTAAAGGTTGATCCAACAGTAGTAGTTGGTAACCTTTCTTGGCTTACAAGTGGTATCTGAGCATTGTTTTCTTAAGGGACCTGTGTGCCAGATTAAGAACTTGTGAACAGAGATCATGTTAGCATCTTCGTTGCCCTATCCTCCTGGTCTCTCAGGTGAGAATTTCGATTTCTGGTGTGTAAAGATGGAAGCTTTTCTTATGGCACATAATCGATGGGATGTTATGGAGGTTGGTTATGATCCATCTTGCTTGTCAGAAAACCCTACTGTCCAGCAGATGAAAGATTATGCTGAACAAAAGCAAAGAAACTTTAAAGCTCTCACTTTTCTTCATGCAGCTTTGTCAGATGAAATTTTTCCTAGGATTGTTGGTGTTAAATCTGCCAAGGAGGCTTGGGATAGGTTGAGAGATGAATTTCAAGGTAGTGAGAGGGTTAGACAACAGAGATTGTTAACTTTGAAGAGAGAATTTGAGATGTTGAAGATGAAGGAGAGTGACTCAGTGAAGAGTTATTCTACCAAGTTGATTGAACTTGTGAATCAAATGAGATTGTATGGAGAGGAAGTGCAAGATCACAAAGTGCTGGAGAAGATAATGATTAACTTGCCTGAGAGGTTCAAATCTAAAGTATTTGCCATTGAAGAATCCTGTGACTTGAAGAAACTCACCATTTCAGAATTGTGTAGTAAATTGCAGGCTCATGAACAGAGGTCTAATTTTAGACAAGAAGATGTCACTGAAGGTGCTTTCCAGGCTAAGCACAAGAATAAGCAAGCTTCAAATTCGAAGCAAGGGAAGAAGAAGTTTGGTGATAAAGGCAGTAAGGGGAAGTCATCAGAAGGTAGTGCTTCTGGTGATTTATCCAAGAAGGGCAAATTTCCACCTTGTCCACACTGTAGCAAGACTAATCATCTTGAGAAGACTTGTTGGTAGAAATATGGCAGGCCTCAGTGTAGATATTGTAAGAAGCTTGGTCATATTGAAAAGTACTGCAAGATGAAGCAGAATCAAGAAGAATTTGGAGGTGGAGGTGGAGGTTCAACTTCTCAGGAAGCTAACTTTTCTAATGAACATCAAGGAAAGCATAATGATCATTTGTTCATGGATGTAGATGCTTCACAGAACCCTGGGCAGAATACATGGGTGGTTGATAGTGGTTGTACAAGTCATATGACAAAGGATATTGACATGTTTTCTACCTTGGATAAGTTTGTGAAGACCATAGTCAAATTGGCTAATGGCGAGATTGTAGAGGCAGAAGGCAAAGGCTCAGTTCCTATCAATACTAAGCAAGGTACAAAGCTCATTCCAAATATTTTACTTGTACCACAATTGAAGCATAATTTGCTTAGTGTTGCTCAGATGATGAAAAAAGGGGTATGAATTGTGTTTTAAAGATAGTTGTTGCGCTATTAATGTTCCTGATGGTAGAGAAATTGTGAAGATAAATATGGTTGATAATTCTTTTACTTTGCTTTCCAACTCTGTAAAACATTCTGCACTTAATGTGAAAAGAGATGATTATGGTTTATCGCATAATAGATATGGGCACTTCAATTTGAGCTCTTTCAAGGCTGCAGTTGATGGTGGTTTGATTAGGGATTTGTCAAATGTGTATGTGGAATAGGATGTGTGTGGTACTTGTCAGTTTGGTAAGTAGCATAGACAAACATTTCCTTCTAATTCAGCTTGGAGAACTAGTAAGAAGCTTGAATTGATCCACATTGATGTTTGTGGACCAATGAGTGTTCCTTCCCATAGTTAGAATAAATATTTTGTGTTGTTCATTGATGATTTCACTAGAATATGTTGGGTCTACTTCATCAGCAGTAAGGCTCAGGTGTTTTCAGTATTTAAAAAGTTTAGAAGTCTTGTGGAATCACAGAGTGGTATGAAGATAAAGACCATTAGGTCAGACAATGGGAAAGAATATACTTCAGAGGCTTTCAACCAGTTTTGTGAGGATGTTGGGATTGGACATCAGCTTACTGTGAGCTACACTCCTCAGCAAAATGGTGTCTCTGAGGGGAAGAATAGAACAGTGATGGAAATGGCCAAGTGTATGCTTTTAGAGAAGAAATTGCCTAAGATTTTTTGGGCTGAACCTGTTTACACAGCAGTGTATCTTCTTAATAGATTACCAACAAAATCTGTTAAGGAGATGACACCTATTGAGGCTTGGTCAGGGATGAAGCCTTCAACTAAGCATTTGAGAGTCTTTGGCTCAATATGTTATTCACATGTTCCATCACAGAAAAGGAGCAAGCTGGATAAGAAATCTGATTTATGTATATTTTTGAGATATGCCTCTCAATCAAAAGGTTACAGATTATATAATGTGGAGACCAAGAAAATTCTGGTTAGCAGAGATGTTGTGTTTGATGAATATGCTTACTGGGATTGGGAAAAGCAAACAGTTTAGAACGTTGCAGGGGTGCAGCTAGAAAGTGTGCCTATTGGGGTTGTTTCTGAAGTGCCTGGTTCAATAGCTGAAGTTGATTATGATGAAGATAGAAGTTTTGTTAAGCACAAGTCTCTTGCTAATGTTTGTGAGAGATGTTGTGTAGCAATTGTGAAGCCTTCAAGCTATTCTGAAGCATCACAATACAAGGAGTGGAACCAAGCCATGAAGGAGGAACTAAGTATGATTAATAAAAATCATACTTGGGAACTCATTGATAAACCAGAAAATCAGTATGTGATTGGTGTGAAATGGGTCTATAAGACCAAATTGCATCCTGATGGTACTGTGTTTAAGTACAAGGCTAAGCTGGTTGTGAAAGGTTATTCTCAACTTGCAGGAGTTGATTCTGAGGACACTTTTACACCAATAGCAATGCATGATACAGTGAAGCTGTTGGTAGCATTGGCAGCTCAATGTGGTTGGAAGATTTACCATTTAGATGTGAAATCTACATTTCTAAATGGTGAACTTGAAGAAAATATATGTGTGCAGCAACCTAAAGGTTTTGAAGTTGCTGGTTGTGAAGATAAAGTTGATATGGATTTAATTGCAAGCGCACAAATCGCACAAGTAATATAAAGATGAGTAAATTATCGTTTCCACTAGGGATGTGTTGGCAAAAGAAATCAATGTCAAACAAGCTACAATTATGTAAATTGGAGAAAAGGATTAGCGATCGGTTTTGATTTTGACTAAATTAATTAAAAAGAACAAAAACAAATCAAACACAAATATAAAAACAAGGATGGAAAGCACTAGGGTACTTAACTTCACCTCACCTATCCAATTCAATTCTCTTAATCCCTTAATTCCTAATTCATCTCTCAATAATGACAATCGATTTCTCAACCTATTCAATGTTCTATTCCTAGATACATCAAACGTATTTTCAATACAAATCCCTGTTATTCCTAACAATCGGATTAATATATCAAAAACCCATTACGAACTATGGAAACCATTTAGCGATTGCATAAGTCACAAACCTATATTATGTCATCTATGGCTTGAGGCAAACCCTAGATATCTCCTTCCGGTCTCAATCTAGGCAGCAAATCAATTGAATGATGGCCAAACACTCAAAAGCATTAATCACACCCATAGACAATCAAGAGAGAAAGAGAAATCAAGAAATAAGGAAATCAAGTTTATTGAATCTTCAAGGTTTGGTTACATTAAGACCCTAGTAGGAAATCTAGCCACTCATGGAAGCAAAATACATCATTAAACAAAGGAAATCAACCATAGAAACTAGGATAGAAAAGGAGAGAGAAAACCTCCTTGTAGAACCTCTTCTTCTCCAAGCTCCAATGGTGGCCTCCAAGCTCTCCAATGGAGGTAGCACGAAATCCAGCTCCAGGCCTCCCCCAAAACCCTATCTTATGCCCTTTTATACTTCTCCAAACTCTTATGTCGTTTCCAAAACAAGTTGGGGTCGTTTTGGCTTAGAAACACGTGAATTCGAATCTTTTTCCCGAAACTACGGTGTGCTTTGAATAGTACTCCGATCGATCGGAAATACAATCTGTCTCCACTATTTTTTAGGTGTTTTGGCAGGTCCGATCGATCGGGAATAGGGCCGATCGATCGAAAATCAGTCTTGGGCTCCAAATCTTCATATTGCACTCTTTTCCTCCCTTTCTTGCCTTAACACCTACAATATGCAATTATAGCTTTCTTAGGCAATATTAACTCTTAATCAACTCAAAATGTGATGAGCTTATGTGTAAAGGATGCACAAATGTATGTATATATTTGGCACATCAAAAGTGTACAAGCTTCACAAGGCCTTGTATGGCCTCAAGCAAACTCCTAGGGCTTGGTACACAAAAATTGATTCCTACCTTCTACAATATGGCTTCAGGAGGAGTGATAATGAACCAACCCTTTATGTGAGGTATGGTGATGATCACTTGATTGTTTCTCTGTATGTGGATGATTTCCTTGTGACAGGAAAAAATTTGGCTTCTGTGCAAGCCTTTAAATCATTGATGATGGAGAAATTTGAAATGTCATATCTTGGTGAGATGACTTATTTCCTTGGCATGGACGTTCAACAATGTGATGAGGGCATCTTCCTATCACAAAGGAAGTATGCTAATGATATTCTGAAAAAATTTAATATGGAAAAGTGCAAGTCAGTTGCAACTCCTTTGGTAGTGACTAAAAAGTTATCTAATGATGATGGTGAAGATAAGGTTGATCCATCTTCTTATAGAAGCTTGGTAGACGGTTTGTTTTATTTGACTGCTACTAGGCCCAATTTAATGTTTGCTCCAAGTTTATTATCCAGTTTTATGAAATCTCCAAGTCGAGTACACTCTGGAGTTGCCAAAAGGGTATTGAGGTACTTGAAGGGGATTGTTGATCATGGTTTGTGGTATGCCAGGGATGATAACTACAGTTTGGAGGGATTTGTGGACAGTGACTGGGCAGGGAGTGCAGATGATATGAACAGCACTTCAGGGTATGTTTTTTGCCTAGGAACTAATGTGTTTTCTTGGAGTTCAAAGAAGCAGACTGTGGTTGCTCAATCCAATGCTGAAGCTGAGTATATTCAAGTGCAGCATGAGCAAATCATGCAATTTGGTTGAGGAAACTGTTGTGTGACTTAGGACATAAGCAAGAAAGTGCTACTGTTATCCATTGTGATAACAAATCAGCCATTGCAATAACTGAAAACCCTGTTTAGCATTGGAAAACCAATCACATTAGAGTTAAATACCATGCTATTAGGGAAGCTGTGAAAGAAGATGAATTTAAATTGATGCACTGCAATTCTGAGGATCAACTTGCTGATATTTTGACTAAGGCACTGCCCAAAGGCAGATTTGAAGTGTTGAAGTTCAAGCTTGGTGTGTCAAGGCTTCACCTCAAGGAGGAGTGCTAAGTTGTAGTGAGGTTTGCAATGACTTGTGTTATTTTTGGTAACTTAAGCTTGTTGTATTTGACTTTCCTTGTATTAACTTACAAGCAAGCAACCCGCGCTTTGCGACGGGTTGTTGTTGTCCAAAGTGCATGGGAAAAATTATAGAAGTTGTATAAGTTGTTTTGGTATTGTAAATAGATTTTGTTGAATGGGCAACACATAAGTTGTTTTTTCATGCAATGGTGATTGAAAATTTGAAAGATTTGAAATAATATATCAGTTGTATGATGTTCATTATTGGGTTTCGAGGTAGCTGGGCCCAAAGCTTAGTTAAGGAACTATCATGGTCAGTGTAGGTCAGAAAGAAAAATTAATTAAAAATTCAAAAATAAAAAATAAAAAAAATAATATAAAGTAAAAAATAATAATAATAAAAGGAAAAGGGAAAGTAAGGAAAAAAAAGAAAAGAAAGAAAAAAGAAGGGATTTTGTTGATAATGAATCGGATTCCATTCTTTCCCATAAGAAATTGTTTTTCTTTTGTGAAGTTGAACCGGGAAGTGGTGGTAAAAGATATCCTAACTTTGTTGAATGACCGGAGAAAGAAAAGAAAAAGAGGCTTTGGGTTTTGGAAAAGAAGAAAATAAAGGGAGAAAAAAAAAGAGAAAAAAACAAAAAAAAGGGGGTGGCCGATAATAGTGGAGAAAGTGGGAGTACTAGGGGAGAGAGCAAAATGGAAAGAAAGAAAACGAGAGGGACGAAGGCAGCCGCACAAGTGGAATGATAAAAAAAAGATAACAGGAGAGAAAAAAACAAAACCAAAAATGGAATAAGAAAACAAAAAAGGGATTTGAGAGATGGTGGAGGATCCCCACGGAAGGTGACAGCGATTTTGGTCTCAACTTTTGTTCTCTGGTGCTCATGGTCTCGCCTATTAAATATCAAGAGGCACTTTGTTTTCATCTGAACCTACTACTCTGGCAGCCAATGTAAAATCTGTGTTCACTTGCTTACTAGACCAAGTTAGTCAATATCTTACAGGAGGCCTCGAAAGAGCTGGAGACAGCCTAACTGAAGCTACAGCTCTAAGGGAAAGGTTTGTGCTGGGAACAAGTGTCAGTAGAAGGGTGGCTGCCGCAGTTGCTTCTGCTGCAGAAGCAGCGGCTGCTGCTGGTGAAAACAGTTTTCGATCTTTTGTGGTTGCTTTACAACGTTGTGGTAGTAGTGTGGCTATTGTTCAGCAATACTTTGCAAATTCTAAATCTCGCCTCTTGTTACCTGTTGACGGTGCACATGCTGCTTCATGTGAAGAAATGGCAACTGCCATGTCCACTGTCCAGTGCAGAGGGGGCCGCTTATAAGGGCCTCCAACAGTGCATTGAAACTGTGATGGCTGAGGTGGAAAATCTTACTGTCTCGATACTGGGCAAAGAGCAAGTGATAACTGCAGTGAATGGAGAGCAGCTGAAAAAAATCAGAGAAGAAATAGGAGGAAAAGGGTTTCAGTGCTTCAAGGTCCTGTTTCCATGGAGTTGTTCGTCCCCTATGTTCTTACTCCTCCAAGTAGCTGATATCTTGACTGTGTTCTGTTTGAGTTCGTGGTATATGCCCGCCCATGTTTGAGGTTATACTAGTTGTATGTAGTTTGTGGATACATGGTCGATTTGAACGAGATTTAGTCCATGTGCGTTTGCTTGCTGGTGCTGATAGCTAACCTTGCTATATCCGTTTCTTCGTTATGCTAGCATGTGATTTGGATATCTTGATTTTTATTGAGATGCCTAATATATATATATATATATATATATATATATATATATATATATATATATATGCCAGTTTGTATGCTTGTATATGTGTGTTTATACGTTTATAATGTATATGGATTTAATTTGATTTGAATTTCTATGGCATTTGATCCCAATTTTGACCCCATTTTTGATTTTTTTGAGTGTGGATCGGGTTTGGTTCCATTTGGATCAAGTTGGATATTATTTGGACCAGAATTGATGGAAGCTTGAGCAATTTCAGAATTTTGTTTGGTTTGTTACAATTTGTGTATATTTGGCCCCCATATTGTGTAATTTATTTTATTCATGTTGGCTTGTATAATTTCGATATTTATTATTTGAATTATTTGTACAAGTGTGGATTATGAATGTATAGGCTCAAAATTGAATATAGATTATTTCAATTAAGAAAATCATAAGTTGGTTTTCTTTATTTGAATTATGGATCTTATCTAATTTTATTTATGAATTTTTCATAAGTTGGCAATAATAGATTAAATTTATAAATGATACTTTTCCAAATAATCATTTATACCATAAGTTGATATTTAAAATTAAACCTACCAAAAGTTGGTAGGGCATTTTATCATTTATACCATAAGTTGGTATTGAAAATTAAACCTACCAAAAGTTGGTAGGACATTTAATTTTATCATTTACACCATAAGTTGGTATTTAAAATTAAACCTACCAAAAGTTGGTAGTGTATTTTAATTAAACCTATCAAAAGTTGATAGTAATATTACAAACTTTTTTTTTAAATACTATCATAAGTTGATAGTATTCTTACAAATCTTTTTTCAAAACTATCATAATAGTATTTTTCATACAAATTTTTCTCAAAGCAATCATATCTTGCAAAGAGCAAGTTTCCATAAGATAGCCATTAAATTAATCCGGGTAATCGTTTTCAAACGGGAGTTGTGGGGTGCCTAACACCTTCCCCACACTTAATCGATCCATGTACCTTTTTTTCTCTGGTTCGCATGTCTTTTCGGTGTCCAATTGCACTTTAAATCAATTGGTGACGACTCTAAACGTTTTTCATCATCCAACGCCGATCCGCGTCGTGGCCCCGATTGTGACAGTCAAAAGATGTATCACCATAAGCACACAGCCCAAACACAACGGCCAAATATTCACCAACCATGTTTGCAATTAACATATATAATCTTCAAATATTGGCTAATGTTAAATAATAGGCAATATTGTGGTAATTTTTTGTTGTGGTAATACCGATAATATGCCTCCCGCCTTGCAAAAACTTTCGAGTTTTCTTAGCAAAAGAGAAATGATGACTTTGCTCACCCTACATCATGAGATTTTTCATAGCCTTTCCAGAGTTTTGTTGGCCGCGAAGATTATTCATGTGGGAAAGTTTAAGGAAGACGAAAGATAAAAGGGCTTTGGAAGGCAGATAGGTTTTTGAATTGTCGATCTTGACCTTGGTTAATGACCTTGTTATCAATGTTAAAGCAAACCAAAGGATATAATAGTACTTTCCTCTGCTGGCAGTATTAACTTCGATCATCGGGGAAAAAAATAATTTGGGCTCTGTTTTTGTGTTTCTGGACCAGCGAGGTTTACCAGTTGGGGTACTCGATAATTTATGTAAATTGACAGTGCCAAGCCCATATCCATGCTGAGTTTATTGACAATGCTAAGCCCATATCCACGCTTACTTTAATGGAAGTTGAACAACGGGTTTGACGACAAACGTTATGTCTCCTGCAAAGTGATACCAGTCTTCTCTCCATAAAACCTCTTGCTCGTTTTTGACTTTCCATTAATTTGCTCCCACAATGTTGTGATGGGAGGCAAGGTGGGAGAGTTATAGGTCCAAGCTGCCACTTTAGGTACAAGAAAGATCAATTCTACTACTCAACTGCAGCTTATCCGCCGTCTCCATCGACACCCTCACCAACACCAGTTTCTTCTCCTCCACCACCAACACTGGTTTCTCCTCCTCCGCCGATGAACGCAGTGACTACAAAAGGTAAAACATATTTGTCAAGTTTTTATATATGTGGACATAACAAGTTACACAATAATTGTCTAATATATATATATATATATATATATATATATATATATATATATATATATATATATATATATATATAAAGAGTTACCGCTAGAGTACTTATTCAACAGTAATCATGCTCTAATTTGATTCATTTATGGTTTTCCAGGGAAGGGAAGCAATGGCTTTATAGCTGTCATCACTTTGGTTTCAGTACTCTGTTTGTGATGCTCAATATGGGAGATGCGTTGGTTCAAGAATCAACTGCCAAGTAAAATAAAGTCGAAGCAATTTGATTTTGCATTAGAAATTGATGTGGTCTTGAAGCAAATTGTGTTTTTAATCAATTGTACTTGGTTTTTGTTGGGTCTGAGACATAAAGCTGTCTTTATTGTTTATCTGTGTTGACTTGGTTCATGTTGACCAAGTATCATGTTTTATCTTTGCTTGTTGACTGCCATGTCATATGGCTTTAATGTTTTTTATTACGTGTTTGTAGTGATGCCAGATAAGCATAATCTAGAAGCAAAAATCTAGTATTGTCTTATTCTTGGTTTGTGTAGTTGTTGGTATGAAAAAGGTGGGTCTCTGTGTTCGATGTTGTTTGTCTGAATTTGAAAGAGATTATCTTGATGTGTTAATCAAGCTTGTAGTCTATTTGTGCTTATGCTACAGATTGCTTGAAGTTGTCTCGCAAGACAAGGCATAGCAGATTTGATGTTGTTCTGTTTTGAACAGAGAACTTTCTGTTTCATTTGAGGTTTGGAACTGATGGTTCCCATGTGTTAAATAAAGTTAGGGTTGGAAAAACTCTTGTTCGAATGATCGAATTTTTTGGACCCGAAGTAAATGAAGTTTGGACATAAGTAATATGTTCGAAATCCGGGTACAAACACAAGATTTTTATCTGATTTAAAATCAGATTCGGGTCCAAACACATAAATCTTGTCCGGACATTTACTCGTCTGGATTTAAACCAATTCAAGTTTGGTAAATTAAGTACGCTAGAAATTCAATCCAGGTTAGGATCTGAACATATAAACATTTCATAAACAAGTGATGTTATCCGACCCAAAACTGACTCGGAACCCCCTTTTTGCCACCTCTAAATAAAGTGTTTCACATTAAAAGAATTACTTTAAACTTGAAAGCTTTAGAAAAAGAGAAATGGTATGACAAGGAAGCGGAAGCGTACTAATCAAGTATAGGGGTATAATTATATTTTTGAGTACCCAGGTAATTGGTTATAAAAGGGAAACCCTAACTTGATTGTACACATTGCATTTCTCATAGTAAAAACAACTATAAACTCCATGGAGGTAAACACTTTTTTCGAACAAAGTAAATCTCATGCTCTTCTTCTTTCTCCCTGTTTTTGATTACTCTGTTTACTTTGTTCTATTGTCTGTGTTTTCTGGGAAGGTTGAAATTACAACACTGTATATGTTATGACAAATACTGCGTAAGCATGACAACCACGATCAGTTATGTCGTGTTACTACAAAATGAGTGATTGGAATAGGGCCGGTCTTCCCCCCTTCTCAGCCCATTTATGTAACTCATGAGGCTTGGATGTTAGCTGAGCGGTTGACTTTAATGGAGGCCTACTTCATCAATCCTTATTTATCCAACTCGTGGGCTATCCAAACCTTGAAAGTTGAAAGCCCACTTCATCCATGCTCTGGCAGCTCTGCATTTTGGGTTTAATTGACCGTTAAAGACCAGAATAGGGTTCCGCCGTTCCGGGAATCCGGATGGCAGTGATGATAACGGTGGACTCGCTTTCCAAGATCACATGCTTCTGGTCGTGTGCCTTCGTGGAGAGCAAGTTGCGCGCGGCCAGTTGTGGGCGAAGAGGATCTCGCCCGTCATTTCGGACCACCGAAGCGAGGAGTCCCGCGTGAATGCAAACAGAGGTCCGGGCAATTGAGCGCGAATAATTGAAATCTATGGCAGTCTTCAACTCCGACGGCAGAATTCAAGAGCCACGTAAGTGTATCATATTTCTTGAGTAAATAATAACTTTCGTTTGCTTTACTCAAAACAAGTCAAACAATGAAAAATGTTGCGTGTTTGGTATCTGTAGAAATTTCCATGGAAAATAGGAAGTCTCTTTTAAATTTCCTCATTTGTCCTCAACTACTCATGTATCCATCAGACGCTTACTTTATCCACAGACCAGACTGGTCTTCAATCAATGTATTATTACATTCTACTAAGCCTAGAAAATGTCATCCATTTCGGACTTCTGTGGTGGTTGAATATTTATTCACAATATTTGCCCACGTCGCCAACCTACCCAAGTTGGTTAATTTCCATGGCTTACGAATGAGAAACTTTATTATTAGGTCTTTGGTCAATGTATTGAATTGAATAAATTACATCTTCCCCACCAAGTATTTTATACACTTCTAGGACTAGACTTCCTGCCAAAAACCATGGGCTTTTCTTTTTCAGGAATGCATTTTGGTATTCTGATTCTCATACACTTCATTTTCTTCAGAATTACTGAGGCAGATCCCTTGTTTCACTTCTGTTTGTATGATAAAGCCAACTATACTGCAAACAGTACGTACCAGGCAAATCTTGAACGGGTCCTTTCCTCTGTTTCTAATGAAGAAAACGATTATGGCTTCTACAACTTGTCTGCGGGCAACAATTCTGATACCGTTAATGCAATCGCACTGTGTAGGGGAGATGCTAAGCCGAATGATTGTCTTAGTTGCATCAGTAATGCTACTATTGAGCTCAAGAGGCTATGTCCTAACCAGAAAGAAGCAATTATATGGTACGATTATTGCATGTTTCGTTATTCTAATCGCTCCATCTTCGGAACCATGGAAACTGGTAATACTTTTTATATGTGGAATATCAATAATGTATCAGACGTGGATGGATTTAATCAGGCCCTGAGTGGCTTGTTAACTAGTCTAAGAAGCATGGCTGCATCAGGTGGTCCCCTTCGCAAGTTTGCCGCAGCAAATGCAACAGCTCCAGATTTCCAAACAATTTATGCCCTTGCCCAATGTACTCCTGATTTGTCTGAGTCGGACTGTAACGACTGCCTTGTCAGGAATTTTGGAAATATACCAGATTGTTGCGAAGGAAAAAGAGGGGGGAGGGTCATTGGGCCAAGCTGCAATTTCAGGTTTGAGGTTGAGCGCTTCTATGACCCCTCAGCGAGCACAACGGTTGCATCACCACCACCACCAGCATCTCCCCCACCACCTCCAATCCCAGCATCTCTCTCACCCCCATCAACTAATACAACACCATCACAAGGTAACAGCACAACTTTGCCTACAATTGTATTGAGCATGGTGTGATTCTTAGTCCACCTTTTCCCTCTTGTGTAATATAATAGAAACCCAGCTATGTTGTTGATATCGATTTTCACATAAGTGGTACCGTTAAAATGATGAGAAAGGTTTGAATTTATACCCCTACTATGTCTTAATTTCTAGCTTAATTATACTATCTGTTAGTTTCTTGAACTCTAATCTTGATAGTTTCCACGAATTTCTGGCTTTCATCCTTAATTAGAATGCTTTACTCTGTTTTGCAGAGGGCAAGGGTAGTGCATCTAATACCACCATCATTGTAGTTATTTCAACCACCGTTCCTGCAATTATTATTATCTGTGTCTGCATCTGCATCTTTTTAAGAGTGAGAAAGTCAAAAAAGAAAATCGAACGTAAGTTATGTTCTTTGCCTCTGTTTTTTTACATATAGCAATTCTTCGAAGTTGTTTTGAGACAAGTAAAATTATGTTATGATCACATTCGTTCAAGCTTTGCTAATTAGTTTAGTATGCCTTTATTTTATTTTTTTTTACATTCCACCTATCAAGCTGCGGTTGAAGGTGTGAGTGAGATTAGAAGCGCCGACTCCTTGCAATATGATTTTGGCACCATTAGAGTTGCAACAAACAACTTTTCCGATGCCAATAAGCTCGGACAAGGTGGCTTTGGTGCTGTTTATAAGGTAATATTGAGGGAAAACCATATGATTTGATCCCATCTTCACGAGTTACAATAATTACTTCACATATGTTTTCCTTCATTCATCTCAGGGTAGGCTTCCTAATGGACAAGAAGTAGCTGTAAAAAGACTGTCTAGGGATTCTGGACAGGGAGATCTAGAATTTAAAAATGAAGTCGTCTTGGTGGCCAAGCTTCAACACAGGAATTTAGTGAGGCTTCTTGGCTTTTGCTTAGATGGACACGAAAGGCTTCTCATCTATGAGTTCGTTCCTAATGCAAGCCTTGATCACTTCCTATTTGGTATAAGTTACAGACTATTTGAAACGTTTTACATATTATTTATTGATGGCAGTTTTGTTATCATATGCAAAACATGCTTTAGATAATAATGACATATGAAAACACTAATAGTGTGTTTGGATTGAGGGATTTGGGGGTAAGGGAAGGGAATCTTCCCCCTAATTCTTTCCAAATCTCTCCCTTTAATGAAATCTTTATCCCAATCCTCTTCAAAACCCTCTCCTTGATTTTTTATAAATTTTCCAAATAAGGGAATTAGAAGGAAATTCTCTTTCCCTTCCCCTCACCTCTCCTCAAATCTTTGAATCCAAACACACTATTAGAAGAAAGCTTAAGTAGCTGTTCTGTTTTCCCCATTAGTTTCAGTTTTATTTGATAATTTTATGATTATGTAGATCGCATCAAACGCATAAATTTAGACTGGGAAAAGCGCTACAAAATCATAAGAGGAATTGCACGAGGACTTCTTTACCTTCATGAAGATTCTCGTATACGTATTATTCATCGCGATCTCAAGGCTAGCAACATTTTGCTAGATGCAGAGATGAACCCAAAAATTTCTGATTTTGGCATGGCAAGATTGTTTGCAATGGACCAAACTCAAGGAGATACGAGTAGAATTGTTGGAACCTAGTAAGTAATCTGTTGTGATCTTCTAATTTTGAGATTTAACTAAATCATATAAACAAGAAAAATCAAATAATTTGAGCACACGCAGTTTGCATTATCTGGGTATTGGTGTGAAAATATGAAATTGATGTTATTGATATATACTTGTAGTGGATATATGGCTCCAGAGTATGCGATGAACGGACACTTCTCAGTTAAGTCAGATGTTTTCAGTTTTGGGGTCCTAGTTCTCGAGATTGTGAGTGGTCGGAAAAATAATTGCTTCCAAAATGGTGAGATCACTGAGGACCTTTTAAGCTATGTAAGTATCAAAATCTACAGATATATGTCCTCCATGTCTTTCATTTAAATTCAGTAGAATTAAGGCATTCCCAACTAACTATTGCAGGCTTGGAGAAATTGGAGGGAAGGGGCAGCTTTGAATCTAATAGATCCCACAACAGGTGCAGGGTCAAGGAATGAAATGTTGAGATGCATCCACATTGGATTGCTCTGTGTTCAAGAAAATGTAGCCGACCGACCAACTATGGCCTCAGTTGTTCTAATGCTTAATAGCTACTCACTCAGTCTTTCAGTACCCTCAGAACCAGCGTTCTTCATGAATAGAAGCATTGAATCCGACATGTCATCCTCGCGAGATTCCAAATCAAGGATAACAGAGTCTAACAAAAGCCAGCCAGAAATCGCTCCACCATTGGCAAATGAGGATCCAATTACAGAGCTGTATCCCAGATAGCTTATGGCACTTCCATGATATGTAACAAACTGCAAAAATTAGGATATCTAAGTATGGAGTTTCCTTATCACACGACTGCTATGTCATATTTGCAAAGATTCTGTTTTTATTTTGTTTTCGTTCTCTAAAGAAGAAACAACATGGACTTTCTCTTTCATAGCAATCTCAAATCTCAAAGCTATGTTCCTCGCATATGGTTTTGAATAGGCCAAAGGGTCTGTCTTTGACTCTAGCGTTGTATGTCCAGAGATAAATGGCATGAATTGTGTCTACAAAGACGGATAAATACCTGCTACACTGGGATGTGGATCCAAGTCTAACATCAAAAGTTTGAGTCTAATTCTCCATTGAAAACTTAGGTTATCAATATAAGGTTTATCATCCCTTATAAGCTAGACTCTAAACCATCCACCATCTTCCGATGAGAAAGAATCCAAACTCACCATCTTCCGATATGAGATTTTCATCAATCCCCACCCTCCATTATAAGCTAGACTTGAAATCACCCACCATCTTTATATGGGAAAGAATCCAAACCCACTATCTTCCGATGTGAGATTCTCATTAATTCTCACCCACCATCTTTCAATGTGAGATTCTCATTAATCCTCTCCCTGGGAGCATGCACATCCTTGTGCATGGCACGGGCTATACCATTTCGATCGTCGGTCCACTTAGCCAATCCAGTGGATAAGGGTTTTTCCAAGTTACTTGAACGACCTTTTCTTTTTCTCCCCACCAACCATCTTCCGATGAGAAAGACTTCAAACCCATCATCTTCCGATGTGAAGTTCTTATCAATCCTCTTCCTGGGAGCATGCACGTCCTCGTGCATGGCACAGGCTATACCATTTCGACCATAAGCCCACAATGGATATGAGTCACTGTCTACTAACCAAACTCGACAAGGAATGAGCTCTGGGATAGACTCGCCTATGATAGTATCAGCCCACGAGTATGCTCTTAAGCAGGTGCTTCTCTCAACGAGAGTATCAATGATCAATACCTATCACATGGGATGGAGGGTCAGATCTAACATTACAAATTTGGTCATAATACTCTATTGAAAACTCAGGTTGTCATCTTCCGATGTGAGATTCTCATTAAAGACAAAGAACACGCAATAACGTGCCTGTTTGGTGGGGCATTGGGCAAAATGGTACCGCTAGCGATATCACTTTGCCCAATCACCCCACCAAACATCCCTCAACCGCTGGGCGTTACGACCCACAATACGCGGTAACGCCCTACTTGAAATTGCTCTAACTTGGAGCTTTTTCCAGGCCATTCAACTTCTGTTTTTTTTTTAAAATTTTTTTTAATTGGGCCCACCTACTTTATGGTTAAAATCTATTGAAAATGGATGGATACACTTGCTTTTCATTGGGCCCCACCTTATTTACAACTAATTATTATACATTGAAATTAATAATTCTTGATAATAAATTAATAATACTTATAAATTTATAATTCTTAATAATACATTAATAATTCTTATATCTTAACATTTTTTATTAATATAAAATTATTTAAATATAAAATTAAATAATGTAGTATATTTATTAAATTACAAACTTATTTAAATATTAAATTAAACTTAATTAATTAAATTTATTTTTAATATTTATTCATTTGTAATTATAATAATTAATATTTAAATTAAAATATAATTAAAATGAGAAAAAGAAAAGCAAAATTTATTTTACACAACTTAACCGCTAACAACAGTTAACAGCTTTATCAAACATCTTACGGCTTATTTCACAGTTTTAAACTCAGTTTTTTTTTTTCACAACTTACCTATTAACGTTGAAAATCAATACCACCACTCTATCAAACGGAGCCGAACATATGGTTTTATTTGGTCCAAGGTGACTTGTTGTCAAGTGCGTCTAAGGCGGCCTGTTGTCAAGTGCTTCCATCTCATTAACCAGGGAAAAAAAGAAGAAGTATTTCCATCTCAAGCAAGTATTCAACCACTTTATAAAGTAAAGATGTTTTGACTATTCTGCCATCATTGTCCAAAGCTAATAGAATAGAAGGTTCGCAGAAGATGCACCATATCATGGACTTAGCCAGACAAATAAAAAAAGAATTCTATTGAATATAAACATCCATGCAAACCAAACGCAATTAATGCTGCAACATCTATCGAAATATTATATATTTATTTCAAGTAGTTGATGTATTCAAACAAATCATTTTGAATAGGCCACCAAGTTGATGTGCGTGTCAATTGTCAGACCAACAAGGCTCCGGTCAACCCATTGCTTTTCTTATTAAAACCCACTACACGCAAAGGTTGGGAATGGGTTGGCAATGGCTTCTTCAACATTATTATTAGCTTTTCCTCTGATTCTGATGCATATTCTTGCTCTCACCATAGCCCAGCAGCCAACCTTTCTCGCTCCGTACTGTTTCAACAACAAGGGTAACTACACTGAAAATAGCACCTACGCAACAAACCTTAATCGCCTCCTCTCCTCTGTCTCTACCACCACAGAATTCAACGGCGGGTTCTACAATGTATCAGAAGGCGAAAGCTCCGATAAAGTTAATGCAATTGCGCTTTGTAGAGGAGATGTTAGTAAAGACGTTTGCCTCAGTTGTCTCAATGCGTCTAGTTCTGAGCTCCCCAGACGGTGTCCGAACCAGAAGGAGGGGATTGTATGGTACGACGAGTGCTTATTCCGGTACTCCAATAGGTCCATTTACGGTGAAATGGAAATAAGTCCTTTTCTTCCGATGGCGAACCCCAATAATGCCACGAAGGCGGATGAGTTCTATCAGAGTTTGAGGACATTGTTGGATGAACTAATAAGTAGAGCTACACAAGGGGGTGATCTTCAAAAGTTCGCAGTTGGAGATACTACTGCTCCAGATTTCAAGACCATATATGGACTTGCGCAGTGCACTCCTGATTTAACTGCGCAGGAATGCAGTGATTGTCTTGTTGGTGCACGCAGTCAGTTTTCAGATTGTTGTTCTGGGAGGGAAGGAGGCAGAGTATTGAGACCGAGTTGTAATATAAGGTTTGAGATCTACCGTTTCTATGAATCAACAAATGAAACCCTTTCACCGCCTCCTACTCTGCCTGATGGAGGTATAGTATATTTATTAAATTGGCTTCAAAATTTTGAGTAATTGAAAAACCTTTCTTTTAGACCATGTTTCTGTTTGTTTGAAACAGAGTCGTTGATTTACTCTGTTTCTGGTTGTGGGACTAGATTAAAAATTGATTGCTTTGAAATCGTAATCAGACAAGTGCCTGTACAATCTTCTGTTTGTGCAGGAAAGGAAAATAACACATCTAGGACTATTATCATCATTGTGGTTCCAATTGTTAGTGTTTTGGTGCTTATACTCTGCATCTGGATCTATTTAAGACAGAGGAAGAGGAAGCCAAGGAAGATTGATGAATGTAAGTTGAGCATAATTTTTTTCCTGCTTTCTTTTTATTCTTTCTGCGTTTCTCTTTCAGATATGAATCGAAAAAATATGACTTTTTAAGATGCATATTCATATATAAAATAATCGACTTTACATCCACAAAAAAAGTCTCTGCTTTGGATGTGATGGTGTGCTTAAACAATGTGTTCTAATTTGATTTGTGCTAATCTTTTCCCTTTTGAGCAGCTGTGGATGAAATTAGTGTCGTGGAATCTTTGCATTTCGACTTTAGTACAATCAAAACTGCAACGAATGACTTTTCTAATAAGCTCGGACAAGGAGGATTTGGTGCTGTTTACAAGGTAATTAACGAAACAGGATCCAACAATACAATTAATTTTTCAAGTGTAAATATAATGAAAACTGCACAAAAGCCAAAAATCTTGAGGCCGTTTGATTGATACCTGATTCATTTTCAGGGTCGACTTTACAATGGACAAGAAATAGCCGTGAAGAGGCTGGCGATGGGTTCTGGACAAGGAGATATCGAGTTTAAGAACGAGGTTTTGTTAGTGGCCAAGCTTCAGCATCGTAATTTAGTCAGGCTACTAGGATTCTGCTTGGAAGGAGATGAAAGAATCCTCATTTACGAGTTCGTGGCCAACACTAGCCTCGATCACTTCATATTTGGTACTATTTCATTTTACCATTTCATTTCTCAAAGGAATATGGACAAGAATTCCTATTTTTGGTTTTATGATTAATGTACGCGTGAAAACATGTAGATCCTCTCAAGCGCGGGCAACTTGATTGGGAAAGCCGTAGCAAAATCATCGGAGGCATCGCTCGAGGACTTCTTTACCTTCATGAGGACTCTCGGCTTCGAATCATTCACCGTGATCTCAAAGCTAGCAATGTTCTGTTGGACGCAGAAATGAATCCGAAAATTGCAGATTTTGGCATGGCAAGGCTGTTTGAACAGATGGATGAAACTCAAATCTACACCAATAGAATCGTGGGCACATAGTAAGTAACTCATGGCTTGGAGTATCGACTAGTGGAGATTTTATTATAAGAAGATTAGATACTGATCATCTTAATGTCGATATGCAGTGGCTACATGGCTCCAGAGTATGCAATGCACGGGCAATTCTCAGTTAAATCCGATGTCTACAGTTTCGGTGTGTTAGTTCTTGAGATTGTGAGTGGCCAGAAGAACAATTGCTTTCGTATAGGGGAGAATGTGGAGGACCTTGTGACTTCTGTACGTGCAAACAGCCTTTCAAGAACTATTTTTTGTTCAGATTAAACAGTATGAATCTTTTTTATTCTAATGAAGTGCTTATTGATAAATCTTATGCAGGCATGGAGAAACTGGAGGGAAGGGACTGCTTCCAATCTCATAGACTCAACTTTAAATTCCGGGTCGAGAAATGAAATGATGAGATGCGTCCATGTGGCCTTACTTTGTGTCCAAGAAAATGTGGCAGACAGACCAACAATGGCTTCAGTTGCTCTCATGTTGACCAGCTCCTCCCTCACTCTTCCAGTACCCTCACAACCTGCTAATTATATGAACAGCAGAGCTCTCTCAGACATTTCATCCTCGCTCGGCTATAGTTCCCAGGACACACATTCCAAATCCACTGAAAATCTTCCTTTGAGAAATGGTTAAGCTTCTAAGCATGCGAGGATGTTCCATTTCGCTTGCTTTCTCCTGCGAATGTTATTCCCTTTGAAGAATGCTGCCAACTCCATTGAGTTGACACTTTCTTTATAAATATAAAAATAGATTCAACATATTTTTCTTTAGTCTACAATCCAATATATTTTTGGCTCCAGCTCGATATATTTTAGAAGACTTGAATGTATTATTATATGTGTTGTGGAAGAGAGAATGAACTTTTTTTTTTTTGAAAATCTCTGTTTTTGTCATATTTGAGTCGTTTTATAAGTTAATTGACCCTTTTTGCAAAGTACAAGGGTTTAATTCGTACTTCCCCATTTTAAAATCTTAGCTGAACTGAATGATTTAATCGTTGAGTTTATAAATTCGAATCTAAAGCTATACATAGGCATGTGGCTCAATGAAGTGAACTCCAAATTCTTCCATTTTAAAATGGTAGTAGTAAGGGTCTGTTTAGGAGTGCTATCAACTGTTGTGAGGTGCTGTGAGATAAAAAACTGTGGTACTGTGAGGTGAGTTGGAACGCAAAAAGCTGTTTGGCGTATCATTTTTAAAACTGTGGTGCTGTGCTGTGAGGTGCGTTTGACGTATCTAAATTACAATTATATTAGATGATTAATAATATTAATATAAAATCACTTAACGTTTACATTGGACATTAATCTAAAATAAAATAATTGACCTAATTTGATTACGTAGGACAATTCAACATATATTATAAGCGTTTGGGAGTGCTGTGAGGTGTGGTGAGGTGCTGTGAGGTAAAAAGCTGTGGTGCTGTGAGGTGAGTTGGAACGCAAAAGCTGTTTGGCGTGTCACAAAGCTGTGAGATGTGTTGCAACTGAACATAGTTGCAACACATTGCCAAACTCATACAGTATTTAGTTGCAACACACTGGCAAACTCATACAGTATTTCATTTGACCATATAGGGCGTTCATATTATTTTAAGATTGCAGACTGTTTGTAGTTTCTACACAAAAGTTTCCGCATGTAAGTTTCCCAGGCTGACAGACCTGGTCTCAATTTTTTTAGAATCCATATTACTTATAGGGGCTCAGTCAAAGCACATAATGACTGCCTGCAATAATAAATCCTTTAAAGATACGAGGGTGGTAGACAGCAAACGATGTGGTCAATTTTTCCCCTTCAACTCTCTCTCTGAATGGGTCAATAACTTCCTTAGATGTTCTTGTTGATGAACAAATTGAACCATATAATAATACACAATTCGAGCTTTGAACTACACCAATATTTTCATAAGGACTGTATCAAACCATTCATTTACACACCACTTTTGCCTCGTTTACAGAAGTTATGACAGCACCTGACAGCAGCAAAGGTTGCCAAAACATGTTAATTAAACCACTTTTATCTTCTGAATATTTAAGAAATTTTGACCAACAGATGTCATATGCCAAGAATTACCTAGGAAAGAGTCAGTCAAGTAGGTAGGCATCTGGAAGTATAAATTAATTTCACATATTCTAAGTAATCAAGTGATTAATATGTCAACTTTAGCTGCAACTGCATTGACAATATATTAATCAAGTGAAGGGTCTTGCACGGATTCGCAATGGCAAAGAATAAGAAATTTGTTTTTGCCAGGTCCAATCTATGAACATTTTTGTTTCATTAATAGATACTGGGCTCCAATCGTATCGGCATACGATCTTTTTCCCGGTAAAGCCAGAGACTAATGATGTTTCCCCTGCTTGCAATTGCAATCTTTGGCCTGATCAGCACCAGCGTATCCCAACCTACCTATAACAGTCATGCTTGTTTAGGATCATCAAATATCACTGCCAGCAATCAGTTTCAATCGAATCTCTCATCTCTCTTGGATTCTTTATCTTCCAGATCCTCCACGAACAGTTTTTATCAAGATTCATCGAATGGAATCTACAGCCTCTACCTCTGCCGTGGTGATGTTCCACAGACTACTTGTCAAACCTGCGTTGCAAATGCTAGCCAACAAATTATCCAGAACTGCCAATTCAATCAAAGTGCAATCATATGGTACGACGAGTGCATCCTTCGTTACTCCACTGATGACTTCTTCGGGGTGGTACAGACGTATCCAAGGGTGCTCATGTGGAATGTGCAGAATACTACTTCACCTGATGAGCCTAATGTTGGCGCATTAGCTTTGATATACAACTTAGTAGATAGCGTTCCATACACGGGGACAATGTTCGGGGCAAATGAATCAGCAGGCAATAATGGATCTCAGCCTAGGTACGGCTTGGTGCAGTGTAGTAGAGATCTCAACAGTAGTGCTTGTAGCTCATGTCTTGCACAGTTGACTGATGCTAGCAACCAATGTTGTCGAGGGAAGGTAGGGTGGCGTATCTTGGCACCAAGCTGCAATTTAAGGTACGAGGAATATAAATTTTATCAGCAACCATCAACTCCTGTTGGACCAACACCTTCTGTGCCAGACTCTGGAAATGGTGAGTCAAACATATCATATTTCCTTCATGGAAAACACTGTTACATTTGATTTGTGAGTAAATTATGATTGTGTTGTATGACAAGAGAGCAGGAAATGGAGGAAGGAACACAACAATGATCGTAACGATCACGGTTGCATCATTTGCAGTAGTTGTAGGCCTCTTGGGTTTATGGTATTATCTTTCCTACAGAAGGAACAGACGAAGACTCAAAGGTAGATATGATTAGATATTTATCAGCACCAAAGCTACTTTGTTCTAAGTTCTAACATGATTTCTCACTTAGATGGGGAAAGAAGCCAGGAAATTCTGTTACCAAATTATCAGGGCTCAAATCAGCCACACTTTACAAAGGAAGATATGCAGCCAATAGATCAAGAAAACAGCCCAGAAATGCGTTACTTCAATCTGACAACTATAAGGGCTGCCACAAACAATTTCTCCGAGGAAAATAAGCTAGGAGAAGGAGGTTTTGGACCAGTTTACAAGGTTTGGACCACAAACAATAAGTCTTGCGAATTTATACTTAATAGATCTCATGTTGATGAAGTTTGAAATGTCTACAGGGTAAGCTTTTAAATGGAGATAAAATAGCAGTTAAAAGGCTTTCAATGAAATCAAGTCAAGGAATTGAAGAGTTCAAGAATGAAGTGATGTTAATTGCCAGACTTCAACACAGAAATCTTGTGAGACTTTTGGGATACTGCTTGGAGGGAGACGAAAAGCTTCTCGTCTACGAATACATGGCCAATACAAGCCTTGATGCCTTTCTATTTGGTATACTACATACCTCTCTTGTGTTTTAAGTAAGATAATTGATGTATTTTGATATTTGCTTATGTACTTAAAGGATTTGCTTCTTCCTGACATTTAAAATGCAGATCCAAAAAGACGTAAAGAATTAGATTGGGCTAAACGAGCAAACATCATAAGCGGAACTGCCAAAGGCCTTCAGTATCTCCACGAGGACTCCCGCCTCAAAATCATTCATAGGGATATGAAGGCGAGCAATGTGTTGTTGGATGATGAGTTGAACGCAAAGATATCAGATTTTGGCACAGCTAGGATTTTCGGAGGCAATCAAATTGAAGCTAACACCAAAAGAGTCGTAGGAACCTAGTAAGTCATTCACATCATATTCCTCCACTTAATTTTGCAATCAATATCTTTTATTGAAGTGGGAAACACCTATATAGCTATTACATTGGTTTACAATCAATGATCTACGTAATTACAATCTCTATCAAAGTCACTATCAAAGTCAACAATTGAGGCATCAATTAGTCAACAATTGAGGCATCAATTATGAACTTAGACAAATCAATATTGATTGCCGAATCTTCAATTAAGGAAAGTCTTCAATCAATATTGAGTTTGTCAATAAAGTCTTCAATCAATAAAGTAAATCTTGGGTAAATCTTTGACTCTATTCAACACTCCCCCTCAAGGTGGTGCATAGACATCGTATATGCCCAGCTTGACAAGTGAATCAGCAAACACTGAATTTGACACTCCCTTGGTTAACACATCAGCCAACTGATCTTCGGTCTTCATATACGGAACTTCAATTATTTTTTCTTCTAGCTTTTCATACACGAAATTCCTATCAATTTCCACATGTTTAGTCCGATCATGTTGCACTGGGTTCTCAGCAATTTTAATTGCTGACTGATTATCACAATACAATTTCATTGGTCTTTTAATTGACAAACTCAGCTCCCCCATAAGCCGTTTGAGCCATAACAACTCACAAATACCTTTCACCATTGCTCTGTATTCGGCTTCTGCACTAGACAATGAGACAACTTTTTGCTTTTTACTTCTCCAAGTAACCAGATTTCCTCCAACAAAAGTTAAATACCCAGTGGTTGATCTTCTTCGGTCTCCTTTACCTGCCCAATCTGAGTCGGTATAGCCCCATACGTCTGCATGCCCATTCTTAGAAAAAAGTAAGCCTTTTCCCGGTGCAGATTTTAAATATCTCAGAATTCTAATAACTGCATCCATATGTTGTTTACCAGGATTGTGCATAAATCTACTCACAACACTGACCGCATATGCAATATCTGGCCTCGTATGAGACAAATAGATTAAACGCCCAACTAACCTTTGATATCGTAATTTGTCTATTGAAGTTTGATTCGAAGACTCTTCCAATCCATGATTTTGTTCCATAGGAGATCCAATTGGCTGACATCCAAGCATACCAGTTTCTGTTAATAAGTCAAGCACATACTTTCGTTGGGATAAAAATATGCCTTGCTCAGAACGAACAACTTCAATGCCCAAAAAATATTTTAATCCTCCCAAATCCTTCATATCAAATTCAGTTGACAAATAGTCTCTCAGTTTACGCATTTCTTCAGAATCGTTGCCTGTCACTACCATGTCGTCAACATAAATAATGAGAGCCGTTAATTTATCACCAACTCTTTTCAAAAATAAAGTGTGATCTGCATTACTTTGCTTATAGCCGAATCTTCTCATAGCAAGTCGGAATCGACCAAACCAAGCTCGAGGAGATTGTTTCAACCCGTATAAGGCTTTCTTCAGTTTACACACGACACTTTGATCACCTGGAGCTTCATATCCTGGGGGCAGAGACATATAAACTTCTTCTTGTAGCTCACCATGTAAAAAAGCATTTTTTACATCATATTGTTGTAGAGGCCAATCAAAATTTGCAGCTAGGGATATTAGGACTCGAACCGTATTAATTTTTGCAACAGGAGCAAACGTTTCCTGATAATCAACCCCATACGTCTGGGTGAATCCTTTAGCCACAAGCCTAGCTTTATACCTATCAACCGAACCATCAGGCTTGCACTTGACGGTGTACACCCACCTACAACCAACAGCTTTTTTTCCTTTCGGCAACTCCACCAATTCCCAAGTTTGATTTTTCTCAAGTGCTGTCATCTCCTCAGTCATTGCAGTTGCCCATTTTGGATCCAACAACGCCTCTTGCACTTTAGTAGGAATATCTATGACAGTCATATTACTGACAAAGCTTCGGCATTCCTTTGACAGTCGGTGAGTGGATGCATACTGAGCAATAGGATATTTCACTTTTCGCACAACCTCTGGTGAAAATCTATCTGGTGGAACACCACGAGTACTTCTTGGTGGGAGTACGTATCTGTCAGCTTCAATCGAGACACAAGTATTATCACAAATATTGTTAGTATTAACATCAGACTCAATGCTTACCTCAGGAGGATCTGTACGAGGAGTATCGGGAGTGGGTACTAGCGAAGATGAGAGAGAGGGAGCTTCAGCAACAGTATCGGCAACACACAGTGGATCAGGAAACAACTCCATCCAATTTGGAGCTTCAACAACAGTATCACCACTCGGGCCCGGAAGCGTGGAATTGGGTGAAGAAAAAAACATTTCATGTTCAGAAAAGGTGACATCCATAGTAACATAGAACTTACTTGTAGGAGGATGAAAACAACGGTAACCCTTTTGTGAAGGATGATAACCGACAAATACACACTTGAGGGCACAAGGATCAAATTTCGTGCGGAGATGTTTCTGTAAATGTACAAACACAACACAACCAAACACCCGGGGAGGAAGTGTGAGGTGCGATGGCAGTGTTACATAGGATGCCAATTTATCAAGTGGTGTCTGAAATTGTAGAACACGAGTGGGTACCCTATTCAAAAGATATACAGCTGTGGTAACAGCTTCTTCCCAAAAACGTGGTGCCATGTGGGCTCCAATAAGGGCAGCACGTGTAATCTCCAAAATTTGTCTGTTTCGGCGCTCAGCAACACCATTCTGTTGTGGTGTATAAGGACAAGTGGTTTCATGCAAAATTCCATGAGTCTGAAAATAAGCTTGTAACTCCTGATTTACAAATTCACCACCATTATCAGATCGAAGAACTTGTAAATTAGCAGAGAATTGTGTTTTGATCATGGTATGAAACGTGCGGAAGCAAGCAGCCACATCACTCTTATGACGCATAAGGTAAAGCCAAGTCATACGAGTGCAATCATCAATAAATAATACAAACCATCTAAAGCCAGTAGAAGTAGTAACAGGGGCAGGTCCCCAAACATCCGAATGAACCAACGCAAAAGGCACAACTCTTTTATTAGAACTATCAGAATAAGTAGCACGATGACTCTTGGCCAAAACACATGTATCACACTGAAAATTGGAAGGTTCACATGTAGAAAATAAAGTAGGAAATAAATATTTCAAGTAACCAAAGGAGACATGACCCAAACGATGATGCCATAACCGAATCTGATCTTCTGATGCCCTAGATGACCCTTTTGCTGATAGAGATCGTCCCATACTAACATCTTCCACATAATATAATCCCTCTCTCTTAGTACCACGCCCAATTATCTCCCCGCTGCAGAGATCCTGAAGGAAACAAAAAGTAGGATATATTAATACTAAACAATTTAGTTGTGTAGTAACTTGTGGCACAGATAAAAGATTATTGGAAAGAGCAGGAATCAATAAAGTGTGCTCCAAGGATAATGAAGGAGTTAAGTTAACCCTTCCAGCGCCCGTAACCGGATATGAAACACCATTGGCATTGGTGACAGTAGAGCAATTTGGTAAACAAGCATCATGTAATAAGGACGCATCAAAGGTCATATGATTAGTCGCACCAGAGTCAAGAATCCAACCGGGATCTTTTTCAGAATTTGTTGCAAGAAGGGCTAGACCAACACTACCTGACTGTTGGAGAAGAGTAGGATCTACCACAGAGTGAGTGATATCAACTGGAGTAGTGGAAGCCATGGTATCCATTGAAGAAGGAGTCGGTGCCATTGGGACTGTAGGTGAGGTGCATAGCGCAACTTTACCACCTTTTCGAGCTTGTAATCGCTCTTTGTGAGCCTGCCACCACTCGGGATATCCATGCTTTTTGAAGCAAGTATCTACAATATGTTTGGTGCTGCCGCAATGAGTACATTTACCACCAGTAGGTACTGACAGTGACAAAGAACTTGTTGGAGTTCCATATTTTCGAACTGCCATAGCCATCTGAGGAACTTCTGAAGACATCATTGTATTCCGGCGAAGTTCTTCACGTCTCACAGTTGAGAAAGCATTATCAGGTCCAGGTAGAGGATTAGTACGAAGAATATCTCCCCGAACAGAATCATATATATCATCAAGCCCAGCCAAAAAAGAATAGACTCGATCTTCATCAATTTCAGCCATTCGAGTCTTAATCACATCTGGCTGAGTAAAGGTAATTGGACGACGATGATCAAGCTCCTGCCAAATAACCTTAAGATCGGAATAGTATGCAGCCACAGGTCGCCCTGCCTGCTTAGTTGTCATAGCTTTTCGAGACAGATCATACAAAATAGATTTATCAGCACCCTCAAAATATGTTTGAGACACAGCATCCCAAACATCATTTGCAGTGGGTAAACGAATAAAAAGATTCATTATATCGGCCTCCATAGAGCCAATAAGCCAGCCTTTTACAGTAGCATCCTCCATCATCCACTTGTTATATGTAGAGTCACTAACAGTAGGTTTCGAGGTCGTACCTTTGAGATATTCCATCTTTCCTCGTCCAGCAACGAACATAGTAACCACCTGAGACCAAAGAGTGAAATTTGAGCCATTCAGTTTGATCCCATAAGGAATAGAGGTTGGTTCTTGAGTTGGCGTCACCACAGGTGGAACTATAAGAGCACCGGATTCAGCCATGAGTTGTTTGTAATTTCTGGATGAGATTCTGGTTCAATGGTGCAATCGGCACCTGTTATGGACGAAGCAATCGGCTTCTGTCGGATGGTTGGAGCAGTCGGCCCCTAGTAGCTACGGTGATGGAGAGGTAGTATGTTAAGAGAACCTTGCTTCGATACCAACTTAATTTTGCAATCAATATCTTTTATTGAAGTGGGAAACACCTATATAGCTATTACATTGGTTTACAATCAATGATCTACGTAATTACAATCTCTATCAAAGTCACTATCAAAGTCAACAATTGAGGCATCAATTAGTCAACAATTGAGGCATCAATTATGAACTTAGACAAATCAATATTGATTGCCGAATCTTCAATTAAGGAAAGTCTTCAATCAATATTGAGTTTGTCAATAAAGTCTTCAATCAATAAAGTAAATCTTGGGTAAATCTTTGACTCTATTCAACACCTCCTCACAAGTAAATGATAGTTATCTATACTGCAACAAATTTCAAGGTATGGTCATGCTAAACAGAGGAAAACAGAGTCCCCTGTTCAATAACAGAGGATTGAGTAGTATATTTATCTTGTATTCCCTAATCAATACCTTCTATTTAGTCTGATTTTATACATGAATGAATTTGCATTAACAGTGGATACATGGCACCGGAGTATGCAATGGAGGGATTATTTTCAGTAAAGTCGGATGTTTACAGCTTTGGAATACTGATGTTAGAAATCATTAGTGGTCAAAAGAACAGAGGATTTTACCAATTAGAGAATTCACAAGGCCTTCTATCATATGTAAGTCTCTATTTTCCATGCTCACTTAGGCTTAAGGTTCTTCTGATAAAGTACTTATAGAATATGAATTTTTACAGGCATGGAAGTTATGGATTGAAGGAAAAGGCTTGGAATTGATAGATCCGGATATAGTCAGCACTTTTCCAATAAGCGATGCTTTGAGATGGATCAACATTGCATTACTATGTGTACAGGATGATCCTGCTGATAGGCCCACAATGTCAAATGTTGCTCTCATGCTCGGAAGCAATTCAGTAACCCTTCCCAAACCATTGGCACCTCCACACCATGCGGGTAGGTTTATGATCATGTCCGATCAATCTTCGACGAAAGAGCTAGGAACAGGTTCTCAGTCATCGGAACAATCTTCAACTACTGTTCCCAGATAGTAAAGAGATTTCTTGGATCATTTTGGATCATTTGAGATACTTAAGGAGAGGAGAAACAATTTATTTTGATGCAAATACCACTGATTGAATACATATTTTGTTTTTATATGATCTCAACTTGTGTTATAGAACTTACGAAATTGTTACAGTTCCAGCAGCTGCTTCATGTTTGTAGGCACCACTAAACCAGTACTTACCAGTTACCACTAAGCAACAAGCGCAATATAGATTATATCCGCGAATGCATGAAACTAATAAACCTAGATGATTCAACAACAGTTTAATGATAAATCATCCGTGATAGTTCTTTTCCTTAATGATAGTTCTTTTTCTGTGTCCGAGTTCTTTTTCATGTAAAGATATAGCGCAACAAAAGTTATCCCATCTGGGTCACGGGTTGGTATGGATTTATTTTTCATAAGCGGTCGTCAAGGTTTCTAGGCCCAGGAAACGCTTAACTTATGTGAGAGGTGCTAGGACTCAAAATAGATCGGATAAAAGAATTGAAAGTACTCAAAATTGCCCAACCTGATAACTTGACCTCAAACCACTGCACAACCACCTTCTGGCTCTTCAACAAATTATGAAGAACTTCATTTAATCAAATGATGGCACGAAAAAAAAGGATATTAGACCAAATCCACTTAGATAAGAATCTGTCTTTGCTATAGGAGCCACCATAGAAGCACTAGTTCTGCAAGAGCCACACCAATTGGTACTCCAGGTAATGAGAGACTTCTATCCCCTGTATTGCCAATTAAACTGTACACATCAACTCCATTTTATCATTAAAGTAGTAACATTCAAGTCATAATGAAAATTGTGTGAAAATTCAGGAAGAAGAAGAAGAAAAGAACAAAAAATCCATAAGAAAACACTCACCATCATTTATAGGAGTTGAAATGTCGAGATAGAACTGGAAGTCATGATACCACATGCTACAACTAGATCCATAAATCTCCCAACCTCTTTTATTCCCAATTGTGGTTCTAAAACTCATCAACTGTGCATCCAAGCACATGCTGCAGTCAGACTTACTGATATCCCTTATGCACTGACCCATAACATACCTCTTACCACTTTCTCTACCATCCAATACTACTGTCTGGAACATCAAAGGTTGTTCCGGTGCTGTCGATGCAAGTTCATCCATAAAATTAAGTCCTTTTGATACCACGGATGAATCTTCGAAATCGGTATCATTAGTCAAGGCCACTGAAGATTGATCCCAGCCCTTGAATGGCCGGAATAGTGGTTGGAATATTTATTCCCTTGATCTCTTTTGTCATTCCATTGATTTTTGAACACCAATTTCAAATGGGTATGCTTTGAATATTAAGACTTTTTGCTCTAGTGAATTATAGTGGGGTTGTTGTTGAATTATTTTTGTACAAAAGTTGTTGCAAATTTGGTGGGTTTTGAGGTGGATTAACATCTTCTATTGTAGTTATTTATTCCATAGATTTTTTTTAGGGATAAGTATCACAAAAACCCTCAAACTTACAAAAAAAGGTCAATTTAGCCCTCAAACTTTTTTTCGTGTCAAATCAACTCCTCAACTTCAGAAAATGGGTCACGTTAGCCCTTCTGTCTATTTTTCCATTAAAAATTGTTAATATTGCCGTTAATTGCTGATTTATAATTTTTATTCTTTTAATGTTATCTGATGTGGCATACACATGGCATTAGTCAATGAAATGTTGACATGTGTTATGATTTTATTTATTATTTAAAAAATAAAAAGCTTTCATCTTCCATCAAAAATGCCTGAACCCTCCATGGTAGTAGAGAATGAGAGAGATCAGCGCAAGGACTAAAACATCGCCGAGGATGATAGCGATTAGAGCTATTGGACTTATTTTAGCTACTCCGTGGCGTCTTCTATTAGTGGGGCTTTGGGGTTATGTACTTGAAAGCAGTGCACTTGGTGATGATGGTACAGTTTTGGGGTTATTAGCCGGAATTACTGGTGAAGCTACAGCCCCGTCAGATCCAGGTCTTGTTGGGTCACTTACAATGCCTTTACAACTCTGTATTGGAGATCCACATAGACCCGATTTTGGTATTTCACTGGATATCCGATTTCCGGTGACGTTGACATCTTACAAATTAAGCATATTCAAACCGGTAATCGAACCAGAAAACATGTTGTTCTCGAGACGGAGAGTGAGTAAATGAGTCAAACGGTTGATCTCTATGAAATCTTGCTTGTAAAGTTTTTGAACGACAAATCGAGACGGTACAATCTGAAAAATCGAAGTTATTGATGAAGGGAAATCACCGGAGAAGTTATTGTGAGACAAGAAGAGAAGCTTGAGAGTAGTAAGGTTAGAGAGGTCGGGTATAGATCCAGAAGAGGGATTTGAAGGAGGAAGAATGGGCCGACAGAAGAGGGAGGAGGAGGAGGAGGTAGAGAGGGGGAGAGAATTCAGGGTTTTTTACTCTCATCTATTTTATTTTCTTTTGTGTTTTAATTTTATTTTTTTAACCATGTCATATTTTACACGTATTTTATATTTTTATTAAAAACAGAGCCATGTCAGATAATAATGAACACATCAGCAATTTTTAACAGTAGCGAGATGAAAGGTTAACATGGCCCGTTATCTGAAGTTGAGGGGCTGATTTGGCACGAAAAAAAGTTTAAGGGCTGAATTGACCTTTTTTGATAAGTTTGAGGGTTTTTGTGATACTTATCCCTTTTTTTTATCATTTTTGTTGTTTTGAGATTGATTATTGAGTTTAAATTTCTGAGATTGATTCTTGAACTTAAAACAATAGTTTTTCACCTATTCTACTGATTAAAGCAATGGAGTAACGTATTGAGATATTTTTAAACTTAAAATAATGATTTCTTTATCCATTTGATTGATTTAAACAATCGAATAACGTTCTGAAATTGATTAACTTAAAATAATGGTTTCTTTTACCCATTCCACTGATTAAAACAAATGGAATAGCATTCCGAGATTGATTCTTGAATTTAAAATAATAAATTTTTAGTCATTCCACTTATTAAAACAATGGAATAACGTTCCGAGATTGATTATTGAACTTAAAATGATAGATTTTTAGACATTCCACTGATTAATACAATGGAATAATGTTCGGAGATTGATTATTGGATTTAAAATAGTGGATTTTTAGTCATTCCACTGATTAAAATAATAGAATAACGTTCTGAGATTGATTCTTGAACTTAAAATAATGGATTTTTAGTCATTCCATTGATTAATATAATGGAATAACGTTATGAAATTGATTCTTAGACTTAAAATAGTGCATTTTTAGCCATTACACTGATTAAAACGATGGAATAACGTTCTGAGATTGATTCTTGAAACTTAAAATAATGGATTTTTAGTCATTCCACTGATTAATGAGATGGAATAACATTCTGAGATTGATTCTTGAACTTAAAATAGTGAATTTTTAGCTATTTCACTGATTAAAATAATGGAACAACTAATTTCAGTTACAGATATGGAGATACTTTGTCCAAAGAGGTATATAATGAAATGAAACAATCAAAACTCATAATTTAGACATGCAGCGGAAGCTTTCTAGGATCGTCTTAGCATATGTACAAATAAAAAATTTAACGAACGATGCTCTACAACCCATATGTACCGCACGGCCCAAGTATGTTTGCGTAGCATGCTTCTAAAAATTTATTTGGTTACAAATAATATTCTTAACATGGCATACAAACATACTAAATTTAGTTTTAATCTTTGTAACTAATCCTAGCATGCTTCTAGGTTTATATCCATACGAAATTAATTCTAGATCAACCAAACACACAATCATGGCATGAAGGGTGTTTAGAAAAATAACCAACCTCTTCAATATCTAGGTCCTTACTTGAATGCACAAATCACTGTCTTAGGTCCTTACTTGAATGCACAAATCACCGTCTTGATCTCTACCAATTTGATACCCCTATGTCGTTTCTTTGGTATTCCCCTTATCTCCTTGCAAATGAGCAAAACAAAGAATCATCGATTGGTGGTGAAACAACAATCACACACACTGTTGCTACATTTTTGTGTGAATGTAACACTCGTTTTAAGTGAATGTAACACTCGGCCACTGTAGGATTTCACTGTTCCTTTTTCTTTTCTTTTTTTATTTGTGTTAAGCGGCTGTGCAAAGACTGCAAAACCAATACCTAAACAAAAAATAGAAGGTGTTGTATTTATATAGAATTAAATAAGTCTCACTAGGTGTTTGAATTTTCAATTCCATTGGAATTAGGACACTAACAAAATTGACAACCAATTCAAGTTGTAATCGGCTGACTTTTAGGAATCCTAGTAAGGCGGACCATGTCTTGCATTGCAAGGCATGGGTTGGGCCTATCTTGGTCCAAAATAGAATCTTTAGGATCCGTCCAACTTTATTGGACCTCTACGTTTTCCTTTGGCCCAATTTTTTAAGAATTGAAGGCTCAAATATTATATTGGTCCTTCGTCCATTCTTGACTTTCATTTCGATTATGTAAATTTTATTTACAATCTAAATCGAAATTCTGAGACTTATTATTTTATTATCAATACGCTTACAAGAATTTTGTATATCTTAACAAAAATAATTTCATCTTAGGGTTATCTTTGGGAAACCAAAACCCAATAAAATTATATCTATTTGTTATACAAATTATATTCTTGTACTATCCCAATAACCAATGTGATATGGTGTAATTTGTCGATCTTCCTTTAATAGGACGACATACTACAATGGGCTATCAAGGGGACTCTATAGGACATACATATCTAGGCTCCTGAAATATTATTCTTTATCGTCAAGCTCTATGACTAAGAATAATATTTCAATCCATGTTCGAATGACACCACATGAACTATGGATGAACTCCCAGAGATGTACAATTCTTACATCGAAGCTTTTCTTATTAGAAACTTATCCTTACCTATGAGATGTGTACGAATATATCCTCCATGCAACACCCGGTAAGTTGGAGTGAGAGTTTGTGTACTATCAAACACTCCAAAGTCCATATTTCCCCTGAGCTCTCGGTTCCTTTGTATCTATCTAGTAAGTGTATTAGATTGACTCGTCGATCAAACTAAATACCAACGCTTGATCCATAAAGATCAATGTGCATAGTTTCTGGGTAGATTAATTTGAACCTCTCAGGTGGGTGCGTACACTTTCGTAACCCAAGAGTGCATGAATGACTATATTGTAGGTGTGCTCCCACACCCTAGTGGCATACATCCAATCCATCGAGTATATCGATAATAGTGTGTGTCTCACTCATTGATGAATCAAAACACACATGCTATAAGTGTGAAAGTATTGACCTACTCAAGCTTATCTTTCCCATGTAAGTCTGTCAATGTATGTTGCCTTACATACACTAGTGCACCAATCCGAGAATCCTCTCTAGTAGTCAAGACAAACCACTCCCCTATTTGGAGATGTCCATGCACTACAACCTATATCAACAAAGTGCTTATCTTCGTTAATCTGGTTGTGGCTAATTTATTTCGGATGTAATAGTGAATCTTATGTCTGTCTATACACACACATAAAATGTATCTGAGTATCCAAGATTACTATAAATAACATCCCTAGACGTTGATGGAACATTCATACATAAATGAAAAGACATCTAATACACAAAATGCAATATTAAATATTTATCAATAAATCTCATAACTATCATCATACATGATAAGTTTTTAGGACATAATCCCAACAATTCTAGTGATGGTGCTAGTTCGTGAAGGGATGGCCTACAGTGGCCGAATTGGGCTCCAAAACTTCGTTTTGTCACGACTTTAAAGCTAGATTCCAGCGAAATAGATAGATGTTGATGGCAAACGAAGGTTGGAGATGAGTCACGGCACTCCGATGATTCAGTTTGGTGTGTCGGTGGCCATGATCGGTGACCAGACGGTCGACTTTTGTTTTTACCGTGAGGAGAAGAGAGAGGGATAGGATAGAAAGAAAGAGCGAAAAGGGGATAGAGGAGAGAGAGAGAGAGAAATGGAGAGAGAGTGTGGGTATGACAGAGTTTCTTGAAAGATAAGAGAGTGAAATTTTTGAATTTTAAATTTTTGCCAACTAGATTGTTAACATGGCATTGCCATGTAGATTTGGACTCTTTTGGGCTACCATTACTTGGGCTAACATTACTTGGGCTATCACTATTGATGTAATATTACATCGTAGATACCACATCATAAAGATGTGTGGATGTATCCTTCTTTATAAGGACAATCACATTTCATTATAATCAATTAAGCTTTTTCTCTAACTTGGTGAGATGGGCTTCGCCCACTTATTGGGCTTGGGAGAAACAAACCTATGAGGATAATCCGATGTATTCATGGGATTTGGAATCCCAAAGCGAACAATTTAATTGATTGTTTAGGGTGGAATGGATTTCTAAAAAATGTCGTCCATTTCAGTGTTCTTAAGTGGTTCAATATTATTTAAGGCTTTTTACCCATAAGAATAATTAAAATTATATTCTAACAAGGACAACTTAAACAAAACTTTAGAAAAAATGACAAAACCTAGCAACTTACCAAAATGACCTTGAGAAGCAATCCTACTTTCACGCGTGACATGCTTCTTCATCCTCTCATTTTCTCTCTCTTCTTTTTCCTTCACTCGGCCACCAAAAGTTGGTCGTCCAACCATCATTTTCGATGAACAAACTATCGAAATGAAACTCTAGGTCAGCCCGATCAAAGCTCAATCATCATCGATGGTCGATTGTCCCTTAAGTCGTTGGAAAAACTTCATGAAATCACGACCACTGTTTGGAAAAGAGCTAGATCCAGCCAACATAGACAACGTCGACGACCATCAACACCCCCAATCAACTCCACGGACCAAGATGCATCACTTTTGAGGTTTTATTGCTTTTTCGAATTCTTTTTTTCTTCTGAAATCGAATATGAATTCACAGATATTATATCTGTTTCAGATATGTTATCTGTTCTGGAACTTCAAACATATAATATTTCATTAAAGACATAACATTTTAACAAGACAGATAATATTTACCAATACAGATAACATTATGATAGATATCAAATTAATAGAAACATATAACAAATGACCTACAATCTGTATATCCCAAATTAGAACCAAAAAATCACGAAAATCACCACAAAAACTGTCGAAAATAATGTTGTGATGATAAATCGAAGGAAAACAACAAGATTTACAAATCTCATGGTGAGTATGGTAGATCTAGTTTGAATACAATAAAAATCGGGATGAAAAATCACTAAAAATGCCATAGAACTCTCGAATAAGCCATAAGGAGCGGAGACGAAGCTTCCGGCGGCGGAGGTCAGAGATGAATCATGTGCAGGAGGCATGTGACATGTTTGAGGATGTCGATGAGGGTATTTTAGACAATAAAATCATATATTTTAATTTTTTTGTCTTTTTTGGAATATTAATATAAACTACATGAATTTTATGAAATAAGACTTTTAAGAATGTTCGTATTGGAAGAAAACTCTCCAATGAATGACTTATCCTTAATTTTTCCTATTATTTATAAGTTTCGCCGAAGTAGTAGTTTATACTTTTTCTTTTTGAATTGCCGAAGTTGGCTGACTTCCATGGCTTACGTACTAGAAGCTTTAGTTTGACGCCATGGGTTCAAGGTTGCTCATTTTCATGGTAAACGCATGAGAAACTTTATTATGTGTTGGGTCAACTATTCCGTTGAATACTACATCTTCCTCATCAAGTATTGACAGTGGCGGATGGGGCACGAAAGTGGTGCGGGGTCCGGGGGTAGCATTCTCGGAATTTTTTTGGAGGTTATGTATGTAATCGATTTATGAATATGGACCGTAATGAGAAAAATATGTTGATAATAATTCAAAAGTAATACAAAAATAGATTGTAATTATCACAATTATTCTCTACGAGTTTTCATATTTTTAAAACACCTTATTACAAAATCATTACATCATTAGTAGTAGATTCAAATAACTCCTCGAAATCGCCTATAGCCTGGACTTAGGGTTCTGTTAATTGTTTGTTGACACGGAAGAGGCGGGGAGATGGGTTGAGAGATTAAGGGGATTTGAGGGGCTTGAGTTTGACAAGTGGACAGTGGACAGTGGACTTGACAAGTGACAAGATAAAGTTAGGGTCTAGGACTTATGAGTGAAGGGGAAGAGAATTAGTGAATTGGGGGCCTCATTTTTTTGATTGGGGCCCTTAGGGTCAATTTGTCATAAATATATAACGTAATAGTGAAAAAAAATTTGACTGGGGTCGTGCCCCCAATGGTATATGCCGGGGTTCACCACTGAATATTGATTACACAATGAGTTCGGTCCAAAGGCTCCGTTTAGTAGTACCAAACGAAGCTTGGAAACTCATTTCATCCAATCTCCTTACTTCCTTGCATCTTCGGTTTACATCCAAATTCAAATTTATCACAACAATTCAAGGAGATGTTTCTTATTAGTTACACTAAGGCTTCAAATATTTTTTTTTAAAAAATTATATTTTTACTTTGATTGCTTTTACAAATTCAATGATATATTTTCTTATCCGAAACAAAAATCAAATTAACATGAAAAAAAAATGTCAAACACGAGTGTTATTAAAAGACAACCAAGATAAACTTTACTATATGAAAAATTTATACAACCATATTCTCAGTGAGCTCTCTACCTAAGAAACCCAATAATACTAAGAGCCCAAGAGATTATCAGAAATCTCACTTCTAGCTTATATCTCTAACATTCTACATCTTGAATATCTCATCAAGAGACCTAGGTCAAACACGAGAATAAAACCCTTTATTCTCTCTCAATGCTCACCGCGCACAACCCTTTGATTTCTCTCTACCAAAAACACTAATAAATCACTAGTATTTATAGTAATACAAAATCTCCTAGTTTAATTTTATCTAAGAGTCCCTCCCCAAGATGTTTCTAGTTGCAAATATAATAGCAATAACATTACTAACTAGAGACCAACTTGAAAAATGAGTTTCATCACAACTGGGACTCTTTCGCAGTATTAAAACTATCCAGAAACTGCACCTGCCCGTTAGCTATCCGGACGACTCCTCGAGCTGTCCGGACAATTATGCCTTTTTTTTGCTCGTTGTAGCTAATTCGCACTAGCCATGGACGACACACTCAACTATCCGGACGATTCAACACCTGTCCAGAATTTCTTTGCCTTTTACACCAGATTTTTTTATCAAAACTCAACAATGTGTGTGAAATTTTCGATTTAATTTGTAATACACCAAGCTTGGCGCACCTATTTTAAATAAAAGAAAAGTAATATACCGAAGAGAGGATTATCATGCATTATTAAGGTCTGTTTTTACATTGAACCTCCATTTAGTGAACCAACAACCTCTACTCCATAGCCAAAGTCAATAGTAATATAAAATTTGAACTATGACTGCTTTAAGATGATAAAGATTCATCGATCACACACAATAGTCCAAGTGTAGACATAAGTTTCCACAACCATCACATTACGGCCTTTTGATGATCCTAGTTTTCATGTGTCTTTTGAGAATTCACCAAAAATATTCGTTAGGAGCGACCCCATTCCCATATTTATATAGGTAAAATATGTTAATGTGTTCCTGAACATCTAATACTCCACTCATATGAGTTATAAAATTCAATAAGATTTTTAGAAAACTCAACCTCCAAAACAATACGGATAACTCCACATATGAGTAAATACTCATTTAACTCATCGAAAAATATGGCTCGTTTCAATTTAGTACTAAAGTTTTAAAATTTCTCAAAACTCAGTGGTAGAGATGAAATAAGTCATATCTTTCAATGACCAAAATGAGTATTTACTCGCACATACATCATAGGGATGAATGAAGAAAATAGTACATTGTCGACCACCTCATGATTCGTACTTCCCATTGTTAGAAGATCTCTGATCCCTCAGTTGGGTATCCTCGTATGTGTCTCCTGATTCCATAGGTTTTAAACTCATCCTCTCGATGTACTTATAGTTACCAAAATTCGTGTGGCCTTACTAGGCCATATAACGACAACCCCGAGTTGGACTATCCTAGTCCATGGGGCCTAACCAACACATTTAGGCCCACATTAGGGATCACTCTGAGACTCACGTACAACCTTCGAGGCACTATTTAGTGACAGTATTGTCATGCAAGTATGTCTGACACCATGTCTGACTATAACGGCTAACGTCTCCCCTTATACTTGCTTTATTGTATTCACAGTAACTTTTCCTTAGACAGGAACTATCACGCCCCGTTCCAGGAACGTGACTTATTGGCAACACGTGTGTGAACCCACGTGCCGCCACCCAAAACAAGGACTCAAATACCATTATACCAACACAAAGTTAAACAAAAATCCGGCAGCACCTCCCCGTATATCGGGGAATGCCTCATGCACAACATATAACAATTTAAACCAACAATTTTTCATACCACCAAACTAAATATCCAGGGCCTCCGGCCATATCATCCCAAACATAAATCATCATACACACATACATGCCAAGGCATCAAGCCTAACCATCCAAAATCATCATTTATCCCAAACATTACGTATATATCCCAATATACACTTAAGCCAAAGACTAATCAAACACCACACAAAATCAAACAACAAACCACCCCAAGTCCAGGCCATCCGCGTCACGCTCCTCCCTGCTGATCCGTAGTCGGAGCACTAGCGCTAGTACCTATATCACCTAAGGAGGGGGAAAAATAAACGAGAGCAGGAGGCTCAGTAGGGATAATGAATAGGAGTATAAAATAAGAAACCAGTCCGGAATATTATAAAGAAATAACGCAATGCAACAATATGTCATGTTGTCAAACAAATGCAATTCCGTACACCTAACCGAGCCATGTCGCTAGAGCTAATTAGCCTGAACCACTGGCACATGCTCTCACAAATACTCCATACCATGCCACTAGAGCCAATTAACCGGAACCACTAGTGCATGTTCATACAAGTACCATCAACCGTGTCACTAGAGCCAAATAACCGGAACCACTAGTACACGTTGACGTACATACCACAATCCAATCCTCCATTTCTACCATAATGCAATGTCACACATTAATATTATGCAACTGAATTCATTTGCGTGTAATTTCATTCAAACATATGATAAAGAGCATTGACTACTCGATAGGTGACCGAGAGTCTAAGGGTAATGCCTCAAACACAATCATTTAACAACAAGGGTATCTCACGCACAATAGTATACATGCAAAGGTTTGTTTCCCCTTGAACAATAAGACGGAGTGAAATTGTCCGTAATTCGGGTAGCCAAAAGTGTTCGAAATTGAGGGTTAAGAAAATCCCTACCTCGTTTGAGCAAAAACCTCACCACAACTCTAGCAACCACTTCTCCAAGTTCCAATAACCTAATTTATAACATTTACAATCATTTCCCTTCCAACAATATCAATTTCAACACATAAATTCACAATAAAAACACTTACCTTAGTCAATTCTTCAAACCCTTGCTCAATCCCTTCTCCTCCTACCTCCACACTTCAATCCAAGCTCAAATCTAACATCAATATCCATAAACTTTGATTAAACAACAACTTTTACCCCAAAACCTCCAATTTCACGAAATCCCACAAAACCCATAAACCCTAGCTTCAAATCCATGGAAATCTTACCTCAATCTTGAAGAAATCTTGAAAACCAAGCTTTAGAAAGTCCAAAAGCTTCAATTCAAGCTCCTTCCTCCTTGATTCACACCAAAATCCTTCTTTTCTCTTTGGTTCTCTCTCTCTCTCGGCGCTCTCTGTCAAAACCAGTGAAAAAATAAACCCAGAACTGTCCCAATGTGTTTTAAAACGAAATTTATCGTCGAGTGTCCGGACGGCTCATAAAGTGTCCGGACACTTTATGAACAAATCGAGACAGAGTGTAAAACTGCTCAAAATTTGCTCGAGGTGTCTGGACACTTGTTTGGGTGTCCAGACGCTTCACCTTTTTTTTTTTTTTTTTTTAAATTTGGGTTTTCACAGGAACTATGTCTCATAGTATCTTTATTGTATTGGCATCCACACGATGGTGCCACCATAGCAAAGGCGTTGGCACACCCGAGCATCAACTCATCGTATGATCAAGGGAGCATCATCCAATCCTGTTCACACCAACATTCATGGACATGACAGGTACATATCCCCAAGTATGATCTTCTATCATACAACATCCATACATTAATTGTTGCCCACACTACTATCCATATCCTGACTGACACGTGTCACAATCACCTCATATGTCCTAACATCCTCACCTTACTTTTCATCTATCAACCCTGACACCACCGAGATACTTGACTTTCATACACTTACACCATGCAATCCCATCCAATAGGACACAAGTGGGCAACACAACTTCCGAGGTCAGTCCTCGCTTTCATATAAATACTCTTCTTCTACCTTGGAGAAGGGGATTCGAACACTGCAAACCAAAGACATAAACTCTCTTACCCCTCACTAAAACATTCAGCCACAAACACTCAAACCATCACCGGACTCCCATCTTCAACCATTACTGACTTGATCGTTGGAGCCTCTACTACCGGCACCCGCCAATTCAGTCCAAGAGCTTTCACGGTTGTTCTTGTTGTGACGCTTGCAGGGTTCAAAGGTGCAGACTAGCCTCTCAAAGATAAAGTTGACTATTCAACGATTGTAAAATTTACCCCTACAATACTCGAAATCATATCTCTTGTTAAGGCCTTCGTTAGTGGATTTACAAGATTTCACATAATCCACATTTATAACACCATTACACATAAAATATTTGAAAAGAGTTCGAATATCCTTGAAAAAAGCGAGAAACTCATGCCTCAATCCAGCTACAATTGTCATTTCATTGTAACAGTTGTAATTTCTATATTTCAAACCACATGCTCCATCACTTGTGCGGACCCCCTTCATTTCCTTTGAATTTCATTCTTGCGAACGTACTTCCGAACGGGATACTTAAGGAGACTTGTCTTATAGTTTAGTTGCTTTTATCTGTTTCTTGTTTGACTACTTGTTGCTTTGTTTGGTTCAATGATACCGCTTAGTAAGTTAATTATTTCGAAGGTCTACAAGAATATCAAAAAATACAAAATTTTATCAAAAACTATGTACAACAAAATCGTGCATGAGACTTTCATCTCTCACGGCTCCGAAGTGGTAAAAGAAAGTTCTACTCTTTGCACTGACACGTGTGAAACCAAGAAAACAACATGGCTCTGGTCAACCCATATATCAATCTTTCAATTTTTCTTATTAAAACCCTCTACACGCCAAGGTTGGGAACGGGCTTGGCAATGGCTTCTTCAACATTACTATTAGCTTTTCCTCTGATTCTGATGCACATTCTTGCTCCCACCATAGCCCAGCAGCCAACCTTTCTCGATTCAATCTGTTCCAACGATAACGGTAACTACACTGCCGATAGCACCTACTCAACAAACCTTAATCGCCTCCGCTCTTCTGTCTCTACCACCACAGAATTCAAAGGCGGGTTCTACAATATATCAGAAGGCGAAAGCTCAGATAAAGTTAATGCAATTGCACTTTGTAGAGGAGATGTCAGTAAAGACGTTTGCCTTAATTGTCTCAATGCGTCTAGTTTTGAGCTCCCCAGACGCTGTCCGAACCAGAAGGAGGGGATTGTATGGTACGACGAATGCTTGTTCCGGTACTCCAATAGGTCCATTTTAAAAAATATGGGAGAAAAATGATTTATTTTTATTCATTACCAATGTAGTATATATACAACTGATATACATGATTTGTGTGAATTAGATCACACTATTCTCGGCACTAGTCTTGTTAACAGATGACCTGTGTAACAGCTATACAATATGAACACAATTACTTGACAATATTAGTTGTGATGGGAAGATAATTACAGCCTGTGTATGTGGACTATCCATAATTGGAATGGCAGCTAACTTGGTGCTCTATCATGCCCCCACAAGCGCAAGAGTCCAGGTAGGACACTAAGCTTGGAACGATGAAGGAGAAACTATCTTCGAGCAAGGGGCTTGGTTAGTGAATCTGCAAGTTGATCAGCGGTTGGCACATGGGATATGCGAAGTGTCTTACGAGCAACTTGCTCACGGACAAAGTGAAAGTCGATGGCGATATGCTTCATTCGAGAATGGAAGACCGGATTGGAGCAAACATACATAGCACCAAGATTGTCACAGTAAATGGTGGGGGGAATCGGTAAGGGAATACCTAGTTCACCAAGCAAATTAGTAAGCCAATTTACCTCAGTAGTAGCACTAGCAATGGCACGATATTCGGCCTCAGTGGATGAACGTGCCACGGTGGATTGTTTCCTAGAGCTCCAGCTGACAGGAGTAGAGCCAAGAAATGCGACATAGGCAGATGTGGAGTGACGAGTATCAGCATTACCAGCCCAATCAGCATCAACAAAGGCATGGAGAGTAAGTGGAGAGCTAGCTGAGATGAAGACACCATAATGGGGGGTACCTTTAAGATATCGAAGGACCCGTTTTACAGCCATCCAGTGCTTTGAAGTCGGACGGTGCATGAATTGAGCGAGCTTACTGACAGCATAATTAACATCTGGTCGAGTAAGAGAAAGATATTGTAATGAACCAAGAACCTGACGATACTCAGTTGGGTCATGGAAGGAAGAGCCATCGTCAAGTAGGAGGGTTTCTGAGGAAGACACAGGAGTGCTGACAGCCTTGGCATCATGCATGTTTGTGCGTTGGAGGAGGTCATTGATGTATTTCTGCTGAGTTAGCAACAAGCCATTCTTTGTCCGAGTGGTCTCAACACCAAGGAAGTAGTGAAGTTTGCCAAGATCTTTTAGAGAAAACCTGGTGGACAGCTTAGTGGTGAAGGAACGAACAATAGAATCATAGTTGCCAGTGATAATAATGTTATCAACATACACTATGAGGTACATGGTGTAGGGACCGGATTTATAGATGAATAGGGAGGCATCACTTCTGGAATTGTGAAAGCCAAAAGCAAGAAGAAATGTCTTCAATTCAGTGTACCATGCACGAGGAGCCTGGCGAAGTCCATAAATTGCTTTATTGAGTTTGCAAACATGTGTGGGATAACGGGAATCAATGAAGCCTTGAGGTTGCTGCATAAAAACACATTCAGAAAGAGTGCCTTGCAAGAAGGCGTTGTTAACATCCAATTGGTGCAAAGTCCATCCATGAGTAATAGCAATAGTAAGAACAAGACGTATGGTGGCTGGTTTGACAACAGGACTAAAAGTGTCATTGAAGTCAATTCCGGGTCATTGGTGAAAACCTTTGGCCACAAGGCGGGCCTTATACCTAGCAATGGAACCATCTGGATTTCTTTTAATTCGATACACCCATTTACACCCAACAACATTTTGTGTGACGGAAGAAGGAACAAGAGACCAGGTTTGATTTTTTTGTAGAGCCAAAAATTCATCTTTCATGGCTTCGCGCCAATGATGGTGTTTTTGTGCTTGGGTAAAGGAGGTAGGTTCACTGGATAGAATTGGTTTGGTGGAAGAATGAGAGGTTTTGGTGAAAAGAGTGAAGGGTTTCTTAGGTTTGAAGATATTATTTTGAGCCCGAGTGACCATACGTGGAAGTGGAGAAGGTGTTTGGGAAGGAGAGATGGGAGGTGTGGTGGGTGGGTGTTGAGGATGGGGTGAGTCAGGTGAGGTGTTTAGGTGTGATGTTTGTGAGCAAGTATGTTGAGCTGGAGCAGTGGCATGTAAAGTTGGCATATCAGGAATAGAAGGAGAGGTTAAAGAAGGAAAACTCACCTGTTGTGGAAGTGAATCTGCGGCATCTTGGACAGTTGGTGGAGTCGAAACAACCTGCTGAGTACCATCCATGGAAGGTGATGAGTTGGAAGGATTGAGAGAGCGTGGAAAATTTTCTGGTAAGGTAAATGACGAAACAGCAGAGTCATGAGGAGAGGTAGAGGTGATAGTGGGGGAACCAGATTGATGACATGTAAACTTGGAGAGAAAGTGTGAAAAAATTTTGTTAGTGAGACACAATTCGGGAAAGGATTTATCTTTGTAAGGAAATACGTGTTCCATGAAAACAACATGTCGTGAAAGAAAGATTCGATTGGAGGATATATCAATACATATATGCGAATGATGAGAAATGGGGAAACCAAGATACACACAAGGACGAGAGCGAGGTTCAAGTTTATGACTGTTATAAGGACGAAGCCAAGGGTAACAAAGACAACCAAATACACGAAGCGAGGCGTAGGTTGGTTTTTGACCGAATAGTTTGTGATATGGTGTATCTTGGTGAAGAGTTGGAGTGGGCATTCGATTTATAAGATATACCGCACTTTGGAAGGCATGAGACCAAAACTTTAGAGGTAGGGCAGCATTATGTACTAGGGTAAGTCCGGTTTCAACAATATGGCGATGCTTGCGTTCAGCGGAACCAATGTGTTCAGGTGTATAAGGGGGTGAGGTGAGATGCTGAATGCCGTGAGTGGCAAGAAGAGGTGTTAGGGCCTTGTATTCTCCACCGCCATCAGTATACAATGTTTTGATGTTAGTGGTGAAGTAATTCTTGATGAGAGCATGGAATTTTTCAAAAACGTGGAACACATCTGATTTGTGTTTTAGGGGATAAAGCCAAGTGTATTTGGTAAAGTAATCAATAAAAATGACATAAAACCGAAAATTACCAAATGAAGTTATAGGAGCAGGGCCCCAAACATCTGAGTAAACCACATCAAAGGGATGATTACATTGAATGGTAGAATTGTGAAATGACAGTTTGTGACTTTTGTTACATAAACAAGAGTCACAGAATTTATTTGCAGAATCAGAAACAAAAAGATTGTTACTAGCTAAGAGATGTCTCTGGATTGAAGGAGAGGGATGGCCAAGACGCTGATGCCACAACTGAGAAGAGAGAGCAATGGATGTAGAGGGAGATGAAATGCCTCTGGTTGTTGAGGAAGGCCACTCGTACAGGTTGTGCCTACTCCGGCCTTTCACCAAGGATGCCCCCGTATTCAAATCCTTCACAAGGAAAAAAGTAGGAAAGAATTCAATAGAGGTATTATTTTGCTTGCAAAATTGGGAAACAGAGATGAGATTTTTCCTTATCAAGGGTGCACACAAAACATTGTTTAATGTAAATGTAGCATTAGGCGAATTAATGGAAGAAGAGCCAGTATGAGTAATAGAGATGCCTTTACCATTACCAACGACCACATTCTCATTGCCAACATACTTGGAGTGCATAGACAGGTTATCAAGATCAGATGTAATGTGGTGTGTAGCGCCAGAGTCTAGGAACCAGTTGTCTGGAGAGTTGTTTGAGTCACCCGAAGCTAGGTTTGCTTGAGGTGGCGAGACTGATGAACCAGATTGTCCACTTGAACGACATGTCTTAGCAATATGGCTTGGCTTATCACACAGTTGGCAAACAGTCCATGACCGATTTTGATTGCCCTGGAAAGAGTTTGAGTGCCAGGAAGGAGAAAAGGAACCAAATGAGTAAGTGTTCATACCTCGCCCATGTGGATTTGACATAGAGTTAGATCCAAAAGATTGTCCAGGTGGATTGTAATGTGAGCGAGAGTTTGATGTGTAGTAATCCCCATGGCCAGAATTAGCTGTATGGTAGCCTCCACGACGACCTGCTCTACCACCACGGTAGCCACCTCTTCCACTACGACCTTTGTAGGCTGTCTGAGCAGTAATTGGAACCTCGTCGTCCTTGTGTTCCCCATGATTGCGTATCAACTCCTCATCAAGGAGCTTATCATAGAGATCTTCAAAAGTCATGGGACTATCACGGACACGAACGGCCGTTGTAAGTTCTTTAAATTCATCGGCAAGACCATTTAGTGCATACGACATGATTTGGGCGTCATTTAAGGGGTGCCCAATTAGTGCTAGTTCATCGGCTAGACTCTTGATTCTGCTCATGTATTCAGCCACAGACTTTCCTTCCTTCTTATTTGTCATGAGGGAGGACATAATAGATAGCATTCGCGTGTTAGAACGATTTGTGAAGCTTGCTGCTAATTTGTTCCATGCATCTGCAGAGGTTCTGCAGCTGTTGATAGTTGGACCAATGGTACTGTGTACCGTGGCCTGAAGGCCGAGAATAATGAGTCGATCCTGACAACTCCATGAAATGTGTCCAGGATCTGTTTGTGGTGGACATGGAAAGGTTCCATCCACATAGCCTAGAAGTCCATAGCCAAAGAGAAGGTTGGTCATTTGGGATTTCCAAGAGGCATAATTGCCACCATTTTTGACAAGCTTGAATGGAATCTGAGAAGAAGCATTAAGAGAAATCAGACTTCCATTTGTAGGGATTAGGTTGCTGGAAGATGCAATAGTGGTACCAGGTGCTAGAGGAGGGTCCATATTGAAAAGAAGAAGAGACGAACTGAATGAAAATGGTAGAAGAAAGAAGATTGATCGGACTCTATTCAAAATAGAGAGGCTCCGATACCATAAAAAATATGGGAGAAAAATGATTTATTTTTATTCATTACCAATGTAGTATATATACAACTGATATACATGATTTGTGTGAATTAGATCACACTATTCTCGGCACTAGTCTTGTTAACAGATGACCTGTGTAACAGCTATACAATATGAACACAATTACTTGACAATATTAGTTGTGATGGGAAGATAATTACAGCCTGTGTATGTGGACTATCCATAATTGGAATGGCAACTAACTTGGTGCTCTATCACATTTATGGTGAAATGGAAGTAAATCCTTTTTTTCGGATGCCAAACTCCGTAAATGTCACGAATATGAATGAGTTCTATCAGAGTTTGAGGACATTGTTGGATGATATAACAAATAGAGCTAAACAAGGGGGTGATCTTCGAAAGTTCGCAGTTGGAGATACGCCTGCGCCAGATTTCGAGACCATATTTGGTCTTGCACAGTGCACCCCTGATTTAACTGAGCAGGCTTGCGATGATTGTCTTGGTGGTGCACTCCGTGATTTTGCAAATTGTTGTTCTGGGAGGGAAGGAGGCAGAGTGGTGAGACCGAGCTGTAATATAAGGTTTGAGATATATCCTTTCTATGAATCGACGGCTGAAACCCTTTCTCCGCCTACATCCATACAGTCACCTCCTCCGTCGGTACAGTCACCTCCTCAAACTACTCTGCCTGATGGAGGTAAGTTGATTGGCTTCAAACTTTTGATTACTTGAAAAACCTCTTCTTTTAGACTATGTTTCTGTTTGGAACAGAGTTGTTGATTTACTCTGTTTCTGGTTGTGGGACTAGATTAAAAATTGATTGCTTGAAATCGTAATCAGAAAAGAGCCTGTACAATTTCGTTTGTGCAGGAAAGGAGAGCAAAACTTCTAGGACTATTATCGTCGTTGTGATTCCAATTATTAGTGTTTTGGTGCTAATGCTCTGCATCTGCAGCTGCATCTATTTAAGACAGAGGAAGAGGAAGCCAAAGAAGATTGATGAATGTAATTTTACCCTGCTTTCTTTGCATTCTTTCAGAGTTTATCTTTCAGATATGAATAGAAAAAAGATGATTGGGCCAATAAGTTTTATGTTGTAAAATTGGGCAAATAAGTTTTATGTTGTAAAAAGTCTCTGCTATGGATGTGTTGGTGCTGCTTAAACAATGCGTTTTAATTTGATTTGTGATAATCTTTTCCCTTTTGAGCAGCTGTGAATGAAATTAGTGTCGTGGAATCTTTGCAATTCGACTTTAACACAATCAAGACTGCAACCGATAATTTTTCAAATAAGATCGGACAAGGAGGATTTGGTGCTGTTTACAAGGTAATTAATGAAATAGGATCCAACAACAAAATAAATTTGTTGAAGGGTCAATCTAATGAAAACTGCAAAAAACCAGAAATCTTGAATCCTTGACTTATTCCTGATTCATTTTCAGGGCCGACTTTACAATGGACAAGAAATAGCCGTGAAGAGGCTGGCGATGGGTTCTGGACAAGGAAATATTGAGTTTAAGAACGAGTTTTTGTTAGTGGCCAAGCTTCAGCATCGTAATTTAGTCAGGCTACTAGGATTCTGCTCGGAAGGAGATGAAAGAATCCTCATTTACGAGTTTGTGGCCAACACTAGCCTCGATAACTTCATATTTGGTACTATTTCATTTATGGTTCTTGAAGTCTCAAAGGAATATGGACACACACTTTGCAGAATTGATAAGAACTGTATATATAGCAGAATTCCTATTTTTCGTTCAATGATTAGTGTACTTGTGAAAACATGTAGATCCTGTCAAGCGCGCGCAACTTGACTGGGAAAGCCGTAGCAAAATAATTGGAGGCATCACTCGAGGACTTCTTTACCTTCATGAAGATTCTCGGCTTCGAATCATTCACCGTGATCTCAAAGCTAGCAATATTCTGTTGGACGCAGATATGAATCCAAAAATTGCAGATTTTGGCATGGCAAGGCTGTTTGAACAGATGGATGAAACTCAAATCTATACCAATAGGATCGTGGGAACCTAGTAAGTTGGATGCCCGTTGTAACCCTTTTGTAAGAATTCATTAACATACAATTAATTCACTCAATCAAAATTGATCATATTAACTTTTTGGATATGCAGTGGATATATGGCTCCAGAGTACGCACTGAATGGAAGGTTCTCAGCTAAGTTAGATGTCTATAGTTTTGGTGTGTTAGTTCTCGAGATTGTGAGTGGCCAGAGAAACAACTGCTTTAGTAACGGGGAGATCACAGAAAACCTTTTGAGCTATGTAAGTATAATATAAACACACCTGCCTTAAGAAACTGCGTCTTCATTGTATCGAATTTGACAATTAATGATACATGAATTTCTTGCAGGCATGGAGACATTGGAAGGAAGGGACAGCATCCAATTTCGTTGATTCAACTTTAATGAACGGTTCGGGAAATGAAATGATGAGATGTATCCATGTTGCCTTACTATGTGTTCAAGAAAATGTGGCAGATAGACCAACCATGGCTTCAGTTGTTCTCATGCTAGGCAGCTACTCTACCAATCTTCAAATGCCCTCTCAACCAGCATTTTTATTTCAAAGCAGCAATGCGTCGAATGTGTCGTCGTCATTGAGCCGTAGTTCTCAGGTGACTGCAGGTTTAACACAACAGGACGCTGAAACTCTCCCTTTGTCAAGAAATGAGGCTTCAATTACTGAGTCCTATCCTCGATAGTATGCATGGAGATGTTGAGCAAGAATTCTTGTTATTTTCCCACCACAGTTTCATTATATAATCTATCAATGCAATTCATGATTCAGAGACCTACAGAGATAGCATCATGAAAGCATGTATCATTCATGATTTACATATAGAAATTTGGAATACAGTCCTTTCTTGATTCTTCCGGCTTTACTAAACCAGGTCAGTCCCATCATAGGCCGATAGGCGGGAATATTAGAAAAACACGTTAGTTTACATGTTTATGAGTCTCCCGTGCTTAATCTGTTAGTCAACCAACAGATGAGACTGAAAAGAAGAATTTTAATTTGTTGGAGGGCTTCACTATCAAATTTAAAAGAATCTGTGTCGTATCATAATAAACAAATAACTCGAACTGATGTATTAGCAATAACCCATAGTAATATGTGGACAATATTTGAGTAAACAAATGTCTATAATTATGATGATGAATAGTTTCTTTTTCTTTTTCTTTTCAAATTAGAGTAAATGTCCTGTTTTGTTAGATCTAGGATTTCAAAAAAAATTTAGGGCTTGAATTTCAAAAGGCAACAGTTTGGCCCCTGAAATTGGTTTTGATATTAATGCGTAATGTATAGATAATAACTCTGATCGTTTTTGTTACCATTATGATCCTGCCTGATTTTAGTATGACAAAATACTACTAGACCGAAAAAGATGGAGATGACACTGAGATTTTAGATGGTAGGAGTTGGAGAGGATGGAGATGACACTACTGATAATGGAAATTGAATTGGAGAGGATGGAGATGATTGATGTGAAATAATTACAAGCGCACAAATTACACAAGTAATAAAGTGAAGAGTAAATTATCATTCCCACGAGGATGTATTGACAATTCAAATTAATATCAATTAAAGTTAAGTTATGCTGGATGGAGAATCAAAAATTGGATTTGATTGTAACCTAACACTAAGTAATTAAAAGCAATTAACAAATAAATCAAGGAGACAATGTACTAGAGCACCTAATGTTGCCACCACCTATCTAATAGACTTCTCTTTATTCGTTAATCCCTGATTCCCTTTTCAATCATTGACAATCGGTTTCCCTATCCTCTTCGATGCTCCATGTCTGGTTACACCAAAGTGTCCTTATCTCTAACCCTTTTAGATTAAAGAGACAAAGACTCATTAATATTTGTGGACTAACCGTGCAGCGATTGCATAGGTCATGTCCCTATGTTCCTATGATTCATGCAACCTATGTCATCTATGGTGAGAAGCAACCCTAGGTATCTCCTTCCGGTCTCAACCTAGGCAACAAATCATTCAGATGGTAATCAAGCACCCAAAAGCATTAAAAACAACCATAGACAATCAACAAGAAAGAGGAATCTAGAATCACAAAACAAGTTCATTCAATATTCAAGGTGGGGCTCCATTAGAGCCCTAGCAAGAGGATTAGTTCCTCAAAGAATGCAAATACATCATATAATCACGAATAGCAGTCATTGTTACCAATATTAGAGAAAGAAATCAAGAAACCCCCTGAAATCCTTTTCTTCTCCAAGCTCCAAAGCTGCCTCCTCTTGTTCTCCTAAGCCCTAGCTTCCAAGGATTCTTCCCAAATGGGAGAGAATGTCTCTAAAACCCTAAAATATACCCTTTATACCTCCCTAAACCCGTATGTCATTTCTCATACAAGTTGAAGTCGTTTTGGTTTAGACCCACTTGAATTCGGAGTTATTTTGCGAAGTTTGTTGTGCTGTGAATAGTAACTCCGATCAATTGGGAATATTTTCAATCGATTGGAATTTGCATCTGTCTTCAAAAATGGCTAATTCCGACTTAATTTCGCTCTCTTTCTTCGATGCATGCCTCGAATACCTGAAATGTGTACAAATGGAATACTTAGGTAATATCAGTACTTGATAAAGTTGGAGAGAATGTAGAGGGTAGATATGACACTTATAATCTGAATACCTAAGATAATAATCCAGAATTTAGGATGGAGATGACACTTTTGGTTTGTAGAACTTTGATTTTATGGTCAGTTTGAAACACTATGTATTTATCACTTACTATAATTTTGACATTTTGTTATAATTTAGATATACCTCAAAGACAGGTAATTGTTCTTCACACTTATCATGATCTTATTATTTTATGGTCATTTTGAAACACTATCTATTTATCAGTGACTATTTTGTTATAATTTAGATAAATCTCAAAATCAGTTGGTTGTTTTTCACACGTGTCATGATCTTATTGTCCACGTATATTTTTTAAAAAAAAAAGAATTTTGCCCAAAAGTTCCACATAGGCAACTGTTACAATTGTCAATCTCGTGCTGCTGATTTATTTATTGTCATAAATTTCTTTTAAATAGACATTAAGAAGATATAAAAGATAAACAATATAAACAAACTTCCCCTAAAAATAAGTTTACCAAAAAACTAAAGCAAATCTACCAGAAAACAAATAATCAAGACCCATTTCATGCAGTAGGGTTGTAAAAATTTACCGACAAAACCGAACCGTTCGGTTAACTAACTGAACCGATCGGTTATTTTCAAACTCTATTTAGTGAGAACCAAATGAATAACCGACCGAATAATCGAAATAATCGCCATTAATCGATCAATTGGTCGATTAAATTTTTATCAAAAAACTTTTAAAAAAATCTATCGAAACTGACCGTTTACATTCTTACCACGCAAAGAGTGAATTAAAAGGAACAAATCATCATTCATGTCAGTGGTTTTTATGGAAGCTTTCAAACTTACATTGACAAAAAATAAACGAGCAAGATCCAAGACATGATAATAAAGTAAAATAAAAGATTACATGCAGGTGTTTACAGTTTTGGAATACTGATGCTAGAAATCATTAGTGGTCAAAAGAACAGAGGATTTTACAACTTACAGAATTCACAAGGCCTTCTACCATATGTAAGTCTCTATTTTCCATGCTCACTTAGGCTTAAGGTTCTTCTGATAAAGTACTTATCTAATATGACTTTTAACAGGCATGGAAGTTATGGATTGAAGGCAAAGGCTTGGAATTGATAGATCCGGATATAGTCTGCACTTGTCCGATAAGCGATGCTTTGAGATGGATCAACATTGCATTACTATGTGTACAGGATGATCCTGCGGATAGGCCCACAATGTCAAATGTTGCTCTCATGCTTGGAAGCAATTCAGTAACCATTGCCACCTCCACACCATACGGGTAGGTTTATGATCATGTCCGATCAATCTTCGACGAAAGAGCTAGGAACAGGTTCTCAGTCATCGGAACAATCTCCAACTACTGTTCCCAGATAGTAAAGAGGTTTCTTGGATCATTTTGGAGCATTTGAGATACTTTAGGAGAGGAGAAACAATTTATTTGGATGCAAATACCACTGATTGAATACATATTTTGTTTTTATATGATCTCAACTTGTGTTATATAACTTATGAAATTGTTACAGTCCCAGCAGCTGCTTCATGTTTGTAGGCACCACTAAACCAGTACTTACCAGTTACCACTAAGCAACAAGATATAGATTACATCCGCGAATGCATTAAACTAATAAACCTAGATGATTCAGCAACAGTTTAATGATAAATCATCCGTCATAGTTCTTTTCCTTAATGATAGTTCTTTTTCTGTGTCCTGAGTTCTTTTTCATGTAAAGATATAGCGCAACAAAACAAAAATTATATTTTTCATAAGCGGTCGTCAAGGTTTCTAGGCCCAGGAAACGCTTAACTTATGTGAGAGGTGCTAGTACTCAAAATAGATCGGATAAAAGAATTGGAAGTACTCAAAATTGCCCAACCTGATAACTTGACCTCAAACCACTGCACAACCACCTTCTGGCTCTTCAACAAATTATGAAGAACTTCATTTAATCAAATGATGGCAGGGAAAAAAAAAAGGATATCAGACCAAATCCACTTAGATAAGAATCTGTCTTTGCTATAGGAGCCACCATAGAAGCACTAGTTCTGCAAGAACCACACCTATTGGCACTCCATGTAATGAGTGACTTTTATCCCCTGTATTGCCAATTAAACTGTACACATCAACTCCATTTTATCATTAAAATAGCAACATTCAAGTCATAATGAAGATTGTGTGAAAATTCATGAAGAAGAAGAAGAAAAGAACAAAAATACATAAGAAAACACTCACCATCATTTACAGGAGTTGAAATGTTGAAATAGAACTGGAAGTCATGATACCACATGCTACAACTGGATCCATAAATCTCCCAACCTCTTTTATTCCCAATTGTGGTTCTAAAAGTCACCAACTGTGCATCCAAGCACCTGCTGCAGTCAGACCTACTGATATCCCTTATGCACTGACCCATGCCATACCTCTTACCACTTTCTCCACCATCCAATACTGCTGTCTGGAACATCAGAGGCTGTTCCGGTGCTGTAGATGCAAGTTCATCCATAAAATTAAGTCCTTTTGATACCATGGACGAATCTTCGAAATTGGTATCATTAGTCAAGGCCACTGAAGATTGATCCCAAATACCAAAAAAGTTCTCATCCGAATAGCGTAGGAAGCACCATTTGAACCAGACCTTAACCTTCTTGCTTCGCGGACAGTCTTGCAAAGCCGCTTTGGTAGATTCTTTAGTGCAGTTGGCACAATCTGCGGCAGAAACATCACCTCTACATTGTACTAGGCCATATATCTTGTCTGAGTCTTTCCCTGCTGAGGTTTTGTAAAAACCACCATGAGGAGACACACTTGTAGGAAGAGAATTCAGAAGACTATTGAGATTGGTTTGGAATGAATTCTGAGTTGCAGCACTCTCAGCCTCTGAACATTCTGACCCAGATAGCACATTAGTGTCTGCAACTACAAGCCAAAGAATGGTAGTGTATGACAACATTAGAATTGACAACATGATGAACCTTATCACTAATAGTTCCATTTTTAGAGAATCTATGGAGATGGGGATGGTGAAGGAGAGAGAGAGAGAGAGAGATCATGCATATGCTTTTGCTTTTACTAAGTAAAATTCATCAAAATATCATTGCTGAAGTTTTTTTATTGCTTCAAAAAGTCAACTAATTCTTCAGATTAATGATGGGAAGGCACTGAAATCAACTAAAACAAGTTGCTTTTTAAGTTAATGTATCTGTTAATAACCTTCAATCTCTGCCTAAAATGTGATTAGATTGAGATTTTAAGTGAGATTATTGCATCAAGTCAAACAGCAACCTGTAGTCTTGTACTGTGTACAAAAGCAAATATGTCAACTGACGATAATCATTCTTTTTGCTGTATCACCATCAAAAGAATTTACATAAATATTAACTAATTTTGCAAGAAAAGGCAGGAAATTTGATGTTAGTAATTTGACCAGATTTGTTTTCAACCCAATACAAAAAAGCTTCAACTTCTACTGTTATTTCAAAAGGAGCAAGCCTACACCAGATAAGCATACTACTTGCTACAGTCCAGGCCCATGGTCTATAACCAGTGTGGGCTTTAATGTTAACACTGAACAAATTAAGGCCCGGATTGTAACAAGAATATTAACTGTCACGGGCCTCAATCTTATCTCGCCAGGCCAGTTCACCACCACTCCTTGAGCCCATTAACTTGAGGACCGTGTCACCCACAATAGGTAAACTTTAATCATACTCCTACATTTACTAAAGACACCCCGTCAATTGATTTTTATAAGAATGATCAACTTAAGTTGGGATGTTTTTAATAAATTTAGGGGTCACACAATATTTGTTAAGGGGCCATGTCACAGCCAGTCCATTACTTCTTTCTTGTTTGGGCCTTTCGTAAATCCTTTTCTTCTTTTCTTCTTTTTTTCTTTATTAATGTTTACCATACAGAAATAAAAATAAATAAATAAATTGATAAATTTTTAAGGTGGTAAATCCAATCTGGATTCCCACCACAAGCGTTCATCCTTAGCCAACTGAAACTCACAGCAGGAGATAAGCACTTGGTAAGATTAGTCTAGAATCAATAATTCATTCACCTTTTGTCCTCAAGCTAATAAGTTGGCAAGTCTTGTATTAGCCGCCACAATGATTTCACCCAAAAGTCCATCGCCAACTCATTAATGGAGGGGACAATGATATGAAGTGGATTGGATTTCTTTAGAATAAGTATCAAACCTACTAGTTAGGCTTGAGATAGACTGTCATTCTTTGAAAAAATAACAATCCATCCTCTAGGGATTCCACCATCGCTTTCCATCGTTTTTTTCCCCAATTTTTGACATAAATTTATGATATGAATCCCCTTCAAATCTTAACCTAACAATGGAGGTGTGGAACAAACGAAGAAAAATTACAGAGAACAACAAAGAAGGCAAAGAGAATAATACTTCTTCATTTTCTTATCCAATATCAAGCTGAGTACAAAATGATTGCTCAAGTCCTATTTAACCACCTAACTAACCGATTTAAGTCTAATTGGTTAATATCAGAGAAACATGTGTAATTACTAATTATAGTACTAAGTAACTACACTTATTGAGGTTCTTATCAATTTAATTGACTGGTCAGTTATTGTTGGTTTAGTCAATTTTTTGAATTTTTTCGATCGATCCTATATATATTTGACAATAATCGACTAATCGATCAGTTTAATTTAACATATTTTTTTGGACAGACAAACTCCTCTTCCTTATTTTTTGAAATAAATAATTTTACAATTTTTAGAGAATGATAAATAACAAATATCAATGATTTTATATAAAAATAAATTAATTAAAAAATATGTGAAAAAAACTGAGTGATTGTAAGTCGTTCAAAGTGTATATATTATATTCTTAAAAAATATCCCATAGTTTAATATATGATCCAACGAGTTGGACGCAAAGTTTATAACATAATATATTCTTAAAAAAATTCAATAGTTTAATATATGATCCAACGGTCAAAACTTACATAATTTCTATTTATTATTTTTGAGAGTTTTTAAAAATATTTTATATCTCAAAAATGAAAAATGATAGGGGCTACTATTTTTTTTTTAACGATGATAATGGATCGGGTATCCTTCCAATTAGAGAATACTAAATTGTTTCCTTTAAAGGTACCATATACCAAAACCATTTAAATTTTCAAAACTGTAATCGTTCCATAACTGTTTACCTCCGTGTGCCTATACCATTTAACTTTAATATTTTTATTTTTTTATAAATGGTCGGATGACTGTTTACAAACCCACAAATCCGAACTCTAGCCGTCCCAAACCTGAATCATGCATTAAAAATATAGTAAAACAACATAATCAATAATAAAAGAAAAAAAGTCTACAACAAACCAACAACATCAAAAAAGCCTACAACTAGTCAACACTATTAAATATGATTTATCTTGCATTGTTATGTCATTACTGCAATTCAAAAGAGTATAATTTATAATGTTATCAGTATGATTCTAATCATAATAAGCAAGATTTATCTTACAATGTTATATTATTAATATAATTCAAATTAATATAATTTATTGTGTTATTATTACTATTATTATTCTATTCATTTATTAAACAGTCCGGGTACCCGTAACTTGGCTTCAAAAATGAAAATTGACTTGAATCCATGACGGATTTGAAAATAAAAACTAAAACCATTTCCAAATTCTATAGACTCGATTTTTAGGTTTTAAACAAATCAGATACTCTGCTTGTAGTGTATTTTTTGGTTATTTCCTACCCCTATTTTTCTACGATAGCAACCTACCCCAATACTATTTCTAGTTAGAAGTGAGTTTTTCCCTTTTTTGAGATCGTAGATTCGATTCTTACGAAGCTCATGTATAGAATTTTCATGTAATAGAGTAGTTTACGGGTTATTGCATATTATAAAAAAGGAAGAAGTTTTCAAATGACCCCTATACTTTAATGAAAGGATCATTTTGGCCTCTGAACTTCATTTAGGATCAATTTAGCCCCTCAACTTTCAATAATGTAGTCCGTTAGCCCCTGAGCCCATTTTCCTTCCATTTTTGCTGATATGGCAGGTATTTTCCGTTACTTATATGACAAGTGGGTTTTAGATTTGTTGTCACATCAACTAAATAGATGAAAATTGTAACGAAATACAATTTTGAAAGTTCAATGGCTAAATTGATCCTACATGAAGTTCAGGGGCTAAATTGATCCATTTACGAAAGTTCATGGGCTATGTCAATGATTATCCCTATAAAAAATTAATGCAGTATAATTAAATCATTACGAAATCTTATCCCAAATTCCAACCAAAAAAGTAAGATAAGAAGTTAAGAGGGTTTAACATCATCAACTCTCTTGTCTATTATGTTTTAACATAAGAGACAAGAATGCTCTATTAAACTATATATCAACATATATGACGAGGATTCCAATTGCATTAGTCTAACATGTCATCTTTTCTCACAAAACATTCATACATCATCAAAGTAATGTGTACCCATTAATCCTCTCGCAAACTAATAAATGTCCCCCCAACTTGGATAATTATTTAATGGATTGCCTAATTTACATTTATGATGATGCCCCCAAAGTGTTCATGTATCCAATCATGTATCAGCAACTAACCATTAACAAAACAAGTGTCATTTTGTAGATTGATCACAAAATTCTGAGTAAATACCCATTTTGGTCACCGAAAGATATGCCTCATTTCAACTCGGTCATCACGTTTTCAAATTTCTCAACTCGGTCATTGACAGGTGAAATTTTTCTCACAACAAGTCACTCGATCACCAAAATGTGCCAAATCTCTACCGGAGTGCCACGTGTAATTTTTTGCCGAGTCAGCAATTACGTAGAAAATATTTTTTTATTTTAAAAAATAAAAAATGCATCATTTTGATTTTTGGGGAAAAGAAACCCATTTCGATTCAACTTCGTGCTCAAACCAAACCCTATAGTTAAAAAATTAGGTTTTGAAGTGTTTCCTTCCCTTTTGAAGCTTCGAATCCCTCAATTTTCATACTGTCGTTCGTCGAGGGCTACCTTTCAAGCTTTACAGGCAACCATTGTTCGCGTCGTTCATCATCATCGACATCAATATCTTTCACGACTTCTATAGTATTCATTGACAACTGGTATGTTCAGGCTATGATGTCTTCTATCAGCAGCTTGGGATGGATATGGAAAATGGAATAATGAGATTGAGAGAAGAGAGGCATGTACGTAATATGAAAGAATTTATTGCGAGTTGCACATATATGTGGATAGTCAAACACTGAGACAACAACACAGTTTAAGCAATAATGTTGCAAGGGTGAATGCTGAGGATGTTATGGCTGAGGAGGTGATTGATGAGGAGGTGAATGTTGATGAGGAGAATTATGATGAGGTTAATGCTACTGATGTTAATGTAGAAGGCATATATGATGATGAAGATCTTGCTGACGAAATAATAGCTAAAGAGGCTAATATGGTGATGCCAAATGAAATATGCATTGACAATCTCACAATTGGACCATCTGTTGGTGGGATGAGCTCTGCAGGTAAGAGGCCAACTACCAGGAGTTCCAATCGAGGTAATAGGGTGCCAAGTGAGACTCTATCAGTTGGTGGGATTGAAAAAAGAAAAAGATATAGAACAATGCTTATGCAGACTCAAGAATCCATTAACATTAAGAAGGGTGGAAGCAATGGGGCTTGAATTACTGTTGTTTATGTTATGACTGGAGATATTTGGCATCATTATATGTTAGGGCAAATTTAGAGATGTCTTATTTTGGTTAAGTTTTATGTCGTAGGTTTGTTTGTTAATATGTTAATTGGTGTTTTGGATGCAATTGGGGAAACCCATTGTTGAAAGGGTATTTTGTGGATGTTATGATTCTGAATGCTAATGTTGAATATGTATGTATTTTGGGAACCCATTGTGGAAAGTGTTAATGTTCTAAACATTTTGTTTATGTTGAATGCTAACGTGCTTGCTTTTCCAGTTCATTAAGCTTTCACATATGCAATGTTACAAAGTGGCAGTTTATATCTGCAATTGTTCTAACCTGAATTCAACAGCATGACCAACAACTGGGTAATTACATCCATAAAATATACCCTAATTACATATTAAACCACCCTTAATTGTTGCCTACATCACCCGACTCAACGTCAATCAGCTCAACACATTTGTCGCATTTGTCATTGGCTAGAACATTTTCAGAATCGTGGTGCCCGATGTATATGTGAAGCTTTTTGTGCCCGGTCACTGCTAAGATCATCTCACGAACATCATCACCATCTGTGGTAAGATTCTTCAATCCATTCTCTAACTCAGAATCAAGAAACACGAAATATGATTTGTTGTAGCCTTCATACCCCATTTGCTTGACAAATTTAGCAATCACATACACGGACATCACATCTGGATTGCAATCCTTCCACTCATCAACACAACCTCCAACATACCTGACCCTGGTTGTCTCAAAAGGGAAAAATTGAAGGGTTTCACCATGACGAATCATGAGATCAAATAGATTGTTCATCCTTTCTTGTTTGTCGACATCACAGCCTTCAACTCCTTCAATCTTTGTTGCCATGATCCCGCCAAACCCAAACACAGAGATCCCGCTTTGAATGCACAAGACCTAGAAAAAGAAATAATTGAAATTGCGATTTTTCCCCTCTGTACAGTTAGAAGAATTGATTACTTTATCTTCATATAGAAAATAAATAAAACGATGCGTTTTGCTTTTTAAAAATAAAAATTAATCTTTGTCAAGTAATTGTTGACTCAGCAAAAAAATTACACGTGGCACTCCTGTAGACATGTGGCATATTCTGGTGACCGAGTGACCTGCTGTGAGAAAAATTTTACCGATTAATGACCAAGTTGAGAAATTTGAAAACGTAGTGACTGAGTTAAAACGAGGCATATCTTTCTATGATCAAAATGAGTATTTACTCCAAAATTCCACTAAAAAAAGTTAGGTTGGCAGTCCTGAGCAAAAAGGCAATAGCCTTTCCTGGTTTAACATTTTGCCCAACTAAAAGACAATGGATAACTCAACTCTTGAATTTGATTATTTTTAACACCTGCCTTAGTATTAAAATCTTAACCTTCTATTATCTGCTATCCTAATTAATAAACAAATCTCATATTTACAACTTCGGATTTTGTAGGTATTTGTTTCTTTTTAAGCTGATGTAGAACTTTTTGTTTTTATCTCATAAAGTACACACAGTTGTTCCTCCTCATATACCAACGCCAATCAACCCATCGAGGAATACATTTGTGAGTCTGAACAACTGACAACGCGCAATTCCTTCGTATGGGTTTGTCTCTCCCTAACCATTTTGATCGTCTCTGACCACTCTCTTGCCAACCAAAGACAATCCATTTTAGATACCCTCAAAATGGAAGATTTTTCTAGCAATTTTTTCAAATGGGTGGTTCATTATGAAACACAAACCCAGAAAATGACGTTGAAAATGGGAGCCCCAATGGTGATGGCAGGGATTCTCTGCTTCATTGCTGCATCTATATCCAGTGCAGGAGGTATTGGTGGTGGAGGCTTGTTTATACCCATTTTAATGATTTTGGCAGGATTAGACCTCAAAACAGCAAGTAGTTTTTCAGCTTTTATGGTCACGGGAGGGTCTACTGCAAATTTCATCTGCAATTTGTTCATTAGAAGTGCCAAATTTGGTGGTAAGGGTTTGATAGATTACGATATTGCACTGTTATCAGAACCATGTATGTTGCTTGGAGTAAGTGCTGGAGTGATATGCAATCGTGTGTTTCCTGAGTGGCTTATTACTATTCTATTTGTTGTCTTCCTTGCTTGGTCTACATTCAAGACTTGTAGAAATGGGATTTTGCTATGGAAATTTGAATCAGAACAAGTGATTAGAAATGGGATTGAAGAAGTTGAAAACTATGTTGTAAGAGACGGGGATCGTTCAGAGGTTGAAGTGCCTCTTCTGGGTATGAAAAGAAGTAATACGTTGGGGTTTCCATGGATGAAAGTTTGTATCTTGGTTATGGTTTGGCTTGCCTTCTTTGCTCTCTATCTTCTTCGTGGAAGTCGCAATGGACAGGTGTGGCTTGTTTCTTTCCTCTTTTTTCTTCAGTATAGTAAGTTTTGTGCAATAATCTGTTTTGCCTCTTTAGATTTTTTATTATGCATAGATGTCCAGGCAAGAACAAAGCTTAATTTTGGTGTCATAGTTTGAAAATTGTCTTGTCCTGCTTGAATTCATCTAGGACTAGTAGGCCATTTTCAAGGTCACATCTTTCATCAATCATCATCTCCATATCTAAAATTGCTGAACTTATCAAATTTTATTCATGAATTAGATATGAAGAATAAAGAAAAAAAATGTATAAAAGACCATGTCATGTGTAGGACGTCTCAACCCAATTGGAATAGTACTAATGGAGGAAGTCCAACAATATAATATCTTAATATGCAAGCTTGAAAAACCATTAAATCAGCTGTTACAACTTATTCACAAGAATCAAGTCTCTTCTCTGTCAGAGACATGCTAAGCAGTTTTATTTATTTCTATGTTTGAGACATGCTTAGCATTAATTGACTAACTTCATAGATGCTTACATTTTTGCGCCGATGAAGGCTTGTGGAGGTGAATACTGGATTCTCTCGTCACTACAAATACCTCTTGCCATAGTTTTCACAGCATGGATTTTGTGGATTATGCGCAGAAAAGAGAGCAACCAACATCAAACACCAAAGCAGCAGGTGCTCGACACTGCCAAAATTAGCTATACTATTTTTCCAAGCATAATTTTGGATGATAAGGACTGCTGAACTAAGTTTTGTTCTTTGTGAAGGACACGGAAGACTTGACTAGCTGTGAACCGCCAAGCAGACTTATTTTCCCAATCATGGCACTAATGGCAGGGCTATTGGGTGGAGTTTTTGGCATTGGAGGTGGAATGCTTATCAGTCCATTTCTTCTGCAGGTCGGAATACCACCTGAGGTAATCTCCAGTCTTTTTCTTCTCATTTGGATCTTGTCATGGAGTAATCTTAAGAAAAGTTTGACTGAAGTTGTGACTTCATTTATTACAGGTGACTGCAGCAACTTGCTCTTTCATGGTGTTCTTCTCATCGACAATGTCAGCGTTTCAATACTTATTCCTGGGAATGGAGCACACAGATACGGCTCTCATATTTTCCGTCATTTGCTTCGTTGCGTCGCTTATTGGTTTGATGGTAGTACAGGGAGCAATTCAAACATATGGAAGAGCCTCCCTTATTGTGTTCTCAGTTGGTTTAGTTATGGCATTAAGCACCATTTTGATTTCTAGCTTTGGAGCTCTTGATGTTTGGCATGACTATGAATCTGGAAATTACATGGGATTCAAATCAGCCTGCTGAAACAATTTCGTACTATAGCTCCATACAGAACTGTATACATAAAAATTTATAAAATTTTTACTGAACAATAAACTGTCACAGGTTACAAGTCAAAAATTTTAGACACTAACCAAAACGGGTAGTGAGCAATACAAGCCCTCCCAGCAAGATCCAGAAAGGCAGTAGAAAGTGCTGTGTTTGTATCTGTACATTATGCCCACAAACTCAAGCGACAGGGGGACGGAGAGCATGATCTTGTGAGGTATCAACAGTAGCAGGAGGCATGAACTGCCAAATGGGAATTCCAGGATAGCCAACAAAAGGCACCAACTTGTTGCAAATAACTTGGCTTGGGGCAGGAAATGGAGCAGGAATTGCGGGGGAATGAGGTAAGAACCCTGGCTGAGAGCTCAAGGCTTTTACATGAAGCTCAAGGTTCTCTTTCTCAGTCTTTAACCTCTGCTTCTCATCTCGAAGCTCATTCTTCTCAGCCTATAAAGACAAATCACTCATCAGAAACAAATAGGCGCAGCGCTTCATTAAGATTCTTTACATAACTTGCAGCCTATATGCATAATCAATATTGCTATGTAAATTGTAAGGAACTTAATGGTAAATCCTAGGCAAACCTTTTGTTCATTGATCTTCTCCCGCAAGCTCTCAATTGATTCCTTCAGTTTCACGGCTTCACTCTGTAACTGAGTTACCACTCGAACAGCATCAGCCAGTATGATAGACTTGTCCACTTTTGGAGGCCTTCCCGAATCCAAGATCAAACCCAACTCCATGAACCTTAAGATAAGGCCAAAAGTTACAGGGACAAAAATAGGGAGGGAAACAGAGAACATTACAGCATCAAATTCAAGAATCAATACATACCTATCGTTCAGCCTATCCCTTCGCATTTTCTCTCTACATGCTTTAGAACTAGATGAACTACACCTTACTCTGAGAAACAATACTGTACAGAAACTTAGTATAAAAACAAGGAAAAATTGGAACAAGCTATTCAATTTCACTAAATAAAGAGGAACCAAAAGCAGCAAAATGGTTTTAAAACCCATGAAGGCACTAATACTCTAAATACAAGCATTATACTGCACTTAGTGACTCTAGCGGGTGAAGGACAAGAGGCTTTATACCGTTTTCGGAAACCAATCTCCTTGAGATCATCCAAATTACCAAATGCTTCATCGAATTCCCCACTGAGAAAATAACAAGAAAAGACATGAAGGTTTGCTGTGTCATATGGCAAGATGCACATTTAGATTACCAGAAGAAGAAAAAAAACACATAGCAAGATTGCCGTATAAACAGAGAGACACAGAAAGATAAGTTATAATGTGCTTTCAGCAACACCAATATCTTCAACTACAATCACAGAAAACAAATAAGACAGAACTGAAAAGGGAAATTGTTTATTGACATTTCATCACCTCAAAAAACCAAAGGTCATCAGGAAGTCATATGTCAACAACCCTAAAATCAGTGCTCTATCTGTAAAATTATATCCAAAAACACTTTTTTAATTGTAAGCTACTACGCTCTACTATGCCTAGAGAAAAAAATTCAAACCTCAACCAAAGCGAAATATTTAAAACCAAGCCAGGACCAAAACTTAAGTAAGATTTTTGCAGCTTAAGAAAAAGTTATGTGCATAACATATTTAGAAACCTCTTCAAATTAACTCATCAGTCAATTGGCAATTACAACTGAATCGAGAATCAAACAAGACATTAAATGAATAAAGAAATCCTAACCGCAAGTGTTTATATTTGGGGGATTGCCGCATTCCTAAAACAAATGGCACATAACCACATACCCTACATTTATACTTAACACTTCCAGTTTTGAGTCAGAGCATTGATAAAATAGATTCTCATATGCATCAGCAGCAACACATTTTTCTGTTTAAAAATGAAGCTTATAAGCAGAACATTTTTCAGTTTAAGTGTCAATAGTGAGTTCCACCATTCTTTGCAATTTGTGGTGGTAAAAAATTTGACAGAAAAACATGCATTCGATATGAAATAGAGCACAAGAAGTCTATTGCACATTAGCATCACGCATCCAAGATACCGAAAGGAAAAAAAAAAAGATTGAACATATATGGCACATAAAATTGAAATCAGTTACAGAGAATAAATGGAAAAAGAAAACAGGGAGAGAAATGAAGGGACCTAGGAGGGGTAAAAGAGTGAGAAGACCAAAGTGACCCCGGGAGATCAAGGGAAGGAAGGTCACCGCCTGGGACAGGAATGTCTTCGATCAAACCATAATCTAATACCCAGTTGGAATTTTCAGGTGATGCCATCTTCGTCTCCGTTCAGTGGCCGGAACTTCAAGATTCCCCGCAGAATGCTGAATTGTCTGAAGCCGATGCAGGGAAGGAAGAGATGGAATATTTGTGACGGGAGTGGCGGGCAAGTTTTGGTTGGTTTAGCGTGTGAATAAGAAGAAAAGTGATAAAGAATATATCTGAGACAAAGGAAAGGATATTGAAAAAGAAAGGTCCTTGCTTGCGATACCTCCATTGACATACATCTAGATCTAGTCATGGACGTCGACACCAGTCACCACCACAAGAAAAAGGAACCGCTCAAGGATACCTCTATATATACGCAACGTTTGTAAAGCTATCATGATGTTGCTCGGCCTAAGATAGTATTTGGCCCTCTAACTACCCGCCCAACCTGAAGGACCCAACTTGGTTTTGTTTGGCTCATGAAAGTTGCTTGGGCCAAGTTGGTAATTGGATAACTCTTATCATGGTATAGACTAATAGACCTATGCTGCCCATCTTAGGGATTGCCGAAGCCCGACCATCAGAGGTTTTTTTGGGCTCTTATGATCCATGTGTTGTTAGACTCTCATGATCGGGGATTTACCCCCAAAATCTCGGCCGATTTAAGGGCAATTAGTATTGAGAATTCATATAAAATGAGACCTCCATTCAGCTAAATTTCTCTCACATTCTCACTTTTCATTATTAGCTAAAGAGAGAATTTCAAGCATCAAGATGTCTCAATACTCAATAGTCTTATTATCTACGGAGCTAACTTAAGAGCGTTCCCCCGAGTTACACATCAAGGACCCCAAAACTCACACTTTCTCATCTATAGATAGAGAATAACCACATCCTAATCTCTAATATGATCAACAGATCATCAACAAAACCGGACAGCCAGACACCCGACCCCTCAAAAAGCCAGTCTGATGTGCACATCATCACATGGATGCCTAGCGGCCCACCTGAGGGGCTGTACAAGGCCTACCGGCTACCGCACTTGCTAGTTGCTGCGGCCTGTAGCTAAAGGACTAAAACTGTAAACCTAAAATTCAAGCTACGAAGATATTTATACATTTTCAGATTTGATGAACTTGGCCAGAGTATACAGTACACACAAAGGTAAAGTAATTATTTACATTATTTGGGAGTCGAATCACACAATTACAAGCCACAATAACCAAGTCAACATCTGTTCTTAAAGCAAGACCACCTCAAACATATTATTACCATATTTTGGACAGTCAACGGGATCATCCCATGCTTCCTTGCTATGCCACATATACACGAGTGGACTGGACCAGACCTTCAATCCTTTTCCTTATCTCTTCTGGATTGGCACCCACAATCTTGTCAACTTGAGAACCATCCTTCATAAGCACAAACGTAGGCATGGCTTTCACCTCCATTTTAGATGCTACCTCCTGCTCAACCCACAAAATATCAAGGTAGTTCAATCACAGTCACAAAAATATCAAACTTGGGGAAGAAAAAAGCTCAAAAATGTCAATTTCCAGGTCCTCTCTTTATCAGCTGACAATAACAATACTGAAATAACGGTTCAAAATTAGCACATTATTTTCCATTGGAAGGTCTCTAAAAAAGGCAAACACTTGCCCGCCAACCAGTAATTAGAGGCGAGCTATATCATATCCCACATTGACAATGAAAGACTATTACTTGTTAGCATACCATCTAGAAAAAATATCTAACCATTATCACCTTCTTAAAAGCCATTGGCTACTTCCTTTTTTTTTTTGGTAAAGGCTAAACAACAAGAAGGGACAGCAGAGGGTTAGAGCCATTAGCATGTGAAGAATGGAAGTTGCTCCCCTGTCCCTCAATGAAGTGAATTAAAACTATAATCTTATCACACAGCTTAAGATAAAAATTAGTTGCTCCGTTGTTCAATAAGCTAAAACACACAGGATCACTAAAAATCTGGTAATAATGCATGAGTATTGAAAAAGTATAATCATACAAAAGAATATGAGTACATATAAAGAATTGTAGCCATTCCTACTTCACCCGAAGGATGTCACCTGAATGAATTTTGAAAGAGAGAGATTGAAATAAACTGTGGTACACATGCCCTCAGCATCATACAATAAGTTTAGTAGCAGCGCATGCAACTAAAAGATCTACTCGACATGAAGACATTTTTACCATGTTTACCAATGAAACTCTAAAGTTCCCTCATGATACATACATCATAATCAGGAACTGACTACACGGGTTACTCAAGAGTAGTACAGTTTGACACTTTGGATAGTCAGCAACATATCTAAAATCATTATGGGGAAGAACAAATAAAGAACTTGCTATCATGGAAGAGGCAATCTCATAAATTAAGCAGCATCTATTAGGCAAACAATGGCAAGCTGTATCTGCGTAAAGAAGCTTCTAGCATACCAGCACCACCACACCTATCTAAAATTGCAAAAATCAACTCCACTTTGAATTGTATAAACAACGCATCTTGAGGGGGAAAAAGCATATAAGGATACTATACTACAGCTAATAGCCTAATACACAAAAATAAAACCAATTTGCAGATTATTACTTCTGAGCATAGCTAATTTACCTTGACATCATCAACATCAACAGTGAGAAACAGAGCATCCGGGAACTCTGAGGCCATTTCTTCGAAATATGGATTCATGGCCACTGATGGCATACACCATGACGCCGTAAAGTGGGCAACAATCTATAATATGCCCACAAAAGAACAACAGATCACAAATTTTCGCATGAAACAAAAAATTTAATGACAACCCATCTCAACTCTTAGGTTACTCGTACCAATTACAGGTGCAAGGTAATTCCTTCCAAACTCAACTCAACTAAAACCCAATTTCGGATTGACGACTTAATACAATAAACTATTTATGAAAATCTTTTCAAGATCTCAAGATGGGTATCATTGTAACAATCAGAACCAGGGAAAATAAAGACTTGCTAAATTTTCAACACTGTCGTTATTGCATAATCAGCTTCGTTTTATGGTGAATTAAAATGGGCAAAAGGGAAAAATGGAGTCTTTAAACTGAAAACTAACTGTGAAGTCATGGATAGAGAGAGGATAAGCTTACAGGCAAGCCTTGATTCTTAGCTTGGTTTACATAGAAGTCCCAAGACTCCACAGAACCCACCTTCACAACTCTGGACTTGTTTTGCTGCTCTTGGCTTTCCATGGCTTCTCTTCTCTTGTCTTCTTCTTTACCTAGAGAACTCTAGACACCTAAACCAGAGTCTTGGTTAAATTCTAATGGAAGACCACTTAGAAGACTAGAAGCAATATGAATTATATGATAGGCTGATCGGACCCGCTTTGGAAAGAAATGAGCTCCTTAACCCATCTACTTCGTAATCTGGCCCATGGCCCACTATATTCTTCTGGTGGGCCATAATCGCCCCACGTTTTTTTGTTTTGTCAGGCCGTAATCGCCTCACTTGGTAATTGGGAGATGTATTTCTAAAGTCTATCTGCCGTTAAAGGTAATTCCTTTTCAAAAAAAAAATAGGCCAACCAGGTGGAATAAGACATCATATGGGATAAGGTTTGTTTGGAAACTTTGAGTAAAATGTCACGTTGATGCCACTAAGATCATCCACTGCTCTAAGAACAACTGCAACAATGCATGTTTACTTGGAATGGATGGTTTTTGTTGACCAAACTAATTAATGAGTGATGGAAGAAAATCATGTGCAATAATTCATTTTGAGGAAGCAAAATTAATGAGCCAAATTGACGGGCATGAACATTGGATGGAACACTTGTTAGTTTATTTTATGATAGCAAATGCCCACATCTCTTTTTTGACTCAACTTCTCTCTCTTTTTACTTTTCTTGAGACCTATATCTAAAATCAAAATGATATGTGTCCATAATTATCTATAATTTAGGTGACATGGGGAGAAGTGTGAAAACCATTTAATACAAAATGATCTCCACTTTTTCTCATGCCACCTAAATTATGGATAATTATGAACATCAAAATTTTGGACATGTAATGCTTCCGTATCTAAAAAATATCAATTATTTCTTCTTTCAAACACCAACTACCTCATTTTTTTGGCCTGTACATAAAGAGCAAGGCCAACAAATTTCCACAATTGTACAAAAGCAAGACATTACATTTTCGTTCTCAACAGTCATGTCTCCCAACAACATTTGTTATCTCAAACAACAAACCACCATTATGATTGCTATTATAGAGCTTGACAATGGATATAGTGTAAGGCCTGTATAAACCATTTATATATAACTAGGATGAATTCACAGAAACAAAGCTGGTAAGTATTTATATACACGGTTTTTTATATAATCCCACTTTACAGATAGGCAATGTCATCTACATCATGCTGCACTCGTCAGCACAAATTAATATATAATGGCTCTAAATATTCCACTCTTAAATTGAGCATCTTCGGGTTTAAGGCAAGCATAACAGCCAAGATTTCCGATAGGATAACAATACAACAGGATCAGGATGGTAGAATAGAATACAACTATGTTCACCAAACATTGAACTTTTCATACAACATTCATGGACCTTTTTGCTAAGCCAATAATTGGTAAATTCGGTCACAAGCAGCAAGAAACATGCTACTCTCACCATAATACAAAGAATATTATATATATATATATATATATATCACGCTCAGTTAATATACCTCCACAAACTATGGCACAAGTAGAGGGCACTCCATGAGATGAACCAAACGCACAACCCCGACTCTACTTGGAAATAACAGTTACACTGTGTCATGATTTATGACTGCGAACAACACAACAAGGTCAACCATAACTGAGGCGTGAATCTGCAGGTCGAGAAATCATCTGGCGTCGAGGAATCCCAATTTCACAAGCATTTACTCTAGCAGCAAAGCGTAGGGAACAGAGTGACTCGCCAAGTGAAGAGGGATCAGGAGAAAGGTTTACAAACATTAAAGTTTTCGAATCCCTACCAAGACAAGGCTGTAACAAATTGTTTTGAAGTTAAGACACATTCCAAGTTGAAAACCAATTAACTAACTTTAAAACAGAAAACCAAATTAATATGACCCCCATTCCATTCAGCCAGCCGTATAGTACTAGGCATAAAAAAAAAATTCTAAATTTTGTCTAACATGTTTGTGTAGGTATTAGAGACTTATTGCAGCAACCTAATTTATTTGTAGCCACCAAATTTTTTGTATATTTTCTTTGTTTATTTGGGCAGGTGTTCCAAGAAATTCACCTGGAGAAGATACGTTAGCTTTGAGTTTCTGAAAGGAACATGGTCTTCCTTTTTTGCCAAGGCAAATATGACATCGCTCAAAGAAGACAAACTTTTGTTTATCGCCTGTTTGAAAAGATAAAAAGGTCAACAGTCGTATTAAAAACTCCACCCGGAAAATGTGAAAGAAACATCCACTGGAAAATCAATATAACAAAGACAGCAACCTGAGTCTCCTTCAATCGGTCTCCAGTTGACCCACTCTTCGAGAGTCTCTCACTTCCAGCAAGATCAATAAGATTTAGAACACCCTGTACTTGTTGTTCAGTGCCCTAACAAAACAAGTAAAGACGTTTAGCAGATGGAATTACAAGCACATAATTAGTAGATAAACATGTAAACATCATACCTCATTCACACCAGATATGCGTAATGTGAAAACGAAATGACTTCTTGAGGACTGCTCATTCATATGTGTCCTGCCTACTGACCTGGAAAATACAGTGAAAACAGAACTTGTAATAACATCTCCATCCTATTAACTAAACATTTATAACAATACACACATGGAATTGTATAACAACTACGATGTGCCTTCCACTGTGCCGATGAAATTTACAAACGGGAATGAGTCCTTGAGGTTTTTACTTTTTAAAGATGGATAGAGGCAATATTCAAGTCAGACTTACAGTTTAAGATAAATTTCCGTGGTAACATAAGTTCTTTATCATATATTCATATTACTAGTTTCTAATTCACATACTGATAACCACAAATTGCTAAACTCCAGAGATGAGCCGCAGATTTGCACCATGAAATCAGTTGTAAAATGTAATACAAAAAAGTAAGATTCACCCAATAATATCAAACAATCAGATACTGTTACACAAGACAATAACTTGGAGAGCCTGAGCCTAACAAGCATTTTTATATTTACCTGCTTTGTGCTGCCTGCCGCAGAAGAGAGGAAATCTCTTCAATACTGCCAACATCAATAATGGTAAGGTCAGCAACGTGTGTGTTTCCATTTGCATCATGTTTTATAGTGTACTGCTTCCCAGGAGCACCGTTCTCTGCACGTGTGATATCAAGACTGCTTGATCGGTTTATTGACAACAAATCACGGATGGTTTCATTGTAAATTTCCAGCATCGAAGCCTACAATATTTTTGAAGGAACAATTAATAATTAAATTTTAAATGTATCAACTAGAAACTCATTTTAGGAGGTTTACCTGCATTTTGTACTTCCAGCCCTGTGCTATGAGAGCCTGACTACTTTGAAATATTTGTTCTAATGACCGCGGGATCAGCCCTCTCTGCTCAGGGGCTTCTGGCCTACCCATCATTGTATAAGTTTTTCCAGAACCTGTTTGCCCATAAGCAAATATGCAAACCTGTCGAAAGAAGCTATCCAAGTTGTTTTAGTATATGTACACTGTACAGATAATTATCGTGTTACAAGTAAAATCCCTCATTTTCTTGGTGTAAAAGTTGGAATTCGGTTGAGTTTATAAAAAGCTACTCTCATTTGTAATACCAAATCCAGCAAAAACAATATGTACCCTTATTGAACAATTAAACTAAGTTCAACTTATGTTGAAATTTTAAAATGTTTTTCATTTCAAACAACGATGCTTTCAGCTATAATCTGACCCAACTATAATTAAGGAATTTGTAACAGAAAAGCAAAAAATCACCTTGTAACCATCAAGAGCACTCTGTACCAATTGAGAAATCTCAACAAAGACGTCCTGTTGAGAATCCTCGTGATTGAACACTTTATCAAATGTGAACGGATACTTTTGTCCTGCTCAATGTTACATAATATTTGATTAGAGTTTAAGAATCCAACAACATAAACTATTTTATGCATGGATTGGATATTAAAATTTTCTAAAATAACATGTGTCCATACTCCATACCATTTTGAATTAGATCAATGCCTCGGCCAAGGAGTTCTGTTGAGGTTGGATAAGCGATGACTGATGCTTCTGTCGCAGCACAATCATCTGGTAATAAAGGCCGCACCCTACAGAACACTCGAATATTTCCCTTGAGTTCCTGTGACAGATAAACACAAATTAGTTAGTATATTTGATTCATTGCGTAAAGTTAAAAGGAGTGGTTAAACAGCATTACCAAGATTGTGTTGTGCAACTTCTTCCTCAGTTTTTCTCCTTCAAGCAGTTTATGTTCCCTGTCTGCAAGGCGATCTTGCAATTCAACGATGACCCTCTGCTGCTCTTCAAATTCTGTTCTTGTTTCGGAAAATGATAAATCGGCCATCTGGGAAGAAAACCGTTACTGTGAATTTCAGAAATAAAACATGCCCAACAAGTAATATAAACAACTAGAACAATAATTTTTTTCAAACACAATAAACATAAATCAAAAAAAATTCAAAAACTCCTGGTAAAACATTTTTAAAATAAATAACTCTTGCCTTGACACCTTTAGTACTACCTTTAATTTCTCATTTGCTGCTGCAATTTGACACTCTAATATATGAATCTGCTCCCTCTGAGAAGCGCATATCTCCTGCGAAAAAGGAAATACGCACATAAAATCAAGTACAGCAACTTTGGAATATCAATCATAAATATAAGTATTTTAATTACAAACCTCCAAGCATTTTGATTTTGTTATCAAGTTATCCAACTCCACGAAAGATTGCCCAGTTTTTTCTTTGTAGCGTACTACATCAGCAGTTAAGGCCTGCACTTGTGCTGCTTGGTTATCACGATCATCTCTCACATGTTGCAACTCACCTCGAAGACATCTAACCTCATTTGCCAATGATTCTTTCAGATTCACAGCCTCATCTTGTGAACCCTGATCATCACCATGCACAAGAATTCATACTTTGTTGTTGGCTTGGTTATAAATAATCATGTAGATATTTGCATCAATAAGGCATATGTTTTAAAAGTTAAACTTATTGACTCATAATCTTTCCTTAGCAGATAGTAGTAGCATTTAAGCAGATGAATACTGACTTCACTTTTTCATAGGACGCTATTCGTTGATTTAGGATACAACAAAACCAGAATCCTTAACCTAACATCTCTAGTTTTATCAAATTTGCATTGGACTCTAGCAGTTATCAGATAATAGATACTAATGTATTTTGTGTCAGGGATGTTAGTTTTGTGATATACATTCATAAGTTTAAGCTACACGAATAATCTTTAGGCTACAATTTCCAAATTTCAAGTTGATGTGGCAAAGAAGTAGAAAAATTTCAACAGCTGCCAAATACTGTCCAACTTCGGCCACAAAGAGAGAGTGCAAAAACAACTCCTGGCTTTGGGAACAAAGGCACGACAGTTTTAAGTCAAGATCCACAAAACAGGAACAGATGCTATAAGATTCAATAAACACTCCATACCTCAATAAACTCCCTCACTCATATTCAAAACAATCCACATTTAATTCATGTAGAGAGGAAAAAAAGAGAAGAGAAATATGCCAAATGAACAAACATGCATGAGCTAAAGAAAGCCAAGGCCAAGAAAATTAGTATCATCATCATACCCGCGATGAATTTAACTGCTCTTGCAATGAATTATAGTGTCCCCTTAAAGTACTGAGATTTTCCACTATAGTCGATTTCTCCTTTTCTACTCGTTTTAGTGACCCACGGGCTGTTTCGAGTTCAGCATGAAGTTTGCTATTGTACTGCTGTAAACTCAAGTTGTACTCCTGTAATCTCTTGTACATGTCATCAAGTGAGGCAGCCTGCAAATTTTTTAAAAAATTTATATTATGGAAGACTGCCAATAAGTTGAAGTGCGGAAGTCAACAAACTTCAGGATAGGAAAGAGAAAAAGAAAATGTGCAAGTTAAAATGTCAGGAATTACTGGGTAACTAACAAATAATATCAGCATTCACAAGTAAATGAGATAATTCAAACTACTAATTAAACTTTACCCTCTGGTTGGCAGCTAATATATCTTGCTTAGCTTTCTCAAGCTCGTTAGAGAGCGATTCTAGCAACTTTTCTGCATCAACTCGAGCTTCATTTTCTCGTCTATGGAAATCAATTGCATCCTATTTTAAAATGTCAAAAATAGAATTGAAGAATAAGTTTTAAAAAATATATTACAATGTCAGTGATTCCTTTTTTATAACACCCTTTACAAATTCCTTACCAGCTTTTCAGATTCTTCCTTTGCAAGTTTCTCCTGTAATAAAGCAATTTCTTTATTTGACTCTGAAATAGTTGCATTAAGTCCTTCCTCCTTACTTTTCATCTCCATCTCTAAAAGGAATACAAACAGACTGAAGTTACACAGCCATTTCTTTTATAAAGTTCATATATCAGTCACAATATCAATAATATCACTCTCACAGTATTGCAGCTCATGAGACAAAGTGGCATTGGTAAACATCGCTTTTTTTCCTTTACGAAAACATAAATCACAAAGAAGTATACACAAAAAATTCATGAGAAAGCGACACCTGAAAGTCATTTCTTCCACTAGAGTCAAATTCGAAACCAAAGATCATTTTCCTTTTAACCTTGCATTAATGCCAATAATATATTCTGACTATTCACCAAGGCCAGAACAATTTAAGTCATGATGACATATTAGGTTTCTCATGCTTTTGTAAAACGAGAAAGGCTCCAACAAAGTAGCATCCCATCAAAAGAGTACGCCCTACTTAAGTCTTAAGGGTAGTACAGTTATTACAAATATAAATTCAAAAAAAAAACCAAAGCTGTGTTATATCTGCTATAATTTACCAATGGAACATATTAATATTGGCCATATGCAAGTGAGTGAAAGTGTTATTTACCGATCATAACCAGAGAATGGCAGATATTAACATCTGTCAATTATAATGTGAATATCATCGATTATAAACTACCAGTAGTAAAAATGTAAATTACCCATATCTGTAGAGCTTTTCTCCAAAGATTCCAGTGCATTTCGAAGCTTTCCCTCCTCAAGGAGATGACCTTCCTCAACTTGTTGAAACCATCTGATGCACAGCCTGAGCCTCTTATTATGTCCAGTCAATTGTTCCAATTTGGCCTAACAAACCAATAGTGAAAATTGAAAAATAAAACTAAGAGATACTAGACATTCGACACATTCTAAACGTAATAACATTTATGAAACTGATGGAACCTTAAGATCAAACTTCTTGGCTTTTGGCTTTTCTAACAATAGTTCTTCCACTTCCTCTTTCGTAAATTCAATGCTGCCACTCTCCGAACCCTCATTGCTGCCAACATCAGCGGCAGCTGGAACTTCTTGCCTGTTGTTAACAGCAGTAAATGCCTCTCGTGTACGGCCTGTGGTTCCTGCTCCTGCCAGTTTTCCTACTCCTACTCTCCTGCGCTTGTCTAGTGGAATTCCATCAGCAGCCTCCTTCTTCTACAAACCCACACAAAAGGCATAGTCAGCAAGCATATAAATAAATGGAAAATATTGCCACTACCGATTCAAACCCAAAAAAGGGGCAAAAAACACACCCTGATTAATTTGATAAAACTTTTTATACTTTTACCCAACATCTACTTTTAGTTGGCAATATGCAGTATGAAAAAGGCGAACTAAAAGTTTAGGAACATAGAACCCTAGCATAGCGAGACAAAATTAAGGAATATAAATGTGAAATAGAAATTGAGTTGTAATTATTTTAAGGTCTGTTGTTCCCATCCAAACAAAATTTCATTTATTTAAAACCCTGGTAACAAAGCCCAAGTCCATAAATCTGGCAATATATTTCTCTCTCTCCTTCCTTTTTCCGTTTTTTCTCACTGATTTTCGCAGTGAAAACCTAAAATGAACAGACTCGAATTTAAGAGAGAAAGAGAGGGAGAAATCAGGACTTACAGTAGAAGGATTTCGAGGAGGTCTGTTCTGGTTGCGAGAAGACATCATCGGAACCAGATAAAATACTTCAAAATTTCAGAACGTAAACTTTGGGTAGAATTCTTGGTGTTGCGTCAGGTTCCGATCTGAACCTGTTTCCTTTGCTATCAAATGATTGGAGATCTAAACGAGGAGCGAACAAACTCAAGGTCTGCACATGCTGGTAAATCGAGAAGTTAGGGCTCACAGGGAGATATGGAAAGTATACGCTTCGAGCGGAGAGGGAAAGAATTTGAATTGATCCCAGCGCTCCTGTTTTGCAACGTTACAATTTGGACTCCGTTTTGGGCCAATTGTGTCGGGCTATATTTCAGAACAGGCCGGCCCAACAGTACTAAAAATCTTAGGAGAGTCCACGTGGCAAGAAGTTAGCCAATAGAAGAAAACCCAATCCAACAAGTCAATATAGGATGAAATCGAAAGACACATGTCAAGCAACCATTGGTAGTCTTGTGTCCAACTTATCCAAAACCAATCTACATCGCTAAAACGCGCACCTAGCTTCCACCGATCTATTCATTTCTCTCTTGGAATATTGTTGCAGCTGATCAAGGACATGGCACAGGCTATGGCTTCAATGGCTGGTTTACGTGGATCATCTCAAGTTCCCCTTGAAGGCAGCTTTCAGATGGGTGGCTCAACACGCTTGAACAACAGTACTGTAGCATTGACCAGGCCTGGTTTCACACTACGAGTTCAAGCTCAAGCTCAAGCTCAAGCTCAGCAGCAGATGCCGGCTGAACCCGAAACCAGTCGTCGTGCTGTGCTTAGTCTTGTTGCTGCTGGTTTGGGCTCCGGGTCTTTTGTTCAAGCTGTGCTCGCTGCTGCTAAATCCATCCCTGTCGGCCCACCTCCCCCACCCTCTGGTGGACTCCGTAAGTTGCATTTATATATACCCAGAACCATCATTTTGATATATATTCCTTGAAACCAACAATAGTTAGTTGACTGATTAAGCCTGGTGAGTGGTGATTGATTTCATATGGTAATTGCATCAATAGTTAATTGAACTTGAGGTGCCATTTTGGGATTTGGCAGCTGGGACTCTCAACTCTGATGAGGCAAGAGACTTTGACCTGCCATTGAAGGAGAGATTCTTCATTCAAGCACTTACCCCAGTAGGGGCGGCAAAGAGGGCAAAGGAATCAGCTCAAGATATTGTTAAAGTGAAGGAGTTTATAGACAAGAGGGCATGGCCATATGTCATGAATGATCTCCGTAACAAAGCAGGGTACCTGCGATATGACCTTAACACTGTCATCAATTCAAAGACAAAAGAAGAAAAGCAATCTCTAAAGGATCTCACAGGGAAGCTCTTCCAAGACATCGACGATGTGAGTGTCAATCCATCCCGCATTATTCTTTATTTCTTCAATTGTGTGTGTGTTTCCGTGCAAATCGATCAACATGAACTGATACTCTTTTTTTTTTTTTTCTTTTCAGCTGGACTATGCTGCAAAAATTAAGAGCTCCACTAAAGCTGAGAAGTACTATGCTAAAACTGTGTCTACTCTGAATGCTGTTCTTGCCAAGCTTGGCTAAAAGCAATTATAAATGTACTTTGATGTAATATTTGCCCATCTTTTTTGTAAAATACATTGTCCAGATTATGTTTTCAAGGAATGTAGTTGAGAAAATTGCACATTTCTGCGTCTTCACATACAAGATTCTTGCGTGCGATTGTCTATTTGCTGGTTTCACTGTTTGAAAAATCATTCATTGAAAGAAACTGAAAATAGTAATGGGCTAGAAATTCATCAGCATACAAACATCACGAGCTATTTTAGAAACCTTACCTTTCAACCTAAAGAAATGATGCATAATGACTCCAAGATCGGAGTCTATCAACTTGTTTGGAATGGGAGTCAAGCCCTTCTCAAGAAAATCATGTTAAATTTGAGCAGCAAACATACTATTTTCCAGAAATTATGGCTGTAGAGGTTGTGCATAATTTTAGATACTAACTGTAGATCTACAATCAACTTGTAGCCGTCGAACGAGGCCTATAACAGTCCTATCAGATCAAAGGTAGGGTCGAATGGTCGATCGTGAAGCTAAGTCATCAGTGTGGTGTTGGCCGAAGAAGCTCTGATGGTTAAAGTCAGTCAACGGTGAGAAATATTTTAGCGAGAGAAGTGAATGGTTTTTAGAGAGATACCAGGTAATTAAGAGAGTAAATGAGGAGGGGTTCTCTACTATTTATAGTGTTCCAGTTCACATGATGACCATACGGACTGACTTCTTTCTTGGGTAGTGGTTGGGCTTGAGGCCTAATATGGGACTTCCTTAGTATCATAAGCCTTGGGAGCAGTCATGGACCTTAAGCTTACTTTTGTATAGATGCTTGGGCCGGCCCAACCAAGACTTTCATCGGGCCTTTCAACATATACTCGAATATTTCGGGTCAACGGTTTTTGACCCATACACTAACAATTGAGCTTCAACCAGGATTACAGGCAAAACCAATGCCTAAGGTGGTGTATTAATGTTTATCAAAAAAAAAAGGTGGTGTATTAATTACAAGAAATACTATGCAAAATTCATGTCTAAAATTTGTTATTTAACAGGAAATAGGTGACGTTGATGATCCATCAAACATTGTCCTTTTTGTCTTGTTCAATGCATGGGCAGAGGTGAATTTGGTTGCATACCCTTCCTTTCAGAGTTATTATGCTGGTAGGGCCCATACAGGCATTGATTGGGAGTTCACCGTCCTCAGGAGGAGCATAAGAACCCTTGACCATAGTAGTTTTAATATTCCAGCGAAATATTTTTATCATATTTCACATCCATTACTCCATTCCTTGACAAGAATAGAGGGCCATAGTTATTTGGTTTTTATTATAGAGGAAGTCCATATTTATAGGGTTGTGTGGGGCAAGGAAATGAATCAATCAAATCTTTAATTGATTTTAGGGTTTTTGATTGATATTACAAATATTATGATTGATTATCAATCAATATTAATTATAATCTATTCCATTTATATTCTCTAATATTCCCCTCAAATCTAAGGTGAAAATTTTTCAATTTGAATTTGACCTTGGAAACACAGACACAGGACACGACACGACACATGAATTTCAGAGGACACGCATACATAAATATAGATAAAATATATATAAATCAGATATAAGATATTGACATAACAAAAAGTTGTCTATTGTCTCAATATTATAATAACATCCAATTATAATAAAAGATGCAGTAGTCAACACTCCCAAATATGCAAAATCAAAGACGATGATATGAAAGTTGTGCCAAACCCGTGGGCAAGGACAAGATTTTGAATCTTTCCTTGTGGAGGTTTTGGGCTAGGGCAAGCAAGCGAACATTGAAGGCTTCAACTCTCGAACTAAAACTAGAACTTGCCATAATGTTGATTTAATTAAATATGTCGAAAATTTTGCATTTAGTAAAAGGTTAAAAAATATGTTTCTTTATGTCATGAGTTTACGATTCACGAATATAACTGTAAACATAAAAGCACATTAATAATATTTCAAATCAATAACATAAAAACATTAAAGAAAAATTGGGGTTTTTTTTTTATATAAGTTCGTGATTCATAAATATAGACCACGAACACATTAATAATACTTCAAAATAATAACACAACAAAATTTGGGATTCTTTTATATCATGGATTCATGATTCACAACTATAGACCACAAATACAAAAACACATTAATAATACTTCAAAGTAATAACACAAAAAAATTGAGTTATTTATGTCATGGATTCACGATTCACAAATAATATAGACCGCAAATATAAAAACACAACAACAGTGGAAGCTGTGCATGACCTCTACAACCACATCCTCCACTCTCTTGTTCGCGACCACTATCTGGGGTCTCTGGAGGTATATACACACAACGATATAGAGATATCAAACATAATGACTATTTGGCAACAAACAAAAAGTACTAATAGTGAGTTGGGTCTGGATGGACCACTAAGGACCTTTTTTTGGTTGGGGCCGCCACATCAGCACATATGAGGGTTAATGAAAATTTTATTGGGTCACAAGGGGTTGTGTCGTAGTGACTCATGAGTGTGTCCGCCTCTGTGCCTATGGTTGGAGGAATGTTTCAACTCTTTGTTTTCAATTTTGATCTAGTTTTTATGTATTTTCAATAATTTCAATGAAATCTTGACCTTGACAATTGAGCGTGCAACATGATTTATGTAAGACAATAATATATTGAGAAATAAAGATTTTATTAGAGTGAAACCCATTTTTGGAGAGTGTTAGAGAGTTCCATTGTGGTTCTAGTGGATCTCATTTATAGAGTATGTTTGAACATGGTTAAATGCAAATTTAGAAAGGGAGTTTAGAGAGTACCATTGAGAGGTATGTTCACATTTTGTCATTCGTGGTAATTGAGGTTATTTCAGATAGGGAAATCAACGAAGGTGTCTTTGGTCCGTCCTTTAAAAGCGTCTGGACTTACATGGTTCAAAAATGTTGGAGATTCACTCCACATGGTCTAGTCAATGTTAACATACCTGCCTTACTAACTTCTATCAATACGGTTACGATGGAGTCACGTGCATGTCATGTGTGTCAAAAACATAAACATGCTAAAAAACGATAATTTTTACATTCACGTGACAATCAAGTGAAGGAGAGCTCACATTCACGTCATGTTTATGTCAAATCGAAAAAGATAAAGATACTAACAATTATGATCCGAGTTGTTGAGGTGTATGCACATGATTTAATGTGTGTGATGAGCTCCACATGCACATTAAATTTTGTGTATATACCTCAACAATTGAGATAACTGAGATCCCAATTGCTGAGATCCGTAGCACTTTGATGTCAAAAACACTTGTAAACTTGTCCAAAACGACATCATTTTTATATACATGTGACTTTTCCATCAATGGAGTTAATAGAAATTAGTTAGCGAGGAGTCTGTTAACATTAACCAAACCACATATGGTAAATCTCAAAACTTTCCGTAGCACTTTGATGTCAAAAACACTTGTAAACTTGTCCAAAACGACATCATTTTTATATACATGTGACTTTCCCATCAATGGAGTTAATAGAAATTAGTTAGCGAGGAGTCTGTTAACATTAACCAAACCACATATGGTAAATCTCAAAACTTTTGAATCAAAAGAGATGGAACTAAAAAAAACCCCCTATCCACCGCCCACCGGGGAGTATATTACTTCTTAGAAAACAGTGAAAACATTTTTAGCTTTGTGTACATTGCACGACTGTATTAGAAACAAACCAAAAATCCTTCTCCGGCTGGACCTTCCCTCTTATTACTTCGGGCGGCTCGGTTTTTTTATTTAATGTTCCTTAGTCCAGCCCCAATACTACCACATCCAGGCCCATTATTCAAAATTTTGGCGATTAGATCTGGATTGGGCCGTGTTTTACGTGGCAGTGACTTACACTATAGATGCCACGCTGTCAGTCCGTGAAAATGAAAGGTCCGAGTCCGCATCGACTCTCGCATCGCACATAAATTCTCAAATTTTCTTCTCCAAAATCCAAACAAACCCTAAAACTCTCCAACTCCCCTCTCTGTTATTCTCGCGATCTCGCTACAGATGGCAAAGAAGCGCTTAACACCCATGGAGGAGCCGCCAGCTGCTTCCTCGTCAGATGAAGAAGCTGCTTCCTCTGAAGAAGAAGCAGAGGAAGCTGAATCCTCTTCTGGAGGAGAAGAAGAGACTGAGGCCAAAAAACCGTCTGCTACTCCACCACAGCTGAAATATCCAGCTTCCACTCACACCGACGCTTCAGATTCTGAAACTGAATCCGGCTCTGATTCCGGCTCTGACTCGGAACCCGACCACTCCAACGTCAAGCCCATCGCTTCTAAACCTATGGAGGACAATGCCGACACAACGAAGAAGCCCCAATCGAAACCCTCTACTGTCTCGAAATCTACAACTGCATTGAAGCGGGTCAGCGAGACAGATCGGGAACCAAAGGAATCCAAGCGGGCCAAGAACAAGGAAAAAGATGTTCCCAATGGTGCCTCGACAGAAAAGTCTGGTGACGATACGAAGAAGCATCTGTTCCAGCGCCTTTGGAGTGAGGACGATGAAATCGTCCTTTTGGAAGGCATGATCGACTTTACTGAGAAGAACGGAAAAAGCCCGAATGCCGATGTGGATGGCTTCCTCGAATTTATCAAGAAATCGCTGGGCTTTGATGCAACGAGATCCCAATTGATGGAGAAGATGAGGAGGTTGAAGAAGAAGTACGAAAACAATGCTGGTAAAGGCAAGAAGAAGGGTGAGGACATGACGTTTTCCAAACTCCACGAGCAGAGAGCTTACGAGTTGTCCAAGAAAATCTGGGGTGGAGAAGGAACAACTGGTGCTGCGGTGAAATCTGAAGTCAAGTCCAATGGCAAAGCAACCAAGAAGGGTCAGACAGGGAGCAAGAGTTCTGCAGACTTGACTTCGGAGTTTCCCTATAGCCCTTGGGTTAAGGAGGAAACGAAGGTGGTAGATAGTGTGGATCAGAGGAACGGGGCCCTGCTGCATAGAGGGAATGAGGTGGTAAAAATTGATAATAGCATGGGTGTAGCTGCGATGGAAGGGTTTTTCTTGAACAAGGGTCTGAACTTGGTCAAGGAATCAAAGAGAGTGGAGTTTGAGGAGAAGTGGAAGAGCATTAAACTGGCTGAGATGGAGCTGTTTGTGAGAAGGGCTGAGGTGATCGCTGAGCAGGCAAAGGTGGTGCTGGAGGCATACAGGTCAGCGGAGAATTAAGTGGTTAGAAGGTATATAAATTGCAGATTCTCGGGAAGCTTTAGTATTTAAATTTTCAGTTATTTTGAAGTTTTATCAATTACCAAATTATGGAGTTTTTGTCCGTTACCAATCTAAGTTCCTATAAGTATGCTGCCTGAAATTCTATCTGTTCATGATCTTAGGCTGCATTTTATAGTTTAATTATCAGTTAGATGCCTTAGTGGGTTCAAACTTATTAAATTTTCTTAAATATTTATGTTGGTTTCTATTATTTTTCTGCTTTTGGCCTTCTGATTGTTGCCTGTTATGACACATTATGCTATGTTAGCTTGAGTTGTTGGTACTGCTAATCATTTCATACCAACTAGTATATGATACTCAGTTGCAATGATATATTGTTGCTTATCATTTCTAAGTTGACTGTGAAATTAGACGTGATAATGACCGTAATGTTAATTATTGATCATGTCAGGGGCCTCAGGGCTTTGTGGACGGCAGTTTCTGTGTCATGTCCCAATTTATGCAGATAACTGCTTCTATTTTTACCATCCTTGTCACCTGTTCAATCGCTGTGAATATTTTTGTATTGCTTTTGCAATTGGAGATCCACTTATGATATAGTGTCACGAGTGCTTAATGGAAATTTATTTAGTGTTAGTTGTGACTGATGTTTGATCGTCACTTTTTTTTTATTTATTTTTTTATGTGAGTTAACTGATTAAGAGCTATTGCGTTTCTGTGTAATGTAACCACATTTCTCTTGAGTATATTATCTTAGTGCGTGATGCATAAGAGTTGTCGTTCAACTCATTTTAAGGCTCACAATGTCCCTGCTTGATTTTCCCCCTCTCCCTTGTTCAGTTGTTCTAACGTTTAAACTTTAATGTAAATTGAGTTTTTGTCATTTTCCTTTCCCGTTGTTATTTGATAAGTTGAAGGTTCTATTCAACTTTTCTTTGGATTTTTCCTAAACCAGTTCTCTCAGGTGGCAAATAACCGACTTTTTATACACTCGATTCCATTGCAAATATTGTGTTAATTTTGAATGGAACCATATCGTTATGCAGTTCATAACTTCATATAATTTACAGACTGGATTTGGATTATCTCACACTTTACTGCTGTAGTCTCATTTTTTATTACTTCATGTTACTTTGGTGAATTCATGAGGATACATTTTGTTTGTTGTTTGTTTCCTACTAAAGAGTTCTTCATAGAAAATCGGGAAAGTGCCTTTTATTTCTCATGCCTTATGAAAAATTGTTGAGTTGCTAGAGGTGCAAAGGTATCCTTGCTGATTGTTCTTATGCTTTCTAGTTTCTAGTTAAAGATTAAAGACTATTCTGCTAAATGAGATCACGACTTCCTTCTAAAGACAGTTGGACTATTTCATGTTTGTATGATAGGCTTATTTGGAAATTTCAATTGTGATGGTTGCCAGAATGTTAAATTTAGAAATTGGCAGAATGCTATTGCAGTAGAGTTGTGGAGATATATTCATGACGAATTATAGAGAGAATTTCAGCTTCCAACAAAGTATGGATGTGTTCATCTGCTGTTTAAGTCATTTCTTGAGATTTTTGGTATGCGACTAAATGGTATTCTCTTAAGTCTTAAGTCAAGTCTTTAACATGACAGTGACCGTAGTTTATTTATCAGTTTGCAACTTTGTTGTGCAATGTCTTGAGTTAACACACAACCTTCAACTGTCTTGACGTAAAGCTTAAAAGGATATGGTCATCTGGGCTGTAGTTTACTGAAGATGTGAGAGGTTCCTATAGTTACCAATTCCTGAAATTCCTGTGTCGTTGTAGATGTTTGTTTATCATTTATTTCTCCATGTCTAGGTCTACTGTTGAGATTATTGTTGTTGCATCTGAATGCTTCTGCCTACTTGTTTTTTTTTTTTTTGGATGAAAGCTTCAGCCTACTTATTTGTTGCGTTGGATCATCACTTTGGTCAGTTTCGTATTGGATGAGGACTATTTACACCCCCAACTTAATTAAGTACACCCCATTCTAAATAAACCCCAATCTAAAACATAACATTTATAGGTATACCCCAATTTCGATTTTTTTAAAATTTAACAATCTGCACCCCATAATTTCAGCCGTTGGATCTCACCAACGGCTGAGATTAGAAAGAAAGAAAGAAAGAAAAAAAGAAACTTTGTTTTATCAAACCCTAACCTTACAACCATCCTCCGCCGACTAATTCCTCTTCACCTTCACCTTCCAAAGGCAGCCCCATCCCCCAACTTCCGAGCCGACAAATTCCCCTCCACCTTCATCATGTTATCATTGCTTGCTCCATCATGTCATCATTGCTTGCTCTAGGTAATGGAGCATTACTTGTTGCAGCACCCATTTGAGCAGCTTTTTGTAGAAGTGCAATGGCAGACATGGCTGGCTATGGTGGTGTTGCATATTGCCTTTGTTCCCAATAAAGGCAGGAACTTGAGGAGGTAAACAAGCTAACAAATCGGTACTACACTATTGCTGGTGCTCCCATTGTTTCTTGAGCTGTTGTTGCAGCTTCCATTCAAGCTTGGGAGTGACTCTCTCTCCTCTGGTAAGTGAAGAAGGAGGAGTGAAGGGAAGAAGAAAGAGTGAAGGGAAGTGGTAGGGTCAATTGGGGTGATATTAGATAAAGATTTTTTTGTGATTTTGGGGTGTCCTTAGCTAACTCTTGAGTGCAAATAGTCCTCATCTAGTATTGTTCATCTGTCTGTCCTTGAGGCCGTTGTTCTACATTCTATGTTTTGCAGTATTCCCCGTTCTCTTTTTCCTCCCCTTCCACTCATCATTGTTTGCTTGATAAGCACTCAGTATATACAGTAATATCTGGGATGGGGTTTCGTCTATATAAATTTATAGAGAACTACATTTTTGCACAAATCTGACTTAAGACATTCTCTTGAAGGGGCAATCCAAATAATTCTTGCGAGTGGAACCATGATTGCCTAATACTCCATAAAAAAAAAAACCCGTTTGTTATTTTGTTATGACAATGGCAAAGGACCCTGTAACTTGAAACCCAAAAAGTTCTGATTGAGCTTTATGAGTTGTTGGTAGGCCCAAATATGTAGGTCTCAAAATGGCGGCCCAACCAATTGGTGCCCAAAATTTACTTGCAGTCTTGCACCGATAAAGTTCTGATCGAGCTGTAGGCCCAAATATTTGCTTGGTTGTAGATTCGGAGTCTCGTAGATGTTTCCCGCCTTTGAAAGTGGTCAATCCAATGCGGGAACGCAATAATCTCAATCCGACGATTCAGAGGCATATAAACTGACGGACGGTCACATATCACGATCCGCGTGGAGTCAATGCGATTGGCTGTACAATCAATCCCTTAAAACCTATATAAACAATCCAAATCCAAATCCAAATCCAAATACCCTCTAAAATCCATTCGACGACGCCTCTCCCGCAACGCGGAGAAACAAATCTCTCTTTGTTGCTTGAACTCTCTCTTGTTGAAGATGGCTGGAAGAGGGAAGTCGGTGGGCGCAGGAGCATTGAAGAAGGCACAATCCCGGAGTAGCAAGGCCGGTCTGCAGTTCCCTGTCGGCCGTATTACTCGTTTCTTGAAAGCCGGCAAGTATGCTGAACGTGTCGGTGCCGGAGCTCCCGTCTATCTCGCCGCCGTCCTTGAATACCTAGCGGCTGAGGTCATTATTGACGCCGTTGTTTTTGTTTTATGATTCTGTGGTTATCGATTGTTTTGATGCTCGTGGACTAGAAATCACAGTAATATAATTTTGATCCGTATCTCGTCCTTTGACTGCTTTGACTTATGATCGTGATTTGTGGCGTGTAGGTGCTGGAATTGGCCGGAAACGCTGCAAGGGACAACAAGAAGAGTCGAATCGTTCCAAGGCACATTCAATTGGCTGTCAGGAACGATGAGGAACTGAGCAAGTTGCTTGGCGATGTGACCATCGCTAATGGCGGTGTGTTGCCTAACATTCACAACACCTTGTTGCCGAAGAGGCCCGGCGCCTCCAAGGATACTCATGCTGAAGATGATTAAACCTTTGGTCTAGAACTGATGATTAGGGCTGGGTTTAGGGTTAGTGATAGAAAATTTGTCTTGATTTCTGTTTCTTCTCTTTTCAGATAAATTTTAGGGTTTTATCATAGGGTTTCTGAATAATCACAGGTACGTATGAATCTGATATAATTGGTAACGTTTAGTAATGATTTCATGTTCTATTCACATGCTTCTCCTGCAAAACTCTTTTAATCATCGATTTCAAATTTGCGTAATTGGATCTCAATCAGATTATTAAACTTTGTAAAGCAATTTGTGGATAGGCTGCTGAGAAAGTAGAGAGAACAGATAACAAAGTGGAAGAGGACACTAATATCAAGTTAGGAATTGTTCAATTATCTGCATATATGAGGAGGGGGTTTGTTTCACAAGTTCAATAAAATAAAGATTGATTGTGGATGTTGAAGAATGGCCCCCAGGAAGATAGAGCACATTGATTCTCTGTTAAAGACATGGAAATGGGTTCTAACATACCAGTAGTGCCCGTAGCTTGATGATCCTTCAAGAAATATGATTAGCTCTGTGCACAGGCTCTCTGAAATAAATGTTTTAGGTGTATATATGCTACTATAGATCCAGCAAGTATTTCTCATGTATTGGTGTCATGGTTCACACTTTAGGAAGGGTTTTCCCCTACCTAAGAACAAGAAGCTGAGGATGGAATCATTACTTCTGATGGAGTCATTAAAGCTTCTGTTTGTGATGCTGTCTGTAGTGCAAATATTGTATTCCATCTGAATTGGATAATTACCAAGTCTAAGACGGCTGATGGGAGTCAAGTTACTGGACCTAAACCTTGAGAGTCAGTCCCCAAAAACGTGATTCATGCGAAAGGTCCAATATCATTGACTAGTTGCCTTTTTTTTTCTTCCATTAATACCAAATAGAAATCTAGAGGAAGGGGAGAGAGATAGAAGAGAGAGGAATTATATGACATTGATATTATTACTTAATTTAGTTATGTCCATATTTGAGTTGCATAACCTGTCTCTTTCCATCCTTGCATGGCACTACATTGCTGTTGGGTTTTATGAATGTGATATTGGGGTCCTTAATTGATTAGCCAAAGTTGATTTTTTGTGCTGATGTAAATTTGACACCTATTGACAGGACTCATATATTATACCTTGTTTGGCTCTTAATTAAGTTGCCAGAATAACTGGATTCCCATTTGCACCAGCAGAGCCGCAGTATATTTTGTTCTGCTTGGGCTACCCTTTTTAAGGAAAGAAAGTTGCGGTAATATCCTAAAACTGAATCGATATATTGAGAAATACTGTATTTCCTTTATGGTCTGTTTTCCTTGGCAATTTCAATGAAGAGTTATCCTGTGAAAGTTGACAAATTTCTGGAGTCTGAAAACAGAGAAAACAGGGCGGTAGAATGGCTAGAATTTGGTTTTTCATCAAAAGATCTCTACGGTGCAGATCAGACTCATCAGATGCACATGATTCAAGGGGAAAGGGAAATCTTTACAACAACCCTGTATATGAGCCGCACAGGTCAGGGTGTTCGAGATCCTCATCAAATGTTGGAGATGTTATTCACGGAAGCAAGAGACGCACAGAGAAGCAACAACTTCACAGTCCAGTATCTTTGGTGAGTGGTGATATCCTGAACCCCATAACAAATGAAGTAGTCCTCCGCAAGAATTCATTTTCTGAACTTAAGATGACTAGGTTGGATAGAAGTGGGGCTGCCAAGGAGGATGGTGCGAGTTCCATAAGTACTGTTAAGCCAGGGACACCGGGACCTGGAGGTCGCCATACAGTTTCCCGATCCAACTCTAGAAAGGTGACTGCTTATTCGAGGAGAACTCATGGTGGTTCTCCTGTTTTTGGTGGTGGAGGGGCTAGTACTCCTTCAAGGAGGAGGGGGACCCTTGATGCTAATTTTCATGGCTCTTCAGGTTTATTTTGTCAAAAATGTGGTGAGAAATTTAGAAAGCCAGACGCTGTTGAAGCACATTTCTTCTCCAGTCATGCAGGTAACAAGCCTACGTCCAACATTTCTTGTTGCATTGTGTTTTGAGCTTGTTCCTTCATATTTCGATGCCAAAATTTTTCGGTTTCCTGATTTCAATTTTCTGCTTTTCTTGGCCTGATAAAACCTTCTATTGCTTGAGTACTATTGTATTTGATAGAAGTTAGGTTTTTTTGTGTTTGTTCATGGATATATATCACATGTCACTCTCTTTTTGCAGTGACTGAACTCGCTGAAGGCGACTCATCTAGGAGGGTAGTAGAAATAATCTGCAGAACAGGCTGGTCTAGAACTGAGAGCGGTGGTTGCCGGATAGAGAGAATTTTGAAGGTTCACAGTATGCAAAGAACTCTTGCTCAATTCGAAGAATACAGAGAATCAGTAAAAATCAAAGCATGCAAACTGCCTAGGAAACACCCTCGTTGTGTCGCTGATGGTAATGAGCTTTTAAGATTTTATGGTACAACTATTGCATGTTCTCTTGGCAAGAATGGCTCCTCCTGCCTATGCACATCTGAAAAATGCGGTGCATGTCACATTTTAAGGCATGGGTTCTCCATGAACAGTGAAATCAATGGCAGTGGTGGAATTTTTACTACTTCCACTGGTGGAAGAGCTTTTGCATCTATTGAACTTGATCAAGAAAAGAAGTCCCTGAGAAAGGCTCTGTTAGTATGCAGAGTCATCGCAGGGCGAGTCAGCCAATCTTTGGAGAAATTTCAAGATGTGGCAGGTCAATCCGGGCTCAATTCAGTGGCACGGAAAGTTCGCCGTCACTCAAATATTGAGGAGCTATTCTTGCTAAATCCAAGAGCTCTGCTCCCTTGCTTTGTGATAATGTTTTAGACCCAGAATTAAGGTAGGTGCTTCAATTAATGCTAGCTTGGATTTTGTGACCTATATCAGCTCTTTACATAGATTATTTGCAAAAAAAAAAAGGCATGGTTTCATTTCTATCATCTTCTACTTACAGAGTTTCTTGCTCCAGCAAAAGTTCTTTCTGGCATAGAATGCTAATATGAATAGACCTGTGGATGCTGTAGGCATTTATCACAGTCATGGTTTCCTCTCCTTTATTTTCCTTGCATCATCCTATGTTTTCGATTTTCAGGGGTCCCTTAAATTTGGTTTTAACTGTTCATGCTTGAAATTGGAAAGATTTCCCTGCCACAACTAGTATGTCTTCTGCACTGATATTATTGCCCTTCTCTCTGAGGCAACTTAGCAATAAAAGATGATGATGAGTTCCCTGCAACTGGTACCAAGAAAGGAGTGCTGGGCGGGAAATGATATTCAATCTTTTCTTTGGTAATGCAATCATAATGTCCAGCCATCTATGAAAAAAATAAATAAATAAATAAAAAAGAATTACATTGTGCTTGTCCTAGTGATATTTATGCTGTAGACACTATTTCTACAACTTAAAGCAGTACTAACTGATTTCCACTTTAATTTGGGCGTCAATTCCGTACACACAAAAGTTTTCAACTTAACGATAGATTAAGTTGGGTCAAAATCTATCGCAAAAACCTCTGGAGTCATACAATTTGGGACTGGAGAGATTTACAGCAAATAGTTGTATAGATGGAAAATTCATTCCAGTCACCTAACACCAAGACGGTCACGTGTGTCTTTGTAGGTTGTCAGCTACTCCTTGCATGAGGGTATGAGACGACCAAACCGCTGTCAATCTCTCTGTGTCCTTGAAAGACAAGCGAGTAGGCCCAATATGTGTGAATCAATCGGTGTCGCCGTGTCGGTTATGCTTAATATGGATTCCCACTAAGTTAAGGTGATTGTTGGGGAATGACTACGGTAACATTCGGATCAAATGTCATAATTATCGTTTTTTATGAAATTTATAATGCAATTTATGGATCTTATCACTTCTGCTAAATTCTACGACAACTGTTTATAGCTTTTTGAATGATTAATGTTACAAATATCAAAGTTTAAAAAACTCAAAGGGAAGTTGGAAAATCTTTGATCGGGGTGCCGGTCAAAGAAGTTTCGATGATCAAATTAGTGAAACTGAAGGTTTGGAATATAATGCAAGAGGATGTTGAGTGTCGTGGAAGAATGCTCAACAAAGGGAGATGATGACGGATAGAGGTGTTGAGAACCAAATCGTAACTGAAAACCAAATCAAAATTTTTAATTCGGTTATTTTTCTTGGTTTTTGGTTTTGGTTTAAAATTTTTGATAATTTTGATTTTCGATTTTTGATAATTTCAGTTTTCGATTTGGTTTTAAAAACAAAATTTGATTTGAAATCGAAAATGAAAATAATTAATGTGTTAATAAATTATATATCATATATATAGTGTTGTGAAGTATGAAATGATTGTTTGTGGTTTATAAAATAAACTAACGAATTATATTTTCCTTAAATGATATTTTGTAAAATAAAGTAATTTGTATGTCATACATTTTCAATCCGAAAAACTGAAATTAAATCGATCCTCAACGATTTAGACCAATTTTAATTATAAAATGGTTCGCTTTGATTTTCATTTTTCTCAAATCGACAAAATATCGATTTTATTAAAACGGAATTGAAACCGAACAGCCAATCCGTTTAAACACCCCTAGCAACGGGTGTGTTTGATATGAAGAATTGTGGAGTTGTCCGGATAGATCTTATGGCTAGGTCAAGCAAAGCAATTGATGAAGTGTTGCTCTTACAAAATTTAACTTGAAGAGACCGTTAAGCGGTGAAGTGACAGATGCGAAGGGTCTACGGTGGAAGACCCATGAATATGTGCATGTTATATTAATTAATGTTTTAATTGATGTAAGGAATGAAGTGTCATATATGGGCTGGGCCATGGGCCTCAGCCTTTTAAGTAGTATTTTGGTAAAAATGTAGAACTTTGGGCCTAACTAGAGGAGATTAGCCATTGGACGTGTCTGCTATTGGGCCCCGATGATTTTTTGTTAGTACAACTTATTAGTTTAGAAAACCATTAACTCATTAAGGGACGATCCATCGCCGATTTTTGAAATATATATATATATATATATATAGCATACATGAAGGAACAATAAATTATCTCTTGCCTGATAGTTATCGTAAGTTTTTCTTAACCTTGACAAGCAAGTTCTATTCTCCCGGGTAACATGCAGTCATTTTGTTGTTTTTTTTTTCCTTATAAGCATTCATTTTGTTGTTGTTTTTCTCTTTAATTTTTGACCTGTTGCAAAGATTGTTTCTAATTCCATTTATTTATCTAAAAGATTAAATCTAATCATTTTTATTTATTTCATTTAATTTCAACTCTTTGTAACATTTTATTCATATTACACATAATGAAACGAATGGAAGTTAATAAACGACATATAAATAACTCAAAAAAATTTGGGGACGATGCCCTTGAACCCTCACAGTGCTTCTCTCGTTGCAAATCCTGATTACGTCATTTAGTCATAATATCCAAATTTTACATGATTTTTTTTTTTTTTCAACCTCAAGAAAGAAAAGTGGGGTAGATAGACAATCGAGGTTTGAATCGTTGGTGAAGGCACAAAGTCACGCACACCACCTTCTCCTTCTAGTGATCTAGTCCATTTGAAACGTCTATATTAACACATAACTCTCCAACTAGCCCTTACAAATCTCTCTCTGTTTGTATTTTCTGATTGTTTGATCATAATCGTCATTGTTGTCATATATTCAAACGCAGGGTTCTTTGTCAATTCAAGGAAACAATTTTACATCACAACATGGCAACCAAAGTCACCGGACAAAAGACAGCCTGCGTGGTAGGTGGGACTGGGTTCGTGGCGTCGTTGATGGTGAAGATGTTGCTTCAGAAAGGCTATGCTGTCAACACAACCGTGAGAGACCCAAGTCAGTCACACCTTCTCTTCTCCATCTCTTATTTTCTTCTGGTCATCCTTAATTTGTCTTCTTGTTGTCAATCCTGAATAGAGATCAAGTTCCTCTGATGTCTGATAATGTCTTCGTTTTTTTGTCGTCTATTTTGCATTTACACCCACATTTGTTCTGTTTTGCAACAAACAGGGGATTTATTTTATATGTGTGATGATGGACTCAAATATGTTTTTGTGCACAGACAATCAGAAGAAAATCGCTCCCCTAACTGCACTGAAAGAATTGGGAGAAGTAAAGATTTTTGGAGCAGATTTAACCGATGCGAAAAGCTTTGATGCCCCAATAGCAGGTTGTGATCTTGTTTTCCATGTCGCGACCCCCGTCAATTTTGCTTCTGAAGATCCTGAGGTACAAATTAGTAGAGCTTGTATTCATTGTTACAACAAACATGAAAAAGTTTTAATTTTTCTAATACCCTTTTTGAAATGTAGAATGATATGATTAAGCCAGCAATACAAGGTGTAGAGAATGTCTTGACAGCTTGTGCTAAAGCCAAAACAGTTAAAAGGGTCATCTTGACATCCTCTGCTGCTGCTGTTACCATCAACAAGCTAAATGGTACAGGTTTGGTTTTTGATGAGAAGAACTGGACTGATACTGAGTTCTTGAGTTCTGATAAGCCACCTACTTGGGTATTAATTTTGAAAGTTCAAACAAGATAAAATGTCGATATTTAAGCTCTTTTGGGATCTAAAAATAAAGATTTGCAGGGTTACCCTCTCTCCAAGACATTAGCTGAGAAGGCAGCCTGGAAGTTTGCTGAAGAAAACAACATTGATCTCATTACCGTAATCCCTACTCTAATGGCTGGTCCTTCTCTTACCACAGATGTTCCCAGCAGTGTCGGGCTTGCCACGGCTTTAATCTCAGGTTTGATGTATCATGTGATGTTTTAATCTGCACTGAAGTAACTGGTATAACATTGTTAAATGGAAGCTTGATAAGTTGCAGGTAATGAATTCCTCATAAATGGTATGAAAGGCATGCAAATGCTGTCAGGTTCAATTTCAATATCGCATGTGGAGGACGTTGTCCGCGCCCATGTATTTTTGGCTGAGAAGGAATCGGCTTCTGGCAGATACATATGCTGTGCTGTTAATACCAGTGTTCCTGAGCTTGCTAAGTTCTTGAACAAAAGATACCCTCAGTACAAAGTCCCAACAGAGTAAGCCACTGGCCTTAGCATTCACATCAGTCAAATAGCAGTCTTATTTGCTTGATAGATCGACTAATTGGAATTTCTGAATCATTTTCTGTCAATGCTTGCAGTTTTGGGGACTTCCCCTCCAAGACCAAGTTAGTTCTCTCTTCGGAGAAACTCGTTAGCGAAGGTTTCAGCTTCAAGTATGGGATAGAGGAGATTTATGACCAAACTGTGGAGTACTTGAAGGCTAAGGGACTGCTGAAGTAGGGGGGGTTGGTCAAACCTGCGAGAATCAAGAAACTTGTAGCTTGGCTACATATGCTCTATAATAAAATTGGAGATTTTCTAAGCTTTGCTTGTTATATCAAGCTAATGTGAATATCACGGCATAATTTCCAATACCAAATGATGCTAAAGAAATTTGTCAGTCTGTTCCGCTGACAGATTAACGAATATAATCCTATAATTAACTTTTAAAGTTAACCTTCGTGGATTTAGTCATCGATTACGCTTGAAGGACGCTCTCTTGAAGGACGATTGACGCATTTGTAAGCAACAGCGGCAATGTTATTGAGTTCTTGTGCATCAAATTTTCCATCAAGATGAGCGTCCGCGATTTCTTCCCACCCAAATTTATCTTCAGCACTAATTGCGGCCTAACCATAACCGTAAAATATAGACAAGTAAATATGCATAACATGAAAAAACCAGCTGCTGCTTGCCTAATCATATGAACACATTCCAAAAGAACGAAAGATCTTACAAGTTCAACATATTCCTTAAGGCCTTGACATGGATTCCTTCCTGCAATTAGTTCAAAGAGCAATACTCCAAAACTATAAATATCACCTTTTCTAGTAAAGGTCCTTGTTGATAGATACTCAGGATCAACGTAACCTAAAGTTCCTCGGATACTTTGTGAATGTGGGCTAAACATCTCCTCTGGAGAGCCCGAAGTCAGCAACCTGACGGTTAATAACAGTAATTACAGATCTGGATTAGTGTAAAATTGAATTTTACAGCAGCAGGGTTGATCATATCAGACAAAGAATGCTTACTCTAGCTCTCATGGACTTGTCCAACAGAATGTTAGAAGATGTGATGTCACTGTGTACAATTGAAGGTACGCAAACAATGCAGGCTACACGGATCAACTGTTCAGACCCTTGTCATCGTGTGTTTCACCTGCATTACCAAACAATGCAGCGATTGTGCATATTCAACTTGATTTCGAACTTCCATAACTGGCAAAAAGCACAACAATTCTAATTCTAAGATGAAGTTTAGCATATCAGCAACAAATTATACTCCTTAAAATTTTGTTTGCTTTGTTACCATATAAATGAGAATCAAGACTACCATTTCTCATGTAAACATAAACAAGCATACGATGTCCTTTCTCGATGCTATATCCCACCAAATTCACAAGGTTCCTGTGGTGCACTCTTCCTAGCAAAAACTCCTGAGAGCAAAGAAAGCAAAAGAGATGTTGATACTTCATACAGATCTTTTTTGTCTTCCATTTCTGTAAGAGAATTGGTAATTGCGTTGAGCATGAAACTTTAACAGTATAAAAAAAAAGGCTGCAGCAAGAGATTCCATGGCTTAACTAACAAGATTACTCATTTAATACATTCAACCAAAAGCAAGACAACACTTTACTAGGCTTCTGAAAGATATTGAACAGCTTTCGTATTAGTCTACAGTAGGCAAAGTCAGTTGCAGAGTACATAATTTCCCTTGCTGAATATATAGTCCATACTAACCTCAGATAGGAAATCCTTTTCTTGGTGCCTTGAATTAGCTGCAAGAACTCTAACTGCAAGAGTCTCGCTGGTCTCCCCAAGAGAGACAGTTCCAACTCTCTGGGAAGAAATTATCCTATCCAAATCAGGTAGCCTCCTCTGTTTCCTCAAGCATAAGAAACCAAATATACCCAACACCACTCCAATCACAACTCCCACTGAAATCCCAATAACCAGTTCCAATCCTATATCGTCCATCTCAATCATCTCAAGGCCCTAAACCCCTAAACCTGTTGAAATGCGAGTGAATGATATATATATTACACCATTTCAAGGTATTGGTAAAATGGTGGGGAAATTTTATTCATTTAAGCACATTTCAACATAAAAAAGAAGACAAACAAAATAAAAGAAGATATCTTTGTAAAAATTGAGCAAGAACAGAACTGTATAGAGGATGTAGACAATATTAGATACGTTGGAGGTTTTGTTCCAATTGAGAAGACACAATAATCACAATTTGAAGGTTAGAGATGAAGATGATGATTTGATAATAAATTACACTATATATTCATGGTTAATTTTTTTTTGATTAGGGAACCTCTCCCAGACGCGTCTTGCGGGCTTTGCCCTACGCGACGGCCCAGAGGAGTAAACCCTAACCCAGCCAACCACCTCACTAGACGGACTGGGCTTTAAGTCAGGGCCTTAGGCCCAGGTGGGATATAACTCCAGTGGACGAGAATTTCTCGCATTCGTTCCCCGTTGGATTCGAACCCCTTCCCTCCCGCCTGCACGCGCTAGCACGCACAGTTGAGTGGGGAGACCGGGGTTACGACCAACGAGGCTATACCACTTTGGTTAATGCTAAACTAGGAAATATTTATTATCCTTCCTAAATTAATTAAAATTATGGAGATATATGACCATGTATGTATCTGATTAAGCAGAAAACAATCCTGGGTTTGGGTTTCATAAGTAACTATGTAAACCAAATCACAGATGTACACAACACTTATCCTTCATTGCTATTACTAATTAATTACAATTAATTTCATATAATTTTAATTTAACAAATTTTTTATTAGGCGCTTTACATGGGCCAAGACCCACAGTTCTTTTGTCACGAAAATAAAACCTTAATCAGCATTTCTTATACAATGGTTAATAAAGGCCCACTAGAAAAGTAGACCTACATGTCGGGCCGGCCCAGGCCAATAAGTTTCCTGTGAACTTGAGAGGTTAACGACTAACGGAGACCATAAAGTCGATAGAAACATATTTGAGTATTTTTTTTTCGAGAAGAAACATATTTGAGTCTTGGATTGGAAGGCAAACCGTTGTTTTCATCCTAAACTTTCGATTTTGTTAAAAGAAATATCACAAATTGTACCTGTCAAGCTAATGTCAACCCATGACAGACCCAGGAATTGAAATCACCGGGGGTCCGGGGGTAGCGCCCCTGAGAATTTTTTTTTGGGTTCTTTATATAATCGATTTACGAATATAAAACACATTAATAATAGTTAAAAAAAACAATATCATTAGTAATAGTTCCAAACAACTCCTTTTCTATGTAATATACAAGACAATCATTCAAAAATTGATTACTCATTTGGTTGCGCAAATATGTTTTGACAATATTCATTCCAGAAAAGCATCTTTCAACACTTGTTGTTGCTATAGGTAAAATCAATACTTATTTTATAAGTCAATACACCAAAGGATACGAAATATTGAGAGGATTTGAGGGGCTTTGCAGGTGAGCTAGACAAATGAGAAGGTAACTTTTGGGCCTAAGATTTATGAGGGTTAGGTAGGGTCAAAGTTAGTTAGTAGTAGGTTGGGTGGAAATTAATGGATTGGGGGCCTAATTTTTTTTTTTTTTTGATTGGGGGCCCTAGGGTTAACTTGTCATGGATTTATAGTGTAATTAGTGTAAAAGGGAGACGATATCCTCCGTCTGCCACTGACGTCAACCTAATATATATATGGAAAGGGAGATGGTATCCTCACCCCCTATTTAGTAATCACACCCCTCAAATAATTGATTTTTATTTTTATATTATTTTACGTTTGATTTGATATTTGATTATTTTGATTTACGTGTAACTTGACATTAGATTCACATTCCTATAATTGGGTTTTCCACCCCCATAATTGGTTTTCTCACCCTTAACAATTAATTAAAGTAACTTATTACGTCACATCAATGCATATTGGCGGGTACGTTTAATGTATGCTACAAGTTGTTCACTGTACGGAGTGACCCATTCATTTACAGAATCATATTTGTATCTAAATCACTGAATCATAATAGGAGGCATCGGGTAACCATCTGTCAATGCCAACTGAACGAAGTGATGGAGGGATGTGGATAGATGAACAACTGTGTCTACCCGATTCTAGTGAATGAATAAATTCATGTTCAATATACTCAAATGCAGATGGATCACGACGAGTAGATGTGTCAACTTTTTTCTTGGTAGTTGGGCATCCATGGGTATTTGTCTTAACTTTTGGTTCAACAAGTGTAGTACATGTATTATTCTGCAAACGAGTGGGTTACTCCGTACAATGAACAACTTGCAGCATACATTAAATGTACCTACCAATCTGCATGAATGTGAGATAATAAGTTACTTTAACTAATTGTTGAGGGTGGAAAAACCAATGATAGGGTCGAAAAATTAATTATGAGAATGTGAATCTAATATCAAATCGTACACAAATAAAAAGAATCACATATCAAATCAAACATAAAATCATATTAAAAAAATACAAATAAATTATTTGGGGGTGAGATTACTAAATAGGAAGTGAGGATACCATCTCCCATATGGAAAATGCTAAAGAGAACACATTAGTAGTCCAATCCATCCTAAGCATAGTTTTTAAATCCGACCCGTGCATTGAACCGTTAAGATTGAAGATTAAAGATTTTCGAGATTCAACCGTTACGATGAAGGTTGAATCGTATATTTTTATTAAATAACAAAATAATAAATATATAAGTATATACCTAAGAATATATTTAAATATATAATATAAGTATATAAATATATAGATAAACTTAAGAATTGCAAACACACTTTCCGAGATGGTGCATTAATGTCTCAACGAAAAATAATATAGTATATTATCTAAGGGAAAAAGTATTCCTACCATCTAAATTGGTTATCCCACCCCCAATCATTGATTTTAATTTTTTTATTATTTTATATATAATTCTATTGAATTAGGTGTGATTTGACATTTAATTCTCATTACAAAAATTAGTTTTCCCATCCCATCCCATCAATTAAAGCAAACTTATTACATCACATCAATGTATTAGTGAGTACGTTTAATGTATGCTGCAAGTTGTTCTCTGTACTGAGTGACCCATTCTTTTGCATGATCATACCTGTATCTAAATTACTGAATCATAATAGGAGGCATTGGATAACCATTTGTCAATTCCAATTGAACGAAGTTATTACCATTTACAAATCCTATTGTAATACGTTCATGTTGAGGTGGAGGTATAGAACGCAGTGGTAAAAATGTCAAGCACTGTTCATAACTAAGAACGTGTAAAATCACATTGTACTTAAAAGCAATCAAGTTACTCATATCTGGCATTAACGTGGTTTTATGATTTTTTGAATCTAGAAAAAACGCTAAAGGAGGAGCTATTTGAATCTTCTAGTTTTGAGTGTTGATATATGATTTTTTTTATCATGGATTTCAATTACGATATGGTGGATAATAATGAAAACATTGCGTTAGGGGGGATGAACGAGGTCATTGATGGGTTGAATAACAACATCCTTTAGGTGATTAGACCAATAAATAATGTAATTCAAATAAATCACAATGGATTTCAAGTAAAAAAATAATGATTTAGTTATTCCATTTATTTTAATAATGATATTCTATTGATTTTTGTTTCAGACCTCTGGTTATTTCATTGATCTAAATCAATGGATTAGTTATTCTTTTGATTTTAGTATGTCATTGCATTGATTTTTTTATGTCAGACCTCTGGTTATTCCATTGATATAAACCAATGGAGTAGTTACTCCTTTGATTTTAATATGTCATTCCATTAATTTTTATGTCATACCTCTGGTTATTCCATTGATGTAAACCAATGGATTAGCTATTCCATTGAAATTATGACAAACCTCTGGTTATTCTATTAATTTTAATGTCACTCCATTAAAATTGTTTCAGATTTATGGTTATTCCATTGATTTAAAATAATTGATTAAAATTCCATTGATCTTAATATTTCATTCCATTGAAAATGTGTCAGATCTTTGGTTATTTCATTAGAATTTAGTTATTCCATTGATCTTAATATATCATTCAATCGTTATAAAACAATGAATTTAAGCAAAAACAATGGAATTTATAAGATAAAAACAGTGTAGTTCAGTTAAAAACAATGAATTTCAATTTACGAAGAACACTTCGAAAACCTTCTAATGCTTTGAAAATCGTTCATTTTCAAATTTATCCAATCATTTATTCTTTGAAAATCGTTTCTTTTCAAATTTTCTCATCTTTTGCTGAGTTAGCTTGCCATATGGACTTAGGATAGGTTAGGGCTGTTGGACTACATAAAATTGGGCTTCTAGCACTATCATATATATATATATATATTTATTATTTTTGGCATTTGCAGGTTTCCAAATCATAATTTTGAAAGAAATTATTATGTGGTCCAATGATACAATTCTTTTTAATCATGATCATATAAGTCCAACATAATGGTCACATTGGAGACAATGACACAATCTAGTGACCCTGGCGCATAAGTTTCCCATGTTGCTTTTTATTGGGCCCAGTTCTTTTTAAACCATAGGCTTACAGTGAAACTTCAACATCATCATGTGCCGCAGGCCTTCACGCGGACTAGCATTAACATGTCATGGGACCCCCCACGTACGCAGTTACTCCACGTGGGCCATTGTCGGCAGTTTCTGTGGTTGGATATTATTTCCCGAAGCCTACAACAACATTAACAAACCTACCTTAATTTTGTCTGTTTCCAACAAATAATACCTTACATCTACCATTTAACATGATATCAGAAAAAAACTACTTTTACTCCTTAATTGACTCATTTTTTCTATACAAAATTAACTCATTTTATACTTATAGATATGTTGAATGGATTGATTTTTTTTTTCTTCTTAAAATTGTGTATAGAACACAAAATGTGGAAAATGGTCCAAAATCACTAAGCTATGTAGAATCCAGAGTTGCGGCCGTTCACAAACATTATTATCAATGTTGTGCACAACCTTTTATCTTCATGGAGATGGAGATGGAGATGGAGATGGATTTGGTGCTCAAGATGACGATGACAGATAGATATCTTCTGTATGAGTTGAACCTTTTTCACGTTTATGAATTGTTTCATTAATTTGTAAAACTTGCTAGTACACTTTTTTGGGTAGCTTTATTGAGTGGATAGAATCGGTTTGCTCATTGATTGATAAATTACTTTTTTTTTAGTATGTTTTTGTTTTTTGGCCTCACGACACGATAATTAACAATTAGGTGAATCCTAGGCCGAATATATAGTTAAATCGAATCAAAATGTCGGTGTTTGAAGTTTGAACAGCTCTATATGGCATGAAAGAGGTGGTTTAGCTAGGCTCCATGTACATTTGTTTACTGATGTCCCAAATAACTATGCATTTCTAGCTTAATGGGGCTCCACATCTTTCAAGAAAAAATCTCATTTCAAAACGAAACTTCCCTCCTCGGAGTTTTTTTTCCGTACAGGGATTATTGGATGTTTTAAATACCAATATAGGACTCGCAAATAATTTTTTACCAAAATGGTATTTGACATTGTTATGAACAGCGTCATCAGGAATGACGCTGTCTCTAGTAGCGTCACTAGTGTTAGTAATTTTTCAAATCTAAAGACGCTATTTGGAACAGCGTTTTCATTATATTTTAAAAGTGACGCTGTTTATAATAGCGTCATTAGTAAAAACATTAATGACGCTAGTACAAACAGCGTCATTGTAGTGCCAATTTGAAATCTGCAAACCGTTTATGAGAACCGCAACAAACCAACCTGTAAAAAATTGAGACAATCACAATATCTGATGACATAATAACACGTAGTGAATAACACGGCATCATATAACATATAGTACGAAGTCAAGTTTCTAATTCATTCAAACACTAAAGTTAAGTAATAAAATCAAAGCGGTTTAAATGCCAGTCCTCCGCCTAGTACGTGGCGGCCAAGTGCTAGGGGTAGTAGATGGTGCTGGAGCTTGAGCTTCCTGTGTCAGTTGTGATTGCTGAAATGTGAAGTCAGTACCAAATCCAGCATGTTCGCGTGCTCTACCTCGTGTACGTCGAGGAACTCGTGGTGGTCTACCTTCTCCAGCATTTGTCATAACATCAGCTAGACGATGTCCCTCACCGAGCTCATCCATAATATCACGACAAGTTGTGAACCAGTTGTGGGCAACAACATCATTAACCGCATCCCTCAAAGAAGCAGCAGCTCTCCTAGCACCCGCCAATGCCAAAATTGCCTGCGTACCAATGAAAGATAAAGTAATTAGTTGTTTGGAACAATGCACAATTTATTTATGGATAAATGATAGAAGATTTACCACACGCTGTAGTCTACTTCCGTGAGGCTCATACTCCAATATCGGACGAGTAGGGGCTATAGCGACAGATGTAATAGATCGACATGTAATAGATGAATACCACTGCATGTAGGCCTCAAGACTTGTATACGGGAACCGCTCCTGCGCTATTCTATTTAACCGATCATCCCATTGGACTAGCCACTCCGCGTGATGGTCAACCCAATTAACATCCCCGCGACCCCTTCGGGTAATTTCATGTAACTTGTCAATGGTATCCACTGGATCAGGTATATGTTGAGATAGCCCGAACTGTCTCATAACACGATCAGGACAATGAAGCTCTACTATCTCGAAGCATATTAAGGGAACGATCGATCTCCATACTCGAGCACCCTCAATGCACACCACTGGTGCAACAGTCAATCGCTCTGGAGTATATGGCATCCACTCAACCTATTATCAAAATATTTGATTATTCATATTGTTTAGACGCACGTAACAACTATTTAAGTAATTTAATAACGTTTGTCATCGTTGTACCTGGTGATGGGCTTGTCGATCTAACTCATCTCTTGCAAATAAAAGGACTTGTCGAGGATTATGTCTGTAAGTCCTACGAGTACTCCATCTACAGAACATTATCATTAGATTGAATGCAAATCAATTATGTTATATCAGGAGCATAAATCAATTATATTACCTAGGCCCAAGTGGTCGTAATGGCTCCTCTCCTCCAGCAATATCAGCCTCTCCAGGTGGCTGAAATGGAGGTACCTCTGGTCGGCATAAATGCAATCTCTCCCAAGACCATAACTGCATATATACAAACATTAGTGGACATCCTAAACCCCAAACAAACATGAGAAAATAACAAATATTTTTAATACCTGAAGTAGAAGCACACATCCACCCATCTGTCTCGTACCCTGCATACACCCTCGGCATAAATTCCGATACAAGCATGCCAATACAGCACCTCCCCAACTAAGTTCGCGCGTCGCCTGTAGATCTTCTAATAAAGGTAGATACATTAGTGGAATGTTATCTCCTGTGGTGCTGGTGAAAAGTATGCTTCCAAACATGGCCATAATATACGCCTTAGCATAACACTGTAGAACCTCATCCGGTGCATCAACACGAGGTGGATTGAGATGACCAAAATGCCTACATAGCATGGCCATAATATACGCCTTAGCATAACACTGTAGAACCTCATCCGGTGCATCAACACGAGGTGGATTGAGATGACCAAAATGCCTACATAGCCATGTCAGGGACAAAGATGCACCGGTCCTCTCATTACTATTAGCCACTCGACCAAGTAATCGCATCATCACCTCATCCCAATGATGTTGTCCAGTCCCAATAACTGCTGGTCCGTCTACTCTAAGTCCCAATAAAATCGCAACATCCTGTAATGTGACTGTCATCTCACCACCTTGTATGTGAAAATGTGAGTCTCGCGTCTCCAACGCTCAGCTAATGCAGTCAATAATCCGTGGTCGAGCTTAATATGACCAATCTGAGTGACACCATAAAACCCCGACTGAATAACAAAGGGTCTGACACGTGCATCTAATGGCCATAGTTGATGATGTCTAAAGGTGATATAGTCCCGCACATACTACAAAAAGAAGTTTAATTTTAACAAAGTTATATTTTATTGAGTTAGAATTTATAACACAAAATATACTAACCTGGCCACTAGAAACACCCTCAGATCGATGCTCAGACTGCATTGTTAAAACACTGCCATCCGTCGGTTCAGAAACTATGGACCTAGTAGCTCTAGGGGCTGTCCGAGCACCGCGCGTACGCGCCATGTATCAACTCTCAGAATCTGCATTAACAATGATAATTAGTAATGTAAAAAAAAATTATATCAATACTTAAAAAAATATCAATTACATTAAATATAAATATAAGTAAAAATATTACTTTTATGGTGTTTTTTATTATGCCCAGATTGATGACATATGCTGCATTTGTAGTGTGACTTAGCCTCTCTCATATCCATTCCATTTGTTAACCGTGTTGATTTTGGACGACCTTTTTTTGATCTTCGGAGATCAGGATCAGGCAATATGCGTGGACCAGTGTACTCAGGCCATTGTGTCTCATCTGGAATCAGATAGAAAGTTGGTCCATAAGAATTTGCATACGCCGACAATGTAAAATAATCCTCCATTAAATGAGAATATCCAATGTTCATTGCAGAACATGCAGCAAACACATGTGAACACGGACGATGATACAAGCGCCATATGTACGAATACAATCTATAAACCATTCCCAATTGGAATTATTTTCATTATCCACAAGTGCATAACATAAGGGAAAAAGGCCATTGTCTGCATCAAATGCCACTGCAATCAACAATTTGCCCTTATACTTGCCATATAGATGGGTGCCGTCAATACTTATCAACGGGCGACAAAATTGAAAACCAACAATACAAGGAGCGAATGCCCAAAACACCCGTTCAAATACGGCCGCTCCCCCAATAACTTCCTTATGATGAAAATTGACCACTGATCCAGCATTAGAGATTTGCAAAGCATGAAAGAACCGAGGTAGAACATTGTATGACTCTTCAAATGTACCAAACAACTTTTCCATAACTTTCTGTTTTGCTGTCCAAGCCTGCCGATACGATACTGAGTACCCCAAATGTGTTTCGGCATGTGCTTGGATAGCTGCAATGTTTATTTTCAAATCAGCTTTTACCAATGAAAACACCTCTTCAGATAGATACTCTGAATTCAATTGTTTATGGCGTTGATTGAGTGAAGCGTTTGTGCAAGTATGGGGACCCTTCATCACTGTTATCTTGAAAACATTCAAATGTTCCTTCAACATTGCCCGAAGATACCATCTACAATTTGGCTCCTTCACACATCTTAATTGAACTACCCCTCTTTTCGAACATTCTGTCTTATATTGGTAATTGTTTTTTATGTGCCAAGTCTTAACCGCATGGAGTAATTCCTTCTTATTTTCATAAACTTGGCTGGCTGCAATGTCATCATACTCAACTTGACGATTGTACTCCCAATCAGTACAGCTTGCCTCTCCAAGTGTACCAACATTTCCAAATTGAGCAAGAACAGAACCGTATAGAGGATGTAGACAATATTAGATACGTTGGAGGTTTTGTTCCAATTGAGAAGACACAATAATCACAATTTGAACGTTAGAGATGAACGTTAGAGATGAAGATGATGATTCATTGAATGTGATTGTGGCTGATATGAACTACCACCATCATTTTCATCGGATAATCCAAATGAAAATGTTTGATTCCATGGTGTCGTCATTATCACCTTCACCAAAACATACCATAATTAACATATCAACTAGGCTATCATCCCACAAATTAATAATCAAACCTAACTGTAATTGAAAGCCTAATCTTGTACCAAATCCAAAAACCCAATAACCTATATCAAACTTGGCAGCAATGTAAAGCCTAATCATGTCTATTGTACAATGCATAACCAAAATTATCATTCCAATAATACCAAATTCACTTATATCTAAACCCACAATCCCATCAAAAATATTATCACAATAATCTAAATGAACTACACATAAATTGCATTAATCTAAACGAAATACACATAAATTGCATTAATCTAAACGAAAAACCGACTATTACCTTTGGTGGATTTGTCACGGGCTGTCAAGATTATCTCGGTGGAGGAAGTGTCCGAAAATCTCTCAACCAAGGATGCTGCAACTCAAACCGGGGAGGAAGAAAGTGGGCAACACCTGCGGCACACCGGACAAGGAAGAACGCACGTGATGGAGTAGCCGGAGCCACGCCGGTGACGGAGAGTCCACAGATGGGTTGCGCCTTACCTTTTCTCTGATTTTAGGTTTTGTTACCCGTTTTGCGAAATGACTCTGCCTCCAGACCCATTTCTTATTCTTAAAGATATGACGTTGTTTGGAACATCATCATTTCCCGATCTACAATGACGTTGTTAGTAACAGCGTCATTGAAACAAATCTTTAAAGACGCTATTTTTAATAGCGTCATAAGTATAAAAACTTCATATCTTCAAATGACGTTATTGCTAAAGGCGTCATTAGTGTAGTAATTTTTAAAAACATTTGACGCTATTGTATACAACGTCATTAGATTAAAAAAAATTTGATGACAGCTGTTCGTATCAGCGTCAAATACCATTTTGGTAAAAAATTGTTTGCGAGTCCTATATTGGTATTTAAAACATCCAATAATCCTTGTACGGAAAAAACTCCCCTCCTCGTGTTCTTTTCGGATTCATACAATGATATCCTCAAAACCTTAATTGTTATCAACTACCATTTTTTGCACCAATCACTCACTGGTCTTAAAGTCAACTTTCTTCCAAGTACCGTGCAAATCGTGGGTTTCCTGTAACAATATTACCAGTCATTGCCTTTCTGTTGCACATGCACTAACTCTAAAAAGTTAAAGACGTACAATCAAATTATATACATGTGTGCTTCACGTTTCATTGTACGTCATACTGTCATAGGGTCATACGCATTGCTTATTTGCTTCTATTTGTTTTCCCTATAAATATTTGGAAACTCTCTCCATTTTTTTAGTATCAAAGCACCACATACGAATTAAGAATCTTCCAATGGCCATGTCTTCAAAATCTCTCTTCACTTCCTCTCGCACCTCAATTTCCTCCTCCTTGAAGACAATTTCACAGATTGAGATGGCCAAAACAAATGCCAATTGTGTTCCATTAATCCCCGATAATCACAAGTGGAGTACTCATGATGTTTATCACAAATTGGTACTCTCTAGCACCACTCCTCCTCCTTTCAAACAATTGAACCACTTAACCAAACCCCGTACACCCAATGTAAGTACATATTGTTTCTTCATCTATGGTGTCTTTTGACTCTTCTTAGGATATGCCCCTCGTGTTTGTACATATTTTCTTTAATGAATTTCTTACTTAATATATATATATATATATATATATATATATATATATATATATATTTCACTCATCCACACCCTTAAAAAGTGGTACGTATTTTAAGTGTGCAAATTTGATGCGGATGAAAGAATTCTTACATATATATATATATATGAGGTACTGAGCTTTTGATGTTATTTACAGGATCACATCTCGATGGAACATGAGCGCAAATTGAAAGCTTTTAAGCGTATATTCAACATTGTTGGAGAGGATCCCATTGAAAGTTTGGTGATTATTGATGCCGTCCAACGACTTGGAATCGACCATCATTTCCAAGAGGAGATTAACACAATCCTCCAAGATCTGTACTATAATGAAGCCAATATATCTCATGGTAGTGGTGGACCTGGTGGTGGTTATTTCAGTCACCTTCACGAGGTTTCACTTCGCTTTCGACTATTGAGACAACAAGGTTACTATGTTTCTCCAGGTGCGCCATTCAAAATTAATAATGGATTCAAATTAAATTTCGCACCTTTATCTTACCTCACAATGTCGCTTATCGTGAATTATGATTAATATACGTGTGGAACAGAAGTGTTTGACTGCTTCAAGGACAACACTGGCAAATTCAAAGAGAATCTAGGAGAAGACATAAGTGGGCTCATGGCTTTATATGAAGCTTCACACTTATGTTTGGAAGGAGAAAGCGTACTCCAAGAAGCCGCAGACTATAGTGCTCAACTCCTTCATACATGTGTTACAAATCTTGCTCATAATCAAGCAACAATGGTTGAACACACATTGAGTCATCCTCATCACAAAAGCTTCTCCAAGTTCACTGGAAAGAAATATCTTAGTCATGGATTCCAAGACACTAATAATGGTTGGATTAACATTCTAAAAGGATTAGCCAAGATCGATTTTGACATGGCCCAGTCTACATACCAGAAGGAGATTGTTCAGATTTCCAAGTAATTAGTTCAATTAGCTAGTCAAAAACTATTAAGTCTAATTTAACGATTAACGTTGCCAATTAATCCTCTAATTAATTTCTATTTTGATTTTTATAGGTGGTGGAAAAAGCTAGGTCTGGCTAAGGAGATGAGTTTGGCAAGAGATCAACCACTTAAATGGTACATTTGGTCCATGGCATGCATTACAGATCCAAGCTTGTCAGAGGAGAGGATTGATCTTACTAAATCCATTTCTTTTATCTACTTAATCGACGATATCTTCGATCTTTATGGGACACAAGACGAGCTTACATTATTTACACAAGTTGTCAACAGGTATATAAATGAAAACCTAGCTTTTAATTAATAATTTCATGAATAAAAGTGAATTTCACTAACAAACATATAATTATATCATATATAGATGGGATTATGATGCTAGTGAACAACTTCCGCACTACATGAAGATATGTTTCCAGGCTCTTGATGGTATAATCAACGAAATCAGCTTCAAGATGTACAAAAAGCATGGATGGAACCCTGTAGAGTCCCTCAGAAAATCGGTATACATTAATCCCTAGCTAGCTACCCCACAAAATTAGTAAAAATTAATTCTTGAATCATTCGTATTGGTCAAAGTTAATTGGTACTATATTAAAGAATATGAATGATTTGTGGCAGTGGGGGAGACTGTGCAGTGCATTTTTGGTGGAAGGAAAGTGGTTTGCTTCTGGGTATGTTCCAGCATCAGAAGAGTATCTCAAGAATGGGATTATAAGTTCAGGTGTTCATGTGGTGTGCGTTCAACTTTTCTTTCTCTTGGGTTGTCAAGACATTATAACCAAAGAAAGTGTGGAAAGCATTGACAACGATCCAGCCATTGTATCATCCACTGCCCAAATTCTACGGCTTTGGGATGACTTAGGAAGTGCCAAGGTAATTAATTATAGAATAAGTTCCAAAATAGCCTATATGTACTTTGCAAAACAGGTCAATTGTCTTTTTTTCGGGGGTTAAACATGTCCTTGTAATTTGAACAATGACTCAGTTACCCTGTTTTGCAAAGTAAAAGGACTATTTCTGCACACCCGCTGCGGATTTTTGTTGATGTTATAATTAGTAATGATAGATACATATATTGTATTGAATTGCAGGATGAGGATCAAGATGGTCATGATGGATCGTACTTGGAGTATTACATGAAGGAACACCAAGGATGTTCAGTGAAAGAAGCAGAAGAGCATGTTATGAGTAAGATCTCGGATGCATGGAAGCAATTAAACAAGGAATGTATGACTCCCACTCCATTTTCACAATCTTTCATCAAGGCTACTCTTAATCTTGCAAGGATGGTTCCTTTGATGTACAGCTATGATAACAATCAACGACTCCCAAGCCTTGAAGATAATGTTAAATCCATACTAAGCATTGCATTGTAAAAAACCTAAATGATACTAGTCTCCCTTCAATGTACCTTGAGATTTGAATATTGTGAAACAAATAAGATGCTCACGATCTCTCACAATAGTACAATAAAAACAACGGTAGTGATAAACATACATAAAGTTGGTATACATAAGGATACATAATGACTTGGCATACTGATTGGGATTGCTTTTGGGAGGTTGACTGTGCAATTTCAAAATTTGAAATTTGAGCATTGAAATACACAAATCAGCAATTGACTTTTCATGTTTCTAGAAAATACAATTATTTTTCTCACTCCTATATCTCTCCCTCTCCTCCCTCACACGACTTCTCTCTCCCTCTCTCATGGCCACCGCCGGATCTCCATCGTCCGACCACAAATCCGACCACCACTACTGTCAAAAGAATCGTCTGGCCCCCATGAGCAAAGCCCGACCACCACTTGCCATCATTCGTCACTAATTTTGTCACAAATCCACCTTGAAGCCATGGGTTCTCATCGGACAAAAAGCACCGATCGAGCTGATTTTGGTGTCGGTTTGGCAACTCGACACCACCAATGAACTCCGGTAGGTGAGGAGCACCTAGCCCAGCCCTTCGTCGACCAAAACGGCCACCGGCAAATGTAGACCCACGTCGAAAGTATGCTCCAGTGTGTTATTACATTACGTGAAATTAATTACACTGTGAAGTAAAAAGTAATTATCACATATTCCTGTTATTGTCCATGGTTCAAATGTAAGACCATTGTAATTAGGTTTTGTTGGGGAAGATTGGTTTTACACTGTCTTTTGCAAAAATTTAATTCATATTTTTGTAGGCCTTACACTATTGCATAATGTATCTTGATAATCTATAATTTTGCACAAAGCATGGGCTATATACTCTGTCAGTTTGATAGTGTAATGAGGTTTAAAAGCCTTTTTTGGTTGAAAGGATACACTGTCAGTTCAAATGTATAATACAATGGAAGTTTGCACAATATAATTCATTTGTTTGTTGGCCTTGCAATATTGTATAGTGTATTCCTAATAGTATAAATTTTGCACAATGTAGTTGCTAAATACATTGGCAGTATAAAAGTGTAATTGCTTATTGTTCCTGCACAAGACTTTTGCGAACTTGTTTCACATAGAGTTACTAAATACATTGGCAATATGAAAGTGTAATTGGTTATTTTCTATGTTAAAGTATATGAGAGGTTTTGTTGATTTATTTCTATCCTTTTGTGGTTATTTTGATTGTGTCTAGGGTTTAGGGATAATCCTTCTAAATTGTCTGAATGTAATTAGTTGGTTACAATGCAATAGTTAAATACACTGTCAATTGCATAATGTATTTGAGTTTTGTATCAATATTTGATTGAACTCATAGATAAATACACTGGAAGTATGCACAATGTAATTTGGTTGTTTGAAAGCCTTGCACTATAAATTTGAAAATAATGAATAACTCGAAGCTGTGATTACACTACCAATTTATTAATGTATTTGGCTATAATTTTTAGTTTGCTTGCTTAATGGATTCTTACTACACTGTCGGTATGCATAATATATTTGAAATTAATAGGTCCTCTTATTTTTGTTGTTTTTTTGTTTGGTTAGAAAAGTGATATAAACACACTTGCAGAATGCATACTGACAGAATTGGGGGATTTAGTTTGTGATGTCTCATTCTATGATTTAGTAGTTTATTACTTTATTTTGTTTCATGGTTGGTTTGGAAAATATAGTTAACTACACTGCCAGTATGTATAATGTATTTGAGATTAGTAGGTCCTCTAGTCTTTTTTGTTTCATTGTTTGGTTATAAAGTGATATCAATACACTTGCCGAATGCATGCTGGAAGAATTGAGGGATTTAGCTTGTGATGTCTCATTCTATAATTTAGTGGTTTATTTTGTTTCATGGTTGACTTGGAAAACATAGTTAACTACACTGTCAATATATATAATGTATTTGGGATTAGTAGGTACTCTTTTCTTTTTTGTTTCATTGTTTGGTTATAAAGTGAATACCACTTGCATAATTCATAATGTAGAATTGGGGGATTTAGCTTGTGTTGTCTCATTCTGATTTTTTTTTCATTTTTTGGTTAGAAAATATATATAAATACACTGACTCGTTCTTTTGTATTAACAAAAAACAGGGTCGATTGCGGCTTAATAGGCATGTACGTAATTGATTGCATATTCAAAAATATGATCATAAAGAAGAAGCTGACCAAAACAGATATCTACCAACTGAGGACGAAACACATTCATAACTTTCTAAATGATGATGGATATTCATGGAATGTGTACCACTACAAGAAAGTCGAAATGATGACCAAGACATATCTCTGGTTATGTAATGGGGAAGGGAATACATGTTTTTGATATAAATTGAACCATGCTATTTTTTTTGATTTTCGGATACTTAAAAGGCAAGTGAGCCTTATTAATTAGAAGGCATGTCCATGTCTTTCCCCTCCCCCATTGATTGATGAATTTATGGATGAACACCTTATATGAATGTACATAACTATTAGTATTAAAAAACACGACAAGTTGGCAAAATGTAATGAACAGTTGGGCTACATACATTGATAATTCGTAAAGCATTACCAATTGGGAAACAAATACACTATAAAAACATAATATAATAAGTCACTGTCATGATAACAATCGAACTTGATAAAAAATGGGTATACCCATTGATAAAGTCTATGTTAAAGTATATGATTGGTTTTGTTGATTTATTTCTATCTTTTTGTGGTTATTTTGATTGTGTCTAGGATTTAGGGATAATCCTTCTAAATTGTCTGAATGTAATTAGTTGGTTACAATACAGTAGTTAAATACACTATTAGTTGCATAATGTATTTGAGTTTTGTATCAATATTTGGGTGAACGCATAGATAAATACACTGGAAGTATGCACAATGTAATCTGGTTGTTTGAAGGCCTTGCACTATAAATTTGAAAATGATGAATAACTCGAAGCTCTAGTGGAACAACGTGGAAAGAAATTTTGTTTCTGGTGAAATTGATTATCTTGAAAAGTATTGACGATGTGGTAACAAATACATACAGATGCAATAAGCATTTGTTTTAAGTACATGTTACTAATTACACTTTGGGGATGAATAGGCTGATAAACAACTGAGATAATTACACAAACAAGTGCACATGATAACAGATCACTGGGCTAATTACACTGCCATGTGCACAATGTAATCACCGACTGTGCTAAATATACTGTTAAGTGCAAATTGTAATAACCCCTGGTCTAAGTGCACTCTAGATTTCATTGTATAATAACCCACTAGGATAAACACACTATCAATTTCACAGTTTATTACCCCACCAACAGAAATACACTACCAGAAATCACAAAGTAAAAAAAATGATAACAAATACACTGCCTAAATATAGAAGTGTGATAGTTCACTGCCTCAACAAAATAAAACTTTGAAAGTATTTATTTTACCTAATGGTTGAAGTACCAAAATAAAAAACACAACAAATAAATTGTCTGTGAATATTAAGAACAAAAGTGACAACATTTTTTAAAGTCTCAGTTTCAACCATTCCCCTCACAAAATGCATAAAACAACAAAAAAGGGAGAGGAAATCCCAAAAAAAAAAAAAAGTGACTTAATACACTCTCAAATGAATACAGTGCCTTAATACACTATCGGATTCCGACAACATTTTCGGTCGGAAACAGAGTGGGTTAGATACTACACGTCGAGGAGTCCATTGGTGGTCTCGGTTTCCACCAAAGGTGGTCAGTTTGTCCGGATCTGACGATTTTTCTCATGGTGGCCGCGGACTTCCGATCATGATTCTGACAATTACGGTGGACGAAATTTATTAGAGTTTAGTGGGTTTTGTTCCTCATCTCGTTGTGGTTCTTTTAGAATCAGTAGTGTCACAAATGGTGGCCGGACGATAAAGATGCCATGTGAGTTGTGGTAAGCTTAAGTGAGAATAGAGAGATGAGATGAAAGAAGAAGAAGTTGAAATGAAGAGAGAGAATGACACAGATAGAAGAAAAAGTAGTGTGTAGTCTCTTTAGAGAGAGAACGGGGGAGAGAACCAAAAAAGTGAGTCCAAAAAAATTGAAACATGTAAAAAATATATGATGATAGAGAAGCGGGAAACCAATATTCAGCTTTAGGGTTTTTGACCCACAAAAATCTATGTGGCATGCTTAGTTGACATGCCACATAGATTATGTATGTTATGGATGCCAAAATTAAGTATCTATATCATTTTCTTAAAAACAAAGTTTATAATATATTATGATTACCCAGTAGGAAAACGAGTTAGGGGTACTTACAATATCCACTATAGGCAATGTTTCATCAGACCATCCAGTCTATTTTTCAAATTTAAAAAGTAACATGGGTCTCACACTCTTGCACATAATCAGACGGTGGTGATAGAGACTACAAAGTTTCCCACTACAGATACCCCGTCTGGAAAACAAATATGTGGTTGTTGTGTTATAGTTAAAACTGAAAAGATGGGTTAATTTGCAGGTATGATTGCCTTAGGATCCATGTTTCTCTTCTGTTGAATGTGAATATGAATCTGGTACACACATTCATTACATGAAGTCGATTATGTTGACAAGACAAGACATCATATTCACTTTTCATTTCAGATTGCAACAAGAATCATAGTCACTTTTCCCAAGCATTATCGTTTGTTTGCACGTCCGAGGTAGGATTTCTTTTTTGTGGTAATAGTACCACATTATTGTTCTTATTGAAAAATGAATACCCCCCCCCCCCCCACCAATCTACAATAATTTTCTGCAATTACATCTTGACCGTCCACGTCAATTGCAGTGGTGGATTTAGAGAAGAGTAACGAGCTGTCTACGAAGATAAGGAAGAAATCGCAATCCCAACAATAATCAATATCAATCAATACTGTAATCTAACATGTAAGTTTAGAGAGTGCAATCCAGTTTTCTATTCGACCACATAAATTAAATTATAAAATCAAATTTATTAACCAAATTCATTATATATCATAAAGATTAATATATCCCATTAAGCAAGTCAATAAGTTTTATTTCTTTACACATCTTCATACATATATCATAAATAAAAAACCAAACTCATTGACAAAATCCATTTATCGTAAAGATTAATGTATTAATAAGGTTAATATATCACATTAATCAAGATGAATATAGAAGATACATTCACCTTAGAGAAGGACAATGGTCATGTAGGCATATTAGCATATATGACTTTTTGATAAAATTGAGTCACTTACAAAACTATATATAAGGCTATTGATCCCTCTCTCCATTCAAACAAATTTGATGGCAATTACATCACTCACAACAAATATTAGAGTAAGGAGAGAGAAGATCAAGTAATTTCTGTAAGATTAATTACTAAATTAATTAGTTTGTGACCCACATAATAAGAACGTGTGGTCAGTTGGAGGTTTAATGGGATATGTTACACATTCCTTATCTCTAGTTTGTTAATGGAGAAGTAGTTTCCTAAGTGACTCCTACTCTGATGGGTAAATTGAGATGAAATTAGATAAGGAAATTGTCCCCTTTTAGCCTATAAACTGAAACGTTCAGTTCTCCCATCAAAATTACATTGAACGTAAAAACTAAAGAGGGTCATGAGAGAGAAACAATTTTCTACACCTTTGTTCAAGAGTTGGATCAAGTGAAGATGTCGACATTGGATTCAACTAAGTACTATATGGTTGTTTGAGAATTGTGAAAACCATGATAGTTCTAAAGCTTGGATTATGTAGTTGTTCAATTAGTTGACAATGTTGAGTTTTAAATTATTGCTTACAGTTTTCACATATTTGAAACTCAATTTCCACATATTTGAAACTTGATTTTCGTATAATTAACAAAGGTACCAATAATGATACTAAGATGAAGCTTTTATTGTGGGAAAAAAATTATAGAACACGTGTGTATCGTGGAAAGATACCAAGATCAAAGCTTTTATATATTGTGAAAAAAAATAAATATATGGAACACGTGTATCATGGTAACGTGAACACCAATAATTGTTGGTTGAAGACTTGAAGTTGAAAATTTTAAAACCCAACTAGGCAAATATTCTTCAGGTTAGGTTATGATGATGAAAAAGACTAAAGAAAATGACGTACATGATCAAAATATGTATCCTGAATTTCAATCTAAAATATAGTGGCAGAGATTTAATTAAACATGTCTGGTGTGTGCAGTATTCAATTTTCAAAAAATATATATACATTTAATTCCCACTCTCTCATCCTAATGAACTAAATTCAAGGCTTGATAACATGCATATATGTCTACACTAGTATTTGGTTGGTGTTTTGAGGGGAGATGATGATGGAACTAATATATTTTCTTGTTTGATTGAGTTTTAGAGGTCATTCAACCCTCTATTCTCCCTTGTGGAGAATATATAGGCAAGCTCATCAAAATGATACGAATGATTATTCTCCACAAGAGAGAATGTGTTTTGATGTGTAAAATACTCTTTTGTTATAAAATATTATTTTATTTTCTTAAAAAATATGAAAATTGTACTATTAATATTATCACTCATGTGCACTCTTTAATATTTTATGACCAATGCTCACCTTATACTCATCTCACACTCACCTCGCACTCATTTCCTTCTTATCTCATGTTCACCTAATACAATTATGAACCAAATGCCCCGTAAATTCACGAGGCATTAAGTGTTGATTCCCCAACACATGATTTAAACTTTAAATCAAGTGCTGGAGATTAGATTTGTAGCGAACGGTAATCAAAGGGAAAGGAGGGAAACACATTCGGAAAACTCATTAGAAAAGCAGAGTTTATTTAAATTTATACGAGCATACGCGCACGTAATACACACTGCCATCAACTTTGAATAACTAAGAAATTACACATATAAATTACACATGCAATATATAAATTACATATATAAATTACACATGCAATATATAAATTACATATATAAATTACACATATATAAATTACATATATAAATTACACATGCAATATTACTTAATCAGGATGGATTTAAGGAACTCTTCAAGTCTCGGAAGACGTCGATTCTCATCGTACTCGTACATCAATGGAACCATCCTGGAAACATTAAGACAAGCCTTGAGGAAACTCGGAGAAAACGGATTCTTCTGAGAGAGGCATTCCTTGTTGAGCTGCTTCCATTCATCACAAATCTTGCTCTTCACATGTTTTTCTGCATCTTCCAATGAACACCCTGGGTTTTCATTCGTATAACAAGCTAGGTAAGATCCATCCTTACCATCTTGATCCTCATCCTTGGCACTTCCCAAGTCATCCCAGAGTCTTAGAATTGCCGCAGCGGCGGATACAATGGCCGGAGTGTTGTCAATCATTTCCACACTTTTTTGGGTCACCCCTTCACCTAAAAGAAAGAAAAGGTGAAGTAGCACCACAGGCACCCCTGAACTTATAATCCCATTTTCCAGGTACTCTTCAGCCTTTGGAAGATGCCCAGAAGCAAACCATTTTGCTTCTGTCAAAAATGCATTGCACAATCTCCCCCACTGCAACATTCATCCAATTATAATTTATATTAGTAGCAATTTTAATTTTGGCTGGTAAACTAAATTAAGAATGATAGGGATGCTATCAATTTGTATCCTACTTATCCTGACTGCTGAGTTGTACACACAAAATTTCATGTGGGACATGTGGAGCCCACGAATTCATTTGGATTCTGTGCGTCTAACTCATCAGTGGAAGATAATTGGGTTACAAAGTGCTGGAATCTTTATCGTTTTCGATAATAATATATAATTCATCGTACCGATTTTCGTAAAGAATCTAATGGATTCCAACCATGTTGTTTGTAAACTTTATAGCTAATTTCATTGGTGATATCATCCAGAGCCTTGAAACATATCTTCATGTAGTAGGGTAGTTGATCAATAGCATCATGATCCCATCTATCGACAGCTTCTGTAAAGTCTGTAACTTCTTGCAGGGTCCCATAAACATCAAATATGTCGTCAATTAAGTAAACAAAGGAAATGGGTTTTGTGAGATTAATCCTAAGCTCAGAGAAGCTTGGATCTTGGTGGCATGTCGTGGTCCAAATGTACCATTTGACTGGTTGATCTCTTGCAAACTTCAACTCCTCAGCCAGACCTAGCTCTTTCCACCATCTAATTGAAAGAAGAGAAAAAAAAAAACAATCAAATACAAATATAGACCTGCATTAATCACAACAACAATATTAATTACATCTGGGCCGCGGTATTTAACTAGTAATTAATGATTGGACTTACTGTGAAATTTGCACCACCTCTTTTTGGTATGTAGACTGTGCCATATCAAAATCGACCTTAGCTAGTTTCTTCAAATCATCTATCCAACCATTTGTGCCATGGAAATCTCTTAAGAAATTCTTAGCCATAAACCTCGCCAAGCTTTTGTGGTGGGGATGAGTCAATGTGTGTTCAACAATTCTTGCTTGGTCATGATCAAGTTGTGTAACATATGCATTAAGGAGTCGAGAACTATAGTCTCTGGCCTCGTCGAGTATGTTTTCTCCTTCCATACTGAGCTGTGAAGCTTCATATAAAGCCATTAGTCCCTTTATGTCTCCACTTAGATTTTGGTCAAATTTCCCTTCCTCGTCCTTCAATCCCTCGAAAACATCTATTTCCAAACACACACATTAGAATTAGTCTTGAGGATTCGAACATTTGGGGTATTTTTAGACTACTAAACATTAAATCAAACTCTACCTGCAGAAACATAGTAACCTTCTTGTCTCAAAAGTCGAAAGCGAAGTGAAGTGATCATACAATCGCCATGAGTAGTAGTACCATTAGCTAGTGTGTAGTGCTTTTGAAGAATTGTATGAATCTCATCCTGGAAATGGTGGTCAACACCAAGGCGTTGGACGGCATCAATTATGGCCAAACCTTCCGATGGATCTTCTCCCGCGACATTGATTATCTGCTTAAAATCTTTCACCTTGTGGGCGTGCTCGTTGCAAATTCGGTCCTGGAACAAAACAAAACGTCGACTTAATTAGTATGTGATGAGGAGCTCTTCTGGTTTAGTGGTGGTTTGTTTTCTATCCACCCATTCCCTAGAAATATCTAATATAAGAATCACATGAATTTCTTTTAAGTTAAAAGAAAGTGATTGTACGTATGCACAAACTTACATTCAAAGGAGTAGTAGGAGCCGATTTGTGATTGCTGTCAACAGTGCCCCACTTGTTAGTACTATCAGCTGTGACTATTTGTGAAATGGTTTTCAAGGGAATGATTGAGGAGCGAGAGGAACCAAAGAAGGCCATGGGAGATGGATATATTGGAAACAATTATCAACACTGTGTAATGTGTGTGTGTTTGTGAAAATGAGAAGGAGAGAATGATGTATATATAGATAGACGATAGAAGAGAGGTATTAGCAATGAATTAAATGTGGACAATTACTTACAAGATTTTAGCGCAAATAAGTTTGAGGATCCCATTGTTTTTTTGTCCCAATTGTCACCAATGTTGAGATGGATGCACATGATGTTGGATTTTGTATAGCAATAAGAAAGTCTCACATTGGAAAAGTATAGAAAGAAAGAGTAGCTTATAAGTGTGGACTTAACACACTTATTAAATTGAATAAACATACATAGATGGGCTTAGGACATAGCATTACGATATCCTCAATCTCAATTTAAGTTAGTATTTTGATTGTGTCTTTACTATATTTATATTGTTCTTTACTATATTTATTTCGTATTAATAAGTACTTTAAATCTAGTATTTTATGCACTGTCATTCCTGATTGTTTCTAACACATGATCCATGTGAAATCATGAGCCTCACATGATCCATATGAAGTTGTATGCGTCCATTTCAATATTTGGGATAACTGGGATAAAAAAATACTGGGATCCATAAGACTGTTGTTTGTTTGTTGAGACCGTCTTTGATTGGAAAAAAGGAACCAGCAATTTTCACGCAAGGTTTGACAAATTAGGATCATGTTTATCCATACCATGTCCATGAATAAAAGGCTGTCATAGGTTTGGTGGCGACAACTATTTATATTGTTCTTTACTATATTTATTTCGTATTAATAAGTACTTTAAATCTAGTATTCTATACACTGTCATTCTTGATTGTTTCTAACACATGATCCATGTGAAATCATGAGCCTCACATGATCCATATGAAGTTGTATGTGTCCATTTCAATATTTGAGATAACTGGGATAAAAAAATACTGGGATCCATAAGACTGTTGTTTATTTGTTGAGACCGTCTTTGATTGGAAAAAAGGAACCAGCAATTTTCACGTAAGGTTTGACAAATTAGGATCATGTTTATCCATACCATGTCCATGAATAAAAGGCTGTCATAGGTTTGGTGGCGACAACTATTTATCTGTAGGAGACAATGAGAATATACGGAAAAATGAAAATGTAAAAAGAAAAAAAAAACGAAAAAAGACTTGACTGTTTTGAATCACGTAACTACCTCAATAAATCAAAACATTTAATTTGACTGGTATAATTTATGGGTGTAATCGAAGTCAACATTGTTCACGATATACACATTGCAACAATCTACACCACGCAAGACACTCGGACCTACTAATACTAGTACACGAGAAATGCCTTATGTGTGGCAAAAATCCTCTCCAGTTTGTGGGGTCTCTCTCATTGCCAACTGCATAATCAAACAAAGAGTTATTAACATGGATGGGCCCTTAGTTTTATTGGAAATATTTTGTCGGCAATGTGAAACCCCATAATTGTTCACCGAACAATTAATTGGTAAATCTCGGGTCATAACTGTCCACAACTTCCATTGACCAGTTGAGACCTGAATAGAGGCTTTGTACGAGAAGATGAGCGGGGTAACATTAGCACACACTGGGTTGAGCAAGAGCTCATCTCGCAAAGTGCAAATTCAGCCTAAAATGTTGAAATCTGAACTCAATTCACATTAAAAATATACAAATTTTGCTAAAATATTGAAAATTGGCATAAAAGGGTGAAAATTTTCTATCCTTATATGGCAAATGGAAGTGTAGCATCGTGTTTAAGAGTATTGCTTGCTAGAATATAAACTCTGCTGATGTTTTTTTTTTTGGTCTGTTTTTATTAAATTAAGCATGTTTCCTTCAATGTCTTCTCCCAATCTGTCTTTGCATTTATATTTGTGGCTACTGGTCAGATCAGTTGTTTTGGAATGCTATTGGTTAGCATTCTTGTTCAACCTACTGAACCACTGGTTATCAATATCTGGAAATCCGGAAGACATATGTGGACAAAAATAACTTAAATGTATCTTATAGATGCCTCTGTGTGTAGAATTATTTATGCAATATATGGATTAAGACACCCTAGACATTGTTTCCATATGATGGGCAACCGATTTTATCCGGAAATTTTGAACTTGTATTTAAGATGTTTGTGTCATTTGGGCAGGGGCGGAGTTAGGAATATATGTGAGGGCTGACAAAACTAAGCGGGAGTTTTGGGGGACAACGCCCACTAATTTTTTTTGAGGGTTATTTATGCATTTGAAAGTATGAAAAATAACACTAAAATCATATAATAGTGATAAATAATAATTGAAAGTCAATTTACAAATGTCCTCAACGATTTTTCATATTTTGAAATCGTTTTATGATGATCTCAATTGGAATAGCATCAAAAAGATATTTCTCAATGTACATAATTAAACTATCACTTAACCATTGGTCGTCCATTCGATTCCGAAGTCGATTCTTGACTATCTTTATGACAGAATGTGCTCTCTCTACTGTAGCAGTTACAACTGGTAGAATCAATGTCAACTTCAGAAGTCCATAAACTAATGTTTATACATTATATCTTCTAGTATCAATCATTTGTTGAGCAAGATCAATGATTCCAAGCATACTAGTGTGGGCAAAAATTAGAATCTATGATGGAGAAAAATGGATAAAAGCCTAAAAAATAAACCTATGGCAATTTTTTTTTGAGTGGCCCTACTTACCTCCGCCACTGCATGTGGGTTAGGTCAAGCAAGCTTTGAATTAATGACCAACATGGGCCTTTCCCACTTCAGAGTCAATGTTGGACGAGATTGGACAGTTTCCTCAATTTATCAATGACCAACATGGGCCTTTAATTAGTTTTATTGGATGTGGTTAGGCCTTCTCTCTTGTTCCTCCTGTTGGACCAGGAATTCATCACATTCGCCGAAACACTTGGGAATTATTAATCTACCACACAAAATTAGGATATTCATTTTTTCATTAGATTTATGGGGAATTTTCGGAACAAGGTCCATTATTGAAATATTTTGACCGCTTAGATCCAAGCGCCAAAATAATTTTAAAATAAGTCTCTCACTTTTTTTGAGACAAAAATACCCTCCAAGTAAGGAGTTCACTTTCGTTGGGGCTCGTTTGATGCACCATATATTGTTTACAAACCATATATTGTAGAGAGCCACCAAACAATAATATTAGGGTCCAAAATCCCAAGCATTTTTGGACGATTATATTGTCATTTTGAAATTGTCCACATTTCAACCATTTCAAAACTATTTTACATGCTAATTACTCATTTAACCTCCAATTTGGACGAAATATCACTTATACCAATAAATGGGACCCAAGTTACAAGACAAGTTGTGTTTTCTTTTTAAATAAAAAAAGTTGTAAATACTTTTAATTGATTGTAACAGTTACTTCCCTAGTGCTTTTCATTTTTTCATTATTTTATTAGTTAACAGTTTTTTATTAATATAAACATTATAAATTTAATAATAAATTATATTTATTAGATTATAATTTAATAAAAAAATTATTATAAAACTTATAAAATATCATTTTTACAATACTTTAATTTATTTAATATTATTATTATTTATTAGAAATTGTTTACTATTTTTTTGCTATTTAATTTAATTTGCTACAACTTAAATGTATAATACCCTTGTACGTAATTTACAAAACAATTTTAACACCATATATGCTACCAGCAAAAGTAGCACCAAACACCTACCAGCATTTCAGGAACCATATAAGCTACGATTTATTACTATCGAAATTGTCTACCAAACGCACCCTAGTATATTTTTCTCTCTCACGTAATCATAGGTTTTTTTACTTAAAGAAATTTCGAAATATTTTATCTATCAAAAGTCAAAACACATGTCAGATTTCGAAAAAAAATAATTATATATTCAAAATCAACGCGTAAAACTCTTTCCAACAATACTCAATGTTAATATTTTCAACTGTTCAAAAAATAGTGATATTTCATTAAATATTGAAATTTCAAAAAAAAATGAAATTTAACTAAAATGATGAACTTTTTCCTAAAAAGTGAAATTATTACTTAATTGACATTCTAAAAAAACAGTTATGCTTCAAAAAATAGTTAAATAAGGACTGAAAGGAGAAATTTGGACTCAATTCACATTTCAAAAAACAAAACAGTGATATTCCAAAAAACAGTGAAATTTCACTAAAAAAGTAAAATTCGGACTAAATTCCCATTACATAAAAACAATGATATTCCAAAAAAAAAAATGATATGAAGTTAGGCCTAAAAAGTTGAAATTTGAACTTTTAAAAAAAAAGAGTGCAATTTCACATTGAAATTTAACTGAAACAATGAAATTTGGCATAAAAAGGTGAAAAAAGTTTTTTTATCCTTATATAACAAATGGAAGTGTAGCATCGTGTTTAAGAGGGGATGACATGGGTTGCTGTAAATATTAATATGCGGCATGCCTCAAAATTTTTTTAAAAATTTATATATATTTTATCGATTTTACGAATCCAACGATATATTTTTTGTTTGAAACAAAGATCAAATTTTAACATGAAAAGTGCATGACAATCCTGGACCATTAGATATAAAAGAAAAACATTACATACATTTTTCATATTGAATTTTATTTTTGTTTTGGACAAAAGTATCGTTATATTCATAAAACCGATCAAAATACATATATAATTTTTTAAAAATCGAAAACTCTTTTTATGCCATTTTACAACGGGCTCTTGATGTGCCCACTAATATACACCTTTTTTGCTTGTGTTTTTTATTTGAATTGATATTTTGTTTATCGAAATAAGATCGAATTTTGAATAAATTCTACTTTTTGTGCTTTTCAACTCCTTACGCTCGATAGCCGTTCGATCCATGCTCGAGGGTAGATTACATCAGACCAACATAAGAGTTACGCCCAATGGCCGCTCAATACACGCTCAAGTGTAGGCAAGCCCATATTGGCCAGTGGCTGGCACTCAACTGACACTCAACAGGTGTTCAATAGGCGCTCGACAAACGTTCGAGCATCCTTACAAAATAAGAAATTCAAGAATTAGATGTTTGATTTGTTTTAGGAGTTTCCTTTGTAGTTGACATGTTTTCTTATTATTGAAGGAAACCCTAGGAGATTGAGGAGAGTTTCTATACAATATAAATACCTTATCACAAGCAAAAAGAAAAGAAACGAAGTGAGAGCAGAGTAGCAGCGAGGATTCTTTTCAATCTCAGTTTTGGAACAATACTTTTTGGCTGGTTTTGAAGACTTCTCTCAAGGACAAGGATTCCAACACACCTCCATCTCCATCAACAACCTCAACTGTGAATCACCTACATCATATCGTCATCTCCTTGTATTTGTTCTTTAGTTTTTCAGATTATGTCTTCATCCAAGTTCATGATGTATTTTGATTCCATGCTTAGCTAAACCTCTCATCCTAAGGTTAGGATGAGTCACTTTATTTAAGTACTTGATTTCAATCCGTCCATAGTATAATTTTCAGAAGATTGATTCTTGAACCTCCAAGTCTGCTAAATTATCAATTATCCTTGTTTTGACACTTAGCTAATGTTATTGCTTGGATATACTTGTGAGTGTTAGTGTTGAGTGACCATCTTGCCTAACATAGAAGCACATTGACTCAAGAGATTATATAGGCATATAAGCTAAACCTAGACTTGTATGGCATATATGTTTTTCGTTCTCACAAGGCTTAATGGATTTTTGTGTGTTAAATGTGACTTAGAACAAAGTCTCGTTGCAAACAGAAATACTGGATCCTAGCCATAACCAAAGGTAGAATTTATATCTTAGAAGAACAATTGCATATTGAGTTTGACCAAGACCTTTATGTAAGTAAATTTCATGGATTATATTCTGGATTTATGAGTCCATATTGAATTGACAGGTAGTTGATCAAGTGTGGATTCTGAAACCTTAGGCTCATTACTTTTGAATCCAACCCGATTTATTAACTACAATTTTATTTGTAATTTGACTCTCGAATCATCCAATCAACTCTTGCTCTTTTTCAATTGCTAATTAGTTGTCTAAGTTCACACAATCTCTGTGGGATCGACCCTTACTTGCCATTATACAATCTCTTCGATTCACATACTTGCGAATTAGGTTTTTATTTGAATTGTATTTAGATTAGTCATAAATTTGACTATCTAAACATCAACAACAGCTCTACTGTAGTTTTTCTTACCGGAACCCGTTTAAGAGGTATTACGTGCTACAGTATAAATTCTGCTGATGTGTTTTTTTTTGTCTGTTTTAAGTAAATTAAGCATGTTTACCTCAATGTCTTCTCCCAATCTGTCTTTGCATTTATATTTGTTGCCACTAGTCATACCAGTTGTTTTGGGATGCTATTGGTTAGCATTCTTGTTCACCCTGCTGAACCACTGGTTATCAATTTCTGAAAGTCTGGAAGACATCTGTGGACAAAAATATCTTAAATGTATCTTATATATGCCTCTGTGTGTACAATTATTTATGCAATATATGGATTAAGGCTCCCTAAACATTGTTTCCATCCTTCTGAGGAATTCATATCATCCCCAACCCTTTGATGATGATGACTGATGTGCTGACTATATACATATATTTGTGCACCCATTACATTGGTTTTTGTATCGTTTTGAGTCGATTAAGGATTGATTCTGCCTAATTAGTGCGTAATTCCATATCTCAAGTAAAAAAGACATGAAATGAAGAGAGCAGAAAAATGGAAAACTACCAACCAGTGTTTTGCAATCCGAGAGTCGGATTATTTCACAGTAAATCATTTCTGCATGAGTGGCAGGCAGCCTACTAATTCTGATCCAGCACATTGGGATTTCACTTCCATGTTATGCAAAGAGTACTCAGATTCAATCATATTACATGTCTCAACTTTTCATATGATATATATATATATATATATATATGTATATTGATATAGGGAATTATGACCAGAATATCAGAATAACAATTAAGCTTGCGAATGTTATCACTTGAAAAACACAAAATAAGCAATCAAACTTCTAACGAGCAAAACAAAACAAGAAAAATGAAACTAATTGCACGTTACCCAGGCATCTTTAGTTTATAGTAGCGGACATGATGATTAGACCTTGCCAACTTAACAAGCACCCTAGCATCTTCAATCCTCGACTCCTCGATCAACCCATCTACCACATGTTGGAATAAAGTAGGTTGAACATTCAAGCCTCGTTTCAAGATCTCCTTACACATCTCAAGAGCCATATCAAACTCACCATTCTCGCTAAGGAATGGAACAAGGGTCACATAAGTCACCCTATCTGGGTCACAATCATTCTCGCGTAGTTTGTGATACCAATTCTTAGCTTCCTCCAAGTTCTTATCCTGACAAAACTTTCTAATCACAGCATTATAAGTTATAGAATCCGGTTGAACTCCCTTACTCTTCATTTCGTCAAACATTCCAATTGCCTCCTGCAGCCTATCCTCGGAAACCAATCCTCGCATCCTCGCATTATAACTCCTCACATTAGGAACAATATCCTTGCTCTCCATTAAATCCCACATCTTCTCTCCATCTGCAAACCGCCCACTCCAATAGAAAGCATGGAGTAGCGTATTGAAAGTGATTACATCAGGTTGTATTCCTTTCTTCTCCATCTCATCCACCACTGAAAGTACAGAATCCAAAGCACCCATCTCACAAAATGCATTGACAAGAGTGTTATATGATACTCTGTCCGGTTCTATCCCCAATTTTGGAGCCAGCTCTCGGAAAATCTCCTCAATCTTTTGGAACTCTCGGGAATTAACGCACGCTGACAATAGTGAATTGAGAGAGCGAACTGTCCGCGGGCAGTTCAACTGAGGCATTTCATCGAACAAGGTGCGGGCGTGATCAAACATTTTACACCTTCCATAAAGAAAAATGAAGTGAGCAGTGAATTCTTCGTCAGTAATGACATCGACCTTCTTCTGGTGTTCGAGGAATTCGTGGACGAGGGAAGGCATGTTTGCGGAGGCAAAACGGCGAACGACGTTCATGTACCTATCACGGTGGCTACGGAACTTTGGGGTTTCGGATAACTTTTTGTATTTCTCAACCATCTTTCGGAGGTGTTGTTCATTAGTGGCGGCTGTGGTGGTAGCCTTGGTGACTCTGATGGCGGGTTTGTAACGCTTGTTGGTGAGGAATAAGCCGTGGAGGCGTCTGTAAAGGGACGACATTGATTGAGGTTTGCCGGTGATTTCAGCAGGGGAAGATGCGAGAGTTTAAAGCCGCCTAACGTTGTACTCTAGTAAAATTGGTACCGCTTTATGCGCACCGTTTTAACAGTGTCCGCTGGAAAAAAAAGAGGCACACTTGCGAAATTTATGAATTGTTTATTAAATAACGATTTCTTCAGCTAATTGTGAATTGCAGAGATTATAATCCAGGCTACAAATGCTACTTCATGTGTATGCATGAGGAAAATCACGCTTTTTTTTTAAAGACAAAGGATCAAGCACAAAGAACTAGCTTTATTGACTCCAGCTCTTTGGAAAAAGCTTTGGAAGATCAAGGCACAAGAAGATTAAAGCTTCAGCTGTGGAAATTGGATCAGAAATATAGATTCAGAGTTCAAATACGTACAGAATTTATCAGAATAATACAGGACTGAAGGTTCCATAACAACTCAGGGCATAGGAACAGTTTAATCAGAGAAAAACCCCATCTGACTGCACCAATGAAACAGAGGAAACAGGGGACAGAGAAAAGGTCAAGCAAAATCAACTCATAATAATACCACATTTTCTAAAGAATGTCCGCACGTTAATTCACGTAATGGTGCTGTCATCAGCTAGTTGCATGAAGGAATGAGCAACCAAAACAATAGCTCCATTTGCGAGAGAATATCCATGCATCAATTGGCATAATGTCATCAGCTGGTTACATGTGAGAATAAGAAGCCAATATGATAGCGGTAACGGAAGAAATCAAGCTGCAGTATGGAAGGTACTCCAGTACAGCATAGATGCAATGCTTGAGTCTTAAAATATCACTTGCTAGACGCAAAGAGAACTCAGAAGATCAGGAAGGGTACAATCTTTCAAGCGTTTAAAGTTTAAACACTAAGGATGCAATGCAGATATGGATAGAGAACCTAAACTTCTGAATCAAGACATGTTGAGCATTTTGTAGGTTCAAACTTCAAAGAATACTGCAGACTCATAAAGACAATCCAACCTAAACTTCTGAATCAAGACATGTTGAGCATTTTGTAGGTTCAAACTTCAAAGAATACTGCACACTCATAAAGACTATGAAAATGAAAAATATAACTTATAGCTCCAAAAGAAAAAATAAAATACACAGGCAAAATCATGACAAATGCGATCAACACAGGACCTATATCTTCATGACGATTTTCTTTTTGCAATACATTACCAATAGCTCCATGACATAATTTTTTAAGTGCACAAATGCCTTCATGATTATTGATTTGCAAAACCTATGTGCCAAAAAAATCAAATGCCAACAACAAGAGGAGATACATTATTAGTATGTCATTGCAACTGAAAGCAGAACAAATATCGAATAACAGTACGAATTGAAAAGGTGAAATTGAATCACAACAGAAGCACAGTTATGAGAGATGAACATTTGTCTAGACTAATCTCTCACTAAATATTTAAACTCAACACAACATAAACACAGTTGCACGACATTTCTTGCAGCTAAAATGAGAATGATTACTCAACCTTCCCAGTTCCTATCTCCACAAAGCTTATGGTCTTCCAACATTTCCCCGGCACAATGTCAGAACAGAAAGGGCATATTTATTCCTCTTTTGAAGGCAATTTCAGCCTATAACGATTGTAACTATTTGTCTTCCCAAGCAGCGCAATTTTCTCAGCCTCCTCAATCTTGGACTCCTTAACTAAACCATCTACCACATTCTGTAAAAGAGTCTCACCAACTACCTTTTTCCTATGAAAAATGTCCTTGCAAACCTTGAAGGCAAAGTCAAAATCACCGTTATCACAAAGAAACGGGACAAGTATGGCAAAACTTTCTTTATTTTGTTTACAATCATTCTTCTCTATTTCACCATACCATCGCTTAGCTTCCTCCAAGTTTTCAACAGCAGCAAACCCCTTAATCAAAGCATTGAAACTAAACACATCAGGTTCAACATCTTTAGTCCGCATTTCCTCAAAAACCTCAACAGCCTCTTTCACTCTCTTCTCCAATGCCAGCCCAACCAATCTTGCATTGTAACTCCGTACGTCAGGAACCAAATTCTTTTCCTTCAGTAGAGCCCAAATCCTCTCACCCTCCTCAAACCGACCACTCCCATAAGAACCATATAAAAGAGTGTTAAATGTGATCAAATCTGGCTTAATACCCTTCTTCTCCATCTCCTGAACCATAGAAATACCCGACTCCAAAGAACCCATTTCACAAAACGCCTTGATAACCGTGTTATATGAAACCAAATCTGGCTCAACCGACAGCTCATCAGGCAAGTCCTTGAAAAGTCCATCAACTTTGTCAAATTTCTTTGAATTGACACATGCCCCCAACAGCGCATTGAAGGACAAAACCGTTTGTTTGCAATTCCGTTCAGGCATTTCACTGAACACTTTGTGGGCATTTTCAAACATGCCTGCCTTACCATAAAGCGAGATCAAACGGGCTCCAAATCCTTCTTTGGACATGTCTTCATACCTCTTTTGATCCTCGAGTATCTCCTCGATCCATTTGAAGCGCCCCGCTGAAGCAAGCCGGTGAACTGTATTCTCATAGATTCCATTCTTTCTGCGGAAGCGATAAAATTCGGACGATTTCTTGAATTTCTCGACGAGGCGCTTGAGGTTTCGCTCTTTGTAGATAGATGAAAAGACGTCCTTGGGGACTGTGGTGGTGGTGGTGGTGGTGGTGGTGGTGGTTTTGGTGGCGGCGGAGGGATTGAATACGCGAGAGAGGGACATATTTCGCTTATTGGAATTCGGCTTGAATCAGGGGACCGTTTGAGGTTCAGTATTGGGTAGGGTTTAGACTTTCGTGTGAGGGTCTTATTCCTTGTGCCTTCCAGATTTTTGGGTTTGAAGGGCTTTTTAAATGTATGACTAATTGGGCTTTATTAGCTTTATCAGATACAGGGAAACGTACCAAAAGGTCCAAACCAAATAATTATGAGGTCCATGGGCCCTGGGCTCCATTATCCATTTTTTTAATTATTCCTTGGGCCTAGGAGATATTTATTTGTATTTTATGAGAAAAATATTGGAAGAACTTGCATGTACTTCTGTACAAGAAACCTTTTTTTTGTAAACCATAACGACATTATACAAGTTTATCTTTTGAATATTCAATATGAATCTAAACTCGAGCTGTCAAGCCCGCATGCCTTGTATGTACTTTTATTCTCTCTTTTTTGTGAAGAACTTGTATGTACTTAAAACGATGTTAAGTGGTACTACTCCAATAATGTGCTGAGAACTATATAACCCAACAGCATTTCCAGAAACTGCTCAACAATATTTAGAAAGAAATAGCTTCTTCCACATGACAAAATGCTTATTATGCCTTTCCAAAGGAATATATGTACTTGCATTGCATGGAAGAGTTCTGTTAATTATCACACTTTCTGTACTTTTATCAGTCAACAAGACTAACCGTCATCAACCCACTGAATCAAAACAAAAAGCAAAACAAAGTAAAAATCCCTATATGCACTCTGTTTTGAAGATCACCCCCTTATCATTTCTTATACTATATTCTGAACATAAAACCACATTTTAAAACATGGGTTTATGTATTATTACTAGGCTGTATACATATATAAATATAATAGGGTTTGATGCTATTTTTTTTTTTATTTCCTGGGTATTTGAATTAATATGCAGAATCACCAAATTGGGGGAAACTAACACAATTCTCTCTCATGGTCCAACAAAAATTGTGCTTCTTCTCAAACTGTACGGAAGGCTTAACAAACTACAATATTCTCTTTCCCTCTCTAAGAGCTGTTTATTCTCATGTGAGGATTATCTTTATAACCCAATCACAACAATGACTTAGTTTAGGTTTAGAACACAGAGCTCCTCCTTTCCTCTAAGCTTCATCCACAAAAAATGGAGTTCATTGGCTCTGCCCTGGATGAATTATACCTGACTCAACAACGAAACTACAGGGGAAGGATCAGCCGAACCAGGCAATACAATGATGATTCAAAAGAGTACAAATCCAAGAACCTCGATGCTGAAAGGAGGAGGAGGCAGAAGCTCAGTGATAGGCTCTTGACACTGCGATCTCTAGTTCCAATCATAACAAACGTAAACACACCCATAAAATTTTACTGCAATCTCTCATTTCATTCAAAAAATTTACAGACTGCTAACAATGATTACTGAATTTTGTTTTCTTTGTTTTGTTCCTGATTTTAGATGAACAAGGCAACAATCATTGAGGATGCCATTACTTACATCCAAGAACTGCAATCCACTGTCAAGGTTCTCAGTGACCAGCTCCTGGGAATGGATGTTTCAATTGAAGAAGAAAAAAACAAGAAACAGAGTGACGAGGAGGTTTCTGCAGAGGAGACGAAACAATCAGACATAAAGGTCCAATCTTTTGACATATTGAATTTACATTCTTCCCCTAACTTTTCACTTTTTCAGACTCATATAGACATAACTAGTACTATCTTATTCCTTTTCTGATTGATGTTTTGTAGGAAGATGTTGTGGTTAGTGGTATTGATGGGGACAAATTCTGGGTGAAGATTGTAATTGAAAAAAGAAGGGGCAGGTTCACTAGATTGCTGGAGGCCATGGCTTCTTATGGATTCAACCTCAGTGACCCCAGTGTTACTACCTCAAATGGAGCATTCCTTGTTACATCCCAAGTGGAGGTAATTCTCTGTACTTTCTACAACAATTAGTGTACTCTGTACCCTCTGTACTCTCTATACCAGCTCAATGAAATAATTATAACAAACCCAGAACCAACTATTGGATTAAAAGTTTTAAACAGTAGTTACTCCTTGTGTTTATGGTTTGTGGAAAATGGTTTTCAGGGTATTTATGGGGATTCATTACCAATTCACCAAATCAGGGAGCTGCTGTTGGGCATAATCAGGGAGACTTAGAACCAAGTCTGCCAGAAAGTGTTGCTGGTCTTCAATTTCTTATGAACAACCATGAAGCAGTCTCTAGTGATTTAGCTTTTCTATCTACGGTATTCACATATGATTTCAGTATTACAATAAGAAGTTGAAATTCATTACACAAGATTGTTGGGTTAAGGATCTGAAATGTATCTTAATCATATATTATATATTTATACATCAAATTTATACTAAAGAAGCAGTTGGATTATTCTGTGTTTTTCTTCTATGTGACCAAGTCCAGAAAAGTGCCAGTATCTACCAAGAATTAAATAGTGCTCAAACACTGATTTGATCTAAAGATCTTCACTTTATTAAGCAAGACTGCAAATTGATTAAATTGGGGAAGAAAAAAAGGTTGTCTGAATTAATTTAAATTGTACAGGGGTTCTGGTGGGCCAAAAGATTCATTAAAGAAAAATGCCAGAAAAGGAGTAATCAATTGTCGGTAAACTTTTTCCTAGAAAAAAGGACCCACAAATTCCTAAATCTGCAGGTAGTTTAAGCTGTGTGGACTGTATATGTCCAATTTTATTTACTAAAATTATAGTATTCAGGGAGAAAAAATTCATGCATCTCATTTCTGAATAAAGAAAAAAAAAGCAATTTCGTCAGAATGGTATTAATATGGTATTATTAAATAAATTGATTGAAAATTTGAAATCAAATATAGTCAGCTTGGTATTTATAGTGAAAAAAGAAACAGTCTTTCCTTTGAAATAAAGCTAAATACAATCATTTAATTAAGATATTTCCATTAAATACTAATATCAGTTGCAAGAAAAACACAAAACCAAGAATTCCCTGCATTTTATGATGAAATGTAATCCCCAAAATCTCCATTTTTACATCACCAAAACAGCATGTATAAACATTAATACTCCAAAATGTCCACATACTTCCTCTTCAAAACTCTAATAAAAACTTTAACAAAAAAGAAAAGAAACAAAAAAAAAAAAAACCAAAATTGAGGGAGCTGGCATTTAGATTCCATCTCTCATTTGAAATCCCATCTCTTTCACTGCAACTTTCTCCAACAGAACTCCTGCATATCCCACATTCAATTTTCAAGTGCTTTTAAATAATTCCTAACATTTTGATAAAAAAAATTTGTGAAAATTCAAAATTCAAATGGATATCTAACTGTGTTTCTGTTTGTTTGATGAGAAAAACTCTGAAATGCAAGGAAGAAATTTAAAATGGAAAGGTAAACTCATTTAGTATTGAAAAGGAAATACCTTGAGGCTTGCAAGAAGGGGGATCTTCAAAGAGAGAAAGAGAGAGTTGTTTATGAGCAACACCAATATCAAACAAAATCAGACCTGAAGATGGATCACTCACTACAATTCCCTTCACTGGCAGCCACAGAAACAGCTCTTCCTGGCTCAAACCCTCCAAACCCATCAACCCACCATAGCTCAAATTGGCTCTCACAACACTCTCAAAGTAAACTCTCGTGTCATACTTGGCAAAGCAGGGCTCTCCCAGATGCACCTCCAGGCGCCCATTTTGGTCTAAGTTGTAGGATTTCACATTTTTGGGGAACAGACCCCCTGGTAGGCCTTGGCTTTGGAGAAGGTCTTGTATGGAGGAGGAGGAGGTGGTGGAGAGAGGGAGGAGGAGGAGGAGGAGGAAGAAGAGAGATTTTACAGACATGGTTGTCAGAGGACTCTGAAACATTGTTTTTGCTCTAAAGAACATAAAATGAAAATGTAGGATTTATGAGAGATTTTTGGGCAATTTTGACTCTTCCACCATAATTATGGTAGAGGGTGGGGGGCAGGAAGGATTTTCCCAATTGTGGTTGGCATGTCAATTGACTAATCTGCCCTTACTTGGTATAACGGTGTGTATTAGATCCTCAAAAGGGTATATCAGACAAAATACTAATTTTATCTTTACCCATTTCAAATTATATACAGCCTGTGTTAGGTTGCTTAGGTACATGGTTGTGCTCATGTATTGTATATAGATATCAATTGTGGACCAACTTTATAGTTTATAGATTGTGATGGTATTACAATTGCTTCAAGAGAAGAATAGAGGGATAATCTGGTAAATTCGTTTGATAATAAAGCAGATACTTTGTTCGTCACAACACAACATTAGAAGAGGTAAAATTAAGGAATCTAATGGCAGAAGACAACCGTTTGTTCTTCCATTCGGCAGCAGCAACTCCAATACATTACAATAGTCCACAGTGAAAACTACGAGGTTGACACCTCTTCTTGTTCTTTTTCTCTTTATTTATTCTGTCAACAGCTGCGACTTTTATTCTTATTTAGGACTGCAACATTAACAGCTCTATGTTCTCTAAATCTGCTCGACTCTGTTCCAATTTTTTATGCCTTAAACATTATTCTGATTTCTGAATGCTTCAACTTCTAATGCATAGATAGGGTCCATTGATGACCTACATGTTGAAATTAGACTGCCTTAAAATGCGGACATCAAGCAATTCAAAAAGCTTAGAAGACAAAATCAAATGCTTTAAGCCACTTTCCTTTATTTAAACATAATCATAATTTAGACAACCCACTTTTCTTTGCTTTATGATTTTCTCAGCTTTGTCTGATGATGATTAGTGTGTCGTATTGTATTGATGGGAAAGTTAAGTTCTTTGTTTTAACCTACCCTGTTCTTTATAAGACAAAAAAAAACCCTACCCTGTTATGGATTGGGCACCATTTCATGTTTTTCTTGGATGGGGTACCTGCATTTTCTTCTCAAATCGAAGGCCAGTTATTAGTGTGAAACAAACAATTTCATTATGTATCATACCTTTCACATTTTGTTCAACACTCTTTACTTTACAGTTGGAATCTTGATGGAGATATAAAAGTTGCTTTGTTGAAATATTGTCTTTTAAGTTTTGACTTTTCAAGAATGAATGCAAAAGAAATTGAAATTACTGTCTATACAACCATGAATCCTCATCATACATAACTTGATGCCTTTCATAGCCAATAACTGGGTATTCAGAACTGGTTCCTATGTCTCTGCTATAACCATAGTAAGGATATGAACCTCCAAACAAATAATCAGCAGTTCCTTTCCACTGATTGACATTGCTTACATCATAACAAACTTCTGGGCTTTCACCATTCCTCTTGGCACGAGCTAAGCAAGGCCAATACCCAAAATAAACTTTCACAAATGTCCATGGCCTCCAGACCATGCCCAAATGGAGCATGATTCACTGGCTTAAAAATAGTCATAACCATGATTTCCACTTCCATAATTGTTGTATTGTGCTTCTATTTCTTCTCTGTGAGAGTCTAATTGCTCCCCTTGAGAACTCTCATGGGACATGGCTGCTATCATAGTCATCAGCATGGGATTGCTGCTCGACATCGGGAGCTGAGGTTGAGGTTGGTTTGGTTCCACTGGGAGGCTTTGCCGTAAATTCTTCAATTTTTTCTTCAGTGGAAGGTGAAGGGATTGCCATAGATGATGGAGGGTAACAAAATTCATGAGATGGGGGAAGGGATTTTCCATAGGTGGAAGCCTGATCATAGCCGCCGTCATAAGGCGTTGGGTCCTACTCTTCAAACACATCATCAGGTTGATCGAGCTCTGAGACAGAGTAAGATACAACGAACTGAGTTGAAGAAATGTAATTGGCATCGTAGTGAGGGAGCTGGTACTCAATATTCTTGGGCTCGCTGAAGGAGTAAGCAGAGTATGAAACCACTGATTGACTTGGATGATAATGATCATAAACTCTGTAGTACGCAGTTCAATCAGAAGTGTAAGAATCATAATAGGGAGTTGGATCGTACCCATGAAACTTGTATGAGCTATAATCGTAGCCGGAACAAGTCACTGAAGCTTGAATTAAAGCAGACTCGTAATCGGTATCTGAAGTAATTAGTCTGCATTCACCCGGATTGGCATCATAGTAGATGGAGTAGTAGTAAGCCATTATGAATCCATCAAACTTTGTCAATCACTCGGGGAAGAACGTAACTTTCGTGTAGAACAGTTTGGTTCCATCATCTTCACTTGGGAACTTAAATCCACACCACTCAATCCTTATCTGACCAGCAACAAGAAAAGAATGACATCTGTTACCAGCTAAGTTGTTTACTTACAAGAAAGACATTGTACTTTGTAATCCCAATTCCCACATAAGAATTCACCTGATTGTCGGCTTGTAAAAGAATTTACAGATCAAGATCATAGATCATTTGCTCAAGCCCTTATTCTTTGGCGGGACAAGGTTTTCAATGTCATGTGATTCAAGAAGTTTACTTTATCAAGCCCACTAAAAGCCCACATGGGTTGAAAAGGTTGAAATGAGGATGACAAAAATCAGGAATTATTTCTCTTACTAAGATTCTATAAAGACAATTGAAAGGGAGGGGGGTTCATCTTTTGTTGGCAAGTCAGAATCAGTGCTCCTAACACAAAAAAGTGTGAAAACAGTGCAAGTGATGTTTAGTAGAGTTACCTATGGTTTCTCTAACGGCGATCTGGCTAATCAGGCAACCCTCAGAAAGTAAGCTCTCCAGCATGAGTAAGCACAACCCCTACCACCATAAAAGTCGGAGCTCCTGTTTCTACCAATCAATCAAATGCCACACAAACCTCAGACTTAATGAAAAGCTTCAGCCTTCAATACGGGTAGTTCCCCACAACCTAACTCTAAGGGAATCCCATTCCGAATGCAGCAAATAAAAGGCATCAGAAACATGACCAAAAATACAAAGATAATACAATATCATAAGGTAATTTTCCAAACAACAAAAGAAAAATAGACAGTATGCAAAAACAAGCAACAAAAGAAAGTTTTTTCGCATTATTGAATCATGTAAAGGAATATTAACATGAAAAACAACAATCAAAGTTCTAGAATAGTGATTACAAGTCATAATAACAGACAGGAGAGATTCAAAGTAACAACGATGAAGTTTGCAACAAGGAAAAATCCATGGATAAGGAATAGCAGTACTTCATAAAGGTAAAAGCATAAAATGGATGTTACTTTCTAGTAGCTTATCCAGAGGTTGCCTCTGATGAAGGCATTGCATATTGTCTTGAACTTCTTGATTGTGAAGGTGGCCCATTTCTCCTCCTTTCAAACCTTCTGCTCTCATATTTTGAACTACTCCATTGCTTTGGTTGATAAGTAGGGTTGGTGCAAGGAATAATCTCTCCATCGATGTACTTATCTCCTAAGATGGGAATAGAAATATAGATCAATTAAAACGTCAATAAAATTAAATGAGAAGCAAGTCAAAAGAAATCTAGTTCCAAAACTTACCTGATTACCTCCATAATCCTTGTTTTTCACATCAATATTAATCAGGCAATAACCAGATAACCCCAGGCAAACCTGTAATCATGCATGTAAAATCACATTTAGAACCAAAGTAGTACAATGAACAATTTGTAATTACAATAACTGATTAATACATACCCTTTACTTTTTCAGATGTAGATTCATCAACAGTGCACTGAAAACCAGTGTATGTTGTGGACCTTGTGGTACTAAAAATGCATACATATTCTTTTGGCCTCTTCCATTCTGATGCAAACACGAGCAAAAGAAATAAAAATGAAAGAGTTAATATAATAATTCATTAAATTAAATCATGGAATTCTTGTTCTTCACAACTATTCTTCATGAATGCCCGCCTCAAACTTCAATATCAAGAGATGCTACTTGGACATTTTCCACTAAAAGTGGCAATGGCAGTTAATCCAAGTGAATTTATATGAAAGCAAAAACAGAACCAATGCAACAACACTATATAATATCTCGAACAATGTATGAAAATTTCCAAATTAAAATGCAACCAAATCTTCTGGGTAGAAACTATCCCAAACACATCCCTACGAAAATTTGATCACTCAACTAAGAGGGCCTTCAATCAAATATCATCTAAAATGTCAACGTGCGAGGAACAAAGCTTGAAACTTGCACAGACACGCACATATAAACAAATTGATAACACAGTTAACAAACCTTCCTAAAACGGTGGCCAGAATGTTGAGGTAAGTCTCAATCATCTGCTCCCTGGTGGGTGGGGAGTCCTTCGGGAATTCCATAACAATAAGCCAATGGTTGTAGTCACATCCCGGAAGCAGAATGGGCTCTCTGGACTCCCCAGCGCTGCCTCTCTTAGACGAGTAATCGGCATCCACCGCAGCCGGAACCAACGACCGGCACGGAATCCGGCATTTTTCACGGTGCACAAAATTCCAGGAAGTCTAGAGTGGGGGGTTGAGGGAAGAAGATTTCAGGTAGGAGAATGGTGGGGTTAGGGTTTTAGGGGTAAGTGAGTTGGTGGCAGAGATTGTAAACGTAGCCATTGCAGGATTGGATGGCCTGAGAGAGTGTAGGCCGTAAGGAGCAAAGGACAAGGGGAACTAGAGCAGATAGTAATTCAAACTCTGTTTGGGACTTTGGATGGAGGGTCTTGGGGGAAGAGAAAGAGAAAGGGAAAGGAAGAGCGGAAGAGGAGACAATGGTCTATTTCAAGATCCGTTGGGCCCATTAGGATGAATGTTCTTTTGTACCTGTTTTTGGATCCAGTCCAATAATAGAACCCAGGTCAATGGCCCAGCTGAATGGACCTGGAAACGTGCCCGGATTGGATCATGACCATCTGACTCATCATCAGCTTGGTACAATTAATTGTTAAATTGGAAATTGAGATTTGATTAAGTCCACTTATCAATTAGAGATGACTCAGTTGACAATCAGTTGAGTTGAGTATATGTGTCTTCAAGGTTCAATTCTAATAAAAAATATATTTTTCTACGGTATTTCAAAAAAAAATAACACTGTGACAGATATATGTTTCAGTTAAGTTGATTATATATAATGTTGATATTTTTGTGATACTGTTCATCACTCACCATCATCGTATGTCTAAGAATGTGTTTGGATTGAGGGATTTTGAGGGAAGAGAAGAGGAGGAAAATGTGATTTTCTTTCAATTCCCTTAATTGGATAGTTTAAAAAAAATTAATAGAAGGGATTTGGAAAGAATATTTCATTAAATTTTTGTCAAAATTATTCCTTCCAAAATGAAGTCATTTGGAGTGAATGAATGACTATTTAAGTTATTTATAAATTAAAAATCTATTTTACCCCCTTATACATAACACTTTAACATAAAAATATGAATAAATTAATAAATTAAACTAATTTTATTCCCTTTCTTTTTATATCTACAGCTTCCTGTATCGACATTGACTAAGGTTTGGTACAGTACACATGATGTGATGTCATTGCAACAATAGAATAGATGTTGAGAGTTGAGACATACATCAACGATTAAACCAACAATTCTTGGTAAAGAAGGAAGTATTAGTTTATTTATAATTATTTGACCAAATCTTAGATAACATCAGTGTGGTTTAACAAAATTTGATTATTTTAGAGGATGTGCAGGAAACAAGGAATAAAAACAAACCACCCTTGGGCATTTGTGGTGAAGTCTATCAAAACAAAACCTGCCCTTTGGACCTATACATATATACTAATATATACACATGACACATGTTATGTATACGTATCATAGTTTATCCCTTAATTTATGATTGATTTTTGCTGTGAGAGATACATTGATGCATTCGAAAACTAATGTGCATGTAGTCATAAACGTAATAAATCATGCACGGAAATTTAAATATCGTAGTATATATCTTGATCAAGCTACTATAATTATAAAGTTTATGAACGAAAGCCATGTTGACCATTGGGTATGTTACGTACATCATATACTGTTTGAATTAAACTGATAATATAATATTCTTATGTGATAAATATAAATCTAATCATGTCTCCCACACGTAATTGTCCCCTAAACACATAGTACAAACCGAAGATGTTGTCCCGGATCTCCTTCTCTACCTACTTTCTCCTGTGTTTGGTTCCATTATCATATAGGGCAGGTTACTTAACCATCCCAACTTCACTAATGTTTCGACATTAATATTTTCATATATATATATATATGGACACCCACGCCAAGCCATGCAAGATCCGGTTCCAACTTTCAAGTCATGTCACATGAGAAAGAATATGGATTATTATATAAAATATGCAAATTAAACACACGTGAATGTGAACGATCATTACAATGTGGTACTAAGTGACCCTAGATATGGGACAATGTGAACATCATAAATATTAATGTCTGAACAAAAAGATCGAAAGCAAAACAACAAGAGTAGGCCCAACACACCTCTTAATAACTAGTCCATTTTACCATCATGAAGAAATTAACCTAGAACAATTTCACATATACTAAACTAATATATCTCCCCTTATTCAGTGCGTTTTCAAAGTCTGTTGATCAATTAGAAAAAAATTGACTCCCTTCACAATATGATTCTCTATGTCTCATGGTAGCTTGGTGTTAAAGGAACTACCATGGCCAGCCTTTGAGAAGATATCTGCCTAGCTTATCTACTTCTTTAATTAGCTCAGTGCATATCGAAAACCAGCTAGCTAGGATCGATTAGAGACACTATTTTCAACACATTCAGATGTCGCATAACATCAAAACATTTTATTAGAGAATGATGGAGATTTACTAACCGCTAATAAATATTACAATTCCTTTAATTTTCAAATTTGAGGTTTATACTAGTGTGATATATTGAGCATTATATATATGTTGCGTGAAGAACACAAGTAGTTGACAAGAAATGACCCTATGTATCAATCGATGTCCAAAGATAAATTCAATCTGCTTTTAATTTCTTTTAGGTTTGTCTAAGATTAAAAAATGTGGGACCAAGATGTGATGAGCAAATTAAAGAATGTTTGGTCATCAAACTTGGGTCAATTCTATATCCATGTCAACCCGGCCCACCAAAGGGAGCTAGGACTAACTTTAGAGTCCACGAAGACCATGATTAGTGATTTGTCGTTGTATGGAATTTAGTTTTGCTTTCTTTTTTTTGCAAAATATTGCATTTAAAAGAATTTTTCAACCCATAAAAATTAAGACAATCTAGAACAAGGATGGCCATGGAATAAAACGAATATGTATATAAAACTAATTCAAGAAATTGATTATAATAGGGATTAGGGAGAGAAGGAGATCTGTAGGTGAGGATTACTAGTAAATATTACTCCTAAAATAGATTATAGAAATATAGAACCACCGATAGGATGGCAGGAAACAAAAAGAAAAGCAAATTTAGATAGATAAATAATTTCATCTATAATCATTAATGTTTCATCAAGCATGCCAGATCCATAATTGATATATAGAATTTACAATGTGTGTCTCTTCTTTTTGTTAATAAATAAATCAACAAATAAATAGCGTCATTAAAATAGTATTGTCACTAACCCTTACCATTAAAATAGCGAACGTTACAGTTACCATTCTTTTTGTTAAATAATTGTTTTTAAATAAATTATAGCTTTAAAGATCACAATGAATGAATATATATATATATACACAGACACACACATTGTGGGACTAGTTTTAGGTGTGTGTTTTGAATGAAATTATAAAGTATATTATGATTACGTCTAAGCAAGCATTACTTGCAATGTACCATAATTACAAAATAAATATAGTCTCAACTTATATATAATTACAAAATATGTATAGTCTAAAGTGACGATCACGTATGATAATGGGCGGCTAGGTCTTACGGGTGCGTGTGTACTGAGTTTTGGGTTGACCAAATTAGCGAGTCACGTTTGATTTATGGACTGAAACCCACATGGTCAACTCGTGACCGCACAACCTAATAGTTTATTCTTTTCTTGTCATCAATGGTTTGTTTTTCAATTGATTTTCTAATGGACATTCAAAAACAAAAATAATAGTGCTAGGTAGCACATATAGTGATAGTCTATGGGAGCCCAAATCTCTTAAACGAAATTTTAAAAAGTTTTAACTCTCAAAATACGTGTTAGATTTTTTTTAAAAATTACATATTCAGAATCAATGCATAAAGCTCTTTCGGTATTTTTTATTTGTTGGCTCCATCGGCACGTGTCTTTTTGTCAGAAATTCTGACCGCCACGTGACCCCTTTGTACTTTAATCGGGACCAGAATATCCTATTTCTGTGCCCAAGTGTTCTTTCCTGTCATCTTCCACACCTCAATATTACCTCAGCATGACATCACACAACTATTATGATAATTTTGCTCGCAATAGATGCACTCAGCTTGTTAATAATGTGTTATTATGTTAATTAATCTATGTAAGTTTAGGGTTTAATCATAAATTAACAAAAAAAAATATTTGCAAACTTATTAGTCAACTGAGTGTATTAAGGGAAGTAGTTGGTCAAGAATTCTAATTGTAATTAGTGTTTGATAAGATAATCAGAAGTTTGAACAACTTCGGGTGTGTATGGTTGGGAGTCATAAGGCATGACATGAGCAATGAGAGAAGGTCAAAATGGTAATTTTGAGAAATGAAAGGGAACATTAGAACTGAAGAAAAAGACAAGTAGAAAATCCAAAGATTTGGATGAGTTTGTGACGACCACCTAATATCGTTTTTTTAATCAAAGAGAGAGCGACCATGGTAGTGGTCAGGTCAATATTTCTACTCTTCCACGCGCCGCCTATCACATATATATACGTGCACACAAACTTGACTGAGATGGTTTGGTAATAATAATAACCACCACAATGTCGCAATGTTATTGGGACAATAAAATGTATTGAAAGATGTGTTTTATTGAGGTGACTGAGAATGATAATAAAATGTTATACGTATTGATATGTATAAATTTATTGACTTAATTTTTAGTGTAATAGAAGTGGATGCAGTATTGATTTTTAGTGTATTTGTGAGTGTGGTTTAAGTGGGGCCATGCTTAAAGATGTGTATTATCGATGTAACTGGACCAACAAAATATATTAATATAATGATATAAATGTATTGATTTTATTTTTAATGTAATAGTGTGACAAGTCACAGGTTAAGTATGTGGGCTTTGACGCCAAAAGAGGCCCCAGGTGTCTGTGGCACGCGCGCATGCCGCGTGGCCCACGTTGACCCGCGAATAGAATCAACATTTTGGTAATAATAAGCATGACCTTTTATTTTAATTTCGGGCGGCTTTTGAAGTTAGCCAGCACTTCAAAAATAAAATAAAATTCTGGCGTGGAAAATTTAAGCTGTCAAATAAGAATATAGAAAAGCAGGAAAAATATTAAAATATGTTTGGGAATAATACTAACTATAGTATGGATTAGGAATTTAGGATATAAAAAAATCAATTCTTTCTACAAATGGACTCGTGTAAGTTAAATAGTTAATATTCCATTTTGATGGGATAGAGAATGCCATGTAGGTCCCTCACTTGACCCTACCAAAATCTCTTTTTAATTTCTTGGTTTTTTTTTTTTTCATGTCATAATATTTTCTTATAAAAAAATCCACTACAAATACTACAAACTAATATTATTCTATTTCGGTCTAAATGTACACATCTTTGTTTTTCTAAGTCCTCACGCAAGATATTTAAGCTCAAAAAAAGTATTTATTGTGCGAGAAAGAATGAATCATTACTTATAAATCACCCGATTGACTTACATTAATTTAATGTGAGAATATTACGTTATATGTTAGAGTAAAGTTTTACTCGTTTGTTGGTTTGGTCATGAATTTGGCCTTGTTGACTATTAATTAGCTTAACATGGACCATTATTTGACCCTAACTCAATTAATTAGCTTTCAAATCATCATTAATTAACAGGGTTTGGATGACTCGATATGCAAAATTCAATTAATCGAATTAATTATTGTATTAAAAAATAAGCCCCAATATTTTTGGATTAAATTAATCACTCTAAAGAAAATGTGATGACACGCGCCAAATGCCGCAGCTGATGAACCTTATTATATGAAATAGAATATCGAAACGTAACCTACTTGTCTCTACAATCATATACCAGGGACCATCAAAAAAATAAAAATCAAATGGTCCTTATTTTCAGGTTTATCTTGGCCTTTTCGTTATAATAATCAACACACAGTATCAACCGTTCGATTTTACAAAAAAGCAAACTCCCATTATTGGTCGAAATTTGTGACGTGGAATTCCCATCATCGTTCTTGATCATGATACCACATCACTTTATTCACAAGGAACAACCCTTATTTATTGATTTTGCTAATAAAAATAAACAAAATTATCAGGACTAAAAAGTATAGGACAAAACAAATTAAACGGAGAATTTTAAAATAATAATTATTTAAAAAGAAAATTATATTTACCAAAATTCGATTCAAAAAAAAGTCTTCTCTCATTTTTCCACGTCAGCCCTTGAAATGTCAACTTAACTTAATTCTGGTAATTTCCATGCCCCCCTCAACGGTTTCAAATAAATCTATATAAACAACATTTCCACACACCCACATATCCTTTCATGTGTTGTATAGATACACGTAAAAGTAAACTCCAAGACTCACACAAGTAGTTCTGATATCTTTTTTTTTTTTAGTCATGGCGGAGGAATTTCATGCGGGTGTTTGCGGCGGAGGATGGTGGAATATGGATTCATCGAGAAGCGTGCTCGCCGGAGGCTCAGCCATTACTAGTCATGACATGGGTTGGGGTTTGGATTTGGTGGATATGAAAACTACAAGGTCTTGTCATGATCAAGACTCTAATAATTCGGCCTTGGCCGATAGCTTTCAAACATCTCAGAAACCTCAACAACAACAACAGACGGATTCAGATCACAGCGGTGGCAGCAGCAACAGTACAGTTTTGATTGATTCAACCTTGCAAGTGCTGGGTTTCGGGCTCCAATCGTCCTCGGATTGGAATCGAGCTTTACTGTAAGTTTTTTTTTTAAAATTATTATAAATAACTCTCGTGCACAAGACTCAGTTAATCGAATTATGAGTTTTAACTTTATTTCATCGCTTTTGTTTCATCAAGTAAATTAAGTAGTCAACGAAAAGATTGGGTTTAATTTTGCAGTAGTACTGGAGAAGACTCTTCCGTACTTAACAACTTCACGGCAATGAATCAAGAATTCTGTTTAGACCAACAAAGACAGAATTCTATAAACACTCGGAGCAATTGTACAACTTCTTGTGAAAGCTTGTCTGCTGGGTTTCCAGTGTCAGCCACTGCTTCTTATGGCTACAATTCAACAGTGATACAAAGTTTGTTGTTTGAACCGGCAGATGATCCTCAATCAGCACATCAATCTTTATTCAACAATTATCCCAGCAATTATGGGACTGATTTGAATGATCAATTAATGCCAGCTTCTTGGCCTCAATTGTCTCCGAATAATTACTTGAAACCCTCATTGCCGAAGCAGTTACAACCCACAAGCTTACACTTCACCAACAACAAGCCCTTTTTGGTTTCCTCGTCTGGGACTGCTTTAAATGACGAAAAAGCTGCTAGATTCTTTCATTCAACTCAACAAGCACAATTTCTTGGACCATCAACATTTGAGAAGAAACCCGATTGTTCTACCCTCGCAACGACGGTAAATGTATATAATTCATATTGGGTAGTGATTAACTAATTCATGAAGCCAGTACTATGGGATATATTGACAGGGTTTTGGGGATTAAATTAACATCTATCATTGTGTTTTTGTAACAATTAATTAGGTTAATAAAGGAAGCAGCAATGAACCTGCATTCAAGAGACCTCGAATGGAGACACCATCTCCATTACCAACTTTTAAGGTACTGAATTACCATATGCTCTCTTGAATCTTTTTTTTTTTTGTTTTGTATTTTGTTCGTAAATAGAAATGGATGTCCTTTGATTATCAGGTGCGAAAAGAGAAGCTAGGGGACCGAATAACTGCGCTTCAGCAATTGGTTTCACCTTTCGGAAAGGTGAGTTTTTATTTTTTGTATTTTTCTCAATGTCAATTCTACAAAAATTACTACAATACAACAAACAAATCTCAACCAAAAAATAAACAGTGTGGACTAATGCTCTGTGAAGTAATCGAAATCAATGGATTATTGTTTCTTCTTGTTACAGACAGATACGGCATCGGTTCTCCACGAAGCTATTGACTACATCAAGTTCCTTCACGATCAAGTCAATGTATGCATCTATATATTCACATTTCTATCTTAATTTTTATTAATTTCTAGCTATAAACCCTAGCAGGGTCTGATTAAAATTAAGGAAGAATAAATTGTGTTTTAATGGAAATATTTCAGGTTTTAAGTACTCCTTATATGAAAAATGGCCATCCCATTCAGCAAGTACAACAGGTACGTACTAGCTAGCTAATTAAGTAACCAAAACCATAAATAATTAGAATAATAAAGTGTTATCTTTTGTGACCTCAAGTGAATTAATTAGTTTAATTTTACGATGCAGTCTTTTGATAAATTGAACTCATCAGAGGGGGTAAAGCAAGACCTAAAGAGTCGAGGACTTTGTTTGGTACCGATTTCAAGCACATTCCCAGTCTCCAATGAAACTAGTGCTGATTTTTGGACACCAACGTTTGGTGGAACTTTCAGGTAGAGACAAGACAAAGTTACAACTCTACCCAATGGAAACTATATATATATATATATTGTTACAGATATCGAAAACCCAGAAATCTTGTTTTGATAACATACAAGGTGGACATTGCTGCACAAAAAGAAAGGGTAATAAAGCAAACAAATGAAAAAAGAGTGAGCTGGTTGGACCAGCTACAAAGCAAAATGATTAGCTAGGAATAGCTCTTTGTAATAACCTAATTAATTTTTTTTGTTATTATTTATAGTTTTAAATTTAAGGTGGGTTAGGGTTACTGGGTTAGGCACAGGAACAAGTGCTAAATTCAGCGAAATAATTGAACAATATAGGACTTGTATTTGTTGTTGTTAATTAGGAGCTGAATTTAGCAGATTGGGAAAAAAAAAGGGGCCTTTTGTTCCTGTTACTTAATTCTCTCCATTTGTATGTGTTTTCTACACTAAATTAAGGGATGCTGGCACCATCTCCTTTTTGTAATGAATTTTTTTTTATTAAAGATAAAAAATAACAAAAGTTGAGGAAATTATTTATTTTTATGCATTATTAAATTATTTTTGTTATTCAAGGTCACTAAATAGAAGTGAGTGGAGCTAATTTGATTCACTTTTTTTCATATTTGTTTATCTTTGTTTGGAATGTTTTAGTGGAAGTCAGAAGGGCAAGGCCCACCGTTTCTGCTTTTAGGGTTTTTCATCATTTCTTTGATAGAGATAGAGAGAGAGAGAGATGCTGCATGAGTGTGCGTGCATGAAATTGTTGTGTGTGCATGCTTCGAGACATATGATATTGATACATTATGGGTGCAAAGCATGTATAGATATAGATTATCAGATGGTGGAGAAGCCGACTCAATAATTTTGTCTCACGTAAAGGAGAGGGATGTTCTTGATGCATGCCTATGTTTTAATCTATTTCTCCACTAATTTGAAGAATTGCCTCCTTAAATCAGGACGGATTAATTAATTAATTAGTATAATTTTGTGGCTATAACTAATATGACCAATACACATAGTTGCATTAGATCCTAAATTATCTTATAGATTTCACCATGTTTGGACTACAATTTGAGAAATAATAGATTTCATGGGACTATATATTAATAATTTTTTCAGTTTAAGTCGAATTAAAGGAGGATATGCTCATTATTGTATGCACTACTAGTATTGAAAAAAAAAAAGAATTTAAGAAAGAAGAAGAATCTAAAACTCAATTATTCAAAAAAGATATAGTCCTATACATAAAAGTTAGCATAAGATTTACTTTGCATCTCACTATATCTTCTTACATTCTTTCGCATCATCTAATTAAGAATTTGCATTGACGTTAGAGAATCCTTGAACAATCTAATTTTTATGCTAATACTCGTAGACGTCGCTATCAAACACTCCCTATATATATATACACATATACATATACATATATATATATACACCTAGATACGAATTGTACGATAGTTAAGGCTGCAAAGCATAAGCTACTAAAAAAATATGCGAACCAATTGATACATATCAAGAGATTGATATTCAAGTATGCTAATATGCAAAGTAACCTAATATTGAAGATTCCAAGTGAAATGTGACTAATCATGGAAAAAAAAGTACTTTAATAATTTTAATATCTTGTTTGATTGGTGTTCTTTGGCTCTCTTTTGCTTTATCATCTTTTGAGATTGAAATATTGATCATCGATTGATGTGGGTATAGACCTTCAAGCACCGGGATTGGTACCACTCTTGATAGAATTCAATTCTTTTTAATCTACGTTACTTAACATAAAGATGACATGTAGATGAATAACAAAAGAAGAAAAAGCTTATAGGGCATCATTGTTGTGGTCTAAATTAATAACGCAAAGCAAATATGTGTCTAGTCGCTGTAGGGGTCAAAATCGGTATCATGCCCAGAATCAATCTAGACGGTCCATGATTCGGTAAAAAATCACCAGCCCAGAGGGCCCATGGCTCAGACAAGCACAAGTTTAACAGGCTCAAGACCTAAATAGCTCTGGATTAAATGGGCCCGTGACCTAAACAATATATTAATAGCTCCACTACCTAATACTAATAGTCAGTCTAACATGACCACGACCTAGGCAAGCTGACCCATGGTCTCAACAGCAAGGAACCGTGGCCCAATGCCCAATCTAACCCAGTGACTCTTCATAGCCCAAATGTAAAATAGCTACAAAGGCTTGGCCCGGCGTCAAAATCCACCACCTCGAGCTATCATCTCATAACTGGTTGAGGGGACAAGAGCTGACCTTGAGTTGCTCACCCATCTTATCCCTAACATCCAGCCACAATATTGGGCTTTCTTCTAACACGGCTTGCAACATCCCAGGTGCCTCTGACATAGCTCGTATCATCATGAGAACCATCTGAGCTCCTATAAATAAAAAGGACCGTTTCGTTTTGAGATCCCATTTGAGAGGTATTTTACTTGGATCCCTCTCACTATTAAATTTCACTTTCACTAACCGTTGGAGGTTCATTGACCGACACCACACCGGTGTCAAGAACCTCCACAACAACCAATTTCTCTCTAATCTTTGCAACAGTTGCTATACCAAGACTCTCTTTTTACTTGTTTTGGCTAATCAAGAAATCATCATATATTCGTCTTCCATCTCAAGTTTTTCTTTTTCCCCCCTCATAATCTTCAAAAGAGTTGTTTGCGTTTTTTTTTTTTTTTTTTTTTCCCTTTTGTGTGTGTTTTGAATATAATATTGTAACCTATTTAAGAACCAAACCTTATGATTTGTCCTCCAAAAATGTCTGAAAACCTTGTACGTAATAGATTCCTTCCCATTCACGACTGTATGATGGTGATGGAGCTACCTTCTCACAAAATTCTTCGTAGAAAGAGATGGAGCAATTAATTTATTTATGCTGTATATTAACTACTATATATTAACCAGTTTTATTAGGACAGTATGTAAAACACCGTAACTTTGATTTGGGCCTATATTTGGGGAAGCCTGAGATTCGGGTCTCATACGTCATAAGTATCTGGGCCTGTATTAGGCTTCATTATTATTAGTTCTGATCTTGAAGATATTCGATGGTCCAAAAACAAAAACAAAACGAGATGTATGATTTAGGGATGAAAAATTATTTTTAACCTAAAATTGAGCTATAGTCAAATTCAGGGCCCCCGATGGATATTTAGCCCATATTGTTGAAAGAACAATGGGCCGATCCATCTCTGTAGGTGGACAAAATAGCCCTTTAACAGGTACATTAATAAAAATGTCCCTTAGAGAATTGAAGAAACTCAAGATTGATTGATGGACAATTCTTCTGTGATTGAAGAAATAGAATCCAGAAAAGGCACACTCTATTCTTTATTGGAGCAAATAACTGGCATAATTGTCATTTTTGAAATATTAAGAACTAAAATGGAGTTTCTTATACAGGTCAAAGAAAATCAAGCAGTTCCCTTGAGTTTTTTTGCAATGCCAGCAAAGTACTTCCCCTGGTGGAAAGCTAGCTCAAGCTCCAGCGCCGAGGGCTGCCTCGTCCCGTCTCCGGCATACGTTCCTGCACCGTAAGGGCTACCACCCTTCACCTTCTCCATCTCAAACATGCCTGCCCCAAATGTATAACCCACCGGCACGAAAACCATCCCGTGGTGGACAAGCTGAGTAATAGCCGTCAATCTGCATATATAATTCATAAATTGTATATGTTTCAAGACATCAACACAAATTTGACTGAATAACCTAACCACCTCCTTGAGAGGACTTATCACTTACGGAGTGGTTTCTTGTCCTCCTCCTTGAGAGCCAGTGCTGTAGAAAATTCCTGCTGGTTTGCCTGCAAGTGTTTGTGATTTCCACAGACCTCCAGTGGCATCCATGAATGCCTTAAATTGTGCACACATCATACCAAATCTAGTGGGGAAACCAAAAATCAATCCATCAGCCTCAGCAAGATCATCTGGTGTGATAATGGGTGCATCACCCTTTGGTGCTGCTCCCATCTTCTCCAGAACCTCCCCTGTTAGTGTTTCTGGTACCTGCACAAATTGCAAGTAAATTATGTTTTTAATCGAACAAGTCTTTTTTTTTTGGTAACCGTGAATGAAACTATACAAGTTTGTTCTTTGAACATTCGATATGAGTCTAAACTTGACTCGTTAGCCTTGTGCACACATAAGTTTCCCACCTGAAGACATGGTGGCCCAACTAAGCTATCATCCCAGGTGGTTTGATCAAACAAGTCTCTGTTAAGCAAATGTATAGTTTAGACAATCACAATCACAAACCTGCCATATTGTTGCTTCTACTCCTTCAACTGATGCAGTTCCTTTCTTTATCTCTTCCGCAAGCTTCGCAACATGTCCATACATGGAATAATACCTGTATCATACTTAAATTACCATAAATACTTTTGGAGATTTAAATTTGAAGAATTAGTTACTGTTTTTTCAAAGAATAATGTCAATATTCCCTCTCAAGTGATGAAAATGAAAGCAATTTAAAGTCTTTGTGGACATCAAATTGTTTACCGTTAATGATGAGTTCCAGGACCAAATGCATATAAAGCATGGAGCCATCACTCTCTCTCAGTTATAGCATTCAAATTACATTTTCCACACTTTGATGATTAAAAACAATACGTACACAAGTCAACGTGAATAATTGAATAGACTATATATTTCAAACAAAAGTAGGAATCAATTCAGTTACTACCAAATACGCTAAAAATACCTAATTCCCCCTTTTTTTTCTATCTCCATGCAGGCGGAAACAACAAATGAATCAAACCAACGTTTGATTAAAATGAACAATACTGGAATCCACCAAAAAATGACACCATAAAATGAGAGAAACCTCTAGGGTCTCGGGTAGAAATTTCCAATCCATCAACCTCTAGTATTGCTCATAACGCTATTTTGCTTCAGCCAATCAAATTTCATCGAATTCAAATAACGTGGCAGAAATTTCCATTCCAACCAAACCATGGCAAAATTTGATATGGTATTTATTGTAAATAAATCAAACTGCACAGGTAGTCCTATATCACCATCACGTAGAAAACAAATAGCATTCTTTAGGCTTTTGATTGTGCCTGAAGATACAGTGGAAAAATGGTTCATTGTTATGGGAAAAGATCATGAAATTCTAGAATTTGTAACTTCTACAGAAAAGAACAGATTTCTTTGCAGAGAATTATGTATAAAGCCAACCAAAGATGTATGATTTACAAGGACAAAGAAAATCACCAGCAACAAAAATGGAGGGTGGAAAGAGATCAATGGAAGAACTGAAAATGTTAGAACCCATATGCAGATTCAAACATTGATGAACTAAATAACGTGAAAAAAAAAAAACATAATCAAGCAGAAAAATAAACGGTAATGAAAGAATAAGGAGACTGAATTGCTTACACAATATACACTTTAGTTGCCATTGATGAAGTCTCTGTTTTTCTCTCTCTATACCAAATCCCTGTTTTCTTTGTTTTGGAGCAAAAGAGTACTTGTTTGTGAGTCGGAAATGTTGAAAGAGAAGGTGCTATTTATATTGTTCTCCCTACTTGGTATAAGTAAATAAGTCACATATAATTAATCAAATCTCCTAATTAGATTGATATATGGAAAAAAATTTATTTCCACAATCAATCAATTTTGATTTTTGATACAATATGTAATCATGTTGTTTTTGATGATGATTGTATTAATAGATCAAATTGGAATGCAAAAATTAAAAATGGTAATAATTCAATCTAAATTGTTTCCTTGTATTTTCTCACCTACATACATCATCCCATAAATAGGAAAAATATCTAAATATTGAATTGTTTCTTTGTATTCAATTTTAATTTTTTTTTTCTCTATATTCCTTGCTTCCTTGTGACACAGTGAATAAGAGGAATATTGAAATATTGAATTGAATTGGCTCTTTCTATTCTTTGTATTCAATTTGAATGATTTGTTGTATTATACATATACTTTTGACCCATAATCACACTTTTTTTTATTGCAACAATGTTTCAATTTTTTTTTTTAAAAAATGATTCTGATGTCAGATTATTTATGTAGGAAATGGCAATATTATTTACACTAGCAGTGTACCCATGTAATGCACGAAATTATTCTACCGAATAATATTTTTACTGAATAAATGACTCAATTAAAATTTTCCACCACCATTTACCACTAGTTTTTTAAGGGAGAAAGTGTAAAAATTACTAAAGTAAAATAAAACATGAAATTGTCATCAATTGTGTCTTTATCTTCAAGCGTGCTTCTCTTCCTAATCAGTGTACTTAATATCATGAGATGAGACCATGTTTAGAAAGACCTCAACTATTTGTCCTCTGTTGCTTCAATCCTAAGTTCTACTGTTAACATTTCCAGATTGATATGATATTCACACTACCTCATACATCCTCGAAAACAATCTCGATACTCTAGTCAATCCCACTCTTGACAACAAAAACCTTTATCCAAGGCATCTTTCTGCGAACTCGCGGTGTCGGATCTTACTTCTGACACACGTAACTTGCTCTCACCTTGTCCCTTTTGTCAGACCAGGCAACCAACTCTAGTATTGACTTGATCGTCAGAGACCCTTTGACTAGCACTCCACCCGTGTCTAAGGTCTTTGATTGTCAACTTTACTCATGTTGCAGATTGCTAATGCCCCCTTTCAAATGTTCTTTTATTGTAAATTTTAACCCCTACAACCTGCTTGCGATTGAACAGGAGAAATGGCTTTTGCTCCACTAATGCATATATGCATCTAGAAGATGACCCACTCTAATAATTACTAATTGAGCATTGCTTGTCAAGAGGAGGAGTAGGAGAAGGAGGTCATACACATGTCTTCTCACAACTTTCCTGTTTTTTTTTTTTAACTAGAAAGCGTGAAGCTTCTACTCCATAATCATGCCTGCAAAAGTGTCCTTTTCTTGGGGTGGTTGGTGTTGGCATTTCAGAGGATTATATTATGGAAGCTTTTTCTTTTTTGTTTCAACCTGTTACCTGTGTATCCAATCAAGGTCAAACTGGAAAAAATTAGGACCCACCCACTTCTTTTTTTCTCCTTCATGGAGTCTTATGGAAGGAACCACCATGACAAAACAATTACGTAAGAGTAGCCCCCACATTTCAAAAGCAACTCTTTCAATAGATATGGAAGACAAAGTTTTGATGACTGAAGAATGCTTTAGGGTTTGTATGCATGCACTTTGTTGTCCAGCCACCTAATGGACCAAACAACTCCCAAAGAGTGTCTGTCACTGTTGGGCCGAGTATTTTTTCCATTAGAATTGAATCATCCAGTCCCATATACAAGCCTCTCTCTAATTTTACAATATAAAGTCGCCAAAACCAGCTGCCTCACACTATTATGCATGTTGGATGAAAGAAGAAGCTTCGTTGCTGCTTCTGGCAGAGGAATCAAAACATAAAACAACTTACCAAGTACCTAATATGGAGCATTCTTTTGATGGCAGATAAACCTACCGAGTGCCGACAATAACTACTCAACGGGACTAACCAACTTCCCAACACAATCAACATCCAATCATGGCTGCCCAGAACGAATGTTTAAAAGTATATATATTATGCATATATATTTTATATTCAAGCACATTCATATACAGATAGGCAAAGAGACACTTCCAGAAATGTAAAGCACTCAAGATTTTCACATTATGACATTCGGAACTAGTTCATAAGCCAAGGTATGTGCGCACACAGCCCATAAGCTCCTGGGAAAAAAAAGGTGAACAATCACAATATATATATCCGCCAAGCAATCACCTTCATCAAGCATCTTAGAATTTTGGATGCTGGGAACCCAAGCTATTGGGCCTTTAAAAATGGGCTTACATTAAAATGGGTAGTGACCCATTTACTCACAAAACTAAGGTTTGTGAGTTGAGTTCCACCCAGGGCGGACCCAGAGGCCAGACACAAGGTTGTGACTTGTGAGGTGTTGACCCCATTATTTTTTTCATATATACAAATATGTTAAAATTAAATTTTGATCCCATAAAAATTATTCATTTTGACTCCACCTATTTTCTTATGTTTCGTAATGTTTAATTGGGTTAGAAGAAATCTAAAAGGTCCAAATAAAATGGGCTTAGCCTTGTAATTGTATTTAAAGGTTTAACGAAATTATAGAAAGACACATCATTAGGTGAGTTGGTTCCAATAAAAGAAATTCAATCACAGATTCATAGTTCATAATGGAGTCCTTATGAAAAAGATTGATAATTCACTTTGAAAATGTAAAAAATCATTGACAATATTTGTAAATCAACTTTCTACTTTTACTTACTTCTATTCTATAATATTTTAATTTTTAATGTTTTTTTCGTACTTTTAAAGACATAAGTTTAAGCCTTTGATTTGAATAATCAGGTCTTGTTTATGATGGACTTCATTTAGGCCTCGTTTGAATGAGCTTTTTTTGCAGCATTTGTTTATACTACTTGTTAGTATAAATGCTCCAAATCATCCAAACACCTTTTTTGATACACGAAAGTCGAGACAATTTCAATAGCACTTCTACTACTTTTTACAATGCTCCAAATTTGGAGCATTTGCATGGCTCTTTACTATTTTATCTCCATTAAGGTCCAATTTGGTAAAGCATATTGAAAATAATAGATATGCTAGCAGAAATGCTGGACAATTTTAATGGCAGATATGCTGTCTGAATGGTTGATAGTGTTTGGTTCAACTTTTGTTGGGAGCATTTATGATTGTAATATTATGTGATAAATTACGTGCAAGGGTATTATGTATTTAGTTGAAACAAATGCAAATAAATAGTGAAATAAATAACAAAAATTTATAAAATAAACATAAATGATTAAAATAAATATAAATAATTAAAATAACTACACATGACACGCTATCTCTGTCGTTATTGTACAAGAAAACGAATAAAAAAAATAGAAAAATCTTGATTTTTATCAAAAAGTAATAAAAAAATCTTGATTTTTATTAAAAAAAATCCTTAAGAGAGCAGCTGCGGGAGTGCTGGTGTGCTGCACCGGATGATCTTGACTGTGAGCCCAGGTTGACAAAGTTGTCCAAAAAGGGAGAAATTTTTAAGGATATTGTGGGTATAACATCAAAAGTTTGAGGACAATAATGACATAATTTTGAAAATGCTACTAAAATTGTCCCAAAAGGTAGCATTTTCAAAAGAGTCTAAAATGCTCCCAAAAGTCTCTCGGTTTTGCTGCTCGAAAATGGTCATATTCCCATTATAACCCTGAGCTTGTCAAATAAATAAATAAATAAATAACCCTGAGCTTATTAAATAAATTAATTAATAATTAAATTAAATTGATAATTGATTATTATCTTTAATTAATTTAAAATCATTATATTAATTTTATGAATTAATTTGTATGTTTGGATACAACGTATATAACTAAAATGTATGCTACCCCTGCATGTAATTTATCTAATATGCTACACAACACAAATGTTAACAGTAAAAATTCAACCAAACACCTACCCAGCATTCAAACAGCATATCTACTACTAAAATTGTTCAATATTTCTGTTATCATCATTTCTACTGACATACCTACTACTTTACAAAGGTTCTACCATACTACTTGCTTCAAGTTTAGGGAAGCCAATTTTCTTAGACATCTCGGGATGGGGAATGAATAATGACGTAGACCCTCTTATGAGTCTTACGCGGGTGAGGCCCTGCCTTACTTAAATAAATCTCCTTTTCTTTGATCTCTCCCCATCTTTAATGAAAGTTCCATCATCTATTCTATTAAATAAAATAAAACAAAACGATGCTGCCCTTGGACCCCCCGCAACGACTTTTCTCACCCTAAATATTTTTGAATTTTATTATTATATAATTTTTTGGTTCCACCCATATTTTTATAAGCCATTCACTCTCCGTGTTTCTTTTTCATGTGGGATTTTATGTGGATCCCAATAAAGCAGAACATCGTCATGCACCAATATAATGGTCGTGTCCAAAGGACCACTCGTTCGCAGTGCATCCCAAATATAATAGTTTGACTCTGTTTCAAAACAAACTAACTTATAAGTTAGTTTATAAATTAAGTTATAAGGAAATGAAATATCACATTATTCACATAAGCTTTAAGGCCACAATATCACACTACTGCCTACCAATTTATTGAGCCTGCAATTTATGGTTGCCAGCAAGCATTTCACATTTGTGATGGTGACTGCAGAGTTTATGGTAACTCAGCAATAAGGGAGGTCCGAGAAACTAATCCACCTACAAGGGAAAACATTTTTGTCCTCCTCTACAGAGAAGCTGTCCATAAAATTTAAAAACTCATTTATTGTTATTATTTACATGTAAAGTCCCCATCACCATTTGCTCTTATCTTGGCCATCCTTGGATGCCCTTTTGTACTTGGTTTCTGGTTAACTATATATTTTTTGCTGTGTTGCCTATCAAAATAAAAAAAAAAAAAAATCAATTTCAGAGAAAAGGTTTAAAAGTACCTCCATGACTGTAGGAGAAGTTGGTGATGACATTGGTGAAAATGGATTTAGTAGAGATGAAGATTTGAGACACGTTACTATTGAAAGTGAAACCTTAAAAGATTGGAAGAACAAGAATGCGAATCAGAATTTTCATGCTTGTACGGAGCACCAAAATTTCGTAATGTCTTTAGAGAAAAGTGTAGAGAAAGAGAGAGAATGCTTGAGATATCAAGTTATGTCTGTGGTTGACAAAACCATGAGTTATATATAGCCAATGATGCATCATTTCAAATGAGACACAACCCATTGTAAATATGAGTCTTGTCCATTCGTAAGAGTCACAACTCATACCCTTTTGAATGAGACATGACTAATCATGACAAAGAGTCATGTCCATTTGAATGGGTCACAACCTTCTCTATACGTTTCTTCCTTTATTCAAAACAAAAACTCTTTGAAAAAACTATTCCTATTTTAAAAATATCCAACAATGACCGACAACTACCCTTCACCGCTGCAAAAGAAGTCACTCCTTTCGTTACACCATATCACACTCAGAGTGTGCACCAAACTTGAACTCGATGGTATCCTCTATTTATCAAATGATAGCTGTGGAAAATATGAAATTTGATTAGGAATATATTTATGATATCTGTTAATTATAAACCCCAAAAAATATTTTGGTGAGTTATTGATTTCTTCAATAAAAAAAAAAAAACAACTTATTCAATCTTGTGTCTTGCACCAGTTAAACTGTTGTGGAGTCCATGGTATGCTCTAATATTTATCACATGACAGCTGTGGAAGAAAGTGGCGTCTTAGATTTATTTTGGGAAAGGCAAGAGAGTGACGGACGGATTAGATTGGTTCCACGATCTCAGCCTCGTGTTTCCTTAGCTTATTACTTAAAGTTGCTCAACAATGGAAGTCGTTGACATGCCCAAAACCAATAAAAAAAGAACAACTTGGTGGTTCTCTTTTCTCTTCTTTGCTTTTCATCATCATAATCTGATCAATTCATCATGAATAGAGAGAGTAACGTGATTCATGAGAGTTCCTTCTTGTGCATGGCAGTTGGTCCGTTTCTGCAATTACATACATGCATCTGTCTTTCAATTTTCATTGACTTGCCCAAAAGAAATACATATACATCGTTGTTTTAGATACAGTTAATAGGATGCCAATATACATATGTGTAGCAGCTTCTTATGCAAACTATATTGTCTTCCAGGATTAAGACCTCTACCGAGCTTCCATCATTGTAACTGTAACCTCATTGACAGAATTAACTCCTTCAGTACTTGTTGATGGGTCTGCACTATTGTAACTTCTCTTAAAAATGAATGCAGGTCGCTTCGGAGAAGGAAGACTTGTATCATTACCCAACATGAACACTACAGTTGACATGGTTGGCCGTTCGTTCGGGAGTTCTTGCACACATAAGATTCCAATTTGAAGGCATTTCAAGATTTCATGAACATAGCTCGACTCCTCCAATAATGGATCAACTATCTCTACTGCTCTGCCTTCCTTCCATAAGTCCCACACCTGCATCAATAAATGTTATCACAACAGTATATGAAAGAATCAATGGTAAGTCTTTATTTGAAGGAGTGGGATACGATTTTCTTACGCGTCCAACCAAATTTGAAGATGTAGGCTCGTGATAGTAATTGCTGTTCTTGCTACCTGTAATGATCTCTAAGAGTAAAACTCCAAAACTATATACATCTGATTTTGTCGAAAACAAGCCTTCCATTGCATACTCTGGTGACATATATCCACTGCAGTACCACAGAAGGGAAAGCAATAAATACCTAGGTTTCACGGAAGGCAGAGCAATTGCAGTGGTGCATACTTACTATGTTCCAACAACGCGATTCGTATTTGCTGCAATTTGATTTCCCCCAAAAGTTCTAGCCATTCCGAAATCTGATATTTTGGGATTCATTTCAGCATCCAGCAGAACATTGCTGGCCTTCAGATCTCTATGGATGATTCTTAGTCTTGAGTCTTGATGAAGATATAAGATCCCTCTAGCAATGCCGCAAATAATCTCGAATCGTTTTCTCCAATCTAATAGGGATCTCTTGATTTCATCTGGATCAACAAATTTATCAAATCAAGCATGCAGATTATAATTTCATTTGAGAATCAATAGAAGAGCTACATATGCTGAAATAACATTTTACCGAAAATGAAAAAGTCCAAGCTTTTGTTTGGCAAATATTCATATATCAACATCTTTTCTTGATCTTGGATACAACAACCAAGCAACCTGACGAGGTTCCTATGTTGGAGTTTTGCAATCAGTGCCACTTCATTCTTAAACTCTTCAATTCCTTGTCCAGAGTATTTTGATAGTCTTTTAACCGCAATCTCACTACCATTCTGCAGCAGACCCTGAAAGCATAATCCATGCTTAAGTACTCACTAACAAGTAACAACTAACTAGAACAACTTGATGAATGATCTATTTATGATTCAATGATTTAGTGTGCAAAAACGTATGAAAGAGTGATATATTAAACAAATTAAGCAATTTAATTTACATCATTCCATACAAATGTACCTTATAAACAGGGCCAAAACCACCCTCACCAAGCTTGTTGTCAGCTGAGAAATTGTTTGTGGCAGCAGCAATGGCACCAAGACTAAAGAACGGGGAATCTCTGTTTCCTATACTTTCATCAAGCTCCCCTCCATGCGTAGAATCGGTCAAGTATGTTGCATTAAAACTAATATGAGATTTTCTTCCTCTCCCTGCCATCATAAAAACATGTAGAGTTCAAACAAACATCGTGGTTGAAGGAATGCCATCAAGAAGAAATTGACTTGACATATAAGAAGTTTGTTTCTCCCTTACTTTTTCTTCTCTTGATCACCAAGCAAGACAAAAAGAAGACCACGAGAAAGAACATTACAACGACAGAAACTATCAGAACTGCTAGTATTCCCTTCTTTGCCAGAGGACCTTTGGATTTTGCATATTGAGCTAATAAGAAAAGACAAAACAAATTCCGCATTGATGTCATATATCTGCAACACCCATCAATAATTAACCAAAATTTCTTAAGCATACCAAAGAAATTAACATTTTTCTGTCAAAGAAAACATCAACACTAATTGGGTATTGGATTTATAAACCTGGATTTAGGGTTTATAGATTGAACTTGAGAGCAAGATATATACCCAATTCCACGGCATCCACTCGTACGTAGAGCTCCTGTCCACCTTCTGAATAGGTTCTCGTGTCCACCAAATCCCCATACCATGCCAAGCACCCAGACCCTCCATCTCTAACATCTGCACTTGTGTAAGCATTGCAAGAGCAATTCCCCAAGCACTCTTGTTCACAGACTTTCGTGCTCATACTCATGTCCGCAAGTGCCATTGATGTATCAGGCACCCTCACACGTGCTACCGTCACAAACCCTTCTCCACTTCGACACGTCGACACCCCATGCTTCCTCACGCACCCGCCCGACCCGTCTCTCAAGTACCACTCTTTTGGTGATCTAGGTTCAAAACCAGGTAAGCACTTGCACGCAAACTGGACCGCATCATACGGGTCACAGTAACTATTTGGCCCGCATTTCTGGTAATAATCACACTCCTCTTTCGGGTCAGACCAGAAATTAATCCACTGACGGTTTTGATCATTCCATGTATACCGCTTCAACACACCCGACTCGTTGATTGTCATTCTGGAGATGACGGACGGGCTAGTTACAGCGTATACGACGGACACCTCGTGATCATTGTTCACAAAACTAAAGTTGAAGATGTAGTTACGCGTCATTTCGGGAATGCCACTCCATCTTTCGCCGGTCCATGGGCCGGGTCGCCACCATCGGGCCAAACCTTTATACAGAAATAGCTGAGGGTACCCAGTTGGGTCAATTTTAGATGTACAAGATCCAGTTCCCGGATCATCCTTTGACTTCCAAGAAGATAAGAACCGATTGAATCCGGTTCTTCGATCCAATCCCAGTTTCATGAATGGAAGCAAAGTATCAGTCGGATAATCAAAGCTTTGCCACAAGACAATCTGGGTATCACTCTGAAGCAAAACAAGATTCCCATAATCCAGAAGCTTCGCTTCAGAGTTGTTCATCAACGACACCAAGGAATTGGTGGACCAAATTGGAGCCGTTTGATTGTTTTGGTGGAGGACGAGATTTCCTTGAGCGTTGATTGAGAGCACTCCCGAGGTATCATTGAGAGGGCTGTCTCTGTTTGCAACCCAAACTACAGTTTGCTGTGTAACTTTGTGATACCAAATACCCACATAGCGACGGGTAGAATTACCAGGACTGAAGAACCCAAGAGCGAAGCTTTGTCCACTGGAGATGATAAAGTCACCATCTTTGATGGATCTGGTTGGGGTTATGGTGTCTAATGGTGTGCAGAATTGGAAGATGAGGAAGGAAAGTGAGATGATCAGATACACTATTACTGGAGTCATGATCAACTTCAGTTGAAGATTTGGCTGGCGAGGTTGTCCATGGACGACCAATTTCTAATTAACTGAGTGAAAGTTGGTTGGGATTTTAAATTATGTGAGTACCCCTCACAAGATAATATCTATAGTTGGTACACTTGGGTAGCGAAAGCTATTAAGCTACTATGAGTATGACAGGCAACTTGCGGTCTCTTTCACAGAATTGAGAAGTGAGAAGATTAGAACCAAAGAGAAGATGAGTAAAGTAAATAGAAGTTAAGATGATACATTTTATTCATCGTACAATGTTTATATAAGGAGATGCCTTATATAATGGTTTGAAATAATGATGTGACAGTCTGTCACTCAAATTCGAAATTAATCAAACTATCCGTTAATGAATCTAACGACTAACTCACAAAGTAACGTTACAATTTGATAAAGAGTAATGTTACAATTTGACAGAATGGGCTGAGTGGCCCAAGCTAATATAAGTGAGTTAAATAAGCTTGGCCCAAACTATATTGTTTGTCTTCAACTGGTCCATTGTCTTCAATTGGCCCATTCAGAAGTGTGCCTTTTGGCCCTTGTCTTCAATTGGCCCATTCAGAAGTGTGCCTTTTGGCCCTCTTCTTTCACGAGCTTCCCTTTTGTTCTTGAGACGATGGTCAATCTGCACATTATTCTGACACTCTTCATGGCAATTTTGTTTAGTTGGATATTCATACCAAGGGTACAAGTGGCTTGAGTTCCTCATGTGATTGTGCTAAGGAGACCCCTGGAAAAAGATATATAATGGCCGTGTTTGGTAAGGCGGTTCGTAAAGTGATACAATTTTGCGGTACCTTTAGCGATTCAGTAAAAGCGGGATCCCCTCAACACCATAAATTTGAGGGTGATACCGTCCTCAAACAAAAAGCTCCAATTAGATTTTTTTATTGAGCAATTTTTATTTTGGGGTGGGACCCATGTCAAAAAGGCATGGGTCCCAACCCTTAAAGTGACTTATTTGTTTTTTTTTATGTTTTGTGGGTCCCAAAACTTGGTATTAAATATTGATATTAAATATTGATAAATTAATAATTACATTTATACATTAATAATAAATTAGTAATTATACTTATAAGTTGATAATTATACTTATAAATTAATAATTATGCTTATTAAATGGATATTTAAATATTAAATTAAAGTAATTATAATTTTTACATGATAAATTATACTTATAAATTAATAGTAATATAAGCAAAATATATTTTACACAACTTAATCGCTAACAACAGTTAACAGCTTTACCAAACAACTCAAAGCTTATTTCAAAGCTTTAAGCTCAGTCTTTTTTTTCACAGCTTAACAGCTAGCGTTGAAAATTAACACAACCGCTCTGTCAAACGCACACATTGTATTATGACTTATCTCAGCCTACAAAGATATTCCATGGGAGGTTGAAATACTTGGACAATATATATACCTTTGGCGACTAATGATTGATTTCATCAATAACTCAATAAGATTTCGTTAATAATGATCAATTATCAGTCAACATTCGTTTTTGAATTCTAATCACCCCGACTGAATTAAAAAGGGCATGGGGGTATGTCCGGTACTTAAAGTACCGGATTATTAACCGGTAATATTCGTGAACGTTGGATTTTGTAAAGTAAATCCAACGGTTCTCTATTTAATCTGTATTTATTTATTTATTTTGCCCTTTCCTCTTATGTTTCTCTCTCCTATCCTTTCCTGCAGTATCTTTTCTTTATCCCTAACCTCAAATGTTTCTCTCTTCTCTTCCCCCAATTTTCTCATCTCAAGTCTTAACCAGACTTTCATATGTTTCTCTCTCCTCTTTTGAAAATTCTCCTTCATTTGCTTACACTAATCAAACAAGACTCTTCAAAATTGAAAGTTAAAATCGCAAAACAAATATGAAAAAATTAAAGATTAGTCCCTTCTTAAAGAGTTTTGTTCCAAGAAGAACACTCTTAAAAGTCTTATTCCATAAAGTCCATGTAGTTTGAACTAATATTCCAAAAAGGACAAAAGGTTAAAATATATGGTTTTATTGTCTAAAATACTTTCATCTTCATCCTCATCCTCAAACATGACACATGCCTCCTGCACATGATTCATCTCTGACCTCCACTGAAAGCTTCGTCTCCGCCACCAGAAGCTTCTTCGCCGCCCCTCATGGCTTATTTGAGAGTTCTATGACGTTTTTTAGTGATTTTTCATCTCGATTTTTGTTGTATTCAAACTAGATCTACTCATACTCACCACGGGACCAATAGATCTTGTTGTTTTCCTTCGATTTATCGTCACATCATTATTTTTGACATTTTCTGTAGTGGTTTTCGTGATTTTTTGGGATCTACAGACTGCAGGTGATATGTTGTCGCAACCGGGGTCACGACGCGGACCGGCGATGAAAGGATGGAAAATGATTTAGAGTCGCCACCAATTGATTTAAGTGCAATTGGACACTAGAAAATGGTCTACGAACCAGAGAATAGGTAAGGGGGTCTATTGAGTGTGGGGAAGGTGTTAGACACCCCACAACTCCCTAAAAGGTTACCTAGATTGATCTGTGTGCTTTTCTTGAAAATTGTTTGTATGTCCCAATTTGAATGGTATTCTGATTTGAAAAGGTAACACAATTAAAGCAATAGACAGGAGCTGAATGTCATCAAGTCCTCCTTCTAATTAACTTCAATTCAGTTACCATTATTTTTACGAGTACAAATGAAACTTAAATTTGAACATAATTAAAGCATAGGCAGGAGCTGAATGTCATCAAGTCCTCCTCCTAATTAACTTTAATTTATGTACTAAATTTCCATGATTTCAATGAATATAAGTGATACTTTAATTTAAAGAGATAACATAATTAAAGTCTAGGCAGGAGCTAAATGTCATCAAGTCCTCCTCCTAATTAACTTTAATTTAGGTATCTAATAAATTAATTTATCATTTATTTTTCGTTTTAAATAAAGATAACACAATTAAAGTCTAGGCAGGAGCTGAATGTCATCAAGTCCTCCTCCTAATTAACTTTAATTTAGGTATCTAATAAATTAATTTATCATTTATTTTTCGTTTTAAATAAAGATAACACAATTAAAGTCTAGGCAGGAGCTGAATGTCATCAAGTCCTCCTCCTAATTAACTTTAATTTAGGTATCTAATAAATTAATCTATCATTTATTTTTTAAATAAAGATAACACAATTAAAGTCTAGGCAGGAGCTGAATGTCATCAAATCCTCCTCCTAATTAACTTTAATTTAGGTATCTAATAAATTAATCTATCATTTATTTTTCGTTTTAAATAAAGATAACGCAATTAAAGTCTAGGCAAGAGCTGAATGTCATCAAGTCCTCCTGCTATTTGACTTCAATGTAGTATCTATTAATTGTTTATGTGAAAATTTGGTAAATACGTGGTTGTTGAATTGGCGGATTTGTGAAAAACGATCTATGCATAAAATTCTAATATACATCCTAAACATGCATTCTAAACTAACAACCCCTAACATGCATACTAATCAATTTAAATATGCATAAATATAAATTACACTACTCTACATTATTTTCATTATTTTTCCACTATCCTATTACATAACTTACATTTACAAGGATATATAGGCCAAACAAAAATAAGATAAAAATATATACAAATAACAAATGATACAAATATAAATATGGCCACTAAGCCCGGTCCATTACTTAAGCCCAATCCATTCTCCAAATATGTATTCCAGCCCAAGTGACATCAAGTTCGGCCCAAGTGGGATCAAGCCCAGTCCAAATCCAACATCAAACACAAAAATGGGGCAAAATTGTGCTAAAATGCTATTGAGATTCCAATCAAATTAAGTCTTTATACATTATAAACATATAAACACATATACACAAGCATACAAACTGTATATATACATATTCCAACACATATACAACATATATATATATATATACACACACCATATGATACACACACGCCACATATACATATACACGCACACCATATATATATACAACTCTTATGTCACCAATAACCATGGTTTCTGATTCAAATTCAGACTAGCAAGCTATACACGTTCCTCACAAATTACAAATATAATCATAGAAGTATTGAATACCATTTTGAGTCACAGCTCATCATTGTCAATCAAAAAAACATTCTACAATTAGAAGCTACACTCAAACCATTACATACAACTAAAACCTTCAAAACAAACCCTTCAAACACCTATAGAACCCAACAGCCAGCAATAAGTATATCAATCCAAACCACATTTCTTTTGAAACAAGCTACGACCACAAGATAACATCAAAACCGGACATCATATCATACATGAGCACAATGAGCTGACAATATTCACACCAGAAAAATCAAAGCCAAGTATCAACATCAAGGTTTAACACAATGAACGATCAAGAGTATCAAAACCAGATTCATATTCAAATACAACAAAATTGATATCAAAACCAAGGCAAGGATATCCAAACCAGAAAATTCACCAGATATCAACCTATAATAAGTGAACCCAAACATCAAAATTGGACATTACGGAGCCAGCATACCAAGATATCCAAACCTACATACCTTGAAGAACTGGAACCCCTTTTTTTTCTACTTCTTCTCTGATTTGCAGCAGCTCCTTCTTTCGCTTCTGTCAACAACTTCTCTTAGTCCCCTTCTCTTGGCTTTTTCTCTTGGTTTTTCTTGGCTTTTTCCCTTGTTCTTCTTTTTTTTGCTCCCTCCCCTCACGATTTTTCCTTCTCCTTTTTATTCTTTTTTTTCTTCCCTAAATTCTGCCACATTTCTCTCCTTTATTCCCCCACTTTCCTTTTTTTTCTCCTTGTCTTCCTCCTTTTGTTGGCTTTTTTCTCTCATGACCCCATTTCCTTATTTCTTGGCTTTTTCTTTATTTATTTTTTTAATTATGTTATGGCCCCTACTTTTCCCCCAAAAGTCTCCCCTTTTTATCTTTTTTTTTCTTTTCCACCGAAATCCTCCAAACCCTTTTCTTATATATATATTTTTTATTTATTTATTTATTTTTCGTATTTTTGGCCAGACGAAAACCGGTTACTACAGCTGCCCCCCTTTGTATGTCTTTTACGAAATAAAAGGCAAACAAAGGCGTAGTCAACCGAATTTCGTACGGGAATTAAAATGCACGGGATCACTATGGCCATTCCCGGCTTGGCCAATGTTTGTGCAAGAAAATAAAGGGGCACGGGATCACAAGGCCATTCCCTGCTTGGCCAATGTCTGTGCAAGAAAAATAAAGGGCACGGGATCACAAGGTCATTCCCGGCTTGGCCAAATGTTGGTGCAGAAAAATAAAGGGCACGGGATCACGAGGCCATTCCCGGCTTGACCAAATGTTGGTGCAGAAAAATAAAGGGCACGGGATCACGAGGCCATTCCCGGCTTGGCCAATGTCTGTGCAGGAAAATAAAGGGCACGGGATCACAAGGCCATTCCCGGCTTGGCCAATGTCTGTGCAGGAAAATAAAGGGCACGGGATCACAAGGCCATTCCCGGCTTGGCCAATGTTTGTGCGAGAAAATAAACGGGCACGGGATCACAAGGCCATTCCCGGCTTGGCCAATGTCTGTGCAAGAAAAATAAAGGGCACGGGATCACAAGGTCATTCCCGGCTTGGCCAAATGTTGGTGCAGAAAAATAAAGGGCACGGGATCACGAGGCCATTCCCGGCTTGACCAAATGTTGGTGCAGAAAAATAAAGGGCACGGGATCACGAGGCCATTCCCGGCTTGGCCAATGTCTGTGCAGGAAAATAAAGGGCACGGGATCACAAGGCCATTCCCGGCTTGGCCAATGTCTGTGCAGGAAAATAAAGGGCACGGGATCACAAGGCCATTCCCGGCTTGGCCAATGTTTGTGCGAGAAAATAAAGGGGCACGGGATCACAAGGCCATTCCCGGCTTGGCCAATGTCTGTGCAAGAAAAATAAAGGGCACGGGATCACAAGGCCATTCTCGGCTTGGCCAATGTTTGTGCAAGAAAATAAAGGGCACGGGATCACAAGGCCATTCTCGGCTTGGCCAATGTTTGTGCGAGAAAATAAAGGGGCACGGGATCACAAGGCCATTCCCGGCTTGGCCAATGTCTGTGCAAGAAAAATAAAGGGCACGGGATCACAAGGCCATTCCCGGCTTGGCCAATGTTTGTGTGAACTTTATGCAACAAAATATCCATGAGTGTATGAATGTATGAAGAGAAATTGTATTTTATTTTTTTCATTTTGAAAATTCGACTTCGGTTAATTGTCGTCAGCACCATCACCCCTATCATCCTGCCATTATCCCTCGTGAGAAGACTGCATCTTTTGATTCCATCCTATCTTCAATCTGCCATGTTACCCTTATTCTTGTATCTTTCATTCTCTTTTTGTCTGATCTTCCCATCGATTATCTGATTTCCATCAAATCCGACATACCTTTAATGCTAAACAAAATCTCCCTGGCCTCCACTAATGCCTTTTAACGCCATTTAATTTCTTTTAGCCCTCCTAGAGTTAAGAACACCACAATCTCTTTGGCGCCATCATGCCTTTTAGCGCCATTTAATTTCTTTCAGCTCCTTTACAGCCAAGAACACCAAAATCTCTCCGACTCCCCCATGCCTTTTAGCGTCATTTAATTTGCTTTAGCTCCTTCATAGCCAAGAACACCAAAATCTTTCAAGTCCCTGTGAAGAACAATATCCTAATGCACTTGTCATAATTCTCTTATTACTTTACTCAATTTCAAATAAATTCAATAGCATGGCGATGCTTGTACTATATGAGAATTTTGCGCAAGCAATCAAAAATTTGATGAAAACAATCAATGAATTAGGAACTCAGAAATGAATGACCTCAGAGCATTTTATTAAAATGGATAGATAACAAGAGAAACTGACGAGGTACGTATATGATTCCAGAAGGTTAGAAACAAAGGATATAGCAGAAATCTTTGCAAGATATAAATGAAATAATTCCGATTCCGCACAAAACTGCCCCAGTTTTGTGTGCCCCCATTTTGCAATTATTGAATCTGACTACTTCCATATCAATCGTCTCCTTCGCAGCCTCATCATGCATATCCCTGAACATAACCAATTCACCTTTGTACAGCCTCGCTATCTGTCATTCATTGTATTTCCTTATATTCATCTTAAATCCTCAAAAGGCCTCTGCCTCATTCCCCTCAGTTGCTTTCACCACACCATTCTGATATCAACGTTACTTGAACCTCCCAGGAAGGGTTTTCACTATAGTAGAGACGTTTCTTTTTTCCCTAATTTTGCCTGAAGCGCCCACGAGGGATTTTCACTCCGGCGGGATTTTTATTGCTCTAATTTTTGCCTAGACCGCCCTTTCGGGTTTTCAATCTGGCGAGCTTTTTACTCTAATTTTTGCCTAGATCGCCCTTTCGGGTTTTCAATCTAGCGAGTTTTTTTTTTTTTTTTTCTCTATTTTTTTTTTCTATGGGTAATACTTTTTGATGGCGTCTGCATTCACCGGATTAGGCAATTCTTCTCCATCCATTCTTGTCAAAATTAATGCTCCTCCTTCAAAAGCTTTTTTCACCACATATGGTCCCTCATAATTCGGTGTCCACTTCCCTCGGTGATCCTTTTGAGGTGGCAAAATCATCTTCAACACTAACTCTCCCTCCCTGAAACTGCGAGGCCGAACTTTCTTATTATGTGCTTTCATCAATCTTCTTTGATACAATTGCCCTTTACAAATTGCTCGTAATCTTCGTTCTTCAATCAAATTCAACTGTTCATATCGCATTCGAGTCCATTCTGATTCTTCCAATCCTGCCTCCAAAACTACTCGAAGGGATGGAATCTCCACTTCGATAGGCAAAACTGCTTCCATACCATACACCAAGGAGAAAGGAGTCTCCCCGGTAGATGTGCGTATTGATGTTCGATAACCATATAAAGCAAAAGAGAGCTTTTCATGCCAATCTTTGTAATTCTCTGTCATCTTCCCGATGATCTTCTTGATAGTCTTATTCGCCGCTTCGACAGCCCCATTCATCTTTGGACGGTATGGAGTTGAATTATGGTGACTAATTTTGAACTGGTCACAAAAATCCTTCACCATTTTGCTATTGAAATTCATGCCATTATCAGTGATAATTCTTTCTGGGACTCCATATCGACAAACAATCTCTTTTCTCAAGAACCGAACGACCACACTACTCGTCACATTAGAATACGAAGCAGCCTCCACCCATTTAGTAAAATAATCAATAGCAACCAAAATGAAACGATGCCCATTAGAAGCCTTCGGCTCAATCGGACCGATGACATCTAATCCCCACATCGAGAAAGGCCATGGTGATGTCAACACATGTAATGGATTAACGGGAACATGTGTCCTGTCTGCATAAATCTGGCATTTGTGGCATCTGTTTGCATAACTTATACAATCCCTCTCCATGGTTAACCAATAATACCCTGCACGTATAATCTTCCGTGCCATTGCATATCCACTGGAATGAGTCCCACATATTCCTTCATGAATTTCTTTCATAATTAGTTCAGCCTCCGCCATATCAACACAACGCAGGAAAACTATCCCATCATTCCTTTTATAAAGAACATTTCCACTCAAGAAGAAAGATCCCGCCAATCTCCTGATGGTACGCTTATCATTCTCTGATGCCCCTGATGGATATTCTTTCTTTTCAATGTACTGTTGGATATCATGATACCACGGTTTACCATCAGGCTCTCCCTCCAAATTTGAACAGTAACCTCGAACTTCTTGTTTCTCAAATTTAATTAGTTGCACTTCCCCTTTTGGGTCTACATCAAACATTGCCGCCAAAGTTGCCAAAGCATCTGCTATTTGATTTTCTTCCCTGGGGATATGATCAAACTCAACCCGATCAAAAAACTTGACTAACTTTTTGATATGTTGGTAATATGGAATGAGCTTGTCATTTTTAGTTTCCCACTCATCATTCAATTGCCTAATCACCAACTGTGAGTCACCATAGACCTGTAGCCTCCTAATCCCCATATCAATAGCAGCTTGAATTCCCATCGTACATGCTTCATACTCAGCCACATTGTTAGTACATTCGAAATACAACTTAGCTGTAAACGGGATAATATTCTCATTAGGTGATATTAACACTGCACCAATTCCACATCCCATGATATTAGAAGCCCCATCGAACAACATAGTCCATTTTTCCAAATCCTTCTGATTCCCCTCTTCTATCGACACAGTCATGACATCAATATCTGGAAACTTCAAATCCATAGACTGAGTATCATCAATTGCTCCATCTGCCAAATAATCTGCTATTGCGCTCCCTTTGATTGCCTTCTGTGTGACATACAAAATATCATATTCTGATAATAACATCTGCCATTTAGCTATCCTCCCTGAAAGAGAAGATTTCTCAAAAATGTATTTGATAGGATCCATCCTGGAAATCAACCACGTCGTATGATAAAGCATGTACTGTCTAAGTCGATGTGCAGCCCAAACCAAAGAGCAACAAGTCTTCTCCAACATCGAATAATTTGCTTCACAACTAGTAAACTTCTTGCTTAAGTAATAAATGGCATGCTCTATTCTTCTCGATGAATCATGTTGTCCAAGCACACATCCCATCGAACTATCTGAGACAGTCAAATAGAGGATAAGCGGTCTGCCAGCCACAGGAGGCATCAACACTGGAGGACTTTTCAAGTATTGTTTGATCTTTTCGAATGCTATCTGACAATCTTCGTTCCACTCAGTAGAGTTACTCTCTTACGCAATAATTTAAAGATAGGTTCACAAGTAGCCGTCAACTGTGAAATGAATCTGGCAATGTAATTCAGCCTTCCCAAGAAACCCCTAACTTCCTTTTCTGTCCGAGGGGGTGGCATCTCCAAGATCGCCTTCACTTTATCAGGATCTACCTCAATTCCTTTCCTGCTTACAATGAAACCTAACAACTTCCCCGAGGTTGCCCCAAATGTGCACTTAGCTGGGTTCAACTTCAATTGATGCCTCCTTAATCGATCAAACAACTTTTGGAGATTCACAATATGATCTTCACCTTCTTTGGATTTTGTTATCACATCATCGACATATACTTCAACTTCTCTATGCATCATGTCATGAAACATAGTGACCATGGCTCGTTGATAAGTAGCACCGGCATTCTTCAGACCAAACGGCATGACTTTATAACAAAAAGTTCCCCTTAAGGTAATAAAAGTCGCTTTCTCACGATCCTCTGGTGCCATCTTGATCTGATTGTAACCCGAAAATCCATCCATAAAAGAGAAAGTTGAATGTCTAGCTGTATTATCCACTAAAACATCAATATGGGGAAGTGGAAAATTATCCTTCGGGCTTGCACGATTGAGATCTCTATAATCGACACACATCCGCACTTTTCCATCCTTCTTGGGAACAGGTACAATATTTGCCACCCATTCAGGGTATCTAGCCACTGCTAAAAAACCAGCATCGAACTGTTTCTTCACTTCATCTCTTATCTTCAAAAGCATATCTGCTTTCAATCTCCTTAGCTTTTGTTTCACTGGGATACATTCTGGAATCAATGGCAACTTGTGAACAACAATACTTGTATCAAGACCGGGCATGTCCTGATAAGACCATGCGAAGACATCCTGGTAATTATGCAATAAATCTATCAATTTCTTCTTGTTTTCTCCATCGAAGGCAGCTCCTACCTTAACCTCCTTTTTCTCCATCTCAGTTCCCAAATTAACAACTTCAGTTATCTCTTGGTGCGGCTATATTAGTTTCTCTTCCTGATTGACTTGTCTTAACATTTCAGGTAAAATCTCAATTTCTTCTTCTGTTTCATAGTCAGATTCAACATTGCTAATGGGTGCATCAAAATCTGGGTCATTAGGTTCGTCCTCTTTATTATCATCATTTTCAATCCTGTTAAAGAAATGAATGAAAGTGGTATTGAGAATGGAGAATAAAACTTGAATGGAAATGAAGAAACATGAATATGGATGACTATCAGGAGATTTTCATTTCATGGAAAAGGAAATATGAACAAAGATAGAACATGCAATCGCCATACTATAAAATCTATTGAAAGCAAAGTAAAGCATGCTCATTACAAAAGACCCAAACGAAGGCCGTGAGCTAGACCCACGATGGTAGTGCACTCGGGATTACTCTTGCAAGTTCTTGAGAGATACTGGGAGCTCCAGACTAGTCCAGTTGCCAAGTTTGAAATTTGAGGGACGCGAGATGACAAGGCAACGTCTAGCATCCGAAATATGTTCCTCTTCCACCACTGCAACTTGGAACTCTTCAAACTGCTCACATATATTTGCCAAAATTGCCCCAGTTACATCAGTCGAGTTTTGAAATGGCAGTTTTCCAAAAACTGCCCCAGTGTCAGTCAAACTCATCTTGTTTTGCATCCCTCCATACACAAAACTGTCATAAAGCCAGGGAATCGGTTTCTTTTCAACTCCCAATTCCTTTCCTTCCAGAAGGGCAAACCTCTTTGCCTGTTTTTCTGCTTGCACCCGATTCCTGTCAAACCTAGTTGGCTTATAACCTAAACCCCAACGTTCTGGATGTTTCACCATTTCTACTGGCTTCTTAATTCCTTGTCGATTCCTGCCAAGTCCTTCTCCCGGGCGAAACCCCTTTTTCAACATAAATTTTGCTACATTCTTCGTAACCTTGGATACTTGTGGCATTACGGGAGAAAGTCCTTCCTTCACATAGCTAGCACTAGCAATTTCAAAAGATTGGAATGAGCTCTCAATCCCCTCCATCGGAGCATCAATAGGAGAACTATTAGACAAGCTGGCAACCATCCATTCTGACTGACCCTTTACTATGTAAACCCTTCCATCATAGACAAATTTAAGCATCTGGTGTAACGATGATGGAACAGCTCCCGCAGTGTGAATCCAAGGTCGTCCCAACAGGCAACTATAGGTTGGTGAGATATCCATTACCACAAACGGCACGTTGAACGTTACGCTTGCAACCTGTAAAGGTATTTCAATTTCTCCCATAATCTCTCTGCGTGTTCCGTCGAATGCCCTCACTACCATTGGTACTTGTCTTAAATAAGATCTGTCAATTGGCAGCTTCTCAAAAGTCTCCTTTGGTAAAATATTGAGGGATGACCCATTGTCCACCAGGATACTTGCTAATTCCTTTCCACGGCACATGGCGGAAATATGCAAAGCTTTGTTGTGCCCCATCCCTTCAGGCGGAATATCATCTTCAGTAAAGGACAACAAATGGGTGGCCAACACATTTCCCACAATGCCATTGAAAGAGTCTGTAGGAATTTTGTCTGATACATATGCCTGGTTTAACATTCTCATCAAGACTTGTCGATGTGGTTCAGAACTCATTATCAACTCCAAGATCAAAATCTTTGCAGGGGTTTTCTTCAATTGATCCACCACCATGTACTCACTCTGCCGAATAATTTTCAGGAACTCCTGGACTTCCACATCAGTTACAACTTTATTTTTCTCCTCTGGGCGTACAAAAAGACCTTCTTCCGGAATAGAACCAAATCCTTCAACTTCAGGTATTACTTTCCCTTTTCTTTTACGTTCAGCTTCAAGATCCACTATCGGATTCCCTTCTGGTTCATTTCTCGTGTAACATCTCCCACTCCGGGTAACTCCACTAACACCAGAAATATTATCTACCATTTCTCCTTCAACCTCATAATTCCATGGCACAGCCTTGTCATTCTTGTACAAAGGATCTATCTTTGGTTTGAGTGGCCCAACTGGTGGCGCATCTTCCACATAATACCGCAAGATAAATTGCGGAGCGTGATTCGGCCTAGGCCCTTGATAATATCCTCCTATGACACTGACTTCATTTAATTGGCCTTTCACCTCAAACTTTATTATCTTCAAATCCATCAACTCTTGTACCTTCTCCTGAAAACCACAACAATTCTCAATAGCATGTCCCCTTTGTCCTCTATGGAACTCACAAGTCTTCATGTCATCAAAAATTCCACGTTGAATGGGTGTATCCACTGCCACTTCCTCAACTAATCCTTCTTTCCTCAACACCAGAAACAACTGGCCCAACGGCATTGCAATCTCTGATACCCATCTTTTTGTAACACAAAATTCTTCAATGGCATTCACCCCCTCCTTCTCATGATTAGGCAATGGATTGTTGTTGACATTTGGTTTATTGATTGCACTAAGATCCAACCATTTCGCCTCAATCATCCCCTGGACTATCCTTTTGAATTGTAAACAACCTTCAGTTGAGTGCCCGGGTGTTCCTCCATGATATAAGCATGTGGCATTAGGATCATACCAATGGGGATATGGAGGTTGGTGGACCCGTCCCGGAACAGGAGCCACTGCTCCTTGCGCTTGAAGTTTCGTGAAACATTCAGCATAGGTTATGGGCAAAGGATCGAAATGCTCAACGGGTCTTCTGGGTCTTTGGTTTTGGAAATTTGGACGAGGGTTTTGGTAAGTGTTTGGGTTTTGAAAATTTTGGTAAGTGTTTGGGTTTTGGAAGTTTTGGTAAGTGTTTGGGTTTTGGAAGTTTTGGTAAGTGTTTGGGTTTTGCGAGTATTGATTGGGTGATGGTGCATTGAATCGGGGTGGATAAGGATTTTGGGTGTGGGTGTGGGTATGATTATAGTAGGCTCCTGGGCTTGACATCCTTGGGGCATTGCTTCTAGGGCGATAATCTGAAGTAGGCACACTATAAACAGCTGGATTTGAATCAAAATTCACAGAATGCACTTCAGCCTTCTTGCCTTTACTTGCTTTAGCTGGGTCTAATTTATCATGGGTGGGACAATGCAGAGTACCTCTCTTCATACATCGTTCAACTCGTTCTCCTGCCTGTATCATATCAGCTAGGTTATTGTGGCCACCTCCCGCCAAATTGGAAGTATAAGGTTCCTGGAGAGCATCAATAAAAGCATTCAACAAATCCTTCTCTGACAGTGGTGGAATTATCTGAGCTGCCAAATCCCTCCATCGATGAGCAAACTCCCTGAAGCTTTCCCCGCTCTTCATTGTTGTATTCTGCAGATCATAAATGGTAGGGATCTTCTCTTCATTGTACTTATATTGCTTCATAAACACTTCAGCCAAATCCTCCCACGAAGCTACTGATGAGGGATTAAGAGTATTAAACCACCTTTGAGCTGCCCCAATCAGACTATCTTGGAAATAATGCATCAACACTTTCTCATCGCTTGCATATGGCTGCATACGTCGACAATACATCGTTAGATGATCCAATGGAACTCCAGTGCCATCAAACAAACTGAATTTTGGTAGTACAAAATCATGCGGAATATTCAGATTCTTCACAAGGCACAAATTGGCCGGATTCAGCATCCCTGAAACATTAAAACCCTCCATGGCTCTTAATCTCTTTTCCAACTTTTTAATGGCATCCATTGAGTTATTTTCTTCGAACTCCCTCATTCACTACTCTGGCGGTTACAACTTCTGCAACATTAGCATCGACTGGGAAGGGATTATCATGCGCATGGGTCTCAACTGGATGAATATATGTCGGATTCTGAGTGGTTGCCTGTTGGGAAACATACTGATGCTGATGCAACCTAGGCGAAGGCTGATTACGAATAGGAGTAAACCCGGGTGGGTAAGTTGGTATTTCCTGGTGTAGATGATTCTCAGGAATCTCCAGTGTTTCAGAATTTTCAGCTGCTCCCTTTCCTTTCATCAGCAACGCCATATTCTTCATTAATAGGGCCATTTGCTCTTTCAGTTCAACTATATCCTGATTCTGACTCTGCTCCCCTGTTTCATGATCCATATTCTCAGTAATTCTTGATTGTAGGCGAGTCTGATAGGGGTGACGGTGTTGCTTCTTGGACGCTATGATTATTTATGATTTTCTGTGCATTATTGAAAACAACGACATTAGTTCTCATTTTATATTTTTTTCAAAAATGTGCGTTCATATGGTTATTATTTGTGCAAATCCTAAGAAATAATTAAACAAGACGGTTTAAAACAATTGATCTATTATATGTGCAATAGTTATGTATATGAAAGGTATATATGTACATGTATGGATGATTAACGAGTGTGCAAGCATATATGGTCATGTATGGATAATTAACAAGCATGCACATGGGTACAACCTAGGCTAACATATACATGGCAGGTGTATGAACATGTGTGGTTTAAGAAATGTATATATACAAGTATAATCTAACTAATGCATTAAGTACATATGAATATGTAAATAAGGGATAAAGATACATGGTATATAATGTACAAGAATATAGGCATGTGAAATAAATAGTTAAGGATAGGAATGCCCCCTTTGTTCCTAAAATGGGTAACACCGCCTAAAAATTTCTGGAGGTTTAGAACCATGGCTACGGTTTATCTATGGTGCATATGGGTGGTTTAACTAACTAATCGCGAGGTCTCTGGATCATGTGGCTTTTGCTCCATTGGATCACAAAAGCCCATCCCTTAATGTCATAAGAGGACGTCAGTCCAGGAAGGTGTCTTCCCCCACCTATACAGGGAAGTGAATCCCATGAAAGTGGTAGGTCAACCTTCACTAATCACTAAGTAACCCGGGTATAGAGTTATGTGTGTGTAGTGATATGTGAATGTGTGTGTGGGGGCATACAAACCAATATTCCTAACATTTAAATTCCACAAAGCCCATTTCTGATGAAGATATCTACAACATTGAACAAATCCATCAAATTCTTCAAATTTAACATACAAATACAAATAGGAACTAACATAAAAACTATACAAGAAAAGCACAAAAATAATCATACAGGCTTAACCCCTTTGGTATAAAAACCAATGTCCCCAGCAGAGTCGCCAGTTGTCGCAACCGGGGTCACGACGCGGACCGGCGATGAAAGGATGGAAAATGATTTAGAGTCGCCACCAATTGATTTAAGTGCAATTGGACACTAGAAAATGGTCTACGAACCAGAGAATAGGTAAGGGGGTCTATTGAGTGTGGGGAAGGCGTTAGGCACCCCACAACTCCCTAAAAGGTTACCTAGATTGATCTGTGTGCTTTTCTTGAAAATTGTTTGTATGTCCCAATTTGAATGGTATTCTGATTTGAAAAGGTAACACAATTAAAGCAATAGACAGGAGCTGAATGTCATCAAGTCCTCATTCTAATTAACTTCAATTCAGTTACCATTATTTTTACGAGTACAAATGAAACTTAAATTTGAACATAATTAAATCATAGGCAGGAGCTGAATGTCATCAAGTCCTCCTCCTAATTAACTTTAATTTATGTACTAAATTTCCATGATTTCAATGAATATAAGTGATACTTTAATTTAAAGAGATAACATAATTAAAGTCTAGGCAGGAGCTGAATGTCATCAAGTCCTCCTCCTAATTAACTTTAATTTAGGTATCTAATAAATTAATTTATCATTTATTTTTCGTTTTAAATAAAGATAACACAATTAAAGTCTAGGCAGGAGCTGAATGTCATCAAGTCCTCCTCCTAATTAACTTTAATTTAGGTATCTAATAAATTAATCTATCATTTATTTTTTAAATAAAGATAACACAATTAAAGTCTAGGCAGGAGCTGAATGTCATCAAGTCCTCCTCCTAATTAACTTTAATTTAGGTATCTAATAAATTAATCTATCATTTATTTTTCGTTTTAAATAAAGATAACGCAATTAAAGTCTAGGCAAGAGCTGAATGTCATCAAGTCCTCCTCCTATTTGACTTCAATGTAGTATCTATTAATTGTTTATGTGGAAATTTGGTAAATACGTGGTTGTTGAATTGGCGGATTTGTGAAAAACGATCTATGCATAAAATTCTAATATACATCCTAAACATGCATTCTAAACTAACAACCCCTAACATGCATACTAATCAATTTAAATATGCATAAATATAAATTACACTACTCTACATTATTTTCATTATTTTTCCACTATCCTATTACATAACTTACATTTACAAGGATATATAGGCCAAACAAAAATAAGATAAAAATATATACAAATAACAAATGATACAAATACAAATATGGCCACTAAGCCCGGTCCATTACTTAAGCCCAATCCATTCTCCAAATATGTATTCCAGCCCAAGTGACATCAAGTTCGGCCCAAGTGGGATCAAGCCCAGTCCAAATCCAACATCAAACACAAAAATGGGACAAAATTGTGCTAAAATGCTATTGAGATTCCAATCAAATTAAGTCTTTATACATTATAAACATATAAACACATATACACAAGCATACAAACTGTATATATACATATTCCAACACATATACAACATATATATATATATATACACACACCATATGATACACACACGCCACATATACATATACACGCACACCATATATATATACAACTCTTATGTCACCAATAACCATGGTTTCTGATTCAAATTCAGACTAGCAAGCTATACACGTTCCTCACAAATTACAAATATAATCATAGAAGTATTGAATACCATTTTGAGTCACAGCTCATCATTGTCAATCAAAAAAACATTCTACAATTAGAAGCTACACTCAAACCATTACATACAACTAAAACCTTCAAAACAAACCCTTCAAACACCTATAGAACCCAACAGCCAGCAATAAGTATATCAATCCAAACCACATTTCTTTTGAAACAAGCGTACGACCACAAGATAACATCAAAACCGGACATCATATCATACATGAGCACAATGAGCTGACAATATTCACACCAGAAAAATCAAAGCCAAGTATCAACATCAAGGTTTAACACAATGAACGATCAAGAGTATCAAAACCAGATTCATATTCAAATACAACAAAATTGATATCAAAACCAAGGCAAGGATATCCAAACCAGAAAAGTCACCAGATATCAACCTATAATAAGTGAACCCAAACATCAAAATTGGACATTACGGAGCCAGCATACCAAGATATCCAAACCTACATACCTTGAAGAACTGGAACCCCTTTTTTTTCTACTTCTTCTCTGATTTGCAGCAGCTCCTTCTTTCGCTTCTGTCAACAACTTCTCTTAGTCCCCTTCTCTTGGCTTTTTCTCTTGGTTTTTCTTGGCTTTTTCCCTTGTTCTTCTTTTTTTTGCTCCCTCCCCTCACGATTTTTCCTTCTCCTTTTTATTCTTCCCTAAATTCTGCCACATTTCTCTCCTTTATTCCCCCACTTTCCTTTTTTTTCTCCTTGTCTTCCTCCTTTTGTTGGCTTTTTTCTCTCATGACCCCATTTCCTTATTTCTTGGCTTTTTCTTTATTTATTTTTTTAATTATGTTATGGCCCCTACTTTTCCCCCAAAAGTCTCCCCTTTTTATCTTTTTCTTTTCTTTTCCACCGAAATCCTCCAAACCCTTTTCTTATATATATATATATTTATTTATTTATTTATTTTTCGTATTTTTGGCCAGACGAAAACCGGTTACTACATATGTTATATGTTTTGATTAATTTGATATCTGTCGTAATGTTATATGTCTTGCTAAATGTTATCTGTCTTGTTAAAATGTTATCTGTCTTTAATGAAATGTTATCTGTTTAAAGTTTCGAAACAGATAACATATCAGAACAGATATAATATCTGCATATTCAGATCTGATTTCAGAAGAAGAAAAAAATAGTTCGAAAAAGCAATAAACCTCATAGGTGATGCGCCTTGGTACATAGAGTTGATTGGGGGCGTTGATAGTCGCTGGCATTGGTCATATTGGACGGATCTAGCTCTTTTTCAAACGGTGGATGTGATTTCATGAAGCTTTTCTGACAACTCAAGCGATAATCGACTGTCGGTGATGGTTGGGCTTTGATCGGGCTGACCTAGAGCTTCATTTCGGTAGTTGGTTCGTCGAAAACGGTGGCCGAACGGTGAACTTCTAATATGGTGGAGCAAGGAGGAGGGAGGAGGAAGGAGGAAGGAGGAAGAAGGAGGAAGGGTATTTTTGGTAAGTTGATAGGTTTTGTCATTTTTTCTCAAGTTTTTTTTAAGTTGTCCTTATTGGAATACAATTTTTAGTTTTTGTCCTTATGGCTAAAAGCCCCAACAAATATTGAGCAGTCCATAAATACAATTTAATCTGTGTTCAAACATCAGTGTAATTCGTATATAGCTAACTAGTGGATTATCCAGATCTGCAGGAATTGTATGAGAGAGAAACAAATGAGGATTGGGGAAAAAGGAAAGATAGGTTAGAGGATTAGGACGGACAAGATCTGCATAAAGGGTTAGGAGAGAGATATATATGAGGATTATGGGAAAGGAAAGAGCTTTTAATCAAAACTCTAATTCTCCATAATTATTGTTTGTTTGGATTATCTAGATCTGCAGGAGTTGTATGAAAAGGTTAGGAGAGAGAACATACGAGGATTAGGGGAAAATGATATGAGGATTAGGGAAAATGAAAGATAGATATGAGGATTAGGACGAGATCTGCAAGAATGGTTAGGAGAGACAAACATATGAGGACTAGGAAAAAAGAAAGATAAAACTTAAGGATTAGGCAAAAGAAAATATACATATGAGGAACCCCTCTGTAGAAAGCACTTCAGTGAGAAGGAGTTCGAGATATGCAGGAATAGGTTAGGAGAGAGAAAGGTTAGGGAAAAAGAAAAGATGCATAGATGAAATGTGGACCGTTAGATTTATCTTATGAAATCCAACGGCTCACAAACAACACAGGACAATAGTCCGGTACTTTAAGTATTGGACGTCCCCCGGATCCAAGATATGTTAACTGAGCGGATGGGAAGTTGGGAACTGTGGAGTAAATAAATACACTCCGTATGTACGGTTCTCCCAGACGAAAGAACCTTATCCAAAAGCAGTTTCATCCGACAGTCAGTTACCGATGGTTACCAGGAGCAAGCAGTTACAAGAGAGGTTATCAGAGGCAGTTAATTGACAAATCCCAAGCCTATAAATACATTTCATTTCACATTTGTAAGCATTCATCGACACTCAACTCTAATAAAATATCAGACTCCGTAGACCTAGCCAAGTTGCCGAACCACGTAAATTTTGTTGTCATTCTCTTGAATCTTTCTACTTTATACTTATTATTTACCTCGGTGTAAATTTAGCATCGACAATTGGCGTCGTCTGTGGGAAACGAAGAGTTTCTCTGTAAGGCATCATGTCTCAAGTTCCAGAAGGATCTAGGAGGGAAGAATTACCTCCTAACGATGTTCAAGTCCGGAAGGATAAGCTTGAAGAAGACGTAGGGAGGCAAGTTCCGTACCAAATGGAATTGGAGGAAGCTCTCATTCTGACAGAAGAAGACCTCCAACGGAGACAAGAACATGTTAAATCCCTGAGGGAGAAGCTTCAATCCATGAGAAGTAACGGTAAGCGCTTGGTAAGTGTAATCCAAAGTGCTGTCCAAGAACAAGAGGACTTTAATCCTAAACGTGTTCGAGAGCGAGAAAGCGAGAGTACTAGAAGGTCCCGCAAGAGGAGAGGTCTAACCCCAGAAAGAAGAAGACGCTAGCCATCCCTATGGAAGGCAAGATATAGATCCCCAATGTCACCAAGAAGGACAAGGCACCGAAGTCATGTCCAAAGGCATAAAATAGATTTGAAGAAAGATGCTGGAGAAGCCCAATGGAGTGCTCAGAATAAGGTTGAGAGAACTCTTAAGAAGATGACCTCTACCCCATTTGTATGGGCTCTGCGTCTGGAAGATCCTCCGAGCAAATTCTCCCCTCCAACATTTGTCATATACGATGGAAAGACGGATCATGTGGCACACATATCCGCGTACTCACGCAAGATGGCTTTGTGGACAAATCGAGACGGACTTATGTGTAAAATGTTCCCATCAAGCTTGGGGACCACAGTAATAAAGTGGTTCCATCAGCTTCCAGAAAACTCAGTTTCATCTTGGAAGGAGTTGGCACAGATCTTTGTGGCAAGGTTCATAGCGAACAGTAGAGATCCGACAACTTTGGATACTCTGTTTGCCTTGCACCTGAGGAAGGGAGAATCTCTCAGAACCTATGCATCTAGGTACTCAAATACTTATGCAGATATTGAAGATTGTGATGTGAAGACTGCTGTGACTACCTTCAAATTGGGGCTGCCACGGGATCATAAATTATGGGAGACCTTGACTATGGCACCACCAAGGAATATGAGTGCATTACAAGATAGGATAAAGCAGTATGTCAAGCTTAAGGAAGATAAGCAGGAGGATCATCAATTAGCCTACCCTCAGGAAGGAGTCCAGAGAAATGATAACATAAAACCTGACAAAAACGGACGAGAAAATGAGTCATCCAAGGCTGCAAAGCCTGATTCATATGAAGCTGGCAAAAATGTTCATGGAACTTGGAATATCTCCAGGGAATTCTAAGTATAATGCCTACTATGGCAATGCCTATGGGTTACATATTTGCAATAAAATAATATATTTTTTCTTCATATGATCATGTTAATCTTTCTTTGATTGCCAAAGAGGTTTCAATTTACTAATTAAAGATAAAAGACTAAGTGGGTCTTAACTCTTGGTCGAATGGGCTAATTCGTACTACTAGTTAAAGAGACTAGTGTAAAAAGTCGAAGAGACTGAATCCTAATACTTGTTAAAGAGACTAGTACAAAATGCCAAAGAGGCTAAGTTCTGCTACTAGTTAAAGAGACTAGTACGAAATATCAAAGAGACTAAATCCTACAAATACTGTATGAAAACAGAAAGACTACTTGAAAAGAAAGCAGACCCCTACTAACTAGGAGGTCCTCGACCAAAGTCCCGCCTAGAGCTAGGGAATTTCGACCGTCGGTCTCGGTCTCTTCGTATATCATTCTTGGATTTGGGCAAGGATAAGCAGACGAAGGCCATTGGAAGAAGTCCCATAAAAAATATGCTCGAAAGGAACCCCACTCTGGGGCCGAACCCCATGATGGGGCCGAACCCGAGGCTGGGGTCTGACAGGAGAACCAGACCCCTAGCCCTCTCGGGGGTTGGATTCTTGCTCCCTCGAGAGTAGGAGCTCTTGAAGGAGGCCGAACCCCCCAGCTCCTCAAGGGAGTTGGGGTTCGACTAGGGGATCCGACAAGGGAGCCAGACCCTAGTCCTCTCTCCTAATCCTAATCTAACTAGAAGACTACTAACTAGAAAACTATTTGCTGATAAACATGAAAAAGCCTTTAAATTTATCCTAAATTTATTTAGGTAAATTAAAAGGCTGGGGGTATTTGTGGGGTAAATAAATACACTCCGTATGTACGGTTCTCCCAGACGAAAGAACCTTATCCAAAAGCAGTTTCATCCGACAGTCAATTACCGACGGTTACCAGGAGCAAGCAGTTACAAGAGAGGTTACCAGAGGCAGTTAACTGACAAATCCCAAGCCTATAAATACATTTCATTTCACATTTGTAAGCATTCATCGACACTCAACTCTAATAAAAGATTAGGCTTCGAGGACCTAGGCAAGTTGCCGAACCACGTAAATTCTGTTGTCATTCTCTTGAATCTTTCTACTTTATACATATAATTTACCTCGGTGCAAATTTAGTATCGACAGGAACCAAACCATTGGCCCTGCAAATATTGTTGATTACATCAGGACTAGCAGATATTATACAATCATTGAAATCTAGGATGAAAATCTTGTTCTGTGTTCCGCATATTCTGGTAGCAGAGACACCGCAACATTCCTCAGCTCTTATTTATTCACTTTTATGGAGCCTACTTTCAGCAAGTGTTATTTACGAGGTATTTCCAGAACATTTGGACTAGTGTTAAGCATACTCAACCTTTTACGAGGTTTGAGAATGCAAACCATCCTGTTATCAAAGATTAGATAAGTTTTGTTAAATGCAAACAAATATCCCTTGAGTACTCATTAAGCCGAAAAATGCAGCATATAAGGATTAACCTTACTCTATTCTAGGGTCAACCATTGTGATTGTCATTTGGTTCACGGTGCTGATTCATCTTGCTTACTTGAAGATGAACTGGATTCAATAGGATTCCTTCCAAGACAGAACCCGAGCTTTTTAGGCTGGGGGCATTGTTTCAGTTTCACTGCTCAACATCAAGACCACAGATGACATGGTTGGCCTATCTAGTGTCTACAGCTCGCTTTGGGGAATAAAATTCACCCACTGATTGATCTATCGGTTCCAGTCCTTTTCCTTCTCTCCATAGTCTCCAGGCTTGCAATATGTCACCTCTTAGGTTTTGGCCAATAATGTTGCAATCTTGAGATTGATTAATGATTACAAACACTGGGAAAAAAATGATAAATTGAAGATTGTTTAGTTGTTCACTTGTACTTACATTTCCAAGAAGATTTAGTTTGATGTTTGAATAATAAAATCCCCTGCAAATCAATAGCAAACAAGTTACTAGCTATTCAACTTAGGTTCAATAAAAATTCACTGCAACATTATACCGCAAGTACTAACCTATATACTAGTCCGAAACCATCCTGCCCGAGCTTATTATTAATATGGAAATTATTAGTTGCAGCTGTCAGCTTCTGTAAGTGAAATAATGGTACTTCTTGGAGTTCAAATAGGTTTGTTTGATCTTTGATCATATGTTCATCCTTTGTATCAAACATCGACATCTCCTTGCTTTTTGCCTTCTTTGCTGAAATAGATTCAAAGATCAACGTATGAATGGACATTGAAGTCCTTTCAAGTTTTCCTAGTAAAGAATGAGAGCACCTTACCTTTATATGTAGCCATCCTCCTTCATGAATAATAAGTGCAAATAGCAATGGTAATTGTTCCTACAATTCCTACAACTATGATCACCGCTTTCATGTTCTTTCTCCTCTGTGCAAATCAAATGAAGCATACTTATCTAGCCAAAAATCAAGGATATGTTCTCAACAAAACGAGTACGGTAACAATACTTGTTATTAGCCTTTCTATGTTCTGAATTTCATACAATCATTGCCACCATTGAATGCATAAGCTGCATATGTGTAACTTTTCAAGCATTCCTGTTTGCATTTGTTTTCTAGGTTAGCAAATATTGTGCAAAGTCTGGCACTTTCATGTAATCCAACTTCAAAAAACCATATTCTTTTCCCTCTTTAAGCCCACTGTTTATTCTCTCACATTACAGTTTTACTCCTCACACATCCACTTACAGTTTTCATTCTCTCATTCCATGCTACTTCTGAGTTCAAACCTCTCTAGCAGCTGCATATCGGAATACGTAGGCTATTACAAATGCCAATGCTCCACAATTCCCATATCACACTTGGATACATGGTTTGACCAGATATCTGTCTCTTGGTTTCGACGTCTTTGCACAAGAATTCCTTGAGAATCCAAAACAAAATATGTATTAGGTGTTGAGAAAAAATTGAAGGACAAAAGAAGTAGATCCATCTGCATCAACTACGACATCAAATCCATCAATGTAGAAAGAATCCATAGAAGGCACCCCTATAAAGACCTGACCATTGCATGGACCGCTCCGCCAATATGGGTGACTGTTGTTCCAAACGAAAAATTTAGGACGAACGCCGTTGCCTATTATGCCACCAGAGAAGCTTCCTATGGATGTATCCAAAGGGCTCTTCCATGATGTCAGCTTCACTTTCTTTCTTGTTCGCGAATTAGTACCAAGTGCCATCTTTTCCAAGGGTGTATTAGAAGGTTGTTGAGAACTCTTCCACAAGGTCAATCCACCAATATTATCCCACAAACCAGGTCTCCTGACTCTAGCAGCTGAGCACTAGAACTATTTGTTGGATTGGAAACATTTGATGACCAAATAATCTCATTCTGTCCATTCAACGCCACAAGATTTCCATCCACATATATCGTCACAATCCCTGTAAAATCATACAATATTTGTGTCGCAACCGGGGTCACGACGCAGACCGGCGATGAAAGGATGAAAAATATTTAGAGTCGCCACCAATTGATTCAAGTGCAATTGGACACTAAAAAATGTAGTCTACGAACCAGAAAATGGGTAAGGGGGTCTATTGAGTGTGGGGAAGGTGTTAGGCACCCCACAACTCCCTAAAAGGTTACCTAGATTGATCTATGTGCTTTTTCTTGAAAAGTTGTTTGTCCAATATAAATGATATTTTGATTTGAAAAGATAACATAATTAAAGCATAGGCAGGAGCTGAATGTCATCAAGTCCTCCTCCTAATTAACTTCAATTTAGTTACCATTATTTTTTGAGTACAAATGATACCTTAATTTGAAGAGATAACATAATTAAAGCCTAGGCAGGAGCTGAATGTCATCAAGTCCTCCTCCTAATGAACTTTAATCTAGGTATCTAATAAATTAATTTATCATTGTGTTTAGGAATACAAATGACACTTTAATTTGAAGAGATAACATAATTAAAGCCTAGGCAGAAGCTGAATGTCATCAAGTCCTCCTCCTAATGAATTTTAATTTAGGTATCTAATAAATTAATTTATCATTGTGTTTAGGAATACAAATGACACTTTTGAAAAGATAACATAATTAAAGCCTAAGCAGGAGCTGAATGTCATCAACTCCTCCTCCTAATGAACTTTAATTTAAGTATTTAGTAAATTAATTTATCATTGCGTTTAGAAATACAAATGACACTTTAATTTGAAAAGATAACATAATTAAAGCCTAAACAGGAGCTGAATGTCATCAAGTCCTCCTCCTAATGAACTTTAATTTAGGTATTTAGTAAATTAATTTATCATTACGTTTAGAAATACAAATGACACTTTAATTTGAAAAGATAACATAATTAAAGCCTAGACAGGAGCTGAATATCATCAAGTCCTACTCCTAATGAACTTTAATTTAGGTATCTAGTAAATTAACTTACCATTGTGTTTGTGAATACAAATAATACTTTAATTTGAATAGATAACATAATTAAAGTTTAGGCAGGAGCTGAATGTCATCAAGTCCTCCTCCTAGTTGACTTTAATGTAGTATCTATTAATTTATTTATGTGAAAATTTGGTAGAGATGCGGTTATTGAATTGATGGATTGGCAAAACTAAACCCCTAAACATGCATACTAATCACATTAAATATGCAATAAACTAAACTACACTACTTTACACTACCTTTCATTATTTCCACTACCCTATTACATGGCTTACATTTATAAGAATATACATGCCAAATAAAAATGAGATAAAAAAATAAAAAGATATAAAAAAAATACAAATACAAATATGACCACAGAGCCCGGTCCATTACTCAAGCCCAATCCAATCTCCAAATATGTGTTCCGGCCCAAGTCCTCTAAGTTACCTCTTGACCCATGTGATCCACTCAGTCCAAACCCAACATCAAACACAAAAATGGGTTAAAATTGTGCTCAAATGCCATAGAAACTCAAATCAAATCAAGTCCATATACATTATAAGCACACATATACAAACACATATATTCAAATATACCTATACAAATATACAAAACGGGATGTATACATACAAACACAGATACAGAATATATATATATATATATATATACACACATACAGTATATATATATATATGCACGCACTATATATATATACACACACCCACACACATCTACGCACACACAATGCACACATATACACACGCCCACTGCATATATATGTACACACACACTGCACACCTATATATACATACACTATACATATATATACATATATTTATCTCTGAAAGAAATGGAATAGCCACTGTATATCAAACACTAGGATCCCAAGCATCCAAACAAAGTATTGCAAATAGACATTAACCAAGGATGTATACTACTGCATGTATCGAAGGATTCAGAGCTACTACCGGGAGTAAATCATGGCATTCAGAGAACAAAACCCAGAGCAACCAAAACCAGATTATCACCAAGACAAAGAGGCCGAGAATGATAGAAATTTGTTCTGATATTTACCTCTCCCGCTTTCCCTTTCCTCTGGTTCTTGCAGCGAAATCTCCCTTTCCTCTCTTTGCTTTCTCTCTTCTTTCTCTTTGTCTTGTGCCGCTACTTCCTCTCTCCCAATTGTGTTTTATTTTGTTTTGCTTCGCCAAAAACCAAAGCCTCCTTCTCCTCTCACGCCTCCTCTCTTTTATTCTTTTTCTTTCCCCAATTTGTGCCACATTTCTCTCTTTGTCTCCTTCTTTTTTTTTTCTTTCCCCAATTTGTACCATACATTTCTCCCTTTATTCCCCCACTTTCCTTTCTTTTTCTCCTTGTCTTCCTCCTTTTGTTGGCTTTTTTCTCTCATGACCCCCATTTCCTTATTTCTTGGCTTTTTCTTTATTTATTTTTTTAATTATGTCATGGCCCCTACTTTTCCCCCAAAAGTCTCCCCTTTTTTTCTTTTTTTCTCTTTTCCACCGAAATCCTCCAAACCCTTTTCTTATATATATATTTTTTTTTATTTTTTTATTTTTTTTATTTTTGGCCAGACGAAAACCGGTTACTACAGCTGCCCCCCTTTGTATGTCTTTTACGAAATAAAAGGCAAACAAAGGCGTAGTCAACCGAATTTCGTATGGGAATTAAAATGCACGGGATCACTATGGCCATTCCCGGCTTGGCCAATGTTTGTGCAAGAAAATAAAGGGGCACGGAATCACAAGGCCATTCCCGGCTTGGCCAATGTCTGTGCAAGAAAAATAAAGGGCACGGGATCACAAGGCCATTCCCGGCTTGGCCAAATGTTGGTGCAGAAAAATAAAGGGCACGGGATCACGAGGCCATTCCCGGCTTGGCCAAATGTTGGTGCAGAAAAATAAAGGGCACGGGATCACGAGGCCATTCCCGGCTTGGCCAATGTCTGTGCAGGAAAATAAAGGGCACGGGATCACAAGGTCATTCCCGGCTTGCCCAATGTCTGTGCAGGAAAATAAAGGGCACGGGATCACAAGGCCATTCCCGGCTTGGCCAATGTCTGTGCAGGAAAATAAAGGGCACGGGATCACAAGGCCATTCCCGGCTTGGCCAATGTCTGTGCAGGAAAATAAAGGGCACGGGATCACAAGGCCATTCCCGGCTTGGCCAATGTTTGTGCAGGAAAATAAAGGGGCACGGGATCACAAGGCCATTCTCGGCTTGGCCAATGTTTGTGCAAGAAAATAAAGGGCACGGGATCACAAGGCCATTCCCGGCTTGGCCAATGTTTGTGCGAGAAAATAAAGGGGCACGGGATCACAAGGCCATTCCCGGCTTGGCCAATGTCTGTGCAAGAAAAATAAAGGGCATGGGATCACAAGGCCATTCCCGGCTTGGCCAAATGTTGGTGCGAGAAAATAAAGGGGCACGGGATCACAAGGCCATTCCCGGCTTGGCCAATGTCTGTGCAAGAAAAATAAAGGGCACGGGATCACAAGGCCATTCCCGGCTTGGCCAAAACTGTTTGTTTGAATTTATGCAAGAAAGTATCCATGAGTGTATGAATGCATGAAGAAAATTGTATTTTATTTTTTTCATTTTGAAAATTCGACTTCGGTTAATTGTCGTCAGCACCATCACCCCTATCATCCTGCCATTATCCCTCATGTGAAGACTGCATCTTTTGATTCCATCCTATCTTCAATCTGCCATGTTACCCTTATTCTTGTATCTTTCATTCTCTTTTTGTCTGATCTTCCCATCGATTTACTGTTTACATCTGATTTCCATCAAATCCGACATACCTTTAATGCTAAACAAAATCTCCCTGGCCTCCACTAATGCCTTTTAACGCCATTTAATTTCTTTTAGCCCTCCTAGAGTTAAGAACAACACAATCTCTTTGGCTCCATCATGCCTTTTAGCGCCATTTAATTTCTTTCAGCTCCTTTACAGCCAAGAACACCAAAATCTCTCCGACTCCCCCATGCCTTTTAGCGTCATTTAATTTCCTTTAGCTCCTTCATAGCCAAGAACACCAAAATCTTTCAAGTCCCTGTGAAGAACAATATCCTAATGCACTTGTCATAATTCTCTTATTACTTTACTCAATTTCAAATAAATTCAATAGCATGACGATTCTTGTACTATATGAGAATTTTGCGCAAGCAATCAAAATTTTGATGAAAACAATCAATGAATTAGGAACTCAGAAATGAATGACCTCAGAGCATTTTATTAAAATGGATAGATAACAAGAGAAACTGACGAGGTACGTATATGATTCCAGAAGGTTAGAAACAAAGGAAATAGCAGAAATCTTTGCAAGATATAAATGAAATAATTCCGATTCCGCACAAAACTGCCCCAGTTTTGTGTGCACCCACTTTGCAATTATTGAATCTGACTATTTCCATATGAAGCTTCTTCCCCACAAATTCATCACGTATATCTTTGATCATAACCAATTCACCTTCGTACAGCCTCGCTATCTGTCATTCATTGTATTTCCTTATATTCATCTCAAATCCTCAAAAGGCCTCTGCCTCATTCCCCTCAGTTGCTTTCACCACACCTTTCTGATATCAACGTTACTTGAACCTCCCAGGAAGGGTTTTCACTATAGTAGAGACTTTTTTTTTTCCCTAATTTTGCCTGAAGCGCCCACGAGGGATTTTCACTCCAGCGGGATTTTTATTGCTCTAATTTTTGCCTAGACCGCCCTTTCGGGTTTTCAATCTAGCGAGCTTTTTACTCTAATTTTTGCCTAGATCGGCCTTTCGGGTTTTCAATCTAGCGAGCTTTTTTTTTTCTTTTTCTTTTTTTTTTTGCTATGGGTAATACTTTTTGATGGCGTCTGCATTCACCGGATTAGGCAATTCTTCTCCATCCATTCTTGTCAAAATTAATGCTCCTCCTTCAAAAGCTTTTTTCACCACATATGGTCCCTCATAACTCTCCCCCCTTGAAGCTGCGAGGCCGAACTTTCTTATTATGTGCTTTCATCAATCTTCTTTGATACAATTTCCCTTTACAAATTGCTCGTAATCTTCGTTCTTCAATCAAATTCAACTGTTCATATCGCATTCGAGTCCATTCTGATTCTTCCAATCCTGCCTCCAGAACTACTCGAAGGGATGGAATCTCCACTTCAATAGGCAAAACTGCTTCCATACCATACACCAAGGAGAAAGGAGTCTCCCCGGTAGATGTGCGTATTGATGTTCGATAACCATATAAAGCAAAAGAGAGCTTTTCATGCCAATCTTTGTAATTCTCTGTCATCTTCCTGATGATCTTCTTGATATTCTTATTCGCCGCTTCGACAGCCCCATTCATCTTTGGACTGTATGGAGTTGAATTATGGTGACTAATTTTGAACTGGTCACAAAAATCCTTCACCATTTTGCTATTGAAATTCGTGCCATTATCAGTGATAATTCTTTCTGGGACTCCATATCGACAAACAATCTCTTTTCTCAAGAACCGAACGACCACACTACTCGTCACATTAGAATACGAAGCAGCCTCCACCCATTTAGTAAAATAATCAATAGCAACAAAAATGAAACGATGCCCATTAGAAGCCTTCGGCTCAATCGGACCGATGACATCTAATCCCCACATCGAGAAAGGCCATGGTGATGTCAACACATGTAATGGATTAACGGGAACATGTGTCCTGTCTGCATAAATCTGGCATTTGTGGCATCTGTTTGCATAACTTATGCAATCCCTCTCCATGGTTAACCAATAATACCCTGCACGTATAATCTTCCGTGCCATTGCATATCCACTGGAATGAGTCCCACATATTCCTTCATGAATTTCTTCCATAATTAGTTCAGCCTCCGCCATATCAACACAACGCAGGAAAACTATCCCGTCATTCCTTTTATAAAGAACATTTCCACTCAAGAAGAAAGATCCCGCCAATCTCCTGATGGTGCGCTTATCATTCTCTGATGCCCCTGATGGATATTCTTTCTTTTCAATGTACTGTTGGATATCATGATACCACGGTTTACCATCGGGCTCTCCCTCCAAATTTGAACAGTAACCTCGAACTTCTTGTTTCTCAATTTTAATTAGCTGCACTTCCCCTTTTGGGTCTACATCAAACATTGCCGCCAAAGTTGCCAAAGCATCTGCTATTTGATTTTCTTCCCTGGGGATATGACCAAACTCAACCCGATCAAAAAACTTGACTAACTTTTTGATATGTTGGTAATATGGAATGAGCTTGTCATTTTTAGTTTCCCACTCATCATTCAATTACCTAATCACCAACTGTGAGTCACCATAGACCTGTAGCCTCCTAATCCCCATATCAATAGCAGCTTGAATTCCCATCGTACATGCTTCATACTCAGCCACATTGTTAGTACATTCGAAATACAACTTAGCTGTAAACGGGATAATATTCTCATCAGGTGATATTAACACTGCACCAATTCCACATCCCATGATATTAGAAGCCCCATCGAACAACATAGTCCATGTTGCCAAATCCTTCTGATTCCCCTCTTCTATCGACACAGTCATGAAATCAATATCTGGAAACTTCAAATCCATAGACTGAGTATCATCAATTGCTCCATCTGCCAAATAATCTGCTATTGCGCTCCCTTTGATTGCCTTCTGTGTGACATACAAAATATCATATTCTGATAATAACATCTGTCATTTAGCTATCCTCCCTGAAAGAGAAGGTTTCTCAAAAATGTATTTGATAGGATCCATCCTGGAAATCAACCACGTCGTATGATAAAGCATGTACTGTCTAAGACGATGTGCAGCCCAAACCAAAGAGCAACAAGTCTTCTCCAACATCGAATAATTTGCTTCACAACTAGTAAACTTCTTGCTCAAGTAATAAATGGCATGCTCTATTCTTCCCGATGAATCATGTTGTCCAAGCACACATCCCATCGAACTATCTGAGACAGTCAAATAGAGGATAAGCGGTCTGCCAGCAACAGGAGGCATCAACACTGGAGGACTTTTCAAGTATTGTTTGATCTTTTCGAATGCTATCTGACAATCTTCGTTCCACTCAGTAGAGTTACTCTTACGCAATAATTTAAAGATAGGTTCACAAGTAGCCGTCAACTGTGAAATGAATCTGGCAATGTAATTCAGCCTTCCCAAGAAACCCCTAACTTCCTATTCTGTCCGAGGGGGTGGCATCTCCAAGATCGCCTTCACTTTATCAGGATCTACCTCAATTCCTTTCCTGCTTACAATGAAACCTAACAACTTCCCCGAGGTTGCCCCAAATGTGCACTTAGCTGGGTTCAACTTCAATTGATGCCTCCTTAATCGATCAAACAACTTTTGGAGATTCACAATATGATCTTCACCTTCTTTGGATTTTGTTATCACATCATCGACATATACTTCAACTTCTCTATGCATCATGTCATGAAACAAAGTGACCATGGCTCGTTGATAAGTAGCACCGGCATTCTTCAGACCAAACGGCATGACTTTATAACAACTAGTTCCCCATAAGGTAATAAAAGTCGTTTTCTCACGATCCTCTGGTGCCATCTTGATCTGATTGTAACCCGAAAATCCATCCATAAAAGAGAAATTTGAATGTCTAGCTGTATTATCCACTAAAACATCAATATGGGGAAGTGGAAAATTATCCTTCGGGCTTGCACGATTGAGATCTCTATAATCGACACACATCCGCACTTTTCCATCCTTCTTGGGAACAGGTACAATATTTGCCACCCATTCAGGGTATCTAGCCACTGCTAAAAAACCAGCATCGAACTGTTTCTTCACTTCATCTCTTATCTTCAAAAGCATATCTGCTTTTAATCTCCTTAGCTTTTGTTTCACTGGGGTACATTCTGGAATCAATGGCAACTTGTGATCAACAATACTTGTATCAAGACCGGGCATGTCCTGATAAGACCATGCAAAGACATCCTGGTAATTATGCAATAAATCTATCAACTTCTTCTTGCTTTCTCCTTCGAAGGCAGCTCCTACCTTAACCTCTTTTTTCTCCGTTTCAGTTCCCAAATTAACAACTTCAGTTATCTCTTGGTGCGGCTTTATTAGTTTCTCTTCTTGATTGACTTGTCTTAACATTTCAGGTAAAATCTCAATTTCTTCCTCTATTTCATAGTCAGATTCAACATTGCTAATGGGTGCATCAAAATCTGGTTCATTAAGTTCGTCATCTTCGTTATCATCATTTTCAATCCTGTGAAAGAAATGAATAAAAATGGTTTTGAGAATGGAGAACAAAAACTCAAATGGGAATGAAGAAACATGAATATGGATGACTGTCAAAAGACTTTCATTTCATGGAAAAGGGAATATGTACAAAGATTGAACATGCAATCGCCATACTATAAGATTTATTGAAAGCAAAGTAAAGCGTGCTCATTACAAAAGACCCAAACGAAGGCCGTGAGCTGGGCCCACGATGGTAGTGCACTCGGGATTACTCTTGCAGGTTCTTGAGAGATACTGGGAGCTCCAGACAGGTCCAGTTGCCTAATTTGAAATTTGAAGGACGCGAGATGACAAAGCAAGGTCTAGCAGTCGCACTCTGTTCCTCTTCCACCACAGCTACTTGGAACTCTTCAAACTGAACACATATATTTGCCAAAATTGCCCCAGTTTTATCTGTCGAGTTTCCAAATGACAGTTTTCCAAAAACTGCCCCAGTATCAGCCAAATTTATCTTGTTCTGCATCCCTCCATACACAAAACTGTCATAAAGCCAGGGAATCGGTTTCTTTTCAACTTCCAATTCCTTTCCTCCCAAACGAGCAAACCTCTTCGCCTGTTTGTCTGCTTGCACACGGTTCCTGTCAATCCTGGTTGGCTTATAACCCAAGCCCCAACGTTCTGGATGTTTCACCATTTCTACTGGCTTCTTAATTCCTTGTCAATTCTTACCAAGTCCTTCTCCCGGGCGAAACCCCTTTTTCAACATAAATTTTGCTACATTCTTCGTAACCTTGGATACTTGTGGCTTTAAGGGAGAAAGTCCTTCCTTCACATAGCTAGCACTAGCAATTTCAAAAGATTGGAATGAACTCTCAATCCCTTCTGTCGGAGCATCAATAGGAGAATTATTAGACAAACTAGCAACCATCCATTCTGACTGGCCCTTTACTATATAAACCCTTCCATCATGAACAAACTTGAGCATCTGATGCAATGATGAGGGAACGGCTCCTGCAGTGTGAATCCAAGGTCGTCCCAACAGGCAACTGTAGGTTGGTGAGATATCCATTACCACAAATGGTACATCGAAAGTTACGCTTGCAACCTGTAAAGGTATTTCAATTTCTCCCATAATCTCTCTACGTGTTCCGTCGAATGCCCTTACCACCATCGGCACTGGTCTTAAATAAGATCTGTCAATCGGTAGCTTTTCAAAAGTCTCCTTTGGTAAAATATTGAGTGATGACCCATTATCCACCAAAATACTTGCTAATTCCTTTCCACGACACATGGTTGAAATATGCAAAGCTTTGTTGTGCCCCATCCCTTCAGGCGGAATATCATCCTCAGTAAAAGACAACAAATGAGACGCCAACACATTTCCCACAATGCCATTAAAAGAATCTGTAGGAATCTTGTCTGATACGTACGCCTGATTTAACATTCTCATCAAGACTTGTCGATGCGGTTCAGAACTCATTATCAACTCCAAGATCGAAATTTTTGCAGGAGTTTTCTTCAATTGATCCACTATCATGTACTCACTCTGTCGAATAATTTTCAGGAACTCCTGGACTTCCACATCAGTTACAACTTTCTTTTTCTCTTCTGGGCGTACAAAAAGACCTTCTTCCGGAATAGAACCAGATCCTTCAACTTCAGGTATTACTTTCCCTTTTCTTTTACGTTCAGCTTCAAGATCCACTATCGGATTCCCTTCTGGCTCATTTCTCATGTAACATCTCCCACTCCGGGTAACTCCACTAACACCAGAAATATTATCTACCATTTCTCCTTCAACCTCATAATTCCATGGCACAGCCTTGTCATTCTTGTACAAAGGATCTATCTTTGGTTTGAGTGGCCTAACTGGTGGCGCATCTTCCACATAATACTGCAAGATAAATTACGGAGCGTGATTCGACCTAGGCCCTTGATAATATCCTCCTATGACACTGACTTCATTTAATTGGCCTTTCACCTCAAACTTTATTATCTTCAAATCCATCAACTCTTGTACCTTCTCCTGAAAACCACAACAATTCTCAATAGCATGTCCCCTTTGTCCTCTATGGAACTCACAAGTCTTCATGTCATCAAAAAGTCCACGTTGAATGGGTGTATCCACTGCCACTTCCTCAACTAATCCTTCTTTCCTCAACACCAGAAACAACTGGCCCAACGGCATTGCAATCTCTGATACCCATCTTTTTGTAGCACAAAATTCTTCAATGGCATTCACCCCCTCCTTCTCATGATTAGGCAATGGATTGTTGTTGACATTTGGTTTATTGATTGCACTAAGATCCAGCCATTTCGCCTCAATCATCCCCTGGACTATCCTTTTGAACTGTAAACAACCTTCAGTTGAGTGCCCGGGTGTTCCTCCATGATATAACCATGTGGCATTAGGATCATACCAATGGGGATATGGAGGTTGGTGGACCCATCCCGGAACAGGAGCCACTGCTCCTTGCGCTTGAAGTTTCGTGAAACATTCAGCATAGGTTATGGGCAAAGGATCGAAATGCCCAACGGGTCTTCTGGGTCTTTGGTTTTGGAAATTTGGACGAGGGTTTTGGTAAGTGTTTGGGTTTTGAAAATTTTGGTAAGTGTTTGGGTTTTGGAAGTTTTGGTAAGTGTTTGGGTTTTACGAGTATTGATTGGGTGATGGTGCATTGAATCGGGGTGGATAAGGATTTTGGGTGTGGGTATGATTATAGTAGGCTCCTGGGCTTGACATCCTTGGGGCATTGCTTCTAGGGCGATAATCTGAAGTATGCACACTATAAACAGCTGGATTTGAATCAAAATTCATAGAATGCACTTCAGCCTTCTTGCCTTTACTTGCTTTAGCTGGGTCTGATTTATCATGGGTGGGATAATGCAGAGTACCTCTCTTCATACATCGTTCAACTCGTTCTCCTGCCTGTATCATATCAGCTAGGTTATTGTGGCCACCTCCCGCCAAATTGGAAGTATAAGGTTCCTGGAGAGCATCAATAAAAGCATTCAACAAATCCTTCTCTGACAGTGGTGGAATTATCTGAGCTGCCAAATCCCTCCATCGATGAGCAAACTCCCTGAAGCTTTCCCCGCTCTTCATTGTTGTATTCTGCAGATCATAAATGGTAGGGATCTTCTCTTCATTGTACTTATATTGCTTCATAAACACTTCAGCCAAATCCTCCCACGAAGCTACTGATGAGGGATTAAGAGTATTAAACCACCTTTGAGCTGCCCCAATCAGACTATCTTGGAAATAATGCATCAACACTTTCTCATCGCTTGCATATGGCTGCATACGTCGACAATACATCGTTTGATGATCCAATGGAACTCCAGTGCCATCAAACAAACTGAATTTTGGTAGTACAAAATCATGCGGAATATTCAGATTCTTCACAAGGCACAAATTGGCCGGATTCAGCATCCCTGAAACATTAAAACCCTCCATGGCTCTTAATCTCTTTTCCAACTTTTTAATGGCATCCATTGAGTTATTTTCTTCATTCTGAACTCCCTCATTCACTACTCTGGCGGTTACAGCTTCTGCAACATTAGCATCGACTGGGAAGGGATTATCATGCGCATGGGTCTCAACTGGATGAATATATGTCGGATTCTGAGTGGTTGCCTGTTGGGAAACATACTGATGCTGATGCAAACCAGGCGAAGGCTGATTACGAATAGGAGTAAACCCGGGTGGGTAAGTTGGTATTTCCTGGTGCAGATGATTCTCAGGAATCTCCAGTGTTTCAGAATTTTCAGCTGCTCCCTTTCCTTTCATCAGCAACGCCATATTCTTCATTAATAGGGCCATTTGCTCTTTCAGTTCAACTATATCCTGATTCTGACTCTGCTCCCCTGTTTCATGATCCATATTCTCAGTAATTCTTGATTGTAGGCGAGTCTGATAGGGGTGACGGTGTTGCTTCTTGGACGCTATGATTATTTATGATTTTCTGTGCATTATTGAAAACAACGACATTAGTTCTCATTTTATATTTTTTTCAAAAATGTGCGTTCATATGGTTATTATTTGTGCAAATCCTAAGAAATAATTAAACAAGACGGTTTAAAACAATTGATATATTATATGTGCAATAGTTATGTATATGAAAGGTATATATGGACATGTATGGATGATTAACGAGTGTGCAAGCATATATGGTCATGTATGGATAATTAACAAGTATGCACATGGGTACAACCTAGGCTAACATATACATGGCAGGTGTATGAACATGTGTGGTTTAAGAAATGTATATATACAAGTATAATCTAACTAATGCATTAAGTACATATGAATATGTAAATAAGGGATAAAGATACATGGTATATAATGTACAAGAATATAGGCATGTGAAATAAATAGTTAAGGATAGGAATGCCCCCTTTGTTCCTAAAATGGGTAACACCGCCTAAAAATTTCTGAAGGTTTAGAACCATGGCTACGGTTTATCTATGGTGCATATGGGTGGTTTAACTAACTAATCGCGAGGTCTCTGGATCAGGTGGCTTTTGCTCCATTGGATCACAAAAGTTCATCCCTTAATGTCATAAGAGGACGTCAATCCAGGAAGGTGTCTTCCCCCACCCATACAGGGAAGTGAATCCCATGAAAGTGGTAGGTCAACCTTCACTAATCACTAAGTAACCCGGGTATAGGGTTATGTGTGTGTAGTGATATGTGAATGTGTGTGTGGGGGCATACAAACCAATATTCCTAACATTTAAATTCCACAAAGCCCATTTCTGATGAAGATATCTACAACATTGAACAAATCCATCAAATTTTTCAAATTTAACATACAAATACAAATAGGAACTAACATACAAATACAACCGGGGTCACGACGCAGACCGGCGATGAAAGGATGAAAAATATTTAGAGTCGCCACCAATTGATTCAAGTGCAATTGGACACTAAAAAATGTAGTCTATGAACCAGAAAATGGGTAAGGGGGTCTATTGAGTGTGGGGAAGGTGTTAGGCACCCCACAACTCCCTAAAAGGTTACCTAGATTGATCTATGTGCTTTTTCTTGAAAAGTTGTTTGTCCAATATAAATGATATTTTGATTTGAAAAGATAATATAATTAAAGCATAGGCAGGAGCTGAATGTCATCAAGTCCTCCTCCTAATTAACTTCAATTTAGTTACCATTATTTTTTGAGTACAAATGATACCTTAATTTGAAGAGATAACATAATTAAAGCCTAGGCAGGAGCTGAATGTCATCAAGTCCTCCTCCTAATGAACTTTAATCTAGGTATCTAATAAATTAATTTATCATTGTGTTTAGGAATACAAATGACACTTTAATTTGAAGAGATAACATAATTAAAGCCTAGGCAGGAGCTGAATGTCATCAAGTCCTCCTCCTAATGAACTTTAATTTAGGTATCTAATAAATTAATTTATCATTGTGTTTAGGAATACAAATGACACTTTTGAAAAGATAACATAATTAAAGCTTAGGCAGGAGCTGAATGTCATCAAGTCCTCCTCCTAATGAACTTTAATTTAAGTATTTAGTAAATTAATTTATCATTGCGTTTAGAAATACAAATGACACTTTAATTTGAAAAGATAACATAATTAAAGCCTAGACAGGAGCTGAATGTCATCAAGTCCTCCTCCTAATGAACTTTAATTTAGGTATTTAGTAAATTAATTTATCATTACGTTTAGAAATACAAATGACACTTTAATTTGAAAAGATAACATAATTAAAGCCTAGGCAGGAGCTGCATATCATCAAGTCCTCCTCCTAAGGAACTTTAATTTAGGTATCTAGTAAATTAACTTACCATTGTGTTTGTGAATACAAATAATACTTTAATTTGAATAGATAACATAATTAAAGTTTAGGTAGGAGCTGAGTGTCATCAAGTCCTCCTCCTAGTTGACTTTAATGTAGTATCTATTAATTTATTTATGTGAAAATTTGGTAGAGATGCGGTTATTGAATTGATGGATTGGCAAAACTAAACCCCTAAACATGCATACTAATCACATTAAATATGCAATAAACTAAACTACACTACTTTACACTACCTTTCATTATTTCCACTACCCTATTACATGGCTTACATTTACAAGAATATACATGCCAAATAAAAATGAGATAAAAAAATAAAAGATATAAAAAAAATACAAATACAAATATGACCACAGAGCCCGGTCCATTACTCAAGCCCAATCCAATCTCCAAATATGTGTTCCGGCCCAAGTCCTCTAAGTTACCTCTTGACCCATGTGATCCACTCAGTCCAAACCCAACATCAAACACAAAAATGGGTTAAAATTGTGCTCAAATGCCATAGAAACTCAAATCAAATCAAGTCCATATACATTATAAGCACACATATACAAACACATATATTCAAATATACCTATACAAATATACAAAACGGGATGTATACATACAAACACAGATACAGAATATATATATATATATATATATATATATATATATATGCACGCACTATATATATATACACACACCCACACACATCTACGCACACACAATGCACACATATACACACGCCCACTGCATATATATGTACACACACACTGCACCCTTATATATACATACACTATACATATATATACATATATTTATCTCTGAAAGAAATGGAATAGCCACTGTATATCAAACACTAGGATCCCAAGCATCCAAACAAAGTATTGCAAACGGACATTAACCAAGGATGTATACTACTGCATGTATCGAAGGATTCAGAGCTACTACCGGGAGTAAATCATGGCATTCAGAGAACAAAACCCAGAGCAACCAAAACCAGATTATCACCAAGACAAAGAGGCCGAGAATGATAGAAATTTGTTCTGATATTTACCTCTCCCGCTTTCCCTTTCCTCTGGTTCTTGCAGCGAAATCTCCCTTTCCTCTCTTTGCTTTCTCTCTTCTTTCTCTTTGTCTTGTGCCGCTACTTCCTCTCTCCCAATTGTGTTTTATTTTGTTTTGCTTCACCAAAAACCAAAGCCTCCTTCTCCTCTCACGCCTCCTCTCTTTTATTCTTTTTCTTTCCCCAATTTGTGCCACATTTCTCTCTTTGTCTCCTTCTTTTTTTTTCTTTCCCCAATTTGTGCCATACATTTCTCCCTTTATTCCCCCACTTTCCTTTCTTTTTCTCCTTGTCTTCCTCCTTTTGTTGGTTTTTTTCTCTCATGACCCCCATTTCCTTATTTCTTGGCTTTTTCTTTATTTATTTTTTTAATTATGTCATGGCCCTTACTTTTCCCCCAAAAGTCTCCCCTTTTTTTCTTTTTTTCTCTTTTCCACCGAAATCCTCCAAACCCTTTTCTTATATATATTTTATTTATTTATTTATTTATTTTTTGTATTTTTTGCCAGACGAAAACCGGTTAGTACAATTTGCTTGAGAATTGTCATTGTACCATAGTCGAACATACCGATCACGATTGGTCATGTTAACCAGACTGAAGAATCCCAATTCAAATAAGCCACCAGGGGACTTTAACTTACCACATATAGTTTTCCAATTGAGGTGTATTATAGCGAGTTTGCAACCACAACTTAGTTCAAAATATCAAACTACAACAGTTGACTCCTGCATTTCTATGTATGTATAGGGAACTTTGAAATGAAAGTAACCTTTAGGGAATACTTCTGAGTTCTAATTGCATGCAACTTGCACTAGTCAACATCTCTTCCCAAATAGTTGGAGAAAATCGGCACAAGTGGTAGATAATAAGCATCAAGGTTTGGCTATCAATTCCTCATTTGCACATAAAAGATGTAAGCTGAATGTTTTCATGTTTAGCTTTTCTCCTAGTAGTGAACTACTACACAGTACAATCTAACAACAACATTATTGCTCTTCTGCCCAATTCCCCAAAATAAAGTGAAACGGTCTGGAGAGTATAAGCCAGATTGCCAGAAATTAAAAGAATATGCATTGCAAAATCTGCATCAAGGTAATTGATTCAACAGCCATGAATAACTTATCCTCTTAGTAATTACTAAATACTAATCGATTTGAAATTTACTTAAATAGAGTAATACACATAACAGAAGCAGTTTTCTCAAGAACCCATTATCGTCCATCAACATTGGCAATAGTGACAGTGTTGATAGAATATCTCTTTTGGTTCTCATGGGGGAGGACCCCTTAATCTTGCCAAACACATTGCAAAAAGATGGCCTTTTTTTTTTTCTGTTACCAATGAAAATATGAAAACCGATACGTCTCTAAACATTTTTAATTGCTGAACAAACCCAGAGAAATACTCCTAGAGAATTGAACCATAACTCCATAAGATCACAATTAAATCCTGGGAAGCATGCACACTTGCATTGATAGCCAATGCAAGTGTCCGACACTTGCACGACACTTGCCCGACACGTGTCGGCCACGTGTCACCATGTCATGCAATTCATTTTTTATTTAATATTTAAAAATTATTTTCTGACACGCAGTGCAGGCGTGTCCGACACTTCAAAACAAAAATATTCAACTTTAAATGGTAAACTTTAAAGTTGACCATTCCTAACTCTATTAAAAATAGACAATGACCACTCCTAACCCTTTTAAATGGTCAATTTTTGATGATCGAATAATGGAGTATATAAAAAAAATCCAATTTAAGATTTAGATGCATGAAATTAATAATTATTTTTGGATCTTATGATTATTATGATGTTGTAGTATTTTAATTTAATGATTTATAATTGGATATTTATATGAATTAAATTTAAAAATATATTTATTAAATATTTATTTGCCGTGTCCTTGAGATGTTGTATCTTTAGAATTTTGAAAATTACCGTGTCGGCGTATCCATGTAGTGTCGTGTCCATGTCCGTGCTTCTGAGCTTAAATCCTACAGTAGATGAAACAATTAACCACGGTATTTTACAATGCAAATTTAAAGATCTTACCCATCCTCGTTGAAGATTCGGGTGCATCAGTGAGGCTTCAAGTCAAGCCATACAGCCAATGACCCGGTCTATATGCATATGCCACACAGGAGCAATTCTTCGAGCACTTGTTCTGCAAAGTCCGACGACACCTGCGTCATTTCCAGCTTCATAGTACCTCATCCTCTTCAGCCTTCACCCGCTTCGACATAACCTTTAGTCTCCCGCATTGAAATTTTCTTCTCCTAACACACCCAATTCCCACTTTTACAATCCTCTCCATTTTGGTTCAAACCCTCTGAAACACCTCCCACAGTCGTCCATGAACGTCCTCCTCCTCAGTCCACAAGGCACAAGCTCTCCTGGATACCAATTAAGAAATTAAAATTTTTAATTACAAATAATTAAAAAGTAGCACAGTTAAAGCCCCAAATAATTGCAATATATCGCGCTGGACCCTACCAAAGAAGGTTTTCGGCCCAACCCCATTACATATCTCTGGTCATTGGTGTGGCCGGCCCAGCCTAACACCAGGAAAAAAAACTTTCGGCCCAACAATATGCATCATGGGCCGAACACTTAGATTGACAATTGAACTTCCTCAAATTGTGGTTGGCTTTTCCATGTATTTTCGGAGAAAGTAGTACGGAAAGGGACTTGTTTTTATTTATTTTTAATGATATGGGAAGGGACTATCGAAAAGGACTTTAGCTAATTAAAACAAAACTACGTCTCCAAAATTCAGTGCCCATAAAAGAAAGTACTCAATTGTGGATGTGTTTTTTGCAAGATATTGTTCATTCTGTGGTATTTTTACAAGCATTCTTACCCTTCCGACATGGTTTTATTTCAAAAAATTATTTCATATATTCCACTTAAATCCGTAACTTTTTTAGTTTGAGAAAGTGAATCGTACAAATGAGGACAATGATACTTAACGAAATATGTCAGAGCGAAAAATATCTCTTGATGCAAAAACGCATCCACACCAATAACGCAATATTAGACAATAGTATATGATAAGACAAATAATTGTCATGATGGAAGTTTGGTGGGCTAATACAATTTTTCGTCAATATTTTGGGTTTTTCATTTTGATCACTGAATGTTCAAGTGTTTAAACATGATCACTAAAATTAATAATATGTTTCATTTTAGTTACTTTTGGTGATCATGTTGAAACAGTTAAACACTATAATAATAATCATATTGCAACATATTACAATTTTTGGTGATTATGTTGAAACAATTGAACATTTAGTGACCCAAAATGAAAAATCTAAAATTTTTCAGTTACCAAAAGTTGTATTAAGCCGAAGTTGGGTCATTGTCAAATTTATCAAAATCAAAAGTGGGGCCACAATCAAATCATGAAGATAATTGCATAGCAATAATAATATGACGTTTGTCACTTTTTTTCCCTTGTAAATTATGATCCAATCCAAGGCTGCTTTGGTGTTTTGGTAGGAATATGTTTCCCACGACGAACCTAAATTTGGTAGCTTCCCATGCAACTTCGAGGAAAGAGTACTTGTTCAGAGAACAAAATGCCACGAATTTTATGAACCAAACCGACCTCCTTATTTTATCTCTGACTCTAAGCGTAGCTTCCTTGTCAATCCCATCAGAATCCCTTCCTCCAATGTCTCTTACTTTCCTCCATCTATATAAATAGACACAAACCCACCTATTCATGTACATTCAAGTTTTTTAAATAACCCACCAATCATTTAATTTATGATGGATTCAACAAGGGAAGGAGGAGTGGTGTTTGAGGATTTCTTTCCTGCAATGATGGAGAAGCTAGGCGCTGATGGGTTTATGAAGGAGTTGTGCAATGGGTTTCGTCTGTTGGTGGATGAAGATAAGGGAGTGATAACGTTTGAGAGCTTGAAGAAGAAGTCAGGGTTATTGGGTTTGAAAGATACGAGTGATGAGGAGGTAATATGTATGATTAGAGAAGGTGATTTGGATGGCGATGGAGGTTTGGATGAGATGGAGTTTTGTACTCTTATGTTTAGGTTGAGTCCTGCCTTGATGAGAGACTCCAGTGAATTGTTGGCTGAGGCCATTAATTTTGATGAAATGTAGGTCATCTTGTGAATGTTCTTGTTCCTTTCTATTGATAAATGCAATTCAATTTCTAGTTATTAGTTGAACTGCTATATTCATATAACTTTTTTTAGCTAATCAATCAATTTCTATTTATTAGTTGTGCTCAGTCTTGGCTAGGAATACGCTGTTAATAAAGAAATTAGAGCAATGAATAGTCTCAAATAAACTTCCATGTGTTGGTGTTTTGAGACCAATAATTTAGAAGATCCCAATTCAAGAAAGTTCACGGAATTTGTCCATTTGTTGTCTGAGTACAGAACACAAGAGAGGCAGAAAGTACAAAATTGAGGGCGGAGGGGGACTTGATCCGCTCCGCACTTGGCTACCCAGCGTTTACCATGGGCACGATAACTGGTACACCAGAGATGCGTCCTTCCCGATCCGATCAGTTAGGTCCAGTGGTGATCAAGTAGCCCGGATATGTGTTAAAAACAAATAAATTAAACCCCTGTTTTTAATATCAAGCTGCAGCTCCAACACCATGTCAATGTGTTCTCTTCACTAAGCATATATAAGGTGGGGAATGAAATTTGAACGTTGAAAGCAGAGGAAAATGAGTAAGTGCAAACTCTGTGACTCTTCGGCTAAGATGTACTGCGAATCATATCAAGCAAGGCTGTGTTGGGACTGTGATGCTAAGGTTCATAGTGCAAACTTTCTTGTGGCCAAGAATCCAAATACTCTGCTTTGGCACCTCTGTCACTATTACACGCCCTGGGTGGGTACCGGTCCAAGGCGGACTCCTATAGTTTCACTATGCAACAGCTGTGTAAATAGCTGTAATGGCACACAAGTAATTAGGGATGTGGAGGAAAGACATGGTGATCGATATGAGATACATATAGACATAGTGGTGATGAGGAGGATGAAGACAGTGATATTAGTGCCGACGAACATGAAGACAACGACAACGAGGAGAATCAGGTAGTTCCGGCCTTCCAGAGTTGTCAGTGCCGGCTTGGGAGGACCCCCTAACGTGAAGCTAACTTGCGATTTGTATCACTTATCCCCTTCTCAACCATTCATAGTGTTTTATTTACATGTTTAATTCCAAGTACTGTTTCAGATATACTCTCAACTTCTTGAGTCATTGTTTGATACAAAACATCCATGAAGAGATTGATACAACCGAATTCACTTTAGCGTTTTATGATTGACTTTTGACGTAAAAACAAAGCAGGGATAGGATAAGTTGGTGATTAAGATGGTGAAGGTCTTGTGCATGAAAAAGTATAAGATAGCATAACTTTTACAATAGTTACTATCATCGGAAGGCCCCTGCTCTAAAGGAAAAGATGGCCACTAAAAGATGCCTAGGACTAGCATAATGTAAACCCCAACTATATCAGCAAAATGATGTTTATCATACCTGATGTGGGTCCCCTTTTCATTGCACGAAGCTTGAATTCCTAGCGATTTATCAGTGAAGAGTCCGCAAAGAACATTATCATATGCTACATAGATACAAAGGCAAGGAAGTGGTACAGGAAAGATATACACTATTAACATCCCATCTTCAATGTTTTAAACTGGTGACACTGAGGTTGCAAACAAATTATACCATAACACAAAAAACTGCAGCCTTTATCCATAGAAGCAAAACATGACCTTCACAAAAGATGTACAATATAGTAAGAGAGAGAACTGACTGAGAACGTTACTGCCAACTTCTACTACACATGTTGACACAACCACCAGGACATCTCCATACCCGACAAGCCTTTTTCTGAATCTGCAGGTTATAAAACTGTTAAAAACAACATTCGAGCAAAAGACTCATGCAGTGGGCGGGGTTGAGGACAGACATAATGTACGGAGACTTGACCCCCACATAACATATGGAGAGGTCTAAACATTTTCAGGAATTGAACTTGTGACACATGTTCATCCATAACATGCTCATCTACTCGACAAGCCTTTTTCTGAATCTGCAGGTTATAAACTGTTACTTTCAAATAATTACTACGCGAGATGTGTAATAAAATTTAAAGGAAGGTGATAAACAGACAGAAAGACAAAGTCTAATGCAAGGGTCATCCTAATCGTACAGTAGAAGAAAAACAACAATTCAGACAATGATTTTGTTAATCTCTTATATGTATATGCATTATTACCAAGGAAAACGATTGTAGAAGTCTTCAAACTGATACAATGTGATTGGTAAAAGACATGAAAAGTTCTAGTGGCTTATCCACAACAGGGTGATTACAAAAACTCTTTTACAACAATAGCACAACAAAAAAAATCGTAATATATGGAACTCTAAACAAATTGCTGAAGTTCATAAGCTTTCTGGTGAAACTGCCCAAATGACTACTAACATGCAAACGAATAATTCATGAAAATTATACGAGTTCCGTCAAATTTGAAGACAAAAACTTAGGAGCTAAGATAAGGTTGTCATTTGTTTTCTGTATCTATGGTAGCATCAGCTTTCAAAATACTTAACATAAGGCGCTTCAAACACAGATTACAGAAGATTACCTGAGCAAAAAATAACCAACCGCGTTGTATTCATCATGATGAACCCGTCATTTTCTTGTCCTGCGATCCTGAACCTTCAACCATGAGTAACTTCCAATAAGATATATTAAGAAAACTTAAGTTTTCCTATACGCACGCCGTCAGTTTTGCAATAGAACAATGCACAAGCTAATTTCAACTCAATCGTCTTTCTTTAATTTCTTCTTGCAATGATTAATTGTGTCATTCACTAATATATTGGCATCTAACGTACTCAATTATTTTCCTATCCTCTGGCACAATCATGTTAGCCCAGAGTTCACTAATCCTCTAAAAGCAAAACTGTCATCATTAACAGATAGATAGGACTCTATGCCCAGATTTAAAAAAAAAAAAAAAAAAAAAAAGACTACACAAAATCCATAAACTTGAATGAATCATATTGAGCAATTGAAACTCGTTCACCCAAGTAAACGTTTGAATTATCCAACAGAAAAAACCATGTGAAAATGAGATCAATCAATTAAGCTTTAAATGAATCTTTATGAAAACTCTAAAAGGACTCTTCAAACCTAATTTCAACAGCAATTCAAATGCCCAAAAGCATTGAGTTACAAAAAATTAAACATACACAGCATAAAACTAAAAGCAATAAAATTTACAATTGACAGTCGGTGGCACAGGAATCTGTTTTAGTAGGAAGGATATATCAAGGGGAGGGAATGTGGAAGGTATAACCTTCTATGTTCCAATCCTTGCCAGAACAGAATATGGGGAACAGTTAAGGTGAGAATAAAATAAGAAGTTACTTATAATCCCTGATAATCTATATTTTTCAAGATTCAGCCAGCTCTTATGTACCGATAGTATAAGGAAAATCAACAATTAGTAGCTGCAAATAAACAAGTGATAAGATTAAAAACCTGAAATTTTATTTAATGCCTCGTAATACCCACTCTCCTCCACCTCCTCCTCCTCCTCCTCCAGAACCTTGGAAGTAAAATCCCCGGAATTCCCACCACCGTCCTTCTCATCCGCAAACCTGACAACCACCACGGGACAAACGCAGTGATGCACGCAGTAATCGCTCACGCTGCCAAGCCTTCCCTTGGCGTTCCTCTTCGCTGCTCCAAAACCTCGACTTCCCATGATCAGTGTGCTCAGACCCAACCTCTCCACCTCCAAACAGAGCCTCTCCTTCATGTCATGGTCCTTAACTATATGGATCTTGAAAGGAATATCCGCCTCCACCAAAGGTTGAGCAATATCATTAGCCTTCGAATTAGTAAACAAATCGAAATCCTCCTCGAGTTTCTTCTGCTGCGTCTCCTCGTTACCAATTTCCCCTTCATTGATTTCTATTTCTTCGCGTACCGTCATATCAATTGCGCCCCAATCGGCACCGTAGAGGACGCTGGTTGGTTGAACGTGAACAAGAATAACAGCGTCACCGGGGCGGAGATAGTTCTGAACTGCCCAACTAACCGCAAACGCACTCTCGTCGCTAAGATCAACAGCGATTCCGATTTTTCTTTGTGTTCCGGCAGTAGGCGTCCCACTGGGCGGGAATCGCGGAGAGGACGGCTGCACATAAACGGCTTCCGGTGTTGGGTGTCTAGGTGAAGTCATGCTGAATCGTTCGGGTAGAGAAGTTTGGTTTTGGGTGTCGTTTTAGTGGTCTGTGCAACGTTTGATTGACGGTGCTGTGGTTTGGGGGTTATGAAACTGAGGTTTTGCAAAACGCGTGAAGCATCAATGAAGGACGTATAGAAGGGGATGGAACTTGAAACTCGTTCTGCTTGACAGAAAAGAAAAGTGGAGCGTCTGATGACACATGGAATAACTTTCCCCATCTTTTATTTTTGTCTTGTCAAACACGAAGTAAGTACGTTGCACCGTTTGAATGAACGGATAAGACTTTTATTCTTTAAATAAATTTATCGAGTGTTTAGACGATTTTTAAAATATTTGAAATAATATAATTTTATATAAAATAAAATGGTATTTATATAATGTTGATTGTATAATATTAAAACACTTTTAATTCGTTTTTATTTTATACAAAGTGTTTACTAGAAGAAATAACATGTTAAATGATAAAAAGACCACTAATCTCACTTTAATTGGGGTAATTTAGACATATTATCACAAATCTTATATTATACAAGCCTAATATTATATTATTTTCAAATACCAGATAGGATTAAATTATACATGAACTTATACAAAGATTAAATTATACATTGTATAGGAAAATTATATTATCCTATATAGAGTTCCAAACGGATTGTCAATGAATAAGATTTGATCAAATCTAGTTCATTTCACTAGATCGGAATCGGATGCAATAAAGTAATTGATTAATAATATTAACAAGCTTAAAATTTGATTTTTTATATTGAAAATGACATGTAGCCCAACAATATGATAACTCAAGAAAGTCTAACATGTTTATTACATTGATTAAATCAATGAAATAACTTTGTTTCACCCTTTTATCCTAAAATTTATTGTCCAAAATTCATTATTTTAATATAGATTCCGTTGTTTTTTGAAGCACAATTTAGAATTCATAGATTTAGTTCTCAACCCATTAGTTTTGAAATTCCATTAAAAAAACAATGGAATTAAAATCCACTCGATAAAACTCATTGACAATGAATCTTGTTAGAAAGAGTTTTAGTGCTGATTCCGAATATGTAATTTTTTTTTTTAAATCTAACATGCATTTTGAGAGTTAAAACGTTTTAAAATTTCGTTTAACAGACTTGGGCTCCCTGAGCTATTATTATATAGGCTACCTAGCACTATTGATTTTTATATATACATAACTTTAAAAAAAATTGATGAGCCACGGTATATTGAACCAAGACAAAAAAAAAAAAAAAGGCCAACTCAGGAAACGGTCTTACAGTAGAAAGATTAGGGACAGAACCCCTTAGCCAGAGCATAGTAGAGAAGGAAAAAAAAAATAGACAGGGACTGAGGAGAGGAGGCAAAAACTGTACATCCATGACATTAAGAAACATTGGCAAATTGATATGGTGCAAATGAATAAACCAGGTAGGACTGATAAGATAATCCAGTAGATTTCCAACGAGTCTTTGAAGCAGTTGATGCAAGAGATCAATGTCGAGAAGACAATCTTTACCAAGAAGAGTTGAACCAAGAAATTGGTGACGAAGACTGAGAGTGGGGAAAAGACGAAGGAGAACAGGCTTACTAAGAAGATTAATAGTAAACTGTTCACCATTAGCAGCTGTAAAGGTTCTAGAACAAGGAGTCCAGAAAGACTTTGGAAGGAGTGAAGGATTAAGAATAGAAACAGCAGCCCCAGTATCAAAAAAGGCAATGAGGGGAATTGGGGTAGCATAGTTTTCAGGGATAAGATGGATTTGTGCATAAGGAAGTGGAGTATTGGTAGGGGAGAAAGAAAATGCAGGCAAATAAGGAGCCGATTGTCCAAGCTAGAGTCTCAACAATGTGATGAACATCCAAGCAAGGCTATGAAGCGGGCTTACAACCCGGTAAGGAGACGGTGAACTTTATTTACACTCCATTTTTTTACAACCATACCCCAATATATCTACACCCCATAAAAATTGAAAAATAATTAGTCACGCCAAATAACAAAAAATTGACACATTTATGAAATACACCTCAGTATCAATCTATCAATCTTTTCTATTGACTTTCCAGAACTACGAAAATAAGGATTTTTTTTGAGATTTGAAAGTGATCCAATTTTCAAAGTTCAACATCATTCAAAACTCTCAATATATCAATCTCACAGTTAATTTTTAGAATCGTGAAAAGGGGAAAAAAAAACCAAAAAATGGTGATTAACGAATGTCACTCACAGTTGTCCCTAAAAAAAAAGTTGTAGTCATCGATTTGTTATTTTCAACGGATTCCACACGAGTTTCCTAAGGCAAAGGAAGCCGGAGAGGTTTAGATCAAGATTTGGATGTCGTAAGTCTCTTATTGTTAAGGTTTGATTTCGGATGGGATGTGATAATCTAATATCTAGAAAAATAGATGATCAAAGATAAATTGACCAAAATTAGAGTGTATTTATAAATTAATGCAGTGCAAATAAAGTTCACCCAAGGAGACTCAAGATTAAGGTGGCTCAAGCTGCTAGTTCAAGCAATGGAAACCAAGCCCAGTTCAGTCCTGAATCAATAGCAATAATTGTTACAGATTCCGCACAAGTCAAGGAAAGTCTACCGTTACAGCTGACAAGCCTATCATTAAGGGGAAGCCAGTTGAATTCAATGGATATTGAGACCAATAATTACTGAGGAAGACAAGCTGGATTTATGGAGCAATGATCGACATAATGGGCTGTTGACTTTTTTAATTAATAGTATTTATTCTATTATGCAATTAAGGCCATATGTTTAGGCTAAAATAAGGGATTAGTATCCCGGTAGTTATTATTGCATGGGCTATTTATGGAGCTCCTATTGTAAGCTATTACTCCATCTATCCCGTAAAGATAGTCCTACTTTTTTTTTTCGTCTGTCTCAAATTATAGTCTTGTTTTATTTTTTAGAATGTCATTAGTTCATTAGTTTCCTAAAAGACCCCTATTTAATGTGTTTTGTTATCACAGTATTAATTAGGGTCATCTAAGTATTAATTAAGGGTATATTAGGAAATATGTGAGTAAAATTGAATATTGTTAATATATTAATTAGATTTTCTTAATCTGTGTACAAAAAGAAGTAGAATTATCTTTACGTGACGGAGGGAGTATGAATTATCATCAAATCAATACAAACGAGATCTATTCTCAAACACTAAGTCTGCTTCATCATCTTGAGGAGGTGAACTCAACCCATATAGGTTCAAGGATTCATTACAATGTTATAGCATCCACAATAGTTGCATTTTAATGGGTCATGGATAATTTACTGTTTTTTTTAATGGGTCATGAAAAAAAAATGGTTCCAATAGTGTTCAATATAATTGTCCACATTTTGTTGTGTCAAACATGAAGGCATGAACTTTGGCTTGTCGCCATATTGACTTGCTTTGTGTTAATATATGGCCTCATTTGGAGAAAAACATATTATCATTTTGTGCATAATAGATCCATTCCGTGTCATGTCATCAAAAACACTACTTCCAAACTCTGCTCTATTATCATTGTGTTAATATATGGCATGCCATTCCTTCTCTGCTTGAAAACTCTCATACTTTGCTGAATATCATCAAGCACAAGAGATTCAAGAGCACGCTCGAGCTCACCTTTGGGTTTGGCTCTAATATGGAAATACTGCTTGCCTTGCCTAATGACGTCTTTTAATTTCTAGCTTTTGTGCTCATAAGTCCATCGAAGGCTCTGGCCAAGACTCCGTTGAAGACTCATCCGTTGATTTGGGGAGGATGCTCTGTGGGAGACAATGAGGAAGGAAAACAAGGAGAAGGAGAGAATGAGGAGGGAAACAATAGGGTCAAGAGGGGTTTTTATAGATCAATGTTTTTGGAGTATTAGTGAGGTATACTTAGTAAACTGTGGGGTGTAAATAATGTTCATCGTGCATTATCAGGGGCGGATCTGCCCTTAGCCTAGGGTGGGCTCAATTTTTGGAAAAAATTGACCATGTATACTTCTAAATACCCTATTTTCAAATTAAGTCCACTTATTTATGTTTTGATGCGTAACTTAATGACTATGTAGACATTTAGTTAATTTAATGGCTATATAGATATGAATATATGATGCTTAGACGGTTAGACCCCATAATATTACCCCTATTTTATCCTCATTCAATATGAAGTGTTGGATGTTAAGTGAATCTTACATATATATTTATAATCAAAGAGTATATATTCCATATAATACATAGATTTAGGAGTAAAATGGGGTCTAAAACATTACTATATAGATATTACCTATTCCCGATCACTTTTCGATAAAAATAGCCTAAATTTTTTTTCTAGGGCTGAACCCTTTCAACCTTTTACTCTCTCCTATAAATTATTACATTTGCCAATCGTCATTGACTAAGCCCCCTAAATTTATTTCCTAGATCCACCCCTGTGCATAATAGATTCATTCGTTGTCATGTCATAAAAAACACCACTTAAAAAAATCTAATGGCCCAATGGTTGCCATTGCAAATGCTTCAGTATGGTGATTGTGTATAGTGTAGCTAATGTAGATCGGGTGACCCTACTAAATGAGAGATTTGCTTTTGTCGATAGATACACAATCTTTCCTTTTTGATTTCTCCTTTTCTGATAATCTTCCTTTCAAATCAAAGTTGGTGTTGGCAAGGCAACCTGTGATCCTTTGGTGGGTGCTTACAGCATCTACCATTTACTTAACTAAAAAATTACATGAAATTGTAAAACTTATCTTCTGTCGTGTTGTCTCTTGCGAGTTCAAGGAGGTAAACATTATAGAACAATTATTATTTTACTCCCATACCTACATCAATATCTGAACGCATTAGCTGAACGACGATGTTATGTATTGCAGCAAAGTACGGCTTGGAAATTGGAATTGGATAACTAGTGAAAGGCAACCCACTCGCCGTCTCACAAGTCACAACGGAAAGTTTTGGGCTTGATAATATTGCCTCTCTCTTGTTCATTTTGTGACAATATCCAGATTTACTCTAAGAATTGTGTGTTCGTACGTAGTTTGTCCTAATACGTTTTATTTATCCATAAAGAAATAGATATGAAGTTCTAAATAATATGTGGAAAAAAAGGGTATATAAGATGACAAAGTTGTATTGGGCTTGGGGCGACAAGTCCTAAATTTTCCAACAGGAACCCATGGGCCTCTTATTTTTTGTCCAAAAAGAGAAAATAGGCTGTGGGCTGGCTATATTAGAGCCCATAGGTTCCTCGAGTATTTCTTAGTAGAGACGGCGGCCCATATTACCTGGAGCCCATAATAGGGTAGTCTTTCGGATTGACGGTCGGCTTCTCTCTCTATATCAGAGGAACCCCAATCTCAAGCAACACAATTCACAAATAAAATCCCAGTACGAATTCTAAATTCTCCTCATTTTGCAATTGTTAGGGTTTCATTCCTTTCTCAATCCAACGAACACCTATTCGATTCAAAGCAATCGCTAGGGTTCTGGTTTGCTTACAGATAGTTAAAGATGCCGCAAAGACACTCGAAGAACAACAACGACTTAGCCTTTTTCACGTACGATGAGAAGAAGAAGCTCGGGTACGGAACCCAGAAGGAGAGGCTGGGTAAGGACTCCATTAAGCCTTTCGATGCTTGTTGTCTTTGCTTGAAGACACTTATTGACCCATTATGCTGCCAGAAGGGCCACGTTTTCTGCAAAGAATGCATTCTCGAGTGCCTCTTGGCACAGAAGAAAGACATTCAAAGGTATTATTGCCTGGGTGATTCTGTCTAGTTTTGCGGCCATGGCTAAAGTTATAGATTTACTACTTTTTGCAATTATTAACAGATTTAAACAGCAATTGGATGCGGTTTTAATTGCTTTTTATGTAAAGATCGAGATGATAATGTCAGTCTGATTAACGTTTATATTGCAGTGGTGTAAGAAAAGTTTGGGTCAGTATGGGTGGAATGTTAATTGATGATTGATGACTTTAGTTGAAGGAATGAGAAATTTGTGAATCCGAACATGATTGCATGTTGTTTTTTCTAATATGGAATAGCATGTCATGATTTGTTTGGATCAAGGAGCGGTGCGAATGAGTTTAAATGATTGGTGTTGGATTTATGATTAGGTTTTTACTCTTGCTACTCAGAAAGCTTTAGCATGTTGGTAAGGCATGTATTATTTGAGATTACTGCTGAAATTTAATTTTGAATATGTCTTTATGGGATAGCTCGGCTGATTTCTAACACTGATACCCAAATTATTTGTCTAGAATTTTTAGTATTTATTTTTTGCTAGAGCCATATGCGATTATGCTATTCTGTTATTGTATCTGATTTCCTTTGTAAATTTAGGGGGTTTCTAGGCTTTTGTATGTGTTAATCTTAACGCTGTTTTTGCAAAGAGGATGCTTAATTGCTGATCATAGTCTTTATATTGTTACTGGTTTAGACAGTTATGGATGAAGACATCCAATCTAATGGTGTTGACTTGAGTTTTTTCTGGACTATGGTTCATCAGATAAAGGAGTTAGGTGCTGAGCCTTTCATTTATCCTAACAAAGAACAGAATAAGTTGGTTGAGCTAACTCTTGTGAGTTGTGACTGGATAGAGAATCTGAAAGAAAGTAATAGGCCAGTGTTTGAAGGCATTGATTCTCCTTTGGGGTCAATTTTTTTAGATGGTTGTCTAAAGAGAGTTACGTAACCGTCTGAGTCAAAGTGATTTTAGGTATACAGGAAGCTGCTAATGCTATGTTTATGAGCATGTTCTTCTTCTGTGCATGCAGGAAGCTTGCTGCTCATGCTGCTCAGCAGAAGCAAGAAAAGGAGGAGGAACAAGAGCAGTTAATGTTGCAGAAAGCCAAAGAGCTTGAAGCATTTGATCAACAAAACCATGGGGCAGTACCACAGTACAATGATAGAAACCAGAATCGTTATAAAAATGGTTTCCATGGAGCAAATAGTGTTAAGGTCACTTCCTACGAAGAGGAAGCTCTCAAGACAATGAAAGCATTTTGGTTACCCTCTGCAACGCCTGAAGCTCCTGCTAAGGTAGATGCCCCTGATACCAGCACAATCTGTCCAGAAGGGAATGAGAAGCTCAAGCTGAAGACCCTCTTCCCTATCCACTTCATAGAAGACACCAGTGAAAAGAAAAAATCAAAGTCTCTTGATAATACCTATATCTGTCCTAGCTGCAAAACTACTATGACAAATGCTATGTCACTGGTTGCACTAAGCTCTTGTGGGCATATCTTCTGCAAGAAATGCGCTGATAAATTTGTGGCTGTTGATAAGGTTTGTGTGCTCTGCAGTAAGGCTTGTAAAGAAAGAAATTTGGTGAATTTGGCAAAAGGCGGGACAGGATTTGCTGGCCATGGTGATAGTCTTGAAGCAAAGGACTTCAAACATTTGGGTAGCGGCTCAGGATTAGGCCTGGTTAGACCTGCTGCAAAGACCTGATATCCCATTTCTTTTTCGAAGACAGTAGAGTTTACAACTTTACATCAGTTTCTGTATCATTTGGCAATGATTTGTTGCTTGATTATAGATGTATCTGTACCATTTGGCCCGAATTATTGTCTATTGCTTGGATCTATTCTCCACTGGTATCCATGAAGAAGATGCCATTATGTGACCTTCCTACTCATTCATTCTCATTATTCTCATTATTCTCACTTTCCTTTCTGGTTTCATTAGTGAAAGTACTTGAAAGTGAAACTGTAGTACTTTGTATTGCTTTAGTTGCTGTTCTAACTGGACGAGGCCATGATACTTGGGCCCCCAGAGGCGAAACCCGCCGTGCCAGAAAAATGACATGATGATTGATGAGGATTTCATTTTCTTTTGTCTGTAGATCAAATTGCAACATAGTGGTCTTTTGCACGTGGGGTGGTTGAGGTTTTAGATAAGAATTGGGTTGGCGGAATAAGAAGATTATCCGCATAAAATTAACAGCCACCGGAGGACCCACCAGCCACCACCACCACCATTTTGTGTTGAATATATAGTAAGATTACAAATACTAATAGATAAACACATTTCGGTGTATGAAAGCATATGCCAGACAGCTCACCAATGCAATCTGTGACGACACGCTGTTCTTTGCCCATTTCCAGTTGCATACGTATTTTATCTTCCCCAATTAATTTGTCTGGTAGTCCATTGTAGCAGTCAAAAGCTTTTTTCTATGCTAAAGTTAGGTATGTCCGTATTCCCAACCAAAAGGGTTCGTAGCTTTTATGAGTCCACTTGAAGCCATAAAAAGCATAACACCGATATAAGAAATAAGAAAAAATAATATAAGAAATAAGAAACACTCTTGAATAAGAAAAGAAAAGAAAAAGGTTGGGATGATAATCTCTAGAATAGGTTTTCATAGCTAAATTTGATCCAAAAAATCCGAGAACAAACATGATCCCACTGTTAATTTTGGGTGGCCGGGATTTTTGAGATATTTTTTTGAAAAATCTTGTCAGCCAAATATTGAAAATAACAGTAATGGCCGTTGTTTTGAAGAGTAGTGAAAAAAATATATGAAGACCTAAATTTAAGGTTTATCACGTGGCGCCAGCTGTACCGTCAATCATATCCAGAGAAGAGAACCCAATTATTCACCCGCCAAGCCCCCCAACGCCAAACATCACTATCTTCTCCACCCAAAAAAGCTACCCGCCTACCCCTTCATAAATCCAAACAAGGATAGAAGGGGGAAATATCATTTTTTTTCTTCATCAAAAGCAGAGCTTTTTGTGCTCACGATAAAGAGGGAAAGAAGGGGAAAGGAAAGGCGAAGTTTGTTTTATTTTTTCGGTAATTTATGGGGGATTTAGAGAAGCAGGAAGAGAGGGTTTGTGTTGGGGTAGGTGTTGATGGAGGAGATGAGGATGAGAAGGAGAGGCTGGTGATGGAAGGAATGGCTGTTTTGGACTTCGATATGCTTTGCTCTACGGTGGCGATGCAGACTCATGGGAAATGGACGATGCTTCAAGACGACGACGTAGGAGGAGATTCGGGGGATTTCGGTGGGGTCTTTCGCTTGTGGGAGGGTGAGGTCCTCGATTGCTTCGACGACCGCCGTATAGCCCTCGAATCCGCCTGGTCAGTTTTTTTTTTTAGAAAAAATAAGCTTTTTTTGCTTATAAGTTTGTGGTTGATTAATCGTTAGGTGTGAATTGAAGCTGAATAAAGAGCATAGATAAATAATAGGGTTTTTTATTTAGAATTTTGTTCATGTTTTTGGGTCATGAGAATTTCTATTTATCTACTTGATATGAGAGCATTTTAATTACCTACTAGTTATGGTTAATATATTTTGCTTTATCTATGATTGTGCTTTTTTTTTTTTGTTTAAATTTTGACTGGTTTGTTTATCAATTCTGAGAAAGTTTCTTTCTTTCCTTGTTTTTGGGGGGTCCATTAAGATGTTTCACGTTTCATGGGTCTGAATATATTCTACTGTTGAATCAGGTGAATGGACTTTGACTTTTTATATGAAATTGATGTGAATGATTGGTCTTCCAAATAATTTTGAAGATTTTCTTGGGGTTGGTCTCATATATGTTTAATTAATTATTTAATTGTCGTTAGTCATTTTTCTGTTTATGAACATTCTTTGATTGATGATGTTAAGCCACTTATGCTTGTGTTTAACGGTACATTTTCTGTGCAGTTGCCCGTGCTATAGATTTGGGAAGAACATGAGACGAGCAGGTTTTGGTTATTGTTTTTTACAGGTTAGAAGTCATAATAAGATTTCATTTGAAGTACAAAATGATGTTTTGCATGTCATCTAGGCAAATAACTGAACTTGCTATTACAATATGTGTTCTTGCTGCAGTTTACTCTGGCTTTAGATAAGTGCTGAATGATTAGCTTTAAATTTGCAGGGAACTCTTTACTTCATTCTTGCTGTTAGTGCCCTCATCAACTTTGTTGCCTTTGTGGTGACCAAGAAGTACTGCTTCCTATATTTGGCTGTTGCTTTCACCATTTCAGTAGGAACGTATCTGGGTTTCTTCCGCACATGGATTAGAAAAAAATTTAACATTAGGGTGAGTGTTACTGTTATATGAGATTTCTTTTTCCTATATGCTTTGACTGTTTAGATTATGTGTATATGGTGCTATTACATCAATATTTTCATTATGTTTTCAAATGACGTCTTGTTTTTCACGTTTTCTTGATCTATTTAATCAGTAACATAACTTTTTACCCTTATTACTGGAATTGGGTAGGTTTTCACTTCTTGGAGTGTTAAAGTTGTGATAGCAATGGATAGTTGATAGAGTGTGTCATTCTCAACAAATATTTTCACTTTTATAATAGGTCCTCTAATCATCTTGTTTGGTGATCTTTATTAGAGGATAGCTTGGTTCCGGGTAATTAAATGATTGCTGAGAGGCATATAGATATCATAGTGAAATACTTGCTTGGGGATGGAAAACCTGCAGAAGCTGTATAGATTTGTGCTGCGTTTTCAAACAATTAAATTTATTATGCCTAAAAGATATCAACTGGCCATGGGGGAGGGGGAAGGAGTGGGATTGGGCCGGATGGAAGCCATCAGCCATGGATACTGAGACTGGTCCGATGCTTTCCGCATAGTGCTATTGTAGCATTCAGGACTGCCTTGTCTCTCATTTTTAAGTATCTCTATTGTGAAATGCATTTGGAGCCCTTAGGAGTAGCGTCTTTTGTTTCTTCAACTTGGAAACTAATCTCTCACTTTTATAAGTTTCTGACAACTAGAGCTTTCATATAGTCTTGTCCAACTATTGTGATCTGAAAGCATTCTTTGTTTCGTTTTTCTGGCCCTTTCATAGTTTTACCTTTCTTAAGATACTTATGTTTTGTACTAGTCATGAGTCATTCCTACATTGGTTCCCATTCTTAAAAAACTTGTAACTTATCTGGATTATGTAGCAAATTTTAGGAAGAACCATGCTTCCATCAAGTTGTCTATTTCTGGCTGTTTTTAAATGCACAACCTTAATGGATGAAGTCTTGACCTGTTCATTCTGGATTTGTTTGTTTTATTTGTAATGGTGATTTTTAGCTAATATTCTCATTGCTGCTGTTTTTTATCAGTTGCGATCAAAGCTCTTTTTTTTTGGTAATCATTACATTTTTCTTTGAAAACGTGGATATTTTCAGGTAGGTGATAGTTCCTTGGATGATTGCATCTACCATATGTTCTGCCCCTGCTGCTCATTATGTCAGGTATTCGTTGATATTTTGAATCGCTTTCCCTATTAAGAGATCATCCAAATAAGCTGATTTCAGTTCAAGATTATCAAAGTTCAATAATTCATGTCATCTTACCTCACCTGAACTCTTTGCATTCCTAAGAGCTATCTATCTTCTGCTGAACAGGAGTCCAGAACATTGGAGATAAACAATGTCCAGGATGGCACCTGGCATGGTCGAGGTGACACTATATGCATTGGAAGCTACGCTGATGCAAACAAAGCCTTATTTGAACTACATCCACCTCCTATTGCTGTAATAAGTCCCCAAATTGCTGCAGCACCCTAAAAAGTATAGATGCCAGTAATCACACAAAGACTTCAGTGGTTTGGATTGTGGAGACATCAGTCACCTCATCCTTTGTTTGACGCTTCCATGAAATTCTGACTTGTAAATTAGTTCTTTTAGAGGGAGGGCCATCATGTGGGGTGGCTATGCCAATGGCAAAGCTAATCTTCGCCAGTAGCCATTGTAGGGAAGCGTTATGAGCATTTGCTGCTTGGACTTGCAATTGATGATGCTGTTTCAGATGGGCAATAAGGGATGGTCAACTGCTTCAAGTTCTGTGATGGATGAGAAAAATGTATGTCATAGAAACTGGGGGTTTTGACTGCCCTTGATCTCATCTCAGTCGGAATAAAATTGTTCGAACTTCAAAGGTGAAGTTTTCTTTATCATTCTACTCTAGTGACAGACAGATCCGATGTAGCAAACAATTTTTGAAATTTGAAGTTACTCTTCATTTCATATCAATTGTTTGAACTGGGAAGGAAAATGGAGGAAAAAGAAAGAAACCAACTCCAATCAAGAACCATTAAACAATTGCACTATCATCTGGTTTTATGTTCCCTGGTTGATCACACTGCCGTTAGCTTTCTCTTGAAGTTGTTCATTCATGATCTGTCCCATCATTTTTGCGGCCAGTGGAAGACCACCGCACTTGTTTACTATTTCCTTCTTCAGATCTTCCACATTGGACGGATTGAATATTAATCCGTCACTCCGAACAGAATCTATGAATATAGACCAGCAGCTCTCAGGGTCTGAACGAGGCTGAAGCCGATGCAAGTTTTCCTCTCCAACCATCATCTTCACAACTCCCTCTTTCCTACTTGTGACAATCACTGCTGCGCCTCTCCCTTTTGGCAAACCATATCCAAGACGCGCATCCCATTTCCCCTCACGAGTTAGCGAAGAATTCAACTGGCTATACCATAAATCTGTATCCATGGCATCATCAAACACAATCAGATACCTTTTTCCCCTCAGTTGCTGGTAAAGAGCACAGAGTAGCCCTGCCACGGCATGCTCATTGAAGATGGACTGGATTATGTCCTCTTCAACCCCGAGAGAGTCCAACATTCGTTTCACAAGTGCTGTCTTTGTATCCCCAGCTTCATTTTCCTTTTTCGACAAGGATACCCATATCCTCGGAAGGAACTGACTCTTCACATCTTCTCTGTTCATAAGTTCCCGGCAGAGTGTAGATTTTCCGACACCACTCATCCCCACAACTCCAACAGCCTTAAAAGCTTCATTGTTTCCTCTCTCTCGAAGCAGTGTTCCAATTGAAATCAGTTCGTCTTCGAACCCATAAATCTTAGATGATGCATGCACTAACAGAGAACTCGACCGGGAAACTTGGCCCTGATTAGATATGCTAGTATCATTGTTTTGATCTGGAATGGGACTCCCATTTGGTGCTTCATTGGGGGGTTTCAGGCTGAGCTCATCCTTGATCTTTTTAAGGTTTCGTCTAATGTTGTAGAGGGCGTACAGTTCATCTGGCGTGTACAAACTACGCTTCCTTGACAGAGTCTGGCACTCTGTCAGAAGATTGTTGAGGTAGTAGAGCTTTTCTCTGAGTATTGACATCGAAGATGAAGGTGACTCTAGTTTTTTCTTAAGCAACTTGGTTAGTTCTTGAAACAACTTGTTGCAACAACGAATCTTGGAGGTTTCGAGTCCAGTGCTTAGCTTTTTCAGTAGATACTCTTCGATCTCCTGGGCCATGTTAACTCACTTTATCAGAATCCCTGTTGTTCTCTTCTTAGATTTTCAGGCCTTCTCTGCTTTTCAGCTTGGTAGGGAGAGATTAGGGCGTCAAGCACAGTAAGTTGAAGTTTCGATGGCTATCGGAGGATGTTGACTTTTCTGGGTCTTGGTCTTCCATGTGGGAGCTGCTTCCATGGTCGTATACTACCATCTCTGTGTAGAAATGACATTGGGAGCCACTCTCTGGATCTCAAAAAGGAGATTAATTGGTAAGGCGTTGGATTGAGCGGTTTGCTGTGCGGCCGCTGGCGTCCAACGCCATACCAAACACCATATCGACTGCAGCGGAACCATTGCCTTCTAGTTAGCGGTTTCGCTGGAAAGAAAGAAGCTCCGTGAGCGGAAGCTGCATATTTTTTTTTTTTTTGCAATAATTAATGTGGGATCCACTAGAAGTAAGGAAAAGTTGTCAGTACATGTTCATTTTCTTAAAAAGAAATTGCCAGGGCCCACGTTTATTGAAGGTTCAATATGGCTCTGGTCGCTTTCTTTATTATTATTTCTTTTAGAAATAAATGACAAGGTGCCTTAAATTTTGACTACTCTCTTTCTTTTTTCCCTTACATGTGGCTCTTGCCCAATTAGCGAAAATGATAAATATCCAATAATTTGTATCTCAATTATTGTATTTGTTGAGTTGTACGATTATGATTAAAGTAAATTTATAAGTTCTTTATATCTCATATGATGCATATAAAATCATTTATTTATTATAACTCAATAATTAGAATAACTGAGATATCAACGACTATTGAAATCCCTATCATAACTAATTCTAAATAAAACACAAAAATATCGGGATAGACTATAGAGTATAGACCTCACTGTAAGCCCAATAAGCCTAGTCAATCTTTTGATGGGCTTGAACAAAAGAAAAGCCCATAGAGTTGGATCAAAAATCAAACCAATGGTTCACTAAAACCAAATATAAGGCATTGGCTTTAGTATGGCCAGTACAAACTGAAGTGGGCTAATTAAAAAAAAATCACATATCTTACACAAGCACAACAAAACAACAAAAGGAAATTTACAGAATTTATGATTCATTACAACCATCAGTGACCTCTTAAAGAAATGCACAGAGACACAGTAGAGGTCTTAGGTTCGCTGCAAACAATGGCATATTCAGAAATACATATTCCCTGGCACATGGGAATAAAACCAAAATAATAATAATCAATACGATTGAAAGACCCGACCCGTGGAGCTTACATCCGATCCTGTTCTTTGCAATTCTTCACCACCGGGCACCACCATACCCGGATACATTTGAACCGCACCCGCATTTCTAACACCATAATAAAGTTGCTGATTTGTCCCATCACTGACCACTCTTCCTGACACGTCCATCGCTGTGCCCGGCCTAATTCCACCTCCATAAACTGGGCCCATACCCTGAACCGCCTGATGATACCCGACTGGTATTTGATTCGTTTGAACTGGCACTTGATGCACATATTGGGCCCGGGTTTGAACCTGCTGAGTTGGCATCATTCCCGGATGACCCGGACCCGAAACGTAGTAAACGGGATATTGTTGAACAGCGGGACCTGAATAATGTGGCTCCGACGTGTATTGCAATCCGGGATTGCCTGAATACACGATTGGCTGCGAGAAAGGTTGCCCATTCATCTCTACAGGAACCTCAACCGGATTCTCCTTCACCTGCGTAATTGGCTCTGGGTTATCGGGTTTGGTCTTCACCGGTGGAAGATTTGGCATAGAAGGCACAATAGAAGCCGACGACGTGGAGCTAAACGTTGATTGAACCACCGGAGCAGGCGATCCGGGATCAGAGACAGACACGTTATCCTGTAAAACGGTTCGGGTCTTCATTCTTGATTCACGAGGAGGCTGGGTCTCTTCCGGATTTTCCAAACCGAATAGATAATCGGGTACTTCGGACACAATAGATGAAACTTCGGAACGGCCACGCTCGAGCCCCGCGCCAAAACCATTGAGGGCGTCGAGGAACCAGTGCTGGCGGTTAGAGGAGCTGTCTAGGAGTGAGCTGATGCTGCTAGCCCGTGAGATATCCCCTTTGTTAAACAGAAAGAGCCGGAGCCGAGCCGCTTTTGGGTTGTGATTGTGTGACAGCCTATCATATTCTTCCATCATGTTCTCCACGTCCTCGTCGGTTGTCACAGAAATCAACGCGTCAAGATCTTCGTTAGGCAGTTGGTACTTCACACTAAAATTGCTACAACCTAAAATCACAACTCATAAACTCAAATTCACAAAACCAAAATTGTTAATCAGAAATTCAAATTCAAACACAAATGAAATTGTCAATTTCTCACCTGAGAGCTTGGCGAGCTTGACGAGGAGGGCGGAGAAGGTGGAGTAGCGATGAATTGCGACAATTCGGGTGTCGCCGCCAACGTAGCGAAGCTGGCTGTCGTTGGGGCGGGGGAGAATGTGACCGCCGAAGCTGCACATGAAGCGCACGCGTGCGTTGGCATCATGAGCTGAATATTCTGAGCGAGGGGAGGAGGTGGCTGAATCGAGCTCCGTCACGTAGTGTTGCGGTGTCATTTTTATTTTATTATGACTTGAAGAGTTGGAGCAGAGTGGAGAGGAGAGTTGGATTCTCCGCTAAGTATTTGCTTCATTGTAGGTTATTAAATAATCTGAGACCCCTCTGGTTCTGTAGATACTTTATTGGGTGAATCTTGGGTAACAGATGCTGACATGGCCACTGATATTGAATGATACGAGGGTCCCACTAAGTTGCTGTCACATACCGTGGGGGTAATTGTCGTGGAATGGGATCCACATATGCAAAGCATCACATAGGCGGTGTGGGGTTTTGGGCGGTGGAGATACCGGATCAGCACGTTGATTTGAGAGTGCCTTTTGTCAAACGCAACACAAACACAATTGTGAGTGATTGAGATTTGAGAGAGATGAAGTTTCGAGAAGTCTATAAGATACGATACACATGATATTCATTTGAGTTATTTGTGATTCTCGAGCATTCGAATGAGTTGAACAATGCACATATTTATATACTAACATGATTAGTTCATGCGAAGTGATGTCATTATAGTTTCTTTATGATCAAATAATAAGGCAATAAGAACATAGAAATTAAAATTAAAAGAAGTTGTGGTTCATTGTATTATTGGTGAAATAATATATGTAATGAAGATTGAATATGGTTAAGCAAATTTCCTATATTTGGGTGATGTAACAAAACTCTTGTTTTCTTTAAAAATTAAGTCCAAGGACGGCAAGGAATCACGTCATTATGGCAATCATTTGGTATTGTGAGATCAACATGCATCATCTAAACACCAAGCTTCTAAAATAGTGTATGTTAGTGTAAATATAATTTGTAGATTAGGGGCAGAAGGCAGGCTCAAGTCCTCCAATTTTTTTATTAAAAAAAAATCTGCTTAAATTATAAGTATTTATAAAGTATATGTATACTGTATATATCACTAAAATACTTATATATTTTTTAATAACTATATAATATGCATGGTTAATATAGAAATTATAATTGTTGATTGATCTACAGTCATACCATACAAGAGAATAAATATTGGTTGATAAACATTCATATATGATAATAAATATCTATATTCAATAAAAAATTGTCTAGCACAATTTAAATTATTGCTTGAACATTTTATGTTTTAATTTTAGATATTTACTCAATTTATTGACTATATATATAAATATTTACTTATTTTCGATCACTTTTCAATAAATAATCCTAATTAAAAAAAAATTCTTAACACTACCCCCGAACCTCCATCGACCTTTGGCCCCCCTATTATAAATTCCCGACTCTACCAATAACCAAGCCCCTTAATCTATTTTCTATTTTCAATTCGCCACTAGCAAAAGACAACGTGCATTTCATTCAACCACGTCCAAAGAAGAATTGAGTTTTAAAATTTATTATTCAAACACACTTCGAGTCACGTAGAAATTAATCGCATGCATGATAGGTTTCAAGAAAAATCAACCAGAATCATGCACAAATATTCGAAGAAAAACTTAGCGCGAACAGGCTCTGCATTTGCATATGCTGCTTTTGATGATGTCTTAGGCTTGTCCGTTGACACGGTGAGCCGGGGGTCATGACATCCATTTTCGCTTGACAACAGTGCTCTATGCGGGTCCCACAATGGTCCGCTTGGACTTGTCTGCATGCATGAGCATGAAGGTTAAGACGTGGCTACCTGTCAACACTTTTTGTCCATACTTGATGCTACCAATCTAATATTTTAATTGTTACATATAAAAATATACCAACCCCACGTGGCACGACAATGCCATTTAATTCGCTGGACGAAAGCCGAGTAAAACGGCCAGGTTTGGACAACGATTGGAAGAGCTGGGAGTTTGAGCGAGGAAGATCGGTCAAACAGTTGGCAAATGACCGAAACAAGCGGCAGCAACAATTACACAAGTACCTCGACCTGTAAAGAAGAGTGGTTAACGTGGGAGTCATGGCTCAACGGAAGTAGAGCAATATTAGGACATAGAGTACACGTGTCAGCTAGGGAGGAACATTTATTCAACACTACCAAGCAGTTGAGAACGTGGAACACTTGGCAGCAAATCAACGGATCTAATTGTAAATATCAGTGTTGACAGTTTTGTAGAGAACATGTATATAAGCCTAGATTTTAGATTTTGCAAGGTCTAATCAATCAAAAACTCAAACAGAGCATGAAATTTCCGTTTCTTAGCTTTTAATCAAATTAGTCATTTTTCATTTTCTTTTTCGTGTGCTTGCGCCCCTTGGATTTTGTTCTAAAAGGTTTGTTCCCGCACACATCGTCTGATCTTATTTGTTCGCAACACTCAAATTCCGTCTCAAACACTAATCTCACAACCAAAGTATATTAAAAGGCCCAATAGATTAATGGATGGAGATAAAAATCATATCGTAATAAGAATATGGATATATAAGTTTGTATGGGATACTCGTCAAATCCTTTTAAATGGCGGAGACTATATACTTTTATATGGATTCTTACTCATCCCTCGGTCGAGGTTGTAGAGGGTAAGACATCTATACAAGATTACAAACAAAAGTTTTCTTTCCCTTATGCAATGCTCCTAAACTAGTTAGATTAGGGCTTCGTTTGATAGAACGATTGGATTGATTTTCAATATTAACAGAAAAGCTGAACTTAAAGCTGTGTAATTGAGGAGTTTAACAAACTAAAAGTTGACGTTAGCGAAAAACTGTTGAATTAAAATATTATAATATTAAATTTTATGATTTTTATATTAAATTTAATATTAGTTTTAATCTAATAAATATAATTTTATTAAAGTTAATTTTAAGCATAATATTTTTATTAATAAAATACTTATTTTTATTAAATATTATATTTTATAATAAATTTTGTTATTAGTTTAATCTTTAATTTAATTTAATAAATATAAATATATTAATTAGTTATTATTAATATTAATGTGAAGTATATATTTTAAAATAAATGTTAACTGAATGTTGTTAAAATTAATTAACATGTTAAAATTAGTTATTATTAACTGATTTACTGTCCAAACGTGGGCCCATCTATTTTTAGTCCAAAAAAATAACTATTTAGTAAAAAGGTAGGACCCACGTCCAAAAGATATAAAAAGAGTTGCAACAACTTTTGGCGTGGGTCCCACACCCACGCCAAACGCTGTAGTTGCTCAAACAAAATCTCTTGCCTGGAGCTTCTCCAATGCTAGCAAAAGCGCTGGCGTGTGAACAACGTTTCCGTTGTGTCGTTTGGTGAGGCATCCGACGCCAGTGTGCCGCAAAGCGGAAAAGCCAAAGTCGATGCCTTACCAAACAAGCGGTAGCTAGAGAACTTTTTTTTTTCCCTTCCTTCATATTCTTGGTTTTTGTGTTGTGAAATCGTAAGATTGTTCGATTTCGAACAGTGTTCACTTGCCCCCTATTCTCCTCCCAACAAAATAGGACTCCAATTTTTTTATTAGTTCCCAAACTTACATCGTGGATTACCAATTGAATCCATAGGTATGAGTTGGGTGTACAAAACATAGGCATTAGGCTATGGAAGTTTTGAAAAAAGAAAAGTGTTTTGGTAGTTTGGCTAGAGTATAATTCCATGTATTAATAAAATCTTGATTTCTTAAACTAAAGGTTTAAGACATTCGTGGAATCAAAACGATGGAAATTGATTGATGTTAAGAAGCAGTTGCATATGTTTGTTTGTTGTGACAAGTTGCGTTTATATAAAGGAACGTCCAACTTTATGTCCTTGTTGGTCGGTGACTAAAAATCCGACTTGTTGCATTTTTCTTATACCAATTGATGGTTCTTTTTCACATATTGAAAACAACCTTTTGTCTTTTTTTTTTGGTTGACCATCCTCCAAAAAATGAAACCCAACATTATAAGGCCAGGATGTGGGCTCTTGTTTTGTCATGGCCCATGGGTCCCTGATGAGATCACTTCATTAGCTCAAATTCAAGTGGTAAAGCCCAGCATGATCACCAAAACGCGGTAAGCATCACCTACTTGATGAACTTTTGGGTCAGAGCATCTTCTTCTCTCCAAATACACATGCCAAAGAAAGAGTTGATGATGGTACCTTAATTACATAAAAAACATCCATCGAAGGAACATGAAGACCTTGAGCAAGTATGATCTCTGATTTGCCTCCTTTGTGTGGAGCATCCATGTTTGCTTTGGCCTCGAACTGATGACCCCCATGTGTGGATAGTTGACATATCTGCCTCACGTATAATTTCATATTTCTAGACGTCACATTTTGATTGAATATTCACCCCCACAACCTTCATGAGTCTCAGTCATTAGCCCATCGTGTTCAACAATACTGAGAACCTCCGGAACCTCTTTTGGTTGGACTTGTGTCACTCCATCAGGGTTGTTAGGAAGGTTCTTCAATAACATATATATATAAAATTTATCAGTCATAGGACCTATTTGATGAGTTATGGCTTGGAGCTTTTCAAAAATACCTCAGGGGATACCATCTTTAGGTTGCTGTGATAGTATGGGATAGGTTAATACAATTTTTGGTTGCTGAAAAATTATCAATGTTCCAATTTGTCCACTGACTCTCACATTATTCTAATTTCATCACCGACACTTTAATTTGTGTTAATTTATCTATCCGGACAAAAATTACTCATTTCAGTCAATCAACCTAATGAGATCGTAGGTTGATGATTGTATGTGGAAAATAATTTTTCACATGGAAATAACTAATTTTTTTTTAAAAAAATACAAGAACAATCCAATGCTCTCTTATATCACAAAGCTCAATACACCGAATACAATAGCAAACCAAAGGATTAGTGAACATGTTGACTCCAAAGTTCAAATTGGACACTTCATCTTAAGAACCGCAAAAGGCTATCGCTCGTAATAGATTAAGTAAGTGTGACTTGGTAACAGCTCCTGATAGTCACTAGCACTAGTTGTTGCAAAACAGGTTCCTCACAAATAATCGCAGATTAGAGAATAATATAGAGAAGTAATCGAAAAAGAAAGAGAGAAGAACACAAGATTTACGAGGTTCGGCAATGTGCCTACGTCCTGGGGGTTTTGCGGTTGTTTTCAATATAGGAAATTCCTTAATACATTCGGTTAGGGTTTTTAACCCTTATATACCAGCTACCTAGGTACTCAAAAATACAACTTTAACCCCCATACAAAAAAAAACCAACCCATGTACGCTCCCCTCTAGCACAACTTCCCATTTCCTCAGAGCTCTTAAGTACTAGATAAAACTTCAAATATGAGCCATTTTTTAACACTAGTTCTGGCCAATTATTCTATAGAGCCTATATAGCAGTTGAAGCCAAACTTGGTAAGTGAAGTTCATGATGGTAGGACCAGGTCCGACCCTATTGACGTGGAATGGAGCGAATCCCTCCACTACTGGGGCACTACGGGACCACCAAGAGAGCCCAAGATGACGTCAGCATTCTCAAGGGACAAGGGCATAGATGGAATTTTGAGAAAAAATTTCACCCCAACCACCCTGATGAGATCCATTGGTAAAGAAAGGATGGAGTGGCTAGTACATAAGGAGTTCCCACAACCTAACATAATATGACTAATTTTTTGGGTCTAAGCGAGGACGTTGGGCATAGAGGAGCAAACCCGTGAGGGCTTCTGCCTAAAGCGGACAATAGCATATTGTTGTTAGAATTATTGGTTACGTTGAATCAATCTAAAATCCAATCCAACTTGTCGAAAGGTATAAAGACCTTCATCACACCCCCAACACACGATAGTCCTCCTCCCTGCCAAAGTCGACAAACACCACCTTAGCGTATGCCGACCCATACTACTAGTAGGAATGATAAGGTGTTATGAGTTAAAAAGTCCCACATTAGTTGGGCAAGTCCCAACCTGTGAATTAATAGACCAAGCTTGCCCCTTACTAACTAACAATACCTTTTCCTAGGGGTGTACATCGGGTTGCAAAACCCGGTCCGACGACCGGTGACCCGGGCCGATCCGGTGTTTATCAGGTAGGTCCGAAACACTTTTTATCGGCCCGGGTCAAACCTGACCCGATAAACTCATAACAGGGTTGGGTTTCGGGTATTGATTTTGGTGATTTCAGGGTTATCGGGTCGGTTAAAAAAATTCTCAAGAGAAAATGATGCAGGAGAAAGACGAACAAACATGTGTTTTTGACAAGCAATCATATTGCACAGATGTCAATTAGACAATCAAACAAGGAATCATAGCTACAACACATGCATAGACACAAGAACCCAAGTATAGATACACTTTACTTTCAAATAAAAAATAAAACAAAATAGTACCTGTGTACATGTCAGATCATCCAACTGGTGCGCACCAATATTAGCACTAAACGACGCGTTTTAGACGAACACCCAAAGTCATATAATAACTTAACCAAAGAACAAACTCAAGCTAAATTTCATACCTAAACCAAATCGAAATCCCTAGAAGCTCTATCCACCAAAGACAATCACGTAGATCGACATCAAATCGCGACTTAGGAGCTGGTCACGAGCTCAACCACCAGGTCAACGATAGCCAATCCAAAGATCAAGCAATGATTGCTCCTCCACTTCTCTCCACACTCCTTTATGATCTCTTTCTCAACACTTTCTCGTCTGATCTCTACCGATCTGTGTGCCGCTCATACGTGTGATCCAATGTGTCCTCTCATTGCCTTGATGCCTTCAGCCTTCTCTGTTACAAGGGTTTCTAATGGCTTTCTAGAAAGTCAAGTGTAGATTTATGGGCTGGGCTTGTGATGCATTACCGGGTAACCAGAGACCCGAACCCGGTAACCCGATAACCCGATAATTATTATTAACATGGTCACCGGACTTCATTGCTAAAAAATTATCGGGTCGGGTCAGACCCGATCCGATAACCCGGAACCCGACCCGATGTACACTCCTACCTTTTTTAACCTAGTGAATTGGGCTTTGACCCATAGTAAATGGGTTTTGACCCAGTGAACTAGGCTTTAACCCAATGAATTGGGTTTTAGTATGTAGTAGCTAGGTTAATTAGGAACAAAGTTGTACGGGCCCGATGTATTCACGGAAACTGGACAACCTAAAATGGACAATATTGTTGGTATACATGAGGGTGTGAATTTATGATATGGCGATATGAGAGGAATTTGGTCCTATTGGATGTAGCCTCCACTCCACTTGTTGGATATGATATAACTCAACCCACAAGTGTGGGGTAATGTTATGAGTTAAAAAGTCCCACATCAGTAAGTCACAATTGATAGGTTAATAAACTAAGCCCACCTATTACTAACTAACAATGCATTTTCCTAGTCTAATGAGTTGGTTTTGACCCATAATAGTTACTTTGACCCAGTGAGTTGGGCTTCGATCTGTTGTAGCTGGGCAAAGGAGGTATAAAGCCATGCGACCAGACGTATCCAGGAGAATCGGATAACCAAAAATGAATAATATTGTTGGTATGTATGGGGTGTGAATTTCTGATATAAGATGGAACAATATTGGGGACTTAGGGCCCATCCCTTTTTGGACTCTCGTCTTAGCTGGGAATGCCCGATCGAGTATATCAGGCCCAGATCTTGAAAGAAGCAGGGGCCGATCCTTACTTCAATTCTTCGACATGGTCACTCAGCCAAATTAAAGGGCAAGCATCAAACTTTTTGGTGCCTCACTTTGCTCTTGAAAAGACACCTCACTTTGCACCATTGTTAGGGGTTTTTGAAATGGACGAGGAAGAGATATTAGGGATTTGAGGATATTTTAAAGGTATAAGAATTTTAGGTATTTTGACACATAGACATTGTTTGTCACTTACTATACATCGTTTGTCACATCAGTGATATTTAACAATGGTTTAACGATCAACTTATCACCTCAGCAGATTGACTGTCGAAATGGATAATTTTATCTTGGTGGCTTAATTGACACAAATTAAAGCGTCGGTGATCAAATTTGAATAATTTGACAATCAGTGACCACATTAGAACACTGATCATCAGTGATCAAAAGTTTATTAACCCATAGAAACTCTTCTTTCTCATGAACAATTTAATTTGTTCATGTTGAATAGGTCTAGGTACTGCTCATTTATTGAATTGACATAAAATAATTAGGAATTTTGCATAAGGTACGTCACCATTGACCGCTCGATGGAAGACTTTTTGAGTTCACACGAGCCTAAATTTGGTGGAGATGTAGCGGGCCTCCCGGCTGACAACGAGTTCCCTTTTGAAATGATTTGCGTTTTTTTATTAAATCAAAGCCCCAGCATAGCTTCCACGTTAGCGTCTTCATTAATCTGTTCCTTGTATTTGACTTTGTGCTGCTCACTAGAGTTGCCTACACACAACAAACACATTCACACAGTCACTTGTTCAACTCTCCAAGATTAGTTCAGCCCCTTTGTGGGATGAATTTTTAGTATTTAAAGATCTCCTTTAATGATCATTATGTGGATTCAGTGAATTTTTTTACAAACGGCAAAGAATCTTTAGATATCTTTTTACTTTGTAAACTTGACAGTGACGGTGCACCTATAGATATATATCTTCACTTTTATGATTTTATATCATATATAAAGATAAACACATTTAAAAATCTTTTATTGAAAAGATGCACATTTTTTTTTTAAAATGAGAAAGTGAATTAGAATTTTGGTCATCAAGCTCATACGTACATTATTCTTATCATTTTAATTAGGCTCGGCTCAAATGTAAAGATATGCAATTATTGAATTGTCTTATTTCCGTATGTGATTTGCAAACATTCGTTGGATCAAAATAAAGTTTTGATTTGCATCCACCAACCTTGTAAAGTAAGCGTCTCATTTTGTTGACTTTGGACTGCAAATAACAATCAAATGACTTCCTCTTGGAGATAAATTGTCTTTTAAATGCATAAACGTAAAAAAAGTCATTTTTTCACATTGACAGCTTCGTCTTTTGCTCATTTTTATATTCTGTATTTGCGGGGCGTTTGGATTTCAAACGTGGGGGATGGACGGAAATCAGGATCTAAACGGATCATCATAAATAAGCGCAAGCCAAGGCAACTGATTTCAATTTGTAATCACTCTCTGTGATTCCAAGACTAAAAGATTCTTCTTTTCAAGATTCTTTCGATTCCCTTGCCACAACCCCCTTTTTTTTATTTACTATCCTTCGGTTTTCTGTCATTCTCTATTATTACACGGTTGCCAGGAATCTCTGCAACGTCTTTCGTTCTTAAAAACCTAAACTTTGGACTCCATAGCCCACGCCCATCCGGATAAAGAGGTAGACTCATCTCTTCCTTTAATCCTTTTGGCACTGTTGATAAGGTTCCTGCTTTTCTTTTATTTCCTTATTTATTTTTCATGTGTAGGGCTGCTTCATTGTATCAAAGACTTTATTTTATTAAGGGTTAGGGAGATCCTCAATTGAAATCATTGGTCGTAACCCTTTCTGCATTTATAGTTTACATATCTTGAACAGTTGTTCTTGTATAGAGTTTGTGGTTTTCTCTCAGTTATATACAGTGGATATACGCTTCCAGTTTCTTTCCATCAAGTAAAGTTTCTTTTTTTTTTTATTTAATTATTTGTCCTGTGTTTCTGATGTTTCACTACAGGAAGCATCTTCTAGTATTTTAATGGAGATCTGGGTGGCTCGGTCATACACATTTTTGCATCCTTTTGCTTTGTAGTTTGTGGATCCTCAGAACGACTTTTTATCAGTCTTTTGATCTTCTTTTGATGAGTTTGCTTTACAAGCGACCTGATGGTTATATTGAAATCCTAGATTCAGCTCCTCATTTAGAGTATAATGAAGTAAAAGCACAATAATTTTTTTCTTTTTCTTTTTAATCCTGTATTCAATTTGTCTGGCTGTATGTATTTGTTTTCTTTAATGATCTTTACTTTGATTTGTACAGACCTCATTACAATTCTATGATGCAGAGGTCATTTCCATGTTGACATGAATGATCTGATATTGCAGTCTTAAAATTGACTTGTGATTTTGTAGGGAATAGACATGACTGTTGCTGATGGAAGTGAGCCTCCAAAGAGGCTTGAGGTTTGTGCTTTCACTTGTTGAAATTAGAGAGGAAAAGCTTATTTCCATTTACTTAGGTATGGTATTAACTCTTTTGTGGCGAATCAGGGGAAATTTCTTGCCAACATAGTATGTTGGATTCTGGGACTTGGGTCGCTTATCGCCTGGAACAGTATGCTGACAATAGAAGATTACTACTATGAGTTGTTCCCGGTGAGTGGCTCATGCTGCTGTGTGTCTCTGAAATGAGTTATTACTTAACTGCTCCTTTTTCATCTTGGCATCAAGGCCTTCAATATCCTTTTATGATTCAAAATAAGATGGAATTATCTTGTCCTTCAAAGTTCTGCAGATAGGATGATCAGATGTCCTAATTGATTGATTAGGCTTTTGCACTACTTGTTAATGCAAAATGTTTTTGTTTGAAAACTAAAAGTCCTATCATTGTTCAATTTGATAAACTATTACCTAAAATCAATTTGCTTCTTAATACTCTTTAGACTATTTGTTTGATTTTTTTTCCCCTTTTTCTTTGAAGGACTACCATCCTTCAAGGGTACTTACCCTAGTTTATCAACCGTTTGCTCTGGGAACGATGGTAATACTGGCATATTATGAGTCCAGGATCAACACCAGAAAGCGGAACATAGCCGGATACGCAATCTTCACTCTAAGTACTTTCTCGCTTATAGTTGTAAGTGATACTAAGCTCTATTCTTTTATGGCTCATTTATTGTTAAATAGCTATTTCTATCAAATTTGAGTCTGTTCTACCCTAATATTGTAACAGTTGGATTTAGCAACATCAGGGAAAGGTGGAGTAGGACCTTTTGTTGGTATATGTGCAATTGTCGCTTGTTTTGGGCTTGCAGATGCCCATGTCCAAGGTGGAATGGTTGGAGATCTATATTTCATGCGCCCTGAATTCATCCAGGTCAGCCTTCTTTCTTTAGTAAATCCATTTTTGCTATTTGGAAAAATGAAAATGTATTTTTACTCCTTGTAAAACTACTTGCTATTAATAAGTTTTGGATTAATTGTTTGCAGTCCTTCTTTGCTGGTTTGGCCGCATCAGGAGCACTAACTTCTGCTTTGAGGCTAATCACGAAAGCAGCCTTTGATAAAGCGAAAGATGGTCTTCGCAAGGGAACCAGTATGTGATCTTTTGAAAAATAATAAGCACCCAATGAACATTCTGATTTGGCAATGCAGTTTTACTTAATTGTTCTAGCTGTTCATCAAAATTCTGATGCATTATCTTGATGATAGGGCATATGTGTCTTAATCTAAATAGCATATAACGGAACAATGAAATTCTTGAGCTTTAGAATGGTGTGCAGGACTGCATTCCATCTCGATTTGCATAGATTATAAAGCTTTGAATAATTTCCTATCTGATGCTAAAAAATATGAAATTGGTATTGAAAAAACAGAATTCAGAATAACATCTTTCATTACCACTTCTGCAGTGTTGTTTCTGGCGATCTCCACATTCTTTGAGTTTATATGCATTCTGCTATATGCATATATCTTCCCTAAACTAGCGATAGTGAAGTACTATCGCTCAAAGGCAGCCTCAGAAGGATCAAAAACAGTTTCAGCTGATCTAGCAGCTGCTGGAATCCAGACACAGGAAACCCAAGTAATCTTCCAACTTCTATTTTCACATACTACAGTGCATGATGTGTTTTGTGTTGAAGTTCAAGCTTCTAAAATCATCTTGTCTTTTACAGGCTGAAGATAGATTAAGCAACAAACAATTATTGTTCCAGAACATAGATTATGCACTTGACCTTTTTCTCATATATGTTCTGACACTGTCAATATTCCCGGGGTTCTTATACGAAAACACTGGAGAACACAAGTTGGGCGAATGGTACGTTCTTGCACTACAAAAGCGAAAGTTAATCTGATTTACTGGATAAGAACATCATCTGTTGGATTTTGTTGGTGCCCATTATGATTGATGGTTTTTCTCCGTATGTTCTAAAACTCTTGGTAAGTAGAAAGAAACTGAATTTATTCATGTTATTTCAGGTATGCGCTTGTTCTGATTGCAATGTACAATTCTTGGGATCTGGTAGGGAGATACGTTCCTCTCATAAAATGCATCAAATTAGGCTCCAGAAAAGGACTTATGATCGCAATTCTGTCACGTTTCCTGCTCATCCCTGCATTTTACTTCACCGCAAAATATGGTGATCAGGGTTGGATGATATTTCTCGTCTCCTTCTTGGGATTGACTAACGGTTATCTAACTGTGTGTGTCCTTACAGTGGCACCTAAAGGCTACAAGGTTAGTCGCAACATATTATGATCTCTGCAGTCACTATTTCTTTGTAGGTTTCTTATGGATTTGTGTTGTTTTTTTTTTTTGTAGGGACCTGAGCAGAATGCTTTGGGTAATTTGCTGGTAATATTTCTACTGGGCGGCATATTTGCAGGGGTTTCTCTTGATTGGTTGTGGCTCATTGGCAAGAAGAATGCCTTTTAGAGAATTGAACTAGGATTCTAGGAATTCAGTTTCTCTTAACTTGAACGAAGATCATATTTATGAACAATCATTTGTAAATAGTTTGCCATTTCTCTTTTTATTGGCACTCCCTTTGCTTTATGTCATGTTCATATAAACTTGTCTAAAATTTATTTCCTGCAAATGATCAAGATTCAAGTTGAGCATTTACGTCGTGTTTGGTTTTATATAATGAAATGATGTTAGAATTTAAAAAGATCTTTAGATGTCAAAAGACTTGTACAAAACTCGGTTCAAATTGGACAGCTACTAAGGAGCTTGCACAAGCAACCTTATTCCAGTGGCATGGGAGAGGCCTGATATTAGCTGGACTAAACTAATCTTTGATGGTCATCCAAAGGTAAAGCAGGAAGGCTGAATTCGCACTTGGTTATGCAGAATCCATCGGAAGAACAACCAGCACTATCGCTGAACTGGCTGCACTTCAAGGAGGCATTGAGTTTGGTATTGCAGAATGGTTTGGAGCAATGTATGGCTTGAAGGGGATGCCAATACATAAGCTGAATCATTGTGAATGGGAGAAACGTAAGATGTATGCAGGGAAGGCAATGGAGCTGCTGATGCATTGGCTCGTATAGGTCACCAATTCGACAAAGCCTAAAACTTTGCGATACATTCCTCCTAAAGAAGTACTGAATATTGTGCAGGAAGATGCAGAAGGTAAGATTAATTCTTGGAAAAGATAAGCGCCGAGCCGATTGTAATTTTGTAGGTATTCTTTGATTTTATTTTTTTTAAGGAAGTACCACAAAAGTTCTTATACTTTATAAAACGGGTCGATTAAGTCCTCTTTACTTTTTTTCGGCCACATCAGCACTGTGATAACGGAATGAAAAGGGGCGCTTGTTTAGCCCATTCTTCAAAGTGCGATGATTTGAATGACCAAAAAAAAAATAAGAGGGCTCAATTGATCCGTTTTGTAAAGTATATGGGCTTATAGGCATTTTCCTCTCCTTTTTAACTATTTTGTCTGTCTGTAATTTTTTATGACTAGTTAATGCCAACCTCAGCCTCTACAGTTTACTATTTATGAGATTGAGATTTTAGTTTTGACTAGAAGAGGAAAAAAAAATGAATACAAGATGCAAAGTTGGGAACAAAAATGTAGTACAGAAATGGCTATAGTACAAGTTAGGTAAGTAACGATCGATGTCGAGTACAGATTCCTTAGCTAAAGCAGCATTTAAATAGTAAGCCCATCACAGTATTAAGCTAACATCAAATGAAACCATCTAGTGTGGAAGTACAAAGGACTACAACTTGATGTGTGTACTGCACATTGATTGATGCCTGGCACTAGTTTAAATAGCAGATGCACCAATATCTGTCGATCGGATCGGATCGGATCGGATCTCATGGGAGACGTTGAAGGCTCCTGGATTGAAAAAACATCATTGAGTGCAGCGTTGATGAACACTTCTACAGTTGCTCTAGGCCTCGTTTCCTATTTTATGGGTTCATCGACGCTGCACTCAATTATGTCTTTTTGCACTTCTGGGACAGTTCACATTTTGCCATCAAGTTCAAGAGATCATAAAAAACCACCAGGAGGTTTTGGTCTGACTTCATTTTTGTCTATTGAGGTAAACTTGTTGACAGTATCCCTTTTAGAGATAAACAGTAGTCTTATGTCTTTCATTGAGAATATAATTATGTCATGAGAAGGCTGCTTGTGTAAACATATCAGCTTAGAAAGTATTCACATAAGAGTTTCATGCAATATCTTGCTGATTGTTTCATGAGAAAACAGAGATTGGAAAATTAATTTAAAAAAAAAAATTATTAATCCTTTGCTGTTTCCACATCAAAGCAACATTACAAGAACAATTTGATCTGCATGCTTCTTCCCATACTTAAACAGGATAAACCAAGATCAGAGCATTGAGCTAAATGTCTTTTGATGATCTTGTGCTAGTAAAATGAAATCAATGCAAATTTGTAATTGAAATTTTTTTGTAACCCCCAATTGACCTCATTTTACCCTCAAATCCATGTGAAGTGTTTGATATTGATGATACCATAACACATGAATTGAGTTGAGGGTAAAACCGAGGCAATAAATGGGAGGTATGTGGCATTGCTAATTTGTAATGAAACCAATGCTTCCCTTACTTCATTACAATCGGGCACCTCAAATCAAGAATTAGAAAGCAAGCAAAAACACTGCCAAAGCTAGTCAGTGCTCCATCATCTCAACTCAACACTACTCACTAAAAAGAAGTAATGAACCATGCAGCATTCTGATATTTTCTGGTAACACAAAATTTTTCTGTAAGTTTTCAGTTCACAAGAAAAGAACATGTAGATTTACAAAAGAATGTAAATGGGAGGGAAAATAAATGTCAATGCTTTATTTCTTTCTCTTGATACCCTCTCTTTTACTACTACTTTTTCTGCCTGCTTAAAGGCTAAGATGATGATCCACAACAATTTGACAAAGACTAAACAGAATAAATACATGTGATGACATTCGAAATTTCAAAAAGAAAACCAAAAAAAAGGGGTCAAAATTTCAGAAGAAGAAAGCATATACTCTTGTTATTTTAAGCTGGTATCTTGGGTCTCGATAATATCAAAAATGATTCATAAAACAGGAACAGCCAAGAACCTTCTTAAGGGGCCATCAAACCATCAATGGTGTAAGAAAGAGATTTTGCCCAGTCTGCTCGGAGCAACAAAGTCTGTAGTGTATGCATGATATTATATCCAGGATCAAGCTTCCGTTGCCAACCCTAAAACAAGCACCAAATCTTAGATAATGAATCCCACCAATACCAAAAATCACAATCACCCTAATGAAATAGGTCCTCTTTGACCAATCCATTTTAATTTTTCGTTTAAAAAGAATTGCATGAGAAAATAAATGGAAAGGTGAAAAATCATGCTACGCAATAAGGAATAGGAAAACAGGGCATAACAGAGAACAAAAAAAACACAACAAAATTCAGGTTCCAAAAAATTCTTTCCACACATTAGGGGCATGGCATATCAAAGCCCAGTCTAAGATCTTCACCTTTTGGTATCAACATGTCAATATTTATGTCAAAGAGGAGAAATTACCTCAAGAACCAAAGTTGTAACCAGCACAGTGCATACATTGCCGTCAACATTGACCTTATGCCGCCGTACTTTCTCAAGTAATTCCTCCATGCACTCAGCAGGGTGGATTAAATCACCCTCTGGCGTACCCCAGAATGTAAATGCCTCTTCCACTTCCTGTTAGATAAACACATTAGCAATTACAAACGAGACCATATCAAAAGTTTCAAAACAAAAGGAATAAAATTCACAGTTCAAAAACTTTAATAGGCACCTAAGTATTCCATTCAAATAAAACTCACTCTGAGGATATATTGGGTGCATATTAAACATTCAACTCCTTTATACCGTATATATTTTCCACAATACTTAATTACCAAAAATATACAGCTACAAACAGTCCATTAACCCAAGTAGAACTTCACCCTCCTCCATTTATGTAAGCTTTTAGGAATCAAACTGATTTAATCATATACATATATTATCCAAACGCACAAACAAAACCAAATTACTGACAGATGCCGCATATAGAATTTCAAATTTGAAGCTCCAGAAGGTATTTACTCTCACATGTGCATGGTACAGATGTACAGATCTAATCGAAGTCCACATAACAAGCTGATTGACCAAGATTGAAAAAACTCTCTGTTCGATCACATTAGAAGCACAAAATTTCAGTTCCCCAATTTACGCAAACCAACCTTCAATCAAATATGTATGATGTATGCATGCAACTAGAGAACAAGATAAAATCTCAATCAACAAATGGCACCAATATATCACTGGAAATCTTTTTGAAAAATTTGAGAAAGGATTTAGTGTTATGATAAGAGAAAGATAAGCCTATGATCTTAAACTATCCAACAAAGTATATAATATCCATAATTCTTTGCAATGAAGATATTATTCACATGATATTTTACCTCAATGAAAGCTTTTGGGTTTGGGCATCTTTGTTGCTTTGATAATCTGAGAGTGCATTCAGCAGCAGTGCGGCCATCTCGAGTTGCAACAGCCTTAAAAAATTCCACCAAATTTACTCTGTCACTCTTAGAAAGTTCAGCAGTCATGCCTACATCAATAAAAATGACATGAGGCTTTGACTTGACAATCCGTTTCTTAGAAGACTTGCTCCGAGACTCGCGGACAAGGATATTTCCAGGATGCATGTCTGCATGAATAAAGTTGTCCACCTGAAAGAAGAGATCATTGTATTGGGAATCCAGATCTAAAACCTGATTAATTTTCAAACCACTACAAGATCCAAAGTTTAACTCATGATTTAAGAACTGAGTTAGTACAAGCTACATCTTGCCAATGCAAGAAAGAGAGAATTAGGAATTGAGAGCGGGGAGGAATAACAAAATACATATTATAACCACAAAATTTATAAGCAGCCTGAGCCAGTAAATCATTTCAAATAAACAAGCTGCATTCAGGTATGGAGTTCAGCTACAGGATAAGTGAAGGCGTCATTCTCTTATCTTATGGTATATCATCATGCAGAAGTTATGCAAAGTTCCTCCAGCAATTAAAAAAGACAAGTAACCATGGAAGACTTTTGCCATGGTAAAACAACCAGCAAAAGAAGTACAGATTTAACCTCACAAATGTTCAAATGATCCCCAACAGCAACATTAGTAATTATATTTATATCTACCCTGGTCCCACAGAGAAAGAAATAATGCCCTTCAATTCCAACAGGTTCAGTCGCTTATTTTTATAAGCTTACGTTTTTGTGCGGATAAGATGATAAACCATTTCATCAAGAACAAAAAAACACATCATTTACTAGGCAGGGTCTCAGATCTATGGATTTCAAAAGATGACATAATTTTTCCATCTGCATCATCATCGCAATATGTCTACATTAAAAACTTCTTATCTGAGGTTGTGCAGCCATATTTTGAAGGTGTCACAAGGACAAACAAATTCTCTATGAGGTGAAGACCGTTTCTATAGCGACGAGTTTCCTGCTTGGAGAACTTGACCTAACAATTTATTGAGTAATGTGCCACGCATTGAGTCCTAGTTGATGATCAGATACTGGCAGCAATAAGTATTAATTCACTAACTTTAATTGCTTTCAAATAATTAAAACTTAAATTATTTTAAAAAAATTAAAATTAAATCATTAACAGTTCAAGGCAAACGATTTTAGCAACACAAGCAAAGGAAGCATAAAAAGATGTTACCAGAAGCATCTTAAGAAGTGCATGAGTCCCTATGTGAGCAAGAGCGGTTTTAATCCGTTCATGTCCTTGAAGTTCATCCACATAGTAAGAGACACTCTCCCCTTGCTCATAAGTTTCCACCAAGACAGCTGGATGCACAAGTGGATAAACAGGCTTAGGAAAAGAGACATCCTTCCATCTTCGAAAATTATAGATAAAGCGACTCAAATTTGCAGCTTCCCTTGCAAGGTCAACTTGAGACATCATAAAAACTGCAAACTGTTGTAAACTCTCATCCAATCTCAACCACTTTAGAGTTGGAATGAAGTTTGAAATCTTTGCTACGGCGTTGATTATCACAAAATCTCTCCTAATTGATTCACCAACCCCTGGATGTCTGACCTTTACAGCAACTAGCGTGGGCTTGACTTGTTTACCAGGGTATCTAAATCTCAAGGAAGCCCGATGCACTTGAGCAATGCTTCCAGATGCTACAGGTGCCTCTTCAAAATGTTCAAAAATTTCCAAAAGCTTGCGACCAAATGCTCTTTCAATAGTCTTCTTCGTGTACGCAAAGCTATGTTCAGGGGCCTTGCTGTGAAGCTCTGAAAGTTTAGTGCATAAATCTCTTGGGAAGAGATCTGGCCGTGTAGCTGCCCATTGACCCCATTTAATAAACGCAGGACCTGCTTTTTCCAATGTTCGGTGCACAACCCGAAGCCACGTCTTCCTAAACTGAGGTCCACCAAGACTGACAAAAGGTGCCATCATGATACTGGGTGAGAACAAAATTGACAAATAGAGAGCTCTCATTATCAAGATAACAACTTCTATGACTGAAAATACCAATGATGTCATGTACGCATGCCCATCTTGTGCACGCAAGTACAAAGAATTCTGTAATGGGTAGTGGTCTGTGTCTCCTAATGTTCTCTGTGCCCACGCGACCTGTCCACATGTTAAGCCAAAAATACCAGGAACTACTAGGTGCGAGCGGGTCAAGGCCAAGCTGACTGCTTGAGCAATTTTACTTATGCATGGTAAATTACGGCCACTGAAAGCATATTTTCGGAAGAGCTTTCTCCAAACAAGTTGGGCATGATGTGTCACTACGCTACTAGCTGCGATGAGAGAGTAACTCCCAGAGAAACCACTTCTCAACACACGCTCTTTAGTATTGCAAAATGAAAAGGAAGTACGTCCTGTACAAGGAAATCTATAATGTGAATATAACATGTATTGGGGCAGACGAAGCCCAATTGTGACAATTGTCTCATACTTCCTCAATTCTAACTGGCTGTTCCTCTGGGTCTTACCAAAGAATTGTGCAACTTTTCTGATGTTTCCAAATGTCAAATACCTGCATTTCAATATGCAAACACTATCACCTATTCATGTTGCACAAGAAAGGACCACCATAAAACCTAATGCAGTGGATCCTTCAGTAACTATATTCTTATGAAACAAACTGAACAAACTAAATTGACATTGAAATTTTACGTTCTAATCATATAATCTATTATTCACAGATAATAATTCTAAAACATAGCTCATGCCAAAAATGCTCAAGGCTTCTGAAATAAGTGACTTTTAAAAAAACTGGGAAAAAAAAGCACGAAAAAGGAACATAAAAAAGAAGCATCCTCTCACTTTGCCACACCAAGTCAATAGGAATCAAACTCCGGAGAGATTCAAAGAAATTGATCAAAACAGTTAACAGAGAGGGAAGAGGGGTAGGACAAAAAGGGCACCGACCTCGACATGATGACCGTGATCCGGCACGAGTGGCTGAGGCTATGGAGCGTGGATGGTGAATTGTAGCTCTTGCAAGCATTTTCTCATGGAAGTTCTTCCTTCCGCTCTCAGGTTGATCGTTATGCTTTGCTACTCAATATCAGTAGTCATTCCAAATTTTTGTTTCTCCTTGGACCTGGGATTTTTCACTTTTTCCTTAACAGAAATAGACCTAACGGCTGCAAGACATGAGGGCACGCGAGAGGACGAGAGACCGCAGATTGTACAATGGGCCGTAGAGTCGGTGGCCGCCTGGCCGGTTCGTAAGATTAAAATTGGGGGCCCACAGTGGCTGACCCGCAAGGCTCTCGTGGGCTTTACGCGTCTCCCGTTCGGTTGGCCATTTTATGTCCACTTAATAGGTAGTAACTTTCGTTTTTTGGTCAATTCCATGTGTATTTCCTTGAAAGGAAGAAAAAAAAGAAATTGTATGCATCTTTTAATAAAATAATAATAATAATAATCTAAGTACAAATTTAATCTAATTTTCCATTTTCCTCAAATTGAAAATCTAAAAAAATTTAAAAGTACAAATTCGAATCTTTTTGAAATCTTTTTTTTATAACTAATAATAACGACAACATACAAATTTATCTTTTTCCTTAAACTCTTTGAGTATTATCGAAATTGAGTGAAAGAATTGTGAAGACATCAAGCGTTAGGTAGATCACTCGAGCCAAGAGATTTAATTTGCAAAACTGAAGAGACTTCGTTTTTGTTTGCATGAAGCAAAAGTAGCTCTTGTATTAATTTGCATGGGGCTTGATCTTTGGACCCAAGTAACTAAATAGTGAAAACTACACTTGGGCTATTGCCAAATTGGAATTTGGTTTTTGCACATTGTCAGCCATTCTGCCAAGTACCAATCAAAATTGTAATTTACACCACAACATGCTTCAAAAGAAATATTTAATAGAATCCATCATAACTCTCTGAATCATCTAATTGAAGGAAGGAGTGGGAGGTTTCTATATATCTCTATATATATACACACACATATAACCCACAAAATGGAGGACATTAACAAATTAATCATCCTTGAATAACAAGGAAACAACAAATTCGTTAAGCCAAAATCAGGCGGGGAGCAACATAGATTTATTCAGAAAGGTCAACGTTTTCTACTGGCTGGCTCCTTTCGGGAATGAAAATACACGGCAGCAACCGGTAGCCCGAGTTCATACTGAGACACAAACTGACGGGTGCTGAAGTTGCCACGGCCATCTGGAGGTCGAATCCTCCCCATCATTGCACATGCTTGCTTAAACAACGCCAATACATACCTGTGAATTCCGGTTTGTGGTTGGGGTCCCATGTATGCCACCAATTCTCTTCCTATATACACAATATCCCACCATAATATATCATCTTTATAGGTTATATATATACACTCCAACTATATAAACATTAATCTAATAATCCAACCTTTTGTGGCGTCTGATCCTTCTGGGATATCTACAACTATCCTGAAAGGAAATAATTTTTTTAAAAAAAGTTCACATTTATTGGGCAAAAAGTACTACTAATCTTGTGTTTCATATACAGGATTTACCAATGAAGCCACTGTCTCAATGTTGGTTCGCTAGGACTTGGTGCATCGGGGTCCACCATTACCTATGTGTCAAAAAAACTCAAAATTCGGGGGTGCTTGGTCGCCATCTCAAAATAAGTAAGCCTAGTTCATAAATAGAGGGATTAGGTTAAATATATACCAGTGTGTAGAGATTGGTGGAGAGACGAGAATTGAGAATTTGTACAAATGGCTTCTGGGCAGCAGCGGATGGTTTGATTTCACAACCATTAGCGATCTGTTTGGACTCATAATGGACCGTGAAGTCCGCCACTGGAGTGAACATGTCAAGCACATCTCCGATCACTTTGCCAACGACCAGTGACTCAACGGACCTAGCCATAGGAGCGATAGGTAGGTCAAGTGGTGAATCACCAAGAGAAGTGTCATATGTGGTGTGTGCTAATTTCGATGCAAGTTCAGCTCTATATGTTCGTGTTAATCCCCAAGGAAATGAATATTGTAATCCAATGATAACACAATTAATGGAGCATAAGTTGCTTAAAGAACGGAGATATTGGACGACGTGGAATGCTTATGGGATGACACATAACATACGTGCTTTGATGAATGTGGTGGTTTCTTCATTGCTTTTGTCCACTTTCTACGATTATAAAAGAGTCAAACAGACACGTGTCTGCCTTGAGAATACTTGTCGGCTCTTGATGTCCCTGCTGCTATTTCTTTTATCAGCCCATTAATGTCACTACTCACTGTAGCTATGCATATTATGTTTTGAATGAGGCCCAAAGGGTTTTCGGTTATAATCTCGACCTCTTGAATATGTAGCATACTAGAATTAAACTCCGTTTGATAAAGCATATTCAAAGTAACAGATGTGTTAGTAAAAATGGTGGTAGCAGAATAAGACAATTTTAGTAGTAGATATGCTACATGAATGGTTGACAGTGTTTGGTTCAACTTTTGTTGATAACATTTATGCTATGTAGCATTTTGTGACAAATTACTTGTAGGGGTATTATGCATTTAAGTTGCAACATACGCATATAAATGTATAAATAAATAGAAATTAATTTATAAAATAATGATAATTATTTAAAATAAAATAAAGATAATATTGTGTTTCATATACAGGGATTTACCAATGAAGCCACAGTCTCAATGTTGGTTCGCTAGGACTTGGTGCATCGGGGTCCACTATTACCTATGTACCAAAAAAACTCAAAATTCAGGGGTGCTTGGTCGCCATCTCAAAATAAGTAAACCCAATTCATAAATAGAGGGATTAGGTTAAACATATATCAGTGTGTAGAGATTGGTGGAGAGACGAGAATTGAGAATTTGTACAAATGGCTTCTGGGCAGCAGCAGATGGTTTGATTCACAACCATTAGCGATCTGTTTGGGCTCATAACGGACCGTGAAGTCCGCCACTGGAGTGAACATATCAAGCACATCTCCGATCACTTTGCCAACGACTAGTGGCTCAACGTGTTAGAATAATCACCATAATACTCTACTTATAATGCGGAAATAACTTTAATAGGATCGACATTGTGTACCGTTATTTGCCATATCGTTGGATGAAGAAGGTGGTCCAAGAATAACCTGCAAAAGAAACTTAACACACTTCTTCTCCCTGTCTCTCTTTTAGCACTGAAACTTTAGTGATGGAAAGGACATACGTTTAACGTATTGAACGTGCTCATTAATAGAGGAGAGAAGAGGGTTAAGATAAGAGATAACCACTAAGAGTTACCACCCATCATGACTCTTTGATTTTATCTTAGTGTTTATTATCTCATATTAAAACTCATCTTAATTGATAATTTAATAATCAGTCTTTCCTTAATGATAAGTCCAAGTTAAACTAAAAAACTAAAAGAGATAAAGGTTAATGGACCATATTTAAATAAAAAAGTTTACATTCTCCCACTTGGTCCACTAAACCGATTATGTTTAAAATCAAAATAATTTTGACTCACTTGGACTTTATCAGAAAACTTTAGACACGTGATCACGAATTTGTAATTTAAAAATATAGCTGATAAACCAATCAAAATGATAATATAACATTGTAATTAGCTTAGGTTAACAATATGAGTCACAGCGGTTATACAACTTACATGTCATACTTCCTTCCATGTACTACAATATTGACAACCTTCACTAACACAATCTTTTATGATGTAACAACCCCTGTAATTTGTCATTAGTGATTGCTTCAGGTTTGTCCATCAGAAGAGCCAAATCCAAATCCAACAAACCTAGTGTAAAGTTGACTTGTTTAAGCCAGTCAGAGAAATTTGTGCCATCGAGAACCAGAACGCTAGAAGCATGGGAATGCAACATGGTAGGAACAGAAACTGAAAACAAAAATTATGCTCACAAATAAGGCTTTGGTTTACCTTTGGGCAAAAACCTTAGCATATATATTATCCACTCCTTAGGTTTGATATAATTTTACTACTTTAAATTAGTTGTGTCACCTTTGGATGTACACTATAACTATTAAAATTATATCAGCCTATCCAGTACATAACTAGTTGAAAGTAACTTTCCTTTGGAACTGTCCCAATCTTCTAATTATGTAATGCCATTGAAAATATTATTGTCTTTCATGTCACCCTTAATGACTAACCTTTAATGTAGTTTTATATTTATAAAATTCATCAACATAGGTCATTTTGGTAACTCCAAGTTAATAAACCATATAAAAATAAAACTAACCAATAGTATTCTCTAAATTTTATCGGAGTTCATACCAAAATACTCAAAATATACATAAGTTGGTACATGTACATGCATAATTAAAACAAATAAATAATTATGCACTACCATAAATAATTGTAAATATTCATTTATGAACAAACCAACCAAATCGAATATGAGTTATACTTTAACCGGGCATAAAGTGTAAACAACTGAAAGTCAAAATTCAATTTAAAACTTTTACTGGTAAGCATATTTAACCCAGATTATATATGCATATTATAAAGAAGAAAAGAAATATCTTTTAAAGCATTAAAAACTTCTCCAAATAGTACGTATACCATCACAGAATGGAATTTCAAGGAATATCAAGTATAACACACCTACACACTTACATTGATAATGGTGCAGGGATGTGTCCAGGAACACCTCCTAAAAAAATTTGGAAACAACGGCACGGAAAATCCATTCGAAATTTTACAGAAGAAACATAGAAACATACACATAATTACTTCTTTATTTTACATGAATCATATACAGTGTCTATATCACCAAAGATGTAACATGTAGAAACGTGTATGAATTGTGATATCACAGATAAAAGCCCTTTGTACCATGAGACATTCATAATTGATCAAAACATCATTATACTGCAAAGCAGTTTCAATCAAAGATTGATCAAGAATTTCCATCACGCCACCATAAACATTACATGGAACAAAATAAATTTTTTAATCAATAAACTGCAGATCCGTAATCCATGTCTGATTCAAAACTCTAGCCATTATAATTATTCTTGGACTTTTAGATAAAATAAAACGTCATAACTTCTACGTCAATTGCACATATCATTAATACCCATCATAGGATCATATATAATCAAGATAAAAGAGAACTCAAACATACATGTGTGGCCCTATCAAATTTTCAATAGATTCAACAAGCATTTAATGCAATTACACAAGCATGTGACTTTACAGTATATACATATATGTCATGAATAATTTACCATGTTAAATCATGTAATAAGAATACACCGAATATCAATTTGATAAGATATAATCATGACTATCGGCAAACATATGGTCAAAACTTTAGATCGTGGATGATATTGAACTTGATCTCCATAGATCTATCCAATCACATGAACTGGGTAACACAACAATCACTACAACAATTCCGGGTTTTTGTGACACAAACAAATTGTCCCAAATAACTTTGTCCCAAATAGTTGCGCTTTTGTGACATATATTTTTTTATCCCAAAAAAAATATATTTGAGACAATAAAAAATTCGTCCCAAAATGATATTTTTTGTGACAATTACATTATTATTTGAGATAAAATTTGAACCCGTCCCAAATAATTACTTTTTTGGGACGTGACTGCAATTCCGTCCCAAAAAACTCACTATTTGTGACAAGATTTTTTGTACTATCTCAAATAATCAATAATTTTTGTGACAATTAAAACTTCATCCCAAACAATCATTTTTTTTTTGAGACAAAAGGAAAACTTCATCTCAAATAATTGATACTTTCAGGACGAATTTAAAATTCGTCCCTCAAAAAAGTTTTTGGAATAACATGGAAATTTCTTTCCAAATAATCATAGTTTTTAGGATAAAATAAAAGCGTTGTCCCAAATAATTTGTAATTTGTGGGACAAAAATTACAAAATCAGTCCCAAATAATAAACACACGCTTGCTTTGTCTCTCCTCTCCTGCGTCGACGTCTCTCTCTCACTGCTCCTCTCCCTTTTCTCCCTTAATCTTATTCCGCCTCATCAAGTGAAATCGCAGCTAGCTCTTTGATCATCGCCAGTAAGGTAAAGTTGCTCTTCTCTTCAAGCTCGTCATGTAGATATCCATTTTGATAGAGGTTGTATGATATCTGAACCCTGGGCTCTGTTGGTTCGAATTGGGTGTTTGGATTGCCAATCTTGATCTATGTTAAGAATGATTCAGTCTATTTTTTAATTAGAAAGTGATTTTGCTGGTGGTGTTCTGGGTGTGGTGTCATAGGCTCTCAATTTTTGATATGCTAGGACGTTGAAAGTTAGATTCCAAAACCCCTTTTCTGTCCTGGTTTAGTGTTGGTTCCAATCATACATGTTTTCATCTTCTAATCCATCTAACCCTATGAAACTCCATGATCTTGTTGTCTGCAGTGAGTATTTGTTTGCATGACTTTTGGGATATGAATTTAGATAAATAAGGATAGGAAACGAGAAACAATACCCAATGCGCAAGGCTCTAGTATTGGTAGTGTGTGTCCGGGAAGGTCAGAGGACCTGAGGTACACAGCTTTATTTCTGCATACAGAGGTTATTTCTGTGATTTGAAGTTGTCACCTCTAGGTTTCAATAAATCAATGCGGTACTAGGCTGAGGTTCGTCTTTATAAATGAAATGATAAAAGAAAAATGTCATTGCTGGAACTACATCGTGGCTTCATGAAAACTCTTTTATATTTCTTGATGCTACGCACATATACGTCTGTTAAATACCTGAAGCAGACAATGCAATGATGGTATAGATTAGAGCTAGCTTCTTCTGAAAACCTAAGAGAGGCATCTATTGCACAAAATACAACAACCAGTTATAGCAGACTAAGCTGTTGTTTGACCAGTGTGATTTACTATCATCATTTTGTTATAAGGGCAAAGATTTTCCGCAAATTAGGAAATGGTAGAAGACAAAGATCAAATATTTGTATACAATTCATCAAATGCCGAAAAAAATGGCCGCAAACTTGATCTCCTGTATTCAAGGATGAGATGCATTAGGAATATTGCCTTGACATGGTTAGAGAAAACTATAATATTTTCAAACTCAAAATTCCAAATGTTTACGATACTACCAAATCTATAAGTTCGGAGTTAATTACCAAGAGAAGTGTCATATGAGGTGTAGGTTAATTTCGATGCAAGTTCAGCTCCATAAATTTGCCCAGTCATTTGCTGAGTTAGCTTACCACATAAATTTTTAGTGGTTTGGCAGAGGCGGAGAGGAAATAGCGGTGTTAATCCAACGATGATACTTAGGTTTGTTTATTCAAAAGTACGAATCCTAAATTGATAGGATGATCGATTTGATAGATTGGTTCATTAGTTGTTGCATTGTAGTGGTAGCCTATCATTGACTCATTGCCTCCCAAAAAGAGAGCTCTGCAATATTGTCTTTGTTTTTCTGTTGTTTTGTGCTCATTATTTTGACCTCGCATGCCTTACCTTCGCTCTTTTTTCGGAAGTCCCACAATCACAAATTTACTTTTACTTTTCGTAGAATTGATTGTATCTTTGGTATTGACGAACAGGCTTATTAGATAGATAAATGCCTGAGAATATATATAATTACAGGTTCACTTTCAATTCTTACTTCAGGTGGCAACTGCCACTAAGACATTTCCCTAGATACTTCTTTCAGAGTCTGATTCTAGGAAGAATCTATAATTGATTTGGGTGCTTTCTAAGATGCTCGCTCTTATCTACATAAATTATAATAATATGTTAAAAAATTTCAGGTCTATTGATGAAAAGGTTCATTAGTTTGATTAAGCATGCTAAAGATGGTGTTCTTGAGAAGGATCCATTGATGAAAACTTAAAAGGTTCTTTTGTACTATCATGTCTACAATGTTCGTTGTATTTCTCATCTCAATTTGTTATATTCACATAATTCCCAACATTGCTGCATAATTTTCCATAATAAACAAACTTTCAGAATTGAAATTTTTACGCCCATATTTGTCACGTTTGGATGAAGTATATATGCGCACTTATTTTGTGGATTTTTTGAATCAGATTGAACATGGGAATTGATGCTTCAGGTACTGGGAGTTGGATGGTGATAGCTCAATACTACAGGTTCGTAGTCAACAATTCTTTTTGTAATATTCTTTTGTACTATCATGTCTACAATGTTCGTTGTATATTCTTTTTTTCTTATTTTATTTGTATAAATATATGAAATAAGTACTTGATTATGCAAATAATAGACCTAAATTAGTATTCTCAATTATTTATAAATAGAGAAATACATATACTACATTAGTCTTAAACTCTTTCAATTAATATATGAACTCATATATTTTGAATTATTTCATGGGTATTTGATCATGCAAAAAAGTAATGGGTGTTAAAAGTTCAACCTTGCACTTGGTCTTGGGCAATGAGGATGGCATGATGACCTCTGTTACAATTCTTTTGTATTGTCAAGGATTTGGTTTTGCTCTGAAATCCATTCATTTTAGCACCTGCATTATGTTGATGACACTATAGTGTACAGGAAATGATGGGAGTTTCAGTACACAGATGTTTTAAAGTTTCGTATCATCTTCTTCAAAACTACATCTATGCATATGATAAAAAATAATGAAAAAGTCTATTACCAAGCGTAACGCGGGCACTGCACTAGTTCTACGATTATAAAAGAGTCAAGCAGACACGTGTCTGCCTTGAGAATACTTGTCGGCTCTTTCTTTTATCAGTCCATTAATGTCACTACTCACTGTAGCTACTGCTAGGCATATTATGATGAACCTTATTTGCACCCTAATATTTACTATGAAGACCCAATTCTAAATAAACCTCAGTAAAAAAACGTAACAATTATGAATATACCTCTTTTTGTGTTTTTCCTTAAAAAACACAATCTACACCCCTTAACCCTAATTCTCAATTACTCATGTGTAGCTATTGCGGCCATATGGTGCCCTGCACACATGACAAGTAGCTCTGCTATATCGGCGGAGATACCCGAATCGTTGTCACGGACCGCCACACGACCCTTGCGTATCTTTCTTCACGCCTCTCCTGAACTCTCTCGTATTCGTCGCAATTGATGAGGATTTGGAGAACTTGATCGATGAGTATGATCGGACATCTGGGAGTTCTTCAAAACCATCATGATTGAGGCTTTTCCTGTTCCCATTGAAGCCCGATTCATCATAGTCGATTGGACCGCTTCTGGACAATCATGCCAAATTTGAGGACTGGTTCTTGAATGTGTTGAATGGGGTTGGGTTGTTGAACAGGGGATTCTCTGATTCAGCCTTCATGAATAGCTTATTGGGTCTAGATGATGATGATGCAAATGGGAATAATCTCGTGGGAGATACGAAGGGTTCACAGAAGAGAGGGAGATACGAGAGAGAAGCTTTGCAGAAGAGAGAGAGGAGGGAAACGAAAGAGAAAGAGAGATAGTGGAGGGAAATGGTAGGGTCAGGATGGGTGTAATAGATGAGGATTTTTTGTGATTTTTGGTGTGTGCTTAACAAAAATTGGGGTGCAAATAAGAGTCATCCATATTATATTATGCTTTCAATAAAGGTCCAAATGGATTCGGTGTTATTAGGGTGGAAAAATGATTTGGGTGATCAAGTGGTATTCACATTTGAGAGCTTCTCATATTTAAGATTTGGCAGGGTTAACAAGCGGGTCAACATTCTGTCAAAAATAACCGGCCGGGCCAAACCCGACCCGATGAATACCCCTAATAACTTTATAGTATTAATGTTTGGGTCATACAGTGCAGCATGGGCCTTGGCCCTTGATGTATTAATCTCTCTATTGGGTGGCTCATCATACATGTCTACTTAAATGGCCCATTAGTTATTCCAAAATGATATGTGTCCATAATTTTGGTGTCCATAATCTAGGTGGCATGAGGAGAAGTGTGTGGGATCATTTAATACCATATTGGAAAAATACCATGTGTATGGGAATCCCACATTGGAAAAATACCATGTGGATGTATTGTTTATAAGCCCAAATGTTGTAGTAAGACTTTGGGCCCAAGGGCACCCAAGCTTTTGTAGGTGTGAGAGGCTCCACATTATGAACTTGGACTAAAAACACACACACGCGCGCGCGAGGGTCGAGCAGAGCCGGTCGATCGGTCGGGCGGGGCGAGGTGAGCATGCGTGTGGGCCAGGCCCTTCGCAGACTCAGATTTGGGCTTACATAGCCCAATAATTTCTTATGTTTTTGCAATTTGTTACAAGCCTGTAGTAACCGGATTTCGTCCGATCCGAAAAAGAAAAAAATAGGAAAAGAACACAAAAAATGCAAAAGCTCATTTCTTTGACCTATAAGCACATAGATATTCATAATCCCTTTCTTGGATCCTTAAATACTCAAATCTTGACCCAATAAGATCAAATCTTAGAAAATATCTAAAAATAAGAGAATTGTTTTAATCTTTTTATTGTTTTTGCTAGAAGAATGGAAAAGTAAAAAATAAGAAAGAAAAAGCCAAGAATAAAAAGAAGGAGACAAAGAGAGAAATGTGGCACAAATTGGGGAAAGAATAAAAAGAAAGAGACAAAGAGAGAAATGTGGCACAAATTAGGGAAAGAAAAAGAATAAAAAGAAAGAGACAAAGAGAGAAATGTGGCACAAATTAGGGAAAGAAAAAGAATAAAAAGAAGGAGACAAAGAGAGAAATGTGGCACAAATTGGGGAAAGAAAAAGAATAAGAAGAGGGGAGAAGAGACTTTGGGGGGGGAGGAGAAAAAAAAAAAAAGAAGAGAGGAAGAGAGGAGGCGTGAGAGAGAGGAAGAAAGGAGGAGACTTTGGTTTTTTTTGGTGAAGCAAAAACAAAAGAGAAAGAAGAAAGGAGGAGATTGGGAGAGAGCAACCGAGCAAAAGAAGAGAAGAAGTTTGGTTTTCTTTGTCTCCTTGAGAAGGTAATGACTCAAATTCCTTGATTCAAATTTGGTTTTATTCTATGTGTTTGTTCGGACTCGTTGCCAATATGTTTACGTTATTGTTCAAACCTTTTGCTCGTAGATTTGGTTCATGATGTGGCTTTTTGTTTTGTTCGATATTGATGATGATTGACAAAGGTTATTCCTTGTTTTTACCCTGCTAGTTGTAATAGATTTGCTGGTTTTTGTGCCGGATTTGGTCTTGTAATTTTCAAGTTCTATATAGAATGATAATCGGTGGTATTGGTACTGGATTTGGACTTGGTTTTGCAATACTGGATTTGGATTTGACTCATTCATAATCAGTCAATATGGCATGCTAATATACTGAATATATTTGTTGTTTGTTTGAGTATATTTTGATGTCCGGTTTGAGTATAATTGATGTTTTGTATATATGTTTTTTTTGTTCAAAACCCGGCAACATTAGGAATCAGTTGTATAGGTTTTTTTAGAGATTTATGTTTATATGTGTACGGTATGTGTGTATTTATACATGGTTTGGATGTGTGTATATGCATATATTGTATATATGTTTATATGTATATGTAAATCTTTAAGTATGTGTTTGGTTTGATATTATATTTGAATACCCATATTGACCCCCATTTTTGTGTTTATTTGTTGGGTTTGGATTGAGTTGAACATCATTTGGGCCGGGATCAAGGAGAGCTTGAATAATTTTAGGATTTTGCTTAAGATATTCTTTATTCTTTGTTTAAGTATGTATATTTGGCCCTTATGTTGAGTATATCACCCCCATTAACATGTATAACTTGGACATTAATTATTTGGATTTTTATTTATTTATTATAAGTATATGAGTTTAAAATTGAATATAGGTCATTTCAATTAAAGAAATCATAAGTTGATTTCCTTTATTTGAATTATGAACCTTATTTGATTTCATTTATGAATTTGCCATAAGTTGGCAATAATAGGTTAAATTGATAGATGACACTTTTCCAAATAATCATTTATACCATAAGTTGATATTTAAAATTAAACCTACCAAAAGTTGGTAGGTCATTTTATCATTTATGCCATAAGTTGGTATTTAAAATTAAACCTACCAAAAGTTGGTAGGACATTTTATTAAATAAACCATAAGTTGGTATCTAAAATTAAACCTACCAAAAGTTGGTAGGACATTTTATCATTAACACCATAAGTTGGTGTTTAAAATTAAACCTACCAAAAGTTGGTAGGACATTTTATCATTTACACCATAAGTTGGTGTTTAAAATTAAACCTACCAAAAGTTGGTAGGACATTTTATCATTAACACCATAAGTTGGTGTTTAAAATTAAATCTACCAAAAGTTGGTAGTGTGGCTCCAAATAAAAACTATCATAAGTTTTAGTAATATTACAATTTTTTTTAATGCTATCATAAGTTGATAGTATTCTTACAAATCTTTTCCCAAAACTATCATAAGTTGATAGTGTTATTTCAAACCTATTTCCAAATAAAAATCATCATAAATTGATAGTAATATTCCAAGCTTTTTTTCAAACACTATCATAAGTTGATAAGTGTGTTGAAAGTAATAATTCAAACTTTAACAATTACATCTTGCAAAGAGCAAGTTTCCATAAGATAGCCATTAGATTAATCCGGGTAACCGTTTTCAAACGGGAGTTGTGGGGTGCCTAACACCTTCCCCACACTCAATCGATCCCCGTACCCTTTTCTCTGGTTCGCAGGTCTTTTCGGTGTCCAATTGCACCTTAAATCAATTGGTGGCGACTCTAAACATTTTTCATCCTCAAACGCCGGTCCGCGTCGTGACCCCGGTTGCGACAAAGCCCATAAAAGAGACGCCCAATTGCATTGAATATGGACTTTAGACTGTTCAAGCCCAAAATTGCAGCCCATAACTTGGTCAAGTCTGGTTGCATCTTTACCTAGTCAAACAGCAGTTGCAACAGCCCAAGATATGGGTTGGTGGTTGCAACCTTACTTGGTCAAAATGCAAGCCCGAAAATCAGTGATTGCTCACCGATTTGGACTTTAGACTATTCAAGCCTGAAATTACAGCCCATGACTTGGTCAAGTCTGGTTGCATCTTTACCTGGTCGAACAGCAGTTACAACAGCCCAAGATATGGGCTGGTGGTTGCAACCTTACTTGGTCAAAATGCAAGCCCGAAAATCAGTGATTGCTCACTGATTTTTCTGGGTTTTTGTTGCTGGGCTCTCCTATATAAGGAGAGCTTGGCAGCAGCTTTCAAAGGGAACAACACTTCTTCTTCTTCTGTCATTTTGCTCTTTCAATTCTCTGCTACTTTATCATCTGTTTGAGAGTGTAATTCTAAATTGGTTCGTCTAAGTCCATTAGTATTGAAGTGCTGCTTACTAGTGGTTTGCGGAGCGTTGTATCTTGGGAAGAGTCTGTCCGAAAAGTTGAGCACCAGTGGCTGGGACATTTCTCTTTAAGGAGATTCGCGAAAGGCGTATCTCGCTCCCACAATTCCTATCAGCTGTTTACGGTTTTGGTATTTTAATTTAAGCATCAATTATTGAGTTCATACATGCTATTGTGTTATGCATACAATCTCCTATGTTAATGTTACTGTTTCTGTTTAATGTTACTGTTTTATTTGTGTAGCTTAGTCACTGTTCATGCAATATAAATATTAATTGGTTTATTGCATGTTATATTTCCAACAATGCATGGGCTTATGTTGGTAAAGCCTATTTGGAAAAGAAAAGAAGTTGCAACTCGGTTTGGTCAGTACTTAAGGCCTAGACCCATTAAACTTAGCAATCTCCTTCATACAAGGGGGCAATCGGGATATTTGGGAGGCAGCTTGGATATTTTGTTCGAGTTTTCGTTGTTCTTCTAGTTCAATTCTATTCTCTCGTGCACAAGCGTCAATCAATATTGGACTCTCCCCGTTGGGCTGTAATCTCTCTTCATCTTGATTTTGTATCTCCTGCTTATCGTATTTACCGGTTTTAGTGTCTATGGATATGTTTGTATTTATTCGAGGTTAGTTAGGTCTTTTAGTTGTGCTTCAAGTTTAGATCTGAATTTTGCAACAAAATCTCTGAGAGATTGTTCGAGCTGTAGTTATTTTGTGTTCTTGACAACGAGACTAGTAAATATATTCAGTAGCAACTTTCGTTGCAAACCTCTGGTGTGAATTATTTGTTTCAGCTATCTTCTTTCTTGGTTCTCTATATTCAGCCTATATGTATGTGAGTTGTCCAGTTCCTATGGGGACTGCACCAATGAGAGGCGAGAATGATTATTTTTATAATAATTTAATTAAAAGGATTATGGTTATAAAATTCAATTTAATTTTATTGTATTGAGAAAAAAAAATGGGTGCAAAAAGTAAACACGTTTTCAGATAATTTCATATAAGGATAATTTGGTACATTTAGATCTTTTAAAAAATGTTTGTGTAATAAGTTAACGTATGTGTGCAAATAGCGGCTTCCATACCAAAATCATCAATCTATAGATTAGGAGGAGCATCAGGAGGGGGTGTGAAATGTGTAGTATTCTGGATATTTTTGGACTGAAAAATATGAATGCTACTTAAATATTGCATTTATGTTACTTCAAATGAGTGTTTGATAACTAACTAACGTAGCATAGATGTTAAAAAAATAGCGTATATGTTATTTTAAATATTTTTCTAAACAAAGTCATAATAATCACCGTATATATGGATTTACAATCAATTACCACATGAGCCACTTTTTGACGACAAACTAATGTGGCAATTCGATTATTAATCAAAAATTCGGTCGAAAGTTTGAGTTTACTCTTGGAGCTTCCAAAGGTTTTTAATAAAGTGGGTCGGGTCACTAACGGACTACTCATGGTGGACCTGTTACAGGCAAGGCCTGATCTCAATCCATATGGCATATATCCAAAATTAGGGCTCACCATTTGGCCCGTGGGCCTAGGCCCGGCCTGGCCCGAAAGTAGACCGGGCCTGGGCAACCCGGCCCAACCCTTTGGACGGGTGGGCTCCATTTTTGGGGCCGGGCCCGGCCCGAAGCCGGACACCTCGGGCCAATTTTGGCCTAGCCGAGCCCGAGCCCGACCCAAACCCGACATGATTTATTTATATATAGATATATATATATATATATGAAAATTCTCAAGTGAGGGATCCCTCACTTTATTTAAAATGAGGGATCCATCTAACACCATTCATTTGGTGTAAGTGTGGTCCCCACACGTGATGGGGCCCGCTCATGAATGGTGCTAGATGGATCCCGCATGTTAAATAAAGTGCGGGATCCCTCACATGAGAAGCCCTCTATATATATACACATACACATACACAGACAGTGCACACTGTGTGTTTTGTATATATATATATACATACATATATGTATATATAATATATATGTGTATATATATATACACATAATACGTATATATTTCACCCTCTATAAAATATTATTTAATTATATAAAAATTAAAGTACAATTATGATATTAATCAATTGTAAGTAATATGTATTTTTTTAAAAAAGTCAATACCCAAAGCCTGAGCTTTATGGGATTGGGCCTCATATTTCCAATTTGACCCGACCCGAGGCTTGAAGATCTAAACCGGGCCCGGGCAGGGCCTGGGCCTAAAAAAGTCGAGCCGGCCCTGCCCGATGCCGAGCCCTATCCAAAATAAGGCCCAAAGGGCTTCCGGTTGGCATCTCGGCGTCTTGATGTGTAGCATTTGTCTAGTGGAGCCATAAGTCCAGGCCTTGACAAATAAGAAACAAGACAATCATGCAAGCGTATGGTTTGAGGTGTAAACGGCCTCCATGTTTGATTGTGGGTCGAGGTAAACTAATAAGTGAAATAGTAAAACAGTTGATTATGGATTATTGCCTCCATGTTTGATAGAGTTTGTGCACATATCACAACTTAGATTATGGATTCTTAGATTTATTTTGTGATTTATTATCTATTTTTAAAACTTTGAAAAATCGATAGAATCGTCTAAGATTCTTACCCTCCATTTTTACCACTGCTAGCTCCCCCTACACCATCGTCCATCTCCACCGTCGCTCCTCCATCATCATCTTATTCTTCTTCTTATTTTTTTCTTCTTCGTCTTTATATTCTTAGGTCTGAGATATAATATGAGATATGAGATCGTAATTTGAGATGTATTGAGTTCAATCAAATCATTTGACTTATTTTTTAATTCTTAATCCTCTATGTTTTGAAACTGTAAAATTATGTAATTAAAATATTAACATTATATGACGTAGATTAACTTTTTCAAACAATAACATTATCATGTTACTGTTTCAAAAAGTAAAATTACGCGAGTAAAATGGACCAACTTCAGCTCTCCCTTTCCAATGGTCGTTTTGAACGGAATCTAACTGGGCGATGGTGATGTAATAAACCGTCGCTGGAATCATCTGGAGAAATCATATGGATTTGAGACTTTTTCTTTCATATTACAGTTTGAAAGAGTAACATGAACTAATATATAGCGAGGGTATAATTGATATTTTCGTGGATAATTATGTATCCATGTGTTTTTTGAGTGGATCTAGATGTTCACTATCTCACAAATTTCTCCACCAGCACATCAATCCTCAAACTCAAACTCAAACGTTAAGTGTAAACATTTATTAAGTAGAAAATTGAAGTAGAAAAAGAGACGGTGACCTCTACGTACATCAATATTATAATAGAAAGGGAGTGAAAAGAAATAAATAAGAGTGCTTGATAATTTATGTGGATCCTGAGAAAATGGCAATATGCCCTAATTATTCATTCAGTACTACTACTAAGATAAATAAATATTACTAATGCGTTGGTCTTTTCTTCCTCCAAGTATAATATTCCTCGTATGCGTTGCGCTTGAATATTCTTCTTGTTGGCAATGCACCTAAAATGGCACTAATCTTCGTAAAACCTTCCTGATAAACTAGTCCATCCCAGAAGCCACCAGGGATTTCAACCACCTTACTGCTTTCCTTCTTAACCGGGTCGTACAAATACAGATTTCGTTCTACACACCCAAGCAAGAGAATTCGATCTCCCCCAACCGGCGACCCCAAAACATTCCCAATAACGTCAATCCTATAAATCTTGGTCCACGATTCTTTGACCATATACTTGTTCATCACCCATACCCATATCTCTCCCCAAGGTTGTCGAAAAGTATATGTGTCGGTCATCGAAAGACATGTTCCCAATACACCAACAGCAATGCTACTCTCAGCGCAATCTGGCAGGGGCACTTGATAGAACTCTTCATTCTCAAGACCAAAACCAACAATGATACATTTTTTTGTCTCGTGTAAAAGTGCTACCCAATGCAAGGACTCTTCGAATAACAATCCCCTTGCAAGAACATGTAAACCAGAGTCAGGGCCACGAAATTTTCCAAGTCTCCAACTCACTTCATTTCTTTTCAGATTGTACAACACTGGCAATAAATTACTCCCAGGGTGTACTATTTTCACTATCTTATAACTATCGCTGACGGAATCGTAGCCGAAGCCGACGTTTGCTGTTCCTGGAAGACACGTATAGTACCCCTTCCAAAATGGATCTGGAATAATTTGACGCTCTGTAGTTGAGATGTTCCAGATGATAACGTCTTCTCGAATCTCAATTCCTGTTCGCATCTCGCCATATGTGCAAGATAAAGCTACCAATCCATTGCAAGATCCCATAACTGTGACCCCTGAATAGGAGGATCTTCCGAGGTCGGGAGGGAAGGTGATTTCTTTGAATCTGTCGAGGGAATCCAAATCGGACGCGACGAAGTTCGTGCTATTTGTACGCCTCAAGTCCCCAGTTTGTATAATCAGCGACTTATTGGCTTGCTTGCGATGAGAATCGAGAAAAGAGGGTTCCTCAAACAGAGAACGCCATGATTTCGATACGCTTTTGAACCGAATTATACTCTTCACAGGTAATACGCAGAGTATATCGAAGATCAACTCATGAGGGAGATGATCGGACATTCTGCTGCTGCTGCTTTTGTTTGGGGCTTTTTTAATTTTCCAATAATTGAGATTTGGTGGAGTACTTAAAGTTAAAACCTTTTTAATTTATAACCTAATGACTCACTAATACCTAAATTGAGGCCTATCCTAACTAGGAGTCTAGCATAGAAGTAAACCTTCAGTGATAACTGATAAGTGAGGAGTTTTTTTACCCAAATAACACTCTCTCCCATAATATGTCCCAATATAACACTCGGGGAAAAGTATTTCCCAAAATAGCACTACACGCAACTGTCAGTGGCGTGTTCTTCGTATGTTTTCAACGATCATGCCATCAGAGATGACATGATTCATTCACACCATCTCTGATGGCGTGAATAATGTATAGAAATCAGTTATAGTTGGCGTGACTATTTGCTTTGTAAAGGTCATGTGACCTTATAAAAAAAAAAAAAAAACTAGTCACGCCGTTAGTAACAGTGTGACTAGTTAATATCTTATCACAATAAACACGATCAACCCCAGCCACACACAGATCCTCTTCTCTCCCGTTTCTCCTCCCCACCTGTACCACAGACAGAAACACGCAAGCCTCCGACCAGTGAGACAAGCACCACCAACGACCGGCCGCAACAACTCCGATCGATGAAGTAGCCACCACACCCTACCGGACTACCGATCCGTGAAGGTGGTGTACGTACACACCTCACACCCGTGTGAGATCAACAAGAGGTGAGAGAGAGTTGATTATAAATTTTGTTTCCCAGTTTCAACATATAATTTAAGGATATATGTTTATTGGTGGGTCTGCATCACGAAAAAAGAAAAGGGGAAAAAATATGAATATATATACAATAGTCTCAATGAAAAAAAGAACAAGAATATGAACATATATATAGTATATAATATATACTTATGCCTCTTCTTGGATACGAAAGGATCCCTTTAAAGAGAGTACAAAGCAAGAAGAATAATATAAGTTCTCACAAGATCTCTTCATTCGTTAAATTAATTAGTCTCTCAGAGATTGCTCAAATAACAAAATAGCTAAAATATTAATAAACTTTATAATCAGAAAAAAAAAATTCCACAAAGAATTGCTCAAATTTGTATATGTGGTATTTGTGTATATGTTTATGGATATGATTCTGAAGTTTTGTTACAATGGATATGCTCATACTAAAATATATTGAATTGATAATAAGGTTTTAAAATGTTGGACAAAATACACAATAGCTGTTTGTTTTATGACACAATTATTATAATCTCATGTAGATTACAGAATATAATGACGTCAAATTGCAATCGAAATGCAAACTTCCAGTTTGCGGATGATTATGATAACGACGAAATGCAAACTTCCAGTTCGTATAAGCATTTCTCACCATCCGTGAACCTAAATTTAATCCCAGAAATGTGTCATAATGAAGATGATAGTCAGTTCGAGGGCGCAATTGCTAATAATGATGCGGAGTTGGTAGAAGAACAGGAAATTGAGTTTGATTATAGCGATGATGAGGAGGATGATGGAAACGTGGGGGTCAATATTGAGACAACCACCGTGAATCAGGGGAGGTATCTAAATGTAGTTGATCAAGTACCCGAATTTGGCGATGTTAGCCAGTCAAATTATGCTATCTGTCAAGATTGGGGTATGCACCACACTGATCAATTTGATACAGTGGTAGTGAATGAAGTATTTGAGAACAAGAAACAATTACTTCGAGCTGTGAAGACGTGGCACATTCAGAATAACTATCAGTACAAGACGCAACGCTCAAATTCATATGTAATACAGTTGAAATGTGTAAAAAAGGCCTGTTTGCAATTGGTATCTTAGAGCTATGAAAAAGGAAAAACTCAATGTATGGAAGATAACAGTAATTAGAGGTCAGCATGCATGCACAAATGCGTCACTGCATCAGGGTCATCAATAGTTGGATTCAGAATATATCGCAGAGGAGGTGCTACCTATGGTAAGAGCAAATTTGAAAATAAATATAGCAGCTCTTCAGGCCTTTGCTAGTTCTCAGTTACAGTACCCGGTTTCGTACATGAAAGCATGGAAGGCCAAACAAAAGGTTATCGAGAGATTGTTTGGGACATTTGAAGCTTCATACAATGTCCTCCCTAGATTGTTGCAAGCAATACAAGTTTCAAATCCAGGGTCGGTGGTTAATTTTAACTATAAGGACATTGTCAGCAATCGGGCTACGTTTGGTCATGTATTCTGGGCATTTTGGCCTTTTATAGTCGGCTTTCAATCCTGTCATCCTTTGATAAGTATTGATGGCACAAATTTGTATGGGAAATACAAAAGCAAATTGTTGATCGCGGTTGGGTTTGATGCAGATAATGGTCTTTTTCCGTTGTGCTTTGCTATCGTAGACGAAGAAAGTGCTGATAATTGGGGATGGTTCATAGCATGCATTCGTTCTTATGTTCCCGATCGAAGAGGCATTTGTGTGTTGTCTGATCGACACGCTGGTATTTTGACAGCAATGCGTGATGGTTGGCCAGAACCATTTGCTTATCACAGGTATTGCTCGAGACATTTTGTGAGTAATTTCAACACCCATTTTAAAGATAAAGATTTGAAACAAGCGGTTGTGACAATGGCTAATGAAGAATCTAAGGAAAAATTCGACTTTTGGATGTCGCGTGTTAAGGATTTGAACATTGCTGCGTGGGAGTACCTAAATAGTGCCAAGAAAGAAAAGTGGAGTAAAGCATATGATGATGGCCACAGATACGGTAACATGACTACTAATATGTCTGAACTCTTCAATAGTGTTCTGAAGGGTGGGAGATTTTTGCCTATTACAGCACTGGTTCAGCTGACATTTTACAGGTGCAACAAATATTTTGTTAAGAGGAGGATTGAAGCAGAAGAATTTAGATTACGAGGGATTGATTTGCCACCGCAAGTTTTTGGACATATTAGTTGTGAGACTGCGAAGTCGAAGCGGGAACAAGTCCGAATGTTCAACCATAATCCTCCTACATTTCAGGTGAGTACGAGAAGACGTGGTGCGAAGGACAATCAAAGTTCTAATCGTTCATACGTTGTATGTCTTGGACAACAACGTGAAGAATAATATTGTTCATGCAATATGTGGCTTCTTTATCACCTTCCATGTAGCCATCTTCTATCGTGTTGTTCAGCTAATAGAATCGATTGGAGTATATATATGGAGCCATATTTTACAATTGGGGCATATGAAAGCACATATGCCCCAGTTTCTAGTCTGATACCCGATGAGACATGTTGGCCTGATTATTTAGGACCGATGGTTGTCGTTGATGATGCACAACGAAGGAAAAGGGAAGGTCGTCCCAAGTCAACCAGGCTTAGGAATGATATCGATGCACGGGAAGGTCGCACTACAAACAAGTGTAGCGTGTGTGGGCAACGAGGACATAACAAGAAATTTCACAAAAATACGGGACAAAGTAAAGTATTTTTTTTGATGAATAAGATTTTTTTTATATTTATATATAATATAAAAAATGTAAAAATATCTTCATATTTTTAACATATTTATAAATGCATGTTCAAGGAGCTGACGGATGGCGCGGACATGAGGTGGAGGATCATCGAGTCATGCTAGAGTACCCGGTGTCCGCATTACTAGGGAGTCTCGTCCTGGTCCAGACAATCAATCTGTTCTTCATATGCAGTCAAACCATCGTTCGGAAGACATTTGGCGTGGACAGGTATATAACAATAAATACATTGAAACTTATGTTTAACTATCTATGTGCTTTTAAACCTAAAGTGTATGTTCTAAACAGGATACAGGAGGACCAATCAGATCTAGGCAGCATATGTTCTGGCCATTGGATCCACGAGTTAGGCCTTATGTTATCCAGGCAGGTTTCTATGGCATCACCCAGATAGGTAACATAAAACTTGATAATGGATTACTAACTGCACTTCTCGAGAGATGGAGACGTGAAACCCATACATTTCACTTCCGTGTTGGAGAGATGGCTATAACATTAGAGGATGTTGCAATTTTATTGGGATTTAGGGTCGATGGACCAACTGTCACTGGTAGCAGTATATATGAGTGGGATGATGTGATGATGCAATTACTTGGTAGAGTGGCGAATACTGAAGAGAGGGATGGTGCATCTTTGTCGTTATCCTGGTTGGCGTTGAACTTTGGTGAACACAATCCTCCAGTAGAGGATGCTCCTGAGGTGGTGTTGCAACAGTATGCAAGGGCTTATATATTAGCCATGTTCGGGAGTATTCTATTCCCATCTACTACGGGGGATAGCATTCCACTCATTTTTCTACCACTTTTAGCTAACCTTCAGGAGACTAGCTCGTATAGTTGGGGAGGAGCAGTACTTGCATGCTTATATCACAATCTTTGCCGAGGATGTTTGAGTTCTACTCATTCGATAGGTGGTTGTAGCCTATTACTTCATGTAACATTAGTTTATTTAAATTTAATTATAACAATAAAAAGCATATTTTTTTTAAATATTATATAATTTTTTTTTCCAGTTATGGTCGTGGGAGAGGTTGCATGTATGTCGACCACAAATGCATATTGGGGCTCCACCTATATTTGGTCCAGACGAGCCACCCCGTCCACTTGGTGCCAGGTAATTTTTAAAAATATATGTGTATAAAGTAGCTAACATTTTGGGAAATATTGTAGCTAACAATTTGCTAATTCTTATTTTTGCATTTTTGTAGTTGGCATGGACGACGTACATATAGAAGAAATCCAAGGCAAGTCCTTATATTTGCTAGAGATGAGCTGGATCAGCAAGAACCTAACCCGGTACAGTGGATGCCTTATACACCAGGGAGATTGGCGGATACACCAGTAATATGTATTGATGGTAGCAAAATCTAGAGAGCTATAGTGCCTTTGATTTGCTTTGAGATTGTGGAGTTTCAATTCCCAGATCGTGTTATGAGACAATTTGGTATATCACAGCATATACCGACTTTAGTGGATACGAATGATACTTTACATGATCTGAATAGGAGAGGGCGGGATAATGTCGATTGGGTGGTCAAAAACGCTACATGGTTGGCATATTGGGATGATAGACTAGCTCATATCGCGCAGGAGCGATTCCCTCGCACGAGCATTGGTGAGTATATGCATTGGTATTACTCGATCACCCGATGGATTATTAGTGCTCCATCGACTGATAGGCCACAAACAAATTTGGATTATGCGCAACAGGGGAGTCGGGTACGACGAGTGGTAAGTACACCGACATTTTCATATTTTATTTATGTAAGTTATATTATATTGTAATGTAATAAACATTAATGCGGGCTGCTTTGGCATTAGAGGGAGCAAAAAAAGTTGTTTCTGCATTGCGTGATGCTCTTAATGACTCTACTGCTGCCATTGCAAATAATTGGTTGGGAAATTGTCGTGACATTCTAGACGAGGTTGGTGAGGGACATCGATTTAAAGAAGTTATAGGCCCTGATGTTCAAGCTACACCCCAGCATGGTGGTAGATATCCTCTTGGTCAATCACACAGACATGGTCACATTTCCCGTGCACCTGACTTTACCATGCATCCATCCCAGTTGACGCAAGATGATGTTGGTCCATCCACTACTCCTGTCGAATGGAGTAGGCACAGGACTATATGATTTCTCCAGTTTGCTTGAACCATATAACTATTTATGTGTTTATTTTTCATATGTCTTTATGATGGATAGTTCGTATTCGATGAAATATTTTGTTGGATATGAAAAATGGATGATCATGCCAACGTTGTTAGCGTGATCATCATAAAAATATGATTCACACCAACAATGTTGGCGTGAATCAAAATATGTATTGGTCACTCCATTAGCAATGGCGTGACAAATACAAATTAGATCACGCCATCTATGATGGCGTGATCGTTGAAAAACATATAAAGAACATGCCACTGACAGTGGCGTGTAGTGTTATTTTGGGAAATACTTTCCCTCGGGTGTTATATTGGGACATATTATGGGGGAGAGTGTTATTTGGGTAAAAAACTCGATAAGTGAGCACCACCACGTCAGATGATGACGTGGTGTTCATGTTCAATTTATCTTTTGACATGTGTGGCTTTTATAGTCAGTCAGCTAGCATAAGGTTTCATAACCTATTTATCATTTTCGGTTCACAATTTATTTCCCACAATTTTGTTTATTTCTCATTTTTTGAGGGATAAGTATGGATTTGACTTATGTACTTTGTTGCTGTGGCCGATAAGTATAATTTATTTTAATTTTTTCATTTATGACATAGAATACACGTGGACAATAACCTATCAAATTGTGACACGTGTTTTTAGTATATCTTCGTCTCCGGTGTATAAATCTCCATGTCGATCTCCATCCCTGACGTGTAAATCTTCCCCTTCAATCTGTAGCTCAAGCTCCCTCTAATGCAGAAAATCCGCTCCTATCATTGTTGGAATCAAAGCTGGGTCTTTGATTGAGAGTAGGGAAAATTCCCACGGCGCCAGTTAATCCATTCAAATCAAATCAAAACCCCAAGAATTGAGAGTAGGGAAATCAAGTTGAGAGTTGGCAATGAAGAATCATTGGTGTTATCTATTTGGTATTCTTGCTTCATTTGCATTGATTTGTGCTTGGGGTTAGATTTTGAGTGATTGGATATTTATAGGCATTAGAGAAAGGATAGAGTGTTTCTCCGCATGGTTTTGATTTGTAGGCTTGGTTTTGATTTATCTGGCTCATCACTGAGAGTATTTTTGGTTTTGGTTTTGATTTAGAGTTTTAAATTTTAATTTCTCATGGCACCAGAGATGGAGGAAGCAGGGAGAGACAGAGGGAGGAGGAAGGAGAGAGAGGGGAGAGAATATTTGACTTAATTTTTTTTATTTTTAATTTAATAGGTATTTGATTTTAGTGACATATCATTTATAAATAATTTTTTTAAAAAAAAATCAAAGTCACATACTCACATAAAATATTAGAGTCCACAACAGCGTTTTTAGTGAATATTTGAGGGAAGGGCTAACGTTTATCATTCTTATAAGTAGAAGAGATTTTTTGATCCAAAACAAAGTTCAAATGTTTTTTTGATCCAAAAAGCAAAGTACATGGGTCAACTCCATACTTATTCATTTTTTTTGTCTCATTCGTGATCATTTGAGAGAACACAAAGGTAGGGTCCATTTGGTAAACAATTTTGACAATAGCGTATATTGTAAATAATAAATGATAGTAATAAATGGTAGCAGATATGGTTCTTGAAATTGAAAATTTTCCATTAAGCGAAATTGAAAGGAAAGGAAGGACTCATGCTCTCTGGTTTAGGCGAAATTGAAAGGAAAGTGTTTCCTCACTCATGGTCGGTGCTGGGTATATGGTCAAGGAGGAAGAGAGAATGTTAGAGAGAAGTTAAGGGTATTTAGGGTAGCACGATGAAAAGTTGAGGGTAATTTTGTAAGAAAATATGAAATGTTAGCAAAAGGTTACAAAATTGTTCATTTTAGAATTATTTGGAAACGGCCATATTGTTATTGTTCTGAAATTGTCTCGGGATTCGGGTCCCCAAATGATCGTTTGGTAGAGCCTAGCAATATATTGTTCAAGAATCATAAATTGTTGTAAGAAATGGTCTACCAAACAGTTTGGTAGAAACGTTTATGAACATCAAAGAGCCGTCGAACATCAAAGAGAAGATGTGACAGGTAGGAGAACATCGACGGCATCTCAGGTGATATCACATGCACAAGTGAAATCTCAGAAGGGCAGAGAAGTAGGAGAACATTGACGGCGTCTTAGGTAATGTTGCAGGCACAAGTGAAATCGCAGGATAGCAGAGAAGGATCTCTCTCTCAGGTGGATAGAAGAGAAGGTTTTCTCGACTGAAATGGCAAATCTGATCAAACAAAGATTAGAGTTGTGGGTTTTCGAGTGAAAAATAGCAGAGAAGGCTTCTCAGGTGAGCATCTCTTATTGATAAACTTTTTTCGTTGAAATTAAGTAATTAGTATCAATAATAATGGGTAATGGATGGACGAGAAATATTGGTATAATCTATGCTTAGTAATGACCAAGTCAAGGTAGAGCTACTGCTTAAAGCAACCACTTTGTCATTTTTGGCTTTTATATTCATAAGTGCTTATTTTCTTGTTTGTACTGTGAATAAAATTGTTTATTTTATGTTTTTTGTTGTAGATTTTCATGCCATGGCTGAGAGCAAAATTTAATTAAAAATAACAACTATGATATTCTTAGTTTCTTACTCTCCTGAATCCAAGTTTACATACAAAACCAGAAAAAGAAAAAAAAATGACTCAAGTATGCAACAAAGGAAGCATCCTATAAAAGAAGTTTGTTGATATTATTTTCCTTAATTTACACAGATAGAAATACAAGTATTTATACAAGGATAAGAAGAGAGTAATGGCTACTCTCTGACAACTACTGAAAGACCAGAAGCCTTTTTACAGAGATCCGTTGAGACACGGAACTCATTTGAAAACATGAAAGTAAAAAACTAATTATGGGCTTGAATGGGCCTCATACTAATGGACTTGAATTTGATTGAGATTGGGCTGGGTTCTCCTTATTACCCTCCTTCAAGATGGTGGGTTCTCTTAACACACCAATCTTGGACCGTAGACTTGTAAACCGGGTTCGAAGTAGAGATTTTGTCAATAGGTCAGCCAGTTGATTAATGGTAGATATTTTCTGAACTTTTAAGGTGCCGTTGTTGATGAGGGAGCGGACAAAAGATAAATCGACGGCGATATGCTTCATCCTGGAATGGAGAACGGGATTCAGACTAAGACTGGTTGCCCCTTGGTTATCACAGTAAAGTGTGGGAACAGTTGGAAGAGGACAGTGCAATTCCTTAAGAAGATGTGTAAGCCATATAACTTCACAAGCAGTAGAAGCCAAGGAGCGGTACTCAGCTTCGGTGGAGGAGCGCGCGATCGCTCTCTGTTTTTGAGATTTCCATGAGATGAGAGAGGATCCGAGGAAAACGAGGTAGGCTGTGGTGGAAGAGTGATCATCAGGATGTCCACCCCAATCGGAATCAGAGTAGGCATATAAGGCAAGAGGGGAGGACGGTTTGATGGTGATGCCCAGGTTGAAAGTTCCTTTGATGTAGCGTAGAAGTCTTTTGAGGAGAGTCCAGTGAAGATCAGTGGGTTGACTCATATATTGAGCTAATCTATTGACGGAGAATGAGATATCTGGCCTTGTGAGATTTAGATATTGTAGACTGCCAACAAGATGTCGATAGAGTGTGGGATCAGATAAGGGTTGTCCATCTGTGGATTTTGTCCGGAAGGGCACAGGTAAGAGAGTGTTGACGGCCTTGGCTCCAGCCATATCGGCACGTTCAAGCAAGTCCCTGATATATTTTTGTTGGGAGAGAAAAAGACCATTTGGAGTGTGAAGGACTTCCACGCCAAGAAAGTATGAAAGATCACCAAGGTCTTTAAGAGAGAATTTATCAGCGAGATCCTTAGTGACCCTGCAAAGTAGAGTTGGATCAGAAGCCGTAAGTATAAGATCGTCTACATAGACAAGTATATACATTGTATGATGAGAAGTATGTTTTATGAATAGAGAAGGATCTGCTCTGGAGTTAGTAAACCCCATTGCCGTCAGACATGAACTCAGAGCCAAATACCAGGCACGAGGAGCCTGTTTCAGCCCACCAACTCTATGCCAATACTTCGCAATCTCGCGTTCTTCAACTAAAATCTCAGTTGTCTCGCTGTCAAAAGGGGGAAAATCCATCACTGATTATATGCAGGATGTGAAACGGCTAGCTGATGAACTGGCCTTGATTGATAAACCTATCTCTTCTGATGATTTAACCTTATATATTTTGGATGGACTCACCGAAGATTACTCTGGAATGGTGGGTTCTATCCGTACGCGAGAAACTCCTTTCTCCTTTGAAGAACTTCAAGATGTGCTTGTTGCACAAGAAGGTTACATGGTTCGCCTCCAACAAACTCAATCTCAGAACTTGGCTACTGCCAACTTTCATCAAAGGATCAATAATTCCAATTCAGGCCGTAACAATCGTAACTGGCAGGGTAATCGTGGTAATCAGCCTTGGCGTGGTTCTCGTCCACCAACTCACAGGGGTGGCCGTGGCCGTGGCCAGCACCGGCTTACATGTCAACTTTGTGATATCCCAGGTCACTCTGCAAATCAGTGCAGAAAATTCAAAATTTATGCTCACCAACCATCAGCTTCCAACTATAATGCTCCTGCTGCAAATTATGCACAGTCCTCTGTACCACCTCATGTTGTTCAACATCCATAATCATGGCTACTGGACTCTGGAGCCAGCCATCATATGACATCAACTTCTCAAAATCTATCAACTCACTCTGAATATGATGGAACTGATGAGGTTCAAATAGGGGATGGTACAGGTTTGCATATCTCACATATAGGTACCACAAAATTCCACACACACACCCGACCTTTACATATTAAACATGTGTTATGTGTTCCTTCCATTCATAAGAATCTTATTTCTGTCCATGAGTTAACTAAGCATAACAACATCTCTATTGAATTTTTCCCCTTCCATTGTTTGCTTAAGGATCGCAGTACGGGACAGGTTATGGCGTCCGGTAGCTGCCGCAATGGACTCTATCATTTTAACCCTCAAGCTGTTACATGTTTTGCTACTTCCGTTACTTCCGCGCCTCAAAGAACCTCAACTGATCACATAGGATGGCATCACCGATTAGGCCATCCCTCATCTAAAATGCTTTCTCTTGTTTTGAAAAGCAATAGTTTACCTATTACTGTGTCTCCTACTACTGCACCTACTTTATGTAGTTCTTGTTCAATAAATAAAATGCACAAGTTGCCTTTTGGAACTTCATCTATTACTAGTAATGCTCCATTACATGTGATTTATAGTGATGTATGGGGACCATCTCCCATAAAATCAATTGATGGATATTCTTACTATGTTATTTTCATGGATCATTTCACTAGTTATACTTGGCTTTTTCCTTTGCGTGCTAAATCTGAAGTTTTTTCTGTCTTTGTTCAGTTTAAAGGTCTTGTTGAGAAGCAGTTTCAATGCTCAATTCGCTCTCTATATACTGACAATGGGGGAGAGTATGTTAAAATGAAGAGTTATCTTCTTCAAATGGGCATCAGCTGGTTTCAAACTCCTCCATATACCCCTCAACACACGGCTCTGGCTGAAAGAAAGCATAGGCACCTTGCTGAAACAGCAAGGACATTATTACATACAGCTCATCTACCTTTCAGTTTCTGGTCCTATGCATTCCAAACAGCAGTCTACTTGATAAATCGACTACCTCTAGTCAACACCTCTCCTGCCACACCTTTTCAACTTCTTTTTCACACCACTCCAAATTATCATAAACTCCGTGTATTTGGTTGTTGTTGTTTTCCATGGTTAAGACCATATACCCAACACAAGCTTGAACCTAGATCGAAACCTTGCATTCTTGTAGGTTACTCCACTTCTCAGAGTTCCTATAAATGTCTTGACCCCACTACTAACCGAGTCTATTTATCCAGACATGTATTATTTCATGAAAACGTGTTTCCTTACTCCACTATATCCTCTCCATCGTCCACCTTTTCTTGTGTCCCTACATCTAACACCCACCCTGATCCTCAACTTATAGTCTTAGCTCCTCAGCCTCCTCCTTCTTGCCCGACTACTAGCGTCCCACTCCCTGAGCCTATCATTCTTGGTTCCGTAACTACCCCACAACCTACCCCTACTACTTCCACACCAACTCCTTCAGTATCTCTCCCTAACCCTAGCAATTCCACTACTGCGAATACCACCAACTCTACATCACCTCAACAACCAGCCCTGCCCCCTATTGTTTCTGCCACTCCTCCCATCGCTTCTGACTCTGGCCCTCATCCACTACGTATGACCACCAGATCCATGAACAAAATATTCAAGCCCAAAAATTTGAATCTTACCACCCTCCATCCTATGCCTGATTCCATTGAACCCAAGACTGTTCGTCAAGCGCTTAAGCAACCGCATTGGTTCTCTGCCATGCAACACGAATACCAAGCTCTTCTTCAACATAATACCTTGCCATCTATGTATCCAACCAGATTATAGGCACGCAGTAGAGACAAGATCTGCAATCTCCATGAAGGAAAATTGGTGGAGGTGAGTTTCAAGTGAATAGATGAGATGGCATGTACTGTGACAGAGGTGGAGTATTCTGGAACAGAGATAATAACAGCAGAGTTAGAAGAAGACGAAGAGGAAGAAGTAGCCATGGAGGTGAACTCGTTGGAGTGTACGCGCTCCGATACCATAAAAGAAATTTGTTGATATTATTTTCCTTAATTTACACAGATAGAAATACAAGTATTTATACAAGGATAAGAAGAGAGTAATGGCTACTCTCTGACAACTACTGAAAGACCAGAAGCCTTTTTACAGAGATCCGTTGAGACACGGAACTTATTTGAAAACATGAAAGTATAAAACTAATTATGGGCTTGAATGGACCTCATACTAATGGACTTGAATTTGATTGAGATTGGGCTGGGTTCTCCTTATTATCCTAGGCGTAATTTATCGTACACAAATTGTCTATCTCATGATGAACACAAAATTAAAATTGGAGTAGCAAGATTTATTAATAAAAAAATCGAAGTTGCTCAATAATACAACAACAATTGTAGAAAACAATGATGCCACAATGAAAATAATCTAGAATGATAAGAAAGATTGCATATGAAAATGAAAGTAAGTGTCGCTGCCCATTCATCACCCAATGTAAAAGCTACGGTCTATCCAATAGATCAACAGATGCCTTTATAGAGAGAGCTTTCTGTAGGAAAAAGGGACATCTTTTCTTTGTCTCTTTCTCCCTAATTCATGCAGAAAATTAAATAAAGATGATAGAGACAAAGAAAGAACAACAGATCTGCAGATGTTGTGGAGAACCTAGTCGAGGTTGAGGAAATCTTTTGACTCCCTGCACACGATCCTAGTCGGGACAGAATATGAAACCAAATGCAAAAATGGTCTTGATGTAGATCTAATTCAGGAGGAAGAAGGGGAAGAACCATCGAGAATGGATGTTGACACTGAGAGACTATCATTGGGAAAGGGTTTTTGAACTTTCGCTTTAGTTTAAGTGAAATCGAAATGTTGAGGAAAGGGATTTTAGAGAAATTTTCAAATGTTTTTAATTGAAATAAAAAAGTCAAATTGTTAATTCAAATGCGCTGACTGGATATAAAAGCCACATGTGTTGGGAGATAAATGGAACATGAGCACCACGTTAGATGATGACGTGGTGCTCACTTACCACTGAAGATTTTCTTTGAGAATTGAGATTTGACATTAGGCCCATCTTAGTTTCACTCTTTTTTATGTTCGGCCCAGGCGAATTCCATATATATTTGAACCAGAATCCACTCTTAAAGCCCATCATCTGAGCTATGGCCTTGGAAAACACCTTTTTCTGATGTCACAACCAAAACCAGTAATAACACCAATCCTGCCCATTCTCACTATCTGACACACGAAAGTCCTTGAAGAAACTGGCTTTATTGGTACTGGCCTGAATCACATAGTCTCTGGTCTCAGGATTATCAAGAAGAGCTAGTAGCATCAGAGTGGAGCATACATGCATCTTCTTTTAGCCACAAGTGTGTGGTAGTTTATATCAAATTATCAAGAAGAGCAGCATCGGAATAAACTAATGTGGCAATTCGATCACTAATTCAATTCTGAAAGAAATGTTTTACACAAAAATCAAGTCATAAAATATCACTATCCGGCCGAAAGTTTGAGTTTACTCTTGGAGCTTCCAAGCGGGTTTCTATGAGTCATAGGGAGAACATGATTCATGCATGAACATATCGAAGATACATGTCTTGTTATAAGTTATACACAAAGCACAAACTAAGATAAATATATATATTTCCGTAATTAAGAAGTAGTTCAGTTTCAATTAAATAACATAGCAAATTAATGAAAGCTCATGATCAATCTGATAAACTGATCATTATTTATAGAAATTGTGACCATTTGCATATCATCTGTATATATTATTTGCCAAAAATCATGGATATAGAGAATAAGCATGAAAAGCCCTCTTCAGCCCATGTATCTAATCCATCTTCTAAAGACCAACCCATCTCATGAAGTCCAGCCCATAACTTAAAGTTCTCTATCTTGTTTCACTTTAACGGCTAGTCTATCTGTGTATGTCAGTCTCTAATTGATCTGTATGTTACCGTTGTAATATTCAAACGTTAGTCCTGTACATATATTAGTGAACCTTTGTACGTTGATAATTAGTATTAAAATATTGAATTCCAATTCCTTTATGGTATCGGAGCAGGAAACTTCATCTTCTCAAAACTCTCCTGCAAATTCATCTTCCTCCATGGCCTCTGCTTCAAGTCATAGAGATGACTCTGTTTTGCTGGCTGCCAACGGAAAGCCAATTATAGCCATTAATTCATCCTCTCAGCTTGCAATGAAACTAAAACCCACTAACTTCACTTTGTGGAGAGTTCAACTTGTCTCGATGCTGGGTGGATATCATCTCATGGGATCTGTGGACGGAAGTTTTCGCTGTCCAGCCCAATCCAACGCAGCTGAGTTTGATTACTGGGATAGGCAAGATAGCCTACTTCTCAATGCCATTGTCGCCTCTCTCTATGAATCTGTACAACCTCTCCTCGGTGACGTCGTAACAAGTGCAGACGCTTGGAATAAACTGCATCAATTGTATGCTAACAAATCCCGTTCATGAAAAATTCAACTCCGTCAACAGCTACATAATCTTCAGCGAGAAAGTCGCTCTATTGAAGAATACCTTCAGCATGTTCGACAAATTGCAGACGAATTGGCAGTTGTCAAACATGCCGTAGATAAAGATGACTTAGTCTTGTATATACTGGATGGCTTGGGTCCTGATTATAAAGGGCTGGTTGAATCAATCAGAGGTAGAGAAAACCCCATAACTTTTGAAGACTTATATGATCGCCTTCTCTCTCAAGAAGCTTATCTTAAAAAGCTGGAACAAAATCAATCCACTACTGTTGCTACTGCCTTCTACTCTCAGAAACAAAAATCATATCAAGGTCGCTCCCAAAATGGTTCCAACTTCAATCATCGATCCTTTCCTCCTCGCCCTCAAAATGGTGGAGGAAGTGGACATGGTGGCTATAAATCTCAATTTTCTTCCAACAGTGGTCCTAGTTCTCATGGCTCTGGAAGTTTTGGGTCACATCCACCTCAGTAACACAATGGATATCGACCCCGACCACGCATCACATGTCAAATTTGTGAAAAACCGGGCCATTCAGCCAGAACTTGCTGCAAATTAAAAACTTTTGTTTCTGACTTTGTGCCCAGTGCCAACTATGCCTAAAGTTCACGAGGATCAACACCTTCAAATGTTCAACCATGGCTGCTTGACTCCAGGGCCAGTCATCATATGACTGGTGATCTTGGCAACCTTTCTATTCACTCTGAATATGATGGCACAGACGAAGTAAAAATGGGAGACGATTCAGGTTTAACTGTCACTCATCACGGCACCAGCCATATACACACTCCTCATCACAGCTTCACACTACCTCACACACTTTGTGTTCCCTCACTCAAGGAAAATTTACTTTCAGTCCATCAATTTACTAAGTCTAACAATGTTTTCATTGAATTTTATCCTGACTGTTTTATTGTTAAATCTCGGAATTCCAAGGCTCCACTCGCTAAGGGAAGCTATGTCGATGGTGTCTATCAATTCTCCTCCCCTCAGTCAATGTCAGCCAGCTTTGCTAAAAAATGTCCTATGAATAGATGGCACCAACGCCTAGGCCATCCAGGCCATGTAGCATTACAATCTTTAATTAAATCAGTTTCTCTTCCATATGACAAATCTGTCTCTCTTCACTTGTAATGCTTGTCATATTAATAAGAGTCACAAACTTCCTTTCAGTGTTTCTACAATGTCTACATCTAGGCCTCTTCAAGTTCTGTTCTCTGATGTATGGGGTCCTGCCTCCACCCCCTCCCTTTTGGAACACAAATATTACCTACTTTTTGTTAATCATTTCACTCGTTACTCTTGGATTTTTCCTTTATTTCAAAAATCAGATACTCTGTCCATTTTCATACAGTTTAAAAACCATGTTGAAAATCAATTTAATCACAAAATCAAAACTCTCTACACAGATAATGGTGGGGTGTTCATTAAACTTCAGCCTACTCTCATCCCCAACATGTTGGCATTGTGGAAAGAAAACACAGACATATAGTTGAACTTGGTAAAACCCTCCTATCTCAAGCCAAACTTCCTACCTCATTCTGGCCTTTTGCCTTTGAAACGGCCGTTTATCTTATTACTCGTCTTCCTTTGACTCCTCCTAAAAATTGTTCCCCTTATCAGTTCTTATTTCAACAACTCCCTAATTACTACAAGCTCAAAGTTTTTGGGTGATAATGTTACCCATGGCTTAGACCTTACACACAGAGTAAACTTGATCCTCGCTTCACTCCATGTATCTTTGTTGGATACTCAACTTCCCAAAGCTCTTTCAAGTGTTATGATCCTCTTTCAACAAAACTCTATTTATCCCGTCATGTTGTCTTCAAGGAACACATATTTCTTGGTATTTCTTCTACAAATCCTAACCCATCCTCCACTGAACTCATCTTCTCTAGTAGTCTGCCCAATCCTAACCATATTTCTCCGCTTCCTTCTGTGTCGCGTTCTCCTCCTTCCCGTCTCTCTCCTACCTCGGTTGCCACTCCTTCTTCTCTTCCTAGCTCACCCGACCTTTCTCCTAATATGCCTACTACTACTCCCTCCACTACTGCATCACTTCCCAATGTTACTCCTCCTCCTTCACCTCACCGCACTCATGCTATGACCACACGGTCCATGCACAACATCTATAAACCCAAAATTCTAAACAAGTCCACTCTTCACCCTGCTGTTGTCCCCCCCGAACCTCAAACTGTCTATGAAGCCCTCCGTTGTCCTCACTGGACAGCTGCTGTGCAAGCTGAAATCAAAGCTCTCCAACATCATAACACTTGGACACTCATACCTCCGAACCCTTCTCATCATCCAATTGGTTCCAAATGGGTTTTTCGTCTCAAACGCAATTCCGATGGCAACATTCAGCGCTACAAGGCACGCCTTGTTGCACAAGGTTTTCTCCAAAGACCCAGCATCGACTACTCGCAAACATTTAGCCCTGTAGTGAAACCAACTACCATTCGTCTCGTTCTTAGTCTTGCTATTCAGTTTCATTGGCCACTTAAGCAACTTGACATTAACAATGCCTTTCTCAATGGCACTCTTACTGAAACTGTTATCATGAAGCAGCCCCCTGGATATAGACTCTCAATTTCCCAAACATCTATGTCTTCTTTGCAAGTCCATTTATGGTCTTAAGCAAGCCCCTCGCGCTTGGTTCATGGCTCTTTGGGATGCCCTTCATCACTTTGGTTTTGTCACATCTAAGGCTGATTGTTCTTTATTTATTTATCGTAATCAATCTATTGTTCTCTATATATTGGTGTATGTTGATGATCTTATTATTACAGGCTCTAACTTGTCTCTAATTCACAGAGTTATTGCTGCTCTTGCCAAGAAATTTTCCCGCAAAGACCTCGGGGATCTCTTTTACTTTTTGGGGATTGAAGCTATTCGTACCTCCAGTAGCCTTTTTCTTTGCCAACACAAATACATACGCGATCTCCTGAAGAAAGTCTTTATGCTTGATGCCAAGCCTACTGAAACTCCACTGCCTTCCAATTTCTCTTTGTCTCAACATTGTGGCACGACTCTTTCAGACGATTCTCTCTATCGTCAGCTTGTGGGTGGTCTACAATATTTATCTCTAACTCGTCCCGACATCAGCTTTGTTGTCAACCGTCTTGCTCAGTATTTATCTCGTCCAACTACAGCCCACTAGCTTGTTCTCAAGCGTCTACTTCACTACTTGAAAGGCACTATCACTCATGGCATCTCTCTGACACCGTCTTCATCTCTTCATCTGTGAGCCTTCTCTGATTCAAATTGAGCCGAGAATCCGGATGATAGGTCTTCCGTCTCCTCCTACATCATCTTTCTTGGTAAATGTCCCATTTCATGTTGATCTCGCAAACAGCGTGCGATTGCTCGCTCCTCCACTAAAGTCGAATATCGAAGTCTTACCTCCACTGCTTTTGAAGTCGTACGGATATCTAATCTTCCGCAGGAACTTCATGTTTATCTAGACTCTTCTCCGGCTCTATTTTGTGATAACCTTGGTGCAACTCATCTTAGTCTCAGCCCTGTGCACTCTCGTATGAAACATATTGCAATTGATCTTCATTTCCTTCGTGATCTCGTCAACAAAGGTATTCTCACGGTTCAACATGTACCTACTGAATTTCAACTTGCTGACTTGCTCACCAAGTCTCTTCCCGACCGCGCTATCTTTCTCTGCGATCCAAGATCATTCTCAACGATGGATCCTTGATCTTGCGGGGGCGTATAGAGAATAAGCATGAAAAGCGCTCTTCATCCCATTTATCTAATCCATCTTCTAAAGACCAGCCCATCTCATAAAGTCCAGCCCATCATTTAAAGTTCTCTATCTTGTTTCACTTTAACGGCTAGTCTCTCTGTGTATGTTAGTCTCTGACTAATCTGTATGTTACCGTTGCAATATTCGAACGTTAGTCCTGTACATATATTAGTGAACCTTTGTACGTTGATAATTAGTATGAAAATATTGAATTCCAATTCCTTTAATGGATACCCCCTTTAGTTAGGGTCATTTCTACACGCACCCCCTCATTTTGAATTTACAAGAATTAGACCCCCTATGCTTTGATTTGTATTGTTGTTCGACTCAAAGCGGACCCAATATCGATGTTTTGCCACTCCTGATTTATTAACCCCATTTCCCAACACAACATAACAAAAAAAAAAGCACATTTAATCTAAATGGGCTTTCATTTAATATTTTTTTTTCTAAACAGGTTTTGTTTCAAATAACGCCATTTTTGAAGTGAATTTTCTTCCATTTGTAGGACTTTGGATCCCAGGTAAAGAAGCTTAGTTCGCCAACCAACAACCTAAACATTCTAAAAGACCTCTCGATAGTAAACCAAGCAAGATAATCTCAGAAACCTCTAGTGACCGAACACTAAGATGAACCGAGAGTCATGAAGTAGATCGATTCCAACCAAGAAAGAAATCGAGATGAGATTCAATCTCCTTAAAAGCCACCTAAAAATCAGGAAGAAAGAGATTTTCTCCAAGCACTGAGCACTCCTCTACTAAAAACATCTCGAACTGACTTGAGCTTCTGAAAGTTTCCCCGAGAACAAACTCAGGGCCCCCCTTAACCCACATTTGCTCCTGTGTAGGTCGTCTCAGCTCACTCGAAGAGCCACTTTCTAAAGCTAATTCAATCATCTGATACGTTATCAAGATCGACCAATTTTGAACGTGATCACCATCAATTGTTTTTTAGTAAATCTAAATATTAATGGACCATATTTCAATTGTGGTTACACCAAAGGAATCTTGTATACTTATGGTCTCAAAAGCAATAGCAAATAATCCAAAGAAGACCTTAAGCCCGACTTTTCAACTAGTAATACATTTAAATTTTATAAACGCATGATAATCATTGATATAGTCAATAATGGAAATTGAAATTGTCACAATGTCAATGATACCAAATTCCATGTTGTGTGCACATTTATGCATAGAAAAAGTAATGCAATGTCTTCGAAGAAGAGAAAAAACCAAAAGAAAACACCAATAAGAAGACACAAACCCACTTTGAGGGTTTATGAATTCAAAACCTTTTTCTTTGGGCGGTCGAAAGAGGGAGGAAGAAAACGAACGAGAAAATGAAAGATAATGTGTTTGTCTCTTCGATGTGGGCGGCTCATGGTCAAATACCGCCCGTCCTCTTTATATATATTTTTTAATCACACGTCAACCTCCATCTCTCATCTTTTTCATTACAAAAAGACAGCTACCTTTGCGACATGTATACATCTAAGGCACGAGATCGATGGAGAGATAATTTTGGGACCAAATATGCATGTATTTTTGAAAAAAAAATACAAAAAACTATTTATTACGTATAAATGACATGACGGTTACGTGCATGAAGAGGAGTGTGACTATTGTCTGGGACCTTCCAATGGTACGTGTGCTTCAAGTTGGTGGTTCTCGGTTCTTTTTATTCGGCGTTGACTTTGAACTCAAATGAGATAAAAGTAAAAAAAAAAACTAAAAATACAAGGGAAAGTAACTTTAGCTATACACATTTCAAGTTTAATGGAGTTTCAGTTACGATTTCTTTGCAATAATTGGGTAAAACAGCTGTCATTATTCGAAGGAACTACTTTTCAATGCGAAAGTAATGATTAATTATTCTCTTAAAATTTTAATTTCCTCAAATTTGTACGTATTTAATATCACAGATATGCTTTTTTTTTTAATTTTTATTCTAGATATCTCAAATGTTGAAACGAACGTACATGATCCATAAGAAATCACGTGGTTCCATTTCAATATTTGAGATATCTGCATAAGAAATAATGAGATCCACAAGACTATTGAATCAATATGAACAAGTGTGAAAACGTTTACTGGATTCATTCTCTTTTTTTTCAGTAGATGTTGCTTAAGGCCGAAATGGCTTGCCTATCTTGACTTGCTTCGTTATAAGAAACGTAGGGAGTGATGCGAAAGCTTCCTCAATCTTTACAAGCACAGTACATACTAGTTGTCGGTGTTTTAAATTCAATTACTTGTGTGTGTTGTATACTATTCTTCGGCAAATCAAGAGACTTGCTGCTACATTGCATGACTTATTTTTGCAAGTTATGAATCACAATTCGCTAGAAGTTACATGATTAAAATCACTATATCAAGTCTCCAAATTACAGAAAAATTGTTGATAGAAAACAAGAGACTTGAAAAACTATATGAAAGTGAAAGTAATAAGGCAAAAGGAATGGACGGAAAATAAATAATAAAAGCATGTGTTTGGTGTGTGAGAGCCAGGTGTATGTTTGCATGATTTACGTGTAGAGAAGGCCTTCTAAGATAGACTGACAGACACAGAGAATGTGAGGCGGCGATCATAAAAGGGAAAGTACGTACGTTGTCCAATATGCCTGGTGTGTTTGCTAGTGAAATTCAAACTGATCACCATGATCATCTCTTTATTTGTTTTCATATCATTTTCAAGGCATCAGGACAAATTCTACAAACCCATATATGTTTAAATGACATTGTCACACAGTAGTTCTAATAATTTTGAGTGTTGTATAAGCGAGGATATTAAGGTTTAAGATGAACAAATCATTGAACATTGTATATTTCTTCAATCATATCATTGGCACAAATAGATCAGTTGGTTAGGTCTCGGACAACAATTGTTCATGAAATTAATCGACACGCAAGTCAAAAATCTTGGGTAACCACTAACCAATACCATGCAGCCCTTTGCACCCTTAGATTTCTCATGAAATTACCGGGTGGATCAGTGACCCCTCTGGGACCCACTTGCGTATTATTGAACCCACGTGTCCCGAAAGTGACGTAATTAACATTAAGTCTGGGTTTGACAATGCAACGTCTTAAATGGGATGGTAAAAAGAAGACAAAACAGCACAAGAACCACGGCATGATTTTCAATAAAGCGAGCGCCCTTTGTTCGATGGTTCCCACAGAAGGTTTCTTGTCACCGATTACACGTTAACACGTACACCCTCCTCTTTTTTGGTCAAAGTCCCCCGTTACCATAATCCCCATGCAAATTATTTCTTTATTTGTACGTGAAAAGACAGTGACCTTAACAGGTGGCAGGGACAGGTGTCACCCACACGAGCTCCGTTCTCAGTTCCCGGAAAGGTCGCCGGGATTTGACTTTCTGTCGGAATCTTTGGAATCAAAACCTTAGCTTGTTTGGCAAAATGACTATTTGTGAATTTTTAGGTTTTTTTTATTATTTCATTTGATGTAAATAGTTACCCATTCCGGAAGCTACAAAAGGGTAATTAACAGTTTTTCTATACTACAAATGTCTGTTGTCGATCCATTGGAAGCAAATTCAATGTGTGATAAGATTGTTAATGTAACTAAATATGTTAAAGATACCCAAGTGTGGAGAAAAAGAAACATGATGACTCGTATCAATAATGGAAACTTTTGATTAAAAAAAAGAGCAAATGACATGAGCTTGCTTCTTGAAATGGTAACCTAAATGTAATTAAGAATACTAATATACTATTGCTACAAATCAATTATTAACTAGCATTTGAGATTTACAAAGTATCAATAACACCGAGTACAACACTACTAGAAGTTGTGAGAAGAAAATCAAATTAAATTAAATTAAAGTACGCTTCGATCAGTTTCACATTGATTTTGATACAATATTACATGTAATATTCTTGGAAACATGTTGTCCAAATATGCGAGCATAAGATGTGCATACATCTTATGCATCTCCAATACTGTCCACTGCGAGAACTTTGTGCACAAGTCATTCTTTACCTTTATTACAACATGTACATGTAGTCATTAATATCCAAAACATCTTGGATTTCAAACTTCAACATGTTCATGTTACCGCAATAGCTTTCCCTCTCATCTTCAGTGGTGTTGACGTACGTCGTCGTTGAGTAGGAATTCAACGGAGTTGGACTCGCTGAAGGTGTCGATAAAACTGACGCAAAGCTGAAACTCTGGTCACTGCTGTTGGACATAAAAGTCGACGAAGTATCCGGCGAAGGGTCCACGATCGTTGTACCTTGATCGGAAGTACAATAGTAGCTGTAATTTGGTAGAGATGCAGGCACACAATCCCCATTGTTTTGCCAGTCACTCAGTGGAGAATTTTGGGAACTAAAAATGTCGAAGCTTGATGAGAATTGCTCCACATTAGAAAAATTAGGTACACAAGTAGTACTAGTATTCGACATGCTGCAAGGTGGATTAATATTTTGAACAATTTGGTTTGGTTGGATCAAAGATTGATACTGGTTTGGGACAAGGTGATGATTCTGTTGATCAGTTTGAGGAACGCCGAGGTTTGGTTTTTCTTGTTCCTGTGATTGCATTAGAGAGGTTGCTAGCTTAAGAAGCTCAGGATTCACTAGAGGTTGGACTCCAAGCATCCTGGAAATGTTCATTTGGGATGAATGGTAGAGAGATGAACTTAGAATCGATGAGAGGTCTAGGAGATCAAGTCGTGGACTGTGAGTCACAGGATCAATTCCCATTCTCAATAGTCTTTTTCTAATGTGGGTGTTCCAGTAGTTCTTGATTTCGTTGTCGGTTCTTCCTGGCAAGCGTGCCGCAATAGCAGACCACCTATTCATGATAATTACACATATTACAGAAAAATAATAACACGTTGAATTAACATCAAAATTTTCTTACAATATACACCACATGCGCGTATTATATTGAAAAAGATGAAAAATACTCACTTATTTCCTAATACACTGTGAAGCTGAATGATTGTCTCCTCTTCTTCAAATGAAAACCTGCCTCTCTTGATATCTGGTCGCAGATAGTTTGTCCAACGAAGCCGGCAACTCTTTCCACACCTTTGTAGCCCTACAAAATGTTCAGGAATCATATTAAAAGGATGACTACATATGCGACAATAACAAATTAACTTTCAGGGGTCTGATTAAAGGACGTACCAGCATTCTTGGGGAGTGTCCTCCAATTGCCATAACCATGTTTTTGGATGTAATCAAGGAGCTTCTGATCTTCCTCTTGAGTCCAGGGGCCTTTCTTCAGCCCATTTTTGTCACAACATGGTGTTCTACCCATTGTAATGAGCTCCAAGAAACTAACGAACTTCTTGATTGTTTGAATTGAGAAGTGTAGAGAGGGGGAGAGAGAGTTAATGGAAGAGAAAGGAGAGACACAATGGAGTTGTAGGGTCCGTAAGGGGGGTGTACTTTGGTATAAATAGCAATTAGCAAAGTGAGAGAGAAGTCAAAAGGATTCGGTGCCGTCCTCTGTTTATCACATATGCGACGTGTCCCCTGTCCTTGGAGAAATTATGGCAAGTCCAAATCTTCACCTTAATTATTTAATCAAGCAAATTATTAATTAATTGACCCTAATTTTACCATGCAAAATCTGTACTTAAATATTAATTAATGATCTTAATCTCACTGCCTATCAGTTTCCGGCGGAGAGCGTGACACCATACTTTCTGTATTCATATTCGCTGTCACCAACATTATGGAGCCACGTAACCCCCACTCTTCCTTTCGACATGACCTTCGTAACAGGGACTCTTTGCATGGCTTCATTTCACAGGTTTTGTGATGTGAAATCACTATTACATCCTCTGTCAAATTGGACTGTGGCTACAACTCAAAGACTTCGTAGAAGGGCAATACGGGGAATTCAATAAATATAGATCATGTTCATACTTCATACTAATAATGGACTTTTTTTTTTAATATCATAAAAAATTACGCTTGTGAATGGAATCAAAATTTTGGATAGTCGATTGTCAATCAATCATAGACCTTTTCGATATGATTAAATGATTAAAATCTTATTTTGTGATAATTTATAAAATTCATAAATGAAGTGGGGAGATGAGCACATTTAATTCAATATGTCAATAATAGAGTTGGGTCTTTGCCGAAATATAGGAACATTTATTGTGCAGACTCTAATAAGGTAAAGACTAGCTTCTCCTTCAATAACTTAATTTCAAGATAAGGTGGCTTTTTTTTATTATTATTATTTTAAATTTCTTTCCTAATTAAAATTTCATAAGAATGTATTTTTTAATTAATTTTCGATATCGAATCCAACTTATCATTTTATGGACAAGCTGTCATATTGGACAAACTGCGCATATATAGACATTGAAGCAGTAATATTAATCTTGGTCAACAAAAATACAATCAAAAATAAGGATAAAAACAAGAGAGACAATACAACAAAGACGACTTTGTAATTTCTAAGGATTACTTAGTCCACCTTAACTTTGATATTCATGTGAGCTTTGTTTAGTTATGTGTGGTAGCCAACTCATGAACGAACTATTTGATGTCAACTTGTTTGATTGTAAGTTTGTAATAAATTTCTTTCGAAATTTCTTCTATTGAATTTTTCTTCTTTGTCGACGGACGATGTATGTATAGCTGAAAATTTAAGGTCATGTACATCACTCGATCGTGCTCCTCTCTCAACCACACAGAGGAGTGATGATTTGGTGAAAATGCAATTAAGCAAAACGTCAAGAACAACCCCCCCCCCCCCCCCCCCCCACTTTCATCATTTGACTCTTGCATAAATGATTGATTGCTTTAAATTTTCATTTTCCATGATATTTTTTTCTATAATAAATTTATATCGAGCTAATATTCTCAGCCACAGCCTTGTAATCCACACAACACACACACACACATATATATATATACATCCATTCATTTTCAATTATATAAAGACAAAACCACTATAAGATCACAAGTTTTAGAGCATATCTTTAGTTTCAATTATATTGTACAATAAAAATAGAGGCAAGATTAATTTTGCTACATCAGCAGTGAGATACTAGAAATAGATCAATAATTGTTTATCGAGAATTAAAGGACCCACTAGTGATTAACTTCTGGGAGACATCAATATAAATATAAATAGGATGGTAATATATAAACATTTAAGAAGCAATGATAGTGTAAAACCAGAAGTTTCAATTAGTCCAGTGTTGATTAAAATGATGAATTTGTTGTCAATCTTGCTTTCTTTTCTTTCTCAGCATGACAAAATAGAGAGCCGGAAAAAAGGATAGGAGAGAACTTCTCCAAGTCCACATATTGTGGCCAATGATGGTCAAACTTTTAATGAAAGGGTCCTACACCTTTCAACATCGATACTGAAAAGCTTTTCTTTTTCAACAAAGCAATGGCAAATCAATACTAAAAAACAACACCATTTCGAACTGAACAACTTTGTTCAACTTTCTGTGTACTGCATCATGCCCTGCTTCCTTGACCCACCAATAGTCCCAATATTGCCAAAAGGTGTATTGTGGTTCAATCGAAAAGGGTTTATTCAACCTTTCTTCAAGGGCAAGGGCATATACGTCAGATCAACTTTTACGTTGATTTAAAAAGATTTAGATTAATTATCCAACAAGCTATTAATATAAAATATAATCTGCACGGATTAATTATGACTGGCTCTTAATTCTTTGGTTTAGTTAATTAATTAACAATTAATCTGATAAACTGGGATTTGCCTTTGTACGTGTCAATGTGCGAGACGCTCAATATCTATGCTGGGACCACCAACGACAAGACTTTCATGCATGATCAGCCCATCAATCCATCAAAACCTGCCACCTCATTCATAACTGACGTCTCTCATGCCTTTCTCTTGGTACAATTCTTTGTGTTAATTTGGGTCATGCCGTTTACGCCACATCAATATTATATCACTAATCCGGATCATATATAAACTCTTTTTCCCAGTTAGAAAATGGAGTCAAACGCCTCACGATTTGTTTTTCTTAGGCTATTGTCATCGCCTTATCGGTTTATAGGGATAGAAAAACTCAATTAGGGTAAAAGATGATTCTTTCATATATCGTGTACAACTTCTGTAAGAGTACAATAAGTGAACTAATCTAAATAGGAAACTGGTTACAATACCTACAAATCCTCTCCTTTCTAATATTACAATCAATCACACATAATTACAAATAATTACAACACAATTTTAGTACATGACTCATGCCAACACTCCCGCTCAAGATGGAGCGTAGATATCAATTATGCCCAACTTGACAAGTGAGTCATGGAAACCTCAACTGGCAACAGCTTTGATTAGAATATTAGTCAATTGTTCGGTGGTCTTCACATAAGGCACTTCAATTATTTTTTCTTGAAATTTCAATCAATCTCCACATATTTAGTCTGATCATGTTGTATTGGATTTTTCGCAATCTTGATAGCCGACTGATTATCACAATATAATTCCATAGCTCCCCGGGAGGAAAACCAAGTTCTCCCAAAAGCCTTTTCAGCCATAATATTTTTTGTTCAAACACTATAAATCAATATTATTTGCTTTATTTTTCTTGAGCCGTAGTCGTTGGTTCTTAAACCCAAAAATCTCATTGGTTGTGTGAGAGAGATTGAATATTTCTTTATTATATGTCATTTAGTTGGGTTATGTCAATCCGATGTAAGAAAAATTCCCAACATTTACGAAAGAACTATATGCAAAAAAGCTTAGAAAAAATACAAATATTTATTTATTTTCATTCTTAAATCACTAAATTTTCTAGTGTGGGCAAGCGTCAATAAGGTAAATTATATATGTGTTTTTCTTTTGAATTTTTTAGACTCCGTCACAGAAGGCCAGTTGCCTACAATTTTTCAATTTTGGTCCTAAATTTTATAATAAACACAACTTGGAAAAGTGAAACTTTCATGTGAATTTACTATTCATTAGCATTGAATATATATATATATATATATGCAACGCTGTCCCATTCCCCTTTATTTTAACACAAACCAGCTAGGTAGAGTCTTTGGTCAAATATTACTATAAACAACATATATACAATAAGATTTCCACATAGTTCTTTTTAATTTTAAAACTAGGTTTTATTTATAACGTGAATCAATCGACACTCACATTCACACACACCCCCCTTCCTTGGCTTTGCTTGGATGTCTTTCTTACCATATTTATATAAATGATTTCATTAGAATGAATGGTACATATAAATATGTTATTTTAAGAGAATGGGAAACATTATTTAACCAAGATAATCAGGATTAGCACGGGCATAATCTTCGGTTAATGTCTCCGTGCAAGGTATCATGGAAGCATCTTGAATCCTCAATTAACTAATCAAATTGGCCTATTCAGCACAATCATGGAATTCTAAAAGAGATTAATCATGCTTAAAAACTAATCAATAATGCTTAATTACATCTTATACTTGATAGTGTAATTACTTGTCCAAAATTTAGGGATGCGTTATCCAAAACAAGGTATGCCTACGTGTTAGAGTTGACCAGCCGTTGTCCATAGAAATTTGGTAGATTATCTAATTAAACTGCATGTGTTGTTAGGTTCTGTTGTGCACTGTTCGATTCCTCCAACAAACATTTTGAATAAATACTGAAAATTAAATACAATTAATGCCCATTTCTTTGAACATAATTTGCATGATTTATGACTATATATTTGGATACGAGATCTTAATAGGGCAATTGGTTGGCATTTAGAACGTTGAATGAGGGTGAGAATCACTCAATCCCTTATTTGAGTTGTATTTAGAAGGATGAAATCTCAAAGTCATTTCACTATTTATTCTCAATTGTGAAAAATAATCAAGCTCACAAACTCATTTCACTCTCCTTATCATACTCAACTCACAATCTCACACTCATTTCATACTCGCGTCATTCAATTATGAACTAGATCGATCCATAAAGAGATTGTGTGGTTGGTATTCCATTGTTACTAATTAATTAAAAGCTAACCATCCACATATATATTTTATGAATCCCTATATATTGTCACTATTTTACTACTACGTAGTCCAATTTTGAGACGTAAGTGATGTAATAGTATATATAATAATACACATAATAAAAGTAATACTAATGAATCTGTGGAAGAACACCTGGCATTTTATCTGGAAAATCGCAAACTCTGGGTTCTTAAGATGCTTTTGCGTGCAACTTGAGCAGACTGTGGGACACGTAGGTGTTGTAGGACAAGAAACAGTTGGGTTTATTATTGTAACAGTTGGGTGTTCATTAAGTAAGTCGCAACACATTCATTTGTTGATGGGTGAGAGGCAATGCAGGAGCATGTGCCAGGAAAAAAAATTTATTGTGAGAGTTGCAATGGTTTCTCTCCTTAATGGCAATGTACCCATAAATTTTTGATAGATTCTTCATTGGTTTTCCATGAATGTTCACAGAAGTCCTTCCTCCAGTATATCCACTTCTAAATGCCATCCTTCAATGACCAGAGTTTCCATCAAAACTTGCTGGTCATTTCATTTGTCTTTGTGCTCTACTTTTCAATCTGTCATGGAAACACAAAATAAAACCAATTAAGTCACGATGCTTCAATTCTCAAGCCAAGTCATGACGCTACATCCTTTTAAGAAGTAAAAGTTAGTTCTAACGATTGAAGCGTATAATTGATGATGAAATAAGACATAGGCAAGCATTTTCAGAGGTGTGAATTGAGATCACTGTGATCAACACCATCCGTCTATAATCCAGCGAAGATGATGAAAAAACAGGAATAAATGGAGAAGTCCCTAATCTGAATGGAAAATCCCAAAGAAGAAAAGACAGAACATAGCAGGAATTACCATTCGAGAAAGGTGTAAATGATGAGATTTGGCTCTCAAAAATCACAGTGAGCACAAAGATGGCCAAAAAGGGTAAAAGAGAAACCAACTCAAAACAAAATTTGTTCATGCAGCAGCTGTCAGAACTCTTTTCTACCGTTAGCCAAATTAAACAATCATCTGAGCGTATTAATCCAAAAAACGTAACAAATAAATTACCAAAATAATGCACAGAATGAGCAAATGACAAAATACCAAGTGACAGAATCAAAAAAATAACCCACTATAAACAAAAACCCACATTGGCATAGGGTTTGTTTGGCATCACTTTTGTTTCTTGTTTTTTGTTTTAGTTTTCAAAAAATGGAAAATAAAAACAAAAAATATTGTTTGTTTGTATTTTCTGTTTTGGTTTTCATGAAAACCAAAAGCAGGTTTTCAAAATTTTTGAAAACAAGAAAAAAATGTTTTTAAAAGTTTTGAGAATAGAACTAGTTACACTTATTATAGATTGCACTTTCTTTAAGATTTCATATTGCAAATTGCATAGAGATATGAAGACAATGATCAAATATACTTTGGGTTATTGTTTTTATTTTTGTTTTCAAAATTTTTAAAAGTGACACCAAACACAACCTTAATCCACAATGCTGAAGACAATGTAGTGAAGATAAAGATCCACCACCTGAAAACATAGAAAGCCAAAAACAACATCTATCAGTACTCAAAACTAACAAACAGAAGCATTGGGAAAAAAAAAACAACAGGGTAACCAATTTTAAAAAGATCAATCCCCAAAGGAAAAAATTGATAACCTAGAAGGCAAAATCCTTAACCTGATAAGATAAACATCCAACAATCATCCTCATGGGTACTGTGAGTAGATATTTAGTATATATCAATTTAGCCACAATAAAGATCCAACACCCGAGAAGAAAACAATCCAAAATATATATAATCACCAGTGTTGACAACCAAGAAATAGAAACATAAAACAACCCAACAAAAGGAAATGAGTCATACAATCTCGTGGATTATACCGAAAATAATGAACAGCAGGAGCAAATGATAAAATACTAAGTGACACAATATATTCAAAGGAATGAGCACCATAAACCAAATGAATGTTGATAATGTTGATTTCCCCATTAACTTTGCCAAATAGCCAAAAGAAGTAGAGAGCAAACAGCAATTGATTAAACAATCTGAGTTCTTGTGAAACAAAGAATAATCATGCGTATAACCGCCAAACAGTGTTAATGTTAGCTGTTCGATTGTTGGCGAGGATCTCAGTGAGAGTGTGAGATCCATGAGTTGGCAATCTTTGTTCAGGATGTTGGTGGTCCTGCCTTCCAATTTGCTTGAAATTGAAGTCTTTTTGCTATTAAGCTGCATCACGTTGTGTAATTGACAATTAGACAATCAAATTACCAGAATCCTCTTATTGGATACAACCTGTTTGGTGCATATGGAAGTAAACACTAAACATTAATTTGATGCAAAAGTAATCTAATCAATAAAGAAGTTGTATACTACGTTTGGTTAGATTTCTCACCTGCCATCACTTTGTTTCCCATATGCACATTCACAGGACCAAGGAGATCATTTAAGCATCCTAGATTGAACCAAAGCAGCAACGATGAGAAAAGATAAAGGAAACAACAGTAAAATAAACTGAATAAAATAAAAGCAGCAACTAAAACCAAAGAAGTATCAAAGAGAAATTCAAATAGGCACCCAATTTGAAAGGGGTCAAAATAAGCAAGAAAATAACATCATCAGTTCATTCATAACTATGGGTGCGTTTGGTGCACCAAAATATTGTAGTTTGACAATATATTGTTATGCACAACCAAACAACACACTTTGGACACAATATATTACTCATTTTGAAATTGTTCCATTTTGAACAATTTTGAGACATTTGGACACCATTTTCCAATTTTCTCACTGATTTTAAATGGATTGACGATAATGCCCTCATATTCTCCACCTCTCTCATCTGTTTCTCCACATCTCTCACCTCTCTCATCCTCACCACTCATCACCGCCGATCAATTTCTCGAGTCGTCCTCCTCTAACGGACTCGTCGTCATCCACTAGTCCTCCTCTGTGCAAAACTCTTTACTTAATTTTTTCATTATAAATAATTCATTTAAGTAATTCTGTAATTACTTTGTCAATAAAAATTCTTTAAATAATTATTAATATTTAAGAAATTGTTTCTTATTATTGATTTTACTATTTATTTGTATCAATAACAACTTTAATACATAATACCCATGCACGTAATTTACCCAACAATTTTAACACCATATATGCTATCAGCAAAAATACAAGTAAACACCTATCAATATTTCAAGAATCATATATGTTACCATTTATTATAACCATTTATTATTTGCAATGTATGCTATAATATATGGTACAGTCAAAATTGTGCATCAAACAGACCCTATATATCTGTTCTTGGATTTACACAAAAGTAATCGGAAGCAATGAAATACACTTTTTTACAGGCAGAAATGGGATAGTAACCCATAAATTCTGATGAAAATGAAGAACTTCCACGATTGATAGGCGAATTGAAGAAAAGAAAGTATCTTATTAGCTTTGACAAATAAATGTTTTTTGCTCTTGTTGAATCTGCAACGGGCCAAAGAAAATGACAATAGGACATTCTAAAAATAGACAGAAGCACTACACATCCACAAAATAAGTATCCATAAACTTACATAAACATGTGGCATGCGTATGTGGCTTCCTTAATAAAGTTTGTTTGTTTTTTTAATCTAAGTGGCATGTCTTTTTTGCTTGCCACATAGATTATGTAAGTTTATGGATGGAAAAATTATGGACATCTATCATTTTGAAAAAATAAAACATCAATACAACGAATAAGATGGCACAAATCGAATGCATGAACATGAACCCAATCAAGATATGCCATGAAAACTCATAAGAAACCTCAACTCACAACGTCGAAATTCGAAGAATCCAGCCATAAGATCTGAACCACGCTAAACAGTTATTGACAAAGGAGAAATGAAATCTCAAGCGAAATCAGGTAATCGAAATAATTAAGGTCAATCATCATAGAAAAACAAAGTAGAGGCATACATACCCGATCGCACTCAACCTATGAACCCCGCCTAACACCTACAGTGAATCCAACCTTGTAACCCGCAGCAAAATCCAACCAAAAATCTCAAATCATCACTTGAAGGCTCAGAGTCATGTGCCTGGAATTTGTTCGAAAATCATTCAGGAAAATATGATCAGAGAAGAGAGATAAACGGGGAAGGAGAGGAGAGAGCTTGAAGAAAAGTGGAAACGATGTCTATCCCTGTATAGATACATACATCCAAACCAGTTACATGCACCTACCTTTCCAGCTTCGCCACATCTGGTCTCTCTGATCTGGCCATCTTTTGTCTTATTCTTGCGTTTGGTAAAAAAAAAAACACAAAATATCTAATGATGTCGTTTTGTTTGGCTACCTCTATCAGTGGTAGACGTGGCTCATTCAGGTGTGGGGAACTCATGAGTCAGCCAAAAACCCATCCTCTGTCAGTCCATCTTGGTTCACCTATCTACCATTAGTCTATGAATCAATGTGTCTCATTCATTTAAGTGTGTCCAACGCATGCAAAAGACCAAAATCCATTCTCTATCAGAACCAAAACGATGTAGTTTTGACTTCCAAATCAAAACCATTCTCGCGGGTGTGGAAAATGGGTCTCTACTCGCCAGGAAATGGCTCAAAATCTTTGAGTTTTATGATAGAAGAAGAAGATAGTAGGTAGTAGATGTCAACTAAGAGATTGATTGGAATAGCTGAAATGTTGCACTGAAGTGACTTAAGCAGTTGTGGATATGTACATGCCCTTGCACGTACGTCAAACCGGAGTGAGGCGTACCGGAGGATCATCTTTCAAGCATCCTAAGCAAATTATTATCATGAGTAAGCCTCTGAAGAGGCATAAGCATAATTTAGTGCATTTATTTATTATATTGATATTGCCTTGATTTATGCTAATTTATTATATTGATATTGCTTTCATTTATGCTAATTTAACGCATTTATTTATTATATTTATGCAATTTTCTTAAACTACACGTTTTGGCTTTTCATTTTGGAAATGGAAAAAAATCAAACAATTTGCAGAACATCTCGATTAATTGATTGATTGGTTTTTGAGATAGGAATTTAGATTTTAGAGGTTCTGCAAATGAACATATGGTAACTTTCTACAAGGTTTAAAAAGCATGTGGTAAGTTTTTGTAAATGTATAGATCCTAAAATCTACAATCAACTTGTTATCGTTGATCGAGGCCTATAACAACCATGTAAGATCAAAGGAGGGTTGACCGTCAAATTTGGACAACGGTGTGGTGTCGGCCGAACAAGCTCCAATGGTTAAGTTAGTCAATGGTGGGAGATGTTTAAGTGAGAGAAGTGAATGACTTTTAGAGAGAGGGAGAGAGAAATACCAGGTAGTTGAGAGAGTAAATGAGGAGGGATCCTCCTCTATTTATAGTTTTCTATATCACGTGATCAACACGTGTTGACCATACGGACAAGCTTCTTTGTTGGGCCGTGGTTGGGCCTGTAACCCAACCTAGTGCCTATCTGGTATCGTGGACCTTGGGCCTCAAGTGCCTATTCATGTACATATTTCAACCGTGGGCTTCGGGCTTCGGGCTTCGTTTGTGCTTGGGCCAGGTGCGCCTCCGGACATATATTTGGGCCGATCCAATTCAGGCCTCCGTTGGACCTTCCATCATGTGCTTAAGTATTTCGGACCAACGATTTTTGACCCATACAAAATGACACATATTTAAAAAAAGCCAATAAAGTCTTCTTCCATGATTTTTTTTTTTCATTTATAATTCAATCGTATAGTTTAAAAAATGTGATACTAGTGGCCTTCACCATCACTCTTATCGTCGATTTGGTAACCATATTGCTTGGTTGATTTTGACAAAACCTAATTAGAAGAGAAACTATAACCCACTATTAATATGTAAATCTCCATTACTCTTAAACTATTTTTTTTTTCTTTCTCATTTATATATTTTAAGCAGGCCAAATTCCCTTGACAAGAAAAGTAAAAATACTGAATCTGTAGGTTGATTCCATGGCCGGGAGGGTTGCATTACTAGTGATATTTTTGTGTTGCGTTTCTGAGAATTTTAATGGAGTTCGAGCGCGAGAATTATCGATAGAAGAAGAAGATTCAGAGTTGGAGAAGGAGGTTAAACTTCTAAATAAGCCAGCGGTCGTTACTATCCGGGTAAAATGTTTGATTTTTCTACTTTATTGTTGAGGTTTTTGAAATAAACATTTTAATCATGTTGATTCTTGCAGTAGCTAGTTTGTCGAAATAATAGAATGTTAACTCTTATCTATAGACAAGATATGAAGAAAAATATGATTGTGTGGATTTTTATAAACAACCGGCTTTTAATCATCATTAAAGAATCATAAATTTAATTATGATGAGATATGTTTTAATTCGTTCTCCATTATTTTTTGATTATTTAAACTCAAAGTATTACTAATGTCTACGTAAAGTATTATATTACTGATGTCTACGTACAATAATAAAATTCAGGTATATCTGAAAGGGATGAGACATGAAAGATTCCTCAAATACTCATCAACAATATGTCAATACTTTGTGGTTAAACGGTGAAGGATGTCCCGTTGGTATTGTCCCCATTAAACAAATTACAAAAGATGATCTCATATTTCAAAAACTCAGACCTCTTATCAATGGACAACCTGCCACACATGTGAGTGAATACATATTATTAGTGTCTATATCTATCTTCCAAATCAAATCAATCAAAAATCAAATTAGTAAGTAAACCTAATTTTTATATATCTTCCAAATCAAATCAATCAAAAATCAAATTAGTAAGTAACCTAATTTTCATTCTTAACTAGCTTCATTTGTGTTAATTAGTACGCTATATTATGCGCACAAATGACGACACCGAAAAGAATTTTATGGGAGCAGGAATAGATACTGATATATATAACCCACCAGTCATTGCCTCTCAATATAGTTCTTCTCATGTAAAGATTGTAAATGGTGCTGACACTATAAAAGCTAGATGGACAGTAAGTGAATTTTTTCCTAATTATCATTCGCCTCACAGTATAGACGTTACTTCAAATGCTCTACCAAACGAAGCTATAATTGTTTTTTTTTTTTTTTTTTGTGTGATTGCTGGATCAGGCGAATCCTCCTCTATATAAGGACAACAATACAAGACTTTTCATTACACAAAGGTAAGTTTCAGTTGCCTTATAATATTCAAAAATTAAGTTGGTACATCATATATAATAATTGTCTTTTTTTTTATTACTATACAGGCGGGCGCATCACAGTGTTACGTAACTTTTTGTGCTGGGTTTTTATTGGTTGCTAATAACGCTGCACTTGATGCTCTTCTTCGACCTTCTCACAAGGGTGTAAATATGTATGCCATGAGGATTACTACAATCAATGAGTCTCTAGTAGTCGTGAATGCTACATAAACGTTGACATATATAGACATATCTAATTATCATATTATATTATAGATAGAGGAATTGGTAATAAAATAATGATGGTGATTTGGGTCATGTATTCTTCTTTGGGGGTTCCGGTGGGTATGTTGGAAGTTAATTAATTAATATTGCTCTAATGTAATAATAATAATTTGGTACTAGATACAATACGATCTTTGAATTTTTGGTAAAATTGTAGTTAAATTTTTTTCCTCTATATGACATCCACTCCAAATTCTTCAATATTATTTGAACACAAAGACATCAAAGCTTCCAGCCTAAAAATAAATGTTTCGAACCCCCAAAAACCCAACTAGAGTCCAGAGCCATCACGCTTGACCTGCTGGGTTGGATGGCTAGGTTAGCACCCCTCTTCGCCTCTGTATCCAAAACAGACTATATGCGCAAAGGGTTCCAACTCGATTGTTTTCGATATCTATTCCAAAAGTCAGGTCAATGCCGCAGCTTAGCCACTTTTAGTATTTTTGTAGTTCTTAAGGTTTTGTGTTTGAATGCTGATTGGCCAAAAACATTAAATTGAAAAGATAAATTGTTGAAGAGATAAAATTGAATAGGTATATTATTGAACATATAAAATTGACAGATAAATATTCAACAAATAAAATATCAAAAGTGTGTCTTGTTGAAAAGAGATTTTTGTGTTGATTCTAGATATTAATTTTTTTTTTAAATCGTATATGTAGTTCGAGAGATAACATGTTTGAAGTTTATTTAAAGAAAAAAATAGAGTAAAAAACGATTGTATGATTAGATGATGTCAGCATGAGTGGGAGACAAAGACCAAGCATGTGGGACATGAATTTTAAACAAACATGTGTGTATTAGTAATTTTACAATTTTGTTCTTAATTTTATCTTTTTTATTCAATGGACCTTTGGAACAGGAAAAAGATTGGCTGAAATTATTTCACCAATTTCACCAAATCTGCACCATTGAATCATGGAGTGTGGTGTTGTCAAATCCAATGCAATCATGCATTGAATGGTTGAGATTTGATAAAATTGACTAGACTAATTCCAACCCTCATCCCGTTGAAACATGACATCCCAATTTTATTCCTTATTTTTTTTTCTCAAAAAGCAAATTTTTGAAAAAGTCCCCTATTATTTTGACGAGTCCTTGATACAGCAAAATCCACTCTACAATCTTTTGTTGCAGCAAGAAGAAACTAGCATGCTCCTACAATCGATTCTTCTATATATATTTTTTTGCAGTATTTAGGGGTCGGGCCCAAGCCCTAAAGGACATCGAGCCTGGATAAAGGACATTGAGCTTGGAAAGCCCTAAAATATTAAAATCGGATCATGTTGGTCAGTTAGACTATAGAATAGGTGAATCGATCACTAAGCCGGCAAGGTTTCTGATAAAATACCAATCACGCAACAGACCCAAATAAAACAAGTAAAGCCAGACATGTTTTCAAAATATTTTTTTGAATTTTGAATTATTTATTATATATTGTAAATTTATGACATGAAACTAGATTTTTAATGTTCTCTGCTAGATATTTATGTGATCTTGATTTTATAATTTTTTATATTTTTATAGATGATCATATGATATTATTATGGTATTTATTATTATTTTTAATTAAACTTACGGTTCGACCGAGAACACACTGGTTGACCAGTGACCCAATTTCTCATCCGAATTGATGTCCGCCACGATATTTAAAGCACTGCTTTTAACGAGTTGGTTGGCCGGTGAACAACTGTCAGATAAATTGATAAATGTGCAATATTAAAAGATCATTCATATGTATATATGCATATTTAGACTTGGCCCGTTTTAAGTGAAAATTTAAAGGTGAAGACCATGTATGTTTTGCTAATAGTAAATGAGTCTTGTTGTATGAGGTAATGTTGTAATTTCACATGAACAGAGAAGGGTATTTGAATAGTTTTGCTTAAACCTCCTTGTTCAAAATCGAAAAACAAAAATGTTAAGGATCCTAGTAAAAAGCATCACAGTTATTCTAGTAGTGGATCTTGTCCCTTGATTGATGTAAGTGTAAGGACCCATAAAACTTTATGATTGAACCAGAGAGTAACACATTCACAACTGGGATGACTGAGATGCTTTTTACTGGGATCCCTATCATTTTTGATCTGAAAATGGTAGAATAAGAGTGAGAGTCAAATCTAAAAGTGGGAGGTTTTCTAATTCTAACAATGGGAAAGAAATATTTCACACACCTTTTCTCCTATAAGTGAAACAACTAATTCACTTTCAGCATTTGCGCTCATTCTGCAATCGTAAATAACCATTCCCTACCTACCATAACCACTACCTTGAGGACAGACAACTTAACCCAATAAGTAGTTTCAATTAAACAATTAATCACCTCTTTCGTTTACCTCTTCTTTTCAATCCACTCAGACGAAGTATGGACATCTGTTCAATTCGGATGTGCCACCAGGCCCGCCATCGGAATCAAGAGATGAACATAGGCATTTATGGTTGATTTTGGTTGTAGTTTTGATGCTATTGTAGCACCAGCTATTGTGGTTTATTTCACTATACGATAGTATTTTTTTCGCAGTCTCTTGCTTCCATTGATGAGCTTGATTTGGTGGAGTCATCTTGAGGAGACCGTGAATTCCGTAAAGGCATGGGTTTCGACATCATTGACGACTCTATTCGTCTTGAAGCATTCGTAGACGGAGAGACTATGGTGTGCACTTTTCCAAACAATCAAAAATATGAAAAATCATGCTACTAACGTATTCAAGTATTTATGTTGTATAGTGTATTATTTGTGTTGTCACAAATGGTTATTATTTTATTATTTTGTGATTAGGACGGTTTGTGGCATGTCACAAAGAGCTCAATCGATATACCAAAAAACAACGAAGAAAGAAAGATTCTACTTTTGTTATATTTGTGCTCCTCATTTTTTTTGTGTTGTTAGAATTCGATTATTATTTCATTTTAGTTAAAGGGCGTAACTAATTCAATATAGTTCAACATCAAAACAACGATACATCCATTAGATTATGGACAAAATGTTTATAAAGTTTTAACTATTTAAGTTTAGTATTTTATAATCTTAGCATGTTAGTCCTAAAAACAAGTTAAAGCAACGACACTTCAAATACTGGGCTCCCAATCAACACAGCCTTGATGACAAAGTGGGACGCAAATTAGAAGAGTACACACACCTTTTCTCCTGTAAGATGAAATGGCTATTCACTTTTAGCATTTGCACTCATTTTGCAATCACAAACACACCACTACTTTGAGGACAAACAACTTAACCCAATAAGTAGTTTCGATTAAACTATAATCACCTCTTTCATTTACCTCTTCTTTTCAATCCACTCAGATTTAGTATGGACATCCATTCAATTTGGATGTGCCGCTAGGCCTGCCATCGGAATCGGGAGATGGACATGGGAATTTATGGCTGATTTTGGTTGTACTTTCAGTGCTATTATAGCGCCAGCTATTGCGGTTTACTTCACTATACGATGTCATTTTTTCCTCAATCCCCTGTTTTCAAGAGGAGATTGTGTATTCCGTAAAGGCATGGGTTTCGACATGAGTGACTATTTTATTTGTCTGGAAGCATTCGTAGAGGGAGAGACCATGGTGTGCAATCTTTCAAACAATCAAGAATATGAAACATCATGCTACTAACATATTCGAGTATTTATGTTGTTTAGTGTTTATTATTTGTGTTGTCGTAATGTTTGTTATTTTATTATTTTGTGATTAGGACCATTTGTGGCTTGACACAAAGAGTTCAATCGCTCTAACTCAATGTACCTGACATTGAAAATACGGTTGGTAAATTTGTGTTGTTAGAATCTGATTATTATTTCACTTTATTTAAAGGGCCTAACTAATTCAATATACGCAAAATCAAAAGAACAATACATCCATTAGATTATGTACAAAATGTTTAGAAAGTTTTAACTATTTATTTTAATATTCTATAATCTTAGCATGTTAGTCCTAAAACAAGTTAAAGCAACGATACATTAAACACTAGGATCCCAATCATCATAGCCTTGATGACAAAGCGGGCCACAAATTGGAAGAGTGCACACGTAGGTCTCTCCCTCCACGAATGGCTCCAAACATATGGAGCAGTGAACGGTGTCGAAGCCCATGCTTTGTGGAATAAATCAGCTTAACAATAGGAGTGGGGGTGAGGAAAAAATAGCGAATAAGGAAGTAAACAATAGTAGCCGCTGCTTGAATACCAACACAAATTAGAGAGACAAGCGACCTTATATGTCCATGTCTATCTCCAAAATGGGATGCTGGAGACATATTCGAATTCAAGGGATGTCCGTAGACTCCATACTGAGACTGGAACATAGGGCAAGGTGATAATGAATTTTTATATTTAATTGAAACACATACAAACTACACTGAAATAAATAGAGTTTTATTGAGAAACTAAATATGTTTATCTTACCATGATACATTAGATATGAAGTCTAGAAATCCAAAGAAAACCACAAGTTGACCAAATTACAACAAAACGAATGAGCTACCAAATTGCGTTTTCATAATAGGACTGGTCCAAAATGACGTAGCTATTTTCAAAATCATAGATTTTATGAATTTGAATGATTTTGCTCCCTTTTTTTAATTTCTCTCCAATTTAACTAAATTTTTACAATTTAAGACGTCATTTTAACTATCTTACACAAAATACATCATAAAATTTCGAAAGAACAATAGATGAAGGAGAAAATAAATCTCGGAATAGGGAATTGGTGTTTATATTGTAGAGGATTGTTGCATATGCAAATGATGAAAGTGAGTACGTGGTTTCATCATATTGGAGTAGAAGAAGCATATTGATTTTTTCCTTACCATTACTAGATTTAGAAGCTCTCCTACTTTTGCATTTAAATTTTACACACACTGTTTTTCAACCATTTTTAGGTGTTTTGAAGGAAGGGTAGGTTTACACATAATTACCCTAATGTTATGAAATACAACAGGTTTTGCAACACAAATATACATTCTATCAATTCGAACACATTACCATCATTTAAAAAAATAAAAAGAAAATTTTTTAAAGGGCATAATTAATTCGTTTAATTGATATCTTTTAATCGTTCTTTTTATTTATCAATTTGTGTTAAAACCATAAAATCAATTTAATTTTTTTAATTAGTGATTATTGAGGAGAATTGAAATTAGAAATAATTAATATTCAGGCATTATGGGTATGACACTTGTATTTATCACATCTATACTACTTATTCGTGCACTTGCGCTTGCAGATATAAATTGAGTTTGAAATCGCTATATTTTTAATGGTCTAAAAAATCACATCAATTTATACTCATAAAGACCAACTTTTTTTCGGATATTCTCCTATATGTAGACGACATGTCATTGGAGGGAATCACTGCTTCCTCATACTTGTGGTTAAAGATTATATCCACTCTTGCGTCAAAATTAAGGATCCTGGACCTATGAAATATTTTCTTGGTCTTGAGGTCCATCGTTCCTCTCACGACATTGCCTTGTATCAACAGAAGTATGTTTGTGATTTATTAGTTGAAACAAGAATCATCAACTCCAAACCTCACAACTTCTCTATGGATCATCGCCTTCACCTCTCGACTTTAGATGATATTCTCTTGGACACTTATTGGCCCATATTTACTACAGTTCAGATGATACCTAATAAGTGTCCAAGATCTCACTCGTAGAATGAAAGCAGATGCCTTTCCAGAAGTCACCATTAAGTACTTGCACAGGCTGCATATGAACATCGTAATTGGTTAGTCTTATCATGTTACCAATTCATCCATCAAAAGGAAGGGAAAAAAATCTCTCGCTTTAACAATGGCACACTAGCATTAAAGGAATATTCCACTTGAAGACATGATTGAGTACCATACAATAGTTAGAGCCCAAACCTTCCACAACATATGGACGAAAGAAGAATATCTCTATCACTAGTACTAGATGCGTCATTTGTTGCATTGAGAGAAGCTGAAAGTGGCATTGACGCCCATATTTGACTATATGGAATGCAAAAACGTGCTTCATATACCAACTGAAATATATCAACTAAACATCTAGTCCAATATTCAAGCAACTTGGCTGATCTACCCAGCATATCAGGCTATCAGCTGACATCTTCATCCATGTTCCACATCCAACATGGGCAACCATGACGATCACTGAGCCGGAAATAATAGTTTTAGATCCCTTGTCTTCAGCATTTGATTTACAGGACGTGTCCTCCTACCAGTTTGGGCAACCCATAACTCCCAGTACAATCTCTCCTTCAACTATAACAGCCAAACCTACCTGGAAATCTTAGGTATGCCTCTAACCAATAGGAATTCCAAGAAACCAACCTACCCAGCATAACCATCATTGCATGTAGAATGCTATCAAAAATCTTTGCTTTAGACACAAGTGATTTTACTTTAACTTTCATCTTCCTTGGCAAGATATTTGTTGTCGGTATAATCATAATTGTAAACTCCAAAATAGTGGTGCCTTATATTTCATCTAAGCATTGCATGACATACGAGGAATGCTCAAAGAGAAAACATGATCACAAAAATCAACGAAGATCTACACTCTAAAGATGCTTATTGAACAATATATTGATGATGAACTATGATGGAATACTTGTTATGCATGCAATATTCAAAATTCACATTTGAGCTTAAGATAATTTTTTTTAATGAAATTACCATTTTACTTTAGTATTAAACAGTGTAATCATTCCATCAAGTTAATCTGCATTAAACCACTCATTGAATAAACTCGAAAAGGCCATGTGATGCTATTTCACATTTTAACCCTTTGCTAAAGTAACTCTACCTTCAATACTTCAGTAAAATTGTAAATCTTCACATATTTCGTGAGGTGATACATTAGCAGTATTAGAATAGAATCTATGAATTAGATATAGAGATAATTATCTCCATAATACCCATAAGGCAAGTCAATCAGGTTTGCCAACCTGGAAGTAGCCATTAAGTGAAATGCACCTAGTTTCTTCATCAAAGTACTTCATTTAGGAAAACGTTTACTAAGGAATCAAACAAAATAGATGGGATCAGAAAATAACCATATCACATATAAGGCTTCGTCTCCCTTAAGAAAACCTTTAGTCCCATCAGTTGGATCCAGCACCTGCATTGAGTTTAATGACTTATTGATCATTAACAGAGAACAAATCCAACTACAGCGCCTCACACAAGTTCAGTACACTACTACAAAAATTACCATAAGGAGGCAACAGCAGACAAAATCCATGGCATCTTTTCCAGAACAGAAGAGGGCTAAAATCAATCACATGTACAATAAGGTGTAAATTTCAGGTCATATGGATGTATAATTAATAACTGGTTATGCAAAATAATCCCAAACAGTTTGAAACAAAAATAAAATCCAATTTCCTTATAATCAAATGCTGATCAGAGATACACCTCCACCTACCCAATACGTAGGATTCTTCCCACCCCCTGTCAATTGTTTGCAGTACACCAGCTTTCATGAGAGGCTTGCCATTAATGTTTACTTTATCAGTTACAGCATTTACCACAGAATCCACCAAATTATTAGAACGTAAAAAAGCAGAGTCCTCTTCAGCCACCAAGGGAATGGGAGGGAACATTTTACCTAGTTCTATCGCCAAGTGCAGGAAAAGCAATGTGATAAGATATAACTTTCAAGCACCAAAGCAGCATTCACAAAATGTATCTTCATGGCTTAGTTAAACAAATGGTCGTGAATCACAACTTAGCTAAATACAATTAATTACATTACCCAAGCTGACCAAAGCTTGTACTCCAAAGTCTGGAACTGTGACTGGAATCTAGTCATTCTTTCAAGAATTCGTCCCCTAGCAAATCAAAGCTCTCAAATTTCTAAACCTAACGATATTTTATGGGGAAGAATCGCCTGTGCATAGGTGTACGAGAAGGATTGGGGCAAATGAATCAGATACTGGAGACTTAAGAAGCAGAATGTAGAAGATCCATGGAAGGCACGAAATGCAAACAATGGCTGCGGAGTTTTGAAATACGACGTAGCCGTGATGGGTTTCATTTTGACCAGTGGTTCTTTGGTGATTGATTTTCAGGGAAATGGACAAACGGCTTGTTCTAGGCCCAGATATTTCGACTCAGCCCAAGCATACTGTTATTGGACAATAGACGGGCTTAAAACATCACCAGAAACATTGGGCTTCAGTTAAGTCCATCAGCTTTCCTTCAAGCCGTAGTAGCTTGTACCGTTGTAGCTGTTGGGTCTAAATTTAACCTTACTAGCAAGTGTACTAGTCGGCGACTAGAGCACAATGATAAGCAATGGTCGATTCCACAGGGATAGAGTTATGTCTAATCCAAATGTATACTTGTATGCATGTATAGACAATGCAAACAAAAGTAAAGTTCAACTCAAGATTGTTTGGTTTGGTAATTAAACTAAAGACAAGCAAATAGTAAAGTGTCTTTGGTATTTTCCTGGAATAAGGATGCAAATTACGCTAATGCAAGCTATCACTAATGCGACTAATATGAATGAGATGAGTTAATGAATATGAGATGAACACCAAGGCTTCAGAATCTCCCTTGGGAAATGACTTGCAATGAAACAAATTCACACACATATTTCCTAATTCGGGCATAACGAATCCGTACCTAAATCGGTTTTAGCACACTTAAGCCAAATCTTCCTAAAATCGATTACTAGCCATCTTATTGGTCTAGGTCGGATATTCCTAAATACATTCTAGCCATCTTATTGGTCTAAACATGCATAGGAATTCATGAAGTTCTATGGAGATTAGGATTCATACAAATTGTCACCTAATTAAAGAGAGACACATTCATAATCAAGAGTTTCAAGAAGCATAATCTACTTGACATATTACCGTCTAAGCAAATTCTTCAAACAATTTCATCCAAAAGCCTAAAGTGTTGGCCAAACACAACAAGCATGAAGAAATTGCAATCAAACATAGAAACACAAGATTTATACCCAAATCAACTCATATATATATAAATCAAGTCATACACAAAGTCATTAAACCCAAGGCTTCATCCTAACCTTGGCAAAAGTAGTTTAGTTACACATAGAGAGAGAAAGACACAAAGAGAGAAGAGAGTGGCATGAATAAACCCCAAATATTGAGATAATCCAAGTTGGGTTGAAGAATTCCTCCTCCAAGCTCCAAGAATCCCTTTTCCCCTCTGTTTTCGCTCTCCTGAAAGTCTATTCGAAGTCCAAAAGTTCTGTGCGGCTAGGGCAAATCGCGATTTAAAACTTGCCCAAAAGCTGTTTTATGCGCCTAGGCGTGTTGAATTCACGCCTAGGCGTACGCCTAGGCGCAATCCTAGGCGTACGCCTAGGCGCAATCCTAGGCGTGGTACATACTTTAAGTTATCTTCACGTCAATGCTCGCTGGACTGGGCGGAAAAAAATGATTCTGGGCGTGACAAATAGTGCGCCTAGGCGCACGCCTAGGCACACTTCTTCACCAAAATCTCCAACTCTGCCCTAGGAATCTTCAAATGATCATAACTTCTCCATATGATCTCTGATTTGCATGATTTTAGAGGCTACGAAAAGCTTGAGATGTCTAGTTTCCAATGCCTTTTATTTCACTTGATTCCAATAACGTGACAGAAAGTTATGACTATTTGAACACAAGAAGGTCGGTGGACATTTTCTTCAATTCAGCCCCTTTTCCGTCGCTTTTCATCCAAACCGCAATCAACCTATCAAAATACAAATTAACACATAAATACACTCATTATTTATCAAAAAGATGCTTAAGAGGGGGAGATTTCTACCAAAAATAATAGGTATTATCATACCTATCAGTAGCCTGGCAGTTAGTTAGATGTGGAGGGAATGTTCAGTTTGTAGTGAATTCTTCAGTAGAGCAAATTATTTAAAAACATGACTCATCCGCTTTTTGTTCTAATCTGTTGCATAAAAAAGAGTTAATTAGCAATAGGTCACTCAAATCAAACTTTTATTTCAATAAGTCCAGTTTGAGTTTTCTTATCCCACAAGGATCCATAAGTGAATAAGATTTTTTCCATTAAGGAAAAAATATTTAAAAGTCCTTTTTTATTAATCATACTATCCTCAACTACAGGTTCAAAGTTTATGAATCGGAGCTGTATTTTTTGATATCAGTGTGTTCAACGTCAGTGTATTCGGACAATAATAACAAACTCGTTTCAACTCTGATTGAGATGATTTTCACAGTGTTCAAAAGAAAACTCAAATATCCACATATTCGTGTCTAATACATATTTGGAGATTCGAATATTTTATAGGTCAAATCAAGGATCAAAATTTGCACTAAATAAACATGCAATGCAGATAAATAAACATGCATTGCTGATAAATATACACACAGTGCAGATAAATAAACACGCAGTGCAGATAAATAATATACAGTTAAGATAAATAAACATGCAATGCAGATAAATAAACATGCACTGCTCATAAATATACATGTAGTGCAGATGAATTAAATTCATATGCAGTGCAGATAAATTCATATGCATTGGTGCAGATAAATTCATTGCAATGCAGATAAATTAAATTTACATGCGATATGTTTTTTCATCTCAAAATATATCAATAAGTGATCTTGTTTGAAAGAGTTTTTAACGCTGCTTGAGAATACGTAATTTCTTTCAAATTTCATCATGTATTTTGCGAGATAAATCATTTTGAAGTTTTGTTTAAAAAAGAGAAAGTCAAAATTGATGATATCATGCTTGTAGAGAAAATGCATGAGAGAGATGGGAGAGAAGTTCGCATGGTACATGTATAGAATTATGTAATTTTATTAAAAGAAAATGGGTATCTATGTCATTTAATCAATTATGTCTTTATAATTAATTTTTTTTGACTGTCCTTATTGGAACAAGTCTTCCTAATTGTGGATCTATTGATAATTGCCCCTAAAAATTTTATACTATGTACATTTCCCATTAATTACAAAAAAAAAGGTGTAATAAGATTTATTTCATGAAGGAAAAATTATTTAAAATATCTTTTTTATTGATCATACTACCCTCAATCATTGTTTTACTTCTAACAATTAAGTATCTTTTCTAACGTCAATGTGATTGGAAAGCCATAACTCACAATGATATCTTTCGAAAACAAAAAAAAAATGATCAAAAAGAGTATTGATTTAAATAAGAGAGCTTTATAGTTTTCTGCATTGGTTAATTGCATAAATATCATCATTGAAAATTTCAATTTTACTCATTCTACTCATGATAAATCATATTAAGTTTGTAAGAATGTTCATATGAAATTTTATAACAAATGAAGTTCATATGATCACTCTGTTGTAAATTAATGAATAAAACTCGAATATATAATGTATGAAGAAACAAAAGAGAGAGAAAAGACACAACATTTAATGAGATTCGACACAACTTGCCTACGCCTTCGGGCAAAGAAAAACGAAGAATTTCACTAATTTGAAGATGATTACAAAATATATGAGCTCTTGAACTAAGAACTAACCCAAATCTTTTTCTTTCGCTCTAGACGACACTCTCCCAATGTCTACAACTCAATACAACCCTCTCAAGTCGGCTCACACAAAAAATTCTACAAATAAAATCTATTTATAAGGACTATCCCTAGTACAGATATGCGATATCTGTCTAGACGGCTTGAGGAGTTGTTCGGATAGCTCCGCCAAGACAGCTCCATATGAGTCAAAAAAAATGACACCCTCAAACAAGAAATTTAAATCAATGGATTTTCAACCCATTTTTGTCACAACATGGTGTTCTACCCATTGTAATGAGCTCCAATAAACTAGCGAACCTCTTGATTGTTTGAAGGCAGAGGTCAGTGAGAGAGAGTGAGAGGGAAATTTAATTTTTTTTGATACAAGGGATATTCAGGATGGGGCAGGATTTCAACCCACACCCTAATAGATGGACTATCCTTTACATGCAATTACAATGTAATCAGTGCCCTACCGGTCAAACTGATTCAACCGTCTTTTTCTACTAAAGTTGGGCCAGGTTTAATGTTGGCCCATCTATGCTATCACTCACACTCCACACGAGTTGATGGGCCTGACCTTGGACGCCTTTTACTAGTGAAGGCTAGTCGCTAGTTGTTGCTTTTATAATACATATGCATTATCCACTTTATTGATTTTTCGTTGTGGGATTTTATCACTAGCTTTAAGAAGGGAAAATTTGTGATAAGTCTCTCACTTAAAAGTTTTATTTCAATAATGACCGCAAAATGTATTGTGTTCCATAAAATTCATATAGTTTAAAACACTATTTCATAAAGGACAAAAAGTTAAAATTTATGGTTTTATTGTCTAAAATATTCTTCTCTTCATCCTCAAATATGATACACGCCTCCTGCACGCAATTCTTTTATAACCTCCGTTGGAAGCTTCGTTTATGCCCCTCATGGCTTATTCAATAGTTCTATGAAATTTTTTGTGATTTTTCATTCTGATTTTTGTTGTATTCGAATTAGATATGTTCATATTCACCACGTGGCTTGTAGGTACTATTGTTTTTTTATTTGTCATCACATGACCACATCATTATTTTCGACAGGTTCTATGGTGATTTTTGTAGTTTTTTGTTCTTTTAATGATGTATTCGAAACTGGGTTCTACAACTGGTGTGTTATCTATTTCGATTAATTTGATATATGTCATAATGTACTATGTATTGCTAAATGTTATATGTCTTGTTAAAATGTTATATGTTCGTCTTTAACGAAATGTTATCTGTTGGAAGATCCAAAATTGATATAACATATCAGAACATATCCAAAATAGATAACATATCAGAACAAATATAATATCAACATATCCGAAACGAATATAAATATCTGTAGATTGTAGATCCAGTTTCAAAAAAAAGAGCACAAAAAAAATAATAAAGCATCAAAGGTGATGGCCTTGGTCTATGGAGTTGATTGAGGTGTTGAAGTTCGTTGACGTTGGCCATATTGGAGGGATCTAACTCTTTTCCAAGCGGTGATCATGATTTCAAGAAAAAATTTTAGCGACTCAAGTGATAATCGATGGTCGATAATAACGGGGCTTTGGTCGGGCTAACCGATAGCTTTATTTCGGTGGGTCGTTCATCGAAAACAATGGTTGAACGGTCAACTTCCATCCGTCGACGTCAAGGAAGAATAAGAGGGAGAAAATAAGGAGGAGGAAACATGTTTTTAATATCCAGAGGACATTTTGATAAATTTATAAATTTTGTTTTTTTTCCTAAAATTTTTTTAGAGTTATCTATGTTGAAATACAATTTTTAATGTTTGTCCTTATATGTAAAAAAAACTCTTTCAAGAAACAACAAAGATGAAAGAACAATAAAATAAAAAATAATAATAATAAAAGCTTTTCACAATTGGGCCCAGTTTTTTTACCGATTTCCCTTCTTCGCGCAGCTTCCATTTCCCTTCTTCGCCCAGTTTTTTTACCGACTTCATATCATATAAAAATTTTATAATTGTTATTGGAATAAGATATGTGATCATACTTGTTTTATTATTTAAATCAATTAGATTATTTAATGTACAATGTGGTGGGACTCTTGGGCCACCATATATATGGCAATGAGGCTATGTATTATATAATAAATATGTATTTGTGTCTATAGTTGTGTACACAAATATAATGTGCAGTTTAACCCTTGATCTTTCGAAACAACTCGTTATAAGTTAGAATTTTTTTAAAAAACTATTGTGAGTTCTGAAAACACTGCATGCTAAATCCTTGCCGTTGAATCAAATGCTCGTTTGTAGGGAGAGTTTTAATGCAAGAGAGAAGAGAGACAAGTCAAAAGGATTCGGTGCCGTCCTCTGTTTCTCACATATGCGACGTATCCCCTAGCCTTGGAGAAATTATGTCAAGTCCAAATATTCTTATTCAATTAAAAAAAATTATTAATTAATAATTAAGTCCTTGGAGAAATTATGTCAAGCAAAAAGGATTCTCTATAAAACCCACACAAATCCACTTCAAACTCAATTCTAATTAGTTTCTGCTTCTTGGATACTTTTTTTTTTTTTTTTGATTAGGGAACCCCCTCCAGACACGTCTTGCGAGCTTTGCTCTACACGACGGCCCACAAGAGTAAACCCTAACCCAGCCCGCCACCCCACTAGACGGTCTGGGCTTTAAGTCAAGGCCGAGGCCCAGGTGGGATATAACTCCAGTGGACTAGCATGCTAGCGCTTCGTTCCCCGTTGGAATCGAACCCCTTCCCTCCACATGCACGCGCGAGCACGCACAGTTGAGTGTGGAGACCGAGTGATCGACCAACCAGGCTATACCACTTTCGTTTGCTTCTTGGATACTACTAAATCATCAACTCTTTCATATCTTTCTTGTATCTGTCATTCAAAATTGTATTTCGAACAATGGAGGAGATCTTTGCAAAACAATTGTCACGAACTGATATTGATTATAGATTGACATTTCCCACATCTTCTTTGCGAGAGTTCCCAATTCGTGCAGGAAGGAATGCAACTACTTTTCAAGCTACTAACACTTCCTATTCAGAGTGGCGATTCAAACTCTCTATTAGAAGAAATGATCGAAATGGTCCTAAGCCAGTGCTCTCTGGGGATTGGCTTCGATTTGTTCGCGTCAAAGGACTCAAAGAAGATGATAGGATCATTCTTTACAGGTATATTGGAGTTAATGGAGTTCAATATAGAATCAAAGCAGAGAGAAAAATATTTAGAGCTTGGGTCAATGTGATGTGAAATATCAAACTTGTCGTCTTAATTAGTTTATGTTGGTGACAGCTAATAATAGAATTGGGTGTGTAGTCTGTAAACCCAAAGTTTGCAACTATGACTGGAGTCTGGTCAAGAATTCTTTTCAAGATTCGTCCCCTAGCAGAAAATGGGGATGATTTAACCTGCAAATCACACGTAAAGGAATCATAAACAACGAAGGAACAGTTAAAGTAAGAACAAAAAAATGAACGCCAATTGCAATTATTCTAAATAATTTTGGGAACCACAAATTTAGTATATGAACTACATCTCTCTCCATCGCGTCCACACTCCACAGCAGCTTCAAGCTCTCTGTGATACTTGGCTTTCTGATTTGGAAATGGAAGACTCGATCAGAAAACTCACCTAGTAAATCAAAACCCTCAAATATCTAAACCTAACGTGATATTGACTGGTATTGGAGAATCGAGTGGAGAGACCTTACGGGGAAGAATCGCCTGCGCATGGGTGTACGAGAAGGATTGGGGCAAATCAATTGGATACTGGAGACTTGAGTAGCAGAATGTAGAAGATCCATGCAAGCAAGACGTTCAAACTACGGCGACAGAGTTTTGAAATAGGACGTAGCCGTAACCCCCGATGATGGCGGCCATTGGGTAGTTACCGTTCGGTTTGTGATGCCAACGGTCGTTTTGAGATGGTGGTTCTTGCCGTCTTGGTGATTGACCTTCAGGGAAATGGACAAACGGCTTGTTTTAGGCCCAGATCTAGCTGTCGGCACAGCCCAAGCATACTATTATTGGGGCTGGCAATAGATGGAAACTATGGGCCTAAAACAAGGCTGAAAATATTGGGCTTCAGCTAAGCCTATCGGCATTCCTTCAAGACGTAGACGTATTAACCTGTAGTAGCCTCGAAGTTACTCAGATGTGGGAGTGGGATTAATATTGACTTATTATCTTTCGGTTTCAAGAATATTTATATGATCATATTTAATCGTCAAGGAAATCCATACAAATAAATGTTCATTTTGTCTTCAAGAGAGCAAAACCATAGAATGGAAAGGGTAATAAAATCCTACCACGTATATATGTGTATACAGTATATATGTATATGTATATATATGTATGTAAGAATTATTTTATGTGGACACTCACAAATTATATTAACTAGTGCTTCCTTTTTGAAGATGTAAATGAATAAATCATTTTTTCAATCTCACATGTTTCAAATCAATAATAAAATTAAGATCCATAAATTAATATAATTTACGGGTATCCACCTACCTATTGTCCTTATCACCTCATCGCAATCTTATCTTATGCAACTGACACCTTTCACTCTCCCATAATATCCGACCCCACTGCCCGCACTAGTCTCCTACAACCTCCAATGAAATACAGCCATCATAGCCGGTTGTTTCTCTGTAACCGGAATCTCTCTTCTTTTCCATATATAACCCAGTGCCTCCACAAACTCTCATTCCAGAAACCTAGAAATCCATCCAATTTTTCATATCTCAATACCAATCTCTCATTGAAATCACTCTCTGTTTGTTTGTTTATGAGAGGTGTATGAGATTGAGGTACGGATTCAGGGTTTTACAGCAGGCGCCGATGTGGGTGATACAGGGAATGAAAGATCAGGCCTCAAAGGGTGATTCAACCGTCAAGTCTGCCTTTTCTTCTGCTTCTTTAAAGCAGACTAGGTTTTTATCTGGTGCTGTTAATTTCAAGGCCCTTACGAATGAGAAGCTGAAGCAAGCAGAGGAGTCTCTCCGGACAATCATGTATTTGAGCTGTTGGGGTCCTAACTAGGCCATAAGCGGCTGTTTTGTAGATAAACTAGTCATATTTGTTGGACCTATGGTCCTATATGTCTAATTTTGATGATATTAAATCATTTATAAATGATAATGAAACATTAAAGCAATATTTGATTTATATGAATTGAATTTAAATGACTATATATTTTTGAGATAGTGCTGGAAATTAAGTTTTGAAAACAAACATACATGGACTAAGTTAGAGCATCAATTTTCCAATTATCATATCTTAACCAACTTAGGTCCAAATGACTTGAAACTTGAACTACATGTACATGAAGGTTTAATATATGTTCTAGGACTATAATCATGAGAAATTAAGTGCATCACATATATATTTGGTCATATGCTTAAATTCCGCCAAACTAGGTTTTACCTAATTTTGTGCATATGTGTTCTTTGTGAACGTGGTGAACCAAATGAACTCCGATTTAAATGAAATTTCGTGTGCATCTTAGTTTCATCACTATGAACATATTTGATTTAGTAAAGTTCAAGAGAAAATGTCATTTACACTGAGTTTGCAAAATGACTTTGAATTTACACTTAGAATTTATCGGTTTCACTATTAGTGATCTAATTGCTTGGTTGAGTGACCAAACGATTTCCGATTGTTATGAAATTTTACATGGAGATTCTAATACATATAAAATGATTTATCATGCAGTAATATGAATTTTCTGGGTTGTTTTTCTAATGTAATTAACCTATGCGCTCTATATGAAGCTCTTTGAGCTTACATGCAATTGGGGAGTTCTACCTCCTATTTCCTTGTAGGTTAATCATCATTGTGGTCTCATATGGCTCAGAATTCAGTATGTTCAAGAGTGGTCGAAGTCCTGTTTCTAGGAATGAGCTTGGAGCTCTAGGAAACTATGAAAAATCCTATATTTGCCAACTTTCCACTAAGGCATTTAATCAAGTTGAATGAATCCAACATTGAGGCTATTGGTTGTGGTCTTCATGGAGATACAACTCTTTTCAAACATGTGGGACAAACCTTGTCCTCTCTATCATTAGTGATATATTCTTGTTTGACATTTTCACTCAAGACATGTGCTACCAAGAAAGTTAGGTTGGTGCAATCAAACAAGATCCTTGACTAAGAGATCACTTTTGAAGTCTTTGATTCAAAATGAAGGGACAAGATGGCATAGTACAATCTACATCCATGGTTGAGAATTAAAGAGAGTTTGAATGGTCAAGATTTGAAGACATACATTGATCAAATGGTTGTGCATAAGACAACTTTCTTGCTTGCAATTTTTGACTTAAAAAAGGAGCATGTGCAACGTCTATATGCTCTATGGTGGAGATTTGTTTGCTCAAATCATCAATGACCAAGATTAGGAGCTGCAATGGATGGTAGAGATCAACTCTTGAAGTTTGATCCAATGGCTGCAAGCATAGGAGAGAATTGCCTTTAAAAGAGGATCTTCCCATTCATACAACTTGGAGAAGCATTTGCAATCTAGAGAGAACTTTGTTCAAAGCTTTCAAGCATTCAAGCATCCATTGTCTACTAAAATCCCAGCTTCTTCTTGAGCCACTACTCAAGGCCTTCTCACCATTTTGCTGCTGCAAAGAGAGGGTGCTTTCACTTAAGCTCAAGGTGTTATTTCTCCCAAAATCACCTCACCTTACCTACTTGAAAATCCTACCCGTGAGTGTGTGATTGTTGTTATTGAAAGTTCTTCACTTAAATAGCTTAGTGCTAGCTGTGAGAACCTTGGCTAAAAAAAACCCATTGAGAAAGTCCCTTTGTTAGGGCATATTGCAAACATTGAAGTTTGAGGGAGTTCTTAGAAACCCTTGGTCGTAAAGTTTGAAGATTGTCTTGAAATCTTCAGTTTTAAGGGTGACCTAAAAATCCTTGTGAGTTTTGTGGAGCTCTTGAGAAAACCACATCCTTAGTGGAGGTTGAAAATCCTAGGTTGGTGAACCTAGGTAGTAGACGTAGGAGAAGGGTCTCCGAACTACTATAAATCGTTGTGTCAATTTTTGTTGATTGCATTGTTTGCTTGTTGATTGACTAAGTGTTTAATTGTTTCCTAAACTATTTTGGTCATTGCAAGACCTTGCATTAAAACTGATTTTCTGCCCTTGTGTGTTGATCATTTGCTTGAGGTTGTTAATTGCATTAGTGGAGGTTTCTCTAAATCATTAGGACAAGTGTTTTGAATTGCAGAATTTTCTGAAACCTAATCTGTCCGTGAATAGCAGACTGCCTTACACTTTGAATTTTGATCTGAAATTTTGATATAGTATTTATTAAGGTGTTGTGACATTGCATATAAAATTTCGTTGCATTTCAACATCATTTGATAGGTGAAATCTGAGTTGAAAAATCTATGTGCTACTTGTTAATTGTCATTAATTTGTTTAAATTGAAAAAGGGATTCCAATTGGAATTTGGGGACACAATTCACCCCCCCCCAATTACATATGCAAGTAAGTCTAGAAAACATCTCCCTAATGCTCTCACCCTTCTTCATTCTAAAGGTCTTAAACTCGGTGACTAGCATGTTTATCTTAGAGTCTTTCACTTGACTTGTTCCTTCATGCTTCAATTCTAACATATCCCAAATCTCCTTTGCACTCTTACATTGAGCTATGTAATCAAACTCACTCCTAATAAGTGCAATGTGCAAAGTCTTTCATACCAAGCTCTAGGAGCTTGTTTTAAACCATATAAAGCCTTGTCTAGTTTGTAAACATGGTTTGGAAATTTCTTACTTTCAACACTTTGCACATTGCACTTATTAGGAGTGAGTTTGATTACATAGCTCAATGTAAGAGTGCAAAGGAGATTTGGGATATGTTAGAATTGAAGCATGAAGGAACAAGTCAAGTGAAAGACTCTAAGATAAACATGCTAGTCACCGAGTTTAAGACCTTTAGAATGAAGAAGGGTGAGAGCATTAGGGAGATGTTTTCTAGACTTACTTGCATATGTAATTGGGGGGGGGTGAATTGTGTCCCCAAATTCCAATTGGAATCCCTTTTTCAATTTAAACAAATTAATGACAATTAACAAGTAGCACATAGATTTTTCAACTCAGATTTCACCTATCAAATGATGTTGAAATGCAACGAAATTTTATATGCAATGTCACAACACCTTAATAAATACTATATCAAAATTTCAGATCAAAATTCAAAGTGTAAGGCAGTCTGCTATTCACGGACAGATTAGGTTTCAGAAAATTCTGCAATTCAAAACACTTGTCCTAATGATTTAGAGAAACCTCCACTAATGCAATTAACAACCTCAAGCAAATGATCAACACACAAGGGCAGAAAATCAGTTTTAATGCAAGGTCTTGCAATGACCAAAATAGTTTAGGAAACAATTAAACACTTAGTCAATCAACAAGCAAACAATGCAATCAACAAAAATTGACACAACGATTTATAGTAGTTCGGAGACCCTTCTCCTACGTCTACTACCTAGGTTCACCAACCTAGGATTTTCAACCTCCACTAAGGATGTGGTTTTCTCAAGAGCTCCACAAAACTCACAAGGGTTTTTAGGTCACCCTTAAAACTGAAGATTTCAAGACAATCTTCAAACTTTACAACCAAGGGTTTCTAAGAACTCCCTCAAACTTCAATGTTTGCAATATGCCCTAACAAAGGGACTTTCTCAATGGGTTTTTTTTAGCCAAGGTTCTCACAGATAGCACTAAGCTATTTAAGTGAAGAACTTTCAATAACAACAATCACACACTCACGGGTAGGATTTTCAAGTAGGTAAGGTGAGGTGATTTTGGGAGAAATAACACCTTGAGCTTAAGTGAAAGTACCCTCTCTTTGCAGCAGCAAAATGGTGAGAAGGCCTTGAGTAGTGGCTCAAGAAGAAGCTGGGATTTTAGTAGACAATGGATGCTTGAATGCTTGAAAGCTTTGAACAAAGTTCTCTCTAGATTGCAAATGCTTCTCCAAGTTGTATGAAAGGGAAGAACCTCTTTTAAAGGCAATTCTCTCCTATGCTTGCAGCCATTGGATCAAACTTCAAGAGTTGATCTCTACCATCCATTGCAGCTCCTAATATTGGTCATTGATGATTTGAGCAAACAAATCTCCACCATAGAGCATATAGACGTTGCACATGCTCCTTTTTTAAGTCCAAAATTGCAAGCAAGAAAGTTGTCTTATGCACAACCATTTGATCAATGTATGTCTTCAAATCTTGACCATTCAAACTCTCTTTAATTCTCAACCATGGATGTAGATTGTACTATGCCATCTTGTCCCTTCATTTTGAATCAAAGACTTCAAAAGTGATCTCTTAGTCAAGGATCTTGTTTGATTGCACCAACCTAACTTTCTTGGTAGCACATGTCTTGAGTGAAAATGTCAAACAAGAATATATCACTAATGATAGAGAGGACAAGGTTTGTCCCACATGTTTGAAAAGAGTTGTATCTCCATGAAGACGACAACCAATAGCCTCAATGTTGGATTCATTCAACTTGATTAAATGCCTTAGTGGAAAGTTGACAAATATAAGATTTTTCATAGTTTCCTAGAGCTCCAAGCTCATTCTTAGAAACAGGACTTCGACCACTCTTGAACATACTGAATTCTGAGCCATATGAGACCACAATGATGATTAACCTACAAGGAAATAGGAGGTAGAACTCCCCAATTACATGTAAGCTCAAAGAGCTTCATATAGAGCGCATAGGTTAATTACATTAGAAAAACAACCCAGAAAATTCATATTACTGCATGATAAATCATTTTATATGTATTAGAATGTCCATGTAAAATTTCATAACAATCGGAAATTGTTTGGTCACTCAACCAAGCAATTAGATCACTAATAGTGAAACCGATAAATTCTAAGTGTAATTCATAGTCATTTTGCAAACTCAGTGTAAATGACCTTTTCTCTTGAACTTTACTAAATCAAATATGTTCATAGTGATGAAACTAAGATGCACACGAAATTTCATTTAAATCGGAGTTCATTTGGTTCACCACGTTCACAAAGAACACATATGCACAAAATTAGGTAAAACCTAGTTTTGGCGGAATTTAAGCATATGACCAAATATATATGTGATGCACTTAATTTCTCATGATTATAGTCCTAGAACATATATTAAACCTTCATGTGCATGTGGTTCTAGTTTCAAGTCATTTGGACCTAAGTTGGTTAAGATATGATAATTGGAAAATTGATGCTCTAACTTAGTCCATGTATGTTTGTTCTCAAAACTTAATTTCCAGCACTATCTCAAAAATATATAATCATTTAAATTCAATTCATATAAATCAAATATTGCTTTAATGTTTCATTATCATTTATAAATGATTTAATATCATCAAAATTAGACATATAGGACCATAGGTCCAACAATATTAAGGACTTGTTTTATTTTGTCTCGTTTATTTTCTGTTAATCTGTAAAGGGGTGTATGTACATATTGTTCTTGTTCATATACATATGTGGAAACTGGAATATATTTGAAGTCTCTGTAGATTCAGTTCAGAACCAAATACAATTTTTTAATGTAATTGAGCTGATAATCAGAGACCCATTTATGATTCATAATTTATTGAAGGTGTAACACAGTAATTTATTCAAATTAATGGGAAAGGACTCCAATTGATCGTTACAGAATTAACAGTACAATTTACAAATGCAATGCACTCCACACAATGGACAGATAGTAACAAATACAACTGATTGTGTATGCTCCAACTCCTGGACCCAGTATGCTAATCCAAAATCCTATCTCCCATCTCCACCACACAAGTAGGCCCTTAATGAGAATCGATAAGCCCTCACTTTTGGTTGCTCTTTTTTGAGGAAAGACGAAGAAGAAGAAGAAGACAACCTGATATTTGAATATGATTTCAGTCAAAATTCTAAATAGCTATTATCAATCACCATTTCTCTCCAATTCTTCTTCCAATTTTCAAACAAGGGTACAAACAGAAAATAAATCCAGATTTGCACCAATTAAAGTGATTGATGGACGAAAACTGCGAGTGACAGGATGTAGTGAACAAGGAGGAGAAAAGAAGAAGAATGAAAAGCAAACTTTTTTGACTCTAGAAGAAGCTGGTTTGGTAGAAATATCCGGTCTGAGCACTCATGAGAAGTTTCTGTGCCGTTTAACGGTATTAACATCTCGCTAGCTCTCTCTTAAAACACTTATTGTGATTTGCTAGACTTAGACCTAAATGAATGCTAATATCTAATTTTGGTTTGGTATTTATTCAGATATCGTCTCTGAACCTATTAAGAGTGATATCAAAGCAAGAAAGGGGTGCGATTGAGGAGCTAAATGCAGGGAGGATATGCGATTGGTTCATGAAGGACAAGCTTAAAAGGGAACAGAACATGGAGTCTGCAGTCCTTCAATGGGATGATTCCGATTTCCCTTTTTGACTTTATTTTTTAGTTTCGCCTTATGCTTCTGAATCACTAGGTATGGGAATTGAACCAATCCAGGCTGTTTTTTGTTCTGCTAAATTATCACAGAGATTGTCCTGTTAATCACAATGTCGTCTTTCTTGGGTAGAGGCCTTATGCGAATTTTGTCCTCTTTTTTTGTTTGATTACTGCACTCGTCTTTTTTCTCCCCTCTCTATTAAAGATTCCCTTAAAGTCAATTAAATACTATTTGTTTTCAAAGAACTAATCCATCATGTTCAATCAAACTGTTAATTGATGTTAAAGTTCAGGGAATTCATGTTTTCGAGGTTCAATATTTTGTCTTAAGCTTTTTGTCCATTTAATAGTTAAAACCAGACCAGAACTCGGATGGTGAGCATTATATACACTCCAAATTTTACTAGGTAACTTCAGCTAAAATTATAATATTAACAAGTACACCATTTTTTTTATGTTTTGCACTCCTCTTCTTCATCCTCTGCTAGGATTTATTCAAAGAAACCAGACACCAAATCAATTTCTTCTTCGAAAAAAACATCATGCTCTCCTCAAAAACTTTGAAGACCATGTTGCTTCATCACCTGCCTTGAATGGTTGTGCTTTGAGAACTTGGACCTGCTCAGTGGTCGGCTACCTAATGCAAAACAAGCAGTAGGAGTCTTAGCAATTGTACTGAACTGCGACTACTTGCTCTACTGATCTGTCATGCTATCACTTGCTACGTGTTTTTCTATCCGCGTGTCAAATGAACTAGGTGCTAATCAAGTAGTCCTTGCTTACCAGTCAGCATATGTATCTCTGCGACCTTGGGCTAAACCCGGAGGCACTAGCGGCCGTGGTCAAGGAACTCCGGGCACTACCGTTGTCTCCCTCGCCTCCTGCTCCGACGTCATCTAATTAAGCAGGTATGGTATGAAAGTTTTTTAGTCTGAATCAATGTGCATAGTATGGTAGAATAAGAAAATTGAAGAATTTAGGGCTGAAAATGGTAGAAGAAAAACAGTGATGGATCTGTGGTTAATATGGTAAGGACAGTGTGGTGTTTAAAGATTGGATATTTTGACGAGATTTTTGGATGTATTTAGTAAATCGTGGAATGTGTCTAGCGCTCATTGACTCGAATGCAGCCTAGCTCACATAAAATTAAAAAAATGTGGGTCGTGGGAGTGATATATAATAAACCAAACCTCAATTTGTCGATTTTTTTTTCCAATGTACCATCCGTACAACACTTATTTCCACTCTAGCATCCGGTTGAGAATAATTCTCAATCTACCATCCCGAGCCTACGTGGCACTGCCACAATTATTTTGTAAAATTTTTTAAACCTACAAATAAATGTTAGAGACAGACTTAACATATATGTCAGCTTTTAAATGAATTTGGATAAAAGCTTCTGATGAGTGGATGCACGTGAATGAAAAAGCTAATTAAAAAAATGAAAATTAAATAAAGTTGGACAAGATATACTGTATGCATGTGAAATAAAGTTCGACAAGATATCAATTTCCACATGAACTTTTTTTTATTAGTTCTTAACATTGTTAGACAAGAGATATTGTATCCACGTGAAAGAAACCTCTTCTCCCCTTGCACCTCTCTCCACCTGCCGGTAACACACCTGCCATCTTTCTCCTCTAATTAGATTATTACTTGTGATTTGAAAAGGAATATGGATCCTAGGGCTAGCACAGTGAATTTAAATGTAATTCCGGAATTGATATCAGAAGAGGATATATGTGCTCTCAGCGCTGATACTTTCAGCTACAATGATCTTCGATTTGATGATTCTGAAGAAGAGGACGAGATCTTGGAGAATGATGATGATGATGATGATGCTTATGTTGATGATCTTGGCCAGCAGGCTCAATTTCATGGTAATATGGGTGCAGGGACTTCAACATTCTCATAGTTTCAGAGCAGTATGGACGCAGGGGTGAGATGTACCACATTGAAGCACATGCGCAATACAAAGTAACAGAGGGGGAGTCAAACTCTTCATGGAGCTGGTTTATGGCATTCTTGCGAGACAAAGTCACAGATCACCCAGGTTTATGTGTCATTTCTGATAGGCATATCGACATTATCAATGCCATGAAAGATCCCTATCTTGGCTGGCGAGAGCCACTGGCTTATCATCGTTTCTGTATCAGACATTTGGCCAGTAATTTCAACAATGTGTTCAAGAACAAGGAGTTGAAAAATGTAGTCCACAGGATGTCCTTACTCACCCAACAAGCTCAGTTTGAAAATTTGCGGGCCGAGATTGATACCATCGATGATGGAGTTGTTACTCGATGGTTGCGGAAAATTCTTCTGGCATCTTGGACAATATTGTATGACGAAGGCAAAAGGTGGGGACACATGACTACAAATATGGTTGAAGCTTTTAACGGTGTCTTGAAAGTTGCTCGTGCTTTACCAATCACAGCATTGGTGCAACTGACCTTCTATAGGTGTAATGCATAATTATACCCTCCGTCAACAACAAGGTGAGGCTTGGGCTTTTTCTGGAGCTGAATTCACACCAGAGATAGATTTGAAATTGCAGGGTTTGAGACAACAATCAAATGCATATGAGGTGGAAATGTTTCATCACCAACCAAGGATATTTGAAGTGAAATGTGCATCATCAAGATTAAGCCATCCATCTAGACCTTGACTTTCAAATGTTGTTGACTTGGGCAATGGCACATGTACATGCAACGAGTGGTTAATCTATCAATACCCTTGTTCGAAAGTTATTGTTGTATGTTCTGCCCAAAGAATTAATCAGTCTCAATTCGTGGACGAGTTTTATTCCATGCAAAGTTATCTCAATACTTGGGCTCCGATGTTTTTTTTAGTACCAAACCGGTCGACCTGGTCAACTTATTATGACCCAGTTATTGTTCCAAATCCTAATTTGCGAAGGAGTAAGAAAGGCCTGTTGGACCTAGGTTACACAAGAGGGGGGGTGTTGTGTCCCCAAATTCCGAATAGGAATCCCCTTATATCAATTTCACAAATCAAGCACCACACCAAGCACACAAAGTGAGTCTTACTAATACAATTGTCCTAATTTATTTCCAAGCAAATCAAATCTTATCTTTAGACTTGTAACTTAAGTATATAATGCGTCTAGATGCAAAATCGTATCAATTTAATCAACGGCAAAGTATAATTGCACACAAATGGGCCTATATGAGCAATATAATAAATTGCACAATAGGAACCAATTGAAGCAAAGCTTCTAACAAGATAAGCACTAGAAAGTACTTAACTTGCAATTTTACAGAACAATAGCAATATAAACAGAATAAACAATAATATAAAGTAAAGACAGATTAGTCAAATATAATTATGGTTAGTGTATATAAGAATACAATAAATAAATAATACTTGGTTAGATTAGTGTTATGTAAATAAAGTAAATAAAATAAAGCAAGTTATGTTATATTAGAAGAGTTAATGAAAGCTGTAAAAGTAAAGCAACTAAAGAGCACACAAGTAATTTATAGTAGTTCGGAGACCCTTCTCCTACGCCTACTACCTAGGTTCACCACCTAGGATTTTCCAACCTTCACTAAGGTGTGGCTTTTCAAGAGCTCCACAAAACTCTTACACAAGAGTTTCAAAATTACCCCAACTCTTCCACAATCTCACAAATATAGTACCCGGTTTGGGTTTTACAAAGATAGGCTCAATGATTCACTCACTCAGTGTTTGCACTCAACAAACTAGGAGGAACTCTCAAGAGATTTTAAAGTGAGGCTCACGGATAGAAAATCGGATTTGAGTTTAGAAGAGCTCACAAGAAGAGAAGATTCTTCACACCTGGAATTGCAATAGCAATCGGTGAAGATGAACAATAAAGATTTAGTTCTTCACACATGTGTTTGCACTAAGCAAACGGTGAAGCAAGATAGAAGAATATTATATGAGCTTGGGTGAGAAATTGAGAGCAAATAGCTTTGATAATTCTAACACTTTCTTGTATCTTTGGTGGTGTCCCGAGTGTTCCTTTTATAGTTCACAAGGACTCCTTGATTGCCTCTTGATTTTCAATGATTTAATTCTTGAAATAATAGCTTTGATTTGCTCCTTCAATCACTTCCATTGCCCCACGTTTAGCTCTTTCAGATAGGAAATGAGAATCTTCACTTTTACTTTGATTAGGTTCCATAGAGAATAGGAAACCTTTCTTGATTTACTTCCTTTAATAACCAAAGTATGATTCTCCTTCTTAACATAGAAACTTGGCTTCTCAAAGAGCATCAAAGATCTTTCTTTTTGTCGAAGACTAATTCACCTCCATGTCCATTAGGAAACTTCTTGATTTGTTTCTTTCTTAGATTAGACTTGACATGCACCATATACGACTTGATATCATTCTCCATAATTCTTGGCTTAATGGCTTCAAATATGATAAGTCTTTCTTCATTTGCAATCAAATGCCGGTCAACTAGCTATCTTTCCATTTAGCTGCTGTAATTTGGTAGCACAAGCTCTCCTTGATTTCGGACAACAAGAAAGGAAAGTAAACCTTTTGCTTTTAATCTCCAAAATATCACCAAGTCAAAATTTTTTTCATGGAAACTGAATCCTCCTCTTTAATATAGATCACATGTCTTGCATATGTAATGAAACATTTTATAGTGAACTCTTGATGAAATCCCTCTCAACTTTCCTGAAAATTTGCTTGTAAACTCATTTGAGTTTCATGCTTGAACCATAGGTTAATTGAGGTTAAATAATTAAAATATAAGCATATAATATCATAACATATATAGACTAATGTGCATGTAAGTTTCCAGCTCAAATAAATATCATATAGTCATATAATAAGTCACATAAATCAATCGGATAATAACATTGCGCAGCAATTTCGGACAGATATTTGGGTAACGATTTTGAGCAAGAAAAAATCAAAATTTCTTAATCATGTCTTCATGAAAAATGTTTATTATGATGTAAATAATGTCTCTACCAAATTTCAGCTTAATCTGAATTCATTTGATATAAAAATGATCAGTGAGTTCACAAGTAGGTTTAAACCTTATCAATAAAAACCAATTTCAAATTCAATCTTAAATTCATCACATAGTGCATTTAATCAAATAGCACAATAATATTAGATTATCAAAATTAAATTGTAGGACCTTTGGTCCAACAAGGCCAGCCTCAGTCCACTCGCCTTTACAATGAGATGGATGCTAGGAATGGTGCTCACAGACCCCATCGTTGTGGTCTTTGTCACACTGTAGGACACACTAGGAGGTCCTGCCCTAATAGGAATTAGTGAATGTTTGTTCTGTCTTAATTATTAATATAATAAATTATCTCAATTGTTGTATTTCGTTATAGTTTGTAATATAGTTAATGGGTTTTGTTGCTCTGATTTTTTTTAATTAAAATGTTCATGCTCATTGTACAATCCATGCAGACACGTAGATTCATCACGTTGAGATTTTACATTGTTTGTACATGCTTATTTCACTTTATTTAATTAACATTTATTTAATTAGTTTTTTCAGTCACGTACATGGTAAGATATTTCCATTTTTTTTAATTAGCCTTTTCATTCACGTGCATCCACTCATCAGAAACTTTTGTCCAAGTTCATTTAAAAGCTCACATACATGTCAAGTCTGTCTCTAACATTTATTTGTTGATTTAAAAAAGTTTACAAAATAATTGTGTCAGTACCACATAGGCTCGGGATGGTAGATTGAGAATTATTCTCAACCGGATGCTATAGTGAGAAATAAGAGTTGTACGGATGGTACATTGGAATAAAAAAACTATTTTGTCCCAAGATCCGTAGCAGAGCATCTGTGCAATGCTAGCCCTGGTGGTTGAAATGACCCATAAAAACTAATAAAAGCAAAAGAAAGTTCACCAAACCCAAAATTGTAACTTTTAACTAACATGTGATTACCCCTAAATCCTGTTGCAACTCTTGACTACATGTGATAAATTCCATCCCATTGGATGTTAAGGTACATTTATGTTTCTAATACTTCATTAACTGTGTTGAATTTGATTTTTACAATTTGTGTCATATGGTTACCTACTGATAAACTCAATTATATAATTTGTCTCTAACTATGATTTGATTTAAATGTTATCTTTTTCCTAAAAATTTTAACTGCAATTTTTACCAACCCTGTTTCTTGTCATTGATTTGAAGCAATGGTTCACCGATACTTCCTCTTAAGACTATGATCCCAAATTGAATTGATATAATCCAACCGAGTGGATTCTAAGTAAATATTTATTCACTCTCATACAATCAAAACTTTTTTTGGCCTTAAGTATCACAGTCGTACCCAGAGGAATAAAGCTTTGCGGACTCATACCCAAAGCAGATATTGATTTGTAAAGCTTGGGGTGGATTTTCTAATATGATATAAGAGTAAAGTATCAGTTCATTTGGACATAACTTCTATCTGTACATTTGTTGAGTATTACATAACTCATCACACTAGTGCATCAAAATGCTAAAACTATAATCCCGTATAAGATTAACATAATCTAACTAAGTGGCTTATAAACAAATGTCTACTCCTTCTCACACAATCAATGTAAAGATTAAAGAATAAAGCGGTAGCAGACAATAAAGCGGGCATTAATCACTCACTTCAAAACTTGAAAGCTAAAGAAAGAAAGTTGAAATAATCCACTAATCCCGCCATGATTCGCCAACTACACCACAAAGCACCTAACTTTTCGACCAAAACTCAACAATCCCACGTCAACGCGGATTTAACTTTTCGACATTTTTATAATTTGACAGCGAACGGCATCGTTTAAACTTTAAGTGGAGTTCCAGTAGAGTTCAATAGTAATAAAGGCACGGACGTGAACCGGGACAACACAGAGTTCAATTAAATACTTGCCGTTAAATCCGGCTCGACTCAGACTCAGACTCAGACTCAGACTCAGCCTCCGGAATCGGCTGTCACCTGCAACTTGACCAACCGCAGAAGGTCGAGTCGCCGTGTACTGCTAGACAGTGGACACAAAAAGACTTTCATTTTAGGCTCTGAATAGTGTTGCAACCATCGGGAGAGAGGCATGGCAATAGCTGACCAGAAGTCGCCGTCCGATGGTAAAATCTGGGGTTTCTTTAAGCTGCCGTTTCGTGGAAACGGTACAAACACGAATTCGACATCTTCTTCTGTGATGCATCATCAGCATAGTCAGAGTAACTCACTAGTCGAAGGATCGAATGCTCATGGCTCTAGCTCGGTATCTTCAGTTGCGAGATCAATTCTGCCTACACGGCGCCGCCTTAAGCTTGATCCGAGCAATAAACTCTACTTTCCATGTATATCTCTGCTCCCTAGCTAATTTTTGAGCTTCGAATTTAGGATAGAATTTGATATTAAGCGATTTTTTTTAAAGATTTGTTAATATGCTTGCGATTATGACTTGCTGGTTTGGTCCTTTTTTTGCTCTTTTCATCAAGTTGGGAGATGAATTGATTTCCATATTTTTCCAGAATTGGTTATGTGAAATTGTGGATAACGTGTTTCCTGTTATAGCAATTGATCTTATCATATTTGGAAATTTAAGTTTCATGACTGCTTAGAACGGGGTGTGTTTCAAGATTAAATAAATGTAGTCTTAAGAAGATTACAATTTCCTAAATATTATTTCTTAGTTACGATGGGTCTTGGTCAAGACTTCATTTTTCTTGATATTAACTTACTACGAACTAATTTAAGAATTAAGACACAATCGGATCTGACAAGTGTCGTTAGTTTTTCTATGACACACTTGGATCCACTCATGGTAATTCAGCAGAAGAGCTTTCTTTATTTGTGGATTATGGGGATTTTAGAGGCCTGAATGTGAAGAGTGATGCAAAATCCAAGACACCATCTGCTTGCCTAGTCATTATTTTTGTTTTAGAGAAGAGAGATTGAAGTTTGATATAAATGGATATATGTTATCATACTTGCATTCAAGGTAGTTTTTGTCATGTACTCTGACAGTCTGACGAGTCTGACCTGCATTGGTGTACAACCAACCACCTCTTTATGGTGTGCATCGTTCTTTAGTTCAGTGACATTTTCATATGTCGATGTGTAATTATGTGTCACAATATTCTTTTTTGCTTAACGCTTTTCAATGTTTAAATGAGTGCTGGCTGAAGTAACATTATAATTGTTCCATGTTTTAGTAAAATCATGTTTACTTTATTTCTTCTTTTCAAGATGAACCTGGCAAGCAGGTCAGGAGTGCCATAAGGATAAAGAACACTAGCAAGTCCCATGCAGCTTTCAAGGTGCGTATATTTATCCCTGGGTTTTCCAATATCTTTAATTCTTCTATGGTTCATGCATATGTGTTTTCTGATTGGCAGAACTATCCCTCACAATTAAATTTTAGAGCTCGAATTATTACCTTGGAAATATCATTTTAACTATTATGGACAACTTTATAGTGAAAACCATTTTTTGTTGTTGTAGTTCCAAACAACTCAACCAAAAAGCTGTTTCATGCGTCCTCCAGGGGCTATTCTTGCTCCCGGCGAGAGTATCGTTGCAACTGGTAATTATCTTTTATTGGCTTGTGCAATTAGTTTTCTGTACTCTTCGTTATTTTTTTCCTCAAGACAAAAATGTTGCAGTTTATCATATATTTCTTATATCAACCCTTACTAGCGTGTCATCTTACTTTCGTTGTGATCTTTTAGTCTTCAAGTTTGTCGAGCAGCCAGAAAACAATGAGAAACCAATGGATCAGAATAGCAGGGTGAAGTTTAAAATCATGAGTCTAAAGGTGAAAGGACCAATGGATTACGTAGCTGAGCTGGTAAGTGGTTTGGGTAGTGGGTACCCTATGTTTGCGGTGCAAATTAGATATGAAAACTTTTGAGAACTAGATTTGCTTTTTGTTCAGCTAGAACATATACTATTGTTTGGCGCTATTTCCCTGTATGTCACTGCAGTCAACCTGCATACTGTGATTCAAAATCAGAGATGTATAAATGGCCTGGTCAGGCTGGTGTTTTCAGTCTTTAAACTTGGTTGATGTGTTGTTAAACATTATTAGATATTAACTGTACATCCATTCATACTTAATGGCACATATCACATGTTGGAGCTGGGAGCCTATAGTCATCTTCTGTTTTGAGGTCATGTGTAACTGTGTAAGATATACCTTTAGGAGCAGGCACGATTAGTTTCAAACTATCCATTACCTGATGCCTAGCTATTTTATCTTTGTGTTTTGCTACTAGTCATATATTTGCAAAATTCTCGATTGCTTGCTTTGCAGTTTCTCTTGGGAATGTAACACCTCTATTCTTTGGTCATTTTTATTTTGCAGTTTGATGAGAAGAAGGATCATGTCTCAATTGAGCAAATTCTGCGGGTCGTGTTTCTTGATCCGGAGCGTCAAAATCCTGTGAGCACTTATGGCAAATGCATTGTCACCCACTTTTGCTTTAAGACATCATCATATACTTGTTTGATACTCTGCATGTGTGAAGTACTGCTTCAGAGAATGCAGATTTAAGAGGATACACACATTTGATTTTACAGGCTCTGGAAAAGTTAAAGCACCAACTTGCTGAGGCTGATGCTGCAGTTGAGGAACGCAAGAAACCTCCAGAAGATAGTGGTCCAAAGATTATTGGGGAAGGACTTGTTATAGATGAATGGGTGAGCCTTCAGAATGCCATTAAATTATTTTCCTTTTTAATATTTTCATTCTTTTAAAGCTTTGTCTCATCTTTTTGCCTATAGAAAGAGCGAAGGGAAAGATATCTCGCTCGACAACAGGTTGAAGGAGTTGACTCGGTCTGAAGAAGCTGTGTTCTCTCAAGAGTGTCCATTTGTGATTGAGATTTACTTAGTCCATCATTGAGCGAGGCTGTATTCACAGAATCAAGTTCCGTCTCTTATGTATAAAAAGGGTGAAATATGTGGCCACCTGCTTGTAAAATATGTAATTTTGTTCTTCCTCCTCCATTAGAAAAGGGAATGAAAAAACTTGGGATGTTTATGTGAGAATTGTTCAGTTAAGATATTAAGATGCCCGTATGGGATTGACATGCATTCAAAAATATGTGGTATTCTCTACCCCTTGTTTCCCTGCATGCTTGGACCATTGGAAGAACAGACAGGAGCCAGGAAATTACAATTCATCACTTACATTTGATTTCCTTGGGGCTGCATCTATGGCTCCGTGCAAATGGTTTTCTGGCATAGAAGTCTGTTAACTACTTTGTCTCGTTCAACTGATAAGTGATAAGTTCCATTACTGCAATAAGAGCTTCCTTAGTTTATTAACGACCCCGACTCGCCTCCAAATTCTCTAACTGCTAGCTGACGCGGCGCGCCACCCTTGGATTGGCTGATGTGTAATACAACTATACAAGTGAATTCGGGTCTACTCAAATTCAAAGCCCACCCGAATAAATGAGACCCAAACCGGCAAACCTTCATTTCTTGGTGTATCTTTTTCTTTCTTTAAGAAATAAACAGGACTCTGCGCTCTGCGTCTCTCTCGCGCGCATTGGAGATCAATGGCAATGACGGGAGTGGGAGGAGGAGGTACGCTATCGGATGTATACCAGAGTGCGAAGAGGCAACTACTGAAAGCGAGAGACGGAATTGAGAAGCTTGAGAGAACAACTTCAAACGGCGGCCTGGACTCACCCGAGATGTTATTCGCCGTCAAGATTGATATCTCCCAGATCCTCTCACTATGCACCGACATGGACCGCCTCTGGCGATCAATTGCGGCAAAGCCCCAACGCGATCTCTGGAAAAGGCAAATTTCTCGTCCTTTCTCGTCTTTTAAATGTGTGTTTGTGTGTTAGGGATTCATTGATTAATTTTTCATGAGAATCGGTTGTTTATTTTCTCGAATCTTTCTAATTCTGAACGTTCGGTCATTTTGGATTTGCAATGTTGTCTGCATACCAATTTGAACTTATAGTTGATTGGATGTGATTTTTTGTTTGAAGAGGCAGCTTCTGTTACTTTTTGAGTTCCTTACGCAATTTAGGTCCCTATATTTATAATTGTTGCCTCCGTTTCCGTAGCTTTTCTATCGAGTTCAAGTCACCTCAATGCCCTCACCTTGTGCTGTGCTGGCATTTGTAAGAATTGAATGAATCTAACGTGATCTTGGCTCTGATTTTCCTTTCTGAACGTAGAATGAGGTTAGTTATGCTTAAGAAATATATCAGAGCAACTGGCCCATGAACAAGATTTCATGAGAATATTAAAATCTGAAACAAAGAATTCAAAATATTTGTGGAGTGCTGGTCAAGCTACTCCTCTAGGTATGCTTTCTTGGCAGCATTTCCCTCCTGTTAGCTGATGGTGATGGTGCCAGTTTATAGTTAAGAGCTTTTGTTCAAGGCAAAGTGACAAAGTATTACCAGCCGTTGAGGATTGGCCAATAGTTACATTGAGCTGCATTTCCCATTCAGAGCTAGTTTTGCTGAATTTCTTGACATTTGACCATTGATGAAACTTACTTCAGAGTCTCCTATTTGAGTGAAATGGATTGTCGGCTGAGGTTGGTTTATGCGAGAAATTGGATGTATGATATTCTGAATCAGCATATTTGTCTTAAAATTTTCATCATAATCAACTGTATAGACAACGGCAAAGACAGCTCTCAGTTTTGTTTTATTGATTGTTTATACCAATTATTGTATTAAATCATGTTAGTTCCTTATGGTATGACATACTCCCCCCCTCCCCCCCCCCCCCCCAAAAAAAATAGAGAAATGGGCTGCTGAGACAAAGGTTTTGATGACAAAAGAATTAGGCTGCTGGCGTTTTCGTTTACCTTAGCAGATGGTCAACTAGTCAAATCATCTTTGTTTAATGCTTGTTACTTTTCTTGCTTATTCCTGAATATTGTTATTAAATATATGAACTTGTCACAAAATTTGACGTTTTCCTAACTTGAATAACTGTTTGATTGGCACAGAAAGGTGGAACAAGTGGCCGAAGAAGTTGAATCATTAAAGTACAGTTTGGATAGGTATGTCTCAAGGAATCAGAAACGGATTAGGGAAGCTCAAGAGAGGGCAGAACTGTTTGGAAGAGCTGTATGGATCCCCATTCTTTGGCGGTAAAAAGACTTTAGTTTTCTTCTTCTTTGGATGAACATCCTTTTACTTACTAATAAGCTTACTATTTAATGCTTACTTTATGCATTAGAATGGAGACTCAGCACATGTTTTGAAAATTTTCGATGAGGAAGCACAAGCAATGCAGTCAGTTAGAAATTCATCGAGGATGTTGGAAGAATCTTTATGGACTGGATCTGCTATTCTATCTAAGTATGCTGAACAAAGGGAACGCCTTAAGGTATGTGTAATTTGGCTGCTGCACAATCAACACTCACATACATTTTAATGTGCATGTGCATGAACAACATGCTTGAGCATGTGAGCCCACACAAGCAGAAGGATCATAAAGTGAAATTAACATTCTGTTTGCTGCTTACATTCTGCTTATATTCAACCAATGAGCAAACCCAATTTTGCAATTTTTAAAGCTTTATACAAATGATGTCAGAGGAGATCGATAGAGTTTGGTGAAGTAAGATTAAGGTGACGAGCTTGCATCAGAGGTTTTGGTATACCTGTGAATTATTTGGATACAGGTAGCTATGGCATCATAAGCATTAAGCATTTATGAATTAAGCATTTGTTTGTCACTTTTTATGTAAGATGGTTTCACCTTGACTTGGTTTTCCCATCCCACTCCAAAAATAAAATGGAAGGAATCTTTGATATTGGCCATCCTTGAACCTACAATGTTGCCGCAGGTTTGCTTCAGCCTGTGTTTAGCTCTGCATATGTTTGCTTAGTAGTTCATAGTTCACACACATTTGAGTGATTTCATGTGGTGCCAATTCCTAATTAAGGAATTTCCGAATTTCAGATGAAAACATGTGTTCATTTATGCATGCAATTTCAACACTTGGTTAGCATTTGTACACTACTGATTGAGTTGAAGTTTGAAACTCAACCGACTCAGGAGCAGTTAAAGATAGCTCATAGTTCAAATCCTACCTTATGTTACTAACTGACCCTAATCTTGGCTCAGAGTGCACAACGGAAGGCTTTGGATGTCCTTAACACTGTGGGGCTTTCCAACTCTGTTTTGAGGCTCATTGAGAGGAGAAATCGTGTTGATAGATGGATCAAATATGTGGGGATGTTCATCACCGTCATCGTCTTGATTCTCTTCGTGAAGTGGACTCGTTGACCTGACTCTAGTGCTTTGCCTTTGATTTTATAGAACTTACTACATTCGTTTTCTTTCTGATTCCTAGAAAGACTTAAGAGGTTGTACTAGGCCAACCTGAATATACCAATACGGCCATCCCCTTTTGAAAACATGTTTAGAGGCTTGTACATGTAGTCGAAACTTGGAGGTACATATTGGCAATGAAATAAATTTCATTTTGTTGCTGCAAGTTTCTTGGCAATAGACTTGGGGTTTACGTTAGATTGCATTGCCGTTCTGCTGTGGCAGTTAAACTGCAGGAATCGTTTTAAAGTCTGATTTGTGAATTGAAATTGTGTTCATACTTGATAGCCATTGAATGTAGTAGACCGAGAACTGAATTATGCTATGCTGTTTAAATGCATATGCCGAAATGGTTTCTCTGCTGAAGGTTTGCCTGTTGTTACTGCCAGGGTACTTGGAACTTTGTTTACAAGGCAATGAGGCATTGATTATATTTTGCTTCTTTAAGAAAAAGAGCTTATTTTACCAAAATGGTTTCTGAGATGGCAGACTCTGCAATCAAATTACGAAGGAAATGTAGAACTTCAATTATTTGAGCAACCATAATGATGCACTGATCTTGTTGTTTATCTAATGCAAGTAACTAATCTATGCAATTGTTGCTGCTGCTAACGAATTCCTTTTTCAGATAAAAACATAATCTACGCAATTTTTCTTCTTCGACGTTTAGGGTTCGTTTGTCAATATTGAATATTAGAATTATTGAATCCTCTTCGACTTACAACTCAATGGGCCTAAGTGTTCGGGTCCAACCGTCTCGAAACTTGGCAGGTTGGGCTGGGCTACGCTTGTCATTGTACAGGCCCAGCAATTATACCCAATATAGCTGTCTTGGCTCCTTCCAAGCCAAACCAAGACAGACAGTTGGGGAGTTTTATCCATAAAAACATTATAGTCACGAGATTCATGAAAGCCAATCCATTAAAACAAAAGGTGATCATGCGATTCTCTCTTTATTTCCTTCGGTGAAAGGCCGTGATAGAAATGAGAAGATAAGTGCCTCTTTTTTTTGTATATAGATATCCAATTCCTACATTTGTTCGTCTTTGATTCACAATTACGATTGTCACCCAAAGCTCTTACAGCGTCATTATTATGGATAGGTTAAAGAAAAGAAAAGAAAAGAGAATATGATACTCGTAAAGCAGGTGAACTTGATTCTTTCACTTGCATCTTAAAATAGTGAATTTGAGATTGCCACTCACTTTATCTTTGCTCTTAACTGGCCTCCTTAATATTCAATGCAATTGTCACTTCTATTAGTAAATTTTGGTATATATATCTTCCATATGTGCAATTGGTTATTTTAATATGACTATTGTTTGAACGATTCTTTTTTCCTTCTTTATTCCATAAAAACAAAAAATATGCTCTTTGGCCAAGTATGGGAGAAAGTTATTTCCAAGGTGGTTAGATAGATCCAATCTTCAATATGTGATATATTTATGTGCATTAAATATTTGTATGATAAAATATTATAATTTTCAACCCAATACACATTAATAATATTATCCGCTTTGGATCGTTCGGTTTTTGTGAATACATCAGGCATGCACGACTTTGGCTTCACAGGATGTCACTCATCCCAATAGTGTTGTTGGAGAAACTGAAACACGCTTAATTTCGAAGTTATTACGATATGTTTTCTTCCAAAAAAAATACGTTGTTTATGGTTACGAGCTGAAATCATATATATACATATATTTGTTAACATTTTAAAAAAATAATAAGAATAGTCAATAGATATCCAGATGTGAGATGCTGGGACAAAAATTGTTTTTTTTTTTTTTTTTTTTTTTATCAGAGGACAAAAATTGTTTCAACTTGTCTTTTAATAGACTATAGACCAAGAACGCAGACAAAATACATAAATTTTTTTTTTCTTTTTGCTTAAGATTCGAGATCGCCTATAATTAGGACCAACTTGTTATGTCACAAGCCGGAATTTACGACCAATCCATGGCCATTAAAGTCAAAACCAGATTCATCAATAAAACACAAGGCAAACCAGGCCCAAGTTCCTTCTTTGTTGCCATGTTGTGTGACAGGTAGCGTCATTAAGTCCCATTTCATCAGACAATACTGATTTTAAAAACATGAAGCAAAATCATGTGCTGGAAAATCTGACTTTTAATATAACATTACCTTCTATACATTGGAATTTCAATTGAGATGAACCGGTGAAAACATTCTAAATTACCACACATTAATTTTACCAATTTATGTAGCGAGAACATTGTATTTGGACCCCAATAATGGTATATATTTCCACCCAAAAAAAAAAAAAAATAGTAATTGGAAGCATAAGATTAAGTGTCTGGAGCACCAACTTATACAATCTTTGAACCCTCACTTCCCTTCCTCATCTCAAGCCCTCCATTAGGGTAATCATCATCAGTCACAAATCTAGACCAATACCAATGTGTCTTCCACACCCTGGTCATCTCTTCAATTGGGATACCCTTTGTCTCAGGCAGGAAGAAGTAGACAAAGATGGACATAACCAGTACGAAGAATGCGAAGAAGATGAACAATCCAAACTTCAAGTGGCATAGCATTGTTAAGAAGACTTGAGCAATAATGAATGTGAAAAGCATGTTGACAGACACATTCACACTCTGAGCAGCCGATCGGATTTCCAGTGGGAAAATTTCACTCGGCACCAACCATCCCAATGGACCCCAAGACCAAGCAAATCCAGCAACATATATGCATATAAACAGCACCACTACAATTGCATACCACTTGGGCAACTCTCCTGGGTGCCCATCAACACCAAATTTAGCTGCAATACAAGCTGCCACCACAGCCTGCCAGCCAATTATACAAACAAATCGTCAGCATAATTCAACACACAATCTAACAGACCATAAGCTAGAGATTTTAATTAATTTACCTGGCAAATAAACATTTGAACTCCACCCTCCAAGAAAAGGAACCTGCGACCCCATTTATCGACACCATAGATTGAGACCAGAGTAGCGAACACATTGACCAAACCAGTGATCACAGCAGACATGAGCGAAGCGTCGTTTCCGAATCCAATCGTATTGAACAAAACGGGTGCGTAGAACATGATCACATTAATGCCAGTGAGTTGTTGAAAGAATGGGATCAATATGGCCATAGTGAGCTGTGGCCTGTACTTCCTTTGCAACAAATTGGTCCATGGGTGCGCAATTTGTCTTGACGATTCACTAGCAATGACAAGGTCATTGAACTCCTCATCAACATCATTGATTCCACGAATTCTCTTAAGATGTGCTCTGGCTTCATCCTGTTTTCCACGTTCGATCATAGAGTTTGGTGTGTCTGGTAGAACTAAAGATCCGATGGTGATGATTAAGGCAGGGACCATGGCACCACCCAAGCTCAAACGCCATCCCCACCCACCCTTGATTTTGGCAAAGAAGTAGTTCAACACATTTGCCACTAAAATACCAATTGTGATTGATAATTGAAACCCAATGTTGAGAGCTCCCCTGTATCTGTATGGGGCCATTTCAGAGAGGTAGAGTGGCACTGACTGCAATTCCAAGCAAATCAAAGTATTAGGGACCAAATTACTTCTTTTTCCAAACCCACTAACCAATCATTAAAATATACATTAATGTTCTTGCCAAGTTGTTAGCTTTTCTTAGATGAAAATCATTTGAGCAAACCTAAATTAAAGAAAATTAAATCAATACCCCCGATTTCCTACCCCATTTAAACCTCAATCCATGCTACATGTGGGATACCCGTTCATTATAAACATAGATATAGGTCCCCTAAACATACAAATACGCCACGCCAGATGGATGAGGTTTAAAATGGGATTAAAAAATTTGGGTTCAAGAAGTAAACGCCAACAGAAAAAAGGGTCCAGATCGTATGTCATAATCAGAAGGGGAAAAAAAATATCATGGAGGGGCCAAAAGTCCGTCCCTAGCTATGTCTTATTTGTTAGTTGACCCACCATTTGCGCAAGTCATTTAAACCCTTTTCTATTTCAATTTTTTTTCCCACGAACCAAACAGACGAACCAGAACAAAATTTCATATCTGGATCCAGAACAACTCTGTCTGTAAAAGCATAATTTTGTCATTTTAGCCAAAATATCACAGATCCTGAAATTCGGAGAGAACAATGAAACATCTTGAAACAAAAAAAAAATGCAAAAGGAATAAAAATATGATTCAAAAAAATCCAAATCTGTCGATCTAGACAGAGGCAAAAGCAAGAGAGAAACAGAGCACCTGATTGGCGAAACCAATACCGAAACCGAGCAAAATCCGACCAAGAATCAACATCCAAACAGCTGTGGCAGCGGCATTGAAGATAGCGCCAGCGAAGAAGAGCAAACCACCGAAAAGCATGGACAATTTCCGTCCAAACTTGCGCGTAATAGTGGATGCAACAATCGATGACATCAGGGCAGCCAAATACAGTGACGATGTGAACATGGTCAGTTTCTGGCTGTCATACTGACAATACTGGTTCGTCGACGCGTCCGCTTGTTGCTTCCTGTACACCGACGGGAAAAACTTCCTCAAAAACGACGGCATAGACGTCACACCACCTACACAAACCAAAACCTATTAATTTTTCACCAAAAAAAAAAAAATTAAAGAGAGAACTTAGATTATATGACTAAAATTTATGTTACCTGAAATCCCAATATCGTATCCAAAGATGAGACCACCCATGGCAGCTACTACACATGTTACAGTCACGAACAGAGTAAGGTTCCCCGGATACTCCTTGCCGTTACCGACGGCAATTCCTCCTGCGGCAGGCATTTTGACTCTCCTTTTCCCTTCAAATTAACTAAAAGGAAAGCGAAGAAGAAACCAATGATAAAAGACTAGAAAGCTATGTATGTGGAAGTCTCAATGAGAACAAGAAGATAGGAGGTTTGAGACGAGCTTGGGTAATGGGTAGTAGACTAGTAGTGTAAATATATAAAGAAAATGAGAAGGGATGAGCTGTAAAGAAAATGAATATATAGTAATTAATTTTGTGAAATTGAATATTTATTTAGATAAGATTTATAGGAAGAAGATAGTAAACAAACAATTCACATTCATTTCAAAATTTCAAGTCTTGCATGGCCCTACAACACTGGGTTCGCACAAGAAATTAATTTAAGGAATATTTTCAAAAAATAGCATCATTATTAGTTGTTGTTGGAAGATTTGAATTTCCACTTAGGATATTGCTAATGCTGAGTCAAAAAAAAAGAAAAGAAAAGATGATCTGCTTCACCTAATAAACCTTATCAAGGTTTGGATAATGTAAGAGATAGACGGTGGTAGTAATGACATTCTTATCAAGTAGAAGGAAACACATAAAAAAAAAAAGTAGAAAGAAACGTGAATAAGAAGTTCTTTACAGCGAAGATAATTAACACGTGATTTGAGAATGTAATTTCGGATGAGCAATGAAAATAAAATTTAAAATAAAAAAAAATGCATGAAAATTTTGAGCTATTTAATATAAATCTAAAAGATTTTATAACTTCATTGACATAAATTTAATTTTTATTCGGGACAAAAAAATGTATGATTAGATTCATAAACCCGATCAAAAACATATTTTGGAATTGTACAAGTTTAATCACTACCTTAGAATATGCTATAGTAAAACTAGAGCAGACCTCGGCACGCTGTAATTTCATGGCAACTTCAATGTTAATCCGATTACAAATAACTTCGGACATGTGACGAGAAATGACAGTTAGAGATTAAATACTGACCTAGTTGGCAAGACCCACTTGCCTAAAATAGAGAAAAATAAATGGCAGTTCCATAGATTCACAGCAGATAGACGGGCTTTTTCGTTATTTCAATAGAAGATTTAGCTGACGTAATGTACTCTCTCCAAAGGATTTGGTCATAAAATTTATGGCCTAATAATACTTTACCGTTATATTTGCCCTAATAGCTTTTGATGACTGAGCATAAGCAGAAAGTTTGGCTTTTCCGCCAATTGTACCCCTTACGATGTGATCGATCACAAGGGAGTGTTTGTGACCTCACGAGGTCCAAAATTCAAAATTTAACTAAAAAAAAAAGCTTAAAGTTTAATTCATTTTTTTAATCATAGTAGAGTTTGGAAAAAGTTTTCCATGATTTTGTTTTTTCAAATCTTCTTCTAAAAATAAAATAAAATTGCAATCACAAATTGCATGACATATATTTGGAAAAAAACAGCTTTCGTCATGGTGGTTAGCAATTGCGATCGCCTGGCAAATATTATAGCGAAGAAATGAAAAAAAGAAGAGTTACAACGTGTCCAAACATTCCACCAATCACAAGGAACAAATGATTAATGGTTGCATAAAGACAGACAACTCTCAAATCTCACCTAGTATTAATTAGTAACATCTTATCTTTGAGGTATAGGTATATGTATAACCACATGTGAACTTCCTTTAATTTGCATGCATGTGAACACCCAAGCTTTTTAAATCTTATTCAATGCCCATGAACTTGTTATTCTTATCATAGAAACTAGGGCACTTATATTTATCCATTGGGTTTTCTATCCTTTTTTTCTTGTTTATATTTACACTAGGATTAATATACACACATTGATATGTATATTTACTCTTACTTTTGATGAGAAGTGCATGTATATTTACATAGTCCTATTCTCTTATTTAAAGGGGAAAAATAATCCTAATATATTATATATATAATGACTCTTTCGTTTTACTGTTTTAGGCTTTTAGCTTCAAGTTTTTGAGACCACCATATTTCTTTTAAATCACTCTGTATAATGATTATTTGAAAGCAATAAAAAAAGATTCCACAATAATTGGATTCCAATTAGCACAAAGAAGATTATGAAATCCATGTTGGACGTGACACTTACTACTTGGATGTGACATCCTTTTGTAGCTTTAGCGAAAGTGACGAGAAACTTGAGCTTCAAACATCCAATTGATGAAAATTTGAAAGAAAATGAAGAGCAAAAGAGACAACCACTCGTGTGTCACACTATAAATATCTTTAGTAACCTTTCACTTCTTTACCCATATATACCTTCCACCCAGGGGCGGATGCAGTGTTAGCCCAGAGCCCACCCTCAAATTTGGAAAAAAATTTACTAATATACCATAAAATACTCATATCTAAAGATAAACCCATTTATTTTTAATACAACATAATGTTTAATTGGTCCAACTCTTCCTTTTTTTTTTGATAAGTGGCGCAACTCTTTCTCCCAAATCAATAAACCTCATAAGAAATATATGATTGTTTCATTTGTTTGTGTGATTTTAGGTTTTGTTTTTCTTTTCTTTGGGATCTCAAGGAGTTTGAATAGTCTGGTTTGTTTATGGCAAAAGATGTAAATATATTTACTGAGTTTGATGTTTGTATGTTTGTATGTTTTTTGAGATAATTCTTAAATATTCAGAACTCATCAGGGTTCTCATTTGTGAAGGAATTTCAATTAAAAACGCATATTGGTTTCAATTTGTTGAACTTTTTATCATTTTAAATAATTAAAAGGGTAAGATAAGCTCATATGTAGAGTATCGTATATTTTTAATTTTATCTTTTTAAATATGTGGATTTTTTTGACTACTTTTTGATGCCATATCAATAATTAACCCTAAAAAATTTTCGAGGGTGCTGCCCCCGAACCCCGTCATTTTTTTTGCCTCCCTCTTATAATTTCGTGACTTTACCACTAACCAAGCCCTCCCTCCAACCATTTTCTAGATCCGCCCCTGCTTCCACCAATCTTCAACACTGGAGAGGGGACAATATGTCAAAATTCCATAACCAATTATATTATCAGTTTTGGGGTTTCAGTTTCTGTGGATACATCGGATTACCCTCATGAGTTAGTTGCTCATGGACCCAGTAACTGAGTCTTAACCCAAGTTACTAAATACATGAAAAGACCTAGCTAGTTGAATGTTAAGGGTTGGCTTTACCCATATATCTGTTGGGTGAGTCCCAACCGATGTAGGATATATGTGGTCTTAACACTCTCTTACAATTGTAGTCTGTAGATTGGGTATGCCAGACCCAACAAGTGGAGTAGAGACTTAGTGTACAATATGATCGAATTATTTCGATATCTTATCAGAAATCCACACCCCAAACGATCAATTATATTGTTCACTTTGGGGTTCTAGTTTACGTGAATACATCGGACCTCATGGGTCCAATAACTAAGCATTAACCAAGTCACAAGCTCATGAAAATGTCTAATTGAATATTAAGGGTGGATTTTACCCATATATATCCATCAGTTGGGTGCGTCCCAACTAATATGGGATATATGTGGCCAGTGGTTAACAGGACAACATGATATAAAACAAAAATCAGTGGCATTTATCTTCTCTGTCTTTCAAACAAGGTTGGCTTGACTGTATAAAAAATCCGTCTTGACTTTATTTATAGTGTGAAGTCAGCAGTCAAGTAGAATATTGATTACTGTAGTTTAGGCGCAGGAATTAACAATGGACTTGTCATTATCCAAATGTTATTTCTTCTTCGTTTAACTTTTGAGATTGGATGGTGGAACCGTCAGCCTTGACCAAGTTCACGCGTGCTTAGGTAAAACGACGTAGTACATATCGCATCGCATTCACACCGATTCTTGACATATACAATGTAAACAACAACAGTAATCTTCTGGTCTAGCAGTGGAATGGTAGGTGAGGCATTCTTTGGATAAAGATAGAGAGAATTACGATGAAAGGTCCTTTAGGCTCCCATTACTACCCTGTCAATCATATATGTGAGTGCATTTTGCGTGTAAGTAGATAATTTCTAAGTAGTATTACGTTTTGTTTATTTTAACAAATATAAGGACGAAAGAGACTATTAGTAATTAGCTACTGTAATAGGAAAGTCAATGCCCACAATTTCGTGGCGTTTCAAAAGTCAACAAAAAAACAAAGAAAAATTATTTGAGGAGTTGAGCTTCAATTTCCTTGGCTTGAAGTATGGCCGATGAAGTGGACAGGACATGAATCCACAGCTAAGCAATACTAGTATTCTCTTCCCCAATCAATCACCATAGCCTCAAGAGTCAAGTCAATGCAACATGCAGAGAAATACAAAACTTTATGTTGACTTCATAGGGTTTGCTGAACATCTGTACGTGTCATTCTTAATTAACTCACGAATAAAGCTGTGATAAGGATTTGAAGGATTTGTTGGCACCTTAGTACTTCGGGTTATATTTTGTTGAATTATTAGGGAGATTAAATTAATTAAGACTGTTTTACATCAAATGAAGCTGATTAAACAGAAAAAAAGAGCTGATTAAACAAAACCAATATCACGTGACATCTTGCATGGCTTATAACGATTCGTTTTGGTTGTTTGTACATGTAGAAGGGGGTACAGGTTGCATAATAGTTGGCCCAATTCGAATTGGCTATCTTAAAATATTGAGAATTCAGAGTTTTTTTTGTTTCTTTCTTTCACAGCATATATATAGATAGAAGCATCAAATACAACTGACAAACATACAAGTCCAAAACAATTAAATACATCAATATCTGCCGCATCAACGACCTTTCATTTATTCTTTTTGTTGTCATCACTCATCAGTAGTATTTGTTGTTTGTACCTATATATTTGTTATTATAGTCAAGACAAGAAAATAACATACAAATTAGTGGAAAAAAGTTGTTTAATGTTATAAAGCTAACAATTCTTTATCATTGATTCAAACGATTCCCTCACCTTGTCACTAGAGGGAGCTAATTAATAATTAACACTGCCAAATAGATTAACTGGTTTTGGTGTGAACTTAATTATCAACTTCATCTCTTGTTGAGAAATTTACATATAGTTCGGGTCCCTGCAGTTTCCTGCACCACCGTCAGATGTGTTCAATAGCATGCCACCTACTCTAGTTTTTAAAATTTAAAAAACAGATTGGATGGTGAGATGGTTTGTATAAATGTATGTAACTGCAAATGCTAGGTTGTCATACAGCTACAGTACATATGATGGAGAACTTAGCATAAGACCATCTCCAACCCAAGTGGTATATGGGGTTGTATTCTTCCTAACTTCCAAAATAGTACTTTTAGAAGAAAATTTTCTTCTCCAACCCAAGTGGTATATATAACTTCTCATCATGAAGTGCTAAATATAGCTCCCAAATGAGGAGATGGAAAATTTTGGAGGGAAATAAAGTTTGGTAGTTAATAAAGGGTTTCACATTAAAAAAAAAATTCAAAAATATAAAGAAATCACTTTGCATCCCCATTTCCCACCCACCATTGGAGTAAATGAATTATACCACCCTCACTTTTACACTATTCATGGATACAAAATTTAAATTGTATCCCCAATTTCCAACTTATGGTTGGAGATGCACTAATAGAAACCTTTACTGATGAAGACCAATTATACACCACTACGTACGTTATGGGTCCAATTAAGCTGCATCAGCAACAGCCCATTCATACTGCAGTAATTGGCATAGTCCCTCACTCCCTTCTCATCTGTTCATTTCTCGTACTTAAAAAGGGAAGAGCAAATAATTCACAATTTCCCTCTCACCGCCCATATTTTTCCTCAGTCAAAAAGCCAATTGCAAAACTTTCTAATTCAACAAAGTCATCACGCCAACTAGCTAGCTACACTAAAATTAAGGTATCTATATTGCAGAGAAGACGAGCAATTGAAGTCATTAAAAATAAATAAGACGACGTTCACTGTAAATTACTAAGTTCTGAAAACTGTATACGACAGAGAGTCATGACTTCATGACTACACACTACTTTAATCAGGATGGAGTACACAGGAAGGGAGGCCCATGCAGTATTGGATATTTTATATTTTTATTATGCCCAATTTAATAGGTGGACCACCCACCTCTTATATTAGACCCAACAATTTGTGAGGGGTGGGGCTGGGAAGCTTCACTGATGCTTGTAGTTGTTACAGTAAGCGTCCGTTTGGTTTGCACCATAATGTTATGGTGATGATAATCATGTTTGGAACATTTTTTTTGGCATGTTTGGTATGTGCCCTTTTCAACTTTTGACTCAAAACATGAAATTAACAATCAAAACAGCAATGATTCTGATATTTTGTTCCCCAGATCACCATGCAGTCCAAGCAAACACAGTTCCCCAAGTCACCAAGTTGTGAAATTTTTATTTGGTCTCTCAAGTGGCAAAGAAACAGATAAGACTGAAAATTGAAATTAAACGGTAATAGTCATAGGGGTAGTTATCATGCATGCAAAGACAAAGAACAGGTGCTCCCCGATGTAAACACATGCATTAAATTAACATATACTTGTGGGTTCTTGGTTAGGCTTGCCTGGAATTGAAAGAGACGACAACTCGGACATTGTATAGTACTATAGTGTTTAATTTCAAGCAAAGTTGGCCTCCCCACCAAAAGACAGAAAATGATCTAACATCTTCAAACACTGGCTTTCACCTGTGTTTGAACTCTCAACATCTTTTCTATCTACTAGAAAAAAAAAAATTAAAACCAATCACAATTTATGTGCGCATGTTGATTAATATTTATTAGAGTAGAAAATTGTTTCAAGTAATTCATAACCAGTGAATTCATGACATTAAAAAGCTTTTGAAGTTGTGGATCTACGATACTTTATTTGTCATTCACAAAGTCCATTGGCCATACTCAATTTCAGTTGACACCGTTATAGCTCGCACCATTAATCAAACATGTGGCCTAGCCACTTAATTGAATTAAAATAAATTTTCATGTGTGGTCATGATTTTGCCACTTGGATATACATATTTTTTAAAAATGTTATTTCCGCTTTGGCAATTGTCGGGTCACATAAGGAACAAAGCAATTATATGTAATGGTCAACATGACACCTCATCATATTGATTGCCCTAAATCCTCAAAATCTGCTTGAGTGATCAATGTGAACAAAAAAATATTTTTTGGTTACTAATTTGGAATATTTGATCTTTCAGTTATCAAAATAAAATCTTGAGTATCTTTTAATAACCAAAAGTTCAATTAATCCAAAATTCACTCCTTTCTGCTTCACCGCCCACTGATTGTCTAACATGACATGTCAATGATTATCCCTTACTCCATATCTACTATCTTCCTCTATTTCAATATTGACTGAAATCAATTTATTTTAGGAATTTTTGTTAACCTTACCAGTTGAGAACTTCACGGGGTTCTCGATGTCGTGGTTGTATATAACCACTCCGAGTTGCTTCCATCTTTTGCATCGGAAGATGATTGGAGGCGGAGACTATGGCGGTGACCCTCTGAGTTGCTTCCGTCTTTTGGTAGAGATCAACATTGACTGAAATCGCAAGTCGTTTGTATATATGTAGATGTACTCAACAATGAAACCATGAAAGCTATACTAACAGGCACGAAGAATGCATGGGTCTCGTCTGGGTATTGGGCCAGAACTGGGCTCTTGCCATTCGAACTCGTCAATGAATTGCCTCTCAATTGCGTACATGTACTTCATGGACCCAGCGTGGACAATCGGTAGCTCCCCTTCCTTGTAAGCCCATACCTTGAAACTTCAGTCTTCACCATCTCTATATGGCTCCTGATTTTAGCGTGTGTCTTGGACATATTGGTTTTTTTTTTTTCATTTATTTTTTATAAGCTTATGTCTAGGACATATTGGTGATCTGCATAATGTGTATGTAGGCCTAGGCCCTCCAAGGCTTCTTCAGTCCCAGGTTCGGCCCGTTATGTTAAACGGGCATCAAAATAGGTGCGAGCTCTAGCCGGGTCTGTAATAGGGCCGGCCCACTTTCATCATTATCCATAATCATTTCATTTTTTTAAAATGCTGTAAATTACAAATAAAGCCACTCAGATCTTTTTTGCAAAGCAAACTTTTATTTGGGAAAAAAAAATTAAAAACAGAAGATCAAAGATGGTACCAGCCAGACAAGTCCAATCTCTTAGACTCTTCTGTGAATATTCACATGGTCATTGCCAAACAGACTCTGGAACACAAGGGACTTCATGTTTTGTTCACAAATCATAACAGTTACAACCTGTCAAAGTACCAAAAGTGAGAGTATCCATGGTCCACATGCCCTTGGTATTAACTAAGTTGGCTAAGCCATAATCATCATGGTTGCATACCCTACAATGGCTTTGTTAGGTTTACACTATTAATTCATGAGAATCAGCATCTTCTCTGTGTGCCTGGTTGGACAAGCACAATTTTGCATCTCTAGCACCCAAATCCAACTTCAAGCACCTGACTTGTGAAAGACTTGCAATCTTATTGATGATGCAGCTTAACATATGAACTAATTGAAAGTATGAAAGACTACAGGACAACCAAATACAGAGAGAGACTTCATCATTCACTTTCTTCTGTCTGTCCACCATCATAGTACAAGGACAAAGCCTTGAAGCCTACTACTCACATGCCCCATCAGGTACTCATGCCCAGCGCCATGTGCTCCTTCACATATATGTACAAAAACCCTATAACAAGTCATCAATAAAATAACTGCTAATGAAATTCTTGTGTTATTTTTTAATGAGAATAGCTGCAAATGCAATCAACAGCGCCAGAAAATCTTCAGACGAATTCATAACATGCCAATGGCAGCTTTTATTGGATATCTACTTGTGGTTACAAATTAAGAAAAAAGCTGCTCTAAAGCTGTTTATGCAGAGTGGACATTTTTAACACAATAAAGCTTCAAAATCTTATGCAAAATATACAGAGATGATTAAAAAAAAAATATGCCAAAAAAGGGGGGAAATAACATTCAAGAATGCCAGAATCCACTCAACATGCTGCGGAATCTGTTTGTGGATAGTTTCCTTACAAGTCTTTTAGCATCAGAGACTTCAGCTTCTGCAAGTTTTTCAATGTTCTTCAAGTACCCAGAACTGGCAATCTTTTTTCTCCCGCTATTGCAACTTGTCAATGACATCAATATATTAAGCAAGAACTTGCTGTTACCTGAATTTGCCTCCTTTTGGTCAAGCAATTGCAGCAGAAACCCAACACCACGATCGTCCTGCACGAATCTCCGTCGATTCTTGGACACTGAAACCATACTGAAGAGTGCCTCGGCTGCCATTTCGCGTACTTCAAATGATTTTGAATTCATCAATCTCACAAATTCAGGCATGAAACCAGAATCCCCCATTGCCCTTTTTGTCTCCTCTGATATTCCGGAGAGCTTAAATGATACCTTCAAAGCCAATTCTTGAATAGAAACGTCCCCAATGCGGAGAAAGAACAATAGATGGTCCACAAACCCATAATTCATTAAACTGTTTATGCTACTCATTGAAGAGAAGAATAAACTCTCAATTGCCCTTAATGCTCTCTCTCTTGTTTTGGAAGAGAAAGCTGATCTAGGATCCAAAATGCGAACCAATGCCCGGATTCCACCTTCTTTGATGATCAATTGCTTAACTGACTCATCTCCATATGCAATATTTTGAAGAAAATCAATTGAATTTACCTGCACAGATTCATCCTTCGACCTTGCAAGCTTGATAAAAGTTGAAATAGCACTTCCTTCAATCATAAATCTCTTTATCTCTTCAACGCCTGAAAGATTCCTCAACACCCCACAAGCAGGTACTATAAGTTCAGCTCTAGAATCACCATTTGAACATATTTTCAACAGAACTGTAACACCCCCATGAGCAGAAACTGACCATGCATTGTCTGAATTTATTGTCAATTTCTGCAGAGACCTTGCAGAACTCTCCTTACCCAATTCACTCCCAATCTCCAAAACACGTATCAAATGCCCAATAATTCCAGCCCCAATTAGGACACCCTTGTATGAATCAAACCCAGAAATCATAGACACCACTTTTGCAGCTCCTTCTTGGATTTCCACTTCTGGTGAACCAAGAAAATTCACCAACAAATTGACAACATCATCAACTTCAAAAGCAACAATCTTTACATATCTTTCATCATCAACAACCACTTCATGTAAATTTATCAAGGCTTGCTTCTTCATTTCCGTGTCCCCAATTTTCATTCTTGTGAACAAATCCCTCACGTAAAACTTCATATCCTCTTTACAAGCACTAGCCCCAGGTCTTGACACAACAATGGCAAACCCTTGACTCAAAATCCCAGTAGTGTAAATCCGAGAAAGATTTCTTAAATGGGTATCGATTTTCCCAGCTATTACATCCAAATCACTCTGCATCAAGAGCTTCCCACTGTATGAAAGATCCAGACACCGACGAGCAAGATCATGACATTCATTAACAGTGACATATATGAGGGGGATTAGTGCAGAAAGTGATGGGTTTTGGCTGGTGTCGCAGTTCTCCGCCGCAATTAGGCCAGAGTTCAGCTCCTCTAGTTTGTTCCGAATCAGTTGCCATTTCACAGCAAAAGCTTTAATTGAATGAGACAGAGAAATCAAAGAAGATATAACCTCAATGGCTTGTTGGAGAGCACTGGATTTTGAAAATTCCGGCAGATTCCTGTCTTCTTTCGCTGCTGCTTCTTGTCCCATTTCTGGTTCCATCACTAGTTTCCAAGAAAACCCATTTGAAATTGTGAAGAGAGGAATCTAAACAGTGATATCTCCATATAGAAAGACTCTGGCTTTTTGACTGTTTATGGAGTATCTAAATTCTAAACTATCTATCCATCTAGCCGTGCTTATCTTCTGTTATGAAGGTGCGGATGTTACGGTGCATTTACGGGGCTGACCTTCTGGGAGGTTGTGAAACAATGACAAGTCAATGGAGTGAAAAACAAGGGCATTCATGTCATTCCGCAGGGTCAGTCTGTTGTGGGAGATGCAGGATACGTAAAAAAGTAGAATGTCTGGATGGCTAACACTGTTATACTGTTTACATATAGTTGTTATACTATTAATTCCCAAACGAAATATTTAAATAACCTTATTTAATTGGTGAAGCAATGCATTGTTTGGTAATTTTTACTCCTCGTAGACATTATCACACCTACACAGATAGTGCTCACCAAATCTGCAGGCTTAAGGAATAAGGATGACTAATTTGGGATTAAACCAGGATTTCCTAAATAGAATGAGATGCCAAATAGTGAACTTTTACATAATCAGGCTCTATGACATAATTACTTTTTATTCACCATTGCTAGATCATATATAATATCATTTGTTTTAGAGGGAATTGAAGTTTTGGCTTCATTACAAAAGCAAGTTCACGAGGTGAGTAATTTCAATTTTCAATTAGGTGAAGAGATGCAAATTGGATGTATATAGAGACCCCACCACATCATGTGAAGGCTTTTTTGTTAGATGCCTTGAGGCTTGAGCTAGCAGTCACATTTTGAATAGGTAATGGAGTGGAGGTGAACCACCAAACCAATTTAAGAGGATGGTGCTCTCTCTACTATTCTTTTTTTTTGTGCCAAAAGCTCAACCAAAAGCCAAAAGGATGTCCATGCCAAAACAATCTAAAGCAAACATAAAGCATTGACTACCCATAAAAACTAAACTGGCTAGAGAGGATATATAACGATAGGAGGAATATTTTATGGTAGTTTTCATATGGAAAGGGAGAATATGACACTACAAAAGATAAATGCCCATTATTCGGCTTGTCACGGACCATTACTTTGTGTAATATTCTTGTCACAATGAGCATATGATTATATATTTCTAATTTAATTTTAAAGAAAATTAAGTCCTTGAGTGAGTGGTGTACAAGGAGTTGTTACATAGTTGTTTTCTTCCATGAACATCACATAATTAAATCTGCACATGGCCTCAAATACCACTGAAAGAGACCTTAATATACAAATTCTGCAAACCATTTGCATGCTTAAACAATATTCTTATCTTTGTGGGGTGCTCTTGCCCTAGCTATATATTGTCATGTAATAGTGAACATTTTTAGTTAGCTTGAGGCTTCTGGTAGTCAAACAAATCATAGGATGATCATGAGTACTATAGAGGTTGTTGGTTGAGATCATGTAAAGTGATTTACTATTGGGCCTGAAGTGATTAATTTATTGTCCCTATATATATATATATATATATATATATGTGTGTGTGTGTGTGTGTGAATTGTTGTTGCTTGTTAGGTATACATGCAATGTGTATCTAAATTCAAAAGCAAGGAAGCAATGGTCCTTTGTTTGAGTAGGAAAGAAGGGATATTAAAAACAGTGGCACAGTTACAAAATATATACCTTAGCTTTGAAGAGAAAGGTACATAAAAATTCCACGAGAGCCAAATTGCAGCAATTATGATTTATGAGGATAAAAAAAAGAAAGTTTAAAGAGATTGCTTGACATAGACATGAACTTATGTATCATTCCAATATATATATATACACACACACACACACGATTTAATAATTAGATTTGAAAATCTGCAAAATTTCCCATATATGCTAGCAATGACAATGACACAAGTAATTAAAATACTAATACACTCCTATAATTTCGTATTAGGGGTTTGACTTGAATATCGTAACAAGTGGCAGTGGCTTGCGGTGGAGCATGATTTGGTGTGGTTTCTATCTAAATCAATTGCAATAAAGTCAATGCTACGAACGTGTATACTTAATTAAAACCCCTTAATCATCGCAATTAAGAGCATATTCTTGGATTAATCCTTGCATTGCATGTCATGTTAAATAGATTGATAACGAAATGTAGATTTGGGAATCACTACTGAACTTGAAATTAAATGTTCGTTTATTATTATTATTATTATTATTATTATTATTACTATTGATTTTTTCACAATAAAAGCAATGGATTTGCTACTATTAACTTCATTTTTACGACTTGTATTGCAAGAAAATGATGTGTTCCAAGAATTCAAGCATAGAATCTGCACTCTTGTCCCAACACTGATATTTGGATATTATTGCAAGACAAGTTACCAAATCGTTGCTTGTACTAGTAAGTCTTGTAGGCACAGCACTGTTACTAACACCAGGATGAATCAATGATCAACATCTAAAAACGTACACTATTTTTGTGTGTTTGTATATAAATCCCTAAGTAATGATAACTTTTGTTCGCATTAGATTGTGGAGGCGACTTCATTATGATCAAAACCGCAATGCAAATTCTTATTCAACTCATCAAATGTGAATGATGAGCATATCAAAAAATGTGATTTGATTTTGTTTAACTTTCAACTATGTATGTACAATATATAAACTTGTCACCATAAAAAGAAGGGATAAGTAACGAATCAAGCCATGTACTTTCAAAGAGCGGCCAATTGAGCCAATATTTTTTTTTGGGCAAAACAATCCCCTCAACTTCAAGCAATGGTGCATGTTAGCCCTTTGAACACTTTACTGTTAAAAAAGTATTATGTAGAGTCTACTTCAGGACATTGATGTGATTTTGTTAAAAATGACAATTATGTGTAAAATCTGACATGGTATGTTGGAAAAAAATAAAAACAACACAGTTCATACTTCAACCTTACCTGGTCTCCACTTAGGGTTTATGTCTAAGAAATTATTGTTACTGTCGCAAAACTCTATTTAGCATTGTGCGAGGCTTTAGGCTTCTTGCAAAAAGATATTCATCATCCCGACGAATATTTATCGCCGAGAAAGCTACAATTTGGGGTTTCGTTTTGGGTTTAGGTTTCAATTTGATTAGGGTTTTTGTTTTGGGATTTTAATTTTGAGGTTTCAAGGTTTTATATGGGTTTTGGTTTTGATTTGGGCATTGTTGATTGTACTAAGCTAAACCCGTCTAGCACTTACTAAGTGGTTTTGTAGATGTCGGGTGACCATTCGAGTGAGTGAACTAGTACTCCCTCAAGTCGAGGGCGGATCGGAGGTAGGAGGAGGTGGATCGGAGGCTGGAGAAGGCTGCCTGGATGCAGGCGGATGTGGCCTAGATGTTTGCGGAGACGTCCCGAATTCTGTGGGCGGCAGACGAGAGGGCTAAGCGACAAGACCAAATGATGCAGCAAATCTTTGCTCGGTTTGGGATGCAACCGCCAGGTGATGACGCCGACGATGATTGTGATGATGAGGAGCACGATCCTGATGGGGTTTAGATTATGTGATTGCAGTTTGTTGTAATATTTTTGACAATTTAACTTAAACATAAGTTTTATATAAATATTTTTATTACAAATGTTTGTGATGCATTTTAATTACAGTATACTATCAAATTATATTATTAATAATTATATTTAAAATAAAATAACAAAAAATTCCAAATATAAATAAATATTAAATTAATTTAGCGATAGAAAAGAATAATATTGTCGTCCCAAAAAAGAAAATTCATAAAAATAATATACTAATGTAGCAACGAAATATACTGTGGCAAATTCACCACAGAATATTCCGTGGCGAATTTAGCCACGGAATATTCCGTCACTAAAATTACTTTTTAATTTAATTTGTGACAGAATATTCCGTTACAAATTTCGTTGTAAAAGTTTCCCTCGCCCATTCCGTCACAAATTTTTACAACGAGGGTTTTTGTGACGGAATATTTTCCATCACAAATTTCGTCAAAAAAGAATTTAGCGACGGAATTTCTTTCACTAAATTCGCTATGTCTGGTAGTGTGTGTTGAAGTGTTATATGAATTTGTATTGAAGTGTCATTTGACGTTTTTTTTGGAAGTAGATTTTAAGGATCTGCAGAGGGAGACATGCACCGCCGAAGAAGAAGAAAAGGAGTTTGCAATTTTTTTTTTTATTTTTTGTAAATTAGGGATTTTTATGTGTTGGCCTTTTTAATGACTTGGATATTTTTTCTTACCGTAAATGACAAATGCATGCCATGTTGTCAATCCGGTAACCAGCTAGACAAATTCCAGCGCCTAACCTGCCGGAAAATTGAAATTGGGACAGAATTGGAAAATTTTGGAAATATCAAAGGTATAACAACAAATTTTAAACTTGGAGGATACAATCGAGAAATTTGGGAAACATCAAGGATATAAACAATGATTTAGCCGTTTGTCTACCTCACTTTCCATTACTGATTTCTTTTGTAAACTGAAGGGCTGCATGCCTGCATTTGGCTAACTGTCCTTTCCCATCCTTGCTAAACAAATTAAATTTTTCAACAGGAACCCATAGATAGCCAAAGCTAGAACATCTCTAGACCATACTGACAGCATATGTTGACACCTAAAGGCATCTAATATGCCCAATGCAAAGCCTCCATAGCCTAAGCAGTAGGATGCAAGTGAAAATCAAACAATCAAAATTATCGTTAGCATGACCACGGCAACAATTAGAAGGTAAGAAAATTGTGCAATGTAACCCTAAACCCAAAAAAAATTTCAATATTAACCAGGCAGTATCATCAAGGTGGCAAATGGTATGGTGAAAAACCTCACCAACTTCAGTATTATTTTAGGGCACGTGAACTACACCAGAGATTAAACACCAAATAATCCAGTTAAAGGGTTAAGCTTCACTTAAAATGATACTTGCCACTAACATTTTCATAAATCCAGTGCTTCGTGTGTATGCTTTCTGCATGAGAGTCTGTATATGCATTAAGTACGAGAGGGGGAGAGGATTACCCAAGCTTTTGATAAACTTCATAGAGTACGTACAGAAGGAGGAGCATCCCTTCTTGGCCCAGCAACAGATCGATAAACATAAACTTTATCAGCTTGCATTTCGTCACTCTCATCCTCCTTCATTACCTCCACATTCAGCCTGGGCATCTCCCTTGCCAGGAGCCTACAACCGTTCATTGTCACATTGCAGGCAGACATCCAAAGTGACCTCATCGATTCATACTTCTCCAAACCTGAGAGTAGTGCTGCATTTCCAAAAGGGCAGTCCCTTATCTCCAGTTTCCTCAACTTTGGGCAACCTCTCAGGACACATTCCATCCCCCAATCACTGCTGCCAGCAAAAGCCACTGAAAGAGTTTCCAGGTTCTTCGCATACATCCCAATATACTCAAATGTCAAGTCCGTTAGAAGACCTGAAATTGAAAGCCTCTGGAGCTTCTTACAAGTCCTCACTACCGCACCAAAAGCCTCGTCCATAGGTTCATTTTTTTTATAATCTGGTTGGCCTGGAGTCATTATGCAGAGACGGAAGTGGGTGAAATCAGGGCAATTCTTCACAACTGTTGTCACCGCAGCATTGGTCATCTTGCGGCAAAAGTAGAGGACATAGTGGAGTTTTCGGCAGCCATTAGACACAGCTATAAACCCAGCTTCAGTTACCCCATGGTTAACTTCATCATCAAATGGATCATCTGGAAAAACTCGGAGTTCTTCTAGCAAAGGACAGCTGGATCCAACAGCCTCTAGCCCCAAGTCTCCTACTGTATCCAGGACCTGAATCAAGAATATGACTAATAAGTTGCAATGCAAACAAGAATATGTCCTTCGGAATAATCTCGATGGTATACACATCAGAGTTCACTTTAAATCTTCCTTAAAAGTTAAACACGGTTACCAACAATTTGTGTATTAGATAGGCCAGCCACCCACTCCTGCTGCCTTGGTTTAGATTTCCTTGGCAATACTAAAATCCATGTTAATTTAGAGGGCCAACAAAGTGGCCAAGGCAAGTACTAGGAGTATCAGAGACTGCCACCGGTAAAAGCCATAAAAGGCTGTAAACTTGCAGCATCAAATAATTTAAGTTGTTACAATTTTCTTAACTTGTCTCTGCCACAAAAGAGATTATTGTTCCTAGCATAATTATTCACAAGGTGAATACAACATCATGAGTTCTTACCTCCACAATTCATCCAGGTTTATGAGTCTAGGTTTCACTACTTCGTAACAAGTTGAATACATTGGTTATGACGCAAATAGTTGAGCATTAACAGCAGCATGACAAGTTCAGTTCAAATACAATACAGCAAAACAGTAACCATATTAGCTGAATCTCCTAAGTAAAATTCATAGGTTATGAGTATTCTTTGACTGTTGAAGCTGAATTACTTCCATATTATTCAGTTTAAAAAATAAACATCTCCATGACTGAAATAACTTCTGGCACATTGCAAGTCCAGGGAGAATAGATCACAATTTCTCTTCCGTTCTACCTTAAAAAATTAACTAGAAAGTTAAGGAATCAACTTATATAAAATTAAATTAATAGAGACACAGTTGTTTCTTACCCAGAGTCGCCGAAGATGTTGACAGTGAGCAAGAAGTTCAGCAAGGTCATCACCTTGTAAAGCAGCATAGCTTAAATTCAGGAAAGTCAGATTTACAGAGACAGGGAATACTACTGGGAGATACAAGGCCGTTGCTTCCCATAAACCAGAGAGGCTATGCAGATTTTTGCAATTTCTAAAGGCAATTTCAATATTGGAACACTGAGTGGGTGTTAGCTCTTGTAAGAATGAGCCAGTGCCAAGCTCCATTAATTGGGGAGCACACACAAGCAGCTTTTTTAATTGTTCCAATGAAATATTTTGGTTAACCTTCAAAACCTTCAATGATTTGCACCGGGCAACAAGTCTCTCAAGTGCATCGAAAGTTACATCACTATTCAAGTTTGCAAAGTTCAGCACTTCCAATGAGGTGAAGTTTTCTGGAAAACAGCTCAGCCACCCTCCACTTCTGTCATCAATACCATTCTCCTGGATGTCGAGCTCAGTCAAATTCCTGTAAACAGACAGCAATGGAATCAACAACCAATACAAACGAAATAAAGACTCAAAATGCAACAATCAGCAACATTGATGTAATTCCACAAACCCCCTTGTAACCAACAGTTTAGCAAGCAAATAGAGAAAGGAAATGTTACTATAAAATTTTGTTATTGAATGGAATGAATTGAAAGAGATAGGAATGGACCTATTGACACCAAGTCTCTAAAATAAAACTAAGATACAGAAAGTGAATGAACAGCAGGAAAACAAAACTGATTTCATAATATTTGGCCATAAAAGGAGAAAATGCGTCAATAATTTTGAATTCACTTGGGAATGTGACTGTAAGCATTAGCACAAGCCACGAGCGAGCAGCAGGTTCGCGATTTCCAAGTTTTCCTTATTAGAAGTCAAAGCCCTAGAGCACGGAACTAGAAATCCTAGAAGTCACTTGCACTTTTTCTTACCGGGTAACTTATAAACAACTGCAATTGCAAAATCACAATCACAAAAAAAAAAGTCAATGTCCCATAAGTCATAAGCAGCAAATAGCTGCTTATTTGAAACCGCAGACTAAATAGCCAAAACAAATAATTAAATACCATTGTCATCGCAATAGCAGTTTCATTTTATGAATTATGATAGAAAACAAACCAAATTATGATTAACTCACACCGCTAATAATTATATATACACCATAGTTCATCATGGCAACTGGAAAAGAAATGGACTCCACAGAGGACAATATCTGAAGTTTGGTTCACCGCCTTGAGCACTCGATTATACACATCGATCTATGAAGCCATCCATCAGTAACATTCTTAACTAGCTGGCACAGTTGCAATCAATCTGATCGACCCTAATATTGGAATGCAGAAGACATCTAATCCTTTTGTTTTCCTTTTCTAAACACCCTAGTAGTTTGAGAGTAAGTAATTCATAACAGACTGCATGAAGCCATGTTAGAAATCATGTTAGTTTGCTTATAAAAGGAAAATGAAAACATGTTAGAAATCAGTGAGAATTTATCACATTAATTTCTTTCCCAATTCATTCCTATCAAGATTTACACACTCAACTTCACTCTGGAGAAAACAAACAAATTTTCTACTTTACAGCCTCTATTTTTACTTTAAAAAATATAGCTTCTAGCAAAGCATGAGGTAAAACTTATGCCGTCCAATTAAAGCTTATCAACTGGTCAAACGTCACATTGATTAAAAAAAAACAAGAGAAGTAAAACAGCAAGGGAATTGAGAGAATTCCATGTTTCAATTTTTGTTTCAGAAATTAGCACCAGAAACCAATTAACCAATTTGGACTTATTTACAGGTTATCTCCAATTAGAGAAACCTGCTTAATCCAAACGCAGAAAAGGAAAGAATCAGCTCAAAAAAGTTAATGAAAACCACCACCCCGATCCTTCACCATCCAACCCAATCTGAAGGATGTATGAAAACAAGCAACAAATAATAATCTTAAAACTAATAATTAGTTTGAAACAAACGTTAAACGCATAAACGACAAGAGAAATTCGTACTTGCAATGTTTGGCAATGGCTGCAAGCCCGTCGGTGCTAAACCCATCGCAGCTCAAAAGCGAGAGCCCCTTAAAATTGGGGAAGTTCAACGCCAAAAACTCCAAACTCTCGTCACTAATTGTCATTCTCTTGAGTCTGAGCTCCTCCAAAAAGGGATACTTGGACGCGAAAACGACAAGCCAAGAGTGGACATCAGCTCCCCAATTTTCCGGCACCAGATTGAAGTCCGAGAATCGCGGCTTCCCCTTGAGAGTCACGCTCTTGATTTTGGGGAACCGGCGAGCAACGATCTCCGGCGAGACCGAATAGCAGTTGGCGATAAAAACACGGGTACGAGACCATCGCTCTGCGTGATACCAGTCCTTGCAAACGAGAGAGAGCGAGCTACGGTCTTTGTGAGATTCCACTAGAGAAAGCACTCGCTCCAGTACCTCATCGGGGAACATAGCCGAAGGAGTCGACTCGGGCGAGTCTGGAGATTCCTTCTTCCTCTTTGTATCCATAGCAGCAGGGCAACTCCGTGCTCAACAGAAGCACGAATCGGAGATCAGGAAATAATTAGGAGCTGAAGATCCGGGGAAATTGAAGATTCGTTTATTGAATAAGACGATTAATGGCCATGAACGAATCTCCAAAACGAAAACCTGTGCTTAAAGAAGCAAACAGACGACAACCTACCATCCCCAGCCCCATATATCGAATTAAAAAAACAAATAAAATAATTGATATTTTATTGCTGTAACTCTTCCTTTTTATCACTCCATCTCGGCTAAAAGGCTGAAGATGACAATGACAGTACCGAGTCAGTGACGAAGACGAGGAGTATAAATAGATGGTAGCCTCAAATTCAATTGCCCACCACCACCACCCCACCTTTGACCCGGTGCACTCACTCCCACGGTTGCCGGGGCTCTGCTGAAAGAGCACGGATTTTTTTTTATTTTTTTTAAAATTATAAATATGTAGTTCTCCGCTTAACGAATTAAGGATATTTTTTGTTTGAAATAAAAATTAAATAGGTTGTTAGAACATTTTAAATTTATATTTTATAATCTAAAATTATTATGTACTTTTCATATCGGATATGATTTTTATTTGAAACAAAAATTATATTATTGGACTCATTCAAGCTTAAACTACACATCTATAATTTTTTAAAAATAACATAAAAAATGTTATGTCCCTACTATTACAGCTTTATAACAGTAGGTGCTCGCCACCCCACTCCTACGGTCCTACTCACATCTGGCACATCAGCAATTAATACTTCCTGAGTGAGGTGAGAACTGTACAGAAAAGCCGGTGAACCGTCAACTAAAAATGTGAAGATTTTTAAATTATATCGCGTCGAATGACAAAAGAATGGAGAATCCAAGAAACCAACCTTATCAGACGTTGATCACTTGTAATGGTATTATTTTATCTGAACCAACAAATATATATGGGATTTTATGTTTTGTTGATGTGATTGTATTGGGTTTTGTGTTTTGTTGATGTGGCTGTATTGGGATATGTGTTTTGCTGATGTGATTATATTGAAAGATTGTGTTTTGGTGTAGTTTTATTGTGGATAACATGGAGAGAATGGAATTTGTTGGCCTCCATGTTGGGTGAGAAGGAAAAAGGTATAAGAATTTATATTTTGTTGATGTGGTTATATTGGAAGATGTGTTTTGTTGATGTGACTGTATTGAGAAACGTGTTTGGCTTGACTTTTTATATAATACAGGTGAGACCCAATATTAATTTTTATTAGCCCAACAAAATGGGATCATTGCAATTGTTCTTTATCTTACCAGCCCTTAAACAACGTCAACTGTGAAATGACAAGTGTGCCCTGCCTCAAGGTTAAAGGGGTTTTCATGGAACAGCAGTACAAACTACAAACCTGGACTTCCTGGATTTTAATTGCTAGAATGCGACTGTTGGTTCTCGTGACAGCTCCAGTTTTCTTTTTTTATTTTTTGTGATCAATTCTCATGTCATCACTACATTTGTGTTATTTGTAATTTAATTTCGACTGATCTCCCCTTATCCTCTTCCTTCTTATGATTGGTGCAAAGGAAAAAAAAAAGAAAAAGATTACAAAACAATATGTGGCTAGAATGAGAGGGTTTATATAACTTGGCTCATAATAGAGCCCAACATATGTAAGAGGCTGTAAATAGCACTGCAATGGTGAGTTTTTATTGAGGACAATAAATTGTACTCACATACGTGTTTTGTTGAAATGATTAGGAATGAAAATGAAATAACATTTATTGGTGAGTAATCACAATGGTGTACATATATTGGGGTCAACAAAATGTATTAAGGATATATTTTGCTAATATGACTAGGTCAAAAAAATGTATTGGTATAATAGTTTAAATTTACTAGCTTGATTTTTTCTTGTAATAGAGATGGGGTCTAATATTAATTTTTATTGTATTTGTGAGTGTGGTAGTTGAGATGGGCTCCAAATGAAGCCTACAAGTGGGCAATCAAAATATCATACCCCTTGCTTGGCCCATTAAAAAAGAGAGAACAAAATGCTATTATTGTTTAGAGCACTTGCAATAGTGTTATTTTGTCTGGGCCAACAAATATGTATGGGGTTTTGTGTTTTGCTGATGTGGTTGTATTGGGAGATGTGTTTTGCTGGTGTGGTTGTATTGGAAAATTGTGTTTTGGTGTAGTTTTATTGTGGACAATATGGAGGGAATGAGAATTTGTTGGCCTCCATGTTGGGTGGAAAGGAAAAATGTATAGGAATTTGTATTTTGCTGATGTGGCTATATTGAGAGATGTGTTTTGTTGATGTGGTTGTATTGAGATACGTGTTTGGCTTGACTTTTTATGTAATAGAGATGAGATCCAGTCTTGATTTTTGCTGGCCCAGCAAATTGTTCCCATTGCAATTGCTCTCCAAATGTGATTCATGCCCCAATAAATTTAGTCTTTTCATCATCCATAGGCTAACAAAACTCATCATTGTGAGTGTTGAGCAACTACAGCAATGTCCTTTTAGTGGCCAATGGAGGCATTTTGTTGTCCCAACTAATGGTCATCGAAAAAAAAAAAGGTGCAATGGTGTTATTTTGCTGGGTCCATTTTGATGGGCCAAATATGCAGCCATGGACAGTGATTGACCCTGCAAATGGTTTACTTTCGCTCTCCAAGTGGGTCCCACATCCCACAACAAAACACACTCTCATTTACACCAAAATCAATACTGAATCTTATCTCTATTACACTAAAAATAAAGTCAGTAAATTTATAATATTGTACCAATACATTTTGTTGGCTCAGCCACTTCAACAAAACACGTATCTCAATAATAGTGTAAATTTGTTGGTTTGGTTTTTGATGTAATAAAAGTGAAACCCAGTATTGATTTTTGGTGTAGTTGTGAGTGTAATTTAAGTGGGGCCCATGTTTAGAGCTAACATGGAGGCCAACCATGTCTGATGCCCCCAAGCTTGGCCCATTAAAAGAGAGACAATAAAATGATATTGTTGTAACCAAAATGGTATCCATGGTCCAACAAATTTGTGAAAAAGACCATCCATGGGCCATCAAAATACTATTGCCGCAAGTGCTCAAGGTCGTGGGAAATTGGATGTAACATATTTTCCCTTCTCTCATTGTCCCTATTTCTCTTTGGGTGTGTGAATTGGATCCATATCTAAGCCATCACAATTGTTCATTGATGTGTTTCTTCTTATTAAGTGATATTTATTTCCTCTCTTATTTAATGTGGAACTTCAATTTTTCCATTGAATTTGAATATTACCTTAAACAATCTAATTTACAAGATGATACTCTTTGACTTTTCAACGATTGTAGGTTGAGCTGTTCGGATGTTGAAAGGTCTATGTCGTTGTAGTAGCTTAGTTTCCAACATCAACTATTCATGATACAACTAACTTGTCAAACTCTTCGGAGAGAATTAGGTAAAGATCAAAGCATTTCCTTAATGCGAATTTTATTAAGAGAATTCGATATACATATACATCGTAAGGACATTGTATATGATGCCCACAATATTTGAAGAAAATTATTTTAAAGTGTATTTAATAAGAGTATGGTTGGCAAGTATATAACAAACGGAGAAATCTATGCAAGAGATTTGTTGTGAACGTCATTGGAGTCGTCGACCAAAATCAACCAACCTCAACTTCTTTAATAGTTTTGTTTTATCAAACACCACCTTAAGAAATAAGAATGACATCCAAGTAAAAGTATAAGTGCCAAAAAGTTTAAGATTTTAGTAGCCCCATCTATTGTTCTAAATCCACACTCACTCATACTAACAATATTGTCTGCTTTGGGTTGTTCGGTTTCCGTGGATACATCAGGCTTGCACAACTTTGTTTCTCTTTAGGCTCAAACAAGTAGGCTAAACCCAACTCACTTAAATCTAGGAAAATACTTTGTTGTAGAGTGGGGGCATTGCCCTTATAAAGGGGTATTATATACTCACATTGTCCGTTTTGAGTTGTTCAGTTTTCGTGAATACATTGGATCCACACGACTTTGTTTCTCCTTAGACCCAAACAAGTGGACTAAGCCCAACTCATTTAAACCTAGGAAAAGACATTGTTGTAAAGTGGGGGACCTTGCCCTTATAAAGGGGTATTATATACCCATATCATTCGATGTAGTATATTAACATCTCTATATCTTACTCTATTGGCTATAATTTATTTCTCACCTTAATGACTTTTTAACGATTGCATGTATTTTTTTTTATTCTTTTCAATCTAAGATTTAATAAAAAAAATTGGTTATTTTTTACTCCAATAAATAAAGACCTAATTAAGTTTAAATTATTATATAAAAATAGTAGTTATATTTCATCAATCTTGACCACCAAAAGCTAAGCCTGAATATGGTAGAAGTGGGCCCTTAAACCAAGAAGTTCACTCAAATTAACAGCCCCTACCAACATAATCTCATAATGAAAGGAATACTTATCCTTTATGTTGGAACTTAGCATAGACCTCTACCATTTTGTCCCCCAAGACTCAACAACCCCATGTTCTAAGGCTTCCTTTATTCAATGCCCTCATCGTGTATATATATTATATACATATATATCTTGTTTTATTTAAAGAGATTATCATAGGGTCTAGTTTGGGTGCATTACTCGTGGCAGTATTAAAATGGAAGATAAAATGTGGCTACGCCCGACAGAAGATTTTGGCACTAATTCCAAGCAAAGTTTTGATATACTATTTGCACCCCAATTTTTATTGAGTATACCACAAACTAAATAAGATCAGGACTATTTGCACCCCCAGAGATGACTAACTACACCCCAAAATCACAAAAAACACTCAATCTAATAACATCCCCTGTGACCCTACCATGTATCATTTCCCTCCATCCCGTCTTTCTCCTTCTTCGCTCCCTCTCCATCTCCTTACCAAACCAGACCCATCACTCCTGTGGAGGACGAAGAGTTCGACGAAGGCTTCACCGGAGTAATGGGGACATCGGTCGGGGACGACATGGACTACAACCCAGCAGTTGATGATGAAGAACCCTCATACGACGAAGATGAGAACATTGACGATCAACGGGTTTGTTTAACCCTAACCTAACAAAGATAAGGCTTTTGATGGTGTTTAGTTGAGAAACCTTTTCTCACTGTTGAGGCGACACTGCATTTGTCAATGTGGTTTACAGGGAAATATTGTTGAGTCTCATACCCCGTTGATGATTGAAGTGGACACTACAGAGTATTTTCGAAATGATATCGTATTGTGTTGATGGCTTGTTAATTTTATTGTCGTTTTTATGGATTGTGTAGGGAACCTTGTTAATTTTGTTGTTGTTTGTGTGGGTTGTGTAGGAATTCCATAGTAAAGAGGCTGTTGTTGAGTATGCAAGGAAATGTGGCCGTAGGCATGGGATTGTTATGGTTGTTAAGCGATCAGATGTGAATGATCTGAATAGAAACCCTACGATTTTATTTGGATGTGAGCGGAGTGGTGGATACAGGGCAAAATGCAAGCCTTTGAAGAGGAGATCATCCACAAAGAAATGTGGATGTCCATTTTCTCTAAAAGCTTATGTATCAGATGCTGCAACTGGATTATGGAGCTTGGTTGTTGTGAATGGGAAGCACAATCATGCTTTGGTGAAATCTTTTGAACGCCATTCATATGTTGGGAGACTAAGTATAGAAGAAAAGGAGACAGTGGAGAGGCTAAGCAAGTCAGGGGTGAAGACAAGGGAAATACTAAATCACATCAAGCTCAAAGATCCAACAAATGCATCAACTATGAAGACATTATACAACGCAAAGACTGCTTTGAGGATCACTGAGACAGTTGACAGGACACATATGCAGCAATTGTTCAATTTATTAACTGAGAATGGTTATGTTACAAGACATCGTTCAGACACAACAAGTGAGGTGGTTTCAGATTTGTTCTTCTGTAACTCTACTTCAGTCCAGCTTGCCAGAGCTTTTCCTTTGGTGTTCATGATGGACTGCACTTACAAAACCAACAAGTATAGACTTCCTCTAATGCAGATTGTTGGAGTGACATCTACAAAGAAGACTTTCTCTATAGCATTTTGTTATATGAGTGCTGAGAAAGAAGACAACTATGTTTGGGGTCTTAATTGCTTCAAGGACTTGTTTGACACAGTGTTGGCAGGTGTTTTCATTTGTGATAGGGAAATTGCATTGATGAATGCTCTGAAGATTGTTTTCCTGGTTCAAAGAATCTGCTCTGTAGAGTTCACATATCTAGGAATGTCTTGAGCAACTGTGTGGGGCTATTTCACTAAAGACAGAGTTTGATGATTTTATGAGCTATTGGTCAACTGTGGTGCATGCTAGTACAGTTGCAGAATATGAGGAGGCAGTGAAGAATATGCAATGCAAGTTTAAAGACCATCCAAAAGCTTTGAATTATGTTATACAAGACGTACTTTGTGGCTACTTGGGTTGATCAGTATCTGCATCTAGGGAACACAACTACTAATAGAGTTGAGAGCAGCCATTCTAAACTGAAAAAGTACCTCTCCAACTCTGTTGGTGGATTTGTGCAGTCTTTCAACAAAATTAACTTGTTGCTGCAAGGACAAGTTATTGACATTAAGGCTTCCTTTGAAGACAGTCTAACTAGGGTGCCAATTCGTTTTAGGGTGTCTTTTTATAAGGAATTGATCAATATGGTATCTACTACTGCATTGGTGAAGATTGAGACTGAATTAGCTTCCATTGGCAGTGAAGGTGCAACTGCAGATAAATGTCTTCACACCACTGCCAAGTGCTATGGTCTGCCATGTGCTCATATGCTGACCAATTACAGGACTGAAGGTAAAAGCATACCACTGAGTGATGTTCATAGTTATTGGAGGAAATTGTGCATCCAACCATTCAGTCAAGAAGCTACTGATGAAATTAGAATTGATACTGAGATAGATATTGTGTGGAAGACTTTTGATTTAGCTACTGTACCTCAAAAACTAGAAATCAAAAGACAGCTTCAGGCAATAGGCAAGGCATCCAGCACTAGCATATTAGAGCCAAAGACAAAGGTGAACTTGAGGGGGAGGAAGAAGGGGCAAAAAGGGATTAGAACAAGTCAGGTTGAGGACAAATCAACAAAGCGTGATCCTTCTGGTTTTGAACATGCACTTGAGAACCATGTCTTTGATGATGTTCAGCCAAGCCAGACATCAACTCAGAGTTTCAAAAAAACTGCCAAGTTGAAAGTGCATAGAACTAGAAAGGCAAACACACAGAATTGGGTGACTCTGTTTCCAGACTTCCTGCAGCCATACATTGTTAATATTGTTGATGTCCCTGGAGATGGCCATTGTGGTTTCAGGGTTGTTGCATCATTCTATGGTTGGGCAGAGGACGGTTGGAAAATAGTGTGAAAAGATCTTGCAAGAGAATTGCAAATGAATGCAGCTCAATATGACAAGCTACTATGTTCTTTCTCAAGCACATCAGAGTTGTTGTCTAGTGTATAATGTTCTTCAGCCATGGCAGATGCTCACAATTGGATGATCATGCCATACATGGGAAATGTGGTATCAACATGTTACAATGTTGTAGTTGCCATCATTTCAACAGAACAATGCCTGACATTTTTCCCACTAAGGGATCCAATGCCACTGGATTACAACCAAAATATCATGGTTTTCGGGTATGTCAATGACTCTCACTTCATTAGAATGGAGTTAGGGCCAGATAGTCCAATCCCTCCTGTGTCAAAGATATGGTCAGATAATCATCATCCCAGTGCAAGAGGATGGCCAGACATGTATGCTTCTAGGATTGAAAAATTCAAGGCACTTTCAGGTTCAAAGCCACGTAACATAGCCACAGTGGAGTTAATAGATTGATTGTCAAATTTGAATGTTATGTATCAGATGCAGTTTAGGGTCAGATTTGAAGCTTCCATGAGCTGCCAGATTTTGATATGCATTTTGTAGAACATGTTGAATATGCCTGTTGTATAGCAACTCTGAACTTCTGTTGATTATATATATACATATGCATAGTTCCTATTTGATTTCATGTGGTATGCTCTGTTTTATGAGATTTTATGTTCTGGTTTTACTGTTCATCGTCGGGGTGCAGACTGTAAAATTTGAAAAATACTGAAATTGGGGTGTACTAAAAAATGTTACGTTTTAGGTTGGGGTTTAAATAGAATGGGGTGAACTTAGTTAAGTATGGGGTGTGAATAGTCCTCATCCAAAATAAACCTCCTTTAAAAACATGACTATATCAAGTACAACCTTTTTTTATGTTACACAATCTGCACCCCAGGCTTAATAAAACAGAAGATACAAGCAACGAAGACAAAAATAGGACATGTTCATATGGGAACTAAGACTCCAAAATCCACAAAAACATGTTGAATCAATCTAACAACTCCACAATGGCTATAGGGGAGAAATTTATATGTAAGGAAAGGAGTTCGTATTCGGGAATGGGGACATATTTATACATAATTGAATGAAATTTTGAGTGAATTAATTATCACCCGGGAGGATTTAGTTGAGAAAGCAAAGGGGTTTGCTCTTAAAGGGATATCTGCATGTATGTGTATATATATGTGTCTAATGCAGTCTGTATATATATGTATGTATGTGTATATATAAAAAAAATAATAATAATTAAGCCCGGCCCATTGTCCCGACTCATTTGGGCTCGGGCTGGATTTGGGCTTCCATTTTCATCCCAAGCCCTATCCGAAGCCTGAATGGTAAATCCGGGCTTGAGCCTCATATTTTCGGATCGGCCGGGCCCAATGCCGAGCCCTAAGTGGCTATGTTGTTTGGCTTTGAGGAAGAATGTGTCTTGAATTTTCTAATCCTAGAAGCAAACATTTCTAGCCATCCTCTTGCATTTATATGATGATGATCTTACCACATTTTAGAGACGAGCTATGGGACTATCTCCATTCTAACAAAGTGATAGCCATTGATATACTCAAAATACCATTATGCCTTGCTCGTACTCCAATGGCTCCCCGAGTCGAAAAAATGTGAAGCATTACTCTTATGAAATGAGCATAACAACAAAATTATAACATGTTGAGATGTCATTTCACATATAAGGAATAATTATCCAATTCTTAGTGTCTGCTATATCCACATAACATTTAATAGTTGGTAGTACCTCCACTGTGCTTGAGAAAATGAGATACTAGCTTGTCATATTGTTGTCCATATCTGTGCAACTCATTTGCAAGATCTTTTCACACCAATTTCCAACCATAGAAAGATGTCACAATCCTGAATCCACAGTGGCTATCCCCAAGAACATCAATGACATTAGATATATAGGGCTGTAGGAATTCATGATTTTTGTGTTTGCTTTTATAGTCCTATGAACTTTTCATCTTGTCTTTTGCTTCAAACTCTAAGTTGAAAATTGAGAATTCTGACTTTGCGCAACATCATCGAACACATGAGATTCAAGTGCATGCTCAAAGGCTGAAGGATCACGCTTCGTTGATTTTGTCCACGACTTGACTGATAATCTCTTTCTGCCCCTCACATTGACATTTGGTTTTGGCTCTAAGAAAGAAGAATTGCTTGCCTTGCCTAAAGACTGAAGTTGTATTTTAATTTCTAGCTTCTGAGGTACAGTTGCAGTAGCAAAATGTCCTTCTCACAATGTCAATGTCAGCATCAATTTTCACCTCATCTTTGGAGTTACGGTGAAATTGACATGTTCCTCGTCATCAATCTCTTCTCCGTCGAAGGTGCTAACACGTCACTCCATTGAAGGTTCTATCGTAGGTCTCTGTCGAGGGTGTTGTCGTGGGCCTCTGTCCACAGTGTTGTGGGCGCATCTCAATCAAAGGTTGGGAGTGGGTCTCCATCTTCTGGTAGGTGAAGAAGAAGGAGAGAAGAATTTGGGGTTGAGAATGGTACGGTTAATGGGGTGTTGAAAGATCACATCTTTTACAATGTTAATGGAGTGTACTTAATAAAGTGCAGGATGTAAATAGTGCTCATCCGAAGTTTTTGCGTGGAAAATTGTTCGTTGCCCAACATTTTGTCCTTTTTGAGGTCAACCAGCCTCGAGTGATTCTTGACCTGCAATCAGCTCCATGGACTTGCTATACTAGATAGTGCTTTTGTTATTCCTTGACTTTAAAGAACTATATGAGATTGATAATTTTAGTAGTTCACACTTCACATCACATAAATTCATTATATCTTCTTATTTTTTTATAAACTAGATTATATCTTTATTCTAATTTTAAATTTGTAACTTTTAATTCGAGCAGTTTTTGTCTAAACCCAGTCCACACAATATGCATTTTGTCTGTAGGATTTGGAGTTGGAATTTTTCTCTTAATGGCCAAGAGCTAAGGCATCCACAGTAAGTTTCGGTCGATTTTTTTTACATAAATTTAGCTGTCCGTTCAATCGATATGATTTGACAAGATTTTTTTGAACAACCCTACCAAGAGACCAACTGTATCCCAAAAGTCCAGCAAATTGTAGGAGTGAATAATATTTGATTTTATTATTAATTGATTCCAACCTTCAACTTATTAGAAAACTATTTGTCTCAAATTCGGTTCCTAACTTGCTTAAATGGAGCGAAAACCTGTATCCATAATTCTTGCCCTTCATATCAAATACTCAAATCACTCTGTATATCTGTCGATGGAAGAAACTCAAAATAAATATGACGGCCGCGCAAGCAATGCATCATTTCTTGAACTAGAGTTGCAAATGCAAAACCACCAGGAATAAGGATAGGGAGTGCATCCAAGAAATGGATCATTTAATTTAAGCAACCAAAACACTTGAGCATACAAACAAAGACTCGACACGCTGTTAATAGCCGGGACAATTTTTCTCTCCGAATACCAAAATAAGACATTAATCCCAAAATTTGTGGTGATGCTCAAGAAACTGAAGAGTTGAATGACCACAATAATTATTCCCTCCAGGAACTCTACCAAAAAGAATCAACTTTAAAAAATTGACCAAAATGGAGTAGATGGTTGAACAAATATGGATTGGTAATGTTTGTTTTCCAATCGGAAACTCTAGGACGTTTAATCTGGCTTCATATGCGACTTGAATCCCTCCCGAATATGAAACGCCTGATCCAGTCTGAAACCACCAGTGTCCTTGTGCGCCAGCTGACTAGCTTGCTGGATTTTCAGATAATTAAATGAGTCACCACAATATGCATGATTTCGACTACTGAAACTATATCGCCTTTGCAAGAAATAACAAGAAGAAAACAAATTACCTTGCATATGCTGAGTACCAGAGCCACTGTGAGCTGTGACCAATTATAACCCAATCATAAGGAAGTTGTGCAGCCGTTTGTTCTCCTCCCAACGGAGCAAATTGTCCCAAATGCCGGTACCTGTAAGGATTAATCACACAGCGTGTCAGCTGAAAATCTCTTGCTAGCAACAGAATTCCCTCTTTCCAGTCTTACATTTAAGAACTTTTTGACTATATACATATGTACTGTACTGAGCTCACTTAATGCCTTCATATTATAGCCCCAAGCACCATTAACTAAGGCATATGTCATAATCCACCCCACCCAGTACCCACCGTGCATATACAAAGTGGCAAAAGTTCAATTGTTACCTAAACGGTTTAAACCGGTGCCGACCTGACTCCCTGAACCTGAGAGGACCTTCAGGGTTTTCATCACACACTTCCATACGATTAAAACAATCAGCAAGGTAAGAACCTTGCTGAGCTGCAACCTGAAATAGAAACACAAAGAGATGCAAATATGTTGGGGGACACATTCCAGAGGGCTATTGCCATTATTTGGTTAGTATAAAACCTGAGCAGTAGGCGGAAGATTCTTCATCTGAGAATCCACCTCAGAAAGAGCTTTTTTAAACTCTTCAATGTTCAATTCAATGGATTCTTTTGCAACATCCGCTTTGGCCTTCTTTAATAGATCAACAATATTCCGCATCTTTTTGTTCTCCAAATAAAGTGCCACTTGAGGATATCTTTCACAGATGTCATCAATGACTTCTTGAAACTCCTTTACTGTGAGAGTTCCTGAATTGTCCTTATCTGCCTTACTAAATATGGCTGCGATGTCTTCCTGGATCATGTTTTAAAAAAATACCTCAATATCAGAGGATTCGAGAGTTATCAATAGTTAAAAAAAACATATGTGCTGTGCAGATATTCTTGAAGAGGAGTGAGTACCTTTAACATAAAATGCAGCAGGTGAAGACTATTTTGATAACCCAAAATCGACACCATAACAAATTACACAAGGTAATGATTAGAATTATTCTTATTCTTTATTTGATGATGATAAGAAATGAGCTCAACCGAAAATTTGCATTAATGAAGCTTCTTCAATTGCATTGACAATCATATCATGTTCCCTTTCTCCATAGAAGAGATGCCATTAAAACTCTGGAGCGGGTATTGTCACTGAAATTAACCTCTAGTGCATTATATTTGATGATTTATAACGTAAAATGGGTATTTTCATTAGGAGATCCCAGAGGAAAGACCTTATGATGGAAACATGTATCGACCATACGGAAAATATGGGATGCAGAAAGATGAAAACACAGAAATAAGCTTAATATGGCAGAGATTTTAATTCTTACTAAAAAAAAAAAAAGTAAGACCATGGTTCCGTTTTTAGTATTGAGCGATTAAGAAGCATGACTGGTAATAGCTTGGATAGTAATAGCTTAAAGAAGTGTAACATTTAATAAGCAGAAAATATTATGCATGAAAATTTAAATTGAAAAGGAAGAAGTGTTGGTACCATGACTTTGCGCTGGTTAATCGTTGCACAATCACCAAGAGCGTAGATGTTATCACGACCCAAAACCCGCAGCCATTCGTCAGTTGCTAAAACACGCCTATTGCCCTGTGCTCATGGGAACAGAGGTTTAATCAATGAATGCTATACATATTAATAAATGCACTAGATATGAAGGAAAGTTGCCAGAAGAAACTATTGCATGATATGGAGAAAAACAGACACCGTCAATGGATTAGCTTATAGGCCAAAAATAACATATACCTGACCAATTTGCTTCATGAAATCCATTATGACAGGACGAGTTCCGATGCCAGTTGACCATACTATCATTCCATATGGTATATTAGAAACTTCTCCATTTCCCTTCACCTTTGTAGATATATCTTTATCAGATACTTTCACAACCATCGCTCCTAACTTCACATCAATGCCATCTCTTTTGAATTTTTCCTCTGCGAAATCTGTGATTCTCTTGTCAAACCTGAAATTTGAGCAATTCTATGACCATGAGAGGACCTCAATGAAACAATGGAAAAAATATCCACATGAAAATGCAATTTCAATATTAGTCAAAGTTCTGATGATCACTGATTCACTATGAATTCCAGTACCTCTTCCTATATTAGTTTAGAAACAAAGTGAAGACAGAGCTTAAGAATACATCACAAAAAGCAAGCATACCACATGAAAATGGCAAAGGATTTAGAGTCTCAAAATCTTACATGTTCAAAATATGATCTGCTGCCTCCAGAAGTGTTATCTTTACCGACTCTTTGACCATTGGATATAGTTTAACTAAATCTTCAGTGACAAAATCATGAAGCTCGGCAGCAAACTCCACACCAGTAGGGCCACCTCCAACCACCACAAAATGAAGAATCTTCTTTCTCTCGTCATCGCTCAAAGTTGGTAGGCTTGCTCTCTCAAAAGAATCAATAACACCCCTGCGGATCTTCTGAGCATCTTCAACTTCCTGCAGGATAAGTGCTCAATAATAATATTAGAAAAAATAATTTGCGATCGACATGACTCATGAGTAGACATGGTTTGCAAACTATTAGCATCAGGAGACGGGAATCTACATTTATGCAAAAGAAAACTTAGTTACATAGTCACCTAGGATCAGCACTTGGGTGTATTGAATAAAAGCATTCTCCAAAAATGGGACAAGAATGATCACAATATAGCCAGCATAAACCAAAAAAGATTGGCCAAGAAGTTACCTTCAAGAAATGGCAATTTTCCTCTACACCAGGTATATTGAAAGTGTTAGCACGGGCTCCCGTAGCTATCACGAGGTAGTCATAGTCTACTGGAAATTCTTCTTTCCCATCCAAATCGCTTTGATTATATCGGCAATAGACCCTTTTGTTTTGTGCATCAATTTTGAAACACTCGGCTTCCCAGTAAGATACGTCAACATTTTTCTGCAGGGCCAGTTTCACAATTACCAAATTCAGACAGCAAAGATAAGAAAATTGTAACTGTACCAAGATATGAAACGTGAATCCACATGTTTTCTTTGGTAACAAAATACATAAATCTGCACCATATTATTTCAGTATCACTGCCCTTGGTAACCAGGAAAGTTTTGTGCTTGAGCTTAAAAATGCCCTAATTCCTTAGCAAATCCTAATATACTGCATCTTCAAGTGTTACTAGAGGGACTGACCTAATTTTCTTATAACCTTTGCTCATAAGAAAATTAAATAGCATCCTTCAGTATCCTCTCAGACAATAGGGATCATTCAGAAACTAAGTATGAGAGGGCTACAATTCAGAATAACACCTTATGCAGATAGGGATAGAGATAGATAAGTTTCTTTCCAAAAGATTTTTCCAATATATAGATAATTGTCTTTGTCCCTCTTACCTTCCTGACAATGTTACGGACGGGTTCAACAATGCTACGAGCCTCCACTGTACCAGTTGTAACATTAGGTAACAAGGGAGTGAATGCAAAGTAATTACGAGGTGATATCACGTGAACATCATAGGAGGAATTTTTAAGGTTCTTCAAGAAACTTGTTGCAGCCCAACCAGTTCCAAGTACAACCACCTTCTTTTTCTTGATTTCACCTTCAGATTGAACAACACTTGGTGCAGCAGCTGATGTCTTTGCATCAGCATAAGCAACAAGGCCTCCGCCGCTGTCACCACATAACAGGCACAGCAAGATACAAATAAGGATTAGAACAAGGAACGAGGGAAAAAAATTCTAATAATTCAATGGATTGTTGATGAGACTAGCTACAGGCTCTATGTTAGTGGCAAACAGATTAGCCTATTATTATAGCGGAATCAGGAATGACAGGGAATGTTGGATTAACTTAAAAAGACATTTGAGTTTTGAATAATTTCTCTACTGATATTCACAACATAGCAAGCTCTGGACCAATTTATGGCATTAAGTTCCAATCATGCTCATCCCAATTACAGTTCATATTGCCTTGCAACATATGCCTATACTACATATTTCGAATGTTCGATGAACTACTCTTTGCCCCATGTAATTTACCTCTAAAACAGAATCATGCAGCCTCCTCAACATTTATGAACTAAGATCTGCCTTCTATCCTTCAAAACTACATAGTTCTAGTTCAGAATATGTATGTTGGCGATTAGATCACAAATGTCTTAATGTAGCAGAAGACACAATTAGTGTCCATGAAATAGACCAGGAGATCACTTTGATCTCCAGCCTAATGGACAAGTTTCAAAACACATCTACATTTTAGACCACATTTTCTGCTTCAGACGAAGTATGTGAGTTCAAAATCCTTCAAATTGAAATGCACAAAATTCATATATATGTACGTATAGGAAATGAATCTCCAATTCAGAAATCTGAGATCACAGAATTTGGCTAATCAGTTCTGATAGCTGTTAGAAGTTGGAACTAATAATTACAATTAGCCAAACAAAGAATTCAAGTTCTTCGCAACAGAAAACTTCAGCTCAAAAAATTAGCCATGAATAAAGTCAAATCAAACAGTATATGAGGAATCTGAATAGTTGATTATTGGTCCATCGAAAACAAAATAAACACAAATACTAAAGGAATGGAAAAGAAAGAAAGAAAGATACAGCATACCTGAGGGTGGCGACCACAATCACCTTACAGAGGGAAGGATGGTCACGGAAAGCTCTTGAAGCTCTCTCGAAGAAGCTTAAATTTCTCATTTTCTCTTGTACAAAATTCTGAAGCCTGGGAATCAGGAGAATTTGTTGAACGACAAATGATTGTCCTTAAATAGTTTTGAGTGGCGTGTTTAATTTTTCTTTTTCTTTTTTCTTGTCTGGCATTTTGCTCCTTATTATTATTATACAATAAAAAAGGAGAGGAATAGTATGCAAAAGCTAGGGAATCGTTGAAGAGAACAAAAAAAACGCGAATAGGTGGGAGGAGCGAAGAACGTGGAGAGTGTCACTGTCACGATGGTTCCAGCTTTGTTGCTTGACTTTGCGCACAAGAAAATGGCGTGACGTGCATTGTGGTAGATGGTGAGCGAGTCGGTTATTTAATTGTCCAGCTTTGACTCGCGTATGATGCCAGGAAGGGGGAAAGTTGGACGACAGCCAGCCTCTGCGTTTACATTGAACGATCAGATCAGATGACACGTGGCTCCAAGGGAGAAACAAAATGAAAAATTAGTCTGGAGCAGGTGAATGTTGGTTTAGGAAAATACTGAAAGATGGTAACAGATTGGTTTAGAATTTAGGAAATTTGAAAAGATGGTAAAAAATTGGTTTAGGAAATATGACAATATGTGATAAAAAATATGGGTTAATTATACTTTACAGCACCCAAAAATAGACTTATTAACCTAAAAATAGGCTTATTATAAATTATTCATCGAAAGAAATTTTGTTCAAAATCATCGTCTAATATTTAAAAATGAGACAAAATAGTCACTTGGGCGGATTTTGAACAGTCCCGGTCAGTTTTCCGTTGACGTGGCATGTAGTCAACAATTATTAATCAAAAATATGCTTATTTGGCAATAATAAAAAAAAATTAAAAAAAAAATTGTTCTACAGTTGCTAACGTGGCATTGATTCTTCTTCATCCTCCCGCTGGTTCTCTGTTTCCTCCTTTGTCCTCTTCTACTTCATCTTCTTCCTCTGCCTCTACCTCTGTCTCTGTCCCGCTTGTGAAGTTCCATCTTCAGTCATCAAAGCTTTTTCTTGTGAAGCTCCATCATCAGTTGGTGGTTCATTTTTCTCGCTGTAGAATTGTACTCATAGAACTGGTGGTTGCAATTGTAATTTAATGGCAATCATTTTTTATTGACATTTTTTTGAGAAAAATCTTGGTTGGAAAGTCCATGTCACATGTCAAATATAAAATTTGTTGCCACATAATCATTTGTTGACCAAAACTTGTTGATTTAATGTCATCTCAACAGAAAGTTTGACCGAAACTGTTCAAAAGTGACTATTTTAACAAAATTTCTTTTGATGACTAATTTGTAACAAACCATTTTTTCAGTGCTGTAAAGTATAATTAACCTTAAAAAATATGTTCACCAACCAAATTAACGACTGCTAGATTAAAGGCATTAGGTGAATTGGATTCTAGATAGCCTGGCTTTTCCTCAATTGTTCACCACATTTTTCACATGGCCTTTAACAAAGGAAAAAAAATTGAAAATAACATGCTTATATTATATGCATCACTACCACGTGGAACAAACGACATGCCAGCGGACCATGTTCATTGGCATCAATCAATATCATCGATCCCCCATCCTTTTTCGCCAACCAGGCAACCAATGCTATTGCCAACATGTGTGACAGACAGCATACAAATGCTAATGGGCCTGGAAACCCACGGCTCATTCAGAATAGCTGGTACATAAGGCTAGTGGGCCTTCGTGATAATAGATGGCAGATTATTTGCCCTTGACAAGTCACGACAAGGAGCCCGTTCAAACTATGCCGACACACTGTTGATAGGTTAGAGCAACCACAGTGGGTACTTTTTTGTTGGGTCATGAATGAGTATAAAATGTGCTTTATTGGCCCAAAATGAGAATGAATGTGAACAATGATTAAATTTATTATTTTCATTTTGTTAGGTCAAACATGAAAACATGAAATATTATTGACCTCATGGGTCCATTTAACCCAAAAAGCAATACTGGGTATTTGGTGTCAAACTCATTAACAATGGATTTAGTGATTAATAGTACTTTACATTGATACAATACAATTGATAATCCAATTACCAAACACCTAAAACCCTAGAAACAACTCCTCCAATGGATACATTTTCATGTGCTTGAAAGTGAATTTTATGAAAAATTTGGAGTGCTAGAGCTCTACAATGGGTGAAAATGAATACTTGAGAACACTTGAAAATTTTAGAGACACTTGAGATTTGGAGTGTCTTTTAAGTTGTGAATAATACTCACATAAATCAATAAAAATTCGTCATATGTACTGAAGAGAGAAAGAGAGACAAGAGCGAGAAAAAATAGTTGGTAATTGGTGTTATGAAGTGCTTAAAAATGTGTTATCATTATAACAAACACATTTTAATTAGGTTTTAACATTACTATCGAGACATATTAAGTGCTACACAATTTGCTACCATACCATTGGAGATCTCACAATCCCAATCCACAAAAATTGACTTTCGCTTTTTTCTAAAAATCATACTCAGTCTATCAGTTAATCTCTATAATTAATAAGTAATTATTTAGCATTATATGACTCTAACCTCTCCTCGGAAACTCGTCGTCGTTTATCGCTGGAGAGATGTCAATCTCTATCATGTTCTCTTCTTCACCGTAAAACCCCAAAGCACTCTTGTTATGATCTTCCAGTGCTATCTCAATCGAGCTCTCTCTATCTTCCTCTTCCCAACTGAAGCATATTCTCTCCGGTGAGTCCCACTCTGCCGTCTCTGAGAAATCACACTCCGACGAGTTATCCGAGTCTGTTTCTGGATAGTACATCGATAGCGAGGAAGTCCTCTCAATGCCCACGTCCCTGGTCGGATCCTTATGAAGCTCATTAGAATCATCCTCTTCCTCACCTTCGTGTGCCTCGTATATAACCTCTAGGGGCGCCCCAACGTCCCACTCAACAAAGGTTTTCTCGAAATCCGGGTTTGGGGCAAAACCCACCTCATTTTTGGTCTGGCATATGACGCATTCGTGCACTTGGGTTGATTTATCGGGTTTTTCTGCTTCAATGGATTTGTTCTCTCCGTTTTCTCTGTTTTCACTTTGGAGCTTTTGTATTTCACAGATATGGAGGAGCGTCGACAGAAGAATCCCAGTCAAAATGAGCACCGGAGAGAAAGCAACGGTAAAGAAAATTCGAGGAAAGTACAGAATAATCAAAATGTAGAGAGTGATGACGCAAGAGAACAGAGGATCGGACGACACATACGATAAGTGAAAAATGGTTTCCATGACTTCAATACAGAGTAAAGCATAAATATAGTTCAATAACTCCCCCTCCCTTGATCACCCTCACTTCCCGCCATCAAAGGCAAGGACTGATATCATTGATTGGAGTCGATAAAGGAAGCATGGAATGAGGCGTCATAGAAGAGAGAGAGAGAGAGAGAGAGGGTTTAAGTTGTGAGGTTTAGAGATTTTTCGGGTGCGTAAGAGTTGAAGAGGAAGGCATGGAATATTAATAGGGTAGATTGTGGAAGTGCTGGCCAGTGTTGTCTGTTTCAGTGTGGAATTACCAAGATGTCCGACAAAACTACGTTCATTCTAGAAAAGATGTTACGATTTCATCAGATTATCATGGATCCAAACAATCTGATAATTGTGTCCAGATTCGAGGTTTTCAATTAAGCTGTTCCTAACTTCCTACCAACGGAAGGGCAGAATGGGATCCCTGATTAATCACTCAAAATTAACATAGAATTTTGCGATTAATTAGTACATAAAAACAAGAGTCAACGGCCTTTTCCTAACTAATGGATTTTCCCTTAAACGTAGACAACTAATTAGTAATCATAGTTGCATATACAGTTGATCATCCACAAACCCCAGCCAAAATTTCCAACTCTTCAAATTAAGGCCATAGAATATAATGCATTAATCTTCTTCCTTTCACCCCATGCACATGCTGTGTAAAAAGTGTGCTGTGCCCAACAAAAGCCTTTCTACAATCGAATTTTAGCTTTACTTGCAAGAAAATAATGCAGAGTTATAATTGGATTTCAAAGAAACACCAACAGGCCCTCCCTAAAGCTATCATGAGTATAATGCAGGCAGGGGTATGGGTCAAGACAGAATAGAAGTTAAATAGAAGTTCTTAATGTTTTGAGCAAAAAACAAAAGGTGAGAGCCAATATGCTATCTTACTTTTTAGTTTTTCAGTTTCTACGTATTTTTATTGTATACGTAATTAGAGGTTCATCTGGATCTTATACCAGGGTATAAAATGAAGTCCAGAAAGGTGGCTATTAGTTGTGGCAGACAGCGGATCCGCACCATCCATTCAATGCCCCAATGACAAAAAAATGGTGGGGTTGAAAGCCTTGGATGGGATATGAACACGTCGATCCGATTACATGTTTTGGTGCTCACGTGCAAATATATTATGCAGACCCGAGTAACCAATATTTAACCACTGGTCATCCCTAACAATGTTATCCTTCATGGTAGCCTTGGTAGCTATTGAACCGAGTCACATGTATATGACTTACGCTAAGTTTTGCAGAAATTCAAATTTTCTTAAATTCTTAATCTGTTTACCTAGCTATCAACAAATGCTAACCATATTAAAAAGCCTTATTTACCTTCGTGTATATCATCTACATTGGTGCTCAAGTCACAAGTTAAAATAAGGCAATTTGTTTGTCCTTTTCACCTTTACAAACAGCGCAGATGGAGCACTCCCGATGCTTCGAAGCCATGCCAGTGCATCAGAAGTAGCTCTGATGAGGAAGGGGATATCCTCCAGCAGGATGCCTGTATGCAGGACCATTTTCATATAAAGGTCTTGCATTTTGATTTGAAATTCCATAAGGCCGACCTGAGCAGGAGCAGCACACCAACCAAAAATCAAAGACTAGACACAAAATTACAAATTACAATATAATATATATCAGCAATTGGTAATGGGGAAACATGAAACCTCCAAGATAAGAGCAATATTTGAAAACTTGATGTAAACTAGAATCAATGTCTATTTGCAACACTCCCATGACGTCACATCTAAAACTAGGAAAACATGCTTAAATGAGTTGGCAGTTATCTTCTATATTTTTTTTTTTGTGATTAGCAAGTTAAACCAACGTTATTAAAGTTTTACCATGAATATGTATTTTGCAAATAATAAGAGAATAGCTAAAAGGAGCTTTTGGCCTAGTGAGCCGCTCCATAGAATTTCGAACAAGTTCAAGATTTGAATCCGACCACATCTAAAAATTAACTAATAATTAAAATCAATATTTGCTAATTAAAAAAAAAAAGAAAAAGAAAAGAGAGAATAGCTACCATATGGGGTTGAAAGAGGACCAGGTGAGAATGTTGCAGCCCTTGAAGCCTGAATACCGGTTGGGGGAGCTCCCGTGACACTAATTGGTATGGAGTGAACGCTGTATTCAGATGAAGCAGGTCTTGCACTTCCAAAAGGAACATATTCAGCCATACTACTCCTGTAAGGATCAGCACCACCGACGACATTTCTGCCATAGATGTTTGGTCTTATCGATAGGCCAACATCTCCATGTCTCTGGTAAGTGTTAGTTCCACTCCCAGGTATGGGACGGTAACTCTCAGAGTAACCAGCATTGCCTCTTGGAGCAGAACTTCTATAAGTTTCATAAGGAGCAGGTGCCCTGGGTACAGGGGGATTTTGATATCCTCGATAAACAGGAGAATAGGATTCCTTTCTGCAATATGTTGAGTTCACCTGCAATGACTGATACATCAGCTCAAATTTCAGAATTGATTTTTTGACAATGTTAGTGCTTTTCAAAGGTACGACCCAAAGAAAGCCAACAGCACTCAATCTCCATCCCCTTACAAAGATTAAACCATACACCAATAAAATTCACAAAGCCACGCATGATGGGCGAATCTTGTTACCTGATCTGGCGTTTGGTAGTAATGATTCAAAGGAGCTGGAGGTATATGAGATCTTTGCCAATGTCCACTAGAAACTAAACAAATTCATGTCAGGACCATAAACATATAAAAATGAATTATAGCTATAACCCTATAAGGATGCTCAAGTCTCAACTGCAAATGGAACGGACAAAAAACCTGATAAGGCTCCCTCATATTGTGGCAAAGGTCTAGCACCGGAATCAGTAGAACTTTCACCGGAATCAATAGAACTTTCACGAGAATATGGTGAGAAATCATTTGGATTGGGTGCTCTAACTAGGGCACGCTTCATTTCATTCAAGTACCTCTGTGACTCTCCTCTGTCGAGTTCTACGAAGATAACCTTATAACAGAAACAACACATTAAACAAATCTTGTAGCAGGAGCAAAATCCAGCACAGGAAGACAAAAACATCTTATGATTCAAATTATTTACCTTATCAAAAAACTCATCTGAGCCATTCATACCCTTGGTCATCGGCAATACAAAGTTGGCTATAAAAAAAATTAATAGAACATTATTAATCCAATAAAAGTATTACATTAAGTAAATGCCAATCACAAAACTGTGAGAAATATACAAGCAAATTGGATATAATACCTAACATATTGTTCACTGCCTCAGCTGGAACCTCCTTTCCCATTTCTTTAAATCTTTTTTCTGCACGATACTTCAGCTCTTCTGGAGTTGGAAATAACACTATAGCAATCTGGTTTTGTTGTATATCATTGTGAAAAAAGATTAAGAAACTTCGCAAGCGTAAGAATCATTGGCAAAAACATCTATTTACCTTGTGGAAGTTTGCAAATGGTCTCAATTTACGTTTGCGAGCACTCTTGTAAACATTGGTTTGATCAATAATATAATTGCGAGGGGTTCTCGAAGATCTGGCTAACAGAGTATCAAACATTGCATTTGCTCGACTCATCAATCGATCAAAGCGTTCACCATAATTTTTCTTACGCAATAGACCTGGAACCTGGGTAGGAGAGGAAAATGCCTTCTGTCAAGACTTAGATAAAGAAAATAACATTTAATGGTAAGATTTTTATTAATAATAAAAAAATAAATTCACTTGGCCCCAAAAAACTAAGGGGGAAAACGCAATAAAGGAAACTAAGGATTTTCAGCGGAAAAAAAGGGGAGAAAGCTAAGAAGCAAAACAATGAGATACCTTCATTTGATCAAGAATCAAGTTTGTTCCAAGTAACATATAACGTTTCTCAGGATGATCTTTCACCCATTTCTCTGCCCAAGTAGTTTTTCCAGACGCAGGTAACCCCACTAGCATCATAACTTCACAGTCTTTCACATCTGAAAAAACAGGTCCCATAATTCCATGTCCATCATCAACGGCTGATGCCCAAGGTTTGTAGCCTGCTTCAGGAAGAAGTCCTTCTTCAACACTGAACTGCACCATAACCACTACATTTTTCAATAGAATATGTGGAAAGACAGCTAACTCCAAACATTGCTCCTTCAATTGAGGATCAACATCCAATCCAAGACCCTTTGGGCCAGAATCGAATTGCATTGCAGTACCCAACCATTTCCCATTCTTGGAGAATCCCACGGAAGCTAATGGTTTACTTTCAAGATCAACAGCGCAGATAATGGTATCTCCAACTCCAAACTTCTCTCCATAATCAGAAAATCTTCCAGCATTGGAAACTTTGCCAGTGCCTCCAAACCCAAAGCTGTGCTCAGTTTCCCCAAGGTTTCCCACAGCATCATCCCCCCTTGAAATGCCAATACGGCAAACATGTTGCTGATCAAGGGCAGTGTCTTCCATATCAACTACTTGAGCTGAAATAATTTTGCAACTGAAACAATATTTCCCTCCGGTGATCCCGATATTAGCACGAGCACCTGACCAGCAGTAAGCAAATCCCTGCTCGTGAAGCGCAGAGCCTTTACAGCCATTCTCTTCAATATCAAAATCTGGGGAAGGGGAAACAATGCACATCAGGGATCAATGCACTTGGAAAAGATTTTGATTCATACACAAACTAAAGATAATCACTATTCACTCATAAGGGGAAAAAAACATTAAGCATCAGTATATCTTCCATAAGAGAGAAAAGTACAATCCCTTGTGCTAATATAAAACCGGTCAGAGATGCTTTCACATGTCAAATATGGAATTTCCAAATGGTTTGGGAAATTAAAAAAAAAATGTCAATTTTTTTGTGAACTCGCTTGAATTAAATGATTTAACTAGGGTTCATTAGTATCACAAGAAGTTAGAGAATTAATTGAAGAATTAGGCAGTCTACAGTTTCTCGCTTTTGAGGTTCACAAAATGAAAACAAAATAAATCTTATTACACCGTATCTACGCCATGCAAAGAAAAATTGTTCTAATTATTGTCTCATTATATGGTTTACCATTCCCTTCAACAGGCACAAAAACCAATCAAAACAAGATGCTTCATGTTGACATTTGAATCAAATTGAGAGACCTATAGTGTTTCATTATATAGATATCCACACATCAGTTCATCAAAGTGCATCCACTGCTGCTCCACTCTACAGTTGAATTATACACAAAATATTTGACATACTGCCCTTGGCTTTTACGAGGAAGCACAATCTAAAAGATAGATGTCTGATTATAATTTCTTCCACTATAAGCTATCATAAACGAAAAACGTCATAGATATGATTAACGCAGATCATAAATTGTTCATCCACATAAACAACAGGGAAACACACATTCATAGATGAATAGGAACAAAAAAAAACTCACAAAAAATTCTAAAACGGGAAAGATAATGCTACCATGTAAAAGAGGATATAGCAGTAATCGAATTCTAGCAGTCTAGCAGATATACAGATCATCCAAAAATAGTGTATGTGAGATTATTTTTCCAGTACCCCATGCTGAATGCAAATGCGAGTGAAACAAAGAGTGGTAGATATGGCTAACCAAGGTTACAGTCCGCTGGGTTAAGTACCACGCGCTGTTTCTCCGAATTTGGCTTCGCAGAATCAGATGCACCGCCATCTCCATGGATCTTTGACTTCTTGGATGCAGGTTCATCTCCAATTGAGAGCTCGCGCTTCAGGGACGCCATTGTTAAGGTTTCAAAGAATCAAGAGAGCTTTTTGAACGCCGAGAGCGAAAAATTGCAAGCTAAAGTGAGCGAGCATCCGGCTTTTATATTCTGTTCACGAACCGACTTAAGGAGAATTTGGGCTTCTAAATGGGCCAGATCGAGTGAGCATATTGCTCTGGGCTAATCAACGAAAAAACGCCCATGTGCAACAAGAAGCCCAGAAACCCCAGTTTCAACTTTCAACAGAGATTCTCTTCTTGGCAATCTCACAAGTCACAAACTATACAGTCCAACAGCGAGTGGGGGAAAAAAAAAAAAAAACCACCTCCAGAATTGCTTCTGAAATCTGTTACTTCTTGCCAACAATAGGTCACAACATCGGATTAGCCCAATTGGTTATTTTATGAATCGTTTGGTTAAATGAAGTTTTTGCAATATGTGGTCCAGATTCATCTGGTTAGGAACATATATTAAGAAGAAAGCACACCCATAAAGGAATTGAAGAGAAAAATATTCATTTTCTTGTTCTGTTTGTTGGAGCTTGGTTAGGCTGCACTCACCATTTCTTTCATGGTTCATTTCCTTGATTGAACTTAGAAATCGCGTCAGAATTTTGTTCTTTAGGTTGTAATCTTTCTTTGAATTTAATCAATAACAAAAGTAATAACTGTGGTGTTAAAGAACCCAATCACCCTACCATCTGACTCCCCTTTCCATGGCAAGCGCAAAATCCTCTGGTGTCCCTCAAACTAGCATGGAAACCTTTTACTGGTATGCTTTTTTGAGGAAGAACTCATACAATACACGGTCATATCGGACACCGTCCTACATGAGAAACCTCACCAAGCAATTATAGAAAGATATGATAATCTAATACCAATAAACCTCCTCAACTCAATTAACGAAGAAGTAATCTTTCCAAAAGTAATAACCGTGAGAGCTCAAATTGGGGCATCATTGTAGCAACTAAATCAGGGCATAATGGTTATATATCTGGTGTCAACCAAGCTGTTCTTAATTAGATTTCCATCATTTCCATTAAATGCTGTCTCCAATCTCCGCTCAAACATTCTTGCTTCTAGTTTAAGTTAAATACGTGAAATTTGCTATTGCGAAAATTATATTCACATTAATGCCCATCATCATCATACTTGTTCAGTTGTTCGCAATCCATAACATAACTAAACGTTCACAAACTATCAGAAACACCCAGTCATTTCCCAATATGCTTTGTTGAAGATTTTAACTAAAGAACTGTAAATTACAATACAAAAAGGAATGTGCAAAGAAAATAATTGGGAAAAAGGAAACAAAATCTTCGTTTTATTGCACAAAAGGGTATGCAGAAAGAAAACTGTACAACAATCTCAATCTCACTTTTATCAGACCATAAGGGCCAAGAATAGATCGCCCCTTCAATAAATAACCGTGTAATCTCTGTAAAACAAATGTACAATACTTATACCAAAACAAGCCAGAGTGCCAGACACCTCTTCAATGCAAATGTTGAAGAAACCTGGCTTGCAGAGATTCTTCGTGTACAAAATATCTATTAAGCAGATCTCACTCGTCTGCCTACCCTACAGTATCCGTTGTAAATTTGTAATATACACACACAACAAATGCAATCTATTTACATAAATCACTCTGGAGAAGCAAACAAGGCCACTGATATGTCAGCCAAACTCTTCTCGCTAATTTGTGCTCTATGACGCCGGGCTTGCTTTGGAGCATTAGGAGCTTCAGCGTCATCCAATTCGTTCAGATTCTCCTCCAAATCAATTGGATTTCTGAAGGCACGAGTCTTCCTTGGAGTACTATAAGCGAAATGCCATTGCTTTGCAATCAAAGTCTGCAAATCATAAACGCAAATGGTACACGGTCAATAATGGAAACAATTAAAATTCAATTTAATTAACACATCTGGAGTAGTGTACTTACAGCTTCCCTGATTGTTTTAGATACATGAAAAAGCTGCTTCAAATCTCCATGTTCCACACCACAGAGAACCCTAATCTGCAATCCAAAAATAGCAACTCTCAATCACCAGTCATTCAACTAGATTAACAAACAAAATACTGAATACAAGAACAACACATACCAGGATATCTTGAGGTAAGGATTCAAGAGCAGACTTTTCCAAGTCGAAATTCATTTTCTGACTCCGTTGCCTCTTCAACGGAGTTCTGGGAGACGAATCGAGCGATTGCGCTTCAACATCATTCGAAATTACCACTCTCTTCCTCCCGAATCCTCGCGTGTGCTTCACCAATCCGTACCCTAACACCTCATCAGCAGCCGCACTCACTGGCACTGCCCCGCGCTTCGATTTCAGTGCATTGCTTCTCTTTTCCAAAGCCATTTTCCAGAACAAAGCGAAGAATCGGCAAAAACCTACGCAAAAAACCAGAAAAGAAACAAAAATCAGGCTAAATACGAAACCGGTCGCAATATAATCGGAAATCACAGAATCCAGTAACCGAAAATAAATCAAAACTGTATCTAAAAGCACTACCTTTTGAAATTAAGCAAAAAACTGGATTTGAAATACAGATTGCGATAGATGCAGAGAATATATTGTGAAATCTTGGAGTGAGAGAGACAGTATGTAAACCCTAAATTTGAGAGGAACTGTTACTGTAATTGTAAAACGCTTCTCCGGTGAATATATGGAAACAGAGGAACCTGTTCTAACTACAGACTTGCTTTAAAAATGTAAAGTAAATCCCTTATATATCGTGAAAAGATACTAGTGTTTCCTTTTATTTTTTATAAAATAAAATTATATTAAATATCCACGCGTTTTTCGCGAGAGAATACTGGAGAATTCCAAATAAAAAATCTTCGCCCTTTGGCGGTTAAATGTAGTGGCACCTAAAAACTAGCCGTTATGGACAGGTGTCAATAGGGGATATGAGGTAGGAAACAACGTGTGCGCTACCGGGTCATGATGTGGCAAATTTGGTCGGTCCAAGTCGGCTGGCGTCGGTCTTTATCGCCGAAGTTTCTTGTTTAATAGTAGAGTTTGATAGCGTGACGAGACCGTAACTAACGGTCTCCAGTTAGAAGCTAAAATAGTGCCACGTATGTGTGTGAGTCGCTAAAACACGCAAAGGGGAGCAGACGAGCGCTCATAAGTTTAACGACGGTCCAATATTTGTTTTTGAGTAAAGGTTTCTAAACAGGCGGCTTGACGGCAACTTGCAAGTTTACACGTGTTTGTGATTAGATCGGCAGGTCAACTACACGTCAAACTACTGCAGTTTTTAGGCGGGCAAGTAATAGAAATTTCTAGATTTTAAAAAATAAAAATGTCGGTTTTCTCACATGCTTTTTTTTTTTTTTTTCTTTTCCGTTTCCTTCTTATTTTGCTATTATCAAACCATAAATCATAAATGATTTCATAAATTTAGTCTATGGCGAATTAAAGAAATTTTTATTTCCATTTTTTATTTTATATTTACTTTATCTTTCTTTTAATTATAAAATTTAAAACTAATTTGAGTTGTTTATATTTGGCATATGAGTTAATTAAAACTTCAAAATGTGTATTTAGAGGATTGAGGGGACGTCCGGTTCTCTATTTACCGGACTAATGACCGGTATTGAATATAGACCGTTGGATTGATAAAAGCAAATCCAATGGTCCACCTTTTGCCCCTATTTTTACTTCTACGCTCCCCTCTTCACGCAAACAAACATCTCCAAAACTGTTTTGTCCCTCTTTTTCTTCTTCGCCCCTCAATTGTCAGGTTCACCACCTCCGACCGTCTGGCCTTGCACCGGATTCGGCACACCAAAGATCTCCTCAATTCGAAGGGATCCTTCTCTAGCACCACAGTGACAATAGAAGAAAGCTCTTCAACTTATTAATTTTTTCTACTCGATTAATTATCTACAGTATAATTTAATATAAATAAAATTAACAGTAAGTCTTAGAAGAAACCAGTTCTTCGACGGCCATGAAAAAAAGAAAGTCGTCAAAAGAGCATTAAGAGGCCTAATAGCCACAAACAGGAAAGAGTGCAAAAATAGGATGAGAGCTTGTCCCAGCAAGTTATTGGGATTAAAAGTTATTTCACCGGCTTACATCAATGAATGAACATACACGACAACAACATCAAACTCATAATAAGACCATTGATCTTTCACTAGAGGTAGCATAAGAGTCATTACTAGTCTAGTGAGAAGATTTCCTGTAAATTAAAGGGTAAGTTAGGCAAGATTGGCTCAGGAGATGGAGGCACATAATATGGCAAAAATTCTCCGATGGAGGGTGCGGACCCCGAAGGAGAAGGCAGCGTTTCCGTGGTCGGTGTGCCGGAACCGGTGGGTGGTGGGTAGCAGGAGTAACGGCAGACGTCATCGACAATTCAAAATTGAGGGGAAGAAGAGAGGAGGGAGAGAGAAAGAGTGAATAATTTTTGATACTTTCTTTGGTTGAAGAGAGAGAAACGAATAAGAGAAACTTGGGACAAAAACGTGAACCTTTAGATTTGCTTTTATCAATCCAACGGTCTATATTCAGTACCGGTCATTAGTCCGGTAAATAGAGAACCGGACGTCCCCTCAATCCGTATTTAGATGGATTAACCAAAACTAACCTTCTAAATTTAAGAACCCAACTTGGAGATTTTATTTAATAGTGCCTTGATTTTGAATAATCAATTTTTTGGAGAATGGAGAAGTGATTTTTATGGCGTAAATTACAAAAGAAAAAAAAGAAGAGGGTAAGATATTGGATATTTGGATGACATTATCTATTTTAATATCTTATATTTATGATATGAACAAAAGAAAATCTCAGTATTTGGATTGACATCAAGCAAACATCTGTTGATGAGTCCAACTCTGTGTGTTTAAGATCACAATGTACAAATTAAACAAAAGCTTTTTCTTACTTTCTGACATATTTTATTATTGCATTCAGGTTATTATGTAGAAGTTAAAAAACTCCTCCACGTGCAATTGAATAATTCATAAATCTTCCCAACTTCTCCAAAATTGTCTCTACTCCAAACTCTCCAAATGGGTAGTTTGATCGTAGGGGTGGAGATCCTTCTTCTCCACCTCCTCCCCTTGTTTTCTTTATTTCTCGTGGAGGCAATCTTAGTATGCTTGCCGAATAATTCGAGTTCTATGCGTGTTCTACCTGTAGGTTTGGTAATTGACAACATTAGTGCGACAATGAAGAAGAAGAGGATGATGATGGTCGATCTCTTTCGATCTATACCCGAATCTACGTACGTTTTCAGATATGTTTTGATGATGCCTCAAATTGCCATATTTATCTTGGCTACGATTTCAAATTGATAGATCTGGTTCTGCATATGCAAATTTGTTGTTTCAATCCTACCTCAGTGTGAAGACAAGAGTTCTCTATTTGTTTTGAATTGTGTTTTTTTTTTTTCTTCAGTATCGGGTTTTCTACCCAGTGTAGTACCTTCGGTGTCCGTTAGTACCAATAGGGTTTAGTTTTCTTTCGTTTATTGATGGGTCTTATCTTTATGGGTTTTGTCTACCATTGGGTAGAGAAAATTATCACATGATGTGGTCCTCTGTATTGATTCTTAACTAATGCAATCAGGTATTTTGACCTTTCAAAAATGAATTTGAAAACATGTGATTTGAGGATATTGCATGTGACCTGTGAATTTATCATTGAGGTGGAGTTCGATGACTGTGCTTTTGATGGGTGGTTCTTAACTAATGCAATCATGTCTTTTGACCTTTCAAAAAAAATTGTTCGTAAACATGTGATTTGCGGATATTGCATGTGACCCGTGAATTTATCATCGAGGTGAAGTTCGATGACTATACTTTCGATGGGTTCCCTCGTTAAAAAAAAGAAGAAGACAACTATACTTTAAGTATGTAGTTGCACCACAGTCTCAATGGAAGGGGAGGTTTTGCTCACCTAAGTTTGACATCAGTGAAGCAAAACACCATATGCTTTATATTTTTAAACAACAATGTCAGGTATCACAGTAATAATCATCCCAAAAACATCCCAGTAGTATGTGGCACTCATTCATCAGGTGTGATGACATCATAGAAAGGGGATGGGGGCGCTGCAATGTAGATTGCAGCATTTATCTTAAATTGTTGGGATCTTAACTGTCCCTCTTATCCAATGGTGGTAAAGCATGACATCTAAACAAGGATTAAACTTCACTCTAAAAAGGAAATCAGACACTTGGGCTCTCCCTCTTCCCGCTCCCATGATATGTTTTGTTCAATAAATTAGCTCATTTATCTTGTCTGTTGCCTTGCAACGAAGGTGTTGTGGCAAGGATTAGGAAATACTATGGAAGAAGACCATTTTTATCGCGCTTAGTTTTCATATGAGTGACTAAACTTTCTAATATATGGACTTTAAGTGATGATTGAACGTAAATTTGAAGCAATCACTGTATCAAGTAGTTCAAATTTATGGTATGGTACAGTCTTAAATTAGTTTGCGCCCCATACAATGACCACAAAAAAAACATCAAACTGATATCAAGTGTCAGAGCTTCGCCACATCAAAATGAGGAGTTTTCAAGAGTGGTCGCCTATGAAGAGAATCACTCCCGATCGTGGCTCTGCTAACAGCGACGAAGAGGAAGAAGGTAGAGGGAGACGGAATAGAACGGAAAGGGAGAGGGAGAAGAGAGAAGAGGAAAGAGAGACGGAACAGATCTCAACAATTTGAGAGCGAGTTTACCCACCATTGGATGAGAGGGACAATTAAGATCTCAACAATTTAAGATAAATGCTGCAATCTACATTGCAACCCCCATTCCCATAAAAAATGATCCATTGAAAATCACAGCCAATGAATGAGTGCCACACATTGTTGGGATATTTTTTGGAATGACTATTATTGGGATCTTTATCATGTTTGATCCTTAAATAACAAAACTCAATATTGAAAACAAATGAATATATATTTTCCATCTAATAAAAATATAAATCACAAATTATACAAGGAAAAACATGCGAATTTTGGCAAAAAAAAATCACATATACCCATGATTTCAGTTGTTATGGAGAAAAATATGCAAATAAAAACTACATAAAGCTAAAGTAAAAGTAATGGGAGGAAATTTTTTTAATAGAATATATATTTGGTATGTTTGTTTTTATGTATTTTTTATTTTTATTTTGTGGAAAAGATAAAATAATCCCAAAACATAGTTGGTTGGTCATTTAGAAAATACAAAAAAAAACATCAAATCACTTCAAAAATAAGAAAATAAAAAAGTTGTTTTGAAAAAATAGAAAAATACAAGAAACAGTGAAAACATAAAACAAAATAAACAATTCAGACAAACCAAATTCGTAGAATTTTATGTTTTCAAATTTGGAAATAGAAATAATTTAGGTTTTACTATTGTACGGATTGGATTCAGAACCAAAATATTTTTTTCTTTATAATCTAGTTCAAATATAAAGCCCACTAGACACTTGCTCTCATCTTCCTCTCAGCTTCAATCCTTTAAATATTCTAGGCTTATATAACCGTCCATTTTGCTACTCAAAACGATCGTTTTGCTTTCCACAGGGGAGCAAAAAAATACTTTTCTCAATCGGCAACTACCACTGCAAGTCATTGGGAGTTGCTTTTGCCCCTCTTTTTATATATGTTGTGAGTGCGGGTTATAGCACAATTGGTAAGAAACACTTGGTATAACATTTATCACTAGATGACGGAGGTATCGAACGAAGCCATGGTCATAGACTCACAGTGGTTGAGGAGGCACCGGTAACTGCAGAGAAAAGTGTTCGAAGGTGATTGGGAGACTAAGCTCCCCGAACCCCGAAATAGTTTCTTTTTATTCTTCAATTATCTGCATTTGCTAATATATACGGTGATAAATTATGCGTCTGTGAAATGCTATATCTGTGAATTTCTTTTATGCTCTTGTAGATAGTAGGTTTGTGTGCCAAAATATTAGTTAAGGTTAATTGGTAATTAAATTCCATTTTGGCCCTATTTGTATGTCTAAATGAGGACGCGAAATGCACAAATACTGATCAAGTAATCATTATCGTATAATTCAACGCGGCAAAGAAGAAATGCTTGTTATGGTTTGATAATTATGAAATGAACCCATTATTTCATCATCATAATCCTTTTATTCTAAATATTGTTGGGGTTAGCGACATGAATTAATATGAGAAATTAGTGAGAATCTATAAGAATAAATGAAGAATATGACGTGCGAAAGCATGGTATGTTATAACTTTGATGATTTCTGCTCTGCTATTCAATTGGTATCGGAATGGGTGTATCACTGGTTTTTCTTCCCCATGATTCTGACTTTGTTAGTGTTTTTATATAAAAATAAGTAAAAGTAGTTAAAAATATAGAATTCAACCCAAATTTGGATATGCTGCTACGACTTTGGATTCGAATATAATGATCCTCTTAAATAGTCTGGTTTTAATGACATTGCTTGTTTCTTCCACTAGACTTGCCTTGAGCTTTCGCTACGCCTGTTGCCTGATACAAAAAAATGTGACACTCCAACCATAAACATAATGATATGTCAGTGCTTCATCAGCATGCTACTTTATTTGACCATGATAATTAGGGTATCATCTTCCCATCCAAGACATTCAGAGGTTTGTGTCATGCTAGTAATTTGATTTCAATGAATAGAAAATTAAAAGAAAATTTCTTTGTGAGAGATTTTTCATATATAATGTGTAAATGAGATTTGTTTTGATGTATTGATGACATTAAATATTCATTTTTGTTGGAAGCAATACCACTTCCACGGGTTTTTTTTTCCAGGATTTCGCTAAATTGGTTTCAATGTGTTTGCTAATTTGCTTTTTTATATTTTACCATCCTTAGCCAAGGAACTATGAGCTATGGTACTCTAACTGGTAAAGTTTGTTTTAAGAATTTTTATTTTCTATTTTCTTTGGCGTACCATAAATTCTCAACATAGTTGTCTTCCATCGCATCCATGGACACCTTCACCTTTCTTGCCCATTTACGTATAGAATGTATACAAGGCAAAGCATGGAAGTGACTCTGGGACTTATGACACTGAAAAAAGGTGAGAAGTGTAGCCTGGTGTAAGAATTTGGCATTGATATTGTTCTAGCCAACCTGAGTGGAAAGTTAAGATCCATGGTCCTTCACCTGTAATAGTAATTTTGACTAGGGTATCACTTCGTCTGTTTTGTGTTCCTAAAATCTTGATTTTTCAAAACAGTGTGTTCTGATAAGTGGTTAATATAATATGTCCTTTGCTCTGCAGGTTTATTCTAGAAAATCTTAAGAACATTTCAACACATATGCTCATACTGCTCCTCATAAACTTATATATGGAGAGCTTTGTAACACAACTTAGGCTAACCTTAATGTATTTGATGTTTTTGGCCATTAACTCTTCCTTTCTTACACAACTCTTATCCTATACAAGCGCAACCACTTAATTACTCAAAATGTCCATTTTTCATTCTAGGATTGCAAGCAAATTAGAATAGGGAGTTTTGTATCTTCTCTCAATAGTCGGAATTATTTTTTATCGAAAGAAGCCTTGAGACGATCGTGCTAAGGTACAAAAGGGTGTATCTATCAAAATGGGATGATGTGGTTTTGTAGGTTTGCTGCTCTTCTTAGGGTTGCTAATCCTTTTATGGTTAGCCGATTATATTGAATAATGAAATACTAATGACAATGACAGTGCATGTCCGTACATTGAAATACGTGCATGGATATATTTAGTGCATGTTGACTTCGACGAAAGTTAATTGCTTTCAAGTGAAGTACTTATCTCATTAGCATTTAATTTTACTATTATTTCTTTGTTCGACTCTCGAAATTATCGTATTAAACAAGGTAAGGTGGAAGCCACATTGACCCTTTTTTTCCCTACATGATACATTAACATTCAACGATCATTCCATAATAGTTTTTATCTAGCGATTAACGAATAGATAAAGAACATAAAACATTGATTGGCTTGTGGTGACTCGATCTACTATTTTGCTTAGCATTGATAAAAAGAGCAAAAACATGAACTCTATAGTTTAATTCAATCCATAAATAGCTATGCATTCATATTGCAACATTGTCCACGGAGAATCCCACAATCTAAAAGATAGAAACCCTAAATCTAATGCATTCCCAGTTTGCTTCTTCATTCGAAAACTCAATTGGTTCAAACTTGTTCTATAGATCAAGAAAACGAAAATATTTTAGATTTTGCAATTGAACATGCTAGCAAATAATGATATCCACATTGGGATATGATTGATGTAACCTGCGCAGTTGGTCATAAGTGGCTAACGTTGCTGCTACAATATGACTTCCTGAGTTGGTGGTGGTGTCCAGGATTAAAGTCTTTAGGTGTTCAGCTTTCTCCAGGATGAACTTGACCAACTTTTTTACAGGTTTTTCAAAGTTGAAGCCATTTATTCTAACAAATTCGAGACTCTTCAAGCTAATGTTCAACTCTTTCAACGATTGGCTTTCATGTGCATCCCAATAAAATCCCAAGTAAAAATAATGTCCTTCCAGCTACAATTGAAATTTGTTTGATTATTAATCATGTAAAAGTTAGTGTCCCCATTAATAAAATGAAAATTCATAATAATTTGAATCATATTTACTCACATTGATAGTAACTTTCTCCAGGCAATGGCATTTGTTAAGAAATGTGACAACATTAAATGGACCACAAAGACTTCCATTCATAAACAATTCAAGCTCCCGCAGGTTCCAAAAGCAAAATGGTAGTACTTCTTCCAAATTTCTATCAACAAGCCTGGGAGACAGTCCCTGATCATTAGACAACTAAACGTCAATCAAAGAGTATGTTGCAGGAAATCTATATTAATTGAATAATAGACAAAATGAAAACATGCACCTTAACAAATTTACTTGTTGTGGTGAGGACATGAACATGAGAGATAGCAAACATAAACTTTTCAATTCCGATGAACGGAAAGAATCCTTCTTTATCAATCTTGAGAGTCACATCCTTCAATCTTAATAAATTTCCCATGGTGAATGCTTCAAGGTCTCCAGAATAGTACATGGTGCATAAGGTTGGAGCATCAATATGCATCTTTACAATCTTATGGCAATTCTCAACTTTTAACCACTTGAATCTTTTCAGATTTCCAGCAAAAATTTTCAGATGGGTAATTCCACGACACCGAGTCAAGCCCATATTCTCAAGAAATAGACAGTTTTTGAACAATTCTTGAATGAACTCTTCAGTAACATTAACTATTTTGAGAATAATAGTGTTTAAGAAACCCAAACCTGTCAGCTGTGATGGAATATGAAGGTGACAGTTTGTGAGCTTCAAGATTCTCAGGGATTCAGAATCTAAGAGGTTAGGAGGGAGAGTATAAGGAGTAAACGCTAGAGCGAAATTCAACTCCAGCTCCTCAACCTCTTTTGAAAGAGAGATATTGACCCAATAATCAACCATCTTTTCCCTATACATATGATTCATATATAATTGGAATGATTGGATTTTTGGGCCTTGATGGAGTTTGAAAACTTCATGAATGAGCACCATAAGCGCGGCCCGACTTCGTGGTCTTGCTTTAGCAAACTCTTCACCAAAATCTAGTTTTTGGCTAAATAGCCAAGATTGCTCGAACCTTTTGGCTAGAACACTGGTTTGAACAGCATGTTTGATGGGCAGAAATGAGAAAATCTTGTGGAGAAGCTCATCAGGAAGATGCTGTTGATAGTAATGATGAGATCTTCTTTGGTGTCTCACTTGTGAAGGGTGTATCAGTATTTGGTTATCTTCTTCTTAGGCTACCATTATTGAGACAAGTGTTTATCTCTTGTGAGTAGTAATGTAGGTCTTAACGACTAATTTATAGAGTTGAAAAATGAGAGAAAATATACACAAGCTAGTTTTGTACATATATAATTAATGATTATGAAATAATCTATACATCCATGCTTTGGAAGACAACTAAATTATGAAGGGAATGAGTAATGATTTTTTTTCCTCATATGGCTGAGATTTACATATTATTTTTTTTGGTAGACTAATAAATATATTTATTAATTTATTAAAATTTAATTACACCTAATTCTTTGTTGTCTTTTTCAAATAAATGAACCATGTTTCCCTTACTTGTTTCCCTAATGTTGTTTTGTGAAAGGGAAATAAATTCATTACAATAAATTTCTTATGTAAAAACTTTCACATTTTGTTAGACGATCAGTTTATAGTATCGAAAGATGGAGGTGTTCAAAGGTATTGGGGTTTAGTTTTAGTAAAACTTAATCTTTTTGATTTTAAAAAATAAAATCCAAACCAAACCATTTTACGACTAAAACCATACTAAACCATTCTAATTTGATTTTGAACACCCTTATACAAAGACACTACAATAAAAATATAGAAGATATTATATGGTTATATTACGTTCATTTTCAATTATTCCAACTTTTGATTACTATCTTTTAGCTTACTCACCATGAATGTAGAGATTTGATAGATTTTGTCAACAGAAAAAATAGTTTGGCGACGCTTAAGAATCCTTCTCAAGTCATCTCATGTAAAAATGAATTTAATTAGTTTCTAATTCTTTGAAGTTCACTTATTTTCTTCCAAATGTTACGTAAATACATGTGACATGAGTGTAAGCATGTTGATTAAGATCATATTTCGAGAAATGTCATATTATACAGTATAGTTGGAACTCGAATAATAGAACCTTGAGCTATGTATTTTGCTGTATGATTGTCCATATAAATGTACAACTCTACGAGGTATGAAACTCATTTTGGAAATAAAAAAAGGTAAATTACAATTGTGAGACACTCGATCAAGCCATTCGCAAAATAGACTCAAGGATGCTGGTGTAGGTTTTCATGCTCAGGTTGACTGTTGCTTTCATTAACATCAGCGTTATTTTCCATGTTTGAAAAGACAGAAGCTCCAAACATGAAACAAGATATTATTGGTTTATAACATTAACAAAGATGCCGAGAGCAAAAACCTGAAATAATAACAGCAATAATAACAAGAGAGTAGTAAACAAATCTATGGAGAGAGGAAAAAAAAAAGTAAAAAGCGTCTCCAAGTGAGGAAGATAGTTTACACTTTAGAGCATTCGGGTCACCATAACTACCTTCAATTACAAATATTATCCCCTATGTCAATTTTAATAGTTGACAATACCAAACAAGAAATTAAATCCAAAATTATTTTGTGAAAACATATCAATTAGTGAAAACATTGATGCAAGAAAGAAATGTTCATCCAATGAATTCATTGGGAATTGCTATGGTAAATTGAATGTATATGGCTTATAATAAATAAATATTACAAAGCCTCCGTAAAAAAAAATGGTAGTGCTAGGTATCCCAAGTCTAAGTATCTTAACCCATCCCAAGTCTAGGTGGCATGTTGACTTGGATTAATGACCTGAAAATTTAAAATATTAAAACAAGCCACCTTTTATGGAACTATTGTCGAGAACGTTACCTCGAAAAGAAGAAATAAGCCTCGGTTAGAAGCCTTAAGTGATGATCCCAATTATGTGTGATTTTTCAAGGATATGTGGCGGTTCTCTTCAATGATTTCACGTTTTGGCGGACTGAAAGTTCATCATCTTAAATTTTGGGCTATCAAATTATTTGCTCGAAGCTACCGTGTTGCATATAGTGGCAGACTCACTATACTAGCACTGGAGGCCCGACCCCAATCAATTTTTTTACACTAAGGGTGCGTTTGGTATGGGGGTAAGAATTTAGGGGTATAATTTGTTACTCATGTAAATGTTTCACGGGTAATAATAATTATGGAGAATAAGTGTTACCCTTGTTTGGTAAGGAAGGGTAAAATTTATCCAAGTATTCATTACTCTTGTTTGTTACGACTATACATTACTGGTGTAATACCATTACCCTTGTTTGTTATTATTGTAATGAATCAAACTAGAAAAAAATGAGATTATGTTATTTTTTTATTGTTACGACTATCATGTACCAAAATTTAAAAAATATAGATACATATGCATATATATACACACACAGCTAGACATATATATATATATAACAACAATTGTTAACAATTTCAACAAAATAAATTGATAACATTCAAATCCATGACAAAGACGTAACACAAGAGTAGGGGTCATCATTTGGCCCGTGGGCCTAAGTCCGAGCCCGGCCCTGCCCGAAAGTAGACAGGGCCTAGGCAGCCCCGCCCGACCCCTTGGGCGGGCATGGGCTCCATTTTTTGGGTCGGGCCCAACCCGAAGCCCGACACCTCCGGTCAATTTTGGCCCGGCCCTAGCCCGACCCAAGCCTGACATTATATATATATATATATATAATATACACATACACAGACAGTGCATGCAATATTTGTGTATATGTATATATGTATACATATGCAGACAGTACATGCACTGTCTACATATATATATATAATATAATATTTATTTTTATATATAATACACACATACACAGACAGTGCATGCACTGTCTGTGTATGTGTGTATTGTATACATATATATAATATATAATATATATGTGTATATATAACTTATGGGCTTTTATAATTTTTTATTTAAAGGGGTAATAGGTTGGAGTAAAACTTCCTATTACTTTTTATTACCTAGGTCTAGGGATGGCAACAGGTCGGGTACCCTTCCAATTAGGAAATACCAAAACCGTTTCCATTTAAGATACTCTATACCAAAACCGTTCCAAAACCGTTTAAAAAACCATTTAAATTTCCAAACCCTGAACCGTTCCATAACCGTTTACCATCGGGTACCCATTTACCATTTAACTTTTAATATTTTTATTTTTTTCTTTGATGATTATATCTATATAAATTAATATTGAGTATGATTTATATTAATTATGATTTTATAATTCAAATTAGTCTAATTTATAGTTTTATTAATATGCTTCTATAAATATATACGTTTTAATATGCTTTATCATGTTATAATTTAGTATCCTAATAGTATACCTTTATACATGATTTATAATATTATTACTATAATGGACATTTTTATTAAACGGTTCGGGTACCCTAAACTCGGCATAAAAAACCAAACCCGACCCTAAACCATGACGGGTTTGAAAACCAAAACCAAAACTATTTCCAAAACTTATAGGATCGGTTTTCGGGTTTTAAACGGATCGGATACCCTATGGATAGTGCTCGAATCGGTTTTTTTTGCCATCCCTACCCAGGTCCCCACTAGTAAACTTTATGTATAAAGAATAAGCTCAATTACTAAAATTTATTACAGGAGTAAAAGTTATATTGACATAACAAACACAAATAGTTATACTGACATAACAAATACAAGTAAACTTAAAATTTAATTACCCTTATAACCATTACACCCCATTACTCCTGTACCAAACGCACCCTAAGTATATTAGATATTTATTATAAATTGACCATTGAGCCCCCATTCACAAAAAAATTAGCCCCCAGTCCACTAATTCTAACCCAACCCACTAACTAACACTCATAGGTTGCCAAGCCCAAGCCAATACTCATAAGTGGTCAAGTCCACATGCCAAACTCAAGCCCTCAAATCCCCTCAATTTCTCAATATATTAACCCATCTCTCTCCCTTTTCTGAAATGAATATTGTTAAGACATATTTTTGCAACCGAATTAGTGATCAATTTTTGAATGATTGTCTTGTATGTTACATACAAAAAGAGTTGCTTAGAACTATTACTAATGATGTTGTAATATCGCGTTTTCAAAATGTGAGAACTCGTATAGAATACTTGTGATAATTACAATGTATTTTGTTATTGTTTTGAACTATTATTATTGTGTTTTTCTAGTTGCGGTATATATTTTTAAATCGATTATATAAAGAACTAATTCCATTATTTTTCAAATTAATTCCATCAATTCTTAAAAACATATTAGCAATATAAACAACATATTTGTAGAATCGAATTTTCTATTTACAAATATAAATCTGTAATCAAATTTTAAAAATGTTTATTAGTACTAAATTAAATGACATAAATGAAAATAAACAAATAAAAATTTAATTTTAAATCGGACACCACAATCTTTTTGAATTTACAATAGTATGCCACAAACAATTCAAAATTTTCAAGTCAATTTAGAGTGGGTTAGGGGTGTTAAAAACCGAAATAAACCGAAAATTTTCACTCGATTCGGTTTTTATTTTCGGTTCGGTTTTGATTTGGTGATTTTTTAAAACTGTTTTTCGGTAAGAAAATTTACATATTTAATTATAGATATTGATATTAGTATATTACAGTAACTAATAGTTTATTTATCAAAAGTAATATACTATTATCTGAAATTAAAAAAAAAAAAAACATATGTGATATGTCTGCCGTTTCTTCTCCCCTTTCCTTTATTACTCTCTTCCTATTCTCCCTTTTCCTTTCTTACTTTGTCCCGGAACCCTAACTTCATCTGCGTTCGGTTTGCTTATTTCTCAAACCGAAATTTCGGTTTCAACCCGAAATAAATAAATAATCATTTCCCCTCTGTTTAGACCGTTAGATTACAAGAAGAAGAAGAATCGCAACGGAGAAGGGAAATAATTTCTTCTGTGCCCTATTAAAATTCAATTTCCCGCTCTCTCCTCCTGCCCGCACTTTCGCATATCTCGGAGAGCGGTACTGCCACTCCCTAGCTCCGGCTGCTTCGCCTGGTACAATCACGATTCAGTTCCTTCAATAATTACTTCTCAAATTGTTAATGGTTTTACCAGTGTTTTTAATCAGTTAGGGTTTTATACAGAGTTTATCACACCGTCTCTCATGTTACTTTGCGCCATAGATCAGGTGGTATTGTAGGATTATTGGCTATGGAAACGGATGAAGAGCAGCGGGTGCTTCCTTTTCAGCTTCAATTCGATAGACCTGTTGCCTCCCAGGTTTTTTTTCTTGTTCTTTTTTTCTTTGCTCCAGTTAACAGTATATATGTTTATTAATTAATTAAGTTTAAACAGATTAAAATTGCGGAGTGGAACCCAGAAAAGGATTTGTTGGCGATGGTTACCGAGGACTCCAAGATTTTGTTGCACCGGTTCAATTGGCAACGGTTATGGACAATCTCCCCTGGTGATTACTCTTCCTCTTCTTCTTCTTCTTCTTCTTCTTTATAATTACTTTAACATGTATCTGTTGAATCTGTATTGATTGGTTCTAGAGTTCAGGTTTCGGGTTTTTGTTGTTAGGTTCTATGTAATAACTACAAGTTTTTCTCGAAGGATTTTGTAAGCTACTATATTCCATGAACTATGAATGGTAAGAATCTTTAATTAGAGTTATCCTTTTGGCAAGGTGATTCGTTATCAAAAAAGGTTTTAGTTAGTTCTGTTTCAGAGTATTATTGGGTGTGCCCGTAACTTATTTTTTTACTTATTTCTGTCAATGCACTCACATGACTGGTGGAGCTTCGTTATGAATTCACTTCCTTTTTGAACTTTCCTAGGACGAAGTATTAAGTCTTTATGTTGGCGTCCTGATGGTAAAGCCATTGCTGTTGGGCTTGAAGATGGAACTGTTTCATTGCATGATGTTGAAGTGAGTAGCCTTTCGTTAATATTATTGTAAACATATCATTACTACCTGATTGGGAGTGTAAGTATGTTCGGAACACATACTGACCATGCGAACCCAATTACTGTGAAGTGTGAACCATGTTATGCAATGTCTTTAACCTGTAATGGTTCTCATGCTGTCTTGAATTCAACCTAAATGGACGACTCGATACAATGTCCATTCGAGCCACCTTAATCAGAAACCTGATATGACTTGTTCATAAAGTTTCTTGTAATTTATATCATGTTGGATGTGAAATTGTGGATAAGTTTCAGATACTTTGTTTTTGTAGATGTGGGTGACCCCCTTCAAAGTTTTATTGTGATGTTATATTGTTATTAATTCTTGCAAATACCCTGATACTCATTATGCCAAACAGAATGGGAAGTTGTTGAGGAGCTTGAAGTCTCACACTGTTGCTGTCGTGTGTCTTAACTGGGAGGAAGATAGACAACTGGTTCAAGTAAGTGTTTATTTTTTTACTGGAAACACATTATCAGCTTGAACATTGACATAACTTATTTTTTTTAGTTCCGTGTTTTTTTCTTATTGATGCATGGAATCATGGGTGGAAGTATTCTTTCATCTCCAATGCATATACGTTTAATTAAACTGTTACACCTTGCCTTTTTTTCTTATCAGTTATAAGTGAAAAACAATTAGAGTAGGAGCTGATGGAAATTTAAAACTCAAAGAGCAATCATCAGTATGTCATGAGAGCTGATTTTTTCTGTTGATTTAGTTTTTCATTGAAAGTTCCTCGGGGCTGTTTTCCTTCGGGCAAAGCTACTTTTTTTTCCCCTCTCTGAACCTAGCAATAGTTATACTAAAAATCTCTTTATTTTTTCTGAATTGGGTTTTAGGAAAGATCTCGTAACATACTGGTATACGAAGATCGTACTCCTCGTTTCTTCCCTCCTGCTCCAAGGGTCCCGCGGATGCCTGGACTTGTGTCAGGAGATAGTGGTTTTATGGATGACAATGAAGATTCATTTCGAGAGCTGTCAAATTATTCTCACCAACGCTTTAATATCCTATGTAGTGGAGACAAAGATGGAAGCATATGCTTTAGCATATTTGGAATATTTCCAATTGGTAAAATCGTAAGTTGTTTATCTACAATATCAATATGAATGAACTTGTTTAAAACTTTAAATATGCTGATCCACTTGTGGGTTCATTATATTTGTCTATATTTATTGTTAGGGCTTGCTGCTTGCCCTTCTTTAATGTACTGTTCATTCTAAAGAAATAAACCTGTTGGTGTTACAGTAATAAAGAAACAAATGAAAGGGGAAATAGTAGAGATTGGGACATGAGCTTCTAAATCCAAACTAAAGCACTGGAAAATATACAATACTTTCCAAGATTGAATTGAAATGTTAGAGTTATTGGCTGTTACAAAGCAGCATTAACTGGTTGTCTCTTTGCTTTTGTCTTTACGCTTGTGTACAAAGTATAATGGCCGTTTGATCAAAGAAAAGAGGCTATGTAGCACCATGTAACTCAAAGGCTTGATCTCTTGCCTTTTCTCAAAAATGTAAAATTTGTAACTGTCTCTAATCTCTATACCTTGTTCAAGTTGTACTTGCTGTCATTATAAGTATCACTACTTATTATAGTCACTATTATCATATATTTCGGTTTTACAAACCTTTCTGCATAGCATATGTTGAATTGTGCTTACGTGCATTCTTTTATGCCAACTCAACTTAGTTTTGTGATAGCCTCAAAAAACTTGGAAGGTCACATTATCTGCTATTAACATGGTGAAGGCTGCACCTTCAGTAGTACTCGGTATACACTTGTGTGTTTGTATGTCTTTTTGTTTGCTATTGACATTTTTTCCCTTTGTATTGCTCGAAAAGAAGATTTACCTGTCTTTCCAGTGCGGTTCAAATTTCTACTATCTGTTTTTCTTTCTTCTTAGAAGTTATGCTATCATAGAGATCCTTGGTGCCAACCTGGGCAAACTGCTATATGTCATTGCAAATGGTTTTAGTTTATTTTTGGGATTTCTTAAGAATTATTTTCTTCCCGGGAATATAAGCATAAAATAGTATTCTATTAGCTTGTTATTTTTTTCTCATTTTTTAAAAACCTGTGCGTTTCCAGAATATACACAAGTTTTCTGTCTCCAGCGCCCTTATGGACAAGCACGCCGACTACAGGCTTCTCAATGCTTCCATTTACAAGGTAGCTGAAAAACTTGTCGGTATTTATGTCACTTTAAGATCTTCATAACTTTTGACTGCATGCTAGCTTGATCAGCCTTTTGTAATAAAGAAATTCTAGTAGTCATGTAAGCAGTACTATCTGTTAACAGTATTGGTTAGGAAAGAAACCTTAAGAGTTATTACTTATTAAGTTATTACAGGGTGGAAGCTGTTCTCTTTTCTTTCCTTTTCTTTTCTTTTCTGCCCTCTAATGAGCAATAAAATGATAGTTTCTGCAAAACCATAATAAGTGATTTTCATAGTAGAGATATGGTGAAAATATAAATGGTCTTGAATGAAGCATACATGCATTGACAATTTCCCATGGGAACGTTATTCTCGCACAAACTTTGCTTCGTAGGGTCTTATGTTCACTGCAACTCCTCAACTGTATAATGATGTGAATCTGATCACTGAATTGCAATGTGGTTTCTGTCTTCAGGTTGCTCTGTCAAAGGACCTTTGCAGTTTGACAGTCCTCTGCTCAGCGGAACTAAACGGGAGTATGACTGAGTCAGCTGGGAGTCAAATTGAAGGAAATGGCATACTTGGCTTCCATTGCTTAGTGCTGGATACTTCTATATTTTTGAAGAGGTAAATTTGACGTAGAATGGGATTTTCTACTGGTTGTTTTCACATTTATTGGCATTGGCTTATGTAAACCTAGAAGAACAGTGGTATGCTTCCTTCTATGATTCCTGCCTTTTGTTCCATTATTTACCAGTTGCTATGCGTGATAGAACTTTTAGATGTAAAGTTGTAATGCTTTTGTTCTTCCCTGCTTCCTATTTGCCTCAACTTACCTCTCTTTTTCTTTCCCTTATTACTAGAAAAAATGAGCTTCATCAGGTGGCCCAACAAGCTTCTAGCATTGAGGACTTAAATGAGGTTATTCGGTCTTCACTATCAGTCATGTCTAAGCAGTGGTCAGATGCCATGCATAGTTTCCATGAGAAATTTAATTCATTGACTACTCTGATCATTGACCATGGTAACCACAGATAGCGACTTTAACGTACAGCTTATGGTTTATATAATCTTCTGTTTGCTTAAGTAATTGTTTTAAACTGTCTGCATTTAGGACTGGACTCATCTCCACAAGAGGAGTTTTTGAGCCTTTTAAGTGGCGCCCGGACTAGTCCTCCCGTTCACCAATTTCTGGTCAACTCCCTAGGTGAAGTGGTATGATTTCCCTAATGCTGTTCCTGAGAGGAAAAGTGATCATTTTTATGTTTTAATGACATATTTTGAAAATTGTGCTTAACAGGGTGTGAAGCGTGTGTCAAAGGTTGTTCCTAGTGCTGGAAAAGAACTTCAGAGAATTGTGCTCGATCATCTTCAGGTGTTTTTTTCCCTGCAGTTAACATGGTGTATACAGTTTGTGAACAATCAATTAAAATTGCAATTTTCGTTATTTTTTTATGGGAAAAAGTTTTACATTTAATTTACTTCGGGGACATTATATGGAATCATTGTGTCAATCAAATGGCATATTTGAAAGCTCGACAATCGAAGAAACTTGCATCTTCGAGGAGTGTCTCTAGTTCAAGTGGTCAAGCTCCTCATCACCCTGCCTGAGGGCAGCGGTACTCCGGTATTTGGTCCTATGTGAGAATTGAACCCAAAAAGTGGTGTCACCGGTTGTGTGTATGTGTTCATTTTAAGCTGTAACTTATGCTCACATATTTTTAGTCCCCAGGTGAATGATTTTTTGATATCCTAAACTTACATCAGCAAATTATTTTATTTTATTTTATTTTTTTTTTGTGTGGGAAAAAACAGAGATTTTTTGCTTTAGAATTTCTTTTCAAGCGAGCTATGATCTTATCCTGCTTGTAACTTGAGGCTACCCCTTTACCCTAGTAGCATGAACTCACACTTTCTCATCTCTAACTGTGAAGAATTTGGAATTTCAAATGCTTTGCTGCGTGTAATTTTGCTTGTAACATGCAACATAGTCTCCAACAATAATATGAAGACTTGAGATTGCTCCTGTCAGTCTACGAACCCTTTATGTGTCTAGTATGAGCTAGAGCAGAGGTTGTCAAAGACTGTCAAAATTGGTAGAATCAGTCAACCATTTCTTGAGGTCATCAAAAGATGCCTATTTGATAATACGAGTATGGTCAAGCAGCTAGGGACTGCCATAGTTATTCGTGTCATCAAGAAGACATGATGTATGTATCTTGACCTTTTATCATAATTGTTATGTGGTTAGTTTTCAAATAAACTGGTGTAGAAATTGTTTTATATATTTTCCATTGTTTTGAATCGCTCCACTGTAAATCGTTGAATGAAATTATTTTCCGTGCCTGAAGCTGTGTTGTTCCTTATGCCAAGGGGCTTTGGATGGAAAACTAAAAGCTAAATATCTGTTGCCCAGCCTGCTGCGGAAATTATTGGATTCCGGATCGGGGAACTAAGAGGCCTTTCAAGGTGGCGTGCACGCTATCAGAATATTGGTTTGGACGAGGCACTTATCGACAAAGCAATGGAAAAATCTGGTATGCTATTGGTGCAAATTGAACGGTTTATGAGGGTTCTCTCATCTGTGATGCAGCAGGTATCCATATCTTTGTGGAGTTTACATATATTCAATTCATTTTTTTGGGAACAAGAAGGATTCTAAATTTGTTTGTAGTATACTTTAGCTTTGTAAAAAGAGGACTCCTAATAAATTGGCATTCAATATCATAGCCTATGAACACATTTCTGCTGGTACCCTCTTGATGCTTTCAGCTGGTTGCCTCAATAATTTGTTCTTCAACATTGAAGAAGCACCCAACTCCTTGAAAGGAGATTAAGTACTATCAAATTGCTATAATCAATTTCAGAATGTTTTCAGTCCTACTTGAAAAATGAAAGTGAGATGCTATTTTCAGTATTTCAATTCCCTGCCCAGCTCACACCCTATTCCAGTGGCCTTTTTATTTACTGTTACAAACTTCGGCTTACAAAAGGCCCATCTACTTTTGATGAATCCCATAGTTTAATATTATAACTTCGAAGTTCTTAATTTTTAATGTAGATAAGTTGTAATTATAAACTTTATGAGGTCTGATAAACTATTGATTGCTTTTAAGCCCCCTTGGTACAGTTGTGAGTCTTGTGACATTTAGTAGTGCTTTATATTAAAGAGCTTTGACGACAATAGGTCTTATGAAGACCATTGGGGCCTAATCAAGGACTTATCAATTGTAATCACTAATCAAATACAGTATTAATTGGTTTTTACTACAAAAAAGTTATTTACACCCATTGTAGTGCAATATGTAACAGGGATCACTTTTGTTCCATGATTTTAGATGTAGAAAATTTGTCATAACCAGAAATTATATCTACTTTTGCTTTCCCGTTTATGTGCTTAATATCTTCAATTTTTTTTTTAGATAACGAATTCAATATGAAAGTCAGCATTTTTTTCCCAAGAAAATATATCCTTTTGGATTTTTGGTAATTCTAATGATTTTTTTCTTCTCCTTTTTAGTTTTCAAATTTCTTCAGCTGGCTTCTTAAATGTATAAAGATACTTATGCAAGAACCAAGTGATCAGCTTCTGCCATATAATAGGTTTTCCCCTTGTCGTCTTCATGTTCTGCCTCGCATTTGACATACATCAGTACTCATAACATTCTGTGTTTGCAGTGAACTTGTCATTATATTCTTGAAGTTTCTATATGATCAAGATCCTGTCAAGCAGTTGCTGGAGCTTTCTGAGGATATTGAAGTTGATTCGTAAGTTATCTTTTCAACCGTAGTCGTCGGACAATTTTTCTGTCTGTAACAATCTTGTCGGTCTTTTTTCCCTGCCGTATTTGTTTGGCTTACTTGTTGTTCTCTATAGTTTTCATGCATTGCATGTAATAGAAATTGTATCATGTGCTTGGTGCAAATCATATCAGTTTTATCGTCACATTCTTTAAAGGCGTACAAAGAGAAGCTACTTATGATGATTAAACTAAACTTGAGAAGAAAATCGGCTGTTGAACTGACTGAGATTTTGGTGACTTCAAAAAATTCCAGTTTCTCTTTGAGACATTGTTGGAATCTTAACAAGCTACATATCTGGTGTTAAATCTTTGGGATGCATGTGGATGTTGTACTTCAAATTCACAAGTGCATGCATAGAAGCCTACTTGTGCATGCCAGCACGATAATAATCTGGCATTGCTAAATGTTTTAGGGAAACAATACAAAGAGTTCAAGAACTAGTACGGTTTGGAGGATTTTCAGATTGCGAGTATCTTCGCAGGACATTGGCTTCAGAATTTCAACAAATGGAGACTTGGTAAAACGTTCTCTCTCTTTTCTGTTGCCCTCGCATATGAATTCTCCTACTAAGGAGAGTGAATTAATTTTCTCCGGAAGTCGATGATTTTTTCCCTGCTAAGCACCACTTTTGATATAAGTGTACTGACTACTGAACAACATCAGCAAGAACTTTTTTTACTTTATTATTTGAATCAAACCTAAAGCATCATAAGTACATTACTGTTACTTATACTTGGCATATAATCCATGTGTTGAGTATCTATTTTGCTGCTTCTCTTCTCCTTCTCCCACCCATGTGATTAATGTCTTATTTATCTGCTTCATAATGTTAGTTTTAAGGAGGCCTTCCAGATGCCCTTTATTACCATTTCAAGAAAGATACTCTGTGAGGATTTGCAGTCACTATTTCCACTTCCATCTCCACCATTATCTTTGCCTGTCACCATTCCTATTGCAATATCATATTATGAGGTACTTACCTGTTACCAGTTAATGCATGTTGTCTCTCTTCGTTTCTTTTTTCCTTTTGAACTTTCATCTGGCCCCCTTTGCTTACATGGTTGTCCGTAACTTGTTATAAAATAAAAAGGTGAACAACTCTGTGCATAAGACTCCCACAATGGGCGGGGTCGGGAATAGACAATATGTAGGCAGACCTTAATTCCACATAATATGTGGAGAGGTGGTTTCCAAGAATTGAACTTGTGACCTCTAGGTTGCACCCTTGCAACTCTATCACTGGGCATGTTCGCTTGTTACATGTTATAAAATAGACTGTTCATTTTGTGTTATGTGTGCTTGTGCTTGCATGGGGGGGGGGGAGGGGGGGGGGTGGGTGTGGGTGTGTGTGTATGAACACACATGTATTACCTGATCATTGAGCATTTAATGTAACAAGTCTCCATCCTCATTTTTTGGGTACATATCCTTTTGGAAAAACTAATTTTTCTTCCTCATCCCCTCCCCACAAACATGCAGGATGCCTCCCAAACAGTTTCATCTTGTCAGCCTTGTCGGCGTGGGTTCTTAGATTATGTATCTTTCCGAATACCCAATGAGCCATCCTCAGATATTGCAAATTGTGTAGGCATAGCGAGGGGATTTACGCATGACGTGAGCAGCACAAATAAGGTTTATGTTTCATTTGAAGCTGTGCTGTTGGCTGTTCCTGCTGGCTATCACTGTATCGATTTGTCTTTGTATAAGGTAAAGGTCAAGATGAACAATGTGAAGTTTCAATTATATATTGTTTTTTTCTTTGGCTGAGTGAAAAGTATGTATAACCCACTTTATTTGAATCAGGAAAGTCAAATTGTTTTGTTGTTAAATGAGGTGTCTGCATCCTCTGAAAGCTCAGGAGATGCCTTTATGATGATCCTGCAAGCTAGTGATCTGCCTTTTGCATCTCTTTCAAGATCCCCTTGTCTACATCGTTGGAAGATGCATCAACTAAAGGTAACTTTGGGTCCGCTGTTCTCGATCTCACTTTTATTGGCTGAATGATTAAAGTTAGGCCACTAGTTTCTTATGAACTTACATCTCTGTTCTCCCTATGGAAATGGAATCCGTACTCTTCATAGTTAGGCCTCTAGTCTTTTGAGATGTCTTGGAAAATTTTCTATAAGCTGAATCTGCTCAGTCATCAGAGTTTTACCACTACTTTTCTACTGACTACCAGCTCACTTGCGTGAGGCTCAAACGATTACTTTTATTTAAGTGATTTAATTATCTCTGCCATTTCTCCCCCTCTGTTTTTTTTAGCTATCATCTTGTTTCCTAAAACAAGGTGGATTGCTTTCTGTGCCACTTCTCATTAAGGAATCTTTTCAAATCTCTTTGCTTTTGAATATGCACTTATCAGAAATTAATTATATTTAGGACTCTATTGTGTTCCTGCAAATGGAGAATCAGAAGGTTCGGAACATTCCTCATTCTGTAGTTGCTCCTTTGGCAGTCAGTGGTAAGTACTTTCATTTCATGTTGGAATTCAGTGGTTTAGAGTTTTATAAGAACATATTAGCCAGCTTGTGTTCCATAGGGTGAAATATTATACAAACTACTTCTGCATATACCCTTTAGAACTGAACTGAAATATTATGGAAGTGTTTTTTGTTGAAGTTTCACTGAGAAGATTGCAGCGAATTTTTTTCAAAAGAGACAAATGATGTCTTTGACAATAAACTTTACTGTAACAGCGTCCAGAGGTGTAGCTTGTGTATTTGCAGCAAGAAAGCGTGCCTTGGTCTACATCTTGGAGGAAGACGAAGATGAAGTTTCAGATTCAGGATAACTGTAAAGTTCTGTACATTATGGTAAATTATCATTGCTTATTTATTACAATTATTGTTATGGCATAGTTCCTTCAGGGACATCCGATAAAATAGATGTGGCCTATCTTAATACTTCATTTTATTCCCTTCCTGGCAAATAGATAACTGGTTTTGGTGGGGATTTTACAAATGGCTTCAATCTTTTCTTTGTCTGAGGAAGGGAATTGTCAAATTTCAAATGAGGACCCCCTAATCATTTATGTATTTTCATTTTTGTTTTCCTTTTACTTTCTTGCGTTATCACGTCCTCTGCGGCTTGCCCCATAGGATGTGCAGTTTATTGCTCCCATTTTGGCTATATCTTTCTAATAATAGAATTTTCTTTTTCTTGGCATTTTTTCAATTCAAGAAAAGAGGATGTTGGAGTTGGCTTATCCATCTCCCCCTCCCTGTTTTTGTGCTTGAAGATTATCACAGAGATTCTAGAAGATTGCGAAAGGAAATAGGAATTAAGTATAGGTGAGTTCAATTCTTGTAATGCTCGGGTTCTTTCCAATCCAAATGAGAGAGGTGTTGAAAACGTTTCAAGCTCCAAATTGAGTATTTTTTTTTTTAAGGCATGCAATGGAAGTACAATTCTCAATTTGTCGATGGTTTTCACGGTTCATTGGAATTCGTCCAACGTTACTGCTTATGTTATTGCAACAGGAAGAAAGAAAAAAAAAATTCGAGTAAGAAGATATAATACACAACATGGATATTCGGACTCGTAATTTTGAAATAAGTAATGAACTATCATGGATATGGGGCGCGCTGATTGTTTTGTTTAAACTCGGGCCTAAGGAGTTGCTTGTTGGGCCTCGCTCACTTAAAAAGTAATATTGGGGCCAGGGATTTGTTTTGTGTAAAATCGGGCACAATTAGATGTCTTATTATTGGCCTCTCACCTCAAAAGAAGGAATATTGGGCCCAAGGATTGTTTTGTTTTAAAAACTCAGGCCTAATGAGATCTCTTTTTAGTTTTACCTCCATTTGCAGATATGCCGAGACAGATCTTCTCTCTTCAGTCGGGAAGTCAATGACCATAAACCAGATTCAGTTTGCGTCGGACCCCATTTTTATTAATCATCCAATTCAACAAGTTGTGTCCGCCTCTCAGCACCCTTCTTCCTGGCAAAAATTCCCCATCTGAGGGCTGCCTTGGGCTTGAGCCATCCAATGACAGCTTTGCCTGATGAACGGGTTTGATCATCTACAAAGCTGTAGTTTAGGGGTGTATTGCACATATATGTAGAAGAATAAGGAAACCCATTTTCATTATCATCAAAGGAGGCATGAGCTTGGCCTCCCATGTGGAACATACGAAGCAGATGCTGCATATCTTCATTCCCAAGTGTAGGTGCCAAAAATGGTATGGCCCCGCCTGGTCCCACATCGACAAGATGAGTTGGATTGTCTAGGCCCCCAGGTTAACTATCACAGTTAGGCCCGAGACTAAAAAGCCAATCTTTGGGTCCATATACAATCTTTACATTACTTGCTACGTAATATAAACAGTATTCTGACACCAAAACTGTCATATTCTCTGACACTTATCTACAGGATCTTTATAGCTTTATAGACTGGTCACTTTATTATGATCCTTCCTTAGCATGATGGAACTAGGTGTCAAAGCATCCGCAGGTGTTGGCGACCCAGTACAGTCGCCAGAGCATAGTAATGGCGACACCACCTATAAGCGCCATTACTCGGACTACATCACTCATAAAGCAGTTCTTGTCAGTCTAATCTACAGCCGATATTTACAGGTGTGACTGGCTCACATCCTTAGGTATGGCTTTCTTTCATATACGTATCTATTCATTAAATACCGCCTACAAAACTTCCATACTATCATCGACACCTGTCTTAACTATGACATATTGTTACTTTACCGCTTACCCTGACACAACCGGGATAGTAGACTTTTTATACACTTCCTTCATACAATTTGGTCCAATGATATAACTGGAATGGATACACAATTCCCGGGGTCGATCCTCGTTCTCTATTAAGACCCCCCTCTTTTCATATATAAAGGGGGGGAGAGCGTTCTTCAAAAGGACCCGAGAAAACAGAAAAAAAACACTTTCTACCAATTCCAGAAAAGACCTACTCAGACAAAACACCTAAGACTATAGCTGGTCTTCCATCTCCGACAAGTACTAACTTGATCGTCGGAGCCTCCACGACCGGCACCCCCCGAGCCGGTTAAGGAGCTTTCACGGTTTGCCTTGTTGTGAAACTTGCAGGATCCAAGGCTGCAAACGGACCCCACAGGAAGAAAGATTGACCTTTCAACTATTGTAGAAATCGGCTCCTACAATTTGGCGCGCCAGATAGGGGAGCCTTTTGCAAGTATTTGGCCGAAAAGATTTCACGGCAACTTCCCGTTATGGCTGATACCAGTGAGGTCACTAACAACCAGCTGTTGGAACTCATGCAAGCCATGAGAGAAGACATGTCAAAGAACAAACAGCAAACGGATGCGCGGTTAGAATCAATGTCGGTCGATAACGCAGCACTCCGCGAAGAGGTTTCGCAGCTGAGAAGCCAAACCACTTCCCAAGGCCACGATCCCACTTCAGTCCGAATTCCACCTTTTCCTCGCCTTGAGCAAACACCACCTCCTAGAGACCCTTTGCCTTATCCTTTGAGTGCCCAGTTTGTTCCCGGGAGTACCCCCGGGGGATATGATACTTCTACTTCACGGGGTAAGGGACCTGCGACAGAAGAAATTCAGCAAAATGTTAACAGGGATGCCCCTGTAGATTTGACCGGTTCTCCAAGAAGTAGACTCCCACAGCCACCACGTTTTCCTGCTGCACCTTTCGCGGGACCCACTATCGCTTCAGTCGCCCAAGCTGCGATGGCCAAGCAGATCATCGAACTACGGGGAGATATAGATAAATTGACTAAAGCACCTCCTGCTTTGGCCAAAATTAATGCCAATTGCTATACGGGATCACCGTTTGTGGACAATATATACCAAACGGATCTGCCGCACAGGTTCAGCGTCCCGAGCATGAAGTTATATAACGGGACTGATGACCCCGAGGATCACGTGGCTCACTACAAGTTAAAGATGGGCGCTATCGCCATACCGTACGGCATGCACGAGACGTGCATGTGTAAAGGTTTCGGATCGACTCTTACCGGTCCGGCTCTGCGTTGGTACATCAACTTACCCAACGGCAGTATTGCTTCTTTCGAGAAGCTAATCGAGACGTTCATGGTGCAATTCTCGAGCAGTCGGAAGATTCATAAGTGCTCTGATGATTTATACCGACTGCCCCAACGAGTGGGAGAATCTCTCCGTGACTTCCTGTCAAGATTCAACACGGAGAAAGTATCTATACCCTATTGTGACCCAGGAACAACTATTCAAGCGCTCCGGAGTTGTTTACTCCCAGATGTGGAGTTTTATGAAGAACTCACAAAATGTGATGTTAGGAGTTATGAAGAAGCTCTGATGAAAGCTATTGTATTTGTTCGCTGGGAGGAGGATGCGAGGAGAAAGCCAGTTAATCCTCCTAAAGAAGAGAAACGAGAGGACAAACGTCCTAGGAAAGATCAATCCACCTTTGGCGAGCCCAGCAGTAACTGGCGCTCCCGCAAATCTGGAGCATCAGATTATGCGGAAAACTGTCCCGAGTACCCTCTTAAGATACACCAAGTCGAGGCGAAGTGAAGTGGCCGCCTAAGAAAGAGACCGAAGGATGGAAAGACCCCTAGAAGTGGTGTGACTTTCATCAGGACATTGGCCACACTACTCCTGATTGCAGAGGACTTAGATACGAAGTGGATTACCTGCTGAAAAGAGGTCACCTCAGAGAGTTGCTTTCTGAGCGCGGTAGAGCAATCTGGGAAAAGAGGAAAGTTGATGACCCAGAAGCATTGCCCCCGCCGCCACCAATTACTCAAACTTATTGTGTGATTTCTGGGGGATCAGAGATCAGTGGATTGTCCCACACCTCTGCCAAGAAGCACGAGAAGGAAGCAGCAAACCCCGCTGCTAGAATGGCACGTTCCCTTGGAACTTTCACTAATCAGGTGATGGTCTTCGCGGATGATGAAGCTACCCAACTGTTACACCCGCACCATGATGCTTTGGTGCTCACACTTCAGGTTGCAAACATCAACCTGAAGCGAATTTTAATTGACAATGGGAGTTCCGCCAATGTGTTGTTCTTGGCTGCCTACAAAGGAATGGGCCTAGATGAGACCTTGATATTACGGAAGTCAACGGCTCTTATCGGGTTCAATGGTGAGGTGAGCCATTCAGTGGGAGAAGTTGTGTTACCCATCTATGCTCCAGGGTTGAACAAGCAGACTCGGTTTTCCATCATAGATTCACCCTCTGCTTATAATGCTATTTTAGGACGACCTTGGTTGCACGCGATACGGGCCGTACCTTCCACATATCATCAAATCCTGCGCTATCCTACCAATAATGGCGTTAGGGAGATTTTGGGAGATCAACACTCTTCTAGGAGTTGTTATAAAACCACCATGAGGAGCAAGGGAGAATCTTCGTAGCAGTTACAGAACCAGACACCCGGTCTGGAGCCAGATGAGCCAGGAATGGAGAAGCTTGACGAAGTGCAGATCCATCCTGACTTTCCAGATCATAAAGCCCTGATTGGAGCGCAGTTGCCTGCTCATCTACGACAGAGACTGATCCAGTTCTTGTCACAGCATCATGATTGTTTTGCTTGGAGCTACGAAGATATGACTGGGATAGACCCTGATGTTGTGATGCATCAGCTCCAGGTTAATCCTGAGCATCCTCCTGTCAAGCAGAAGCGGAGGAAGTTTGCTCCTGAACGGAATTTAGTGATTAATGAAGAAGTTCAGAAGCTGCTAGATAATGGGTCTGTAGTGGAGGTACAGTACCCTGATTGGTTAGCCAACGTTGTGGTTGTAAAGAAAAAGAATGGCAAGTGGAGAGTCTGTATTGATTTTACAGATTTGAATAAAGCTTGCCCAAAAGATCCCTTTCCACTGCCGCACATAGACATGATGGTTGATGCAACAGCTGGTCATGAGTTGTTGAGCTTTATGGATGCTTTTTCGGGGTATAATCAGATTTTAATGCATCCGGGAGATCAGGAGAAAACAGCTTTCATTACCGATAGAGGAATTTATTGCTATAAGGTGATGCCCTTCGGGTTGAAGAATGCCGGAGCCACATACCAGCGATTGGTGAATAAGATGTTCTCGAAGTATTTAGGGGACACCATGGAAGTGTATATTGACGATATGCTGGTAAAATCCTTAGCTGCCGATCAACATCTCGAGCACCTTCAGCAAGCTTTTGATTTGCTGATTAAGTATAATATGAAGTTGAATCCTGCCAAGTGTTCCTTTGGAGTGGCATCTGGGAAATTTCTTGGGTATATGGTCACGAAGCGAGGAATTGAGGCTAATCCCGATCAGATTCGATCCATACTTAACATTCCCTCTCCGACTTGTGTCAAGGATATTCAGAGGCTCAACGGGAGAGTGGCGGCCCTTAGTCGTTTTATTTCCAGATCATCCGACAAGTGTTGTCATTTTTTCTCCACCTTAAGAAAGTCTGTTAACTACAAGTGGACACCTGAGTGTGAAGACGCTTTAAACCAGTTGAAAGCCTACCTTACCTCCCCTCCACTGCTGTCCAAGCCCAGCACTGGGGAGCAGCTGTACATGTATTTGGCTGTCTCTGGGGTAGCTGTAAGCGCGGTTTTGGTCAGAGAAGAAAATAAGAAGCAGTTGCCAGTATACTATGTGAGTAAGAGTCTGCTAGATGCGGAAACCCGGTATAGTTTACTGGAAAAACTAGCTTTAGCTTTGGTGGTTGCCGCCAGAAAACTGAGGCCGTACTTTCAATGCCACTCGGTTGCTGTGGTGACAAATTTCCCGTTGAGGAGCATACTCCATAGACCCGAGTTGTCGGGAAGGATAATCAAGTGGGCGGTGGAGCTTAGTGAATACGATATTACATATCAACCGAGAACCGCAATCAAGTCACAAGTCCTGGCTGATTTCGTTGCTGACTTTGCTCCGTCAACACAGCTAGAGGCAGATAAACAGTTGCTTTGCATGGTAGATCAAGCCCCAAAGGTATGGATCTTGTACGTTGATGGATCTAGTAACGTCAGAGGCAGTGGTCTGGGAATTGTACTGATCTCTCCAGAAGGGAGTGTAATTCAACGGGCAGTCCGATGCGGTTTCCATGCAACCAATAACGAAGCAGAGTATGAAGCCTTAATTATTGGTCTAAAGCTGGCCAAAGAACTGGGAGTCACAAGTTTGAAGGTTTACTCAGATTCGCAGTTGATAGTAAATCAGTTTATTGGTTCTTATCAGGCCAAAGATCCGAAGATAACTTGTTATCTGGAGCTAGTAAAGGAACTGCAACTGGCGTTCGTGGAGTTCTCCGTGACTCAGATTCCACGAGCAGAGAATTCGTATGCGGATGCACTGGCCCATCTCGGGTCGTCAATCCAATCTAACCAGGAGCAGACGATTCCTCTGGTACACCTGAAGTGGCCGTCAATTAGCAATCAGAAAGAAGTAGAGAAGCAGAATGATTGTGAGATTCTTCCTGTTAGTTCAGACCAGACATGGATGACACCGTTTGTTCAATACTTGGTTGATGGTGTTCTGCCAGCAGAAAAGAACGAGTCTAGACGTTTGGTCGCTAAAGCTGCGCGGTATGCAGTACATGATGGGCAGCTATATAGAAGATCTTATTCAGGTCCTTTGTTGCGATGTGTAAATTCAGAACAAGCCCAGTATGTGTTGGCAGAATTGCATGAAGGAGAGTGTGGTAATCATTCTGGAGGAAGGAGTTTAACTCATCGAGCACTGACTATGGGGTATTATTGGCCGACTATGAGATCAGACGCAATTGACTATGTAAGGAGGTGCGATAAATGCCAGAGATTTGCTCAGATTCCACGCATGCCACCAGAAAAACTTACTCCTATCGTGGCACCTTGGCCCTTCATGAAATGGGGGATGGATATAGTTGGTCCTTTGCCCAAGGCATCCGGGCAACGGCAGTACTTTCTGGCCATGACTGATTATTTCACCAAATGGATTGAGGCTGAGTCTTACTCACTGATCAAAGACCTGGATGTGAAGAAGTTCGTCTGGAAGAATATTATATGCAGGTTTGGAGTGCCTAAAGAGATCGTGACGGATAACGGCCCACAGTTTGCAAGTCATAAGTTTCAGGAGTTCTGTGCGAATTGGGGAATCAAGGTAGATTTTGCGACGCCAACGCATCCCCCATGTAATGGCCAAGCTGAAGCTTCCAATAAAACTTTGATCAGGACCCTGGAGAAGCGTCTGGAGAAAGCTAAAGGTGCTTGGGCTGATGAATTACCTGGAGTATTGTGGTCTTACAGGACAACTTCACGAACGCCTACGGGGGAAACTCCTTTCTCTCTTGCATTTGGGTCTGAGGTCGTCATACCAGTTGAAGCTGGACTCCCATCTGCTAGGTTTCAGTGGGCTAATGAACAAAGAAATTGGCAGGAGTTGAATGATCAGCTGGATACTATTGATGAACTAAGAGATCAGGCGCTCACAAGAACAGCTGCATACCATGATAAAGTCTCAAAGTACTTCAACCAAAATGTTCGAACTCGAGCATTTCGAGAGGGAGATTATGTGCTCAGGAGAGTCTTTGAGAATACCAGAGAGCTAAACGCTGGGAAGCTGGGTCCGAACTGGGAAGGCCCATATTTGATCGACAGGGTACTAGGAAACGGCGCCTACAGACTACACAGGGAAAATGGAGAAGCGATCTTGCATCCTTGGAACGCCGTTCATCTAAAGTTGTACCATTTCTAAACACGCATGATTTTTTGTCTTTATATTGCTATAATTGTAGTTTAAATATTTCCTTTAGTATCTTTATATATTTAAATTTCTGTAGTTCGTTATATGTGTTATTATATGAACTAATTTAAGCTTCGGAGTGTCGATGGGAGTCCCATCGACTACCTTTGATTGTTCTTTTGAGCGCAGGGATTGTAAAGCCCGAAAAAACAATGGACAGTCGTTTGTTCGGATGCCACAGCATGGGGACGCCATCGTACCAGATAAGTTTTCATGCTTTCTTAAATTTTACTGTTTTTACAAGTTTTACTGTTTTTACGAGTTTTATTACTTCAGTTTTGCAAGGTATTATATTTGCAAAATATTTGAGGCATTAGAGAAAGAAATACTGATTTTATATATAAAAAAAAAGAAGAAAGAAAGAAAAAAGAAAAAACATACATATAAAACATATGGTCTTTACGACCAAATGTTTAAGCTTTCGTTCATTTTATTTCTCGCTTCCTTAATCAAAACAGAAAGATTAAGGAGCGAGTCTTGGAGCTTAGCTATGTTCTGCTCCATAGCTTGCGATTCCGCAAGCTCTTCCAGTCGGAGCATGGCACAGCCAACGGTTTGCAGAGCTTTGGTAAGATCTGTGATCTGCTCCTCTTGGTCCTCCATGTCTTTTCTCATCTCTTTCATATCCTTCTCCATCTCGTTCATCGCCTCCTTTAGGTCGACGACGTACTGTGCAGGGTTTCGGCAATCAGGAGGAAGGAACGAACTTACGTCCCTATTGTCGTCAAAGTCAGATGGAGAGTTTACAGAGCTCTGAGAAGCAGCCATTTTTTGTAAAGACTGGGTGTAGTTATCTGGTCTGTAGGATAATTCCATTGCCAAAAGAGAATTAGCCTTTATATAGTTGTGAACCTTACCTTTTCATCTTCTCGAGAACACCCGAAATTAATTCTGCAATTAATTCTTTGTGGTAACCCAAGAGTCCAGATAAACTTTGCAACCGCAAAAATCTACACGAACATTTAAGATAGGAAAAGAAGTCTAAACGTATTTAAAATTCTAAAATCTCTAAATTCAGTTAATCTTAAAAAAAAAAAAAAAGGTATAGTCAAAAAGGTATTAAATGACCGCCTCGATTATCCCAATCAGCGCATGTCATTAAACGCATTTATTACTGGGGGACAAAGGTTCATTCAGTATTAAAAATGTAGAAACATTGACTACGTATAATTACCGACGCCAAGACGTAACGTCGCCAAAGCAGCACCAAGACTTTTTGCGTTTCCTGACCAGAACAATGATACAAGGCACGGCTGATCAGACTCACCGTCAGTACTAGGCAACCCATATGAGCTTAGCCGGAACTGACAGTGTAGCCTGATCATCGGTACCAATATCACCAGATTCTCTTACCAACTCATCTTCAACCTTTACTCATCGAGTTGTTCTATCCTCCTTATATAGAACGCAATATTCTCACGGATTGAATTCTCTATCAAGTCCACCAATGGTGTTCTGAGACACGTGTTGATTTTTGTAAATTTTTGCCTGCCACTTGGCATACCTATTCAGTTCTTGGAGTTTGTTCAGTCAAGATTTTGTTACTCTGTTCGGAGATTCACCCTGCCATATTCTCTCCAGATGGAAATAATTGAGGCAACGCGTCCCACCTTGTTAGTTCTAGTTTCATTACACGTCATTATCCGTAGTTTCAATTGGACTTTTAGAGTTACGTTCTAACAGTCCAACTTAAACTGGGGGACAGAGTAAGGCTATTGACTCTAGATTGCTACCAGAGTAAGGTTATTTATTGTAGATTGCTATGATAGGATATTTAAACTAAAAGGAAATTGGAAATACTAAATTATTCCAACAATTATTGCAAATAACAAAAATTCAAAACCAAACAAGTTCAAATAGTTTCTGTTGTCACTTCAATCTCAAATGGCCTCCGAGGTAATGGGAGGATCCGCACGCGCGATATCCTCATCTGCATTTTCAGGCTCAGAAGTTGAAGCTTCAATCCTAGGAGTCGGAAGTACTTCAGCTGGAGCATTTTCTGTGACAGTACCAGGTATTGGCGATTCACGGGCCTCAATGGGCAGTTGTTCAACAGTGGGGATATCACTCTCTGGAGGCGCCAGGTCTTTTTCGATGATAGGTTCTCCAATTGCTTCTTCATTCACAACCCATCTTTTATTAGGCTGGTAGTTTTCAAGTACTACCACAGCCTTCTTGAGCATCAAGTCCACATCCCATTTCGGATGCTCATTCTTTTTGTACTGGGTTAGCAATCTGAACCTCTCTGCAGCTTGACCAACACCTCCCATGGCCCCTATCTTGATAAGGTAGTTTTCCTCCATCTTCTTGGCCATTTCAACCTTTTCTGCTGTCTTCATTGTCTGCGCCGCCAACGCTTTGTTTAACAGGTCTTTCTCTCTGGAAACATCACCAAGTTGGTCAGCCAGTTGGTGTACCTGGAATTCCAGTGTGTTCACTTTGGCCTCTGCACTCTCCAGTTGTTTGGTGACTCCTTCCCAGCAATCCTTGAAGTACTGAGCATCTCTGATTGCTTGGTCGATCCTTGACTCGAATTGAGTGGCTTTGTATGCATCGTCATGTATTTTCTTTTCCAATGCACTCAATGATTCAGTTGATTGCAGGAGCTGCTCATCTGCTTCTTTCAATTTCTCTTCCAATCTTGGGATTTGAGCAGACATTTGAGTATTCTTGTTCTTCTCCCCAATCAATTGATACTCTAAATCTTTTTGTGCAGACATGACATTGGCCAAGTTGTCTTCCAGCCCCTTTACCATGCCTTCTAGTCTCTCCCTTTCAGTCCTCTCTTTGCTCAAACTGCCAATGGCGTTCTCTCCAGACCTGAGTACTCCTTGGAGTGCCTGTTAAGAACACAACAAAGGTGGTATTAGTCGTGTAAACTAATGACGATATACTGATACGTTCCTGAAACACTTACAGTAAAGCAATGAGCCACCGAGTTGTTGAACTGGCTAGGAAGAGGCATAGCATCCAATTTTTTGGCGTCCTCAGGGAAGACCATTTTCCTAATCCCAACGGGTGGAAGTACGGGAGCAGAAGAGACGGTCAAAGATTTGGGAATCCATATTGATATTTCTTCCATTTCACTTCCCGTGACGTTCAACCTTAGCCTAGGCTGAATATTCTCCCCATCTTGGGCAGTGTCCTCCACTTCTTGGTTACCCGCTGTCGCCAACTCAGTCCTAGATCCGCTTGCCATAGCTTCACTCCTGGCAACTTCTGATTCCGCGTTAGCATCAACGTAGCTGTCAGTTGTGGGGTCAAATTCTTCACGATTTTCGGTAGCCCGTGTCTCCACTAGTTCAGCAGTCTCTACCCTGGCTGTCCTAATGCTTGGTAACCTCCTAGTTAAAGGCATTGTGTCCCTTTCACTGTTGTCTGAATCATCATCCAGAACAATGGCAGCCGACGCACTCGCGGTGGTAATGATAAGACCACCTCCCCTACCTCTGGGTCCCGAGGCAATGGCGTCGTGAAGGAGTTTTCTGGGCATTTCCGTCCCATCGCTGACGTTAGCAGTCGCCTTTTCAGTTGCTTTCTTCCCGCTGCCCCCAGTGCTTTTCGATTTTCCTTTGCCAGGAGGATCTTCTCTCTGTTTCATCCTTCTTTCAGGTATTTCCTCAGTTGATTTTCGTTTCTCTCCCGCTTTCTTGGCTTTGGACGTTTCTGCAGCACGCATAGCTGCCTCGAAACCTCCACCCACCGTTTCCTGGCCCTGCTGATTTCTTTCAGCATCCTGCATCAGAGCTTCATACAGGTCGTCTGCATCGGTTATATCAGCAAACACGTTCTCAAACATTTCGTCACCTGCACATATGATAAAATAAGACGAATACTTTGAGCATGTTTGTTTGTTCGTTTGGACAGTTGAGATGTACTTACTTATGTATCTCCAAAGAGATGTTTTCTCCAATTTGCGTGCTGTTAGAATGTTTTTTCTGGATCTTTTACGTGCTCCAAGATTGTAAAACTCTTCTACTCTTTGAAGCACTTCGGGGCTGCTTCTCCACTTGCTTAGCAAATTCTTTGATGCTGCAAAGAAACGGTGCATAAGATTCAGTAACAAGCATAAACAGATGAAGAAGGAATGGAACTTACTATTTCCTTCAACCCAGTTTAAAGGCAGATCCCTATGAAGCCCATATACCAAGGCGCCCCTAGCAAAGATATATCTATCTTTCCAGTCAACAATATGGTCGTTGGAGACGGTGTCAAGAATTAGCTCCTCCCTGTTTCTCCGACGAACCAGGCAATACCTTCCTGGACCATTTTCTTTGGCGTAATAAACTACCGCCAATTCGTTGATCCCGAATTCGAGGTTTTCTAGTTCAGCCAAGCACTGAATGCTCAACAAAATTCTGAGGCTGTTAGGCATCCATTGGCTTGGGCATATTTGCCAAATCCTACAAGCATCGACAAGCAACCTTGGTATGGGGAATCTCAATCCTATGCTGAAGGACAATAGATAAAACGGCGTCCATCCAGGAACTTGAAAATCGACTCCCTCTGTGTCAGCTCCAGGTCTTATCTCAATGGATGAGTGGATTCTATATTTCTTTCGGTAGAAGTCCATATCACTTGCTGCCAAAGTCGATTTAGGGTTTAACCCTTTCGGTATTAACGGCCCTTCAATGTGGCCATTCCTCTCTGATCTTTCTCCTTCATTAACTGGTGCGCTGGTTCCGGCTCTATCGTCACCAGGTCCCTGACTCCCCGACCCAGACCATGAGTAGTTTACACTGGTTTCTTGTTCATCTCTGTTTTGATCGGCGGGAGTTCTACCGCTGCCGGATACTCTTTCATCCTCCGATTCTTGATCATGAGGTCGCATCATTCTATTAAATACAAACTCAGGGCAAGAGAGTGAGAATTACCTTCAATTGGTACGGTACGAGCGTCAATTGATGCCTTCCTTTCTTCCGTCTTCAGCAAATCTGAGCAATTTCTATAAATTTCGGTTGAAAGTTTTTCTGAAAAACTAAGGGCACGATCTTTGAGTTTTAGTATTGTACGATTGTCCGTAATACCCTTGTGTTCATCATAGTGCACGCTTACCGAAACGTGCTCTCCAAGGAACGATGGCGGTAGCAATTCAAAATTTCAATGTGCACGTCAGACGCATTAAATGCTTGTCATGTTACGATTGACACGTGTCACGACCTCTATCTGTAACATTTTGATCTTGGCATAATGGCATTCATACAGTATTACTGTCACTATAAATACTGTTCATATATCTAATATTCTTTGGATTTATTGCAAATGGCAGTTGCAGAGTAATAGTTGCAGTCCTTTCACTTTCCGTTTACATAGACCCTTGTACTACATTGAGTAAAACTCGTACTTATAAAGTCGCCATCAAGTGTTCTTTTTACAGGTGTTAGTCATCGCCTCTGAATACAAATCGGTTACATCGAATGGCTAGCATGCTAGTGCCAATTCAGGCCACGGCAATAGCTTCACCTCAGTCATTATGCTAGCGCCAATACAAGCCACAGCTATGACTCCAAAATAGCTTCTACGCTAACGCCCACGCTGGCTATGTGCAACCTCAAATAAACGAGGTTGTATACCTTGTCACCCTCAAACAAACGAGGGTGTCCCCTGTACAGCTTCGAACAAAGAAGTTGTATCTCACCAGCATCAGTGAATAACATTATACTAGGTTACACACGCCTCTTCACAACATACTCCATCAGGATCTTCACAGAAACCAGCATCTTGGACCGCCTTTGCTATACATTTCATCTTCAGTTATACTCATCCCTCTGTTTCTTGTTCATTGTAGGAAATTCATTACGCAAACTCTCCAAGATGAATTTGTTTTCATGCTTAGAGAGTGGGGGACAATTGTAGGTGCCAAAAATGGTATGGCCCCGCCTGGTCCCACATCTACAAGATGAGTTGGATTGTCTAGGCCCCCAGGTTAACTATCACAGTTAGGCCCGAGACTAAAAAGCCAATCTTTGGGTCCATATACAATCTTTACATTACTTGCTACGTAATATAAACAGTATTCTGACACCAAAACTGTCATATTCTCTGACACTTATCTACAGGATCTTTATAGCTTTATAGACTGGTCACTTTATTATGATCCTTCCTTAGCATGATGGAACTAGGTGTCAAAGCATCCGCAGGTGTTGGCGACCCAGTACAGTCGCCAGAGCATAGTAATGGCGACACCACCTATAAGCGCCATTACTCGGACTACATCACTCATAAAGCAGTTCTTGTCAGTCTAATCTACAGCCGATATTTACAGGTGTGACTGGCTCACATCCTTAGGTATGGCTTTCTTTCATATACGTATCTATTCATTAAATACCGCCTACAAAACTTCCATACTATCATCGACACCTGTCTTAACTATGACATATTGTTACTTTACCGCTTACCCTGACACAACCGGGATAGTAGACTTTTTATACACTTCCTTCATACAATTTGGTCCAATGATATAACTGGAATGGATACACAATTCCCGGGGTCGATCCTCGTTCTCTATTAAGACCCCCCTCTTTTCATATATAAAGGGGGGAGAGCGTTCTTCAAAAGGACCCGAGAAAACAGAAAAAAAACACTTTCTACCAATTCCAGAAAAGACCTACTCAGACAAAACACCTAAGACTATAGCTGGTCTTCCATCTCCGACAAGTACTAACTTGATCGTCGGAGCCTCCACGACCGGCACCCCCCGAGCCGGTTAAGGAGCTTTCACGGTTTGCCTTGTTGTGAAACTTGCAGGATCCAAGGCTGCAAACGGACCCCACAGGAAGAAAGATTGACCTTTCAACTATTGTAGAAATCGGCTCCTACACCAAGCATCTCATTGCTTCTCATTCGGATCTCCTCTTGTTGAAGTAAGGTGTTAGCTCCCCTATAAGATGCAAAGTCTGTGCTAACACTAGGGAAACCTGATGCAGATGACTCTGGTAGACCAACAGCTATTACATTTTCACTTCTTGTAAGTTGGGTTTGATGAGAAGCAGTCAATGGGTTCTGAAGTCGGAATGAAGTGGTGTCAAGCTGAAAAGCAGTATTGAGATTGTCATTCTGCATCTGAATTGGGAACTTGGAACCTATACTTTCATCATACCCTGAACACAGAGAGAGTTAGACATCAATCAAATGGAGATCAAACACGCATCAACAAAAGGAATAAATGAAGAAGCAAGGAGCACTTTATGAAAAAAAACTTTTTAAGGGCGTGTGAAGAAAAAGAAAATGGACAATTTATAAAAAAAGGCGAACTTCCTAAATGTGTCTTCGTACCTGAAACATAATGCTATAGATTGCAGGGTCGAACATATACGATTCAAATTCTCTATTCTCTGTTCTCTATTCTCAATTAAATTCTAATTTATTACTTCTTTTGAAGAAAAACACTTCTTTCCAGGATTCAAACCCATGACCTCTAGGTGGTTGTGAGACGACCATATCACTGGGCCACGGGCTTGCCATTATTAAAACAAGTTAGAATCCAAGTTATATACCTGGAATAGCTGGACCTGAATCCAGACAAGGGTATTCAGGAGGGACAGGAACAGATAAGGTCGGAAGAGCAACCTGATGTTCAAATGAGTTTGTAAAATCTAGTGGATCAATTGGAGCTTCAATTTGAGAAGCGCCTGTAATCTGGTTTTGCTTGAAGCTTAGAAGAGTCTGGCCATCGTACTCTACAGCATGCATCCAATCGTCATATGCCGTCTTCACTAAGCTGTCGACATATACCTGCGAGGAATAAATCGTTAAGATTCACTACAGTGATAAGAGCTTTTCCTGACCTTTTTTTTTTCAATCACGGGTACAAGTTTCATGGAAAGTTATTGGTGTCAGAAGTTATATAACCTATCACTTCTTACTCAAATGTGACACTAATGTTCATTCACAAACAACAGAAAAGAGTTTTATCCAAATAATATGGGCAATATACGGCCCATGCAAAACTAAAAAGAATGCCTATCACATATCTGCTTAGCGTGGTTCAACTTGTTCAGACTGTAGAATCATAAGTGTACTCCAAGCCCAGAATGGCAATAATATCAGAGACTATCACCAAAAGTTAAACTTATAAAATGAACCTTGTATGAAATTTCTTGAATAACTATGATATTTCTGCCCATGGAATATTTCTTACTCTAAACCTGAACAAACTTCTAAGAATATGGATAAGTTACATTATGGACATACCATTTGAACATGTGGTCTAATGCCTTTGAACTCGGTATTGACAAGGTGACATTTGACAGTTTTATTAGACTGGGATCCTAAGAGGGAAGTAAAAGCATAGTTCCACCAGCAAGAATGACAAGAAACTGCATGATTACGTACCTTCTGATCATCAGAGAGAGAATCCGTTGAATAATAATGTCCATTAGCAATTAAGCCACTTAACTCATAGATATTGTTGAAGACAACGGCAATATTCCTTGTTTCATCAGAATAATGTAAATAGAGTTTCCCACTGAGAACACAAGTCTTCGTGTGCTCTACAAGAACATCCCACATTTTATTTGACATGCCACTTCCAAGAATCTACATAAAATGAAATCATAGAGAATTACAGACAATCCTATACGTGCAACACTGGGGATTTAGGAACAAAAGCCCATACTCTTACACTTCGCAATTTTTGAGATTCCCTAACCACAAATCGTAGGAAGTCTTCAACTGTATATATTCCAGCTTTGTTCAGCCTCTTGTGAAATGATCCACCTTTGCCTATTTTCTCCAATCTCCAAACCTCATCGCCCAATATTGCCGGAGGGTAATGCTTTTTGTGTACTGTAGGAGGAAAAATAAAGACTTACCATCTTCCTGACGGAGATTGTCAACCAAATAAGCAAACACATGAGAACTGGTTCAAAAGTTATAGCACTGTCTGTAGTTTCTGTAGTATTATTATCATTTACTTCATAGTTGGTGCATTAGATGCAATTTAACATTGCCAAGTTTATTGATTGACTTACTTTTATCATAAAAGCTTTGAATCACTTTTGCAATGCATTTAAGAATGTCCAATAAGCAGAGATGGTTGTCGCGGCTAATTTTATTTATTACAACTTACAAGTATTAACCTATTAAGCATGAAGTTCAAACCTACTAACTGGTACTTGAAATTCGTAATCAAGTATTTCTATAGATTAAGAACAGTGATGAAATTGTTAATAACTTGATTGAATTGATTATGCTAGCTTGTTTAATATACTTTTTGTGTGTCAATGTGTGTCTTCATCGTATATGCTATCATAAAGAAAAACACTTGACTTTACATTCTTTTCTAGTGCCATATTATTTTGTTCTTGATGGTCAGTGTGTGCTCTTCGACGAAATTGTATCATGTGTTTGTAAGTGCAGTCACTATAATCACTATTATGCTTTTGTCTACACAGCATGTGAAATAATGTCTTTCATCCATTGTCTGTAGAAACAAAAACTCTCACAGGAGTCAGGAGACACTCTTGAACGCTCTCCTAGTCCGAAGGTGCCCAAGGGTGATTCGTCAATTCCCGCAGAATAAACCAGTTTCAGATGGGGCAGCACAAAACAGACCTCGGCTCTCCAAAGAGGTCCTGGCTGGGGTGAGTGATTTTTCCGTATATAATAATAACTTCAAATATTTAGTCTTTGTTTTGATCCCTGAATCTTAAAAGTGCATTTCACAGGTATTTGGTTATTCTTAGCTTTCAAGGTTGAGTTATAGTGCCTCTCTATTTCCAAGTTGATGAGCCAAAATTTGAGCTAATGCAGAATTTTAACTTTTGTGTGGAGTTGAGGTGTTGCATTTGTGCCTTCTGAACTGGTGTTGATAGTATCAGAGAAGATCCAAACATGGAAACAAATAGTGAAGACAGTAACGTCGGTGCACAATCAGGAAGGTGACCAAGTCAATATGTTCCATGATCCATGCATGCTACAGATTAGGAAAGTGATATGAGCATGCTACAGATCGAGTATGTCCCTTCTTTCTTAGTAGTCACGTAACATATGGGCCTTTTGCTGTGTGGGCCTGCCCAAAAAGTCATGTGCACAATATGCTATGCAGAGACCTTGGTCCAAGACTCCAAGTTACCACGTGGTGGCTCTCCATGTCCAATAACCATTCTATGGTATCGGTCTTATTAGAGTCGCCCTCACTATCTTGTTTGTATTTCAAGATTTTTGAAACCGTTGACCCTAGTCTTCCTCGATGCGGGTCCCACAAGAAGACGAGTCAACATTCGGTGAATCCGGTTGCAGAATAACAAATTATCAACTCAAGTCTCAACTGGAATTTTTTTACCAATATAACACTCTAGGTGTAATTATATGTCGATATAACACTGTTTTCCAATTATTTACCAATTATATATCAATATAACACTGCCTTCCAATCATATATTCTATATTTGCCAATTCTCTTGTTAATATTGTCTCTACATTTCGTCTCATATTCTATATTTTTAATTGTTAAATAGAATTTTTTTTCCTTTGATAATACGCCTATCTTAATTTTCGAGCTTAAATTCTTTTGTTCAACTTTGTCACTCAATTACCATATGACACCTCATTAGTCCTTCAGCTCACACCTATCATTTTCATTCTCACACGTTCATTTTTGTGGAAATTCATTAAATAGAAATTTTCAGATATGTCACGTTGAATTTTTCAGGACTCTTGACCATGTGAAGGCGGAAATGTTATCTTGTAATAATTGAGGGACGAGATTAAAAAAAAAAAGTTTAAAGATGAAAATGGTAATAGAGTTATAATTGATGGACGAAAAATAATATTTAACAAAATTTTAAGCATTACCTGGATCCTTACATGCTGCCTCAAAATTGTCAATGTTAAATTGTTAGGTGGTGACAAATCTATTCCATTTTAACATTCTCAGCATCTTTGGCTTTAACAAAAAAAGGCAAATATGTTTTATTTTTAGGGGCGAGTATACTTTTGTATTTTTCATATACGTGTGTGTGTGTGAATTTAGGATTTTCTTGTTAATTACTATTAAATAAGACAATTCAACATTTTCATGCCCCCTTTCAGTAGACCAACAGGCAACAGCAAGAAATCAAAGATAAATTTCAACAAAGAAAACGAGACAGTAATACCACGAATCCCAAATGATTGCATTCAAGGACAGGATAAGCAGCCACATTTGGATCAGCATCGGCTACAATATAATTAAAAAAGAAACTTATGTCAACATTGCGACCTTAGCTAAGCATACTTTTTTTTTTTTAGCGATGAATTCAAGAGCATGTAACTTTATTATCTTGCAATTTAGTGTAATTACGGCAAATTCGTCATGTTATAAATGTGTCTGTGACCAATACAATACATTGGCCTAATCGTCGAGACCCAATGAAGGGCAAGGTAATTGTCAACCCTGGTTATTGTTGATTAATTGGAGACAACCATGCATGTAATTAACTTTATTAGCTGTATAAATAAACAACCAAAAAAAAAAAAACCTGTAAAGAAAAACCAAGTCAATGCAGACACCGAGATTCACATCGTTGACATGCAATGCTTTCTCCGCCGGAGCAGACCACTGCCATTAGGGAAACAACATTTTCCATTTTTTTTAAATTTTTTTTGATCCCCTGCACATTGGTCCACAACATCTCATTGTTTACGAATTCTAAGCCGTTGATCATGACCGTACTATGGTTTCAAATGGACGGCCATGATTAAATGTAACTCTGTACTTTTTTGACCTCCGAAAATCTAATCTTAACTGAAAAAGCCAACATAAGGTTGTTCCCCTAGTTTGAACTGAAAAGAAAAGGGTCAAAGGAAGGCCCACTATATACAAAAGCGCGTGTGTTTGAAACTTGGGAGAAGTGTGCATTACGTATTTACGTGATTGTGTGACTCGCGCTGGGCGGGGCCATGCATGACAGGCACTTTACCTTAATTAAGGAACTTCCAATGGTTCCCTACTCTCTCGAGTGCAAACAAAAGAGTACTCGCTCCATTTGTGTGACACTTAACGGAATTAAAGTTCCCGGATTACCCATGGCGTTGTTTGCTCAAAATGGTACGTAGTGATTATGCAGGAGAGACAGCAGAATAGGGGAAAACGACGACGCTGAAGGCCACGACTTGACGTATTTTAAAAGCCTCATTATTAATATATATATATATATATATATGGAAATTCACATACGCTTCAAACAACACACACGCATGAAGATATAAACCAAGAATTTACTCTCTCTCTCACATCACGCAGGGCACACTAGAATTTAATTTCCATGTTTCCATTTCTCTCTCTACAACCCTCTCTCTAAGCCTCTCTCCCCATGATTACAGAAGAGTCCTTAATCACCATTTGAGAGCAAACCTTTCGTTGCTTCCTCTCTATTTTCTCTCTACTTCCACTTGTCGCTTTATGTGTTGCTTTGATTGTTCTTGTTTGTGAGTGAAGTAGCGGCTATGTATCATTCGACGTCCTCGAATGTTTGCTTCAATCCGGATTGTGCAGAGTCGAAATCAGAGCGGCCGAGGAAGGGATGGCGGCTCCGCACCGGAGAGTATGCGGAGCTTTGCGATCGATGCTGGTAAAGCCTCTCACCATTTTATTTTGACGGTTCTATTTTTGTCTGAACTTGTTTCTACGTTTAATTTGATGTGAATACGGGGACTCTGGAGTTTTCCGTTGCTTCCATGGAAGTGAATTTCGATGCATGATGGTAGGGTTTAACCGGTGGTTTTACGTGAATTTTTCAATTTGGAGTGGTTGTGGTTTTTGCCTTTTGGGGCTGCTTTGGACCTTGAGATTGGGTTCGTTGGGAGGTCAATTTCGGGAAATTGGCGTTTGGTTTTACTTGTTTGTGTTGACATTCGCTGGCCTTAAGTTTGCTTTAATGGAACGTGTCAGCGGTCATTTCTTACGAGAGTTTCTGGGCTCTGTTTGTTTGGGACATATTTCCCAGAGGGAAATTATCGGAACCTTTTGTTAGTTCCTCCATTTCATTTTATGAACCATGGAATGTGTCATTAATCATTTATTTGCTCGTTCGATGATCTCACAATTCTTGATCAGTTGGTTTATGTAAACTTGTGGGCAGTTTGTTTTTATTACTCTACCCTACTTTTCTGAGTTGATTGTTGATGCAGTTTTAATTTTGAAACTAGTGAGAGAGTACTTGGGTCCTTTGTCCCAAACCATATTTTCATCTTTTACACGAATTCCATATATTTGTGAGAATCCTCCACTTGAATTCTTCTTTGCTATTCATTCCTTTCAAGAGCTATATTCTCAATTGATCCTATAGAGTCCAGGACTTTCCTTATAACTTTTATCCATTATGTATTTTCGGGCTCTTTCTTCTTTTTTAGTTTCTGCTACTCAAATATGTTTGACTCTATGCTCTAATTGTAGAGGGAGATTATTTGGTAATTGATATTAATGGTTCTTGAAATTGACTAAACTATCATGAAGGTAGGAGACGCCATATTGATATTAGTTTCTTTTCATGTTGTAGTTTTCTGTAATAGCCTCTTATGTTATATTATGTTGCAAATTTATGGTGTTATGATAGTATTGTCTACTATCACTATGTCTTAGATGTCTTCATTCTTTTGCTTTTCTGTTTTCTTAGAAATTAACTCTGGCTAAATGTATGTGATTTTAGTTCTGCTTTTGAGGAGGGAAAATACTGTGATATTTTCCACATTAATGCAGCTGGTTGGAAATGTTGTGAATCCTGTGGTAAGGTGAGCAGAAAATAAAATTTTCTGTGAACTATATGTTTTTTTTTTACCTGTTATGCTTGAAACACAATAGATGGCTTAGACTTTAAGGTTTTTTTTCCTAATCCATCTCATGGTTAATTTTCCACCACAGGGTGTTCATTGCGGATGCATAGTCTCAGCCCACGCATTTACATTGCTGGACGCTACTGGAATAGAGTGCATTGCATGTACAAGGAAAAATGCAATGCTGGTAATGGTTTATGAATTTTATGATCAAATCGGTTGTTTGTCATTCCTTTTGTGGACATGAACAAATTCATACTCCTCCATTCTTTATTATATGCCTTGTAATGTCTTAATTGAATCGAAAGTATTAGGGAGAACCCAGGTCTTTTGGTTTTTCAAGTGGTATTGTGGTAGACTCATGGATGTGCAAGGATTTTGTGGTTTTGTTTAGACTTATTCTAAGTTTGTGGTTTTGTCATATTGCTATTCTGTTGATGAATGGTCGACTCATGAATTCATATTCTGTTGTATTTCAGGCTTCCAATCATACATGGTCTCCATCTTTGTTTTATCATGCACCTTTGCATGAAAGATTTAAGGATATTTCTATCAAAAATCGGAATCATTTGGCTGGGTCAGGTCCTGTGCCATGGCGGCAAGCCCCCTCTTTGTTCCATTCCCCTATTTCTCAGCCTGAAGTGCATCCAAGGATGCCCTATGAAGTAGACAGACTGAATGCTGGTGACAGATTATCTGTTTCTTCCTTGGAAAAGAGAAAGGTTGATGATTTTTCTCAAAGATTTAGGAATGGCAGCCTGAAGCTTGGTGCACTGGATGTGCCTGAGAATGGGAAAGCAGGTATAGGCCCCTTTTATTTAATATGTTATTCCAAAGAAAATTTTGTATTGATGATTTACCTTTTTCCTATTCCAATGTTGAAGAATAGGTTCTGTAGGAGCAGCAAGCTGGGTATTTTTTTTTAAATCTGACATTAAACATTCAACTGCAGGAACTAATTATGAGGAGCAACATAATTCATCTATAACATTGTCACATCAGTCTTCTTCTTTGAGGGATGATTCATCTACTCCACAATTCGGCTTGCATTTACCTTGTTCATCTCCAAAAGAAACAAATGGTCATGTCAGAGAATCTGGGATTCATTTGCAGGCAACCCCTCCTCCTCCCCTGGCAAAGCAATTTCATGGTAATTTGCATAATGGAGTTGATTCAGCTGGTGAAACTCAAAGTCGCAATGGGAAACCTCGAGCAGATGGCCGTGGGAGGAGTCAGTTACTCTCTCGGTACTGGCCTAGATTTACTGATCAAGAGCTGCAGCAGATCTCTGGGAAGTATCCTTTGGTTTAATAAGTTTGCTTTGTTTTTTGGTTTCTTGAAAATAATTAGAAGCTGGTGTAGTTTTAGAATGATGATCGTTGGCTGATTTTATTGAATGTTCCTGAGATCCCTAAACCCTTATATGTAGTAGATTTTCATCTTGAATTCTGGTTCCTGCTCTGTTATGTTTGGCCTGCCCATTCCTTCAATTTATGGTTTATCGTTATGTATTAATTATTAAGTAAGACTTAACCCTATAAAGTACAAATGCTATAATCACTCCTTTGTTTGAGAAGATGTTAAGCGCAAGTGATGCTGGGCGAATTGGGAGGTTGGTGCTACCTAAAAAATGTGCAGAGGTTAGTCTTGCTTCTCAAATTTTCCTTTTGGTTTATCACCATCTTTGAATCCTCAGGCACTGTACATTTAAAAGATCCATAATTATTCTTAATTTTCCAATCAAGAAAAGAAAGCACAGTTGGTGGCCTTGATGTTCTGAGTGAATAGTAGCCTGCATGAGATACACAACGTAATAGTCAATGGATTAAATACTTGCTTTAAGTTAGATTTTTTTGGCTTTTTGAGGCATAGTAGATGTGTAGATGGAGTTGTGTCTTTTTCTGTTCATCTAAGGCTTTTAATTTTTTCTGCTTCCTTTGTGCTAATGGAGAAGATTTTGAGTCATTGACTATACTAGCCTGACATATATTAGGATGGTTTGCTTAGTGTGGGCTATATTGTCAATGGAAACAACGTAGAGGTTGCCGAAATAGTAAGATCAAGTATCAAAGAATCTTGGTCAAAGAATCTTGGTCAAAGAATCTTGGTATTATGGACTAAAATTAATTTGGCTCCTATATAGAACTTACGAAGCCCTTTCAATGTGTTATTAGTCTTCCTTCTTTTCTTTGATCATATTGGTCATATTTCACATAGCGTGTTATTCATTTTATTATGATTAGGTGTACTTCGGAAATTTCTGTATCTGCTGGAAAATTAGTGATAATTAATCATGAGTCTTATCATTATTTTTTGTCATGCAATGTTGTTTAACTTGATCTGTGATGAAGATTAAGTACTGATACGCCGTCATCTTGAGACAGGCTTACTTTCCACCAATCTCTCAGCCTGAAGGTTTACCTCTTAAGGTCCAGGATTCTAAAGGCAAAGAATGGATATTTCAGTTTCGCTTCTGGCCCAATAATAATAGCAGAATGTATGTCTTGGAGGGGGTTACTCCTTGCATACAGAGCATGCAACTGCAAGCTGGAGACATAGGTAAAATGACAGTGTCATTGAAGATAAATAATTTAGTTTTAGTTATTGGGACGTAGATTCTCGCACAAGGTCGTGCTGTATTTTTTCTTCTTTAAGCTGTTTTTTGGTTTCAGCTGGATTGCATTTTGTATCAATTACATGTCAATTTATTAATTTGAAATGTGGTCAACAGTGCCCATTAATTTGGTTGTGTTTTTAATTTTGTCTTGTCTTTAATGTCAAATTATCTTCTTTATAACAAGTCAAACACCCATTGATTGACTGCATCAATACTTTGGTTTGGAACTGAATTTAATTCCATTTCCTCAGTAACATTTAGTCGATTGGAGCCAGAAGGAAAGTTGTTCATGGGATTCAGAAAAGCTTCAACTGCTGCTCCAGCTGATCAGGTATGTTTGTCAGTTTGTACATTAACCAAGGACCTATTTTCTTTAACAAATTGCATTCTAGCACAAACTATATGGTAAAGATGGCAAATGACACATGCAATGATTGCAAATGTATTTATCATGGATATTTGAAAATGCTGTTAGGTCGCATGGTTAAATGTCCATTAAATGGAGTTTCTAATTGGCTACTTCTTAAAGTTGCTTAAAATCTACAGTCTGTAAACATTTGCTCAGTTGTATTGAAAGATGATAAGTTTGCAATACTAATTCATGTGTTACAGTCTTACAGAAACTAATTCCTTTTATTAGTTTTTTTGGGTCTTCTGCCAATGTCTTAAATTCATCATTGTTAAATTTGCATTTATTCCTGCATACAAGATAAAATAATTTATAATCAGCTATATCTAAGATATGCAGCTGTGCTGCACTTGAATTAGGTCAAATAAATGTTCGTTGCTAGCATCAGAATCAGATGGTATGTGGTTATAGAAATAGGCAACCATTTGCTTCAAGCCACAGATTTTGCTTTTGATATTTGGAGAAGTATCGCAGATCTGTTAGTTAGTAACCTATTCTAATATTACTTCATTAGTCAAGTTCAGACAAAGACATTTTGCCTTTCTGGCCCATAGCCTTTTGGATTTTCATGGAATTTACTTGTTCTACCAATCACGTGAATTCTGGATTGTGTTCCCCCTTCACAGGACAGTGAAACAAGCAAGACCGGCAATGGAGCGCCTATGCTTGGAGATGTCAGTATAATGAAAAATATTATTAGCTGTTTTCTCTAACTATTCTCTGTATAAAACAAACTCAAGATCATCTTATTTCAATCAACCATCCAGGTTGAATTTGCAGATCCTAGTACATGGTCTAAAGTTGACAAGTCAGGTTACATTGCAAAAGAAGCTCTAGGAGCCAAATCTTCAATCCCTAGAAAGAGAAAGAACAGCACATTGGGATCAAAGAGTAAGCGTCTACGAATTGAAAATGAGGACCTAATAGAGTTGAAGCTGACATGGGAAGAAGCACAAGGATTGCTACGCCCACCTCTGAACAACTCTCCCAGTGTCGTCGTGATCGAAGGCTTTGAGTTTGAAGAATATGAGGTGTCATGAATGCTACTTCTTGCTCTGCTTTATTTTTCTTATGTTTAAATTTAAATTTCTCGAGCCGAATACTAGTACTGCCAGAATCTCCTCTCTCTCTCTTTTTCAAAATTCTCTCCTTCAAGCCCTGACACATGGATTTCAACAGGATGCTCCAGTTCTTGGGAGGCCAACAATTTTTGCAACTAATGATGCAGGGTAAATTCTTTTCTCTGAGGTCTTGCTTGCATCCATAGTTCTTAAATTTGTGGTTATTAATGTCCTTTCTACGAGCACGATTTATTTATGGAGAGACTTTTATTGAAAGAGAAGGGTGTTTTCTTTTGTTTTTTTTTTCCTCGTTTTAGACTTTAGCTTTGGCCTTGACGTTATCCACAGGTTTTATTTCGTGGAAAATCAATGAGTTCAAGGGACTTCTGATATTATTGAAATCTAACTTGCATGTTGCATGCAAGAAATTATAATAATGGGATAGTTATATCCTCCTTTTTCTAATTCTTGCCCAATGACAATGGTTCTTATCACCTGCTTAAATTATTTTGGGGTACTATTGACAGGTCATGGCACACTGTTATCTGTCCGGAGATTGAATAATAGTTATCTTTATATCATTATTCATTCCTAATACTCATCTTTATTATTTTGAGTGGGCTCATGATGTCCTTTAGATCTTGTGGAGCTAGTGACTCAAATTCGCTATTTTTTTGTCAGTGAAAAGGTGCAATGGGTTCAATGTGAAGATTGTTCCAAGTGGCGCAGATTGCCTGGAAATGCTGTTCTTCCATCCAAGTGGACCTGTTCTGATAACACAGATCCAGAAAGGTACAACTGACATTCAATATTGTTCAAACAGGTTCTCTACCTTAGATCAAATGCATGTAGAGGAAGTGTGAATGCTTCGTTGTATATGTGATCACACAAGGGAAGATAGGATAAGAAATGAGATTATTATATCAAAGGTAGGAGTAACAAAAATTGAAGATAAGTTGCGAAAAAACCGTTTAAGATGGTATGGATATGTTCAATGTAGAGATGACGGTACGGCAATGAGGAGAATTGACAGAATTTGTATAGGAGAGAGTAGGAAGCCAAGAGAAAGATCTTGAAAAGACATGTTTGAAGTAGTAAGAAAGGATATTTATGAACGTATGATCCTAGATATAAATGAATGGTGGAAATGAATACACGTAGTGGGTTCTTGTTGATTTTTTTTCATAAATTCATGTAGTCGACCCCAAACTTTTGAGATAAAGGCTCGGATGTTGATGATTCAGTTAAGGAGCCAGAATTGATTTGACATGAGTGATTCAGTTTTAAGTTATTAGATCAATTCTTGCCATGATGTCATTTGGGCGTTGGAGGATTAGTATAATGCCTAGTATGATTTAACATTACCCATTGCATTTCTGCATGGAAGACATTAATTTTGGTTCTCAAGTTATGTTGCATCTTACTTTAATTATCACCCCACATTCTTTCTGGCCGCCTCATATTAATAATTTATTATTATTTTTAATAAAAAGAAGTGCAAGATGATTATTATTACCTAGCTGACCCCAAACTGTTTTGAACAAAGGCTTTGTTTATGATGATGAATATAGTGTTATACAATGCATTTTATGATTATTTGGTCTGCCAGATCATCTTGTTCAGCAGCACAAGAGTTGACTACTGACCAGCTTGAAGATCTTCTACCTCCCTGTAATTTAGGTATAAGCTAACATTGCATTTTAGTTTTTGCTAATATTTGTATTTCATCATACCATGTCTGAGTCATTTTACCAATAAGACTGCTGGTAGTGGTGGGTCCATGGTAAAGAGTTACTATTATATAGTGTTTTGCTGCACTAGATTGCATGCATTAATTTTGATGCTTCTGCAGTGGGCATTACTTGTTCAAAATAGCTGCATTTAATCTACATTTTCCAAATTCATATTTGATCTGTGGTTGTGTTGGGCAGCTACTTCTAAGAAAATGAAGGCTGCTAAACAGGAACCAGACAATATCGAACCTCTGGAGGGGCTTGACACTCTAGCCAACCTAGCTATTTTAGGAGAAGGAGAGGAGCCACTGGCATCATCGCAGGCCACAACGAAGCACCCCCGCCATAGACCTGGCTGCTCTTGCATTGTGTGCATTCAGCCGCCTAGTGGTAAGGGCCCCAAGCACAAGCAAACATGCACATGTAACGTCTGCCTGACAGTAAAGCGCCGCTTCCGCACCCTAATGTTGCGGCGCGAGAAGAAACAATCAGAGAGAGAAGCAGAAACAACACGGAAGAAGCAGCAAGAGAGCAATCTTCCATTGTCTGAGAAATCTTGTGATGATGACATTCTACCTTGTAATAACACAGCAAGTAGCAGCTCGGAACAGAAAAAGGTGGTTAGTGACGGTTCTGATGATGATCCTAACAAAAACAAATCGTCCACGTCACCTTTTAAAGGCCAAATTGACCTGAATATCCAGCCAGAGCGAGAGGAAGAGCTATCACCTGGTTCGGATTCATGCAGCATGATGAGGTTGCTCCAAGATGCAACTGAGAGGTATTTAAAGCAGAGGTTGTCAAGCTCCAGCGGTGACAAGAAGTCGGCGGGCAATCAGACCCCCCCTGGTGGAGGTGCTGGAGGAACAGGAGAAAAAGCCAGTAACAACACGACGCCTGACAGTCACCATGAAGTCGATAAAGACCATTCTGTGCCTTCGTCCATGAAAGCACCTGCTTTCGCTCCATCGACAGAATAGGTTAATGTTCTCCATCGTGCAATTACAATGTGGGAATTCTGTTTTGGGGACAGTTTTTGTTGTATGCTTGTCCGCATCGGTATTTACCTTATACAGCTCTGTATATAGGAAAGAGGAGGCAGTAAAAAGGTTAGGAAGCAATAGCGTTGTTAATTACTGATGTATCATTGTCGTCATCCTCATCGTAATTTATGTGGACGCTGATAAAGGAAATGATGCATACAAATGGAACTTGGTGGGTGGTAGGCTGAAGTCATCTATACTTCTCTTTAAAAAATTTTAAAATTAGACTTTCTTAAATGAAAATTTGTTTTTATTACGTGTATTTTTTGATTTTGTTGTAATAAAAAATATAAAAAAGAAGTAGATACATGCATAAAATTGAGTATGAAAAACATTTGGCTAAATCATACTTTTCTATTCTCAAAGTTATACGTTTTCTGTTATTAAAGTTTAAAATTTGTCATAAATGTCCTTAATGTTTCAAAAAGCAAGTTGTTTCTGTCCCGATTTTAGTGTTATGATTAGTTTTTGCTGGAAATTGCTTACTTGGCAACCGGAGTGCCACATTGTCATTGTCACCTAAATATAATATTTCCACCTCATTTGTTATAATTTTTCCAAATAAATATTAAATTAATGAATTTGACTTTTTAAAAGTCAAATTCTCAAACATGGTCAAAATTCAAGCCTTAATTTCTTTCTCTCTCTTCCGCACAAACATCGACCAGATCAGGCCGGCCTCATCGTAAGCAACTCCATCACCCTGAGCTTCGACCAAACTCTCTTTCGACCTCACCATAAGCAACTCCATTCAAGCGGCATTGAAGCCCATGCCAATGAACCACCAGATCTAAAAAATCCATCCAATCCAAAAAATCACGGAACCAAAAAACCCTTTAGATCCATAAATCACCATATTCAAAAAAAAGCCTTGGCTTTACAATTCAACCATCATTCATGATTTGTGAAAATGACTTGGAAAAATTTTTAATTAAAAAAATTTACTTGGATAAGCCAGCGTGGCACTCCGATTGCCAAATAAGTAATTTTCGACAAAAACTGGTTGTAACAGTGAAATTGGGACAGAAACAATTTACTTTTTGAAACATTAAGGACATTTGGGTCAAATTTTAAATTTTAAGTACACAAACGGAAAAAGCGTGTAACTTTGAGGAAAGAAAGTATGGTTTAGCCTTTTTATTAAAGTTTTATCTCCACTGCATACATATTGTCCCCACATTAACATCAATTTATATATATATAACTGAGGATCCACAAGACTTCTCCTTAATTCTTGGTGCCACGTGGACGCCTCTACAAAAAAGCTTACACATTCTAATTAAACTTGATAAAAAGGAATGATTGACAACTTGAGTGATGAGAATTAATTTAAAAAAACAAAAATGTAAAGGATAAAAGAAAAAATTAAAATATATTGAAAAACTTTAAGACCCATAATGGGGATTTAATGTTTCATGGAAGTGGTTTGATGTTGTTTTAGCTTCACTAAGGTCATGTATTATTAATTATGAGAGTCTTTTGATATTACTCAATTAATGAAATTCCTTTGTAGTATTTAGTTTGAAAACATTTTGTATGTTTTTTGCATTAATTATCATCATTTTGTGAGAATTTTTGTGTGTTTTTATCATTATTTTTGTGTGTTTTTATCATTTTATATGTTTTTGATGTATTTTGTGTGTTTTTGTAGTATTTAATTGATGTATTGTGCATGTTTAGAGTTTGGTCAGGTTTAGTAGTTTGTTTGGATTGCAATATACACAACATGAGAGGTTTTTCTCACGCTATATTGTTCTAATGTGTACGTAAATTCAGCCTATTTGGTATTGGAACATGTAAGTGGTGACAAGAAAGCATGATAGAATTCAGTGAGTTGTTGAAGGTCAAAGTGATTATAGGCATAAATCTACCAGTCATACATAACATTTCAAAAATATAAATTCAAAAATCTTATTCTAAAAATATAATTTCAAAAATATTACTTATGCTACATTGTATTTCTCGATATTGAATGCCACTTTATAGAGAATGTTGTACCAACCATACAATATTGTCTCATAAACATGCTTTGGTGACCTATAACACTTTGTAGACACTAACGACACAAATAAAAATTGATAAACTCTTAACATACTTATTTCTTATGAATCAAATTTCTTACACCCTATTAGAAAATTTTTTTCTTAGCAAACTAAAAAAAAGGTATTGTACATATTTTATCTTTATCTTCATCTCACAAACGTCTCTATTTTCTACAATTAAAACTCTACTCTACTGCTCTTCATGTTAACAAAGTATTGAAAAATTCTTACACATCTCTATTTTTCTATCAAAATATGTGTCGTGCGAAGCGCGGGCATGCAACTAGTTAATAATTAACCTTTGGGTGCTTCTATTTACAGACCTTTATATTACTAAGTTATGACCTCTAGCATATAGACTTTTCAAATTTCTTTATTGCAATTGGTTTTATTCTTTCAATGCGATACGTGACAGTTTTTTTTTTTTATCAAATCAAATAGTGAACTAGTGCAACAAAGAAATATATTAAAACTCCAAGATTGCTATTCTTCAACACACTTTTTTGCCTGTGATGAAATACTCACGGGTAGTGTGTTGTAGTATTGCTTATATCTGTTTGTGTTGTAATCAAAAAAATGATTGGCCCACATTGGGCTTTGTATGTGTGGTGTGTGTGTGTGTGTGATGCTGGTTGAAGTAATTGTGTTACCACAGAAATACTCCCACATCGGTTGTGTGTGTCCCTCATAAGTAGTATATAAGTTCTCTCTACCACACACTTTTTTACCTGTGATGAAATACTCACGGGTAGTGTGTTGTAGTATTGCTTATATCTGTTTGTGTTGTAATCAAAAAAATGATTGGCCCACATTGGGCTTTGTATGTGTGGTGTGTGTGTGTGTGTGATGCTGGTTGAAGTAACTGTGTTACCACAGAAATACTCTCACATCGGTTGTGTGTGTCCCTCATAAGTAGTATATAAGTTCTCTCTATCACACACTTTTTTGCCTGTGATGAAATACTCACGGGTAGTGTGTTGTAGTATTGCTTATATCTGCTTGTGTTGTAATCAAAAAAATGATTGGCCCACATTGGGCTTTGTATGTGTGGTGTGTGTGTGTGTGTGATGCTGGTTGAAGTAACTGTGTTACCATAGAAATACTCCCACATCGGTTGTGTGTGTCCCTCATAAGTAGTATATAAGTTCTCTCTACCACACACTTTTTTGCCTGTGATGAAATACTCACGGGTAGTGTGTTGTAGTATTGCTTATATCTGCTTGTGTTGTAATCAAAAAAAAAAAACATCTCCAATTTTTTAGCTTTGCGTAGTCTCTCTTAAATTATAACTCAGTTTTCTTTTTTTTGAGTTTAAACTATGTTTGACATGGGACACTTGATTGCATCATACTACAACATTACTTAGATCTTAATTGGCAGTGTACAGTGCAGTACGTTCTTATCTTTCCACTCTTTTCCACCACAATCTCCACAGAAACAAGGTGTGATATGTCAATAAAATCACTTTGTGGAGGTGTCCTTGGTCTCAGATCTATCAATATCACCCATTATGATGTAATGGGACAGATACATATATGATTATGCAGCACAATGAGCCATAAGTTACGAACAAAATGTTGAATTTTATAACCGAATATGTACAATATCAAATGTATCTCAATGTGCTATAAATTTAGATTTAGATTAATAAAATTTTTTACAAATTATTAGCTTTTAATTTTGATCAATAAAACGAGACACGTGACTTAATTTAAAATAATTAATTAAAAATTATTGGATTTATTAATGAAAATAACTAAAGTATCAATGAAATTAAAATATTAGTTTAAGTTAATTTTAAATAAAATTATTATAAACTTTAACACATAGAAGTTTATAATTGATTTGACAAAAGGCTGTCAAATGTCACATTGAAAGAATAAAATCAATTACAATAAAGAAATTTGAAAAGCCTTATATGTTAGAGTTCTTAACTTAGCAATATAGATGTCTGTAAATAGAAACACCCTTTAACCTCTTATCAAAAAAATTCAAATAGAACGAGAAATCAATTATGGGGGTTTACAAATAGAATGAGAAATCAATTATTTTCCACGCCATCGGGGAGGGGATCCGATGACATCGATTTCATTGGTGTACATATTTTATTATAAGCAAAGAAAACTATATATATAAAAAAGATTTCTCATATAAGGGTCTAATGTAAAGCTATAAAATAAGAATAACTTTTTAATGGTTTGGATGAATGAGATGACACTTGGGGTCCATTATTTTGGGTCCCACATGTTTCAAATCAATGGTGTAAACATAAACCCTTATTTTTACGATCTGAAAATACGGACTCCAACCGTCCAATCTCATCACCGGTGTATATCATGTAATTGAGACTGGGTTTTTGTGTGCTCTTTTTTTTGGTTGGGTTTGTTGTTAAATGCACTGGATTCTGCTGTATTTAATTGATAATTTGTGAAATCCCACCCCAACATCAACTAAGTTACAGAAAAAAAATGCTTATATAAAATGCTTCAGATTATGAATGCAAACACGTTACTCACCTTGAGCAACTTGGGAAACTCTTCATTTCGTTGTTCTGATTCCCACAAATAAGTTTGCTTACCCCGCAAAAATAACACCCGAAAACAGTACGAATCAGCCCTATCAAAGAACACAGTTGAATAGCCGTGAAAATAGAGTCCAAATGCTAGGTAAAATCCGCAGGTAACGACCCAGGATGTGCTCAACGTGTAAGGTGTAGCAGTAAGAGAGTCCGGCTGCTTTGTTGCAATAAGAGAGAGAAAATCACAACTACACCCATGTCTATAGAACCCTAGGATATTGGTGGGATACGGAGGAAAGAGAAGAGGGAAATCAAAATTTCCGTTTAGGTTTTTGTGAGACAAGTCTAGGTGGCATGCCACCTAGATTATGTACATTATGTACACAAGATATTATGTACCTAAAACGTTTTCCAATAAAAAGATAAGTAGTTAAAGTCATACTTAAGAAAGCAAATAAAAGATTGAAGAAGCTGGGTTTGTGTTTGACGTGGGGTACCTTGCTATTTCTTTCTCTTCTCCTTTTATAGTGCTAAGATGAGCACTTCTTCTGTTCTTTTTCTTGAATATGTCGTGGAATGTCATGGAAATCATGGCACAACTGGTCTCTTGTTGCTTGCTGGAGTGACTGGACTTGGTGGGTCTTGTAACTGCAACTCTCTCTTGAATGTAGGAATAATGGCAGTGTCCTCCTCGCCATGTTGTTTCTTTATGGAGGAAATGGTCTCTCTTTGATGTCGTGGAAGCCTCTTCTTCGCGAGTCTTCAAGCATCATGGTGAAAAACATGGGAACATGGCTCATGGCGATTATTTTGCTGCTTCTTCTACACGAAAATCGTGTGAAAATGGATACTTCTTAGTGGTGCAGGACGAACATGACTTGAGCTGCGTAGAGACTTGTTTTAGTTGGAAACATGTTGGAGAGAAAACTGGGTTGTTAAGCTAATAGAATTCCGTTTCTCCAGGTCCCTCCTTGATGTTATCCTGTTAAAATCTCAATGATAATCCAACAAACCAAGTTTGAAAAGAATCTATCCCTTATGATCAAGACTCCCTAAATTGTAGCTTCTTGGACAGCCGATTTCGGACAATCTTGTTTCTAGGGACAAATTCCTGGATTTCAGGGCAGCAACCAATAAAAAACCTGTAAAGTGAACACCAGCTAGCATAAAAATCTCATTGCCTCAATCACGTGTCATCAAGAGATTGACCGTCTTTTGTGCATTGTGAGTCCTGTTTTGCCACGTGTCAGCTGACTTGTAGGACTTAGTTTTGGTACAAATAATGTGTAATGTGTGTACTTGAAGTACTTATGGTTTGATATATTGTTTTGGGCTGCCATATCTAGTTATCTACACCCGTATCTTGATTCTCTGGGGACTAGTTAATTTCTGCATGCTGCAAACTTTGCTGCTGTATTACACCATCAGACTGCTGGGTAATGTTATACCGAAGGCCAACGGCTACGGTATTCCCCTTTATCTTACTATACAGTTGACCAATTCAGACAATTCAAGCTCAGATCACAAATGCTCAAAGGAAAAGGTACATATAATGTTCTTTGTTTTTTTTTCCTCTTAAAAAGAAACTAGAATGGTGGGAAAATGCAATGGTTACCAAATTTATTTATTTTTTGGTAAGATGAGTACATTGTTCTCTGGGAAATTCTGTTTCATACCTAATCTAGACAATTTTGTAATTATTGACATCTATAACAAAACAAAAAAAAGAGGCTTGTGGAGCTTAGGAAACGTCCAATTTTCCCATTGTAGGGTATGATTGTGGGAATATTTTGCAAACTACATATAGTTGGGGCATTATGTGGTTGGGGATGAAAGAAGAGGAAGACCAAGTCAACCAAGTTATGTTGGGTTCCAACAAAACAGGAATGCATTCCTTCTGTATCACCCATTTCCAAATGTCCCTTTTTATGTACTTTCAGGTATTGTTGGTTGGTTGGTGTTTAATCACAAAGTGGCCTCAAGCCTCTCAAACCATCATCCCCACCCAAAATAAGGTAACTCACCCAATCTTCTTTAGTAGGTAACAATTTTGGATTCGTCACCTCCCTTCCTCATTAGGCACAAGATTTTTGATGAGGAAATTTAGAGATTGTTGAAGAAAGGGAGGGACAGAGCCAGCATACTTGGGTTGTTTTTACTCATATAGTTTTTTCAATTTCTTAGAAAACACAAACCCACTTGGAGACTCATTAAACTCGGTCAAGATGAATGATTTATTCTCAAGTTCCTTCAAAAGGTACACTGACCTGAAACAGCAGGCACACCTAGATGACATGGAGGCAGGAAGAGAAGGTATGAATCTTGACAGATTCTTTGAGGATGTTGAGGGTGTCAAGGAAGAAATGAGAAATGTAGAGAAGCTGTACAAGAAGTTACAGGAAGCCAATGAAGAAAGCAAAATTGTCCACAATGCCAAGACAATGAAAGAGCTTCGTGCTCGAATGGACACCGATGTTGAGCAGGTCCTGAGACGTTGCAAAATCATCAAGAAAAAGCTCGAAGCCTTGGAAAAATCCAACGCGACTAGCAGGAACGTTCCAGGCTGCGGCCCTGGCTCGTCTGCAGACCGAACCAGGACATCCGTAGTGAGTGGTTTGGGGAAGAAATTGAAGGATCTGATGGATGACTTTCAAGGGTTGAGAGCCAGAATGAATACAGAGTACAAAGAAATGGTTGAGCGCAGGTATTTTACAATTACAGGCCAAAAGGCGGATGAAGACACTATTGAGAACCTGATATCAAGTGGAGAAAGTGAAAGTTTCTTGCAGAAGGCAATTCAGGAACAAGGGAGAGGTCAGATTATGGACACCATATCAGAAATTCAAGAGAGGCATGATGCTGTAAAGGAAATAGAGAAGAATTTGCTAGAACTTCATCAAGTTTTCTTGGACATGGCAGCTCTGGTGGAGGCACAGGGTCACCAGCTCAATGACATTGAGAGCCATGTCGCGCACGCTAGCTCGTTTGTCCGACGAGGGACGACAGAGCTCCAGGTCGCCAGGGAATACCAGAAGAGTTCGAGGAAGTGGACATGCATTGCCGTGGCTGCTGGTGCTGTCCTCATTATTGTTCTCTTATTACCACTCATGCCAACAATTTTGTCTATGTTGTAGGAAAGAAGTATGCATAAATCACCTTTTGTTATTGGATGTATCTCAGTCCTGTCACAGTAAATTCTTTTGTTTCAATTCCTAGAGTGAAATCTCTTAAACTAGTTGACCTTTGTTTTTTCAGTTCCCTTTGCTCTATATAGTGTACCAAAAATAAGCGTCTATCAATATTCAATAGCCCTGATAACTTCAATTACAGTGACCGGTGAGAGAGAATCATTTTATCAATGTTCTTGCTATTAAATCCACTAACATTCACCATCCCAGTCTGGATCATTTTCTGCTAACTGCAATCACCCAACTAATTTTTCAGAAGTAACCCTAGAAACGTTCAAGGATACAACACTCGATGTCAAAACAGAGAGATTTTGTGTTAGCAATTTGCTGCTACCTAAGCCTCGTTGAAATAGAGGTGTTCACATATCCAAAATGTGACAATTGAGGTTCTGCTACAAATTCAAATCATGAAAACGTATATATAACCCCACTCCCAAACCTGCCATTACAATTTACAAGAGAGTCTCGTGGTCTATGACCTTTTCAGGCAACAGTAATCATAATTAAGTTCACTCAAAGCCTCACCTTAATCTGCAACGGCAACTCGTATTTGTATTATTGCTTTGGCCTAAATGATACCCACAACCTGACAACTTCAAGTATACTACACATCGTACCACTCCCGCACTAAGAATTAAAAGGAGACCACCGGGGTTGATCCACAATTCAAGTCCAAAAACTAGGTGCATACTCTTACTCCATTGAGACAAAATTTGTTTGGTCTCAATCACCTAAAATGGTCAAACCAAGAAAACTCATGTCTATGATGATCTAAATCCCATCTGGCAGAATCATTGACAATGGTCTTTCCAAAAGCTGTGCTAGATGAGTAAGATCAACCGTCTGTGTTAATACAGATTATCAAAAACTTCAGGTATAGGGGTTCTGTAGCCAATTTCAAGATCTATCACCTCTCAACAAAACAATATGTTACTTGAGGAAGCCATGTGTCTCCAATATCAAGGGGATTACAGAACACAACACTCAACAATAGCTGATGAATATATGGAACCAAATTGAAGTACAAGCCCATTTCGGACTCTAATAAAGCCTTACCCAATTCAGTCAAGTACCAGCAGTGGGCAACGCTGCTATAAATGAATTGTACGAGGACTCAAGATCAAAGTGAAGCTGTCGAGCTTGTTGTTCCGTCAACTCATCTGCTGCCCCCATTTTAGACAACCTTGAGATCCACTCCTTCATCTTTGTCTTACCCTCAAAGTCTGGCGGCAAAATACTCAGCTTAGTAAGTGATGCAGAGAGGTCTGAGAGCAAAGGGTGCACCTGATCCACGGCAACCATATTCAGTTTCAGTGAATCCATTGCAGTGATGAAATTCTGTACACACTCTGCGACAATGGCAGCAGAAGTGGGTGATGAGGCTCCAGCAGCAGCCCGGTGCTCCACTGTGGCAGGCACCCCAGAGGTCACAAGGCGGTTTATAGCTGCTGGGCAATCCATTTTGTAAGTGTCTGCAAAGCGCTCAATGCTAGGAACTATGTCTTTGAGTGTGGAAGCCAAGGTTTTGAAGTGGGCAATAAGCTTTTGGCATTCAGTTTCATATTCAGACGAGGATATAATGTCACGAATATATGCCTTCTCTAGCTTCTCTGTGGCTTTTATAATAGCATAAAGCTCAGCAAAATTCTCATACATTTCTCTCTCGCGCTTGTCGTTCCATAGTTTGACCTCCATTTTTGCTATTATGTATATATTTATTTACGTAGATATACGCTTTAGTAAGATAAATCGATGCTCTTGGGTGAGTAGAGGATTGGAGAAGAGAACAGGACACGCGCAAAGAGAAGAAATCTTCTTTACTGAAAAAGCCATGACAAAGAAAAGAGAAGAAGTAATCAGGCAACTACAGCTGAACATCCTAACATTGAACAGAGCAGAGATCATATGAAACAAATCCAATGAAAGATATACACATTGCGCCCACTGCATCCATCAAAACTTAACACCAGCCCAATAAAACTATAGTAAACAAATTCAAACTAACATTCAAACAGAACATAAATCTAATTAGGAAAGCAAGAGTACAATCAAACTGGCTGTTTGTTTGGAAGCCAAGAAATATAATTTAGCAACTAAGGCAATAAAGCAGCATCCAAAACAAAAAACAACAAACGTTACCAGGAAAGGAGAAATAGAAAATTACTGAAGAAACACTAGCGATGGTCCGATGCTACACTCAACTGATCTTCATAGAAATCACTTTACTCCATTAATTCAACCGAATAACTCGATCACAAGACACCAAGTAACAGAAGCAAAACATAAAGCTTAGACTAGTCTCACAGAGGAAGGTCAACAACCTCATCATGAAACACCAACGAAGTAGATTAAAACCCCTAAATCAATAATCAAAGGACCGATAATGCAAAAATTACCCTAGATCATGGAGGAACACGAGAAACCCCCAATGTGATCCCCCATTGATAGAATTCCAAACACCATCTACGCACTTTTCAAATCATAACGGGATAGGGGAAACTGAAATAGGTAAAAAGGACAGGCCACACAGAGAGAGGTGACTTACAGACAGCTAGAAACGCGGCTTTGAATTATGTGAAGCTCTCTGGAATTGCAGAGGAGAGAGAAAGAGGGAAGATTTTTTGTAATGCGAAACGGAGAGAGAGAGGATCCGGTTGCGTGTGGTATCTAATTTATTATTACTGCTTACGGCATCTCCGTCACTCCTCTCCAGGTAGCAGTTAAGAAAGGAAACGGGCCCGTTTAAGCTGTGTTTGGTGCGATGTAAGGACGGTTCATTGACCTTCATGGTTTGGCATTACTGCTTTGGGACGATGGGCTTGGGCCTGAACTGAATTCGGTGTGGGCCTAAAACACAATCTTCTTTTGTTTTTTTATTGGGACTTTTGGAGGTCGGTACACTAGATTATACTTAATTGTAAAAAAGTACAATCATTAAAACATCCTTTTAAAAAAGTACACTGAGGATCATGTTTTACCAAAATAACCTCAAATTTGATTTTCTCTCTCCACGAATTGTGATACAATAGTGATAATTTTAAATAGAAGATCCAATTTAGTGTTCAATTTATATCTTTTGCTCATAAAATGATGATATAAATGTTAGAATGTAAATTTGATTGCATTACATGTCTTTCTGGTTCAATTATGTCATTTTAGTGGATTTTTGGTGTTGTTGATACTATAGTGATACATCTCTGCAGCTGTAAATGTTTTTCCAAAATAAGCAAGAGATGTACAAACCAAGAAAAGAAAACTAAGAAAGGAAAAGTAATTAGGAAGCAGAAGTATGTATATTGGTTCAATTGTATCATTTTAATGAAATTTTGGTTTCGTGATACTATAGTGATACATCTCTACACTTGTAAATGTTTTTCCAAAACGAACAAGAGAGGTAACCAAGAAAAGAAAATCAAAAAGGGAAAAGTAATTAGGAAGATGAAGTATGCATACTGGTTTAATTGTATCATTTTAGTGGTTTTTTGGTGTTGGTGATACTATAGTGATACATCTTTGCAAAAAACGAATCAGAGTCCAGATCTGCAAAAAAAACGAAGCATAGCCCAGATTGAACAACGAAGCATAGTCCAGATCTGTCAAAAACGAAGCAGAGCAACTCGACGCAGTTCAGATTGAGCAACGATGAAAAAGGCGATGAAGAGAGGAGAAACTTGGCCAAAAACGGAGAAGAAGGCAACGAAGAACAAATTCAGATCGAGAACCAGAAGAAGAAGAAGAAGAAGAAGAAGAAGGAGAGAAAGAAGGAGATAACTTTTAGTAGAGAAGAAGGAGAGAAAGAGAGGACACACTAGAGTTGGATAGTTGGAGGGAGAAGAAGAAGAAGAAGAAGAAGAAGAAGAAGGGTATTGTAGGTATAAACTAAAAAATATCTTAAGTCAGATGATCACATTACCCTTAAATTGTACTCTTTTACAATTTTAAAAATGTCAATGACCTTTTTATAATTAAGTTGTCTAAAGTGCTCTTACTCCCAATTGTCCTTTTTTTTTGTGTGTTATTGTCCATTAAGTTATCAAGTTACCTAATAGGTCGCTAACAAAATGTTCAAACAAAAATTTCTAAAAAAAATGTTTTAATTGTTTCTTAAAAAAGGTGTTTTATTTTTATTCCTATAGCTAAGCAGAACAGAGAGATCTGCCAAAGCACAACTTTTGATTCTGGTTTTCAGCATATAAATTATCGTAATCATTTGTTGAATAATCCTAACAATTTGTTTGGATTTGAGGATATGGGGAAGGTTAGAGAAGGGAAAATAATTTTTTCTCAATTATCTTGTTTTGATAGTTTATAAAGAATAAAAAAAAAAAAAAGGAGATTTGAAGAGAATTAAGGAGAGATTTCATAAAATTTTTGACAAAATACTTTCTCATAAAAAAATGGGGCCATTAGAATGGAAGGGGATGAGAGTTAAGTTATCTATGAGTTAAAAACTTATTCTATCCATGTACATAATATTTTAACATAAAAATAAGAATAAATTAGTAAATTAAATCAATTTTCTTTCTCTTTTTTTCCTTTTATGATGAGGTATTTGATATACTCATTATTTACATTATTTTATACTCATAATTGTATTTGTTTTTGTCTCGTTTGGATTGAATTGAACTATCATAATACCTAAAGTCTACATTTTATCTAAATTTCAAGTTTGGGATGAAAAACTATTACTTTATGTATAAAAAAAATTTGGATCAGATTGCCCTTCCTCGAGTAAGGGTTTGGCCCCTCCTCGAGGAAGGTTGTGACTTTTAACAAAAATTAAAGGGCAAAAAGATACTTTTCGTCCCTCAACTATAGGGCAAGTTTCATTTTTGTCCCTAAACTTTTTTTTCTCCCATTTATGTCCCTCAACTATTGAAAAGTATCATTTTTGTCCTTCCAAGTAATATTGAGGTTGGAAAAAACCTGATCTGACGAACAACATGATGCCACGTAGGATTTTTCAATGGCCGGATTTATTCGAGGGATAAACATGGTACTTTCCCATAGTTGGGGGATGAAAAAGGGAAGAAAAAAAGCTAAGGGACGAAAATGAAACCCGACCAATAGTTGAGGGATGAAAAGTAATCTTTTGCCAAAATTAAAGCACACTTTTGAAGAAGGAAAGAAAGGCCAAAGGGGCAAAAACGATGGACTTAAAAAATAAGAGTTTGCAACAAGTCAAAAGGTAATTTTGAATTAGAAAAGGGGGCTAGACTATTTAAATATAAAACTCATAATTGTTTTAGGGTTAGACATACTAATTTACACCGAAGAAGAGGGAAGTTAGAGGTGCAAGCCGTGCAATTGTTTTCTCTCTGTTCTTAGTGTTTGGTTTCTCTAAACTCATGAATCTCTAAATTGATTTCTTTGTTTGATTGTATAATGAAGAACTAATCCTCTTTGCTATAGCTCTAATGTAGCTAGGCCATGAATATTCGATAAGTTTGGCTATTGTTAATTCATAGTTATTATTTCATGATTGAGTGTCTATTAGTGTTCTTAATGCTTTTGAATATCTAGTCAATATTTGAATGATTTGATGCTAAACTGAGACTGAAAGATGATGTTTTAGTCGCATGCTTAACAGGCCAAAGGATTCGAATATAATTGGTTATAGTGAAATTAGACTCCTTGATGCTTTTTTACATAGAATTAATCAACTGCAATCTGTGTATTCTTTTCTAGTAATTAGTTTAATTGATTTAGTTTAGTTAATTGAAAACCAAAATTCGATTGTTTAAATAGTGTTAGAATTAATCATAATCGGTACTCCGCAATTTTAGAGAATCCTCGAGGGATCGACATTCTACTCATCAGTATATTACTACTTATGCGATTAGTACACTTGCGATTTTGCGTAATATTACACAACTCTCGTGTTTAGCTTTCTTTCTCTCCGAATCCGAAAAACCATCCCAAGTCAAGATTGAGGAGATTAATGAACCTATCAACAGGGGCGGAGCTCTCCTCTGGGCCTGGATTTTGAAAAAAAAACTTAGTACATATATATATTAGTGCAAGGGATGAAATGCATGTTGCCTTGATGGTGAGTCCATTGTTTTGTCTGATTGTTAGTCCTCAGGTCGAATCCTAGACCATTGCATTCTTCTATTTAATTTTTTAGCTTATTCATTTTCTGTCAGCATTTATTTTTTTAGTTTATTCATATTTTCTGTTCTTATTCTTTTTTCTTATTTACATCATCAAGCTTATTCATTTTTTCCTCAGTTCGAATCCTAGAGTATTGCATTCTTTTATTTAATTTTTTAGCTTATTCATTTTCTGTCAGCATTTATTTTTTTAGTTTATTCATATTTTCTATTCTTATTCTTTTTTCTTATTTACGTCATCAGGCTTATTCATTTTTTTGTTCTTATTCTACCTATTTTAAATGATTGTTTGTTATTCAATTTATTCACCTAAAGATTAAATCAAATCATCTTTGTTTATTTTATTTAATTTCAGCTCTTTGTAATATTTGATCTATTATAAATCATGAAACAAACCTTATTGGCCATAATATCAATTAAAATGACTATAACCTTGCAAACAAAGTTATATTTATTGTATTAAATTTTAATTTTAACAATAAAAATAAATAGCCGAAAAAAATTTCAGACCATTAGGCCCCCCTCACATAAAATCCTGGCTTCGTCCCTGACTATCAATCGCTCACTTATTCAATCTGGTGGAGCAAAATTGCAAGGCCACCGTCCTTATGAGCTCATCGACAATGTTTATAATGGACTGAATAATAATGTAATAAGACCATCTCCAACACCTTCAAGGAGTGGCTCTGCTGGTCCCAAGATGGGAGGAGGGTCATCCAGGAAGCTGAGGTTGAAGGTGCTGACAAGTTGTGGGAAAATACCTATTGAAGTGAATTCGACTGATAACGTGGGAGAGTTAAGCAAGGAGCTTAAGAGGACGCAACAGAGCCTGAATTTTCAGCTATATCCGGAAGGGTATTTCTTCATATTTAATCAGAATGTGATGGAGGAGAATCGATCGTTCCGGTGGAACCATGTTGCTCAAGGTGATACCATAGAGATCTTCACATTTTTATGTTTACTTTGCTTCCTTTATATATGGCGGTGTGTAATGTATAATAAGTTTGTTTTTTGTGGATTTGAGACTATTTTGGTTTTGTTTAATAACATGTATGACTATTTTTATATATCATCATGTTCAATGTGGAAATTAATTGTATTTACATATAAAACACCATTGTTGGGGGAGAGGGATTAGAAGAAAGCTTAACTAAAACATGTGTAATTAAAAATTATCCAGAACCTAAACAGAACAGTAGATCCAAGGGAGCAGAAGAAATCGATCTGGGGTAGATGGAGCTGACCTAAATACAGTAGAATAAAAGATGGAACGAACATGTATATATCAAGGTAAAATGAACCCATATATCCAGGCCAACCCAAATTGAAGAACCTATGTAAATCTAAATCGAAGGAATTCAATTAATGTAAACAAATCACAACCTCTTGTCAATCACTTGTGAACTGGGAGAGACGAAGAAGAGAGACAGGGCTCATTACCTGTGGTCGGAATCCTAGTGGTCGATGATAAACTCCGAAGCTGGTCTCCCTCACTCTCATACGGTGCTGGTAAAGGGAATTGATGTTACCTTAACTTCACTCGCGATTTCTCATAATGCAAAAGGGTTACTTGAAGGGTAAAAATGGGTTAACATTAAATTGTTGAGGATAAAATAGGAATATGCACAAAAATGCTAGTAAAATTGTCCTCATGGGGAGCATTTGAGAAATGGGCATTTATGCTCCCAAAAATGCATTGGAATTTCCACCATAAAATGGTTGTTTGGCAATGTTGTAGCATTTATGCTTCTAACAAGCATAAATACTTCTCAAAAACCTTTACCAAATGGGGCCTTTAGTTTTTACTTTTATGTGAAAACTTTCATTCAAAAGTAGGGCATATTTTTTTTTCAAGGGCATAAAGAATCTCGTTCGAGGTCAGGAGCTCGATTCTAAACTGTCGTAACTATTTCCAAGAAGTTTGTAGGGGGCCTCGGCCCATCTAACTTGTCGGGCGGGTTTGTGCATGCCTAGTCCGTTCGAGTTTGGGTTTAATGGACTGTCCAAAGGACATGTCTACAGAGTTGTTCTCGGTTATCAAAAAAATTTATTTTTTCAAGAGTTAAGCATGTTCTCTTTAATGGATTCATGTTTGTCAGTTCGGTAAGAATTTCAGGGAATGTTTATAAAGTTGTTTTTTTTATTTTAACGGTCATTGGTTCAAATCGCTAAACTAACTTTGTTCTACTTGATTTATGAGTCACTAGTTTAAATCATAGAATAAATAATCTAGGATCAATCATCTCTTATAACGAACTACTCATCGATGAAATCTAAAAACATATGCTATATAACAAAAAACAAGTGGGATTTTTACTTTATAGTTCTATCTTATGGTTTTTCTATATTGATTGTGGGATGAGATTCAAATATTAAATTTCTCTTCCAATATTGAGAGATTGGATTTTCAAGTCCAACTATGATTTGTGTTGGGTCTTATAAGGCTCAATATGGTTGGCAAACGCCATTGACGTAGCAAGGAGCTTTTGTGAGGTGTTGAGGTCACAATGCAAACAACTATTCAATATTATTTCTTACAGTGGAAGTCTTAACAAATTATGCTTATAAAAAACTCTGGTTTTGCTCATTGAAGGAGTCTCTGAATCAGACATACAACCTACCATATAATATACTAACTTATCATGTTATTATTTGCTCAATTTTTTAATCAGGAATCTACTATAGCTGGTTACGAAGAAAAATCCAACGTCAATATAAAATATTTTGCGATAAAGAAAACGTTCAAACGTTCTTGTTAAGGTCTTTCTTTACATTTCTTTCAATGGTTTTTAATGTTACAAGTCTTGACTAGGATCGAAGACCAGAATTCTGGCGATCAACATAGTGAAGCGCATCTTGCAGGATTGATGCTAGCAGCATTTTATCAAAGATACTCCTGTTCTTCAGCTGCTCCATTTCTGTGATGGAATCAATGAAGATCACTATCGCTACTCTTACTGGGAAGCGGTTTACTTTGGAGGCTACAAGCACTGACCTCATCTACGATGTGAAGTTGAAGATTTGTGTTAAGGAGGGGATTCCGCCAGATCAACAGAGGCTAATCTGTAAAGGGAAACAGCTAGATAACTGGCTAACCTTGGGTTACTATGAAATCGGAAAGAATCCTATTCATCTAGTTCTACGCCTTCGAGGAGGAGGAGGGTTTATTCCAGAGGATATTAGCTTGGAAGGGATTGAGTCTGCAATTCGTAAGCTACAACAAATCGAGGCATTTGTGTTCTTAATTCCCTTGTTACAATTGTTACTTTTTGTGCTTGGATCATTGAGGCGTAGTCATCACAACACTAAGTTCCAACTCTTCACACGGATAGTCTATGTTCTCTCTGCCTTTCTAATATCAAACACCATAAGCAAGATGCTATCTACTTCTTTCATTAATGGATTGTTTCCTATTTGGGCAGTGTTCTTGGTCAGATTTTATGGAGGTACTGATTCCATCTCAGTCTACAATATTGAAGATAACAGATCCGCGAAGACCTTTAATTGGATTCTTCTAGGTCTGTTGCTTTCAGTGATCAGTTTGTTTCTCAAGTACCAAACATTTTGGCTGCCTCTATTTGTCTTTTTGGTTCTCACTGGTTTTAAGTCTTGGGAGAGAGCTGCAGCCCAAAATTCGGCAAGCAATGGTTTGGTAAAAGACACAAAAGTAATTGCGGATTTCATGACCTATGAGGATCAATTATGCATCAAAGATTTTGTTACTGATGAGCACGAGTTTGGGGGAGATGATCCAATGGACATGGGAATCTACAATTATCTACTGCAATTTGAGGAGAAAAATGTTGAAGCTCATCCAACACTCTACCAGAAGCGTTTCAAGAATAAAAAAGAAGTTGTTACAATTGGCAAGATCTGGCAGTGCAAAGGTGAGCTTTTAAGCGCTACAGGAGACCCAGATGAGATACTCAAGGACATTTGCCTTTCTTTTGCATGGTTTAACTTGCTCCGCTGTAGATTTTCACAGTACTCCTTGTCAGATCAGGCCAAGAGGAAGTTGAGCATACATGTTCATAAGGTACTTTGCTCAGGTAATCACAGAATATTCAGAGTGATTGAACTAGAACTCGCATTTCTCTATGATTCTTTCTACACAAAGTACCCCACTATCTTTAGAAAAGGTTTCCCAATACATAAATTTGTTGAGCTACTTGTTTCCATAGCCGGCTGCTGCATTGCAGCATTCTCTCTAAGAAACTATGAACCAGCCAATCAAGACTTGAGTGGTGTCACAGTTTTTGGCTACAATGCTGATAGAGTTGTTACAGGTTCAGCTATATGTCTTATCGCTGTTATTGAAATTGGACAGTTTATCCTCATTTTATGTTCAGATTGGGCAAAGGTGATGTTAATTTGCTGCTATGTCCAACATTCCAAATTGCAGAGGTCTAATTTTTTTGAAAGAGTGTTAAGATTTATATGCAACAGACGACTGTTAAAGCCATGGGAACAAGTGCTCGGTCAATACTCTCTTCTAGAGTCCTTCGACTATAATCCTAATGCCTTGCTATACAATTCTTTCACTAGTGCTTTTATGGATATTCCTCGAAATGGCCAGAAAGAAAGTGCCCGTATCAAACTACCTTTAGAAGTGAAGCAAGCAGTTTCACATTTTGTGCAGCTAAGTCGAGCCTTCCATGTAACAAATGGATCAAGTTTTTTGGGGCATGATCTCATTTGGGCGTGTAAACTTGAATCACTTGTTCATGTTATCATGGTCTGGCATATAGCCACCAGTGTTTGTGAGATGGAGTCATCACAAAGCAACCAAGGAATGGAAAGAGACAGGGATTTCATTATGGCACCAGCCAGTCAACAGATGGAAGCAAAAGGAGATTTCAATGTGGCACAAGCTTCCCAGCGCCTGGAAGTTGGAGGCAATTCGGGAGAAACAGAAATGGATTTAGAGGTGCCAAAACCTGTCCAAGGTAAAAGAAGAAAAGTTGATCCAAACTATAAAAGAAAAGAAGACAAAAATTTCATTGTGGCGACTTCCTTGTCAAAGTACTGCGCCTATTTAGTGGCATTCTGTCCAAGATTGTTACCTTACCATGCTTATTCTACGGAGTTCATTTTCGACCGGGTAGTTTGTGAAGCGAGGGAATATCTAGAGGGATGCCACTCCATGACCAGTAGGTGCCAAAAGATTATGGCATTAGGTCCTGGAGAAAATATTCTGAGAAGAGGTGCTGAGCTTGCGAAGGACTTGCAAAATATAAAAGAATCTACACGATGGAGGATTTTGGCCGATTTCTGGGCAGAGATGATGTTGTTTGTAGCAATCTCAGACGATGAAACAGCTCATGCAGAGTACCTAGCCAAGGGGGGAGAGTTCGTGACTCACTTGTGGGCTTTGCTCTATCATGCAGGAGCCACAAAGCAAGACTGGACAGAGATGGGTGTTTGACTCGACTTCATTAATGTTGGTTTGGTCTCTTTGATGTACGAACCTTTTATTTTAACCTTTTCCTTGATTGGTTTTGGAAAATCTCATCTGAGTTGTGCGTCTTAGAATAGAGCTTTGTTTGATATATATGAACACTGGTTCTGATACATTTCCTTCTTTATTTTCATGTGAATTTCTACTTTATTTGATGTTGCGCTTGCTTACATTTCCCCGATTTATCTCTTCGATTTGCACTTCTTGATTGACTGTAGTTGAGCATTTGCAGCTTCTAAATTGTGTGCATGTTAGAGGTTGACATTTTCAGTTGTGTCCATGATAACTTGGTAACGTAGAATTGCATTTATAAGGGTTCACTTTTCAATTTTGATAGCGCAGATGCCGTAATTTCATTATTTATCTGTGTTTCATGTGAAATGTCCTATCGTTAACACTCGACTGTTGGATATAATGCATTGATTCATGAACAAATGGAGACGATTAATTTATTCTTTTGCATAAATTTTGAGGATCTAGCTTGATAAAATAACAATAACTTACTAGCAAATACATATATAACGGGAAAATGTCAAACATCCATAAAATCTTTCTCCATAAATATCCATAGTCCATATGTAAGGACATGTCATCCTACCAACTAGATATAAATTTCTTTCAAAAAAATTTATCTCTCACCCACTTTATTTTGAAATGGCACAAATACTCATATCTTCACTCATCCTCTCATTCTCTCTCCACATCTCCCCTCATCATTTCTCTCTCCACCCACCCTCTCCACATCTCTCCCTCCTCGACGGGGGTTGTCTCCAACATCGTCGCAGCTACTGCTCGTGCAGTTGCTAACGCTACTGGTCAGAAGCATGACACCAGCATGTCAAAGCCTGAATAAGACATGGATCACGCTCCGTTTGTATAAGAGTTATTGACATGGGTCTGTGTTGGGCTTTCATGTTTTATTTGTGTTTATCTTTGGTAGGCAAAATAATGTAACAATAGACCTAAATAATGTAAGACATTTGTGTGTGATACAACACAATGTAGTAAGAGGCTTAAAAAGTGTAATAAAGACTTAAACAATATAAAAAGAAGTTGAGACAATATAATAATAGGCTGAAATAATGTAATAAAGGTATGTTGAAATTGTGTATTTATGACTCCAAACAATGTAATTCTTGAAATTAGTGTACTAGTTGCTTTACAAGAAAATGTAATAACATCTTTAGTGTCTGCTATATTGTCTAAGTGAAAATTTTGGATTTATTAGTTATGGTAGATACTCTACACGATTTTAGAACATCATAAGTTTCAGTTATTGTTGTTTGATTACTATAGTGGACTTAATAACTACGTAATAGCATGTATAAGTGATAAAAATACTGGGCGTTCGTTCAATTTCTATTCACACTATATTTGACATATTTTTTTTAATGATTGTTGGCTATGAAAATATGAACTTCGTTGATGATTTTCTTCAGTGTAACTTGTAGTTTTAAGACAATATAATGTGTAATTATAAATTTCTTCAGTATAATTGGATTGCAAATAATGTAATTACATATATATTGCCAAAAGCATCAAAACATAAACGAAAATGTTTGTTTTGTAATTAAAAGTTCTCAGTATGATTATGCATTCAAATAATGTAATTAAAAGTTATCCAGTGTAATTGGACTTACAAACAATGTAATTACATATATATTGCCAAGTGCATCAAAAGAGAAAACAAATTGGATTAACATTGATATTTGTATGTTTTGAACTCAGCATTTTTGATGATTCCATGGATTTTATATAATTTTGAGAAAATAATTTTTAATTACAATGTTTGAGTAACATATTGTGAACCATATAAGTATGATTACAATAATGTAATTGAAAAGATCAATGTGTAATTACACATCGAAAAAATGTCATTATTCACTTGTTTTGTAATTAAAAGTTATAAGTTTAATTACGCATTAAAATAATGTAATTATTTATTTCGAATAGAGATTTGAACATCGAGAGAAAGATGAGAGCATCCCAATCAACTCTGAGGCAAAAACAACATAAGCACCAAAGGAAAGAAAAAAAAAACATCAAAGACTCCAAACACCAAAGCCACAACGTGAAAAACCCCAAACAAACAAACCTACAACATGGAAGATCCGAAACAAACAAACCCACAACCAGCCAAGAAAGAACAGCAATGACCCACCAATCCAAACAAACCAAGCTGTGAAGATATGACTGTCTCATTTTCACAAGTCCTAATTACATTGTTTCGATTGATAATTAACCAGTACATGACCTTTATTAAATTTTTTAGGGTGATAATTACACAGTATCTACCCTCCAACCTACAAACCGATTTTCAAATTTTCAAAATCAAATCAGAACAAAACAAAATATGAAACTAATTATTAAAATTAGAAAAACCCCCAAACCACCAAAGTCACAACATGGAAGACCCCAAAAAAACAAACCCACAATATGAAAGACCCCAAAATCGAACAAATCTCAAACCTCACATCAAATACCATTTTTACTTATAAAATCGTTGCATAAAGCACAGATCCATGGATACCATATCATCTATGGTCGAATCATCGTTGGAAATGGAATATTGGTTGACCATCGCCGTTGGAAATGGGTATCAAGTTCTCTCATTTTCTCTGAGCTTCTCGAATCTTCGACTTGTTTGAGATAGTCTCTCTTCGTCTATTTTTAGTCTATTTTTTGAAATTCAAAAAATTGTCATGTTACTAGGCTTATGTGTCATGCCACATGTATTTATGTAAACTTAGGGACGTTTGGCTATGTACATTTATCACTATCGTATATAAAGACTACTTGGACAGACTCTGCCTGGATAAGCGAAAAAGCAGTGATAGAGATCCCTAACGTTTGTATCCTTATTAAGTGTCCCAGATATGATATGGTATGAGTTTGGCAGTGTGTTACAACTGTGTTCAATTGTAACACACCTCATAGCACCACAGTTTTTTGTGATACGCCAAACAGCTTTTGCTTTCCAACTCACCTCACAGCACCACAGCTTTTTACCTCACAGCACCTCACCACACTCCCAAACGCTTACAATATATGTTGAATTGTCCTACGTAATCAAATTAGGTCAATTATTTTATTTTATATTAATGTACAATGTAAACCTTAAGTGATTTTATATTAATGTTATTAGTCATCTAATCTAACCGTAATTTAGATACGCCAAACGCACCTCACAGCACCGCAGTTTTAAAAGTGATGCGCCAAACAGCTTTTTGCGTTCAAACTCACCTCACAGCACCACAGTTTTATAACTCACCGCACCACACCGCACCTCACAGCACCTCACAACATTCCCAAACAAGCCCATGATGTGTCACACAATGAATTGTGTACTTTATTTTTAATTTAAATGCAAAGGGTCTATATTAATACTTTATTTTTAATTTAAATGCAAACGGCTTATATTAACTCACTCATTGCGTGACACATCATATTTAGGACACTAAAACTTTGAGTAAATACTCATTCTAGTCATCGAAAGATACGACAAATCAGTTATCGTATTATTAAATTTCATCTGAAAATGCCCTCTGGTTGTCGAACATGCTTTGGCATTGTTGGAGTGCCACGTGGCACAATTTCCCCAGTCAACAGCTGATGTGGATAAAATGTAATTTTTTAAAAAACCAAAAAATCATGTAAACGTTTTGTTTTCATACATTTGGATTCACGCTTTAGGAAACCTAAATCAAATTAAATCTTAGTCTTCATTTTGATTCGCGCCTAACCAAAACCTAAATCAAAATCACTCTTTCGTTTTTATTTTTTGAAAAAGACTTTGAGACTGAGCCGTTCTTCATGACTTACATAGTTCAGTTTAGTCATCATTCTGGGTTTTCTGGATATAATATCATATTCGACAATTAACATTGATCTCAGTCTCTTACCCTTTTTGAAGTCATTGTCGAAATCACGACTACAAGGCAGTTTATTCGTGATCATCCACGTTGCATCTATCATCAAACTCTCTCGATTTCAGTCAACTAATACAGGTATGTTCTAAACTATTTTCGAAAATCAAAATGTATTGCATTTCTTATATTTTTCTGATTTAGGGATTTAGTACAATGAACTTGAAGTTTGCACTCGTGATTCACTATGATGGTGCGTTGGTGATTAACATTATGAGAAATAGAAGGTTTATATACGGTTGAGAGTGTGTGAGAAAATGGAAGGATTGTGTTCTAGACTTGGTGACACTAGAGTTTGTGGGTGATTGTCTGAAGAGTATTGGTTATAACAGTTTTGATGATTCTTTTACCAACAGTTTGGTATGGATTTGGACAATGGAATTATAAGAGAAGAGTGGCATATGTAACGGTAATACTAGCTATACATAAGAACGTCTACATAAACATACATAACACATATGGCACGCCATATATGCAGATGACAATGCAATTTCAAATTTAGTTAAAAATGAAATAAAGAGCATCTACTTTTCTCTTATATCTTTTTACTTTTGTTTTTCTTAATCGAAATTTCAAAATATTTTATCTCAAAATACATGTTAGATTTCCAAAAATATTACATATTCAGAATCAGCATGTAAAACTCTTTCTAACAAGATCCATTGTCGATATATTTTCTCCTGGTGATTCTTAATTACATTGTTATCGTGAACAATCTAATAAGATCTGAAACAAGTAGAACAGGAATATTTATTATATTGTTTCAATCACTTATGACATTGTTTCAGCTTCTCATTATAGTGTTTAAACATTTTAATATATTATTTCAGTCTCTTATTACACTGTTCATTCTTAATTACACTATTTTGTGAACTGTGTAATAAGATCTAGAACAATTAAAACATGAATTCAGACTCTTATTACATTGTTTAAAACATGAAATTCATGCTCCTATTACATTGTTTCAATCTTGACTATGTTACTCATCCTCTTGTGGCAGCGATCCTCCAACTGAATTTGTCGATATTATAAAGAAGCCAATTAACTCATAATTGGTTTGTAACTACTTTGTGTATGGCGCATATTACATTATTTTTAGGGTTAAAAACACTATCTATAATTATACTTACATTATAAACCCAATCTTTGACACTCGACTCAATCAGAAATGGCATACAGACAATCCAGTCCTTAACGCACCTATCACTACTGGTAATGGTAAGATTTGGTACCAATCCTCTTATTTTGTCGAACTTCTCCTCGAGATAAGTCAACAACAATCCACCTCTTGTCCTTGGCAAAATCGCCACCATAAACAGGTCCATAGAGTCTTTGACGTACCACGCCGGGATCGTGTTTTAGAGAGAGAGAGAATGAGTAGATAGGTGTACGAGAGAGGGGATTTAAAAATGAAATAGAAAAGAGGGAAGAGGAAAAGGAAAGAGGAGAGAGGAAAGAGGAAAGAGGAGGAAAAATACAATTTTTGATTTTTGATTTTGAATTTTTTATAAACTATATGGCATGACAAACCCATGTGGTATGGTGAGTTTTCATGCAACATAGGTTATGTGGAACAACCACTTGGGCTCTATGATTATAAATGGAGCCCCCTTCCCAGATGAAGATGCAGATTTTTTTAATATACCTGTGCAAACTCTCTCTTCCTTACACTCTTCATTCATATTTCCTGCGTTCTTGAGTCCAAGTTCGTGTTCCAAAATTCAGAGTTTGAGAGTACATTCTTATATTGGTTCGATTGTGCCACCGGTATTGAAATGTCGCTTCTTGTGGCTATGGAGCGTTGTATCTTATGAAGTGATTGCCCGGAGTTGTTGTTGACGCCTAGAGGCGGGGACAAATTCACTTTAAGGAGATTCGGTCATACCGTACCTCACTCGTTCTTCTTTTTCTACTCCTATCAAATCATCTGATCTTGTTTCATCAACTGGTTAGACTTTATTGTGTTATATACTTGGTTTGATTCATTGTATAACATGACTGTTTGATCCAATTTGTTATTAAAGTGGCATTGTTTATGTTAACTATAAAATTGAAACACAAAACCTTAATTTGCCTTGTTTATCGTGCATGTACTCAACTGAAACTAATATTGCAATTTCAAAATTGTGTATGCTTTTGAAATCATCTATTAAACTAAAGTTAGTCACATGTGTATGATTTAAATACACTAATCAATTGTATGTTTATAATCAGAATATAATTTTTAGTTTGTGCATGTAATTAACTTGTAAAACGGGTTATAATATCCTGTTTATGCAGGATTGTTTAATTACAATTTAATTTGTGTGTCACGTGTGCATATCAAGTGTCAAGATAATAACATTGATTTTTAATTTAACATAAGTATTTTGATAAGGTAATTGCTAAATGCACATTCATTTTTGCTAAATGCACACAAATTGATTTGACAAGCAAGTAATGATTAGACAACAACACTCTCTCTCATTTATTAAGTTTATTTCACTGTTCCTAGCCATTTGATTGCATGACCAGGTCGGTGATATGAGTAGGTCAATGCACCAGTCATTTCTTTAAGTGGCGGACAAGTAGCGGCATTTTATGGGTGCTTACACATGGCGGAAGTTTTATTCACAGAAATCAAATCATGATTGATAGAATATTCTTTCACATGTTCCATGTTAGTGTTGGCCATGCCATTTTCATCAAGCGATTGAGAAAAAATTGAAATATAGTAAGTAAAGGACGACATTTCTTAATTAACCCCACACAACCCATGCCAACCAATGAACCAACCAACCATTTAGGGTGTATAATACCAAAAAAATAAATAAATTAAACCTTGCCACCTTAATGAAAACATGGAAAGTAATTACCCTCTATAATGCTATATTTGTTACTATAATTTGATGCAAATTGCATATGATCAACGTGACTACTACGTCTAACATGAAAAAAAAAAGTATATCACTAGGAAAAGCATGTATTGCTAATTTGACTTTAGTTATACAATGTTCACATGCGGGAATGCACGTAGTAGTATATATATAATCGTAATCGACCTATAATTGAATCGGCGATCAGTTATTTAAAAAACCTACATATTACATTACTAATCTTCCACCACAATGGTTTCAGGAGGAAACCTATAACGAGTATGTTGCATGTATGCATCAAGTTGTTTCATATACGGTAAAGCTCATGTAGCTGCACACTCATACTTGAAGTAATTCCAATAAGGCATAATGGTAGGCTCGGGTAACCCTCAACTAAAGAAACTTGGACGTAGTGATTAGTACAGTTTGTAACGGGCAACTAGATGACCTAAATTATATTTGATACAATTTATCATAAATAATTACTAAAAATCAAATCGACAATCAAAATAATTACTCTCTCCTATAAAAAAAAAACTTGAGTAAATAAATTGAAACAAAACATAAAATATGAAATGCAACATCTAAAAAATGGATTGGGGGGAGAGCCAGTGCACTATTGCACTGGCTAATAACCTGTTCAATTTTTCAGCTGTTGGATTAACATATATAGATCAAACGGTTTAAGTTAAAGGACAAAAAAATTGGGTCTTGACTCTTGAAGTTTGAGATTAGAACAAAATTGACTCTCTCTACTACTCCTCTCTCCTCACTTTTTCTTCTCTACCTCATCTCAAACGAGATTTTCCTCAACTTTCAAATCTACCCTCATCACTCTCGTTATCTTCGATTGATGAAAGCACTAGAGTGGAGAATGCTCTTCTTCTTATTGTACTTGGGTTTGTTGCGAATTTGTGTTATTTGTTGTGGGGTTTGTTAGGGCTTCTTTGATTACTGCTATGGGTTTTGAATTTCATCTATTTCTCTATTTTGGGTCAGCTATCACCTTCAATTTGAAGTTCTAGAACCAGATTAACCTAAACCCCAAATCCTTATCTCGAACTAGATTTTCCTCACTTTTTCAAATCTACCCTCATCTTGTTATCTTGGATTGATGGAAGCAATAGTGTAGAGATAAGATTTTCTTTGCTTTAAATTTGTTTACACTGTCAGGAAAAACCCTTAGATTCAAAGGAGTTGAAGGCAGTGAGAATTGAAGGAGAAAGGCCCCACAATTGGATCCATAATTTATAGACGGTCGGATCTGTCGATGTTAATCCAATGGTTGAAAAATTGAACAAGCTATTAGCCGGTGAAATAGTGCACCGGCTCTCCCCCAAATCCCTAAAAAATATGAGTTAAACAAAAAAAACGCGCATCGTACGGGATTTCGACTAGTGTATAATAATACAGTGCCATACATTCTTTCTTTGTTGCCAGATTTATGCTTTAATATTTGTCAAAAAAATAGTTATATTTTAATTTATAAACAGGTAACTTTATATATAAAATTAAAAAATAAATATTTTTTCTTACGTTTTTTTGACCTTTAATTATCAGTTTATCATCAGTCTAATCAATCATAGCAATTAAGGCAAAGAGAAATAATTGACTCAAAATTCAATTGAGATCTTCTCCTTTTTTTTCTCTAAAGAAATCCTTTGATTAATTAGAAAAAAAAAAACTTGAAATCATCACTTTCTTCATGGAATTATTTCTTCCTTCTTTTGCTAATTAAAAACATATCTACATTTAACTAGTCGGGAGCCTAGGCAATACAAGAGAATTACCAACAAAAATACTAATTGAAAATTTTAATAATATTATATAAAATAATTTAAAAAATATATATATATAAAGAAAAAGGCATGAGAAAGCTGGAGGGATGGAGTACAAAAAAGAAATAATTATAAAATGACAAACAATGATTGTCTATGTGCGTATGTTCAGATATATGAGATTATATTCACACTGGGTCTGATCCGTCCCTCAGGTGTGAGAGATTGATATAAGTTGCTAATGGCCAAATTATAGTATTTTGATATATATATATATATATATTGGATATTGAAATACTTGAGATTATGGAATTTTCACTACATGTTGAAAGTGTTTGACATATTGTAGGGGTCAAATTCAACCTCAACAAATTATATGAGTTCTGTTCAACTCAATCTATATACAAATACAAACGGGCCCCGAAGCCCAACAACAATCAGACCAGAACATACAGTCCAAAAAGGACTTGGTATTTTTAAAAGGTAATACATATACGATACAAGTAAGGCCGAACCAATAACCAAGGGACGAAGCCGAAGATAAGGCAGTTCCTCGTTAAATGGTAACAGCCGAAACTACTCCAAACTGTCGTAAACTCCTCCAAATTGCTATGAACTTCTCCAACTGCCACAACTGCTGGTAACTGCTCAAGAAAAGCATAGAAGGAGTTCATTAAGAGGAAAGAGGGGGGATTCAGATTTCTTACTCACTTTGTAATCACAAGTGATAAATAAAATATCATATCGTTCTGCACCGTGGACCTAGGCTCAAAGCCGAACCACGTAAAATCTCTCTGTTTTGTCTTACATTTATCAACTCACTCTCAACAATTCGATTGTCGATAATTTACATCAACACATATATGTTTGAAAATCTTTACAACAGATCTATACTTATCTTTCTTATTATCATTATTATAATTATAATTATTATCAATTGGTGATTTAATTTTTACACATTATTTTTCATGTGTTGAGTGAGAAAATAAATGTCTTTTTAGTGTTTATGTGTCATATTCATTGGATTTGAGAGTCTTTGTTACCTTGTTGTTTGGTCATGGTAGGTAGGTTGGAAATAATATACTAAATATAGAGCTTGTCATTTGTTTGCTACTTATAGTAATATATTTTTGTTGGTGATGACTTAAGAAATTTTTTTAATATTAATTTCAAGGACTTTGCATGACCATTTAATTCATACTAAATCTAATTAATTATAATATCTGCCTCAATTGACCTAAACAATAAAAAAAATGTACAAAAAAATAAACAAAGGAAAATCTAGGGAAAAAGAGTATGGGCTTGAATGAATATATGTGTGATACTTTTTCAGTGAGAGAGAGGTTTAACGGGGTTTTGATATATATGTGTGTGTATATATAAAGAGAGAGGGGGGAGAGAGAGATGGAGAGACATGACATGCCCACACGTCACATCCATTTACATGACCAAAAACACAAAGTACTGGCATCTCTCTCATCTCCTCTTCTCTGTTAGTACATTGAAATCAGTGTTGTGTACAAGTGATGTCAAATCTTGTGTGCATTTAGTAAAAACGAATGTGTATTTAGATGCACCCTTTTGATAAACTAAATCAGTAGTATAATTCCAACAATAATATGATAAAAGCTGTCAAAGGACATTCTGAGATGCATATATATGTGGAGAGCAAAGCATTGAGACAACAACGTAGTTTAAGCAAGGAGAATGTTATGTCAAATGATGCTTGTAAGGTTAAAGGTATTTATGAGGAGGTTATCCCTGAGAAGGCTATCCCTGATGAGGTTATTCATGAAGAAATGAATGTTGATGATGATATTTTTCTTATTTCTGATGATGAAAATGAATGTCGATAAGGGATATATTGATGAAGATCTTGCTGAAGAAGTGATCGTTGAAGAGGTAAATGCTGATGAAGTTTGTGTTGACTATAACAGAGGATGTTCATAGAGCATATACTGAGAAACTACAGTGCAGGATGATCTTATAAATGAGTCTGATGATGATAATGTTGGATTTTATGGCTCTAATGACAATCAACATTATCACTCCGATATATGTGAGGCAACATTTCAAATCAAAACGTTTGATTAAATAGGCATTGTCCAACCCAAGTAGGCATTGTCCAACATTTCAATTCAAATCCTACTGACACAATGTCCAACCCTTAAACTGGAGAAAGTTATGGACTAAAACATCCAATTCAACCTCTAGAGATGAAGGTGGTTGGAAAGCCAAAGAAAAATAGAAGGAAACAAGATGATGAATGCATTAATTAAATAGGCATTTAACGAAAAAATGAGATTATTGAAGTTGTCAATAAATTCTTCGATAAGGCTACACGACTTGAGTGTATTATGAAACACCTTAGTGTGGCATAATTCATGACTCTAAAAGAGAGAGTATCATCTACATTTAAAGCTAGTCTTAAGCAATGAAGAAAAACTTAAAGATGTTGAATTTATAATAAATGAGTAGATTTAATCTAATACATCAATGTAATATGGAAGCTAAGAGAAATTTTAGGAGAATATTATGGCACTACATCAATAAAAATGACTCAATCTCACACATTAAAATTGAAAAACTAATTTATTTTAAAAGATTTATAGTTGTTTATTTGATTTCTGTATAATACATACAACAATTGATAAAATTGAAAAATGTTATACACCAAAATAAATTTATAATTACAATAAATTCAATTACATTTAGGAATATATAGAGACATGTTTGTTTTAATGTTAATGGTGACTATTTCTTTATATAAATAATAAACAAATGTATCTTACAAACATTTTCGTGAAAAGCAAAGAAAAAAAAACAAAAGGCAAACAAACTAAACAATATAACTCTTAATTACCTTTGAGGTCTTAACTCATGTAGGCTTGACTGACACATTCATATTGAATTAGAAATTTCATAATCGTTGAAAGCAAAGCCATGTATAAACCAGTGACTGAGAGATTCTCTATTTGTTTTTACCTACAACAAAATTAGAGGAGATAACTGATCATAATATAATCGCCATCAAGAAATACAAATTGCAATTTGAATAACCTAATGAAATCATCAACAAGTTCAATAACTATAGTGTTTTGTCATGTTTGTAATTCATATTCTCAAAACAATGCGTGAAAGTGTATTAGGCATTTGACTTGAGCTCAAGCCCACCTCTTAAAACACGCACATGTACATGAGATATTTTTCAATTTGGGTTATGACAATCGTGTTTGTTCTTGAAACGACTTTCACAAAGCTTGAGTTCTATAAAGTTCTTTGGTTAAAAACGAGAAGGGATCTAGAATAGTCTTCAATTTATTGTAAGAGCCAAAACATGATTGAATGTATTTGTTGATGAATATGTTGAATCTAAAGGTCAAGAGACAAAAAACATACCTCCATATCTCATAGATGGCGAGGATGATGATGAGTTGTTGTAAGAATTGCTGGAAGCTCAACTATAAATATGATTCCACAACTTTCCTTGTCCAATAAGATCACTCACTCAAGCTCTTGCCTTTCTCTATTTAATTCGTGTTTCTCAGCAAAATGAGAATAGCAATAGTGGGTTTGGGTCAACAAGATAGGCTTGAGTCCAAAAGAAGTATAAGAGAAGAGGTTTGGCCCAATGGGCTGACCCAAATAAATAGTATAATATACTCATGGGTCTTTTGCTTAAATGTGAACAAAAATCTGTCCTATTATGGTCCAAATACACTATGAAAAAGTTATACACAAAATAATTATGCCAACTCCACAAAATAATTCCAATTGTTTTAACTTGATCTTCAAGTTGGCAATGACAGGGAAGTCTATAGTAGAATATACTCGTGGGTCTTTTGCTTAAATATGAACAAATGTCCATTCCATTATGGTTTGAATATACTATGAATAAGTTACACACAAAAGAGATGTTCACACAACAATTTAAACATAAGTCAACGATTGATAAGACAAATACTCGTGAACGTCCTCCTCAAATAAAAAAGTGGACATATATACTCATCGTAATTCATCTACATTCGAGTACGTTGACCACAAATTTATGCATTCTTAGGAACCATGTAGACACAACTGTTCATCTATCTACAATCCTTCTTCGATCCCTAAACAAAGGAGTTCAAGATCGATTAAGGTTAACCATCAACATGGCTATGTTAGTCAGTTCCCACATATTTTGCATCATTATATAATGTCTGTAAAAGATATAAAGCTTATGCAAATTATGGCTTTTGGGTTATTGCTAGGTTGCTTGGTTTTAGTAAGGATGCATGGATCAACAATCGATAAAATTTGATTGACGAGTTGATGACATTCTGGGCAGAGGACAAAACTTGATTGACAAGTTGAAACAAAATGACATCGAAAACTCTTTATGTCCATAATTTTAACATCCATAATTGTCCATAATCTAGGCGGCATGCCTACTCAACATGTCAACCAGATTAAAAAGAATAAATAGAAAATGGTAACCCACTTTTTCCTACATTTTCCCGCCCTCTCTCCTCATGATTTTCTTTTTGTCATTTTCATATCTCTTTCTTCTCTTGCTTTCTTCACTTTCTTCTTTCTCTCTATTTTCTTCTCTCAACTGCAACTTTTACAACCAAAAATGGAACAATAATTTCATTTTAAGTTTTGTGAGGTTCGTTTAGGATTTTACATTGGTAATTAGTGTTAAAGAACCATAGATAAATTTCATCACAAGTGTCTTATTCCATTGATAGTGTGACATTAACATTTAAAGTGTAATAAACCCTTGGCAAACTTAATAAACCAACACTACCAAGTTTACTCACTAGTGGCTTATTACATTGACAGTGTAACTAATTACGTTCAATGTGTAATGAGCCCTTGCAAAGCTTACTACTAAGCCACCACTGTCAAGTTTAATCACTGTTGTCTTCTTTCATTGATAGTGTAACATTTACATTTAAAGTGTAATAAACCCTTACCAAACTAAAATAAGTCAACCTAGCAAGTTTACTGATAAATGTACAAAAGTCTATATATAAACAGTGTTAGATATAGATATATATATATATGTATATATAATAGTTATATATGTGTGTACAAAAGTCACAAACGTAATAGTTATATATAAAGATATATATATATATATATGTATGTATATATATGGTTTTAAAAGTCAAATATGCAATAGTAATATGTATATATATATATATTTTGTCTTGACATGAATTTTTCAAATGCAGCGCAGTTCATTTTTCCTCAAAAGTCCACAAAATTCGGCACCCGTGAAGCATCAGTAGATTTTTATCTCTATAAAAGGAATACACACTGATCACAAACGGAACACAAAAAAAACCAGAGAAGAAATCAGAGAGGAAAGAGGAGAAGAAATCAAGGAGGAAAGAGGAGAAAGAAATCAAGGAGTGAGTTCTTGAGTTTTATTTTATCTTTTACAGCAATTTGCTCACATATTCTTTCTAGAATTTTGTGAGATCAATTGTTGGTTGTGTAAACCTAGTATGAGGAACTAATCCTCTTACTAGGGTGATGATAGATCCACTCTATTGTTTGTAAATAAATTTGGTTTGATTATTAGTGTATTTATGCTATGTCAAGTGTTAATTAGCTATTCTTTATTGATAATTAAATCTTGATGCTTAGCTACCATCTAGGTTCGATTACCATGATGCAAATTGAGACAAATGCCCATGTCCAATTTGAGACAAGCTTCTTGCAATTAATACCGGAGTTACCTAGACATAAATGTCATATGCTAGGATCTTTGTGATCGCTACATAAGTTATCATAAATCCTAATGCATTCTTGATTGTCCTAGCCAATCCAAATGCCCATGGATGGTTGCAATTGAGAATAGACGTGGTAAGTCAGATGCCCATGACTATTACATAAATTAGGGGACTTGATCTTTGACATGCATGAATAAAATGATAATTGTCGGCTAAATAATTTAAATACAATAGAGTTGGTGAAATCGGATCCCTAGTGTTTGTTTATTTGTATTAATCCTTGTTTATTTTGTTTCCATTGATAATTACAAGAGTTTGAATTGCAGATATTTAATATTCAGTCCCTGTGGGTACGACACTCGTATTTGCCACTTCTATACTACAATTGATTCGTGCACTTGCGAGTATAATTTGGGTTTATAATCGCTATACTTTTAGCGGGTACTAAACCCCACATCATTTACTCACTAGTGTCTAATTACATTAACAGCGTAGCTAATGACATTCAAAGTGTAATAAGAAGCCAGAGGATAAAATCTCATAAATTTTCTTCTAAAATTAATTTCAACCTATACCAGTGGGTTCACAATGCACATTATTACAATAACCAGAAAAACTTAGGTTGAGATTTTAAAGACCGATGAAAACCCCGACCAAAATCTCAAATACCTATGAAAATCCAAACTGAAATCTCAAATATCCTTCACTATCATCGCCTTTGCCTTCTACTTGGGCCTGGTCTGACAGCTACGAAGATGATAAAGAAAGAGTAGAAGGGGGAGATGTGGAGAAGGTAGAGAGAATGAGAGAATAAGAGGAAAGGAGAAAGAATAGTTGAGAGAATGAGGGGATGGACAGAGATGAGACTTGAGAGATAATATTTGAGAGAACAAATTTTTTTTTGAAATTTTTTAATTTTCAAATTTTTTGAAATTGTCATGATGAAATGTCTAGTTAACATGCCACTTAGTTATGGATTATTATAAATGCACGTATCCATGAATGTGTATCACTTCCGATAAGTATCTCAGTTATTCAATCATGTTCAATAAAATAGGGTGCATAACCCATTTTACTGGGTGTCAGAGCAACTCCAACCAGTCCCTCAAAGGCTATTTTGAGGGACACTTTTTAAAAAGACCCACTCTAACCGATATACCATTTAATCCCCCAAAATAGAAAAATATCAAATCTCTGTTCTAAGTTAGGGGGACTTGATCATCCCCCAAACAATATTTTAATATTTTCTCTTTCTTTTGTACCATCAATTTCTCTCTCCTCACTATCCAATTCGCGCGAAGCTTCCTCTTCTGCAACCCACTTGTCATCCTCTTCCTTTGGGCGAACAGATTATCGGACATGAAATCACACGACAAAAAACTCCGTCGAGATTGACGGATCGGAGAAAAGAGAGGAGGTGGTGTCGTGGTGTGAGATTGAATAGAGGATTATGAGAGAGTTCAAATGGGCCTTGATTTGTAGCAGAGATGAAGATGAATTGTGGTGGTGCCGTATGATTTTGATGAAATCTTGGACTTTAGCTTGGTCCTCATAAGATGTCAAAGACTTTGAGAGACCATGATGAGACTTTGATGAAGATAAATGGGTCTTGGTTTGATAAAATGAGACTTTGATAAATGATAATTATAGGGCAATATTTACAAAATAAACATTTTATTCTTAATAATGATAATTATACAATCCGATACTCAAATGAAGCTATCAATATATTCTCCCCCATGAAGTTGCCATAAATGTTCAATGAGATTTGCTTGCAGTCTGGAGTGAGTTTGTCTATCTCTAATTAGATAATACGTGTTAATAAACTCTAGAGTTTCCGGTATACGCGTGCGTTAAATACGTGGTGATGTATACCCTTGTATTGTATCATAATTGAAATCGATGGCATAATTGTCCCTCTCATCCTCAACAATCATGTTGTGCAATACTGAGCATGCAATCATAATGTCTGATAAGGTTTCAAGCTCCCAGTAAAGTGTCGGTCCTTTAACAATTGCAGAACGTGCTTGAAGTACTCCAAATGCTCTCTCAACATCCTTTCGAGTCGATTCTTGAGCTTTAGCAAAAAATTGTCTTTTATTTCCCTGTGGAGTTGGAATAGTTTTAACAAATGTAGACCATGATGGATATATTCCATCAGCAAGATAATATCCCATCAAATAATTATTGCCATTGATTGTGTAATTGACTGAAGGAGCATGTCCTTCAGTAAGTTCGTTAAACAATGGAAATCGATTAAGCACATTCTAAACTAGCCCTTACGACACATGTCCTAACGTCCATCTCCAAAGTCCAAACTTCTTCCATCTTCATATGAACCTCCATCTTTGGCGACCATTGCATCTCAAAACTTCCATCTTTGATGACCTCATTCGGGTCTGTTAAAAAAAAGCCAAGTTGACTCCGAAACAGCTAAAATTCGAATCCCCAAATAAAAAAACTCATGCCACTACCAAAATCGAAACCCCTAAAGCACCCTAATTCACCTCCTTCTCCGGCAACAATTTCATGCTTCCAAAACACCCTTAATTCAATTCCATCATCAATTAAGAATCATTTTTACATCTTCTTAGTGAATCATTTTTGCGTCTTCCAAAACACCATAAATAAACCCTAGATAGAATTGACCAAGTGATGAAATTAAAAGGGAGAGAGAGAGAGAGAGAGAGAGAGAGAGAGAGAGAGAGAGAGAGAGAGAGAGAGAGAGAGAGAGAGAGAGAGAGAGAGAGAGAGAGAGAGAGAGAGAGAGAGAGAGAGAGAGAGAGAGAGAGAGAGAGAGAGAGAGAGAGAGAGAGAGAGAGAGAGAGAATTAGAGGGTAGAGAGAGAGTGTGAGGAAACATATTGCAATTGAATTTTCCTTGATTGATTTTGCGTCTCTTGAGATTGATTTTGCTTTGAAGATCTCTTTGCAACAAAACCACAGTATAGATCTAATCTGTATAATCATAATCGTGACTATCATTAGAAAGCTGAAAGGCGTTCTTTACCTTGAGAAATAATGGGCCTGTTTGGGAGTGCTGTCAATTGCTGTGAAGTGTCATGCGGTGTTGTGAGTTATAAAATTGTAGTACTGTGAGGTGAGTTGGAACACAAAAATTGTTTGGCACATCATTTTTAAAACTGTGGTGCGGTGCGATAGGTGCGTTTAGCGTATATAAATTACGATTATATTAAATGATTAATAATATTAATATAAAATCACTTAACATTTACATTGTACATTAATCTAAAATAAAATAATTGACATAATTTGATTACGTGTGACAATTCAACATATATTATAAGCGTTTGGGAGTGCGGTGAGGTGAGTTCAGCTGTAAAAGCGTTTAGCGTGTCACAAAAAAACTGTGGTGCTGTGAGGTGTGGTACAACTAAATGCAGTGTAAACGCACTGCCAAACATATACAATGTTGGTCGACTTCCAAGCGGAGGCCCCAATATCATCCACAATTTGGCCGACGAAGTCACGACGATAGTACTTCTTAATCATGGAGTGGTTAGGATTTGTATGAGAGAGTAAAAAGAACAAATAATTAGATTTTGTTTGATTTTGTTTTTTAATTTTTTTAACGTCATGTCATCTTTTACTTGTAATTTTGTTTTTTCTCAAATGAATGTCATGACACATATTCAGGCCATATCAGCATTTTTAAACGGCAAGGAGACTGAAGGGCTAACATGGACCATTGCTTGAAGTCAAGGGGCTGATTTGACACAAAAAAAATACAGGGACTCATTGACCCTTTTTGATAAGTCTGAGGGCTTTTGCTATAGTTATCCCTATTTTTTATCATTCGTGTAAACATGAACAAGAAAAGATAAGGACGCAAGTACACAACCTCTTCTTTTTCAAAAGTGTTAGGATCTCAGACATTTCAGTAATTCATCTTGTCTCTTGATTGATATAAGTGTAAGGGTCCACAAATCTGGTGATTGAATCAAATAATGACATGTACTGAGATCTTTATAACTTTTCTGTCTATAAAATTTTCATTTGAACAACCATATATAAAAAATATATATAAAACTGTAGGGAGAATGTGGAAAGGAAGATTAGATTATATTTTGAAAAATATCAACACATATGTTTAGTTCTATCCAACCCAAACGTCCCGTTCTTATTACAAGTACTACAATTATTTGTTGATTGACAAGTAAATAGATGAAAAGAGAAAGTGGGCTAGAAAAAGGACAAGCTTGAAGAAAAATATAATAAACAGTGCTAAATACACCACAAAATACTATGATACTGCTTCATTAAAACATGAATCAAAGAACAAAACCATCAAGTTTCTTTCTTTACAGTACAGACCATTTTATATGTTTATCACATATTGAAAACCCCCCATCTGTATCACAATCTAGTCTTCTATCTAACACATCAACAAAACTAACACAGACCCCCAAAAACCTCATTTTTCTTTTTTTCCTTTCTTTTTCCTTTTCGGTCGTTTTCTTCTTCTTCATTATAACCCCAATATTGGGAAACCATTTTTAAAAAATAAAATAAAATAAACAATATACTTGTACACTATCAAGAAACAAAAAGGAAAAGCGCAATCAATAGTTTCAACGACCAACCATTGCCTTGTAATGATTCAAAGATTCTTCCCTCTGCAACCTCATCTCTTCATTGAACTTCCTTATGAAAGCCTCGACTCGCCTGTTCAACTCGTCCTGACTCAGAGACGGTTCTTTCCTCAACTTCACAGGAGACGGTGTCTCGGGTGGCATCTGGTAATTGGTTCTGTCCTTGAACGTCTCAGATTTCTTCACTTGAGGTGGGTCCTCAGTGTCCACGTTGATGTGACGGCCATGATTCTCCCACGTGTCCGACTTCTTTAGATGCCTCGTTAACGGCATCGCACGGCCCTCCGTTATCGTCTTCCATGTGTTCTCCAGCGTCTCATGACGCTTCGGTTTCGAGACCTTCAACGCTCTCCCCCCTGAAAATTCGAACACAGAACAGTAAGCTCAAAATGACCACTCTGTCCTCCTAATTTAGGGTCTCATCGGGGGTATTTTGGGATTTTGCCTAAGTAAAAAGGTTGTTTCTGAATCGATCAAAGACGACAATCTTTCACGTCATTACTTTGCCAAAACAAAAATTATCTGTTAATTATTTAGTATTAGTTTAAATAGATTCAAATTACGAAGAGCTTTAAGGCGAATCCAGCCGTTACAGTATTGAATACGTACCTTCAGGACTGGCTTTAACCGGTTTCCGGTGGCCGAACCGAGCCGAAACCAGAGGTTTCTCTGCCGGCGAGATAATATCAGGGATCTCCGGCTCATCTCGCCTCTTAGGCGGGATCCACGCCGACCTGGAGATCAGAAACGCTTCCTCGTCATCAACGTCCTCAGATCCATTCAGCACCACAACACTCTTGTCCTCACAAGCTTCAGTCTCTTCCTCTGCCTCTCTCTGTTCATAGAGAAAGAAATCATCTGCAGCAGATGCCAAATGAAAATCAGATCGAATCACCGCTGTAACCTTCTCTGCGTAACCGAAATCCGGCACCGGATTAGTTGACATCTTCACCGGTACAGGTAGTTGTTCAGGTTGATTTTCCTCGTTATTCTTGTGGAAGCGTGAGGAGGCGGCGATGGTGATGATGATTCCGTTGATGACGAAGTAGAGATACGGAGGCTTGAGCCAGGAGAGGAAAGAGCTCCACGCTTGATGAGCCGAGAACTCCGTCATCAATGGAACAGAAAATTTCAAAAGCAAAGCCAAAGACAGTACACCAGTGGAAATGAAGAAGACTCTGATAGAGGGCAATAGAGGCGCCATTCTATTCACAGCTGACACTCTCTCTACCTTACCTTCCCTGTTTGGATTTTGAGAGATTTTTGGAGTGTTTTCGTTAATGGAGTCGACGGTGGTGGTGGACGGAGTGGAGGATAGTGGGGTATATAAAGAGGGAGTGTAGCGACGCGGTTGGTGGGTGGATGTGAATCGTTGGATCATGGATTGTACTCGTGGACGGCTGAGATGGGCAACAGTTGTGTGGGGCCCCTGTACTGGAGTGGGAGCTTCGATGCTGCTGTTTAGAATATCGGTGGTGGCCCACATTATTAAAGAGATGGATTAATGATAAAGTATTGATAAAGATTAGGTTAAAGGTTTAAAAAAGAGTGAACTTTCTAATTTAGGGTAAATGACGTAAAAAATGTCATATTCTAGTACTCTCCTTCTTGAAGTTACCATAATAAAATTTGAAAAATGCTTGAAATCTCAAATTTATGACTAGCATTTTATTCCGTGTGAAGCATTGAATGTTTTTTTTTTGAGAAAAGAAGTGTTGGTATTAAGTGGACCATATATGTATATTTTTAATCAATGATTATCACACATATCACATAAGATTAGGGTTAAAATGGAATTATAAATTGGAGATATGTAGCATTGCCCTAATAATTTTGTGTAAAGATCAAAATTGCAAGTCTCTCTTCAACCTGTTTATCCTTCCCTTCAAAAACTTTTTGTGTCATTAGTGGACTAATTTACACTAGTTGTGCCTTGTACCTAGGGGCTGACAGGTTTCGGATGGAACAATAACACGTGTTTACGAAATCTTTATATGTCCGGATCCTAACCCAAATTAAATTTCAGATGTACATAATTGATTAATTTCGGATTGGTATAAATCCGAACAAGTAAATCGAAGAGTAACATAATCCGAGTTAGGGTCCAAGCAAGTAAATCGGACAAAATAGACAAACAGTTTGTGTTTGGACTCGGATTTTGGACATATAACTTATGTCCATATTTAGTTTAATCCGGATCAGATAAATTCAGTCATTTATACCGGACAGAGTTTTGTCACCCTTTCTTATACTATTTGTCATAAGCATCTCTCTATAATACTACTAATTAAATATTGTTTGCTAAGTAATTAGAGAGACTCAAGGCTAAGCAGTGTTTGTTTTTCTAGAGAATGGTAATTTTCAGAATCTAGTGATTGCATAATTGACTTTAGTGTCAGATTTATTTTTTATAATTTTTAAATGGGCCAGTAGCCTCCAACGGTCATTTATATGACCGTTACTAACGCAAGCTGTACCCAAATGCTGAGGCGCTAGTCCATTGGCTGCGGAGACGCTGGGGATTGGGAGGCTCGCCCTTGTCACGTGCTCTACAAAGTTGGCCAGTGTCAGTGATGCATTCGCAACCGACCATGACACTTGTGGGTGGCCGCATGAGTGATTCATAAAAAAGATGAAATAAAGGGAATAAAAAGTAGGACAGTGTGGCTCTATGCCCCAACTTGAAAACATATTACCTCTCTAGACCCGTAGAAGAAGGCAATCAAGCATACTTTTGATTTTTCATCCTTTCTATCAGTTGAGGTTTCTGAGCGTGTGTTCGGATGGGACTCCTATTCTTAACTTCAATTTTGATTTTAATTCTCTCCTAAAAATTATATTAAATCATGATTATTTGACATATTAGTATTTAGAAGTTAGAAATTAATGTTCAGAATTTGAGTTACGGGACCCAGCAGTAGATGTTCTACTGCAGGGCCTGCATTAGGGCCATTAGAAGCCTTAATAATTTTTAAAAAATTATAAAAAAATTATAAATATAAAGTATTTGGTGTATAGATTAAGAAAATGTATTTTTTTCAAGGCAAAAAAACTAAATTCATTGAGAAATGATAATAAGTTAAATAGTTGTTTGATCCAACAGTAGAAAATATTTTACATTTGTATCAATTTTTTGTCAACCAATTTAATTTTTTCCCCCTAAAAAATTACATCACGATGATCTAAACAATAAAAACATTAAGGTTTAGGATTTAAAATTTAGAGTTTAATTTTTAGGTTTTAGGATTTAGTACTTAGAATTTTTTCCAAAACCTACTATATTTTACTATTATGAACACCAAAATAATTAATTGTACATTTTAATTCATGATTTAACATAATTTCATAAGAGAATTTGAGACAAAATTGGAATTAAGAATCGGAGCCCCTAATTATGGATCCGATATGATATGGTCCCACTGTGCTAAAATAAAGTATTATATATGTTGGATTGGATCTTTGGCGTGATGGACGCGGTCTTTGATTGCAGAGCCCATTCTTAACATTAACTTTAAAAAATATTTTGTTAATTACATCATGATTTCTCCTGTAAAAACATTCTTATTGGGTTTTATATATAAAAACTTATACTTTTAACTTTTAAGTCTTAGATGAGTAAATAAATATATATATAGGAATTTTCTTATGACGTTCTAAAATAAGGTATTAAAATGAGATCCTGATTTTTAGGATTCAAAACCTTTTTAAAAAATTTTGGAAAAAATATATTTATATTTAATTGGTCTTACGAATCTAACGACATATTTTTATTCAAAATGAAAATCAAATTCAACATGAAAAGTGCATGATAATTCTGGATCGTTAGATGTAAAACAAAAAAACATTTCTTACACTTTTCTAGTTACATTTAATTTTTGTTTCGAACAAAACATATATCGTTCGGTTCATAAAATCGATCAAAATACAAATATTTTTTTTTCAAATTCTTAAAAAATATTTTGAACCCTAAAAATTAGAATCTCATTTTAAGACCTCATTTTAGAACCTCATAAGAGAATCCCTATATATATATATATATATATTGAAAGGTTCATGAATTTGTTGGTTAGATATTAATAGCACCATTTGTCATACAAATAATTTCAACTATTATCTCTTTAATAATATTGCATATTTAGGCGACGTTTGATGCATAATTGTGTTTGTTGGTAACGATGCACACGTTGCAAATGAACCACATATAAAAAAGCAAGAAATTAATTTGAACTAAATATTTGTCAATTTGGTTAATGCATTCTCAATAAACTATCTACACAAATTCAATGCATTGTCGCACCATCTTATAAATATATACTACAATATTCATTAATTCTTTGAATACTTATTATTCACAAAATTCTTATCCACTCCCAGTCCTACGACCATTAGTTTAACGATGTGACAGTTCATCTATACATTTAGAATTACAGATAAATCATGGTTATAATGAAGATAATGTAACAACGCGTGGACACTTTTTATTTGGTCAAGCTTCATTGGAAAAATATTATCATAGTAATGAGTTTACAAAGTATGTGCATGTAGTTACACGTGTAAGGTATTTCAGTTAGTGGTTGTATGACAGGTAATGTTCATAATCAATTCGTTAATAGACTATTAACCAACTCGATAAATGAACCATGTAAACCCAAACAAAAAATTATAATAGAGATCCGAATAGTTGATATCCTAGTTCTTTTAACTATTGAGTTATACGCATAACATCCAAAAAAAGATTGAAACAATTGATGGAGTCTAATGGCATATGTCTACTTATTATTTGCACAAAACATAGGAATTATGACATCCATTTTGGTGTTTATGACATTCAATATTAACTAGCTCTTTCTGGAATCTGGATGAACACACACAATATCTATCTAGATATAGTGAATTGACCGTTGGGATTAAATGGGTTTAGTGTGTGAAACAAGTTGGAGATGGTGGATAGATGGTCGGTCCATTGAAAATTTTTGCTACAAAAGGGTTAAAAGATAGGGTACGTAGTTGACTGGTTTCGATACTAATAGTAATTGAGAATATGCGGAATGTACTGAAAGTGCATGCATGACGAATATTATTGTTTGAATATTCCAGACGAAACTGCAAGGAAGGACATTGCCTTGAAAATTAATGGAAAGAAAATTGGTTGTTCATTGATGAAGGGCTGGATCGTGGTCAAACCAAGAACATATATAATAAGCCCATACCCGCTAATAAAGAAAATGTCAGTGTATGTTAATATATCTCACTTTCAATGTGTCCAGCCAAGTGTGTGCTTGTCAAGAACAAAAGTGATAGGGATTTCAATCATCCCAATGATTGACATGTTACTCTCTGGATCAATCAATAAATTTTGTGGATCACTACACTTACATCAATCAAGAGACAAGATGAATTTCTGGGTTGATTGAGATTCTTAACATTTTTGTGTCAAGAAAATTCCATATTTAGTGAGAGAGAGATGGTTTCATTTACTTGGTAAGTAATTAAGTAAATGTTAGTCTGTAGAGTTGGCATACTTTTCATCCACAATTTCGGGTGAAAGAAAATTTTGTTATTATATGTGTTAGAAGTAACTTTTACACTAATAAAACAAAACAAAACAAAACGCGTATTCAAATCCTTCAGTTACAAGAAACAAAGCTACTGGATAAACTGAAATATTAATCATAAGTCAAAAAGAACCGACTTATCCTAATAACAGTTGAGTGGGTAATTCAACTTAGATTTGTATTTGTTTGTAAATTGATAAAATCTGATAAATTGTTTCTCAAAAATAAAAGAAAAGGATAATGAATATGCTGGTCCACACGCATCCAGCGGTTTGGCAGTTAGTGTGTGTATCTCTGTTCAACTAACCGCTAGTCTATTTCATGTACAAAAAGAAACTACCAGGCGCCAGTCTATGTCGATTGCTCAAGGATGACCATATTTTGTCTTGGAAAAGTGCTTTTTTATTTCAATAAAATATGCAATGCAGCAGGATAAGCTTCTCCTTCTCTTTTTTCTTTCTTTTTTTGGATAATGATGGCATTTTTGCTGCTAGGCCCAGCCCATCATGCCTTTAGTTTAAACTTTAAACCACTACAGTATATTGCTCCTTCAACTTGTGGATTAAATTTGGAAGGGGGAGACTGTGGAGTGAGATAAAGTCCAAGTCAACAAATCGAAGGGTAGTGATTGGCTGGCTGGAGCTGATAACGTAATTTTATCCGAGTACGATGATGACATGTATTGGTCAAGCAAGAAAGAATGATCCGCTTGGTACTTTTCCAAGTCAAAGTCCTCAATCCGTTACCGTCCATTTCATATGATTGTGCCACGTGCCAACCACTGATCATGTGACGCCTCGCCCCAAATTCGTCAAAATGACTAAACTAACGTATCATCATTGACTATTATAATTATGCCAAAATCATCAAACGTGTATTTATTATTAAAAATAATTATTAGAAAAAATAATACAAGTTTATTTTATTCTAAAAAAAATTAATTAACGAAGCAACAACGATAAATATGAGGCATAAATAATGGGTATGAGTATGTTGTATAACTATTAACAATACATATATATATAAATATACAAATATACAGGTTTTCTCACACGCGGGATCCCGTGTGTGAATTTATTTGCGGGATTGTGTTAATAGCCGCAAGATTCATCCAACGTCCACCATTTCTCAAGACTTCTTTACCCATTTTCACACCTAACCCATCCTTCTAACCCGTTTCCACCTCTGCTTCCACTGCAAATCTCCATACCCATCTCTTTGTTTGTGCTCAAGACACGATTCTTGTGCGATACCGTCTTTCTCAAGCTCGTCTTTCTCGATCTCCATCTAATCTCCATACCCATCTTGTAGCTAGTTCTGGTAGCTGGTGCCCAAGCCCGATTCTCTTCTTATATATAGCGGCTAGGGGCTACTATAGATATATATATATATATATATATATATATACGCTTTCTCCTTCTGTGCCGGCGATGGTCAACAAGCAGGGGAGAACGACACTTCTCCATAGACTACATAGACTCCTAACCAGTTCTCTGATGTTACTATGACATTAGTCACCGTGTCGATTTGCTACGACGACAAGCGTCTCCGAAAATCGCAACAATTTTACGGTGTTGGTGGGTCATCGCCCTTGCGTTGCTCTGCAGATTGAGTTACAGACATGCAATTTTGCAAAGTTGAGTTGATTAGGGATTTTGGGTTTGTTAGAGATGAGGAATTTTGGGTATTTGCAGAAATGAGTTGATTGAGTACTGCCTTGTTTTGCTTTGCAGCTCAGTGAGAGAGAGCTTTCGATTGTTGTGATCGGACCAGATGCGCTTCATTCCCCTTTTTAAACAGATGATTAATCCATTTCACTAACTAGCTAGTCTCTGACTGTGTTGATGATTGATGAAGAATTGGAGATCGAAGGAAAACATTTGCAGCTGTTGCAGTAAATAAACAAGAAGAACATAACCATGGTGTATTGTGCAAAACCAAGAAATCTCTCTCTGTCTATCTGCAATATATATATATTCAGTTTGACATACAAGAACTTATGATGAAGATTATGAAGGATGGCAAATGCTCCTGCAACGAATACTAGTCATCTAATTCCTCCAAATAATGTGACTGATTTTGCACTTCTCTTTGAACCCTTCATACTGCTATACAATTGCAGGACAGTCTCAGAATGATTGATTTAGCTTCAACAATTAAAAGTTCACAACTTAAAAAACCATAGCAACATAATTCTTGCCTAAAACTTGTAAGTAGTAAGCTAAGAAACAAAATGCCTGCCTAAAATCCTCCACACCGACTAAGCTTAGAGAGACCAACACCATCCACCAGAAATAACCACAAGCAGCAACCATTTGAAGATAACTAACATAATTTTACTGCATTGTAGGATTGCTAAGGCAGAGTTTCCCCCAAAGTTTGAGAATGTGATGTCCTGTACATGCAGTTCAGAAAATTATATAAGATAACTAACATAAAATAATCAACTTTCACATGAGAACAAAAACAATCAAAATACTCACGCATTGTTCAGTGTAGGACAATTCCTTTTGTCATGTCCAGTTAGACCGCAGTCATGACAATGTCTGTTCTTCGTCATGGCCATTTCTTTACCCCCCTTTAACCGCTTTCCACATCCCTTTGCCCTGACTTTGTCAGGCTCTTTATAAACAGGTTCCGAAAGACCAATACTTGGCGTGGAGTGTTTTTCATTAGATAAAGTCATGGACTTAATCTGGTTGTGAAGAGACTCAAATGTTTCTTTCGCCAACATACAAGTCTCGCGAGACATCAAAGCATCATCAATTATATTCGACGCAAGTTTATGTAAGGTAATGTGATGCACAACTAGAGAATCCTCACAACTATTTATCCCACCATCACCTCCATGCCTAAATGTACTAAATGATTTTGCAGCCTTCGTCCATCTAGGTAATATATAAACACTAGACAAAGGTTGTTGCAATTGATTCCTGTTGAAGGTTGCAGCATCAAATTGTTGTGTCAATGCCTTTTTGGTATTTGACATAGAACGATGAGACCTTAACATATGCACCTTTCTTGGTGTTGTCAGAATATGATTATGGATCTCATTAAATTGTTTGACAACAAAAACTGCACCTTTCTTGACAATAGTCATCTTTGCCTTACATCCTTCTCGAGTTAACCCACGTTTTCTACTACAATTAGCTTTGGATCTTTCATCCCGAATTCCCTCTTTGACGCAAACAAATTCCTTTCTAATAATCTCATTGAAATTATTTTTCTTAGTCGAATAATTTCGAACACTAAAACCAGCATCCCTAGCATAGTCATTGTAATAATTTTGATATTCTTCTATTGACTCAAACTCTTGTCCAATTTTAGGGATTTTTTCAAACACTACTTGAGGCACATATGCAAATTCGCTAGATGATGAAGAACCCAAATCCCTTTGTGATACATTATGAATTTCAGCATCCATGACAAATGGATAAATGCCTATAATTGCAAAAATAAACTATACCAGCAATGCGTCGTGAGGACTATTGATGAAGACTGGGGTTAGATGAAGACTCTCATGCTTGTGCTGTGAATGGGCTTATGTGAAGACTCATGTGAGACTGTAGATGAAGACTGTCGATCAAGACTCTCGATGGAGCCCCTCCATGTATTGATCGAGAAAGACGGTATCGCACGAAAATCGGGCTTGGGCACCAGCTACCAGAACCAGCTACAAGATGGGTATGGAGATTCGATGGAGATCGAGAAAGACGAGCTCGAGAAAGACGGTATCGCACAAGAATCGTGTCTTGGGCACAAACAAAGAGATGGGTATGGAGATTTGCAGGGGAAGCAGAGGTGGAAACGGGTTAAAAGGATGGGTTAGGTGTGAAAATGGGTAAAGAAGTCTTGAGTAATGGTGAACGTTGGATGAATCTTGCGGCTATTAACACAATCCCGCAAATAAATTCACACACGGGATCCCGCGTGTGAGAAAACCTGTACAAATATATATTACAATTAGTTGTGCACAACAGTTCGAAAACACTCATGGGAGGCTGTGACACATAAATGCACTGTAGTACTATCGAAATAAGAGGGACCAAAATGTCTAACGATACCCCATATCATCACTCGGGTAGAAAAAAGGGCAAAAAAGATTCTATAGACAAGCATGACGTTACATGATGGTGTAGCTAGCACAACAAACATTAAGTAACCCAATCACTACATCTGACTACTAACAACAACAAAGCAGCACATAACGATCCAATCAACAACAACAAGGTCTATTGCCACCAACTCAACCACAATAACCAACATTAAGAATATCAATAACCCAACTATCCAACCAATAATTCGGGACATAAACATAACCTATCACACAGTTACCAATATAATCCACAATCATAATATAAATATGATGCATGAAATTTTAAATCAAATTCCCATGCATTTGTATTGTTTTCAAAACTCACATGGAAAATAATTTACTAAAAAAAATTACTATGCGAGGTTTTCTAAAATAAATTTTCACTTAAAATATAAAATTATTTGATTTGATTTAAATATTGTTGCAAATATTATTTTTTATAAAATACGATAATATTTATAAAATAATAAAATCAATTTGATGGCATTTGTAAATGTTTTCAAATAAACTTTGTTTATTTAAAAACTTTCTAACGAATCAAAATTTCCAACTTGAATGGATGTCTAGACTACAAAATAATATTTAACAATCAACGAATAATGGGGACAAACAATCAAGGAATTTATACAAACACAAAAGGCGGGCACTATAAGCCAAAAGAACCAAAACCCCTACAACAATCGAACAATTAATTAATAGCGATGTGAATTTCATGATCAAATAAATCCCTAATGTGAATGACATTCAAGAATTTAGCAAACAACGAATTTTTGGAACAACATACATATACCGAAATGTAATTCGGACACTAAAGTCCAAGAATATTTTAGTTTCTAGCTCTAATGGACTTGTTGTGGGCTACCAAATCCAGAAGGAGACACAGTGCACACTTCGCATGTGCCTGGGCGGCACACATGAAATTAATTACAAAAGGAATCGATGTCCCATGAACTACAATCTTCCTTGACTGTAGTGTATTGATCGAACAAATAACCCCAAATTCATGTAATAAACTTGACTACTTAATCACACATGCATGATTAGTTTAGTTTAATCACAGTTGCATCTATGACATGTTTTGATGTATAAAATACGTATCTTGAGATGATTCATTTATAAGTTCTTTCATGGTACATGTGCTGTGTTAAGAAAATCACATGCATTTGTAGCACATAGTGCAGCGTTAATTAATTAATGACTCATTAATGCTGTGTGATTGATCAACAAGATTCTGCACAAATTGGTCAAAATGCAGAAAGTCAACTTAGAGATCTACCGACTATAGTACGTTTTTACAATTGGAAAATGCAGGAGGATAGGTAACAGGGTTATTGATATACTACTAGTCCACTAATCACTTCTAACTTGCAAGTCAAATATACAAAAAAAATGGTCCCTTAATAAACAAGAAAGATTGAAAGCTCTGTAGTAATATCCTTGTCGACACGTTAACTCATGCAAGCATGATCGGGCATATATACAATGAAACAAAGACAAATGAAGCAGCTGATGCTTATTCCTATAACTTCCTTATGGAGGCACAAGGAAGAAGAAGAAGGAATAAGAGATGAAATGTTTTTGACAATGTATGGGTATTTTGGTTAAGTCTGTAATTTTTGTCTTTATTTCCAAAGTTTTTTTTTTTTGTTACTTGCTTATTCTATTGGAATACAAATATCACATTTTGTCCTTTTGTGTAAATTCCCTTACAAATTATAGTACTAATTTTTTGTTCAAAAATATGGGACTATGGGTGGCAACCAATCTCGCTCCACCTGAGGGACGTCTCTGGTCTAAGTAATTGGTCATCGTTTTGTCAACATCAGCTGCATTAACGGTGAGAAATCATAATCATTTCCAGACGGAGTTGGGATGACACAGAATGTTGAGGGCTTACTTGCGCTGATCCTTGTTGCACCATTGATGGAAAACTACTTGGGCTGCAAAAGAAATCGTCAACATAGCATAAGTTCATATGATTTGAGCTTGTAATGCTTTGGTTTTGTCTACTGTGTAGTCGGTTAAGAAGTTTGTTAAGCTTCTCTTAAGCTTCTGTTTAGTGTTGCTGACATGTCACATTCCCTTAACTTCTGTTAACCGCAGTGACAGCTGTCTGGCTATTGTTGGCCATTGTGGTTGTTATAAATCTGGTAACTGTAAGAGACTAAGAGTTGTGAATCAGTCTAGTTTTTGGAAATGAAATGAAGAGAATTCTTCTTTACCGTACTTCTTTGTTCTCTCTGTAACTTCTTGTTCTCACACCCGCCGTTACTCATCCTTTGCTAGGTCAAGGTTTGAAAGAAAAAATATTCTTAAAACAATATTTCACTGATCTAATCCATGTGAAAAACGAATAGCCACAGATTTCAGTAACTTCTTCTTGCTAAATCTTGAAGTAGTACATGTAAAGAAGCGTGTTTAGGGTGGTAAAGAGCAACTACATTCAACAACCAGATTCTGTTAGCCTTGTGTCTTTCGACTTCTCTTTTCCTCAATACCCGACTGAGAAAACCTCCGACGAAGAACTTCTAGAACGTCTTCTATGTTTACATCTTTGAGTGCCATCAAAACCATGGCATGATAGAGTACATCTCCCATCTCTGAAGCAGTGCGAGAATTGTTTTCATTTTCCTCCAGTGTTCGACATAATTCATCCGCTTCCTCCCTGAAAACAAAGGTATTGCATCTGTAAAGATATAACATTGATAAAAAAAAAAAAGACCTAAATCCCCAGCAAAATAATCATCCTTGGTAGTCAAACTTTTTTCCTCTTGTTTTGCTTTATTTTGATTGTGTTTGAAGACATTAAATGTCGTATCAGCCGACTATAAATCATTATAGATAAGGGGAAGAAAAAGATGGGAGAGTCACGCACTTTAGGAGGGTCAAGCTTCCAAAATACAAGCTGATGATCAGAGAGCTAGAATAGTCCCATAAACAATTTTCTCTTGGCAGCTTCTAAATATTAATGGGGTTTAGTCACCAGGGAAGACCATAGCAAACTAAGATGCCAATGAAGTTATAACTAGATCTGGCCATAGTACCTGATTTTCGTTCAAGCAATAAACGTTTGGTCCACGATGACTTTCCATTTTGTAGTGTCACTAGTTCTGCTTTGCGTTGGGCAATGGTAGATTCTAAAGAGTACAACGTTGTTTGTGCCAACTTGTTTTCCTCGACCTGCTGTAGACGATTCATTCAAAAACAAAGATAAAATCATTATATCAACTCTGCAGCAACATAAAATTGCTAAAGTGAAAAATACAAATGATAAGAGCTGCAAACCTGTTGATCATTTAGTTGATCAAAGATCGAGGCATAATAGCAAGTTTCTGACCCCATGTGGCAAGTTGGCCCATCAGGTTTTCCAAGGTATATTATCCGTGAGAGTATCAATTCAAATAAAATCCAAGGAGGATAAACAAACAAGGTTTCACAAATTCCAGCAACCAACTCTCAGGAACATACAGAGTCACGGTCACAATCAATAAATATATCAAGAATGTTGATGAAATTCTTGGAGGTCTCTCCCTTGGTCCACAATGTCGACCGTGACCGACTGTAAAATGTTGCTTTCCGAGAGAAAATGGTAGTAGCTAGTGCATCCCTATTGATAAAACCTTGCATTAATATATCTCCAGTGTCAACATTTTGAGCTATAGCCATCACCAGACCTCCCTCGTTTCATTTTACACTTTCTAATAATGTCTGCACCTAGAATAAGACAGTAAGAAGATTTTCAGTTATCAATTAGTACAATACAAACTGCTAAATAAGGGAAAATAATGCATGCTCAAGTTGTACAATACTAACTGTTAAAATGCAGGTCAAATGGAAAATAATGCATGCTCAAGTTGTTTGGATACAAACTGTCACCAAAGATTAAAGAAGCAACTTGGCACGGAAATCACATTAATCCATAAATTGGACACCTGAGAAGCATATTTGCAAACTATTCTAGATTACTCAAACTGAGTATACTCTTTCTCACAACATAATTAGAGAAAATCAGGCATCCAACGAGGGTACAGATTCGTAATAGCAGTATCCACGCCAGAAGGCTTGTGAGATATAGAGTCCAGATGTAGCTCAGGCACTATCAAAAGGCAGATTACCGAGCAACGATGAACACCTCAAAGGGAATCCAACAAAAAGATGAGAACCCCATCTCCAAGTCCTCATTCCCCCTACTTTCCTTGCCAGACATGTAACAGTACCTACCCACAATGTCTAGAGTAGACACCTGACAATGTCTGGTTGTACTAAAAAAACACAAGTAACAAGAGTATGGGCATCAAAATATGCTGAAATGAAAATCAAAGGCAGAAAATAGCCAATATTGTAATACTGCCAGTTGAAACATCTATTGAATAAACTTGTATGTCCCGTTTATGAAAATGTAAACTAGCCTATGTGAGCACCCAACTTCTCCATAGGAAGAAAAGCCAAATTGGGAGGATTAGTTCACATACGCAAGCATGATTGCACACATGCAATAAAATAATCAGATAGTAACAAATATAGAATCTAGATGTAGCTAAAATAATAATGTTGTCCATATTACTAGTAATGTGGCCGCCTTCAAGGGAAGTATATTTGAGAACTTTTTTAGATGACTCAAACTGAGTATGTACTTTCTTCCAACATACTATGAGAAAATCAGGCATCCATCAAGGATACAAATCCATCATAGCAGCATCCATGCTACATAAATAGTGAAATATAGTGTCCAGATGTAGCTCAGACAACCATAAAAAAGCGGGTTATTGGGCAACGATGAACACCTCCAAGGGAATCCAACAAAAAGATGAGATCCTCAACTCAAAGTCTTCATTCCCTCTATTTTCTCTGCCAGATGTGTAACAGTACATCAGTACCTACCATCATGTCTAAGGTAGGCACCTGACAATGTCTGGTTGCACTTGAAAAAAATGAGTAGTAAGAAAATGGAGATCAGACATACACTAGATGTAGCTAAAATAATAATGTTGTCCATATTACTAGTAATGTAGCCGCCTTCAAGGGAAGCATGTTTGCGAACTTTTTTAGATGACTCAGACTGAATATGTACTTTCTTCCAACATACTATGAGAGAAAATCAGGCATCCATCAAGGATACAAATCCATCATAGCGGTATCCATGCTATATAACTAGTGAAATATAGTGTCCAGATGTAGCTCAGACAACCATTAAAAAGCAGGTTATTGGGCAACGATGAACACCTCCAAGGGAATCCAACAAAAAGATGATATCCTCAACTCAAAGTCTTCATTCCCCCTATTTTCTTTGCCAGACGTGTAACAGTACATCAATACCTACCATCATGTCTAAGGTAGGCACCTGACAATGTCTGGTTGCACTTGAAAAAACTGAGTAATAAGAAAATGTAGATCAAACATACACTGAAAAGAAAATCAAAGGCGGAAAATAGAAAATATTGTAGCACTAACAAGTGAAACATTTAGTGACCCAAACTTGTGTGTGTTCACAAAACATCTCCTTTGGAAGAAAAGCCAAAGGCAGAAAACAGATATAGTGCGGCACTGCCAAGTGAGACATATATTGAATCATACTTGTATGTGCTCACAAAACCTCTCCATTGGAAGAAAAGCCAATTGGGACACAAGAATGATTCACACATACCAGAACACAAGCAATAACATAATCAGAAAGACGTACGTATATAAATATATAGAGTCCAGATGTAGCTCAAATAATAATGTTCGTCATATTATCAGCAACGATGGACACCTTCAAGGGATTGCTAACAGACAGATAGGGAACCTATCAATCACATTCCTCTCCCTATCTTTCATTTGCCAGACATGTAACGATCTCTACCCAAATTGACACAGTAGATATCTGGCTATGTCTGGTATGATTCAGGGCACTTGTATTGATCAAATAAGTGTACTGCCTTTCCACAACTATTTATGGCATGCTTAGGTCAATGAAAAGACAGAGATGCACATGCTGGATACTAAGCGTATTGAGTTATTGAACAAAATACCTTTGAGTCGGTAAAGAGATATTGATCTGTCTTCTTTGCCGATGCAAAAACTAGGCCACAACTCTTATTCTTGGTTCTGCATCTGCCATATGAACCCTTGGGAAAGGAGGGGCGGCTTCCAGAGGGAAATTTGACAAGTTGATTACAATGAAAGGATGAAACCGCCATTATAGATGGGAGAATACTCTTATATCTTCATCTTACCAACATCAAGCACTTCCTGTCAATAAAACACAGCATATAACCATGAACTGATACACGACTGAAAGAAAAAAATTCTAACAAGATTTTAGAGTTTTTTATTGCGACTACATTCACCCCACTTTATCAGAAATGCTTATTCAAACCATCTTAACGTCGACAAAGTATTGAAGTCAGATACAAAGAGAGCCGCGAACTTTACACCTTATGATCATCAAAGAGTTAAAAGGTAGAACACCAAAACCCAATAAAAAAAATTATGCTGCCTAGCATAAACATCAGCCATCACCCTGCCAAACAACCACACATTACACATAGATCGAGAGAATCCGCAAATTCTAGTAAAAAGGGTCACCACACAAAGACACAAACAGATCGATGAGAACAAGAGAAATCCACATAACCCAAATGAAGGAATAGAAGAAAAATTGAAAGAAAGAGAAGAATCTCGCTTACCTTCGTTGAAACTTGAAAGCTTCAGACCCCTCTTCGGCCGCCAAGTTATGTCGCTCAAGTCTAGCGAGGAACAGAGTAGGTCTATTGTACTGTTAGCCTTTTATTATAAAAATTACGAGACGATGAAGAAAAATCCGGCCCATCCGGCCATTTAAGCCTGTCAGAGGCCTATTAGATACAGGAATGAAGCCCATTACTCCTTTCCAACCCAAACTGGTTTTGTACCCAAATTGGAATGGGCCCCTAACGCAGCCTGAAGCACCAATAATGGACTGTTAAGCCCAATGACAGCGGTGCATTGTCAATTTGTCGTTGACCAATGGAACCCCGGCCTGGAAGGGTAAGCCACTGGTTCAATCAAAAATTAGGTGAGTTCTGCTATAAAAACGTTTAGTGTATCACATAAGCGAATCCAACACTATCCCATTACCATTAAGTTCACCAAATCAATAGTGGTAATCTGAGAAAGATTGTGCCACATAAGTCATAATAGTAGCAAAGAGTAATAGAGATGGACTACCTCGTAAAAAATAAAGATTTGATTCTCAGATCCATGAATAGGTAAGCAACATATACACAATTCTGGGAGGTAAGACGAATCATTAATAACTTGAAGGTAACGAAGGCAGTTCCTGAAACCATCCATTTATCCACATAATACTGGTTTCACGGAAATTATCTAACCCACCGAACAAGTAGCTAAAAATCAATTATATAGTAACTTATCAAACAGCAGTGGTAGAATCAATGCTCTGCTCAAAATATTAGAGATCAACAGTTAATACCAAGTAAATCCAAACATTGAGCATCCAATTCAATCAGTAAATTCTAACATCCATAATTCCATACGTCTAACATCCACAGACCAATAGCAAAACCACACAAACCAGTTCTGTTTAATATATACCTATCAGTAGTTCCTATCTTCAATGCTACTAACTAGACAAGATCCTTGCCCGCAAAAAATGTCTACAAATTAAAATACATAGCATAGTCATGCAATAGTTGATACGAAAATTGATTGCACGTACATGCAATAGAACACCATAAATTACACATTTAAATATATACATATACCCAGAGTCAAAAAATTGTAATATTTATAATCCATACATACATTGTACACGTTCTACATTTCAGGTAGGCAGTCAGAAGATTGCATATGAGCTTGATAGGGATTGTCACACTCTCCCGGCCAAATATGATAGAGTAAAACACTGTTACCTTATTCCTCAACAAGGATGCATGCTTCCTTGTAAAATACTGAAACAATTACGTATCAGTCCTAGACTCCTAGTGATGATAAATAACTAAAGGATGTATACTTCCCATCGTCTCCTTCAAAAAGGAATAAACTCATACCCCAGCTCAAATGAACCAAGACACATATTGTTCTACTCTGAAAGAGTGTGAGACACCTCTTTAATGCTTCCAAAAACACGACATAAGTACCGATGCAACCAAACTAACTATTAACTAATTCCACAAATTTTATAAAATGAAAGAGTGAATGACAGAATCAGACAAGCTCCACAACTTCTAATAACCATCCTTGTAGAAGGCAACATGCTAGGAATCCAAAGATACAAATAGCTCTAAAATGTACAAAATCATTCATCACCAACCAAAAAGTAAAAATCACAATTGTCAACAAGAATAATACAGAAGAATTTGCAAAGTAACAAAGCAACAACATCTTCCTCTTTTATTGCCATCCAGTCACAAGCAAGACTTTCTACTCGATTAAGCTACAGCAGAGTTCTTATTACTCATTGCAGATTTGTATAATTATAATCTGCATTTCATTCGATTAAGACAAAGTAGCAAGCAGGTTCATTACAAATATGCGTCCACAACTAATAATAATAAAATAGTGCGAGTTCAAATATGGAGATCCAAACAGTGAATGATTAAATTGTTTCTCAATCTGAAATACCCATAAAATTAAACTGCAACAATAACATAGTTCTGCAGCTCTCAAAATTCAAAATCCAAACCTAGAAGGGTAACCAATACCCATTAAAAGACAAAAACAAAATCTGAAACAAAACCACAATTGCCCCGTTCCTTTGCTTAAATAGCACTATCAATTCAAATGGCATTTGCCAAGGACAGATCAGTCTCCTTTTCTCCTGAAGGAGCACCCTTCAGTAAGCCTAGCACGGCCACCAGTAGGCTGGCACAACACAGTCTGGCAGTTCCCACACACCACAACAGTTTGGGAGTGGCTGAACACAGTGGTTCTGCACATATTTTGTATTAAATTTAAAAACTGACCACAAGCAACTTAAGAATTCGATTACTGAAAACACAAAATAATCAAACAATCAAATCAAAAGAGCTTACATGTTGAAGCAACCCTGACACTTGACATCCTGAAGAAAAGTTCGAAAACAAAGAGTTTCAATCACCACGCGGCCTAATCAAACAATCAATACTCAAGAGTTTCAAATGCATAGAATGATAAATACCATGAAAAATGAGTTAGGGGACTGCACGAGGCGCTTGAGCTTGTGCTTCTTCTTCTCAAGCTCGGCTGGTGGGTTAAGCAAATCAATATCGTTTTGGAGAACCTAAGAAGCACAAATCCACAACAAGGATAGATCATTAGTCGATCAGAATATATAATTCAAATACAAAAATCAGATTAGAGCGAACAGAGAGCCATCGGTAACTCACCATGTTGATCGCGCTTCCACAGAACAACTAGGATTTCTGCTTAAGGAGAGGTCTAGGATGTCGCACTAGAAGAGAGGCGGCAAAAGGGTCAGATGACGAAAATAAATCTAGGGCAACACCGCATGAGGGTATAATAGTACATTCGTAGCCTGTTAGTTTATTGTTTTTGTTTTTTTAAATATGACAAATAGTCAATACAGAAAAACGGGCTTGGCTGTGTTTAGCTAAGCCCAGTGGTGGAAGCTGATGGATCAAAGCCACTGTGAGGTGGTCAGGCCCATTTAAGCTCATGAAGATGGATCACATTTCAATGTATTAACTTTTTTTGAGGGATGCTACGTTCACCCAAAATAAAATAGACCTTTATTGTAAACACATATATATAGGACTGTCGATAAAGATCGCATCGTAAAAGGTATTTGCAGCGACTGTGCCGTCATAGCCCGTAAAATGTATTACCATTCAGAAGTGATAGAGATCTCAGTAAAAAGCATCTCAGTCATTCCAATAGTGGATGTGTCGCTCTCTGGTTCAATCATCAAATTTGTGGATCTCTTATCAACTAAGCGACAAGATCTACTATTGGGATGACTGTGATACTTTTTACTGGAATCCCTAACATTTTTTATTACCATTTGCAACGACAATTCGTCGCCACAACATGTAAGCCTTTTACGGTCACATTATTGTTGCCTTAAATATATTGTGTATTTTTAGCGGTGACATTTTTGTCACCGCAATAGCTCTTGTTCCATTTTGTTATATGATTTGGTTGCCACATAACATTTTTTAGTGGCATTCATGTTGTCGCAACGAAATAGGATTTGCGTAGAACTGTCATTTTGTCGCCGCATAAAGTTTATTTTTAATTAAACATGTTAGGAACAATAAATTGTCACAATCAAGTTTACTCCAAAAAAGATTGTGACGGTATACCGTTATTAATTATTCGGTATGATATTTTTACCGTTAACATCGGTACCGATAATGATGGTAAACCATTACCAATTCTTCGGCAAGGTATTTTTATCGCTAACATGGATACCGGTAATGGTAATGAAATTTCAATACCTATATTTTTATCGATTATCGACATATATATATATATATAACTTAATATTTTTTATTTTTTATTTCTTTAATAATATCTAGAGTCTAGACCATTGATTTTTAGATCTATTGGTAGTAATATTTAAACCATTGTTTTTTAAGGTTATTGTTAGTGCTCACTGTCCACTCTCTCTAGTCTCTTATCTCTATGCACCATGTTGCGGGTCCGTTCCACGCCTCCGCTCTTTGTCTGTTCCATCTCAGGCTATTTTCTGCTTTCTCTCCACCTCCGCCTCTCTGATCTCTGCTTGCTCCCACCCATAAAGACACTGCGCAACTGCGTAAGTTGAGGATATCAATTAGTTGGATGATCTTGTCGCTATCTGCTCGCATCCCTTTGTGTTGAGATTGTCTGTAGGTGGGAGCCCATATGGGGAGTGTTGTTAGTAGATCTTTGTGAACTCTCAATAGTTCAGACCTGGAAGGCTATGGTTCTTTCAAGGGACCTCTTTGTGCAAGATGTGTTGGGCATTTCGAGTCCAAATCTAGGCTGATGTGAAGGTTTTTTGGTTATAGGTTTGTAGAGGTTGATCTATGATACATGGGTGGAGTGCCTGTTGCTGGGGCTTTGGATTTGTTAGGCCATTGTTTGAGCTCAATAGATTCTATCTACTGGAGGATCGTTTTGTATACCAGAGGAAGATGAATCCACTTTATGAAAGTATTCAAGTAAAATAATTCAGACATAAAAAATAGATTGTCATTTAGATTGGTATTTTTACCAATTACCGACCGACGGTTTATTGACGTGATTGGTAATGATTGAATTTCTTGAGTTACCAAAGGGATCGATACGATTTTTTGTGTATGATAACAGTAATCATTACCATAACATCCTTACTTCCAAGTTTGTGACCTTTTGTGCAAATTCATTTCGATCTTTCAACATTTGTTCAATTTGCTCTTGCAAATGATTCTTGTTAGTTGTAGAACCCCTAGGAGCAATTAACAAGGCCAGATCCCATGATAAAGGATTAGAGATTTATGGAATTAGGGGTTTCTTAAATGGGTTTAAACAATGAGTAGTTCATTGGGCTTTTGAATTAAATTGGTCATATATATATATATATATGCCCTAAGGCCTAAGCCGAACTTCTCCAAGCCCAGGCTCGACCCCAAATCATAAACGAGCCTAACATTAGGCCCCAAGCTCAACCCCTTTGTCTTACTGAACGAGCCCTGCGGGCCCCCCGAAGGCGACCTAGCCCTTTTCATCCCTACTTGTGGATGTAATATGGGCTGCTTCTGGTTCCTATTTTCAATATGCGAAATTACGAACCCGATCATTTTAATTTTAAGGGAAAGGTCATTTTAATTTTTAACTAAATGTTGACTCGACCCAACCCCAGACCCGACCTTAGAAAATCTCACCCGATCCTATGCGAGTCAGATGAGGAATCTCTCTAAACCCCACCCATGTGCACCCCTATATCCAGTGATAGTGGTCCAATGAGTGTTTTGTAATGGAAGTTTGAATCTAAGATTTTGAATGTAAGATACTTGATGCCCCTTCTTTAGATAAGAATACGATATTTGTAATATTGTGTGTCAAGTGGCATGTAAGTTGTCGCATTGGGCAACTATTTTTAATACTAGTTGATCGTGGTGATAGAAAAAGCATGAGACTTGAGTCCTTTATAAATAGTAAGAAAAGGTGAGTTAGGCGCCTCGAAGCCAGTTTGGTGAGTATAATCTCTTTAAAGGCAAGTTCATAAAATTTGTATGAAGGGGACATGATATAGTTTGTAAAGTATTTGAGGATATGAAAGACATTTGTTTCTTGCTTGAAGAATATGTATGTATGCTCTAAATCAGAGGTGGAGTCAGATGAGGGAGGGCCGAGGGCCAAAGTTTGGTGGGGGTTTGGGGGCAACGCCTTTGAATTTTTTCTAGGGTATTTACTGGAAAATGTTAAGAAACAAGTTATAATAACAACAAAAAATTATAATAACAGTGAAATTTTTTAATAAAAGTCTAAAATCTGATTAATGATTCATTACACTACATTTGGTAAATTCATTTTTACGCCTTGATCAACCTACAGCTAGATATAACTCCACCATTGCTAAAATAACAACTTCATGACTGTTACAAAATGATGCAACTTCCTCCAAAAAATATCTCATCCATTCTCCCTAAGCATCTGTAATCGTCTCTTGAAATGTTGAACGAGCATCATAGCATTCACAATATCTTGATCTTTACTTCGTAATGTTTATGACAAGTCACTTGTCATTGATAGAACCTTTCTCATTAAGTAAAGATTGAATATAAAATCAAACTATTGTATCAAAAACAACAAACCACTTGCCACACTCTTTTGATCTCCCGTGCCATCTCTATTATACTTCTTGAGGGGTTTAGGGTTAAAGGGTATCACACTCGACGCTTCTCTGCAATTTTTTTACATCGACCTTCTCGATTACTGCTAATCAATTTTTCAATCTCGTTTGGGCTAATGGGCTAGAACAATTGAAAAAACTAATTAGTTGTAAATGGGCTAATGGCTTCCATTTGTAAACAAGATTCTTTCTCCTTTATAACATTCCATTTTGTTCTCGTTTGGCCCAATGGGCTAATAGCTTCCATTTGTATGACCTCTCTTTTTAAAATACATATTAATAAATACAAATTTACAAAATACATATTAATATATATAGATTTTTTTTAAAAAAAAGGTCAATAAAGTTTAGGGCCCCTGGCCCTGGGCCTATTGTGGCTTCGTCCCTGTTATAAATGATTGTAAGGTGCAAGCAAGTGGAGAATAAACAAACCTGGTGACTGTTAATGCCAAAAGTGGCTTCCACAGTAATCAAAAGAGGTTGCTGCCTTGTTGTAACTCGCTTGTGTTTATATGAGGTGGGCCATGGTGATGCAGCGCGACACACGCACGCCACGAGCCCAAGCGAAGGGTGGCGATCCACAAAGTCTGAGCTGGCCCACACCAGAGGGAACTGGCAAACCAGCCCAGCCCAAACAACAGCAGCCAAAGCCGAACCGACACCCATGCGAGCATGGGCCGGCTGTAACCAAGGCCCAGAGGGCAAATCCCCCTGAAAACCTTGGCTACTAGAGTAAGGATTGCTCCTTACTATATACTGCGGTTTGAACCTATTCTTACCCGATGTAGAATTCCGCATCACATGGGCAGCCTTTGAAATGTATAGTGGTTGTTGTAGGCCTCTTAAATCTGATTAGTGTATTGGGTTTGTGTCAATTTTAAGGATAGTGGCCCACGATGATTTTTGACCACTACAATAGGTGAAGTCAATCATAATGTTATTAGTCTATGTATAAGCGGATACATTAAGTTATATATTGTTGCAATCATTTTCTCTGCAAGACCAACAATCCCATAAATCTCTATAAATACATTGTTACTTCATATATTAAAAAACATAAGTCTCCAACTTATTCTCAAGAGTCACAAGCTCTATTAGAGAGAAATCAATTAGATATAATTGAGCAAAGCGTAGCATTTTTTCCTTTGTTAGAAGTAGAGAAAAAGTCATTTGGATTGAAAGGTCTTATGATTTTTAATTTTTTTTAAAATTTTTCCTACCTTATTAAAGGGATTCCTCTTTGTGATTAATCTTTTATTGGGCTATGGAAATATGTATCATAATCATTAGTTGGATCATTCATCTCTCGGGTTTAATAATTCAGTTAGGCCTTTAGTTTATTAATATATTGTCCCAAACCCTGATTATGTAACTAATATTTTATTTGAGTGAGGGAGACATGTATTGAGTGACCCACTTAATTCAACATACATATTTGTTGTAGTCGGCTCAAATCTTTTCAAAACCAGGAGCTGATTATCGAAATACCATGGAGCATCATTCAAATTATGAGTAAGTGACATCTTGTTTGGAAAGATGAATTGATATAGATTTGCACACAGATCTATAATTTTGAGAGCTTCCCCTTACCCCATGCTTGTTGTAATGAAATACCAACTACAGTTTTGTTGGCTACTCAATGGAAGAGGAGTTTTCCAATGAGACTCTGTGAATTCGCATGGAGATTTTCTTCTATTTTGGACGAATCGAGGATGATAGTTTCTTCCTCAACTGTTGTTAGGGGTGAAATTTTCCATGGAATGTAGTATAGAATCCATATCACTTTCACATGGAAAGAATCGACACTCAAAGTAACGGGAGACCCAAACCCTAACAAGTAGGGACCACCCTTAACATACTGTATACCAATTTTACATCTTTAAATAGTGTAAAAGTGGAGTTGTTAAGAAAAAATATTTTTTAATATTTGTTAAAATGTAAAATTTGTATCTTTGTTAATATTTTTCGCTCATAAGTCATAACGCGGGGTCTTGACTAGTTTATTTTATTATCATTTTACATATCATGATGTTGCCAAACAAACACAGACAACATGCAAAATCACTAAAACCAGAAACCAGGATATTCATCAAGTGGTGAGCCAAACTCTCTGTCTCATAGCGTGATTTTCAGTGCTAAATCCCAAACAACACCAATGTCATTGTCATTGATCCTTATTTTTAAAACACAATCTAGTCATCTAATCAACCCAAAAGAATGGATTAGAAGAGAAAAAAAAATTAAACCCAATAGGTTGAATTTGGAGATTAAGCGGGCTCAAATGTTCGGATGGTTCTACGATTCTATGGGGCCAATCGAGAACTTCTGTAGTGGCCCTGAGGCAAAACCCAAAAAATGAAAAGATTTTTCAGACACAGGTGCCATTTTTGTTGCTGGCATGCTGCACAAGAAAGTCCAAAATAGGGTTCGACTTGTCTCCGTCATGTATGCATCTCTTTGCCTTTGGTAATACCGTTTGAATACTCAACAGGTACGCTCCTTCATATTAATTATTCATATATTCCAAAATTGGACTCCAACAAACGAAACAAAACAAGCTAAATGAAGACAAGTGCCGACTATTTGAAAATTTATCTTTATAATCTCAATCTTAATGACTTGGTCTGCATTGAGTTTTAGTCTTATGAGCTAGTTCTCACTTTTTGAGCTAATATGGGAACCAAGAACCCAGTGGCATGGGCTTTAATTTTTGTAATGATTTTTGAATGTTGTTGTTTCGAAGGAGTGCTGTGTACAACTGTAACATATGATCATAGAGCTATAGTTATCGATGGGAAGAGGAGGATTTTGCAGTCGGGTTCTATCCACTATCCTCGAACCACTCCTGAGGTGGGGTTTGTATTATTTTATCATGGCTATGCAGTTTTACGTGATGTATTGTGCTCATAAGGTTGATTTTTTTTTCCTGAGTGAAATTCAGATGTGGCCAGAGATCATCAGGAAGTCGAAGGAAGGTGGACTGGACGTGATTGAAACTTATGTTTTCTGGAACTATCATGAGCCTGTGAAGGGGCAGGTATTGGTTCCATTGTTTCTTTTGCTAGCTGTTGGTACTTATAATGATTTCAATGTATGTGTGCTTGCTTCAGACAGACCTGTAGGCGCATTAAGACTATATTGAGCTGGATTTTGCTCTTTCTATCTATAAGTGGTTCTTTGGGAGTTTAAAAGATGAAGATTTATTATTTTTTTTACCTGTACAAGAAGATAAATAAAACTAGAGGATATGTGTATCACTATGGTTGTATGTCTTTGAAGGGTGTTGCAATCAAATATATATAATCCTTCACCCCCCAATTTGTTGTATGGTTTTTTTTTAATTATTAGTTAGAATGGTCTTTTTGTTGTAACATTCTTAGTGTTTTTTCAGCTATCTAGTTATAACTCTCCGTATTAGCTATTTCAGGAAGATTTCCCAGTTTGCCACTATGGTTTTTGTTATTTATCCTCTTGTTTTTCATATGTGGTGTATGGCATTTTAACTGATTTCTATCTATATTTGCAGTATTACTTTGAAGGCAGGTTTGACCTGGTTAGGTTTATCAAAACAGTGCAGGAAGCTGGCCTTCTGGTTCATTTGAGGATTGGGCCATATGTTTGTGCTGAATGGAATTATGGGTGCGTTGAAACCAGAATTCCTCTCCTTCTAATTGGTACATTGGGCTTTGAAGTGGATGTTTGCTTGTTTAGTAGTGTTTTTCTTACATAATGTTTGAGAGAAAATGGTATAGACATGGTTTATAGAGGTATTTGTATTGTATAGAGTACTTCTGTGAAACTCGTAGGAAATTCATCCTAGGATGTAGTTTAATGGGGGGAACTGATCCATGTAGCCAAGTCCAGAGATTTGACTATATACAGAGTACGATATGTAACAAGTCTGCGGACAGGCTATTTATACAAGCCACTGGTTTAACCTTATATAAGCTAGGTTTACATGCTCTTCGTTGATTTCAATTGTCAAAAGAAAGAAAATACTTTGCTGTTTAACATGAGATAGTCTAAAATCCTTTCATATTCATACAACAGGGGATTCCCTGTTTGGCTACATTTCATTCCTGGAATTCAGTTTCGAACAGAAAATGATTTTTTCAAGGTATGTAATGATCCTGAAGATCATTTTGTTTGAGCACCTCACATCTGTATTTTCCCTCCTATTTTGTATGTTTATAGAAAAATGAAAAATCTGAATGAAATAAGATTTTCCTTATCAGTTATGTTGCTATTCGCCGCAGGAGGAAATGAAGGGTTTCCTTGTGAAAGTTGTTGGATTAATGAAGGAGAATAATTTGTTTGCATCACAGGGAGGCCCGATTATTCTTGCTCAGGTTATCTACTGATACTGGCTGAATGTGACACTGTTTATGGATATGTAAAGTGAATGTACTGAGCATTGTCAATTTATAATTCCCCAAACTTGAAGCAAAAGATTCTGGTTCATTGTGAGCTATCAACTTTTAATTAAGATAACCTGTTAACAACCCATTTATTTGATTATATGTTAAGTGTAAATATGACTGATGGCATCTCAACTGGTAAACGTTGCATAACTCTGCCTTGTTTGATTTCTTGTCACATAATTGATGCACAGGTTGAGAATGAATATGGGAATGTTGAATGGGCTTATGGGGTTTCTGGAGGGTCGTATATCAGATGGGCTGCAGAAACTGCTGTTAGTCTTAATACGACTGTACCTTGGGTGATGTGCGCACAAAAAGATGCTCCTGATCCCATTGTAAGAATTTATTTAGTTTATGAGATGCAGTAGGCAGATTCATTTGTTTCTTTATAAACTGGCCTTGGACAATTGTATTATATTAGAGCCTAGAGGAAACACACATCATTGGAAACAGAAATTGTGGATGATATCAATAGGCCTATTAGGTCCATTTTTTAAAGAGTATATTATATCATCCGTGTATGTGCGTGTAATTATATATAAACATAGTTCATCTTGTGAGAGAATTAAATGTCATATCTTTATTTTTATGATTTGAATGGCTTTAATCTTTCCTAACAAGAGTTATTTGCAGTTAAACACATGCAATGGATTTTATTGTGATCAGTTCACTCCAAATTCCCCTTCTAAACCGAAGATTTGGACGGAGAACTACAGTGGATGGTAACATTTTATTGCTGTTTAAATGTTAGATATATGCAAGATGTAAAGGCTGATTTTAGGTTTCAGTTGCACTTCGTGAGTATATCACTAGTAATTTACTGCTACAGGTTTCTTTCTTTTGGTTATGCGATTCCTTTTCGACCTGTTGAGGACCTTGCTTTTGCTGTTGCACGCTTTTTCGAGACTGGTGGAACTTTTCAAAATTATTATATGGTGAGTATACAATATGTCATATGGTAATATAAAAACAATAGTATTTTCACTATATATTAGTGATGCAATTTTGTCGCAGTATTTTGGTGGAACCAACTTTGGACGCTCTGCCGGAGGTCCTTTGATTGCAACAAGCTATGATTATGATGCTCCCATAGATGAATATGGTAAATTTGCTCTCTTCTTGTAACAAAATGTTTTGCCCATGGAGGAAATTTCTGGCTACAATATCTCTATGTGATTTAGCTGTGAATGTGTAAACAACCATCGAAAAGGGGGAGAATTTATTAGTTCATTGACAGAATATATTCTCTGTAAATGGTACAGGTATCAATTTTAGAAATGAGAAATCATATAAATTTCAATGGTAATTGAACCACTCCTTGTGGCTTGTTGTTCTGGTCTCTCTTGTTTTTTGGAGATGATTTTCCAGGTGAATATTTGATTTGATAAATTGGGCTCCAATCACTTAGAAGAGATGCCGTGATCATCCCCTTCGAGGATATAAATGAAACATTTCAGTGTTTTTGTGCAGCACGCATGTAATTACTAATACATGGCGACCTTCTGCGTTTTATGCAATGTTAGTTTATTAGAGTGGTTCTTTGTTCTGTACTTTGAGAAAATGAGTATTTGGTTAAGAACTTCAGTCTAGAACTGCACTACTTATTTTATTCATTGGGTTCTCATTGTAGATTTTTAATTTTCTAGGATTTATCAGACAGCCAAAGTGGGGTCATCTGCGTGACCTACACAAGGCAATAAAGCAGTGTGAACAATATTTGATCAGCTCAGATCCAACTTACCAGCAGCTTGGTTTTAATTTAGAGGTATCTTTTATGATTCAACTTGTGATTCCTCATCTATCTTGTAGTGAAGATATATATGCTGATTTGATTTTGATCTATAACCCAATTGCAAATTCCAAACACTCTCAAATTTAATTGAAGCGGGAATGTTGAGTTTCCTTAAGTTGGAATAATTAGCAAAAGAAAGTGACTACTTCATTCAGATTTGTTGAAAGTTTTAACTACCTAAATACTTACATGCATGTTTATAGTTCAGACTGCATATTCCAGGCCCTAAATGCTGGCCCCATATCCTGAAGGCTATACTTGTTGGTTTATCTTTGGCAATATGGTGAACTTAATTTGTTGACGAGGCTGTTAAAAAGGATCAAGATTGTAAAGAAAAAAATAAGCTGTATGAGAGTAACTGAGATAAACTTCAAATGAATTTTTTAATGATCAACGTTAACTTCTAAGCTTATACCATCACTCACTATATACACAGTATTTTAACAGACTTTCATGAGATAGATCCTTTATGAGATAGCAAGTCTATCATGTTAAGAGACAACACACAAGGATAGAGTTGGTTCAATGTACTGCATGATCCCATGCGTGTAGTGAGACTTGTTGATATTGCTAGTCTTATCACTTGATTTGTTTGAGCGCTTTGAGTGTGATGATCGTGTCTCAACCGAAGATAGTATTTGATCAAGGTCTTCCTCCTTATCTGAACCGTTTTGTTGAGATGATACCATCACTCACTATATACACAGTATTTTAACAGACTTTCATGAGATAGATCCTTTATGAGATAGCAAGTCTATCATGTTAAGAGACAACACACAAGGATAGAGTTGGTTCAATGTACTGCATGATCCCATGCGTGTAGTGAGACTTGTTGATATTGCTAGTCTTATCACTTGATTTGTTTGAGCGCTTTGAGTGTGATGATCGTGTCTCAACCGAAGATAGTATTTGATCAAGGTCTTCCTCCTTATCTGAACCGTTTTGTTGAGATGAAGCTATCACTTGACATGGGTGAGTCTTGCTTGAGCTAATCCATTTACTAAGTTTGTTTGAATTGTCCATACGTGTGACTTCCTTATCTCTCCTATCCACCTTGTAACTCCTTTTATCTTCACACGTATGTAGCATAGCATAGTTGACCATGGCTGCTTGACCTTGTTGGTTATTACCCTCCCGCAAACTATGGCGAGGCTCGAGACATAGTTTGGGTCGAAAGTAAAGAAGGGTGGCCTTGGACATCGGTTTGGTGAAGATGTCTGCTACTTGGTCAGTGGTTGGAACATACTTAGTAATGAGTTGGCCAAGCGCAACTCGCTCACGTACAAAATGATAGTCCAGCTCAATGTGCTTCGTTCGTGCATGGAAGACCGGGTTGATAGTCATATAAAGGGCACTCAAATTGTCACAGTGTAAGACTGGAGTGGAACACACAGGGACACAAAGATCTTTCATGAGGAAAGTAAGCCAGGTGAGTTCTGCAGTAGCATGAGCCATAGCTCTATACTCAGCTTCTGTACTTGATCGAGCAACAGTTTTTTGTTTTTTTGAACACCAGGAAATTAGATTGCTGCCAAGATATGTGCAATACCCGGTTGTTGATCGGCGTGTGGAAGGACACCCTGCCCAATCTGCATCAGAAAAAACACAAAGATCAAGTGTAGTGTTGGAGATAAAATGTAAACCAAGATGTATGGTGCCTTTTACATAGCGAAGAATACGACGTGCCATTTTTAAATGTGTTTCCGTTGGTGCATGCATAAATTGAGAGATGTAGTTAACACTGTATGAAATGTCTGGGCGGGTAAGTGTTAAATATTGTAATGCACCTACAATGCTACGGAAGAAAGAAGGGTCATCAATGGCTACGGTTTTGACAAGATCTTTGGTTTTGGATTCAATCGGGGTATTCATTGGTTTGCACTCACTCATACTAGTTTTCTCTAGAATAGTTAGAGCATAATGAGTTTGTGAAAGGTGTAACCCGGAGCTTGTTTGAGTGACTTCAACCCCTAAAAAATGATGTAGAGGGCCAAGATCCTTCATGGCAAATTCTTTGCTGAGAATATTGATGAATCTATCAATCAACTGGACACTGGAACCTGTGAGAAGCATATCATCAACATAAAGAAGCAGGATTAGTATATCATTGCCAGAGTTAAAGATAAAAAGTGAAGGATCTGCCAAGCTGCAATGAAAACCAAAGTGACATAGAAAAGTACTGAAACGGTCAAACCAAGCCCGTGGTGCTTGTTTGAGTCCATAGAGTGCCTTGTTGAGTTTGCAAACATGATTAGGGTGTTGGGGGTCCTTCATTCCAGGAGGTTGGTCCATGTAGATGTCCTCAATGATATAGCCATGTAGGAAAGCATTTTTAACGTCTAATTGCCGAATTTGCCAATTCCGAACTAGAGCAACAGTAATTACCATTCGAATGGTTCCTGGTTTAATGACGGGTGAAAAAGTTTCTGTGAAGTCTATCCCATCAACTTGATGATATCCTTTGGCAACTAGACGAGCCTTGAGTCTGTCTAGTGTTCCATCAGCCTTTAGTTTGGCTTTGAATACCCATTTAGAGCCAATCACATGCAATTTAGGTGTGCGGGGTACTAATGTCCAGGTACCATTATCATGCAGTGCACGTAGTTCCTCGGTCATGGCTTGACGCCAGCCATCATGCGTAAGTGCAGATCGAACAGAGGTTGGTTCCCTTGGTATATTTGAAGTAGTAACATTCAAAGCATACTTGGGATTTGGTTTGAAGATGCCATCTCTTGCACGAGTTATCATTGAATGACGTGGCTGAGATTCGTCTTGTAGCTGCAATGGAGAGGAGACAAAGTTAGTGTCATCAACAGAAGATGGCATATTGGAATCAGAAGACACGGGTATAGAAAACTCCTGGATAGACAACGCTGATGATGATGGCATAGTTGGACATGAATCTTCCAATGCCCGTGGCTGTGGAAACTGAACAGGTGGAGTGGCCACATGTGCAATTGCAACATCATCAGGTATATCTTCCAATGCCCGTGGAACAGCTGATATGTGTGCATCATGCTGTTCAATTGCTTCCGCTGCAGCTGGTATGGGCGCATGTTCGGGTGTATGGGCATCATACTCTTCAGGTGTTTCTGCTGCTTGTGTTGCAGCTGGTGCCTCAAGTGATGAAGTGACTAACGGGTCTGCTGCAGGCAGTGTGTGGGAGTCGGCTGGTTTGGCTGCAGTTGGCTGGTGTGAGTTAGCGGGTGTGTGAGATGCCGAGAGATGTAATGGAGAAGAATAAGGTGGTGTAGCAATTGTATGAGGATTCTCAGCATATAAGTCATGCAACCAGTTATCAAAAATGAAGTTTATCCGAGATGGAGAGGGTGGTGGATCGGTGAGGCCTTTGTTTTTGTAAGGGAAGCAAGATTCATCAAATACAACATGACGTGAGATCAAAAATTTTTTACTTGGAGGATGGTAGCATTTGTATCCCTTGTGTTGTAAGCTGTACCCTACAAAAACACAAAGAATACTCTTAGGATCAAACTTGTTCATTTTTCTATCCCAAGTGTATGGAAAACACTTGGAGCCAAATACACGAAGAGATGAGTAATCCGGATGAGTACCAAGCAATTTAAAATATGGAGTTTGGAAATTTATACCAGATGAGGGCAATCTATTGATCAAAAATGTAGCTGTGCTGAAAGCCTCAACCCAAAGATTTAAAGGAAGACCACTATGAAAGAGCATTGTCATGCCAAGCTCCCTTATGATGCGGTGTCGTCGTTCAACCATTCCGGATTGCTCAGGGGTATATGGGCATGATAGATGATGGATAATTCCCTGTGATCTAAAATGAGATCCTAATTTATTGTTAACAAATTCACCACCACCATCCGAGTGAAAAATCCGGATTTTTTTGTTAAATTGACGCTCAATATATTTTTCAAAGGCAAAGTAAGCATCAACAAAATCATTTTTTGTCTTGAGAGGAATTATCCATGTATATCGAGAAAAATCATCTACTAAGCATGCATAATATCGAAAATTGCCCAAAGATGTTACAGGTGCGGGACCCCACAAATCACAAAAAATTTTCTCAAATATATCAGTGCTTGAGTGTTTAGAACAACTAAAAGGTAGCTTACTAAGCTTCCCTAGCTGACAGCTATCACAAAACAAATGTGATTTATTGGAACCTAGAACATTAATGAACCCTTTATTTTTAAGCAAAAGCAAAGTACCCACTTGGGGGTGACCCAATCTTTGATGCCATAAATCTGGTGTCCCAGACTTAAATCGATTCGAAAAATGAGCCTCCGGCGGGTTGTGCAAAACATACAAGTCACCCTTGCGTGCTCCTGTAATCACCTGTTGTCCTGTTTCTCGTTCCTTAACACAAAACCCATCATTAGAGAACTCAAGATTTAGTGGAAATTGAGAAGTTAATTGACTCACAGAAAGTAAATTTTTCTTTAGAGCTGGGACATGTAGAACATCCGTTAATGTTAAGTCAAAATTTTTTTCTTTTATTTGTGCTTCACCTATTCCTTTAATTGGCAGAGGGGCTCCATCTCCTACAAACACGTTATCAAAACCATGATATTGATGGCAATTTTTCAACAAATTTTTATTACCTGTCATGTGGTTTGATGCACCTGTGTCAGCTGTCCATTCTGTTTCTGAAATGGTGTTGTCAAGCGTGAGTGCAGCAAGTGCATGCGGAATTTCCTCTGGCTGTTGTTGTTTTGCGCGTTGGAGCCACCAGCAGATTTTGGCAATGTGACCCACTCCTTTGCAGTGAGTACATACCTCATTCAGGTACATTTCTCTTTCATTGGGAGTCATACGTCGACATCCTGGAGGAGCTGGTCTACGGGATCCATTGTTGATATGTGAAGTATGATTTCCATGTTGTCCTCCTTGGGCTTGGAAGCCACGGCCATTGCTTGTGAATGGTGAGGACAAATTTTTTTCTCCACGTGTTTGTCCTCCAAAATGTTTGCCTTGTTGTTTCTGTCCAATAAAAGCATAAGATGCATTTGAGCCATTTAATGGATCTAGAGTACTTACATTGTTTTCAGGTACCAGCGCATTCCACTGATCGTGGCATTGTAATTGTGAGACGAGTTCTGCATAAGTCGGGCGTGGTGGCCTCATCATAGACGTGACAAATTGTCTATAGTTTGGTCCCAAACTTGTAAGTAAGTAAAAGACCTTGTCAGAGTCAGGAACCGGCTTGCCAATTGCTGTGAGACTGTCACATATTGATTTAAAGGATTGAATGTGTTCTGAGGTTGGTGTGGACTCACTCTTACGAAGAAATGACAACTGATGACGTAATGAGAACTCACGTTCCTGAGAATCTTGTGCATACGCATTTTTTAAGGATGTCCATACAGAGCGACTGGTTTCCTGCCCTATAACCAGTCCAAGGGCTTCCTTGGTGAGAGTTGCAATGAGCCAACCTCGTAGAGTACGGTCAGCTCTTTTCCATGTGGCGAATTCTGGATTGGATTCTTGTGTGGTGATTGATTCTTCAGTGTTACCATCCTCTTTGACTGAAGTTTTTTTGACTGTGATTGTTTGTGGTGGTCCATCGCTTGTAAGATGATCAACAAGCTCTTGGCTCTCTGCTAAGGCCAACGCTTGTTCTCTCCATGCTGGATAGTTGGAGGAATCTAAGTGTTGAGTAATGAAATTGCTGATATTGAGATTGTGGGTTGCCATGTCTGATATGTTTGTTTGGCTGTGTGAATTGGTGTTTGGTATGAGAAAAAAAAAATAATAATAATAATAATTGAAGATCGTGTGAGGAAGAAGATCACTCCTCTGATACCATAAAGAAAAAAATAAGCTGTATGAGAGTAACTGAGATAAACTTCAAATGAATTTTTTAATGATCAACGTTAACTTCTAAGCTTATACCATCACTCACTATATACACAGTATTTTAACAGACTTTCATGAGATAGATCCTTTATGAGATAGCAAGTCTATCATGTTAAGAGACAACACACAAGGATAGAGTTGGTTCAATGTACTGCATGATCCCATGCGTGTAGTGAGACTTGTTGATATTGCTAGTCTTATCACTTGATTTGTTTGAGCGCTTTGAGTGTGATGATCGTGTCTCAACCGAAGATAGTATTTGATCAAGGTCTTCCTCCTTATCTGAACCGTTTTGTTGAGATGAAGCTATCACTTGACATGGGTGAGTCTTGCTTGAGCTAATCCATTTACTAAGTTTGTTTGAATTGTCCATACGTGTGACTTCCTTATCTCTCCTATCCACCTTGTAACTCCTTTTATCTTCACACGTATGTAGCATAGCATAGTTGACCATGGCTGCTTGACCTTGTTGGTTATTAGATTGAAGCATCTACAACCGCTTTAATTTTTATCATCACTTCTTCATCCTATTAAATGTGTTTAGGCTAACATAATTCATTTCATCTTACAAGGAAATATCATTACTCTATCTTTGGTACCAATGGTTGTGCTTCATCCTGGTCAAAAACTGAGTCAAACTTGAAGTTTCAAGTGGTTTTATTGAGAAATGACTGCATGTAGAAAGTCGTCCTACTGCTTTAGAGTGCAAATGCCAAATCATGTTGAATGACATTTCTATGTGTCTTGGAAGTGCTTTGCCTCATGTGCTAGGGATACTCTACATTCTTAGCAAAAATTATGCAGTTATTTTTCCATAAATGTCAGGAAAATCCTTTTTGGCTTTTCCTCCAAAGTGATATAAGATTTTGTTTTGGTTTGTTAAATCTCATGTTTTGTGATTTCACTCTTTAAATAACCACTATTTTTTATTTCCGGATGGCTATGCTGCCTTAGTTACTTACTCTGGCAGACTTGTTTATTTCTCATGTCAGGCTCATATCTACTATAAGTCTTCCAAAGATTGTGCAGCATTTCTTGCTAATTATGACAGCAGCTCAGATGCAAATGTCACTTTTAATGGAAATTTGTATTTCCTTCCTGCTTGGTCTGTCAGCATCCTGCCAGATTGTAAGAATGTCATTTTCAACACAGCGAAGGTCTGGTTTTTATTGCAAGTTATTGCATGCATGTGATATAATGCTATTGTTCTCTGTTTTTCGTGTGTTCCTTTTCTGCCAACTCATGCTAACTTTTGATAATATATTAATATAACTGGTAGTTGTTCCATGAAAAGTTCTACAAATCTATGAACTTGGACATGACTTGTTTTCATACTATAGAAGATGCCGATCCTTGCCTCCTTGGGTTGGTTCATTATATCTGATATATTCTAAAGATCCAGAGCCTTACTACATTTAATTTTAACTTTTCTTTGTGTCCAATACCTTTGTTTCCCCAAGGACCTTCCTCCGTCATCTCATGAAGCAATCTGTTGAAGTATTACTAAAATTGGACTGAGCTTGGAGCTTAGAGTCTTGTACAAATTTAGTCCTTAAAAAACTGTAATAAGTGAAATTTAACTTAGTTAAATTGTGTGTTATACTATTATTTCATACAAAGGATTGAATTGGTATTGGGCGGTTCACACGCTTTAAACAATTGGAATTTAATGTTTAATAGCTGTTTTTTAAAAATAAAAATTTTAGTAGCTATTTTTATGTTTAGTTATCTTCTCTCACTTAATTAAGACGTCCCTTTCACTATTTCTGCTGTTGAAGGTTGTTACACAGAGACATCTTGGTGATGCCATGCATGCTCATGCAGCCAATGTTAATGAGCTTTTGCTTGCACCACCTGCCTGGAGCTGGTACAAGGAAGGAGTGGGTATTTGGGGTAACAACTCATTTACAAAACCTGGTTTAGTGGAGCAAATTAATACAACAAAAGATACTAGTGACTACCTATGGTACACGACGAGGTTGTTCATTCATTCTTAATGATTCTCATTCATTGTTAGCATCTGCAGACTTTATTGGTTACATCCTCGATCGAGGAATGGTTTCCTGAAATTAAGTAAAAATTTATTAGTCTGGCGAACTTCTTGTAGTTTTTCTCATTGTAAGTTGAATAAGTTGACAACATCAAACCTTCAAATCATCATATTGCAAGTTTTCTGTCTGCCATCTCGTAAATCAGTTTTCAAGTCTTTCCTTACGACACATCAACATATTTGCAATGCACTGGACATTACTTATCTCTTTGGAGTACATCCAATTTATCTGTTTTGCTGTGCTTTATTATATTGCAGTATTAATGTGGAGGAGAACATTATGCCTGGTCAAGAGAAAGAAGTTCTTTTGAATATCGACAGTTTGGGGCACGCTGCACTCATTTTTGTAAACAAAGAGCTCCTAGGTTGGTACCTTTTAGATTGCTAAGGAACTGGGCCTGACCTTCTTTAACTAATTTTCAGTTTTCGAGTTTGACACATAAGATAGTAGTAGTAGTAGTAGTTATTGTCAAGACTGCTAAACTATCTTACTGCACCAAACACTTTCTCTCTTCGCCTTCTTGTTCTAATTAATACTACTCATCATATTTCTTGACATGATGTTGAATTTCAGCATTTTTTATACATATTAATGTGTTCGTTAGAGATGCAACTTATTGACAAAATAGATGACTCAAAGCAAATTGTACTGTTCCCTATTCTTTGGTCTCAATATGATAAACTGTATATCTTTGTTTGTTTATTGTAGACAAGGCACGCGACTCTGCAGACCAAGGGTTATCGTTGCTTAGTGCAAAAATGCTAATTTCTATCCCTTAGATTGTATAATATCAGGAACCATATAATTCACTCTTGGATTATCAATAAGAGAATATAAGAGTATGTCGCGAATTCCGATTAGTAGTTTTAAGTGTGGATTCATGTAACCAATCCCAAATAACGCTTGGATTGATTGATTGGTCGATGGTTGCTGACTCTTGAATTTTGAATTTTCCTAGAGCCAAGTGGTTTTAAAATTAGACTTGTTGCTAGCCTTTTACTTCCATGTGTCTTCTTTTGTAGACTAATTACAATATCTTGCAGCATTTGGATATGGCAATCATGATGAAGCAAACTTCTCAATCACTAAGAAAATTAGTCTCAGAGAAGGAAACAATACTCTTGATATGCTAAGCATGATGGTTGGTCTACAGGTAAACAAGTCTATTTACTTTTCTGAAGCATCTGGACAGATATGTTAATAATATGTTCTTCCCTTCAGTTTGATATTGTTTGCTTTCTACCTGTAAACTCTGACACAAACATGACCCTTAACTCTTCAGCGAGCCTGCTTTGAAGCCTTGTCCTTAAATTTTCAAACTATATAAAATGTACTGTATGAAAAAAGGAACATCAGCTGCTGATTCTAACAATTCCTCTCTCTGTGGTGCTACTGACCTAGATTTTAAGGGAGGGCACGTTGGTTTTGTATAAGATTCAAAATTTTGAGTTTTTCCCTATGTTGATCAGAACTCGACAATGTTGACGTAGACAAAACGATGCCTTTGTACTGGAAAATTCCCCTTTTGCCCTATAGATGTCTCTTCAAAATTTTAAAATTTTACTCCACCAATTTCTTTGTAATACTGGGCCAAGCACTGTTATTGTATTAATTTGTTCGTTACTATTGTTCTGATATCAAGGCAGCACATGATTTAGCTACTTCTAATATCGTAGATCAAGATTTTGTTCAACATGTTGTCATGTTCTACTTGCTTTAATTATATGAACTCCAGGTTCATTTACTCAATATCTGTCCTGCATCTTTGATTTTGTAGTCACCACCACTGTTTTTCTTCTGTTTCTCTGTTCATCAGAACTACGGACCATGGTACGATGTTGCAGGAGCAGGAATTTTTTCTGTCATTCTATTGGACCCAAGTCTTTCTGTTGGAGATTGGACCTATCAGGTCATATTTTGCACCTGAAAATGTTATGTTTCTGTCATTTTATTTTCATTCAATTTTTTCTACGCATCAGTTTTGAAAGAGTTCAATTTTGAGGGGTAATCCTTGCATTCAAATTGCAAATGTTGCCATGTTGGTATATTTAACGTTGATATTCACTTTTATATTCTCAAAGATATAAAGCTTGAAAAACTTGAAAGATTAAGAGACAAAAGTAAAGTAAATTTGTGCTTGGAAAAACTTATTCGACACACTTTTATCAAATAAAATTGAACTCTTGATCCTTGCATCATTTCATCATCCGAGTCTTCATCCCAAAAGTTTAGGGTCGACTACATGAGTCTATGGAAAAACCAAATACCTCTTTTACCATTTGTTTGATACGAGCTGTCATTTCTTCCCACATGGAGTTTGTTTCCTCAACAATCCCAATTTGCGTTCTTAAATAATGTTTCCCCTAAAATCAATATACTTATCATCTTTTAGATTCCACCGCCTAATTTTATACTCCCATGCTACTCTACTTCTAGACCATTTTTTAAAGCATATGTTCACCACTATCATTCTATGTTGTGTGGTTAAACACTTCTCTGGAATCATTTTACAGTCTTTACAAAGTCTTTTATATATCTTTCGAGGAATGAAATCTATATGTCCAACACTATCTTACAATTCAAGATTCGATGCGATTCACGATTCAAAATGTTGATGAATCGATTCATATGATTCGATTCGACAACCTTGACTGCTAAAGGTAATTAAATGCGATTCTCTCTTCCTAAACAAGGTATTTACTAGACATAAGTAATATGACGGGGTAAACTCTAAAATAGTTTGTCCAACCTCATTTCTATCCCCAAACCCATACCCTCCAAGTACACTATCAAAGTTTCCACTCTCTCTCCCTACATGTCCATTTAGGTCTTGCACTAAAATTATTCTCCCTATTTGGAATGTCCTGAACAATCTCACTAAGGTCCTCCCAAAATTGTTTCTTGGTATTTTCATCTTAATCCTATTTGTGGGATTTAAGCACTTATGACATTAATTATCTCTTTTCCTAGCACGAAATTAGATATTAAGATCCTATCGTCTTTTCTGTATATCTCTGCCACAACCTTTCTTCGAATCTCTGCGTGATCAGAAAAATACTAAATGCATTAGCTGATGGGATAAAGGAAAGCTTAATCAGGTTAAAGTTGATACCTAGAATATGTTTGGAATATCTTGGTAGTATATCATAACTTTGTTTTGAACCAGCCAAAGGTAGGTTGCAGTGGTTAAAGCTTGCAAATAGTTATGCTTGATAAACTGCTTGACCACTCACAAAAGTAGATGCTTGGTTTCTTTACTCCTTCCAAGAAGTATGCAGAGTGTGGTTGTAATTTGCCAAGCTACCTTGTACAAACAATAGTCTACAATAAATTTTTATTTGATTTGACCCAAACAGCCTAGTGCCCTCTCCGCCATCTCACCGGTCTCGTTTTACGCCCTTTCCCACTTGCTAACATCACTTTGTTCCACATTTTTCCTTTTCAGGTGGGACTCCAAGGAGAATACCTTGGACTATACAGAGTTAACCTTGCAAATAGCTCACTCTGGACCCAGGGGGCTGCTCTTCCCAGAAATGAGAGTTTGATATGGTACAAGGTAAGCAAATATCAGCAATAGCCTAGACCCTAAACTCAATCAAATCATCGTACAGAACTGAAATCTATTGGCTTTGCATCTGCTAATCAAAAACTTTCTCAGGCTACATTCCTTGCTCCTGAAGGAAAAGGTCCTTTAGCTTTAAATCTTACCAGCATGGGGAAGGGTCAGGCATGGATCAATGGGCAAAGCATAGGGCGATATTGGCCTGCCTATCTATCACCATCGAGTGGTTGCACCGAAAATTGTGATTACAGAGGAACCTATGATCCATTTAAATGTCTTAAGAAGTGCGGGCAACCTGCTCAAGCTTTGTAAGTGATTGTGCATTGTGTTTTAGGCTTTTCAAATGCTACATTGTGCATTGTTTTAATCCTACTCATATAATGTGCATTGTTTTTAACCCAACTCATATGAGGATTGTTGTATTTTTGAATCTTGAGCAAAAAAGAAAAATGAGAGGAAAATTTTACAGTTAGAAAAAGCATTTATATCTCTGTAACCATCTTTATTTGCTTCTGTTTGCTTGAATAGGGCTAGTGAATATGGTTTTCACTTGTGCGGTATTATCTCATTGGTTCCAAGAGCAATATTTTTGTATCATTACTAGTGTTACAAATCTAGCCGTGTTTTCCATCCTTTCTGTAATTATGCAAAAATAATGATCCTGGCCAGGTACCATATTCCACGCTCTTGGGTTCGTCCTGGTGAGAACCTTGTGGTCCTCCATGAAGAGCTTGGAGGTGACCCTTCAAAGATTTCTTTGTTAACGAGAACTGGCCAAGAGATATGTGCATTTGTATCAGAGGTTGATCCTCCACCAGCTGATTCCTGGAAACCAAACCTTGACTTCATGTCTCAAAGCCCTGAAGTCCGACTTACCTGTGAACAAGGATGGCACATTACTTCAATTAACTTTGCTAGCTTTGGAACTCCCAAAGGAAATTGTGGCAATTTCAGTCCAGGGATTTGTCACGCTGACATGTCATCTGTAGCTCAGAAGGTAATAATGATCCTCCCCGTCATGAATGAAACAAATTATGCAGGTTTGGATCTGGATTCTAGACATTTGAGTTAGGCCCCTTGCCTAAGCATGTAGCTGGAGTCTAGACTTACTTCTTGAACTTATTGTTAAACATAGAAAACTCTCTCGTTGTTGTTTATGCTAACCTTAGTTCTTTTTCATGACTAAAAAATGTATTAGGAAGGTTTTGGTGAAATTTTGTGGCTGCATGCTGAGTCCTGCTTACTCGGTTTCGATGTTAAGCCATTTTTTGTCGTTGACAAGTTGTTTCACGCAATTTTAAGTAGTCCGTCTTCACATAAGTAGCCAAAGTTCCAAGAGTGGGTTCACAGGCATTTAAGTTGAACCCTGGTTTTTAAGTGTTCCTGTTGAGTGCTTTCTTGCTTATCCTTAATGCTTCTCTCCCTGCCTCTCCCTACATTTGTAGCTTCCTGACTTGTTCAAGTGCTATTACAGATTTGCATTGGTCAAGATGGATGCTCAATTCCCATCTCTATAGCTGACCTTGGAGATCCTTGCCCCGGAGTGATAAAGAGCTTCGCAATTGAAGCTCTTTGTAGTGACTGAAAAGCAGCTACTACTCCCGCAGCAGTTGCCACGCTTATGGCTCTTAAAAATCGTTTGCAGTAACTAATAAATAATCGTGTATGTAAACACTCATGTTATTTGAATGACGTATAGATAGGTCACTAGAGAGCTACTTCATGCTTTGCATCTGGATTGAACGAAATATATAAAATGTTCTCTTTCATTAATTCATCTCTAACTTCTTGACCTGTGGAAAGTGAAAGTATTAAACTCAAACCCAAGCATCATGCATGAAGCACTATCTTCCCAATGTGCTCACTACTTCCCATGAGCCTGTGTGCCTCTGCTGCTTCATGCATACTCCAATTGTAGAGTTGAGACTTGCACAAGCTGCGCTTTGGCTGGCCGCTGTCATGAACAACATTTTTGCTACTGAAACAAATATTGCTCGAGCATGAAGGCAAGGGAATAAGGGATGGATGGAGAGGTATTATCCTCAGTTTATAATCACAAAGTGGGGAGCATTGCATCATTTCTTCTATATAATTTTTCTTCTAGGCAAATGACCATGTGCCTAATAAATTATCCGTTCTGTATATTCCTTAATTTACTTAAATGACTTTCATTTTGGTGCCAAAAGTTGGGGGATGGAGCAAAGAGGGCCATATCATGACTTGTCTGAGTTGTCGGATAGCACAGGTAAGTCTCTTTTTCTTCCTCTTGGTCTCATTTTGGCGTAAACATTGCTACGAAAATGATGCAAAAATGAAGATCTAAATTTTGAGGTATTGGTAAAATATGCTTGGCAATCATTTTTGGCAACTCATCAAAAGAGAATTAGCCGCTAAACTCTTTGAAAGCCTGAAGCTGTTGGCATCAGAATTACATTCTTTTAGTTTTGCGAAAAGAATGAAGAATTGTACTTCTGTTTTCTCTTCACTCTCGTTTTTGAATATCTGGATGGCTTGCAAGCGATGCCGTTTGAGTCGACTCTTCTCTCCATAGCAGGTACTGCAAGTCCTCTAAAATCAACATTTACAGATAAAACTAATGCTTTGCTGTTTGATTTAATAGTATCTCTTGGAGCCTGAGGACGCAGAAGCTCTTGAAAACTTGCTGCCTCACAATCTAAAAGGGGACTTGTCAGCCCTCTATGTATGGCCTGACCAAGTACGACATTAGTACAGATACTGGTAGACTAGCCCACTTCACTTCATTGACATTCCTGACAATTCTTCACCTTTGATTACTCGAGTAAGAACGAACACCTTTTTAAACTAATTTTAGTGCAACAACTATGTACCTTAAGTCCATGATATAGTTGTGCCGATTTGTTATGTGGTGCAGGGGATTGCCATGATCAGCATGGTTTGAAGAGCATGTGTGTTGTTGGTGCCATTTCAAATTTTGCTTCACAGCTACTGCATTACAGGGAGGAACTGCTGATCGCAGATGTAAGGAACACATTCTATCTCTAAATCAGACGATTAGGAAGTTCTCTTGGATGTACTGATTTTGTTATTATTTTGCAGATAATTTGACTGAAGCCTTGTTTTTCTTAGCACACTTCATGGGAGATGTTCATCAGGTACATCGCGGAAACAAAATGTGATGATCTCCTTTCTTGTGCAAACAAGTAATTGTTGGAATTCATGTATTTGAGTATAATTGTTGGAATTCAAGTCAAGTATTCACTAAATCCAATACTTGATAGGTGTGAATGGAAAGTAGCTTCAACATGGATTAACATAGCAAAAGATGTTGAAAAGTTGGATCGGGGGCGAGCCCACATTACATGGGCTTAAAATGGGCTTTTGAACACATGCGGATGGTGGCCCATCTTAACTCAAAAGTTGTGGCTCATGAGTTTGGGTTCATCCACATGTATATAAAGGCCACACACATATCCTTCTTTTCCTTATGTGAACTTGTGGCTTGGGTGTGTTCCAACTTCCAACACTCCCCTTTACACACAAGCCCCTTAACTCCAATCCCAAAGGTCTACATCCACTTGTCATGACCCTTTGCGTACTCAAGGATGGTGATACATTTTTTCATGATCGTGAAGGCCTCAAGTGTTTTTTTTAACAGGCCTCAAACACCCATCCGCAACCGGGCTCTGATACCATATTGAGAAATTAGATTGAGGGTGAACCCATATTACATGGGCCTAAAATGGATTTTTGGACACATGTGAATGGTGGCCAATCTTAACTCAAAAGCTATAACTTATGAGTTTAGGTTCATCCATATTTATATGAAACCATACACATACCCTTCTTTTTCCAATGGGAGACTTTGTGGCTTGGGTGTGTTCCGACAAAAGGATGTTGTCAGAGTAAAAGTAGCTTGAGTGACTCCAAAAGTCACTTGAGTGAAAACAGAAACAATTCCAAGAAGTTAACAGCTTGAGCGACTCCAATAGTCGCATCAGTGACAACATATAGCCGAAAGATCAAGCCGCTTGAGCGAACACACCTTTTCATAGATTTTTTCTAATAGCACGTTTGTATTCAACCATTATGTTTAACAGCAGGTCAATTCGTCAACAAGCCTATAAATACATGTTTTCCAGTGCATTTGAGATAAACTAGATATATACTAAGTAGAGACTAAGCATATACCAAGTATATAGAAGTGAAAAAAGATTAAAATCATATTATAATAATAAAATTTATTATAAAATCATAAAAATCTAATATTATAAAATATAATTTAACAGTTTTTTCATTAGAATCAATTTTTAATACACCAAACACTTCACAACACATTCCACAAGATTTTTTTTCTAATAACTTTTCTACTAACATTGAAAATCAATCTCGTACCCTATGAATCGTTTAGATAGTTATCCTTCACGTAGGGGAGAATAAAGAAGGATATTTAATCGGCTATTTGTTCAAAGTTCATGAGTTAGTTGATCCATTATTTGAAGCAGAGGACATCTCATGCTCTTAACATGTCACGCAAGTAATGATAAATTTTTTTTTTTTTATGTATTTAACAGCAACATCATGTTATTATAAAGAAAATGAGCTACAAGGACTTGTTTAGTCCAAAGTACATAGACTTATTTAGCCTCAAACAAAATAGAGTAGCTTGATGGATCCTTTGTCAAACGTACATGAGCCATTTGGTACTTATCTCTTTCTTTTTCTGCTAATTAAATAGCGGGATTATCACGAGTCTATGAACGAGAGAATAAATAAATATAAATTATTGAGAAAAATGTATACATAATATTAAAATTCAACAAAACAAAACAAAACAAAACAAAGCAAAGGTAAAGGCTGAATGCAGAGCTAATATTCCCTCATCAGCAACCATGGAGAAAGATAAAAGAAAACTAACTTCCTCTCTTTGTACAGCCTACCCAACCTACTTCAAACCACGCATAAAAGAAAACTCATGTTCTGGTTTCCTCAATCAACAAAATTGATGGCTTAGGCTCACGGTCACGGCTCACCTAAGATAAGTGGGCCGTAGACCGGCGGCCACTGAAGGAGAAAAGTGAAAACGGAAGCCAAAGAGTGGGCCAAGCCCAACGCTATGCCCCTCTTCACCTGGCCCCGTTTTGGGATCGGACGGCCAGAATTCCTCCTAGATGCAAGCCCACCGTTGATCGTAGCTCTTCTAGCACCTGCCATCGCTTCTAATTTTTCTCAGAAGGGGAAAACTAGCTAGAAATGTGGTCTTGTTTGTGTAATTGTGCTGAGTGAGCTTCAGACTTGAGCGAGTGCTATCTTGGGTAATTATTTATAGAGAGTTCTGTCATAGAAATGCTCTTGCTTTTTGGACCAAATTACCAACTTTCTGTGTCCATGAATTTGACCATAAAGTCAAGCAGCCACATGAATTCATTTTACAAATGGGAATTGAATTTTTTCGTATTTTGTGCTTTGATTAAGATTTTCTGTTTGGTTTTTTTTAACTATTATTTTTCTTTTTAATTTTGTTTAAAGAAAAGAGAAATTATATTATTTTATATTAATTTCATAATTTTGTAAGACATAGACCATAATTTATTCAAGCACATGAATAAAAGTTTCGGATGAAGATTTGATGAATCCATATGAGTGCATATACGCATCTAATCGTTTCGCATACGGAGTCGCCCATGCAGCTGCACAAGCATGCCTACAGTGAACCCATTCAGGTGTGATGGGAGGCATTGGATAATTCCTTGTCAAACCAACCTTGATGTAGTGATTACCATTTACGTGCCCTATAGCAATGGCAAAGCGTTGATAGGGTGATGGAGGAGTTGTACGTAGTGGTAGATATGTCCAACTCTCTGCATGATGAAGAACATGCAATATCACATTGTATGCAGAAGCAATCAATAGACTCATGTCTGGCATTGTCATTCAGTGCTCAAATGGTGCTGCAACATCATCTTGAAAAAAGTTCAGTGAGTGCTTAACACTGTATGCCCTCTCTTCACCGTCAAGTATTTCAACATATTGTTTCCAAAATGCGTCCAACTCTGCCATCAGGTTATACCGAATATTGGGCCATTCATCTTCCCCATGACCAAGACACACAACTATCGATCGAAAGCCGCAATTTCCATCAGCTTTTACATCTTGTACGTCTCTAATGTAAGGATGCAGTATAGCTGGAAACTGAGCAATATAGGATCGTAAAGAGTAGTTTTCCTTTCTTAACTACTCTGATATGCCATCTACAGAGTAGTTTCGAAGCCTCAGGAAATACCTGAGCACAGGCTTTCATCAGCCCCAACTCTCTATCCGTAACGATAACTCGTGGGCTAGTGCATCCATGCATTGCAGATCGCAAACATTCCAAAGCCCAAGTATAACTGAGCTCTTTTTCTGAGTGTAAATATGCGAACGCTATGCAAAAAGTCTGACTAGTTGAGGTAACACCAACAATTTCAAGGAGAGGCAACCTATACCTATTGGTCGAATATGTCGCATCCATCAACAATACGTGTGGGAATGCACGCAATCGATCTAGCGAGTCAGGATGTGCGAAGAACAAATCTTCGAGCTCATTGCATCCTTATATATGAGAACACAACTTGCATTTGTGATTGACCCGATCTCTCAGAGGTCCTGTGCTTCTTGCGTGCATTATATATGGTTTTGATGGTGCTCACGTTGTTCGGATCTCGCTTTTTCAACTCCTCCAATATGTCCAGTGACTTGGCATTTTGTGCAGGCATGTCAACCATAATTTGAATTTCAGATTCAGAAAGCCGACCGGGGTATGGATGTCCCTCCATATATAATGCAGGATCATGATTATGCTCCGCACACACCACCTCCAACATCCAATCATCTTCTAGCTTCATTTTCCTCCCTCTCAATTTGAACGGACATTCTATTTTTTTGGTGCCAGTCTGTTTCGTTGATGGTTTCTTGCTCTGGTAATTGCCACCGCGATCACATTTGAATTGTAATCTGTGTTTTTTACCGAACCCCCCAATATCTGATCTATAAATGATGATGATATATCCCAATTTGTGTCCGGTTTGTTGAACTCACTCGATCATCGATTGTCGCGATTTGAACACCTGATAATGTATTAGTTCTTATTAGAAGTTTACGAATATTCATTCAACATAACAAAAGAGCTCGTATTTTGATTGATTAAAATATGAGCTCTTTTGTTATGTTGAATGAATATTTATAGACATATTTGTGTACACATGTACAGACAGAGAATATATTCTCTGTATATTCTCTGTCCTATACAGAGAATATATTAGGACAGAGAATATAGACAGAGAATATATAATGGATACCCATATACAATTGATAGATAGATATAATTGAAAAGTTATATATATATATATATGTACGTAATTAATATATATATATATATATATATATATATATATACAGAAATTCTCCTATGTGGACCAAAAGTGTGGACCAAGTTTGTGGACTTGTTTTTCAACCATAGATGTGGTGGGTCCCATAATAAATGTGTGGCCCCCACTTATGTTATGATTGATTATAACCATTGGATTTTGGTCCACAAACTTGGTCCACACTTTTTGGTCCACATAGGAGAATTCCTATATATATATATATATATATATATATATATGTGAGTGAGATAGGACATGATGAGACATGATATATATTAATTAAAAAAAAGAAAAAGAAAAAAGGAGACATGACATGATAACTGAGGAGAGGGGTTTAAAATAGGGGATTTGAATAGTATTTCCGTAAAATAAAACAGCATGCATGAATTTCGCCATAAAGTCAAGCACCCACATGAATCCATTATCATTTTGGTTATTTGTGCCCATAGATCAGCATTGAGGGTATTATCGACATTGCACTTAAGCTGATAAGGGCGGCGTGAGGATGTCTCTCTCGTAAAAAAAGTTACAAAAAACGAGGTTTATGTTTTGGGGAGATGCGTCTACCTATTTAGGCCACATTGTGATGTGGACCTCAAAAATGACGTGACCATTTTGGTTCATATTAATGGGATCCGGTTCAGATAGCTCTCTATCTGGACCGGATAAGAACAAAAAGCCTTGAGTGGTGTGCAAGCAAAGACCACATTATCGGGATACTCAAAACTCACTTTTGATTATTCCCATAACGAGTCTGTTTTTGCCACGGAAGGTCCACACAAATAAAAGATCTCACTTTCAAATCGCAATCTTTCTTGTTCTTTAGTTAAAAACCATAACCCCTCGTTATCTTGTGAGTGGTGGCATTTGGTAAAATTCAATATGATGTGAAGTATAAAGATGGCGCATGCAATAGATTAGTTATCGGATTTATGTGTTAGAAATTCACACCTCTATATATATTGATAATATTATACGTTTTGGGTTGTTTAATTTTTATGGAACACGGTTTCGTTCTTACTTAACCCAATTATTAAGGTCGAAACCTAACTTATTTGGTCAAACCCAGCTATTATGAGTTAAAACCCAACTCATTTGGGCTAAGGTCAAAGCCAGGACAATATGTGAGGAGGGTCGTAAGGGCGGACAAAGGATTTTATGTCATCGTGAGCAAAGTTATACGGGATCCGCGGATAGTACCCTTGAATTTTTTTTGGATTATCGATTCATTATATCTTTGAAAGTACAAAAAAAAACACTAAATATCAACTATTTATAGAATATGATAAATAATAATTTTCACATTTCTTATTATTTCAACCATGAGCATAATTTTTTATAACAAGGGGTCAGAATTGAAAATTCCAGTGAATCTTTTTTGTTATTTAGTATATATATATGTATTTTTTTAAAAAAATTGAGGTGGTGAGTATTATGGAAAGTATGATGAAGCTGGACAACATCTGATTCACTTAGCCTTGCTAGGAGTGATACCAAAATGCAATTCAAGGGAAATGTTGGCTGAATTGCATTATTGTTAATTAATTTATGTTTCTCTGTGTAAAACGTATAGAGAATACTACCTCAAAGCCCAAGTCAACACAACCCAAGTCTGATAGAGAAGATATTAAGCCCAACTCATGCAAGAAGTATAAACCCACTGAGCCCATGACCAACGGATAGATTTAGACGACTTTAGCTTGCCTTTATCTCTGATCTTTCAAACGTTACTCTATTAGAATTGTACAGATGAACGTTGATACTCTATGTATATAATCCTTGTAAAGATCTCTGTTTCATTTTAATGAAAATCATAAGTACAAATTCCTTTATGGTATCGGAGCAGAGTTCCTCGCCTAATCTTTCACCAACATCCTCCATGGCTTCTGGTTCAAAAACCTCCCGTGGAGATGATAATGCTCTAATGGCAGCCAATGGCAAATCATCGTTGCAATCAATGCCAATACTCAACCTGGGAAACTCAAGCCCTCAAACTTCACTACTTGGAGACTCCAATTGCTCTCTGTTTTACGGGGCTACAGGCTCACTGGATTTGTGGATGGAAGCTATACCTGTCCACCCAAATATGATATTGAAGAATTTGATTATTGGGATAGGCAAGACAACCTACTTCTCAATGCTATTGTCTCTTTACTTCATGAATCGATAACTCCTCTCTTGGGAGATGTTTCTACAAGTGCAGCTGCTTGAAAAAGACTACATTAGTTGTATTCCAACAACTCAAGATCCAGAACAATCCAATTGAAACAACAACTTCATAATCTGCAACGTGGAACTAAAACTATTGAAGAATACTTGTAGCATGTTCGTTAAATTGCTGATGAACTTGCTTCAGTCAAGCACGCAGTGGATGAAGATGACTTGGTTCTCTACATACTAGATGGACTGGGTCCTGACTACAAAGGTATAGTTGGCTCTGCGAGGTAGAGAAAACCCCATTTCGTTCCAAGATTTTCGAGAACGCCTTGTAAGTCAAGAAGCCTATTTGAAGAAACTGGAATCAACCAATCTGTCAATGTCGCCACAACCAACTTTACTCAAAAGCAACCAGGTAACAACTACAGATCTCAAAACTCTGGACACTCCGACAGACACTCTAATAACAGGAACTTCCATCCTTGACAACAAAACAATAGCCACACTGGAGGAAATAGATTTCAACACAACAATGGAGGGGGAAGCTCACAGCAAAACGATAGTGGATATCGTCCCAGAAATCGTGTTATGTGTAAAATCTGTGAAAAACCTGGCCATTCTGCCAGAGTTTGTCGCAAACTCAAATAATTTGTATCAGAATATGCCCTAGTGCAAACTATGCAACAAGTTCAGCTGGTTCCAACCCAAACAACGTGCAACCATGGATTGTAGACTCTGGTGCAAGCCATCACATGACATCAGAACTGGGAAATCTGTCAATTCACTCGGAGTATGATGGAACCGATGAAGTTCGCATAGGGGATGGCTCAGGTTTGGCTATAACTCACCAAGGGACCTACCAACTGCACACACAAAATCACCACTTCACCTTAGCACACACACTATGTGTTTCGAATCTGAAAAGGAATCTTGTATCAGTACATCAGTTTACTTGCACCAATCATGCATCTATTGAGTTTTATCCTGACTGTTTTGTTGTGAAGTGTCTGAATTCAAGAACTCTGTCGGCTTGGGGTAGCTATAGAAATGGGATCTATCAGTTCAACTCTGTTCAACCCTGTTCAACCTATCACTACTCATTTTGCTCAAAAGTCTAGCATGAATGTATGGCACCAAAGGCTCGGACATCCTGCATTCAACACTCTTCAGTCCTTGTTAAAACAGCTTCCTTACCTCATGAAAAATTTGCAAAATCACTCGATTGTAATGCTTGCAATATTAATAAAAGTCACAAACTTCCCTTCCATGTTTCAACTCTTACTTCTTCTGCACCTTTACAAATATTTTTTTCTGATGTGTGGGGTCCTGCATCTGATCAGTCAATTTTTGGTCACAAATACTACCTTTTAATTGTTGATCACTACACTAGATACTCTTGGATCTATCCCATGTTTCAAAAGTCTGACACCATGTCCATATTTCTCCAATTTAAAAGTCTTGTTGAAAATCGATTCAAGACAAAAATTCAAACCCTTTATACTGACAATGGAGGAGAATTTGTCAAATTAAAAACTGCTCTCGCCAATTTTGGCATTTCTTGGATGCAGTCCCCACCATACAGTCCACAACATGTTGGTCTCGTTGAAAGGAAACACAGACATGTAGTCGAAATTGGCAAAACTCTTCTCTCTCACGCCAAACTCCCTTCCTCTTTCTGGTCTCTTGCCTTTGAAACTGCAACATATTTGATCAATCGTCAGCCTCTAACTCCTTTAAACCACCACTCTCCATATCAACTTCTTTTTCACCAACAACCCAACTATCGCAAATTAAAAACTTTTGAATATTTATGTTACCCCTGGCTCAGACCGTATATCACTAGCAAATTAGAACCTAGATCCACTCCCTGTATCTTCGTGGGATACTGCACTTCTCAAAGTTCTTTTAAATGTTATGACCCTCAGGCGAAGAAGCTATATTTGTCCAGACATGTCATTTTTAAAGAACACCTCATTCCAGGCCTACCCACTATCTCCTCTCCTACTACTACCTCTTATGTTCCTATACTTCATGATCCTCTCCCAAATCCCAACCTTCTTCCCCACCTCTCCATAGACACCTCTCCCTCTATTTCTCAATCTCCCACTTCACCTAACACAATACCTTCCAATCTGCCACCACCAGACCCTTCTTCTCCCACTGCATCTACACCCTCGCTAGACACTACTGCTCCTAACTAACTCCATAGTTCCTCCTTCTCCAGAACCAATCCCTAATCCTCCATGCACTAATTCCATGACCACGAGATCCTTAAACAACATTTCTAAGCCAAAAACTTTGCATCACACAACCCTTCATCCAACTCCTCCCTCTCTTGAACCTCAAACAGTTCGAGCAGCTCTTCAATGTCCCAAATGGACAGCTGCAATGCAAGAAGAATTAAAGGCCTTGCAACAACATCCCTTCTGGACTCTCATCCCTCTTGAACCTCACCATCGTCCCATAGGTTCTAAATGGATTTTTAGTATCAAAAGAAATTCTGATGGGTCAATCCAACGTTACAAAGTCAGACTAGTCGCTCAAGGTTACCTTCAACGACCTAGCATCGACTACTCCCAGATCTTCAGTCCCGTGGTGAAACCAACCACAATTCGTCTTATACTCTCCATTGCTACAATTCAAAATTGGTCTCTGAAACAATTAGACATCAACAATGCTTTTCTCAATGGAACTCTTACTGAAACTGTGGTCATGAAACAACCTTCAGGATTTCTTGACAAACAATATCCCAAACATTTGTGTCTCCTTCGCAAATCCATATAAGGCCTCAAACAGGCACCCAGGGCCTGGTTTACTGCTCTTCGAGATGCTCTTCATCAATTAGGCTTTGTTACCTTCAAAGCTGATTGTTCTCTTTTTATTTATACTTCTTCATCTGCTATTCTTTATCTTCTTGTCTATGTAGATGACATAATTCTGACTAGCTCTAACAATGCTCTTCTTCATAGGACAGTAGCTGCTCTTGCCAAAAAATTCTCTCTCAAGGATCTTGGGGACCTCTCATTCTTTCTTGGAATTGAAGTTCTTCGCACCCCTAATGGGTTGTTTCTCTGTCAACAGAAATACATTCGAGATATTCTATCGCGTAGTAACATGCTATACTCCAAGCCAGTGGATACTCCTCTTCCATCCAGTCTGCAACTGTCTGCTCTTTCAGGCACCTCGCTATCCGATGCTTCTCTCTTCAGACAGATTATTGGTAGTCTCCAATATCTTGCTCTTACTCGGCTCGACATCAGCTTTGCAGTCAATCGTCTCTCTCAGTACTTAAATCGACCTAGCACTTCTCACTAGCACACACTCAAGCGTTTGTTGTGTTTTCTCAAAGGCACTCTCAATCATGGGATCTTTCTGCCTTCAACTGGTTCATTGTGTCTTCAAGCTTTCTCTGACTCTGATTGGGTCGGCAACCCTGATGATCGCTCATCGGTATCATCGTACATCATTTTCCTGGGAAACAGTCTAATCTCTTGGCGGTCGCGCAAGCGACGGGCAATTGTGCGTTCCTCCACAGAAGCAGAATATCGCTCTTTAGCCTCTACCGCTTCCGAAGTTATATGGATTTCTAATCTGTTACGTGAACTCCGCATTCGATTCACTATAGCTTCTGTTCTTCACTGCGACAACTTAGGTGCCGTCCATCTGAGTTTGAATCCAGTTATGCACTCTCGTATGAAGCACATAACCATTGATCTTCATTTTTTTCGCGATCTTGTCAACACCAAAGCTATTGTTGTGCGCTACATCAACACTCACTCTCAATTAGCGGACATTATAACCAAATCTCTTCCTCGTCACCGTTTCACTCATCTCATGTCCAAGATCGGGCTTCTTGACGAAACCTCGATCTTGCGGGGGCATATAGAGAATACTACCTCAAAGCCCAAGTCAACACAGCCCGAGTCAGATAGAGAAGATACTAAGCCTAACTCATGCAAGAAGCACAAGCCCATTAAGCCCATGTCCAACGGATAGATTTAGACGACTTAGCTTGTCTTTGTCTCTGATCTTTCAAACGTTACTCTGTCAGAATTGTACAGTTGAACGTTAGTATTGTATTGATGAACGTTGATACTCTGTATATATAATCCTTGTAAAGAACTGTTTCATTTTAATGAAAATCATAAGTAGAAATTCCTTTAAAAGGTCGGTTGGGTCTTTTCCCTTATAAGGTTTTAGGTCAAATTGCTTTATTGTTTACAGTAGCCGACTGAGCTCCACAAAAAGAAAGCAAATCCTTTGTACTGAGATTTAGCTATTGAACTGGTTTAATAGAAGTTATTATTCTCTTGTTATATGTTCATGTGAATATCAGCTTTCTACAGTCAACAATTATTGAGAAAATTGTATACATAATATTAAAATTCAACAAAACAAAGCAAAGCAAAGGCTGACTGAAGAGATATTCCCTCATCAACAACCAACCATGGAGAAAGATTAAAGAAAACTAACTTGCTATCTTTGTACAGCCTACCCAACCTACATCAATGATCAAACCACGCATAAAATAGAACTCATTTTCTGGTTTCCCCGATCAACAAAATTGGTGGCTCAGGCAGTCAGGCTCACGGCTCACCTAAGATGAGTGGGCCGTACACCGGCGGCCACTGAAGGAGAAAACGGAAGCCAAAGAGTGGGCCAAGCCCAACGCTATGCCCATCTTCACCTGGCCCCGTTTTGGGATCGGACGGCCAGAATTCCTCCTAGATGCAAGCCCACCGTTGATCGTAGCTCTTCTAGCACCTGCCATCGCTTCTAACTTTTTTCACAACAAGGGGAAAGCTAGTGCTGATAAGGCGGTTAGCGCGTTTGTTATAGGGTCTTGTTTGTGTTATTGTGTTCAGTGAGCTTGACTCGAGCGAGTGCTGTCTTGGGTTTTATAGAGTCATGACACAGAAATGCCCTTGCTTTTTGGACCAAATTACCAACTTTCTGGGTCCATGAATTTGACCATAAAGTCAAGCAGCCACATGAATTCATTACAAATGGGAAATGGGTTTTTTGCTATTTTGTGCCCATAAATCAGAATCCATGAATTTGACAATAAAGTCAAGCACCCACATGAATTCATTACAAATGTGAAATGAAAATTTCGGTATTTTGTGCCCATTAATCAGCACCGCTGTAGTGAGGGTATTATCGACATTGCACTTAAGATGATAAGGGCGGCAGCATGATGATGCCACTCTCGTAAAAATGATTACGAAAAATGAGGTTTAAAGTTTTGGTGAGATGCATCAACCTATTTAGGCCACGTTCTGATGTGGACATCAAAAGGCACGTGACCATTCTGTTCATATTAGTGGGATCCGGTCCAGATAGCTCCTCATCTTTCTTTCTTTTTTTACTTTTAATAAAAGATCTCACTTTCAAATCGCAATCTTTCTTGTTCTTTAGTTGAAAACCATAACCCTTCTTTATCTTGTGAGTGGTGGCGTTTGGTAAGATTCAATATGATGTGAAGTATAAAGATGGCGCACACTCATTATCGTTTGGGGGAGCAATAGATTAGTAATTAGTTATCGAGTTTATGTGTCACAAATTCACACTCGATACATATTAATAATATTATTCATTTTGGGTTATTCAATTTCTATAAATATATTAGAGGTTACACGACTTTATTCTTACTTAGCCCAATTATTATTGATCGAATCCTAATTTATTGGGTCAAACCCAACTATTATGGGTCAAGACTCAACTCATTTGAGCTAAGGGCGAAACCAAGACAAAATGTGAGGAGCGCTGTAGGTGTTAACAAAGGATTTTATGTCATCGTGGGCAAAGTTAAACGAGGTCCAGGGACTGCGTCCCTCAAATTTTTTGGGTCATAGATTAATTATAATTATATATTCAAAAGTAAGAAAAATAACACTAAAAATCAAATATTTATAGAATATGATAAGTAATAATTGTCACAGTTCTTATTATTTCAACCATAAGCATAATTTTTTATAACAAGGTGCTCAAAATTGAAATTTCATGAGATCTTTTTTTTTTTTTTATTTAGTATATATAAGTGTCTTCTTAAAAAAATTTGAGGGGAGTCTCCACATTGCTTCGCCACTGATTTGGGATAGGAAAAAGTCTTGTTGCATGTTAAGAGTGAATTTTGCCTATATAAACCCCTTGGTTGAGTAGAGTCCCAACCGACTTTGACTCACAACATTATACAATAATATAATTTACAAACCAAATAGACTGAAGAAGCACATAGAAAATTTATGTGTGAGTGAACCCTAATAAATTGAGTACAAGATTTTTTTATTACTATGTCACACCATCAATTATTGGAACAATGATAGCTCTATATTATATTATATTAGACATTATTAGGAAATATCAGCATCAGCAACACCATTCACGGAATCTAAGAGGGGCAGATGACGTTGATTCAATGTACCTACATATTATTGTAATATATGTCCTCATTAATTTCATTTTGTGTTGAATTGTATTTAAAAGCAAGATAGATACGAATCTAACTGGTGGGATTTCAAAATTAAGAGCCGCCGGGCGTGTCTTTTGTTCTTTTTCCTATTTTATTGTAAGTTCAAAGTTCGTTCATGATTATATGGCCCATAATACACTTTTTTATAGCATTTTTTTTAAGGAGTCAAATTCCAAGCGAGTCCATATTTGATCCTACCTGTTACTGAATGAAATCTATCCGAGAATCTGATTTGTCCCATTTTGAAATATTGAATGATGATATCATAATAAATTTTTTTTAGGTGATTAAAGTATAACAACTCCTATCTTTCGATACTCTAAAGTATAATTAATCCGATTTGAAATATTAGGTTGATTCAAATATCAAAATATTTACACAAATCTAGAATCACTCGGGCTGTGACAATTGCTACTTGTGCAGCCTTATTTTCTCTATTTTTATCCCAAAACTAAATCGACCGATAACAAGTTATGGGCTTATGGTATACATATATATAATTTTTCTGAAAATTCTTGTTTATTGTGTTTTTAATTACTATTATCAACAAGAGAAAGAATTTGAACTTTGTCTATATATATTAATTTTTCAAGAGCAAATTTTTTTTTACTTATATAAATAGATAAAAATGACTTTTTGCCACAAGTGTCACACCATATTAATCCTTACTGATAAAAAAAAAAAAAAAAAAAAAAAAACCCCAGCTACAAAAATAAATATATATTGACTGAAATTTCATTGAGATCACAACAGGCACTGCTACACAGACGGGTGAGAAAAAAACAAAGAATCACAACTAGTCATCTCTAATCAGTAGCGTCTGATTTTTCCTCCAAATCAAAGATATCAACAAAGACAATTTTCTAGTGGGTGGCTCCGACCCTGCCCATCGGTTGCACGAAGGGAGAACACGGGCCGGGCCCATTACAACTCCCCAATCATCTACGCATCTGGCGGAACAAAAAGTTGATCTTGGGACAGAAGTCAGAGAACTGAGTTGAGGCCCGGCAGCCACTGAAGCTGAAAACGGAAGCCAGAGAGTGGGCCAGGCCCAACACTATGCCAATCTTCACCTGGCCCCGTTTTGGCATCGGACGGCCAGAGCTCCTCCCGGCCATCATGCCACCAATTGTTCTAGCCCTTCTAGCACCTGCCATCTCTTCCAAGTCCTGAACTTGTAAAAAAGGAAAGAAGAGATGTGAGTATTGCCCTGTTTTGGCGTCTATCTTGGTGTTGGGTTGGGTGAGGTGATGTCTTGGGTTTTATGAGAGTGATGTCCTGGAGATGCCCTTGCTTCGGCACTTATTTACTGCTCGTTGAGATGCCATCTCTGTAAAATATAAGGAAAATGAGGTTTAGTTTATTCAATTGGAGATAAGTTTGTTAATTATGCCATGTTGACGTCAAAAACCACGTGCCACATTACTTACTAATCAAAAGCAGGCAAATAATTATTGACAAGGTTTGAGTGCTTTAGCAATTTGAATTATTTTAATATATAATTAACAACAAAGTGAAAACATAAATGTTGGATCCGTGATGGGAGATTTAGCACTAGCTTGGTATTCCCAATCTTTCATTTTCTTCAGTCCAAGGGTTTTCTCACCGCTTTTTAATTTTTTTCCCCTTTGTCTGGGCCATGGGGAGCATTTGACAAAATTAAATAAGATCAGAAAGCACAAATGGGACATTTAATATGCTTAAAATAAGCATATAACAACTCATTGAAAACAAACATGTAGTTATATTAAATTTGGCAGTAAAACTGTGAAAGTAGGGAAACCATTCAGTGAATCTTGAAGGGAGAATACAATTGGTTCAACTTATTTTTATATGATCGCTGGGGACATTATTTTCATTGTGTCGGATTGTGTTTTATGGAGAGATGGATTCGAATCTAACCACGTCGATTAGAAATTTATATACATAACAGCTCGAGTACTGTTTTCTTTATTTTAGTGATTTGCTCGTGGGTACTCTTTGCGGAGAATTTGACTCATTTTTTAGGATCTGTCCGGACAGAATGATACAAACCAAAACAGATTGTAAAGATAGTGTTTTTGTGGTGTATAGATAAAATTTTCCTTAATTATTTATTAAGAGGTGAATGGGCTATCAAGGTAGCTGGGCCAGTCTGGTTGTAAGAGTGGAATTAGCCCAATCCAAGTCTATTGCTATGCTGCTAAGAAAACACCAGCTTTAAGGCCCCACTTATTGAGTTATTTATCCACCAATTGTATCAGAAGTAATGACAAATCAAGTGCAAGATAAATGATTCCACTAGTGGCAGTGATGAGCAAATGTCAGAACGCAAGTGCTTGCTACTAACCAAGCCTGCCTTTGACTTAAGAAGACACCTAACGAATCTCTAGAAATTTAGTGCAACTTGAATTTGGGAGCAGAGCAGGGGCCAGGGTGTGACAGATTGGTGGGACACAGCATGTGCCATGTACAGAAACTTTTGATAAAACACGAGTCCCAGTGTCCACACAACGCAACGAGGAAAATGAAGGCCATTGAGTCGAAGTGGGTATTTAATTGCGTTGCGCCACTAATAAATGGAAGGCTAGGACAAATTTTGGCTAGGACAACGTTAGACATCCCAAAATATGATCCTTAAAAATCTAATAAATCTATATGCTATTAAAATACCATTGGTTAAAAAGAGACATGTAAGACACACTTCACATCTAACACTCTATATTAAATGGGGTCTTTTAGAGGTCACTTTTTAGGATATCAAGCATTATCCTTTTGACTAACTCCTTGTACAACAATGTAAGAATTAACATCCTAATCGAAATCCGTTAATGTATTGCAGAGGACACACATCATTATGGCCCTAAAAGGACAAGTGGTCGTGCCTCCCCTTGACTTCCCAATGCTTCTCTGTCCAACACATCTTTACTGGCTTTGCCACCATTGCAATGCAGTGAACCCAAAAGCACAAATAGGATGGCCCCATCTATAGTCTGTGTGTATGTATATACAAGCTGTTTCTCAAGTGCGGGATCCGTATTTTATTTAAAATACGGGATCCATCTAACACCATACATATGCGAGCCCAATCAGGTGTGGACCCATACTTACACCAACATGTATGGTGTTAGATGAATTTCACACTTTATATATATATATATATTAGGTTGTAGTCTCCCTCCCTCTACTTCTGTCAACATCCTTATAACCTTGACATCGATCCTTGATCCCTCATCACTTTGACTCTAGGTTCTATTGTCAGCATTCCCATATTGATTTGAAGTTCACACTACCTCCTACATCCTTGAGAGAAACCTCGATATTCGAGCCAATCCCATCCTTGAAAGTAAAAGCTTTCATCTCTTTGCCAAACTCATTGCGTCAAACCTTACTTTTGACACACGAAACCTATTCCACCTTATTCCTTTTGTTAGATCGGGCAATCAATCCTGGTACTAACACATCCTTGCAACAAATAACATACTCTCTCTAAATGTAACCTGAACTAAAGTCTCCCATACTCGAAAGATGCGTGTCCCCTCAAGGAACACTATTTAAGCTAAATCCCTTCACAGACATAAGAGTCTTCTTCTCTCTCTTTCCGGACTATCCTTTTTCTAGATAAATTGATCCCAAAAGGTTTAAGCAACGAACCATAAACTCTCATACATCTAATACGTACAGACTAGCATTACATTATTCTTTTTGTCATCGCGATCATCACTAATTTGATCGTCGGAGACCTTTTGGCCAGGACCCCATTAGCGTCTAAGATATTTGATTGTCATCTTTTGCTTATTTCTACAGATTGTTGGTAGCCCATTTCGAATATTACTATTTGATCGTAGAATCGAAAGCCTACAGTGATTAGGAGCAGGCAAGCATGGCTAGGCGCACATGTCGTGATCCCTCTACCAGAAAAACTTGAATTCAATTATGCCAAAAAACAGTACGGTTAGTGAGCATTAGGCATCACATTCATCTTTAAATGTAACTCGTAGACTTGGAGGATTTCGCCGCATTACTGTCGAGATTATGAATCCCAATCCCACCATAATATCTCGTTTGTGGTTCCTACCTGATTGTTGACACTACACCAGATGGAGATGGGGTTTCTAATCCTTCTTCTTTTTTCCCCTTTTCACCAAATCCATTAATTATACAAGTCTTAGTCTATCACTCATCCTTCTTCATCCTCTGCTTTATTTCTGCATTTCAAAAGACACTGTTTCTATACTATTCCATATATATGTTTAAGAAGTTATTGTAAAATTCCAAAACTTGTAACATATTGTTATAAGTACACATTAAAGAAAATAAAACCCTCTTCAATTACCAAGAGCATTCACTATTAATCTTTCCAATGAATCTGGGCTTTGTAATTTGTTTAAAATTATAAATTCTACCATTTAAATTTAATTATTTGAGAGATGTGTCACGTTAAACTATATTTTTATTTTTTCATATTTAAAATTTGTGTGATTTTTTTTTTCCCTATCATTAGATTAGATGTGAAGTACCTCTCAAATTCCTTTCACACGCCCATTTTAGACAAACATCAAATTTTCAATCCATATCCAAATTCCAAAAAGAGAGAGAAAGATCTAAGCCATAGGACCCATGAGAGAAATGTTCAAATCACACATGGTGAGCTAATCCAAATTTGATGTGTTGATGCATATGACACAATAAAAGTGCCATAATTGCATTCAACCTACTTTGCCGTTCATGATTCCCTTCCCCCTTCCTCCTCCAACTGTCCTCCAACTCTGCCTTCATAAATGCTTTTCTTGCACCACTACCGCCTCCACTACCATTTAAATATGCCCTCATTCCCACACTCATCTCTCCTCATCACACACTTTCGAAAACCCCACAAAAATGAACCCTAAAACCAGTTTTTTTCTCTTGGCTTTCTTGCTGATCGCAGCCTCACCTTCCTTTGCAACCCGACCCGACTTCACTGCCCAGCTCAAGAATTCACCCAAAAGCAGCAAACCCAGTAACCAAAAGAACAAAGGTGGAGGAAATGATGCTGGGTTCGGCGGTCCCGGAGCCGGGTTTAGCATTCCGGGGTTTGGTAGTGGAAATGGTATTCTAGGTGGCGGGTATGGAGGCGGGGTTGGAGGCCCGAGTGGAGGTTCCTCTAGAAGTGGTGTTATAAGGCCTACTGTTGTTTGTAGGGAGAAGGGTCCGTGTTTCAAGAAGAAGCTGATCTGTCCAGCGAAGTGTTTCACCTCCTATAGCAGGTCAGGGAAAGGGTACGGAGGCGGTGGTGGAGGTGGTGGTTGCACCGTTGACTGTAAGAAAAAATGCACCGCTTACTGTTAGAGAGAAAATGGTGGAGTATGAGTAACCGGTAATAGTTTCTACTACTATTCATGATTCGTAGTAACTTTTATATTATATCTTATATTATTATATATAATGGTGTCAAGTCCAGGAGTTTTTGAGACTCGGGGGCTTTTCTATGCTTTTATATTTTGTGATGAATAATAACTATTATATATATGTCTAAATAATGAGAGTATTATTATGCTGTTTGATCTTGCTCTGTGTTAAAGGAGGTAAGATTTTTCTTGCTAGTCTTCCTTTCTTTGGGTTGTATCAAAATGTTCAATTTCCCTTGAAAAGAGCACAATTTACCAAAAAAATAAAAAAGAACCATCGACTTCTTTATTATTGTTTGATCTCTCTAGGAAAACACCTCCGTGGCTAATGGAGTGGGTCTTCGCATACAATCAACAACCAATTCCATGGGGCCAAGGTGATTAAGAAACTAAACATGGGTCCTAATGCTAATTTGAGTGGGGAATAATACTTAACTTTCAAAATATGACCTTCAACCATGGCCTTCCTAAGAAACATGGTCTATTTCATATAGGCTGAAGTTGGACAGCGACTCCGATTAGTGGGTACCCGTTGGACAACTTGATCTGCTAGTTGCAACGTCCCTTCTTTTGACCCATATCCATGAAACAATCACACACCCAAAACACTCCCGCCCTGTACATGTAACTGCCACCAAGTCTATCTTTGCGAAGCTTCATATTGAGAATTAAAAAGTATATTAAGATGAAATTTATACAAAAACCTTACAAGGCCCTGGTCAAACACACAACGCACCAACCAAGTTATTAGAAAAGGTGTAAAAAAAAAAACTGGACTCAACCAATCGATATTTCTAGTGGCAATTTGTTGCTTAGAGCATATATAAATACAAATGCACACATGAGCTTGTCATCTCATCTTCTTCTCCAGTGACACAAGGTTCTTCATATTGCTGCCCTCATCGCACCTCTTGCAGCATCACGCTTCATCTCAGCAGCTTTCCCACTGCCGCGGAAGTACATGTATACTTGCTGCGGTACAAACAGACACGTGTAAATTGAAATATACAAAAACTTAAAAAGATGATCATCATGAGCATGTGATTTTTTAGAATCTGACCAAACGAAGAATCCAAACAATTACCTGCATAACCCAGATACTCAGCACTGATTCAAGACAAAATAATCCGAATCCAACAAAGTAGAAAATCTGCAAAGGGTGACAATAACGTCAACGCAAGAAATATTTGTCGGTATGAACATATTTAATTAGACATAAACAAGCAGGCATACCCCAACCAAGGCATTGCCACCGACAAGATCTATAGCAGGAAGGATGCCTCTGTTCCATAAGGCCATTGAAAACAAAATTAGCAGCAAAATGGAGAAATATTTTTGAGAAAACCTAATCATTAACTGAAGAAATTCAAACCAACACATGACATATTCCTTAATAAGCATAGACACAAGCAAGTACCAAATATATTACACTATGGTGGGTGTGCACAAGATGCACGGAGAAAATAGGAAATAAAGCGCTAGAGTTAAATGGTTAGACATAAAGCCACATTCTCAGCAAGTAAAACCGAAAGGACAAGGTCAAGTAAAATTATATACAACGCACATTAAGCTGGGATTATTGAAGAACCTACGTGAGAGATTTTCCTTTGAAAACTATAGGAGGAGCAACTGCAGCGAAAATGCAGAAACCAATATGTAGCTGTGGATAAGATAGTAAAAATGAAAGAATTAGGCGTACTCTGTTTCTTAATGTAAATGTAAAACAAGAAATTTAAAAGACTTACCAGATAAAAAAGGAAAAACCAACCAAACCTCAACGCACTTTCATTCCTGAAAAAATAGTATTTACTTGATCAGCGAAAAAATAAAAGGGAAGGATTCAAATCAAATGCAAAGCCTATCAGTAATAACTAAGCTAATGTTATTTTCCTTACAGTTCAATAACTTACTTGACAATTATCAATATTCTGCATTCACTTTTAAACTGATAGAAAGTTAGCCATTGCATTCTCATAGGCATATTTCTCTAACTTTACAGCCATATTCCAAGACATTAATATATATAGCCATTTGTTAACTAATCTCTAAAAAGGTTCAGTTTGCTGCTTCTGAATAGGCCCTCAATGTTTCACGGTTTTAGATTATCTCTCCTAATTATCTCTTTTGCACTGCCTAAGCAGTGAGCACGAAATTATTCAGGAATCAGGATTATAGGGTATTGTTGAGTTGAATGGAAACTCTTGCATAACAAAGTAAAAGAAAGTATAGGACACACCTGGAAGCACGATAAAGTGGCCGATACCACAACACATATCCTCCGGGAACCCCTGCTATGAAGTAGATGATTGCAAGGAACCAAATTTTGACAGCTACAACAACATTGAAGTAAGATCAAGATTCACAGAATTTTTAAGTGACCCATACAAAAGACCCAATGACCATAGCAAAAGAGATAAGGTATTTTTAAAGAAAAAATACTAACCTTCTCCTTTAATCCATGCTGTTGTCACAGCAATGATATTCCAAAAAAGGCACAAAGTCAATCCTACATAAAATCACCATCCACTAGCATCTGTGAGCTATTTTCCAAGGTTTACGCCAAAAGTTTAAAACAATGATGTAGAAGAATTAAAACATGATTACTGTACTAAAGCACAACTGCACAATAAGTCCATCATCATTGCCTAACTCCTCATGAATACTAAAATAGATAAACTACTGTGCCCAAATATCTAAGCCAAATCAGTTAACTACATGATGCACCAAAACTGATAGAACTAGTATAATGACACAAGTGCGCTCAAGCAATATGATCAGAATGATCAAGGATCTATACATGCACTTCGTACTTTCAATGATAGCAGAATATATTCATGCGTCGAAGGCTCAAAGCAAAGGCTGATGTACCTAAAAATGTACAAAATGCGACATACTGTACCCTCTGCAAGTGGATTGGTATATCATTTGCAATATCATGATGAATAATTGGGAAAAATGGGGGCCAATTTTTCTCCTCCAGGACAATTCCAGCTGCAGCAGCACAGAAAAATAAAATTAAAGCAAAGTATAGAGGAGCAAGTGGAAAGAAGAGATTGACAGCCAATAAAAAGTGGCTGCAAAAAGATCACCATTTGAAGCAAAAAAGATTCAATGAGACAATAAACTAACGTGGATCTTTATTCAAAAACCTAAAAAAGAGAGAGAGAGAGTGTGAATCCTTTCAAGAGAATGTCATTTTCCTGATCAGGGAAGGGGAGGGAAGTTTGTAATTTGAACACAGCAATTTTACCTCTCGCAGCAGCATCTTCTTTTCGCTTTACCTCCTGCAAAGTAACAATAAAGCTACTTGTTAAATGGCACAATTAAGGAATTGTAGGAAATCACTTTATGAAAATATGATTTCCATTCATATATGCTACCATGATAACATGAATTTATCACCATTCACAGAAGTTCGGGCAGGATAATATATAGAATACAATTATATACCATAAGGAGGTGACTGCATTTTTCCCCCGCAGCAGAAAGGAGTAAATGTGACAGACGGCCATACTGAGTATGTCATGTCCGAGCAGAGAGTCATGCACATGAATTTTTTTTTTATACAATATAATTTGAAGCAAAAAGAACAAATTGCCTAACGCAAAATAGCTTTAGTCAATATCCAAACAATTAATAAAATGATCTACAACTAGAACATCTTAAGTAACATACTGATGCCTAACTGACTTGCCTTTCCACCAATCTTAAACATAGCATTCGTTTGTACGAAATGGTGATGACAATGCAGCTATGGAGGTGTGTTGTCTGCAGAATGTTCATGAATTCAAAACCTTAACCTTTCCAACATCACATACCTGTTCTCTCCTACGCAACTCTGCCTCCTTCGCTTGGAGCTCCTTTTCTTTCTTCCTTAAATCCTACACAAAATATTCAGAACGAATTAAAATTAGAAGGATTGAGACATGTTAAGATTAGTTACTTTGCCATACAACCCAATAAGTTAACTTGCAATTAACTTATTGGGTTGGAGCATTTCACATCTTTAATATATATATTCAAACACTCCCCCTCACGAAGGGACTAGACAATCCGACGGCCCAACACGTGCACAACAAACAAGGCCCAACACTAGGGCTACTCACACAAGGCCTTCACTTGGAGGCAACAACAAACACACGAAGGCCCACACTTGGGGCAACAACAAATGAGGGTTTAAATTGCGGAAGCTAAGGTTTGAACCAAAAAGCTCCCACTCCGAAACCATGTAAAGATTAGTTATTTTGTCATTCAACCCAATAAGTTAACTTGTTGGGTTGTGGCATTTCACATCTTTTATATATATAATAACAAGACAAAAACATGTTAGTAGCAATGGCAAAAATGACTCAGGTTTTTCACCAACCTGTGATTTTGGTCCTTCTGTGTCAAGAGGAATATCAACTGTGGCACCACGATCGTAGAAATCAACAGGTTCTGGTGGAAGTGGTGAAAGCCTTGAATTTGCAATAGGAACAGTACTTCTCGGATTCTAAAATACATAGGTCATAACCACATATAAGAGCTCAAGAAGCCATTAATACAAGTGGAGTAGTTGAAGGGGAAGGAAAAATACGAACAATAGTTAATCGCCATGTTTACTCCTTTTTCCTTAGTAGCATACCAATATCATTTCAATATTTCAAAATATATTTGCCAAAATGATTCCATCAGTTTTCCTAAACCCAAAATCTCAGTCTCAAACCCAAACCTATTAAAAAGGTTTGAAACCCTTAGCACTTGGTTAGCATTACCCTACAACTGTCGGTACACATGTGAGTGTAAAATACTAAAATTACATATTCATCCAAAAACACAGGAAGAAGTCCAGGATGCAAAACTAAAAATCCTGAAAAAGGAAAAATGTAGTTACTGTTGTAAAAAATCCACCCCCACCATATTGCCCTGATGCTTTCACTTTAACTGCAGGGCCCTGGTACCAAAATTGAAAAGTTGCACAAAAAATGAGATGAATGATGAACTACTAGGATTTTGCAAGCTAAAATCATAAAAAAAAAATTAAAAAAAGAAGAAGCCGGGAACAGAAACTTATTGTGGCAATATACATAGTGACCACATATAGTAGCAACAATTTTTGGGGCACTATAGGCAAACATATCTTCAGTCCGAAATAGTTCCTTGACACTTAAAAAAACATATAAATCTTTAAGAGATTCCTCCGATAAATGTTCGAAAGAGATGCCATACACCTCAGGAAGGCCCAGCTTTCTTGATTTTGTAAATTTTGAAGTACCAAAAACCATGGCAAGCAGAAAATGATTTGCTCAGCATAAATTCACAAATATTCTTTCCAAAATTGAAAAGGAACTTATTCTAACTAAATGCCTGAAAGGAATCAGCCTATAGGGAATACCTAACAAGGCTACCACCTTACTAATTGTTGCATAGACGCATAGGGTAATCATAGAGAACTAGAAGCAGAGGTAAGAGGCCGTTCTTAAGCAATTTCAAGTTAACTTCTTCCCAGTTGAAAGATATTCCGACTGAAAACTACCAGAAAATAATTGAAGAGAAATTAAAACACAATGAACTGAAGGGTTTTAGCATTCTATGCAAGACATCAATAGTTAATTACATGCCGAAAACCTTAATTCACACAACAATTCAATAGATCTGAGAATCTTATGGGCTGAAGTATCCAAGTTGCTCTAACATAAACCCAACGATAAACCAAATTAGCATCAACATCAACAGTCAACATCCTTCCACACATACGGAAGTGAAGCAAAACTACCGGATCTACTAATTCAATGAATTATCCACAAGTCAACCTCAAAATTACAAACAAAAATACGATCAACAAGTTACAACCACAACAACACCTCACAAAATTAAAATTGAATTTTGCAATAGAGTAAAGGAAGAGAAAAACTCACAGAGAAAGGGTTAACTTCTTCTTCATCTTCGTCGAACGGGTTCTTATCGTAACGCCCAGCCATGAGAAACGAAGCAACAGACCAGAATCAGCTGCGCAACGAGAATCTGAGATTTCAACTGCGCTTAGAAAGACAGTAACGTGTCGGTGACGGAGCTTGAAGAGCAAAACAAAATGAAATTTCGGGGCCTTTTCAACAACGGAAAGCGAAGGGAAAGCGAAGGGAAATGTGTATAGAGAGAGAAAGGGAAGTGTAAGTCTAGAGAGAGAAAGAGGTTGGACTTGTCTTCAACTGTTAAATAATAAAATATTATACGCTTTGATCAAATGAATGAATATTCGATCATGGAGACGAAAATAAGAGGAATTTTTTATTTCCTTTCTTCTTTGGAAAATTAACCACGATTGTAATTTTGAAAATGACGTGGAAGCTAAACTGGCATACATAACAGTATTTTCTTCTTCTTTTTTTTCTTTTTTTCTTTTTTTGGGTTTTGAAATTTGACTTTTTTAAAATTTGAAGGATAATTAGATGCCATAAAAAATCAGCAAAATTGACTTTTCCTAATATGGTGTCATTTCTGGTCTAAATTTTTTTTAGACCAATTTCGTCACTCAACTATCATAAAATATCACTTTTGTCCCTCACGTGTGTAAGAGCCACAAAAAATTCAATATGACATCCATATGAAGATATACCGAAAAATTCTTATATGGCACACAGTGAGCCAAAAAAGAAAAGTAGCAAAACACAAATACATGAAAATAAGATCCATGATGGTCAATTGTAAGGTGATCCAAAAGCTAACCAACTTGGAGATAATTTAAACTCCTTCATGACAGAGGGTGAATGTAATACTTGGTGTAGGTCGTGAAGATTTATTCACCTCCAGTGGCAAAAGTACATATAGTAAGAGTTGGATGAGCATCATGATTATAGATTCATTTATTCAGGCTCATGCCGAAATCTTTACAAGCACCTAAATCCCAAATAGTGAGCAACAAAATGTTCATCTCCTCCCATCCTCTCTCTCTACACAACTCCTCTATCCCTACCAGCACCACCACCATATCATAGTCTCTCCACAATCCACCATCATTACTATATATCGATCTTTCTTCAGCCACTGTATCCAAAATGTCCTGCAACCCTACAATCCGACGGTTCACTTTCCTCCTCGCCTCCCTCACCATCTCGTCGGGGACTGAATTCAGGTTCAATAACAACACCATTAATCATTGACTGTGACAATCTCAATCGAACTTCTGCTAGGTTTCAATGTGTGGGTGGCGAAGATAATTAAGGATTTTGAGATTTCGGGAATTAGGATTCTTTTTTGTTTTGATATTTTGTCCATGTGTGTTCCAACGTTTAAAAAAGATGTAGAAAATACGAAAAGTAAAATGTCATGTACAATTTTTCCATCGACGAAACTAGCTGAGGGACGAATGGGGTATTTTTTGATAGTTGAGGAATGAAATTGAAAAAAAACTAAAAGAGCAAAAATGAAACTTGGTATATAATTGAAATTTTTCTTTTTTGTATTTAGCAAAAAAAATCCAAATTGTCGTATAGACTTATTTTTATTTCAAAGATTTAATATTTAAAGATTCCTTAACCTGATGGGTTATACCACTATAAATACTAAAACTATAAAAACTCTAATAGATACGAAATTTCCAAAAAATATTAATAATAAAATTAAAAATAGACTTCTAACAAACAAACAAGAAAATAATTAAACTAAATCTCTTAATTATTATAAAACTACTAAACTTATCCTACATCAAGTTCCCTTTCCCAGGACCATTACCGAGGTACCACAAACTCAGAGATTTCAAGGCTTACCAAGACTGCTGGCATGCCAGACTGGGTGGATGTTGCGGCTGTTAACGTTTTATTGTAAGAAGGTCGACGAACTCATTGAATGGAACAAGAGGTTTAATATGCCTACAACCTTCGAATACAATTGGAAGGAGGGCGTGACAACTGGGGTTGTGAAAGAGCCGTCTCATTTCTTTACTTCTTCGTTCTTTCCTTCATTCACAAGAGCAAACTATTCAATTACGCGATTTCTTATTCTAATTTTAGCTGTTTTTTTGCTTCTCAACCCACCACATCGTAGCCTAGCTCGCTTGCCCGGATTCCCTGATCGTTGGTAATCGAATCAAATACGGGTGGTACTTTTTATCTTTATAAATGTGTCAATACATGAAAAGTCGACTTTGGATCATCCGGTAGAAAAAATGCATTCAAGAAGCCTCAACCCCCAAATTATGATGTCTTTGCAAATGGGCAAGACACGTTAACTGTTAACAAGATCAATGGATAGGGTAGGATAGGACTTTTAGAGTGTGTTTGAATTGAGGGATTTGGGGGGAGGGGAAGGGAAACTTAATTTTGCAATCAATATCTTTTATTGAAGTGGGAAACACCTATATAGCTATTACATTGATTTACAATCAATGATCTACGTAATTACAATCTCTATCAAAGTCACTATCAAAGTCAACAATTGAGGCATCAATTAGTCAACAATTGAGGCATCAATTAGTCAACAATTGAGGCATCAATTATGAACTTAGACAAATCAATATTGATTGCCGAATCTTCAATTAAGGAAAGTCTTCAATCAATATTGAGTTTGTCAATAAAGTCTTCAATCAATAAAGTAAATCTTGGGTAAATCTTTGACTCTATTCAACACTCCCCCTCAAGGTGGTGCATAGACATCGTATATGCCCAGCTTGACAAGTGAATCAGCAAACACTGAATTTGACACTCCCTTGGTTAACACATCAGCCAACTGATCTTCGGTCTTCATATACGGAACTTCAATTATTTTTTCTTCTAGCTTTTCATACACGAAATTCCTATCAATTTCCACATGTTTAGTCCGATCATGTTGCACTGGGTTCTCAGCAATTTTAATTGCTGACTGATTATCACAATACAATTTCATTGGTCTTTTAATTGACAAACTCAGCTCCCCCATAAGCCGTTTGAGCCATAACAACTCACAAATACCTTTCACCATTGCTCTGTATTCGGCTTCTGCACTAGACAATGAGACAACTTTTTGCTTTTTACTTCTCCAAGTAACCAGATTTCCTCCAACAAAAGTTAAATACCCAGTGGTTGATCTTCTTCGGTCTCCTTTACCTGCCCAATCTGAGTCGGTATAGCCCCATACGTCTGCATGCCCATTCTTAGAAAAAAGTAAGCCTTTTCCCGGTGCAGATTTTAAATATCTCAGAATTCTAATAACTGCATCCATATGTTGTTTACCAGGATTGTGCATAAATCTACTCACAACACTGACCGCATATGCAATATCTGGCCTCGTATGAGACAAATAGATTAAACGCCCAACTAACCTTTGATATCGTAATTTGTCTATTGAAGTTTGATTCGAAGACTCTTCCAATCCATGATTTTGTTCCATAGGAGATCCAATTGGCTGACATCCAAGCATACCAGTTTCTGTTAATAAGTCAAGCACATACTTTCGTTGGGATAAAAATATGCCTTGCTCAGAACGAACAACTTCAATGCCCAAAAAATATTTTAATCCTCCCAAATCCTTCATATCAAATTCAGTTGACAAATAGTCTCTCAGTTTACGCATTTCTTCAGAATCGTTGCCTGTCACTACCATGTCGTCAACATAAATAATGAGAGCCGTTAATTTATCACCAACTCTTTTCAAAAATAAAGTGTGATCTGCATTACTTTGCTTATAGCCGAATCTTCTCATAGCCAGTCGGAATCGACCAAACCAAGCTCGAGGAGATTGTTTCAACCCGTATAAGGCTTTCTTCAGTTTACACACGACACTTTGATCACCTGGAGCTTCATATCCTGGGGGCAGAGACATATAAACTTCTTCTTGTAGCTCACCATGTAAAAAAGCATTTTTTACATCATATTGTTGTAGAGGCCAATCAAAATTTGCAGCTAGGGATATTAGGACTCGAACCGTATTAATTTTTGCAACAGGAGCAAACGTTTCCTGATAATCAACCCCATACGTCTGGGTGAATCCTTTAGCCACAAGCCTAGCTTTATACCTATCAACCGAACCATCAGGCTTGCACTTGACGGTGTACACCCACCTACAACCAACGGCTTTTTTTCCTTTCGGCAACTCCACCAATTCCCAAGTTTGATTTTTCTCAAGTGCTGTCATCTCCTCAGTCATTGCAGTTGCCCATTTTGGATCCAACAACGCCTCTTGCACTTTAGTAGGAATATCTATGACAGTCATATTACTGACAAAGCTTCGGCATTCCTTTGACAGTCGGTGAGTGGATGCATACTGAGCAATAGGATATTTCACTTTTCGCACAACCTCTGGTGAAAATCTATCTGGTGGAACACCACGAGTACTTCTTGGTGGGAGTACGTATCTGTCAGTTTCAATCGAGACACAAGTATTATCACAAATATTGTTAGTATTAACATCAGACTCAATGCTTACCTCAGGAGGATCTGTACGAGGAGTATCGGGAGTGGGTACTAGCGAAGATGAGAGAGAGGGAGCTTCAGCAACAGTATCGGCAACACACAGTGGATCAGGAAACAACTCCATCCAATTTGGAGCTTCAACAACAGTATCACCACTCGGGCCCGGAAGCGTGGAATTGGGTGAAGAAAAAAACATTTCATGTTCAGAAAAGGTGACATCCATAGTAACATAGAACTTACTTGTAGGAGGATGAAAACAACGGTAACCCTTTTGTGAAGGATGATAACCGACAAATACACACTTGAGGGCACAAGGATCAAGTTTCGTGCGGAGATGTTTCTGTAAATGTACAAACACAACACAACCAAACACCCGGGGAGGAAGTGTGAGGTGCGATGGCAGTGTTACATAGGATGCCAATTTATCAAGTGGTGTCTGAAATTGTAGAACACGAGTGGGTACCCTATTCAAAAGATATACAGCTGTGGTAACAGCTTCTTCCCAAAAACGTGGTGCCATGTGGGCTCCAATAAGGGCAGCACGTGTAATCTCCAAAATTTGTCTGTTTCGGCGCTCAGCAACACCATTCTGTTGTGGTGTATAAGGACAAGTGGTTTCATGCAAAATTCCATGAGTCTGAAAATAAGCTTGTAACTCCTGATTTACAAATTCACCACCATTATCAGATCGAAGAACTTGTAAATTAGCAGAGAATTGTGTTTTGATCATGGTATGAAACGTGCGGAAGCAAGCAGCCACATCACTCTTATGACGCATAAGGTAAAGCCAAGTCATACGAGTGCAATCATCAATAAATAATACAAACCATCTAAAGCCAGTAGAAGTAGTAACAGGGGCAGGTCCCCAAACATCCGAATGAACCAACGCAAAAGGCACAACTCTTTTATTAGAACTATCAGAATAAGTAGCACGATGACTCTTGGCCAAAACACATGTATCACACTGAAAATTGGAAGGTTCACATGTAGAAAATAAAGTAGGAAATAAATATTTCAAGTAACCAAAGGAGACATGACCCAAACGATGATGCCATAACCGAATCTGATCTTCTGATGCCCTAGATGACCCTTTTGCTGATAGAGATCGTCCCATACTAACATCTTCCACATAATATAATCCCTCTCTCTTAGTACCACGCCCAATTATCTCCCCGCTGCAGAGATCCTGAAGGAAACAAAAAGTAGGATATATTAATACTAAACAATTTAGTTGTGTAGTAACTTGTGGCACAGATAAAAGATTATTGGAAAGAGCAGGAATCAACAAAGTGTGCTCCAAGGATAATGAAGGAGTTAAGTTAACCCTTCCAGCGCCCGTAACCGGATATGAAACACCATTGGCATTGGTGACAGTAGAGCAATTTGGTAAACAAGCATCATGTAATAAGGACGCATCAAAGGTCATATGATTAGTCGCACCAGAGTCAAGAATCCAACCGGGATCTTTTTCAGAATTTGTTGCAAGAAGGGCTAGACCAACACTACCTGACTGTTGGAGAAGAGTAGGATCTACCACAGAGTGAGTGATATCAACTGGAGTAGTGGAAGCCATGGTATCCATTGAAGAAGGAGTCGGTGCCATTGGGACTGTAGGTGAGGTGCATAGCGCAACTTTACCACCTTTTCGAGCTTGTAATCGCTCTTTGTGAGCCTGCCACCACTCGGGATATCCATGCTTTTTGAAGCAAGTATCTACAATATGTTTGGTGCTGCCGCAATGAGTACATTTACCACCAGTAGGTACTGACAGTGACAAAGAACTTGTTGGAGTTCCATATTTTCGAACTGCCATAGCCATCTGAGGAACTTCTGAAGACATCATTGTATTCCGGCGAAGTTCTTCACGTCTCACAGTTGAGAAAGCATTATCAGGTCCAGGTAGAGGATTAGTACGAAGAATATCTCCCCGAACAGAATCATATATATCATCAAGCCCAGCCAAAAAAGAATAGACTCGATCTTCATCAATTTCAGCCATTCGAGTCTTAATCACATCTGGCTGAGTAAAGGTAATTGGACGACGATGATCAAGCTCCTGCCAAATAACCTTAAGATCGGAATAGTATGCAGCCACAGGTCGCCCTGCCTGCTTAGTTGTCATAGCTTTTCGAGACAGATCATACAAAATAGATTTATCAGCACCCTCAAAATATGTTTGAGACACAGCATCCCAAACATCATTCGCAGTGGGTAAACGAATAAAAAGATTCATTATATCGGCCTCCATAGAGCCAATAAGCCAGCCTTTTACAGTAGCATCCTCCATCATCCACTTGTTATATGTAGAGTCACTAACAGTAGGTTTCGAGGTCGTACCTTTGAGATATTCCATCTTTCCTCGTCCAGCAACGAACATAGTAACCACCTGAGACCAAAGAGTGAAATTTGAGCCATTCAGTTTGATCCCATAAGGAATAGAGGTTGGTTCTTGAGTTGGCGTCACCATAGGTGGAACTATAAGAGCACCGGATTCAGCCATGAGTTGTTTGTAATTTCTGGATGAGATTCTGGTTCAATGGTGCAATCGGCACCTGTTATGGACGAAGCAATCGGCTTCTGTCGGATGGTTGGAGCAGTCGGCCCCTAGTAGCTACGGTGATGGAGAGGTAGTATGTTAAGAGAACCTTGCTCCGATACCAACTTAATTTTGTAATCAATATCTTTTATTGAAGTGGGAAACACCTATATAGCTATTACATTGGTTTACAATCAATGATCTACGTAATTACAATCTCTATCAAAGTCACTATCAAAGTCAACAATTGAGGCATCAATTAGTCAACAATTGAGGCATCAATTATGAACTTAGACAAATCAATATTGATTGCCGAATCTTCAATTAAGGAAAGTCTTCAATCAATATTGAGTTTGTCAATAAAGTCTTCAATCAATAAAGTAAATCTTGGGTAAATCTTTGACTCTATTCAACAGGGAAGAGAAGGGAGGGGAGGGGGAGGGAAGGGAAGAGAGGGGAAGGGAGACTATTTTTCCCTCTCCCATGTTTGGATAGATAAAAAAAAGAAGGAAAAAAAATTTGTTTAATTTACTAATTTATCCTTATTTTTATGTTAAAATATTATGTACAAGGGTAAAATAGATATTTAACTTACAAATGACTTAATTAGTAATCCTTTCCCTCCAAATGACTCCATTTTGGAGAGAGAGAATTTTAACAAAAATTTAATGAAATCTTCCTCCCAAATCCCCTCAAATCCCTCCCCTTCATTTTTAATAAACTATCCAAACAAGGGAATTGGAAGGAAACTCTATTTCCCTTCCTTTCCCTTCCCTCCAAATCCCTCAATCCAAACACACTCTTAATGTAAAAGTTTTTACTTATTTTTAACAAGACTTGAAATTATTACATATCAAACATTTAACAATTAACGGTATATAAACAAACATGTTACATTGGCATTGCGTAATCACACTTGAATCTACCAATTAAGAAGAAACGGTGGTAAAAATAACGAAACATAAGCAAAAACCGGTGAAAGAGAAAACATAAAAACGAAACACCTTCTGCTTCCGATCCTTGATAGTTGCTTCTATATCCTCGTTGTTTTCCAAGTCCAAAGTGCTCATAATCCAGCGGTAATTCAGCCAAACTTGGTTAAAAACCCATAAGCTGAGAACCAATTCAACAAGGAATAACAAAAACCCAATCAAGTACAAAGTCCCAACCAAAGTGTTCTCCCCCAAAATTATAATTGAAGGGATCATACCTGTGATGAATTTTCCTTCATAATAAATTATGGAAGGAGACAGTGTAGCGAAATACCACAAGGAAAAATAAAACAGATACAACACTAAAGCCCAGTCATAATCTTTGCCATCTTTCCTTCTAAGAGCACGACTGAGTAGATGGTACCAAGACAAATAGGCTCCTGGAACCCCTACAAGGAAGCAAATTATAGCCAGAAGGAAGACTTTTTTGGCAACTAGGCCTGTCATCCATGCTGTTGCGACAGCGAAGACGTTCCATGAAAGACATAAAACCACTCCTAAGAATGTTGCGTGAAAGACATTCTGCAAACGCAGTAGCTGAGCCTCTGATTCATTTTCATTAACGTCGAGATGGGCAATTGGGGAATAAACGGGACGAGCCATGAGCAGAAAATATGATGTATAGAATGCAAGAATATTGATCAATGAATCTGTTTGTCAAGGCTAAAGGCTTATATAAAGTACAAACTAGATAGAGAGAGGCTAAGTAGGAGAAGCAATATTTAATTTTGGAAACCAAACCCAGTAAAAAGAAATGGTCAGCTTATGACGCGCTTTAAAATTGAAGAAATTTTGAGATAAAGACAGGCTAAGAAGACTATTCCACAATCTGATGTTTCCTTTGTCCTTGTTCCTCCTAATAAAATACTTCAATAATTTTGAATTTTAGATTGGAAAAACTGGACTACTAAATAATAAATATTCCTCAGTCCACACGGAATTATAAATGTCACTGAAAGGGAATAGGAGAGAGGGAGGCATGAGGCATCATATGTAACTTTGTATTTGGTATTTGGAAGAGTTAATAGTTTAATATAATTTTTAAGGGTAAATCATACTATATATCCCTGAAGTTACACGCTTTTCTCGTTTTTATCCTTAAAGTTTAAAATTTATCTCAAATGTCCTTGACGTTTCAAAAGGCAAGTGGTTTTTGTCCCGGTTTCCCTTTACAGACGAGTGAGTGCCGGATTTTGCTTATATGGTCACCGGGATGACAGGTGGCTTGACACATGTAATTTTTGGTCAATAAAGTCAACTGAGGAAATGCAATAATTACCAAAACACCACCAAATAACAAAAAAAAATAAATTATATAGATAAATTATTAACAAAATGATTAACTATAGATATTAATTTATCGACAAAAAAAACTCAATTCTTGTTAAAAAAAAAGGATTTTATCCAGAGATTAAAAAAAATTCAAAAAAGAGGGGTTTATCCAGCCACCGGAATTGAAGATTTGTCTTCCTACCTTGAAGAGCTAGAAGAGTTGTAGAAGCATTGTCGGGTCAGTCTGGTCTCTGATGGTGTCACTGGAGGTGTAAGAGATGGAGGTGTTACAGTCAGATCTGTTGTCGAAAATGGCTCTCCCTCGGATGACACCCTATCCCTCGAAAATGGCTCTCCCTAAGTTTGTCTTCCCATTGCCTTCTTCCCTCCACACTGAATCATGAATTTCAGATCTGTTGGCTGGATTCCATTTCATTTCCTCCTTTACAGTGAATCGGTGGCTGGATTCCATTTCATTTCCTCCGTTACAGTCTCTCTGCAAGTGGTGGGGCACATTATTTTCAATTGTTGTGCCTAAAAACCCAAATCCAATTTTCTTTCATTTTTGAAAGTTAATTTGTGAGTGGGTTAAGAAAGAATTTTTTAGAGTCCCTTTTGTGCTGTTGGCTTTCGTTCCTGATACGAGACTGATGATTTCAATCCCTTTTTCCTGTTCAAGCTTGAAGTTGAAGGTCGAGTAAGTGAGTGGATAAGATTCTTTTGGTAATTAGAGAAGAAGATGAAGCAGTTCTTTGGTCTTGCAGATAAATATGCCAACATATATTTTTCAAAATATTTCAATCACTGAAATATTTCAATTTGATCATCAATTTTTCATAATATTTCAATTTGAGTATCAAAATTGTCCCTAAGCTACAGCTGTTGTGGATACTTCAAAGCTTCAAGTCATTGTTTTCGACTGGTTGTCAATGTAATGGAGTAGAATCGCTAACGCCAAAATTTAGTATAAATCAGTGGGTCGCCAGAAGACGGTGATGCTGCCGACTCATCTTCTTCATCATTAGAAGATGAACAAGAGGAATCAGAGTCCATGTCAAAATCATCGTCCTCAATTAGGGGTTGTGTAGGTAGTGATTGGTTTGCATGGAATCTAAATCTAATGATAAGAGTTGTGATTCTATTGACTAAGGTAGTAAGAGGCGGCGATAGAAGTTTTTGATAGAAGTGTCTCGGGTCTCGGCATCATCACGACTTCGCGATCTCTTTTCTGGCTTATGTAGAAATTGACGATACTAGGTGGTGGTCGGGATTATCTCAGGGTGGCCTGGTGGTCATTTTTGGATGGTCGATGCATCGATTGTTGGTTAGAAAACGAACAAAGGTTTGAATGTGGGGTTGAGTGCGGTGGCTAGAGAGGGCAATTTGGATTTTTTGAGTTTTGTTTTTCTTATTTATTTTCCTACGTGTTATCATATTCTTTGAAAAAAGGAATAAATATCCAAATCACTAATTTGTCAGGCTACATCAATTGAAATCAATTGAATTTAATATTTGTTTGTCACGTCATGTGTTTGATTGCCGGAGATGTCTAAAAATTGCCCATGTGAGTATTTTAGAATAATTTTAATTTTTCGATATTTAAGTTTGAATGTTTACAAATTGAGTGACCGAGTTGAAATGCATCATCTTTTTCATTGACCAATTACTTGGAACTTTGTTTGCGATAAGTGTGGACTATGAAATTCACGTGGACTTATGGATGATGGAGCATGGAGGTATCTTTTTTTTTTCTTGAGTTATGTATAATATATTATATAGTATATAATGCTTATATTTATACATTATATATGTAAGTATATATTAATTTATTGTGTTATAAACAAACGGTTTAATCTTCATTGTACCGGTTGAATCTCAAAAACCTTGAATGTTAAGTTTAGACGGTTTGATGAACGGAAATATTTTTAAGACTATGATTTTTGTTGTTTGTAGCTAGGGCTTGACATCGGACGGGGCTGGCTTGGAAATATGAGGCCCGGGCCCAATTTTAAGAGTCAAGCTTCGGGTTGGGCTTGACTCTCAAATGAGGCTCAGGCTCCGGCCTCGGGCTTCGGGCCTTTGGGTTGGGCCGGACCAGAATTTTTGACTATATAATATTTATATATGTATTTTTTTTGAGGAAAATGTATTATATATATGCATGTGTAATATATATGTATTATGTGTATGTATATGTATTATGTATATATATACACGTACATTGCAATAATATATATATATATGTATGTATAATATATATATACATATGTATATATACATATACATATATATAGAGAGAGACAGTGCATACACTGTCTGTGTATGTGTATAGATATAATATATGTAAATATATACATATTATATATATATATAATGTATGATGTCTAGTCGGGCTTCAGGTAGGGCCTGGTCCTAGAAATGGAGCCCAGGCCCGGTCTAATTTCGGGTCGGGCCGGGCATAGGCCCGCGGGCCAAATGGTGACCCCTATTCGTAGTGTAGCACTTGATTGAAGCTTTAATAGGTCACAAATTAATGCAAAGTATGTGTCTCGTCTATTTTCTTTTGGTCAAAGTTTAAATGCACCCACTTTTTTACTCTATACACCCCCTTTTTTTTTTTCTTTTTTTTTCTCTAGACACCCCGGTCCCATCATTGGCCCCACCTCTTTTAAATTTTTTAATTTATATTTTTAAAATTTTTAATTTATTTAGTTCAAAAATATTATTGAAAAACAATATTGTTATCCATATAAAACACATTAATCAGAAGTTATATCTACAATGGATTGAGATACATTTATCGAATGAAAAAGCTTTCTCATAATGACGAAATTGTTTCTTATATGGTGTCGCCCATTTTGTTACACAATCATACTTGTATGAATGTCCTTCTATATAAACTGTTGCTGGATGATTATGAATTCCATTAACAACCCTGATCATCCAATCATCATTGGTTTCTAACTTGATTCCTTTCAATAGAAATGGGCAATTGCATTTCTCTGATCCAGTAAGTTTTGTCGAGTTCTTCAAGGATGTATAATTTTCACCACGCTCGCATGCCATTAACAATTTGTGATGCATTCCAAGACCTCCAATTTCCGATCGTAAGATGATGACAATGAACCCAATATTTCGTCCAGTATGACGTGCCCATTGGATTAATTCTTCTCGAGACTGAAATATCTGCACATATTATACAAGTACAAAGTCCCAACCATTGTGTTCTCCCTCATAATTTCCAGTGAAGCGTTGATACCTGTGATGAATTTTCCTTCATAAATTATGGGAGGAGACAGTGCAGCAAAATACCACAGGGAAAAATAAAACAGATACAACACTAAAACCCAGTCATAATCTTTGCCATGCTCCCTTCTAAGAGCACGACTGAGTAGATGGTACCAAGACAAATAGGCTGCTGGAACCCCTACAAGGAAGCAAATTATAGCCAGAATGAAGACTTTTTTGGCAACAAGGTCTGTAATCCATGCTGTTGCGACAGCGAAGACGTTCCATGAAAGACATAAAACCACTCCTAAAAGAATGTTGCGTGAACAACATTCTGCAAACGCAGTAGGTGAGCCTCTGATTCATTTTCATTGTCGAGATGGGCAATTGGGGAATAAACGGGAAGTGCCATGAGCAGAAAATATGATGTATAGAGTGCAAGAATATTGATCAATGAATCTGTACGTCAAGGCTTATATAAAGCATATCCGCGCCTTCGATATGGGCATCTACGATTGTCTAAAGATTGGTTCCATCAATTTAACCCTATAGGAATGCTAGTGAATCTCTTTCTTACACAACCAGATCATTCAAACTTAAAGAGTAAGACCCTTCTTTTGGCATTGTCAAAAAATATAAAAGGATTGAGACACGGAGGATTTAGGACAGATAACTAGATGCGCAGGACAAAATTGAAATTGTAAAAGAGCCAACATTCAAATATATGGAGATTTTTGAAGAACCCGAACTCGCTGGTAGCAAAGGTTTTTAAATCGCGCTATTTTCCGAATTGTACACTTCTTGATGCAAAGTTAAGAGTGGCGCCTTCTTTTATATGGAGAAGTCTTTGGCAGTCTATTGGTTTGGTTCGAAGAGGGATACGATGGCGGGTAGGAAGTGGATTGGGATTACAAATTAGTGTGGATCCTTGGATGCCAACTCCTCATTCGTTTAAACCTATCTCTCCATTATCTGATGAAATAAGGTATGCATGGGTTAATTCTTTGATTGATGCTCGGGTAGGACAGTGGGATGAGGCTCGGGTAAGGTCTTTATTTCTGCCATTTGAAGCTGATACAGTTTTAACAATGCCGCTGCCACGAGATGAACAAAATGATGTCATGATATGGCATTGGGAATCATGTGATAGATACATAGTTAAGAGCGCCTATCACCAAGCGATGGACTCGAAGAATCAAGATCCTCCTACTACAACTTCGCATGAGAATGGGGCTAGTTTTCCCTGGGCCAAGTTATGGGAGGTTAAAGTCCCTACTAAAATCAAACACCTAATGTGGGCAGCAACGAGGAATGCACCACCAACACATTCTAACTTACAAAAGCGTCATGTGAGTAACCATGATCTTTGTCTTGGGTGTGGAAGTGCTAATGAAGATGTAGAACATGTGTTTAGAAGGTGTTTGACAGCAAGTCGGATGTGGAAGGCGCTCAGTCCCTGTGCAGCTTTCGGGCTAGGTTCTGGATTGGATTTTTTGGACTGGATGGCAGCTGTTCTTAAGTCAGGACAATACCAGGTGCAGATTATGCTTGCCACGGAAATCTGGGTTATATGGAGTGCTAGGAATTCTATTATTCATAATGAGAATGGGATGAAGGTAGATGATCTTGCAACAAAGGTGAGATTATCCTACTTGGAATTTGTGGCAAGTTATGAGAATCAGCAAATGACGACCATCGGGATAGATACTGCAGCTACTCGAACTGGCTTTTGGAAAGCTCCAGAAGTGGGCAAACTCAAATTAAATGTAGATGGTGCAATATTTTCAGACCTGGATTATGTGGGTGCGGGGGGCTGTTTTGAGGAATCATTGTGGAGATCCTTTATTGTGTTTATCTGAGAGGATAAGGGGACGTGTAGATCCGACCTTCGCTGAACTTATGGCAGTCACTTACTCCCTTGGATGCCTCTTATCTGAAGGATACCATGACTTTATTGTTAAGGTGGACTCCACTAATGTTTTACCCGCTTTGACATCTAACGATTATTTAGATTCCAGAATGGGTCATTGGGTCATTTTGTTCGGGAAGCAAAATCTCTTACATCAAGTTTGGATGTACATCGCTCTCGTAATTCTATTGCTCAAACTCTATAGCCCGATTGGCGAAGAGTGACAGTAGGAAAACCATTTGACGTAGTGAATGTCCGGTAGAAGTTGAAGCCCTTCTAGCAAGGGATCGGAATCATATTATGTAATCTCTTCTTTCTTAATGAAAATTTCTTTCTTCAAAAAGAAAAATAATGAAATAATTATGAGCAATCAAGAATGGATCAATTACAAGTATAGATGAGGCCTGTGTCGATGAAGCCGTAAACTAACTGGACTTACCCTATCCAAGCTACTTTGTCAATTTCAAAATCAATGGTGGTGGCGACTTTGCTTTCTACGTCTCTGATATCTAGCAAAGGGATCAACCCAGTTCTTGTCTTCCTCTACTGCTTGATTCCATCGGTTCTTAAAGATTTGAAGCTCCCATGTTGACTGCCTCCGAATCTGTTCAATGCATTTTGAATGTTAAGAACCGTGGAGCTCAAAAATCATTGGAATGATGATAGAGTTTCACAAAATAATAGGCGTCTGCTCTCAATTCAATTATGCGGCCTGTTCAAATTTAATATAGAAAGAAAATAGGTGTGTTTTAACTGCGTAGAGCTAGCAAAGATTAATAATCCAGAATAGTTAAACCAAATTCCACAATTTAAGGATTTATAACTTTCACTGTTCTTCAGCAGTTAATGGCTTATCAGATTGCAGATTGCTTGTTCAGAAACTAAATCCAACAAACACCATAGTTAGTATAAAAGAGACACTGCTATATATAAGTTAGTGATCATCCTGCACCTGCACTATTGTCACTACTCTCTACCTGCAAACTAGATACTTGATGATCTTAGGTTGCGAATAATCGTGGAAACTGAAAATGGCAGGAAACTGTGAAACAATCAGATTAAGGATCATTATTCTTACCTCCATTCGTGGATCCATGGGCGTAGCACCATGTCTCTGAATAACAAAAGCATTAAGAAAAGTCAAGTTCAGAAAACTGGCATGGTCAATATTACAGGGAACAATGGCATAAGTCACATATTGCTAATGTAGTTCACCTTAGCAGAATCTTCTGAATTTGTAACCTGCAAATAAGAAAGCAAATGTGTTAAAAGTTGAGTGATAAAAGAGCACAACAAAAATAATGCTAGAACATATATCAAGATAGTAGTTATGATAGCATGTGTTGCTAAACTATAATATTGTTTGTCAGAAAAGATGCGAAACAGGACAAATTAGGATGCTAATAAAAAATATCAGCCACAATGATTTTTTAATGCATTGTGACAATTCAGTAAATGGTATGCCTATTTGATCAGAAAACTGACAATCAGCACTGCCAGTTGCATTGGTAACTATTCTACATTTGTGATTGTTTGACCTATACAAATGTCTGTGCCTATATTTATTCCATACTTATTCATTGATTTTGCGGGAAATCTTACACAAGACATTATAAAGATATAAACAGTCCAACCACATTCAGCAATGACGAGCCAGCTCTATCATTCTCAAAAGATTAAACATAATTATCCATCATCACCTGTTATGAACGTAACAATTAAGATGCCAGTTTTCCTTTTGACACTTGCAGACAAGAACATAAAGTAGCAGATAATTTGAGGAACTCAGGCAAATAAAGGGAGACATGTAAAAGAAGAACAGAGAACAATTTACCTTTTTGGAAGGGGGGCCACCACCACCACCCAAGGTTTGTATGCCCTTGTGAACAATGTATTCACGATCAACAACTCCCACTTTCATTGTGCGATCCCCCTATATGATAGGGAAGATATCATGATGTAGATTTCCAAAATTACAAACTATTACAAAGATTTTTAAAATTTTAAAAAAACAGAAGAAGAAGAGGAAATTCAAGATGAGCAAAATGCAACATGACTTTTCTTGCAATTGGAGCAACCTTTCCACTCTGCAAATGCCCACACTTGCAAGAAAATAATAAGTAAATGAATAAATAATATGTTCTCCACCAATATCAAAATTACTTTCACTGCATCATTTCTCCTTGAATAGCCCCAATTTTATGTTATGTTTTACTCCAATAAATGACAGTAAATGCAGAACCAACAAGCAATGGAAAAAATACCACTTCAATGCTTCGGTTATAGGTTTATAGCAACACAAATCCTTTGGTGGTGCTAATTGTATGTAACAACAAATTCACAGGGAAACCCAGAGGAGATGGTAAACCATTTCCAGAATTATGTAGGTGAGCCTCACCTGTGCACAATATCCAATCTTCATGTCCAATCCCCATCCATGCACGAGATCATTCTTAACAATAGAAATTGAAAATATGTCAAGACTTTAGCAGATAGAGAAAAAAATAGAACTTAATCCAAATAATTGTCCCAAAATGAAGAAGTTAGTATAGACAAGAGATACAAGATTACCTGTATAAGATGCCAAGCACAATACCAAGCAGCTCTTGAAAACACTGGAGCCATTCCTTCAACAAATCTGCATATGCCATGTAATAATTATAGAATTAAACTTCATTCACAAAACAATTACAAATGGCGTCCTATAGTTCGATCAGCACTAGTTTTATACAGGAGAATATCACATGCCACAGTGCAATTTCTCTCTTTGGCTGGGGATGCATGCATATGAAAATCACTATTTATATTTATGACAACCGCAAGAAAAAGAAGAAGCAACCTAATCACAACCATTTTTCTCGGCCGGTCTACACCATCATATTTGGCTTTCACCCAGTGGGGTGAAAAATATAGATATATTGATATATAATACACACATAGGTAGGAGAGACATAAACACTGAAGCAAGTTTTAAGCTCCCAAATTTGTTCCAACAAAAAAGTAAAACATTCAGGAACTTAAGTTACAAAAACATGAAAAAGTACAATAACCTACCCGGTGCAGGGTGGCCCCTCACTGGCAGTTGAACACTTAATACTGCCTCTAATGTCATAGACTCTTCTGCATAAACATTTCATGTAAGGTCATAAGGATAAAAATATGGATTCTTACCAATAGTACCTCCAAATACAAAGCTGTTTACCTATGCAACTTCTTTCTTTTCGATCGTACAGTTATCCTATGATGTATATCTGTTGAATTGGGATCGAGAGCTGGCTGAGAAATCTCCAGTCCTTCTGATTTCACTATTTCTAGGTAACTAGAAAATAAATCACATTGATTAATCAGATTGTTCTCCACAGACACTTGCAAGCAAATAAGAAGTCTTCCCTATGCAATTAGCGGCTACAGAATTAAGATTTTGAACGGTAAACAAATATTTTTTTTCAGCAGCAAACAAAATCAGACGAACTATTTTCAAGACAAAAAGAATCAAAATCAAGAGTTAAAACAAATCATACAAGCCAGTCAACCATACCTTCCTGGATCAAAATTCTCCACACCCAAATCTTCATCCCAGAGAAATATGTAATCATATACAGATACAACCGCTGGATGCAAAAAACGCTTTGCAAACCACCTGAAATAAGAAGAGAAAGATTAGCAGAACCTAGAAAAAGGTTCCTTGGTTTTGGGATTGACACTTTTTGCTATGTAAAAAGAGATGTGGTGATTCCTTTTCTCTTCTTTCTCTTTCCATAAGAAGGGGTGGGGGAGGTGGGATAAGTTGTGGGTGATGACAATAATAGGACCCAACATTTAACAGTCCACCCGAAGGGTAACACATGCAGACTAAGATCCTATTGATGTCAAATCCATTCACCTAAAAAGAATACAGTTTGAAAACTTTTGGGTAGTTCAAACAACAGCAAAAACCAATGGCACAAATTGGTTAGCTTAAGGTTTTATGCCTCAGAATAATGGTACAAAAGAAATTACAAAATAATCTTGTTAATCGCAAATATTACCATTTTGTTTGGTTTTGAGCAACTATGTGTACAGCCTTGCTACTCCATTCGAGATCCCACCACCCATCGACGTTACCATCATAATGGAAAAGCATTACTGTGAAATTCTCTGGAAGAAACTGGATAAAATGGTATTAAGCCAGCTTTTCTTTAGTTCACAACACATCTAATCTTAAAAAAAGACAAACAAAATGTAATACCTTTTGCACAATAGCATCAACATTATCCTTTTGCTTAATACCAACTGGAATTGCAAGTAAGTTACCATGAGTGGAAACTCCAACCTGCAAGTTAATAGCCATCAGATAATATGCAATTTCAAGTTACTCAATTATTTTGCCTGAGTAGAAAGAGTCCAGCAAGATAAACCAATATTCCTAAAAATGCATTACGATACCAACCATCTACTGAGTTTCTGGTGACCAAAAAAAATTTGGGAAAAGGACAAAAAGTGATGCTAGCTTATAATAGGAACATCATTTTTAACCTTTGATCTTGAACTGCTTGTTGACCATAAAGGCCTTAACTCCAAATCTGAACGACCTTGAACGATACCACGAGGCAAACCACGCAACTTCCCAGAAGATAAAATAGAACCCTACATATGACCATGGATTACAATGAAGGCAAAAATCACAAAAGGGAATTAGAACTTTTAAAACAGGGACTATAACGTTGCACTGAAGTTCTACGAGCTCAGATAAAGAGAAGAATGGAAACACAAAACTGCATAGTTACAAGCCAGTGCAAAAAATGTACCTCTACGGTGTTAAAGGGGTGAAATTTTGTTTCCATCTGAGAACACAAGGATAAAAAAAACATAATTTGGTTAGTTTAAGTCTTTAAGAAGCATCAATGCATTAGGAGCTGACCCTATTTCAAATATCAAGAGCATTCAGGGTCATCCAAATAACAAAAACTCTTTATGCATGGACTAGCAAATTATATAAACTTAAGTTGGCTCCAAATTCGAGTTCCAGTAGATTCTTGGGTGAACAAAAACTATTGAGATCATCAACTTAACCACAAGAAGTCCATTCACTTCTTTTCAGTCTTTGTACCCGAAAAAAATTACAAAAAGTAGAGAATTGTTATGGTTGACATACCTGTGTCTGTTTGTACTGATAATTTGTGGTTCTATATACAATGAACAGCATTACTGTACACACAACTCCCATAAACGGCAGCTGCTTCATTTTTAAACCGCATTTTCCCTACAACGGGGGCATAAATGTACAAACCATTATCCAATGATTGTATCAGCAGAAGAAACAATAACTAGCCAAAAAAGCTATGTATGCTTAGATCCTCTCAGGCTTAAATTAAACGAAACAGACGAAGATGTACCATACCCCATCAAATAAGGCATTCCTCTTCAGTGATTTCCATGATTTGAAGGACTTCATAGACAAACAGAGCTCGTATTTTATCTCACAGAAAAAATCTGATGGATTTCATAGACATTAACAGCTTCTACAGCATCTCACAACTGCAGAGAAGCGACCATAAGCAAATTTATATAACAAAAAACACATTTCATTATGTGTGAGATTAAAGATTTGTAGAGAGGATTCCTAAACAAAGCATAATTTCCAATGTATTCAGCTTTCAATTTGAGAATCAACTAAAAAGGAAAAATAGAAACATCAAAAACGTGAGTTTAATCATTGTAGTCTTTTGTTCATGTAAGTTCATTATGCCACCTTAAACATAAAACTTGGTGGTGAAAAGCGAACCCCAACCATAATTTCAGCACCCACACGCAAAGCAAGTAATACTTCTTAATCATCAATTTATGGCATGTCAAGTGTGTTTAGCATGTGCACGGGTTTTTAGCATATCATTCAGTATGACGTTTCATAGATTAGCCGCACATGAAACTACAAGAACCAAAAATACGGCGCAGAACAATTCCTGCCTCTTAAATCAAAAAACAGCGTTCGATCAAAGCAAGCAATAGAAAATGAAAAAATAAAATAAAATTGTGCTTCGATGATGAAAAACTTCTCATTAGATCTAAATATAAAATTCCTGATATAGGAATGTCACAGGTCAATCATAGTAACTAATCAAGCTTCGTTTCCAGCTACAAACAACGAACCGTTTCTCACTTTACCAAAAACAATACCACAAATCTTCTGCCTAGAAACGAACGGACCTATTAATTAACCTGGATCTTAGTATGATTACTCCAAAATCTTCAATCAAATCCACATATTATTTTCTAAGGCATGTCGAACTAAATCCGAATAGCTCATGCAAATGGAAACCACACAAGAAATCACTAGCTAATCACCAAAATCGCAAGCCGTTCAACCTCAAAAACAACAATAAAAAAAAAAAAAAAGACTAAGCAATCGCAGACCTCAAGAAGAGATTCGACGTAAGCAAAGCTACACTCTCCGGAGCCGGAGCCGGAGAGCTCAGCGAAAACGAAAAAGGTCCGTCCGATTCGGTGAACAATACCAGCTGATCAACGAGATGGTGATACAGCGACTATGATGATTAGTAAGAGAGAGAGTTCTGGAAACAGAGAGGGAGAGAGAGGAAGAACAAGGGAGGGAGAGAGTCGGAAGACGAAAATGCACGGAGCGCCACGTTTCGAGGAGTGCGCGTTTTAGGATTTGTTGAAAGAAATTTGCATGCGCCCTTTTTGGTTTCTAGTCGGATCGCCGACGAGGGAATGGTATTAGGACTAGTGCCATTAATTTTGTTTATTTAATTAAATTAAATAATTGGAATGTTTTTTTTTTTGAAAAGACTAATAAGTCCCACAAACGCTAAGCATAATGGAGAGGCATGAAGACCACCACAATAAATGAAAATTATCCAAATCTCAATATCCGATGAGAATCAAACCCTGAACGTCAAAGTCCTGGACAGACAACCTAACCAATCAAACTACTCTCATTATCAAATAATTGGAGTGTTTATTACAACAGTAAAAGTATCTGATGTTGGACGCTAACAAACGTTATGCCAGCTACTTTTTCAAGCAATACACGATTCTATTTATTTTTGTCTTTTATTGACTTTATGGATATTTTTTATTTGAGGTGAAAAAGATTTTTGGGGACTAATACGAGGTACATCCGGTTTATAATTTATTGTTAATATCGTTAAATTATTAGATTAAAAAATTAGTATTGCATTTGCATTGTCGATTACGATTCTACTTCTTCAAGATGACAAAAGGCATAGGTTTGACTATCAAAACAAAGTCCTCAAATCGAACCGCTCTACAAATATACAAGTGGCAGCCTCTTGTTTTAGCCTCGTTAATTTGACCATATACGAGAAGGTATTGAATAGTGGTTAATCGAGTTAATAGAAGTTTTGATCACTGAAAGATGAACTTTGTTCCAATTCAATCTCTCAATTTCAAATCGTTTCAACTCAGTCATATGAAGTTTAGATTTGTTTCAAATTCATCACTGGCAGATTTCACCAAATCCGATCAATCAAACATTCTACAAGGCGTGTTGGTTGTTAAGTATCTGTTAAATGTGACGATATGGCATCACGATTTTGCTGACCAAGCTAATGGTGTCACCATGCCATTAGTGGTAAACCAAAAAAAAATCGCATAAAATCACTTATACCCATTTACCCTCTTATGCCACGTTGTCACATTTAACGGATACTTAACGGTCAACATGCCATGTTAGGTGGTGTTTGATTGACCGAATTTGGTGAAATATGTCCGAGTGAAGAATTTGAAACAAATCCAAACTTCAGATAATTGAGTTGAAATAATATAAAATTGAGAGACTAAGTGGGAACAATGATCATCTTTCAATGGCCAAAAGTTCTATTAAGTCGTGGTTATCACTCTTAGTTTATAGGATTATTAACTAGGTGTCTAATTACTCTATTTTGACATAGGAAACAAGTTTTAAATTTGTATAAAAATAAAAAATAACAAGTACATAACATTATGAATCTGTCATATCTCTTTTTTCCTTTTAAAAAAATTACTTAAGGTAAACATACCAAATTTGATTCCTTGATTGCAGAATGCGTAGCATATAATCCTTTTCTTTTCACTTTCAACACTTGAAAATATTATCTAATGGTTAAAATCATACATATTATGGTATACAAATTCTACCTTTTTGGGCCGATCTGATGAAAATGGGCACGAGGATCGTTCAGCCCCTGATTTGATATTTGGATACCTGAAATAAGACAAGGTTAGCGGGTCCGACAATCGTGGTGGTGGTGGCCGATAACGCTCTAATGCTCAAGTCGGGCTCTTATCTCAAGTAGTATCAATTAGTAGTCAAAAAATTCATCCCTTACCATCTCTTTTCTTCGGGTTTATATAGTGTCATTATTAAGATCTTGAAGATCTTTCATGATTTAGAAGAGTAATTGGTTCTAATGATTTAATGGAAAGAAATAAGTCACTAAATCAGGAAGATCAACCGGAGTGGCCAATTGCACGCCTTAATTTTGTGATCTTCATAATTATCCAATCCATTGATTCTATCCTCGTGTGACACGTTTCGGTTGTTAAAAGTCCCTTGATTGAACTTAACTCATACAATTTTATTCCTCTATAATTGCCCCCAATCATGGTCCAAAATTGTCCTGGCCAAGTATTGATCTCAAGATTTGGGTCTATCCAACTATAGGGATGACACGTGTCTTGTCCAAGCCCATCCCTTCTAAATTAGGCATGCAACGGCCAACCCTTAATTCAAATGGGTCATAATTGTGCTCCTTGAAGACTAGTGTTGTCGTTTGAACTGTCAGATCTGAAGTTTGGGTGCCCTCAGGATCTATTGACGTATGCTCCTTAGTGTTTTAATCTCTCTTCCATATAAATAGGAGAGAGTTCCACCTCCTTTCTCCCTTCCTTAGTTCCACTTTCACCGTCAAAGGTCATCCATGTGTTCATCTTTGGTGTTTGCTTGTTCCGGTCACTTTCTCTCGTAAGTTTCTTACTTAGACTTGTATTTTCTATCTCAACCTTCGTGAATGGGGTTGTTCTCAGGCATATCAACGATATTGAGGCACTCTTATTGTGGGCCTGCTAGTATGACTTTCTCGTCCAATGCGAGGTTAGACCCCCATACGAGGGTGAATTTAAAGATGGATGGGTGAAGTTTCCCTTGATCATCATCATGGAGGGGGAGTTAGGTTCCCCTTATCTAAATTATTCAAAGGGGCACTGAGGTTATCTTAACTCGTGCCCCATCAATGTAACTCCAACCTCTTTTGGATATTGAATGGGATATATATTTTAAATAGGAATCTCGGGTTTCGTCTTGAGCCGATTGACCTATATAGGTTTTAAGAAGAGTAGCACTAAAGGCAAGTGCCACCTTTTTCAACTTGAGAATTCTTAGCCTCTTATACACTGTTTGCCTTACTCGTCTAAACATTGGAGGAGGGATTTTGGGGATTTGAGAATTTGAGAGTCTAAAATTAATATCCAATGTAAGAAAATTTACCACGTATTTGTGGTAAAGTACTAGTTTTTTTTTGTTTTAAAATATTGGAACTAAAATATTGCCCAAGTTCTGCAATTTCATTTAATGAGGCTTGGACGAAATATGGGTATTCCCCATTTCCCTTGCTCCATTTGTGAGAGAATTTAATGGCCACAACAATCTCGACAAAGAACCCTCTTTCTAATTCTCTATTACCTTCTTCAAAAAAAATCCCCTCTGTTCGGGCTATGATCCTCAGATTCCAAAGCATCTGAAGATTCATGATCTGCTTGGGAAATTTGATGGAGCAACAGCTTACGACGGTGAAGCGTCTTCCCTAGAGCAACCCAATCAAAGATAGCAGGTGAGATCTACTCCTAATCTCCGGCATGTTTAGGGAGAAAAGCACTAGAGGATCTTTGATAGAAATAAACGAGCATTAATAAGACAAAAAAAACTATGTGTCAATAAATTATGATCATTGGATTGAAATGATGTGGCAACTTTACCTCCATTGGATACTGATTTTAGACACTGAATTCTTTGAGAATTTGAGAGCCCCCAGATCCCTGGAGGAGGAGTTCTTCTTTATCCAAGATTAAGGTTGGGAGTTCATTCCCTGAAAAGATGAAAAAAGTTCAAAGACTTTTTTGTGGTCAGGGTATTGTACCAAGTCGGCCATCTCTTCCCTCTCAAGTTATTCTCTACTCCTCTTAGGATAGAGGTTTCGGCCTATTCTAATCATGGATTACTCCCTTTCGGATGTGAGTTCTATCTAGAAAAAATCAGAGAGCATGGTTCATACCCGACGCTGATTGAATTTTATAAGTACTTAGGAGAGGTGGATATTGCTCATTTTGGCCAATCGGCCTTGGTGATCCTAGAGTATAAGGCTTTAGGAACAACTTTTTCAATTTACCTTTGGAGGTAAATAAGGTTTGAGCCACAACATTTTTCAATCATTTTAACATAGCTAATACTGTCATCCACATATTTCATCCTAGTCAAGCCGTGAGATCAGTAGTTCTTGGGTTCCTTGCACATCTTCAAGCCTTGAAAGTTGGCTAAAATGTGTTGACATTAATTCAGTTGATCTTCCCATCATCAACTACAATCTTCTTGAAGAATCTAGTGTGTGTCATCATTGCATGTATTATCATATTTTTATATATTTTTATTATTTTTTGGTACTCTATTTTTCCTAATCCAGGTTGATCTCACTGTCACAGGTTCTTCTTCCACTTCGATGGCTCGACCTCTCAAGGCTTTCAGCTCCAAGTCTGATTATCCACATCGACCACATTCTACCAACATTCCTTCCCAAGCCGAGAAGAGGGTCAGAGACAAAGGTCCTTCTGAAGATGCTTTGAGGAAGAAAAAATAGGCAGTCGCAAGGGTCTAGGTCAGGACCTCACTAGGGGATCTGACTCGTATTCCTCTAAATTTAGCCATATGTGACTGGAAATCCTTTTACAGGATCGTCATCTATCAGGGAAGAAGTGGTTGACCATTCTCCATTGGAATTCACATCACTTCTTAATGATATGATGCGTTGGGAAAGGGCTCCTGGGGCTGAGCTCATGAGGCCGCGGCGAGGTACTTACTGCAAGTATGTTTTTTGAATTGTCAGAGATTATATTTTATTTTACTTATTTTTTCTAACTTTTTCCTTGTTTTTCCTTATAGTGTCCAAATCATGTATGAGCTCAACGAGCATCTTGCCCATCTTGAGTGCAGGCAGCTACTGTCTACCAAGCCCTTGGAGGAAGCTAAGGTTGAGCTAGATAGAAAGAATGTCAATCTTACTAGGCTTTGAGCAGATCTTGTGGAGCTGAAAGTCGCGGCCGATGTGGAAAAGGTGCAAAAGGACGCGATTTAGGGTCATATGGATCTCTTCGTGGCACAGATCGTCAAACTTGAAGCTGATCTTTTTGGCCTCTTTTGTTCTATCCAAAGTAAGAAACAGGCTGCGACAAAGGGCCACATTGATGAATGCTATGAGATTTACTCAGCCGAATTGGACAAACAGAACAACATGGCCTTTGTGCGAGAAAGAACTATAGTCAAAGAGTCAAAAACTGACCCTTGAATGTCAAGCTGCCAGCACAAAATCTTAGGATGAACTTAGATGCCCAACACATGACTCTAAGAGATTACATTAACCAAAGAGACCTAATGAACCAAAAATAAAGAATAACTTCTCCAACCACAAATATTTCATTAATGATTATAAGCTGCATCATTAATGGTTAAAGGTTGCATGCCTGCATCAAATATTACAGTAGCCCATACTGTAAAATGAATCAAGGGTCAGATTTTGTCTAAAGTAATCCAATGGCTCATATTTTAAAAGTTTAAAAATAAGATATTTCTTTTTCTCTCTCTTCCCAATTCTCACACACAGAGTTCTCTCTTTCATCACGGTTCTCTCCCTTTCTCCCTTTCATCATTGACGGACAGAGGAAGAGTCGAAGATTCCTCCTTCTCCCTCATCGAAATGACTCGTGCCAAGGAAACCAAGCGAAATCGACAAGGAAATCGAGGAGAAAATGCGATCTTCTACATCATATTCGTCTCCCTCAATCTCTTCGTGCAGTGGTGGGGGACTGCCATGAGAGTGATGGTGGCCTTCCAAAGCATGATGTAAGGGGGAGGTGATCTTGTTTCGATCTCAGTAATACCTCTCTCTCTTTTATTTTCTTGTCAAAGTTTTTTTTGAATTTCTTGAAAGATACCAAATCAGTCTCTGCAAAATTGGTTGATCTATGGATTTTGCAAACATGGAGTAATTAGGGATATTTTTAGACTCTCTCTCTTTAAAGCCCCAAAAAATAAATAGAACGTTTTTTTCCCCTCTTCAAATATAATGAGAAAAAAAACCGGAAAAATATTTTCACTTCCCTCTTTAATAACTCTCTATATTCTCTCTGTACGAATGTGAGATGTTTTAGCATTCCCATCTCAAACGAAATTGCTAAGAAATTGCAATATCGGTTTTTAGCATTAATCACCTCTCGTTGCCGCGATATTGATTCAATCTACTGGAACAGAGTCTCTGTTATTAATTTTCAGGTTCATAACCACAACAACGACCTTTCTTATTTGCTCATATATGTTCTAAAATTGTTTTTGTTTTTAGCAAATATTTTGGTTGCATTTGTTTTACCCAATTTTTTGTTATTATTGTAGTATGGATTGTTTGGAGAATGGTCTTGAGGATGCTTCTATAAATAAAGATGTCGAATTGAATATGATTCCCCAAATTGGAATGGAGCTTAATACAGTTGATGATACATGGGAGTTGTGGTTCATGTATGGACAAAAAATGGGGTTTGGTGTTTGTAAGGATTATGTTAATAGGAGAGCAAAAGATAAGGTAGCTACAAGTGCTGCATTTGAATGTTGTAAAGAGGGTCAACGGGAAAATGATAAGCGGAATGTATGTGATGTGCATCGATGGGAAACAAGGATTGATTGCAAAGTAAAGTTGGTTGTTAAATTAGACAAAAATAGTGAAAAATATAAGATAAAGTCATTTGTGGGTCAGCATAATATGAGCTTGAACCTAGTGAAACATGTTTTATATTGAGATCAAATAGGCAAACTTCTAAATCTGATGCTTTAGCAATTGAATTGGCACGTGATTCTGGTCTCACCCCGAAGGCGACTCATGAGTTAATGTGTGTGGAAGCAGGAGGTAGGATCAATCTTGGGTACATAATGGAAGATCAAACTACTTACCTGAGGTCTAAGAGAAAGCGAGACATGATTTTAGGTGATCTTGGCTGCATTTTATACTACTTTGATGATCGAAAGAAGAAAGATTCAACATTTTATTATTCTCAGCAACTTGATTGTGATGATTTGGTTACTAATATCTTTTGGGCTGATGCGAGAATGATTGTTGATTATGTAGCATTTGGTGATGTTATAACATTTGACACCACGTATGGAACAAATAAGGAGTTGAGGCCTTTAGGTGTTTTCACCGGTTTCAACCATCATAGAGAGATGGTAATATTTGGAGCTGCATTATTGTATGATGAAACAATAGAGTCATTTGTGTGGCTTTTTAATACTTTTCTAGATGCGCATGGTGGTAAAAAACCTAGAACGATTTTTACGGATCAAGATGCCGCTATGGCAAATGCATTGAATGTGGTTATGAAGGAAACATATCATGGCTTGTGCACATGGCATATGATGCAAAATGGCATCAAACATTTGGGTTGTAGAATGAAGGAAGAATCTAATTTCTTTATTGACTTCAAGAAGTGCATGTTTGAATATATTGATGAGCCAAAATTTGAAGAACAGTGGCAAAAAATGCTTGAAGTGCATAACTTGAAAGGGAATGATTGGCTGAGTCGCATATATAACTTAAAGGAAAAGTGGGCAAAATGCTTCATGAAACATGCCTTTACTTTGGGAATTAGAAGTACACAACTAAGTGAATGCTTGAATAAAGACCTGAAAAATTATTTGAAGTGTAATTTGAATATCAGTGAGTTCTTTAAACAATTTGATAGAGTGGTGGAGGAAAAGCGGCACAAGGAGTTGAAATATGAATTTTTTGCTAGGCAAAGGGTGCCCCCATTGGGATTAAGTGGATCTCTTTTATTGCGGCATGCATCACAAAGGTACACACCTTCAATTTTTAATCTTTTTAAGACTGAATTTAATCTTGCATTGATGGCTATAATAAAGCCAATAGAAAATGGTGAAAGCACAGATGAATATATTGATTTTATTCATGGTTCTGAGAAGATGTTTAAAGTTGTTTGTGGATCAACCAATGACTCTATGACATGTAGTTGTATGAAATTTGACTCTCAAGGGATTTTGTGCTGTCATATTTTGAAAGTATTCATTAGGCTTGACATAACAAAAATTCCAGAAAGATTTATCTTGAGTAGATGGACAACAGGAGTTAAAAGTTCAAGTATTTTGAATGAATGCAAGCCAACTATCAAAGAAGATAGTAAACAATGGGCTCGAAGGCTTCAATCTAAACTTTTACGGTTGACATATCAAGTTGCTGAGAACAATGATCTTCGAGAGGAAATGGAGGCAATGATTGAAGAATTTGGTAAGAAAATATATAATTTTGAAGTGAAATATGAGAGTGAAGCTAAACACGAACGCATCAAACAATTTGGCCGTTTGATAGGAAATATGAAGGGACTTAAGAAGCGAGAAGGACAAAGACGAACTAGAAGATTGAAACCACCATACGAGAAGCGTCAAGGAAAGGGTAAAAAATCTTCTTCAAGTAATTTGGCTACAAGCGAATTGGTAACAACTTCACAACCAAATGAGTTCTCTCAAGCTTCTCAGGTAAAAAAAATGTTTTTATAATTTAAACAAAACAGACTCTACAATGTGTAAATGAGTTTTCAGGTAATATTTTTGTGCTTAATTTTATGATTTGGCAGGTGTCATTTTTTTATCTCAATATTGAACCTGGACAAGAGTTTCTATCACTCCTTGCATCTACACTACACCTCCCCCTTTTTATCAATATTGATTTGGTAAGTTTATTATCCATATATGAACATGTATTATGTTCTTGTAGTATTTTTTAAAATTTAATTTACTGATTTGTATGTCTTTGTAGCTCTAATGTATGCTCTTCTTTATTATAGTTTCTTGTAGGAGTAGCAATGCAAATTCAAAGTGGCATTCATGTGGAAGTGGTTTGTCAAAAATGGAAGATGGTTTCGATGTCAAATTAAAGATTTTATTACTAATTTATATGTAAATGTTGCTTACTTGCTTCAATCTTTTTATATCAATCACTCAATTCATCTTGTAATTAACTTTTGTTGGATAATTTGATCAGTACTTGCTATTTCACTAGATAGTGGAAGCAAATAGTTTATCTGAGGGGAAGCAATTTCCTTTGTAGCATCACCAATGCATATCAAAATTTTCCAGCTTCTGAACATTATTTGGCCATGATATCTTTACATGGAAGTTTTGGTAAGCTAAGAGAAGCAATGGAGCATATTCACAATATTATTTAGATTTCTGACTCTAAAGCAGTGTAAAATATATGATAAGTTGACAAACTACTCTATTTGGACTGCCGTGCTAACTGCATTGGAATATTTGCTTGAATTCGAACCTGGGCATACTTGTGCTGGCAATCCATGTCTTGAGAATTTTGTGCTGAAAAAGTGACTAAGCTTGAAAAACTCAACCCAATGCAAAGTCTTATCCGGATGCTCGTAAGTTCTGTTTAGCCAGGAAATTGAACAAACTACAGGAAATTATAGTATTCACCAACAAAAGGAAATTCATTGTTAAAATCAATCCTACATACAGTTTAGTATAAATGGAAAATTATCTAGAAATCAAATACAGTTTAACCCCCAATTACTCCATGTTCGCAAACCTAGAAACAAAATCAAAACTCAGAAATCAAATCAATCCTAGAAACAAATTAAACAAAATCAAACCTAGAAATCAAATCAACCCCATAAACTAAATCAATCTCATAAGAAGATGATGCAAAGGGCCAAAAGATCGAGGGAGACGAAGATGATTTGGAAGGCCACCATCACTCTCATGGCAGTCCCCCACCACTGCACGAAGAGATTGAGAGGGAGACGAATATGATGTAGAAGATCGCCTTTTCTCCTCGATTTCCTTGTCGATTTCGCTTGGTTTGCTTGACACAAGTCATTTTGATGAGGGAGAAGGAGGGATCTTCGACTCTTCCTCTGTCCGTCGATGATGAAAGGGAGAGAACCGTGATGAAAGAGAGAACTCTATGTGTGAGAATTGGGAAGAGAGAGAAAAAGAAATATCTTATTTTTAGACTTTTAAAATATGAGTCATTGGATTACTTTAGACAAAATTTGACCCTTGATTCATTTTACAGTGTGGGGCTGTGGGCTACTGTAATATTTCTACAGCAGACCCTGGGAACCCGTGTTTTTGCTATTTGGTGAAATGGGTGTGGGGGCGTGGTTCCATGATTGATGAGTTTGTGACAATGGGTTTAGAGAGTTGGAGGAAAAAAAAATTTAAGTCACTGCGAAGCTCTCCTAAATGTGAATTTGTGGACTATAAATTCATAAATCTTAATTAATTAGATTAAACAAGAAGATAGTCAATGAATTACATGAAATATTAGATAGGGAAATGCGAATTTGTGAACTAGAAATTCCTAAATCTTAATTACTTAGATCAAACAAGAAGATAGTCAATAAATTTATCTAACTTGATATATGGATAAATATAAAATTGATGCAACATGTAATATAAAATGATTATCAAATGCCATATAATAAACTTGATGTATAAATAAATTTATCTAATTTGATATATGAATAAATTTATGCCACACACCACATTTTTTTGTACATCCAAACACTAAATTGTATTGTACCTCATTTCACCATAGTTTTTTAGTCTACTTACTAAAAAGTGATCGAAAATAAGTAATTATGTATATAGCCATTAAATTACACATCACAAATTAAAATTAAAATTGTTCAAGATAACAAAAGACGATCATTTAAGTTGTGCTTAAATCACTTATCATCATGTATGAGTGTGTAACAATCAATATTTGCTCTGTTGTATAAGTGTGTATCAATTAATAATAATAATATATATGATGTGTGAAAAAAAAATTTCAAAAATTTATGGTGCTGGTGAGTAGAAATGCATGTATTTTTAGATATGACAAGAATGGTGAGGGCTAGTTGCACTCTACATATTCTCATTCACATCCCAAAACTAAGAAACTTCATTAAAATTTAATCTGGTCTGAATATACCCCTTTTATGTTTTTTGAAAAAAAAGAATACACCCTAGCTATCAACGCATTCCATGAGGCAATATCTCGCTTTGACATTTCGTGGAACACCTTCTTTGCACTATCAAGATGGCCAGCTTTGATAGGATTCGGCTATTTGACCTAGATATGCCACCACGATTGAAGGCAACAGACTCATTTTCAATGGACCATCTTTCTCTATGAGATGTGGCCATGAGTTCAGAAAAGGCATGCATAGACCATTCATCCGAAGAAGCACAATGGGATCTCCCATTTGACTCATTGCTCCATGAGAGGACCACAGATTTGCCTAGGACGATCAATGAAAAAAGGCCCAACAACCTTTCCTTTTTAGTTCTTATTATTTATTTGGGTGAAGATTTTAGATTTGTGGGTCCGTCATTTATGAGCCTATATAAGCTTCATGCTATGTGAGTCTCACATCACTGGCTTTGAGCTTTTCAAAACAAGCCCCAATCAAATGAGTCAGTGTTTGATATTGACAGTGGCATACATGTATTGTGAAGTAGCCAAATCTAAATATTTTGTCCTGATAAAAAAAAATCTAAATATTTTGTCCCTAGCCTAATGTCCATCATGCCATGGTAGGGTTCTATCCAACTAATATTCATGTGGCTCAAAAATTAAGATAAACACCAATTGGCGTAAATATTATTGTATAATTTTCTAACCATACAAATCGTATTTTCATTGACAGCGTGGACACAAATTTTGAAAATTCAAATGTCACAGCCAGACAGATAGTTGAGTGGTATCACATTATTCATGGGAACTGTAATTATGCTTCATTAATACGCCACATGTAAGATTAGAGTATAATAATTAGTGATTACTCACACTCTAATCTCTATTAGGTAAAAGTTTTATTGAACAATGGGCCGCGCCCGTCACGCATTGGACAACACCTGGCAGACAAAATGTAGCGATCCCATGCAAGTTTATGTATGGTCCAAAAAAAAGGCAACACGTACCAACACTTAGTGCCTTCCATTATCATCATACTATTGAGTCTATGACTCGGATTTGTGGTTGTGGACCTTTAATTAAACAAATAAAGTTGCAACACAGAACCACAAGACACTCTCTCTCTCTCTCATATTTATTTTACTTTTCTAATTAATGTAGATGGTGTAGGTTATGTTTGGTTCCAAAGTGTTTAGGTTTAGGTGTGCATGTTATGACCAAAACCCACCAAAAAAATTAAAAAAGGACGGGGTGGCCGTAGAAAGAATAGGATATGGGTCTGCGGTAGTCCTGGATTTTGTTTCAAAACTTGCCATGGAAGCATGGTTGTTGGGAACTTTGGTAAGCAAGGACCCATTACATATATAGGTTAGAGAATAACAGTATATAGAACCCGGTGTGTCATATTCAACTTCTAAGTTATTTTTCTTAATGCTTTTCTTAATTTTTTATTTCAATAATATGCGCATATGGCGGATTTTTTCCTGGATCTCAATTTGGAAGTGACTTGATTTTAAGAGCGGTGTATAATCGACAATTCATCAACACGTTCTAGACTTCAAGCAACAAGTTCAAGCATATATGGGCATGATTTTCAATAGATCTGGACCTAGATTTAGATCTACTTCTAGATCTATTTGGAGGATTGCTCTAATTTCCAGATATGTCTTGTTGAAGTTGTTTCTTTATGGTTTTGGTTGTTTAGTTTACTCGGTTATATTCTGATGTAGTTTGTAGTCCGGTATATTCCGATGTAATATGTTATAATTTTTTGTTTTCCCGTTGTCCGATGTTTGTAATTTCCCATTGTCCGATATTAGTAATTTCATAGTGTAATCTAGTGTTGTCCAGCGTTTTTAAATTCCTAGGCTATTTTCGTGGCGCTAGGTTTAACGATTGTTATCATGGAATGAAATGTTTGGGTTTCCCCATTTTCAAAAAAAAAAAAAGAATATTCAACTTCTAAGTTAGTGATAAGGGTGTACACTAGGCTTTAAAACCCAGCCCAACCCGGTGTTTATCGGACAAGCCTGAAATCAATTTTATCGGTTCGGGTCAAACCCGACCCAAAAAATACATAACAAGTTTAGGTATCAAGTCTATATTTTTGTGATTTTCGGGTTATCGGGTGACCTGATAACCCGATAAAAAAAAGTAAAATCACGATGCTACACGAACAATGCACGCCAACATAAAGACAAGTCATCAGATTCCAATGACAATCGTGGACAACGAACAGAGATGGATCACTGGGTTTCGCTGAACAAAGATGAAGCCGTAACCACCGTGGAATTAGACGAAGACTCACTAGGTTTCGCTAAACATAGATCGACTTGACAGAGACGACTTGTCGAGAGCAACAAAGGGATTGGAACTCACGTATAGTGAGCTCAAATCGTCAAAGATAGGTTGATAAAAATCTCAGATTTGTCGTCGAACACGAAAGACAAAGAAAAAATTCTCCGTGAAACAAAGGGAAACCAAATAACTTGCAATCAAAGTTGGAGCACCACCGGAGGGACTCGCGGTAAAGAGAGAAAGAGGACACTTGGAGTGTGTTTGGATTGAGGGATTTGGGAGGAAGGCAATGGAAGGGAAAGGGAAGGAAGAGAAGGGAAGAGAATGGAAGGGAAAATACATTTCCCTTTCTCATGTTTGGATAGATAAAAAAAAAGAAATGAAAGAAAAGTAGTTTAATTTACTAGTTTATCCTTATTTTTTATGTTTAAGTATTATGTTCAAGAGTAAAATAGGTTTTAAACTTATAAGTAACTTAATTAGTAATCTCTTCCCTCCAAATGACTCCATTTTGGGAGGAAAGAATTTTGACAAAAATTTAATGAAATCTTCCTCCCAAATCCCCTCAAATCTCTCCCCTCAATTTTTTATAATCTATCCAAACAATGGAATTGGAAGAAAACTCCATTTCTCTCCCCTCCCCTCCCCTCCCTCAATCCAAACACACTCTTGGTGTCGCAACAAGAAATGGCTAGATCTAAAATGATCAAACAATTAACAATCAAATTCTTAAATAAAGAGAGAAAGAGGAGAGAGGAGAGAGGAGAGAGGAGAGAGAACGAGACAGTTGAATGGGGGCCTAGTGGGTTTGATGAAGATAAACCATTGACAAAGTAAAAACCTTTACCTAGAAAGGCACACATTGATTTTTTATTTTTTATTTTTGTAAAATGGGCTGTAGATGGGCTTGTTGAAGATTACCAGGTAACCCGGGACCCGAACCTGTTAACCCAAAAACCCAAAAATTCGATAATCTTTACCGGGTCGGATAACCCAGAACCCGACCCGGGTACACCTCTACTTAGTTAGTGATGTGAAAAAAATCGGATAAACCTTAGATTAAAGATGCAAGGCCCAAGCCAAGCCTAGCCCAAATTGAGCCTGCATCAGTTTACCACAATTCAGCCCATAAAATGTTAGTAAAGTCTCTGTCCTGTCATTGATGCCAGAAGGCTCACTTGACCTGTACGGCCCATTCTGCAATAGAGACCAAAGAGTCGGTAAGTGAGCTTTATTTACCCTCCATTTTTTTTTATAACTACACCCTAGTACATCTACATCTCATAGAAATTCAAAAATAACTAAGCACACTCCAAATAACCAAAAAGTAACATATTTATGAAATACACCCCAGTATCAATTTTTTCTAATGGCTTCCCAAAATTACGAAAATAGGAACTTTTTTAAGATTTTAAAGTGATACAATTTTCAAAATTCGACATCATTCAAAACTCTTAATATATCACATCCCAAATAACCAAAAATTGAAGCATTTATGAAATACAACCCAGTATCAATTTTTTCTAATGGCTTCCCAAAATTACGAAAATAGGAACTTTTTTGAGATTTTAAAGTGATACAATTTTCAAAGTTCGACATCATTCAAAGCTCTTAATATATCAATCTCATAGTTGATTTTTACAATCGTAGAAAGGGAAAAAAAATAAAAGACAAAAAGAATGGTGGTTAGCGATGTCACTCACCGTTGTCCCTAAAAGAAAAGTTGTAATCATCGATTTGTTATTTCCGACGGAATCCACACAAGTTTTCTTAGGCAAAGAACAAAGGACGTCAGGGAAATTTAGATCAAGAATTGGATGTCGCAAGTTTCAGTTCGTTAAGGTTTGATTTGGGACGGGGTATGATAATCCAATATCTAGAAAAATGGATGGTCAAAGGTCAATTGACCAAAGTTGAAGTGTATTTATAAATTAATGGGGTGCAAGTAAAGACCACTCAATAGATATTGAATCAGCCACTAAAATTAGTGCGCCTGTACGGCCCATTATACGATAGAGATTAGAGAGTAGGGATTGAATCAGCCACTAAAACTGCTAATTTTCCTCAAGAAATTGAGCTGTTATTCAGTTTTTTTTACTTGCTCATAATTCAGTCAGCCTTAAAATACATTGCTAATGAGAAGAGTTTGGAAAACATCACTACAAAGACTTACAGGGGAGAGAGAGAGGGATGGAAAGGAGAGAAAATTTTCAAACTCTAATTGCGATGATAATCTTGTACCGCAAAACATCCTAATTGAGAAAGTGAGGAGTCTGACCGGAAACTGAGGTTTGAGATTTACAAAGGAAAACAGGGTGAGAATATACAACTTATCTAGTATCAGTTACTTCTTTCTCCATTTTGCTGTTGGGTTTGGACTATCAAGTGGTTGTTGGCTGGCACTTTTACGTCTTTTCGAGGCCGGCAATGCACTTTGATAGTTGTCACTGTTTTCCGGTTGAAGGGAACTAGCTAAAGTCAGTTTTTTACCAGCATTTGAAGCTTTAGTAACAACGTTATTGGCATTGGAAAACTTTCCTGGCATCTTACTAGTACGCTTAGCGGGGCGAGAACTTCGGGGTTTCACCGGAGCATTAAGCATGGAAGGTCCAAATGAGAGTGGGACAATAGCAGCAGCCTTGCAGCAGTAGTTCCCAAGTTGCTGTTGCATAGTTTTGCGTACAAGTTCTCTGAGGAGCAACGCAGATTTGTAACCACGCGTGTTCTTGGAGTAAAAGACCAAGGCATTGTTGGCTACAAGCAGCAGATCTCTGAAGAGTTCCTTACGTGAGAAGATTGACTGACTGGCAATTCTTGATTTTATGGTGTCCAGATCCATGTGACGTCGAATCATTATCTTGTATCTTCGTCTCTTCTGTTCCAAAAACAAATCCAACACCACAAAATGTGAGGTGAATCCTTGTATCACTGTAACGTGTGTTGTTTTGCTAATACATCCAAGTCTAAGAAACAACATACCTGCCCATCAAGCCTATGATGAAAAGTGGAAGCACCTTTACTTTCTGCAATAGAATTAAAGAGCCCAACAAGATCATGGAAACTATCCTTGCCCGAACCTAGTTTTTGATCGATGCTGGATGATCCAGCATTTTGAGCACTAGATGATCCTGTATTCAGGCCAAAGTGACCAGTTGAATTTTGTTTACACCTGGACTCAGTAGCAACATCAGCCGATACTAAATGTTCATTTTCTCCAACACTCCCTTCCTTGACTTCCTTACTGCAATCTTTCCTCTTTCTCCTCCCTCTTTTCTTTCTTACAGTCCCTCCTACCTGTACACTACCTACATTCTCTGCTAATTTTCCGATGCTTGAAACTTTCCCTTGCTTGGAAAACTGAGAACTTTCAAGATTAGTCTCTGAATCTTCGGGTGACACCACTGCTGGAATCTGACATTTATGTGACAGATTTGTCCGCGTATCTTGAGTGAAACTACCAACAGATAGCTCATCCCTAGAAGCTTCTCTACTCGTAGATTCAACTCCATCAGATTTCTGAAACAGTACCAGTGATATTGTCTGGCTAGAATCATAATCGACTTTATGATTGTATCCCTTTTCAGCCTCCAGGGATTTAAGCTTTGTTTCCAATGACCTGGAAATTAATTTATCGAGTAAAACAAAAGACAGCTGCATGATATTCAATTGCAAAACTCATTTTTCTATTAGAATCTGGAACCGAAAGAAATCGGAAGGATTGTTTTCTCATTGGTAACAGCATGAGCTTTAGCACAAGCTACTTGAGGGCTACATGAGTTCATGTCGTAAGAAGAGACCAAAAGCATTTTCGTTTTAATATAGATGAGGAAGCAACAAATCAGTTATCCTAAGATGGCAAGAAATGAAGAAAAATACTTACCCAATTGAGTCATCAGATTGTTCCAAAGCTTCTCTCAACTCTGCCATTCGTTGCTTTCGTAGCTCCTCAAACCAGGATCTAAGAAGGTAAAGTGGTAAACACATCACAATTTACAAACAAATAGAATGTCATTAGATTTATCGTAATATAATCCTCGGACAACATACACAAAAAATGAAAGAAAATGGGGTTAAGAAAGGAACATGGGAAATTACTGAAGCATGGTGAGCTAAAGTTTGGTTTTTATGCTATTCATCATATACAAAAAGAAAAACTATCATTCTACTATTTGATTAATTGAAAATGCCAGTATCATACCAAATCAAAAACAAGAGCTCTACTTACTTGCGCCCAGAAAAGCGCCGTTGCAAGCCTTCATACTTGGCTTTACACACCTGCATTTTTATTGAGCGTTAAAAATTAGTTAAGAACCAAATGAAGATGTAAGTAAATCAGTAAAATCAACTTTAAAGAAAAGTAAAGAAGTGATTAGCAACGGAGGAAAGTTCAGCATCATGAAATTATGATTATACAGAAAAGAAGAGGGGAATGGATTGCAAATTATAAAGCGAAAGGAAAGAAGTGATTAACGTATGGCCTTAAAGCAGATAAAATTGAACGCATATTCGCATTATTCCTCATGGAATCACATTTCAGAAGTTTAGTAGTGCTCAAGGATGATCATTTCCATAAAGAAAACAAAGCAGAGTTAATAATTGAAGCCAGTAACTTTTAGTAACCTTCTCTTCATATATTTTCCTGAACAACCAGGATAATTCATAATTGCACAATACATCATGAAAATCTCTCTGATGCTAATACATTTTCAAATACTGAAAGTTGCTCAAGACTTGACCAGTTATTTGTCCCAAGTCTTGACCTACAACAGTACAGAGGAGAATACTTCATTGACAAGTACATGTCTTCCAGTTTGTTAATGCATTCCCATTCAGAACCAGCCAAGTCAAGGATGAATTAATTGGCTTGATTAACAAAAAAAAAAAGACTTCTTTAATTATTTGATTTTACCTTTCCATTTTTGAACCCTACACATGCCATGAATTTTTTTTATTATTTTCTTTTCGATAAGCAATGAATTGTTTTTGAATTTAATGCCCCTTAATGTTTGTTTCCAGTGAAGACATGACATTGATGAACAAAACAATTCACAATTGATTAACAAAGAAGAGATAAATAAATAATGATTCCAAGAAATAATTGTGGGAAAAATCAATAAATTTAGGATAATTAAAAAATAATAATAAAACCTCCGGTGTGAAAGTGTACGGGCAAACGGTTCGGGAACGGAGCTCGGCGGCCACAACGTCCCAGTCCTGGGTCCCGTGGCGGAGAACAGCCCCACCCAACAACAACTCCTCCCACGTGTCCCACCTCTTTATCACCTCCGCCCCCATCTCCACCCTCCACTCGTACTTCCGCGATCAATACCCCTCCACCACCAACAGCACCGCCTCTTTCTAGCTCCTCCTTTGCCCTTCTTGTGAGAGAGAGATCGGTTTTGGCTTGTTAAGGTGGTTTTCCGTTTGGTATTGCTTCTTTTTTTTTTCCCTCCTCTCTTTTTCGCAAAAAAAAAAAAAATAGAAATTGTGAAAAAGATTTAAGGTGGTAATAAGGGCAGCGTTGCATGAGACACGGCGTCGAAGATATTCTATTTTCAAAGAAATAATAATTATAAGAATAAATAAGAGGGAATGGCGTAGGCGTAGGCGTAGGTGTAGGAGGAGATATATACAACAAAAATGGGAACTTCAAATGAGCAAAACATGGCTAGAGGGGGATTGGATGTTGGTGATATTTAATGTTAGAAATGGGTTGGCTTTTGTTTTTAGGCAGCTTTATTGTCATCAAACGACATGCCTATCTTCCAAATAATGTTCCCTTTTTTTAAGAATGAGGGCAGTTATCAATGAGAACATAATTGGAAAGGCATGTTACAACAGTAATTTAGAAAAAATTAATACTAATGAGAATATAACAAAAAAATTTTATTTACACTACAAAATCTACTATTTCTCCATTTGTTTCGATGAAAATCAACTTCTTATAGAAAAATGAAAACTTATCATGAAAAAATAACTAATTTTTAGTGTTTGAACAAAAAAGTTGTTAATATTTTTCGGTGTTTGTTTGGTGAAAAACGTAAATTTAAAAGAAACAAACAAATTGCTACAACATCATGGATACAGAGTTACATACCCTAAAGGTACATATTAGAACTCTAGAATCAATGAGCAAAAAATATTATATCATGCATATTAATTATAAGCACATAAGATTGCAGTCATGTGGAGCAATGGATAGAGCTAAGAAGGATGATTGGAAAATGACATACCCTCTTTAAAATGTGATGTTGTTTTCCTTAGGTTAGAGTGATTTCTTCATGACGGTTGTCAGTTTTTTTTCCCTGATCTTATCAATTTCCATCAAACAAACGCTGAAAAATGTAAGTATCATTTTTCAAGATTCTATTTTCCGTAAAACAAACGAAACATAAGTTTACACCATTTTTTATTTACATATATATTCCTTTTTGGAATGACAAACACACTCTTTATTGAAAATAAATATAAATAGTATTTACATATTGAATTAGAAACTTATAAGTTTACACATCAATTCTCTCAAAATATTTAAATACTAAACCTATAATTTTTCATATATGGCTCTCTTTTTTATAAGCTTTAGATATGGAGTTCAAATCGAACGTGAGTGTCGATTTGATAAGTGAGTTAAGTGGTTAGCATATTAGAGGGTGTGTATAAACTAAACACTTTGTTAATCATAATTTTACAAATGAATGGTAGTTTATATTATCCATCAAATATTTGGTGTAAACTTATAAAATATGGATGTAAACTTATAGGGTTAAAATAGATTGTGTAAACTTAGTAGTTTATGTGGTCTGAATAAAATTTATCCTAATAAAATTACAAAGCTTGTTTTCATTTTAGTTCTCCCTCATTTTCTTTGACATCATCAGTTTTGACTTTTTTTTTTCTTCTATTAAACAAAACTTCAAAATAATTTATCTCAAAATATATGACGTATTTTGAAAAAAAAAATCTTGATCAACTTGAAAAATATTTCAAATAAGATCCATCATTATCGATATATTCTGACATGAGTATATTCCTCTAACTTTTATCTAAATGAAATTCCGGATAAAAATTAAATATTTCATAAATATTTTTATATCTATAATATAAATATATTTTTATATTTAATATTAATTATTGAATTTTTGTGTAGTATTTTCAATTAATAATTATTAATTCAATACTAAAATCAATTCAGTTAATTGTAATTTGGAGAGATTGCTGGGTGGACTAAAGCGTCGGATTGCTAATTCACTGTATGAGATTTATTTCTCAAAATACACAACGGATTTTTCAAAAAATTAAATATTCTAAATCAGCATAAAAAAACTCTTTAAAATCCGTCATCGACATATTTCTGAGATGAAAAAATTCCGCATATAAATTTAGTGCAGAGAAATTTATTTGTGGTGCAGTGTATAAAATTTATCTTTCGTGCATCTAATTAATCTTTAGTGCAAATAAATTTCAATATATAATAAATATAATAAAAGGACCACAGATAATGGAGATATATTATTGCAGATAAACTAACGCATATAAATTTAATGCATATAAATTTTAATACTAACCTTAACAAAACCACAATAGATAATGTAGACAAATTTCAATATATACAAACCATAACAAAAAAATCACAACAGATAATGCAAATAAATTTAATGTAGAATTGTGTCTATACAATTCAAAACTTTTATGCATAAACTTTGAGCCTTGATTTAGTCTCTAAAACGTTCGAATCTCTAAAAATATATTGAATATAATTCTGTGGGTCTTAGAGTCTTCTTTCAAACGCCTTAAAAATCGTCTAAATCAAAACTTAGACGAGTAAGTTATGGCTATCCGAACACATTGACGTGAGAAATACAATTTCGGTACGCAAACTTCAAGCCTCAATTTGACCTCTAAAAATGTTTAAATCTCCAAATATGTATTAAACATAATTTTGTGGTTCTTAGAGTATTATTTCGAACGCCACAATAATCATCTCAATCTAAGTTTAAACGAGTGAGTTATATAGCTATTTGAACACACTAATGTCAGAAATACAACTCTGATGCGTAAATTTTGAGCCTCGATTTAACCTTTAAAATATTCAAATCTCCAAAAATGTATTAGAAACAATTTTTGAGTCTTCAAGTCTTCTTTAACGTCATAAAAATTGTCTCAATCGAAGTTCAAACAAGTGAGTTATGACTGTCCGATCACACTGACGTCAAAAAAGATATTTGATTGTTGACATTTAAAAATAAAACAAGGGTTGAGGGTATTTTAGTGAATAAAAATATATTTTAAATAATTATCATTAATGGGATAAATCTTATCTGAATTTTATGCATTGAAAAAATTTAGAGTTGAGCTATTGGAATAAAAGTTTATTTTGAAAGACATTGCTAATTAACCCTTTTAAAAATAAGGTTCATTTTTTTTATGTCCTTCAATTCTTTTTAAGACAAGATGTCTATTAATCATTTTTTGTACCAAAAGAGATGGAGATGTATCCCCATATAAAAAAAATCTCAATAGCTCCATTTGACAGAACATTTCATATAACATATATAACATAAATGCTACTTTATAACCAAACAGCTCATTTACAATAACATTTGAAATAGTAGAAAATAACATTTTTTTTAAAATATGCATAAGTGTGTAACATCCTTTTTTTTTTTAATTTTTGAAATATATGATTTCCGAGATTTGACAAGTTTGTCCTTCGAGACGATGCCATATTGCCATTGAACGAAGAATGTGCTCCAACTAGGCTGCCTTTGCCTTTTGATGATTCAATTCAAATTTGATGGCATAGGTCTCAAATTTGCATCTCTCTTAGAAATCATGGAAAACAGTATGATTGAACCTTTCTATTAAGTAATTAAGAATTCCCTTTCGATCACAGATTCACAAAGCAAAAGTGGGATTTGATCCCAACAAGTCTTGGGTCTTTCACAAGTCTGAAGTCTTCATCCCAATTTGCACTTTATTATTATTATTATTTTTTTATACCTGGCGTTTCTCAAAATGGACCAAAAAGCAAACGTTAAGGATGGGGAACTTACCTAGCAACATCAATTAAAAGAAAATTCTTCCAATAATGTTAAAGAAGACTTTTCCCCATATTTTCTGTACAACAACACAACAACTTTGTTTCAAGATTATTATTACTAGGAGGATAAAGGGCGGAGAATGTAAAGCAACAGGTTTGTGACACGTGTGTGGTATTTCTTTTTGGACAAAACAATAATAATTTCTATGCTCACCATTCGAATATGTGGGTCCACTGCCACGTGAACAACCCGTTGGTGTCTGCTGGGCCTCTGGTTTGAACTCTTTCGGCTAGATAGGTTGGGCCCACTAACTGTAATGCCTGGCCCCCCAAATCCACGAAGGGAAAACTCTGCTAGCACCAGAAAAAGAAGTCAAAGCAGTTCTCAAGGAAGTTCAAAATTTTCATTCAACAATATATATGGTATACACTGAATGGCCGAGAGATTCGTTTATATTTGAACAAATACTATATATAAGGCTCAAAATTACAACATATTCCTGTGCACCACTGAAAGCTCGGTCCTCCGTAGTTGGGAGATGAGTTCCATCTTCATTTTACGACGTCACGGTAGTCGAGACTAGACGGTACTTCTCCAAGCTTTGCCTTGCAAGGAACCAACAAAATCAGGCAACAGGAGGCAGCAGGGCACATGTTGTTGGATACGAGAATTTACATGTAAAAAAGGGTCTTGTATTGCAAACATATCCTGTAACAAGGGACGAGCTGCACCACTCTTTCCCAATTTCGTGAGACTAGGTATGGACAGCAGCACAAATTATGATTCTCGAAGAACTAGATTCAATTCCTGAGCACATTTGGCTATCAAACCACCCTTCCTGCACCAAAATTAAGAATGGATTTTCTTAATGTACTTCTTTTTGAACTATTTAAATTCGTTAATCAACAGGTGATTTCCACGAGTCCTTGTCCATCAAAAAGAGGCAAAAAAAAAAAAATACACACTAACTACACCAAAGAACACCCAAATTGGATCTCCCAAAATTCTACAATTCTGGACAATAAGAAACAAGATTACAAATAATAATTAAGATGGTATGTATACAAAGCATAGAAATATGTATCTCGAGCTTGAAGAAAAGAGATATTGATGGAAACAATACAGAAGAAGTGTACATGATAACTGATTGGTGGAAGACATAAATTTGGATATGATAGAGTGGAGCAAATAAATCTAGTAATCTAAAAATTTTATAGTGTAATTTATGCAAGTTTCTCTTTCCAAATATCTTCTTCCCTTATATTTTGTTGGATTCCGTAATTTATCTCGCTTGTGAAATCTTAGGGGTCTCGTCCAGCTAGAACAATGTCTAGTCTTCTACAATTCTGACCTGCGTCACTTTGTTAACAACACATCCAAATTTCTTAGAGGGGGAGAGAGACAGAGAAAGGGAGCAACCCACATCCCATCTTGACAAGCAGCCTTATTGTATAACTGATTACGGGTTGTAGTTGTACAAACTTCAAGGTATCATTTAATCATGGGAAAAAGCCAAGAGGATTTGGCAGCAGTTCAGTATAAATCAAGGGATTGACATATAAAAAACATGGGGACAAAATGCTTACCTTACAAGTAAAGGGAGAATTTTCTGGATTTTTTGAAGTTGGATGAAGCACTGGTTGCAGCATTCTCGCCTGTGCTCAATGTTCCAAATAAAAAAAAAAGCTTGTCATAAATGTATCCATTGAAACTAGATCACCCGAGTTATGTTAATTAACAAACCTTTGCTCTGCCTGAAGATCAATGCCAACAGCTGGAGGTGCTGACATGGTTGAGCGTATTACTGGGCCAAAAACTGCTACAAGCTTCAATAGCATATCCATTGAGATCTTTGTGTGCCTGCATAATTGCAAAATATCAGTCAGAACCCCAATGGACTACCAAAACTAAGACGAAGAGCCATTTCCCAAATGACTGAAATTCAATTTCCCAGATATTAACAATCAATTTGAGGTCATCCGTATATCTATGTTTCACTTGAGAATAGAGATCTATGTTCCTTCATGTTAATTGGCTTCACTCGTCATAAAAGCTTAAAAAAATACTTTAATAAACCATCTCCAATCAGTTTTTTCTTTTTTTTTTCTGCAGTCTTATCCAGATCAGATTTTAGGTTCTAGTTGGAGCACATGGCTCAAGTTCAGAAGGACCACATTGAGTGCAACAGCATCAAGGAAAATTATTCATTAATGTTACCTTTCTATCTTGCTGTCCAGTAAGCTCATAAGAACAGGAAGCAACCAAGAGAATAAATCCAAGTTAAGGATCTCCATTTTCTCCATGAGTACACTGATCACATCTGCCTGCACCTGCAACGACACCAGGAATAACTAACTATTTAGATTTAAGGTCAAATATATAAACATTCATATACTAGTTTTAACAATCAGTAACAGAATATGAAACACGCATGAACTATTCCAATAAATACCCACTGAGGTATCTGGAAGTTTCCTCATGGCACTAATAGCCCCTTTGATGTCATTCCGTTCCCAAAAATGTCGTACCACCTGATCCACATTAAAACTTCCTTTTAGTGACTCCCGGTGAAATAATGCACAAGGTCCTCATTAAGACATAATTAACATGCTGACATACGAACAATGAAATATAATACTGTTCCTTTTCTACTGCCATAAAGTTTACGGTGATTAAATAAAGGTAGTTGCATATATGCACACATCAGAGATCACCTTTTATCAAAACACACAAGAAAGGAAATGGTATGGATGCTATTGCGCACATACAGACACTAAAATTACCTGTAATTTTGTCATGCGGGATCGAAGGGTACTTAAGAATACATCATGAGTTTGCATCAGATCTTCAGTAATATCCCTATGATTAGCAAAGGTCGAGTCCCTTCCAGAAATCCGAGGCTCATCTGTCTATCAGTCACCACAAAACAAAAATAAAAACCAGTTTGGCGGACAAAATCTGAAAGTATGCATGTGCAAATTAATTGCAGTGTGTTCTACTAGCCAAATGCTTCAAGAACAATGGTACAAAGCCACTTCAACCCATTTAAAAAAATTCAACTGAGGGACAGGTTACTAGATGACACAGAAACAGGAAACTCCTGTTCTATTTCTTCCAAAGGAGAATTGAAGAAGTCCATGATTCTGCTAGAATAAGGCCATCTTAGCTCTTGATGATTTTCAATCACAAACGCCAATTAAATAAAGAACATCCAATAATTTCCACATGAACTCCACAAACAAAAGCATAACTTCAGCGCCTCAATATTTTATTGGTAAAGGTAATGAAATTCAAAACTACCATTACTCCATTGTGCCTAGAGTACTGGAAAGAAAAAAAATCCCTTCAAGGATGCAAAGATTTCACCTGCGGATTAGATGCTCTATCCATTTCAGGTGCAACATGGGGGTTCATAATAGTTGCTTGATCCTCACTGCGGCGATATCTCGCCAATCTCGGGGGAACATTAGTTGCTCGGCCCCCATAGCTACTAAATTTCTCTCGTCTCTGCATAGTGTTAGTTGCTGGACCCCCATTGCTATTAAATTTATCTTGAATCTGGGTAGTGTTACTTGCTTGAGACCCATTGCTATTAATTTTCTCTCTTCTCTGCATAGTACTAGTTGCTTGGCCCTCATTGCTATTAAATTTCTCTTGAATCTGGGTGGTACTAGTTGCTTGACCCCCATTGTTGTAAAATTTCTCCCGCCTCTGCGTAGTACTAGTTGCTTGGTCGTCATTGCTATTAAATTTCTCTTTAATCTGGGTAGTACTAGTTGCTTGACCTCCATTGCTATTAACTTTCTCTTGAATCTGGGTGGTACTAGGTGCTTGGCCTCCATTGCTATTAACTTTCTCTCGCCTCTGTGTAGTACTAGTTGCTTGGTCCACATTGCTATTAAACTTCTCTTGACTAGGGATCGTATTAGAGGATTCATCCCTATCTCTATAAAATTTCTCTGGTCTCTGAGTAGTGCTAGTTGCTTGACCATCATCACTTTTAAATTTTTCTTGACTCTTAGTAGTATTAGTTTCTTGACCCTCATTGCTATTAAGCTTTTGTTGGGATTGGTGGGTAATATTTATTGTTTCATCTCCATTGCTATCAAGTCTTTCTCGTCTTTCAAATCTCTCTACCAAAGAGCGTGTCCTTCCCGCCACAACTGCAACTGCAAAAGGAACAATTATATAAAGCTCAATCTTCATTTGCACATTCATGAAAATTTTCTAGGAAGAGAGCAAACACAAACCTCCATTGATAATTTTAACAGAGTTGATTTCGTTGTTACATTCTGAGGATTCATTGCCTGGAAAAATAATGAATAATAATTATTATTTCCGGAAATAGAACATTCATCTGTATCACAACCTATTATTAAACGCAAAATGAAAAGACAAAACAATCACGAAACAAACTAAATACACTGATGAAGCTCAAAGAAAGACAACGTATGATAATGTAGTGATATTTTGCAGGGTACAGCAGAAAAAGGATGTGTAATTCATTTAGTTGAAAGTGAATAGGACAAAAGCTTAGGGTTTATCAGGACCGGAAGCCGATAATTTTTACTATTAAGCTGGTGATGAAGATCAATATAATCCACGATAACATCTTCAAACTTCAAGAGAAGGATTATATTCAAGTATCAGGAAATCACGTAAAAGATCATCAAAGAATTAGCAAGGTTACAAAGTAGGCATCAATGTGAATGGCTAAACTAAAAGAATTATATTATCGCAAGCTTGCAAGTATCTGAAGGCAAAGACAGCAAGATTCACAACAAAATGTTTGACAATGTGAATAAAAAAGTCAATCAAACACCTGCGAATGTAGACAATATACTTAAGGTTTAAGGTTGTGAGATATTGCGACCCATGATTCAACATAAAAGAGAGAGTAAAGCAAATATAACAGTATGCCACATTGTTGAAATAAGGTTTCTTAATAAAAAAAAACAGAATTCAAGGTTATATGATATTATCAATCAAGCAAAAAACTGGTGAAATAGATTTTGAGAATATAACTAGAATTGGCTCGTAGCAATTAATTCTTTGCATGCCAACAATAACTTACGCTTTGATTTGTTGGATGGCGTTTGTGGTGATAAAATGTTTTCAACATTAAAAACAACATTTTTGATATTAGAATCTTTTTGCCCACAAGATTTTCCAACTCCATCTTCTGATAAAAGGTGTTTTTGGAGGTTTGGACCATTTGAATGCTCTTTCTCACTTTTCATATTGCACAGAGTTCCGGCTTCAATAGGCACCGATGCTTTATCAATATCACACTTGGTAGTTGACGGCCTCCTAGTATGAGCTGGTCGAAGTAACATGCCAGGTTTTGTTCTCGAAAACGTGATTGATTCCCTTCCGGAATCGGAGGTCTCTTTTGCGTCAGGAGTATCACGAGGTACAGAACCTGGCACAATGAAAGATTTATCATGTCCCTGCCCATTCAAGCTTGCACGCACCAATGCCGCAGGATCCTGGTTATATGTCTGAAGATTACTTTCCTCAGAATTCAATGGGAAGAGAACTTTAGGAGAACTCAAAGACCCAGTTCTCGGTGATGCAACAGGATTTCCAATTGCAGCTTTATATGGAAGACAAAATGGCATGTCAGCAAGAGCATGACAATAAAATGCAATTTTGAAGATGAAATGCATCAGAAAAAACGATATTATCCATAAGCATTGTCTTGTTAAAGCCATATTCAGTAAATTTGATTTTCAGGCGTGCTTTATGGCCATGTGAAAGAAAGATGACATATAAAAAAAAGAAGACGCTCAAAATGAGAATTTTGAGGATGCACCACCATTTAAAAGAAAAGAGATTAGAAAAAACAACTCACAGTCGACATATATGTTCTTTATTTCCTTTGTCTCATAATCTGGAGCTGGACAGTGTAAACCAAAACCCAACCTTGCACAACTTCCTACTTTCTCCAACGAAAGACTTCCAGGGAGATCACATTTCTGCTCTGTGCAGTCAGTTAGTTTGGGTACAAAGCCACCAGCTCCATATGGCTCGATAAGCTGGCAGAGAAAAGCAAGAACCAAGGTTATCATAAAGTTAGATATGAAAATTCAGAAACTTACACAGACAACACAATAAATTTAAAGGGAAAAATAAAATGGACTGGATAAGTATATGTACCGATGTATCTGCTACCCAAATGCCAACTGAATTTTGATAGTATGAGCAACCTAAAAGTTTTCCATCATGAATGCAAAGGTCAACGAGTGTCGACCATCCCATATCAACAGAATCATGACAAATTACTGGCTCCCACGAATAAACCTGCGTCTCACGAACATAAAACCTGATTTTAAAATTATATTCCCAGATGAAATCATGCAATATTCCAGGATAAAGAATAATGTAAAACCTTCAAACCCTCTTCCAAGCCACAGAAGAGAGTCCGTCCATCAGGATGAAAGGTCGTTGTGCACACTCCTGTAGCCTGAAAAGAAAGAAAATAATTGTTTAAAAGGAGTGGCATAAAATTTAAATTGGTCAATTCAGAAATCAGAATGAGAAATTAATCAAACCAAGAAATACGAGACATAAGTTTGTCTAGAGATGCATCCATTTTCAATTATTAAGGAGCCAAACTTACGAATTTTTTTTACAAGGAGCCCATGGTTATGGAACATGTGAAGGATAGAACAGGTACCTCAGGTCTTGTAGATCCAATCAGCTCAAAAGTTTCCAAATCCCAGAATTTCACAGTTCCATCCGCCGAACCTGGAAAAGGTTTCATGTTAAAGAAAATTTGTTTTACTTCTAAGAAAATTTTTGTGAACATTTTTACTTCTGTGGGTAATGGAGAGATGCCAACTAATGAACACTAACAACCATTTATGACCTTCATAGATCAGCAAGAAGAAACATAAATTCTGCACAGTTGCAACTGAACATGGCTAGAGAAGGGCCAAGATGGTGCAAAGAAGATTACAAGCACGCTAAGCAAATAGCCTCAAGAAAGTTGTTGCAAGTCCCAGAGCACCATAGTTTTAGAATACAAACAATTTTTTAACCAGAACATCTGCTGTATCAAAAGCAACATATTCAACTGAACTTGTATGTAAATTGGAAATTCACTATGTAAGCTAATCGCACTCAGTAATGAGCAAACAAAGCAAAAGGAAGTAACTTAAACTAGCTCACATGGACATCACATACTCACCTGTTGCCAGGAGAAACTCAAGGGGATGGAAGTCTAAGGATCGAATGTGTCCTTCGTGGAACTTAAAATCGTTTAAGAGCTTTCCAGCAGTAAGATCCCACACCTGTTCAACAATGAGAGGGGCATGCCAATGAAATTTTATTTTTTTTATAAAAAAAACACAGAAAAGTGCAAGCCTCTTTCTTTCTTTTTGACACTATAAAATAAATGTTACCTTTACAACATTATCATATCCACCAGAAACAACCCAGCGACCATCAGGAGTAAACCTGATATTACTGATTCCTTGAGTATGACCTTTGTAAGTGTGAATACATCCTTTCTTTCTGATATCCCATATTTTTAGATTTGCATCCATTGAACCAGATGCAAAGAATTCACCAAATGGATGAAACTCAACCGAAGTACAATTGGATCTGTGTCCAGTAAGAGTGCGAACCACTATATTTCAAGAATAATAAATGCATTAATGGTTGCCATCAGACTACTACAACTCAATGAAATAGTTCATTGCTTTTACATGCGTAAGGTATATAATCAGAACTAATGTTGCAGTTCTGATTTCTTATATGGAGTCAAACATTACAATCATTAACCGACTAATCTCTTCCCAAACTCAAGTAGTCCAATTTTTGTTTTCAGCAATGAGATAGCAATTGAGTAGATAATTACTTACTCTTTGCTTCTTCCAGATCCCACAGCTTTATCACGCCAGTAGAAGCTCCAGCAAGCACCAGAACATCTGCCGTATCAAAAGCAAGAGATTCAACCGGACTTGTATGACCACACAGGCTCTGCATGTCAAAAGAAAATTTCACCAGTGTTCTTAAAATGCAAAGTAATATTATGCAGTCACCAAAAACTTTTTCACAAGATGAATTGTTCACATAAGTAAATTGAATAAAACAGGTCTGAAAAACAGTCAATTAAAGGAAACTCTAAGCTTAATAACCATTAAAGGGTACAAGAGTAAATGAACAGATCATCACAAAATGATCCATCATTCATCAATTAAATCTAACTACCACAACATATATTTCCATCTAAAATGAAAATTTCCTTTTGGAGCACTAATTCATAATGAGGATAATGGAACCTAATGTGTCAAACTGCAATTGTTAGTGCATAAAGGAATAACAATACATAGATTAATTCCAATTTAAACTTTGCTTTCAAAATAAAATTGACATTCTTTGAATTACAATTCCAGTAACCAAAGGATAGAAATATTTAATCTCAATTCCACAAAATTTAACTTATTATGACCTAATGAACAACAATTGGAAGCCAAAAGAGTGTCTAATGGATCAACATTTTGTTTAGGGGACAATTAAGTTGAAACAAAGACATAAACTAACCATTAAAGAAGTGGGCTTGCCAATCGCCCAAAGATTAACTTTGTGATCGTCGCCGCCTGTTATAAGAAGCCTACAGGTTTTCTTTCCAATACTTAGACAGTTCACATTGGCTGAATGAGCCACAAATTCCTCTACCACACATTAGTTAAGAATATCCAAAATAGAGATAGAAGCCAATAACAAGTAGTACTAAAACCGCAAAGGAAGTGATATAACTGATATACCATAATGCAAACTCAAATTTAACCTAATTTTGAACATTGATTCAACTCGGTTATAACACTGTGTTGCGGAAACAAAACCATGAGAAATATAAATACAACTTTCTTTTACTTTCCTGCTTACCAGACCAGAAGTACAGAACCTAAATTAATTCCTAATTTACCAAATGGAGATCAACAACAATAATGACTCCATTCCAAAATAGGGCAAATCAAACTCAAGAGCAGCAAAACAAGCTCGAGCTAGAATTCAACACTGGATCCATAACAACTCAGACTAGACGGAGAAACAAACTTAATCACCAAGAATTCAACAGTTTTTCACGGATTAAGCCGATTCGAGCAAAGCATTACAAAACAACTGCAAAAAAAAGAAGCACAAGCAAGGATACGAAGCTTATATCCACCCTTCGCCATTCTACAAGAAACCTAGCAACCGATTTCAAGCTCAAATGAAGAGACTCAACGAAATACACTTCCCGCGAGCCTTGCTTGAGAGAATGAGGTCGGAAAAAAGGCTGCTTCTGTCTTTTGCTTGGTAAAAATGGAAATGAAAATCCAACGCGAAAGAAAGAACAGGATTCCGGTGCGAGGAATTCAGATTCTCCAACCACAGTAGAAAGGAAAAAAAAAAGATTATCGGTAAAACAAACGACCATGGAAAGAAAGAAAGAGAGCTGGAATTTAGATTCCACACCAGACCATGATTGATTGAACCAGTTCTCTACTGTTTTGTGGTTTGACTATAATACCCCTCTTCATCTCACGTTATCCATCGCAAAATTACCAAAAAGTCCGAAGTTCTGATCGCATTGACAATCATGCCCCTCCACCGTCCACAGGCGTGTCTCTCTTGACGATCATTCAGTTCCTAGTGGATGTCCAAACACACCAACCAAACAGTGGGCAGAGATTTTCTATATTTATTTTAATTTTATTTGGTAATGTTGGTGGTGTATATATTCTGATATTTACAAACCAAAAATAAAATTTAAAAAAAACATTTTTAATAAAAGAAAACGACTTTTATTAAATTAGACAAGGAATATATTAACAAATAACAGCCAAAGCGATTCCTTGAACAACAATTTCTTGTTGTGTGATTGAGAGTCTTTTGTTTGACATTGACAATGTACTTGCAAATTAAATTAGTTTAGTTTAGTTTAGTTTAGTTTAAGGAGTTGGAATAAGCAACCATCAGTAGTTCTGGTATAACAGTTTAATGTCATCGGGCCGAAAAAATTTTGTATGCACAGGTTTTTTTCGTTTCTCAATCGTGAAGTAAGACTAAGCTCATCAGTTTATTATCCTAGATCGGAACAAGTTGATAAGATCCCCTTTTTTAGGTCCCCATGTCACCACACGGAACAAGTTGAATGAGATGGATGGGGTTTCTCTTGCTTTTGACATCGCAGGCCTCAGTGGAGGCGCGCACTACGGGCTATTAGCTCAGTGGTAGAGCACGTCCCTGATAATTGCGTCATTGTGCCTGGGTTGTGAGGACTCTCAGCCACATGGATAGTTCAATGTGTTCATCAGTGCCTGACCCTGAGATGTGGATCATCCAAAACACATTAGCATGGCATACTTCTCTAAAGCAAAACTCCTCCTTAGGAGGATGGATGGGGCAATTCGGGTGAGATCCAATTTTCTGGTCACTCGTAGAATCTGGGTTGTTCGAGGGACCACCACGGCTCCTCTCTTCTCGAGAATTCGTACATTCCTTATCAGTGTATGGACAGTTGTCTCTCGAGCACAGGTTTATGTTCGGCCTCAATAAAAAAATTCTGACTGCCTGAATTTAGACTCTTATCGAATATCCAATCAACAATTTAAAAAAAAAAAAAAAGAGTTATCAGTGCTACATGTTGTACACTTCAGTCACGAGTGTGCTGCAAGGTCCTTTGTTTGGACACTAATATTATATATTAAAGAAGTAATAATAAACACTTTGACTGTAAGAAAGCCAACCAACATCTCCTACGCAAAAAGAATTTGTCCTTGGAAGTCGCTTTTCCCTCTAAATGATCCAATCTTAATTATAGTTCCAGCCGACATGAATATTAAAATTCCTAAACAAACCTTTAAAAAATCCTAAACAAATCAAATCACTGTTACTGTTAGCATTCTAGGAGTTACACCTCATTAAAAGGGGAAAAAAAACAGAAAAGAAAAGAAAGTTACACCAACAGCAATACACGCCTAGTAAAAGCCAAAACCTGCAGGGTTACTTGGACATATAGCAAATCAATTGTGTATTAAACCGGCCATCTAGTTTCAAGTTTCAACTGTAATCAGACAGACAGTGGAAGTATTAACATTTTCAAAAAGAAATAATTATATAAATTGGAACTAATTACCTAAAAAAATATTAAAGCGATAATAGGAACATCATCCAATAAATAAGGCCAGAATGTAAGGGCATCCATAGTGATGCATCAAATATCTAGCATTTCAAAATCATTATTTCTCTTCTCATCTATCCTGCGTGGCACAATTTATTTGGATGAGTGAATCTCATAATATACACTATTCATCAACACTTTATATATTCCAACACTTCATACTCATTTTTTCTATTTTATCTCTCTTCCTTTTCATCATCTCTCTTCACTATTCATCAACTATATACATACTCCAACTCTCAAATATCATTTTTCCACAACTAAATTTTCAAGTGTCATTTTTCACCCATTGTGTGCATGTAGCGCTATACTTATCAAAAAAGTAGCATTTCAAGTACTTGAAATACACTCCATTATATCCATTGTGAACATTTAGCACTTAACTTATCAAGAAAGTATCATCTCAAGTGCTTCAAAATCATCCCATTGTGGATGCTCTAATTGTATCTTGGGTACCTCTCCAACTTTCCACCAAGCAAGATAATGTTAGATAGAGCTTCCTAAAACTTAAAAAACCTTAATATTATCTTTTATGGGGCATTTGGTTCATAATTGTGTGAAGTGAGTATGAGATGAAGAGGAGATGAGTGTGAGGTGAGTATAGTAATGTTTGGGATAAAATAAAGAGTGAGCATGAGTATGAGAATATTAATACTACAATTTTCATATTATCATTTTTTTCTTTTTATAAAATAAAACAATATTTTATAACAAGTCTAAAATAGTCTTTAATTTACACATCAAAACTTATTTTCCCTCGCGGATAATAGAGGGTGGAATGAGTTTGGGATTCCACCCTCCAAAACTCAATCAAACTAGAGAATATATTAATCTCACCCCATTTCCCCCTCAAAAGTCAAAACAACAACCAAATGCACTGTTAGAGTTTCTAAATCACTTGAAAATGTTACCATATGCATGCATTATTTTCGCGCTTTCAAGTACGTGTTGTTTCTGATTTCTTCGACCCCTTGATTAGTTTCGAACATGATATGTTCCATTTAGAGAGGGATGCAACCATCCTTTTTTTGAAAATAAGGGTTTAGGGAGGGGGTAAGATTTGAACCCCATTACCTAATGGGTGGGTGATCCCTTATATGTAATATGATTGTCATTCAATCAACGGCTCACTTGCAAGATGCAACCATCCTTGTTAGAGCATTGATTTTTTATTTTTATTTTTTTGAAGTTAACCATATCATATAACTGTTAAAACATTATATATATCAAATGATTAGTTTTTTAGTCAATAAACCATATCATAAGATAGCAAAACACACTGCATATAATGTAGGTAAAAGAGCCTGCTTGTTTAATCAATATTAATGATTAATTAGTATTGCGCTGGGGGATTGTCAATAGGGGATTGTCAATACTCAATAGTGTAACTACCATGGGCTTCGGCCGTTATGTTAAGTTGGGCTCATTGCTTGTTTTAGGTTTGAGCATATTTGGGTAACAACTAACAAGTGCGGTCATGGGCCGAACAAGAATCACCCAAAGCCCATTATTGGGTGACCCATGCATGCTTGCCTATGAATATGATGGACAGACCGCCCGCATTGATTGGAGATAACGTTAATGCGCATGAGCTCACATGTGCTTGCGGTTGTGAATATGATAAAAATATCCAAAACCCAAAACATGAACCACTTCATTAAAAAATTTGAGGAAACAATCAAAATGATGAGACACAGATCACGAGACCCATTAAGAAAATCCCCAAAAATTATTGATAGAAGAAAGCGGAGAAGGTCTTTCTTTTATTACATGGAAGGGACAGAAAACTCCAATTTGAGACATCTATGAAATATCATATACACAAGTATCATTTAAATTACTCATTGTTTTCAAACAGGAGTGAAAGTTTGAAAAACTATTTGGGGATTTGGGGCTCAAATGAAGAAAGAAAGAACGAATCAACTGTACTTTCTAGTCTTTTGATTGTGCAAGTGTAACTGTACACAATTCTTAACAATAAATGGGCTTATGTGGATCTTGAGTTTTTTCCCAATCTAACATTGTCAAAGATAAGGGATAAGTACGGATAGACCACTCAAAGATAGGGTCATTTGCAATTGGGTCACCGAAGCAAAAAAATTTTCAATTAGGTCACCCAATGTCTTAAATTTTTCCAATTAGGTCATTCCGGTCAATTTCCGATCAATTTCTACCGTAAATTGCTGACATGGCTAATCGCGGCCACTGATCAACGTTTTTTGCTGACGTGGATTTTACTGACGTGGAATTTTATATTTTATATTTATTTATTATTAATATTTTTTAAAAAAAATTTCAAATTATACAACATTTTGCACTGTTATACCCTTGAAATTGATTCCTGGGTAATGTTTTTTTGCAAATACACCACTTAATTAGATGTTACACAATCTGTGGTCAATAAGTGACATTTTAAAAAAAATTTGTCACCTGTAACAAACTAAAATCATCAAAAATAAACATTCATCATCATATTGTCACCATGTGCTAAAAGATGATCAACAAAATCATATGGTGCACCTACTAATATCCATCCAAAAACTCAAACCTAAACCATTCAAAAACAAAGAACTCCAAAAGCACCACTACTGCATTTGAATTCTGCCTACTATATATGCCTACTACTATATTTATATATGACTAACTAGCTAATCACCAGCCAGAAATACAAAAGCACCACTAATGCATTTTAATTCTGCCCCACACCAGTGCACACCGATTCTTGAGTTGTTTGAAGGAGTGAAGCAACCCTTGAAGAAGATGTTGCTGCACCAATAGTCTCATTTGTGATGTTGGTTCCTCTTCTTGTTTGGACACCCCCCCTCCTTGGGGCAGCACCTCTCCTTGGGCCACCACCTCTACCTCTCCTTGGGCCACCACCTCTACCTCTTCTTGTATTGCTGGCAGAAGCTGGGGCAGTAGAGGTACTAGCCTGTATAATAGAAAATTTATACATTAACAAAATGTAATAAAACAGGTTCATGTAATGTAACAGTTCATGTAATGAAATAGATAATCCTCACCACATTAGGGTCACTCGTAGTCACTCTGCAGCCCCTCCTATTATGTCCTGTTTGTCCACATTTACTACACTTGATCAAAGGGTAAACCCTCCTTAACCTTGATGGATCTTGCCTCTCTCCCTCTTCCCTCCTCCTTTTTATCTGTGGTCTACCCATTTTTGTTCGTGGTGGTGGTGGAAGTATTGCCTCAGCATGAGTTTTAGGGTACATGTTCATACCATTAAGAGGACGAACTATGTGTTGAAAACATGCTCAAAACCACTCAACATGTTGTTGAAAACATTTTCTAATCCCTACAACTCAGCTGAAGCCTGTTTGTTGACAAATAGTCTAGTGCAATTGTGTTTGTCCACTAGTGTCTTTATTTGATAAGTACTTTGACCTCTAATTTTGCTACACCAAACCTTCCAAGGACAATCAACTCTCCCTTTGCATACTAGTTGGCATCTGCGCTTATCATTATGCCCATATTTGAGCTGATATCCTCCACTTACAGCATAGTCTTTCACTGCAATCTTGAATTCTTTCAAAGTGCTAAACTGCATCCCTAATTCTAGCCTAACCTCTTTAAACCCCAGATTTGGATTATGAATAGGTCCCTTGGGATTTCTTGTAACAGAGACATCAATTTCACTATCATCTGAGTCAATGGGATTTTGTTGATCAAGATCCTCTAACTGTTCAGTCACATAATGTTCTAAGAATTCAGGACCAGAGTCAGTATCAGATGCATCCTCTACAACTACTTCAGGACACCCTTCATCTTGCTCATCAACATGTACAGATTCCTGCGGAGCATCCTCCACAACTACTTCAGGAGACTCTTCATCTTGATGCTCAGATTCATGTTGGATATCATGCCCAGATTCTGCCTCTAAACCATGCTCAGACTCATCCTCTTCTTCATGCTCAGAATCAGTCGAAACCTCAACATCAACATCAACATCAACAACTGCTTGAGGATCAGGAATTGGACCTTCATAGAATATTGGTATCTCCACTGGATGCTCAACATATACGTGTACATGATCCTCTCCTTGTGTCAATTCAATCATTCGAAGAACATCTTGGTCATTCCTAAGAGGTCTTAAACCATCCTTAATACTATGCATTGGCATCAAGAAGCAGCAGTTCCTCATACTATTATACCCAATCTCTCTCAAACATTTCAATATTTCAATCAAAGAAAACCTCTCTGAATTACAATCTTGCCAAGTGCTCACATCCCCTCCAACATATTCCACTTTAGGAGGACTATTCTTATACACCATCTTACCCCCATGATGTACTATCATATTGAAGAGAATAGGAGCCATTAACCTACAATAACAATTGAAGTTCAAAACCTCCACGCCAATCAACCTAAATAATTTAAAAATAAACACTGAAGCATGAAAATAGCAAACAAAAAGCCCTGAAGCCATACCCAGTGTGTTTGATTGCCTAAATACACACCAAGATTCTAAGCCCCCATGTTGTACTCAACAGAACAAAGCAAAACAGGGTATCGACATTGATGAAATTAGGACTTACACGAGTAATGGAGGACGCGCGACCAAGATTGCTGAACCAGAACGAAATCGAAGCACCAATGGCGACGATGAACCAGAATGACTGAGAGGGAGAGGGAGAGGGAGAGGGAGATGGAGATGGAGGCAGATAGAGTCCAACGCGGGATGAAAAGACCTAGGTTGCTAACCTCTTCAGGGTTTTGTTTTTTTTTTTAGTTTTCTTTTTTCTAATTATTAAAATATTACATGTCACCACGTCAGTAAAATCCACGTCAGCAAAAAACGCTGATCTGTGGCCGTGATTAGCCATGTCAGCAATTTCCGGTAGAAATTGATCGGAAATTGACCGGAATGACCTAATTGGAAAAATTTAAGACATTGGGTGACCTAATTGGAAATTTTTTTGCTTAGGTGACCCAATTGCAAATGACCCTATCTTTGAGTGGTCTATCCGTACTTATCCCTCAAAGATAATATGTCCCAATATAACATTGGGATGAAATTATTTTTCAGTATAACACTATACGTTATTTTGAATGACGTGTTCTTTGTAATTTTTATATGATCAAGTCATCACAGATGGCGTGATCCATTCATGCCACCATCAATAGTGTTAAAATATCAGTCACGTTAAACTTTTTGAAAAAATTAAGTTGCGTTGTTACTGACGGCGTGACTAGTCCAAATCTTATCCACAATCTCCAACGAAAATACCAGCGCCACGCGTTTTTCACCTTATCTCTCCTGTCTCTCCTCCCCACCCGTTTCGCACACTGATGTGATGGTAGATATCTTGTAGGTCCATCACACCGACGTGGTCACATTCCTCGTGCAACTGACTTTGTTATGCATCCATCTCAATTGACGCATGATGAGGTTGGTCCATCCACTACTCCCGCCGCATAGAGTAGGCACAAGACTATATGATATTTGTCTTTGCTTGAATCATATGACAATTTATGTGTTTATTTTTATTGTATCCCTCTGATGATGGCTTATTTATATTGGATCAAAGGATTAATATTTTATGTATTTTGCTAGATATGGATTATTGAGTAAAATTTATGACAGGTTGAATATGGATTGTCGAGTTAAATTTCTGACAAGGTGGTTTTAAGTTTTTTTTCTCGAACGTTTTTTTTTTTTAAATTTTGTTCATTCATACCACTCCAATTTGCATGAATGAACAAAAATTACTCTACAGTGTGATTATCAAATCATGTTTCCCGCCATCACAGATGACCGGGGAAACAAAAACTACATTAGTCACTCCATCTTTAATGGCGTTTAGTGTTATTTTGGGAAATAATTTCATCCAAATATTATATTGGGACATATAATCCTTGACAATATTAGAAAGAAAGAAGGGAAATTTTATTTACACGACATAAAGTATCATGTTTACATCATTTTTTTTACCTTATAAATTTACATCCATATTTGATAAGTTTATATCAAATATTTAATGACGTTTAATCACTCCATCTTTAATATCGTTTAGTATTATTTTGAGAAATAATTTCATCCAAAAAATATTTTATTGGGACATATAATCCTTGACAGTATTAGAAAGAAAGAAAGAAAAAAAAGAACTCGTAGATCTCTCTCTTGTTCACGCACTTCTCGGTTTTTAACTACCCGACCCATTGTCCCCTCTTGTCTTGTCTTCCACTGTAAGAGTGAATCACTCATTCAAGCTGCAACCTCTGTTTTTGTCTTAACACCACCAATTTGGGCACTGAAAGCTCCAATCTTTCGACTTAATTCAAACAATGTCTCTCTAGTTCCTGAATCTTTCATCTTGAAATCGGAATGGGTTGCTGTGGTAGCACCGACAGAGCTTCTTCGTCTTCTCAAAAGCACCAGTCAAGATCTGAGTCCGCACATGAAAGCAGAGCACCACCTCCGTCAGCTGAAGAAGAAACTGTCAAGGAAGTTCTCTCTGTAACTCCTAAACCTAAACCAACACCAACACCACCCACGACGAACATCCCCAATAACCCTAACGAAGAAGAAAGCCAGGAATGCAAGAAAAATTGGGTTGAACCAATATTGCTAGACAAGGTCAAAGAAAGCAGAGGCTGCAAGGTTGAGCAGGGGTTGCAAGAGGTCTCTGAAGTTTCAGAGATCTGCAGCTCCTGCTTGAGCTTGAGCGAGAGTGTCTCCACCACAATTACTGATAAGAGAGATGATGAGGATGAGGTGAGGCAGAGAGTGACTAGATCTCCGTCCAAAATGGCATCCAGAAACGGGTATCCCGGCGATTTTGGACCAAAGCGAGAGCGGGTCGTGGGCAGGTCACCCAACCGAAGATCCGAAAACTCACCCGCCAAAAGAAACGGTGCCATCGGTGGTGGGTCAGTGAGGATGGTTCACAGTAGGGAAGTGGGTCAATTGGGAAGAGGAGGATCAAGGCCCGATCCAAGAAGGAGGGATCCGGGTGAGAGCTCTGGGAGGAGGACAGGATTTGGTGCTGCAGCTGCTAATAGATCCAAAATGAGTCGAAGCCCGTCTACAAGGAGGACGAATCGATCTCCGGGTCGGGTCAGATTGGATCCGGCCGTGAATGGGGGAAGGAATGTGGAGGAAAACAGTGTGGATGGTAATAAGCGGCCGAGTAGTACAAATAGTGATGCTACTGCAAATGAATCTCTTGAAAACCCACTTGTGTCCTTGGAATGTTTCATCTTTCTCTAGAGATTAGAAAGAGACACAACAGCACAACACACCATTGCCGGGGACATTCTCGCCGGAGTTAGATTTCCCGGCAATGAAAATCTGCTTAGATTCTCTTTTGTATTAGTTTTTAATTATTTAATGTGAATATTATTTAAGTCAAAGGTCAATCAGATGATTTGATTTCCGTTTCAACTTCTGTACTCCTTGGTCCTTTTTCTTTTGTGTTTTTTTTGTCTTGGCAGTTGGCACCACACAATGTGACACACACTATAGTGTAAAGTCATCATCGATAAAAAACGAGGTACATGGTGAAATGGGTGTTTATTGGGGATGGCTGGGTTGTTGAAAATGTAAATATGGTAGGGCACTTGTAATGGTAAAGTGTTATTGGGTCAACAAAGATATTCTCTTTTATTGATGTGGTTGTATTGTAAAATGTGTATTGTAAAACGTGTTTTGTTTATGTGGTTATATTGGAAGAAGTGTTTTGCTAATGTGGATGTATTGGTATTTTGTGTTGATGTAGTTTTGTTGTAGATAATATGTGGGAATGAAATGTTGTTGGCCTCCATGTTAGGTGGGAAGAGAAAGTGTATAGAAATTTGTGTTTTGTTGATGTGGTTGTATTGGAAGATGTGTTTTGCTGATGTGGTTGTATTAGAATACGTGTTTGACTTGACTTTTTATGTAATAGAGGTGAGACCCAATATTAATTTTATTGGGGACATTAACACTTCCACCATTGCAAGTGTTCTCATGATTTGGTGCTCTATTAACTCTACACCAGGACTTGAATAATTGGTTGAAGAAATTAGGGATGTTACTGGTATGGTAAATTATCCATTGGTATACCATTACCGACGAATTGGTTATCGAAAATAGCAGAAGATTGGTATATCGTTACCAATTGTTCGGTACGGTAAATTTACCAATGATTTCGGTAACGGTAACGGTAAGCAAAGTTCAAAACCGATAAACTTCCCGATTACCGACATATATATTAAATATATATTAATATTATTTTTAGTTTTAGTTTTATTTAATTATGTCCATTAGATTGATCTAATTTAATCTAGACCATTGATTATTTTTAGGGTTATCATTTATATATCACTCGTAACAATTTCATTAACTTTAAAGCGGTGTTTGTTACATAACAAAATGCTTTGTTGGTATTGATTACATGCTTTTCTTCTCCCTTTCCATTATGGTATTTTATCTTTATTTATCTTGTTTCTTCTAGCTTTCCTGCTATGGAGTTTAAAACACTTTGAATACTAAAAATATTAGAAATTAATGAAATGAAAGATCTTCCGTTATAGATTGTTGGAATAATGTTATGTGAATTCTCTTTTCTTTTTTTCTCCGATTGATAGGTATTTTCTCTTATTCACATGTAGCACAATGATCCTTCTCGTTAATCTATCGTTTTTATTATTGGTATTGTAGGCAAGATGAAAGTGTTGTAGTCTCATACAATGACTATTAAGCACAATGCTACTTGATGCATTTTTTTTCTTCTCTTTTTTAAATAGGTTTTAAGAATTGGTAAATTTACCAATTACCGACTTATCATTACCGATCAATCGGTATACCGACTCTTTCGGTAACGGTAACGGTAACATTTTTTGAGTTACCGAAAGAATTGGTATGGTAACGGTATTCCGTGTTTGGTAACGGTAACCGTACCAATAACAACCCTAGAAGAAATGCTACATACCCTTCAAGACATATTATCAAATTTAAGACACAACAGTGATTAGAGAGGAGAAGGAACAACTTTGAGCTTTTCATGTTCATTTCCAACGATGAAGACTATTTGCACTGTGGGGTGCAAATAGTCCTATCTTTCCAACTAAGTTGGTTGTGGGTAGTAAAGGGACCTAACCATGATCACTAATTTTGTCTAATAAATCGCTGAAATGGGGTTTTATATTTGGACAAAAAGGCATGACATATTCATGATAAGTACTAGTAATAAATTGGAATTTTGATTGGTGTAGGGGGAAGCAAGGGAGGGGCCGTTGTGGTCCTAATTTTCTAGTTAAGAAGTTGCTGTTTGTTGTTGGCTTTTTTTATTGGCAGAGAATAATTGAGCTATTTTGTGCTGATGCAAATCCAAATATGGGCAAATTGGATCAATGTACAGAGTACAGTAGGAATCTTTGAAGCTCCCAAAGTTCAAATTTTGATAATGATGGGGGCTTGGCTTCTCTTCCTCTCAAAGATTGGATTGGTACAGACAAATCGTCTTATTTCTTGTCTCGTAATGGAGATGTTGGGTTTGGTAAGTATGGATTTCTATTGGGCCGACTAGTTCATGACCTCAAAGGCCCACTTCAGATTTTCAATCAGAGTAGTATTGGCCCAGGATCTCCTGGGCCCACTCGGGAATTGCAATCCAACTAGGAAACTACATTCCCCTTTCACAGACTGATACATTTACTGGTCACTCAAGTCCCATCTTTCAAGAATCCAGATAACATTCTGAAAATTTTCGAACATAAAAAAGAGATGGGAGAATACAAAGCTACCTGACCATGGGTAGAGGCTTGCTCCATCACATTGGATATAAAAATATAGATGCCAAGCCAACCAACCCATCAAAAACTAATATTATGTACACAGCATAAAAGAACTCTTGGTAAAAATGGCTTTCATTCCCTTAACGCAGAATCAGCGTGCTTGCTTTCGCATGCCTGGTGAAGACAATTTCACTATCCTATTGCAGCCGTGTGTCGAGCAGTCTGCGAAGTCTAACTTTCTTGTCATGAAGTTGAATTTCTGGTGGGGCTGGGAGATGGATTGTGTTGATGGTGAGGCCATGGATTTCGTTCCGGAGGAGAAGGCACGGGGGCTGGGTGTGCAATGAAGCTGGGAATGTTATCTCCGGGCATCAGGACTGAAACTCCACTGGCATACACAGTCATCTGCAAAGTTTTCAAGAAAGATTAGTAGGAGAGCAACTGACTATGCTCCCGAATGACTAGGATAAAGGACTCACAAGGCAAAGATAAAAACAGTGTCTTTCATAGACCAATCTTTTGATAATATTTGCCTTTCGAATCATTAAACATATCCATCTTACATATAATCACCAAGTAAACCATTTTCAAGCTTCCAACAGAACAGTGGATTAATATTGGTCAACTGGAATCACTAACAAAGTAATGATGCACTGCGTGCAACCTGTATAAAGGTATCTGATCTTCAGACGTCAAATAAAAAACGTCAGCACTATCTTACAACTCAAGCAACCATAGACAACAAAATTCCGATGCCTCAAATTGAGATAACAAAATGAATCTCCTAATAGTTGTGCAGTGTACAATATCTCAACCACAGGTCATAAAAGAAAGATCCAGCACAATTTTGAAAGGAACAAATTTGTGCAGAAAATAAAACTGACATTTCGAAGACCTACTAAATCAGTTTTCAACAATATTCCTAGGCCAACAATCCACCTCAGTGAATCCAATATCAAAACAAGAAGAACTTGGAAAAGAACTGGAGAGAGAAGCAAAGCCAATTTTGCATTATCTTTTCTTAATTTAATTACATTGTGATATGGCTGTAGAACAGAGATGGTTCTGATACGATGCCTCGACAGAATTAGCTACATTATCAAGAAGCTCAGACAGAAATTTTGAATCTTGGTGGTTCAACGGTTATATCAAAATGATATTTAGTTGGTCATCAATTAAAGAAATGGAAGGAAGAAAACAACAAATGAACAAGAAAACATGCTCATAGAGCCTAAGCACATGGATTTATGCATTATCTGTTCTCTTTCCTATTCTTTTATTCATTTTGGCCCATTAGACAAGATAACAACACCATCGCAACAACAGACAGATTGTGCCTTGACTTCAGTTTTTCTAAGGTGCAAAGGATGAAGTAGCTTTACCGAATTTGTTGACTCCTATTCATACAATGTGGCGGAATGCATTACTAAGTCAAGACAGACTCAAGTGTACACTCAAAGATAATGATACTGACTTGAGTATCTGGACTGTTAACATGGAACTGATGCCTCTGATGAGCACTAGCCACAAAGGATTTAACTATAAGGGTTTTCTTTCCCAGCTTGGAATGTACAAACACTTCACCGAATATCGAATCCTTATGAGCCAAAAAGGCGCGAATGTGGTGCTTCAGAACAATAGCACAGTAAAAGCTACAACTACCTGTTGAACTTTCTATAACATGCATTGCATAAGAGTTTGCCTCAAATAAAGTAATTAAGTACTTTAAGTTGGATTATGAGGTGGGCCTTTTATGTTTCTTCAAACTTATGACACACGGAAGACCCACGAATTGATGCACCACACCCATATTGGATCATTCATAAGATACTTAAGAACTACACTAGTCCAATTGCCATCATAGTTGTACTTCAACAGCACATGATAAAGCACAATTTGTTTATTTAATGAAGCTAGCTGGACACACAGGTTCATTGAGAAATATATAACAGACCATAAACTAAGGCTCGCCCACAAACCTGTCTCCGACAAGGCCATTGCCCATGCTGAGCAACACAAAGTTTGGTGCTAATAAATTTGATGGCTAAACATCCAGCTGTGTGGGTCTAAACACAGTAGTACCTTGTGAAGTCCTAAGACAGTTTGGTTTGGGACCAACCAGGCAATAGACAACTTCTTGAATGGGCCATAGCCCCAACAATCATAATTACTAGACAAGAAAAGTCCTTACATGAGGAAAATTAGACTAGAACGTGTGAATTCCGATGAGACTGCGTGAGGTAGAGGGATCCTCCATTATTTTATTTTCCTTTATCTAGTTGGATCATATGACTTCTGCAACTTTTACAACTACAAGTTGATCGGACTTTAAGGATGATTTACTGTTGAATTTACACTTGGATCAGTCGGGTAATGGAACATTAGAACAAAATATCTGGTAAATATATACAAAAAGTAACACCAACTCTTGCAAAGTTCAAGAAATAGAGATGAAATGAGGCACATTCTGAAAGAAAGCTAATTGGCTAAAGTTTCCTCAAGTCAAAAGAAATCACACACTGAAAAGCATGCTTGTAATTAGTCCAAAACAGTACACATTCTTATGGAGGAAAGTATAGAGCACCAAAACTTTATGTCAGAGCAACCATCATCACTATTTGGAAAAATCAAAACAACCTACCAAACTGTCAAAAAGAAGCAACAACATTTCCTCAAGAACCAAAATGCATTTCTTACCAATTCAAGAACTCAAGATGAAGAAAATCAGGCATTAGCATAGTAAAAAAGAAGGACCTTCAACAGAACCCAGAAATGAAAAACACTTTGTGCATGCATAGATCGTTAAATAAATGAATAAAACAAATATACACCAAAATCGAACAAATGGGTCACTCACTTTGGGTGAAGGGTGACCAAGCTTTCCATTGAAATCGGTCTGGGACTCCAGGTCACCATGTCCCCGACCACCGGCAGTTGATGTGGGTCTGAGGAATCTCTCAAATATGGCCATAACCAAGAACATAGAAATTAGAATTGCAGTAGCTACAAAACCAAACGACACCGCACTAACCGAGTTGTCAAAATTGCTCCAGTGCTCATCTCTTTGCACATTCGACAAAGGAGCTCCAACGGGAGGCCAAGTACTATTAAAGCTATCTCCCCCTCCCATTGTTCTAGCTCCAATTTCAACTATGCTCCACCTTCATCAAGAAATTCATTGGGACAGTATGAGAGAGAGAGGGAGAGAGATGTTAACAAAAGTTGAGGCGGTACTTGAGGCTTTAATGCACTAGTATCAAAGCTTGAAGGATTACTTGAACTTGAAGGGTCAGTTTGTTCTCCAGGTACCAAAAAAGAGGAACAGGGAGAGACAGAGGGGGTTGGGGGGTTGGGGGGTTGTGTGGGTTATCTATCTATGCAGGAAAGGTATCTGGATGTGGATGGCGAAAAAGGAGAGCTTTGGAATTTGGATGGCCCTCTTTGTAACATTTAAATGACTGTTTGGTTGATTTGGCAGTTCAATTGACTTTTTAGTTCATTTAGCCCAAAATTGTAAAAAAGGAAAAGATAAAAGTGACAAAAGTAATTATAGGAATCTCAGCTGCGGAGATCCAAGTTATCTCACATATATCCCGTGAAACATGTTGAACGCACGAATTAACTTGAATTCTGTACGTATAACTCAACATTTGAAATATATGAAATATCAAACTGTTGAGATCTTTTATCATTTTCGATTTGTCACTCTTGGATCTTCTTTGTTGGGGCTATTGCCCACTGGGCATCATTTTGGTGGTTCCACTTTTAGTTTGTTTTTGGTATTTGTAGGTTAATCGGTAATTAATTAAACTAATCTTTACCATTTACTACATAATTGTGCATGAATGATAAATAAATCTATGAATTACTGAATCTTCAACAGTTTTCAATTATTCAAAAGTTTTTTTCAACCTAAATATGAGTTGAAGTAACTTTATGAAATTTTTAAATGGACAATTAACTATAATGGCCAAGATTTTAACATCTTTAATTGAACATGAGGAGGACACAAAACATGCAAATTAAAGGTATCAACTTCCCATCCACTACTTGGATAGAGCATCTTAGAAAGTCCCAACGCCAGAAGAATATATTTTCTTTTCTCCTCTCAAAAATAAATAATCAACAAATAATTAATAAAGTTTTTTTTTTTCCTTTCCTTTCCAGACACATGAGAAATTCCTGTTGTGTCATGGGCCATGCGTGGGGGCCCAGCCCAATAACCCAACCATTAAACAGACTTTAACTTGTGATTTATATGTTATCAAATCTATCAACAAAATTATCAAAAGTACCACCTACTTTTCATTTCTTGAGGGCTATGATGGTTAAAATGTCAATTTTTAAGTAAAGGGCCATTATGAAATTAAAAGTAGATTTCAGGGCAAAATGACAAATGCAAGAGTCCAAAATTTATAATAATACAAACATATACAAAGACATGGATGGTACACATTGCATTTGCATGGGAACTGATAAAATTAAAAATTAAATTAAAAAAAAAAAAACAAGAAAACAGTCAGAGACCCTACAAAACAATCCCCACTTTCCTCTTACCACCTTGGGTTGGACAACATGGATCAGGGGGCTGGCCTGTAGTGGTGATAGGAACCATTGGATCATAAGATAAATATATGATCCAATATTCTAAGTTTTTTTAAACCCATTAGATCAAAAATATGATCCAACGGTTCTTATTAACACGACATGACTCACCTCATCAGGACAATACAGGTTACTTGTCCCCATTCCTTTATCTTAGCCCCTACAATCTACATATAGCCAAACTCATGACAAAGGTACTCCAACAAATATTCGTCGCAATTGTTAATGATATCCTATCTGAACATGATAACCTTTCTGCCTGGAGTGGGACAATCCATGAGATTAAGAGGAGATTAAGGGGTTTCCTCTCATGGAAGATAGAACATATTCGTCGCAAGGGGAACACTGTGGCTCATTGTTTGGCAAAAGAGGCCTTGAGGTCTGATTCCCCAATCATCTGGATAGAGGAGGTCCCAAGTTTTTTGATGGGTGCGTGTGAAAGAGATCAAAATTTCAAGTTTGGTTAATGGTTTCTATGGTGTTTTTTTTTTTTTTTTTTTTTTCGGTTTTTTCTCCTCTTGATTGATCTTTGTTTGTATTGTTTTTTTTGTTTGAGGTTTTATCTTTGTATCGTGAGGGTTTTTTTTTTTTCTTTCTTCGAAGTTTCTCCCATGTGTAAGTTTACTTACAGTTTTATAGTGAATGATATCCCAGGAGCTTCGTTTGCCTGGTTTTTCAAAAAAAAAAGGTACTCCAACAAATCAATTCATGTTCCTACGTAGCACCCATGTTACCAAGTCACGGTGCTTCTACGGATTTGGGGCTATGCAATTTCTTAAAGTTTATAATTCATCTATAATTGTGGAGGAAAAAGTCGGATAAGTTTTAAAAAAGGGAAAACAAAAAATGCATGGTGATGTGACACACTTCCCATACCATTTGATTCAAATTATAAACTCTATGGTTTTATACAAATTGTGGAGGCCCTAAATCCATAAGATTTTGACCTTTGAATCATGTATTCAACCATTGAACTTTTTTTAAAAAATAAATAACATGTTACACAATTTATATCCAACAGCTTAGCACCACTTAAGTCTCCCATCCGTGTTTTTTAATTAATTCAATTTTTTTATTCAACAAAAAATACAGTATTAGATTTAAAATCATTAAAGTTTTAAAAAAGGGAAAACAAAAAATGCATGGTGATGTGACACACTTCCCATATCATTTAATTCAAATTATAAACTCTATGGTTTTATACAAATTGCGAAGGCTCCAAATCCACCTTTGAATCATGTATTCAACCATTGAACTTTTTCCAACAGCTTAGCACCATGTAAGTCTTCCATCCGTGTCTTTTAATTAATTCAATTTGTTTATTCAACAAAAAATACAGCATTATTAGATTTAAAATCATTAATAATTTTTATTTATTAAGAATTTTTAAAAAACTATTGATATTATAAAAGGAGGTGTTATTATCTTTTACAATAGTAGTCTACTCCACTCCAATACGATAAATTGAAGCAATATATGACTCTAAGTAACAACAAAAACAAAGTTGGGAACTTTAATTGCACCTTGGCCTTTTCAAATTACACTCCAATAAATTTACACCCCTAAAAAATTGACATATTTCTAACCACACCATAAGTAACTAAAAACTCCAACATTTACCAAATACACCCAAAAAAACAATGCAACCCTAAACTCTAAGACCCACTTTATATTCATAATTGGCTTCTTTAATAAATGTAACCCAAAAAAAAGGGGGCATTGTCATCCCATTCAATGATCATCACATGCACCATGTCGGTCTATGTGCTAATCCAATGGTTCCAACTTTTTGCTATTTGTAAAGTCTCACATCGTTAAAAAATGTGGTGACAATATCATTTATAAGGGTTAAGTCCACCCCTTATCTACAACAAGGTCTTTTTCTAAGTTTGAGTGAATTGGGCCAAAATCCATTTGCTTAGACCTAAGGAGAAACAAAATCATGCGGATCCGATATATACACTGAAATCGAACAACTCAAAACGGATAATTTTGTTGGTGTGTATGGAATTGTGGATTTACAACTCTTTATCCACGTGTCAATCATATAACAGCTCTCCTCCTTGTCCACGTGGCATAGGGGAGATTAGTAAAATAACCTAAAAAGAAAGGGAGCATCGAAAAGCAAAAAATTTGCAAATCCCCTCACTTTCCTTTTCTTTCATAAAACAAAACCGACATGTCAGCATCATGTGTCGGCCTTTTCCTGCCATAACCAACACATGTGGCCATCAAAGTTCTCGAGACTGTCTTCCTATCCGACGTACCAGATCTCTTATCACATCACTTGCATCGCATCATGGCCGTTGTTTGGCCTTTGGGGATGTTCACTGTGGTCAAAAGTCAAATAGGTCAAATATCAACTCCAGGCGAGCGTGGTAGTTCGCACGTGCGATAACGTGTCTCAGAGTGTTGAGAACCTGTCTGGCTGTCTGGGCTCTGCTGATAACGCAGGAGGAGGGTTTTTGTGTCAGGTTTGTGGGGTCAAAGGTCGTGGTCACTGGTCAGGGACAGGTTTTGCATGGTTGCTCGTGCGAGGCTGAGTTCACGTGATGACCCTTTTACTTTGCTTTGCTGCACATTCTCTTCTTTTTATGGGTAATATATTTGACCACTTGACAAGGGTTTCGGATTGGGCTTTTTCTAACGCTTGCAAGCCCATATTTTGGTGCAAAAGATAGTTTGTGGGCCCATTGGGCCCGTCTATGACCCATATATGGGACACGTGGGCCAGTTTAGAGTAACGCCCCAATTTGCTTCTTGGAGAAGATACTTGACCATTTAGGCTTGTCATTCAAACCTGTCCAATAATGTGATGATAACTTGGTTAGGGCCCAATAGAGGAACAACATCATTTCTTATACTTTGTTTTTACCAAATTAAGAAAACTTTGCACGAAAGCATGTAATGATTTTGTTTTGTGGGTTAGGTTTTTGCGAAATTTAGTAATGGACACAATTGAGACAGCATTTGTATGTTCGAAGAAAAACAAAATGATCCTCATTCCGCAATAAAGATTCTTGTCCAAGGTTGTGTTGGCATTATGAAAAACCATGATTTACTAATTTATTGAACACGTAACAATTAAATGGAATTAACAAATATATTATGATGGAAACAATGGCATTTAATAACAAATTAAACAAGCAATAATGACCATATTTGTACGTGTTAAGTCCCACTAAATTTACCAAATCGGAGAGTGGGGCACCAAAAATTTTCAATTATTACAAGTTCAAAATAAAACAAGCCTTTAATTGTTGAAAGTTGCCAAGTGTGAATGGCTCCCAAAGACAAGTGTGTGTGTTTTGTGTGTACACAAATACCACATTAAAAACTTAGCACTAGGATTGTTAGTTTATAAGTGAGAGTCTTGGACTTTTTATTTGGGCCCAATGACACCCAAGGTTTTATGGTGTAGAAACTCTTATCACCATGGGCCAAACCAGCACACACGCTTGCTCCCTCGTCGTATTATGTTTTTTGGTCAATAAACCATTTTTTTGGTTGGGTGATCAAACACTAATGAGATGGACTTTCTTCTTTGATTAAATTTTTTCTCTTTATGAGAGAGAGAGAAACCCTATTCTTTTATGACTTTGAGATTTCCTCTACTATAAATACCTCATGGTGGATGACTTTTCAAACTACACCGAAAATACTCTCTCTCTCTAAATTTCGTTTTTCATATGCTTTTGTTCTTGAGTGTTGCCGCTTCAAGACAATTCGACAGAGGTATGTTCCTCGTAGTACTACCGAGTTCAGGTTAAGATGTGGTATCTTGGGAGGAGAAACTCATCAATCTGCTAAGCACCCGATAGACAGGAGTTATCACCTTAAGGAATTCGGGTATACCCGTACCTCACCTTTGTAAAACAGATACTCATCAATCTGCTAAGCACCCGATAGACAGGAGTTATCACCTTAAGGAATTCGGGTATACCCGTACCTCACCTTTGTAAAACAGATACCCATATCTGTTTTCTTTTCTTTACTTAATTTGTAATTGTTTTATTTCGATTAATAAAATTAGATTGTTTCTTGCTTTCAGTCTTTATTTTCTACAACTTCTTTACTATTATGACAACACTGATACACATGAAAGAGTTTGTGCTGCAGCCACATAGAATCATGTACCCACTTGATGATAGTTTAACTGATGATTTTTTTGGGGCCAAACCGTATGGACTCAGTAGGTCTTGATTTATATTTTTACTGAAAGCAATATCTCTGTGCTCAAGTATTGGGTTTTGACCCAACTTATTATATCGTCAAATGAGAAATTTCTATGCGTGTGGGTCTAACAGACCGAGTTTAGGTTCATATCGGATGTCCAAAGGGTAAGTTTGTATGGTGTCGTTTTCGGTTTAAAGAAAACAAGAGACCTACGACAATAATGCACTTAATTAATAGTAAAGTTACCAACGAAGGGTCGTTTGATTGACAATCGACTGGGTTAGGCATATGTGTGCCCAAGGTTTGATTCCAACTGTCAACATATTTCTACGTGGTATTAATAAAAAAGTAAAATTAACTTTATATATGTTTATGATTAATACATATTATATTACTTAAACCGGGCCTATCAAAAATAAAATACAGAGACGCATGTCTTTTTTTTGGGTGATAGGTGTATAGTACGATACTTGAGCACAACAGTGGCTACAAAACTCCTTCTCCCCATCTTCCTCCATTGGCTCAAATCCCTCAATCCAAACACACTATAAGTGTCTCCACGCATCACTTGATGTTGACGTGTCAAAAATGTGTACCCTCGAAATTGTCCTCAACGACTCGCCAGCCATCCGATAACCAACCAAGAAAAATAGGTGGGTCCCAACTGGCGCCATAGTTAAATATAGCCGTTCGATCGTAGGCCAATTATGATCATTGGTTGAGATAGGCGAGTTACGTTTGAAGGTGCGAACCATCCACACCATTCCATATGTTGACTTTGTCATCATAGGCTTCAATATGGCCTTTCCACGCATTGAGACAATCATCGGAACTAAACAGCCTCTCACCAACAGCCACGATTTGATTAGGTGGCACATCTAATTGCCACATCCCCGCCACTAGGCCCCACCTTCCCGTTTTCGTGTCGTACACCTCGGCGGAGCTCCTCTCCATCACAAACGGCATCCAACCCGAATCTCCTCTCTCCACAAACCCTCCAACCACGAGACTCGAATCGTACACCTAAGCATGAGCTATGCCCCTCGTACTCGCCAGCTCGGATTTCCCTCGTGCCACGTAGATTTTGTTCTCACAAACGGCGCAAACAAAGTTGTAACATGGCACTCACATTGGCGCACACAAGGACCATTGGTTTGAAAGGACATTGTAGCGCCAGACCGACGATAACACCTCAAGTTCCTCATCGATGAAGTAATCGGAATCATCGGAGTCGTGTAATTTTTGTTTCCGGCATAGCCGACCACCGATTATGTAGATGGAGCTTCCTAAGGAAAGCATGACGAAGTCCTTCAAGAGATGGTTATCAATCAGGCCTGGAATCCAAGTGATGGGAGTCCATCTGTTGTTGGTTGGATTATAAAATTCGATCCAATTGGAGATGTTCATGTTCGGCGATGGTTCTCTTAGGCAAAAGGAGGCGTAGACCCGATATTGAAGTGGAGCGGATTCTGGTGACGGTGGTGGCGCTGTGGGTCTAGGCAGAGAAAGGAGAGAACCCATTGAAGTTGTGGTTGGGGAAGGTGTCTATCAACTGTTTGTATTAATGTCCAAATGGGAGTTGTACTGTAACAAGCTTGTGGAAGATATAGATGAAGATAGCGGAGAAAACAATGGAAGTGTTATGGACATCGGCTAGGAATTGGGCTGTGTATGGGCCAAAAATCGTTGACCCGAAATACTTTAGCATAAATCGAAAGGCCCGATGAGGCCCATGGTTGGATCGACCCAAATGTCCATTTGAAGGTACGATTGGCCCAAATCCAAGTTGAAGGCCAAGGCCCACTATTAGATCAGGTACAAGACTAGGCATCTAAGGCCCAAGGCTCTATATATCAAATGAATCTCAGATTGGGCCGCAGGCCCAATTACGACCCAACGAGGAAGTCAGTCCGTACGGTCCACACGTGATGGTCATGTGATTTGGAACACTATAAATAGAAGAGGACCCCTCCTCATTTACTCTATCAACTACCTGGTATCTCTCTCTAAAAGCCTTTCACTTCTCTCACTTAAATATCTCCCACCGTTGACGAACTTGACTGTCGGAGCTTGTTCGACCGACACCACATTGGTGTCCAAGTTTGATGGTCAACATTTCTTTGATCTTGCAAGGTTGTCATAGGTCTCGATCGACGATAACAGGTGGATTGCAGACTTCAGGATCTACAAGCAGTAAGTGTGTTTTTTGGGAGAGAAAAGCAATGGTTTTTGTTGTCCCACATCAAAAGATGTGGGACTTAAAGTCTTCTTTATAAGGCTAAAAGCCCACCCTAACACTTGAACAAGGCCTTTTCCTAGGCTTGGGTTGGTTGGGCCTAGCCCACCTGCTCGGGCCTAAGGAGAAATAAAGCCGTACGGGCCCGATGTATCCACGGGAACCAGACAACCCAAAGCGGACAATATTGTTGGTGTGTATAGGGGTGTGGATTTACAACATGGTATCAGAGCAATTCGGTCCAGTTGGACATGACCTCTACTCCACTTGTTGGGTCTGGCATAACCCAGCCCACAAGTGCGGGGGAGTTGACTTAAAGTCTTCTTTATAAGGCTAAAAGCCCACCCTAACACATGAACAAGGCCTTTTCCTAGGCTTGGGTTGGTTGGGCCTAGCCCACCTGCTCGGGTCTGAGGAGAAACAAAGCCGTGCGGACTCGATGTATCCACGGGAACCGGACAATATTGTTGGTGTGTATAGGGGTGTGGATTTACAACATGCTCCGATACCATCTTATAAAGTTGGGCCCTTAACCCTCCCCTAAAAGGCCTTGTTCATTTGTTTTTTTGATTGGATTTCCTATGTTACATGTCACTACATCTGCATATCTTACCGTTTGGGGAGGCTGATCAGATTTTTGAGATTGTTCGCAAGGATATTTTGTCTTGGTTGGAAGAGATGCTGACGTCAATTCAACCCGTTTGATAACACACTTCCAGAACTGTTTATGGTTATAAGTTGAAGTCAAATTTACTACTAACAATTTTATTGTCAAATTTCCTTTCTTGAGTTGGATTGGATCGAGAATAAACTTTCTAATGGTTTGTGCAATCATCTTTTGATATCTAAATTCCATAGAAATTTTCTAACCAGCAATTATTACCCCTGCTCAACCTGACCCTCATCCTTCTTCCATCTTTTCATACACACTCACAGGGACAGAACCTGCATATTAATGAACTTTGACAACAAATGCTACATGGCAAATCTTGGAACCAGTTACCACAATAAAAATGTTGCATCTGAAAAATAACACTAGAAAGAAAACAAGATACCTTACTTACTATCATTTACACTTAAAAAATATATCTATTCAACTCTTTGCATCTTTTCCTGCTCTGAACCCCTAACCTATGCATCCTATACAATGTAATTGGTAGATGAAAATGAAACGGCGGAAGCAGACACCAAAAAAATTTAAAAGACAGAAAAAAAAATGAATAACATCAATCATATTTGATAAGATCAACCCACACAGATGTATAAAATATTAAAATCAACCAACACATATGATCGAACCACTGGTGCAGAATATGCGAACTAACAGATATATTGATGTAGTAGCGCTGGTAATAGAGAAGATTAACAAGACAAGGATAACCTAGCTTTCAAGGCTCCCATTCTTTCTCGACCTAATTTTCAGGATAGATTCCTCTCTGCCCCAGAACCCTCTTAATAACAGAAAATACTAAAACATAACACACTAATAGTAATAGGAAAGCTACAAATGGACCACTAACCTACCACCACGTGTTACACCTGCTTTTTCTTGCCCTTCCTGTAATACAAAATACTAACAGGTCTATCAGTATTCTATCTCTTTGGCAATGACTATTCACATCATCAACCTGTGGAAAGCACCTTTTCCCTTTCTTACTCCCGCTGTAGCAAAACAATGTCGACAAAAATATCTGTAGACCCAGGCAGTTTCAACTTGCCAAAGAGGAACCTGTACATTGTATATGGGTTAGCATAGCAAAAATATCCACCAGATGTTACCTTCATCAGCCCAGAAGGTATTGCAAGTCCTCTACAGTGAGGCGAGTCTCACGACTGCCAGTTTCATCCTCTCCATATGCAGATGCAGCCATCTCCCTTTTCTTCTGCTGCAAAGATAGCAAAAAACTTGTATGATCAATTATAAAACCCAAAGAACACGCAAGAGACAAAAAATTTAATTAGAGAAATTAAGAATAGAAAGTTATAAATGCCAATACCCATCTAAAAGTAAATACCAGAAACCAAACCAACTTATACAGTAACACAGGCTATTATTATTTTCAAAGAATCCCCCGTTTTGAAGGGTAACTACCCAATAACTGTTCTCAAGATGAAGTTTCAACAGATGAACACAGCACAGCAAGCTTAGAAAACAAAATATCTTTCAAGGCTAACCAGTAACTCCTAAACTGAACCGATTATCAATTTAAATGATAGAACTACAAGCCCAATAGATAATGTGTAATTTTACATTATGAGCAAAGGAGACAGTCCGAGACAACCAACAAATACCTGAAGGGCTAAAATACGATCTTCAACTGTATCTTTTACGGTTAACTGCCAAACTTTAACAGGACGAGTCTGTCCAATACGATGTGCTCGATCAATTGCCTGATCTTCAGTTGTAGGGTTCCACCACGGTTCCAGTAGAACAACATTACAAGCAGCAAACAGGTCCAATCCAAGACTAGCAGCTTTCAACGACATAATCATAACAGTAACCTACAAGCATAGATTTAATTTCGGGAGTAATTCCACAGGGCACAGGAATTGACATGTGAGGACAAAACCTTAAAACACTGCCCTCCCTCTATAATACAAAATTTAGCCCATAAAAAGTACAAACCTCAGGGAGAGTGTTAAAATCCTTCACAGCCTTATCTCTAGCAACAATAGACATTGTTCCATCTAGTCTTCTATATTGAATGGAAGAATTATGAAGATAAGTTTCAAGCAAATCTAGCATCTTTGTCCACTGAGAAAATACTAAGGCTTTCTCTCCCACAGCCACTGATTGCAGGATCTCAAGAGTAGCCTTGATTTTTGAAGAATCACATGGGGACCATTCAGAACACTCAAGAGCATTCACAGGCTTGTAGGAGATACAACTGTTTAATATAGTTTTGGAGAACACCGAAGCCACATGGAGCTGAACTTTGCAGTCCATGGCTGGGCAATGGTTGTCATCACCAGTAAGATGTTCACATATGCATTGCTTACAAAAAACATGACCACAGACTGAAACAACAGCATCTTCAGGCGGATCCTATGTGAGAAAGTAGCAGAACAATCAGGAGTTGATATTTCTCCAAAATGTAATCTTACTGAAATTTTGAAAATGTCGTGAATAATCAAAAGCAAGCATCGATGAGTTGTCCATATACACCATATTTCAGAGTCAAAAGTCAAAACATGCACAAAATATTTGCAATTCTCAATCAGATTGCACTCATGTACTGAAGAAAGCTGAGAGTTACCACTACTGTATAAAGTATGCTTAGTCCCTTTTCTGCCACATCTTTTGCTACATATTTAACGTCCACTTACTTATGGCAACATCTCATGAAGATCAGCAAAAAGAGCAAAGTATAGGTTCTTCTCTTGGATGGAAAACGAGTCGACTAGTTATGCATGTTGTCCATACGACACTCCAACTCATTAAACACCAAGTTATCACCTAAATGTGTCATACACATCAGTAGCACTTTTCTGCCACATCTTTCGCTACATATTTAACATCCACTTACTTATGGCAACATCTCATGATGATCAACAAAAAAAGCAAAGATAGGCCATTCTATTGGATGGAAAAGGAGTCGTCTAGTTATGCATGTGGTCCATACGACACACTTTCAACCCATTAAACACTACGTTATCAACTAAATGTGTCATACACATTGCCACATTGACAGCAATTTAACTGCAAAAAATCAGCAACAGAAAAGTACCAGTAATATGCAAACGTTTGGACCCCAACTAAAGAAGTTGCTATAAAAGTAAACAAAATAAATCATAAAACCATTTAAAAGAGAAGATAGATGATAACACTAAAACAAGCCTACGGAAAAGGGAGAAGACCACATACATTACAGATGTGACAAATGGCTACGGAAGCTTCTAAACAACTCAGAAGAGAAATTTTTTTATCTCGAGGAAGCTTTTTTGCCATCTCAATGGAGGATCTCCACATAGAACCTGAATCCAACCCGCTAACAAGAAGAGGATGATCACAAGCTTGACGAAGGCGCAACAGCATCGACAAAATGTTTACATAATTTTGTTTGACAGTTCCAGCATCGGCGTACCTCTGCATGATTACGTATTTAGAGTTGCAAAGGACTACTCCAAGGATACCAAATGTCAAGTGCAAAAGAAACAGCTAACTTAAACAGAATTTACCATTTGAGACTTTCTGCTCATGGAAAAAGAAAACAGAGAGTAACGGCAAAAATACAATAAGAGACAAAATGGATCTTTTAATTAACCCAGTAATACATACTTTAAACTGTGCACGTGAGTCAAACTCTAATCTGGAGTAAAAATCACGTTGCTCCGATGTAAAATCCACTTTCATATGTTCTACCAATCTGGGAGGTAAGTCGATAATTGGTTTCCCATCAAGAAGCGTGCCTACAATAAACAACAATGATAAATGATAATACATGATTGCAGTATAATGTGCAAATTCTGTTAGCTACCAGCATTAATCAAACATATAAAAATGAAATGTACAGAATTTGGCAGTCGAATTCAAACAAAGTTCACAGTTATTACATATGTAAAGTAAACAATTACAGACAAACATGTGGCCCAGTGGTAGAGTTGCATAGGTGTAACCTAGAGGTCACATGTTCAACTCCTAGGAACGGTTTTTTCGCTTATTATGCGGGGTTAAGGTCTACGTGCATCTTGCATGTCCCCGACCCTGCCCACTCTGAAAGCCTCGTGCAAGGGTGTTGCTCACCTAAAGGAAACAACTAACGGGCAAGACTCCCTCAAAAGAAGCAAGGCCTCGTAAGGACAGTTTTATAAGGTTTACCCGACAACTACATGGAGGCTGTTACTACTTACTACGGTTTGAGCATGTGGATGCTTGAGTTGCAAGTTCACAAATTCTCCACTGCACTACAATGATACATAAGGATGATGAATTATACATGGAATTGATATGCTAATAACCCATAGAGCCTCACCTTTTGTACGACGTAGCATTATTGTCTTCAAAACAGCTTGCAACTTTCTGTACCCTTTTGCTGGATTCCTACAAATTGGCAACTTTAATGTAGACAAGAATGACTCGTGGACAGCATAAGGGTCATATCTTAAGAATCTAAAATAGCTGTAAAGATCATCAATGTCATTTTGGATTGGAGTCCCTGACAAGCACCACCTTCGTTTAGCATGAAGACCCCAACAGGCCCGTGCTACTCGAGTTCTATGATTTTTAATAATTTGTGCCTCATCCAAAACAACCCTAAACCATTCCACATTTGCGAGAGGGCCAGCAACACCTGGGGGGTACTTCCTTTTCTTACTGGATGACAACCCCATAAGCGCAACACCATTCCCTTCAGCCTCTCTCTTTTCATCATCTTCTCCATCAACAAGAGGTTGCTTAGGTACTTCTGCACTGACAATTGAATATGTTGTGAGGACAACATTGGCCTTTGCCAGCTCATAAGGATCTTTTGTCCGATTGCTTCCATGGTATACCAAAACAGAAAAATTATCTTCACCAATCACTATATTATGCAGCGTCTCATTCCACTGCTTTAGGACACTTGTGGGACAGACAACAAGGGTTTTACCAGCTGGCCTTCCTTTTGCTTTCCCCAGACAATTCATTTTATTCAATTCATTGTAGTTTGACATATCTGTAGAATGATAAGCATTTGGCTTCATTCCATCAAGCTTAAAAACCTCATCATCATCCTCCAAATTCAGGGTTTCCGACTCTTCTTTTTTAACATCATCTGACTGTGGCTTAGAAGATGGAGGTCTCTCCATGAGTATGAGAGCAATCATTGATATGGTCTTTCCCAATCCCTGCAAGAGAATGATTCTATAAATTCAAATGAAGCAAAGTGAAGTTTCTTAAGAGCGTACTAGCAAGAGTTGTGGAAGTAGTAAATACTAAATGATATAGAAGCCAGACCTGATCATCCGCAAGAATTCCTCCAGAACAATGCAGGCTCGATGTCTCCTTTTGAATCATCCATGACAAGGCGATTCGCTGTCCATTACATCATAAAATGAGTTGAACACACAAAGAGAATCAGCAAAATACTAGAAAATGCTACATTTCTAGTTTTACCAAATTTATAGAGCAAAGCACGCAAAGCAGGCATGTATACACCCAAACTAACTGAGAACCAGCACATGAATTAAATGCTCGCAAAGGAGAGGAATTTATAACATGGAGTTGACATGTATACACCCAAACTAACCTAGAACCAGCACAGAAAATCACATGCTTGCAAAGGGGAGGAATTTATAGCATCCACAAAAGATATCACAAGTAATCCGTTAGGCTAATTGCCTGAGTTTCTGGCAAACATAATATAGCAACTTACTCAAAATTCAGCTAACCTCACACTCGTAAAGAGAAAGGAAGGCTAACTTAAAGCTGTCAGTACATTTTCAAGAACAACTTTTCCGGATAATCCGCTCATTCCGTGCCTTGGTTTTATGCATAATATCAGTTTTAGAGGATGGTGCCATTGAGACTTCTATAGCAATGCCTTATTTTTTAAAAGGTATATTTTCAAATGTCAGAATAAAGTGCCAAAGTGGAGAACTAAACGAGTATCACTATATCATTCTTATCATTGGAAGGGGAAAAAAAAAAAGTGAAGAGAGAGGGGTACCATACATAGACCCATAACATGGATAAACATGGTGGGTTGTAATAAAAAATGTATCATTACTCTGATGTTACAATATCAACAAGAATTCCGTCCACTTGCCTTTTTCTTTGCTTTTGCAATTGAAATTTTCCATTCCAAGCACCAAAACACAAACAAGAGTTTCCATTTCACCCAAGCTTGCTATACTAGGTAACTAATCGGTACCCTCGTCTTCTAAAACCTCCATTACGTCCATACTCTTAAATCCGCTGATCTATTTTCAACTATCATTGACCTCACTACAATTTGATAAAATTAGAGAAAGGAAGGACAAAAGTCACAAAACCTGATGCCTAAAAAGAGTTGCTGCCAAAATACCATCTGGTGGACTAGCTTCGCATTTTGGCTGAGAAAGATCCTGCAATTCATGATAAAAAATTTAAACTCTATAATATCAGTCATCACCAACAGCATATATGACCTTGTGAAAAAAGGAGCAAGTGAAGTATAAATTCTAGCACATATGCACAGACAGGGGGAGGGGAGAGAAAAAAAGATAGAGAGATTGTGCACAATGACAATAATTTTCCAATAATTAAAAGTGATGCACTGAGAATATACGTATCTTTGAGCAACGAATTACATTAGTTTTTGTCTCATTTTGAGTTTGATTGAGGATTGATACTGCTTAATTAGTTTATAATTACAATCTCAGGTAAAATGACATAAAGTGAAGGAAAGAGAGCAAAAAGAGTTGATTTCCCACCCAGAGGCAAATCCCGATCGATTGGAAGTCATTCCCAATTGAACGGACGGAAGATCAAGATATTTTTTTGGGGACATAAACAAACCCCGATCGATCGGACACTATTTTTGATCAATCGAAATTGTGATTTTCAAGCTCAACAGCACACTTTCGCGAAATCTTCCCAAATCCAAGTGGGCTCGAACCAAAACGACAAACTTTCAAGATAAATGACACAACGGTTTTAGAGGGTATAAAAGGATGTAAGGTAGGTCTTTATTTGAACTTTGGGAGCTAAGGTTTGGATATTTGTTTAGGAGGAGCCATTGGAGCTTGGAGAAAAAGATGAATCTCAAAGGGGTTTCTTCTATAGTTCTATTCCTCTTTTATTCTTACAATTATGGCTTTCATTCATTGTATTGATTTATATTTGAACTTCATGAATGGTTAAATACTCTTGCTAAGATCCTAATGTAACCTAAGACTGATGATTCAATGAACTTGGTTTTTTTATTTCTTGATTCCTATTCTTTGTTGATTGTCTATGAGTATGCTTACTTGATGCTTTTAGGTATTTGACCATTATCAATTGATTTGCTGCCTAGGTTGAGACCAGAAGGAGATACCTATGATTTGTTTCTCACCATAAACACAATAGGTTGTATAAACCATAGGAATATAGAGACATGACTTATGCAAAGAGGTTAGGGAGACCGACTGTCAACAAGAGATAGTAATTAGAGGTTAAGAAGCCAAGGGCGTTGAGTCAAATAAGAGATGATGAAATTAAGTACCTTAGTGCTTTTAATACTTGATTTACATCTGTTATTTCACTTATTTTATGTTAGATATTAGTCAAATCATCAAATCGATTCTCCAAATAGTGTAGGATTTAATCCTAATCGGTACTTAATTAGTTGTCAACATATCCATATGGCAACAATACTCATCTCGTCAATTTATTACTTGTACGCTTACAATATATTTCACAACAGAAAGCAATTAACAACAGGAATCACCGGCTATCAACACCAACCTGCAATGCAACTCGAAAAGCTACCGGGTACCATGATTCATCATTCTCAACATGCCCGTGGTTTTGATGATGAGTTCTATGAATAATTCTCCTACAAATTCAACACAAAAAATAATTACACAAGCAACAAAACCAAAACCTGTAATTAAGGGGGAAAAAAAAGTAGCTTTGAACAAAATAATGTAATTACCAATCATGACCAAGAATAAACATAGCCCAAAACATGGCCCCTTGAGCAAACCAATATAGAGGGCACACGAGCCACTTATTAAGATAAGTCGTGGCTGGCTGCCAAATACCATTACAACATTTCTAACAACATGGCTCATTGACAAAGGTGTGGGGATGATGATGACCGAAAATAGCCTCCACTGAGATGAGACACGTGGCATGAAAATATTGAGTTGAGAGTGACACATTACAGTCTACAGAGGTACCAAAAATGCTCACACCGAGTTGCTAACCCAAGTGTATAGCCAAGCAAACGATACCCGTGGAGTCAGAAAACACTGCACCCAAGAAGAGCAAACATCTCGGTACAAAACCGAGCAAAGTCACCTCAAAAAATCATGGGTGACCGAACACCAAAGGAAACCGAGAATCAGGAGAAGATTAATCCTCCGGAAAATCCCCTCAAAGGATGTCACTCATATTCATATAAAAGGGAACCTCCACTGTCAGGTAAATGATCCGCAACTCTCAAGTCTCAACTCTTGATTGCTAAAAGTGAGAGGTCCGTGCAAACTTTATTGTACTACTAACACTTCAACTGACTTAAGCGTCGAAGAGTCCCTCGGGGACTTAGCTCATGTTTTATCACGTGCATATCACTGAAGCACAACCTGAGAAATCACTTCCAGACGCCAGCCTAACCATATGATATGTCAACAAGACCAAACCAGTTTTGACGTCATCATGTTTTATTACATTTTGTATATTTCTACTTTGTCATTACCTATTAAAAGTAAACATTACATGTAAAATTAAAAGTAGTAAACATCACATGAAAATTAAAAGTATCAAATGAAAGCATTTCATGCAAGAATAAGAGGAGACAAAAGTGGGACCCATGCTCTGAACTTTCATCATTTGTGGGCCCCACGTAAATTTACGAAAAAAATAAAAACTGTATAGACGCTATAAAGAAGCTCCGATTCTTTGCAGCCAGCGATTCCGCTGATTCTGCTTGCGATTTGGTAAGGCGTTGAACTCCAGCAGCCCGCACAACGGGACCACCGAGTACAATGCCTTAGAGCAAACACAATGTTGGTTTTTGCTAGGGCATGGATAATGTATGGAGATATGTGTTTTGTTGATGTGACAAAGGTTTTAAAAACCGGACCGGACCGGCCGGTCGGACCGGTCCAACCAATGACCGGCCACTTGTCAAGTCTGGTTAAGGTGTCAGAACCGGTAATTTACGAACCGGGATGTTTTCGATGAACCGGCTAGTTTTTCGGTTGAACTGGTAAGAATCGGTCCGGTTTTGACCGGTTCGGTTCATTAATTAAAGTTAATAAAATATTTTTGAATTTTGTTATTTGTATGGTTTGAACGCATAACCTTTTGTTCATTAAAAAAGGCTTTAACCACTAGGCTATAAGACTTTCTTTGTTTAAAATGATACTTTATTTAAATATATTGTATTTTTATGAAGTTTTCTTATATATTATATGCATATAATATAAATATATATATAAATAATTCATTACGTTAAAACCGGTTCTAACCTAGTTTGAACCTCGGTTGAACCGTGAACCGAAGACTTTTTCGGTTTGATGACCGGTTCGGTTTTAAAAACGTTGGATGTGACAGTATTGATAGATATGTTTTGTTGATGTGATAATAAAATATACTTGTACAACGTTGTAAATTTACTGACTTTACTTTTTATATAATAAAGGTGAGACTCAATATTAATTTGAATGTAAAATGTGTCTGTGAGATGTGAAACCCACTTGTTAGAGCAAACATATGGACATGGCCAATGCCATGCCCACATCCGTACTCCAACAAAAATGGGCAAACAAATTTGATCCATTAGAGCTTCTTTTTTGAGAAGGATCATTAAAAAGACACTTCATGCCCTATTAAAAAGTGACCATTGTAATCCATTGTAATTGTTCTTACCAAACTGGCGGAAAATTACCCAATGTTTTGCAAGTTCAAAACTTGAGGGGCTTTTTCACAAAGCAAGTGGGCGCTTGTCTGGCACTGCACATGCATTTTTTGAAAGGCTTTAAAACTGACAGCCCGCAAGTTTAAAAGGAGTATATATATATATAATGTTGAGACATGCAACATAATTGAATCTGTGTACTCTTTACATACCATGTAGTGAAATCCCTAATTAAGCTTGCGAATTTCATCACTTACCTATCATGATCGGGCAGATTTAGTTTATTATATGGGACATGACGATTAGTCCTTGCCACATTAACAAGCCCCCTGGCATCTTCCTTGATATAGAATAAATTAGGTCGAACATAGCCTCGCTTTATGGTCTCCAGAGCCATAGCAAACTCACCCTTCTCGCGAAGAAAGGGAACAAGGGTCATATAAGTCACCCTATCTAGTTCACAATCATTCTCACATAGTTTGTGACACCAATTCTTAGCTTCCTCCAAATTCTTATCAAGACAAAACTTTATGATAAACGCACCGTAAGTTGCGGAATCTGGTTGCACACCCTTACTCCTCATTTCGTCATACTGTCCAATAGCCTCTTGAAGCATATTCTCGGAAACCAATCCTCGCATCCTAGCATTATAACTCCTCACATTAGGAACAATATTCTTGCTCACCATTAAATCCCACATCTTCTCTCCATCTGCAAACCGTCCACTCAAATAGAAAGCATGGAGTAGTGTAGTGAAAGTGATTACATCAGGTTGTATTCCATCCTTCTCCATCTCATCCATCACTGCAAGTACAGAATCCAAAGCACCCATCTTACAAAATGCATTGATGACAATATTATATGATACTCTGTCCGGTTCTATCCCCAATTTCGGAGCCAGTTCTCCGAATATCTCCTTAATCTTTGGGAACTCTCGGGAATTAACGCACGCTGACAACAGTGCATTGAGAGAGCGAACTGTGCGCTGGCAGTTCAACTGAGGCATTTCATCGAACAAGCTGCGGGCGTAATTAAACATCTTATACTTTCCGTAAAGAGAAATGAGGCGAGCAGTGCATGCTTCGTCAGTAATGTCAATGACTTTCTTCTGGTATTCAAGGAATTCGTTAACGAGGGTAGGCATGTTTGCTGAGGCAAAGCGGCGAACGACTTTCATGTTCTTGTAACGGTGGCCATGGAACTCTGGGATTTCGAATAACTTTTTGTATCTCTCAATCTTTAGGAGTTTGCATTCATTGGCGGTGGCTGTGGTGATAGCCTTGGTGATGGGGTTGTAATGCTTGTTGGTGAGGAATAAGCCGTGGAGGCGTCTGTAAAGGGACGACATGGAAGTTTTTCCGGTGATTTCAGCAGGGGAAAATGAGAGGGTTTAAGAGATCTCCTACCATGAACCTAAGAGGTTTACATAGTTTACCTTATGGGTTTTTGTGCACAGAGAAGCGAAGAAGACGATGGTTATGAGAAGATGAGCAAGCTATGAAATGATGTCAACAATATCATTCACGTTTTAGAACACTCGGAGCAATAGATCATATAATTGCGCTTGCGCAGTAAAAAAAAAACGAGTATTTAAATGCTTATCACAGAGTACTAAAAAGAGGAGTTGTCTCCCCCATAAAAAGTAATGATTTTTTTTCCAACATATCATGGGATGCACTATTCAAACCTCCATCCCTATAACTCTAGACAAACCCTCCCTATATGAGCATCCACAATGAGATGATTTTAAAGTGCTTGAGATGATACTTTCTTGATAAATTAAGCGTTAGATGTTCACAATAGATACTTGAGATGATACTTTCTTGATAAATTAAGCGCTAGATGCACACTTGTGATAAAAAATGACACTTGTAAAATTAGTCCATACTTGATCTTTGAAGTGTATGATAATTGATGAATAGTGAAGAGAGATGATGAAAAGGAAGAGAGATATGATGAAAAGTAAGAGAGAGATGATGAAAAGAACGAGAGAGAAGATGAAAAGGAAGAGAGAGGGAGATGATGAAAAGGAAGAGAGAGAGAATAAAGAAAATGAATATAGAGTGTTGGAATGTATGGAGTGTTGATGAATAGTGTAGGTTGTAGGACCCAATCACCCAATTAAATTATGCCACCTAAGAGAGAGTAGAAGAGAGAGAATATAATTTAGTGAAATTTAGAGTATGTGCTCAAGTAGCACCATTGTGGATGCTCTATCATCTCATCAATCAATCACATTAAGAATCTCAAAAAGCTTTCATCAAGACAAATGTGAGAAGAGATTCCCACGCCATCCCTTTGTTTTTCTTTTTTTTTTTTTTGCATGGGAATCCGTGATATATATTATTGTGAATTGTATTGATTGCTTCCTCAAAAAAAAAACAAAAAAGAAAAGAATTGCATTTGATCCACAATTATAAGTTATCTCAATTATTTGAGCGGTAAATATGCAACACGAACTCACCTCACGGGAATCTTATATATTCAGACCCCCACCTATAACTCTATAACCCAGCTCCAATTGTCTTTTTTTTTGTCTTTTTTTGATAATTCATGGTCAATAAACGTGAGACCACTATGCTCCAACAAGCGTGAATTCCTCTTGTACCTCTTGTATATACACCTATATATATCTCCCATTTTCCTTGCATCTCTTGGAATCCTCTTGTAACCCAACCTCGTCATTCCTACTGAAATCTCTTCCCAAAGTGGGCCTTTAGGACCCATCTCTTGTTACCTTGAATCGAGCCTACTTCTCAGATTAATTAGTGCAAGTATCTCCGCCTTTAGCCATCTCGACGAGATCGGTTCGTAGCTCCCACTTCTGCTAAAGTGCGGCCGAGATCTATTGTGGATATGGATTACTTCAGCGATCTTTTCCACTATCATTTGCCAAGCAATTTAAGTGAACATGTAAATACATATACTGATTTAATAATTTAAAGTAAATATTTTTTATTTAGTGTATTTGTTATTTAGTTTATTTTTTATTTGGTAGGGTGATTTTATCTTAGCCGAAATAAAGCAAGAAGACGAACATGCGGATGAGATGGCAGATAATATCAAAGTTGACGATAGATGTGAATTTGAAACTGATATGGTATAATGTTTTAGTCTATCAAAATATGAGCTATTTTGTTATGTTGAATGAATATTCATAAGTTTCTAATAAGATCTAACACATTATCAGGTGTTCAAATCACGGCAATCGTTGATCGATTGGGTTCAACAAACTGGATGCAAATTGGGATATATCATCGTCATTTATAGATCAAATATTGGTGGGCTCGGTAAAAAACATAGATTACAATTCAAATGTGATCGCGGTGGCAATTATCAAAGCAAGAAACCCTCGCTGAAGCAGGCTGGCACCAAAAAAATAGAATGTCTATTCAAATTGAGAGGGAGGAAAATGAAGCACGAAGATGATTGGATGGTGGAGGTGGTGTGTGCGGAGCATAATCATGATACAACATCATATATGGAGGGACATCCATACCCCGGTCGGCTTTCTGAAGTTGAAATTCAAATTATGGTTGACATGTCTGCTAGAAATTCCAAGTCACGAGACATATTGACGGAGTTGAAAAAGCGAGATCCAAACAACGTGAGCACCATCAGAACTATATACAATGCACGAAGAAGCACAAGACCGCTGAGAGATCGGGTCAATCACAAATGCAATCTGTGTTCTCATTCCTCAATGACCATGAATACTTTTTCGATTATCGAGCAAACCATACAACCAATGAGCTTGAAGATTTATTCTTTGCACATCCTGGCTCGCTAGATCGATTGCGTGCATTCCCGAACGTGTTGTTGATGGATGCGACATATCAGACCAACAGGTACGGGTTGCCTCTCGTAGAAATTGTTGGTGTTACTTCAACTAGTCGACTTTTTGCATAGCGTTTGCATATTTAAACTCAGAAAAAGAGGCCAGTTATACATGGGTTTTGGAATGTTTGCGATTCGCAATGCATGGATGCACTAGCCCACGAGTTATCGTTACAGATAGAGAGTTGGGGCTGATGAAAGCGTGTGCTCAGGTATTTCCAGAGGCTTCGAAAGTACTCTGTAGATGGCACATTTATCAAAGTATTTTAACCAAATGCAAACCATTAATGCAAGACAATAGAGCATGGAATGCATTCTACCACATGTGGACTACGGTGATCGAGTCTGAAAATGAGAGTGCGTACATAAGTAATATGGAACGCCTTGAAGTAGTCTTACAGAAGTTCCCGGTAGTGATAAAATATCTGAAAGATGTATGGTTGACACCATATAAGAAGATGTTTGTATCCGCCTGGACCGACAAATATCTGCATTTCGGGAACCACACGACTAATAGGGTCGAGAGTCAGCATGCTAAGCTAAAAATATATTTGAGCTCATCACAGTCAAACTTGGAGAGATCCATGTCATGGATCTATGAGGTTATCTTGTCTCAAGATACAGCTATCAAAGCTAGCATTGAGAGAAGTCGAACCATCGTCCAACACCGATTCAATATACAACACCTTCGGGATTCATGTGGTTTTGTTTCAATCGAGGCGTTGAATCTAATGTTGATCGAATTTGAGCAGTTGAAAGATGTTGAACAAATTGCTTACAAATGTGGATGTCACCTTCGTAGGAGCTACGGACTACCGTGTGCTCACGAACAAGCCATGTACGTGAGCAAGGGTCATTCTGTACCGCTTGATGCCATTGATAGATTTTGGAGAAAGCTTGATCTATTGCCTTGTCAGACGCTTGAGGATGATGACATCGATTGTAGCGCTGATGTACAAATGTTCACAGAACATTTCAAGCAGCAGACAAGACATGTTAAACTCAGTTGGCTAAGGAAATTGAGGGAAATATTCAAACCTGCAATAACTTCTCTCCGTGAACCGGCTGTGAAGACCAACACTAGAGGGCGTCCGTCCACAAAGAAAAAGGTAGCCACCACCACCCTAACAATCCAACTGCATCTATTGTTGATGGGACTGATTTTGTTCAGCCTCAGCCTCGGGAGCCTCACAGACACAGTTCCTCATCCGGACGCCCCTAATCGAAGATTTTTTAGTACGATTTTTTGCAATCTTATGAACCAGAGAGACACAGTTGCTCCTCAATTTACAATACTTAGTCTCTCTCTACATAGGGAAGTTCGATGCTAAGAAAGGAAACTACTCTTTACGATCCTATATTGATCAGTTTCTAGCTATACTGTATCCTTACATTAGGGACGTACGAGATGTAAAAGCTGATGGAAATTGCGGCTTTCGGTCGATAGCTGTGTGTCTTGGTCATGGGGAAGATGAATGGCCCAATGTTCGGTATAACCTGATGGCAGAGTTGGACGCATTTTGGAAACAATATGTTGATATACTTGGCGGTGAAAATAGGGCATACAGTGTTAAACACTTACTGAACTTTTTTCGAGATGATGTTGCAGCACCATTTGAGTACTGGATGACAATGCCAGACATGGGTCTATTGATTGCTTCTGCATACAATGTGATATTGCATGTTCTTCATCATGCAGAGAGTTGGACATATCTACCACTACGTACAGCTCCTCCATCACCCTATCAGCGCGTTGCCATCGCTATAGTGCACGTAAATGGTAATCACTACGTCAAAGTTGGTTTGACAAGGAATTATCCAATGCCTCCCATCACACCTGAATGGATTCACTGTAGGCATACTTGCGCAGCTGCATGGGCGACTCCGTATGCGGAACGATTAGATGCGTACATGCACTCATATGGATTCATCAAATCTTCATCCGAAACTTTTATTCATGTGCTTGAATAAATTATTGTCTATATCTTACAAAATTATGAAACTAATATCAAAAAACTATAATTTCTATTTTCTTTACACAAAAATTAAAAAGAAAAATAATAATTAAAAAAAACCAAACATATTAATCAAAATCAAAGCATTTAAATTAATAAATGTATATGTATATATCTATATATATATATATGTTTAGTATATGTATATGTATATGTATATATCTATATATATATGTACGTAATATATATATATATATACACACATATATGTGTGTGTGAGAGATGTGACATGACATATACTCAAAAAAAAAGAAAAAAAAGAAGAGGGGACATGACATGACAATCTAGGGGAGAGGGTTTAAAATAGGGGGGTTTATTTATCCAAACCCATATATCATCCGTCAACACTTATTTTTAACATCCGATTGAGAATAATTCACAATCTTCCATCCTGAGGTTATGTTGCACTGACACAATTATTTTATAAATTTTTTTTAATCTATAAATAAATGTTAGAGATAAATAGACCAATATTTTAAAAATTAGATTGTGAATCGTGTCAGTAGACAACTGAAAAATGGTTTAACCGGTCTGCCGGTTTCATTTAATTAATTTAAATTTTGATAATTCATAATAAATTATAAAATACTTGTAAATTATTAGAAAAATACTAGAAAAATTAGAAAAAAATACTATAAATTAAATCCATTTAAATAAAGTAAAAAACACAATCATAACACTCTCAATCTCAAATTAAACACAATATTACTAAATTCAATATCAAATTAACAAACATTTTTATAAGAAAGTCCAATAAAATCATATAAATTATAAAAATCCAAGTCCAACATAACCATTTATATTTCAATTAGGTTCAACTTTTACTCTTAGTTTTTTTTACTTATTTATTTTCATATTTTGTTATTTTTTATCAAAAAATTCTTAATTTTGAATTTTTTAAACCAGACAACGGATATTTATACAGAAAACCGACCGATTGAATCGGTATTTGACCAAACCGATATTTTATTAAATTGTATCGGTGATCCCTCGGATTTTCTGTTAAACCAGTATTTTAAAACACTGAGATAGACTTGACATATGTCATCCTTTAAATGAACTTGGACAAAAAATTTTGATGAGTAGATGCACGTGAATGAAAGTGCTAATTAAAAAAAATGAAAATATGTGACCATGCATGTGAATGAAAAAGTTAATTAAATAAAGTGAAATGAGCATGCACAAACAATGTGAAATCTCAACGTGATGAACTTACGCGTCTGCATGGATTGTACAATAAGTATGAACATTTTAATTTAAAAAAATCAAAGCAACAAAACCCATTACAAACCATAACGAAATACAACAATAATTTATTATATTAATAATTAGGACAGAACAAACATTCACTAATTCCTACTAGGGCAGGACCTCTTAGTGTGTCCTACAGTGTGACAAAGACCACAACGATGGGGTCTACGAGCAACATCCCTAGCATCCATCTCATTGTGAAGGCGAGTGGACTGAGGCCAACCTTTCTTACTCCTTCGCAAATTAGGATCTGGAACAATAACTAGGCCATAATAAGTTGGCCAGGTCGACTGGTCTGGTACTGGAAAAAAACATCAGAGCCCAAGTATTGAGATAACTCTGCATGGAATAAAACTCGTCCACGAACTGAGACCGATTAATTCTTTGGACAGAACATACAACAATAACATGCAAATTTACAACAATAATAGCATGTACATGTGCCATTGCCCAAGTTAACAACATTTGAAAGTCGAGGTCTGGACGGATTACTTAATCTTGATAATGCACGTTTCATTTCAAATATCTCTGGTTGGTGATGAAACATTTCCACCTCATATGCATTTGATTATTGTCTCAAACCCTGCAATTTCAAATCTATCTTTGGTGTGAATTCAGCTCCAAAAAAAGCCAAGCGTCACCTTGTTGTCGACGAAGGGTATAATATGCATTACACCTGTAGAAGGTTAGTCGCATCAATGCTGTGATTGGTAAAACACGAGCAGCTTTCAAGACACCGTTAAAAGCTTCAACCATATTTGTAGTCATATGTCCCCACCTTCGTCATACAATAATGTCCAAGATGCCAGAGGAATTTTCCGCAACCATCGAGTAACAACTCCATCATCGATGGTGTCAATCTCGGCTAACAATTTTTCATACTGAGCTTGTTGGGTGAGTAAGGACATCCTGTGGACTACATTTTTCACATTGTTTGTGCATACTCATTTCACTTTATTTAATTAACCTTTTCATTCACGTGCATGGTCAGATATTTCCATTTTTTTAATTAGCATTTTCATTCACATGCATCCACTCGTCAGAAGCTTTTGTCCAAGTTTATTTAAAAGCTGATATATATGTTAAGTCTGTCTCTAACATTTATTTGTAGATTTAAAAAAATTTATAAAATAATTGTGTCAGTGTCACATAGACTCGAGATAGTAGATTGAGAATTATTCTCAATCGGATGTTAGAGTGAGAAATAAGTGTTGTACGGATGATACATTGGAAAAAAATTCCTGAAAGTCTAGTATGTTCTTCATTCCATTACTATTCACAGAACTTTTGTTTAAATTAGATGACGCTAACAAGTAAGAGCACCCACAACAGCTCTTGTAAACTGCTACTGTCTGCCATTTTACAAGAGCAAACATAAAAAGAGTCATAAAAACAAGCCACAGTGGTCCCTGTATAATACAGGACGTGGCCCTCTAAATTGCAGTGATGCTACAGTGCTCTGCTACATCTAGCGAAGCACTGTAGCTCTTCTAAACATTTTTTAATATTTAAATGACAGAGACGTACAAGACCTGACTTTATGATATCCAATTATTATTTTGTTTTAATGGCAGCCATTTATTTGACTTAATTCATTTAAGTTTAAATTTTTTTTGCCCTCAATCAGTTTCTTTTAGGGATTTTGAGCTCGTGTGCTTCTAGGTCCGTTCGGTCTAAAATTCTAATATTGTATTTTTATTTTTTGATAATTAAGTGTAATGTGTATACAAGCCAAATAACAACTTTTAGTTGATAACTAATTGTATACATCATTATATTTTAAATATTTATTTGATATTAGTATTTTATTAGAAATGATGTTGTCAAAAAATATATTTTTTCATCTAAAATACAATAGGTAAAAATTAAAGAGAAAATATATAAAAAACTGATTGGATAAATGATTATTTTAAGTTATAGAGGATGGTTTTAAAGGAGCTGATGTGGAGTGTCGTTAAATTGTAATTCTGTAAAACTGTAAAATGACTCAGTTTACTGTATTTTAGAGATTCTGTTAAGAGGAGCTGCTGGAGCTGCTCTAACACATATAGATACGGAGGTTTTTAAATAAAATTTTCTGTTTCTGATAAAAATATATATATATACGGAGGTTCGTGCAAAGCAATCCTGACTAACAACATAGGGAGGTTGCGTGAAAATCCACTTTCCAAGGACAACAAAACCAGGCAAAGCCCATGATGACTGTGTCCGTGTTGCTTTTCCCACTTTCGAAGCACAAATTAGGCACATACAATAGTGATACTGTGAGGTATAAAATTGTGGTGCTGTGAGGTGAGTTTGAACAAAAAAGCTATTTGACGCCTCACTTTTAAAATTATGGTGCGGTGCTGTGAGGTGCGTTTGACCTATCTAAATTACGATTATATTAGATGATTAATAATATTAATATTAATATAATATTACATTATTTACATTATTTATTTTTGTGAAAGGTACATTAAATTATTTTAAATATTATTTAATGGTTAATTTATTAATATATTGCATATCAAATTATCAAATACCCATATTTTTTTTTGAAAGGAACCCCCATATTGCAGTTTATTGTATTTAATAGAGCAGAAACAGAAAGTGGGCTGGGGAACGTGGTCCAACGTCATGCGTGATTGGGCTGCACCAAACACTTTTGGCCCGTTGCGTCTAGCCTAAACACGAAATGTGGTATTCAAACGTTCTGCCAAACCCAATCAATTATCATCCTAAAAAACGTGGTAGGACAAAATTTTCTCACATAAATTTATTATTTATCTAGAACCCCTCTTTCTCTCTAACTATTCTCCATCTACATCCTCTCTCTCCTACCATTCTCCTGCAACCCTCTCTCTTTCCAACCACTCTCCGTATGCAACCTCTTTGTCTTTGTCTTTATCCTTTGTAGACGACACCTTAGATCCGATGATGAGGAAGACGACACCGTATCTTCACAGGTTGGTTTGTTTAAGTTGGTGGGCTGCTGTTGTTTTTTCTTGGCTTGTTGGCAACAGTTCTTATTTGAGGGGCGGCTTTAGCTACTGTGTTCGCTGTTTAGAATCTTCCATGGTGTGGGTTTGCTTGGGGTCTTTCATTTTGTGGATTTGTTTGTTTGGGGTCTTTTATGCGTTGGCTTTGGTGTTTGGAGTCTTTCATGTTGTGGGTTTGTTTGTCTTTGATGCTTATGTTGTTTTTGCTTTAGAGCTGATTGGAGTGCTCTCCTCTTTCTCTGGATGTTCAAAACTCTATTCAAAGTAAATAATTACATTATTCTAATGTATAATTACACATTGATAGTTTTTAACTACATTATTCCAATGCGTAATTACACTGATAACTTTTAATTACAAACAACAGTGAATAATTACATTATTCTAATACGTAATTACACATTGATATTTTTAATTACATTATTGTGGTCATACTTACATAGCTCTAACGTTATAATTAAAAATTATCTTCTCAAAATTATATAACAATCTATGGAATCGTCAAAAAGATTGGGTTCAAAACATACAAATATCAATGTGAATCCAATTTGTTTCCTCTTTTGATATCATTTACAATATATATGCAATTACATTGTTTGCAAGTCCAATTACACTCGATAAATTTATAATTTTTTATTATGCTGTCTTAATTATATCTCATAAGTAGTTTGGATGATTACAAAACAACAGTGGATAATTACATTATTTCAATTCGAAATTACACATTAATAATTTTTAATTACATTATTGTGACCATACTTACATATTGATTAAGGCATTATTATGACTCTCGTGAAAGAGAGAGAAAAAGGTAAATATGAGTTGAAGATAAATAGGAGAGAGAAAAATAAATCTAATAAGAAGAGAAGCATGAGAGAGATAAAGTATATCAAAGTTGCAGTTTTGAAATGCGTGAGAGATTTTGAGAGAGAAGCCGAAGAAATAAGTTAAAAACCTAACTTATTTCTGACAATTTATCTAATTAACATCTGATTTATATTGTCAGTTAGATCCTAGAGCTATATGGACAAGTTTATTTATGACAGTTTAACATTTTCATAAAAAACGCCACTTATTTATTTTGGGTTGAAGGACTTGATTGTCAAACAGAAAATAGTGCATCCCATAAATAAATTCATCACTTTACCTCAGAAATCTGAATGCCTTCTGAAATGAATGCCCACTCCAAGCCCAAATAGCACTATCATCACTTTTGAAAGTTTGTTCTTCTCAATAACAATTAGGGCTAGTTTGATAGAACATTTGTAAAGTAACAGATATGCCATTAGAAATGGTAATAGTATAAATATTAGACAATTTTAGTAACAGAAATACTGCTTGAATGCTAGGTAGGTGTTTGGTTGAATTTTTACCGTTAACATTTGTGCTGTGTAGCATATTGGATAAATTACGTGCAGGGGTATTATACATTTTAGTTGTATAGTTGTATCCAAACATACAGATTTTATAAAATCAATAAGTGTATTTAAATTAATTGAAGATAATAATAAATTATAAAATAATTAATAAATTACCAATTTTAGTAGCAGTTGTCGGTGGAGCAGATTCAGGCGCACCTTCCCTTTCAATACGAGTAAGTGGAGGTGAGAGTCGATTTCGTACCTTAGGTCATCCAAGGATATATTTGGATATCAATAATAGATCTGGGGCAAGATTGGAAAAAATTGGGTGAAAATTGTGAAATTGTTCAAAGATGGAGCATTTCAAAAAGTAGTAGAAATGCTGAAAAAAAATGTCTCGGAATTTGTGGCCCAAAATGATTGTTTGATAAGCGTAGAGCATTTATACTAAATACTAGTATAAATACTCGTACAAATGCTCATCCAAACGGGTCCTTAGTCAAATTTATGAAACTTGCAAAATATTAAATCAACAATCAAAACACACGAATTAATGAGAAAAACCTAATAGAAAAAAATTTCAAATCTATCAAGCCATTAATCTTGAAAACAATTCATTATATCAATAAAAATTACACATGATCTAACCTAAAATATCTCAATACATTAAATATTCTGTTTATGTTTTTCTACACTAACAAATGAAATCCAGCTACTGAGTAAACCTTGGCCGCAAGTGGCCAATCCATACTTTTCCTGTTAATTTTCACTAAACTCTACTCCCATAAAGGACAAAAACAAATAGTACAATATTTATCTTTACGATTCTCAACACTACCGAGAAGTTGTGTAGCTAAAATATAATAGGGAAAGTACCTAACTGTATAGTAGAGTGTGCAATATTTATCTTATCTTATTTATAGTCTGATTGGATCGAGCAGAATGGACCATTTAATTATTAATATTATTGAGAAGATTTGAGAGTTTTGACAAGAAAACGTCAGCAAGACAAATTGGTATTTACACCCATCAAAATTATGCGAAACCCATAAATTTAAAGAGCAAAAATTTATGAAGTGTGAATATCGAAGGAGGAAAGATATATATGTCCTCTATTCATATTTGATGCATGAGATCATCATAAAACAACATATGATGGGATGGGTAATTTAAAGGGATTCATGTTAGATTGCTAGTTACAAGTACTTATGCCACTACAAGAATAAAAAACACATATGATTGTAATTGCTAGTTACAAGTATTTATGGCACCAGAGCCCACACTAGTCCAAAGCAACTAAAATTAGAGTTTTGGGCATCAGGCAAGCTTAGGGCACCAAAATTATTTTCAATAACAAATTTGTTTGTAATTATAATATATATAATAGTCTATTTTTGAAAACAAAAGGTTAGTTGGTTTGATGATAAATGTGATGTTTGAAAGTGTTGTCAACTGCTGTGCGGTGTTGTGAGGTGAGTTGAAATGCAAAAGCTATTTGATGCATCACTTTTAAAACTGTGGTGCGATACTGTGAGGTACTTTTGGCGTAAACAAATTACGGTTATATTATAGACTAATAATATTAATATAAAATCACTTAACGTTTACATTGTACATTAATCTAAAATAAAATAATTGACCTAATTTGATTACGTGAGACAATTCAACATATATTGTAAGCATTTGGGAGTGTTGTGAGGTGAGATAAGGTGCTGCGAGATAAAAAACTGTGGTGTTGTGAGTTGAGTTCTACTGTAAAAATGTTTGACGTGTCACAAAAAACTGTGGTACTATGAGGTAAGGTGCAACTGAATGCAGTGTAAACACACTGTCAATAAGATACAAATTGTCTTCATGCTTCTCATGCATGACTTAGTTCGATTCTTTTGAGCTCCTTAGTTATTTTATTATTTTTTGACATTTTTGTCTCTTTCGAAACTGCTGAGCATCTCTTCCATTTTCTTATCTTGTTTTTATTTCGACTTTAAAAAAAAATTCTCTTTATGAATAAGAAATGTCTTAATTAGTTAGTCAAGTTATTTATTTTATTTTTCATTTCTTAATTTTATATTTAAGATTAGAAATAAATATCAAATTTTTATTAAAAGGAATTGAATAAAAAATAAAAATGTTTTATTTTGGTTCTTCCATTGTTCTCTTATTAATAAACCTCGAGTAGCTCAGTTGGCAACCTGAGTCGTATGTAATCTCGAACTCTCAATTCGAGACCCATCCCCTTCTTTGATAAAAAAAAATTATTCTCTTATTAATATAACATAATATATATAATTCAATCAAAATGACTATATTATCGCATATAATTTATATTTAATGGATTGACATATAAGTAGCTCAATTTTTTTTTAATAGGGCACCTTTATAGTGTGGCGTTTTGGGTATCAAAATGACTAGGGTCAATCCTATATAGCACTACAAGAATCAAGAAGATATATGATTGTGATACGACTATAGAGGGGCTCTCTGTCGAGTGCCAACAATGCGCACACACACTCTCTATCACCATTAAATGATGGAATTTTAACCACATCGGAAGTGTGTGTATTGTGTAGTATATAGGTGTAGTTAACCACACCGCTTTTTGCCCTTCTGGGTGTAGTGTGTGTTCCTGCGTGCCTACGTTTATATGTTGCATGATATGTGTGTATTTATGAGAAAACGCCAAGTGGCTATGTGTGAGTGGTGTGTGGAGACTGTGTCTACCATAGAAAACTCCCACATCGGAATTGTGTGCGTGTATTGTGTAGTATATATATAGTGCGTGTATTGTGTAGTATATAGGGGCAGTTAACCACACTGTTTTTTATCCTTGGGAGTGCAGTGTGTGTTGCTGTGTTTATACGTTGCATGATGTGTGTGTGTGTATTTCTGAGAAAATGCCAAGTGGCTATGTGTTAGTGGTGTGTGGAGACTGTGTCTACCATAGACGGGGCAGTTAACCACACTGTTTTTTATCCTTGGGAGTGCAGTGTGTGTTGCTGTGTTTATACGTTACATGATGTGTGTGTGTGTATTTCTGAGAAAATGCCAAGTGGCTATGTGTGAGTGATGTGTGGAGACTGTGTCTACCATAGACAACTCCCACATCGGAATTGTGTGCGTGTATTGTGTAGTATATAGGGGCAGTTAACCACACTGTTTTTTATCCTTGGGAGTGTAGTGTGTGTTGCTGTGTTTATACGTTACATGATGTGTGTGTATTTCTGAGAAAATGCCAAGTGGCTATGTGTGAGTGGTGTGTGGAGACTGTGTCTACCATAGAAAACTCCAACATCAGAATTGTGTGTGTATTGTGTAGTATATAGGTGCAATTAACCACACTAATTTTTGTCCTTTGGGATGCAGTGTGTGTTGCTTATGTGTATGTATTTCTAAGATGGTGGAATTTTAGCATCCCAAAGTGATGTCCAAAAAAGCCAACTGCCACGGAAGCTGTATATGTATTTTGTTTAGAAAAAATCTAACATATATTTTGAGAGTTAAAATGTTTTAAAATTTCTTTTAAGAGACTTAAACTTCCATATGCTATCACTATATGAGTTACCTTATACTATTGACTGACGCTGAAAATGTTGTTAATATGGGCTCCCCATATTGTCAAGGCTACAGTTCGACATCCTAGAAAGACTGGTCAGTTTGTAATTATTTCTTCTGAAGACGAACCAATTTAATTCCTCTTCACGTGGACCAGCTCAAGATACTCCACCTTTCACATCCTGACTCAGTAAAAATCAAGTCAAAGAATCTGAAATCAGGACTATAGGCAAGTGACAAGCACACATTGGTGGCATAAAATGGCATGCCATCTTTCATTGGTCCACAGCTTTCACAATAGGCAACAGTCATGGTAGTGCACTCTGGAGAATAACTGGGGCACCAACAAGAATTTGGAAAAGGTGTTAAATAGGAGGCCAGAGAGTGAGACAGGTGAAATGAAAATTGGGAATATCAGAAAGCAAAGTTGCTTTGTAGATGAAGACAAAGTAAAGGGAAGCATAAAGTCCAGAATGTAATCAACTGATAGAGCCATATCTTTGCAAAGCAGTTAAGACTATCACCATGTTGAACTACTCTATTGATTATGTTCAATTAGACACAATTAAACTGCAGATTGCAACAGTGGCATTCATATAAGAGTATAAGACAACATATGATGGGGATGGGGAATTCAAAGGGATTCATGTTAGATTGTTAGTTACAAGTATTTATAGCACTACAAGAATCAAGAACATATATGGTTGTTATACCACCATAGAGAGGCTCTCTGCCCACAGCACTCACACACTCTCTCTCTCTCTCTCTCTCTCACCATTAGATGACGGAATTTTAGCATCCCAAAGTGATGTCCAAAAAAGCCAACTGCCACTGAAGCTGTACAGCTTCTTTGGAATACCAAAAAGATCTGGGCATACTCTGGTTGCTTTCTTGTGCACATTTATTTTGTATTTCTCTTCAAAAGCTGAGGCCTTTTTTGGGTGCTCTTTATCTTCTCCCTTTGCACCATATGTAGACAAGAATGCAATGCAATCAAACTTGCTCCCATATCCATATATAGCCTGAGAAAATACTCGTCTCTTGTTTCCAAAATTTTCAACTCTATACTACATGTTGAGTATGGGTTTTGTGGGAAGCTTGGAGTGGGCGAGTAGTTATAGCAAGAAGCAGTGCAGGAGCCTCTTCTGGAGAGTGAGAGCTGCAGTAAAGAAGGCCTTGAAGAATGGAGACAAGCAGAAGGTCCAGTCCCAATATGTAGGGCTGTTATTGGTACGGTTACCGTTACCAAACACGGAATACCATTACCATACTAATTCTTTCGGTAGCTCAAAAAATGTTACCGTTACCGTTACCGGAAGAGTCGGTATACCGATTGTCGGTATACCGATCGATCGGTAATGGTAAGTCGGTAATTGATAAATTTACCAATTCTTAAATTTATTTAAAAAAGAGAAAGAAAAAAAAATGCATCAAGTAGCATTGTGCTTAATAGTCATTGTATGAAACTACAACACTTTCATCTTGCCTACAATACCAATAATAAAAATGATAAATTAATGAGAATAATCATTGTGCTACATGTGAATAAGAGAAAATACCTATCAATCGGAGAAAAAAAGAAAGGAGAATTCACATAACATTATTCCAACAATCTATAACGGAAAATCTTTCATTTCATTAATTTCTAATATTTTTAGTATCCGAAGTGTTTTAAACTCCATAGCATGAAAGCTAGAAGAAACAAGATAAATAAAGATAAAAGACCATAATGGAAATGGAGAAGAAAAGCATGTAATCAATACCAACAAAGCATTTTGTTATGTAGCAAACGCTGCTTTAAAGTTAATGAAATTGCTACGAGTGATATATAAATGGTAACCCTAAAAATAATCAATGGTCTAGATTAAATTAGATCAATCTAATGGTCATAATTAAATAAAACTAAAACTAAAAATAATATTAATATATATTTAATATATATGTCGGTAATCGGGAAATTTATCGGTTTTGAACTTTGCTTACCGTTACCATTACCGAAATCATCGGTAAATTTACCGTACCGAACAATTGGTAACGGTATACCAATCTTCTGCTATTTTCGGTAACCAATTGATCGGTAATGGTATACCAAAGGATAATTTACCATACCAGTAACAGCCCTACCAATATGACCCCTCAAGTTATGCTCTCAATTTTGACGATGGTTCATGCCGTCCGAATGGCATAAATCAATTCACACATCCAAACAAGAAGGATTGTGATTCCAACATATGGGTTTATGTGATCTGGGTAGGATCCAAGTGACTCCACAAAACATTTATTTGCTTTTCTAGTTTGTCTTGGAAGCAAAGACCTACTTTGGTAAAAATTGTATGTCATCCACTATAAGGGTTTGCTCTCTCTTTCTTCTCTGGTTTATCCTTTTCTGGATCTTCAGAGTTTAGCCTCTGCTTACCGAGTTTGAAACCGTCCTTAAAGGTACACAATAGCAGTCACAAATAGACAGCATACATAGTCATATGGCAGAAGTAAAACTAGTCACGAACGGGGCAAATGATTCACATCATTCGTACATATCTGTAATCGTGCACTAACAACAATAATAATATCGATGATAGCAAGAGAATGGTTGACGGAGTAACAAATGTGCCAGAGCAAAACAGATTCTAGAAGGGTTTGAATAAAACGTTCAAACTGAAATAAGTATTCATACAGTTATTATCGAATGAAGCCATTAACAATTAACAACTTACAGCTATTGTGTCCTAGAGCTACATACGTTAATACGTATGTTTGATAAATCCATTCTGCTTCATCTGTTCCACGCAAGTAATTAGAATAATCCATTTGAACTTTCAAGCGTTTCAAACTGGAGGGTCCTCAAGTATAGCAGTAGATAAATCATTTATCCGAGGATATGCAGCTTTCTCATCAAGCTGATTCTGAGCCCATATCAGCATTTTTAACAAGCTTGGAAGCTTTGGGTCTGCAATTGGGGTAATTTTTAACTGATCAGCTCTTGAGATCAAGGAAAAAAATAATATCAACACGAATTAGTGCAAATAATCATTAAAATGCAAGAGCTATTATGACATATCCAAAGGATACATCACCTCGAAAACAAAAGCCACAGCATCAATAAGATCATATAAGTGCTCACATTTCTTGATTCTGTTATTTTTTAATCTTAGATTTGATGATTTGAGTACGATCACTCAATGAACAGATGGACTTGCAGGTGAAAGTTGCAGAAGTGATGATATCACCATAACCATTTTAATAATAGATCTATTTTGCTAGGTCCATGTTGGCGCATTGGTAATGGTCCAACTTCTAAAAGAAAAAAAAATGAACTGGAGCACTATTGAAGATACGAAAAGACACAAATTTAGAGTTTTAGACTCATAACAGGTAGGAAGTCAAAGATATCAAACACAACCACCCACTGACCTTTTTCATGACTCTGGCTTGTAAGGATGGCTGCATTCACCTCACTCGCTGTCTTCAGGCGCTGTGACATATCAAGCAGTTCTCCAACAGGGCAATTGGAGACATCCTCAAATGCCAACAGAGCAACAGTCCTCTCCAACTCTTCCAAAAAGCCTTGCTGCAGAAAATTCAACCTTTAATCATCGCATATCATAACTGATTACAACAGCTCAATATATAACAGCCAGTGTTCTTCAAGCATATTTTTCCAATAATACAATGCTAATCTATGTATTAACATAAAATGGCATCAAGAGTATACAATTGAAGCCATCAGTGAATTTCATGCACATTGACAGAAGCATACAAATATAAGATACAACAATAACAAACTCAGTTTGCAATTTAAAAGGTTGTAAGTTCTAACAAAGTTATGGTAACCAAAAAATACATTTTCTTCTCCTCTCGGCGCAAGTTCCTCTTGAGCGAATTCCAGAGCCTCTTCTAGTCTACCATTTCGTATAAGTTCTATCAACCTTTGTTGTTGAAGATGAAAAAACAGTTGCGGGTTTGTGTCCAGTATCTGCACACAATATTCGGAAATGAGAAAAATCTATAGGAGAATAGATGACTGAAGACCCATACTCCAGAATAAAAAATAGCGCAACCATGATGTAGCCTAATTAATGCCTACCATGGGCATTATTCCACACTAGAAAAGTCTTTGCCTTCAACATCTATATAATTAACGCAAGATATGATCTTTCTCAGATTCTTGTTTCCTCAATAAATTTCCCAAAATTTTACATGTGGCAAATCAAGATCCAACTAACCATATACTGAAGAAGATTGAATTCCTAATTGTCAAATTGATTCAAGCTGCAACAGTACAAATGGAAAAAGAAACACTCAGACAGGACATTGCTTCCTAGCGATTGATTTCAACGGCCAGTGTGAATCAAATGATACATTAGGCTGTTAAAAATTCTATAGACACAATCAAAAAAGGACATCTTTAGATATGAAGATCCTGTACATAGAACATAAATCTTCATAAATGTCCTGTTTTGGGTGTGTCTATAGAACTGAAATAGCCTTTAAAATTTGAAGGCAAAATATTTTGACAGTAACTTTATCCACATCAATATTAAAATGTAACATCATGCTACTTCATGAATCATACCAATGACTCATAAATAGTTTAATTAATAAGAAATAGCTCAGAGAGATTATCTCAAAGTTATAAAGCATCATATCACATAATCGACGCTCCTAAATTATCTCAATTCTCAACAGGAGGAAAAATAATACCTCAGGATTTAAATCATTAACTTTCTCTATGGCATCTTCAACATTTCCACACTGCACGGCTTTCTTAACAGCCATGCAATCTGTGATTGTTGCAAGATCTATATCTGCTATTTCTTAATAAGGAAAAAACACATAGTTTTCAAGTGAATCATGCCACCAAGGCCAGAAATATCAGAAACCAAAAAAAAAAAGTATGTTATGATGGATACGTTCTGTTCCAGATTCCTTCCGAAATTTCTCAGCAGCATCAACATAACCCTCAGTGACAAGAAAATTCATCACCAACTTGTTCATATCTTCTTTCCTAATATTTACATCATTGAGTTTCTTTTCCCACTCTTGCCTCGTTATGACTTTCTTAGACATAGCCTGTGCACAAACAAACACCAACATGAGCAAATTACAACCCAATATACTACTCAAACCATGTGTTTGCAACCCAATTTACCTACTTGCTTTTATGTATAATGTAAAAGCATTATACATTGAATCCTTATCAAAAAGGGAAAAGGAACAAATATCCAAAATTCCGTATGCCCTTGCTTGATCAACAAAGGCACAGGAAGAAAATAAAATAAGTAAACTAACGCTTAAAATGACCATTCTTTGGCATCCAGTAAATAAAACCCTAAACTAAAGCCCACCCGCAACAGCCATTGGCTTGCCTCAGTCAAAAAGAGGCTCTTTAATCCAAAGAAGTTTTACATCAGTTCTACAATTGCATTTTCTCAACAACCAAAGATAATCTATACTACCGAGTAAGAACTAGACAACATCTAACAACTTAACATAGGAAATCCAATCCAAACATACATGATACATGAAACTACAAATTCTTAATGATCGAGTTAGAACTAAGAAAATTTACCATTGCCTCGATCTCCGCAAGCTGACGAATTACAATCCAGAACAGTGACATCAGTGCCTCACTACCATCAATTCCATCGACTCCGAATCAGAAAACCGTCTGTAACAAAAATGTCCTATAATAGCGAACACACACTAAATCCTTAATCATTATAAAACAAAAAAAAAAAAGAAAACCACTATAAACAAATATTTAATCTTTTCGCTCCGCAGTGACCAAAAGAATTAGGGTGAAAAAAGCCCTAATGGAAATAGAGAGACCGTATTGGAGTGAAGTTCGATAGTTTACCTGAAAATAAAAACATATGAAGAAAGTGAAATACCTTAAAGAGACGGATTGAACAAAACCAGCTTCGCTTCGTGTTGCTAGTCAATTGAATTTCAGGCGGGATCCCTTCCTTCTCTGGAAAATGGGCAAGGATTGCTCTTTCCCATCCTATGTTCTTTTAAGATTTCGGATTCAGATTCGGCTTCCCCGGGATAGTCTTTTAGATGGGCCTAGACCCATGTACTTCATGTCCGGCCTTTGGTTTTCGAAAGCATTGGTCATGGGCCTTAATTGTCGAACCTTCAAAATATGTTAATGGTTTTTTTTTAAAATTTTTTTATGGACAGGATGTTAATGGTTTTTTCTTCTTCTTCTTATTTTTTTTTTTTAAAATACGACGCTATTTATTTCATTGGGAAATTTTCAAATTCCAAGAGAACAGTTGGATTTGGGGATTCTCCAATTCATTTAATGAAAGTGCTAAATATCTCAACAAAAATTGACCCAATTCCTCCCAATCCCTACATGGCGTTCCACATCACTATTCTGTCTTTATATAAACATTCACATTCTCTCTTTCTTCTCTTTCCTCCATTTCTCTCTCCTCTCTCATTTTCTCCCTCCCACTCTCACAAAACAACCACCTCCACCACCATTGTAGCTCTTCCGTTCGACCACTGATCGGAGTTGTTGACCCACCGAACAGAAGCACCCAATCACCACAATCATTTTTCGACCCTCCACGCCACCCACCATCGCTCGTGTCGTAGGAAAAAAAAGCACCAAAAGGACGAGGTCACCATGACACAAATCGCGTCGATCCGGCCACGTATAGGGATTTCTCTAGCAATCGACCTCATATTTGGACTCCGGGTGTTGAAACACACCTTACCCATCCATTTTCTGGCCAGATAGCTACCAGGTTTCGACAACCCATCGATCTGGGCATTCAGTCTCCTCCAACAACGTCTCCGGCCACCTCCATCTCTAAGCAACGTTCCCAGACACCTCCAACAATAATATAATTTTTTTCTCATTTTTTTTTGCATATTTGAAAGTTAAACTGTATTGAAAACAGTGTAACACTATGTTTATAACCATTTGAATGAATACGCTTTTGAATCAGTGTATCTACTTTATTATTCTTGATTGGTTTGTGAACTATTTTTTTTATGTAGCTTATATTTGTCTTCGCAAGTTTGTTTGACAAAAAAAACAATGGAATTGAATGTTTGTATGCAAAAAAAGTAATGTAATTGCATTCCTTTTCAATAAAAAATAATTTAATACCATTATTTTCAATGTAATTCGTGAATATGAATGATTTATTTGTCTATTTATGGTTCAATAAGGGATGAACAAATAATGAAAGTGTGGGAGAAAATGAAAGTGAGAAATAAAAGAGAGAGTGTTTGATTTTCAAATTTTAAACAAAAGAGAAGTGAGAGAGAAGATAGAAATTTGATTTTCAAAAAAATGGGCAATGTCAGTATGTATTCCACGTCAGCATGATTATGTGGCAATGCCACCTAGACTTGGGTTAAAAAAATTGAAATATTTAGGTTGTGTTTGGTATCACTTCCAAAAATTTTGAAAACAAAAATAAAAAACAAAAACATAAAACATAAAACATAAAGTGAAAACATAAAATTGAAGCTTGTGAACCATTTAAAACTGAAAACAAAAACTGAAAGCATAAAACAGAAAAAAAGAAGAAGGTGTGTTTATGCTTTTATTTTCATAATAATGGAGTGTATCCACACCATTATATTTTTTATAACTGCAGCCTTTGCCATGTTTCACCATTAAAAACATCAACAGAAAGAAAAAAAGATAAGAAATAAAATAATAACCCAAAGTATATTTGATCATTGTCTTCATATCTCTATGCAATTTGCAATATGAAATCTTAAAGAAAATACAATCTATAATAAGTGTAACTAGTTCTGTTTCCAAAACTTTTAAAACTTTTTTTTTTCTTGTTTTCAAAAATTTTGAAAACCTGTTTTTTGATTTTCATAAAAACCAAAATAGAAAATACAAACAAACAATATTTTTTGTTTTTATTTTCTATTTTTTGAAAACTAAAACAAAAAACAAGAAATAAAAGTGATATCAAATAGACCATTAGCATTTTAAAATTGTAGAGTGTATAATTGAAATCCAATGATTTGGGAGGTGTACCACATCACATTTTTGTTTTTCAATATTTAGAACTTGTTTGAATTTTTCTGCATCTTAATTAGCTAACTGCCACCTCAACATTGTTATAATATAAGTTACCATGAGGGGATGCTTTAGCCTATTCTTCAAAGTAGAGGGACTTGAATGACCTCAAAAGAAAAAAGGGCTCAATTGACTCGTTTTGCAATAATATTACTATTTCTTACACCAATAAAACGGGTGCCAGGGGTCTGTTGTAGTAAAAATTATAGCAGACCCCACTGTAGCTCTTTTGGAGCATAAAAATTTTTTTATTTAATTTTTAAAAATCATAAATGTGTAGTATTTGGTCTAACGAATCCAACGACATATTTTTTGTTCGAAACAAAAATCAAATTCATCGTGATCGAGACGTCGAATGTTTTGTGTTTATATCCGACGGTCTAAAATTGTCATGTATTTTTTATGTTTAATATGATTTTTGTTTCGAACAAAAAAATATACCGTTGAATTCGTTAGGAAGAATACTACACATTTATTATTTTTAAAAATAAAAATAAAATTTTTTACTAATTTAAAATTATATTACAGCGGCACCTGCTATAATAAAAATATAGCATCCGCCAACCCCAACAAAACGCAAATTAAATTAAAGATAATTATTTCCAATTAGAATCTAGATCTGGTCCCATGGTCTAGTGGTCAGGACATTGGACTCTGAATCCGGTAACCCGAGTTCAAATCTCGGTGGGACCTTAGTTTTTAATTTTTTTTTCCTTTTTTGCTTGGGGTTTTGTTTCTTTGCTTTTGCATTCACCCTCTGGAACTGTGGATGTGGAGTCCCCGATCGGCATGAACGGCAGCCCCTCTCTGTTTTATATAATTGCTAAGAGGATTGCTCAAAGCATTTAGTAACTTTATTCTTGATTCCAACCAAACCCAAGACAAGAAATTTAGAGTAAATTTGAATTGAACTTGTAATCATAAATAGTTCTGGAATTCTTATCAAAACGGTCCTTTAGACCCTCAGATCTAACATGGCCTTCAAGGTCAAGGGACAAAAACAGGCAAAACCCATCTGGGCGAGGAAAATTGGGGTTGACTGGAAAGTCCAGCTGATGTCATTGCCAGGGGAGGGTTTGAGAGAGGGAGCCAGGATCTGGTCAAAAGGGAAAGGCCTCTTGGTGAATTGTAAAAAGAAGTTGAGCTTTTGACTCCGTGTGTTTTGTAGTAGTTTTCTTCAGAGGTGTTTCCCCAATAATAGGCAATAATAGTGAAGGTGTTGATTTTCTTGCTCTTCCTGCAATTTTGAAGTGGAAATTTGTGGTTTTTGATTGGGGCTTTCTTTATGTTGCTTTGACTCGTGTTGGGCTGGACTCGAAAAGCTTTGTGGTTCTTTTGAGACTCTATCAGGTTTTGATGTGGTTTTCACCTTCTATGACAAAAGGTTAATCTGAACGCTTGACATCTTCTATGACAAAACCAGACTTAAAGTTTAAGAAAGGTAATATTCTATGATGTATTATTCCCTTATTTCTTGTCCGCACTTTTCTTTATATTGGTTTTGTGGACCAAACAACATAAAATGTTCTATTTATTGAAGACGTGACATTTTCTATTTATTGAAGACGTGACATTTTTTGATTATATATCATCAGTTGTTGCAAGAATTTTTGACTGTCAAAATTTCTAGTCTTACTTTTTTGCCTCAGGTTTTTGTTTGCCCCAACAATTCCTCCGCTCGAACCCTTGACTTGGTTGGTGTGGGGGAGAGTCACTAGCACTATACCTCGAGCCACGGAGGCGTTGTTGGGGAGCGAACAAAAACCTCAACAACAAACATGATACTGATGAGTTATAGATGCTAGGTGTTCTGTTGTAATAAAATTGTTCAAACTGTACTACCAAGAGTTTTCAGGATGAACTTTTATGCTCGCAGATGTGTGTGTGCACACTGTTGTGGTTTTACAAACAGTCTTTTTGAAGTAAGAATGATAATATCAGAATTTGACCATGTTGACCGCAATGAAACAGTGCTTTTGAACAAGTAGTGTTGCCCTTTTTTTACTTGGTTAATTTTGACATGTGGTTGGAGTAAGGTCGATAAAGAAAATGAATACAAATTAGGGTAAACTAGGGTATCATTTAGATAAGAGTAGTCCTAGTTTATGGCAGGCGAGGCTAAACTAGGAGAGTGAGGCGATCCAAACACCTGAGATTACCTCTATGAAAGGGAAAAAAAAAAGAGTTTACTGGTCCTCTGGATGCGTCGTACAGAATAGACTGATAGAACTTGTAATTATATTTGTTCAATGCATTTGAAGAATGTCAAAACAATTTAGAGCCGACTGTCTGAGAAATACAAAGTAGATTAGCTTTAGGCATGCATATATTTTTGTGTAGATGAACATGCTGGATTAATATGATTTGGTGTTATGTAAAAAACAAAAAGAAAAAAGAAATCCAAGGAATAAATCATTAAGTTCACTTGAGATAGGTTCATTGACTTCTATTAGAACTACAGTGAGGGATACTCCGAGCTTTAGTAGTCTGGTGAGCTGTGGAAACATGCACCACTGATAGTTTATCCAGAAAAATATTTTATCTTCTTAGAGTAGACTTGTCAATCAATGAAAGTATCTAGGTCATCATGAAGTGGATAAGCCTAATACCATTGAAATGAGAAGAAAATGCTGAAGCTTGTTAGCTTTATGTCAATCAATTAGTAGAATCAATCAGCATTTTGTGCTTCAGTGTTATTATGGTGGCAAGAATTGCTTTTAGGCTAATGGTTTTCAGAATCTGATTTTTGGTCAATTGAGAACTTTTATGCACAGTTTGTTCCACATGCTTATTGGCCTTTTATGCCTCAGGATGGTCAGCCAACCATTCAAATATAAACACCAAATTCACTCTGTCAACTCGAGGCTATTCGAAGTGCACATATAGCATAAGGGGTCAGATTTAAATCTTGGACTAATCGTTATTATTTTATAGGTCCTCAGTGCCGTTTTAATTACAAGTTTATCTGATCACAAGGAAAAGTTAGTAATGGAGCATTGTAAGGATTAAAACAAGCCTTCAGGTAAACACATGAATGGATAATCTTCTTGAATCCTAGGAATGCAGCATTATAATAGCCTTGTTTTCTACTAGTTAGAGCCATTGGATGTGGATTAAAGGTTGGTTCAATATGCATTATTTGCAATCTCAGCCTACTTAGGATAAGGAAAAGTTTTTTGGGGTTTGAATGATTTGCCAAGATCGTGTGGCAGAGGGGATTTTAGTAGAATTCTTATCCTTCAAGAAGTGACGCTCTTATTGTAATAACAGCATCTTTGAATTCCTTCGTTCAAACTGTTGATGGGTGTTTGAGAGAAGTGCATCTTTGAATGGAAAATAAGGAAAGATGGAAATATTCTATTAACTGAATAATCAACAGATGAGTTCCATCTCATGTTCAACTATTCAAAGTGGAAATCCAGGTCATTGTTCAACAACCAGTTTGGTTGTTCCTTTCATACCTTTCATTGCCTTTGGTTCGTTGCCAGATTCAAGAGTCATAACCCACAAGGTTCGCCACAAAACTACATCTTTCTACTTTGTGATGATGAGATTCTTAAAAACAGTTTTCCTTTTTGTATATTTTAAAAGCACCAAATCAATGTGGAATAGGAATATATATCACAATGTCTTTCCACTACACATTTACAACTTGATAACTGACAACCAGAAACATAGTGAGTAGAAGGAATATGACACGTGCTCTTACCAGGCTTAATGTCTGTGTAAACATGAATATATGTATCCACTCTGTAGAATTTAGCTGAATATTGTATTTATGTGAATGTGACTTATGTGATGTCCGCTGTAGGTTTTGTTTGTCTTATATGATTCCTAGACATGCCTAAGAATTGATGCTACCAGAAAACAAATAAGTGACTTGGATTTCCTCTTTATGCAATTACCAGCCAGCCATTATGTTAGCAAATTTCATTCTATTTTCTATTGCAGAAAATCAAATGAAGAACGCTCCTTCATTCTTCACTTGTGTATTTGCTCTTTTATAGTTTCTCACACATACTACGTTTTGACTAGGAACTTATCTGGGAGATCTCTTATCTGGGTTCTTCTTGAAACTTGGGGTAATTTAGGTAGATGCATTAACACGCATAACATTTTATTTGATTTTCTGTTATGCACAACAAATGATAATGATTTCCCACCATGCTGCGGTACTATGGATGATCAGAATGGCTCCCTACGAGTGAAAGCGTGCTCCTCTGAATGTATTCCTATAATTTTAAATGTAGAGTAAGTGTGCTTTCTAGAAAACAAGTGCTCTCGGATAGAAGCTACTATAACTCTTTCCAAAATCACTCACTCATAACAGATGAGATATAAGACAAGTTAATGACAGTGGTAATCAAAATTTTTCTGGATCCAATTAATTTGTAATTTTTATAGAGAATAAGAATGAGAATAACAGATGGAAGCAAAGATAAAGATAGAAGCATATACAGCCTTATTGTTGGTAGATTATGACTATTGCTTTTGAAGACATATTCTACCCTTTAATAATCTGTCTTTTCATTTGTTGTCTCTTTTTAGAATTCTTCCTAGTAAAATTGTCAAGTTTTATCAAATTAGTTGGCATAGAATTGAAAATATGTTGGTACGCAATTTGTTTTGTATACAATTGGAGATCTTATCAAAGTAGTCTATGTGACTGTGATCCATAATCCACAGAAAATATGGAGGCTCCACCAATAACTTTGCTCATGCAAGAATAGTCTAGAATTTCCAAAAGAAAACATGTCATATACCATAAAGTCACAATGACTGTGCTACGTAGGACTATTTTCCCACATCTACTAGTTACTTATCTAATTTCTTGTACACGGTAGTCTTCATTTTGTATAAATAGACATGTAGCTGCTCTTGTGTTTCATGTGTTGATTTGAAAACTGTCACTAGCTTGGTGTTTCCCCCAAACATGAGTTTTGTATTTTTTCTCACTTTGTCTCTCGTCGGTCTATTGTCTTTGGAGTCTACAGTGAGTGTTAGACACTGGCAATGGGCTGCTGAGAGCAGAGTGAACACATTAGGAAATGAAGATCAGGTCACTAACTTGCCTGGTCAGCCAGATATTAACTTCAAGCACTATGCTGGCTATGTTACTGTAAATAAAGAGAATGGAAGGGCACTCTTTTACTGGTTCTATGAGGCCACTACTGACCCTGAACAAAAACCTTTGGTGCTGTGGCTTAATGGAGGTATTAAATTGTACCTTTTAGCTATTTCAGCCCTCACAACTCCTAGTCGTTTGCTCCTTACCATGTTTGCTTCTAGCTTGAGTGTGTAATGAGATACTGGCTGGATAAGATTGGACTCGATCTAATCCTAAGTAAGGATCAGATATGCAGGTTACCTTTCTGCGGGGAGCATTTTAAGCCAATGACTCCAATCTTAATTTTTTGACCTATATATATAATTATATATATGTCCTAGCAATATATTTATATGGGTGGGAGGGTTTGGAGATCTTTGTTGCCGCTTGTTCTCTAGACAGATTGTCATACCTATAACTTTTGTTGTGGAACAATGACCTAAAGAGCTTTAAGGCTATATGTGATAATTATCATACATCGTTAGCTCTTCTGGACCTTTGTTTATGGGTATTCCTAACTCATCCAAAGTGTTTGTATTAAATATATTCTCTGACTTTCTGTTACATGTTCTCTAGTGAGGTGACAAGATGCTCTATGCTTACAGGTCCTGGGTGCTCTTCTGTGGGTTATGGAGCAACACAAGAGATTGGTCCATTTATAGTGGACAGTGATGGACTTGGACTTAAATACAATCCTTATTCATGGAATAGAGGTATGTGGCCTCAGAGTCCCCAAACAAGCATTGCTTCTAGCACAAAAGAATTGTTTACTTGCTATTAGGACGTGCTTCTATGGCTAGACTAATGAGTCTTTCAGTGGTGCTCCATTATGTTATTAAATTCAAAATTCTTTGTCTGTGATGACACAGAGGCCAACATGTTATTCTTGGAATCACCAGTTGGAGTTGGCTTTTCCTATTCAAATACAACTAGTGATTATAATAAACTGGGAGATGATTTTACAGGTTTGCTACTTTTTCCTTATGCGTATGCAGATGATTTTCCTGGAATCTTACAGATGCTTCATTCAGTATTTTGCTCCACCAATAATAATATTGTTTTCTGGTGTGGACGTCTTTCTATTTGTTATTTGGTTGAATAGTTTATGTTTATTTGGTTTCTGAAACTTCTGATTACTGTAAGCCACTTGGATTTTGAATTTGTGGGTTTTAGAGAAGTTCTCAGACCTAATTGATCTGCACTTCATTTGACTGTTTTAACAGCAAATGATGCTTATACTTTCCTACACATGTGGTTTCTCAAATTTCCATCATATAAAGCGCGGACGTTTTACATCGCAGGGGAGAGCTATGCAGGTACATATATCGGCAATGCTTTAGCTGCATAGTTTAATTGGACTCCTGTGCTAATTTCCTGACATTTTTTGTGGCATTTATTGACAGGAAAATATGTCCCAGAACTAGCTGAGTTTATTTATGACAAGAATAAAGACCCTTCTTTCTATATCAATCTTAAGGGTATTTTGGTATGACCACTGATGTATTACAATAGTATGAAGTCGAGACCTTTATTATGATATATATTTCCTTAATAAACGTTGCTGCTCTCTTCATTTGATGCATCATTGCAGTTGGGCAATCCTGAAACTTCCGATGCTGAGGACTGGAGAGGTTTGGTAGATTATGCATGGAGCCATGCTATAATATCCGATGAACTCCACAATATAATCAGTGAAAGTTGCAATTTCGAGAGCAACGATACATGGAGCAACGATGACTGCAATCAAGGTGTGGAAGAATTACTTGGGCAGTACAAGGAGATAGATATTTACAGCCTTTACACCTCGGTATGCATTGGCAATTCAGCAACCACGGATGAGAAATCCACGCAAATCACGTTTACATACAACTCTAAAATGGTCAGTTGTTAAGCTTTTTTTTTTTTATTGTTGTTTCTAATTTGTAAGGACATAGAATAATCGATATTGTCTATTGAAAATTTTCAGATGCCAAGGATTATGGGTGGTTATGATCCATGTCTGGATGATTATGCAAAAGCGTTCTACAATAGACCAGATGTTCAAACTGCACTCCATGTTAGCGATGGTCAACAGCTAAGGAAGTGGACCATTTGCAAGTAATGGAATTTGTCTCGTTTTCTTCGTAACGAATTTACTATTTGATTCTGATGACCTTAAGTTGTATTTTTAAAGTCCTTAGCGATGAGAAGACGGTGAGAGAATATTTTTCACAACATCCAGTTTGACACTTTTGTTCTGGCTGCAGTGAGAAGATGTATCATGACTGGGTAGACTCAAAATCATCTGTTATTCCGATATACAAGAAGCTTATTGCAGCTGGACTCAGAATATGGATCTATAGGTAACTGCTCCCCGATAAAGCTAGTTTAGTTACTTTGTATAAATATTGTGTCATGATATACATGCTCTGTCAATCTTACTAATCTATTTGCTTTGGGAGGTTCAGTGGAGACACGGACGGAAGAGTTCCTGTATTGTCGACAAGATACAGCTTAGGCTCCCTGGGGCTACGCATCACTAAGGCGTGGCGCCCGTGGTACCACCAGAAGCAGGTAATCCATAACCATTGCCAAAACATGAATCGAGATATTCCCGTGTTCTTTGAGTACTTCATAATTGTTTTTCTCTTTTTTTTCTGCATTAGGTGAGTGGTTGGTTTCAAGAATACGAGGGGCTGACCTTTGCAACGTTTAGAGGAGCGGGGCATGCAGTGCCTATCTTCAAACCAAGCAACTCACTCACGTTGTTCGCATCATTTCTTCTGGGGGAAACTCTACCTTCTGCACGATGAGTTAGCAGCAGCAGTGCCACAATGGCTCCAACTGTGCCTAGTTCTCCAAAATTTTGGGTTTAATATAATAAGCTAGCTAGCTAGTGTTGTGAAAGTGTGGTGAGAGCAACAAATGGTGATGAAAACAAATGAATATGTGATGATGTTCAGATCTTGGCTAGTTAGAGGATTATTCACACATGGATCCACTAACAATTATATAGGAATAAATTCAGATGAAATATGGTGAGAATTTATATATAATATCCTCTTGTTCCTTATGAGAATATCTCACACACAGTATGCATATATGCAGTAGTATTATTTAGTACACTACAATAAAAAAAAAATGGCATGGAGAACCACGAATAGTTCAGATGGCATTCATGTGTGTGCACTACACAAAAAACTTGTTTAGCTGCGGTTTTGACTGCAACTACACGACCAAAAAACCGTAGATAAAAATTTTACCTGCGCTAGACAAACCGCAGGAAGAGTAGGCGTCACAAGATAGATACCTGTGGTTTTACTAAACGCAGGTATAGTATAAAAGGCGCGCGGGCGGATTCCCTTTAGTACCTAAGGTAGCAAAATGCGGCTATAAACGTCTATTAACCGCGGCAATCTGCATGCACTGATGTTAAAATCATGGGCAAGAAAGTGTGGGTATAACTTTAATCAAACCGCTGGTAGAGTGTTTTCATTTTAACTGTTGTGGATCTAGCCTTTTTAAAAACTACAGGAAACTGATTTTTTTTAAGAACGGGTGGAGTTGTAATATTAATTTTTTGATTTTTTCTTTTTTTGCTCTTCTAGTAACAATTTAATAATTACTAATACATATAATCTACGAAGGATTCAAATAATCTAAATTGACAAAACTAGAAACATTAAAAAAATTATTCAAATTAATAGTTATAAATTTGATATTAAATCGTATCCACATAATATATATGCTAATTCAACCAAAATAGATTGTGCATAATGACATTCATGATCATGTAGATATTGAGTTCAACAACTCAAAAATATCAAAAAGTTATAGCTATACAAAAGATCAATGGTCCCAATAGGAAAATGACATAGGTATATAATTTTTGGTATCCATAACATACATAATCTATGTGGCATGCCTACTAAGCATGTCACATAGATTTATGTGGTCAAAACCCTAAAGTTGAATACTACTTTCCCGCTTCTCTCTCATTAAATATTTTTTTACATGTTTTAACTTTTTCGGTGGGACTATTTACACCCCCTCTTTTTGTTAGATAAACCCCTTTGACATTGACAAGTGACAAGACATACTCTCTGTTAGTACTAACTAGCAGTTCTTTTACTTTTGTGTCAGAAAAATGTTGGAATTTTGATGTAAATGAAAAGTCTCACAGACATAGTCTCTCTCTCTCTCTTGCGCCCCTACTGCCTTGAAATTTGCCCCATCCCTGTCTCTCCTCTTGTCTGTTTTGTAACCTCCACTTGGGTGTATATATATATATATTAAGGTAAGAAATATATATATGTATGTATTAACGTAAGAAATATATATATATATATATTTATATATATTTCATTTTTAATGAAAAAGACATCATTTAAATTCGTTATTTGAATATTCGATATGGGTATAAATTTGATACGTTAAACACACGCAAACAAAAATATTTGACGACAACATTTATTTTTTTTCTTTGGAAAACTATGAACTTCAATATATATCTTAAATGAATAATTTTTAACGACATAGAACCCAACACGTATCGTTACCTAACAAAACCTAAGTTTATATATTTACTTGTTCGGATTTGGCCTAAACACAGAAATCTTATTTTTATTTGTAGATTATGAATCTAAGAAAACTCTTCCATGCAAAAAAAAATAGTAACCCTAAAATGCTCATTAATACATACTAAAGAAGCACTTATTCATGGAATATATTAGTTAATAACATTTTTTGATAACTAAGAATTCCTCAACCCAACATATCTATCATACATGTTGGTTAGCACTAAACTCGGGCCGCCAACTCAACCCACTCCACGCTAGCGACAGAGAAGACCGGGCTTTATGGGGAGAACGAGACCGAAGCTCATAAAATCGAGTTATTCCACAAGGTCTCCCATGGGTCTTTGGCTCATTCTTATAATAAGGTATTGTCAAAATAATTCTTATAATAAATTAATAAGTTGTGAGGTGTTTGGTGAAAATTTTACTGTTGTTAGTGGTTAAGCTGTGTAAATTTTTGTTTGATTGTATTAATTATTATTAATGAATAAAAATAATTTATTTCATATATATAAGTTATTACAACTATAAATGAATAAATATTAATTTATTATAAGAATTGTTAATTTATTATTTATAATAGTTATTAATTTACTTTAATATTTATTCAGAATGGATAATTAATTCATTATAATAATTACTAATTTATTATAACAATTATTAATTTATTATAAGACCGTCCATTACTTGCACGTAAAATTTTTTTATGTAAGACCGTCCATTAGTAGCACATAGTTCGAGAGACTTTTATGTAATATTTTCATCCAACTTTGACATGCTACTCTTAAGGAGCTTTTCTGGAGCATTTCGAAATTGTTCTCATTATTGTCCCCAATAATTTAATGTTATTCCAAGATTACCCCTCATTTATTGACACGTTTTGATGATTATAGGACGATCCTAGCGGTAGGATACAATATGTAGCATAGTGATAGGATACTTAATGTATCCTACCGGTGGTATACGGTATGTATCCTAGTTATAGGATATTTATGTATCCTACCGGTAGGATACTACATAGTGATAGTATACTTAATGTATCCTACCGGTAGGATACGGTATGTATCCTAGTGATAGGATACTTATGTATCCTACCGGTAGGATACAATATGCTGCATAGTGATAGAATACTTAATGTTTCCTACCGGTAGGAGACGGTATGTATCCTATCACTATGCTACATATTGTATCCTATACTTAATGTATCCTACCGGTAGGATACGGTATGTATCCTAGTGATAGGATACTTATGTATCCTACCGGTATGATACAATATGTAGCATAATGATAGGATACTTAATGTATCCTACCGGTATGATACGGTATGTATCCTATCGGTAGGATATTGTCATTAGACGATACTTAGTTGTTCCACGATTGAATTTCTAAGATAAATTAAATTCAAATAAATTGATAATTTATCAAGTAATTTATAATTTATTATTATCTTTAATTAATTTAAAAATCATTATATTATTTTTAATAATTAAATTGTTTACATAGTGGGTATTTCCAGTTATATATATATGTATGTATGTATGTATGTATATGTATATGTATATGTATATATTGAACAATTGATAAGTCACTCTCTCTTGATCTTTCTCTCTCTTAATCACTGTCTGTCAGTCTCCAATCTTGTCAGTCTCCATGATTATTACCTTTACTTTATATTTCTAAATAAGTAACACACATAAATGAGACAATCAACCATCAACACGGCTCAAATATCGAGAATTGTCTAATTGATGAGGGTCTAAATAGCAAAAAAGGGGGTTTAAATAGTAGGACCCTTTAACTTTTTTGGCCTCACTTTTTTGGTTCTCTCTCCCATTCTCTCTCTTCAGAGATTACACATCACTTTTCTTCTCTCTGTTCGTTCCAACTTCTTTCCTTTTTCTTATTTCAACAATCTTTGGGATAATTACATTGTGCACAAATAGTGCAATAATACACTGGACCAAATACACTACCAAATTCATAGTGTAATATCCCAGCAATCTTTGGGATAATTATATTGTGCACAAATAGTGTAGTAATACACTGGGCCAAATACACTATCAAATTCATAGTGTAATAACCCCTGGACTAAATACAGAGTCAGATTTCATGCTTTGTGCAAAATTATAGATTGTCAAGATGCATTACGCAATAGTTTAGGGCCTACAAAAATATGAATTACATTTTACAAATGATAGTGTAAAACCAATATGCCCTAACAAAACCTAATTACATTGGTCTTACATTTGAACCCATACACAATAACATGAAATATGCTTAGGTGCTCCTCACGTAGGGGAGTCCATTTGTGTCTTTGGTTTTGGTCATCCTGAAAAAGAAGGTTCAATTACATTACGCACTAGTGAACGATGGCTTTCAAACAAACAAATTAGGTTGTGCAAAATGAGAGGATATCGAAATACAGAAAATGCATTCGAAAAATAATTACATATCAAAATGTCAACGTATTGAACGAGTGCATTATGCATAATTTACAATGTTCCAAATACAATATGCATTGCCCAAGACCCCAATGGCTGCATCACTATTTTTGCAGTGTCTAAAAGAGGTTTAGAATTTGATGTATATATCAAGGTTGCTAAAATTTTTAGGCAATACCTAGCAATCTTTGGGATAATTACATTGTGCACAAATAATGCAATAATACACTGGGCCAAATACACTACCAAATTCATAGTGTAATAACCCCTGGACTAAATACAGAGTCAGATTTCATTGTGTAACAACCCATTGGGGTAAACACACACGAAGAAATACACTATCAAAAATCACAACTATGATCTTGAACATAAAAAACTATAATAACAATGTCATAACAAATAAACAAGCCAAACCAATTAAATCAACAAAAACCACTATAGATCTTGAACATGTGAAACCTAATAATAACAATGTCATAACAAATTCAAACAATGAAACCTAATAATACACTATATCATGACATTGGACTTCATTATCACCAAAGAAACTTGAACTCAACTCCCCATCTTGATAATTAAGATTTTTCTTGACAGTGTAATTAATTTGGGACAGTGTAATAACGCATTGTAGCATACCTTCAATGTGGGTCTCTATTTTTCGGTGACCGTTTCGGTCGACGAAGGGTTGGGCTAGGTGCTCCTCACATAGGGGAGTCCATTGGTGGTGTCGGGTTGTCAAATCGACATCGGAATGAGTCGGATCTGTGATTTTTGTCCAATGGATACCCAAGGATTCATGGTGGATTTTTGGCAAAATCAACAACCATCGACGGCAAGTGGTGGCTGGACGTTGCTCCTGGCGGCGGAACGCTTCTTTTGGAGGCAGTGGCGGTCATATTGGTGGCCGGACGATGGAGGTCCGTTGTTGGCCATGAGAGAGGAAGAGAGAATTCACGAGAGAGAGAGAGAGAGGAGAGGGAGAGATAGAGGAGAGAGAGAGAAAAGTGAAATATGAGGAGAGATAAGAGTAATTTTAGGGTTTGATTTTTGATTTTTGAATTTACCTAGTCACTTGTTTACATGGCTTGCCATGTCATTATGTATACTTATGTATACCAATCTTATGTATGTATATCATAATGACATTGTGTAGCAAGATGGATCGACCAGCAATAGAAATTGGGTAACTGATTAGGTTAACAATTGTCATAATGAAAATATTGTTCAATCTAGATCATAAGTTCAATGACATGGACACTTACTGATTCTAAGTTTATATTGGTTCATGACTAGCAGCAGAAAAGGAACGATTCTGCTCAAATGAAGGGTTCGCTGCACCATTTTTGGCACTAGTCGGAGTATGCACCTTGAACAATAGAACATCAACTTTAGCATTATTCAGAAAATTTAGACCCAAGAAAGCATTAAAGACCCAAGATTGAATGCAAGATCAATATATAACCACCACAACCAAAAAAATGAATCAGCTTATTAATATTTACACAGAACAGAATCAAACCATTTGGGAAGAACATCAACTTTAGCATTATTCAAAAAATTCAGACACAAGAAAGCATTAAAGACCTAAGATTGAATGCAAGATCAATATATAACCACCACTACCAAAAAAATGAATCAGCTGATCAATATTTACACAGAACAGAATCAAACCATTTGGAAAGATAGAAAGCTGCTCATATATGTTCACATTACCTCATTGTTTCAAGATGTCTGCGGCTGTGCCATCAATGCTTGGATTTGAGCTTGTAGTCCTAGAATATGTTCCTTGAACTCAGTCCGAAGATTAGACACTTGACCCTTGAGTTGTTCCACCTCTTCATTTCTATTACTACTCTCTATATTAGTGGTAATACGAAGGCCACGGAGCTGGCGAGGCCCCATACTCGACTTCTGAGATGGAACTGGTCCAATCCCAACACCTTTCACACGGCCATGCCGATCAGGACAAAAGACTTCAGTGTAAACATCATCATTTCTCCAACCAATGTCTTCATCTCTTGATAATGCACTCTCTGGATTTTGAGTTATCTTGTCTTGGAGCTCCAACTGCATGTTAAATTACAAATACAAAAAATTGTCCCAGGTGTACATATATAGCTAGTAAATTCTATATACATAACTGTCCACGAGAAGAAGCAATGCCATCTTTTTCTTTCTGCCATAATGAAGCTTCATATAAACTAAATTGTGCAAGACTAATACTATTATATAATTGAGTTAACATCATTTAGATACAAAACACTCACCATCTCATTAGCTACTCTTGCAAGACTTTTTGTTCCAGTAGTGTGAGTCATGACTTGTTTTGCACGATTAGCTTTGTTTGTTTGGCTCATTTTCTGTTTCAAAATAATACCATGTTAGATTTTCATAACTTCTCTCAACTAGTGTTCTGTGTGCAATTTCTATCATTATATATAAAGTAGTTAAACATGTCATGAAATGATAAATCAAGAACTCAGGCACAATTCTTACCAACTGGGACTTCCTCACTTTCTTGCTCTGACTCCTCTATCATTTGTTCTCCAGTTTCCTCTGTCATCTGTTGTCCAGTCTTCTGGGAGGTCTGAACCCTACTAGATGAGCCTCTTGGATCTCTCACTAGATAGACGTTTTCTCATTTTGGTGCCTTGCATTTAAAACTTGACTAGTTATAAACTCAAAATATCAGGATAAAGCAACATACAGAGACGCAAATATTGTTGTAAATCTACACCTCCATATACACTAACAATATTGTTCACTTTAGATTGTCCGGATCTTGTGGATACATCGGGCCTACATAGCTTTGTTTCTCTTTAGGCCCAAGCAAGTGGGCTAGACCCAACTCACTCAAGCCTAGGAAAAGGTCTTGGTAGTGGTTAAAGGTGGGCTTGACCTTATAAATAAGGCATTAGTGCCCACATCTTTAGATATGAGACTTTAACACTCCCCCACACTTGTGGACTGGGTTATGCCATACCAAACAAGTGGAGTAGAGGTCATGTTCAACTGGACCGAATTGCTCTGATACCATTTTATAAATCCACACCCCCATACACACCAACAATATTGTCCGCTTTGGGTTGTCCGGATCTCGTGGATACATCAGGCCATCACGACTTTGTTTCTTCTTAGACTCAAGTAAGTGTGCTAGACCCAACTCACTCAAGTCTAGAAAAAGGCATTGGTAGTGGTTAAGGGTGGACTTGACCTTATAAATAAGGCATTAGTGTCAACATCTTTCGATGTGGGACTTTAACAAATATAAAATAACATGTAGCCTAGGATTTTATTTTTCAAGACAAAGGAAAAACCAAGTCTTAACCATGTAAAGCAATCAAGACGTTTATTAAATAATTCGTAACTTACAAGCAAATGTATGAATTAGTTTGAACTTTCTCCAACTACACTATCCAGTAATATGCCTTCAGCATCTCTCCTAGCACATTGAAAATCTTTATTTTCAGACACTTCAAGCTCTTCCCAAATTGGAATGTACATCATGTTCTCATTGTTTATGGTTTCCATCATCTCTGTCATAGGCGAATCTACTCCTACGTCAAACAAATCACATGGCCTTGTTTTAACCACAACATGCCATCCTTTGTTCATACCAACTTCAACGTAAAACACTTGCTGAACTTGAGATGCAAATACAAAGGGATCATCGGTCGCACGCTTACCTGTGTGAACTAGTCTAGATAGATTCACACATGTAAAACCAAATTCATCTTTCTTACAACCTCTTTTGTCATGAACATCAACTCAATCACACCTAAACAGAACATGTAGCCTAGGATTTTATCAACCTCTAAAGTCTCTCCTTTAAAGGAAACCAACATAATATCTTTGCAGCTATTCTCATTTTACGTTTCTTTGAGTTTGAAGAATCTTGTAAACTTGGTGAACATTGAGCAATAGTTTCATTTTCATTAGATATCCACCTTGAAGTCCCACATATTGAGCACACATCTTTATCTGCATTTTCTTTCGAAAACTACATACAATGGTTACGACAAGCATAAATTTTTCATAACGAACCCCTAACTTATTTACAAACTGATGTGCTTAGTAAGAATTGCGAGGTAACTTTGCCCTTTTAGGCAAAGTAGCTTGAAACAATTCAAGCATCATTATCATCGCTTTATTAGTCATTCCAGTAAGTGTCTTTGCATGATACAAGTGAAGGATGAAGGACAATTTGTTAAAACTTGTACACCCTAGATACAACTCTTCATAAGCATCAACCATTGGATCATCTTGGCCTTTTCTCGAACTTGTATCATGCTCATTCCATCTATCTTGAGTCGTATAATTATGATCATTGCCTTCAAGATCAGGAATTTGTAGGGCACGTGTCTCACGTACAAAGGTTTGAACACCATCTTTCGCAATAGACCCTATATGTGAACTATGTGTTCGAATAGATTGTGATAATGGTTCATGCAAAGATTTCCCATGACAATCCCAATGAGTGTATTCTTCATCAAAACCAAAAGAAATCAAGTGTTCTTTTAACATCTTTAGCAGTAAACCAAAAATTATTTGTGCAATTAATGCAAGGACATAAAATTTTTCCATCAGTATCGCATGCATTTTCCAAAGCAAATTGCAAAAATTTATCAATGCCACACATGTATTCATCTGTCAACCTTTTGCTAATCCAACTTCTATCCATAATTTAGATATATAATTTTTTTATATTCTTGAAGCAACCACGTTTGTCATGAAGCACCTATAAAAGAATAAGACAAGACAAAAAGTAACAGTTATAACAAACAATCTAAACAAACTAGACCAAGTGCACAATATAATAGAAATAGATTCAGTAAAACAAAATTCGAGAATTAGCAGTAGAATATCGAAACAAGGGTAAGGTTTCCACATGGATATTCAATCAAACAACCATATACTCAAAACAGTGACAACAACAAGCCTTAAACCAAAAATTTCAAGGTTTCCATATGAATCCTTAATCATAGACCCAAAATTTAGACAGATTCATGTATCTAGATTTTTTTTTCAAATTTTACCTTATACTTATCTAGACTAAGGAATCACTGTCATCTAAAGTGTCTATTGTCAACCAAAACAAGAGCATAAATAAATTAATGTCAAAATTGAAAGCAAATCATTACAAAAAGTACATATGTGTTGAGTTGACAAAAATATCCTTAAGATCCATTTTACTGTTATGCGTTGATTCTTCTTCCTCCTTTTTTTTTCTTCTCTCTTCTTCTTCCTTCACGTTGACCACCAGAAATCGGCCTTCCGGCCATCGTTTTCGATGAACGAACTACCGAAATAAAACTCTTGGTCAGCTCGATCAAAACCCAGTCATCACTGACCATCGATTATCACTTGATTTTTCGAAAAAGCTTCTTGAAATCACGAACCACTACAAGAAACTGTTAATATTGTCACGGAAATTAGTGACGGATTTCATTCCGTCACTGATATTTTTTATTAGTGACGGAATTAGTGACGATATTATTGACAATCAATTTGGGACGGATTTAGTGACGCAAGTGTCCGTCACTAACAGATTTAATCACTAATTCCGTCACAGATTTTCGCGCGAAAACCCTCCAAATTTAGTGACGGATTAGTGCCGTAATTTAGTGACGGATTAGTGACGACAACATAATTCCGTCACTAATATTACGGACAATAAAATTTCTATCACTGAATCCGTCACGAATATGTCCGATAAGACAGCCTGTCATAGGTGTGGCTTTTTTGCGATGGAAAATCATTTTCGTCACGAAATTATAGTGACAGACAATAATGTCCGTCACGAATTCCGTCACTAACTTTTCTGACAAAAACTTCTACATGAAGTGTCAAATCATCAACTTTTTGCAGGCTATGTACGAAAATGCATTTCCGTCACGAATTCCGTCACTAAAGTTTCTGACAAAAACTTCTCCATCAAGTGTCTAATCATCAACCTTTTATCAGCTACGGAAATGCATTTCCGTCACCAATTCCGTCACTAATTGCTAATTGTTGTGACGGAAATAACTTTCCGTCACTCATTCCGTCACTAAAGCTTCTGACAAAACTGATTACCACAGAACGGGTATAATTATCAGCTTTTTCTTAGCGATGGAAATTAAATTCCGTCACAAATTCCGTCACTAATTTAATTTCCGTCACCAAATCCGTCACTAAAGAAATAAATTAAAAATAAAAATTTTCTACTTTGCAACTTTTCTTTTGACCCAATTCACTTTTTCTACTTCTCCCCCGTTTATTCTCTCATTTCTCTACTCTATTTTTCTTGCTACCTCTTTCAACCTCTACTCTATCTTTCTTGCTACTTCTTTCAACTTGTTCCATCATATTTGGTTTTCTTTCTATTCAGCATGGAGATGCCTGAGTCTCGTAAGTGGATGTACAACAGAATCGGCCCCAATCGAGTTGGAATTACTGAAGAGTTCTTGAAGGGGGTTGAGGATTTCATTCAATTTGCTTGTCAAAGTAGTTCAGATTTTCAAAATACAGGAAAAATAAGGTGTCCATGTGTTAGGTGCAAATGCACAAGATATCGTGGTTTGGATGATATAAGGATGCACTTATACCAAAAAGGTTTTCAGCCTAGATATCACTACTGGACCAGTCATGGTGAAGAAATGCCGAATATTCCCCGTGACCCAGCTGTTGATGTGCAAGCAGATGCTGCAAATTATTACTGGCAAAGCAATGATCGGTCTAATTTCAATCCGTACGAGCAGATGGTAATGGACGCTGCTGGACCGTCGATTAGGGAGGATCTCTTACAAGAAGAAAATTACAACCAGCAGTTCGTGCCGGAACCACCTAATCCCGATGCGTAAAGTTTCTTTGACATGTTGTCGGCTGCTCAAGCTCCATTATGGGATGGATGTGAGTCGCACTCGGAGTTGTCAGCCACAATGAGGCTTTTAAGCATTAAAGCTGACTATAATATGTCGCAGGATTGTTTTGATGACGTCGTTCACCTTATGAAAGAGACGATGCCTGCAGACAATAGTATGCCTGAAAATTTCTATCAAGCCAAGAAGTCAGTGTCTAAACTTGGACTTGGGTATCAACGAATCGATTGTTGTATAGGCGGTTGTATGATATACTATAAGAACGACGTGAATTTGACGCAGTGCAAATTTTGCGGGGCAAACCGTTATAAACCTCGGAGAACTGGACGTGAAAATTTGAAGGATATTCCGGTCAAACGTATGTGGTACCTGCCACTAATTCCCAGGCTTCAAAGGTTATTTAGTTCGACAGTTACCGCAAAGGAGATGAGGTGGCATTATGAGCATCAAAGCGAGTCCGACCTCTTGTGTCATCCATCTGATGGAGAAGCATGGAAATATTTTGACAGAACATTTGAAGATTTCGCTTCAGACCCACGTAATGTAAGATTAGGCTTGTGTGCAGATGGTTTCACTCCTTTTGGACAATCTGGTAAGAACTACTCATGTTGGCCTGTCATTTTGACTCCTTATAATTTACCGCCTGGGATGTGCATGAAAAGAGAGTTTATGTTTCTGACAATAATTATTCCGGGTCCTCATAATCCAAAGAGCAGAATCGATGTTTATCTTCAACCCTTGATAGACGAGCTAAATCAATTGTGGTGCGAAGGTGTCATAACATACGATGTGTTTATGAAAGAAAATTTTATTATGAGAGCTGCGTTGATGTGGACTATCAACGACTTTCCTGCCTATGGTATGCTGTCTGGATGGATGACACAGGGGAAGTTAGCATGTCCTTATTGCATGGAGTGTTCGAAGGCGTTTACCTTGAAAAACGGTAGGAAAAATTCATGGTTTGATTGTCACAGACAGTTTTTGCCTACAACACATGCGTTTCGGCGGAACAAGGATGCATTTTTCAAGAATCGATTGGAGAAATCACAACCTCCTCCACGTTTGTCTGGAGAAGAAGTGTTGGCACGAGTTTGGAACTTTCCAAAGATTACTGAGACAGGTCCATTATCATTCCCGGGATATGGTCAAGAACATAATTGGACAAAAAGGAGCATCTTTTGGGATCTACCTTATTGGCGCAACAATATCATACGACATAACCTGGATGTCATGCATATTGAGAAGAACGTGTTTGATAATATTTTCAATACGTGTATGGATGTTAAGGGAAAAACAAAGGACAATGTGAAGTCTCGGTTGGATCTTTCACATTATTGTAAGCGCAGAGCTTTAGAGTTGGTGGAGTATGATAATGGCAAATCCTTTAAACCGAAAGCACAATTTTGCCTCACTATGGAGCAAAAAAGAGCTGTTTGTTCTTGGGTTTGCAATTTGAAATTGCCAGACGGTTATGCATCAAACCTAGGCAGGTGTGTAGATATGAGGGAAGGAAAGCTATTTGGGATGAAAAGTCACGACTGTCATGTTTTCATGCAGCGGCTACTTCCGATTGCATTGCGGGCATTACCCGAGCCCATTTGGGCTACAATTACTGAGCTCAGTCATTTTTTTAAAGATATATGTTCGACTACTTTGAGGGAGAATCAATTGAGCATCATGGAGGACAATATTCCTATGATCCTTTGCAAATTGGAGCGTATATTTCCTCCATCATTCTTTGACTCGATGGAACATCTCCTGATACATCTACCATTCGAAACAAGGATGGGTGGGCCAGTACAATATAGATGGATGTATCCCTTTGAAAGGTATTCTTTATTTATATATATAATACTGTTATCATATAAATTTGCTTATTTAATAACATGTGCAATTAAATTATGCAATAGGTTCCTTCATTTCTTGAAGAAGAAGGTTAAAAATAAAGCTCGTGTGGAAGGATCTATTTGTGAAGCATATATAGTCGAAGAGACGTCGTCATTTGCTTCATATTATTTTGAACCACATGTGAGCTCTCGACGAACTAGAGTTCCTCGAAATTATGATTGGGGTACATTCGACATGGAAATCCCAAGAATTTCAATATTCAATCAACCTGGTCGTCTTGCTGGTGTTGCCGGTAAACGCTACCTCACTGACAGAGAATACAATGCTGCCACATTATACGTGTTTTTGAATTGCGACATCGTACAACCGTTTATAAAGTAAGTGTAAACAAATTTTGACACATTTTGTTATATGTACATAGTTTAATTAAAGAAGGCTAACGGATGACATTTGTATATTCGTTGCAGCATGTACACAGATTATGTTAGAGCATCAGCACCTACATTGAATGATGATGCTGTCGATTATCAGATTGAGATAGGTTTCGCGTCATGGTTCAGACAATATGTAAGTATACACTTTTTATACTAACATCACACATTTTTATTTAAATAGCCAATATATGCGTTGATAAAAACTTATTATCTTTCATGTTGAAGGTTCATGATCCAGTCAACATGATAACCGATGAAACAGTTCGAAATGTAGCATTTGGACCGTTGAGAAAGGTTGAGCTATGGCACACATATTATGTCAATGGATATAAATTCGACACCGATGCGTGGAGTGAAGGCAAGTCAACAAGCAATAGTGGTGTATGCATACGGGGGACTGATTACGGACAATCAGAAAGTGACTACTATGGAGTACTAAAAGAAATTGTACAATTCGAATTCTCAGGACTACCGATAAAGAAGATTGTTCTTTTCAATTGTGAGTGGTTCGACCCAACTCCTAATCGAGGTAGAAGAATCAATAAACATTATGGTCTTGTTGAGGTTAAACGTAGGGGAAGGTACAGAAAGTATGATCCATTTATAATAGCACAACAAGCAGAGCAAGTCTATTTTGCTCCTTATCCAGAAGGGATACGTGATCGACAAGATTGGTTGGCTGTGATTAAGACAAAAGCGAGGAACACAATTACCGCACAATCAGCAAAGGTAGATGATGCCTTCCAAGAGAATGAAGTTGATGTTGAGCCAGTTAGAGTAGATACTGATCACCAACTCGATTCTCTTGTTGACAATGATTTTGAACCCGAGGAAGTAGTTGTACAAAACTCCACAAGACAACCAATGGTCGAAGAAGATACTGAGGATGACGATGAAGAAGAATTTGAATCTTATGATTCGGATACTGAGGGAGATCTCGAAGACTACGATTAATGTAATGAAGATGATTATTAATGTAACAAATATGGTTATTAATATTTATGCATAAATCTTATTAATTACTATATTTGTTTATTTTTCTAATTAATAGTATAATAATATTAATAGTAAAAATAAGTAGAAACTAATTATTTTACTAATTACCATGAAAAATAATTAATAGGCAAAGGGCAAATAATTATAAAGTAAATATTTATCTAATTAATAGAAAAATCGTATGAAAACAAAAGAAAAATTAAAAAAATCTAATCAGGCCAAAAAATAGCGCCATACTCCGAGGCGGCATATTTGCTAAACATTTCAAATAGTGACGGAATTGCATAATTCCGTCACTAATTATACTAATTGTTACTTTAACTTCATTTTTACACTTTACTTTTACAAGAGAACGAAGTGCTATTTTTCTATGTGTGCCGTCGACCCACCACTGCTCCACGCCTCTACCACATCCGTTGTCGCCATTGCTCCAAGCCGTCGACGACTGCCACCCGTACCACTGCTCCACGCCGTCACCACTGCTCCACCCTGCTCACGCGTACCAGGATGAACAAGGACGCATGCTTCAAGCTTTCCTCCCTCAAGTGGTCAGTATTTTCGATTTTGCTTCATCATTTTGGATTTGTTCTACTTGTGGGGGAGTTGTTCTGCTTATTGTGGAGTTGCAAGAGCTTTTTGTTCCCTCTGAATTTTGGATTTTCGTGGGTCTATCTGAGTGAATACGGCAATTTTCAGCTTATATGATTTTTAGTTGCTTATTTAATGATATTATGAAATTATTTTTCCTCCTGTCAATTTTTTAGTCTCTTGGGAAATTTAGTACACAATTGAATGCTTCTACTCTTTTATTGGTGTAAATTTTTTAGTCTCTTGGGAAATTTAGTACACAATTGAATGCTTCTACTCTTTTATTGGTTTTCCAATGGGTTATACCATCTCATTGATGATGGGCGGCATATGGGAATACTGTTCTTTTCCCTCACGTGGTCAGTATATTCGATTGTGCTTCATCATTTTGGATAAATATTGATGACTAACTTTCGTAAAATTTGGTTAATTAGTGATGATACTGGGTTTGGGTGTTTATGTGTTTGCTCGTGAGGTTAGGAAACCTTCAGTTTAATGTGGTTCTTCTAATTTTGTTGTTGATGTAGATAATTTTGTTCTTTTAATTTTTGGCGTGTCACCTGCAATTGTTGGCACTTTACCAAGGAAAGAGGCTACTATAGTTGAGGTATAACTTGTCTTTCACTTTGATTGTAATTCCCCCGCCGATCCTATTACTTCAATTTGCTAGACAAGTTTAAAAGGTACACAATGTTTAAATCCTTTATGTGTTTAATTCCGTTGAATCTGATTCTTCTATCGAAACTGTAGCTACAATGTTTTTATTGTCTAAATGGTAGATGTCTGGTGATCAATCAAGCGGAGATAATGTTACTCCATCAGGTCGAGGAAGACATCGACGTCGACTTGTTAGAAGTGGTGGCAATAGAGTTACAGAGAGTCAAGAATCCCCTCACAACACAACTTTATCCCCCTCGTCTGTCAATTCAGTGCTGCCACCCATCATGTCACCTCCCCATCATTATCGCGAGATGTGGGTACCAGGTTCATCATCGCCCCTCTTCCCGATGACCCAAAACACTATTCACTTGCCCAATACACCACCTGCACCCACATCCAACATTCCTATGATGGACACGCCGGCTGCCGGACCATCATCATCCCAGCAACCTCCGCCGACCAACGCGGAGGCCAACAAAACTTGGATACGACCATATTCAAACTCAGCGTAAGTGCATTTTTCATCATTATTATTTTTATACATTAATTAAATAAACATATATGTCAATAATATGTTCTTATTTATATTTTTCTAGATTCGAGCCTTATGACGTTCACAGGAAGATGACTTCAATCCTTAAGTCCAAGTTCGAGCATGTCGCTTATACATGGAAGAGTGTTCCTAAGTCAGCCAAGGACTTCTATTTTCAACAGTTCGAGGTAGGTATAAATTTGTCAATTGAAGATTATCACGTTTTCATATTCTGAACCATAGTCATAAATTTAAAATGCCTTAATTGCATGGATTTTGAGTGCTTTTGTTATTTGGGCAGTAGTGCTTACTTGCAGTGGAAGACTTAAGGCCACCCATGAATTTTTAACAGTAGAATGGTTATGGGGGAACTAATTAGTGAGCCCACTAGTAGAATCCTTTTCTTATTCATTTTATTTCCTTATTTTCTTTGTTATGTAATCAGTACAGAGTTTGCTATATACTCTGTGTTGTTTATTTGTTCTGTTTACATGTTCACTTCTTTTATTTTTTGTTACGAAAATTTAACTTCATCTTTACTGCTTGAGTGTTTTCATTTGTCAGATTTGGAGTTTGACATCTATCATTTGCAAGCTTCAAAAATGACATATAATTCATAAATTTAAAATGCCTTAATTGCATGGATTTTGAGTGCTTTTGTTATCTGGACAGTGCTTATTTGCAGTGGAAGGCTTAAGGCCACCCATGAATTTTTTAATAGTAGAATGGTTATGGGGGAGCTAATTAGTGAGCCCACTAATAGAATCCTTTTCTTATTAATTTTATTTCCTTATTTTCTTTGTTATGTAATCAGTGCACAGTTTGCTATATACTCTGTGTTGTTTATTTGTTATGTTTACATGTTCACTTCTTTTATTTTGTTATCCATAAAGTCAATTTATTTTTTGTTACGGTCATTTTAACTTCTTCTTTACTGCATGAGTGTTTTCAGTTGTGAGATTTGGAGTTTGACATATATCATTTGCAAGCTTCCTAAATGAAATATACTGCTATTGACCATTCATAAACATGCATTTTACAGAATCAATTTAGGTGGGACCCCATCGATGATGATGCAGTAAAAAAATTATGGAATAAGAAGAATGGAGAAATATTGCGAAAAATTATGCAAAGGGTTCGAAAAAAGAAGGATGATGGTGAATGGATTCAAGAAGAAGCCAAAGCTGCGCTTGAAAAGCTTTGGACGGAACCGGATTATGTGAAGAAAAGGGAGAAGGCAAAGATGAACCGAGCATCCGAGACTGGCGGGTGCACTAATACTGGTGGCTCTATTCCACACTCAGAACACAAGAAAAGATTGGTAAATTTTTAAATCAATTTTATCTCTTGAATTGTTTATTTTCTTGAAACTTGTTTTGTATACAACAAATGTAGGAAAAAGAATTGGGTCGACCTCCAACTAAGGCAGAGCTCTTTCGTCATTGTCATATCAAAAAGGCTACCCAAGAATTCGTTGAACGCCGAGCAGCCACTACATATGTAAGTAATTTAAAGTTTATTAAATTTGAAAATTTCTATGATATTTAAATCGGCATTCATGATAGTTGATATATAACTTTTATAATATTGATACAGGATGATTACAACAAGTTGAAGGAAGCCCGTTCCAGTCAAGCATCGACCTCGGGAGAGTCACCTCTTGAGCCGCAGGATGATGATTCCATATTCATGGAGGCGACTAAGTGGGTCAATAAGAAAGGTCGTTTCTACGGTCTTGGATCAGAGGCATATCATATGCGCTTTTCATCCTCCTACAGCAGACCATCTGGATCGCGTCCTGATTATTTGCAGCAGGAGATTGAGGAGCGCGTGGCTCGAATGAGCTCCGAGTTACATGATCAGTTTTCATCACAGAGCACTACGATTAGTACATTGCAGGAGGAGTTGCAGTTCTATAAGCAGTCCTCGGAGACACAAAGCGAAAAGATGAAACGACAAGACCGGAGGTTGGAGAAACAGAATCGGATGATTCAAAAACAAAATCAAATGATGCAAGGACTCTTTGCTCGGCTTGGGATGCAACCACCAAGTGATGACATTGACGATGATAACGAGGATGGTGGACACACTTCCGATGAGGAGTAGATTTTGGGATTGTATTCTTTTGTGAAAACTTTGTCAAACATCTTGTTAAAACTTTTATATAATTACTTTTTATTATATTTTAAATACAATTATATTAATTAAAAAGTAATATTGCATTAAAATAAATAATACAAAAATTAAATTTGATAATTAAATAAAATGTTATGAATAAAAAATTAGTGACGGAAATTTAATAGTTTTCCGTCGCAAAAAAAAATTATAATTTTTTTGAAAAAATATTATATTTTTTAGTGACGGAAACTTCCGTCGCAATTTCAAAATATTTTATTATAATTTTATTTTATTAGTGACGGAATTTTCCGTCACTAATTTGAAAGATGTATATTTTTTATCATTTAATTAACGGATGATCCGCCGTCACAAATTCCGTCACTAACATTTTCCGTCACAAAATATCCGTCACTAAGTCTGTCACCAATTCCGTCACAAAATTTCCGTCACAAAATGCCGTCACTAATATTTTGCGACGAGGGTTTTTGTCACGGAATTTTTTTCGTCACGAATCCCGTCACGAATACGTTTTGTGACGGATTTTTCTTATTTTGTGACGGATAATGCCGTCACAAAATCACCTATTTGTTGCATCGTTTGGAGAAAAGCTAGATCCAGTCAATACTACCAACTCCGGTGACCATCAACACCACCAATCAACTCCACGAACCAAGGCACATCACATTTGAAGTTTTATTGCTTTTTCAAACTATTTTTTCCATCTAAAATCGGATCTGAATTTGTAGATATTATATCTATTTCGTATATGATATTATATTTATTTTGTATCTATCAATATTATATATGTTTTGTATCTGTCAATATTCTTCTGAAATCGAATCTGAATCTATGAATATTATATTTGTTTTGGATCTGTTCTGATATGTTATCGGTTTTGATCCTTTTGGAACTTCAAATAGGTAACATTTCATTAAGGACATATAACATTTTAATAAGATAGATAACATTATGAAAGATATCAAATTAATCGAAACATATAACATATCACTTGTAGTCTGCAGATCTCACATCGGAACCAAAAAATCACAAAAATCATCATAGAAAATGTTGAAAATAATGATGTGATGACATATTGAAGGAGAACAACAAGATCTATAAGCCATGTGGTGAGTATGAGTAGATCTAGTTCGAATACAACAAAAATGTGGATGAAAAATCACTGAAAATGCCATAGAATTATCGAATAAGCCATGGACCACAAGGACGAAGCTTCTGGCAGCGAAGACGAAGATTCCTACCGAGGTCAAAGATGAATCACGATTTGTGCCATGTTTGAGGATGAAGATGAGGGTATTTTAGATAATAAAACCATATATTTTAACCTTTTGTCCTTCATGGAATAGTATTTTTAACTTTATGGGCTTTATGGAATAAAACTTTTAAAGTGTCCTTATTGGAATAACACTTTTAAGCGATGAACTTATCGCCAATTTTTCCAAAAAAAACACATGGCATGGAAAAAAAAATGAAAGAGAGCTGAGAATTTCATGTGTGATTCAAGAAGCGAGAGATTAACAAATGTAAAAACTCAAGCTCAATTCAGAGCTAATAAGTCAAGAGACAGGCCTCAGGCCTCATGGGCCGACAACTTAGTACAGACGACAGGCTTTCATTTACGTGCTGCACAAATGTCAACAAACTAGTCTAGTAGTCCAAACTTAAGCCCAATAATGCCTCATATAATTGGGCTGTCTCAATAAACATGCCTGAATGGGCCTCTTATCCAACAACAGGCTCATGGGCCTCATGCACCAATGTGCTCAGCAAATGAAACCTACTATTTAAAATTAATTTTGTTCGCATTGGACATCATGGATGGAACAGCGCCACAGGGGCAGGTCTTGGGCATGCCGAGAAAGAGATGATGAAATCATGAAAAGATAGTCATTGCCCTAAAAATATTTTTATTCCAAAATTAAGCATTGATTTTGGGTATCATTAAAAAGTTGTTTTGTTCTCTTTCTCAATAGAGGAAAGTGAGGCAATTGAGTCATTGGTTGAACGACAATCACATTGCCCACCCATTAGGTCGTGAGTTTGAATCCTACCTCTTCTCCAAACCCCTGTATCAAATTTTTTTTGAGAAAAGTGATTAGATGACTTAATTAATTAATATTAAATAAGATGTAATCATTTATTGCCTCTTGGTGCCCAAATTGGTCATTGGTTCCATAGTTTTTTAGAACCCTATCGTACCGCTGGTTCAATCGAAAAAATCGTGAACCGGCGGTACTCACATTTTTTTGTTACTATCATACGATAGATGTAATCAAACCGTGCGACTTGAGGTTAAATTACGGTATTTCGTATAAACTTCCTGTCGATTTATAATAAAACCTGTAGGTTTTGTAAATTACTGAGAGTACAGACCTTCAGGGCTTCACACCTTCACCCTCACTTGACCGCCTGAGGGAGGCAACTGCGATTTGAGTCTTCGACTTTGACAGTGCTACAGGCCGCGACTTTGACAACGACGACAGCGAGATACATTTGGCAGCCTTCAGTAGTCCATCGTCTGATGAATTAAGAGCAAAGGAGAGTGATTGATTTAAGATGGAAGTGGACGAACAGACGACTACAGTGGAGAGCGATTGATTCAGGCGACTACAGTGGTTTTCTTTGTGGGAGATGAAGTGGATGAACAGAGACAAAATCAAAATCTCGATCAAAGTTCTCAGATCTTGTGCTGGGAAAAGATGCTAGTGTGAGTGGGCGTAAAAGTTAATATGTTTTAATGAGATAAGCCCAAACATTATTTGGCCAATGAAACTATTAATATCATAACCGCCATGGGCCCATGTGAAGTACAATTTTTTTCATTATATATGTAATATTACATACTATATAATTAAAATCTATAAATTTATTATGTATTATAAGTAAACGGTTCAACCTTCATCGTATTGGTTAAACCTTGAAAACCTCGAACCTTCAACCTACACGGTTTGATGCATGGTACTGTTTTGAAAACTATGTTTGGTCCTATTTGCCAACAAAACACAATATTTTTGAGGCAGCTTTTTTTGTCATAATAAGGAAACCTTGGTGACATATAAACGCTTTTATCATGTCTTAAATTTGGTGGATCGACTATGAATAGCAGACACTCTTTTTCCTTATTTTCGAGTTATGAAATAGTTATTAAAATTTTTTAAACGGTAATGATATACATACATATATAATATTAGTATCCATAAGGGTACATAACGACATGGCAAGCTGACTAAGCAGTTGACTGGACAATTTCAAATTTTAAAAATGAAAACCCTAAAATCACGCACCAAACATGATTTATAATTTTGAGAAACAAAGCCTCCGTCGTAAATATCTTTGAAATATCTCCCTATTTTCTCCCAACGTCGAAACAAATGACGACAACAATGAGTCCATTCTGACGACTATTCTCTGTCACAGACGGTCGCGACTCCAGTGTATTTAGTAGTTCTGACACAAATCCAGGATTTTTTGTTCCCATATTCATCAAGTTTCGTATCGATTTGCATCACCCATGGCTGGAGTGGAAGCACCTCGATGTGGGGAGTTCTATGGTGGAGTCGGATTGTCGAACTAATGCTAAAATCAGCCAGATCGGAGTTGTTTTTGTATACACTCACGGCTTCACGGTGGTTTTCCGATTTGAATCATAAATTTTATGATATCGTAGTTTTTATTTGTCTTTTTATGCCATTTTCAACTGGGTTATGATATTGTAGGTTCTATTCGTGCTTTATGCCATTTTCCACTGATTCTGGCTATGTAATTATGTTTAATGAGATTGAAATATGTAATTAGGTTTTTGATAGCATTAAAACACAATTTTCTTTTACATAAGTGCCATAACATGATAGCTTTCTCTGAGTAGGTTACATATCATGTTTTGCAAGGTTTTTTTTTTAAATTTGTTTGAACGTCTTATGGCCTATTTATGTAGATTGACAGTGGGTTATTACACTGTCATGATGGGAAAGTGTAATTTTCTAGAAAGTGAACTGAATTGGGTGAATTGACTAGAACCATTTTGTTATTTTTTTTACGTAGTGTTTGTGTAATAGGGTGGTAGCATTGTTTAAAATAATGTGTTTAGCTTTTCTTTAATTGATTGAACACCTTATGAATTACATGTGAAGCTTGATAGTGGGTTATTACGTTGTGATAACGAAAAGTACTAGTGTAATAATCTGGATAGTGAATTGAATTGGGTGAACTGATTGAAACTATTTTGTCATGTGTTTTTTACATAGTGTATGTGTAATAGGATGGTAGCATTGTTTAAAACAATGTATTTAGCTTTACTTTAATTGATTGAATGTCATATGAATTACTCGTGAAGCTTGACAGTAGGTTATTACGCAGTGACGAAAAATGTAATTATTTGAAAAGTGAATTGAATTGGGTGAACTTATTGGAATCATTATGCTACGATTTTTTTACATAGTGTTTGTATAATAGGATGGTAGCATTGTTTAAAACAATGTATTTAACTTTATGTATCTATGTAGCATGTCATTGTGATATTACATTGTCATGTCGAATAATGTAATTAGAATTATGATGGATTGATGGTTACCTGATTATTTCACACACGTTTTTAAATGACCGCAACTATTATTACAAAGTGATTTAGCATAAAATTTTCTTATTACATTGTTGATTAATAAAGTGTAATTATTTGATATGCCCTTACACTTTTCAAGATGGCAAAAACAAAAGCTAAAAGCCTCAGTTTGGACCAAGCAAAAAATTAATCGAGAAGCGTAAGCGTAACTTCCTACTATACATATCAAACATGTTAGGGATAACATCCCTAAAAAGAAGCCTCAGTTTGAAGAAGAGGCATATAATGTGTTTGTGAATGTAATTATGTTAGAGAAGACTCACAATGTAATTGGGTTATTTGGGTTAGGGTAAGTGTAATAGCATGGTTGCTTTGTCAGGTTAGGTTTAATGTGATGTTTGCAAAAAAATTTAGTTGATTGAACATCTTATGGATTACTTGCCAAGCTTGACAGTGAATTATTACACTATCATGATGTAATTGGGTTATTTGGGTTAGGGTAAGTGTAATAGCATGGTTGCTTTGTCAGGTTAGGTTTAATGTGATGTTTGCAAAAAAATTTAGTTGATTGAACATCTTATGGATTACTTGTCAAGCTTGACAGTGAATTATTACACTATCATATTGAAAAGTGTAATTATTTGGAAAGTGAATTGACTGGAACATTTTGTTTTTTTTTCTCCCATTAGATTATTACACAGAAAACATTCAATGGGCAATTCTATTTAAGTATGAAAATTTCAATTGTCATAAAAAGTGCTTTTAATCAGTAAAATTTGCTGATAATATTGGTGTTTTATCAACATGGGGCAGTAAGGCTATGCAAAAATGGGAAGTGCATGATGTCTTAAAATTGCTTTGCCATAAAAGAAATAACATACGAAGGTCTGACCTCCTTTCCTCATTTCAGTGCTCGATCCACCAAGTATAAATTCCCTTAGTGGGTTATTACACTGTGTAATTTGCAGTGCATTTAGTCTAATGGGTTATTAGACTGTGTAATTGACAGTGTAATAAAATTACAAGCCACAATTAGGAATCCAAGCTACGAAGACTCAATCCTGAATCCATACCAAGTCTTAGCTAAGAAAACCCAAAAACTAAAGACCAAAACACATCAAAATGAACCTTAACCAAAAAGCAAAAAGAGCACCAACAAAAGATGTGAAGCCTCAACAAAACGAAAAAGAAAAAATGTATGAGAAAATCAATTTGCCAACATAGTAATAAATCAAAACCAGCATATTAACATTAAATCAAAAAGCAACATTATTAAATGTCTGCATAATATTAAAATAAATGAAAAAGGTCCCTATTACACTATCACAAATGGATACAATTCCTTATTACACTATTGGATTCCGGTGATATTTTTCGTTCGGAAAAAGGTGGGTTATATACTCCTCATCGAGATGAGACCATTGGTGGTGTCGGTTTCCTCCAAAGGTGGTCAGATTGTTCAGATCTAAAGATTTTCCTCATGGTGGCCGCGGACTTTCGAGCATGATTCTAACACTTACGGTGGACGAAACTCGTCGGGTTTGTTGGGTTTTGTTCCTCATCTCTTTGTGGTTCTTTTGGGAGCAGCCGTGTCATAGACGGTGGCCGGACGACAAACATGCCATGTGAGAAATATGAGCTCGAGTTAGAAGAGAGATATGAGGAGAGAGGACAACAACATATATGAGTCTTTGAGGAGAAAGAACAAGAAAGTATGGATCGCGTAGATCTGTTGCCAATATACACTTGTTCTTGATATTTGAATGATGAGAGAGAACAACCAAACAAACACTGCTTCACTTCATTGGAGGGAGAGGCCAAAAAAGTTGAACTAGGGAGGCCAAAAAAGGTGAAAGATGTCCCATGAGAGAGAAACGGAAACTAATATTCATTTTCCATTTTTAAATAAAAAGTACGTAAAAAATTTTGACCATTAGATTATATATTCAGCTATTGATCTTTCAAACAACATGTTACACACCTTGCATCCAATGATTTAAAACTATTTAGATTTTTCATGCATTTTTTTACTGAATGCTACATGATCAAGAATATAAGCCAGATGAAGGAACGGAAAGACCTAGGATTTGGCAGATTTAGATTCCTATATATCCACTCATTTGTATTTCATTATACAATATATATATAAATTCTATGATATATAAGATCCATCTGTATAGATATCAATATGTATAGATATCATTCTCTACGTTGATTTTTATTCAATATAAAATACATCATTAGATTAATTTTTTTTTTGAATACCACAAACAATTATGCTTGCTTGTGGTTTAAATGCAATTATTCTCTACATTCATTTTTGAAACTTATCATTTATTATTTTTAAATATTTTTAAAATATAAGCAAAAGGAAGGCTGCTCTCCCCACCCCAATTGTCTTTGTTCGGCAAGATACAAATTGACCTCTTAGTTATTTTATTTTTTAAAATTTTGAAATTTAAAACATTCCAATCAATCAATCATATGGCTAGAGACAAATTAAAAAGGTAATTGAACTTACATATATTTTAATAGACCTAATTAATTATTTCTGCATATGTTCTAGAACATAATTCTAGGCATTGCTAAAGCATTATTCCATTTTGTGAGCCATGTTCTCCATGTCACATCAAAAAACCCAATATCGACTTGAAATCATCAATGGATGATTATGACTTGCAACAACACATAATGCATACCTCATTAGTGGAAAATTTGGGACTACATCTTAATCTCCTCATTAATTATTTTTTGGCCTTCCAACCCTCGTATGGTCAGTCATTAGTAATGTGGAAAAAAAGAAAAGAAAGTAATTACAAACAGGGGCTCCTGTCACGGCTTTTAATTCCCACGTGGCATTGACATAACCCAACCGACTTGCATATAAACAAAGTCTTATCATCTCTTACATAAGAAAATATATAAATAAAGCATTGAGACCATACACTGGGTATCCGTTGAGAAGTCAATTCATATGTTAGACCAAAGAGGACAATATCCTTGTATGGGTCTAGTGCAGCTAGTGCGCATCTAATTCCCTAGGTCGTGTTTTTTTGGGTCTAAGTACTACAGAGATGACCCAGGGAAACAAATCTGTGTGGATTTGTGTTCAAAGCGGATAATATTTATTGATGTCTAGACTTGTAATCTCATATCTGATTGACATTATCTGATTGACATAACTTAACCTAGGCATATAAACAAAATCCAAGAATCTCTCACACAACAAACGCGTTTTCTGGGCCTAAGTACTACGGAGATGGGCAAATAGAACAAATTCGTGCGGGCCCATGGATCAGAGCCGACAATTTTTATTGATGTGTTTGGGTTTTTGATTTCTAATATGGTATTAGAGCAAAGACTCGGTTCATTTGGACATAACCTCCACCCGTGTCCACTTGTGAGGTGGAGAGTCACTACAACAGAAAATACTTTTCCTGGCGTTTATTTTGACATTTCCCGGCGATTATAATAGTCGCGAAAGGTTTTACCGGCAAATAAACTTTTGTCGGTGTAGGCTTCGTCGGTATAGGTTTTAGCGGCGAATAGATTGATTGCTGGTAAATACCTTTATAATCGCCGGAATAGGCACACACCTTTTACCGGCATTTTTTATTGCCAGCAAAGTTTGGACTCATTCTAAGTGTAGTTATGAGATTTGCCGACTATTAAAATTGCCGGGAAATTTTTTATTATTTAGTGGCATTTGTAATTGCCACTGAACATTTGAATATTGGATCTCTAATGGCCAATAGAATTGCCGTTAAAACTACAAACCATTTCAGACATTTGCATTAATCGAATGCAATCAAATCACTGTAAAAAAAATTAGAGCATAAAAACAAACAAAATACAATACATTAATGAATGAAATTCTATAATAAACAATCATTTGTTCCAATCCATTTCATATGTAAACCGCAATTCATGATGACAGATACTAACAAATTTTAGACCATATAAAATAAGTCTCACATTGAGAAACCTAATAGAAGAGGGAAACGAAATAATGCGCGCCACTTGAAAAATGAAACACTGTACTTTTTACACGTATCTTTTACATGGAGTTTATAATGGCAATTGATATTGCCAACATTGACCATCTCAAAATAACATACAATAAGCCTATAACGGCAAATGACCGAAACGCCGGTACATAATTGTCGGTAAAAGATTAATCTGGTGTAGTGAGTCAAGACTTGTAATCCGACATTGGATTGACATAACCCAATCGAGAGATATATAAGCAAAGTCCAAACACCTCTCGACACAACAAACATAATATTTTCTGGGCCTAAGTACTTCCGAGATGGCTCAAAAGAATAACTTCGTGTAGACCCGCGAGCAGACAATATTTATTGATGTGTTTGGAATTGGATTTTTAACCGTTCATGAATTGAGATTTTAAAGTACATTAAAAGAAAGGCCAGCAGAAAGAAAGAACTAATGAATCAAAAACAAACAATAAAAGACCAGAACATCTGTTGAAATTCAGTTGTTTGGTTCTGTATATTCATAGTATTTAAATTCATGAGAGTATATGTATATCATATATTCTTGATGTCAAAAGCAAAAGCCAGAATCAGATATATATATATATATATATATATATATATACTTATACAACAATGATCACCTGTAACTAGAATCATCACCGCATAATAATTTCTCCGTCTTCAGCTTCTGTATTCATCCTATATATGAATACCCACTTTCTGTGTAACTAAATCTGTATATCAAACTATGAGTTCCAATTCATGGTGGTAAGGTTAAACTGTGGTGTCAACGCACCATCGCCAAGAGATCCAAGAAGCGTATTCGCATGAAAACCATTACTGCTCTGTGGAATCTGATTAAGCAAAGAAACAAAACTGTTATTCTCTTCATTCCCAGTAGTGCCACCACAACTGTTAAGATCACCATGGAATCGCTTAGTTTCATTCCAGTATTGCGACGCAAATGTGCGCTTAGCCACATTAGAGGCCGAAACAATCAAGGACATATTAGCCCTCGACGATGATGAAGAGGCTAATTGTGAAACAGTTGTGCTATTTTGCATTCCTTGATCTCCTCCTCCTCCTCCTGTCAACATTCCTCCAAAGAAATTCTCTTCATTATCAAGCAATGAACCATAACTTGCAGTACTAATACTACTATTCTTTGTCTGTCTATCAGCGCTACAAGTAGGCAGTGCTGCAAGCATACACTCCATAGCATCATCTTTGTCCCTGTCCATTGGTCTCTGTGTGTTGTTCTTCTTGTAAATCCGGCACAAAACCCAATCATCAAGCTACACAAACCCATCAAACAAAATCATTAAAACGAAAAACCCATTAATCTAAACAAGATCAAATGCAATTTTGTGCGTATAAATATACCCTCAACGAGCCTTTCTTGTTGTTGCCCAAATCAGGAGGTGCAGGGTTTGAGCTGGGACTATTGTCGACTAGACGGTATTCATGCATAATCCAATTGGTTTTAATCCCTTTTGGGGGTTTACCGCCATAGAAAACCAGTGCCTTCTTCACACCGACCTTTTGTGTACCATTTGCTGTTAATATTGGCTTATCAGTACCCGTTGCTTTCCAGTACCCGGATGTCGCAGCCCGATTCGGTCTCGCACCGTTCGGGTACTTCCGGTCTCTCGGAGTGAAAAAATACCACTCGTGCTCCCCAAACGTGGCCTTACCTACCAAAATTCGAAATCACAGAATTCATCATCGAGGTTATGAATTATTCAAAGAAAATTGATTAATTATACATGAAATTAATGTATACTTGGGAGCTCCCATGGATCGAATTTATAGAGATCAACGTCGGCGATGATGCTGACGGGTAGAGGAGCGGAGGCGGCTTTCTTCTTGAGGTAGTGAACGACGAGCTCTTCGTCGGTGGGGTGGAACCGGAAACCCGGTAGGAGGTTGGGGTGGTGTTGCGACCCGGAGGAGGAATTGGTGCTCTCCATTGTTGATGTAATGCCTAATTTGGGGTTTTATGGAGGTATTGATGAAGGCTTATGTATGTTGACAGAGGCGGTTAGGCCACTGATGAAGTTTCCAATGATCGGTTGACACGTGGAATTCTTGTGGGATGGGTTTGGTGACACGTGGAAGAGATGTTGGGTGGGGACCACAGTGTGGGGAGGGAAAACGGGGGAGAGGCAGTGTTTTGAGGGTCGGACGTTCGGGGTAGTCCGGTACGTTTCTCCTGTCATGCTTTTCATATGTAACAGCCATCCCTCTCTCTAAAAAACAGATTTCATGGTTTGGAAGGGAGAGAGGGTTTGGCACGTGTGCACGTGCTGCATTTCTCCTTCCGAAGATTTCATTTGTCTTTGATTTTCATCGTTAGGTTGCTTTATAGCATTTTCGTCGTTATTAGTGAAGTTACCCAAATACCCAAATATGTAAACAAGGCAAATCGAGTTAGGGTTATTCAAACTCTAATTGGGCTCATTTAGTAGACCAATTTTAAAATAAAATTATTGTTGCAAAATGGGTTCCTCACAAACAATCACTATTGAAAAATACCCTGTGTGAATAGACAAGCGTGTGTGTACAAAAATACCACATTAGAAACTTATCACTAGGATTCCTAGTTTATAAGTAGAAGATTTGGATTTATCATTTGGGCCTAAAGACACTCAAGGTTTTGTGGTGTAGAGACTCTTCATACCATGGACCAATGGGCCAAACCACCACACACCCGCCAGTCGCCACTCGGTCGGGCTCGGGCACGGGCCGAGTATGTGATAAAAATATTATTATATTTTTTGGTCAAAGTTTTACTAGTCCTAATTCAATTACAATTGGTTTTCTGACAGAGTTTATTCCTAGATTAAATTCTTAATTTCTTATCTCTTACTAAGAGATGAAATTCAATTTCGTGTCAAACTTGTGCTCGTAAAAGAGTTCTAATTCTTTTTGGACTTTGGGATCTCCTCTACTATAAATACCCATAAAGGATGACTTTCAAGCAACACCGAAAATTCTCTCTTTCAAATTTCCTTGTTTTCATATGTTTTTCGTACTTGAGTGATGTCGGTTCAAGACAGTTTGACAGAGACCTATTCCACTTAGTGCTGTCGAGTTCAGGTTAATGTGTTGTATCTTAGGAGGTGAAGCTCATTGATTTGCTAAGCACCCGATAGGCAGGAGCTATCGCCTTAAGGAGATTCAAGGATACCCGTACCTCACCTTTGTACAACAGATACCAGGATCTGTTTCTTTTCTTTGCTCTGCTTTGTTATACAGTTTTATTATTCATCAATAAAATTGTTCTTGCTTTCTGTCTTTTATTTTCTGCAACTTTTACTATTACGACAACAATCACAAATTATAGAACAATATAGAGAAGCAATTGAAAAGAGAAAGAGAGAAGAAGAACACATGATTTACGAGGTTCGGCAATGTGCCTACATCCTCGCTGCTGTTTTCAATATGGGAAATTCCTTAGTATATTCGGCTAGGGTTTTTAACCCTTATATAGCATCTACCTAGGTACCTGAAAATACAACTTTATCCCCATACAAAAATAACCAACTCACATCAGTAATACCGTGCTCGATTGGTATGCTTCGCTCCCCTCTCGCATAACTTCCCATTTCCTCAGAGCTTTTAGGTACTAGATAAAACTTCTAATATGAACAATTATTTAACAATTATAACTTTTATGAGTTAAGTCCCACATCGGTTAGGCAATGCCCAACCAATGGCTTAGTAAAGTCAAAGTCCACCATGCAACGGACAAAGCTTTTTCCTAACCCAAGTGAGTTGGGTTTTGATACATAGTCTTCGCCCTTTAGTAGCTGGGCTAAGGAGAAACAAAGTCGCGTGAGCCCGATGTATCCTTATGAAACGAACAACCCAAAGAAGAAAATATTATTGACATGTATGGAGATGTGGATATCTGATAATAACTTGCATTCTCATGCATTTTAGGGCTTTGTATTGACTCAAGGACTAACTTGGTTCTCATGTAACGAATCAAGCCCAAGCTGAGCCCTTAAAGGTTGCCGTAAAGCAACTTGTCACGGAATCAGAGGAGGAATTTTTGTGTAAATTTGACGGTTTAAGTTTAAACTCATATTAAATATTCAAATGACAATCTTGAATGGTGTTATTCCAGGTGAGGAATTTTTGTGTAAATTTGACGGTTCAAGTTTAAACTCATATTAAATATTCAAATGATAATCTTGTATGGTGTTATTCCCGATTGCCAAAAAAACTTAAACTTTTCACCACAATGCGGATGGAGCTTATACTTTGTATTAACACAATGCACAGACCAAAATCCAAAATTATGTTGTATATAGGACCTTGTTCTTCTACTGCAAACTTGATTTGGTACCACATGCACTTTGTTTTTTGTTTCAGTGGCACAGAATACTGAATACAACTTTGTTACTGATGTGACAAGGAGACACTTCCTACGACATAACATAGTAAGAGAGCAATCTCGAACACCTTTTGACTTGCACACAAATTTTCATCCTTTGATGAGCAAAGTCACGTTCAAAACATGAGTGGCAAATAAAATCATCATTGCTTGAAAAAAGAAAAAAAAAAGAAAGAATTTCACTGTCAAGGAATATCTTAATCATGAACCTCTGACGAAGTGGGATCATCAGACTCTTCTCATGTGGGTCACTACCGTTTTGGCTTGTCTGCAATTTTACTTTCAAGATAGGATAGATCTTTCCAGGGTTAATAATACTTTTACACACCGAAAGATAGTCAATATTTCAATTTACACATTGTTGTTTAAAATGTTTCAATTTGGTCACCCAATAATAAAATTATTTCAACTTGGTATCTCGGATAGATTTTCTCACTTTGGGGCAGTCAAATTACACATGTGGCACATTGATTATCCAAATATTGATTGCCACATGTGCAGTTTGACTGCCCCAAAGTGGAAAAATCTGCCCGAGAAACAATATTATTATTGGATGATCAAATTGAAACATTTTAAACAACGACGTGCAAATTGAAACACTGACTATCTTTCGATGCGTAAAAGTGATATTAACCCGATCTTCCCATTACAATCCGCTATACAGTTTCATGTAACCTTAAAAGAAATGCCTTTATATACGTCACACCCTCTTATTTCCAAACACCCATCATTATTCTTAAAGAAAAAAAAAAGAATCTTGTAGCATTTTTTACATGGGATTTACTGTATTCCTAAAGGCTAAAAGCACATGATAACTCTAAAAGCACAATATGAAAGCAACTACATATATCAAGCTAGCTCCTCTACGAGGCCTTAAGGAGGGATTTGGGATACTTAGCTGTCAAAAATGACAAAATTGTTAGTGTAGGATTGAAAATGATCCATGTGCCTATCCTTATCTCCATGAGCTAGGGTTTAATTGCGTAGATTGTGTGTGTTTTTTGGTTTCTCTATATATACACAAGAATTCTCACGTGCGCACCAACTATGCTCACCAATTTTATGTATTTATTTTTTAATCATAAATGCGGTAGATCCCACAACAAATGTGTGAATTTCATTATAGTTTATTACAACCATTGGATTTTGAGTGCGTAAAGTTGATGCGCATGTGAGAATTCCTATATATACATACATACATACATATATGTATGTATGTATGTATATGTACAAATTGCAGCTTCTTTTTAATAGTCAAAGATAGTGATTGTGTTCTCTGAATCTATACTTACAAGATTGGGACTACCATCCAAAGAGACTGAATAGGGGATGGCTCTTGTTTTGATTCAAATAGTTATAATAACATAACAAACACCACCAAACTTTAGGCCATTGATTTTTGACTTCTTTCGGAAGAGATATGACATGGTAATTTGAATTATAGGACCACTGATGATTTGGTCTAACAAACTTTGTCATAGTTGTTAAGCCAATTAAGCTCCACCACACACAGAAGAAGAAAAAAGTTAAAGATACACTTCACATATTTTGGTCTTGATTAACCCCCTTATTTATCCATTTATAGGCAGTCCCAAATGTTGCAGAGAAAATCAGCAGATGAGATTCAAAGTAATGGGTGTTTGGGCTTAAACTATTTGACCAACTAATACACACTTAGCAGAACTTTAAGGGCACAGCTACAGCACTTGGTCCAAACCAATTTCAATAATCTTGACAGTTCAATCAGGGTTGTCTAGACTCTGGCATGCACACATTCTCCATTGCCTGTAATTTCCATAATCATGGGCTACATCCGCTAAAATGAGACAAAGGGGGAAGGTAGCAATAACAACAAAAGAGTGATGATGAGGACTTTTAACACTTTTTTTGTTTTGGTAAGAAACAATAAGGTTGGGATGCTCGTGAACATTACATGTTATGTTGTGCATAATCAAAGGACACTACATTATCATCTACATGACTCCGGTTTTTCAAGTTTGGAGATGTGACAAGCCCATGAAGAGTTGGCCCAAACAACCTTATTGCCTGTTCTGGCCCATCAACGGAGAAGGCTTGAAGTTGGGGTTAGTATTTGACTATTTTCTTGGATGTACCATACTCTCACCCACCTCATGAGAACAATATATGCAACAAGTCTAAGTGGCATTTTAGAGGTTGGAATGAAGATGGGATGATGGTGAGAATCACCAATTTTCTGGTTTGGTTCATTTTGAGAGGGTAGAATCTCAAACTCATTCCGCTATGAGAGAATAACTATTCTCTCCGGGATAGCGAGGAGGCTCCAATTATAGACTTGTAGTTACAATTCCCCCCAAAATTATCTTCAATTATAAATTAAAATGTGTTTTTTAATATTTGGTGTTCATATAAAATGCTGGAATATAGTAGATTTTGGAAAAAAATCAAAATCCTAAAGACTAAAATATAAACCCTAAAAACTAAAATTTAAACTCTAAATCCTAAGTCCTAAACTTTAAATCTTAAACACTAATTCCTAACTCCTAAACTCTAATATGTATTTTCAAACAAACAAAGCTATTATGATATGATTATGATTACTAGCTAAAGTCTAGGACATGATTAATATGACAACTTAATCATAGGAATAGTTACCTTGATTATAGGGATTATGGTTGATCTGTTTCTACTCTTAGTTAACATCATTCTTTGTATAAATACATATAGTAGATAATGCAAATATATAGAAAAATTATCCCACATCTTTTGCTATTTTCGTATCTTGTTCTCCAAAATCAACATGGTATCGGAGCCCTTGTAAAATCGTGAATTCTTGCTTCTCGTTTCAGTCTCTTCGTGAACTCTTATCTCGTGTGTCAATCTCCTGCTACTCAGTTATCAATCCTATTTTTTTCATCATGGAAAAACATGATGTCACTCAGCCTATTCACACAATTCTTGATGGGTCAAATTATGTCTTATGGTCTCAGGCCATCGGAACATTCTTGAAGGGTCGCAAACTATGGCATATCGTTACCGGCGATATTACTCAACAAACTCAAGGCAAGGAAGAAACTGACGATAAATTTGCAGATCGTCTCGATGATTGGGATTGTAAAAATCACCAGATCATTACTTGGTTCAACAATACAACCCTTCCTTCCATTCATCAACAGTTTGGGCGTTTTGAGACAGCCAAACAAATTTGAGATTTGTTGGCTCAACGATACACCACCACTGGACTTTCTCATCGATATCAATTGACCAGCACCTTGCACCAAATGAAACAAGAGCCGGGTCAATCTATCAATGAATTTCTTTCTCAGATGCAGTCCATATGGGATCAACTACAACTATCATAACCTTCCTCGAAAAATCCTGATGATGCTGATTATCGTGATCAATTGCGACTGATTCAGTTTCTTATGGCCCTCATTGATGTGTTTGGATCGATTAGAGCTTTTCTACTTCTATGCACACCATTACCAACTCTTGAATCTGTCGTCTCTCAATTATTGTCAGAGGAAACTCGTCTCTGCTCCTCCAAAGTTCAACACACTGAAGCTGTTCTTGCCACTCCTTCCTACTCGAATAAGACGGGTGGATAATATTGTAAACATTGTCACAAAACAGGTCATTCCTTGCCCAACTTTCTTTTGATTGAATGCAGGTATTGTCACAAGAAAGGACATATATTGTCAACTTGTCCTACTCAACCTCCTTGCCCTACTCCATCCAAGAATACACCATATACTCCCAGTTCACCATTCAAGACATCTCCAACTGCTGTTGCTGCTATCACTGAGGAGACTACATCTTCTAATATTTCTCTCCGTGATCTAGAGGATTTATTCAAACAAGTTGTGTCTAAATCCCAAACTCTTACTGCTCTCTTATAGTCTCAGGTACTTCCTCTTAGTATTTTGGTTCTGCATGTTGTAATCACATGTCACCTGACTCTAGTATTTTTCTATCTCGAGTGTTCGATCATAGTTCTCCCACCATTCAAACCACAAATGGTTCTCCCCTGCATGTTACGTCCCGAGGTTCTGTTTCTACTTCTTTAATAAGTTTACCTGGCACTTATCATGTTCCTCGTCTCACTATGAATCTCATTTCCATCGGTCAACTCTGTGAACTTGGTCTAACAATTTCTTTTTCTTTCACTGGTTATGTTGTGCAAGATCCTTAGAAGAGGATGGTGCTTGGGATAGGGCGTAGAATTGGCCGCATGTTCAAGCTTCAATCTCTTCATATTCCATCTTCAGTGTCTTCCTTCGTGCTCTCAACCACGTCTTTTCCTCAGACTATTGATCTCAACATTTGGCATTTGCATCTCGGTCATGTCTTTCTTAATAAGCTATGGTCTCTTGTTTTCAAAGGTTGTTTAGGTTCTGTTAAAGACACTTCATTTCAATATGTCTCTTGCATTTGGGTAAACAACCAGCATTATCTTTTAATCATAATGATTCAATTGCTACAAATTCTTTTGATCTTATTCATTCAGACATATGGGGACCATCTCCTAATTCAACCATGTGTGGTTCACGGTATTTTGTTGTGTTTATTGATGATCACTCACATTATACTTGGTTATATCTCATGGAAAATAGATCCAAACTTTCAGCTATTTATATTTCCTTTGCAAATATGGTACGTACACAATTTTCCAAAGTTATCAAAATTCTTCGTACCGACAATGCCATGGAATATAAAGATAGCCAACTCCTCCAATTTCTTGATCATCAAGGTACCATTATTCAACGATCTTGTCCAAGTACATCACAACAAAATGGTCGTGCCGAACGTAAACATCGACGCATTCTTGATTCTGTTTGTGCAATGCTCATTTCTTCGTCCTGTCCAGAACTTTTTGGGGAGAAGCAGCTCTCACTGCTGTGTATACTATTAGTCGTCAACCAACTCCGATTCTCGATTATCACACTCCCTATGAAAAGCTATTTGGCACTATTCCAACATATACATCTCTCAAAGTATTTGGGTGTGCCTGCTTTTCTCTTCTTCATCCTCATGAACATACAAAACTCGAACCTCGGGCTCATCTTTGTTGTTTTCTCGGGTATGGCATTGAGCATAAGGGATACAAATGTTGGTATCCTATCTCTCAAAGACTTCGTATTTCCCGTCATGTGGTTTTTTGAAAAAGACTATGTTCTCTGTTTTTATCTTTGTTTACCTTACAGTCTGACCAAACATATTTTCTTGATCCCAACATTGAACTCTTTTCGGAGACTGAAGATTCCAGCACATCCACTGAGCTTGTTCCAGCACACGACTCTACGCCAATTGGCCCAGCTCCTTCCATGTCTGAAGACCCTACACCAGGTTTGCCCTCTTCTCCTCCACCCCTCCGTCGCTCTGCTCGCCTAAAAGAACTTCCTACTCATTTACGTGATTATCACTGTTTCTCAACTATTGCTTCCTTACATGAACCTTCCACCTATAAAGAAGCATGTACTAACCCTCTTTGGCAGCAAGCAATGGTGGAAGAATTGTTGACTCTTGAAAATACAAAAACATGGGAGATGGTGGATTTGCCTCTAGAAAAATCATTGGTGGGAAGTAAATGGGTTTTCAAAATTAAAAAGGCATCTGATGGTTCTGTGGAGCCATACAAAGCTCGTCTTGTCGCTCGGGGTTACACTCAAGAATACAGAATTGATTACGAGGAGACTTTTGCTCCAGTTGCATGGCTTACCACTATTCGGAGTTTGATAGTTGTTGCTGCAGTTCGCAAATGGAAGCTCTTTCAAATGGACGTCAAGAATGCCTTTTTGAATGGAGACCTTCAAGAAGAGGTTTACATGAAACCACCTCCAGGGTATGAACATTCTCCAAATAAAGTGTGTAGGTTAAGGCGAGCACTATATGGATTGAAGCAAGCACCTCGTGCGTGGTTTGTGAAATTCAGCCATACTATTTCACAGTTTGATTTTTCATCCAGCCTGTATGATTCTGCGTTATTCATTCGGAAAACAAGCTCGGGCACTATATTCTTACTCCTTTACGTGGATGATATGATTATCACTGGTGATGATCTTTGTGGTATCTTTGACATCAAACAATCTCTTAGTCAATCTTTTGAGATGAAAGACCTTGGTATACTCAAACTACATTCTGGGTTTAGAAATTTCTTCTGACAATACTGACTATTACCTCTCACAAGTCAAATATGCTTCTGATCTCTTGAGTCGAGCAGGCATCACAGATAACAAAACCACCATGACACCTCTTGATCCAAATGTTCGGCTCAAATATGTTGATGGCAAGTTACTCAGTGATGCTACTTTATATAGGCAATTTGTTGGCCGTTTAATATATCTCAGTCACTTGACCCGATATTGTCTATGCAGTGCATCAAGTGAGTCAATTTATGTCAGCCTCACATTCCAATCACTTTGCAGCAGTTCTTCATATCTTGCGATATATCAAAGGTTCGTTATTCCATGGACTACATTTTTCCTCTCACTCCTCTTTGATTATCCGGGCATTTTCTGACGCTGACTGGGGTGGTGACCTCATTCATAGGAGATCCACAACTGGCTATTGTTTCTTTTTAGGAGATTCTCTCATATCTTGGCGGAGTAAGAAACAAACTCTTGCCTCCTGATCAAGTACAGAATCAGAATATCGGGCACTTGCCGATACAATTGCTGAACTGTTATGGTTACGATGGTTACTTGAGGACATGGGTGTTCCTCAAACTTCTGCTATGGTTATTCATTGCGATAATGAGAGTGCCATGAAGATTACATATAATGATGTTTTTCATGAGTGAACTAAGCACATTGAAATTGATTGTCACTTTGTGCGTCAACATCTTGTTCGGGGTGTTCTTAGACTTCAATCAGTTAGTTCAGCAAATCAAGTTGCAGATATTTTTACCAAAGCCCTTCCTGCCAGACCATTTCATACATTGGTATCCAATCTCAAGATGGTTTCGGTACAACCTCCTTGAGGTTGAGGGAGGATGTTATGATATGATTATGATTACCAGCTAAAGTCTAGGCTTATATTTTGTTGTATAATCTACTGTAAAGCCTAAGTCTAGGACTTGATTAATATGACAGCTTAATCATAGGAATAGTTAGCTTGATTATAGGGATTATGGTTGATATGTTTCTACTCTTAGTTTTTTTTTTGAGTACAAGTAGGAAAGTACATGTATCAACAGGCCCCACATAGGAGGCACAAACCAAGCCCACGCAGGGGCAGACTAGGCCCACACACCTCTTTATAAATATTCAGAAGGAGGTGAGACTAGAGCTCATGACCTGAAGTCAGGGACATGCAAAGTCATTGCCTGTTTATACTCTTAGTTAACATCATTCCTTGTATAAATACATATAGTATGATAATGCAAATATACAGAAAAATTATCTCACATCTTTTGCTATTTTCGTATCTTGTTCATGAAAATCAACAAAAACAATGATTTAACATGGTTTTGGGGGAGAATTGAAGCTACAATTGTAGTTAAAAATTGAAGCCCCTCCCAACTCATTCTCCCCAAAGGAGAATTATTTTTAATATAAAAAATACTATTACGCCCTTATTATAAAATAATCATATCCATTAGATTAATCTTGTTTGGTTTTTGAATTGAATTGAAACAATAAGCTTGCATATAGACAACTCGTATTTGGCCATAGGTAATTAATTAGCAGCTTTGTTATTTTTGTCTTCCTCTTGCAAGCCTTTTATTTTAAGAAGATAGCGATAAGCAAAACGAAAATTTTATTGCGAAATTGTACCAACCATATGGTATTATTCCGAATTAACTATGTTATAAACATTGTTTGCTCCGAAATTCCATCTACAAAGCAATATATGTTGTCAAATACTCTTTATTTTTCTTTTACTAGCTTGAGTTGCAACCATTTGATAATGCCTTTGATAGTTTTGGTATAAACATAATGATGTTTAATTTTTTAATGAATTGTATGTAACTAATGATGATCATTATGGAATATTTATTTTAATATTTTTTATTAGATACCTCGATAAAATGGGGTTGTTGGAAAAGTCTGCACTTTATGGAAAATCTACTATTAGTTAAACTAAAAAAAAATGAAAAATATTGTTTTAATTTTTTAAAAAAGGATAATATGAAAATTACACTATTAAAATTCTCACACTCATAGCCTCATACTCACTCTTTATTTCATAACAAACATAGTGATGCACGTCACACTCACCTTAGGATCACATCACACTCATTCAATTATGAATCAAATGCTCCGTAAAACCTAGAAGCATCAAAGCCAATGCAACAAAAGATGAACAGACATGACCTACTCAAAAATATTTCTGTTGGACCATAGGTTCTACGTGTTTGATTTTGATCGTATCCATTCATTAGCGCTAGTTGATTATGTGATGAATTGTGATGAATTTACATGAGTTTGAATGTCTACGCTCACTTGTGAAATTACGCTTGATCATTCTATGTGCTAGACTTATGAAAATTATTCATGCGAAAATGTGTCACATAAGAAAAGTCTATCAGTCTCTCTTGAGAATCGATCGATCAACCTAAGTTTGAGTTTCATTATTTTAACTCAAAAAAAAAAAAATTCGATCGATCTACCTTGAAAATCTATCGATTGACTTTACACAATGGGAATTCAGTTTTGCATTACTTGAATGATTTGCTTCGTTATATGATCAGACGATGTCCGTTAGACTTAAAATTTTGTATGGACATTCTAATATGCCTAAATTATTTTATCATACATATTTTATGATCATGATTGAGCTAAGTACATTTTAATGAAGCTCTTTTTAGATTACATATAAATTAGGAAGTTCTATCTCCTATTTCTTTGTAGGTTTAAAACCCTTGATCATCATATGAAATCTATGGAATGAATTGGAGTCCTAGGGTGCTAGGGTGTGTACATGTTCGCAAAATTATCCACTAAATCAACTAAAAGAGATTAACTTGTGTTGATTGAATTGAGCATTAGAAAGATTAATTGACGACTCAGATAAATTTCCCAAAAGAATTATATAAAATGATTGAATAGAAAAATCGCCAAAGCAATTATATGGAGCAGGTTCCATAAATAAATCATGCAAATGAATTATATAGAGGGAGTTTAGGTTAATGATTGCCTGCTTCTTGATTTTGTTAGTTTATGATTTGTGATAAACATTTTGAAATTGCACGTTCATTCAAATTTAGTATAAATATTCTCTATCATTCTCCATAATTTACGTTTGAGTTATTAGTTTTATGGTATATGATAGACCTCTTATTGCTTGCAATGGTCACATTTTGTTGGGCTAGCAAAAATCAATATTGGGTCCCATATTTATTACATAAAAAGTCAAGCCAAACACGTCTCTCAATACAACCACATCAACAAAACACATTTCCCAATATAGTCACATCATCAAAACACAAATTCCTATACATTTTTCCTTCTCACCCAACATGGAGGCCAACAAATTCTCATGCCCTCCATGTTGTCCACAATAAAACTACACCAAAGCACAATCTTCCAATACAGCTATATCAGCAAAACACATCTCCCAATACAGTCACATCAGCAAAACACAAAACCCAATATAACCACATCAGCAAAACACAAAACCCTATACATATTTGTTAGCCCAACTAAAATAACACTATTGCAAGTGCTCTAAATTGAAGTTGATGAGATTCAGCCCCAATCAATTGAGAATCGCTTGTCAAACTCGCTTCCCAATGATATTTGATTATCAATTGAAGCAGTTAAAATGTCCACATCCTGTGATGTTATATTAAGTTGAACACATGATAATATGTTTAAATGTAATTGTGATATTTATTTGTTTTCTTCCATTTTTGACATGCAAATAAATAATTTTAGCCAAAGAAGTTATGTAAAGCAGGTGCAACTATTTTTTGATATGCGATTTATATTATATGTTAATTAACGAATTAGATAGATTGCCCAAAAGAATTATATAGAACAATTCAATAGATAAATCGCCAAAAAAATTATATAGAGTGGGTTCCAAAAATAAATCACGGAAATGGATTTATATAGAGCGAGTTTAGGTCAATAGGTTGTTTGCTGCTTATTTTTATTATTTTGTGAATTTTGATAAACAATGTAAAATCCTCTTATTTGCATTTACCTGATCTTTTTAAAATTACTCAAACTATGAGCAACATTTTGAGAGCACATGTTTTTTAACATTTAGTATAAATATTTTCTATCATTCTCCATAATATACATTTGAATTTACCTCCTATTGCTCGCATTACATCACATATTATTAAAGTTGATGTGATTCGAATCAAATCATGGCAAATATATTAATAAAATTCATTAGATAATTTTTTGTTAATAAAGTTGATGTGATTCCAATCACATTGTCGCTTCCCAAAGTTCACTTTACCATTAAACTTCGGGTGTAATGCATATTGGTCACTGAAAGATACATTCGTTTTCAATTAGGTCACCCAAAGAAAAAAATTTCAAATTGAGTCATTGAAGTTCCAATTTTAAGTAATTAGGTCATGAGGATCCAATTCCGATCAATTGATCGCCGGAATTTGCTGAGATGTCAGCTTATTGCATATGTGGACCAAAATTAAAATAAAATAAATTTGCAACAGTAGGATATTAAAATAAAAATAAAATGCCACATGGAATATTAACATAAATTAAAATGCCACATGGAATATAAAACAACTAAAAATAATTTTAAAAAAGAAAAACCATAAATTAAAAGAAAAAAAATGAAGAATACAGATGTGGTCTTTCATCCTAGATCGAAAACCAGAATTAAAAGGGAAAAAAAATCAAGAGAGAGACGAAGAGATTGGCTATGGCTATGGCTATGGTCGAGATTTTGAAATCAGAAATAAAAATGCATGATTGTTGAAATCTTGTCAATGGCTATGGGCTGATGGTGTTCATGATGTGGAGGCATGGCTACGGTCGAGACCGTACGTGTTAGTTGAGTGAACTCTGCCTCATACAGCTCGGGGCGGGGATAAACTTGCTTCTTCCATTAGATCCAGATGAGAGAGACGAGTTGGAATTTTTGATGGTGGTTGCGGAGAGAGGGTTTTATTTGCATCCGAGTCCTTTGAGTACGCCGAGAAGTAGAGAGCCGGAGTTGTTGACTCTGTCTCCTCTGCATTCTCCAAGGGACAGTGGGTGGAGGTGAGGAATAACTGGAGGCGGAGGGGTTGGGGTGATGGCTATGGTCCAGATCTGGACATGGACCATGGTGATGTGGAAAGGGGAGGTGGAGGATAGGGGTGGGGGTGGAGGAGGGGTGGCCGCAGTGGGTGAAGGCGGAGAGGAGGGTAGAGTTGCGGCGTCTGGGAGAGAGAGGAGAATTTTATCTTTTATTTTTTATTTTTCAGATTTTTATTTTTGTATATGTCACTTTACATTTTTATTTTTATTTTTATTTCCACATCATTTTTTAATTCCACATGACATTTTTATTTTTATTTTATATCATATTTTGACCAACTTATGACATGTCAGCAAATTCCAGCGACTAATTGATCGGAATTATACTCTCATGACCTAATTGCTTAAAATTGAAACATTGAGTGATCCAATTTGAAATTTTTTTCTTTGAGTGACATAATTGCAAATGGAGATATCTTTTAGTGACCTATATACACTAAACCCCATTAAACTTCTCTACTTCAAACTTAGCATTGAAAATAGTTTTCCAGTAAGAAGACGCAATGGTAGAAGACGATGTCGGAGCATCTTGTGAAGACTTCTTAGAACAATCATCATCACTCATCTTCGGCTACAGTAGCCCATCGGTCGGCCCCATGCCTAAAAAATAAATTTTTTTGAGCAAAAAACAAAAAATACGAACAAAGAAATTATACAAAGGTCTTCCGGACTGCGAACAAGCATGTCCAGATAGCCCAAGTTGTGAGCTAATTTTTTCACAATTTCCTGGGAGAAATGATCGTCTGAACCGCTTCTCTCTTATTCTTCTCAATATGTTCAAATTTCAATATCACTTGCTCTTGACAATTGCCGGACAAAAAGATAACCGGAGGAGATTCGTGCCGCTAATTTCATCTGCTTAATTTGTCGGCCCCGGTGGGTCCACATATTTATATATTTTTTAAAACAATTAATCATTCCACAAAAGATTCGTTCTTGTAAACATTTCTCTTCAATTAATATGATTGTACCATAGATTTTTGAGTTTTTCATGCTGTCGTTCAATAGCTAACTTAGTTAAATTACTGAGTGAGTTTCGAGTTAATTCATATATACATACATTAATTTTGTATATATGCTATTGGGGTCTAATTTCTAATACCCTTTGGGTGATAGTTTAGTGGTGAATTTCTTAAGGGCTAAACTATATGGAATTAGAAAGTCATGAATTTGATGATATCACTGGAGCAATATCCTCGTGGCTATGCTATGTAATTTATCTCATCGTCATGTGAGAAATCTTATTTTGTCATTAGGTGAAAACTTATGTGCATGTACGCAGGCTTGATGGCTTGAGTATAGGCTCGTATCGGATATCCAAAGATAATATTGTATAGTGTCATTCTGGGTTAAAAAAAGTATGCGGTGTAGTAAAGATTGTCGTATGCCATTAATAATAGTTGTTTTTTTAATCTTTCAGTCAATTATTGGATTATTATCGAGCTTAATTGTCACCATCAGGAGTATCGATTGCGGTTGCTAAATTAATATGGTGGAGTACTAGTGAGGAAAACAAATAGCTAGGTTTATGTTGACATTTTAACACGCTAGCTGGTGAGTTTTTGCATGGAAGATGCATATAAAAATAAAGGGACTAAATTTAGGGTGCGAGGACAGTTTCCCCAATATTTCATGGAAATATATTTCTTACTCTCCACTCACTTCCAAGAAACAATCATGATTTTTTTTATAATTTAATTTCTCTTGTTTGGATCTCTCCACATATTTATAACCTAATAAAAATAAAAATAGCTATTAGCGAGAATTTTTAAGATTTTAAATAATAATAAAATATTTCGCCTAACCATGAAAGAATAGAAAGAATAAAAAGAAACAAATCAATACATATTCAAATTGATTATTTGGATTTATATATGTTGGATGAGATAATTTTATTTGTACACGCCATTTATTCTTAACTTTTTTTTTTGTGAAGGGTTTAAACCCCATCACTTCATTTCATAGTAGCTAGCAAACGTTACAACTAACGTCACGTTAGCGGCTTAGGAATTTACGAACATTGAAGAAATAAACATCGGACTAATATCGGGCAATCCCGAGATGTACCCGAATAACATTGTCCTGGGCTAAACCTGGATAGACTAAACAAAAATATAAAGCAAAACAACACATATGGATTGGATCATTTCAAACAAAGCACTTATTTTTCTTTCCATTTTTAAAGGAAAGTATCTCTTAATTTTTTCTACAAATCTGAGTACATAAGAGAAGTGTGATTGACAGAGCTTATTTTATGTACTAAATCTTTTTGCACTAAAATTATCTGCATTATCTGTTATAGTTTTCTTATTGTTAGCATATACGCGTAAGCCACATGGCTAGTCCAATTGTTGAGGACTAAGGAGAATTTTGTGCATTTGCTTGTACTATTTCAAACAAAACTCTTATTTTTCTTTCCATTTTTAAGGAAAGTACCTCTTAATTTATTTATTTTTTTACGAATATGAGTGTATAAGAGACGCGGGATTGACAAAGCTTATTTTATGTACTAAATTTATTCGCACTAAAATTATCTGTTGTGGTTTTGTTATGGTTAGCATCTATTGAAATTTATCTGCACTAAATTTATTCGCACTAAAGTTATTTGCACTAAATTTATTTGTGAGATTTAGTTGGCATAGAATATAAACAATGAATCTTATTTGAAAGAGTTTTCTAGGCCGATTTAGAATATACGAAAATTTTTCAAAATCCATCATATATTTTGATAGAGAAATCGTTTTTGAAATTTTGTTTAAAAAAAAGAAAGAAGTCAAAACTGATAATCATGCACATGTGTGGTGGAGAAAATATTATTAGAGATGAAATGAGGAAAAACGCGGACACGTTCAATAATTTTATTAAATGAAAAAGGATATATATGTAATTTAATGAGCTATGTCGTTGTTAATAATTTTTTTTTTCGCTTGTTCTTTGTGAAACATGTCTTTCCAATTGTGTTCCTAGTGGTAGTTGCCCCCAAAAAAGAGAGGATTTTAGGACTTACAAAAAAAAAATTCATGGTTTTTAAGGTTTAGGGTACCCTAAACTTTTTTGGCAAGCACATTATTATTATTTCTTTTCATGTTTTCAGTTATTAGGACGAGGTCATCGGATTCAAGAATTAATGTTGTCGACCCGTACCACCCGTATCGAATATTTTAGCATTGTCATTCCAAAAGTTGAATATTTTTATATAAGAAAATGTATGGCAATTTCAACTGCTCTACCATGCTATATATATATATATATATATATATATATATATATATATGTAATTAATGCCGTATCTATAATCATTGATCTTATCTTTCATGTTTCCTTCATTAAATTTTTTTTGACATATTTTATCTCCTCAAAACCGAAAACCATGGTGTTACGTAACAAATAAGAACAAGAAATTAATTAAAATAACATGCATGGAGAGACAAAGGTACAAGTATTAATTAAGAATAAATAATCAAACAATTTAAACTTCATTGAATTTTCAATATGCAAGTTACAAAATGTATCATATCGGTATTGTTATGGAATAACAACTAATTAAACTAATCCATAACGGTAAAAGAAAAGAACAGAAAAAAGAAAAAAGAGGATCATCAACTTATTAGTATGAAGGCCCCCCTTATAAATTATATGCGTTACATAAGTATCCCTCTTTTTACAACAAAAATCGAATTAATTAACAAGTTAATTGATGAGAGATACCCAAAGAATTGAATTAATGAATTAATTGTGTAAAGAAGCAAAAAAATAAATAAATCCGTATTCTTCAAACCATGATTTTGGGTCTTCATTTTAGTAATCCTTGCACAACATATTTACGAATCCTTCTTCCTCCTTCTCCTTCCCCTTCCACCTCCAACAAGTTCTTTATCACCGCATCGGTCGCCTCCGTTAAGAACTCCGACCAATCCCTATATAATCCGTACCATAACATCAATTTAATTAAGGTTCATAAGAAAACCGAGAAACATCTAATTGCGGAATATAAATGTATATATATATATATATATATATATATATGTATATATAGACATACCCTCTTTGGGAATCAAATGTGAGTCCGACCGTGTACTTAGCCTCCTCAAGAGCCCATTTGAATCTCTGAATCTCCTTAGCTTCACAGCTCCCATTGTCGACAACTCTCAATTCCGACGGCTTGACATCACAAAATATGGGTATAACTTTCTTCTTACTCTCCATAATCAAGGCCAACTCATGGAGACAAAAGTAGGAGTCACAATATCTGGGCGAAAACACAGCAACACCAAGCTTAGATCTTCCAATAGCCGAATCGATTTTGTGGAACAAGTTGTCTCCTGGCTTCATATTCTTGCTGTCCAAAAATGGGTTTAGCCTAAGCCGCTGCAAGTGATGGTAGAGTAGCCCCGCAATGGTCCTCTTGGTATCGATCCCGCGGTGGTTAATGAAGACGTCACACGGTGGTGGTCGGTTATTGATTGTGATGAATTGTTGTTGGGTTTTCAAGATTTTGCGGTACAAGTTGTTGGCTGCTGGTGGTGGTGATGATGGAATGTAACGCTGCATGGCTCCTTGAAGAAGCTAAGCAAAAACACACAAGAAATTGTTGTTTGAATAAAAAATTTTCTTTGTGTTTTTTTGTTAGTGTTGGCGTGTACGATTAGGGTCGGCGGGGAGATATGAGGTATTTATAGGGAGTGAATATGGGGACTGACTGGGATATGATAGAAAATTTTGGTTTTGACAAAATGTTTTATTTTTCAAAGTGTGTGAATTTGGACTTTAGAAGAAAATACCTGGTATTTGTTTTAAAGGGAACAAAGTAAAGGGAGTAAATTAAACAAGACAACAAATATGATGTACGTGTAACTCTCTCTCTCTCTATATATATAGAGAGAGAGAGCAATTCTCCTATGAGCACCTAAAATACGCATCTATGTTTTCATCATTGATTTTAAAAGTGTGGAACCCAAAACAGTGGGTCCCACTTGTCATTTCACTTATCAACACTCTTAAAAAGTGGTGCGTATTTTAAGTGCTCAATTTAGGTGTGCATAGGAGAATTCTTATATATATATACATGTATAGAAGAATTCTCCTATGAAATCCTAAAATGAGGTCCTAATTTTTAGGATTCAAAATTTTTAAAAAAAAAATTGGAAAAATATATTTTTATCTTGATCGGTCTTATGAACCCAACAATATATTTTTTATTTGAAACAAAAATCAAATTTAACATGAAAAGTGCATGATAATTCTGGATCATTAGATATATAAAAAAACATTTTATATGCTTTTCAGGTTACATTTTATTTTTGTTTTGGACAAAAAATATATCTTTGGGTTCGCAAGATAGATCAAGATACAAATATATTTTTTTAAAAATTTTTAAAAAATGTTTTGAATACTAAAAGTTAGGACCTCATTTTAAGATATCATTTTAGACCTCATAGAATCTTATATATATATAGACCTAGCTTTTCTTATTTAGGTTGTTTATTTATACGAGTACAATACTATGCTAATATGGTTAAGACATATACTTGATTTGGATGGTACCCCAAGTTCAAACCCCTACTTATATAACTTAATTTAATTTATAGGGTTTTTACAATATTTTCCTACAACTACAATCATCCATTCTAGCTTGACTAAACATGCATCACTTTGATTAAGTCATGCTCCCATCCCAATATATGCAGAAACATAAGTATAAGAATTCTGATACTCAAAACCCAAACCCTAATGTACTTTTTCATAATCAAATAAATACCAATTATAATACGAAAATGTTAAATATCTCAACAAATTTTGTTCCAAATATTCCCAAATCAATGTGGCATTGCCACCTAGAATGCTTACATGAATAAACATGCTTACATGACACATATTTGAAATTCAAATATTCCCTCTTCTCTCACACTTCTTTTTTCTTTTAAAAAATTTGAAAATCAAATAATTCCTCTCATATTTCCCTCTTTTCTCCCACTTTCATCTTCTCTCATATTTTTTTATGCACAAATCAATGTAATTTCCAGACAGACCCGCGAGTTACATTGTTTCTTACCAGACAAACCTACAGGTTACACTATTTTCTTCCTAGACAGTCCTGCGGGTTACACTGTTTTCAAAATAGGCCAAATACAAGTTGAGGAGAAAAATAGTCTACAAATCAGTCAAGAATAACAAGGTAAATACATTGTCTCAAAAGCATATTCATTCAAATGGTATTCAAACAGATTATTACATTGACAGTCCTGCGGGTTACACTGTTTATCAAAATGACCAAATACAAGTTGGGGAAAAAAATAGTCTACAAACTAGTCAATAATAACAAGGTAAATACATTGTCTCAAAAGCATATTCAATCAAATGGTATTCAAACAGATGATTATATTGTGTTCAAAACAGTGTAAATTTCAAAATAAGCCAAAAATAAGAAAGAAAAAAAAAAAGCCACAAAGACTAGTTATTACATTGCTGGAGCTGGTCGAAGGCGCTGTTGGAGATGGCTGGATGCCCGGATTGGAAAATTACATTGTTGTTAGAGCAGTGTAGTTTGCTCGGGTCTCCGGATTTCGATAGCTATCTGGTCGGAAAATAGGTGGGTAAAGAGCGTCTCGACACGTGGAGTCCAAATATGAGGTTGGTTGTCGAAGATGTAGTCGGAAGTGGCCGAATCGACTCGATTTGTGCCGCAGTTAGCCAATTACTTCCTCCTTTGGATGCATTTTTCTAACGATACGAGCAGCGATGGGTGGTGCGGAGGGTTGGGAAATGACTGTGGTGGTCGATGCTTCCGTTAGGTGGGTCGATGGCTCCGATCGATGGCCGGACGGAAGAGCTCCGGTTGGTGGTGGTGGTTGTCTCGTGAGAGTGGGAGAGAGAAAAGGAGAGAGGAGAGAGGAGAGAGAAAGTGGAAAGATAAGAAAGAGAGAGGGAGAATGTATACTTAGACACAAATATTAATGTGGCATGTGATGTGGACTGTCACATCAGATTAACAACAATTGGGATAACAAATATTGGAATATTTAGCATGACCGATTATAATATGATCGCCTCAAAATGAGGACTTCCAAATCTGAACTCCAATTGTCCGTTCATGGGAAGCTAATAATGCATACACACACAATTATACAAACAGGTGGTTGGTATCTTCTGATCCTCAACATTCATGTGATTCTACAGTTAGATACATTGGATTGGCTTGGATTGGACCTCGCATTCATAATATAAAGTTAAGTGAAATAACATACTTGGTAATATTATAATTAATAAAAGTAGTAACTTTAATTATAGTGCCTACAAAAGTTACATATACAAGAGTATTATATTATTATATATTTTTCCAAGAAACGCAAAAGAATTTCTCACTTGGTATGATTGTATGAATCCATGACTAGTGATATCAAAAACGTGGTTGTTGACTTGGTTAAAGTTGTTGGACCGTTCAAAACCTTTAAATACACCCATCACTCTATGAAACTATCACATTGTGAAAAAAGACAAAATTTTCACTGCATTTGTGCCTTCCTTGTAGGGGTGACAAAAATTCGGTTCCAAATTGGACAAGAGTATATGTTTACGAAATATTTACATGTCCAAATCTTAATCCGCATTAGATTTCGGACGTACTTAATTGACCAAACCAAAATTGATTTAAATTCGGACAATAAACTAATATGGGTTAGAATCCGGACAAGTAAATCAGGATAAGATTTATATGTTTGGACCCTAATCCTTTTTAAATCGGACAAAATGTTGTGTTTGAATCCGAGTTTCGAAAATATAACTTATGTTTAAACTTTGTTTAATCCGGGTCGGACAAATTCAATCATCCGAACCGGACAAAGTTTTGCCACCCTACTTCCTTGGTGAAAAAAAGGTACCATACATATATATATATATTCTTTGCTTCTAGTCCAAGAAAGAATAGTGAAAGTATAAATTGCAACAGAAATTTAAAACTTTGTGAATGCGCATTATAAGAGTCTACTGCGTAGTGGTCTGTCTCCCCTCTTGGAAAAGATGATGAGAGAGAGCTAGCATATGGTCGTCATTTTTGAACTTGAATGTCGGACTGTTTCATGGTCATTGTAAACCCAGTTTGGGTTTAACTGACTAATCGTCCATAAGTAGGAAAATCAGAAAATTAATTTAAATTAAACTTGCATGGGAAAGAAAGTGAAAAATAAACTCAAAATTCAACGCAAAATCCCCGATTCTCCTAACAGCTCGCCCAGAAGGAACGTGGAGCACAGAGCACACACTAACAAGTATGGAAGGAAGAAAAAAATATTATGAGAAGTCATGAGGTGGTGTTTGAACTTTGAATGATGCAATTATAATTGGAGTGGTCAATTGATTTTTGGCAAAACGGTTTATGTTCATAACTTGATATGACTGAAGAATTGGTCAGACTAGGGCTTGTACAATAATACTTTTGACAGTTTGATACCTTTTGGTCTGTTTCTCTCTTTCTGCACCCACACAAAAGTACGTGAGCCGGTGATATCTTTACTTTTTTGCTTGGGCTAAAGTAACGCTACGAAGCCCACTTTATAAATATTTTTGTCAGTGATTGTCGGCTTTAAGGCCCAAAGAGCCAATCGCTTATTATTTGAGGGTTGGCCCGGGTGGCCCAACTATTGAAGCGCGAAGACGACTGTAACTATGCATGTGCAGCACATTACTCTGCAGAGCTTTTCCATTTTTATTAGTCTCTGAAGATTGAGTATAATATTGACTTGTTAAAATTGAACAATACAGAAAGTATCTTACTTATACAGACCAAAGACAGCTGGTGTACAGCTGGTAAACTAATAGCAAAAAGTATCTTACTTATACAGACCAAAGACAGCTGGTGTACAGCTGGTAAACTAATAGCAAGTATACACAGTAAATACAGATTATAAGATAATATATCTAATACACCCCCTCAATCTGGACAGGGCGGAGTAATGGACAGATTGGAACGCAGATATTCAAAACGAGATGAAGCAAGTCCCTTGGTAAATATGTCAGCAAGTTGATCCCGAGACGGAAGATATTGGACGAGAATGTCTCGTTGCAAGATCCTCTCACGAACAAAGTGATAATCAACATCAATATGTTTGGTGCGTTCATGAAGGATAGGATTGGTTGTGAGATAAGTGGCACTGATGTTATCACATAAAACCTTGACTGGAGATACAAGGGGAATGCCCAAATCACATAGAAGATGTCGTATCCAGATTGTTTCAGCCACTGCATAGGCCAAGGCTCGATATTCAGACTCAGTCGAGGAGCGAGACACAGTTGGTTGCTTCTTCGCTTTCCAAGAAATCAAATTAGGACCAAAGAAAATAGCATACCCACTGGTAGAGCGTCGACTGTCCTGACAACCAGCCCAATCCGCATCAGTGTAAGCAGTGAGAGAAGGATTTTTGAAGGAACGCAAGAATAAACCATAATGCTGAGTGCCTTTGAGATATCGATAAATCCTTTTGACTGCCTGCAAATGTGCGGTCCGCGGAGCATGCATAAACTGAGAAACAAGATTAACTGAATAAGCAATGTCAGGCCGTGTCATGGTTAAGTATTGAAGAGCTCCAACCATGCTTCTATATTCAGTAGGCTCACAAAGTAACTCACCATCCAATAGAGATAGAGGAATCTTGCTAAACATGGGAGTTTTGACAGCCTTGGCAGAAGCTAAACAAAAACGATCCAGAAGCGTAGCCAAATATTTTTGTTGACAAAGAAAAATACCTTCAGCTTTACGAGTGGCTTGAATACCTAAAAAGAAATGAAGATCACCAAGATCTTTCATGGAGAATTGAGTGGACAGTGTGGTAATGAATTTTTGAATGAGAATGGGATTATTGCCAGTTAAAATAATATCGTCAACATATAAGAGTAGAACCAACACATCAGAAGAGGAACGGAAGATGAACATAGAAGTGTCAGACTTGCTACAAGTAAAGCCATGACGCAAGAGAAAAGTGCTGAACCGATGAAACCAAGCTCGAGGAGCTTGTTTAAGACCATAAAGAGCTTTCCGCAATTTACAAATGTGATTTGGAAATTGGGAATTTTGAAAACCAGGAGGTTGTTTCATGTAAACATCCTCAGAAAGATGACCATGTAAGAAGGCATTTTTGACATCTAATTGACGAATAGTCCAATTTGCCGATAAGGCAATAGAGAGAACAAGTCGAATGGTAGTGGGTTTGACAACAGGACTAAACGTTTCATGAAAATCGATGCCAGGACGTTGATGAAAACCTTGAGCTACCAAGCGAGCTTTGTATCGTTCAATGGAACCATCAGAGTTATATTTAATGCGGAAAATCCACTTACAGCCCACAAGATTTTTAGTAGCATCAAATGGAACAAGAGACCATGTGTCATTAGCTAGTAAGGCATTAAATTCATCAACCATAGCATGATGCCACTTAGGATCTTTAATTGCTTGACTATAACAAGTTGGCTCAACAGTGTTAATTGTAGCAGCAAGGGAGGGAATGAATTTGGGTTTGGAGATACTAGACTTGGAACGAGTTATCATGGAATGAACAGAAGAATGAGAGGAATTGAATGAAGTGACTGGAATATTGAGAGAAGAACCAGAAGATGAAGAAATGGTAGGTGGCAGTGAAGATTGAGGTTCAGAGGATGTGGAAGTAGGAAAATCTGAGGTGATGGGAAGGGGGAAAGGAGGTTCAGAAGATGGAGAAGTGGTATGTGTCAATGAGGAAGGGATTGTCTTGTTCTGGACAGATGAGTTTGTAGAAGATAGAGGTAAGGCTGATGGAGGAGAGAAAGGGATGTGTTGTGGAGGAGGATCCTGGAAGGAAAAGGTATAGGTTGAGGTGAGACATGGTGGTTCAGATGTGATATTGGAGGAAGGAGAAGAGACCAAGGTAGAATAGGGAAAATCATTTTCATAAAAAATGACATGTCTACTGATATGGACTTTACGAGTGAGAGGATCCCAACATCGATAACCCTTATAGTTGGTTGCATATCCCAAGAAAATACATGGTATTGATCTTGGGGATAGTTTGTGGGAAGTAGTAGCACTTAGATTGGGAAAACATGCACAACCAAAGGGTTTGAGGAAGGCATAATTTGGTTGGGTGTTAAAGAGCTTGTGAAATGGGGATAGATTTTGTAGGAGGGGGGTAGGAAGCCGATTTATGAGATAGATGGAAGTAGAGACAGCATCTGCCCAAAATTGATGAGGAAGGTTTGAATCAATAAGCAATGTTCGAGCCATTTCAATGACATGGCGATGTTTCCGTTCAGCCAACCCATTTTGTTGAGGGGTGTGGGGACAAGATTTTCTAAAAAGAATGCCAGAGGAGGTAAAATGATTATGGAACATATGATTGTCAAATTCTTTGCCTCCATCACTTTGAAAAATTTTAATTTTTCGACTGAACAGATTCTCAACTAGCAGCTGAAAAGCACGAAAGCATTGAAAAACTTCAGACTTGAATTTCATAAAATAAAGCCAAGAGTAACGAGAGAAATCATCCACAAAAATTACATAGTATCGATATCCCAAAAATGAGGCAACAGGGGACTGCCAAACATCTGAATGAACAAGCTCTAGAGGGGCAACAGTACAATGTTCAACTGAATGAAAAGGGAGACGTTTAGATTTCCCTAAACAACATGAAGTACATTGGGTCAAAAATTTGGGAATGCCTAAATAAGAGCATGATTGCCGGATAATGTCAAGAACAGCAGAGTTGGGATGGCCGAGTCGACGATGCCATGAAGTACCAAGAGTAGTAGTGGCAGCTAGAGCAGAAGCATAAGGTTGAACAAAATGAGAGCTGATTGGGTACAGCTCAGCTGTTGTATATGCCTATGGGATGGGATGTTAGCAGGGGTCAATGCAGGATTTTATGTCATGGTGAGTAAAATCAAGCAGGAGAATAGGGGTAGGCCACTGAATTTTTTTGAGTTATTTATTAATTATACCTTTGAAAATACTCAAAATCAAAAGTTTATAAAATAGTGATAAATAATAATTAAAAGTTAATTTACAACTGTACTCAACGATTTTTCATATGTTGACATCAGTAGTGTACCTAGGAATTGGGATCATTCGGGGTACAAAAGCGGTGTGGGGGTCAGAGGGTAGTGCTCCTGAAATTTTTTTTGAGTTCTTTATGTCATGGATTCACATTCATGAATATTGACCGTAAACACAAAAACATATTAATACTTAGTGCAACTCGTTTTAATTAAGTCAGTGCTCTCAAGTCTCCCTATTTATTTCTTGTCGTTGTTTAAAATTCCATTAGGTGTGGCAAAGAAAATTGAGAAGAATCGGAGGGACTTCTTGTGGGGCGATGTGGCCAACAATAGAAAGATTCACAACATAAATTGGGACCACATTATTAGACCTAAAACAAGCATGGGCACAAGCATTGGATCTATTATGGATAAAAATCAAGGAAGTTAGAAGGAGATGTGGAAAGGTTTGATTCAGGAAAAATACTCCCTCCTAGATATTCTTCAATACCCTGACAACTCGATAAAATTTTTCAATTTGTGGAAGAACATTCAAAGGCTTTTGGACCCAAGTAAAGGGAATGTGGAGAAGGCTATTACGAATGGTCTTGCTTTTAGTGTGGGATGGTAAATTGGTTCGCTTTCTGAAAGATTTGTGGATTGGCGATTCTCTTCTTCAAGATAGATTTCAAAAGCTCTACAATGTCTCATCTCTACAAAATCTTTCCCGGGAGAGCTTTGGTTTTTGGGATGGGCTGAAGTGGAATTGGTTCATTCCGGGGAGGAGGGAACTTTTCTTGTTGAAGGAGTCTTTGGAGAATGATTTGCTTGATTTAATTGGAGGCACGATTATTTCTAGGGAGAGAAGAGACATTATTGTTTGGAGACATACTGTGGAAGGGAACTATTCAGTAAAATCTTTGATTGCTGCATTTGATAACTTGAACTTCCAATGATGTTATTTTTGTTGGGCCAAGAAAAATGTACGAGATTTTGTGTTTTGTTGATGTGACTGTATTGGAAGACGTGTTTTGTTGATGTGACTGTATTGAGATTTTGTGTTTTGGTGTAGTTTTGTTGTGGACAAATGGAGGCATGAAATTTTGTTGGCCTCCATGTTGGGTGGGAAGGAATAATGTATAGAAATTTATATTTTGCTTATATGCTGATTTGGTTGTATTGAGAGACGTGTTTGACTTGACTTTTTGTGTTATAGAGGGGGACTCAATATTAATTTTTGTTGGGCCATTAAACTTGCACCATTGGAAGTGCTCTAACACTTTCTACAACTAGAGTTTGAAATGGATGGTCCCCACCTAAAGTTGAATTCTTTCTTTGGATTGTCATTCACGGCAAAATCAACACTAGATGTAGATTTTGTAGATTGGGCATTCTTCCTCAATCAAAGTCTAGTTGCCCCTTTTATCACTATCAAATGGAAATCATTTATCATCTTTTTTCTTTTGTGTAAAGGGCCTAGTTTGATATGTTATAAGATCATGTAATGGTAGGGTATGGAGTGGTGTAGTGCTGGTTCAATTTGTAGCTTTTCGATCAGTGGTACCCATTTGCTATTGGGAAGTCCCAATAAAAGGTTTGACAGATTCTGTTTACCAACAATTCTTTGGACCTTTTGGACTGAGATGAACCTTTTGATTTTTGAAGACAAACTAGTTGATTGAGAGAATGTGATGTATTTGATTTTCGTAAGATTTGGTCATTGGTTGAGAGGTATTTACTTTCATATTCCTTATTCAGGCCCAAAGATAATGCACACCTCGGATGGAGTTATAATTTGCATAGGGTGGCTAGACCTATTTTAGATTGGATTGCTGCTCCCCCAAGATATCTGAAATTATAACTCAACGATTTTTCATATGTTGACATCAGCAGTGTACCTAGGAATTGGGATCATTGGGGGGTACAAAAACAGTGTGGGGGTCAGAGGGTAGTGCCCCTGAATTTTTTTTTGAGTTTTTTATGTCATGGGTTCACATTCATGAATATTGACCGTAAACACAAAAACATACTAATACTGAGAGCAACTCGTTTTAATTAAGTCAGTGCTCTCAAGTCTCCCTATTTATTTCTTGTCGTTGTTTAAAATTCCATTAGGTGTGGCAAAGAAAATTGAGAAGAATCAGAGGGACTTCTTGTGGGGAGATGTAGCCAACAATAGAAAGATTCGCAACATAAATTGGGACCACGTTATTAGACCTAAAACAAGCATGGGCACAAGCATTGGATCTATTATGGATAAAAATCAAGGAAGTTAGAAAGAGATGTGGAAAGGTTTGATTCAGGAAAAATACTCCCTCCTAGATATTCTTCAATACCCTGACAACTCGAAAAAAAATTTCAATTTGTGGAAGAACATTCAAAAGCCTTTGGACCTAAGTAAAGGGAATGTGGAGAAGGCTATTACGAATGGTCTTGCTTTTAGTGTGGGATGGTAAATTGGATCGCTTTCGGAAAGGTTTGTGGATTGGTGATTCTTTTCTTCAAGATAGATTTCAAAAGCTCTACAAAATCTTTCCCGGGAGAGCTTCGGTTTTTGGGATAGGCTGAAGTGGAATTGGCTCATTCCAGGGAGGAGGGAACTTTTCTTGTTGGAGGAGTCTTTGGAGAATGATTTGCTTGATTTAATTGGAGGCACAATTATTTGTAGCGAGAGAAGAGACATTATTGTTTGGAGATATATTGTGGAAGGGAACTATTCAGTAAAATCTTTGACTGCTGCATTTGATAACTTGGACTTCCAATTGTGTTATTTTTGTTGGGCCAAAAAAATGTATGGGATTTTGTGTTTTGTTGATGTGACTGTATTTATATTTTATGTTTTGGTGTAGTTTTGTTGTGGACAACATGGAGGCATGGGATTTTGTTGGCCTCTATGTTGGGTGGGAAGGAATAATGTATAGAAATTTGTATTTTGCTTATATGATATATTAGGAGACGTGTGTTGCTGATTTGACTGTATTAAGAGACGTGTTTGGTTTGACTTTTTGTGTTATAGAGGTGGGACCCAAGATTAATTTTTGTTGGGCCATTAAACTTGCACCATTGGAAGTGCTCATTGGAAGTGCTCTAACACTTTCTACAACTAGAGTTTGGAATGGATGGTCCCCACCTAAAGTTGAATTCTTTCTTTGGCTTGTCATTTACGGCAAAATCAACACTAGATGTAGACTTTGTAGATTGGGCATTCTTCCTCAATCAAAGTCTAGTTGCCCCTTTTGTCACCGTCAAATGGAAATCATTGATAATCCTTTTTCTTTTGTGTAAAGGGCCTAGTCTGATATGTTATAAGATCATGTAATGGTAGGGTATGGAGTGGTGTATTTGTAGCATTTTCGATCAGTGGTCCCTATTTGCTATAGGAAAGTCCCAATAAAAGGTTTGATAGATTCTGTTTACCAATAATTCTTTGGACCTTTTGGACTGAGATGAACCTTTCGATTTTTGAAGACAAACTAGTTGATTGGGAGAATGTGATGTATTTGATTTTCATAAGATTTGGTCATTGGTTGAGAGCTCTTTACTTTCATATTCCTTATTCAGGCCCAAAGATAATGCACACCTCGGATGGAATTATAATTTGCGTAGGGTGGCTAGACCTATTTTTGATTGGATTGCTCCTCCCCCAAGATATCTGAAATGGAATACTGATGGGTCTATTTAGGGCAGTAGTGCTGGGATAGGTGGTGTTTTGAGAGATAGTAATGGTGTTTTTATCTGCATTTTTTTTGGTCATTCAATGAGTAAGGACTTAAACTCTGCTAAACTAAGGGCCATCCGGGCAACTCTTGAGACCTTGATTGATCATGGGTTTCAAGATGTAGATGACATCATTTTGGAATCAGACTCTATTGTTGCTGTTAATTGGCTCACAAAGAACTTTACAATGCCCTAGGCCTTGTCTCAGGATTTTAACATGATTCGAAACATCTGCAACTCACTTCCTCCCATAAATTTCAATCATATTTGGAGGGAATCGAACTTCGTTGCGAATGCCCTTGCTAAGCAAGGTGTGAGTAGGTCGGGTTTGTTCATTGGGGTTGGGTTTGTTCATTGGCTAACTTATGGATGATGCCCAGTTTGTTGGGGTCTTTTTTAGTCTTCTTTCTTCTCTTCCATGGTTAATGGGATCTACCGTTGGCATTGTATTGGCGGTTTGGTCTTGGTTTCTTTCCTGCCCCTCTTGTTTTGTTTGGTTCTTGTGGGAGGGCTCACTTTTCTCTTGGCTAACTACTTTCCTTAATAAAATCTATCATTTGATAATAATCAAAAAACTTAGCGCAACTCATGCTACTAGCCGTTTTTTTGGCTGGAGGCCTACACATTAGTCCACACTAGGGTTAATCAAAATTTTGCTGGATCACTGGGGGCTCTTGCCCAAACTGACCCATGAGTAGGGTCAGAACCATGCCACCAAAAGGTGAGCGGCTGACCCCCCAAATTTTTTTAAAGTAAATTATATATATATATATATATATATATATATATATATATTAGATTACTATGTACAGTACATATCCCACCCTAGCCTAATAAAAGATTAGTTACATAATCTGGGCCTAGGGCACTAAATTAATAAACATTAATAAACTATAGACCCAACTGAATAAGTAGCTCAAAAGATGAATGACCCAACTAATGATGATAATACATGTTTCCCTTAGCTCAATAAAATATTAATCACAAAGAGATAATCATTTGATAAGGTGAAAATGTGATATATAGAACCAAAAAAGGTTAAAAAGTTATATATATATATATATATAGCACCCAAAAAATATAGCGCCCCGGACCCTTGTACAAACTTTTGACCCCCCTAATATCCAATGCTAGTTCCACCACTGCCCATCAGTGTGTCCACCTCTGGCTGACATCGTTCGATATGTTAAGAGAAAATAAAGGATCGAACAGGGAAAAACAAAGGGAAGATACAGCATACCTTAAGGCACGCATAGAAACTAACAAGTCATTCATTTGATAAATTGGCAATTAGCGAGCCCTAGTTCATGCATCAAGTTTGATTCATTGAGAGTTTGAGACTGGCTAGAACTTTATGAGTATAGTTTGAAAAACCATATCGTGCACCAACTTTTGTAGGCCGAAGGTTCAAGATTTTCGAGATTCAACCGATACGACAAAGGTTGAACCATTGATTTATAATACATAATAAAATAATATATATTTACATATATAAGTATATGATGTTTTCTCTCCTAAGGGTCTAAAATAAGGGTTTCATTATCGACCCTTGGATCAATCCAACGAATGCAATCTAAAACCCAACTAAAAATCTTACCACACCCTATATATATTGATAAGTCCATATATTCTCTCATTTTAGTACTCTCTAAACTTGATTTTTATTGGAGGATTGGCTTTAAAAAGGACTTATTACTTTGTTTTCCTCATTTTCAGTTTTCTCGAGCACTTGGATGGTTTTTGATGGAAAATGATCGATTTGGAGTATTTTGAAGAACTGTCAATTGGTGAATGAAGCTAAGAACTTGAAGAATGTTGAAAAATATTTTAATAATTTTTGGGGAAGCCAATTAACCCAAAATTTGAAGACAAGTTGAGCTGAAATGTGATTCCGGTAGAACTACGTTACCTGAGAAGAAGTGGGTCTAGAAGATTCCACAGAATTTTGATAGAGACTTGTGAGGTAGCCCTGAAAAGTTAAGACATCAAGATTCAATTTACATATTTTTGGAGATTTGTCAGAAGGGCAGAACATGGGAAAACATTCGAGACATCCAGTAGTCTAGTTTCCTAATCAATGAAGAAGTCAACCTCTTTCATTTTTGATTGTTCTTTTGATGTTGGATTTCTAATCACCGTGCTATATACTTGTTTAATTGCTTGGATGATTGGCCACCAACTAAGTTTTCAATTAAGTAATTTGATGCAAGCTCACGTAGATACCATACGGGGTTTGGGACCAGCTTCTTATGATTAGGAATTGGGAACGTCTAGGGTAGATACCATACTCCTAGGGTTTACATGGCATGATAATGAATTCTTGAACTTAAGGACATCTTGTATGTTCATATTTGAGTTAGATACCATAACCAAATTACATGTTAAGATAAACGAATTAGGCTAGATACCATAGGTAATTCATGTCTTAGTAGATTCGCCAACAACATCAATTGAGTGGATTAAAGGTGAGGTAATCAACAACTAGAGATGATTATTAAGATGGATTCATTGTCCTAGTGCTTTCTCAACCAAAATCAACAAGTTCATGTTTTTTTTACTTAGTTATTTACTTTCATTGCTTTCTTGGATCACAATCAATCATCTCTTGAAAATCAATTTCTTTTGTTGAGGTTAGTATAGTAGTTAATCGTATTGTTTATCCAATCCTAGTGATTTGACCTCGTTCTCGCATAATCTATTCTACTACGATCTTGTGCGCTTGCGAGTATTTTAATTTGGGATTTTTGTTTGTTTATTTTAAGTGATCGAAAATTGCTATCACATATCATGCGTGCCTCTCCTCTTTCCAACGCTTCATGTAATCGACAAAATCGATGAAATACACTCAATCGACGAACTGCAGGAACCCAGTCAACGGACAGAAGCCACTAATTGTTGGCTTTTCCGTTGTCGCGACCCCAACCTTCCCCGCACCTCATCTTCTAATTCCCGTGCCTCTCCTGCTTCATCCCAACTCCACTAATCGACTCAATTAGGGGAAGTTGTGCACACCATATGATTCCCGCACCCCTTCTGATTTCCATGCCTCTCCGTCTTCCTTTTTCATCCGTATTCAACTGGCTATGAACTCTTTGTCATTCAGGTAACCCAAATATAACTTTTCTCCTTTCACTTGATTAATTGGTTTGGAGCTTCAGCTTTTTTAAATTGAATGTAGAGATTTGTTTGAATATGTAGTGTAGGAGTATATTATTAAATATGTAATGTAAGAGTATAATGCTTGTTTTGAATTAGAAATTTCTTGTTATTGATTTCTGTATTTTTTGTTGAACATGATTGTTGTTCGAAAAATGTAGGAGAAATCTTTTTCTAAGTATGGATGGCATTGCCACAAATGTTATACGTCTATAAAGGAAAAAATCTTGAATTTTATTATACAATCAAAATGGATGATGAATACAAGATTACTCATTATTTTTGAGCAGACATGGAATGTAGAAAGATATATAAGGCCTTCGTGAATATAGTTGTCTTTGATACTACTTACAATACAGATTGGTATGGTATGATTTTTGCCCCCTTAGTTGGAGTCAACCATCATGAACAAACTATGCTCTTCGCTTGGGCATTCTTAAGAGATTAGACTACTGAGTCATTCATGTGGCTTTTAAAGCAATTGTTGTCATATATGTCAGTTGGTCCACCCAAATGATCATCATTGATCAAGATCCTATAATAGGTAAGGCATAGTTGAATTACTACCAAATACTGTGCATAGATTTTTTATAGGTCATATTCTGAATAATTTTTCAGAAAAGTTAGATGTTATCAAATGGAGATATTGTTATCCGAGGCTTCAAAAGTGCATATGGAACTCAGAAAGTCCAGAAGAGTTTGAGTCGGACTATGTCGAGTTTATCAAGCAAAGTGGATTGTCCACGAATGATTGGCTAAAAGGTGTGTATTGATAAGATTGAACAACTGAAGTGTTGAATTCTCATTAGCTTTCAACGTATATATGTACACATGTGTGTGCAGATATACTTTACAGATATAACTTCATAACAATAATCACAACTACCAACTCTACAGATAACTAAAGGTATATGCATGTTTATCATATACAACCGTGCATATTCATTTGAACCAACTTTAGATGGATAAGAGTTGATCATGGTTGTTGGTCTGTTATGCCCCCTCAAGATGAATTTCTGGTAAGAATTCCAATCTTGTACTTGAGATTTTGAAACCGGGCATGTGGGAGTGGCTTTGTAAGAGCATCAGCCAATTGGTCTGTAGAAGAAACATGAGCTACCCGAAGAGCACCACTCTGAACTTGGTCTCGGATAAGGTGGAAGTCGATGGCGACATGTTTCATTCACGAGTGAAATACTAGATTCGAACATAGTTGAGTGGTGCTAACATTATCACATAAAATTATCGGACATGAGGTAATTGTGATCCCAAGATCAGATAAGAGATAGCACAACCAATTTAGCTCAGCAGCAGTGTTTGCAATTGCACGATACTCGACCTCGGTCGATGAGCGTGCTACTGCTCTTTGCTTTTTAGAGCTCCAAGAGACTGGATTGCGACCAAGATATACAATATAGGCTCCAGTTGAGGTATTGTTATCTTTGTCACCCGCCCAATCCGCATCAGAGAAAGCATGCAGTTTGAGAGGTGAATTCCGGTGAATTTGGAGGCCACCATTGATTGTACCACACAAATACCTTAGCAAGCGTTTGACTGATGTCCAGTGGTCAATGGTTGGTCGATGCATGAACTGAGATAGTCGATTCACAGTGAAGGCAATATCAGGTCTCGTAATGAGTAGGCAATATCACTCATTTGAGTACGTTGTAGAAGATCCATGATATAACGACGTTGAGAAAGTAGGACACCTTGCTTGTTTGGAATTACCTCCACATCTAAAAAATATGATAGTTGACCGAGATCCTTGAGTGAAAAGCGTTGCGCAAGTATATCAGTAAATCTTGTGATCATATCAGAATCGTCATCGGTGATGATCAAATCATCAACATATACAATTAAATATATAGTGTGCCCATTAAGATGTAGAACAAATAGAGAGGTGTCTGCATGAGAGTTCATGAAACCTGATTGTATAAGAAATGCACGCAGCTCATGATACCAGGCGCGAGGCACCTGTTTGAGGCCATAGATAGCTTTCCGTAACTTGCACACATAGTTTGGATTGTCATGATCAATAAAACCTGGTGGTTAACTCATGTATACATCATCGGAGAGGTGGCCTTGAAGGAACGCATTGTTGACATCAAGTTGTCTGAGAGACCAGCCACGGGTTATTGCTAAACAGATGACAATCCGAACTATAGTCAGTTTTACCACTGGACTGAATGTGTCTTGATAGTCCACCCCAGGACGTTGATGAAATCCTTTGGCCACTAAGTGGGCTTTGTGCTTGTCAATTGAACCATCAGATTTACGTTTAATTTTGAAAATCCACTTACACCCAATGATGTTTTGATTGGAGGTGGGGGGAACTAATTCCCAGGTTCCATTTTTGACCAAGGCATCATATTCCTCAGACATGGCTTGAAGCCATTTACGATCTTTGATGGCTTGGGTCACTATGGTTGGCTCCTGATCAGTGGATAGTTGGGCATGTAGGTTCATTTTTCTGGTGGGTTTGTGGATATTGTTCTTGGATCTAGTGATCATGGAGTGAGTGGGAGGGTGAGGTTCTGATGGTGCGGTGGTTATATTATTGTAGGTGGTTGGTAGGAGTGAATTTGAGACATGTTCTGGTATTGGTGGATGGGATTGGGTGGCTGTTATGGGTGAGGTTGGTGGTGTAATTTTGGGTAGGAATGGTTGAGGGGAAGGTGCATTTTTGGGCAGTGGTAGATGGGTTTCAGTGGTTGTTAAGGGTGGGTCTTATTGTGTAAGTTCGGGTAGAGATGTTTGAGGTGAATATGTAGTTTTGGGCAACGAATGAAGGTTTGTGGTGACTGGTAAATGTGGCTGCGGGGCTGTAGGTTCCAGTTGTGATGAAGCTTCACCGAGGTGCTGCTGAGGGACACTTGCTGGGGATGACGTGTGTGGTGGCGATGTCGGGCTGTTAGGAATAGAGATGATGGGAGGAATCCAGGTAGTGATTGTGTTGGGTATAGGTCGGGCGGACGGACTTAAAAGAGATTTAAAGGGGAACAATGTTTCAAAAAATTTGACATGTCAAGACACATATATTTTTGATGTGGAGGGATCAAGATCAAGACAGTAGTAGGCACTCTAAGTGAGGGAGTAACCAAGAAAGACACAAGGTTTTGAGTGAGAATCAAGTTTGTGGTGAGAGTATGGACGCAACCATGGATAACAAAGGCAACCAAAGACGCGTAACTTGGAGTAGTTTGGGAATTTTCAAGTTTGTGGTGAGAGTATGGACGCAACCATGGATAACAAAGGCAACCAAAGACGCGTAACTTGGAGTAGTTTGGGGATTTTCCAAAAATGACTTCAAATGGTGAGCTGAGACCTAGAGTATGGGTTGGCATACGATTTATTAGATAGACCGCAGTGGCGAATGCATGGGACCAGTAAACAAGAGGAAGGGAAGCATGAGTAAGGAGAGCTAGTCCCGTTTCAACAATATGGAGATGTCGTCTTTCAGATAAACCATTATGTTCTGGGGTGTGTGGTGGAGTAAGTAAGTGAGATATACCATGAGTATCAAGAAAATGAGCAAGAGCAAGGTATTCTCCACCATTGTCCGAGTAGAGAGTTTTTATGGTGGTTTCAAAATATTTTTCCACAATGGTTTTGAATCTGATAAAAATATCTTTCACTTCAGATTTTCTTTTAAGTGGATAGAACCAAATATATTTAGTGAAGTGATTGATAAAGATGACGTAGTAATTGAAACCATCGTGTGAAATTATTGGTGAAGTCCAAACATCAGAGAAAATTAATTCAAGTGGTCGAGTGGAGACAAATGTAGATGTGAAAAATGACAATTTGTGGCTTTTATTGCAAGAACAAGCATTACACGAGAAATCGAAAGGCAATGATGAAGATAAACCTAAATGATTGTTGGAAATAATATGCTTAAGAATGGGAAATGCTGGATGTCCTACTCTATGATGCCATACAGAGGAGGAGATCTTAAAGCTAGAAAAGGCAAATAATGGTGCAGAAACCGGCCACTCATATACGCCATCTTTAGTTGGTCCCTACAGTAGCGTTGTCCCCGTGCGAAGTTCCTTCACAAGAAAATGAGATGGTAAGAATTCTATGGAAACATTATTGGTGGCACAATATTGAGAAATGGAAATTAAATTTTTTTTCATGTTAGGAACGCAAAGGACATTGTTTAAATGAAAAGTATTGCAAGAAGTTTGGAGTTTAGTGGAACCTGTGTGAGAGATGTTAAGACCCGTGCCATCGCCAATCATAATGTCGTTGAGCCATTGTATGGGGCATGTAAAGAGAGATTGCTGAGTCAGTGGTGACGTGATGAGAGGCACCACTATCCAGAAGCCAGGAGGAGTTTGGATTGGTAGCAGCAAAGTGGGCTCGTGGCTGCCACGGAGTAGGAGAAGCAGACGAGTTGGTGGATGATTGAATCGAAATCAGACGAAAAGAGGGACACCTTTTTGTAGTGTGGCCTTGGATTCTGCAGATTTGACAGTGTCCAAGATATGGTTTTGATGGACGATCTCCCCTAGCATTATAATTGCCACCATTGTTAGTGCGACGGCCAGCATTAGTGCCAGTTTGAGGTGGGCGCCAATTTGTGGTAGTGCTAGTTGTGGGATTGGCACTAGCGGGAAAATATGGTGGCATTGGCTTGGCTGTCGACAGTGAGGCTTCAAATGTGAGTAACTTCTCATGGAGTTCATCAAATGTGATCGGGGTGTCCCTGGCCTGGACAGCCCGAACCAGCTCCTTGTAATTATCATCAAGGCTATCAAGTATTTTTCTGTGAGATCATCATCATCAACAGGAGCTCCAAGAAGAGCTAGCTCGTCCGCCTGAGCTTTGACGAGTTGCATAAACTCTATCACATTTTGGGAGTCTTTGGTGAGGTGTTTGAGTTGGCTTTTGATTTGCTTAACACGACCACGAGAGGGCTTGCCATAGGTATTGGCTAGGGTGGTCCATGCTGCACGAGATGTTTTGGCGGAAGCAATGAATGGAATGATGGTCGGTGAGAAGGAGCCAATGATGGCATTAAGAATGAGTTGATCCTGACGGATCCATAGAGAGTAGTTAGGATTTGGGGTGGTGGTGGTATTTTCAGTGATTGTGGCTGGGGGACAAGGCTTGGACCCGTCAATGTAACCGAGTAAATCATAGCCAATAAGGAGAGTGTGGAATTGAAGTTTCCAGGAAATATAGTTGGAGGAGGTTAGTTTGAGAGGGGTTTGGGCAGCGGTATTGATACTGATAAGGGTTTTGTGGGTGTCATTGGCGTTATGAATGGTGGTGGTTGGAATGATGGTGGTTGGAATGATGGTGGTGGCGGCAGCATTGATAGTGGTGTCAGTAGGCATTGAGACGGCTGGGTAATGAGAGTAAGAAGAAGAATAAGAGAAGTAAGAAGGCCAGGAATGGGAGAGACTATGCTCACTGGTCGTCCGATACTATGACAAGATTGAACAACTAAAGTGTTGAATTCTCATTAGCTTTCAACGTATATATATATACATGTGTGTGCAGATATACTTTACAGATATAACTTCATAACAATAATCACAACTACCAGCTCTACAGATAACTAAAGGTATATACATGTTTATCATATACAACCGTGTATATTCATTTGAACCAACTTTAGATGGATAAGAGTTGATCATGGTTGTTGGTCTGTTATGTATGACATCCTCTTCAAGTGCAATCCTACATATGTTAATGACATATTCTCTGCAAGTATATTCCAATTTATTTACAAACTTTGTACATTGATTTATTTTGTTATAATTGTACTTATTGGTATTCCAATTTATTTACAAACTTTTACATGGTTCTTTTTTTCTATATAGGTATGTCATATAGTCAAACAGCAGAAAGTTGTCACTCATTTTTCAGGACCTACGTTTCAAAGAAAAATACGTTGATTGATTTTGTGGTTAAGTTTGATAGAGCTCTTAAGCACCAAAGACACCAAAAGCTATACACCAATGGCGGATCCATGATCTAAAATCCTTGGGGGCACAAATAAGTAGCGGGGGTCTAGAGGCAATGCCCCGAACATTTTTTTGAGGTTATTAATTTCATGAATTAAAATATTGCATCTTTATTTATCACAATTGTTTTCTACGAGTTTTTATATTTTGAAAACACTCTATTATAATATATTTAGTAATAATCTAAGCAACTCTTTTTTTATGAAATATACAAGACAATCATTTAAAAATTGGTCACTAATGAGATTGTGCAAATCCGTCTTGACGATGTTCATTCTTAAAAAACATCTTTCAACACTTGTTGTTGCTATAGGCAAAACCAATGTTAATTTCAAAAGTCGATAGACCAAAGGAAAAGATATATGCTTCTTTGTTTGCATTAGTAATCTAGAAAGATCACCAAGCCCCTTCAATTGACTAAATTTGTCATCTATTCGTACATTTACAATGTATGTCTCTAGTTGATGCTCAAGAGTTATGTAATCTATGAGAGAGAAGTCATTTAGATAAAATTGAGCTAATTTTAACGATATTGATGAATTAAAATCAACAAAAGCAGCACTTGGATTCAAGCAACAAACACAAAGAAGCAACACAAAATTTACTTCATTGAAGTGATCATTAAGCTCCAAAAGTTGCATATTCACAATAGTATAATTATATTCATTAGTAGTATTGCTTTGATATCAGGGATGATATGGATCAACATACTCTTTCTCCATATTCAAAAAATCAATTTTGTGCTCATTACAAAAATTGATGATTTTATGAGAGATTCTCATCCATCATTTCTTACATTTTGTAATTGCCCCTTAGCCACTTTGACACATGCAATAACATTCAAAATATCTTCATCTTTTTTTTTGCAAAGCTAATAGCAACTCATCTGTGATTCCCAACATAGTTAATATCAATTACAAATTGAAAACAAAATCAAATGATTGCAAATATCTTAAAAGACCACGTGCTTGAGCTTTTTTCAATGAATCCGAATCATCACATGAAACAAATTCAAGAACCTCAATAATAGAAGAGAATAAAGAAACCAAGTTCTAAAGTGATTTGTAATGAGACCCCCAATGTGTATCTCTGGCCCTCTTAAGGCTTTACTCTTGATTTAATCCCTTCCCAGTCTGAATCTCGCAAGTCTTCATTCCTTGTGCAATTCTTTATGCACGGTTTTATCAAGTCATGTCTTTACGCTTACAAGAGGCTCCCACAACATTCATTAAAGTAGAGATGATATTGAAAAATTTTGCAATATCAACATGTTTTCTAACTATAGTAACAAGAGCTAGTTGAAGTTGATGTGTGCAAAATAATGAACATAATAAGCAATCTCATTTTCATTCATAATCAAAGTTTTTAAACCATTGAGCTCACCTGTCATATTACTTCCCTCATCATAACCTTGACCTCTAACTTTCTTCAGACTCAAACCATTGACCATTGTCAGCAAATAAAGAATCAATAACTTTTTTCAGAGATAAAGCAGAGGTCTACATCACATGAACAATTTCAAAACACCTCTCTTTAACAATTTCATTTTTGTCAACATATCACAGAACCACAACTATATGTTCTTTGTTAGATACATCACTAGATTCATCCACCAATAATGCAAAAAAATCATCTCCAAGTTCTTCAATGATAGAATGGACTATTTCTTGTGCAAAACAATGAACAATGTCTTTTTGAATACCCGAAGCTACTGTTTGAAGATTTTTGAAGCATTACGTAGAACACATCCTTACATACAATTTCATTTTGAGCAGTTGTATATTTAATCATTTCAAGAAAATTGCCTCTGTTATCAGACTCTTCCAACTCATCGTGGCCACGAAAAGGTAATCCTTGGTGCAACAAAATTACCTCAATCGAAGCATTTAAACGAATTCTATATTCATTCTTCATACTTTCTGACTACTTAAGAAGAGCACCCTCAATGAATTGCTTTTGCCTCAATAGATTGTCACATTTCTGAACTGTTGATTATGTGCACTATTAACATGACCAACATGAGAAGCTAGTCTTTCAGTTTTGTTCCAAGACAAAAATCCTTTTGTAACAAATGCGTCACTCCCACCTTGTTTTCCAAATTGATCTCTAAGTACTTATGTCTTTATGATATATTCTATCCAATTTCCATATTGATCAAACCACTTTGGATTGAATCGATGTTCGTTATTGCCAATCAATTTTAGAAGAAAATCATGGCCACGAGGTTGACAAGGTCCTCTAAGCAAATATGCACATCTTATTTCATCTCTTTGATTTGGGTAATACACTAAAATCCTTCTCATTTCTGTAGGATCCGAATGAATGTTATTCAAATCAACCTCCTTTGACATTGAAGAATAAGATTCTTCCCTGTGTTTTCTTTTGAAAAATCTCTCCATAAAATTTACTGTTGAGAATGAAAATTAGAGTATCAATAATCAACTATCAAGTATTATCGGGTGGGAATATGCTAAACAATTAGATTAAATATACTATTACATAAAAGATATAACTATTTTAACACAAACTCATCATAAAGACATAATTATTGTTCCAATCTCCCCACGGCACACCAATATTAGAAATTTAGAAGCAATAAAGAAGTAAATCACTAAAAAAATCATTTATAATAGGCTAGTTAGAATTAAAGGAAATAAATAATTAGTACCTTTTCTTTCTAAACTCCCTTGGAACGAAAAAATTCTCAAATGTACTCTCTATAATGGCAGTCGAAGTGTCACACACGCAAGATAAGGTAAAAAGAAACCCTAATAAATTGGGATGGAATTACGGAAATATGGCTTAATAAACGCAACGAACAAAGATTGGGGTGTTAAGTGCTAATAGAAATTGGGCCAAGTAGTTACTCATATAGTTATTGGGCTTGCTTTTTTTTTTTTTAATTGGGACTAGGGGCCTTTCTTTTTTAATTGGGAGTGGGTCCCTTAAAGAAGTTTACTACTAGGAGATCGGTCAAAAAATGTACTACAGCCCATTATTGTACCAAATTTTCACTGGGAGCTTAGGCCCCCAGTGAGTTTAATGTCCATCCGCCCCTACAAATAATAATAATATATTCGATTTGACTGATCAAGGAGTTGTTGTCATGTTCAGAATTAATGACTATATGACTAATTTGATGTGGTTGGATCATTATAGCACACCAAATATTTAATAAATATTTAATAAAGTACTCTTTGATGTTAATGTTTTAATCTATAATCATGTTTTTTTTAGAAACTATGATTATGAAATATATTAACATTTTGTGTTTTAACAAATCCTTTATCCAAACCAATTTTCTGCTTTTATTTTTTCAGAAACATGCATCTGCCAAGTAAAATTTATTTTTATTTTTTTTGTTTCAGAAAACAGTTTTCGAAAAACACAAATCAAATGAATTTTTTGATAGTTTTTTATTGCTTAAAATTCTTTTCAAAATCTTAAGCTTCCTCCAAATGTTAAGGTAACTAGAGTCGTCAACGATCGAGTTCGTAAATCAAAGGATCTTGCTAAAGAGGCAAAATCCAAAGTTGGTGAAACTCGTATGTATTTAAAATGTGTATGCATGCATAAGCTGAAGTTTTGTTACCATCACAAGCAATCCACGCCTACATGAAAAATTACCAACACACGTAAACACAACAGCCAAAAGTAAGGAAACGGTCAATTACTTCCTGTACTCGACAAACCCAGAGTCTAAATACATATATGATTCTCTGCAAATTTTGATCGTCCTTTCTCCATCTCTATGGCAATCCACATAACTATAATATTGGTACTGGATTTTGTGCCCTTCTTCCATATCTATGTCAAGTGGTTTTGGTGCGACCATCAACCACCAAAAATCTCCTCCTCCTGTGTTTGATCCTGGTCAAGACTTGGCTTTTGCTTTTGCTGCACTTGGCAGCCTCGACCATGCAATCACAGGTAAACCTATATAAACAGACAAGTACTTCTATGGAACATGTTCTTTTAAATAAATGTTTATGGTGGTGGAACTTGTGCCTAATTTTCTCTTTCTCTTTCTTTTTTTATTTATTTTGGAGCGGCAAAACCTACAGTTACAATTATGGTTAAAGAAGATTGTGCTCCTAACAAAAAAGAACTACTCTGGTTCTGCCTTCGTTTTTGTTTGTTTGTTTTATGTACACAAAACCTGATTGTCAAATTAAACACCGGCCTCTCTTTTCACAACAGAAAAGTAGCTGTAATTTAGGGTTAAAATATGCCAATCTGTTTATAACAAAAACATAACAAACAAATAAACAAAAAAGCTAGTCCATTTTACGCGGGAGGCCCGCCCCGCCCCGCCATTGAAAGTACCACTCTCCCTCTCTTCCTTTGACTCTTCTGGGAGAGAGAGCCCTGCACGTTGATGATGAATGTTCATTCTGTTTCCTGTACAGAATTTTAAAACAATTGTATGTCATTTTCATGTGCTGACAATAACTTTGTGGTTGTTCATTATCAATGTCCTGTTAGGTTTTATTTTTAGGACTTTCTGTTCTATGGCAACACCCCGCGTTTGTGGATCGCCTCCATTGTTCTTCAGTCGCAACCACTGCAGATTTCAGGTACTTTCTCTCTTTAAACTGTTTTTTCCTGCAAAAAATACGTTCCTCTGCTCTGCTTTTACACAGATAGTTACATCTCTCATCCAATGAAGAACATTCTTGTTCCGATTTTAGGCATTACGTCTGAGAATTTCCATTGACGTCGTTTCCCTGCTCCTTCATTCTCTCCCTAACAATGTGCCTTTTCTGCTGTTAATTACACGATATAACGGTGGTAATGTGGATACAGGAGCGTTAATCAGAAAGCCAAAATGTCTAAAGGAAAGAATTTTATTGTGCCAGAGACTCTTTATGTTTGTGTTTATACATGTTTTGTACAGTTTGGACAATAAAAGATGTGATGAGTATAATACAAAAGCATAATTCCTTATATTCCTCGAGATGAACATCAAAGGCAGAGAGAAAAATTAACTGCATTGTATTTCCTGCCATCTTTACAAGAAAATGAACTATTTACGCAGACAATGAAGGGCTCTCAGCTGATCAAGAATCACACGGAAGAGAAAAACTTTAGGACAGAGAGTAGTTACGGATTCTCAGATAACCTCGTCATGATAATGGAACTCAGGAAGAAGATATTGACCTTTAGAGACATCATTGACCTGCCTCCTTGTGAGGCCTCAGCTCCCATAAATGAGGTATTTGTCTCGCACTCTTCTGCTACTCAACCAATTAACACAACACTTTTCTTCATGTTTTGGTGATCTTCCTGCTTTTTGCAGCTAATGATGGGGACAATGATGGAACTACTGAAGCTTTATCCTGAATTCATATCCTGCACTCAGTTGTCAAAAATAAGTGGAACATCAGTGGACCAGGTAAACCATTTTGGCCATAACAAGGATACTTCATGCCATTCATCATATGCAATTGCAGCTGAAATACTAATAATATGAATGAAATGTTCAAAAAACAGATTCTTTCCTACTTTTGCGAGATTTTGAAATCTATTAGAGACTCATGGTTGAAGGATCAAGACTTAATGGACAGATTTACTGCCTATAAGGAGAACGGCAACATGGAGGAATTAGGTATGATTTATACAGGGTACGGAGTTAGTTGCCAATAAAACTCTTCAAACCATTGTATTGCACAAAGCATGATGCCTTATATCTTCCCAAAAAAATCCTTCACTGATATTTTTATTTCTGATTGAAAATATTGATTTTATTTTGTTGTAGTGCAATATGTGTTAGCAACACTTGATTGCATGATTAAAATAGCAACCGAGAAGTTTGATACCTTGGATGAAGATGATCAGAGTAAGGGCTTCAGTCCACAGGGTAGCAGATTTGGGAAAGTATTAATGGAGTCCTTCTCGGACAATGGTTCTTCCTATTGTCCTTCACCAGTCACCCCAACATCAGTTCTCCCAGAAGTCTGGGCTTCTCCCAAAAGGAGTACTTCCCCTCTTCTATGGTCTCTCAGAGTTCAAGCACTGGGGAAGCTGAGTCCCATTGATGTAAAGCTCTTGTCGGTTCACATGCCGCCACAAGTAGGAGAACAAGAACCAATTAGTTTGAGCCAAAAGAAGAATACAGTTGAGGAAACAATGACAGTAACAGAAGTGGAGACCAACGCTGACATGGAAAAAACAAACACACCGGAGGTTCTGCAGTTTCATTTGGATGAAATGGATGTGGCAATTAGTGAAAAGGAATTAAACAATAGAAGTGAGCCCCAAAATACAACTCCAATGACTTCCGCAGGAGCCATAGATGTGTTGATGATGCCACCACAATCACCACCACATCCGCCTTCAAATGTGGCAACAGTTCTGTCCCAGAGTCAGCCATCGATATCTTCCCAAAGCATGATGATAACAGCAGAAGTACCACCACCATCACTGATTCCTAAACATGTGGCAACTCTTCCTCCACCATCACCACCGATGACATTGCCAAATGCAACAACTGCACCACCACCACCCCCAGTGATGCCTTCAACAGTTCCAAAGCAACCCCAATCAGGTGCACAACCAATGTCACTTGGGAACCAAACTGCTCCTCCACCACCTGCCCCACCCCTACCATTCAGAAATCGAAATGCTCCGCCACCACCACCCTTGCCATTTGGAAATGGAGCTACTCCACCACCTCGCCCACCGTCCATGCCGCTTGGAAATGGAGCTACTCCTCCACCTCCCCCACCGCCAATGCCGCTTGGAAATGGGGCAGCTCCTCCACCACCACCGGCACCCAGGCCACTGGGAAATGAGGCTGCTCCTCCACCACCATCACCTCCACCCACAGGAAATGGATCAGTGCCACTGCAACCACCACCGACGTCTGTTGGAAATGGGGCAGCTCCTCCACCACCACCGCCACCCAGGCCCCTGGGAAATGGAGCTGCTCCTCCACCACCACCTCCACCCACAGGAAATGGATCAGTGCCACCTCCACCACCACCTACATCTGTTGGAAATGGGGCAGCTCCACCACCTCCTCCTCGATTGGGTGCAGCAAGAACTCTACTTCCCAAAAAGGCAAATACTAAATTGAAGAGATCAAGCCAAATGGGTAGCTTGTACCGGACTCTCAAGGATAAGTTGGAAGGGGGTCAGCTAGACAAAAGATCACCTAATGGAAGAAAAGGTTCAGTTGGGAACGGGGGCAGTGGTGGAAAAGGCATGGCTGATGCATTAGCTGAGATGGCAAAGAGGTACATTCTTCAAAGAACTTTAAGTTTAACAAACAAGGGTGGTGGTGTATTCATTTGAAACTTCAAGTGTATAGGACAAAACAGTTGACTATGTTAAACTCATCAGACTCTCAATTCTGCATATGTCAGGTCATCATACTTCCAACAAATTGAAGAAGATGTTCAAAAGCATGCCAAGTCAATCAATCAGCTGAAGTCTGCCCTCAGTACTTTCCAAACAAAAGACATGGCTGAGCTGCTCAAGTTCCACAAACATGTTGAATCGATTCTGGAGGCTCTAACTGATGAAACACAGGTCCACACAGACCAAATTAATTTATTCAATTAGGATCTACTAGTACCAATAGTGAAAAATTTTGAATTAATTGCTAACACAGTCATGACCTGCTACAACTTAAAATTCAGGTGCTTGCAAGGTTTGAAGGGTTCCCAAATAAGAAGTTGGAAACACTAAGGACAGCTGCTGCACTGTACTTGAAGTTGGATGGAATAATTAATGAACTGCAGAATTGGAAGATAGAACCTCCCCTGGGCCAGCTTCTAGACAAAACTGAGCGTTACTTCAATAAGGCAATTAATGTTGGATTCACATTTTGAAAGATAGTTGTTTTACAAAATAATTCTAATGACTAACCAAAAATATTACCACGTAGATCAAAGGAGATATGGATGCATTGGAGCGAACCAAGGATGAAGAGTCCAAGAGGCTTCAGAGTCAGAATATTCATTTTGACTTCAATATCCTTATTCGTATCAAGGAATTAATGGTGGATGTTTCCTCAAACTGCATGGAGTTGGCACTGAAGGTAGGTTGATTGAGATTTTTAGAACAATTAGCTATAAAGTTCACAATAAGAGGATTGTATGGAAGAGTAATTAAATGTCGCAGTGGGTTTTTTTTTTATATATGTTCACTAATTTCTTTTTTGTGGATATCGTTTAGGAGAGGAGAGAAGCAAAGGCAGCAGAAGAAGGAGTAGGTACAAAAACTGAAAAGAAAAGGAAGGAATGCACTAAAATGCTTTGGAGAGCTTTCCAGTTCGCATTCCGCGTTTATACCTTTGCTGGTGGACACGATGATCGCGCCGACAAGCTTACAAGAGAACTGGCTCATGAAATAGAGACAGATCCTCAGCACCAGTAACTTTCTTGAATTCGTCTCATACCAACAGCCAAAAAGAAAAAAACAAACTAACAAGAAAGCAAAGGAAGAAGAAAACTATCTAATGTATAAAATGCACAAAAATTAATATAGGATTGTTTGTGGGAGCGGCCTCAGAGCTGTAAGTGCAATGCCAAGACTCTGCAAAAATATTACGTTAAAATAATCTATCTCCACATATCTAGTGTGTAATATATGTTTGGAGTTGAAATCTAAGTGATTAATTATGTATAAATAGGTTCTAACATTTTATTAAAACACTATCTGGTGGTGCAACTTTTGTAAAATTTTGACTTATAATCTCATTTCAGAATGAGATGATTGACAGAACTTTCATACCTTGTTTATGATATCTTCAATTTAGAGTTTTAAGCATGAAATGATTTATATTCTTCAATCTAGACTTTTAAGCATGAAATGATGTGGCATACACAAGACCAGGAAAAGAAAGCTTCGAGGGCCACAATGAAAACATTAAAGGAATATGGAGTTTTTAGTTTTTACCCTTGCAACAAATAGCGCAGTATGAAATTGTCTGTAATGAATTACACACCAATTTTTCAATGAAGATTGAAGAATCACCATCGGAAACTGTCAATGAGACAATCTTTCTGGATGTAGCAGTTATCACTCATATTGTCAGTTTCTCAAAAGCTTTTCATTGTAAAATACTGGGAATAGCATATTCCTAACAATGCTAACTAATTAAACAAATGACAGGAAAAATGAATTTGAAATAATCTCAGCATTAGTGCATTACTTACACAGTTAAATAAGGATTTCCCATGCTAATGCTTTTGTGAAACAAAATTGTTTAAGATAAAACACTAGAGAATTTTGCCACCCAATATCCATGCCATGGATATATTATATAAACACTGACTATCCAAGTATGCTATTGAAGCATGAAACAAGAGGCTTTAAAGAAACTTACTTCGCTCTCCTATTTCGGAGCTGGAAAGACACAAAGCCAACTCCTCTTAGTTTGTTGAATTTTCAATGAGAGCTCAAAAGGTCCAGGTCTCGAAGCTGCAAACACGAAATTCAGTTTTGACTCTTGCACTGACAGAGTATTGAAATAAAATGGGATGATTGTGCATAGTCTATATTATTTCCTCACAATCATATCTGATTACGAAAACTAGAAATGCTCTTGAACAACCACCTGACAAAACCAGAAAAGAACTCCTGACAAAAAAAAAAAAAAAAAAACGACAATATATACTCGAGCAAGCATCCCCAATTGCTCATTTGGCAGAGAAGCAAATTGAGACAATATACTGAAGCAACCATCCCCCCAATTGCTCATTCAGCAAATAAAGTTGGAATCTTTTCAAATACCCAGAAATACCCAGCTTCAGTATCATACAGAACCACCACATAACAATGAAAATTTTGCATTAAAAGAATTTACAAGATGCAACAAAGAAGAAAAACTTTCAGGAAATAGAACTAAGCCTCTCTAATTGAGACAAAACCATGGGAATAGCACGATCAAATCCGAACTATAACACAAACGGAAAAAAGTAAGTAGCAAATTGTAAAACTGAATGAATCTGAGAGATGCAACAAGGAAGAAAATTTATCAGGAAATAGAACGAAGCCTCTCTAATTGAGACAAAGCCATGGGAATAGCACGATCAAATCCGAACTAGGACTGAATGAATCTATGAGATGAAAATGCAGGGCAAAATGGAAAAAAAAATTTGGACCATTTCTCGATTTGTGCGTGTCATCCTTGCGCAGGGGCCATGCTAATCTTCTCTGTATCGTTCCAATTTTATCGGATGTCCCCGAAGGGACACTCACCCCTGCTCCGCATTCTGTTATAAACCCTCTAGTTTCAACATAACTAAGCGATGTGGTATTTAGTCCGATCGCAACCATAGAGTCCTGTTCTTACGTCATCCTAATGGATCAACTGATTGGGGTCAGGCCTTTTTTGGAGTAAGGCCCAAAAAAGATAGCTCCTCTTTTCACCTGAAACTGAAAGCCTTCTTTATTTTCACTTTTCCTAGGCCCAAACACAACAAAGGCTTTCTTAAATTAATCAAAAGCATGTACATTCCCAAATATTTGAACATAAATTTTTATTAGAAAAAAAATTCAGGAATTTTTGGATGCAATAATTATTAATTTCTTCAATTTTTAAATTTATTTAATTAATAATAAGTTGTTGCACATAAGCAGTAAGTGGAGAGCAGTTATATTGGAGGGAAACCGCCATCCTCTACCTCTACATTCACATTCCCCTCCAAAAACAAGCATTCAAACTACATGCTTCAATCCCCATTTTCACTTGGTGATGACAACCTCCTCACCTGCCTAACCCAACCAAAGCTTGCTGATCATCATGCCCTGACCACACCAAAAGCCTTCAAAATCATGCACACTTGTCTCTCTTTTGACATTCTGTTTGGATGGAGAAAAGCCTCTGAATGGTAAAGTTGTGCTTATAATTAATTACCTTATTTTTATGCAGCAAGAATTTGATGTATATATGTTAATTGTTTTGCAGCAAGAAATTATTAAGGCATGTTCAGTGCCGCCTTAAGTTACTCAAGTGCAAGAGATCCTCAATTGTGAAGCATTTAAGCAGTGACATTGCTCAGCTACTCAACAATGGCATGCTTGATTCTGCGTTCGCACGGGTAATCCTTTTCTTTCACCATTTCTACTTGTTTTGCCATTTTTGGTTATCAAAATCCATCCGATCTTACTGGTTTTTGGTTCATTTCCCGATGTATACTAACATGAACTGAGTTTCTCAGGTTGAGCAGCTATACAGGGATCAGGGACTATTAGCTGCTTATGATCTCTTGGATCACTTCTGTGAGTTCATCATCATTCACTTCTCCTACATTCGCCGACACAGGTATGACTCGTCCATTTCTGTTTACCATGTTATATGCCTTGATTACATCTGTTCTTCTGATTCTGAATCATAGCTTTTCTGATAGGAAGGCTCTTTGCATTTAATTCTGAATGTGTGCTATGGCATTTCCCGTCCAGGGTTTGTACTAATGAGATAAATGAAGCAATTTCAACTTTAATATTTGCTGCTGCATGGTGTGGAGATCTGCCTGAACTTCAACTAATCCGGAAGCTCTTTGGGGAACGTTATGGACGCAGATTCTGTACAACTGCAGTCGAATTACATCCTGGAAACCATGTGAATAAAGAGGTTGGCATTTGACGATATGTAGTTGATTCATTGAGTTCTTCCTATATAGATTCTTGCCCTTTCAGCTTTGAATTCTCTGGTTGTTAATCCATATTCATCACTTGATACATTGATTAGATGAGGGAGAAACTATGCAGAACATCGATTTCCCATGAATTGAAAGTCAAATTGATCAATGAAATAGCCAAGGACCACTGCCTCCAACTGGGGAACCTCGAGGAAGAGGCTCAAGAAAAAAGATTACAGTTGATAGTCTCACCAGCAAAGCATGATCCACATGTTAGCAGTATCGAAAGTGAGGGTTCGAACAAAGTATCGACTGTCCATACGGAAAAATTCAGTGAGGTTTCGTCTCAGATTCAGGAGAGCATTGTTTGTGTAGAGGAAGTCGAGGAGTTTCAGTTCACTGAATTACAGGATGGATTGGGTGAAGAGAAAAGTGTTTTTCTGTTCAATTTCATAAGCGATGGAGCTAGATTGTTAATCTTCTTACCCGATGGCGTACACTCCAGCAAAAATCCTGAATCAAGAAATGGTAGACCAACTAGTAACTGCAGAAACTCTCAAACTACATCAAACTACAGCCGCAGATTTAGCACTGACCTACATTACTGCTTTGTGCATCCATGCTACGTATGTACTAATTGCCATAAACTTGTTTGTCGAAGCCCGTTTTCAGGCCAACAGAGAAGAGCCGCAAATTATGCCAAGCAAATGGAGAAAAGAAAGGTGCTGGGACATGCTGAAGCATCAAAACATCCAGACAGCGTCACCTCTTCCATTGGATCATGCTCGCGGGGATCTAGTACTTATGCAGCAGCAGAGAGAGTTGTTAGTGTACCAGCTGATAAGGGCATGGCTAATGAGATGATTTTGAAATCGGATTCTTCAGTAAGAAGAAGCTCAGTATCATCTTGTAAACATGTACACCCAAAGCTTCCAGACTATGATGAATTGGCAGCAAAGTTCAGAGCTCTCAGAAGAGAGCATCAGCAGAGAAACGCCGCAGCCATGGCTTTGGCACCAACTGAATCTCAGCTGGATTAAAGTAATTTCACACTGCATTTTTAATATGCTTGTAAATTCTTTCGTCTCCCAAATGTTCACTCTAAATCATCAAATCTTTGTTGAATTAAAATATTCAGAAACCTCATGCATCACTCAAATATCAAAACTTTAAAAAGGCGTAAAGAGGTCTCACGTCCATGGTATTTCAAGGTGAGTCGAGAAAGGTCCTCAACTGGGCACTACAGCAACTAGTCGTTGAAGGTGACTCGGAGATCGTACTGGCCGCCATGAAGAACAGAAGCCCTAAATTGGTGCAAAATTGGGAATTTGACAAGAGTATTTTAGTGGGCTTAGGCCTTATTTCAAGGTAGGCTTCGACAAAAGGCCCATTAATAAATGGGCCGATAATGTAAACTGGACCGCCTCCATCAAGTTACTTGAGCCTCAATGTGGAAAGCTCAAGCCCACTAAAAAGTCCAAGAGCGCAAGCCCAACCCACAACGACAGACTATGTTTTAGTATGTACAGTAAAGTAATACAAAACAAATAGTGCAGAATAAAATAATAAATAAGTACTTATTGACAGAACGGCGTCGTAGATCTTCTCTCCAAGTCTTCCCATTCGTTGAATCTCGTCAACTCGGAGAAACACAGGGGAGAGAAATCCGTCTCTCTAATAACACCCATTTAAACCTTGACCTTGCAGAATGTGGAAATGGAAATGAAAGAAGAAATTACAGAGGGAGGAACAAAGGAAAACACACATGAAGAAGACTCTTCATTTTCAATATCATTTTCTGAACTGCCTTACAAATTGTTTAACACTCTGTTATATACTAACATACTTGCACCGATTTAACCAACTTATTAACAAACTAACAAACTTCTAAATTGACTTACAATTATAGGTTCCTTATCAATTACTCCCCCCCTAAGAACAACCTTGTCCTCAAGGTTGGTGTTGTGCACTTGTCCCACATCGCTTAGATGTGGGAGTGAAGTGCGATTTATAAGGTGAGTTAATCATCTGGGTAGGGCCTCGGGCCCGGGTCTGAGCTGGGCTAGGAGTATTGGCCCATAACCTTATCATTTGGTATCAGAGCAGGTCATGGATGAGCAACGGGTTAATCAATTGGAGGGTCGCGTGGACATCAGCACCACAGAGGTGCATGATGTTCGTGTTGTGGTTGCTGCATTGAACAACATGTTTGATCAAGTACTGAATAAGATTGATCAAGTTCTGAGTAGCCAGATGAGTGATCAAGGGGAAAGCTCTCAGAATCAACGTAGTTGGAGGACTGGTAACTCAAGCAGGGCTCATTCATCAGCAATTCACAAGGTGGCCAAACTTGATTTCCCTCGCTTCAACGAGAATGACGATCTTATCAGTTGGATTTGTCGTGCGGAGCAGTTCTTTGAACTTCAACAGACAGCTTATGAGGAACGTGGATCTTTGGCGGCATATCATTTAGAGGGCGACACTTAGTTATGGTATTAGTTATTGAAGGAGGAGAAGCATGTGATCAGTTGGGAATCACTCAAAGAAGGGTTGCATACGCGGTATGGACCCACTCATTATAATGATTTCTTTGAGGACCTAACTAAGCTGAAACAAACAGGAACTGTCCGAGAGCACCAAAGCAGTTTCTGGGCTTGTTGGTTGGGCTAGGAGTATTGGCCCATAACCTTATCATTTGGTATCAAAGCCACCCAGTTGGGTGTTTGTGGGCTTGTGTGCAGCTCCTTCGTGCCTAGGGGGCTGAGTCGAGCTGGCGTAAAGGGCTACCTGTGGATCTGGACCACGGGTCTGGTGCCTACAGAGTGCAGCTGAAGCTGGCGTCGGCTTGTAAGAGCAAGGGAATGTTGTGCATTTGTCCCACATCGCTTAGATGTGGGAGTGAAGTGCGATTTATAAGGCGGGCTAATGTCTTCCTTAGTAAGTCAACAGGTTTTAGGCCTATTGGTTACAGCTGGGTAGGGCCACGGGCCAGGGCCTGAGCTAGGCCTGTTGGTTGGGCTAGGAGTATTGACCCATAACCTTATCAGTTGGGTTTTACCAAACTAGACAACTCACAATTAAGACAAAAATGTAGGGAACTATTGTGATAATTGTTGAGTCTATTGTGGCGCGGTAGTAGGAACATTTACACATAGAAAACAGAAGCCACTTCCTCCATGTCTTCCACATTTGACAAGAACAGTAGCACTCACACCTTTCACAAAACTCATATCCAAACCTATAATAGATGAGATAGCAACCAAATGCAAGTTCCACCATATGGTTGCCTTCCAATTCGATTATACCAAGAACACATAAGGTGTTGGGCACACTTGACCAGTGATTTTTTTTGCCCTTACCCTTGAACCTGAATTATGGACAGCAGCTATAATTCTAGGATCAAATGAAAAGCTATTGACCCCATATGATAATATCATGTCAAGAAGAAACTCCCCAGAAATCCAAGGAAGCATGTCTCTTTGAAGCAATTTGACAAACAGTTTGTGTGCATAATCAATTTCGGTTCCAATTCCAACTCTATCATTCATGTCCTTAAGTCTCCTAAGGATACTTTCATTATCATCCTCAACAACCTTGAGAACACTCTCCATCAATTGTTTCTTATCTTGATCAACTAGTTGAGGCATTTCATCAAATATTTTTTTGTGCAAAGAATTATGCCCTAACCCTGATTTCTCTTCATACTCAACCGTAGCAAACTCATGACAAATCAAATCGCTCTTCAATTTGTCGAATTCCGCAGACAAATTCTCATCCTTCTTGTCATCTTTGTTCTTCGGGTTCTCAGACGAGTCCTTCACAGGTGCCTCTTCTCCAAAGTTTCTTTTAATGCAAATATTGGAGTGGAGATCCTCAAATTTAGTGAAAGACACGTAGCTTCCAACTCACAAATATATGAAGGAACCTTGCTGGATCTTGAAATTTCAGTTTCTATTTCAGAATGGAAGATTTCTCAGACTTTTTATCTGACTCCACGAAACCTGGTTCGTGGTGCAACGCTTCACAACATAATCTGTCAAGGCAAGCTAAAAACTTAGAATGAATGCGTGATTCTAATTTTACCAATTCATCTGCAACGTGTGAGATAAACTGGGCAAGCGTTGCTTCAAGAATAGAGAGTCCGGTATCCAGAGATAAAGCTGGAACGTGGTTGTCCATGGAGTGTGTTGGTGCTAGTCGATTTTCAAGAATTGATTCTTGATTATCCATAGTAGTAGGGCAATGAACAAATGCATTTGTGAGATTTGCGTAGGAAGGGAATCGTAGGAAGAGAATTGTGGGTTGGTTAAGGAATGTATGGGCCTGCTGGGTGTGTGTATGAGCTCGCACCTGAACTAGTTCTTAACAATGGTATCAGAGGTGCTCGGTCTCTGCACATGTAGGTGTTTGGATCTTCCTTCGTCCAGGTATGGGACTAGATTGGGCCGCCACGGAAAGGCTACCAGTGTGGATCTGGTGGTACAGATAAGGACCCTAGCCCAGTGAAAGACCCCCACTGAGTGCAGTCGACATGGGTGTCGGTTCAGTAAAGCGGGGGGTATTGATACGAATGTCCGACATTACTTAGATAGGACACTTGTGATCTATTTATAAGGAGGGCAAATGTCTTCTTTAATCAGCCAACAAGTTTTCTAGGTAGTGGCCTATTAGACTTGTTGATTACAACTGGCTCATATGTGGATAGTGATTGGGCTTGTGTAGTTGGTTAAGGAATGTATGAGCATGCTAAGTGTGTGTATAGACGCGCACCTGGCCTGGTTCTTAACAATCTCTGTGACTCTGTATGTGGTGCCGTATACTCATCTCCATTAATAAAGCGACTGATTACATTACAGGCATTTATTAGTCATATTATTTATAATTAAACCCATTATCTGTGGTCCGATGAAACGATCATACGACGCGGTGCTTCTATCTAACGCTTTTTCGGGTGTCTCTTTTTGTGCTTAATAGAACATATGATTAACTGGGCGTTTATATAGATTATGGATTTCACATCTGCTTATTTATTAGTTCTAACCCATTGAGAAACCACTGACAGTTAATGATTAGGCAATTTCCCTTCTTTTTTATATGACCGCTTTCATTCTTTCGAGTTTCCCCTGCTTTCTACTTGTACCTACAAACGATTTTCTGGCATAAGATTATGATAATGAGCAGGTCATTCGAAGTGCACTCAGTCAGTTATAAAAAGATCGTTGCTTTCTTTTAGGACCTCTTTTATGTAGTTTTTCCTTTCTTTTCTTGTGTAATTCAAGATTTTTAAGTTGGGTTTTTGGATCTCAAATGTAATCAATGAGAGACATTTTTGTAAGGATGGATAGATAAATATTAGACATTGGAAAGAAACTAAAAGCCCTAATTCAAGGGTTTCTCTCATCACATTCATAGTAGCCTCTTCCTAGTTTTTAGGTTTCTATCATTCTCTCTAGATTTCATTGTGTTTTCTCTTGATTTTGGTGTAAACTTTAATTTTAATCAATAAAATTACACGTTTCTCATCAATATCATGAGTGACTAATTCATTTTTCTAGTCTATAGTCCAAGGGTGGTTACGATTTTCGATTGTGCATCGTAGCTTCGATCTCTCTCTTACAATTATGTGATAGTTATGTGTTAGATACATATGAATAAGTATGCTATTGTTGTGTTTTCTTGATTCGGAGTGTGAATCAGGTTCGACGACTAGGCTAGACCCCAATGGGAAACATTAATTCATAATACATGGTATGTTGAGTGCTAAGCATTCATCGTGAATTTAGGAATCCAATTTAACATACTTGAATTGAAGTCTTGAATATTCAATGCAAGATTTTCCCAATTGATTGAGTTAATTGTTTATCCATTAATTATGTGTATTGATAATTGATTTTTGTGGAATTTATGGAATGAATGTGGTAGAGTTATGGTGATTTGGTCTTTTAAATGTGGAACTAGGGTGCTAGCAAAGCCGAGTCCCAAGGGAAAACATTAATCCATAGGATTAGGTGACTACCTCTAAGCTTTCATTGTAAACCAATAAGCCCGATGGCCTCCATGTTTGAATTGAAGTCCTTAGGTCCAATTTACATTGCATATGCATGATTGATATTATCACACAATTTCATTGTGCATGGTTGTTAGTATTTGTAATAATACCTTGAGTATGAGAATTGATCATCCACCGGGACGGATTAGAGGCAAGAGTTTTTAATTCATTATTTTCGTAAACTCTTGCATTAGTTGGTTACAAAACACTTTCATGCTACCGAGTCATTCGGTCCATTTACTTTTATGCGTTTTATTTGTTATTCATTGTGTTTAGTACTCTAGTTAGAAATTTGCATTCATCCATCATATTTGCATTCGTTTCTCCATGGATTCGATTTCAGTCTCACCGAATATATTACTTGCCGACCATCTTACACTTGAGGTAAGTTTACACACACTTTTTGTTGTCGGTCATTGGGATATCCCAAACCGATGTGGAATTTTAATATTGTTGACATTAACATCGTGAACTTATTTAACAAGGAGCTTCTGTCTGATAGCATCTGCTTCCATTCATATTCAAGAACTGTTCATTTGAAGGCCAAAGACACATGGAACATAAACTAAACCAACCATGAAAAACATGTGCAGACAATATTTAATCACATGAGAGCATGTGTGGCAGTGCCAATTCTTCCAGATGCTGCCATCCATAATAAGTGCTTGATAAGAACAAATTAGCTAGCCGAGTCAACTTCCTTCCACAATATGGTAACATCTGTGGAATCTTCACTATCACTCCTCTTGTATAAGAAGCTAAAATGTGATGACAGTGACACACTTGTTGGCCGAAATTCTACATCTACAACAACCAATTCAAGATTTTTCAACTCTTCTTTGTGTTGAAACAGGTGTAGTGCTTGTAGGTTGTAGCTTTACTCTGGCATTTTGAATACAATATTGTATATGCAGTGTAGAACTAGAATCCGAATATATTATGTCTGAGAATATAATAAAACTTATGGCATATTAAACTATTGATAACCAGAATTTTGTTAGGTCCTTGAACAAGAGAATGATTATGCACAAGTGGTCTGAGTTGGTGAGCAAAACAATTCACATGCATCTATGATTATTTAGATATATCCGACAAATATACACATATATGTTCAAGAATCTTCCATCCATCACATCAACTTAGCCTATAGTAGTATAGTTTGTATATATATATATATATATATATAGCTGTAGTGGAACCCATCTCTGTCTCAAATCCTAGACTCCATCCTCACCTTCTATTACAAGCTTTTTATGCATTTTCAACTACAGTTCAAAGAAGAAGAAGAAACAACTGGGAGAGAGAGAGATGGAGATCAGAATCTATATTTTGATAACCCGAAATACAGAGCGATTAGCAACACAAATTGATTCCTCGAGTGAAGCTGAAACTAAAAATGACAGCTTCATTACAATACGAGTCTGATTATAATCTTTTAAGATAGACGGATGTATGTACAATATAATAAGCTGAAATACACACAAAAACATAATCCACACTCATGAATAATCCTGAATTCCTTCAAATACATATAGTCCCAATTAAAAACTAAGACTTACAAATATAGACACTGCAAATTATGGCCACTGCGAATTATGGCCAAGAAACTCTGGAAATCTTCCAAATCCCACCGCATGTAGTAGCCAAGAAACTCCGGAAATCTTCCAAATCCCACCGCATGTAATATTTAGATGAGTCTAGAGACCAAAGTATCTATATCCTCCCAATTCCAGTACCCTGTAGTGCTAGTAGTATCCATGCCACCACTAGTCACAGGTCCTTGCCATGGCTGTGTGACTGTGCTGCTGCTCATGGGGGGTAAGAAGCTTGTAATTGTTGGATCTTCTTCTCCGGTGTGACTATACAAATTTGAAAATTGAAAAGACGATGAACCTGAAGATGGGTTTGTGTCAAACCCACTGGAACTTGAGAAAGGAATGTGCAGACTATGATTTTGAGGCAGAGAGAAAGCAGAATCCACAAAAACGCCATTGTAGTTATTCAAAGTCCTTTCTCGATCCAAACCCAAGTTGCAGATATTGATCAAGTTCTGTTGCAGCATCGAGGGTGATGGACTAACAAGTGCCTGATAGATTGGCTGATTGTTGTTGCTGCTTCTAATTGCAGTTGTGGAAGCATTGCTGGTGGTGGCGGTGGTTGTGGTGTTTGATGTTTTGAGCCTCTTATTTTTGCGGCCACCCCCAACAGGAACATTACGAAGAGTGCCACCGTTAGTCCAGTGCCTCTTGCAAGTTTTACAGAGATGTCTAGGTTGTGACCTGTTGTAGTTATTATAGTAACAGAACTTTGTGTTTGTTGAATCACACCTAGGACACTTGACAGGCTCAGATTGTTGATTCAGGTCCTGTGGCCTCTGCAGTGAAGGAGGTTTTGGTAGCTCCAGTGTTTGAGCCTGCAACAAGGTCTGGCTCCAATCAAGACCGCTACTTGAAACCTGTTTAGAACTCAATCCCATCCCAACAAAAAAACTAAAGAATCCAAAAACTGAGTGAGGACTTTTATCAAACACTAGAGAAACTAAAATAAAATTCTAGCCTTTTGATCTGGATGTGAAGGAAGATATGAGTACAGAGAATAATAAGAGAATGAGAATGCTCCTTATAATAAGTGGGGCAGTAGTGTGTTGATGTGAAGGAATTGGTGTTTGGTTGATGTGAAATGCAAGGAAGTTCCTAGGAAAGTGAGGAGAAGTGAGATGTCTTTTGATTTCTCCATATCTTATTATAGTTTAAGTATCTGTTTAAGGAAATGGAAATTGTAGCCAGAAATAAGAGGTTTGAAGAATACTTGAGTGGTCCAATTCCAAAGATGGGTTTAGCTGGTAAAAATGTAATGGTACCTGCAGGTTCCTCTTTCGGTCTTCCTAACCCCACTACACGCAATTTTATAAAGGGAAAACGAAGGAGAGAGAATTACTTAACAACCAAGGTGAAGGTGGGTTGGTAACACGTAGATAAATGTGAAGCGCTGATAGTGTATTGTGTATGATGGGCTGTAAAGGGGACGTAGATGTTGTGCGTTTGGTAGAGTAGTTGGATTGATTTTCAATGTTAGCGGAGAAATTGTCAAAAAAAAAAAAAATTGTGTAATATGCTGTGAGATGTTTAGTGAACTAAAAGTTGACGCAAGCGGATAAGTTGTTGATTACAATTGTGTAGTGCTTGATAAATTAACAAATAATTAACTTATTTTTGTATATAATTTGTATTAATAAATATTTTTAAAATGAAAAATTATTTTTTATGTAATATGAGATTAAAAATTGTTAAGTAAAAAAAATATAAATATTTTTTAAGTAAAATTGATAAGGAAATGTTAATAAAGAAAATTGTTAAGTAAAATAACAATATAAATTTTTTTAAGTAAAATTAATAAAGAAATTCTTCTCATGTAATATATTAGTAAAGAAAGTATTATAAAAGGGGCCCATGATTTAAAAAATATTATTTAGATATAAATAGTGGGACTCGCCTGACCCTTTTCTTAAAAAAACAAAAGAACTATAATAATTTTGTGGATCCCATGATTTTTTTAATAAAAATACGACATATCCCTTGTTAAGAAACTCCTACTTAGAACTTATTTTATGGCAGCAAAACTGCTGCCATATAGATAGTGGAACCGCTGTCATATAGACAACGGTTCCGCTGTGTCCTTTGACAAGGCGATTGAGGCCAATTTAGCGGAGATGCCCTCATCGACACCTTGTCAAACAAGTGGATAGAATTAGTAATTTTAAGCTCATTGAGTTAAGAGACAACATATCTGCTATCACCATATATGTTATCATATATGCTATTGGCGAATTTGTCTATCAAACGAAACCTATTGGCTAAGAAACTATTTACTTGTGTCTATGGTCTCATACATGAAGTTAGTGGGTTACAGACAGAAATAGTTGTCATCACGTGAACAATTGTAGGGTAACAAACGATTCACAATAAGAGGCCTTGTGATGACATGTGATGGCATCTTCAAGTAGGGTCTGTACTGCATATTTGTTCTTCATGCACGTCTAGTCTACCCTTCCTTCGCAGCGTGATAAAGTATTTGTTACAAAATTAGTTTTGTCTGGTTTGTTTAAATCACCTAGTGAATCTCTTTGGGGTTAAACTGTATGGATTTCTGAGATTCTGAATTCGATTTTCATTGAGAGTAATACTTTTATAATCACATGTTGGGTTTTGGCTCAACTTATCTGTTAGGTGAAAAACTTTTGTACGCGCGGGCCTAACAACCAAAGTTTAGACTCATATCAAATGTCTAAAGGATAAATTTATATGATATCGTTCTCAATTTAAAAAAAAAAGAGACTCATTCGTATTAAAAAAAAAAAAACTTTTGAAGAAATCATAATTTTTAAGTCAACTATTTTCCATTAAGAAAATACGAAAAAATACGAATATTTCAAAATTCTTGATTTTCGTTGAAACAAACCAACAAACCATAATTAATTAATTATTATTCTTTTCTCATGATAGAAATGATTGGTTCAAGTGGGGCATATCACATGATTAAAGACCACGAGAGCAACGTGCATATAATGAAGGCACGATGAAGCGTGGCCTAAATTATATTATGACATAATTATTAATTACGGTAATCTAATTTTGGTCGGTCCGGCTAGGTAAACCTACCTTTGTAAGAGCGTTTTACTCTTCAAAAAGGACACAACAGAATGTTTGTTGGTCAACTTAGATAGTCATCTGGTATTCTGTTTTATATTAGCTAGCTTTAGTTTACTAATTGATTAATGATTATGATTCAAACTGGTAAAGTTATTTTATTAAGTCTATGTTAACGAGATCCACATCGGTAAAGGATGTGTTAATTCTCCTATATATAAAGTCAATCCCACACCCCTAATTAATAATAAGGCATTTTTCTTTGAACTCAAGTATCATTAAGCGAGAATGTCCAAAGGAGAAACAAAGTTGTGTGTTCCCGATGTAACCAGGGAACTGGATAATCCATTGTGGGTCCGATATGTATCCACAAGAACCGAACAACCCAAAACGAACAATATTGTTGGCTTGTATGGGGGTGTGGACTAGTCTCAAAATGCATGTGATATTGCTCCAATTGTGAGAAGTATATATTGAAGAGAGCTAAAGGCAACTAGGTAGTTGGAGTGTTAATTTGTAAAGTGCATATATCAGCAAATTGCTTTACCCCACGAAATTGCTAAATGGGCAGCTTCAACCCACTGGATTGGTAGCCATTCCCACTGAAGTTTTATGTTCTAAGGGCCTTAATTTTATTCTCAAGTTCCAAGGCCCCTTGATGTATCTCTTTATTTTCAATAAATTATTTTCTTAAAAAAAAAGTTAATGGGGCCACCGGTGCAATCGATTGTTCCAGGTTGAAAGTAGTAGTTGTATTACATTTACTAAGTTTGTGTCCGTTGACAATTCAAATTCCTATATGATTTCATTTTGGATTAGTGATCGACTGATCGGCATGCATGCATAATCATAGTAGCCAACAGGGTATTAGGTCCCATCAATTAATACTAATTTGTGCGGAAACTTATATATTAATATAATATCATGATGCATGCTAGTTCCATTCACAATAGATATTCTTGTCCAAACCTGCATGCCTATAACCAAAGTTGTCCAAGTGAGTTAGTTTTATCATGTTTCACAGCATATATAATATAAATTCTGACAAACTAGACCACCTCCTTAAGTAAATCTAACAAGGGTTTAGGTTAAAACGGACCAACCTTTAGATGATCCGTGCGATGCTTGCGGCCAAAGAGCACCCCCCCAACAAGTATGCCCCCCTGCCCCTAAATTGAATCAGGACAAACCTGGGAGGTCACTCAAGGAGAGTATCAAACAAGTTATGTCCTTCCATTTGAGACACATGAATATCAGTGGCGGTGATGCTGCTTGGGTCCACTGATTTGTAATTTATTTGGAGAAATTGGACTGATGAAGAAGTAGGGAATATAATTGATGTCGAGTCAGCTGCATGCACGACTAGCGTCATGCACAAGTACAAATTTGCGGATTCTTGTTGATACAAGATATATATAATTATATATATGAGAAATTCTATTATGTGGACACCCGTAAGTTATATTAGCTTACGCACATTTTTTAAGGGTGTGGATGAGTGAAATGACAAATAGTAACAGTGAGATTGAGGTACGTAAGTTAATATAATTTACGAGTATCCGCATAAGAGAATTCTTGTATATCGATTTCTCGTCTCTTGCGAGTCAATTGTAAAAGATCATAATAACTAGAGATGGCTATAAGTGAGGAAATAAAGAACAAAGGTGTCTAACAACTTTGGTGGAGATATGCAGACTCTGCATCTCATTAGAAGAATTTGTAAGAGTGTATATGTTCAATCGACCAAGAACGAAGAAAACATAGACTATATATATCTACAGCAGCCATCTCACGTGTCTAGAGACGTGTCTAACGTCTAGACACAAATAATAAAAAAGAGAAAAGGACAAACATGCATATAATTGCAATCGATGGCTACAGATATGAAAATCAATCTGTAGTTGCTTTTGTTTTGTGGCAAACATCACGTGAGACAGGTGGCCCGGTAGGAAGACTTGGTAATATTCCCCGCAGGTTGAACGTTGTGAATCAAAAACGTTCAAGCTGGAGAGTAAGTGTTTAAATTGAGGTCGAGCAAGATATTTGGTCAGAAGGTCACTGAGTTGCTGGGAGGTAGATAGGTGAAGGGTACGAAGAAAACCGCCTTTTGCACGTGATCTCGAACCAAATGAAAATCTAATTCAATGTGCTTCATGCCTTCATGGAAAACCGAGTTAGATGCAATATGGAGAGCAGCTTGATTATCACAATAGATCGAGTGTAACAGGTTGAGAGTGACAAATCTCAAAATATTGCAGGAGAGAATGAATCCAAATGAGTTCGCTACAAGTGGAAACCATAGAACGATATTTGACTTCAGCAGAGGACCGGGAAATCATGGTTTGTTTCTTGAATTTTCAGTAAAAAAGAGAGGAACCAAAAAGGATACAATAACCAGTCACAAATTTTCAGTAACTAAGGCGTGGATTTCTTCTGCCATTGCCTTTACCCAAGCTGAGATCAAGAGGCTTCTGCATAGGTTATAGGTTCACTAAGTAGACAATAATGTCATGGTGTAATGTAAATGTGAAGATGAATGTCAAAGATATCAACAAAATATCAATGATATCTTTGACAAATCAACAAAATCTTTGAATTTGTCAAAGATATCAAATTTGTCAAAGATATCAGCAAAATATCAATGATATCTTTGACAAATCAACAAAATCTTTGAATTTGTCAAAGATATCAACAACATCTTTGATTTACTTTATTGACATTATTTTTCTTACTTTTCCTTTCTAACGCCTATATAAAGGCATGTTGTACACAATCAACATATAGTGAAATACAGATCGTTTACTTCTCTAACATATCCTTTCACTTCTCTAACATGGTATCGGAGCCTTGGTAATCACTATCCCATTTCATATCAGTTTCTCACCTTCAAATTCTATTTCATCTTTCTTGCCTACTGCAGTCCTTTCTTTCGTCATTCCTTGATCTGGTTGTTATTTTTGCACCTGTTTATTGCACTTATGGACAAATCAGATATCTCTCAACCCATCAACATTGTGTTAGATGGGCGTAACTACGTTTTATGGGCACAAGCCATGTGCAGCTTTCTCAAGGGTAGGAGACTTTGGCGATATGTCACTGGTGATTTCATTCTACCTACACAATCCCAAGATGAAGCTGATGATAAGTTTGCTGAACGTTTAGAAACTTGGGATAGCAAAAATCATCAAATCATCACTTGGTTTCGTAATACTTCAGTATCCTCCATCAATCTTCACTTTGGTCGATTTGATACTGCCAAAACTCTCTGGGATCATCTTGCTCATCGTTACACTGCCACCGATCTCTCTCATCAATATCAGATAATTCAGAATCTCAATCAGCTACGTCAATAATCCGGACAAACTGTCACTGACTTTCACTCTCAAATGCAGTTTCTCTGGGATCACTCACTCCTACTGAACCAGTCTGGAAGAATACTGAAGATGCCAAAGCTTTTACCACATATAAAGACCATCGCCGGCTGATTCAATTTCTTATGGCCTTACAAGATATTTTTGAGCCTACTCGTGCAGCCTTACTTCATCAGAAGCCATTACCCACTCTTGATCAAGCCCTTGATGATCTTGTTTCTGAAGAAACACGGCTCTCGATCCGTCAACCATGACATCTCGACACAGTACTTGCCACTCCTCAGGTACACCAAACAAAGAAAGCTGACACTTCTTCAAAGTGTCGATATTGTCATCTATCTGGTCATATGATACTTACATGTCCAACTCGCAAATGTCGCATATGTCGCAAAATTGGACCAAGACACTATGAACAAGATTGTCCCAGCAAAGGTGGATCAACTCAGGGCACTCATTCCAGAACACATCTTTCCGCTGCCACAACTGATCATACTGCACAGGAGAGTCCTGAACATGTACCCACAACCACTCAATTGACCAGTGATCTTGAGTCACTACTTCGTCAATTCCTTTCTAACTCTGGTAACCATTCTATTTCAGCATCCACCACTGTGTCAGGTAAATCATCATCATGGTTCTTTGACTCAGCATGTTGCAATCATATGACTGCTGACTCTACTCTTTTCACTTCCACACACTCTTCTTCGCATTTGCCATCTATACAAACTGCCAATGGTTCAAGGATAAAAGCTAGTCATATTGGTCACATATCTACTCCAAACCTATCAGTGTCCAATACATTTCTTATTCCACAACTCACTTTGAACCTGTTATCCGTTGGTCAGTTATGTGAACTTGGTCTTAATATTCTATTTACTCCTTCTGGCTGTTCTGTACAGGATCCAAAGACGGGACAGACGCTTGGGACAGGCCGTAAAGTTGGGCGACTATATGAGCTCATCTCTTTGCACCCCTTGCATCCTACTCTCCCGTGTCATCAGTTCGCTGCATCCACAGTTCCAGCTTCCTCTTTGAGTCTCTGGCATTCTCGATTGGGTCATGCTTCTGTTAGTCGTATTCAGTCTCTTGTTTCTCATGGTCATTTGGGAATTGTTTCTAATAATCATTTTGATTGTTTAACTTGTCCTCTAGCTAAACAATATGCTTTATCGTTCAATAATAGTGATTCTGTTTCTCATGCACCTTTTGACCTTGTGCACTCTGACATTTGGGGACCTTCTCCTACTGCTTCTATGGGGGGATCCAAATATTTTGTAATTTTTGTCGATGATTACTCTCGTTTTACATGGATCTATCTCATGAAAACTCGTTCTGAATTTACTACAATCTATCATGAATTTTCTCAGATGATTAAAACTCAGTTTTCATGTCCTATTAAAACTTTTCGCACTGATAATGCCATGGAATATAAGGATTCTAAATTCTTAACCATTTTACATGACCATGGCACTATTTGTCAGCGTTCTTGTCCAGGTACTTCCCAACAAAATGGAAGAGCCGAACGTAAACATCGACACATATTAGATACTGTTCGGGCTCTTCTTATCTCTGCCTCTTGTCCTGCACGTTTTTGGGGTGAAGCAGCTCTCACTGCTGTGTTTACCATCAATCGGATTCCTTCATCAGTCATTGGTAATCAATCGCCTTATGAACGTCTTTATGGGTCTGTTCCTAACTACAATTTACTCAAAGTATTTGGATGTGTTTGTTTTGTTCTCCTTCAACCACATGAACACACTAAATTAGAACCTCGTACTCGTCTTTGCTGTTTTCTTGGGTATGGGATAGAACATAAAGGTTATAGATGTTGGGATCCTATCTCCAAACGACTTCGCATTTCTCGTCATGTCGTATTTCTGGAAAACACTTTGTTCTCCTCAGTTTCTTATCTCTTCCTTCTCCCACTAACATGGTTGATTTATTTCCTGATGAACCATCTCCCTCTGAGTCTCATACAGGTGACACTCAAATTACTTTGCCTGCTCCTGAACTGTTTTCCTTGTCTGATGGATCTACTGCAGACACTACCAGTTCCCCTACTCTTCGACGCTCTACCCGGGTAAGAGAACTTCCTATTAAACTTCGTGATTTTCAGTGTTTTGCCACTACTCTTACCTTATATGAGCCTCAGTTCTATTCGGAGGCCAAATCTAATCCTGTTTGGCAACAAGCTATGTCTGAAGAATTGCAGGCACTTGAGCAATCTCATACTTGGGATCTTGTTTCTCTCCCACCAGATAAGTCTGCTATTGGTTGCAAATGGGTTTACAAAATAAAAACCAAGTCTGATGGTTCTATTGAGCGATACAAAGCCCGTCTTGTTGCTAAAGGCTTTACTCAGGAGTATGGCATTGATTATGAAGAGACATTTGCTCCAGTTGCTCGTCTTACTTCAGTACGCAGTCTGTTAGCTATTGCTGCTTGTCGCAACCGGGGTCACGACGCGGACCGGCGTGGGAGGATGAAAAATGTTTAGAGTCGCCACCAATTGATTTAAGGTGCAATTGGACACCGAAAAGACCTGCGAACCAGAGAAAAGGGTACGGGGATCGATTGAGTGTGGGGAAGGTGTTAGGCACCCCACAACTCCCGTTTGAAAACGGTTACCCGGATTAATCTAATGGCTATCTTATGGAAACTTGCTCTTTGCAAGGTGTAATTGTTAAAGTTTGAATTATTACTTTCAACACACTTATCAACTTATGATAGTGTTTGAAAAAAAGCTTGGAATATTACTATCAATTTATGATGATTTTTATTTGGAAATAGGTTTGAAATAACACTATCAACTTATGATAGTTTTGGGAAAAGATTTGTAAGAATACTATCAACTTATGATAGCATTAAAAAAAAAATTGTAATATTACTAAAACTTATGATAGTTTTTATTTGGAGCCACACTACCAACTTTTGGTAGATTTAATTTTAAACACCAACTTATGGTGTTAATGATAAAATGTCCTACCAACTTTTGATAGGTTTAATTTTAAACACCAACTTATGGTGTAAATGATAAAATGTCCTACCAACTTTTGGTAGGTTTAATTTTAAACACCAACTTATGGTGTTAATGATAAAATGTCCTACCAACTTTTGGTAGGTTTAATTTTAAACACCAACTTATGGTGTTAATGATAAAATGTCCTACCAACTTTTGGTAGGTTTAATTTTAGATACCAACTTATGGTTTATTTAATAAAATGTCCTACCAACTTTTGGTAGGTTTAATTTTAAACACCAACTTATAGTATAAATGATTATTTGGAAAAGTGTCATCTATCAACTTAATCTATTATTGCCAACTTATGGCAAATTAATAAATGAAATCAAATAAGGTCCATAATTCGAATAAAGGGAATCAACTCATGATTTTCTTAATTGAAATGACCTATATTCAATTTTAAACTCATATACTTATAATAAATAAATAAAAATCCAAATAATTAATGTCCAAGTTATACATGTTAATGGGGGTGATATACTCAACATAAGGGCCAAATATACATACTTAAACAAAGAATAAAGAATATCTTAAGCAAAATCCTAAAATTATTCAAGTTCTCCTTGATCCCGGCCCAAATGATGTTCAACTCAATCCAAACCCAACAAATAAACACAAAAATGGGGGTCAATATGGGTATTCAAATATAATATCAAACCAAACACATACTTAAAGATTTACATATACATATAAACATATATACAATATATGCATATACACACATCCAAACTATGTATAAATACACACATACCGTACACATATAAACATAAATCTCTAAAAAAACCTATACAAATTATTCCTAATGTTGCCGGGTTTTGAACAAAAAAACATATATACAAAACATAAATTATACTCAAACCGGACATCAAAATATACTCAAACAAACAACAAATATATTCAGTATATTAGCATGCCATATTGACTGATTATGAATGAGTCAAATCCAAATCCAGTATTGCAAAACCAAGTCCAAATCCCGTACCAATACCACCGATTATCATTCTATATAGAACTTGAAAATTACAAGACCAAATCCGGCACAAAAACCAGCAAATCTATTACAACTAGCAAGGTAAAAACAAGGAATAACCTTAGTCAATCATCATCAATATCGAACAAAACAAAAACCCACATCATGAACCAAATCTATGAGCAAAAGGTTTGAACAATAACGTAAACATATTGGCAACGAGTCCGAACAAACACATAGAATAAAACCAAATTTGAATCAAGGAATTTGAGTCATTACCTTCTCAAGGAGACAAAGAAAACCAAACTTCTTCTCTTCTTTTGCTCGGTTGCTTCTCCAAATCTCCTCCTTTCTTCTTTCTCTTCTTTTTTGTTTTTGCTTCACCAAAAAACCAAAGTCTCCTCCTTTCTTCCTCTCTCTCACGCCTCCTCTCTTCCTCTCTTCTTTTTTTTTGTTTTTTTTCCTCCCCACAAAGTCTCTTCTCCCCTCTTCTTATTCTTTTTCTTTCCCCAATTTGTGCCACATTTCTCTCTTTGTCTCCTTCTTTTTATTCTTTTTCTTTCCCCAATTTGTGCCACATTTCTCTCTTTGTCTCTTTCTTTTTATTCTTTTTCTTTCCCTAATTTGTGCCACATTTCTCTCTTTGTCTCTTTCTTTTTATTCTTTCCCCAATTTGTGCCACATTTCTCTCTTTGTCTCCTTCTTTTTATTCTTGGCTTTTTCTTTCTTATTTTTTACTTTTCCATTCTTCTAGCAAAAACAATAAAAAGATTAAAACAATTCTCTTATTTTTAGATATTTTCTAAGATTTGATCTTATTGGGTCAAGATTTGAGTATTTAAGGATCCAAGAAAGGGATTATGAATATCTATGTGCTTATAGGTCAAAGAAATGAGCTTTTGCATTTTTTGTGTTCTTTTCCTATTTTTTTCTTTTTCGGATCGGACGAAATCCGGTTACTACAGCTGCCCCCCTTTGTATGTCCTTTATGAAATAAAAGGCAAACAAAGGCGTAGTCAACCGAGTTTCGTACGAGAATTGAAATACACGGGATCACTATGGCCATTCCTGGTTTGGCCAAATGTTTGTTCAAGAAAATAAAGGGGCACGGGATCACAAGGCCATTCCCGGCTTGGCCAACTGTTTGTGCAGAAAAATAAAGGGCACGGGATCACGAGGCCATTCCCGGCTTGGCCAAATGGTTGTGCAGAAAAATAAAGGGCACGGGATCACGAGGCCATTCCCGGCTTGGCCAAATGTTGGTGCAGAAAAATAAAGGGCACGGGATCACGAGGCCATTCCCGGCTTGGCCAAATGTTGGTAGTAGAAAAATAAAGGGCACGGGATCACGAGGCCATTCCCGGCTTGGCCAAATGTTGGTGCAGAAAAATAAAGGGCACGGGATCACGAGGCCATTCCCGGCTTGGCCAAATGTTTGTGTGAACTTTATGCAAGAAAATATCCATGAGTGTATGAATGTATGAAGAGAAATTGTATTTTATTTTTTCATTTTGAAAATTCGACTTCGGTTAATTGTCGTCAGCACCATCACCCCTATCATCCTGCCATTATCCCTCATGAGAAGACTGCATCTTTTGATTCCATCCTATCTTCAATCTGCCATGTTACCCTTATTCTTGTATCTTTCATTCTCTTTTGTCTGATCTTCCCATCGATTTACTGTTTACATCTGATTTCCATCAAATCCGACGTATCTTTAATGCTAAACAAAATCTCCCTGGCCTCCACTAATGCCTTTTAACGCCATTTAATTTCTTTTAGCCCTCCTAGAGTTAAGAACACCACAATCTCTCCGACTCCCCCATGCCTTTTAGCGTCATTTAATTTCCTTTTGCTCCGTCATAGCCAAGAACACCAAAATCTTTCAAGTCCCTGTGAAGAACAATATCCTAATGCACTTGTCATAATTCTCTTATTACTTTACTCAATTTCAAATAAATTCAATAGCATGGCGATGCTTGTACTATATGAGAATTTTGCGCAAGCAATCAAAATTTTGATGAAAACAATCAATGAATTAGGAACTCAGAAATGAATGACCTCAGAGCATTTTATTAAAATGGATAGATAACAAGAGAAACTGACGAGGTACGTATATGATTCCAGAAGGTTAGAAACAAAGGAAATAGCAGAAATCTTTGCAAGATATGAATGAAATAATTCCGATTCCGCACAAAACTGCCCCAGTTTTGTGTGCCCCCATTTTGCAATTATTGAATCTGACTACTTCCATATCACTCGTCTCCTTCGCAGCCTCATCATGCATACCCCTGAACATAGCCAATTCACCTGTGTACAGCCTCGCCATCTGTCATTCATTGTATTTCCTTATATTCATCTCAAATCCTCGAAAGGCCTCTGCCTCATTCCCCTTAGTTGCTTTCACCACACCCTTCTGATCTCAATATTATTTGAAGCTCCCATGAAGGGTTTTCACTATAGTAGAGACTTTTCTTTTTTTCCTAATTTTTCCTGAAGCGCCCACGGGGGATTTTCACTCCAGCGGGATTTTTATTGCTCTAATTTTTGCCTAGACCGCCCTTTCGGGTTTTCAATCTAGCGAGCTTTTTACTCTAATTTTTGCCTAGATCGCCCTTTCGGGTTTTCAATCTAGCGAGTTTTTTTTTTTTTTTTTTTTTTTTTTTTTGCTAGGGGTAATACTTTTTGATGGCGTCTGCATTCACCGGATTAGACAATTCTTCTCCATCCATTCTTGTCAATATTAATGCTCCTCCTTCAAAAGCTTTTTTCACCACATATGGTCCCTCATAATTCGGTGTCCACTTCCCTCGGTGATCCTTTTGAGGTGGCAAAATCATCTTCAACACTAACTCTCCCCCCCTGAAGCTGCGAGGCCGAACTTTCTTATTATGTGCTTTCATCAATCTTCTTTGATACAATTGCCCTTTGCAAATTGCTCTTAATCTTCGTTCTTCTATCAAATTCAACTGCTCATATCTCGTTCGAGTCCATTCTGATTCTTCCAAACCTGCCTCCAGAACTACTCGAAGGGATGGAATCTCCACTTCGATAGGCAAAACTGCTTCCATACCATACACCAAAGAGAAAGGAGTCTCCCCGGTAGATGTGCGTATTGATGTCCGATAACCATATAGAGCAAAAGGGAGCTTCTCATGCCAATCTTTGTAATTCTCTGTCATCTTCCTGATGATCTTCTTGATATTCTTATTCGCCGCCTCAACAGCCCCATTCATCTTTGGTCGGTATGGCGTCGAATTATGATGACGAATTTTGAACTGGTCACAAAAACCTTTCACCATTTTGCTATTGAAATTCGTGCCATTATCAGTAATAATTCTTTCCGGGACTCCATATCGACAAACAATCTCTTTCCTCAAAAACCGAACAACCACGCTACTCGTCACATTAGAATATGAAGCAGCCTCCACCCATTTGGTAAAATAATCAATGGCAACCAAAATGAAACGATGCCCATTAGAAGCCTTTGGCTCAATTGAACCGATGACATCTAATCCCCACATAGAGAAAGGCCATGGTGACGTCAACACATGTAATGGATTAACGGGAACATGTGTCCTGTCTGCATTAATCTGACACTTGTGGCATCTATTTGCATAACTTATACAATCCCTCTCCATGGTTAACCAATAATACCCTGCACGTATAATCTTCCTTGCCATTGCATATCCACTAGAATGAGTCCCACATATCCCTTCATGAATTTCCTCCATGATTTGCTTAGCCTCAGCAATATCAACACATCGTAAGAAAACTATCCCATCATTCCTTTTATAAAGAACATTTCCACTCAAGAAGAAAGATCCCGCCAATCTCCTGATGGTACGCTTATCATTTTCTGATGCTCCTGATGGATATTCCTTCTTCTCAATGTACTGTTGAATATCATGATACCACGGTTTACCATCAGGCTCTCCCTCCAAATTTAAACAGTAACCTCGAACTTCTCGTTTCTCGATTTTAATCACCTGCACTTCCCCTTTTGGGTCTACATCAAACATTGCTGCCAGAGTTGCCAGAGCATCTGCTATTTGATTTTCTCCCCTTGGGATATAATCCAGCTCCACCCAATCAAAAAACTTGATTAATTTTTTGATATGCTGGTAGTATGGAATAAGCTTGTCATCTTTGGTTTCCCATTCGTCATTCAATTGCCTAATCACCAACTGTGAATCACCATAGACCTGTAGCCTCCTAATCCCCATATCAATGGCAGCTTGAATTCCCATCGTACATGCTTCATACTCAGCCACATTGTTGGTACATTCGAAATACAACTTAGCTGTAAACGGTATAACCTTCTCTTCAGGTGATATTAACACTGCACCAATTCCGCATCCTATAATATTAGAAGCGCCATCAAACAACATAGTCCATTTTGCCAAATTCTTTTGATTCTCTTCTTCTATCGACACAGTCATGACATCAATATCTGGAAATTTCAAATCCATAGTTTGAGTATCATCAATCGCTCCCTCTGCCAAATAATCTGCTATTGCACTCCCCTTGGTTGCCTTCTGTGTGACATATAAAATATCATATTCTGATAATAACATTTGCCATTTAGCTATCCTCCCTGAAAGAGAAGGTTTCTCAAAAATGTACTTGATAGGATCCATCCTGGAAATCAACCATGTAGTGTGATAAAGCATGTATTGTCTAAGTCGATGCGCAGCCCAAACCAACGAGCAACAAGTCTTCTCTAACATCGAATAATTTGCTTCACAACTGGTAAACTTTTTGCTTAAGTAATAAATGGCATGCTCTATCCTTCCTGATGAGTCATGTTGTCCGAGCACACATCCCATCGAACTATCTGAGACAGTCAAATAGAGAATAAGCGGCCTGCCAGCCACAGGAGGCATCAACACTGGAGGACTTTTCAAGTATTGCTTGATCTTTTCGAAGGCTACCTGACAATCTTTATTCCACTCAGTAGAGTTACTTTTACGCAACAATTTAAAGATAGGTTCACAAGTAGCCGTCAACTGTGAAATGAATCTGGCAATGTAATTCAATCTTCCCAAGAAACCCCTAACCTCCTTTTCTGTCCGAGGGGGTGACATCTCCAAGATCGCCTTCACTTTATCAGGATCTACTTCGATTCCTTTCCTGCTTACAATGAAACCTAACAACTTCCCCGAGGTTGCCCCAAATGTGCACTTAGCTGGATTCAACTTCAATTGATGCTTCCTTAATCGATCAAACAACTTCTGGAGATTCACAATATGATCTTCACCTTCTTTGGATTTTGCTATCATATCATCGACATATACTTCAACTTCTTTATGCATCATATCATGAAACAAAGTGACCATGGCCCTTTGATAAGTGGCACCGGCATTCTTCAAACCAAAAGGCATGACTTTATAACAGAAGGTTCCCCATAGAGTAATAAAAGTTGTTTTCTCGCGATCTTCTGGTGCCATCTTGATCTGATTGTAACCCGAAAATCCATCCATGAAAGAGAAGGTAGAATGTCTGGCTGTATTATCCACTAAAACATCAATGTGAGGAAGAGGGAAGTTATCCTTTGGGCTTGCGCGATTAAGGTCTCTATAGTCGACACACATCCGAACTTTGCCATCTTTTTTTTGGGGACAGGTACAATATTCGCCACCCATTTTGGATATCGAGCCACTGCCAAGAAACCAGCATCAAACTGCTTCTTCACTTCATCTCTTATCTTCAACAACATGTCTACTTTCATTCTCCTCAATTTTTGTTTCACAGGGGTACATTCTGGAATTAATGGCAACTTATGAACAACAATGTTTGTATCAAGACCCGGCATGTCCTGATAAGACCATGCAAAGACATCCTGGTAACTATGCAATAAATCTATCCACTTCTTTTTGCTTTCTCCTTCAAAGGCAGCTCCTACCTTGACTTCCTTTTTCTCCGTTTCAGTTCCCAAATTCACGACTTCAGTTAACTCTTGATGCGGCTGTATTATTTTCTCTTCTTGATTGACTTGTCTTAATATCTCAGGAAAAATCTCAATTTCTTCGTCTATTTCATAGTCAGATTCAACATTGCTAATGGGTGCATCAAAATCTGGGTCATTAAGTTCGTCCTCTTTATTATCATCATTTCTAATCCTGTTAAAGAAATGAATGAAAGTGGTTTTGAGAATGGAGAATAACACTTGAATGGAAATGAAGAAACATGAATATGGATGACTATCAAGAGATTTTCATTTCATGGAAAAGGAAATGTGAACAAAGATAGAACATGCAATCGCCATACTATAAAATCTATTGAAAGCAAAGTAAAGCATGCTCATTACAAAAGACCCAAACGAAGGCCGTGAGCTAGGCCCACGATGGTAGTGCACTCGGGATTACTCTTGCAGGTTCTTGAGAGATACTGGGAGCTCGAAACTGGTCCAGTTGCTAAGTTTGAAATTTGAAGCACGCGAGATGACAAAGCAAGGTCTAGCAGCTGAACTTTGTTCCCCTTCCACCACAACAACTTGGAATTTTTCAAACTGATCACATATATTTGCCAAAATCGCCCTAGTTACACCAGTCGAGTTTTGAAATGACAGTTTTCCAAAAACTGCCCCAGTGTCAGTCAAACTTATCTTGTTTTGCATCCCTCCATACACAAAACTGTCATAAAGCCAGGGAATCGGTTTCTTTTCAACTTCCAATTCCTTTCCTTCCAGACGGGCAAGCCTCTTCGCCTGTTTTTCTGCTTGCACACGATTTCTGTCAACCCTAGTTGGCTTATAACCCAAACCCCAGCGTTCTGGATGTTTCACCATTTCTACTGGCTTCTTAATTCCCTGTCGATTCTTACCGAGTCCTTCTCCTGGGCGAAACCCCTTTTTCAACATAAATTTTGCTACATTCTTCGTAACCTTTGATATTTGTGGCTTTAGGGGAGAAAGTCCTTCCTTCCCATAGCTAGCACTAGCAATTTCAAAAGATTGGAATGAACTCTGAATCCCCTCTGTCGGAGCATCAATAGGAGAACTATTAGACAAGCTGGCAACCATCCATTCTGACTGACCCTTCACTATGTAAACCCTTCCATCATAAACAAATTTGAGCATTTGGTGCAACGATGATGGAACAGCTCCAGCAGTGTGAATCCAAGGGCGTCCCAACAGGCAACTATAGGTTGGTGAAATATCCATTACCACAGACGGCACATTGAACGTTACGCTTGCAACCTGTAAAGGTATTTCAATTTCTCCCATAATCTCTCTACGTGTTCCGTCGAATGCCCTCACTACCATTGGTACTTGTCTTAAATAAGATCTGTCAATTGGTAGCTTCTCAAAAGTCTCCTTTGGTAAAATATTGAGGGATGACCCATTGTCCACCAGGATACTTGCTAATTCCTTTCCACGGCACATGGCGGAAATATGCAAAGCTTTGTTGTGCCCCATCCCTTCAGGCGGAATATCATCTTCAGTAAAGGACAACAAATGGGTGGCCAACACGTTTCCCACAATGCCATTGAAAGAGTCTGTAGGAATCTTGTCTGATACATATGCCTGGTTTAACATTCTCGTCAAGACTTGTCGATGTGGTTCAGAACTCATTATCAACTCCAAGATCGAAATCTTTGCAGGGGTTTTCTTCAATTGATCCACCACCATGTACTCACTCTGCCGAATAATTTTCAGGAACTCCTGAACTTCCACATCAGTTACAACTTTCTTTTTCTCTTCTGGGCGCACAAAAAGACCTTCTTCTGGAATAAAACCTGACTCTTCAACCTCAGGTATTGCTTTCCCTTTCCTTTTACGCTCTGCTTCAAGGTCCACCATTAGATTCCCTTCTGTCTCATTTCTCGTGTAACATCTCCCACTCCGGGTAACTCCACCAATGCCAGAAATATTATCTACCACTTCTTCTTGCTTTCCACTAGCTTCTGCTTCATAATTCCATGGCACAGCCTTATCATTCTTGTACAAAGTATCTATCCTCGGAATCACAGTCACTGGCTTGTCCTCTATAGAGTATTGCAAAACAAAAGGTTTCACGTAATTCGGCCTTGGTCCTTGGTAGTAACCTCCTAGGACATTGACTTCATTTGATTGACCTTTCACCTCAAACTTTATTATCTTCAAATCCATCAACTCTTGTACCTTCTCATAACAATTCTCAATAGCATGCCCCTTTTGTCCTTTATGGAACTCACAAGTCTTCATGGCATCAAAAATTCCACGTTGAACGGACATATCCACTGCTATCTCTTCGACCAATCCTTCTTTCCTCAACACCATAAACAACTGGCCCAACGACATTGCAATCTCTGAAACCCATCTTTTTGAAGCACAAAATTCTTCAATGGCATTCACCCCCTCCTTCTCATGATTAGGCAATGGATTATTGTTGACATTGGGTTTATTGATTGCAGTAAGATCCAGCCATTTCGCTTCAATCATCCCCTGGACTATCCTTTTGAATTGTAGACAACTTTCAGTTGAGTGCCCGGGTGCGCCTCCATGATATAAGCATGTGCTATTAGGGTCGTACCAATGGGGATATGGAGATTGGTGGACCCGTCCCGGAACAGGAGCTACCGCTCCTTGCGCTTGAAGTTTCGTGAAACATTCAGCATAGGTTATGGGCAAAGGATCGAAATGCTCAACGGGCCGTCTGGGTCTTTGGTTTTGGAAATTTGGACGAGGACTTTGGTAAGTGTTTGGGCTTTGGAAATTTTGATAAGTGTTTGGTTTTTGGAAGTTTTGGTAAGTGTTTGGGTTTTGTGGGTATTGATTGGGTGATGGTGCGTTGAATCGGGGTGGATAAGGATTCTGGGTGTGGTTATGGTTATGGTTATAATAGGCTCCTGGACTTGACATCCTTGGGGAATTGCTTCTAGGGCGATAGTCTGAAGTAAGCGCACCATAAACAGCGGGATCAAAATTTACAGAATGCACTTCAGTCTTTTTGCCTTTACTTCCTTTAGCTGGGTCCGGTTTATCAAGGGTGGGATAATGCAGAGTACCTCTCTTCATACATCGTTCAACTCGTTCTCCTGCTTGTATCATATCAGCTAGGTTATTGTGGCCACCGCCCGCCAAGTTGGAAGTATAAGGTTCCTGGAGAGCATCAATAAAAGCATTCAACAAATCCTTCTCTGATAGTGGTGGAATTATCTGAGCTGCCAAATCCCTCCATCGATGAGCAAACTCCCTGAAGCTTTCCCCACTCTTCATTGTTGTATTCTGCAGATCATAAATGGTAGGGATCTTCTCTTCATTGTGCTTATATTGCTTCATAAACACTTCAACCAAATCCTCCCACGAAGCTACAGATGAGGGATTAAGGGTATTGAACCACCTTTGAGCTGCCCCAATCAGACTATCTTGGAAATAATGCATAAACACTCATTGCTTGCATATGGCTGCATACGTCGATAATACATCGTTAAATGATCCAATGGAACTCCAGTGCCATCAAACACACTGAATTTTGGTAGTACAAAATCATGCGGAATATTCAGATTCTTCACAAGGCACAAATTGGTCGGATTCAGCATCCCTGAAACATTAAAACCCTCCATGGCTCTTAATCTCTTTTCCAACTTCTTAGTGGCATCTATTGAGTTATTTTCTTCATTCTGAACTCCCTCATTCACTACTCCGGCTGTTACAACTCCTGCAATATTAGCATCGACTGGGAAGGGATTATCATGCACATGGGTCTCAACTGGATGAATATATGTCGGGTTCTGAGTGGTTGCCTGTTGGGAAACATACTAATGCTGATGCAAACCAGGCAAAGGCTGATTACGAATAGGAGTAAACCCGGGTGGGTAAGTTGGTATTTCCTGGTGCAGATGATTCTCAGGAATCTCTAGTATTTCAGAATTTTCAGCTACTCCCTTTCCTTTCATCAGCAACACCATATTCTTCATCAATAAGGCCATCTGTTCTTTGATTTCAGCTATATCCTGATTCTGACTATGCTCACCCATTTCCTGCTCCATATTCTCAATAATTCTTGATTGTAGGTGAGTCTGATAGGGGTGACGATGTTGCTTTTTGAAAGCTATGATTAATGATGCACTAAAATCCCAATTAAGAATGTGTACAACAAAACATCAGCCACAAATGAATAAATCACACAAAAATAAAACATGCCATTACATGGGGTATCCTAAATTTCTGGAGGTTTCGGCCATGGATCTAGGGCTTTATAAAGTGCATGGGTAAGTTTATCTAACTACTCCGCGAGGTCCCAGATCATGTTGCTTTTAAAATCCCAACTATTGGGACAAAAGCTCCTCCCTTAACTTTTAAGGGAAGTCGATCCGGTGAGGATATCTTCCACTATCCATGCGGAGACGGAATCTCACGAGAATAGTGGTCAACCCTCTCTAATACTAAAGGTGGAGCCCGGGTGGTAGGCTACAGTGAGTGTAAATGTATGAGATGACAAATACTTTACCACAACAAAATAAATCAACATCTCTAACATATAAAGGAAACAAACAATTAATCATACAAAAAGAAGTAACCGTAGCCAATAAATTTAATCATATGGGCTTGACCCTCTTAGGTTTAAAAACCTGAAAATCCCCAGCAGAGTCGCCAGTTGTCGCAACCGGGGTCACGACGCGGACCGGCGTGGGAGGATGAAAAATGTTTAGAGTCGCCACCAATTGATTTAAGGTACAATTGGACACCGAAAAGACCTGCGAACCAGAGAAAAGGGTACGGGGATCGATTGAGTGTGGGGAAGGTGTTAGGCACCCCACAACTCCCGTTTGAAAACGGTTACCCGGATTAATCTAATGGCTATCTTATGGAAACTTGCTCTTTGCAAGGTGTAATTGTTAAAGTTTGAATTATTACTTTCAACACACTTATCAACTTATGATAGTGTTTGAAAAAAAGCTTGGAATATTACTATCAATTTATGATGATTTTTATTTGGAAATAGGTTTGAAATAACACTATCAACTTATGATAGTTTTGGGAAAAGATTTGTAAGAATACTATCAACTTATGATAGCATTAAAAAAAAAATTGTAATATTACTAAAACTTATGATAGTTTTTATTTGGAGCCACACTACCAACTTTTGGTAGATTTAATTTTAAACACCAACTTATGGTGTTAATGATAAAATGTCCTACCAACTTTTGGTAGGTTTAATTTTAAACACCAACTTATGGTGTAAATGATAAAATGTCCTACCAACTTTTGGTAGGTTTAATTTTAAACACCAACTTATGGTGTTAATGATAAAATGTCCTACCAACTTTTGGTAGGTTTAATTTTAAACACCAACTTATGGTGTTAATGATAAAATGTCCTACCAACTTTTGGTAGGTTTAATTTTAGATACCAACTTATGGTTTATTTAATAAAATGTCCTACCAACTTTTGGTAGGTTTAATTTTAAACACCAACTTATAGTATAAATGATTATTTGGAAAAGTGTCATCTATCAACTTAATCTATTATTGCCAACTTATGGCAAATTAATAAATGAAATCAAATAAGGTCCATAATTCGAATAAAGGGAATCAACTCATGATTTTCTTAATTGAAATGACCTATATTCAATTTTAAACTCATATACTTATAATAAATAAATAAAAATCCAAATAATTAATGTCCAAGTTATACATGTTAATGGGGGTGATATACTCAACATAAGGGCCAAATATACATACTTAAACAAAGAATAAAGAATATCTTAAGCAAAATCCTAAAATTATTCAAGTTCTCCTTGATCCCGGCCCAAATGATGTTCAACTCAATCCAAACCCAACAAATAAACACAAAAATGGGGGTCAATATGGGTATTCAAATATAATATCAAACCAAACACATACTTAAAGATTTACATATACATATAAACATATATACAATATATGCATATACACACATCCAAACTATGTATAAATACACACATACCGTACACATATAAACATAAATCTCTAAAAAAACCTATACAAATTATTCCTAATGTTGTCGGGTTTTGAACAAAAAAACATATATACAAAACATAAATTATACTCAAACCGGACATCAAAATATACTCAAACAAACAACAAATATATTCAGTATATTAGCATGCCATATTGACTGATTATGAATGAGTCAAATCCAAATCCAGTATTGCAAAACCAAGTCCAAATCCCGTACCAATACCACCGATTATCATTCTATATAGAACTTGAAAATTACAAGACCAAATCCGGCACAAAAACCAACAAATCTATTACAACTAGCAAGGTAAAAACAAGGAATAACCTTAGTCAATCATCATCAATATCGAACAAAACAAAAACCCACATCATGAACCAAATCTATGAGCAAAAGGTTTGAACAATAACGTAAACATATTGGCAACGAGTCCGAACAAACACATAGAATAAAACCAAATTTGAATCAAGGAATTTGAGTCATTACCTTCTCAAGGAGACAAAGAAAACCAAACTTCTTCTCTTCTTTTGCTCGGTTGCTTCTCCAAATCTCCTCCTTTCTTCTTTCTCTTCTTTTTTGTTTTTGCTTCACCAAAAAACCAAAGTCTCCTCCTTTCTTCCTCTCTCTCACGCCTCCTCTCTTCCTCTCTTCTTTTTTTTTGTTTTTTTTCCTCCCCACAAAGTCTCTTCTCCCCTCTTCTTATTCTTTTTCTTTCCCCAATTTGTGCCACATTTCTCTCTTTGTCTCCTTCTTTTTATTCTTTTTCTTTCCCCAATTTGTGCCACATTTCTCTCTTTGTCTCTTTCTTTTTATTCTTTTTCTTTCCCTAATTTGTGCCACATTTCTCTCTTTGTCTCTTTCTTTTTATTCTTTCCCCAATTTGTGCCACATTTCTCTCTTTGTCTCCTTCTTTTTATTCTTGGCTTTTTCTTTCTTATTTTTTACTTTTCCATTCTTCTAGCAAAAACAATAAAAAGATTAAAACAATTCTCTTATTTTTAGATATTTTCTAAGATTTGATCTTATTGGGTCAAGATTTGAGTATTTAAGGATCCAAGAAAGGGATTATGAATATCTATGTGCTTATAGGTCAAAGAAATGAGCTTTTGCATTTTTTGTGTTCTTTTCCTATTTTTTTCTTTTTCGGATCGGACGAAATCCGGTTACTACACTGCTGCTAGAGGCTGGACATTGTCACAGATGGATGTGAAGAATGCCTTCCTCAATGGTGATCTTGCTGAAGAAGTCTATATGAAACCTCCTCCTGGCTATTCACATCCCCCTAATACAGTCTGTCTCCTTCGTCGTGCCTTATATGGCCTCAAACAAGCTCCACGCGCATAGTTTGCCAAGTTTAGCTCTACTATTCAACAACGTGGTTTTCAATCCAGTTCTTATGACTCAGCATTCTTTGTTCGTCGGACAGCCTTAGGCTGTGTTTTTCTACTAATTTATGTCGATGACATGATTATTACAGGAGATGATTATTCTGGTATCACTGATCTTAAGGAATATCTTCAACAACAATTTGAGATGAAGGATCTTGGTTCTCTAAGTTACTTTCTTGGCCTTGAAGTACTCTCGGACACTACCGGGTACTATTTATCTCAGGCTAAGTATGCTTCTGATTTACTTGCTCGGGCAGGTCTCACAGATAGTAAGATTACTTCTACTCCACTGGAACCTAATATCAAGCTTAAACCTTCTGATGGTACTCCTCTCAGTGATATCACCCTCTATCGACAATTGGTTGGTAGTCTCGTATATCTTACTGTCACCCGCCCTGATATAGCCTATGCTGTACATGTTGTTAGTCAATTCATGTCAGCTCCTCGCTCTTCCCACTATGAAGCAGTCATTCATATATTGCGTTATATCAAAGCAACTCTTTATTATGGCCTTCATTTTTCTGCTGCTTCCTCACTTGAGTTGCGCGCCTACTCTGACTCCGATTGGGCTGGTGATCCCACTGATAGACGATCAACCACTGGCTTTTGCATCTTGTTAGGGTATTCTCTCATTTCTTGGCGAAGCAAGAAGCAGACTTCAGTTGCTCGTTCGAGCACGGAGGCTGAATATCGTGCACTTGCTACTACCACTCAAGAAATTGTTTGGCTTCGTTGGCTTCTTGGAGATATGGGAGTTCAATCTCCCAGTCCTACACCTCTATTTTGTGATAATAGAAGTGCAATCCACATTGCTCGCAATGATGTTTACCATGAGCGTACCAAACACATTGAGATTGATTGCCATTTTACTCGTCAGCATGTCACACAGGGAACTATTCAACTCTGCTCAATATCTACTCTTGACCAACCTGCTGATCTCTTCACCAAGCCACTCCTGTCAGGTCGTTTCAGAGACTTAGTTTCCAAACTCAAGCTTACTTCTACTGCACCAACTTGAGTTTGAGGGGGGATGTCAAAGATATCAACAAAATATCAATGATATCTTTGACAAATCAACAAAATCTTTGAATTTGTCAAAGATATCAAATTTGTCAAAGATATCAGCAAAATATCAATGATATCTTTGACAAATCAACAAAATCTTTGAATTTGTCAAAGATATCAACAACATCTTTGATTTACTTTATTGACATTATTTTTCTTACTTTTCCTTTCTAACGCCTATATAAAGGCATGTTGTACACAATCAACATATAGTGAAATACAGATCTTTTACTTCTCTAACATATCCTTTCACTTCTCTAACAATGAAGATGAAAAATTTCAATTAATTCACTTTGGATTCTGAGTGTTCTAGTTACATTTAAAAGGTGTTGGTGTTTCCTTTCCACCATACCATTTTGTTGAGTTGTGTATGCACATGAACTTTGGTGAATAATGCCATTAGATAAATAGAATTCTTCCATTAAGAATTCCTTGCCATTCTCTGTCCTCCTTGTTTTGATTGTCTTATGAAACTATTCTTTGCATAGTTAACAAGACTTTTAATATACGTTCTTGTTTCATCTCTGGAATGCAACAAATAAATCCATATCATCCTTGAAAAATCATCTACAATTGTATGAAAATGGAAGAATGATGCATTGCATATGAAATGATTAGTGACACCACTGTCAATGATCGACTTAGTGACACCATTATATTTCATATGCATTGCATGCTTGTAATAATCTGCACTGAAACTGTTTGTGATCCAGGTTTTAATAAGGTTATTTCCCTGCTTCCAAAGCTAATAGCTGGGGTCTGCAATGGATGGAACTGCCAAGGATCCATCATCGAACCCAAGTTTGTTCATGGGTTCCAAGGCATTGATCATGTGAGCACTCCACATATGGTAATTACTTCCTATGAGCTCTAATGTGATGAGCTTATTTGATGAAAATAATTTGGTAAGAAATTATAGGGATTCGTGAAGGGATTGTGTGTGTATGCTGCCATATGGTGTGATGTGGCTAGAGAATGGGATGCATATAGGTAGTTTGGGACAGGAGGCATCATTTATGGAGTCGACAAGGTAGGAGTATCGATAGTATTTGAGTGAAATGCTCTAATGTAAGAAAAAAATTGTATCTGATGTTTGTGACTGATCAAACACAGAAGTGCTTGTAGAAAGAAATGGCAATGTAGTGCCATAATGAGGTAATATTGTTGGCACTAAACCCAACAAAGAAATGTTTGTGTTATGAATAATGATGGCTCAATTCGACGAAACAATAATGCGGAAACAAAATAGAAAAAAAAATAGCAAGACACAAGTTTAATGAGATTCGACAAATTGCCTATTCTTTGGGCGAAGCGAACGAAAGTTCCACTAATATGAATGAGGTTACAAAGAATTTCAAAGAGAAAAGCTCTCTATGCCAAGAACTACCCAAAATCTCACCTGGAATAACAATCAACTCTCTCACACTCTTCCCCAACAAAGCGGACCAATAAAACCCTAAAGTTGTCGAAGGATTGCAGCAAAGAAAAGAATATGTCTAACTTTTATTAACTTTTTCCTCCATCTTTGCTTTTTGCTCCTTGGACAATTTGGCTGCCTCTTCCGCATCCAAGATCTTTGCACACCCTTCTTGTCTCAGAAGAGCATGCATCTTCACACGTCATAGACCGAACCCATTCTCCCCATCAAACATTACTACGTCAAATTTAGAAAGAGACATTGAACCATTATTCTGATACCAATTTGTTGTGAATAATGATGGCTCAATTAGCTGAAACAATAATGCGAAAAAAAATAGAAAAAAAGAGTAAGACAAAAGTTTAACGAGGTTTGACAATTTGTCAATTCCTCAAGTGAAGCCAACAAAAGTTCTACTAATGTGAACAGGGTTACAAAGAATTTCGGGTGAGATTTTGGGTAGTTCTTGGCATAAAGAGTTTTTCTCTTTGAAATTCTTTGCAACCTCGTTCATATTAGTGGAACTTTCGTTGGTTTTGCTTGAGGAATAGGCAATTTGTTGAATTTCATTAAACTTGTGTCTTGCTCTTTTTCTCTATTTTATTTTCGCATTATTGTTTCGTCAAATTGAGCCATCATTATTCACAACAAATTGGTATCGGAGTAAAGGTTCAATGGCTCTTGCTAAATTGGATGTAACAAAGTTTGATGGAGAGAATGGGTTTGGTCTATGACGTGTGAAGATGCACGCTCTTCTGAGACAATAAGGGTATGCAAAGATCTTGGATGTGGAAGAGACAGCCAAATTGCCACACATGCACTAGGATAGTTTGGGACGTGTATTACTGGGATCCCTATTGAAACTGTAATTCAAGAGCAATCACAGAACTGCCTAGAATATTAACCATCCTTTGTTCTCTTGCAGTTTTTTCTTCATCATTTTAAGTTTGAACTGAAATCAAGCCCAGCATTAACTTGAAAATGAAGATTCAACTGATCCTCATGTTTCTATCAGCTTTTTATCCCCTCTTAACTGTTGTTATTGAAAGCGAAAGAGCATGGAAGCCACATGCACTACAGTCCAACACATAAAGTGCCCAAACATTGGTTATGGTCATTTGGTCCCAATCTAAATGGAAACACTGCCATGTCTAAACTCTTCCTCATGTAACATATGCAACTACCACTGTGCACCAAGATCCAAATACATTAATGGTCTTGTTAAAACAAGTTAATTGTTCCTTATTAATTGGTTATGGAGGTCCTTCAATGGAATTCCTTGCAGATGGATTTAAAACAAGACAGAATTTGACAACCAGATCTGTGTCCTTGAACTCACCAAAGGACATGTTTTTTTTTTTTGAGATACAACTAAAGTAGATGTAAGCAATACTACAACACACTACCCGTGAGTATTACATCACAGGCAAAAAAGTGTGTTGTAGTGGGAACTTATATACTACTTCAGAGGAACTAAACTAACCGATGTTAGTAGTTAATTACTCCAGCTGATACAGTCTTAATTATTTATAACTTTTTTCATTAGATTATAATGTAAAGGATATTAGTGTTAATATAATACGTTCAATTAATTATTTTATTTTCACTTATTTTTAGTTTTTTTTTTTGTGGTTGATCATGCAACAGACATACATACAATTGCTTGGTCAACCCTTAGATCTTTGTGTATGAACTGATCAAAGATTTAAACCAGCAGATACATCATCAAATGAGCATGTGTAGAACTGCCCAAAACCCCATCAAGTTGACATGAAAAATATGAAATAAGCAATACCATCTCTCTCTCTCTCTCTTGACAGCATGTATCCAATACTAAATCACCGACAGTACTATAATTCATCGTTGCCTGCAATGGTTTTCTTACAAGACCAAGGAATAATTGCTTAGTATAATACATAGTTATTAGCGTAATTCGTCTTAATCGTGGAGTAAATGCTAAGTAAATGACTTAATTTCCTAGAAACATGAACAAGAAGGGCAGAATCAACGCAAACTAGCCTAACTGGGTACAGTTTTTTAATTTGGAATAACAATAAATATGGTCACATTGGACAAAAGCAGAGAGCTCATAAGCTGTAGAGTGGTGCTGTATGTGACCAAACAAGCAGAAAATGACAAATTTTAATGGTGATGGATTTGATGGAAACAAGTAGGTGCCTATATTCATTGTTAGCTGAGCCATCGCTCTCAACACACCTTTGTGTTTGCTGATGGATTTATTTCTTGCAAGCTCCAACAAACAATCATGGCTAATAACAAGAAAAAGAAGAAAAAAAAAATACAAAAAGCCAAAAAAGGTAACCTTTGTAGGCCATAGAATTAGAAGTAAAAAAAAAAATCTTTGTTTTTATCTTTTGCTTTAATCTTTAACACTGTAATGGTAGAATGAACTCAATTGGTCCACTAAAAAAACTGTAAGACAATTCACAATTATTGCCAAATTATTGTATACTTACAGACTTGGAATAGGTAGAGTTACAGAAGACACAAACATAATTTGACCGATGATGCTTCCATTCTCGACCTTCATCTTTCTACTCTGCTTATTCCACAAATGCACTGCAAAACTCTCCTTCCGAATCTGGTCAAGTTTAGTATGCAACCATTTTGAATGAACCTTATCTCTTGGACCTCGAAACAGGCTCCGAATTCTGCTCCAATTCACCGGATAAAATGCGGATGGAGGCAACACAGTGAAGTTAAATCCAGGTCTCCCATCAATCCTCTTCACAACCCTCGAAGCTAAATAAGGACCATTGTGACCCCACTTGTTTCCATCAAATGTGAATGCAAATTCTTCAATGAACTTGAAGAGTAATGGGTGTTGCTTGTCAAATATCAAGACTGCATTGTTCAATCTGCTCCATTTACCAGTCTCGAGATTGATTGTTTGTGCTCCAATGGAGTTTCTCAGTTTGGCTAAACTCTTCAATACTATAACATCAGTGTCTATGTAAATACCACCAAACTTATACAGCAAGGCAAGCCTAAGCAGATTTGAGAGATTTTGACCCAAAGAAACCTCTCCAGGGTCAACTTTCCCTTCCTTCAAACGATTAAACCACAATTCTGCAGGAGTGTTTTTGAAAATGTAATCAAAATCTGGATTTATTGCAATCAATTTGAAACCTTTATCCCAAAATGGCCTTAAAATTCGATTCCCTTTTTGTGAATCCATTGAATTTGAAACGATAACCAAACAGGCATTTGGGTGTGACTTGAACAAACTCTCAATAGCAAACAACTCTCTGTCACCAAATGAATCCAAAGAAGAAATCCAAGTCACGAAGAACCTAACCTTACATGAAGAATCCTTGAAGAACTCTGTTATTCTCCTCTGAAACTGCCTCTGCTTATCTACAAAACTCACAATTTGAGACATGATTCTCCTCTTGCGCCCTCTTTTGGGCCTCAAAAACGAAGAACTGTTTCTGGGTACCTTTGAAAAGGTTGATTTGAGCAGAGTAGGCAACTGGGTCTTCAAAATCGCTGGTGGGTTCTCTTCCTTCACTGCATACATCAAAAAAGATGAAATCTTTGTTGACCGTTTTCTCACCGGCGTTTCTCCGATTGACTCTCCGGGGACGAGATTGGCGGGCTCCGGTTGGGATTTGGCGGGAAAGGGGAGGTTAACACAGAAAACTGAGAAGCCATTGTAGACCAATAGAAGAAGCAAGAGAAGAGCTAGGAGTGAAGTGGGTAGGCAGAAAAAGAAGGCAAAAACAGATCTTTTTATTCCTTGAAGATAGTGAACAAGGAGGAGATATTGTCGATAAAGTTTGGTGATTTGATACATCGCTTGTTTTCGTTCCTTTCAAGACAAAATGGGTTTCTGGGTTAAGTTTGTTTGGCTCATTTGCTATGTTAGGTTTGAATTTTGAACAGAAGCTGAGAGAGTTGCAGAGTGAGCTCTAATGGCGGAGGCGGCAAAATCTAAAAAAAAAAAAAAATGAGGATTGGTTTCATTTCATTTCATGTCTTTTTTGGACATTGGGAACCAAAAAACACAGCCCATATATATAAAAGGTAAGTGTAGTAGGAGATTCCTGCTTTGGAATTCCCTTTGTAGAGTGAGAGAGAAGAGCTTTGTTGGAATTTGTTGTACATAATTAACTATTTTTACATACATGGCATCCTGAAATCAGATTTATCTTCTTCTTCTTTTATTGGAAAATCAGATTTTATCTTATTCGATAATATATAATAAATAACATGGATATATGAGAGAGAATTCTAACTTGGAGAACAAAATATTAACCCAAAAAGAAAGGAGTGAATAAGTACAATACAATGTCAATCATTAGAGTTCTTTAGGAGACACAGAGATAAATGAAGCCAGACTCATTACTGTGTTGAAGGACAATGAGTCAGTTACTAGTATTGTCTAAAGAAGCATTTTTTATGGGTTACCATGATTTTTGAAGGTTGATTTTTTACCATTAATTGCTCAGCTATTGTAGTCAAAGGAGATGGTAAATATATAGTTGAAATATATTTGTATTTTGTATTTTACTAATTAATGTATATACTATAGTTTTTAAAACCGTATCATATATCAAATCGTGTAAGCCGAAAATTCAAGATTTTTAAGGTTTCATAAAAGTTTGGGATAGGAGGAGCCGCCTCCTCTTATAGGCTCCTCCTCTTCCTACTCCGGCGCCCCCTCCCCTCCCCCTTTCCCCTTCCTCTTCTCCTTCCCCTCTCCTCTTCTCTTTCTCTCCCTACCTCCATCTCCTCTTCCTTCTTTTTAAGGTTCAACCGGTATAATGAAAGTTGAATCGCAGGTTTTTAATACATAATAAATTAATATATATTAGATATATAATATATAACTATATACTACATAAGCATATATATATTTGTATATAACTATACAACATTATATCTATTTATATATATATCCGAAAGACAAATTAAGCAAGCAAGGGAATGAAGCGAAGATAAATTGGAGATATTGCTTCAATCAAGGAGGAATTCAACACATTTTGGTAAGAATCAGGTAAGCTAAGCAAAGAAATTAAGCTAAGCAAGGAAATGAAGGAAAGAAAATTAATAGTTACTCTCTTACATGATAACCTTCGTTATTAGAACAAAATATTATTTCAAATTAGTGTTGTAGGTCGATGATATCATAATGAGCAAGCAGAGATTATGCTTTAATGGAAAGTTCAAATGCTGAATTGTTCAAAATAAAACTAATCTTTAAATTAAAAGTATGAAATTATCATTAACTTTTTATAATTTGTTTGCTTTAAAAACATTTTACAGAGTGGAACATGGTCATGGTTTTCTGTACCAAACGAGTTGGAATAAACAACCTCCATTTGTAATAATTTGTTTAATCAGAGCGAATTTAATGCATATAATAATAAATAAAAAATACCGAAATTTATTATCATTTTATTTTGTTCTTATTTTGGAATGCAATTAATCAGGTCAAAAGAGAGACTTTATTTTGTCCACTAGTGTCAGATGATTCAGATGGTAGGGGGGTTGGAGTAGTGCATGACCATTCTTTACAGCTCAATAACATGCACGAGTACCTCATGGAAGAGAGTTTCTTTGCAAAATGATATTGTATGAACAATTTATTTACAATATAATATTGACAAATAATTATTTAACAAAATAACATTTGATGCCACTCCTAATAACATAATATTACGGAAATTTAACGACAATTCTATTGAAAACAGCCTCATTAGTGAGTAGCGCCATTAGTTTTTCTTTTTTAAATTGCCTAAGGTAATAATAGCAGCATTGTAGATCGAAAAGTATACAATAAGTGTACGGATCCCAGTGAAATCAGTCTCAATTATCCTAGTGCATAGCTGGCATGTTGAGTTAGAAAAAAATGGGCCCACTTCAACACTATCTCTCAACCATAGTTCTCTCCCCTCTCTTAACCTAGGTTAACCTAATCAATTCCTCTGCGACTCTCGCCGATCTCAACCTCCACACGGATCCAAACCTAGTACCTCATCTATCTTCTCAACTCAGACCTAACGCAAAGTTCTTTCATGGTTTACAAACTCATGTCGGAGAATACAGACGATTTAGTCTTCTGAAGAACATAAGTTTCTCGCAAATAGCACCGTATTTTCTCTGCCAAGGTACTCCTCTGTTTAGTTTATGATGCTTTTTTAATTTCTATCTCATGATTGCGTTTGGTTGCCGAGAAAAAGACTCCTTCCTTTTCTAAATTTTTATATTTGGTTGATAATGTAGATAAGATACTTCTTGAACTGCGTGGGTTAGATCCTTTCTATTTGTATGATGTTTTTTGTTTACCTGATAATTTGCTTATGCATTTGAAGAATCAATCCAACTTGCTTTGTATATTTACTTATTTACGCTATGTTATGGTTTCATCAACAAAACACATATCCTTGTTAATATTTCAGATAAAAGAATGGTAGAAGAGAGTGAGATGCAAAATAAAATTGGTTCTGTTGTAGTTGATAATTCAGAAGGTGAGGATGAGAGCAGAAAAAGATGAAATGCTACGAACTGATGAGGTAGTTCAAGAACCACAGATTGGTAGGGGTGTGAATCGGTCGGTTTGGTCGGTTATTTTAGATTGGGACACCCGGGCCGAAATTTCGGTTTTTTTAGATATAGAAAACCGATAACCAACGGTCACGCTTAACTTGACATGAAAACCGCCCAACGGTTTTCGGTTATTATGGTCGGTTTTTCGGTTTTTTGGTTATTGGTCAAATATTTGGGCTTGATACACTAACTTAGTATACTAGCTAAATATATGAAAAATTAAATAGCCATTTGCCCCTTGTCCATAAGGCATATGTTGCACATCCAATATCCATAATTCAAAGAAGTAAAGAAAGATTGAAAAACTAAAGTAAAAAACGAATTTAAGGTCTAAGGATCACACTTGGGCCATTGATTCAAAATTCAATGGTCCAAATTACAATTATCATTATAATATATTTAAGTCATTAGTAATAAGAAATTATTAAGAATAAAAGATTATAATTTTATAAGTAAACTTGTAAATTTGTACATTTGTAAAACTTTAACTTACTTAACTATATTATATATTTAATATTTATAAATATATAATTTTGGTCGGTTCGGTCGGTTTGTCTTGATAAATAAAAAACCGACCGAATTTTCGGTTTTTTTAACCTAGCATAACCGATCAATTCGGTTTTCACTTACATGTATTATATGAACCGCCCAATCGGTCGGTTCGGTCGGGCGGTTCGGTTTTTTCGGTTAATTTTCACAGCCCTACAGATTGGCATGGTCTTTAGCACTATAGATGAGATGCTGGATTTTTACAGAAAATATGAAAAGCAAAAGGGTTTTTCAATTAAACGGAGATCATTGAATAAAGATAAAGATGGGACAGTGAAATATGTCACGTTTACATGTGGATGATCAAACAAGTTGAAGAGTCGTTCAAACAATGTGTCGAAGCCTCGTCCTCATATGAAGATTGGTTGCAATGCAAGGTTGTGTGGTCGGTTATTTATTGATGGAAAATACATAGTGAACCATTTTTGATATCGAGCACAATCATGGTTTGAGTCCAAGTAAAGCTAGGTTTTTTCGATGCAATCGTCAAATAAGTTTACATGTTAAGAGGCAACTCGAATAAATGATATTGTTGGCATTAGACCAAAAAAAACCACAATGCACAAGTTACTGGAGTTGGTGGCCATGAGAATCTTCCCTTTCGGATACAAGAAACTTAATTACCAAAGTGAGACGACTAAGGCTTGGTGACGGAGATACGAATGCGGTGCAGAGCTATTTTTTGAGGATGCAAACACAAAATGAAGGTTTCTTTTCCATGATTGATTGGGATGAGCATGGTCGACCCAAAAATGATTTTTGGGTAGATCCTAGGAGCAGGGCAGCATGAAAAGAGTTCGGTGATGTCATTACATTTGATACTACATACCTTACTAATAAATATGATGTGTCTTTCGCTCCTTTTGTTGGTGTTAATCACCATGGCCAATCGATCTTGTTAGGATGTGGATTAATTTTTAGTGAAAACACGGAGACCTTTACATGGTTGTTTCAGACATGACTTGCTTGTATGTATGGATCTACCCCTATTGGAATGATCACTGACCAAGACAGAGCAATAAAGAACACAATTGAATTGTTTTCCCAACTTCAAGGCACCATTTGTGCTTATGGCATATAATGAAGAAATTTTCGGAAAAGCTAGGTGCATACAATGAATATGATTAAATTTCTTTACACCTTGCAGTGGCTGTTCATGACTCACAAAGTCAGCAAGAGTTTGAAGATATGTGGAACTCTGTAATTAGCATATATGGCTTGAGTGACAATGCTTGGTTGGTGACATTATATGATGATAGACACTTATGGGTTCCAATATTTGTGAAGCACAACTTTTGGGCAGGAATGTCGACAACCCAACGAAATGAAAGTATGAATATTTTTTTCGATGGATATGTGCATTCAAAAACCACTTTGAAATAATTCATTGAACAATATGAGAATGCCTTGAGAAGTAAAGTAGAAAAGGAATGTCAAGCTGACTATGAATCCTTTTGCAAGCAAGTGGGTTGTGTGACATTCTACGATATGGAGAAACAAATTCAAGCAATTTACACAACATCAAAGTTTAAGGAATTTCAAACAGAAGTAACAGGGATGATGTATTGCCAAATCATTTCAATTGATGGTGATGAGATGATTTCAGTATATGTTGTAGCCAGGGATATTGTTTATAGGGAGAGAGGGAGAAAAAGATTTGTGTATAGCGTTTTATTTGATGCGTAGCAATTTGAAGTAAAGTGCACATGTTACAAGTTTGAGTTCAGAGGAATGCAGTGTAGACATGTCATTTCCGTGTTAATCCGCAATAACATATGTTTAATTCCAGAAAAGTACATCATAAAAAGATGGAGGAAAGATGTATGGAGATGTCATACAAAAACCAATACTCGGAAAAACCGATAATGAAAAGGAGAGGGAAAAAAAAACAAGACAGGATGTCCACGACTTAACGGTATGTCTTATATTTCATTTAAATATATTTGTGATATCTTATTATCTCTTATTCAACACTCTAATTTAGTTTGTTCTTTATCAGGAAGATAATACTCCTTATTTACCAAGTCAAGCAATTGTCACAGCAACATATGGACAATTATCACAGCAGAATCACAGAGGTTCTTCTAGTCAAGTACAAGAGGATGGTTTTATGTCTTTAATTAGAATTGTATCACAGGTGCCTTTTTAAAAAAATTGAAGCCAGCATTTGTGTGAATTTTATTAAAACTGCTTCTCCATTATTGTTTATATCAACCTTGTTTATTTTCAGGATGGTCAAACATGAAGAGGGAGTGGTCATGAATATCTGCTAGATATGGATGGATCTCCCCTAGATTAGCATATGTCTTTTCTTTTTTATTTCGGACTTTTATTATCAATTGTATTGATCAGATTAAATGTCATTATGTATTTAGTTGATGCATTGATAATGTTGTAATTAGCTTGGATACTCTCCTTGTCTCTCATTTTTCCTTCAGTTCCATTTTCGTGATGTATCAAGTATGTTGTTGTGTTTTGTTTGGACTACGTTGAAGTTATTGTAACAAGTCTATTGCTGAATTTTGTTTGCACAGTTGCCAATCTCTCCATGTTTTTTACTATGATGAATATCATTACTAAATGACACTTCAATACTGACTGATTTTCTCCTGCCAGATTAATACCACCAGACAATAAAATGTTTTGAAACATCAAATGTATTACAAGGGAGATCAATATGATACAAGAAAATGTTCCCAAGTACCTGATATCAACACTGCATATGTACCCAAATCGAAAATGATCCAAGAACAACATTGCATATGTACTACATATGTACCGAAGATTAAATACCCTAAATCAGCATTATCAATTCCACAAAATTAACCAACTCAAATCATGCAATCCATTAAACTACCCTAAATCTCCCTATACAGATTTGAGACCATGAAATAATAGAAGCAACTGTAGATAACACTTGTTGAATAGTTCCTCCCCACACCCAAAACCATCTTCTTCATTCGATTCAACAATCTTCTTTGCTTTTTCACTCGGTTTACCAAATCAGAGGTGGATCATAAGGCCCATACACTGGCAGTTGCATACTCGACCTTGATCGTCTTGAAGTTTGAGATCGATGTAGAGGTTGAGATCGGAGAGTATTGTTTCGGTTCGAGAATGAGAGATAAGGCGCACAACCTAGGTTAAGAGAGAGGGGAGGGAACTATGGTTGAGAGATATGGTTGAAGTGGACCCATTTTTTTCCAACTCAGCATGCTAGCTATGCACTAGGATAACTGAGACTGATTTCATTGGGATCCGTAGACTTATTGAAAAGTGTAAGACTTGATGACGCTACCGAGCGTAGCGTCATTATAGATCATAAGTAATATTTTTTAGATGTTTGATGTGAGCATGTGATATGGTATTTTTTTTTACGCATGGATGTTTTCTGGGAGCATGTGTATTTATGTTGTGGAGTAAACAAGTACAGCCGTATTTATGGTTCTCCCAGACGGAAAGACCTTATCCAGAAGCAGTTTCATCCGACAGTCAGTTACCGACGGTTTCCAAGAGCAGTTACAAGAGAAGTTACCAGAGGCGATTAACCGCACCAACTGACATATCCTAAGCCTATAAATACATTTTATTTGACATTTGTAAGCATTCATCGACAATCGACTCTCTAATAAAAGATCAGACTCCGTGGACCTAGGCAAGTTGCCGAACCACGTAAATTCTGTATTGTTACTCTCTTGAATCTTTCTACTTAATACACATTCTATACTTCGGTGCAAATTTAGCATCGACATATGTTATGACATCATTGTGAACAGCATCATTAACTTATTTATGCTACCATGTTATTTAATTGTTTATGCTAATGAACAACGGCATTAACCTAATAAAATTATTAGCATTCGATGTCAATAGTAAAAGAATTATTAGTTTTTAAAATTACCTAACAATGTTATCCATAACAATGTCATTAGGCCTGATACTTTTTGACATGCAATGACACTATTGGTAGTCACATTTTTAGACAACTTTTAAAAGAAAAACTAATGATATTATTGGGAGTAACATCACCAGAAATCGTAACTATTATTTTTTTGGATGTTTGTTGTGTGTAGTTGATATGGTATGTTTTTGGACTTAGGGGTTGTTGAGATGTTTTTTATGACAAGATGTGTGTTTATGTTAATGATTATATTGTGAATGTCATTAACTTGTTTTTACTTATCTTTTTTTTTTGAAATACTACAACGAATTATGTTTTTGATTGGAATCGAACATTAAACACACATATGTCTAATTTAATTAATTGTCAACCAAATCAACTCTCATTGGTTGTTTATACTTAATTGAATGACTCTATTCTGAACAACGTCATTAACCTAATAAATTAATTACGACGTCGGTCAAAACGACGTCATTTACATAAACGCTTATTGAAGTAAGTAGCGACAAATGTTTTCTTCTAAATAATTTTCAATATTTAATATTCATATTGTTATTTCTTAAAAAAATCCATGGAATGTCCAATGCCTACACGAGTTCCGAGGCCCCGAGTGGGTCATCTATTGCAGGGCCTACATTAGAGCCATTAGAGACTCTAATAATTTTTAATAAATGATTTAAAAAATTTAAATGTAAAGTATTTAGTGTATAGATTAATATCTTTTTTTTTCAAGGTAAAAAACTAAATTTATTGAGAAATAAGAACAAGATAAATTGATGTTTAATCTAACGGTAGAAAATGCTTCATATTTGTATCAATCTTTTGTCAATTAATTTAATTTTTTTCCTCAAAAAAATGCATGATGATGATCTAAACAATAAAAACATTATATTTATTATTTTTAGGTATTTTTTTAAAAAAATTGATGCCTCAAATGAGCCTAATGCAGGACCTGCAGGGCCCCCTATTTGATGCCTACACATGGCCATGGCACTAACAAGTTTCGACATTTTCTGAGAAACGCTGCGTTTAAGTCCCTGCACGAGATATACACGTGGCTTTGACACGATTTCCAATGCGTCTTCTACGACCAAGTGACCAACGAATGACGAGGAATATTCACATGTCGAAGTGAGTGACTCTCCAAAACACAGAGAGAAGAACTTGCGACTGCAACAATGGACAAAATTGAACACAAGTTCATAGATGTACGAGGACTGAGGATCCACGTAGCCGACATCGGAGAAGGTCAGAATCCTATGTTTACATTTCTACTTAACTTCATCGATCGTATACTCGGCGTTGACACATGACATCATCCGATTTTGATTTTCCAGGTCCTAATGTGGTGTTATTCCTACACGGTTTCCCGGAGTTATGGTACTCTTGGCGACATCAGATGGTGGCCTTGGCCAAAGCGGGGTTCCGGGCTGTTGCTCCGGATTGCAGAGGATACGGACTCTCTGACCCGCCACCAGAACCAGAGAAGGCCAGTTTTGCAGATATTTTGACGAACCTTGTTGCAATCCTAGATTCTCTCGGAATCTCAAAGGTACTCTGTCTCTTATTGTTGTTTTGGTTGCTTAAACAAAAGAGAAATCGAAACTCTGTTATGTATAATTTGTGTTTGGTTACTGAGAAAGACCGGGAATTTGTCTGTGTTTCCATAAATGAAATTATATAAAGCTTAATGTTGATCAGAAAGTACTCAACTAATTATGTAAAAATCGTACTGTTTGCGTAAATGAAGTTCGATTTTTTTTTTGGGATTTCATATTGGATTGATAATTACATATAACTGAGACTGAAACATCTAAGCATCAATTCTATGGTGCAAGTCATTATTCTTATGCCGACCTTTTCTTTGTTTAGTCCCAAAAATGCTTAATTTCAGTTTGAGTATGGCATGACTTAGTTCTCTCTGGTTCCCTTTGTCTATGTACCAGGTTTTTGTTGTGGCAAAAGATTTTGGAGTGAGGCCTGCTTACTTCTTTACTCTCCTACACACAGAAAGGGTCATGGGTGTTGTAACACTGGGAGTACCATGTGTACCTCCTGGACCCTCTAGCTACCATAAATTCCTACCAGAAGGGTTCTACATATCTAGATGGCGGGTTTGTGTTTTGATTCATTGATTTGTATATTCAGCAATATAGGACTACCACAACCTTTGTGCAATCATGATGTTGTTTTGTGCAGGAACCGGGACGAGCAGAAGCTGATTTTGCCCGTCTTGATGCTAAAACAGTGGTTAGGAACATCTACATTCTCTTCTCTAAAAGTGAAATACCAATTGCAGCAGAAAACCAGGAGATCATGGACTTGGTGGATACGTCCACTCCTCTTCCCCCTTGGTTCACTGAAGAAGATCTTGCAACATATGGAGCTTCATACGAGAAATCTGGATTCCGAACTGCACTGAAAGTTCCATATAGGTAATTGTGTTCATTTTACTTCACATGAAAATTACTAACACTTGGTAGCGATCTTGATACAAGTACTTTTACGGTTTTGTAGGTCACTGAATGAAGAGTTCGACATAGGAGACCCGAAACTAACAGTCCCAGCATTATTGATCATGGGAGTTAAAGATTATGTTCTCAAGTTTCCAGGGATGGAAGAGTACATTCGTAGCGGGAAGCTGAAAGAAGTTGTCCCGGATTTAGAGATCATATGGTTACCTGAAGGTACTCATTTTGTGCAGGAACAATCACCTGACCAAGTGAATGAGCTTATTCTTGCATTCCTGAATAAGCATGTTTGAGTGCAGACCATTCAATGAAGCATGTCTAAGGTTCTGTTGAGGTTGTTTCAAGTCCTTCAACAATTTGGCCTATTTTCTGACTTGAAACCATGCTTGTGTATATTATGATGTGTTTGAGTGCAGACCCTTCAATGAAGCAACATGTTGTTTTGTGATATGTAATGTTTTTCTTTCAAACATTAAGAGTCGGCAGGCTCTGCTTCTGAGATCCCTAAGGAGTCTTCTTTGTGATCTGGAGGCAACAGTGTAATTCAAAAAACATTCATTATTCTGAAGTCATATCTCTTGAAGTATATTAACCAAAGAATCTCTCTTTTTATCTTATAATGGCCTTAAGATTTCGAGGTATTGTTCATTACCATTCATTGCTTCTGCTGAACTAATCCAGTGATGAGACCGAAAATAGCGTATAAATCCTGGGTCTACATTTACTTCCTGCAAAATTGATTTCACGATGAAATCAAGGATCTCTTACACTGCTTATAGAGATGATTCTCTGCAAATACACTTGCTAAGAAACAACAGAAGAAACAAAAAGAAACTCTTCTGATGAAAAATTATAGTTTACGTAGTTTTCTTGATGGAAAATGTCACGGTCAGCAAATGGTCTGTCTCTTTGTAAACAGAATCTATGAAGAAAGCTAGGCATTATTCTTTTGTTCAGTAACTTAACACTATGGCAGAAAGTCATGTCCATTGTGTAGATAGTAGATACAGTACCAAACGCCATCAATGGATTGGATTCTGCATAAATATGTTGATATAAGAGGAATGAAGCTCCACATTGCTGAGATTGGAACAGGTTTGTCAAATGATTGCAGTTACTAATGCTGGGTACCGCACGATCGCTCCTGATCTAATAGGTTATGGACTATCTGAACCTTATCCGGATCCTTTAATGGTCTGGATTCTTTTTGAGATTGAAAAGGTAAAGGAAATTTTTCTACCCTAAATCAGCTGTGTATGTTTTGCCATCGATGACAGGCTTGTTTATCTACTCTCCCTATTTCATCCAACAAGAGTTTCTGGAAGTGTTTCACTTGGTCTTCCATTTGCTCCTCCTATGCCTAACCGATACCAAGACATCCCTGAAGGTTTCTATATTCGCAGGTGGAAGGTAATCCATTCTCCCCCCCCCCCCCCCCCAGCTTATTTTCTTCTAATTACTGTATAAGACTAATCTATAGAACCCTATGAAAAGCTGTTTACACTATTTATGCCTCTTGTCTGAATATGGACTTTGAAATCAGTTCATTACCTTCCATTAGTCCATTTGCAGGAGCCTGGATGAGCGGCGGCAGACTCAGTCCGTTTGATGTGAAAACTATATGGAAAGACATCTATATTCTGTTCTCAAGAAGAGAAATTACAGCAAAAGATCAGGAAACCGCCCTGGTTGAACAATGAAGATGTAGAAACCTATACAACTTTGTATGCAAAATCTGGGCTCAGACTCTTCAATGCAAAAGTGCCTTACGACAAGTATGGGCTTAAATTCCAACTGGTCTTTTTTTTTTTTCTTTGGTTTCATTTTGCGGTTTAAATACTTCGAATAATTTTTCGCTCTGCATTCATCTTGGGGGCTTAATGAAGAATCCACCATTACCATTTCGAAAATTCCAGTTCCAGTTCTGCTGATATTGAGGGAGAGGACTACCATTTCGAAGATTCCCGGATAAATTTCTTACCAGATGGAACTCACTTCATCCAGGAGCAGTTCCCAGACCAGGTGAATCGGGTTATTATCAGATTCTTGAATGAGCCGGTATGATCAATACATCAGGTCATCTGAACGAATTCAATGCTGTGCAACATAAACTATGAGTTCAAAGAGACTGACCAGTAAGGATAGCTGTTCAAAATCACTGCTCTATATTTCCATAATTTATAAGAACTTGATCTATCGATCATCTGTTTTTCATTACAAGTTGGGAGCAAAAGGCAGTACAACAACTACGTTGAATAACAGATTGTAAATATTGTATTAAAAAAGAAATTCACAGGCATAGATGTGCTGCTATCTGGTGGGGAACATACTACATAATCATTGGCCACATATTTAGCTGTTTCATAACAAAAAGAAACTAATGGAGCACAAAAGATAAGGTATTGACGGTTACCAACGTGGATGAAGACACCCTACTTTCTATTCACACTAGGGTGGAAATTTTCAAACAAAAAGGGGAAAGTTGGCAAAACCAAAATCAACAGCAATACAACTAGGAAAATACATGGAGAGAGAAGCTACTTTGATTCTACTATAGTTTTCGTAGAAAAGTGACTCGGCCTGCACCATTCAAAAAGAAGATCGTAGGAAAGAAAAACAGGAGTTAAAAGGGAAGGAAAAAAAAATTGAAGATTGGGTCAATCAAGTATAAAACACTCATACTGTTAGTTCCACCACTGAGTGTGTGCCCCAGTCGTCCATCCACTAAGCGAAATTGTCGTGCAACAAGGAGTTAATCTGAGGGCAATTTGAAAGCTGTTTAGGATTTCCATATCTCGAGCTTTCATGGCACCCTACATGATTCGATGACTTCACTCACGGCCATGTGTGTCTCCGGTGATATCATGTTTAATGTCAAATGAAATGCCTGAAGACAAAACATAAAGTTCTCAAAATACAAGGAGAAGTTGCTAAGCCCATCAAAGGCACAAAGTAAACATAAATATGGAAATAAATTGATGTCTAAAATGGTGAAAAATATTCTTGAGAATTCATTAGTCCACATCAGACACAGGTTGACAAATGCAGGCATTCTTGAGAAATATTAATGAGACCATTGGTGGGGTATTTCCTTTAGAACCATAAAGTAAAATGATTTTAGAAAGATCACGTTCATCTACTTGAGGCTTCCAAAAGAAACGTACCACAAATCTCTCTAGAACAGGTACAAGAACAGTCAGGTTGCGATTTGGAAGGCAGCTGGCAATTGCATGACGTGCACTTTTGCTGTCATCAAACAACCAAAGTTGATTTTTTTATGCAACTATGAAGAAACTCTTACCTTACGGAAGAAGATAAAAAGTTTCTTACAAACCTTTCAGTCGAAAGAAATGCAAGTAGCAGGGCTGCATAAGCTTGTACAATCATCTTCTCAGCTTCTTTCTCTTCTTGCAGCAAAGCTGCCTCATCATCCTGCATAATACGCTGTTAATTTCAGATGGATAGCATATAATAAGATTCCTTCAGCCTGCTTGCAATAATCATATCCCATGGGAATACGGAGGGAGATTTAATCCTTTAATTAACTTAAATATGAGATTAACATAATTTCTATCATATATTCATATCTTTACATTTTGTAAACCAGTCAAAGCATATTTCTGCTAACTTAGCAACTGTCATCCCAAAAAAGAACATCTTTATTTCCGGTAAGTTATAAGCTCATATATTCTGTCGCTTGGTGCTAATAAAACCAAAATAACCACGACAACTCAAGCTAATTGACCAAACAATGCACAAAAGGTGGCCAAAAGTCACCAAGATTAAGGTCAATTAAATAATTTTAGCAACTTAGAATACAAATAAAAAACAAAACTTAAACTCCTGTATATATCTCCAATACATCAGCAACAAAAAAAATACTACAAAAAAAATGAGAAAAACAACCAACATAACAGAACTCACCCATGACACATTGTTTCCTTCTGCAGATGCGTCACCAGCCTCTCGGTTGGCCAGAAAGATGGAACACAGCAGTGAAATTACGTCCCTGTGGCTCTCCTCTTCTAATCCTTCTGAGGCAGGTAAAACAATACTTGCAGCGGCAAGCCGTGATCTGCATTGTAACTCGTAATAAGTTTCTAAAAACAATAACCATGGTCTTTACCTGTCATGCTCCAGAAATTGCATAAATATAGGGACCCTAGAACTGCCTATTCAAAGATCTAAAGTATCCCAATTCTTATACGCTTAACCAGAGGGAATGCGCTAGGAAAAAAAGAAGACCCACATAAGTGAAGGCCAATCATCGTTCCCCAACTACAAGATACTAACGTATCGTTGGTATAACACATCTTTCATTCTTTCTTATACATTTAAAAAAAAAAACCCCATCTTTCATGGCCTTAATTATGGAAAAAAATATACGCACAAAAAAAACCCACAATGTAAAATAAAAATACAATTTAACTTATTGTGTTATTCGCTAACTGCTTCAAACAAACAACTGCTGATAGTACCAAATTTGAGAGGCAAACAAACCTGTTAGATGCATCTTTCTCTACCAAGTTCACAAGCAGGCCCAGTATAGCAACAAGGAAATCTAACTCTTGATCGGTAAGATGTCGATCATTTCGATGTGGTAGTTCAATGCTTGAAGTGTTTTCTTTTGTCTCAATGAATGGAAGTGAAGGTGAGCTGAATAAAGGAAAGTGGTCAGCAATCAATGACGACATGGTCTCAAGTCCTCCACAGGCCGCAATTTGCTGACAGCCAACAGGATTTTCATTGGTTAAATTCATCAGAACCTGCCAAAATGGAACATGATTCAAACATTTGAAACCTTAAAGAGGAGATAACATCTTGAAGATGAGCAAGGATAAAATCACCAAAACCAAAAGCTCTTGCTTAAATCTAAAGAGTCATAGACAATCCACCAGGCAAACAGAATCTAACAATTACATTGGGATTAGAACTTTTAATGGTAACTTCTTGTTAAACCAGAAAGAAATTATACCAGTGCCCAGTGTACTGAATCACCAAATAGGATTACGGATATCTATGGGCACATCAAGACTGACTTAATAAAAAAACATGGTGAAGATTAAATGGAACAGGAAAATCTCAGATAAATTGAATGGGAGGTGTACCTTGATGGCAGTAAGGAGGCAGTCTGACAGAAGGCCAGAATTTCCCTTGTTGGCAGCAGGGGAAGACAAGTTTTCAAGTGAAAGACGATGCTCCAAGTCACTTAATTCTTCCTGGTGATTTTCCAATTCACTTGAAGTTTCTTGACTCGTCATAAACTGATAACCAAAGTCTTTGTCCTTTAAGATATTTCTTTTAATTTGAAATGGTTTTTCTTTCCCAGACAACACCTCCCATTTTGAGGGCTCGAGTTCATCTTCATCAAATGCAAAAGGATCTTGACTCTCTTCCAAAAGTTCACATGATACATCCTTTGAACTGCAAGATCTCTCACCATGACCAAAATTGATTCTAGTCCCATCACTAGTTCCTAGTGCTTCACTGCTGGAAATCCTTAATACTGCTCCATGGCATGAACCAGAACTAGAAGAGCTGATTCCTGTCTTTATTAAGCATGAATCTCTCATAGATGTGGTGGCAGTTTCAGAACTAGAAACAGTGTGATGGGCATCAAATTCCCTTGAACTTCTCTGTGATGGAATGAGGCTTATTTCGGAGGAGGTCCTCCCTGTGCTGGAAGACCTTTTAGAAGAGCCGATGGACATAGTCTCATTGGAGTCTACTGCAAATTCAAAGATAGCATGAAATATTTGCACTTGTGCAAATGTGTGCGTGTGAGGTGACAGAGAGAAAGAGACAGAGAGTACACGATTGCCAAGTACCTTTGTTGTCCACAACATCAAACAGACTAAACTTTTCATCACCAGAGGTGGCAGGAGGATGTTTAAGAAGATAAAAACCTAAAAATCAAAACTCAATCATTAGAGTGCAGGCCAAATCAAAGCAAAAGAGGAGCACGAAATAAGTACATAATCAGAAATGACCCCTCATGAATTAACTTACCAGAGAAAATTTTGATGATGCTTATAATGAGATTTGTAAAAGATAATTTCGATCCATGAGTAGCCAATTTTCCTCTCATTCCAAGCAGATGAGTCTATCAAAGATGGGAAAAAAGAGAGATAAATATTACACGTCAGAACTTAAGCAATTTGACACTAAATGGCAAGTTTGAGATATACAAACTAAACTATAAAGAATTTTAAAAAAATAGAGGTACACTTAAAACATAAAATCATGTCAACATACCTGATTATCTTTGCTTAAAAATGTAGCATTTTCCATTATTTTCAAACACTTCAACAGTATTGCAAGGCTTTGTAGATCCAAATCATCTTTTACATCTCGAGTAGAAGGCGGACTGTGTTCTACTTCTACCATACTCTACAAAAAAAAAACAGAGAGGTTCTTTTAGAAGAAGATCTTCTCCAACCAATAATACGACATAAATTAAATTTTTAGAAGGGCTCAGACTGGACTCACGAATATCATAATGTGACAGCAATGGCTCTACCTTACCTCAACCGAAAATCATGCCTTTCATTTGGTTAAAAACTCAAAAAACTTCTTGAGAAATTGGGGAAAAAAAAAAGTCTTGGATAAAGGCAATATATTTATTTCATTTAGCTTTGCTATTATAAAAAGAAGCTTAAAAGAAAAGGCAAACATAAAATTATTGTCAGGACATAAGGACTATAAAATAGCAATTGCATAAAACTTGATATTTGCAGCACTATTGCTGATTTAACTACAAGTCTAAGTTCCATCATTTCCTCAATTCCTCTAACAAGGGAAATGAATCTACCAGAGAAACCTCATCAAACACATATTTCCAACGAAAGACATAACTTAGTTTATGACATCGTAGTCAACTAGAATAAGACATGTAAACAGAGAGATTCCTCATAACTCAAAGCCGCATTATCACTTAATTTCCCCATGCGCAAGGTATTCAGTTCAGATATGGAATAGAAAATGGATTAAACAGATATACAGGCTCACACCTTGAAAACACGATGGCATTCCATCGCAACCTCAAAGACAGCATCAAGGCCACCAAGCTCTCGTAACTTCTCCTTAAAGTTGCCCCCAGTCTTTCTGACTACACCAGATGCATCTAAAACAGATGCAAACCCACAAACAAGTAAATAAACAATCAAAAATAAAAACAAAAAAACAAAAGAAAGAATGAGAAAGCTGAGCACATGAAGTGACTATTTCCATCAAGGCACCAACCATGCTGCACCTCAGTCCCATAAGTGTCTTTAATACTAAAACATACTAAAAAAGAAAAGTCTGCTTAGCAGAAAAGCTCAACAATACCTTCAAAAGAGATCTTAGATAAGCATGCCTTCTCCATAGTTAACAAAGCCATCCACTTTGGGCTCAACTCGAGCCTCTCCATTTCACCATCATCCCATGACTTCACATCTTTGCAACTGACAAGAATTTCCTGAACTTTGGATAAAATAGCTGCAGCACTGGAATCTGACACTGTGGACGTATCACGTGAGATGCCAAAATCTTTGCGCAATGCTAAGAGCTTAGAGCCCATATTTCGCGCTTTATCTACAGTAGCAGCAGAGATTACTGGTTTCAACAATTTGATTAGGAAATGAATGCTACTAGGCGATTCCAAAAGGTGATCATCTTGGCCCTGAAAATTCAATTCAGACAAGTCATTGAGGTTGTGAGCTTGTGATGACAGAGAATAATGTAAGTCAAGTTTGTGAAGCACATAGAAAAACAAACACGTAGCATGCAGAAAGGTGGGGAAAGGCAAATTAAAATTTAAGATCATAGTCATAAAACAATTGCAACCCAACTGAAGCACCACTCCAACATACAAATTCCAAGAACTGTAGAAGATTTTTGAATATGTTCTCTAATACAAATATTAACAAAAAAGAACATTAGAAAGCTTAGATATAGGTAAGAAGAATAGTAAAAAGGTGTAGAGGGATAAGGAAACATCTTATCATTAATTGAGAGATACTTTCTTCTTAGTTTGGAGTAAATGGGCCGGTTTTAATTAAAGGACATTCAACAAAGCTTGAAGGTTTTGACATGTAGAGAGAAGCATGACATGGGACAAGATTATGTTTCTTCCTAGGTCGGCAAGAAAAAGTAGTGCATTTGCAGGAATGTAGAATTTGGCTTGTTTGATCAAGAATTCACTTCTGTACCCAGATACATACTTCTTCAATTTCTTCTTTGATAGCTAGTAAAAGAGAATAAAAGATGTTCAAGCAGACTGAAAAAGAGAAAGAAGCCTCACCTGAATTGACAAATAAGATCAAATAAAATGCAAAAATACTAAGAGACAGCTGGACAATGATAAGTGGAAATAATTTAATCTCTCATAAGATACATATTGTAGTGTAAGCAGCACTAACGCACAAATAACTCCACATATACCATCAGCAACTTTAATAAACTTAAAATTACACGTTCGAAACTACTTACATCACTAGTCAAAACATGGAAAAGAGCAGCAGCAGCCAGATTGCTGGGTGAGTCATCAAAGCTAAGACCCAAAACAGCATCAACTATAGTCTTTGCCATCCTGGCAGCGAGATGCGTCACAAATTAGAGCAACTAGCATTAAACATAAATTGCAAGACAAGGAAAGCAATTTATGTATTTCAAATGATAAAAGAGAGATGTTGCACAAATATGCAGGTTATGATATTATCCAAACATTCTGTCATGCTAAAACATAGGCCCCATAAGCATAGAAGGGAAACAAGAGCCTAACGAGTAATCACAGACACACCCATTTGAAATTGGAACTAAATATTGGACTGCAAAACTATTAAGAGCGATTCAGGCTTTAGCCATACAGCCCATAAAGCCCATGTGTATCGGGAGTTTCATTATTTCTTCTTACTCCCTACATTTAAATGGATTTTCATATGAAACAATATTGTTGACCTTTCAAAACTTTTCCAGTGACTAATATAATAATTCCTTCCTTATCTCTATCAGCATGTAATATTGCTTGCTATGTACAGTGGACGGATACTTCAATTAATCATTTACGACCAGAAATATAGAAACTACAGATCCTTGAATGTTTGGAATACAGGAAATAACAGTCAAATTAGGTTCAAAGTTATTAATCAAAACGTATTGCTCTACGTAAAAGAAACCATTTTAATTTACCCTGATGTTCACAGCCTTACTCAAATATCTTTCCACAAAATTTGAAATCTTTAATATACTAGACATCAAGAAATTCAGAATCAGATGCATGATCTATGAACGGACTCTTTCAACAATTGTCTGTGCACACATTTCACCAGATTAATCCTATAATTTAAAAACGCGCAAAAAATTCTCAAAACTTTTTCACATTGCAAACTGAAGACGCACAAAAGAATTTAAAATGCAAACGCTCAATTTCAAACTCTTTTGTACTTCGACCTCTCAAGGTGTTGCGGGTAATTACCCAAAAAAAAAAAGTGTTGGTGATCCACAAGGAACCTTCAAAACCAAAATTGAAATACCCACTTAGCAAATTCAACCAAATTTCATACATTTCGAACAAAATACATCAATTTCAATCTTGAATTTCAAAATCCACATACCCCTGAGTCCTCAGTAGTGTACGCTGGTGAGCAGTCCCACAAATTGACAACAGTGACAACAAGCTCGCCCTCCTGATCCGCACAGGCTGATGCTTCTTTAACCCATCGAGTGCAAAATTCACCTCGTCCACGTGCTCCATCATCTCCCCAAACTCCTGCGCCTCCATCAACGTAGTGGAATTGGACGGAACCCACGATGTCAACGCCTTTACCTTCTCCCTCTTCCCGTTCTTAGCTCTCTTAGCCTTCCTAACCGGGCCGTTCAACGACGGATCTTCGAACTGGGACGATGATCTCTGAGACGAACAGTTCCCGTAAAGGTCGTGATCGAAGGAGGAAGACCAGATGGAGCTCGACTCTTGAGACGAGAAATTGAAGCTGCAGAAACCTTGAGATGTCTCTTGGGACAGAGAATCGAAAACGCCGGCGTCGTCCTCAACAGAATCGGAACAGGTTCTGGGAACTCCTCCACGGTTTCGGCGACCGTAAGTTCTAACGATCATGTTTTGATTGCCCTTTTTGAACTTTGATTCTGGATTGGTTCTTGGGTTTTCTTGGGACGGGCGTTTATTTGTTGCCTTGAGTAGTTTAGATTTGGCATTTAGTAAAAGTATAGGGGTAGTTTAGGGATTAAAAAAGATATGCAGATTGATCCATGAGACATTTGAGCTGTGAAGTTGCTGGGTTTTGGAGATTTCAGAGCTGAAGACGAAGAAGTCGAGAAGTGAGATGAAAGTTTTGAGGATATTTTGCCATTTTGGTTAATTGGGTATCCGATTTCCCGTTTTATTCATCTTTTCGGGTGAATTTCAGTGCCATTGTTTGGTTTCGGGGACTCTGGATCGTACGAATGACGTTGGTTTGATGATGACGAGAGCTAAAGGAGTCTTGACTTCGCATGCGTTTATTAATTATTATGATTATTTTTAAGCGACAATCCCAAATTGGTTATCGATTAGATTATATAGTAGATCTACCTATTTTGAAGTCTCTTTTCAAGTTTATTATAATTTTCTCAACTATTTTTCTGTATTTCTTTAGCTTGTTTCCTGAGGATATATCCTGTGGCTTCTTGATTGAGCATTTTACCTGTCCATTGGCATGGTTTGTTGGAACTCTGTTTGTTTTGCAGGCTTATGTTTAGAGAGAAATGATTTTTCCTTTCTAGAAACGGGTTTTTCAAAGAAGGGTACTCTTGAGTATGTTTGCAGTGGATTTGGCTTCAAATATGCTTTGATGACTCATCGCAACCAACAACGGTGGAAATCGGTGAACAACCGATCGGTATGCAACCTAATTCTTCTATGCCTAATGCTAATGAATCCATTTCAGCAAGTCTACCGCACTATTCGGTTGGGATTCACCAATTGGAAAGTAGCATTAACCCAGACAAGGGTGACCTAGATCCAGGTCAGAAGGGCCGCAGCCTTGTGTTGCATTCTCTATGTATTTATGCTCATCCTTTTGGACTAGCTTTAAGAGATTATTTGATTGTTTGGGGGAAAATTATGTATGAGTTGTATTTCATTATTAGTTGTACCTCTTCTTTTGTTAATGAATATTGGTCAAAAAAAAAAAAGTTGTAATAGATTTAAATAAATAGGAAAATAAATGGTAAATAATTTATAAAACTAATTATAGCATTATTAAATAAATAAATTATATTTAAAATATAATTATATTTTTTTAATGGTAAAATAATTTCAAACTATTTTTAAAACATAAATTAAGACATATTTTTTAATGCATAAATTCATACATATTTCATAACATTTTTTATCATGCCTAATACCTTAATAGATATATCCTGTACTAATATTACTAATTTATAAACAAAAGTAATCATATTACGCTTAATGGTTGATTTGCGAGCATGTCACTGGCTAAACAGGTTGCACAATTGGGACAGACTGCACAAGTTCAACTTTCTTCACATCATAATATTCATGCTTCGTTGCAAAATAAGAGTATTGTTTCTTAGATGTAAAGTGTAGTTGCTGACAAAGCTTATCAAACCGAGGATCTATCATTTCTTCAGTGGCTTTCTTCCTCTTTTTGCTTCCTCCAGTGTTGACAGAACTAGGAGTGAGTGTGCTTGCCTTGATAGGTGAAGAACCAATACAGAACTCATCAACCAATTTGTCATAGTTTGAGTCTATTGGACTTGGAGTGTAGCAATCAGCTCCAAATGATTGACTGAAATCATTGTCCAATATCAATATTGGAGAAACACTGTTATCACCAGTGGCAAAGCTTTTCCCCCACAGCTTATCTTGCTCCCCATGTAGAGGGAATCCTCCATTCTTAAACTTCTTTAAATTTATATTCTTCTGCACAAAGGAAGTAGCATATGAATGTTTGTAAACATAATACTTGAATCATGTAGTATTGATGATTACGCACCAATCATCAGTGGCCTCAACCTTTGCCAATTTCAAAATTGAACCCCAACCCTGTCTCAACTCTCAACAGTCATAAGCCTATTGAAAAGCTGTCAATTCTATTTCATGTTGTCATGCTTTGTTTTCAATTTTTGTGGGGTACAGTTTTAACCACTAACTTTACTGAATTCTTCAACTACCTTATCCCACTTCAATAGCCCAACATTTTTCTTCTTCCACTCACACAACATATCTAGAAAAACCATGGTGGTTTGACCATTCCATTTAAACTTATCATCTCCCTCTATCAAACATTCCTTTCCTACTCATCTCCTAAACTAGTAAAAACAAAATAATATGGCAGTGAAAACAATATAATAAGGGAGATCACATAAAAAATCACATTGGGATATCATTATATTCAGATAATACAATATTAAAATTCAAGTCCTTGGACATAGGGCACAAGAAATTTGGAATACTATTGACCTAATCACCTAATTATGTCAAAAATTTCAGAAAGTCAAAAGGTGGGGGAGCAGCATGAACCTCGTACGAAACTTCTGTCATTTGTCCTTGGATTAAATACCCAGATATATTACCATAAAGAAAGGAAAAAACTGAACCATTGTTATGCTTATGCATTGGCATATCGTTAAGTAGGCAGGGATGAAATCTCCTTTCTGGCATCTCATTTGGACCATGATTTTTGTGAGCAAGTAAAATCACATTGTGGTAGGTATAAACCAGCAAAACAACAGATGCATAAAAAACATATATGATGTATAAATCGAGGATTTTGCACATCGAAGCGAAGTATGAACACGAAGACTGCAAACTGATTTTCCTACGCAATCAATATGTATAGACTAAAAATGAACAATATCAAAACGGGAATAGAGCAATTTATTGGTTTACATGCGGTTGGTTAAGAAGCCCTAATCGGCAACAAAGGTTAGGGTGAAAATCAAAATATGCGCTAATCAGAACATATAAATAACCAAGCCCTGAACAAGAGAGACTCTTATCGGTGTGTGAAGAAATCAATCGGAGAATTTTCAGAGGAGATTGGTGTCATCGGTGGAGAGGTTCTGTCGCACCATCGGAGAACGAATGAGAAGCTTTTTGCGTGAAGAACACCAGAGTCAAATGGATTGTTATTTAGAGCAACTTGGAGGGTAAACAAGTAAATGGGATGTGAAATGGTCTCCAAATGATTGATTTCGGAACAATTCCATTTTGAGCCATAAATTGTCACAAAATTGCTTCGAAATTCGGATCCAAAATTGTTGTTTGTTGCATGAGAACCATATATGGTGTGCCAAACGGGCACTATTTTTGGACATCTAAATCCAACGAAAAAACACACTATTCATTGAATGTCTTCAATTATTTTTCTACCCCTATCCTTCTTTCTCTCACAAATCTCTTTCTTATTTTTCTTCCTCATCATTTATTATTATCTCTTTCTTTCTTCTCTCTCTTTTTTTTGTCTTTCTTCTTCATCTCTCTATTCTCTATCTCTCTTTTTTATCTTTCTTCTTCTCTGTCTTCTCGTCTCTCTTTAGATCTATTTTTCTCTTTCTTTTTCGTCTCTTTTTTTCTTATTCTTATCTCCCTTCTCTCTCTTCTCTTTCTCTCTCTTTATTCTTCATTTCTTTCTTCTCTTCTTATTCTTCTCACCTCTCTCTGTAAATCTATTATTACACAATTTAAAACTTAAAAGTTTTAGATTTGTTATTTTTATTCTTCATTCCTTCCATTTAGGTGTAAATGCTGGGTACAAGATTTTCGTTCAGAATCTTCTTGAGTGTTGGATTTGAAAAAAAAAATCCGTCAAATTCTTCCAAATCTTTCAAACTCGTTCATGTTATTGTTGTAACACAGTAACATAATAAACAATATCCTTGTCATATTTCTTACTGGAGCAAATGACTTTAAAAAATAGAATGTCAATACATAACATTATAATGTATTAATGTAGATAAATATTAGTCTAATATTACTTTTTTCAAAACAGTAACATGGTGATGTTATTGTTTCAAAACAGTAACATTAATATTAAAAAAGCCCATCTACGTCATATAATGCTAATATTTTGATTGTATAATATTACAATTTCAAAATATGGATGATTAAGGAAATAAGTTGAATTATTTGATTGTATAATGTTACATATTCAAAACAGTAACATTGAAACAGTAACTTATAACTGTACAAAAATAATATAAATTTTTTTATAACTGTACGATCTCATATCTGAAATAAGATTACATCTCATATCTAATAAGATTAAGACGAAGAAGAATAAAAATAAGAAGAAGAAAAATAAGAAAACGAAGAAGATGATGGTGGAGGTGCAAAGGTAGAGATGGAGGCGGACGATGACAGTAGTGAAAATGGAGGGAAAGTGTATTAGATTTAGGTATTTCTTAAATATATGTCTATTGAAGAAAAATGATAAACATGAGATTATGTAAATATTAATTTTTAAAAGATGCACTTATGTGAAAAGTAGGTACTTATGCAAAAGAGAATTTTAATGGGACCTATATATCCAACATTTGTCAAATTGATACTTCAATGGCATTTTCGTATTTTTAAAACTGACAACAGTTGCGAGCTGGGCTTGACAAAAAAAAAAGGGACTTTTGGAGGCCGGTACACTAAATTATACTTAATTGTAAAAAAGTACAATCACTAAAACATCCTTTTAAAAAAGTACACTGGGATCATCTTTTACCAAAATAACCTCAAATTTGATTTTCTCTCTCCACGAATTGTGATACAATAGTGATACTTTTAAATAGAAGATCCAATTTAGTATTCAATTTATATATTTTGCTCATAAAATGATGATATAAATGTTAGAATGTAAATTTGATTGCATTATATGCCTTTCTAGTTCAATTATATCATTTTAGTGGATTTTTGGTGTTGGTGATACTATAGTGCTACATCTCTGCAGCTGTAAATATTTTTCCAAAAAGAGCAAGAGATGTACAAACCAAGAAAAGAAAAGTAATTAGGAAGAAGAAGTATGCATATTGGTTCAATTGTATCATTTTAATGAATTTTTGGTGTTCGTGATACTATAGTGATACATCTCTGCACTTGTAAATGTTTTTCCAAAACGAACAAGAGAGGTAACCAAGAAAAGAAGATCAAGAAAGGAAAAGTAATTAGGAAGATGAAGTATGCATACTAGTTTCATTGTATCATTTTAGTGGTTTTTTGGTGTTAGTGATACTATAGTGATACATCTCTACAAAAAACGAACCAGCGTCCAGATCTGCAAAAAAACAAAGCACAGCCCAGATTGAACAACGAAGCATAGTCCAGATCTATCAAAAACAAGGCAGAGCAACTCGACGCAGTCCAGATTGAGCAACAACGAAGAAGGTGATGAAGAGAGAAGAAACTCGACCAAAAACGGAGAAGAAGGCAACGAAGAACAAATTCAGATCGAGAAGAAGAAGAAGAAGAAGAAGAAGAAGGAGAGAAAGAAGGAGATAACTTTTAGTAGAGAAGAAGGAGGGAAAGAGATGACACACTAGAGTTGGATAGTTGGAGGGAGAAGAAGAAGAAGAAGAAGAAGGAGGAGGAGAGTATTGTAGGTATAAACTAAAAAATATCTGAAGTCAGATGACCAAATTACCCTTAAATTGTACTTTTTTACAATTTTAAAAATGTTCATGACCTTTTTACAATTAAGTTGTCTAAAGTGCTCTTACTGCCAATTGTCCGAAAAAAAAACGATGAGCAATGTCAGACTGGAATGGGTCTATCTCCATATGAAGTCCATCGTTAAAATATAGTTTATTTTAATGACGAAAAATATTAAATACGAGTATGATCATTTTGCCTTTTTTTTTCCAAGGCAAATATTTCGCTTACAAATATTTCTCAAAATTGAATGGTATTAAAGTGAAGTTGACTTGAGCGTCCAAAGATTACTTATTTGATGATATCGAAATAACCATTCACCAGAATTTTAACACGTGACATACAATATCGAATTGATGTATAAATCGAGAGGCCACTTTAACCGCCGACTAAGGTAGAGTCGGAGGGTCCGGCTGTGAAGAAATTACTCAAAGATTTTTAACCAAAACTAATGTTTTTGTGTTTGGACTCGATGCATAAATAATGGTTTTTTAACATATAAAATAAGTTTTAAAAAAATATATGCATAATTCTATTTGATATAGAATATTGATCTAAAAATGTATTACTAAATAGAGATTGAGTTAGAACTTATGAGTATATAGTTTCTTGAACAGTTAACATAAAATCCCCCTCCCCTCCCCCTCTTCTTTCACATTTTCCTCTCATGGGTTAGATCTGCCCTTTCTCCGTCCATATTTGTTTTATTTTGTGATGTTTTATGTTTTGAATAAAAATTTTACAAGGATCCTCTTCTTTGGATTTCGATATCCTCCATTTGTCGTGAATCTTTGATTATTGGCGTTTTCGGTGCTTCGATGACATCTATTCAGAATTTTAGTGACAAGATTTCATATCTGAGGGAGTTTGACCTCTCTTGTTATAGGGAAGCCAAGATTAGGGATGGCAACGGGTCTGGTACCATTCCAATTAGGAAATACCAAACCGTTTCCATCTAAGATACTCTATACCAAAACCGTTCCAAAACCATTTAAATTTCCAAACCCGAAACCATTCCATAATCGTTTACCATCGGGTACCCATTTACCATTTAACTTTTAATATTTTTATTTTTTTCTTTGATGATTATATTAATATAAATTAATATTGAGTATGATTTATATTAATTATGATTTTATAATTCAAATTAGTCTAATTTATAGTTTTATTAGTATGCTTCTATAAATATATACGTTTTAATATGCTTTATCATGTTATAATTTAGTATCCTAATAGTATACTTTTATACATGATTTATAATATTATTACTATAATGAATATTTTTATTAAACGGTTCGGGTACCCTAAACCCTGCATCAAAAACCAAACCCGACCCTAAACCATGACGGGTTTGAAAACCAAAACCAAAACCGTTTCCAAAACCTATAGGATCGGTTTTCGGGTTTTAAACGGATCGGATACCCTACGGATAGTGCTCGGATCGGTTTTTTTTGCCATCCCTAGCCAAGATCCGTGTGGTAGATCCAAATTGCCGTTTGTGTTTTTTTTTTTTCTGTTTAGTTTTTGTTACCCGGTTTAGACTGGTGGAGTCAGACTCATTGGACAATAATTCGGCGGTGTCTGGTGTCATCCAACAATGTCTGACGATTTTCGGTTTCATGTTTATGTTTTATTACTTTGTTTTTGTTTTTTTAATCCTTAGGTTGTATTCCACATTTATGGTAACCCCGAGTGCCTACGGGCCTTAGTTACTCAATTTATTGGGTATCCTAATGCAATGAGGTCCATGACCTCTTTTTCTTAAAAAAAAAAAAAACATATCCAAATAACATAATATATAATATAACTCCCATAAACCACACGTTAATTTGGATATTATATAAGTTCTATCTGACATTTTAAAAGTGCACTTGACCATGGACCAATGACCAATATACATGTGCACGGCCTCAATCCATTTGTAGGCAAATTCCATTGTAGCCCTCTTGTGAAGATCAAAGATGTGACATCAAATATAATTGAAAACTCGAAAATGCTTAAAACCTCTAAAAATATAATGATCATTTTAAGATTTTGGGTAAAATGTGGTCATATTTTAGAAAGTGTGGTGATAACACGCTGTAATAAAAATTACAGTAGATTCCGCTATAATGTTATTTTGGGCATCAAAATACATTTTTTAAAAATTATAAAGATGGTGATCCAATGATTACTCGCCACGTGGTAAGGCTTACACGTACCCACTATCTTTACATCTACGTCCATAGATTCGACACGTACGTTCTACCCATGATGTGATCCTAGTTTTAACTGTTAAGGTAACGGGGCACCCACAGACTCAGTCTTAGCCACCGACTGAACTTCGTGTGTGGCGAAAAATCTATAAATTAAATTAGTATTAAGCCCCTCTACTTACATCACGCCTTACGCGATTGGAGTTATGTAAACTATTCTTGACCTTTCCCTCTGTGGATCTAGGGTTTCCTTTTTATATTGTCTTTTTGTATTTCTCTAAAGACTCTTTGTTTCATCGCCAAACCAAACCCTAGCTGGCACCACCATCATCACTGATTAAATTCCTGAGACGCGTAAATCTATCACTCAAATCTATTGCGGAGGGCTTCGGATTGGATCACCAACCACTGATCTTTGATAAACAAGTTTCGACCAAAAGAACCCTAATTTTATTTCTCTCAACAACAAATCTAGATCAGTTTTTTTTTCCCTTTAATTGCAAAAAAATCCGATCAAATTTAAAGCACTGCTGGTGACAGTCAAGTTGATTTGTTTTCTTGAAAGAAAGGAACAGAAATTCGTCCAACTTTGAATACTGATTTTGATGAACAATTGGTTTTTGACCTGAAAGCGGGGATTTTTGAGAGTAATGGAAGGAAAGATGTTTAAATCTGTGGTGTATAAAGGGGATGAGTTACTCGGAGAGGTGGAGATATATCCACAGCGACAGCTGCAACCACAAGAAGAGGAGGAGAACAAGAACAAGAAAATCATCGATGAATTGGTTGGGAGAGAAATCAGGATTAGCCACTTCTCTCAACCCAGTGAGAGATGTCCACCACTGGCAGTGCTTCATACCATTACGTCTAGTACTGCTGTTTGCTTCAAAATGGAGTCAAAGAACTCGTTCTCACCCGACACGCTGCTGAATCTATTGCACTCCTCCTGTATCAGAGAGAACAAGGTATAGCAGTAGCACAGAAACTCTTAACTTGAAAAATAAAAATTGAAATGAACATATTATAAAAGGGCTAAAAGAAGTAACTAAGGAAACCCTAATCCTTCCTATCTCATAAATTCTGAACTGCAAAAAAGGATGAAAATAAATGGCGAGATGCCCATTTGATCTTCATTGGGACTCTTATCTGGACCCTTTTGGCAAGGATTTTGCAGTTATGTTGAAGTTTTGCTCTTAATAATTTGTGTCAACTCTCTGAACTTGTTTATTTTTGGCCTGAACTGATTTTATGGAACTGTGAAATTTGCCTTAAATTTTCTGTTAATATTCTGGACTTCTTAAAATTTTGACCTGAACTCAATTTGGGGAATTATGAATATTCTTGAAGAATTCCCCAAACTTATTTCACGGAACTGTAGAACAGTTGAAGCATTCTTGACAAGTTTAGCCATTGACACCAATTTGCAAGAGCCTTCCTTAACTTACCAACTTCCACCAGAAAAAAATGGGCCAATTTTTATGCAATTTTGGACTGAAAGGATGCTGGTTCGTAAGTTCCACACTTCAATAAATGCACAATACTTTACTCAGCTTTGATGATGAGATTTTTTCAAATCATCTATATGGTAGCTGCATATGCAAATAATGTTGTTATTGCTTTGTTGAAGGATACTTTTGCTTGGAGATTGCTGTGCTGATGGTTTTGCCAATACTGTATTTACGATTTAATATATTATGCTTGCTGCAGTTGAATTTAGAAATGTCCAATCCTTATTACTGGCATAAATTAGGTATTGCTTTGAGTTGCTAATATGTATGTGTGTACAAATTGGACCTAAATAGAAAAAATAGAAAAGACACTGGTATTATTGAAGGTAATAATATCATGCGTTATGCTTGTTGGGGCAAGGTTTCAATACTGATGTGTTTGTGTGTCATTTCATAGGGCTAGATTAAGAGGAATGAAACAACTGGGTTAACCATGATAGTTGTTGTTCATGATGTTGTTCTGTCGATGATTTGAAAGTAACAGCTTAGTTATTTCCATATATTCTTGCTTTACAACATAAACACCTGTTCTTGAACATGCCATACTAAGTTATAAGGATAAATTTGCACGATTTGCCTAACTTTGTGTAATTTAAAACAGGAAAGTTACATATTTGTTATATTTTTAAAGAGGTCCTTTCTTCCTTTTCTGTTCCAGTTTATCCTTATTTCTATGATGCACAGTTATCATGCTTGGTATGGTAGTTTTGCTGGCATAAGTGGTGATTAACATTATGGTATTTACAGACTGCAGTGATGACTCTGGAAGGAGAGGAGCTCCATTTGGTTGCCATGTTCTCCAGGAATAAAGAAAAACAGTATCCATGTTTCTGGGGATGCAGTGTTGCAGCAGGACTGTATACTTCTTGTCTTAGCTTGCTGAATCTTAGATGTCTTGGCATTGTATTTGATCTGGATGAAACTCTCATAGTTGCAAATACAATGCGCTCATTTGAGGACAGAATTGAAGCATTACAGCGGAAAATACATACTGAAATGGACCCACAACGCATCACTGGCATGCTGGCTGAGGTCAAGCGTTATCATTTATCAAGATGACAAGAACATACTGAAGCAATATGCCGAAAACGATCAGGTTGTCGAGAATGGAAGGGTTGTCAAAGTTCAATCCGAAGTTGTTCCGGCTTTGTCAGATAACCATCAGCCTATTATTCGCCCACTCATACGGTTGCAAGACAAGAATATAATTCTGACTCGTATCAATCCACAGGTACATATTTATGAGTTTTGAAGTCTGTAATTATTACTTGTTGCAGTTTTGGAAGTATGCTCCTGTATCTGCGGGATTGTCACTTCAACAATCATGATGCATATGGTGCATATGGTTATTCTCCCATATAGAGTTTCTTAAAAAGATATTTCCTCAAAAGAACATGCAGTCCCCTCCAAATCAGAGGCAACTATCCAACTGGCACATCTGGTCACACAATTGAGGATGTGTCTATGAAACTGGCAGCAACAGGTTATCGAACTCAGTTGGTATGATATTTCTTTGTATATAAAAAAAAATTTAAGCAGTTCTTCTGCAATATACTCATTCTCCAAAGTCCACGATGTTGTCAGGAATGTACACATAGGTTTGACTGATACTCCCAATTAGACTAATGTTCTCTTATATACAGTATATTACGGGCTCACTTTTGTTAACTCCACTAAAAGTTGACAATGTGATAGCAATATTGTGCTTTAGAATTTCGACATAGTCCATGTGAAATCCTACTTTAAGAGGTACCATCTTCGTGCCGTAACACCTGCTTGACTGGGTCTGGGTTGACTGGGTTTGCAGATGGGCCTGTTTCTTGATATATGTTATTATTATTGTTATCTTATACTGAAATATGATAGTTTATTTGAGCAAATTGGTCAGAACTTTTGTATTTCTGCAGATTCGTGATACAAGTGTTCTTGTGAGATTGAGACCTGCCTGGGAGGATCTGCGAAACTATCTTACAGCAAGAGGACGCAAGCGCTTTGAGGTTTATGTTTGTACAATGGCTGAAAGGGATTATGCTCTAGAAATGTGGAGGCTGCTTGATCCAGACTCAAATTTGATAAACTTGAAGGAACTATTGGATCGCATTGTGTGTGTTAAGTCAGGTAACTGGATTTGCTGAGATTGCCAATGGTTTCCGTTCTTTTGCATTTGGTTAATGAGGCAGCTAATTGGTACATGGCTTGTAGTTTGATTTATCTGCTCAGTTTTAACTTCTGCCTCCCCTTGTGTAGAGCAGTGTGTTCTCTAGCCTTGAACTCCCATGACTTTGTATTCTATCTGGATAGGTTCGAGGAAGTCGTTGTTCAATGTCTTTCAAGATGGATTATGCCATCCGAAGATGGCGCTGGTTATTGATGATCGCTTGAAAGTATGGGATGAAAAAGATCAACCTCGGGTTCATGTTGTTCCTGCTTTCGCTCCATACTATTCTCCTCAAGCTGAAGTATGAACTTACTAAATTTTGCACTGCTCACTGTTATATCGCAAGAAACTCGCATGTGCACAACTATATCTTGGTAGTTTCTTAGGCGACATTCACTCATGATACTTGTTTTTTACTGTGCAGGCAAATAATGCTATTCCTGTCTTATGTGTCGCAAGAAATGTTGCTTGCAACGTTAGAGGAGTTTTTTTCAAGTAAGAAATTTTTTGATAAAGTTACCGTAAGTAGTCACATACTCACATGTGTGCTGCCATATGTCACTGTTGAATTTGAATTGAGTAATTGGGACTATGATTTTTTTATACATATACAAACACAAATGGTATTTTCTGCTGTGAAATGACCTTATAAACTCATAACAGAGAGTTTGACGAGGGCCTTCTTCAAAGAATTCCTGAAATTGCATATGAAGATGACGTTAAAGATATTCCTTTTCCTCCTGATGTGAGCAACTATCTAGTTTCAGAGGTTCGTTTCTGGCAATACTTGAGGTTTATTATGCTCAATGGGTTGCTGCTTGTATTATTAAGCTCCTATACCTATGCTTTTTCACTTTTTCCTTAAAGGAGAGGAAGTTTTCTGCAGTGTAGTCTTTCTGTGTATTGCTGTTAACTGGTAACTATTTTGTGGTGTTCAGGATGATTCTTCTGTATCAAATGGTAATAGAGATTCACTGTCTTTTGATGGAATGGCAGATGCCGAGGAAGAGAGACGAATGAAGGTGACTGACATTTATAGGATCTAATGTGCCGAAGCACATATTCTTTAATTTAGGATTCATAAATATGGATGCCTATTTGCTAGTAATGCACAAATACTTGCATGAGTTTTGATGCTGATATGTAGTGATTTCTTATTCTCTTCTCTTATTGCATCTTTCCATTTTTGTGGTGGCTAGATCAATTTGTTTCTATTCATTTTCCAATAGAGAAATCAATTTAAATCTACTCTGTGGGTTCTCTTTCGCCATTCGTTCCCATGTAAAGTGATGCTATCCACTAATCCTGTAGAGATCCATCCATGTCTTTTTTTTCGTCTCCCACCTATTCTTTTTCTATCCCCTAATTTTAAATGTTTTTCTCACATCTTATCTTCAATAGGCGCTACTTCTACCTAAAATCTAATGTATGCTTTAAACTTGAGGTATATTTCATTCTTAATGTACTTGTTTTTTTTTTTTTTTTTAAATTAGGATATGTTCAAATAAGGCAGTAGAAAGAGACAGTGTTTCAAAGGAGGCAGTGGCGATATTCTTTTTTTTACATTTCTCATTCCTCTAGTCTCACATTATACAACCCTAAATATTGTCTAATGTATTCTGAATATATGTACAAAGACTCAATTACCCTCATATATTCTAACACTCCCCCTCAAGTTGGAGCATAGATGTCAATCATGCCCAACTTGTTACAAATATTAGTTATCTTACTCCCTGGTAACGCTTTAGTAAATACATCGGCTATTTGATCTCCAGTCTTGACATGTTTAAGACAAACCATTCCTTGTTGAAGTTTTTCACGAATGAAATGACAATCAACCTCGATATGTTTTGTACGTTCATGAAAAACTGAATTAGAAGCAATATGAATTGCTGCTTGATTATCACACCATAATTGCATAGGAGTTGAGTCTTTCATACCAATCTCCTCAAGTAAGTGACGAACCCACATAAGTTCACAAATAGATTGAGCCATGGCTCTATACTCAGACTCTGCACTCGATTTTGCAACCACGCTTTGCTTCTTGCTTTTCCAGGATATCAAATTTCCACCAACAAAGACACAATAACCTGTAGTAGACCGTCTATCTATAGGACATCCTGCCCAATCGGCATCAGAAAATCCTTCCACTCCAATGTTATGGTGATCTTTATCAACTTTATCAACAACGCCACGACCTGTTCCTTCCACTCTAACATGACCATGATCTTTATACACAACACCACGACCTGGAGCACCCTTAAGGTACTTCAAAATGTGAATAACTGCATCCCAGTGAGATGTCCGAGGAGATGACATAAACTGACTAACCACACTTACTGGGAAAGCAATGTCTGGCCGCGTCACGATAAGATAATTAAGTTTCCCAACCAATCTTCTATATTGTTCTGGATCACCAAGTAAGACACCATCTTCAGCAGCCAGTTTCACATTAGGTACCATAGGCGCCTCGCACGGTTTAACATCAGTCAAACCTGTCTCATTGAGTATATCAAGTATATATTTCCTCTGAGATAGAAAAATACCTTGCTTACTACGTGACACTTCAATACCCAAGAAATATCTGAGAGGTCCAAGATCCTTTGTTTGAAATTTGGTGTGAAGAAAGGACTTGAGAGTCGTAATTCCCATACTATCACTCCCAGTAATCACTATATCATCAACATAGACCACCAAAAATATACAACCTGACTTAGATTGTCTGTAGAAAACAGAATGATCTAGAGCACTCCGACACAATCCAAACTCAATAACCACGTCACTAAATCTACCAAACCAAGCACGAGGAGACTGTTTCAACCCATATAATGATTTCCGAAGAAAACATACCTTCCCAGACTCCCCCTGAGCAACAAAACCAGGTGGTTGCTCCATGTAAACCTCTTCGACCAGATCACCATGCAAGAAAGCATTCTTAACATCTAACTGATGTAAAGGCCAGTGATAGGTAGCAGCAAGGGAAATAAATAATCGAATAGAAGTAATCTTGGCGACAGGAGAAAAGGTCTCTAAATAATCAACACCATAAGTCTGAGCATAGCCCTTCGCAACTAACCGAGCTTTCAAACGAGCCACAGAACCGTCGGGGTTCACTTTAACAGTGAAGACCCATTTACAACCAATAGCCCGTGTGCCGATTGGTAGGGAAACAAGGTTCCAAGTATCATTCGCCTTTAGAGCCAACATCTCATCTTCCATTGCCTGCCGCCATCCAGAGTGAGAAAGAGCCTCTGAAATAGACTGAGGAACAGTAACAGACTCGAGAGAAGAAATAGTAGACTGGGAGACAAGAGAAAGACCTTTATAAGAAACAAATGAGGAGATAGGATAGGTACAAGAACGTTTACCTTTACGAAGAGCAATAGGTAAATCAAGGCTAGCATCAGGAACGAGAGGACTCGGATCCGGAGATGAAGAGGCAGGTAGCGACGGAGTGTCGTGGTCTGTAGTAGGTGCCAGAAATGATTCCACTGGAGGTGCCACAGGATGATGCCAATTATGGCGAGAATATGTTTGAGTGATAGGAGGACGAGAAGACTCAGAAGAAGGAGCAAGTCCAGATATATGGTAGACAAGAAACTCATCCGCGGGGTCAAGAAAAGATGTAGAAGAACCACTAACAAAAGGAGTAGATTCAAAGAAGGTAACATCAGCTGAGATTAGATATCTACCTAGATCAGGGGAGAAACAACGATACCCTTTTTGGTGACGAGAATATCCCAAGAAAACACATTTCAGAGACCGTGGGTCAAGTTTAGTAACTTTAGGTCGAACATCCTGCACAAAACAGACACAACCAAATAGACGCGGTGGAAGACAGAAGAGAGACTGAGAAGGAAACAGAACCGAGTAAGGAATACGACCATCAAGAATCGATGAGGGCATACGATTGATTAAATAACAGGCAGTATGAACTGCATCAGCCCAAAATACCTTAGACACTTTCATATGAAATAATAAAGCCCGGGCAACTTCCATCAAATGACGATTCTTCCGTTCAGCCACCCCATTTTGTTGTGGGGTGACAATACAAGATGACTGATGAACAATACCATGTTGAATAAGATAAGAAGAAAAAGAGTTAGAGAAATACTCTTTGGCATTGTCACTACGTAGAATCCGAATAGAGGCATGATTTTGAGTTTTAACTTCAGCATGAAATGCACAAAATATAGAATATAACTCAGAACGATGTTTCATTAAATATAACCAAGTCACCCGAGTAAAGTCATCAACAAAAGTAACAAAATAACGAAATCCAGACTGAGACACAATAGGACAGGGACCCCAAATATCCGAATGAATCAACTCAAAGGGGGACGTAGCCCGTTTATGAATTCGAGGAAAGTAAGACGCTCGATGGTGTTTGGCAAATTGACATGCATCACACTCTAACTGAGACACTGAACTGAGAGACGGACAAAGACGCTTTAAAACATTCAAGGAAGGATGACCAAACCGACAATGCATCTGATAAAAGGAGGTAGCACTGGTGGAAGCAACTGGCCGTGGCACCGGGGAAAAATCAGCAGCAAGAACATACAAACCATTGGACAAACGACCTCTACCAATAACCTTCTTCGTCACCAGATCCTGAAACAAACAATGATCAGGAAAAAATTGAACAGAACAATGCAAGGCAGTAGTGATTCGACTGACAGATAATAAGTTAAATGGAAAATGAGGTAGGCATAACACAGAAGAGAGAGGTAAAGTGGAAATGGGTGTGGCCGTACCACTACCGAGCACTGGAACACTAGAACCATCAGCTAGAGAGACATTTGGTAGAGTAGGGGATGAATGGAATGAAGAAAGAATACCTGTATTACTAGTCATATGATCGGTGGCTCCGGAGTCAATAACCCAATCACCAAGAGACGAAGAAAGACATGCAGTTGGATTACCTGAGTGAACAAGAGTAGCAGCAGACTGGGTAGCTTGAAATTGAGTAAACCGGGCATATTCATCAGCCGATATCAGAATGTGACCATCAGATTTGGGTGCTGTGGGAGAGGACACAACCCCAGCAGGAGTGGGCAAAAGACCCTCCTGAGTGACAGCATTTGCAAACCGTGCAAATGGTTTACCATTCAATTTCCAGCAATACTTTTTCAAATGACCCTGCTCGCCACAGTGATAACATATCCTTGGACCTCCACGCCCTCCGTTATCACGACCACCACCACGACCTCCGCGACCACCACCACGACCTCCTCTATTACCACCAGGCGGTGATGTCCACCCCAATAACGCAGAGGTATCACCAGAAACAATAGATACTCCAGGGTTATCTTGACTAGAATCCTTACACACTTTGCGCAATCGAGAAAATGCTTCAGCTAGGGATGGTAACTCTGAATCAGTAAGTAACTGAGTACGAGCAATCTCATACTGTGACTCCAACCCGGCCAGAAAACACTGAACAGCTACCTCCTCTTGTTGTACCTGCATTTTCTTTACATCAGCTGTAATAGGATACAAAGTCTTCATCTCTTCAAATTTTGTTTTGAAGTCAGTGTAATATTCAAGTAAAGGTCGTCCCTTCTGGTCTGCACGGTATACTCCAGATAGGAGTTCATGGACATGAAATAAATTTTGCTTACTAGAATACAACGACTCCAAATACTGCCACATCTCCTTGACACTATCACAATGCCCAATCATATCATCTACTGAATTTTCCATAGTATTTTGAATCAAAGTAAAAAGTTTGTCATCGTCCTTCTGCCATTGTGCCTTGGCCTGTGTTTCAATCGGTGCATCCTCGGTCAAGTGTTTCTCCATTTCAATACCGGAGAGATATCTCCTAATGACTCGTTTCCAGTGACCATAGTTGGTGCCATTTAATTTTCTGTCTGTTATGCGATACGAAGTTGGGATGATTTCTGTAACAGCCTTCTTTGCACTAGATTCAGCCATGATTCACATAAAAATTAAGTAAACCAGTAAACAGAGCACAAGAAGTTCCACTACCAGAACTGAACAACACTCTTCAGCTAGCAAACAATTTCATCTCCATAGGGAACAAGGAAACAGAGTTGCTAACCAGAAACCAGAGAATCAAATACCTCCAGAAGAAAAAATACAAGGCCGACAGGAAGAAAAATCAATTACCCAAACTTGTTGACCACACTGGAACAAAATGGCAGTCGCACATCCACAGCTTGTGAAGGACACAGTCGCGAGAACACAACACTAGAAGAGGAAACTTGCGACAGAGAAGGATAGAAGCTTGACAGAAACTTGTGATGCCAGTAACACAGATTTGAAACTCTGCAGAAACTCGCGATAGGAGCCCAGAAACTTGACAGAAACTCGCGATGAGAGCTTGCGATGCCAGGAACCCAGATTCGAAGACACGCGCGGTAGAAACTCCAATCAGAAGAGAAATCGAACAAAGAAGAGAATCACTTCACCAGAAAGAGAAGAAATCAGAACTGGCAGCAATCACAAACCCAGAAATTGACAGAGACCAGCAGATTTGTCGGCAGAGACCAGCAGATTTTCAAGATCAGCAGACTTGTCGGCACTTTCAGAAGAAATCAACAGCAGAGAAATCGACAGAGACCAGCAGACCAGCAGATTTGTCGATCGCCGTTTTCGTCCAAAGCTTCGATACCATGTTCAAATAAGGCAGTAGAAAGAGACAGTGTTTCAAAGGAGGCAGTGGCGATATTCTTTTTTTTACATTTCTCATTCCTCTAGTCTCACATTATACAACCCTAAATATTGTCTAATGTATTCTGAATATATGTACAAAGACTCAATTACCCTCATATATTCTAACAGGATACACTTTTGGCTTCCTCAACAGTCTCCCCAGTTGTCACTCATCCGGATCCAAGGCTTGCTCCTCCACTTCAGCATGCAATGGCATCTTCATCTGCCTCAGTTCCTCTTCTAGCTGCTCAAGCCCCAATTGTGCCAATTTCTACTTTGCCATTTACTCAGGCTGCTCTATTAATTAAACCGTTGAGTCACATTGGCCATCCTGAATCAAGCTTGCAGAGTTCTCCAGCTAGAGAAGAGGGTGAGGTACCAGAGTCGGAATTGGATCCTGATACTAGGAGGCGGCTCCTCATATTGCAGCATGGGCAAGATACAAGAGGTCATGCTCCGAGTGAACCTCCATTTCCTGCAAGACCTCCAATGCAAGTCTCAGTTCCACACACACAGCCTCGTGGAAGCTGGTTGCCAGCAGAGGAGGAGATGAGCCCACGGCAACTGAACCGAGCTGTACCTAAAGAATTTGCTCTTGATTCAGAAATGATGCATATTGAGAAGCATCGATCTCGTCGTTTGCCTTTTTTCCCCAAGGTGGAGAATTCTATTCCTTCTGGGAGAGTTCTTCATGAAAATCAAAGATTGCCTAAAGAGGTAATTAGTAATTGGTAGTGGCTGACTTCCGGCTTTAAGTTTTAATACTGAAATGTGAGTGCTTTGTCATTGAATTTGGCAGAGACTTCCCAAAGATGATCGGTTGAGGTTAGACCATACGTTGTCTAATCATTCTCTCTCAGGTGAGGAATCCAACAAGTTACTACATATTGAGTTGTTTTTGTTGGTTGCTTTCGTTGATGTGAAGAGAGAGTTGAGTTTAAGCGGCCAGAAATTAGAGTTGCTTTTGGAGCGCCTTGGCCTTCTCTTAGTGGCTAGTAACTCAGTTCCTATAGTAAGCCAGTTATTATTTCCTGTTTTATTGACATCACTTGCTGCATAGGTGCATTATTATTCCCTGCTCTATTGACATCACTTGCTGCATTCACTTCTAGTTTAGTAGAGCCATTCTAGACCTTTTGCTTGGCCCCTATGTCCATTTTGATCAACCGGCAGTGATTGTTAAGCTCCACTGGCTTTAAAACTAATATCTGTTTCTCTAATGTGAGGGAATAATGAAGCAGTAACTATGAGGACGGAACTGGGAGATGAGTCACAAAATTGGATATTGTCACAGGATATTTTTCTACCAGTGACCATATATGGTTCGGTGAAGCTGTAGCACTTAATAAATTGGTTCATTTGAGTTTGACTAAGCTACGGCCAGGGGCGGTGCCAGGAATTGATGATGGGGTGGGTTGATGCATTTTAATGTGCTCGACAAAATTTAGCGGTGAAAATTTTTTTTGGCCTATTTTACAACAATATAATTTATTGAAATGATATTATCGATGAACATTCATCTTAATGCTTGGTCTCATAAAGTAACCCAAAAGGTTAACATAAATACCTATGAAAATTGATGAAAACTAAATAAAGATCATGTAAGATGAAATAATATATAAATGTATAACTAGAACACATAAGTATTGTTATATATTGTTGTTTAATATTAACAATAATAGAATGGATAATTTCAACGTTACTATTGTTATGTTCACTATTAGCGAATAACTAAAAGGAAACTCAAACATCATAACTTAAATATACAAACATATATATAACCTTACTAAAAAATACACATGAAAGATGTGTATATACTATATACACATAAAAATATCGTCTCCACCCCGTAGGAACTACGAGATCACACACACACACACACACATATATATCTAGTATTAGTGTATATATATTTTATAAAAATTTGGGGGGGCTACAGCCTAGTGTAGCTCCTCCCCCCCTTTCTTCTGCTATTTCTTCAACTTTTCTTTCTTCCTTAAAGCATTTTTTAAATTTAAGTCACACTTAGGTAGCCTTGAATCAGTTATTGACTTCTTGATTGTTATTACTGTATTATTCTATTTTAAGCTTTTGTGCACATTTATTTGTATCTAGTTTTGAGCATTTAAGATATCATTTTCAAACGTGAAGTTATAGCAATCCTTTTAGCTAGTTCTGTAGTAATATCTTCTCATAAGAGGTTTCTCATTTATTGATGGTTCTGATTGAAGGTGAGGAAACCCTTATGGGTCATTCATCTTCCAGCAACAGGTATCTTGAGTTTGAATCCAGACGAGCTATTTCTGGTGCAGAAACTCCAGCTGGAGTTTTACAGGATATTGCCATGAAGTGTGGAACTAAGGTAATAGGAAGAAGGTCTATTGTAAGATATGTTTGAATTTAGTGTTGGTTTGTATGCCTATATTTGTTTTGCATTCTATTCTAATTCATTCTATATCCGTTTTACATCAATACTTGTAGGTGGAGTTCAAGTCAGCTTTGGTTGCAAGCAAGGAGCTCCATTTCTCCGTTGAGGTTTACAAACTTTCCCTTCCATTATATCTTAGTTTCATGTGAGATCATTTTTCCATCAGATGTGTGCTTATTTATATTAATCTGCTACAAGATGTCCTTGTAGTAGGTGGGGTGACACAGTAGATGTATTTGCATTTGTTCCTTGTGTCTGAACTGCTGCTGTTTTGGAATTTCAGTAAAATTTAACATTATGCCCATATATCAGTGTTGCAAAAATCGGCCTAGTCGGCGACTAGTCGGCCGACTAGGCGCTAGTCGAAGCTTGCCGCTTCGACTAGAGGGTAATCCGGCCAATTAATCGGTGGCCGATTAAATCCCGACTAGTTGGGGCTAGTCGGTCTAATCGGAGGAATAAAAAAAAAAAAAAAAAACCAAAGTTATTCTTTGTGAAGAAACAAAACAAAATCGAGAAGAAACTTTTGTGAAATTAGGTCAAATAGTCGAAACAGAAGAGGTATTGCGTCACCTCCGACTTCGATTCCCATCTAAGCGGCTAGTCGGCTACGCACCTGCCATGGAGAACAGACCCGAGTGTTCAACGCGACTTCTCTGAACTTGATTTCTTCTCTTCGTCGACTGGTCGACTTCTTCTCTCTGAACTCCTTGTCGTCATCGTCTACTTCTTTGAACTCGACTGGTCTTCTCTGAACACGACTGGTCTTCTCTGAACACTCTAAATCGCAGGTATGTGGATTGACCTTTCTCTTCTCTTTAGACAGGCGTGGCCTAGGCTTGGTCTTGACTTGCGTTGATGCAGAGCATGAGAGAGAGACCAGAACATGAGAGAGACGTAAGAAAACAGAGTCTCTGAGAAGGAAGAAGAGACTGAAGGGTTGCTACTGACACGTTATGTGAATGCTTGTGATTGGAATACAACTGTCATTAGAATATTAGAATACCATCTAAATCTAAGTATAAATTTCACTGGTACTAACTATTAATACATTAGGTGGGCCCAAAGGTTTTGTTTTATTTTTATGACTAAGGTCCTATTCTTTCTGTAAAATATTAGAATAAAAATACATAATATAATATTTAAATATTGAAAAATCTACACAAAATATAACCATAATTCTAAATACATGTATACAAAATATATATAAATAATTTTTATTTGTCAAGTTCCCTACAGTCATATCCTGAATTCTTTGAGAATAAATAATATATTGTATGATATGTATTGCATATATATATATATATATTTATTTATTTTTAATTAAAAAACTCAAAACGATTAATCCGATTAATCCCCGACTAGTCCCCGATTAATCCAATTAATCCCTAGTCCCCGCGAACCGCCTAGCGGCCGACTAGCGATTTTTGCAACCATGCCATATATGCAGTTTTTTATCAAGACTTTGTGAAGTGTTGGGAGAGGAGTTGTCTTGGAGGGTGCGTTGCATTTGGATCATATTCTTCCAAAGTTGATTGATGACACCATACACTAGTTTTGCTGTTTTTTTGTTTCTTCTGAATTTTTCCAGAATGTTTATTTACTACTGTATCAAACAGCTATAATCCAAAAACATACTGCCATCATTTTGGCCTGGGGGGAGGACATATTTCTATCCCTTATGGCACATATGAGGTCCATTTAAGTTTTAGGCATGTGAACGTGTGAAAATCCAAGTAGTCCAGTCTTGATATTCCAAGTTATAAATATTTTAGCTATCTGGATATCTGCACCTGCAAAGTCCAATTTAGCTTGATTTATGTTTCTATTTGCAAAATAGCCTTGTTATGTTGGGGGAATGAGAGTTGGCATAGTGGTGGCCTGATCCCTGCCGCTTGCACATGGTGCAAGGTTCAATTCTCTCTCCCACAAAAAATAGTATTACACTGCCATTTATCAAAGAAAAATGTTGTTACTTTCTCCATTCTGTATTCTTCATTCTGAAATAAAATATCATGATTACTTCATGCTTGACACTTGTTTTTTATAGGCTTGGTTTGCAGGGGAGAAAGTTGGTGAAGGTATTGGCAGAACAAGGAGAGAAGCCCAATGCCAGGCAGCTGAGGGTTCTATCAAGAACTTGGCTAGTAAGTTTCCTTATAGTTTTTCTAACCTTATCTTGCTAGCATATATAGTCCACAACATATTTTGGAGGCACTTTTCAAAATTCTAGGGTTTGTTTTGTGCATGTTCAAGTTGGCTCTTGCCAGAGTATTTTTGGGGTTGGATCTTCATGTTGCTATTATTTGTGGAAAATTTTATACTGAAACTAGCTCTTGGATGCCAGAATTCATGTATAATAACCTGAATTTGAAAATTTATATAAGAGCATGGAAGAACAAAATGGTAGCAATTCGATTGGTTTGTTTTGAGGTCTTTGTAACACCAACTCCTCTTTAAAAATAATCCAAACTGTTGCATGATGGAGATTTACAGATGTCAATCTATTTGATTAGGATCAGGAGAATAAATATATAACTGCATCAGTTTTTGTACCAAGTTTATGAAGGAAACAACAAGCAGTGGGAAAAAGGCGTAAGCAAGAGCAATCATAAAATACTCCGTCCTGTATTCCAAATCTGAATCAAAATTCAAAACTGTCATGTGAAAGCCGTTATGAATGCATTGATGTATTAACTCAGATTGGCATAGCACCTTGAAAGAATTAAATGCCCACTTTTATGGAAGTTAACTGGTAGATTGGCTGCTTCTCGACTAGGGCTTAGATGGGGATTAGGCAAGCATTCAAATAAAAAGAGATGGGAATTAGTTAGATGGTATATGCTAGTAACCGAATAAAGTTGCTAGTTTCACTCCATTGATGGTTGCATACTTGCATCTTGCTTCATTACAGTGTTCACGAAGTTTCATATATTAGGAATTTGTCTTTCCTTAGCATTTCCTTAGTCTGATTATGACCACTATGGACAATGTCTTTGCAGATATTTATATGTCACGTGTTCAGCCTGATACTGGATCTCCAATTGGGGATGTTAGTAGGTTTCCCTTTGTTGGTGACAACGGTTTTTCGGGTAATGCAAGTTCTTTTGGGAATCAGGTCCTGTCTAAAGAAGAGTCTGCGTCATTTTGTACTGCATCAGAGCCATATAGGCTTGCAGACCCCAGGTTGCAAGGCTTAAGGAAATCCACAGGTGCAGTCAGTGCATTGAAAGAATTGGTGAGAATTCTAGGAACCTATCTATGATTTTTTGTGTCTTTTTCTCTTGTTCTTAGTATTCTGAATTTCTGATTACTTATTTGGTGTGGACATTTAATTTCTATAGTGCATGATGGAGGGCCTTGGTCTAGCTTTTCAAGCACAGTCTCCACCTTCAGCAAATATGCACAACAATGAAGTACATGCACAGGTTTGCATTTAATTAGATTATGGCTCACAATTTATGGAGTTTTTTTTCCCCTTTATATTGAATTTCAACCTTCTAATGAAAGAGGTTTGTTTCCCATAGTTGAGATCTAAGGAAAAGAAATGGATCAATATCTGAAGAGCCAAAATAGAGTGCAAAACTTGGGATAGGGGTAAAGTTTCTTCATGTTCAGAACATGAAAACAATCTCTTTGAATGTGGGTGTAAGGTCGTGTACATAACCACACCCAGACACTGTAGTGGTGGCATTGTGCACTGGGTTTAATCCTGAGTTTCTTACGTTCATATTCCATTTAATCTCTAATTATAAATTGAAAGCAGAAGCAGCATGTTTTCCATGTACCTTTTTCTTCTTAGATGCTTGACTCTTCTTGAAAGGATGAAGAGCTCTGATATATGTCCATGATGGGTGTTTGATTGTCACTGAGATTTCCTTGGCTTTGGTCATTTGCTCATCTGTGTCTATTTGCCTACACGGACAGCTGTACGTTGCTGGGTCAAAAATTGTTTACAACATTTAAGCCAAATGATTGTTAGCCTCTGTGGAAATCTGTCACTTTTCTAGTCAATTTCCATTCAACATACGTAACACGGCTCACCGCTTTGACACCATAGATCACTTCTTTCCGGAACTTTGAGAATATATAGGTAAACAACTCTTGTGCACAAGGCTCCCGCGGTGGGCAGGGTCAGGGACAAGCAGGATGTATGTAGGCCTTACCTCCCATAATATGTGGAGAGACTGTTTTCAATAATTGAACTTGTGACCTTTAGGTTGCAACCCGACAACTCTACCTATAGGCCACATGTTCGTCTGTATGTGAATCTATACTATTTTATATTTTAGAATTCAGATTTTTTGATAACTGTTTGGTCTCAGAGCAGTGGGTTTGCTTTTCCACTGTGAATTGTAACAATTGTTTTTGTATTGTGTTCTAGGTAGAAATTGACGGACAGGTTCTAGGGAAGGGAACTGGTTCAACATGGAAAGAAGCTAAGATACAGGTATTACTTAATTCTTATGCTTAAAGTTTTATTACTGGGATGCCATATGTATATTTTTCCTGAGGATACGAATTTAACATTCTTCAGGCGGCTGATAAGGCCCTTGGAAGTCTAAGATCAATGCTTGGTCAGTACAGTCAGAAACGTCAGGGTTCTCCAAGGTGTGTTATTGTACCCGCTGGCTGTATTTTTTTTTTCTTGCTCTTGTTGTTTTGAGCTTCAAACGCTGAAGTATCAGCTAGAACAAGAATATGTTCTTGGTGGGTTGGGGGCAGATTGTTGATTCTATTCATCTATGCTTTCTTCATTTGTTTCCCTTATCGAGATTCTCTCGAAACATGCCAAATGTTAAGCAAGCTCCATAAATCTCTCTCCCCTTAGACTTTCATGTTGTATGTGTATGGTTTCTGTTGGTATAAGTGGGCGTCATGTGGTCAAAGCTTTTAACTTTTAAAGTTCCTCTTTTATCTTATTTGGTTTTCCATTTCAGCAGAGGAAAAAAAAGTGGAGATTGGTTTTCTTGATGAAATATATAAATGTCGGACTAATTATATCAGTTTTCTTTGTTAATTCTTACTGCTGCTTCCATGCTTTCTAAATAGAAACGGATTTCCAGTGTCCGTTTACTCTCTCATTATTTTATTTCGTGATGTTGATAAGGTCATTACAAGGAATGCCTAGCAAACGTCTTAAGCCGGAGTTTCCACATATTCTACAGCGAATGTCGTCAGCCAGATATCCCTAGAGTGCATCCACCATTCCTTGAAAATTGTAATGTGCTTCTTCATCCCTTGTTTGATGAAGCAGCTGTTGTGAGATTTGTCCTGTACATATCAAAAGAAGGATGAGGACAGATTGGATCCAGGACCACCAGTTGACTGCTAGCCTTCATATTATTCACGGCAGCACTTAATTTGGAAACCATGTGGAACTTGTACTGGGCTGGTCCTGATAGTGATCGGCATCCTTTCTGGTACGCAAAAAGGAAGTAGGGGAGATGTGATGCTCTGATATTTAAATTTTGTATTCTCAATTACCAGTGCATGGTTCTTCATGTACATTCGACTAACAGTCGTCGGTGCTGTCATTAAAGCGCCAGCTCTTCCTTGACCAAGTGCTGGAAGCCTCGCTACAAAGATGAAGGTTGTCCTGTGTATGGTCTGGCGAAGATGATGCTGCCGGCACCGTTATCACAGCTGACTTTATTTTATGGTACCTCTGACTTCAATCAAGTATAGCAGACCACAATGATCATCGGAGGAACTTGAGGATATGCAGCACTTAGCAAGTTACCATTGACAGATTAGCCCAAGTTAACTGGTTCTGTTGTCACTCCATCCGGCAGAATTATTTTTTTTTGAAATTATTTTCACGTGACTTTGGAGGAGCCAATGTCACAAATTTTCTGTGTACATGATGTTCGGGATAGATTTATATTTGTGGGACGTCTGATGTATCATGGTAGTAACTTCTAGGTTTAGTGTTCGAGTCTCTGGCCAGTTTTTGTGCTCTGGAAGTACGCTGCGTTTGGTAGGAAAACTGGAAGAGTAATCCAACCCTGATGAGATGAGGCACCAGAAAATATTTTCACAGTAATACTTGTGTTATCAGTACACCCGAAGCCCGAAGGCTGTGGCCGCGGGTACCGGTTCCATTTTTCAAACGTGTCAACGACGTCGTTTGAGGTTCAAATATATTTTCGCTGCTGATAATTCGAAATTACTTTGTCTGTCACCGTTAAGTATTAAAAAAGTCAAAGAAATAGACTTCTGTTGAGCTTTGAAGGTCCTGAATGAATCCCCCGCGACAGCCATAGGGTTCTTGAGAGACTGACAGAGTCCGCAAATCTTCGTTTCTGGATATAGAGTAAATCTAGGTGTCATATTTTAGAAAGAGATATACGAGCAGAGGAAAAATGTCTTCCTTCGATGAATTCAGCGTCGACGGAGAAGACCCTAACTCCAACTACGGCTCTTACTCCAACTACGGCTCCTTCTCCAACTACGGCCCTGAAGAAGAATTCTCCAGCGACCATCACCACGCTTCCGGAGGTTTTCCGGCGGATGGAGATGTCTCAGTAGACCACGTGCAATCTCCGGAGATCTTCGGCTATGGATCTTCCTCCGTGGATGTTGATCCGAACCCTAGCTACTCGCAGTCTCCCTTTGGTTCAGTTCACGTGGAGCATGGAAACGGTAATGGCTACGGCGAGGGAGATGATGACATCTTCGCCTCAGACGGACCAGTGCTGCCACCACCTGGCGAGATGGAACCAGAGGAAGGATACGCCCTTCGCGAATGGCGAAGGTACACGTTTTGAACCTCCTTGATTTCGCTGGTTCTACGTTTTGTGAGTTTAACTGGATTAGATCTGTTTCTTTGCTACTGTATTGGTTTAGATCTGTTGTGTTTTAGATCTCTTAGAGGTTATTTTATGATACTTTTTTGTTACTTGTATGTTTTGTTGGTTGTGTTACTTACCAAATAAGAGCTGTTCCTGTTCTGTTTTGCAATTTTTGCTTATATTGGAAGCATCTATTGAACTTCCTTTTTCAATTCTGTATTGATAGTAGATAATGTTTTATCACGCGTTGTTCATTGTCTACTTCAGCATGATCTATATGGTAACTTAATGGCAATACTTGAATTTATTGACCATCATATAGATGCAATCTTCACTCACGGCTGGTTCTGGCGTGTACAGAGTTTGAGTGTTTTTTTATTATCATATCTCAGTGCTTATGGTTTTCATTAATTCATGCACATATCTCAGTGATCTAGATGAATTTACAATTTATGCATCTTATAATCTTTTCAAGATTTGTTGTTTTTTCCTTTTCATAAGTATGCAAACAGAATTCCTATATGTTATCATGTGCATGATTTGTGATTTTGTGTATCATGGTCAGAATGTGGATCTTGCTGCCAATATCTATGTTTGATTCCCTTAGTGCTCAATTCACTGTAGTAGGTTCTACTAATTGGGTTTGAGGTTTTCTATAATTGAAAAAACACAACCATACATGAAAAGACTCAGAATTTTAAAAATGAGAGTTTTTGTTTGTGTCCGTGTGTGTTTGTATTGAGTGAATAGTTAAAATGATATGGGGTACTGAATATTTGCTCCATGGAACCCGTTATTATTTCTGGAACTTTGAAGTGGTGTAGGGAGAGTGAATCCCTAGTGATTTCGAGGGCGGAAGGGAAAGTAGGGGAGTTCTGCTTAACAAATATTATTAAGGATATGTAGGAAAAAAGATCCGGTGGGAGAGGGTGTAAGTCGAATCAATTTTGTTGAAACTTCTGGAGTTAATGTATGTTATTCTCTTTATAGGAGAAGCAAGAGAAGTTTTCAATTTTTATTGAATGGGATAATTAACCATTTAAGATATGCATATGGTGATCAGTTTACTCAATTTGCATTGCATGCACCATTTTGAATTTCTCATCCTATTCAGCTTTTGGCATGGTAAAACTCCCTCTTCTGCCATTTTTTTTGGCTTGGAGTTTCATCCTTCGTTCTAGGTATATTGACGTTATTTGCCAATCAAATTTCTTTTTCATAGAGATACTTTTTTCTGATGCAGGCAAAATGCAATTTATCTCGAGGAAAAGGAGAAAAAAGAGAAGGAATTGAGACTCCAGATTATTGAAGAAGGTGAGGAGTATAAACGAGCTTTTTATGAGAAAAGGAAGCTTAATGTAGAGACTAACAAGTCTAACAATAGAGAAAAGGAGAAGGTAAGGTTTCCAGGAGGATGTATTTAACCTTATTTTTTCTAAAAGGAAAAAAACAGGTCGTTCAGTTTTTTGTTACTCAATATTGTGTTTGTTTCTGGAGCAGCTATTCTTGGCCAATCAAGAGAAGTTCCATAAAGAGGCAGACAAACAATACTGGAAGACTATAGCAGAGCTTATTCCACATGAGATTCCCAATATTGAGAAAAAGAGAGGCAAGAAAGATCAAGACAAGAAGCCATCAATAACAGTCGTCCAGGGTCCGAAGCCTGGGAAGCCCACTGATCTGTCACGGTTGCGACACATACTTGTGAAGCTGAAGCATACACCCCCACCTCACACGATGCCACCCCCACCAGCCCCTGCAAAGGATACCAAAGACGGGAAAGACGGGAAAGATTCCAAAACTGGAAAGGGTACAACAGGCAGTGCAGCTGCGTCGGCAGCTAATGGGGCACCCGCATCTGCTGCTAAAGATGCCACCTCCGACGGTTCTTCTAACTCAACCCTGCAAGAGACTCCTGCTGCTGATGGCACTCAGCTTGCCTCAGCATCTGAGCCCACGCCAGCAGCATGATTGCTTACACTACCAATACAATACTAATGCCCTTCATGGATTCTTTTTATTTCTCATTAACAGATGTACTTTCTCTCTCAATGTTCTATCTGTTGATGTTTCTTATCTGATCATGTGATTTGTCAACCCTCTTGACTTTTTAGACCAAAATCGTATTTATCTTATTTGTGTCAAGTTTTTGGGAGGACGGGTTTGTATCTTGACCTTGTGCAAGCTGTTACAGAGTGGGGAGGCCATTGGTCAATCAGAGGTGCTAAGGTGAAATTTCTAACTTGATAATGAGGAAGATGTTCGCAACAGGTTTCGTTGAGTTTGAAGTTTGTTTGGAACACGCTCTTAAACCATCAAAAGCATTTAGATCTCCTGATCATGGGCTAGGCTGGACCCAGTATCTGGACTAAATTTTAACTCAAGCCCAGCCCATGGATTAAATATTTACGAAGCCCGTGTTTTACAGGGCCGGGCCGTCCTGTGATCAGCTCTACTGGCCTTGTGTTCATGTAAAATGAAATAAATTTCTGACAGCAAGAGTGGGCGGGTAACGGGGTAAGCATAGGATATGCATGCTCTTGGACTTGGTTATGATACATACAAATCATAGTAATATATTTCGCCAATTATACATCATCTCAAAGAACAATATGAACTCTGCTCCTTTCTCGTATCCGAAAAAGAATATGAAAAGCACTGCATAACTTAGAAACACATGAATATGCAAGTCAAGAAGCTTCTCTCTCCTTTTAATAATTGGATGGAAGATACCTGAGTAATAAAGATTTCATCTTTCATCTAGGGGTGACCTGAGTAATCGTGATAGGAACTGAGCTCACCTAACAGCTACTAGATGTAGATTCACCCAATGACATCTTAGTTGAAGAAGGTACAGCGCCAAGGGTGGTAGAACCTTGAAAGAAACCCGGCGGTGTAAGTTCCTTTTCATTGAGTAGGATTTTCCTTGATATCATGTCAACAACCTGACTCATTAGTGGCCTTCGGCTTGCTGCCGCTTGGGTACAGAAAAATGCTACTTTCATGTACCTAGTGACTTCTTCCTCTGGAAATTCTCCAATATCTGGATCCACTAGGTCCAAGAGTTTTCCTTCTTTGTGGAGCTCCCACGCCTATTGAAGCAAAACAAACTGTTGAAGGAATGTGTATAATGGCTAATAAATAATGTAGGAGAAAGTAACAAACGAAAAGAAGAAGAAAATGATTCCAAAAAGTACGGCAAACCACCATATTGGAAGAAACTAATCTTCTTTGGCAATCTCACCTATTTAACTATATATTGGAAGGGCTTATTTGTGGCTGTGAGCAGGCACAAGTTATCAAATGGCCAATGTTCATTATCTAACTTAATAAAACTGAGATAATGCCCTTGCTATAATAAGAACAGTTTAAAATCATAACGTTTGATGAACATATGCCACGGCAATAAGACAACCAGCATATTAAAGAGAAACAGCAATGATTTATCTGAAGGTACCAAATAAAATGAAATGAAACTTGGAAAGGAAAACAGACGCACCCACTCCAGTAGAAACTTCTGCATCCCTCCACAGTTTGCCTTTGAACTGCTTCTACCACTAATTATTTCAAGTACAAGGACCCCAAAACTGTAAACGTCAGCCTTCATCGTTAATTGACCTCCCAAAGCGTATTCCGGTGCCAAATAACCACTGCATAGAACAAGAGTAGCATAAATTGGTTTCTCTCGCTTACCGGCATATCGAGTGAATTCAATTTTAAAATATGCAGAAATTAGTGGAATTATCCACAAAACGATATGATTTAGTGGTTATCCTTTCAGATGGAAAAATAAACCTACAATTCCTGCATACTAATAAGCAAGTTAGCAGAACTAGGAATCTATGAACCAATGAAGTGGACAAAATCAATCGCCCAAGAATTCGCAAGTTGAGATGATCATCTAGGAGAGTGGAGAAATATTATGGATACAATACAAACTAACTACCAATAATTTGAAAATTAGATAAAAGTGACAGCAAGAGTGATTTCACGTCCATAAAACAACTCTATTTCACTTGGGTTGGCTTTTTGGGAAAGACCTCCAAGTATTCTGACTATCTAGAAGAAGATTCCATTCTTTTTTTTATGCAATAGTTTTCACTTAGCATCAGATTCAGTTTAAACTTCATCTGCAAGGTTTCAATTTATAGTGTATTAACCTGGTAACTACCTATCAAATACTTGTTAACCAGGCCCAGTGAGGCAGTGAGTCTTCCAGGCAATATGCCTTTCCTCTGAGATATCTCATTTTCTGTAACTATAATTTCTTCCCTGCTGCTTTGTTAATGTGAAATTTGTTCAAATCACGTATCATGGTTACAGTGCAAGGGTGACTGTCCATCATTTGTCTCTCATGGTAACCTCAATAGTTTAATCTTGCTACAAATGTAATTTGCACTGTTCTTTCAGACACAACTGCAGCCAACACTTAGGCTGCAGCCATATATTGCACTTCTCAATTGAGCATTGGCATATGAAACACTTTAATTCTGGGCATTTGTCATCACAGAACAATGCTAAAAATGGAATCAACGTATGGCAACTACATATTAGAACAGCAAACATCATTTAATGTTGAACTGCATAAGCAAAAGAGATGCAATGGAAACAAAATATCACAAGCGAATGAAGGCAAAGAAAAACACACATTGTTCCTGCTACTCTTGTGCTAATGTGCGTAATATTATCTGGGAAAAGCTTAGCCAATCCAAAATCACCAATTTTTGGTTTAAAATCTTCGTCAATAAGTATATTACTAGCTTTGATGTCTCTGTGCACGATATGTGGCGTAAGTTCCTCGTGAAGGAATGATAGTCCCTTAGCAATACCCATACAGATAATAGCCCTTCTTCCCCAATCAAGTCTGTTATTTGTACTCTTTCGACCTACATGAACAAGGGAAATAAGTTACATTATCAATCTCCTTTCAGTCCTTCGTAAAATGACCAATCAACACTCCAAGTTCCAACTCAAACTACTGTTATATTTACCTAATAACACATGATCAAGACTATTATTTTTCAGATATTCATAGACTAATATCCTGTAAGCCCCCTGAACACAGCATCCAACGATTTCAACAAGGTTTGGATGCCTAACATTCGATATTGTATTGATCTCATTCAAAAATTCCCCAGCCCTCTGCCTTGACTCGGCAGACAGTGTCTTCACAGCAACTTGTAATCCATTTTTTAGAGTTCCCTATCAACAGTGTGACATAATTAATTAGGCTTTATATAAACCCCATCAATATCGAGTTATACATTCATATTAACTGGATAAAGGACAACAAGCAAAACCATCAATACATTCTGCACACCTTATAAACAGTTCCAAAACCCCCTCTTCCGATATTGTTTCGTAAATGAAAATTATCTGTTGCCGATCTTAGTTCATTGTAGGAGAATTGATTAACGTGTTGCATCAAATTTCCTGAGCAAAAGAAACCGAACAACAAAAATAAATATCATGTATAAGAAATCCAACCATAGAAAAAAAATTTTGAAAACTCGCAACGAAGGCTTTTCCGACCTGCATCATATTTGCCCAAGAAAAGAAAAGCCTTATCTAACAGAAATTCCAGATCCCAAATTAGATGAAAGAATCATGTTGGCAAGAAGATATAAAACATCATGTCTCTTAAACCCTCAAGTATCGTCAATGCTAAGTAAGATCCAATGTCATTGAAACCAAGCGATCGCCATTAACTCCAGAATTTTTTTTATTTTCTTGCATTTCTATTGAAGCTATAAACTGTGAATCAATTTATTACCTTCTCCATCTTGATGAGCTCGAGAAATACTCCTCCGTTCTACAAGAGAACGAAAGCAGCCGCACACCATATCTGTCTGCAATATACAACTGCTATCCTCCAATCACATTATGAATTAACCTTATCCTGATAAGAGAAGGAGTTAAACAGTAAACTCCATTCCTGTACCTCAAAGGCTCAAAGCACAGTTAAGGGTTTTATTATTGGAGATAACAAAAAAATGGTTATATTATTGGAACAAGAAAAATATGCATCACTTGCTGCTCATGAAGTGAAATACCGAGTCTCAAAAATCAAGACTATTCAACTATTCTTGAAAACATCATCACGTAGTTAAACTCCCTTATCAATTCCACTCCTCAAAATAAAACTTACATTTGGAAAATCAATTAGATTATGGAATACCAACACATCATACCACAGATATTCATCAACCTTAAAAGCTGCCAAAGCTTCGCAATTCATGCATCAAATTCAAACAAAAAAAAATTTAAAAATCCAATAGTATGTAAGTTACATGAATTTATGAAGAACTCGGGCATTCTTAGTCAAATAAAAACTTGTGAACCAAAATAGCCCAAGTCTAAGCTCAACCCATCACAGGTCCGGGCAATTCAGGCTCACAGGCGTCTTACTAAGTCAAGGAAGCCATGGACTTATAACATCTGCATTAGATATATTATTTTAAGGATGTCGTACTTTTTCTCAACACTACGATCAGCTATTCCCTTAATTAACTACTCAACCCGAAGTCAAACTAAAACTTCAGATTCCACAGAAACTAAATCGCAAAAACAGTTCGTTTGATTGGCGAAACAAAGAGAAAATCAAAGAAAAAAAAATAAAGAATTACCTGGCGCTGCAGAGAAGTCAAAGAGCTCCAATATCGAATAATGAAATGAAGAACGAGAGCTCTATAACTTTATGTCATTAATTTAAAGCGTGTGTGAACTGGGTGAGGATGGTGGCGCCTGTTATTCTCATAGTTGACTCGTTCCGGTCACCAGACACACTTGCAACATCCATACGTGGGTTCCATTGCTGCTTGTTCCAGACAGTGACCGTTGCTGGTAACATATTTTCAAAACTTTCTCTCTCGTAAAAAATCTGAATGAAAAATATATACCCACAAATTCCGCTTCTCTCCGAGAGGCGAGTGATTCTTGGGCATGCTTGAATTGGGTGGGGAGGGTGGGGATGGTTAAGGAGGAAAAATAACTGCATCTTATGAGAGATTTAAATGGGGGATAGAAGAAGGAATTTTTCATTTATATTTATAATTCCTAATTTTTGGATATGTACGGTGAGAAAAAAAATTATTTATTATTTTATAAATAGTCTATAAATTTTTTTTCAGTAATTTTAAGTTTTTAACTTTAATTAGATATTTTTGTAATTCACATGTCTTTTAAAGTTTTGTTTGAAACTTCGTATAGGATAGTATAATTTTCCTATCTAATGTATAATTTAATCCTTATATAATAAGTTGATGTATAATTTAATCTTATCCGGTATTTAAAAATAATATGATATTAGGCTTGTATAGTATAAGATTTGTGATAATATGTCTAGATTACCCCCAATTAAAGTGAGAGTGAGGGTCTTTTTTGTCATTTGACATACTATTTCTTATACTAAACGCTCCGTATAAAATAAAAACGAGTTTGAGGTGTTTAAATATTATACGGTCAGCATCGTATAAGAACCACTTTTGTATAAAGTTATACTATTCCGAGTATTTTAAAAATCGTCCAAACATCCGATAAGTTCATTAAAGGATAATTTTATACTATACGAAGTATTATCCGCTCATCCAAATGGAGCCTAAATCTCCTCAACTCTACCTCTTTTTCTATTCAAATAAGGATGATGAATAGGGGTCGACATCAAATTGGGTTGGCCCGGCTTGGTTTTTTTCTGGCCCCGGCCTCGGCCCAAGCCCAAGCCCGATTTTGAGAATTGAGCTTATAGTTGGGCTTGGCCCTCAAAATGAGGCTCAGGCCCCTAAGGCTCGGGCCTTTGGACCGGGCTTGACTTTTGACTATATAATATTTATATATGTATATGTATTATGTATATATACAGACAGACATTGCACATATAATATATATGTATACATATACATATACATATATATATATATATATATTAACATTATTTACAGCCTATTTTTTACTAAATACACCCCACTCTAGTGTGTTTTTAAAGGGTTAATGGGGTGTACTTAGTAAAAAAATGGTGTGTAAATAATCTTCATCATATATATATATATACACACACACAGACAGACAATGCACAACTGCATTGTCTGCGCGCGCACACACACATATATTATATGTAGATATATACATATTTTACATATATATAAATAATGTATGGTGGTTAGTCGGGTTTCGGGCTCGGATCGGGCCAAAATTGACCCAAGGGGTTGGGCTTCGGGCTGGGTCCGGCCCCAGAAATGGAGCCCATGTCCAATATAATTTAGACCCAGGCCGAGCTTTGGCCCATGGGATCTAGGCCCGTGGGCTAAATAGTGACCCCTAATGATGAATACAGAGGATCTCCTATCATTTTCCCTCACTTAACCCTACTTAAATTTTCATTTTCATTTTCAATCCAAACAGAACCTTATAAAAGTGCATGTGTTGTCGTTTTGAAATTAATTAGATATTTTTGTAATTCACATATCTTTAAGTCTTCCTCAACTCGACCTCCTTTTCTATTTAAATAAGGATGGCGTAGGGCTGTTAATGGTATGGTAAAATATCCATTACTGTACCGTTATCGATAATTTGGTTATCGAAATTTAGGCTGCAGTGGTATACCATTATCAATTCTTCGATATGGTAAATTTACAGATGACTTCGGTACTGACAACGGTAATCAAAATTTAAAATCAAAAAATTTACCGATTATCGACATATATATTAAATATATATTATTATTTTTAGTTTTAGTTTTGTTGAATTATGACCATTAGATTGATCTAATTTAATTTAAACCATTGATTATATTTAGGTTAATTGTTTGTGTTATCATTGTGTCATCAAATACATAGTTGTATTATGGGGACTGGTATTCAAATGCTTTGTGTTGATATTAAGTGCCGGTTTGGCACACCATATATGGATACAATATATGGCTCTAGAACCATATATGGTTTTCATGCAACAAACAGCAATTTATGGACCCGAATTCTCAAGCAATTTCGTGACAATTGATGACTCAATTTGGAATTGTTATGATTTCAACCATTTAGAGACCATTTCACATCCCATTTACTACTTTACCCTCCAAGTTGCTCTAAATAACAGGTATACCAGAGTCCATTTGACTCTCCATTAACTGATTTAATTGCTAGATATGTTTGCCTATACGTGTCGTAACTCTCCATTTGTCTGCTTTGTTATTTTCATGGATGAGATTACTTTTCAAACATTTTCTTTAGAAGGCCAAATGCCAGATATAAGTGGGTTTCATTGGTTTATGGAAGGTTGTGGTTGTGAAGAATCCACCTTGTACTGATATGCGCAGAGTGGGCAAAATATCGAAACTATTGCCACATCGACTTTTTCCTTTTGCCAGGTGAGGATTAGATTAGCATATATGAGTGTGTTGATTATTTAAATCATGAATGTGTGGTTATGTATAGCTTCAAAATAAGCATATCATGGCTTTGGAGCACTGTTGTAACTAACATGCCATAAGAAATATGTATGAAATTATTTTATCATTAAAAAATATATAAATACATTTTAAATATTTATTTATTTATTTATTTAATAATGCTATAATTAATTTTATAAATTATTTATAATTTGTTTTGCTATTTATTTAAATTTGTTATAACTTAAATGCATAATATCCCTGCATGTAATTTGTACAACAATTATAACGCCAATCTATCAGTATATCGATTATCGGTATACCGACTCTTCCAATAACAGTAATGGTAATATTTTTTGACTTATCGAAGGGATTGATATGGTAACGGTATTAAGGATTTGGTAACGATAATCGTACCAATAACAACCCTAGGATGATGAGTAAAGATTAGGGTTGTTATGGTAACGGTTACCGTTACCAAACATGGAATATCGTTACCATACCGATAACGTCGATAACTCAAAAAATGATACTGTTACCATTACCATTAGAGTCGATATACCGATCAATCGATAAAGATAAATCAGTAATTGGTAATTTTACCAATGACACAAACAACTTACAAAAGTAACAAAACTGAAACTATAGGAATGAAAACAAAGTCTGAACATAACACAGTTGTGTGTTCATAATAAGAACCCTGTGTAGTCCTTCCAGAAATGAAATCAGATCAAGTTAAATCACATCTAGATGGCATAATATAATAATAGCCCTAACAAGAATGATAAGTTGCAGTTATAACAAAAAAGAAATAAAGAATCTCTTAGTGGACCCAATCTTGGGTGGGTCTTCCCTTGAAGAAATAATACAATGAGCACTCTCCAATCGATTCACGATTTTGATCATTGATTGGCTTGTACACGAGCCTAAGAAGCGATGCTATCACTAATGGATTGAGCTTGAGCCCGATCTTGGGTGGGTCTTCCCTTGGAGATCTCGCTAGTAGAAATGAAGTATGAGGATGAGGATTGTGATCTCTGCTTAGGAATTGATCGATATGATCAAGATTCTATGGTTGGGGCTAAAGCTTGATCATCTTTGGCACTCATGGAGGGTTGGAGTGGAATTGGAGTCACCTGCAGAGATGAGAGGTTGGAGGGAGAGAGAGTGAGGACCAAATAAGAGACCATTAACCCTAAAAAATCAATGGTATAGATCTATGTTAAATAGATCTAACGGTTATAAATAGACTTGATTAAAATTAAAAATAATATTATTATACATTTAATATATATGTCGGTAATCGGAAAATTTATCGATTTTGAACTTTACTTACTGTTACCAGTACTGAATTCATTAAATTTATTATACCGAAGTATTGGTAACGGTATACCAACATTCTTTCATTTTTGGTAACCAATATATCGATAACGGTATACCAATAGATGATTTACCGCTACCGTAACAACCTTAGTAAAGATGGTCTCCCATCAACTCCCCATCATTTTTCCTCACTTAACCCGACTTAACTCTTAATTTTCAATCCAAACAGAACTTTATAAAAACACATGTGTTGTCGTTTTGAAATTAAAAAAAATCCCCAAAAAATGAACTCTCAAGCAAAGTCAAAAGTTTAAACCATAGCCCATGGGGAGTTGGAGCATTTACAATGATGATATGCTGTTGAGTTATTAGAAATCATTGGAAAGTGTGATATGTAGATGTGACATAGGAATGGAGATATGTATAACACAATGGTATAAATTTGGTTGCTTGGATTGACAAGAAATATATTTAGTGCTTTCAAGTGTTTTTTCCAAGAGTGGGCCATGTTCTTCATCTAACAAGCTAGTGTACGCAAAATTCGCAAGTGTACAAATCACACAAATAATATAATGATGAATAGAGTATCGATCCCTCAAGAATTGTGTAAGATTTGCGAACTATCGATTATGACTAATTCTAACGCTATTTGAACAATCGAATTTTTATTTTCAATTGACTAAACTAAAGAAATTAAACTAATAACGAGAAGAGAAAACACATATTACAGTTGAGTAATTCTAATTAAAAATACATTAGGGCATCTAATTTTCCCATAATCAATCATTTTCGAATCTTTTGACCTGTTAATCACAATAATTATTTATGTTGACAGTCAATTTTCCTAACCTATTTAATACTCCATGTATGGTAGATATCAAAAGTATTCAAGCTATCAATCCCTGTTATGTCGAACATTCGAATTAAAATAGCAAGAATCCATTAAGAACGGTGAAAAATTATGTAGCGACCACACAAGTTGAAATGCAACTAGCCTTAGCGCTGACTCTTTTGGACATAATTGAGATGAAGTAGTTATGATTTATCTGAAATTACATGACTAAATTTAGCTGTGCAAAATTAAAAAGAAGTTGGACCCGATTGATACCAATTGTGCAACATATAAGTGATGTGTGCTTAAGGTTAAATGTGGACCGTGTATGCTACGTGTTTTGGGTTTGGAAAATATCTTAAATGTGGACCGTATATGCTTCATGTTTTGGTGTAGAGTATGACTACACATTATGGACAAATATGATATATGGAGTGTTTGACATCAAGAAGGACTTACGTTAGCGAATCGGGAAGAAATGTTTGAAGACTCCAAACAATGCTTAGCAAGTAGAACCTTTTTGGAGGTTTTGATGGTACAAATGGCAACATCCTATGGTTTAAATTTGTAGCTGCATTTTATGTTCCAGATGTAAAAAAGGTCTTTGATCTAAGGGAGGAGGTGTTGACAACTCTTAAATGAAACAACAAATCTTGAAGACAAAAAATGTCTTCAACGGCTAGATCTTGGATGGCTTGAATTTTACGAGCTTTTGCATATATAGACCATATTTGAGGCCTTGAAGGGACCATATTTGGAGTATCAAGGTGATGCTACAGTTAGAGATTTGAGAGACACCAAAGAGACAAGAAGAAAGTCATTTTCACACTCTCTCACCTTTCTCTTAATAATTCTCGTACAATACCAAAGAGATAAGAAAAAAAGTCATTTTTCTCTTTCCAGAGACCCCACTATTTTTGAAGAACAATCCCGAAAAAGTAGAAGCAACTTCATCCACTCTTTATTTATTTCCCTTTTACTTTATTTTGTTTTGTTTTTATTTGTCCATTTACCTTAATGCCCTCACTCGTTTATATTTCATTAACCCCTGCTTTTACTTTAATTAAAACTAAAGTCAAGATCAAGGTGTTACATCATCTTACTCATTGGTTGTCATACTTGTTGAAATTGGTGCTTGAATTTTTCTTTTAGGTAAAACCCTAGAGTGCAACCGAAACTAATATTACTGGTGTGCATTTAGGTGTTGTGCATTAAACTTGACCAATCTTGACTCTAGAGTGCCAAATCTTCACTCTAGAATACTTGTGACCTCACTGCATCATATAGATCATATTGCTTGAAATTTGATTAAGTTAGCCAATTAGAAACCAAACTTTTCTATGTTGTCTTAATTGGATTGCATTTGTGTTAAAGTGAACTAGGGGATTCATATTTGGAATTTGGGAATACAATTCATCACCCTCTAGTGTACGCTTAGGTCCCTCACCACTTATTAAGAATTTGCTTTCCTGATTAATGTTGATAATCATGTTTATTTGTGATTTGCAAAGTTGTTTTACCAAAGATGTTCGTTGGGTTCCTTCTTACTCATTAAAAAACAAATTGAACTATCGAGTTGAGTTCATCAAGTTTTAAGATAGCAAACGAGTCACAAGTCGAGTTTTAACATGTTTGAACTATAAATTGAGTTTGTTCGCAAGATTCTTTCTCAAACTAATTAATATATTTAATAAGATTGTTAACTGTTATGACAAAAATTCGTGATCTAGTTAATAAACATTGATTATGAATCAACATCATGTATAGCCTAATCGTTATTAATTTATCATTTGATTGCTACTAATTTCTAGGATCCTGGATGGGGCCCATGAAATTTGAAGTAAAAAAACACGCTATTATTGGTCAACATTTGACGAATGTCGATGACACCAAACCCTAGGCCTACAACGTCTAACACGATCCCCTCGAATATAGCCATACCATCTGCTTGACTTCGACCCATATATCTTACCTGCCTACATCAAACGTCATCCAATGTCATTGTTTTATTCAATCAATACCCTTTAAAGCCAACGTCTCATCAATCACCTCGTAATCTTCTGGAGACATTCACTATTTATGATCATAGATTCGAAATAACTAATCTCTCTCTGGAAGAAGACAAAATCCCATGGATTCACTCCGACATATGCATAAAATCCTCTGAACCCAATCAATTCCCAAGATCCTTATATTGGGCGTTACGAATCATCCTCCACTAGGAAAGGAGGCATTCAACATCAGGTAAAGTTAAGTTACTCATGCTAAACACTATACACCTTCACTTGAGAGAAAACATATGACTAACTTGAACATCAGAGCTTCCTTTGCCGAAACCCTTTCAATCAAGGAACCTCTAATGTCCTTTGTGGGTTTGGCAAAAATGCTGGTGGCCCCGATCCCTAAATCTTTGATTATAGAAAATTTCCCCCACATTAACGATCTACTCTATGGTAAATCAAATTTTACATAAAAATTTCCCATGTGATGTGTTGCGAACATTAATGTTATTCAAGATTCGGATTATAAAGTTGTTCTTATTTTATGGAGCAAGATTGCGAGCTGCTTGTCCGAGTCTGTTCACTTGTAGCATTGCGCAAACGACATTGTTTTCTCCTCTTCTGCCGGCTTAAGAACACTAAAAACGTTTTTCAAGTAAGAAGAAAACAGCAAAAAACCAACATTGATGTCAAAATTTAGGAAGAACCGAAACTCCATCATCTGGAATCAATCTCATTGCACAAACCTTTGTCTGCCCAAGCAAACCCTAGAAAGCCAAAACCTCCAACCCACCCACACTAAACCTACTTCAACTCCCTCCCCCCCTCTCTCTCTCACTATACATAATACAGTGATACCTGTCGCCCTCAATTGCGACTTTTGCACACTCACATTTCTCGATTTTCTCTCTCTCTTTCAGTGTGTATATATAAATTAGGGTTATTGTTTCCAAAATGAATCAACCACAAGTCTCAGTCTCAGACGCTACTAGTAAGGACTCGGAGGAGGAGCCAGTGGCTCAGCCGATCGAGGAAGAACCGGCTAAGGCTGCGGAGAAGGCGGAGCCGGACGTTGGTGAAGAGGAGGTTCAGGAGAAACCCGGCGATTCCATGGAGAAAGATTCGGTCGGTCCTGCCTCTGTGTTCTGTATTCGGCTTAAGGAGCCTAGGTCCAATTTGCAGCATAAGATGAGCGTGCCTGAGCTTTGTCGCAATTTCAGGTGACATTGGATTCAATTTGGTGTTTTGTTGAGCTTGAGATTGAGTTGAGTTGTGTTCTTGGATTATGGGGCTTAGAGATTTGCAGTAGTTTTTCTTTCATTCTGTTAACGTTTTGTTTGTTTTTCAGTGCCGTTGCTTGGTGCGGGAAGCTAAATGCCATAGCTTGTGCATCAGAAACTTGTGCAAGAATTCCAAGGTATTGTATTCTTCAACGTTCTGGTTTCTAGTTCTGAGCGTGTGCTACAAGTTGTACTCAAATTGAGTTTTTGTGATGGCTTGGTTAAGAACAGAGTCAACAGACACTGGGGTTCCATTTTAATTAATATTTTTGCTATCTAACACTTTGTATGCCAATTATGTGTGGCTGAAGTTACATGGACTCGAATTTTGTCTAAGATATAAATGTTGGCAATCTTAATATCGTATACGGTATATCATATTATAGCCTATTGTTGGTTATCTTTAGATGGTTTTGCTTACCGCTGCTAACTGTCTTAAGTTTGAGATTTTGATGTACCGGCTTCACTCTTTGCGTAGTTTCATAATGCTCCTCACCAACAATTCGAGGTTGTAGCATAATTGACATTGAATCTAAAGGATCTACTGCCGGGTAGATACCCTTGGCAACTAGTCCTCGTGATTTTTACTATGGCTTAGAAGCTGGTGCTTTCTGCTATTTCTTGACTGTGAAAGTTTACTTTGTATTCAATTGTAAGTGATTTCCCACATCATTTTGTTTTTGTAGTTCTAATGCCAATTCACCATTTTGGATCCCTATACATATTGTGAACCCGGAGCGCCCAACTGAGTGTGCGGTTTTTAATGTCATAGCAGGTAGGCGAAACGTCTTGCAATGTTATTACATTATTCTTTTCTTCATTTGGGTTGAGGTTTTTATGTACTAATTATCTGGAATGCCTTTTGCAGACTCGCCCCGTGATTCTGTTCAATTTATTGAATGGTCCCCTACTTCTTGCCCACGCGCCTTACTGGTAGCTAATTTCCAAGGGAGGATTACCATCTGGACACAACCTTCTCAAGTAATTAGATTGCTCGATCATTTTTTTTTTCCATTCTTTGAACCTGACGCCCTTCCCCATCACAAAATTTGTGAAATGGCCTTTTCATCATTCACTCTTCTGTAATATCTTTTTTCTTTGGCACTCTACTGTAATATGTTATTCAATTGATTGACTAATTTTTCGTTGCCTTATTGTTTGGAGGTCATTCTAGTGCCTTTTGCTTGACAAATGACTGCAATTTGCATTTATCTTGCCTTTGTTCTGTTTTTGTAGGCCCCAGATAATCTAGTCCATGATGCTAGTTGTTGGCAGCGTGAGCATGAGTGGAGGCAGGATATTGCAGTTATTACAAAGTGGCTATCAGGGGTGTCTTCGGTAGGGTATTCATTATTAATTGCCAACTGCCTTCCATCCTAAATTTTTCGGTGTTTCTGCTATGTATTTTAAAATGCAATTCATGAAGCACAAATATGGATATTGGATCTAAGTTCCATTTGATACGGATATGTATGCCGGTGAATCTCGAAAAAACTGGATACAAAAGTCATAGATAAAGTAGTTTATCCTTATATGTTTTCATGTTTGCAATGAAAATGAAACTGTAAATTTATTCTAAAACACATTTGGAAAATAACTTTAGGGTTACAAATATCACTCCAATACCCTATGCAATATTGATGATCTTGATGTTGTAGTGAATTGTGTTCAAAATTTAAAGGTGTTATTTATTTTCATGCCCCTTTTGATAATTTGTTATTGTTTGACTTGTTTTATAAATCAGTACAGGTGGCTTTCCTCAAGTGCTGCAAGCTCAAAGTATACTTTTGAGGAAAAATTCCTTTCGCAGCATTCACAGACTTCAGGTTTGTTAACTGTAATGTAAACTTTCTAAGAGTTATCCAGGAGTTTCATGTGAGGTTTAGAATTGTTCTGTTGTGAGTTTAGACTATAGTTTTCCCTATATGACTATCGTATATGCATCCAGATGATTTCCTTCTTTTCTGCTGCTTCTTTGAATTTTAAATACATTAGATATGGTCAATTTACTTTCTGTTTCTATTTTATTTTTTAGTGTCATCAATACCAGTCATAATTGGCTAACTTGTGAATGCTCGACCTTGTCAACATTAAATTAGAAGGAAATATTTATCTATCTCTTTCTCTTTTTTTGGGATCATGTTTTTGGCATTCAATTTCCATTATTTTGATATACTGAGCAACGTAACTGATTTAAGGCTGTCTAGAGTAAAAACCATATGATTCACGCTGTATACTGAGGGGAAAAATGTTCTATAATTGAAAGAATGTTTTGACGCTTTGAAAATTGATTACTGGACAACTAATTTGGGGAACAAAAATGCTGCCAGTGCTGCTAATATCAAGTACAGTGATGATAATGATGTTTGCACTCAGCTAAACCTGTTCGTCTTTTCTTTCTTCTTCTAGATGCCTTTTGATTGACATACCTGATATTGTAACCACATTGACCCTGATAAACATTATTTCATTTCAGCTAGGTGGCCCAATGTCCTCTGTGTTTGTTCTGTTTTCTCATCAGGCTCTGTTCAACTTCATTGGTCCCAGTGGCCTCCTAATCAGAGTGGCCCAACACCAAAGTGGTTTTCCACGAGCAGAGGACTCTTGGGTGCTGGCCCTAGTGGGATCGTGGCAGCTGATGCAATCATAACTGATAGTGGATCCATGCACGTTGCTGGTGTCCCAATAGTAAATCCATCTACTGTTGTTGTTTGGGAAGTAACTCCTGGTTCTGGAAATGGACTTCAATCTAGTCCGAAGACAAGTGTGATCAATGGGATTCCAGCCTCAATTAATTCATCTAGTTGGGAAGATTTTTCTCCTTTGGCTGCATACTTACTGAGCTGGCAAGAATATGTAATATCTGACGAAAAGCAAGTGAGAAAGCAGACAGAACAAGATTCAAGTGACAGTGCATCTCTTCATTGTTCACCGGTTTCAAATTTTTCTGCATATGTGAGTCCTGATGCTGCTGCTCAGTCTGCAGCAACCACTACTTGGGGTTCTGGAGTTTCTGCTGTTGCCTTTGATCCAACTCGTGGTGGTTCTGTCATAGCTGTTGTGATAGTTGAGGGTACATACTTGTGTTCTGACTTGAAACATACTTTGTCGATTCAGTTTTATGCTGTAATCAGTGGCGGATGCAGGTTATAGATTGGGGGGCTCTTTTTGTTCTTAAAAAAAAATCAGCTTAAGTATTGATAAAAAATATAAGTATAATATGTATTACCAAAAATGCCTATATTTTCTATTAACCATATAGTATGTATGGTTAATTTAAAAATTATAATTATTGATACACACTCATACATGATGATAGATGATTTATACTCAATCGAAATATCGTTTAGCAAAACTTAAATGAATATTTTTTTGTGCATTTTATGTTTTAATTTTAGATATTTACTTAATTTAATGATTATATAAATATTTGCTTATTTTCAATCACTTTTCAGTAAATAACCCTAAAAAAATTTCGGAGGCGCTGTCCCCAACCCCTACTATAAGTTCCCCCGCCCAAATTCATTCTCTAGATTTGCCACTGGCTGTAATGTGACCAATTCTTCTTCTAAAACTATATTTACTCTGTGTATGTAACTGCTTGTTTGAATACTTTCTAGTGTGGCTACAAGTGTTGCTTAAGATTAATGTGGAAGCGGTTTAAGAGGGCCATTCATCTTAAACATTTAAACGCATATGCTTTATTTGTTGACGAAACTTATGAACCATGATACATGGTAATTAGGTGGTTTGGTTGGTTTAGTTGTGTTTGTTTTCGCATCCACTTTTTGCATATCTGGCATTCCGCAAGTGTGGGACAATGCTTGAGCCCATATCATGTCCATGTCAGAGTTGAAGACCTTTCCTCATGATTGCCGAAAGGAAGGGGGTTTTGGAAATTAATGATACTGATGGATCTTAGTTTTGCAGGACAGTACATGTCCCCTTATGATCCAGATGAGGGTCCTTCAATCAATGGATGGAGGGTGCAACGTTGGGAATCTTCGCTTCAGCCTGTCGTTCTCCATCAAATATTTGACAACCCCACCTCCAGTTTTGGTGGACAGGCACCCATGCAAAACGTTTGGGTGTCCAAGGTCGATACAAGCATACAACCAACTAATGATTTTAAAGTTCACGTAGGAGCTACTCCATCTCCAGTTGTGGATGGACAAAAGTCATCCAATTGTATCATTGACAAAGGAAAAAGAGTAGTTTGGGATCTTTTAGACTTGCCAAGTGATGTTAGAACACTGGCTCAAATTGTTTATTCGGCCCATGGGGGTGAGATTGCTTGTGCTTTCCTGCATGGTGGAGTCCACTTTTTTCTGGTCCTAACTTCACTCCCATTGACCACTACCAAATCAATGTTGGATATGCAATAGCTACTCCTGCCTTCTCTTCTACAAGCTGCTGTTCGGCTTCTGTTTGGCATGATACTCACAATGATAGTACAATATTGAAGATTATTCGTGTTCTTCCTCCGACTGCTCCAAGTAGTCAGCTGAAGGCTAATTCATCAACCTGGGAACGTGCGATTGCTGAGAGGTACTTAATAAGTCATTCATCATTTTTCTACCAGAAATGCACAATAATCCTCAAATTAATGCCTAGTAATGCTTGCTTTTCTTTTATGATGTATACAGGTTGAGCTGCAATTATTTGACGTCATATTAACATCTTGTTGTGTGCAGGTTTTGGTGGAGTCTTTTGGTTGGTGTTGAGTGGTGGGATGCTGTCGGCTCTACACAAAGTGCTGCTGACGATGGAATTGGTATGATTCTTCAGAATCTTTGTTTAATTACTATGATTGAATGATGATGTACGATGCCAGAGAATTTTTGACACATGTATCATCTAGGTATACTTCCTTAATATATGCATTTTCAAAGAAAACTCATGAGTTGATGGTTGACACCTCCTGTTGATTACAGTGACTCTTATTTCTTTTCCAGTGTCGCTGAACAGTGTTATTGCAGTCCTGGATGCGGATTTTCATTCTCTGCCTTCAACACAGCACAGGCAACAATATGGTCCTGTATGTTAATCTGGAGTCCTGCCATATTGTATTTACTTGTTTTATGTTAGAATATGGTATACGTGATGTCAAATGCGGAATAACCAAACCTAACAAGTTAACTTATTGGGTTGATTGGAAAAGTAACTAATCTTAACATGGTATCGGAGCGGGAGCTCTTGGGTTCAAACCTTAGCTTCTGCAATTTAAATCCCTATTTGTTGTTGCCCCAAGTGTGGAACTTTGTGTGTGACTAGTGTTTGTTGTTGCCCCTAGTGTTGGGCCTCGTTTGTTGTGCATGTGTTAGGCCGTCGGTTGTCCAGCCCACATGTGAGGGAGAGTGTTATAATATGGTATAAATGTTGTGAAATGCCCCAACCTAAAAAGTAACTTATTAGGTTGAATGACGAAGCAACTAATCTAAACATTTTAGATTAGTCAGCATTGAAAAAAGTTAACACAAGCATCATATAGTTATTTGTATATTGGAGTTTTCTTTGTTTTCAAGATGATTGTATAAGATTTTCCATGTTCCTATGATAAAAGTGGGTCATTCTGGAATGTGGCGGGGCTACTGTTGCTACTCTTCCTATGAGCAGCATTTATAATCTTTTTTCCCCTGGATGTTATTGCTCTCCGAGTTAGTTTTGTCATCTTCTTCTGTAATGGTGGATAAAATGCAAATCCTTGGATCCCCTTCAGTTTAAGCTATTTGGTTGACCCCCATATATGAAATGACATTTAATTTAAATCACTGAGGAGCTGCTGAATACATGTGGAAGTTTGTTTATGTGATTATAAAATTTTTGCTGAATCTGGATGACTTCTTGGTGCTCCAAATAACTATTAATCCTTTTTATTCTATCATTTCTATGGCCCAACCCACTGCTGCCAATTTTGCAACTTGAACCTGAGCTGCATACATTTTCACTTGGATGGTTGCCATCCTCCTGTTTATCCACCTGAACTGGTCTGATTTGTTGATGGAGGCTACCTAAACTGGTATCAGTTGGGAAAAAAAAAGCATTTAATATTGTTCAAAGAAAAGAAGGAAAAGCTGTAATTTATTGTTTGGGAAAAGTATGTCGGATTTCCCCTTTTGGCTGATTATTGTGAATGCTTAATTGAATAAGTAATCATCATATTTAATTAGTTTTTATCCATGCATTTCTTCTTCCTTCATCTGTGATATCTAAAAGTTGGCTCTACTATTTCAATAATTAATTTTTTATTTTTATTTTTATGATACAGAGTTTGGACAGGATAAAATGTAGACTCCTGGAAGGCGCAAATGCCCAGGAGGTTAGGGCAATGGTTCTAGATATGCAAGCAAGGCTTTTGCTGGATATGTTGGGGAAAGGCATTGAATCAGCCTTGGAAAATCCCTCATCATTGGTATCCGAGCCATGGCAGGCATCTGGTGAGACATTGGCAGGCATTGATCCTGAAGCGATGGCTGTTGAACCAAGCCTTGTTCCAAGCATTCAGGTTTGTTTTTCCCTCTTTCTTCATCCTTAAGCTTCTGGGCTATTATCCCTTCTAGTGTCTGTCAGAAACTGGCATGGTAGTGATGAATGTGAAAGAAAAAAGCTTCTAACGCCTTTTATTTATGATTGTTTACCTAAAATTAATATATGTTTAGGGTGAAAGGACAAGATCTACAGGACAGACTGCAAAGGATAAAACTGAAGAAGATTTGTTTCCGATATCTAAAGAAATTTGAAGAAAATGAGAAAGGGCTGAGAATAATGTGTCAATCAGGTTGTTTTTATAGATGTTGGCCTATGTCTACGAATGATTTAAGTTAAGGTATCCTGGGGTTTTGTCTATTTGTGTGGTCGTGTTTTGGCTTGGATTGGAAAGTTGTTTTCATTTCTTCATAGAGAGAGATTTACTTTTTATCCAGGAAGAAATAAAATAATTGCTTTGCCATTTGGGTCTTTTGCCTAGCTGTTGGCTTGTCAAGGTCTCTGTCCCTCCAATCATCTTACAAGTCTCTTGATATGGTGGTGTTCTTCTAAAAAATAGGATTGAGGCTGTTTTTAAGTTATCTTATGTTGTTGTTACAGGCTTATGTTGATGCAGTGCTTGATCTAGCTTCCCATTTCATAACGCGCTTGCGTCGTTATGCTAGTTTCTGTCGCACACTGGCTAGTCATGCTGTCACTACAGGCACAGGAAGCAATCGCATCATGGTGACTAGTCCTACCCAGAGTTCGGGTTCTCCTGCAACAAGTCAGGGTCTGTACGCACCAGTCATTTGATAGTGCAAAATCAAAGAGGAAAAAACATCTTTCTGTAATTTTGCAATTCTTTTGTGGATGTCTTCAACTTTTTCTGAGTATCCTTCCTCTTTTTAGCTATTGCTATCAGCGCGAATATCTACTCACTGCAATACCTTTTTTCAGGGGGCCAAAGTGGTACCACAAGTTCTACTGGAAGTACCCAGATGCATGCTTGGGTCCAAGGTGCTATTGCTAAGATTAGCAGTACTACTGATGGAGTATCTAATTCAACTCCAAATCCCATTAGTGGGCCGTCTTCCTTTATGCCTATAAGCATTAATACTGGGACATTTCCTGGAACACCGGCAGTTAGGCTCATTGGGGACTGCCATTTCCTTCATAGATTATGCCAGCTTCTACTTTTCTGTTTTTTCTTCCGGCGAACACAGCAGCCACGCTTTGTTGGTGGTGCCCCGAGAAATACCGATCAAAATATGCAGAAACCTCAGCCTGGTGCTCCTGGGAAAATTGAGGAGGTCAATTCTGTTACCTCAAAACCAACATCAGCAATGGCCAGATCAGATGACAACCAGGCAGCTCGAGGTGGTCAGCTTATACCCGGAGCAAAAGTAGCTGAAGATGGACCTGCAGGCCGGTCAAGATTGGGTACTGGCAATGCTGGTCAAGGATACACTTTTGAGGAGGTAGGATTTGGTGCTTTTGGTTTACCAGTCATTTTCTAGACCATTAGTTATCTGCTTCATTAAATGTTTTGGCTTTTTATGATGATTTATAAGATGATAATACTTTTGTTCTTCATGAAATGTTGATGGTCTCCAAAAAGGATTTCCATTTGGGACTCAAATGATTGATAATTTCCCTATGAGAGGATAAGTCTAGTGATTTAGAGTTCAATGTGTTGCTGTCGTGCAGGTGAAGGTCCTTTTCCTTATACTCCTGGATCTTTGTCGACGAACAGCTGCTTTGGCCCATCCGTTGCCAGTTTCTCAGGTGGGCAGCAGCAACATCCAGGTGCGGCTGCACTATATTGATGGGAACTATACTGTACTACCAGAGGTCGTAGAAGCATCTCTTGGGCCACACATGCAGGTATCTTAATTTATTATTAGCTTCTTTTAAGTGGAAACTTAACTGGAAGCTGTTAGGCTGGTTCACTTGTGATCAGTAATGCTGCCAAAGAATATGAAATCATTTATGATGCCTATTCTCTACCTATAAGGTTGGTTGGCTTCAGAAAATTATTTAGGTATGTTATACGCCCCCTAATGATGTATTGTATGGAAGTTGTACATAGAGATAAAAAGGCCAGAGGATGGGTGTAGCAGAAATGAGAATGTTGTGATGGATGTGCTGAAACACAAGGATAAGATAGGATAAGAATGGTGGCTATTCAATCTAGGGTAGGGACTTGACAGATTGCAAATAAGGTGCAAGAAAATCAGCTATAAAGCATTCTATTGCAGACTGATTTCACCACCCAGACGGGAAGACAGCATTTGACTCAAGAATGGACCAGTCCTTTCATGACCTAAAAGCCATAGTAAACGTAACGGTGAATTAGTCAAAATAAAGTTGGAAGATAATGATATGGCTCGTATAATCCAGCGCATCACGTTTTGTCCATTGTTTTTCATAATTTCCTTTTGAGTCGGACTAAAAAAAAGAAAAAAAGAAAGAAGAATTGTGTTCCAAAGAAGATGATCATATGGTACTTATAAGAGTTTATGAAAGCCCATTTGGGGGATAATTAGCTCAACGTTCAAACCTGTGTTTTTGTTAGCTATTTGAAATCAGTCTTATTTTACTTTCAGTCGTTGGCAACTACTAGTTGTGTAAATGGATTAAGCTTTGTTGTGAACTTCGTTTTTTTTTTGGTTCATGGCTACCCAGAATATGCCTCGTCCAAGAGGTGCAGATGCTGCTGGCCTCTTACTGCGTGAGTTAGAACTCCACCCTCCTTCTGAAGAATGGCACAGGCGGAATATGTTTGGTGGACCTTGGTCTGATCTGGAGGACATAGGGCCTCCGGAAGATAATGTGAAACTGAGCAACTCGGCAGATTCACTTGCTTTTACTTCATCAGGGAATTGTGATGTTTATTATGGAGCTCATGCCCTATGGCCAAGGAAACGCAGGATTTCTGAAAGAGATGCAGCTTTTGGCTTGAACACTTCTGTGGGCCTGGGAGCATATCTTGGTATAATGGGTTCACGTAGAGATGTTGTTACTGCTGTTTGGAAGACTGGTCTTGAAGGGGTCTGGTACAAGGTTTGATATAATTTCCTTTTACCCCTCATGATCACAATTTATAGTATCATGTGATCAAATATTTTTTTTAGTCTATCATTTGATATAGGACTGTTTGAGAACAATGTCAGCTTGTGTGCCTGAACGATATAAACTACATAACAAGATAAAAGATGTACTCTTCCCCTTCTATGGATCTCCCTTTTTAACAAGATAAAAGATATCAATTAATATTTGCCTTCATGTAGGCATTTCAAGTCTGTTTTCATTAAAAACACATATGTTCCATTTAATTAGATCATGGACTTAAAATGCCCTACATCTACTTTATCTGACCAGCTTTTCTGTTACTATCCATACAAAAACAAATACCTTCGGCCTCTGGAATATTCTTTTAGACTTATTCTTTGAAAATGCCATTTCTTTATGCTTGTTCTGGAGATTTACTGGATATGAATTCAATTCTATAACAACCTTGGATGTGAATGATAGAAAGAAAAAATCTTGAATTTCAGATTTTGACAAAGTTGGAAGGGATTCGGCTATGTTGTTGCTAGCATTGATTGTGAAAGCGTTATTGATTGGAGCCAAAACTTGATAAGAAACATAAAAATAGATAACATGACTTTAAGCAGTTTCAAGTCATTCTAGATATTTGAGAACCATATTGTGATGGAGATCATGAACATTATTTTTTAATATGCCTTCCCCTTTGTTGCCACTTTCTCTCTAATCTTGGATGCCTTCTATTTATAATTTTTCATTAATTTTCATTTGCCATGTTGCTGCTGCTGAACTCCACCTACGCTGGCAGCCGGTCCCATGCCCTGTTAAAGGAGGGTTGTGGTGGCTCGTAGCCAGCGTAAAACGTTGTCAAACCTATGAACACGAGTCAAAATGAGAAATTTTCTTTTCTCATAGACTCATGTAGCCGACCCCAAACTTTTGGGATAAAGACTCGGATGATAATGATGTTCTGCTGCTGCTACCAGAGCTCTCCGTTTATCTATCTACGTGTGTAAATCTTTGTTTCTTTTTAACTATTTGAAAATGCTTTTAGCCCACTTTTTAATCCCAGTGCTCTCATGCAGTGCGTAAGGTGTCTGCGGCAAACTTCTGCTTTTGCTTCTCCGGGTTCTACCAATCCACCTAATCAGAATGAACGAGAGTCTTGGTGGATCAGCCGCTGGATCCATGGCTGTCCTATGTGTGGTGGAACATGGGTTCGAGTTGTATAATAGTGGCTTTCACTTTCCTGTTAATTTAATTAGGTGAGTTCTTCTCCTTCCACAGGACCATACATACTGGCCCATCTCTTCTTTCGGACGTAGGATAAATCTGATAAATGATGTAGACTTTTTGAACTATGAAAATATTATCAACGGTCATGAGGAGGGAGTTTAGCATGTGTAAAAACATTAAAACAATACCTGCTGCGAGGCTGGGATTGGTAAAGCCTTCTTGGTTGCTTTTCATTTTGCATAGTTTCATATTCAAATTCTTGTTCTTAGCACATCTGAGGATCGTCTGTAGAAAAAGGATTGGAAGCTGATGCCAGTTTTTGTTTCCTGCTAACCAAAACATGAGAACAAGGAGTTATACAGCCTGTGGTATCTAATATTCTTTCCATTTGCTAATCATATTTGATTTTCAAATGCAGGTTGTAAATAAATTTCTTGAGGCTCAGTGAATATATTGCAAGTTCTGTATTCTAGTGAACTTGATGCCGACTCAGTAGGGCATTTTGTCAAACACCTGTTGTGCATCCAGGAATACCTCTTAACACACCAACTGTGAGCCAACACTCTCCCAGCAATATCAATAGAGTTCAAAAACAATAAACAACATTCATCAACAGTCTTTCATTCTCCAAATATAGCTTAACTTAGAAGAGATAAACTAACCCATTTTGCAGGGTAATATATTACAACTGATACACCAATAGAACAACCCAAATGTTTCCAATACTAAGAAATTCAAAGGTTCGGGAATTCTCTATCAAAAGCAAACAACCAGAGTTTAATTTCAACCAGCAACTTGAGGACTCTCTACCTAAGATACTAAGAAGTCTTAAGGAGACAAGGACTCAGAATATAATCTTCTAAAACTCTCCAACAATCTCAACATAGGAATATATATATCCTTTTGAAGACTCGCAACCCACAACGGCTACAAAAAGGATGTGGCTCAAAATAACTTTATGGGCCCACATGACTGAGTGGCCCAAGTGCCCAAACGCTGCATCAATTCTCTCCTTCCCAAAAGAATTCGACTTTGTCGAATTTTCGAACAACCAAGCATAGATGATCACCAATAGATATGAAGTGCGAGCATAACCAAGTTTCCGGTTGCAATATTCAACAATAAAAGTTGGAATTCCTGGATCAAAGGTTGGTGGTATAAAATTTTCATCATGCCTCGCACCCATTCCGACAAGCTCAAGAATGTGAATCTGAAAAAATTCAGTATCACCAATCATGGAGTAAGAGGAAACTTCCTTGTTAGTCTGATCATATGTTGCCTGATTGTGTTGTGGAGTAGTGGCACCAAGCATTTTATAATGACAGCTCGTGTCAACAGTAATGCAGGAAAGGCAAGCACACTCACCAATATGACCAGGTGTCGAGATCATGATGGCACAACTGCTAGTAGCAGAGTTCATAACGATAATACCATACTCAGCAATGATCTTGACGAAGTCACAATGCCCAGAGAAGTCAATGGCCAAGTAAGAAGATTTGATTGTCTCACACATCACAAAAAGTTTCATCCCCTTAAACACAACACTCCCAGTCAAAAATCTAGGAATATAGGCCAGTTTTCCCATCCAGTAATGATCATATGCATTGCACCGAATCAATCGATTCGTGCTTGGCTTGGAATTAAGCGGGAAGCAGAGCATATGCTTACTAAAATTCCAACAATCACTTCCATCCAGGTATTTTTCGCAAGAGAAATATTTTGCAGAAGGCTCTTTTGGAAATTCTATAATGATGCCCTTCTCAGAGACCTCAAAAGGACTGCTTGTTGAGTTCAGAATATCATTCCCCACAAACATGCCCTCAAGAAGTTCAATGGACATTGGCGGCGATGAATCTTCAACAACATGCTTTGTGACAGACGCTACCATCTTTGTTAGCAGTTCATTCCCAGTGTCTTGGACTTTAAATTCCAAGCTATCCATGTATATATTAGACTGCTCACCAACAGCTCTCTCTTCAACAAGTAAATAAGCTTCATTTTTCTTGGAAATTTCTAAAGAACTTGGAGACTCGTCAACAAGGAATTGTTGAACCGACAACTCCGCTTGAGGCTTAAGAAGGTTGGTATTTTTTCCCGCTAGTGCCTTCTCAAGCAGGTCCAACTTTTGATCCATGGAGCCCAACGTCTGACTCATCATCCTAGTGAGATTTTCGACCGCCCCTTTCAGCAAATGTATATCATGCTTCTGAAATTGAGTATTGCCATCAAATAAATTGCCACCCAAGGACTGTGGAGACTGATTGGTTCCAAAATCACCAGACCGAATTTCATACTTGCTAGTTCCATGGTCATACCAATCAGTTCGGTCGTCTCGAGACCAATTGCGCGAGTCATAGCTATGGGATATGCCATCAATCCGACCAAGGTGATCTTCATGGTGACCATGCCAATTGCCCGGATGTGTGACAATTTGGACAGCCGAACCTGGGTCAGGCATTTTCTCAAACACTTGAAAGGGTCTCCCAATATGCGAGGTGCTGCTGTTCGAAATGAGATCTCTGTTATGGATGGGTTTCTGACGCCATTCACACTGCTCATACTTATACTCGTTAGAGCCCAAGTTGCATGATCTATCACACCAGACACCTTGCTTTTCATTCTGATCAACTCGGTAGGCGCTCCAATCCATCCCATTGGCATCATGAAATCTCTCTGGTTCAGACTGAGGAGGAGTATACTCTTGTTCGTACAACTCAGCCCGCACTTCAGGTGACAAATCGTACCAAATTTGATTATAGCGCTGCTCATACCACTCGGTTCTCTCGTCGCGTAAGTGGTCATGCCCAAAAATTGGCCAAGCTGGTCGATCAGAAACCTCTTGCCTACGCCAGTCTCCCGGGTCGTGAGCCCAAGTGCTCATTGCTTCGATACCAAATTGATGCCGACTCAGTAGGGCATTTTGTCAAACACCTGTTGTGCATCCAGGAATACCTCTTAACACACCAACTGTGAGCCAACACTCTCCCAGCAATATCAATAGAGTTCAAAAACAATAAACAACATTCATCAACAGTCTTTCATTCTCCAAATATAGCTTAACTTAGAAGAGATAAACTAACCCATTTTGCAGGGTAATATATTACAACTGATACACCAATAGAACAACCCAAATGTTTCCAATACTAAGAAATTCAAAGGTTCGGGAATTCTCTATCAAAAGCAAACAACCAGAGTTTAATTTCAACCAGCAACTTGAGGACTCTCTACCTAAGATACTAAGAAGTCTTAAGGAGACAAGGACTCAGAATATAATCTTCTAAAACTCTCCAACAATCTCAACATAGGAATATATATATCCTTTTGAAGACTCGCAACCCACAACGGCTACAAAAAGGATGTGGCTCAAAATAACTTTATGGGCCCACATGACTGAGTGGCCCAAGTGCCCAAACGCTGCATCAATTCCGCCATGAAAGTAATCCACAATTCCACAGTAGTTGCTCATTGGATATAGATGGTAAGCACTAGAAGCAGAAGAGTGTTTTTGCTGAAAAAGCTGGGGATTTTTTTGACAAACTGCTGTATCTTTTCTCCATTTATTTTCTTCCGTGGGAAATATGTATTATGTAGTCTGCACATTATTAACAGCCGTGAGGACTCTCAAGTAGAATACTGATCACATGAGTAGTCAGAACTGCCACATATTTTTATGGCCTGAATGTAATGTAAATTAGTTGTGCTTCTGTTTTGCGTTCCTGTCTTTGATGTTCAGTATCGTAATTTTTCCATACAGCCGTCAATGAGAAGAATGTGAATGCTAGTTATGGATAAAACTTATGTCCTATTATTGCGATCTTGGTGGAAGCAGATGTTGTTAGACCAGCAGCCAGTCTCCATAAGAGAGCATGGACATCTCTCCATTCACCGAGTCTGAGGTAATGGCTCCCCTCTTGACCTTTGAAAATCCATTAGTAGAACTGCTATGTAAATCTAAGCATGGTTATGATCTTATGCCACAGCTATGCATTTGCTCCTTGTTCTAGGCTGCCTGATATCGTGTTTGTCATACAACTGTATCTAATGGGATTGATGAAATCAACTGTATTAGATGAACTATGGTACAGTCAAGGTAGTTCCCCTTCCATAACTCTTCCTTCATTAACTCTACTAGACTCTTCATTTTTCAATTTAAACAAAATCTTGGGAAGTGTTCGCTTCGCTTTATAGTATGTGACATGACCATGCGAGTATGGCCTGAAACAGGGGTAATAGCACTTTAGGGTACTGAATAATCTGATCCAGTTCAACTCGGGAATTTATTTTTCAAACGTTCCAAGTTAGGTATCCAAAAATTAAAATTGTTTTAATCTAGTCATTCGGTCAGGCTGCTCACTATTTGGGCAAGAAAATCATTGATGTGGCTTAAAAATTAATATTTTAAAATTTTTAACTGACTTAGCCTCTAACGTGGCAGGCGATGAGTTTGATATTTCTGTTTTTTTTAGATAACCCAAAAAATAAAAACAAAAAACAACCCAATTCCTTCTGCTTCTTTACACCCACCGTCCAATAAAAAATCAAAACCTAAATTCCTCTTCGTCTTCCTTAAACACTGTCCATCACAATTAGCAGTTCAAGCTCACAGACCCAAGTACTTTTTTTCTCCTTGACAAAAGTATATCCTCGAGAGAGATCCGAATGATGCCATTGAAGTGTTCATTGACGGATACCCTGTTAAAATCCCTAAAGGTATGATGGTGCTGCAGGCTTGCAAGTTTGTTGGGGTCGACATTCCTCGATTCTACTCTCACTTGGTGTGAAGGTCCACTGGTGTTCCTGCAAAATTTTCTACTCAGGACCACGCCGTCGCCTAGTGGTGGCCCTGACCTTATTGTCGATGATGGAGATAAATGGGACCCTGTTGTTCATTTCTTAATTCGTTCGATCTCTTTACAAATAAGTTGTTAGAAGTCTTGCATGGACAACCTGATCGTTTCCGAGACTACCTCCCTGCTGTGCCTTCTCGACCACTCATGGTCTCGTCGTTCGTGCCATTGCAATTGAAATCGAGGACGCTGAGACTGCCTTCCGCACCAGCGTGTCCCATGGCGTGAAGCCCAGAACAAAACTTGTAGTTCTTGAAAATCGAAGAGGACCCCCTCTTCGTTCATCTCTTCCAATCTAACTCTGATTCATCCTTCTTTGAAATCAGGGTGAAAAAGACTTGCAGAAAGTAAGCAAACCAGGGAGATCGAAGAGGAGTCGAACCTACATGGCCACAAAGACAAGATGCCGTCCAAAAAGAAGACGGAGAGATTTGGGGACCTCCATTGTAGCGTATTTGGGAATCCCACGTTGGTAAGGAAGAAGATGGAGAGATTTTGATTTTATTTTTTTATTTTCTTGTGTTTATTTTTTTATGAAATATCCAAGTCACCCATGGCCACATCAGTTGAAATATAAATAAAATAATTGTTTATGCCACATCAGTAATTTTGCTGCCCGAAATGATAGAAATCTGTCTGAATGAGTAAAATGAAACAAAGTTAAAATTTGGATACCCAACTTGAAACGTTTGAAAAATGGATTCCTGAATTGAATTGGGTCAAATTATTCAATACCCAAAAGTTCTATTACCCCGCGTGAAACACCAAGACTGTATGAGTTATTGAGCAATTGAGTTGTGCAAGAACATAAGAGTCTTTGAATTTTATTCATGAACATAAAACATGCCCCTTTATAAAGAGGGGAATACCCTTTGTCCATTATTACTATCTGGGGACTAGCAACGCACCAACTCGATCGTGAACCCAAACATGGTTTAAGCAAGTAGATGTTAGACCAGACCAGACCAGACCAGTTCCATGATCCTATCCATGAATTCGTGTCTTGTACATTGATTTTAACTTATATCTTAAATTTATCTTGAAAATTAAAGAAAAAATTTTAAAAACATTTTACTTAAAATTCACACATTGTTCCTAATTTTTTTGATGAATTGAATTATTTTTTTTAAGAATAAAATACACGATTACATTCGTTTTGTTGAAATAATAAATCTGTCTATTATTTTTCAAATTTTTAAAAATTATTTTAAAAGAAAACATTTTTGGTGCCGGTCGTCAGTCCCGTGCATTTACCCCCAATTGCGTTTTGAAGCTCCACTTGAAATTTCTTGTTTAGTTGGGCTGAAACAGAGAGATTGCTTCTGCGTGAGAAGAGATCATGAGTTCTACACAGGGGTCGCACTCACTGGCCTTCAGGGTGATGAGGCTTTGCAGGCCCTCGTTTCAGGTAGAGACCCCTCTCCTCGTGGACCCGGCCGATCTCATGGTCGGCGAGGATATCTTCGACGATCCGATCGCTGCCTCCCTTCTCCCGCCTCTTATCGACGGCCACATCGGCGGCAAGGCCAGCACCCTCGACTCTACTGATCTCAGCTACCGCGCCAGATTTGTCCTGCACCACCCCTGCGACTCCATTGGCCTCTCTGGCCTCCTCATGCTCCCCCAGTCTTTCGGGTTGTCCCTCCCTCCCACCCTCTCTTTGCGTTATTTTCTCGACTAGACTTGCCTCTCTCTTGGCTTCTGAAAGCTCGTGTGTTTTTGCAGGGCGATATATTTGGGAGAAACTTTTTGTAGCTACATCAGTATCAACAACAGTTCTAATTTCGAGGTTAGAGACGTTATTATCAAGGTAAGTGCGTCATTGTTAAGGTTGTAATTGCCACACTTAATTGCGTAATGACTATAATTGGTTTGAGCTTGAAGTGGCCAGGTGTGCTGCACTACTCGTTGGTGTTCAATCTACAATTATACATTTAGTATTTTGCTTTCTTTCATCTCAATGATGATTACACCGTCTTTCAGATAGATTTGTGGCATGATATGTGAAAATGCTTGATTTATGGATTATCCGTGGATGGTGCTTGTCCTGCATGACTCAAGTGTTATTGGCATGAGAGTATCTTAAGCTATACCTGATCATTATACCATTTTTTGCTGAAGAAAAAACAACTCATTTTATGTATTACTTGAGCAAGGCCTTGATATGGTGGTTTTGCATCCGTGCTCATAGGTTTTCACACTCTAATGCAAACAACTTAGTAATAGGGCTCCATGTAGTTCACCTATACTGATTAGTCTAACTAGAATTGAGTTGTCTTAAATGAATACATGGATTAAGAGTTTAGTGTATGCTTCCTCTTCAATTATTCTTTTTCTTCTTCGCTGCATTTAGGCAGAAATTCAAACCGAGAGACAGAGGATTCTTCTTCTGGATACATCGAAGTCATCTGTTGAATCCATACGTGCAGGAGGGCGTTATGACTTTATTGTTGAGCATGATGTGAAAGAACTTGGTGCTCATACGTAAGTTCTATGTGTTGATCTCTTTATATTTTATGTTAAAGGAGGTTACTAATATATGTGTCTGTGGAGTGCATCGTGTAGTTTCGTATGACTATTTCATCTTGCATTACTATTTTTAGGTTGGTGTGCACTGCGTTGTACAATGATGGTGATGGTGAGCGTAAATATCTTCCACAGTTTTTCAAGTTCATCGTTGCCAATCCACTTTCAGTTAGGACAAAGGTATGGAACCTGTTATGTACTGATGCTGGACTTTGCATGTTCCTGACATCATTTTGATTACATTATGACTTCTAACTAAGATCGCTGGCATTGCTTCTTTTAGTATTGCAACATCTTCTGTGAACTTTAAATTTTGTGTTTAGTTCTCTAACCTTTATATCGCCGGTTTTTCTCCTGTGCAGGTCCGTGTTGTCAAGGTATGTTGAGCTTGACTACATTTGCCTAGTGTAAGTTAATGAATCCTGACTAGATATACGTCATTGATGTTATAAAGATCAATACCAAGTTAGCTGTGTTGTACTCTAATTTATATTTTATGGTGTTGCTCGAGCTTAACCAACTTCTTTGAGCTTTGTAATTTAAGGCTTCAGCTGAGCTTAAATAAATTTTCCACACTTTCGTGGGTTCAAATCCAGGAAATAGCTTCTCTGGATTGTAGCGGTAAGGCTGCTTTCCTGATCCTGTGACCCACAGGTCACATCCATTACGAGGGCCTTGTGCATGGTAGTTGCTTACCTTTACATTTATCGTGTACTTGTGGAACATGTCTAGAAATATATTAAGCCTTCAAATCAACCAGCTGGGCTTTAGTAAACTCGAGTATTTATTAAATGAGCTTTCAAAACCAACCTCAGGCTTGACTTGTTTGGTAGATAAATCGAGCTTGACAAGAGCTCTTAAAGAATAGTTAGCGAGTGGCCAGATCTATTGACATTTCACACCTACAATCCAATCAAAGATTCGCTTAAAATGCTCAGTTGTATGACCAAAGTGATTAATTTGCTCGTCAATGTCTTATTGAAAATTGCAGAGGACTTGAATTGTGCTTACTGTAACTGGAATGGTGCTTTAGCTCCTTTGTCCTTTATTAGTTTGCTAGTCCATATGATATGACATTGTAACATTTCCACTTTTTCAGTGACTAATTTCCCTTTGTGACAAGTTCTATTTGAGTGCTTTGGCCTAAGTTATCATATATTATGGAGTCGATTTGAAATCATCTGTCAATTCATCATTTCTGTAATTGCTGCACATTCGATCTCAGGAAAATACTTTTTTAGAGGCTTGCATCGAAAACCACACAAAATCAAACCTTTATATGGACCAAGTTGACTTTGAGCCAGCTCAGCATTGGAGCGCGACAATACTAAAGGCTGATGAACATAATTCCAAGAACATTTCTGGAACTAGGTCTGCAGCACTTTTTTTTTTTTTTTTTTTGTGGCATTGTGTTTTTAAGACTCAGCAGGCTGTATTCCTTGACTATTTTCATTGAAGAATTTTTCTATTTCTCGCGTTTCTCTCAACGGTCAGTAAAACCAATCTTATTTTGCATTTGGTTTTTCTATTTGACCGTATGATGACAGTGAAATATTCAAGACACCTGTCCTTATTAGATCTGGTGGAGGAATACATAACTTTCTTTATCAGTTAAGATCGACTTCACATGGTTCTGTCCAAAGCAATGTTCTTGGTAAATTTCAGATAACATGGCGTACAAATTTGGGGGAACCTGGCCGCTTACAGACACAGCAAATTCTTGGGACTGTGAGTGTTGAACTTTTCCTTTGTAAGACATTTAGTAAACTAGATTCTTGTGAAGTGCACTAAAAGAAGAATGTTTCATTAAATTATTTATTCTCTGATCACATGGTCATGTATCTCACTTATTCGGTTGCTATATAAAATTTGCGTTGCTGATTAGGTTGTCATTATTCAATTCCTATTAAATCATACCTTATGAGAAGTTGGCTGTTATTTAGCTACTTTATGGGATATACCGAGGAAAACTTATCAGATGGTAACTAGTTCTGCTTTTTTAAATAAACACTACCGTATAAATGATGCTCAAAGTTATGAAGCTGCAGGTTTATCATCTTTAAAAATTTAGAGGTGTCTTTCAGAGGAATCTTGACTCAAGTCTATTTGTACAAGTTAATGGTAGACAAGCAAGGGAATGATATCATTTGACAGGTGTTTCCATCTGCTGAGAAGTTCGTTGCAAGGTCTAGCATGAGCGAGAAACCCTTTGTTTCAGAAATATGTCTTTTAGCGTTTGAAATTTCAGAATAATAAGGTTTAGCTGATGATTCTTCTAGGGCAGTACACTCATGCAGATTAAATACATAAAAAAAAACCCTATGTCTATATATTTGTATGCAAGTATATGTGATGTGTATTGTCCGATAAAACAAATATCTGCCCTTACTTTCAAGAAATACTTGCCTGCAGCCTATTACTCAAGAGGAGCTTGAATTGAATGTCGTGGAGGTTCCTTCTGTAATCAATTTGGATAAACCCTTTTTGGTAAAAATATAATTTGTTTTAAGTTTTCTTCCCATTAGCTGTGGACTGTGGTGAATAGTCAATCACTCTAGCTGCTGATTGAACTGATCCTGATTACTATTATCCACAGGTAAAGCTGAAACTCAAAAATCAGACTGACAAGGTACTGGGCCCCTTTGAGGTTACGTTGTCGCAAGTTGATTCAAGTGAGCAGGAGATGGTCATTATGATTAATGGCCTCCAGACAACAGTAAGCATTTCCTTTTTTGTAAACATTATTTCTGAATTGTCTCAATCTCTGGCATTGCATTTTGCTTAATAGTTGTTCTATGTATGCATAGGGAAAATGTTGGGTTAGCATGCCATTTCCAAGTTCGGGCATGGTTATGATGAAATGGTATCTAGGATCAATTTGATGAAAGATTCAGAGCTGGGATTAACATATCTTTTGTAACTAATTCTGTGAACTCCCTCCCCCACAAATCTTTTCCCACGGGTTTATTAATGCTACTGATGTGGTTATTATGCCTATTACAGGTGATACCAAATGTCGAGGCATTTGGAAGCACAGATTTCCACATGGTATGAAGAAATATCTCTGACTTTTGCATTCGTTTGGTTTTAGGCTAATTTTTAGGCCCAAATTCCCTCTGCAGGGAAAACCTTTTCTTTGACTAATATTTTCCCCAATCTGTAGTACATGGTTCTACATGTACAAGCAAAGATGGCTGTGAGGGAATGCGCTGTCTTTCTTTCTGTTTTCTCGTGGGATTCTGAGTCATCTGCATTTTTATGGTCACACTCAAAAATTTTCGACTATAGGTTTTTTTCTTCTTATTGGATGAATGGCTGTAATGAAAACTTTCTGGAGATTGTAAATCCAAACATTAGTTTCCAACTTCCAATTAATCTAGTATTTCTTGTACTTTAGGATTGACAAAGTATGAAATAAATTAATTCTGAGTTATTGTCTTGCTTAAGCAGAATTTTATTGCTACTCAACTTGGAGTTCAGAGAATCAAAGGGATTACGGTGTTCGACACAAAGGAGAAGAAAACATATGGCCCATTGCCCGATTTGGAGGTTGGTTATTTCTGTTAGTTCCCAAGCTTTACGTGACACCTTGAATTTTAAATTCCCTATACTATAGTAATAGTTAAGATTTGTTTGACAAAGGTTCCAGAACCCACACATCTGTTCAATAACCTAAGTTGTGCAATAATAAACGTAACAGGTGCAGTGAATTGAACTGTCAAATGATTAAGCATGTTGTACCTATTCAAATGTAGGAATAGCTAGTTATATTCTACATCTAGCTATTGATATTGCAACGGTTTGAACTAAACCTTTACAATAGTCAAAATTGTTTTTTTCTGTCATTGCTTTGCCAAAGATTGCAGTGTAGAGGCCTAGTTCTGTGAACAAGAGAATTTTAATGTGATACACTCTTGTTGCATAGATCACTAGATGCAAGGTGACTACATTTTTCTTTACATGATCAAAGTGCATTTTTCTTTACATGAACAAAGTCGAGTGTCGCTGCTTCAATTTCTCATGTGTTCTCATTAAAGCTCAATGATGTGCTGCAGATTTTTGTTGATTTAGATTGATTTACGGTTTGGCTGCAAAGTTTCACTTAAGTTGGGATGGTAATTATTCCATGCCGAGCAAAAGATGTGAAGGCCCATTACAAAATCTGGCTGGTTAGATTAAACAGATTTGAGTCAGCTTGATGATTGCTGGTGCCTCTGCCCTTTGAAGGCTTGTATGACTTGCTCCAGGGAAATGCGAGATGAATGTCATGCTCTTCTTTCGGTGGGGAGTGATTGATTATCTGGAGATGCTGTTTGTTTAGGGTAACTTAAGATTCTCTAATATTTTTCAGCACCCAAGTATGGGATGTAATTTTAAATACAAAGCTCAGATATTTTTTTTTATACAAGTTGAACAAGCTTTTTACAAACCCAACATGAATATTAGGGGTGAATATTGGGTCGGATTTCGGGTTATCGAATCGGGTCTGATACGACCCAATATTTTTTAAGAGGTGAAAACCTGGTCCGGTAACCCTGTTAAGAATTACCGCTGTTAAGAATTACCGGGCCTGGGTTTCGGGTAACCTAATAACCAGGTTTGATTGAGAACGTAATTCACCGATTCAGTTGCAGCAGCAATTCAAGCAATAGCATTTAAAGCCTCTAAGCTCATTTCCAATATAGCCTCTATGCTCAAGTCAACAATTTGCTAATTCAAAATCTATTTTGACATAAACTTATGAATTTTGCAATTCTACACCAAAAGCATTTAAAACCTAGTTATTGATATCATTAAATGACAGACTTAGTTGAAGGGAAGACACAAGAAAAACAGAAGGCATATACTGATATACATACAGAAGAAGCAAGCACACATACAGGCATCAGTCACAAAAGGAGCTCCAAGAAAAACTAAGATTGCGGCAAAAATTTACTCGATGATATATCAACATTCAATGATGAATAATAGGGAGAGGAGCTGACTTCCAAATTTTCGTCCATTATAGAAAACAATCGAAACATAATTACTAACCCAACTTGAGATCTGAACCGAAAAACACCTTCTTCAACTAGCGGAGGCGAGGACAAAGTGAGGTTGCAGTAGAGGGGGAGAGAGACCGGAGGAGAGTACAGAGTGAGGTGGTGAGGCCCCGATGATGAGACAGTGAGACCTCAGTGATGCAATGGTTGCGCCGTCACCATCACGGAGAAACTGAGATCGCGGAGAAGAATTTCGTTTTAGGCTTTTAGCGACAGAGAACCCTTAATTGTTTTAATGAAATGATGTTTTCTCTTTTCATTTTTTTATTTTAAAACTAAAATTATGTTTTAATTTGTTATCGGGTGACAAAATACAAACCCGGAATCCGAACCTGTTAAGTAAGGTCCGGGCTGAGTTTGGCTCAGTCCGATAAATTCCTTATCGGGTCAGCCCGATAAGGTCCAGGTTTTAGGACCCGGTGTTCACCCCCAATGAATATGCTATCTAAGTCTGATCAGAAGAGTTTGTCCAGACAATTTTTGTAATACACGAGTTCTTTCAGTGAAGATAAGTATCTAAACATAAAGGAACTCAATGAAGATAAGTATCTAAACATAAAGGAATTCTCTCACTCGGACTTAAGATGTGGGTTTAAAATGCGGACCTATATTTTCATGGTTGATTTGGAACATGTGGAATCCAAAGTAGTGGATTCCACTTGTCATTTCACTTATCCACATCCGTAAAAAGTGATATACATTTTAGACCCGCATTTTACGTCCGTATAGGAGAATTCCTGTCTAAACATATGGGATTTATAAGATTTACATGCCATTGTTGAAATTTGTCCCAAACAAAAGATTTTATTCATGTTATCAGGGCTTCATGTCAATTAACAAAGAAAAATTTACAGAGGAACATCATGGAAACTGGAAATTAGAGTTAACAAAAACAAAAACAAAGTCCAAGGAAAGATATAAGGGTTCGGTGTTTCAGTAGGTCAGCTCAGGCATTTGAGGCCCATAGAGCCCAGTTTGCTTCACTACCCACACGTGGCATTTGGTTAGTAATCCGGGAATGAGCAGCATCAGGCTGGAAGTTGGCCCCACACATGACGCCTTCACTATCAATTCTGGGCATTGCTTTCATCCGGCTCCTTGGATGCTCAAAGCTAACCAATCCTTGTTCACTGTGGAACATACACCCATTTGGGAATGGCGCATATGATTTGGCACAGCTTCCTTTGATCACCTCCAAGTTGTCAGATATTACAACAGAGCCATCAGCCGCAATTCCCCAGAATAGCCTCACCCCTTTATTTTCACCCTGTAAACAAACACATAATTATATTTATTTATATATATACGTATATATAGGAAGAGGAATTCTCTCATAAGTATATATACATAAATGAATTCTCTGATAAGAATTTTTGAAAGAAAGACTTACGAGTGCAGCAAAGACATGACCAGCCTGGGTGTCATAGATGACAAATCCGAAGGTGCCTTCGAGGTCCTTGAGGACCTGATGGGCCGGGTATGGGCCGCGGTCACGGAGGGTCCGATAGGCCTCAATGATGAACATGGCCTCATCTGTGCCCTTTGAAAGCCCATACTGTCTGAGGAGGCTGCATAGGTTGTTCAAGCCCCCTAAGAAAACGCAGTATATGCCGTCCATCCCACAAAACAATCTGGAAAATTGGGTACATCAAAATGTCAATCAACGAAACTCAAATTACAAAAAGCAAAAAAAGGATTTTCTCTCTCTAAAAGGAAAGTCGGAGAAATTAAGGTACCTATTATTTTTCTGTGGCGGAGCATAAGCGAGCAAAGCAGCATCTCCAAAGCTGAGAGAAAAGGCATTAGAGGGGGTAAAGGACTGATGAAACTCCTTCAAGATCTCAACAGGAAGTTTAGGCTTTCTTGATGAAGACAATGAAGCAGGGCTGTTCAGCTCTTGTGGCACAGTCACCAATTCTTTGTTGAAAATCGCCAACATTTTTCAGACAAAACGATCGAGATGAGATCGAACACAGACGCTTGGTTGAATGAATACAGAGAAGATGTGATTTTCAGTGGTGTTTGAGAGTTACATATATATATATAGATATAGTTATATACATGAGATTGGAGAAAGTTGGTAGAGATTTGTGCAGCGTGGCAACGTTATCCAAATTAAGTCGGAGATCGAGTCTTGATAAATGTTTGGTGTCGTTGTTAAGGGTAGGTCAGATAGATCTAACGTACAAATCATTCTTATCTATTTTAAGAATATTTGTTGGTTAGCAATTTTGGGTTCAATAAACAAGTCAAATAAAGGGTAAGGTATTTGTCACAATGTATCCACTTTCACGACAAAATCATGTTTAGGCTTTCATAAAGGGATAGAAGTATTTAAATAAATGCTTAAATCCGATTGTCTCATATATTAACTTTTATTTTAAGGAAAACTTGGAATGGGTCTTATTATGTTCTTATCCATTTGCATACGTGGTATAGTCAAAAGTGAATTGTGTATAAGTAGATAGTGACACTGATCCTAGTAAGCAATCCATTCTTGTCAGTGGATATCACGTGTCCACCTCAGACGCAAGTCATCTCTTTGGAAGAAGCTTCTTTCTCGACGGAATAGGGGGGACTCTAATTCCTAATTTAAATTTTGACTATAATTCTCTTTCAAAATTATGTGAAATTATTGATTAAAATATATGATTGAATATTTTGATATTTATAATATTATAATATAATAAAATTTGAAAAAAATAAATATTAAATCCTAAATCTTAAACACAATCCTAAACACTACAAATTAACTCTTAAACCCTAAACTTCAAACATTAATTTTTAAATCCTAAACTCTAATATATCTTCTTTTTTTTTTAAAAATGATTTAAAGTGATTTTTGGGGGAGAGTTGGAGCCCCTCTCATCCCCTTTTTCGAGTGGCCTCTGTAGCCCCTTTTTATTGACTCAAAATTTTTTAAAAAACATTTAAATTCATATTTGTATTTTGATGGATTTTAGAATTCATCAATATATTTTTTTGTTTGACGTAATAAAATTAAATTTGAAAAATGTATGTAATGTTTTTAGCCTTATATCTAACAATCCAGAATTGTTATTATTTTGTTATGTTGAATTTTATTTCAAACAAAAAAATATATGATTAAATTTGTTTAAATACTACACAGTTATCATTAAAAAACATTTTTGGACCACAAAATGAGGCTTCCACATTTTTTTGTTCCTTTTCAATATAAGTGTGGCTAGAGTTTAGACGTTCAAGAGGCAAAAAAGAAGTATTCTCGTGTGCTTCAAAAACTCCCTTATTGGACAACCACGCATATTCATTCACCATTATCGGTCAACGCCTCTTAAGTCAAAAACCTCAAACTTACATCATATGTGTTTGGTAAAACGGGTATGCAAGCTTAAAATTTAACGGTATCGCGAGCGGTACAAGCTTTACCAAACATGTCGAATAAGCTGACAATATCACTATACTACAATCATCTTCACCACCCTAGAAAAAAAGTTTCAAGAAGGAGCTTTTTGGTGAGCAGTTCAAGGCTTATCTGATTTCTTTATTATTTTTTTGAGAAAAGTGACGGGTTCCATATTTTAATCATTGTAAACTTTATGAATTCTTTATTAATTTTTTTATAAAAATAAGGTGGGATCCACTTTTGTGGCTTATAATATATGATATTTTTATTTTTTTTAAAAATGAGATGGACGACCTTTGAATTTTTATTAATTTTATTTTACTTTAAGTCATTTTTGTAGTAATTATAATATTAGTTCTAGTATTATAATTTATAAACTAATTAAATAAAATAATTAATAATAAATTGTCCCAAAATTATATTTAAATCATTTTTGTGTTAATTATAACATTAGTTCTAGTATTATAATTTATAAACTAATGAAATAAAATAATTAATAATAAATTATCCCAAAATTATATTTATAATCATAAATATTTATAATTAAATAAATGTCATATAAATGTAATATTCGTATTAATAATTATAATAATTTATATTATATTGAAATAAAATAATTAAAATTAAAAAAATACAAACAAAATATATTTTATACAATTTAACAGCTAACAATAGTTAACAACTCTACCAAACACCTCACAACTTATTTCACTTCTTTAAACTCAGTTTTTTTTCACTGCTTAACAGTTAACATTGAAAATCAAGTCAACCACTCTACCAAACGGAACCTATTTTTATGTTTAAACAAAATAATAACACTAATAATAGCAGCCTATTTTTATGTTTAAACAAAATAGAAAATAAAATTCACTGCCATACATTGTAATTTATATCTGCAATTCCATACATCCGTCATGTCATACAAATATAAACAAATCTGATCGTCACATACAGATCTAAAATTTTCTCATACTTGAAACTCAAGAAAAATAAATTATATAAAATTATAATGTTTAAAATGCTATTCTGCAATTCTCAGACCGCTGTACGCTGAAATTTAAGCTGGTTATAAAGCTCAGTCAAGTCCATGGATAAAAAAAAAGGTAAAAAGAAAAGGCACAAAAAACTGCTCCCATTGTAGTCAGAATATAAAACCTTAACAACAGTACATGGCACTTGCCAATGAACACTTCACAGTGCATAATGTACACTTGGAACTTGTCATACCATATAATAAACCAGACCAATAAAAAAGACCCGGTTAACTTTTTTTAAGCACTATAGTCCTGGCTGTAGTATTTATCTTCTGAAAAATAAGCAGCAGTCACGATACTTCCTCCAAATTTCCTCCCACCAAGTGCATTTCTTGCATTAGCACAACCAGCAATATCAGCATATTCCAAAAACACCTGCCATAAAAACATTTAAGACGTTCTGTGATTATATCGAAGCACCCACACTTGAGATGCTGCAGGGACATCTTATCAGTTATGGTGGTTTCTCATCTTATCAAAGCACCCATATTTCAAGTGTGCTTAAGTGATTCCAACGAGCAATCAGCAGAACAAAGCAAAAGGCTGACCAATCCAACATAATTTATTTATTTTTGAATGGCAAACCTACAGAATTATAGCAATTTTATTCCAAAAACATCTGCTGACAAACTTAGAATGAAACAACCAAATGCCAGCAGTGTTCAAGATAGCAAATGACGATTCCAGAAGTCACCTAATGGCTAATACTTATATTGAAAACAAAAATATTGATGCAAGTGGGTAACTAACCTTTCCAACCCCTGGCAATTGTTGTCCATCAGAATTCGGTCGAGGAATAACAACACCCGCCAAATTTCCTAATCATAGCATCCAGGAGAAAGATAAAGGATGATTACTACTGATACAAGCACAGATAAGCGTGCATGTGAACACATGATGCATACAGATACTTATAAATTGCTTTGACAAAGTGCTCATCCGTGTGTGCGCGTGTGTGTGAGAGAGGGGGGGAGAGAATAAGATATTTGCATACCAAATTTGCTGCATTCTTCCTGCATGTCTTGTAATATTTCTTCGTACTCTTCATCATCCTTCAGTAAATCCTCAGTAACTGCCTAATACCACAAAAAAATAAAAATTATATCATAATCATTTGGATTCATGATCTAAAATCAAATATTAGAAGTTTAGAACCTAAAGGAACTGAGACATATTATAACCAAAAGGACCAGTCAAACTCAGTTTATGAGGCAAAAACTACCCACATCCAAAAAGACCAAGTACATTTCGTAAGGTTAGGTTGAAGAGTGGTAAGAGAAGGACTCGACAAAGGGTTCTACAGACAGAAGCACTCTACTCAGCAATATCTAATAATTTATACCTCCCTTTCGCTAGCGCTTTTCCATTACAAATCGAGGGCAACAGAAGATTATGAAAACCCTGAATAACCAAGATATACCTTGTAATTTCTTACTTTCATGAAATTCTTAATCATATTATCTTGGTAGCAAATTTCTTTTTAATATGTTCATGTATGGAGTACATCATACAACCTCACCTTCTTTGTTTTTTTAATTCACTTTCACACGTAACAAACTCTTTCAACTTTAAATTTTACTTTTTCTGTAACGTGGCACCAACTCGTTCTATAAAGAGCACTTGTACAATGCAGTTTTAGCAATACAAGGAGTATAGAAAAGGCTAGAACGATTCAGATTTACAATATACCAAAGGCCAATAGTACCTCAGATAAACATAAAACTTTAGTTGGAATTTCCGCATATGCTACTCCTAATGTTCCTACTCCAGGAAGCCCCATGCCACCAACTTGTAAAGCCATTTTCTGCAACCATAACTGTGTGTGAATCAAGTTGGATAAGATTATTATATATATATAGAGAGAGAGAGAGAGAGAAATACTAGATTGACAGGAGTTCACCTGCTCGGCAAAATGCTGCTGAACTTCAGCAAATTTATTTTCCTGTTGTTGTTTACCCTGCCCGCTGCTACAATTCAAAAGCAACAAATTTCTCTGTTATTTTGCATGGGCAAACGATGTTCAATCGCAATCAAACACCAGTATATAGAATTGTTGTTCAAATATTTTATTATTATTTTTTTAAGACAAGTGCACAAAGCGCAGTGTGTCTAAAGAGGGCAACTGTAACTAGCCTTACCTCACACTGAGAGGTATTCATATACTTAAAAGAGTGCTGAAGGTATTGCTATCACTTTATCCTCAATCTTTTTCTATCTTGTTGGCAATGCTGTAACTTTCTAAGCTTTTCATCTCTAAATAATTCCCAATTTGATGAAAGAATATTTCATGTACTGGTATTGCTCTTTCTGTTTAAAAATAATTTGTAATAGTATTGCTCTTTCTTTACTCTTCGTTTGTAAACAATTTTTGTTTTGGGTAAAGCAATCTCATTAGGCTTAAGGCTTCCCATCCTTGTCCTTAAAGTTAATATTAATGAAATCAGCAAGGCAAACAAAATAATTTGGCACATAGGGTATTAAGTTCTAAAATTACCAAAGATATTGTGTGCAAAAAAAAAACAAAAAACAATCATATCACACAATTGAGCCTCACTCTCCACTTATACAATTTCGTGAAGACCTTTGTAACGTCACTTTTGATAAGGTGCTAACCTGTCAGTAGCACGCCGAACAGTTAGAGTTTTGTCGCCCATTTTCAAGCCATTGAGGGAAGCACAAGCAATCTCTGTCATAGCTGGATCCTGAATTTTATGTAGATTAACTTAACAGGTTATAGATTGATGCAAAAGCTTCAGGTAGGTGAAAAGGAGAATGCAAAGTGATTGTTTGGCGACCAAATATGATTTATGTTGGAGGCCAATACATTTAATTGCTGAATTATTGCATACCACTTTAAAGAAATAAAATCAGCCTGATCTTATTACCTGATAGACACAGAAACCATAGCCTTTAGAGTTCCCCGTATCTCTATCCTTAACAAGGTCAAATCCACGAAGTGGACTGCAGTGAAATTAAGAACATAATATGAGAAAACCAGTGCTATGTAGTTTACTACTTGAAAAGAGTGAGATCAATCACCATAAATAACAAAAGATAAGCACGAACATTTGACATTCAAAAATAATTACACAGTTGTGGAACAAAGAATCTATGGCACAATATCATTGCATCTGACTGCAGATCAAAGTAAGACCATAGTTAAATTAATATGGCAAATTTCTAAAGCCCGTACCCGAAGGACTCAAGCAATTCTCTTATCTGGGATTCAGTAAAGTAGTACGGTACTCCACCGACAAAAATACGATCAGGCCCCTCTGTTCCACCAATCAGACTGTCAATCAAAAACATGTTAGCAAACCAAATCAAAAGGAATCTCTTCAACTCCACTGAGCAAATACCCTAATGGAGTTCTCCGCATGTGCATGCATGCGTATAATCAAATAACACAGATGCAACCATGATAAGTAACATTTGTTTAAGATATAATCAATCTCGACACATTTCATCATACAAAAACCAAGTGATTCAATTGATTCTGTAGAGAGAACCAAACAAATGAAGGCCGGACATCCAGCTAGTCCATACATGAGCATCAGAAAATAGCATTAAAAGAAAATAAAAGTAAAAGCAAAGCACTGAAACACAGGTCAATAATAGAGGTATGTGCTGAGAAGGAATGCTGCAACTCACATCATGTTAGCAATCACATTCTAGAGAAGGTATGCTGTAAGCCACATCATGTTAGCAATCATTCCTACAATCTTGCTCCAATAACTAGCTTATCTAGTTTTTATCATAAAATATAATATAAGTGCTCACTCAAAAATTACTTCCGATCAGCTTTGAATCCGTTGCAAAGCTTAAGGAATTACCGATATAATCTTGACCCACAAGTCTAAGGCAACATTCCAAAATTTAACACCCACGATGTCTTAGTTATTTCTGGTGGTTTCCATCACAATCAAGATCTATTGTTTTCATCACAATCACCATGGTTCTGTGCTTAGTGCAAAAGTTTCAAATGTCCACGAGACTACTGAAAACTGCTAGAGGAAAAATATCTCCAAATCTCAAGTGGCTCCTAATTTATATCTAAGAAGTCACCTCCGAGATGATTACCACAAGAGCCGATCAGACTTTCGCCAGGTAAGGAGGCAGCAGAGAAGACACTCTGGCACAGTTTTTTGATTATCTCAATTTGTTACTCCAGTTATTAGAGTTTCCGTGCAGCTGTGCTATCATATTTTCTTTAATATATATATATTTTTTATTTCTAATGATGTAAGTAACCCTATTATTCCATTGTATTTCTTCCAATTTACAACATTATGTATTTCAGAATAAACATAAAGGTTCCTATTATGTAATCAAAAATTGACGAGCCCCGACTCCCTCAGTTTTCCACATCTTCGTATAACTACCAAAGTACTAACACAGCATATTTATTGACAGAAAAATCCATGACAACTATCTGAAAAATCAATAAATGACACAAACCCTGGTGTAAGTCCAATAGCCGCTAAGTTCAAATGCGGGCTTGGTTGACTAGGACCAAGTCCTGTAGCTAATGCCGGATTGTAGTCTGAAGGCCTTCGCACCCTCACAGCAACCCCCTTGTAAGATTAAAGATGCTTGTCAAATAAGAAACCATTGAGTTGCTCAATGCATACTTCACCAGTTATGCAAAAACAAGCACTCTATGAAAGAATTGTTGCATCCACAAAAAATAGAGACAATAATTAAAAAAAGAAAGTTGAATATGAGGGGCAATTAATGATTCCAATGGCAGCTGTATATAGCATGTATGATAATGACCAAATCTAGCACACTATTTTTTTCCTTCTCTCTTGCCCAAAATTTTTAAACCAGACACTAAAAGCATCAAACTTGCCAATTATAAAGTTGAAATTATCAATCATGTACTCCGGCCAGAAATGAATGAATTCTTTTGATTGGAATTGGAATGCACATCATGTATGTGTTATCACATCGACAACAAATTAATGTGGTTACTGAGCAGAGTTTGGCAAAGATTTCCAGTAACAGGTCCAAATTGTAATTAGTATACAGAAAAAGGAAATATAATATCCAATCTAGAAGTGTATGTTTCACCATAAACAGAATAAAATTCTTGTCAGAAAATGAAATATACTGATTATTGATTGTCAAACAATTTGATCATAGAACCTCTACAAAAAAGAATAAGGCAAGGAGAGGCTTCATTCCCAAAAATAAGACGGAAATACATTAAAGCTTCTTTTAACACAGTGAGGTCAAAATGACTTTTTTTTTAATACAAAAAAAAGCAGAATTTTAAATGCCTTGTACACAGAATTTGACTAACAACAACAGCTAGGCTAGCACCTAGCAGCCTAGCAGCTCAACAAACAAATCAAATACAATGAAATGATATATATAAAAGTTTAGTATTCACATTTTAATCTGCCTGAAGATCAGCAAGAATCCCTCTTAACAAAAAAGATCAAGAACTAAACCCATGACTTATCAAATAAAAAGGCAGATAGATACTAAAATAGATACAGTAAATTGTTTTGTTAGTTATCAAATGATTACCATAACAATGATCCAGTAACAATATTCTGGTGGTACGGAGGCAGTTAAAAGAACTGGAAACTTGCATACCTCAAAAACAATACCATCCAATGCCATTGCATTACTTGCTTCTTCCACGGTTCTCATCTCCACGAATGCAAATTTCTTCTCATTGTTAATATACACATTAACTACCGCATCACCTAAAAGTTCTCAAAGTAAAATGATACATTAATGTTTAGTCCAACAAAATACAAGACCTCGTACAAATACATTGGCTCATTCAATCACCTGGACCAGCAGAATTTCCTCCTATTGCAGCCATTACACGGCTAAAGAATATAGCAATTGTCTGTGTCCAATAAACAAGAAGCCTTACTTTAGTGTACTAAAAAAAAAATAAAAGAACAAAAAATCTAACTGAAACATTCTACCCTGAAGAACCTATCTTACGGAGAGAGAATATTTCACAGATTCAAAAGATTGAGAATAAACATATATCAATATACCAGAAGTATGCTGATTTCACAAAATACATCAAGATCTATGGTTAAACCAACTAACTTTCTGATACTGCTAGCTCCCCATATAGGAGAGAACAAATTACTCAACATTAACGTACTCAAGGACACAAACAAAGGTATCTTTAACAAACCTTTCTTTTAACTCCTACTTGAATCGATAAAGTTAAACTCATTCAATCTTCGAGGAAGCTAAAAAGAACGGGGAAAAAACCACAGACAAAATGAGAGCAAAACCTGCTCATTAGCTAGAGGAGGAAGGCCACCGACATATACTCGCCTTGCATGCCTTGTAGCCTGTGGCAGAGACAAGGAAAATAAATATATGGTAAACCCATATGCAAAAATAATTTTACCGAGCAAACATAACAAGTATAAACATTATTATTTATTTACCTGCTGAGTCATGGCCTGGGCTGGCATCAAGGGTAGGGCTCCAAGCTATTATCCAACATAAAAAATTATCTTGTGTAATGCACACCACCAACAAAAAAATGTACAAATTAATAACCCAATAAGCCAACACAAAACACAAACCTGCGATGTTCCAAACTGTAACATGTTTTGTACCATTTCTGGAACAGTTTGAGAAGCAATTGGAAATTGTTCTGCATTATAAACAAAAAGGAAACAAGTGAAAATAGAGTGCAAGATGAATAAAGAACACCCTCAGCTATTTTTTAGCCCAAAAATTTTATAAAAAAAAAACAGTGAGAAGTCTACAACCATCTATCTCATCATAAAGCTAATAAAGAAGCCTCTTTCATACCTAAAAAATACCATTCAATTAATAATGTATGAAATGAATTCCATCACTGCAGAGGTAGGAAATATTTGTAGGTCTACCATATGGGAACTGTAGTCGCTTGAATTCGAACAAGATCCAGCTATTTGGTGCATGGTTCCTCGCTGAATTAACTCTAGACTGGTCAAGCTGATGGGTAGAACAGAGGGACATCTAGCCCAACGTTGCCTTCTTACCCAAATGACAAAGATAAAACACAAACCAACAACCACACAACAACCAAACAAGACAACAAGGGCTCTCAGTTGTACAGTAAAAGATTTGATAATAATTAAAGAAATGAATGCCATGACCATAAAAAAAAATTAGAGAAACAAAATGCTATGTCAAGGACAAGTGATTATGCAAAGCAATAAGAAGAAGAAAAATAATCGCAAACCTTGAACAGACGCAACAGGCAGCATAGACGCACCAGATGGTGCCACATCAAAACCACTCCGACGCTTGCTGTACATATTACAGTGTAACAAGATAATTACAAATATTTACCAAAAAAAGATTATTACAAATATCGTTAAATCAAAAAATGGTGCATTCTTATGTAAAATTTTATTATCAGAAAATTGGGAATTCAATACAATGTCATTTAAAATTGGTAGAGAGATAGCTGCATCATTATCCTCCTATCAAACTTCCAAAAAGACAAATTTCATTTCCAACTCAAGTTTGAAAAAATTAATAAGCATAAATTGCATATACACTAAGCAATTCTGTACCTTTTCCCATTAGAAGGTGATGTAGAACGTGATCTGTGCCGGTTTTCAGATCTATCCCTTGAAAGAGAACGTGATCTATGTCTTTGCCTTCTTCCTCTCCCTCGAACAAAATCACGACGTCTACAAAAATATCCATAAATAAGGAAAAAAGAAAACTATATTATAGGTTGAATTTTACATGCAAGGCAAAAACAAGTATCAACCATGAATCATAAATATCAGGCATTGTATGAAAGCATAGGCCTATATACTTGAATATGGAAGAACGAAATAGGATTTTGTGAAGGGCGACGGAAAAACAAGATTAATAAACTTTATACCGATGCATCATAGCCAAGGATGTGAAAGACAGTAAATAAATAAAGGCAATGAAGTGTATAGTAACCTGTAATTATCGCGTCGGTTCTCATAATCATCAAAATTGCGCCTAACTCTGTATTCCTTCACACTTCTACCATCGCGGTTCTCATGATGCCGGTCCAGTTCTCTGGTCCTTGACTGCCGATGATCTGATCCATAATACTTGTTCTGATATAATATGACGTAAGTAAACCATTTCTCTCACATAAATGTCCATACAAATACTCTAAAACTATGAGACTTGGAAACTAAACTCTCATAATTGATGGCACATGAAATAATAATCAAAAAGTAATAGTTGCAATCATAACAACATCAACATCATTAGTTCAAATTACAATGGTTAAGTCACACCTCTCGACGCATAAGGGGGCAATCAAATAACTTATTGCCATTTTTTGCAGCACAGCATACAAGTTCCTCACTTCACTGGATACTATTCAGTATCACATAACCATCATAATAATTTAAGCCTTCAACCGGACCAATATTTATTCTACAATTCCAACTTGGTTTTAACCCCAATCTAGTTCAAAATCTGTAATCGCACACCAAAACTCATGGAAATTACAAGGCACAACCACCTGTGCGCAGGGATGTAAACAAGGCGAGCCGAGCAGAGCTGGCCTACACTACTTTAGTTGTTCAATAAATCGATCGAGCTCCATCATTAAATATCTTCGAAAAAAATAAAGAGGAAAGGTACCTTGTGATGCGAGTCTCGAACACCGGAAGCATCAACATCAGCATCTCTTTTGTTTCGCCTAGAAGTATCTTCTAGGCCTTCGCGTTCACTTTCACCGCCTGAGCGGCTATCGTAATCAGACATTGCAGCTCCGAATTTGAAATCACCGTACCCAATCTGTAGAAATCCGATGAATTCGTCAGAATCGACACAAACTCAAAACTTTTCGCCTCTAGGCTTTTGGTCTATGTAATTGTTTCTGGGCCTTCCATTGTCCCTTATTGGTTCAGTTGGGCTTTGCGACGGAGATGTCCCAGACCAAAATGTGGCCTTGTAGCAGGCGGCCCAAAGTTTTGGTCTTTCACTCTTTTGAGTTCACTCCGAGGCTCCGAGCAAACGACGACTTTGATAGAAGGCAGCAATCGGTAAATGGGGCTGATACAATTTTAATCACTGATTAATATGACTCAATTCAATTCGGTTATCTATTTTCAAACATTTCAAATTGAGTGTCAAAATTTCAAATTTGTTCCAGTTTGCTCACCTTGAGATTCTAGACGTTTCGGGTAGTTAAATTACATATGTGGTATTAAAAATATATATATATATATATATATATATATATATATGTAACATTAAAAATATAAATATAAATCAATAAACACCTCTCTATTACTCTTTTAGCCCTTCTCAGTCTTTTAAAGGTGTCAAGATCACCGACTCCCTACACATGACCATCCAGACCGTTGTCCTCCTCACCACACTTGGTGTCGAGGTCTACTGGTGTTCCTGTAACATTTTCTCTACTCAGGACCACGCTGCTGCCGCCATTGACCGCGTTAGTGTTGCGGTCTTCGCCTGGAAGGGTGAGACTCTGCAAGAGTACTAGCGGTGCCCCGATCGCGCTTTTTGATTGGGGTCTTGGTGGTGGCCCTAACCTTATTGTCGATGATGGAGGTGATGCTACTCTCTTGATCCACGAGAGTGTCAAGGCTGAGGAGATCTATGAGAAGACATGGTAGTTTTCGACCCTGCCTCCTCTGACAATGTTGAGTTCCAGATTGTATTGATTATCATCAAAGATGGTGACACAGTGAAAGTATGGAGGATTTACAAGCGTAAACCCTAAAAACAATAAGATATGAAATCCACCAAAAAAAAATGAGAAAACTCTCAATATTTGATTGTTTAAAAATGTCAAAAACTGAAAAGGTCTCAAAAAAATGAGGCTCATTTAAACGTCTAACCCTAGGAAACTAGAGTTTATACCAGAAAATACAAAAATACCCCTAAAATACTACTCAACGAAAAAAAAAAAAACTATCTATCACCAATTTTCTTCTTCATCTTATGTCGATCCAAGTACTCCTCGAACACTTCCGAGAGATGTTTTGCGTCAGTCTCCTCCACTTCGAAGGAACTCACCCCTAAGTTATCTTCAGGATAGAGCACCTCATCTCCATGGAGCTCATGTGAATCAACAACATTAAAATTATTAGCGATACCCATGGACTCAAGTAAATCAATTAGACAAGCATTATCATTAATCTGCTTCAATACCTTGTACGAGCCATACTTCCTTAGCTTCAACTTGTTGTATATGTCCACTGGAAACCTTCCTTCCTTATGAGCACCATCACAAAGTCTCATTCTTGGAACATTTTGAACCGCTTATGCTTATCCACAGCAGCCTTATACTTGGCATTTGTATTATCAAGCTTCTTTTTAATCACTCTACCCAAATAACTACTACATTTTCAATCCTATTCTCAACCGTTACAAACACCATGTCCCTTGGGAGCTTCACAAGATCAACTACAAAATTAGGTGCAGTAGTATAAACAACAGAGAATGGGGAACTACCAATAGAACTATGAATGACACTATTATAGGCAAACTCTGCTTAAGGCAGCGCATAATCCCATTGCTTCGGTTTATCACCGCAAATGCTTCTAACCAGGTTGCCAAGGATTATGTTCGTGACTTTTGTTTGTCCATCAATTCAAGGGTGGGAAGTATTACTTCGATTTAATTTGGTCTCAAACATCTTCCACAAAGTAATCCAGAAATGGCTTAAGAACTTTGTGTCACGATATGATGTGATAGAAGTAGGATTCTTATTATTACCACATATTCCTACTAGGCCACCTCTCCTATGTGATGTTTGGAAAACAAAAGCTTGGATTTTTTTTACTTTTGAGTGGTTCATCTTTTGTCATTTTTTATGAACCCTAGTTTCATGTTTTTTTCCTCGTCTGCGTATAGCGATTGCTGATTCTTTTGAAGTCCTTGGTTTACCTAAACTTGGAAGGATATTGCTATTTTATGGACTAGAAACCTTAAGAAATATAGTTTTAGTTCTCTTCTCCTTGCTTGCTATTATTATTCATTGACATATGGACATTGTCAGTTGTCACTCTATTGTCAGAGCATCATGTAGGTTGCGGAAGAAATCAATTGTCAACTCGAGATATTATTCCGCATCATTGATTAGAGTTTTTAATGCATGATTAATGATAACTATATGCCAGGAAATTGGGAAATGAAATTTTTTTCAAATCTATAAAACATTGGTCATCCTTTATTACAAAATCAATGATATTGTTAATTATTATTCTCGAACATAGTTGGGGAAAAGATCGTCAATGTTTGTCTTTGTCTTCTCTAGAAAACAATCATCTTAGTTGATTTAATTAGAAGCTTTGGTAGATGGAAATTATAAACACCAATTAGGGATATAAATTTTAAAAGCCACAAAACCATCCATACCGGAGGAATAATATATGTATGTTTGCATATAATTTTGTTTGAATGGACTAATATACAGATTTTTTAAGGTGTTGAAAGATTGGGAAATCTTGAAAGAGACAAGGCATTTATATGAATGCATACGGTTTAAGTGTTGAACTTGAATGACAAGGTAGATAGGGATATAATAGAATGATCGTTATGATGTTTGGTGGCTGGGTTGGATCCACCACTTCTATATATACTTCTTTATCTCTACCTCTTCTTCAAAGTCTCCTTTTGATACCCACCAACCTAATCAGTACTGTGTCCCTATTCTTTGCCCACGTACACCGTCTGTTTCATGCTAATTTTACTACGTTGGAACTCCATTGATAGTCACTTCTTGTCACAAACGAAACTTCATAAGATGTTAATTCCAAGAGTTTGTCGTTAAAAATCATAAAAGAAAACGGTTGGGGTGAAAGATTCTTTTTTGTGTTACCTCATATTTCTCCTATGTTAACATATATAGATAATTTCAGTTCCTAACCATCTACAACGCATTTTTCTGGAGGACAATATCTCGTAGTAACTCCGCAATTAAGCGTGCTTTTGGTATGAGTGACTTTCTGGGAAGGCAAAATTGTGCGAGTCCGATGTATCCACGGGAACTGGACAACCCAAAATGGACAATATTATTCATGTGCATTGGGCTGGAATAAATTCTAATATTCTCCAATAGCTGAATGTAAGAGTATAACTAATTTTAAAAAAATGAAGTTCATTGTTTTTTTTTCCTTCATTAATTTCTTATTTTATATTAGATGTTATTCTTTCTAGTGTCAAAATGTGGGTTGTTGATTGAGGAAACAATGTTATCTTCTCCATTTTATTTATTTGTTACTTATTAGTTGGTCTAGATGTGGAGCTACAATCATTAATGTTTAATATCTTTAAAACAGAGATGGATAAAATTATGAATTTGGCTCCAACTCTATTATTGGAAAGTTAGATTTGATTATTGTTTGAAAATCTCAGAGTCCATAATGCATTTATCATGTTTGTGATCCTCAAAGATTCTATAATTATTGTCTTTTTTGTTAAAATTTATTTTGGTTTAGAGTAGCAGTACGCCGATATCGTAGCCTCATGACAAACTAGTTACATACATGCATGAGATGAAGTGTATGAAAGGCTTATCTCATTATTTTAATTTTAATTTTAATTATTTGTTCCAAAGTCGATGTAATAAGTATGCAATGGGAACAAACACGAGAAATTATTCAGTGATTCTAGCATACTACGTAATATGTTGATGTAGTGCACTAAAATCAATATAGCAGTTACCAAAGAGAGGTGACTCGGTTGACAATCGATTGAATTGGACATATGTGTGCCCAAAGTTTGATTCCATTGAGAAGCATATTTCTCAAATGATATTTCAAAAAAAAATCAACATAACAGTTTCAATCTAGAGACGATTGACATATTTTTGAAAATTGAATTGTAAATTTTGTATCTTCATTCTCAGTTGTTAATGCATTGCTACTAACTATTAGTGAAGTAACATCATTATATTGATTGACATACATAGTGTGTTCTTAACAAAGCACACTATTTACAAGTTACACGAAGTTTACATATATAATACCACCTTCACACATATTACAAAATAAAATAGTTCGGGTTTAATAGCACTTTTGATCACTAAAAGATTTTTCATGTTCAATTTGCACACCCAAAGATTTTTTATGCCAATTTGATACACCAAAGTTTAAATTTGTTCCAAATTGCACAATCGATCAGATTTGCCCAGTTTAGGGCAGTCAACGTGCCCATGTGGCATGTTGACTATTAATAAACTGTCCAAATTTGACGGAGTTAATGACATCGCTAACGAAAAACAAAGATCTGTGTAATTAAGTAAATAAAAAAATATTAATTAATACAATTAAAAGTTTAAGCTAGATTAAGTTAAAACGCTAAACTAAAACTACATTTAATAAAAAAAAAAAAGAAAAAAAAGTGTAAACAACATAAATCTGTGGGTCGGGAATTCCTTCCCAAGATTTGACTCCGGACTCTTTCTCTTAAGCCACGGCCACCACCAAATCCTTAATCACGAACATAAAGTTTATGGGTTGATCCAAGCGCGATATAATTCAAGAAATTAACAAAAACCCATCTTCACAAACCTCTCCAAACAACAATGGTAGTAGTTGTGTTGGTCAACAAGTCCAAATCCACACACCATCATTGCCTCCAATACCAATATCCAGATCTAATGAAACCAATCCATACCCAACCACTTTTGTTCAAGCATACTCAACAAATTTCAAGCAAATAGTCCAGCTCCTACTGGCATATGAAACATAAGCCATAGATTCCCTCGTGGTACGATTGAGATTCATGTTCGGACGAGCTTTTGGCTCCACCTGCTGGGTTTCGGCTTCGGAGGCGAACCGTCTCAAGTCTCGGCATCGACAATTTGAGTTTCTAGAGATCGAAATCCCTCATCGGAGCATCCCAGAAATGATTGAATTAGATTTTTCACAAGTTTTTTTTTTTTTATAGAAAAAAGCATTATTTACACGTGGAAAATCATTTTTCACGGTGTAATCCCTAGTTAATGGTCAACATGTCACATGGGTACGTTGACTGCCCTAAACTAGGTAAATCTAACCTAGTGTGTAATTTGACACAAATTGAAACTTTAATGTACCAAATTGACATAAAAAATCTTTCAGTGTACAAATTGAAAAAGGGAATATCTTTCAGTGACTAAATATGCTATTAACCCTAATTGTCATGCCACTCAAGATTGTCATGTCAACTCCCTAAAATTATGAAAATGGGTATTACATAAATGTTGTATCTTTAATAGTCTTATTGGTAATCACTGCTGCTATGATTAAATCTTGTGCAGTAAGCAAACAATCATGTGTTAATTGATTATTAGATGAAACCATTATGACTATTATCTTGTTTTCCATTGTTAAAGGATTATTGAAGATTAGCCTACGTGTAAATGAGTTAAAAGTATGACCTACACATCATCCAACCTCCAAATCATTCATCATCCTTTTTGATTATGAAAGATAAGCTTCAATCCCCTAGTCATAATCTTCCCATAAAATTAACTATGAATATTGATAACGTGTGTCATAAAGATACTTGTTAAGGATTCAATACAGCATATCACATTATGTCATGTGTGATGAACACTCTCTCACCTAATTTTTCAAACTCAAAATATATATCTTTTTCAGATTTCAATACGTATTTTTCATCCTTATCTAGTGCTCTTAGGACACACATTATCATTTTCCATAAAAAAAACCTATCAATTTATACTTGAAATAATATCTTTTTCAAGTCCCATATATATATATATACATATCACTCGAGATAAAGGTTTTAAATGCATATATGACATATAACACAAAATGTGACGTGGCATATACTTACTCAAAAATGTTAAATGACCCAACTTTTTTTAACCTAAGTTCTTTCAAGTCTAGGTGACATTGCCACATAGTCATGATGACATGGAATAAATGGTGACATGACACATTTTTTGAAAATCAAATTTCTCTCTTCTCTTTCCTTATTCTTTTTTGTTTAAAATTTGAAAATTAAGTATTCCCTCTTTTATCTTCCACTTCTCTTTTTCTCCCACACTTTCATGATTTCATCATCTATCATTAACTATAAATAGACAAGTAAATCATTTATATTCATGAATTACATTGAAAATAAATGATATTGCATTGTTTTGTTGCCAAACATACATGCAATTGCATTGTTTTTTTGCCAAATAGACCTGCAATTGCATTGTTTTTTGCCAAACAAACCTGCTATTACATTGTTTTTTTTGTATACAAACCTGCGTTACATTATTTATTTTTTACATACAGACCTGCAATTACATTATTTTTTTACCAAATTTACAGAACAATGTAAATTGTCAAATTTATCAAAACAATGTAATTTTTAGTTTTTGCCATATATGAACTGGAGAAAAAAATAGTTTACAAATTAGTCAAGAATAACAAGGTAAAATAAATTGTCTTAAAAGCATTTTCATTTAAATGAGTGTCAAACACAGTATCACACTATTTTCAATATAGTGTAACTTTCAAAATATGAAAATAAAAAGCAAGAAACAAATTACATTGTTGTTGGAGGTGGCTGGAGAGTTGTTGGAGGTGAAGATAGTTGGAAATGTTGTTGGAGGTGATTGGATGCACGGATCGACGAATTACATTGTTTTTAAACAATGTAATTGACAATGGGTTGCCAGATTTCGATAGCCATCTAACCGAAAAATAAGTGGGTAATGTGCGTCTCGACGTGTAGAGTCCAGGTATGGGTTGCCGGAGATGTCATTAGAGGTGGCTGGATCAACGTGATTTGTGCTACGGTTACCTCTTCTTTTGAGTGCTTTTTTTGGACGATACGAGCGGCAAAGGGTGGCGTTGAGGGTAGGAAAATGAATATGGAGGTCTGACGCTTCTGTTCTATGGGTCGACGGCTCTGATCGGTGGCCGAACGGAGGAGCTCCAGTGGTGCTCGTGAGAGTGGGTGGGAGAAAATGGGAGAGTAGAGAGAAAGTGAAAAGGAGAATAAAAAGAAAGAAAGTGAGTGTTTATATAGAGACAAAATTGATGATGTGGACTGCCATGTAGGATTAGGAGGAATTGAGATAAAATTTATTCGATCATGTAGCACTGTCGATACTTATTTTTGGTGTTGGGTCATCCTATACAGGGTGGTTTTATGGCACAATCCTAGATGGTAATGCTCGTAGGATTACACTAGTCATGACTCCTACTATAGACATATCAGGGGAAATAAAAAAAAAAGAAGAAGAGGAAAACAATTACTTCTTTTAATTAATTATAAAAGGGAGGGGTATTTTCGTGAATAGAAAGAAGTAGAAGGGCAATAGTTACGGAGGGAGGAGAGAGGTAGACATCAACATCATGGGTGCGTGGAGCGAAAGCAGAGCAAAAAGCGGCAGACAAAACCCAAAACCTAAAACAAAAAGCAGAGACGAGACGATAACCTAAAAAATCAAAAAATAAATTAAAAACCGAGAGAGACTGAGAGAGAGAGCGCGTGTGTCAAATTTGGATAAGGCGTCACGGATTCTTTTATTTTATTTTTAATAATTTTTGTTTCTGGGTTTTATTTTTATTGGGGACTATCCATCCACGATGTCTCCCTTGTCCACGTGTCCCCGTCTTCGCTTTCAAGAAGAGAATAGAAGCACAAACAACAGAGAGAGTCCATCCACCGCACAAAAACCCCCGAACTCCCACACCTTGTAGAGAGAGAAGTGAAGGTTTTTAATTTTTTATTAGCTGGTGGAGGAGGAGGAGGAAAGTTTAGGGTTTTTTCTTCTGTTTGGGGACTGGGAAAGTGTTTGATTGTTGGAGGGGTTGTTGAATTAGGGAAATGTACATAAGTTCTATGCGAAAGTCGTTCAAGGACTCTTTGAAAGTGCTTGAGGCTGATATTCAACATGCTAATACACTGTAAGTATCAATTCCTGTCTGTGTTTCGCTTTCTCTCCTTTTTTCTTTGTTCTGGGTTTTGAATTTTTTGTTCGGTTTTTTGTTCGACTTTTGCTCGGAAATGGTGATTCTTTTTTGGGTTTTATTTTCATCAACAACAAATTCGTCTTGCAGCCTCAAATTTAGGTTTTGTTTGCTCTTAGTGTCTCAGATGTCTAAAATCAAATGATTTTTGCTTTCTTTAGAATATTACATTTGATTCCTTCCAATATCTTCATCCTAGATTTTTTTTCAGGGACTGTCATACTTCTGGCCAATTAATTTTGGACTTTTACTTTACACTTGTGGCTTAATTTTCTTATCAAGGCCCCCTTCATAGGAATGTTGATTTTAAGGGTTTTTTTTAGCTCAAATTTACTTTATTTTGAGCTGATATTGTGGAATAAGTACCTTTCTTTCATGGTTTGCCTCTTGCTTTGGTGGATTACATTCACTTTATTAAGATTGAAGCTCTGCGCACCCTTTTTTTATTGGGGTAGTGTGACATTTCCTTATCTTGATACAATATGTTTATTTGCCTTCACTTGGACATGGGTTCCACTTGATTCCATCCCCCTCACATTGTTTTGTGATGCTACCTAAGGATGTGGAATTGGGGGCCGGACATGTTGATTGTATGATCTTCTGTAATGTCTCAGTGCCTCGTCATGTTCTATAATTTTACTTGTTTTGGATAATTACATCAAGCTTGTCATGTAGTCTGCGTACTCCGATTATTCTGTAGCTTAAATAAATTATCACATCTTTCTCTACTCTCTAACCATTTATGTAAAATATTAATTTTATGGTTATCAAGTGTTCTACATTCTCCTTTTTGTTCGTGGAAAGTTGCTTACAATCGTGGTTTTGTTTGTGTGCCTGGTCCTTTTAATTACTTTGATAGCAAGTGATTCAAATTGCCCAAAATAGTTGTGTTGGCACTTGGCATCTACTTTGTGCATACATGAGAGTTTAAAATTAGTTATAACATTGAGCTTGCATGGTTAACTGCGTCATTGCATGTTCACATGTCTTTGGATTCATATTGTAATTGTAACCTGCAGGGCATCAGATTTCCCAAGGGATTATGATGGTGCGTGCCTTCAGATGAGAATGTCATACAGTCCAGCCGCACATCTGTTCCTTTTTCTTGTGCAATGGACGGATTGCAACCTTGCAGGAGCCCTTGGACTGTTAAGAATCCTTATTTATAAGGTTTATTTTTGTTTTCATTTTGATCAAATGTTGCAATTAGCCAACTAATCATAAATATTGCTTACCTTGGTGATTTTGCCTCCTGATGCAGGTTTATGTGGACGGCACCACCACCATGTCCACACATGAAAGGAAAGCAAGCATCAGGGAGTTCTATGGTGAGTCTGCCTACCGAGTGTCTTGGCTGATTGTTATTAGAGCATTTAGTGCTATAGGGAAAAGAAAAGAAAAGGTTCTGAGCTGACTTAGCCAGTAGCAACTCTTCTGTTGATCTCCTTTGCTTTCTTTACTGTGGCCAGCAATAATTTATCGCTCATTACTCCAACTTCAAGGAGGCATTAGTGACACTGAAGATAAAAAGCAGAAGGCAGTATGCATGGAGAGGTATCGAAGAAGAGATGACGAGGACCGTAGACAGTACACTGATGTAGAAATTGAACGGGAAGAAGAATGTGGGATATGCATGGAGATGAATAGTAAGATTGTATTACCCAACTGCAACCATGCCTTGTGCTTGAAATGTTACCGTGAATGGTACTTCCATCTCTCTCTCTCTCTCTCTCTCTCTCACACACACACACTGATAGTTCCCTGAATTCTTGAAATCTACAAACCTTGCTTCTTTATGTGGTGCCATTTGCATTTTCTTGATGCATAATACTTTAGGTTATTGAATCTGTGTATGTGTTTTTGGTGTATTCACGATAGAGTGCTGGATTTAATGAGAGAATTGTAAAAAAAAAAAAAAGAGATCTAAAAGATCTTTTTCCTAAAATGTATGTTTGGCCACTTCCCTCATCGGATATAATGGAAAGTGTTATGCCCTACCGGCATTTACTGGATTTGGGGTTACGCATGCTTACTTCTATAACTTCGCAAAAAGACTATACTTTCAGGGAATTTATTGTACTTTTTTTTAGGGTTCAAATAAAAAAAGAGAGGGTACCGGCCCCTATTAAAATAATAATAATTGAATCGATAAGTAATACTAAGAAGTATAGAACGAATAACAAACCCATCGCTTCGCATTATCTTTATCAAAAGAACCAATCAAGATATAATATATTGGTCATATCATTGGAGCAACTGAAATATTAAAGAGAGAAAAAAAGGGGTGGGGGATAAACTTTTTGTGTTGCAATGAAAAAGCTACACTTTATATGTTGATTATTTCCCTTGTTCTTTGGTACATTTGGATCTTTATTTATTCAATTATTTGGCTAGGCTTTAGTTTTGTACCTTATTCTAGAATGGGACCATTCTGATTCTAATGCCATCGGTTGTGAAGAAAGGCCTTAAAAGAGTTTACTTTTGGAAATTTACAGTGGTCATATTTCAATTTCATAAACGATATTTATGTAGACCTGTAGCAACCAGAGCCTAAATGATTTTAAGCTAAGATTTCACCTTCTTCTTTTTTGCATATTGTTTGTACTTAACAATGCTCATGTTTGATACTTAGCATGCTACTGTTGCACAATCTTTGGAAATGTTAGGTTTGCCTTTTTGTTCATGTTAAGATATATGTGTGTGTGTGTGATGGAAGGTAGAAGAAAGAGAGGAGGTTCTGCAGGAAACTTAGTTTCAGTGAGTGGTGGTGTTAACACCATTGATACTAGTTTGTATCCTTTGAGTCCAGAACTTGAAGATTCGGAGTATGTGGATTGCAGCTGTGTTGAGTTTAAAAGAAATTTCATATGGTTTTCTCACAGTTGTTTTCAACTATGATTGAGGGAAATAAGAATGCAATATAATCATGCTGGTTATGATTATGTTTTTAGATTGTTGCACTTGGTTGACTCCATCATGTGTATTTGTCTGTTGGAGGGAGGGCGGGTCCTCCTCATGCTTAGACGAGGGTGTGCACAAATGTGAAATGCGTCATTCTTCCAAGCAGAACTTTGGCTGTCTCATGATCTGGTCACTACAAAACTTAATTGTATCCAACTTTTTAAGAGGTTCTTTGGGGTTTATTTAAATGTTTCAGTAGTAGTCAGATGATGACTCACAGACTGCTATGTTTTTCTCCCCAAATATTATTCGTCAAGGCAATGGTTAATTTCCTCTTCACTTCGGTCTATAGTGAGTTGGATGTGGATAGCTTCTCAGCAACGAGCAACTAGATATTTAATATTTGTAATCTTTGTCAACTGGCATAAGCTGCAGATTGGGTGAATACTAGTTTTGACTAAATGAAGATGTTCCATGCTTTTTATGCAATGTGTGTTACTGTTACTATTTGTCTCATTTTATTTTATTTTTCCCTTTTTAATTAGCACCTTTACTTATTATTTGGTATCGGTATTTGCAGGAGATCAAGATCCCAGTCATGCCCCTTTTGCCGTGACAGTCTTAAAAGGGTGAATTCTGGTGATCTATGGGTATTTACTGACAGCAGGGACATAATCGACATGGCAACAGTGACAAGAGAGAACCTTAGGAGGCTATTCATGTATATAGACAAGTTGCCTTTGATTGTTCCAGATAACCTTTTTGATGCGTATGATTCTCACCTAAAGTAGGTTACTAGAGCAATCTCAAATTGCCTCTTCTGCATCCCTTGCATGAGTAATTCCTCTATGATTCAGCCGTAAAGGCCGGAATTGTTCTGGCAAATTTAGATCAGCCAGAACTCCCCATTTCGAATGAGAAGCAGCCGGCCTGAGCCTTCATAGCGGAGGACAGTGGGTGAAGTTGTGATAGTTCATTTAGAAGTATCTTATAAATTGTATGTAACAAATGTGTATATGCTCTGTATAGCCTTGACGTTTGTCTGTGAAAATGAAGATGGAAAAAGAATTTCCTCATGTCCTTTGTTGAACTTATGATGATGATTCTCTTCTTGAGCTGCTATTGTTCCTGGAATTGAACTTTCTTTCAGGATAAGGTTGCTGTGAAATTCAAGTTCCAAGTAATCAAGGGAGCACCAAGATCAAGGGGGTGAAAAGGCTTGCTCAGTTTTATGTGTAGTTTTTCTGCTCAAAATCTAGGGCACGGAACCCCTTCGAGAAGAATGGCTACCAAACGAGTCCGTTCCTGTAGTTTACATTGTTTGCATTATAAAGTTCTTGACCATTGCCACCAAAATTCGCAAGAACTTTCACTACCAGCGGATGTGCCCACCAGAGTTCTAACCAAAAAAATTGCATAAGAATCTCTGAATATTGAAGACATCAGGGCAGAAAGGAAAAATGAAAAGTGACTAGATCATCTACATATAACTTCCTAGATGATCTATGTAAACCTGTCATCGGAAAAATTCAAGTGGACAGGAAAATACACTTAAGTTGTACAAGGTTATGCATCAACTACTGTGTAAAAGTTAAAACTAGGTGAAAGTTGACTATGACGCTCATGGTTCCCAATGAGGACTACATTAGATTGAAAACCTCTGCTTCCATCGACAAAAGAGGAGCTTGAAACTCTGTTAATCTGTGGCAGGAAGTAAAAGAGTCTTCCTGCAACTCAATGATGACAAAATTAACTATGTTTGATCCCCTCTATGCAGAAGTCGAGGGTATGTCTTCAGCAGGAGAGTTGGGTTGATTGGGTCCGGAAGTAAGTAAAGGTGGCTTCTCAACAGGTGGCTTGTCAGGAGGTGGAGGTTTAGTTGGCCTACTAGGATGAACTTGATCAACTTTCTCAGGGTGAATGTCAAACTGCAATATTCAAACAAGTATCTTTCTGTCAATTAAACTAAGCAAGATCATGAATAAATGAACCCGAAGTGAAAAATAAAGAGCTATTAGAAAGTTTAGCTAATGAAAATAAGCTGACCTTGAAACCACATCCAGCTACACAAGCGTGGAAACATTCCTGCACATTGCACGTAGAAAGGGGACGTCAATGATCTTTAAATCACTAGAATTATTACCTTCAATTAAAAATTTAAAATAACTGTTTTCCTTCAACTTATGCATTCCCATTATCAACGACCAACAGCAACACCACAACTTCTAGATAAACCAGATATATGCTCATTAAGTCCTTTTTGTAAAGCAAAATAAAGAAAGAGGGGTTGCTCTACCCATAAAAAACACTTGATGCTAAATTCAAACGGCAGGGTCAGTTCCAAATGTTACAGTTATCATTAAATAGTACAACAATTTTCCCCTTGTATTAGGTGACATTAATACAGCGTGAAGTTTATTCACTGCAATCTAGGCATCACGGGGGTCAACCATGCAAATAGTCTCTCTGCAATGAGCAAATAAGACTCTGCACAACTGCCCTTCCTAGATCCCAGCATAATCGAGGAGTTCTGTGCGCTAAAGGTGAACTTTTTTATGTATAAAGGAAGTATCAATGAAATTACATACGAAATCAATTTGTTGACAAAGCACCAACAAAATTCAATCCACAAAACCAGGTCTCATGAGCATCTAATGTATGACATAAATGGTCTCCAAGAACCTTTAAGGATAAAGAGTGCAAATATCAATGAAAAATAATCGAGTAACAGTTGTGGTCCTTTCCTTGGGTTCTTCCCTTGGCACAATAATCACATCAGCATCAAAACTGTAGAAGGCAGTAAATCCAAAAGAATAACACACAATGTTGATTAGTTGCTTTGTAAATCTCAGAAGTCCTCTAAATGCAGCACTTAAGGTGGATATGGACCCAGATACACCTAAGTCACAGCACAGGCCCTTGTTTCCCATGCTGTCTCGCAATGCTTAAATATATCTGTTAATCTAATTGCTTCTTTCCTCTCTAACGTAATGTCTCAAGGTGTGAAATAAAACAATTTCACCCATAACACTAATCGACCATAGTAACACCTCTTATATGTTCCATAGGATCATTACAGGATTGTTATACAAATCCCCAGACATAATTGATTACATGCATGACATAGGAACAACTTACAACTCGCCTGACATCTTAGGTCAAGGCAACTATGAAGATTAAGCATGTAATTGAGCTATTTGATGATTCCAAGTGTATTTCCCAATTAGGAAGCAAATTTTATCACAGAATAGATAAAAAGAGGATATGATTGTCTTATACATGTCTTCAAGTAAAATGTTCATCGATATAGCCCAACAAATAAAATGACCACATTCAGCATGGTCCAAGAAAATGGCGGAAGCAAGGTTGCCTATCATTGATTTACCTCGGAGTAACTGGCAGCTCCAGGAGAGCGATCAATATAAGCACTCCATTGACGGTCCTTTAACACAGGGTCCTTATAGCATGTCTGGTCACAGTTCTCCAAGCCTGGAGATCCAGCAACCGTAGCAATTGAGGCTTATATTATCTAGGAAGCATGCATTTGCTCCAAACTCAAAAGTCCCAATTCCTAATCAGTCTATTGAGAAAGAAATTCCTTAAAATACTATAAATCAAATTTTGTAAAACCGATATGCTGGAGCTTATAAGCAATACACTCCAGCCATGCAAATACTTCTTTCTTGAACAGGAAAGTTAATTTCTCCTCATAAAAAAAAAGGAAAGAACGTTCTCACATGTAAAATTTAAATTCTAAATAAAAATTGCAAGAACATGAATTCACAGCAGGAAAGTTCATAAGCAAAAATAGAAAACAGTAAAAAGTACTCACATTCTTCCCATGTCTCCTCATCAGAGTTGCACCCCTTCTTGCAAAATACTCGCCCTACAAGAACCCATGCTAGCTATTAAATTGATCCGATTGAAAGTTAAAGAAATCAACATTACCTATGGAAAAATAGAGTATAATTCAGAGTAACCACAACACTAATTGAAGCAACTGGAAGTTGATTTTAGATTGTGCTTGTCATGTACAGTTACGGTTATATAAGAAACTATCAGATAAAATCTCAAAAACGATGTGGCAGTGCTCATAATAAGAAGCCTACGCAACCAATTGGAACAGCGTTTATGCATAAATTGAGACTTATGGTATGTGTTGCTTCAATTAAGCTAAGTTGGCTTCTAGCATGTGACCGGATGCATATGCATAAATTGCAAAAAAATCCTAATTACACAGAATCATAAATATTAAATACAGCACATAAAAAATCAATTCAACAGGAGCCTCATTTGCATATTTCCTCTCTCTTTGATTTATACAGATGCATAAATTTCAAGCAATAATCACACAAACCATGAAGACAGCACATAAAAAATCAATCCAATAGCACCCTCGATTGCATAGTTCCCTCTATTTTCTGCTCCACAATATTCGCTTGTACTTTTACGGTGAAGTGAAAAAAAAAAGAACTCGATTCATTCATCCGAAATTGTTACCGATTCAGTCCTCACGCCAAAATGAACATGTCAAACGCAATAATAGGCAACCAAAGAAACTGCGTCAGTTTCAAGATACCGATTTTGGAATATACAAGGCAATATTCAACTAGTGTCGTGAACTAACTTTCAGATCAAATAATTAAAAGAAGCAGAACATTAGTTTCTTTTTACATGGAATCTGCGTGAGTGCGGCGTATTTTTGGTTGCACTGGCTTCCACACGGAGGCGTCCATTGCTGTGGAATCATCGTTCTCTGTAACTGTTATTTCTTGCCTCCTCAAAACGGGAGAATGTGGGTAGGAAATCAACCGGAAAATGTGGGTAGGAAATCAACCGGAAAAGGGAATAGATAGAGGTGGGGTTGCAAAAAGGGTACTGTGGTAATTTTATTTTGGTTTCGGTACGGACCAGACGGCCCGGTGTAAGAGAAGTAATTGACAATTAAGGCCGAGCGAGCATAAATTTAGCCCAAATGGTTTGATCCAAACCACACAGTCTGTATCTAATGAAATCTTTAAAGCCCAGTTGTTTAGCCCAAATGGTTTGATCCAAACTGCAACTATGAATTCTTCCGGAGAAGTGGGCTGGGCTGATCCAAAAATCCTAATATTATATAAGAATTTTCTCAATAAGGTAATAGACTAATAGCATGAACAGGTAAAATGATTTATAATATCACATCAAATAATCACCGAATATGAACAAAAAAATTCACACAAAGTCATCGTCTCTACATGGGCATTGGTGAATAATGTTGAATCCATGGCTCCACAAAGTAGCCAAGTAGGATTCGGTACACATCAGACTCTCACTAAGGACAGATCCACTTGCTCCGCTTTTTGTTAACTATGGAGGCATGGCCACGTCCACTTGTTGCGCCTTCGCTAAGTCATTTGTGGCCACAATATGAGAATCACAAATATTTTTTTTTTTAAATACAATTGAGAAATATGATTCTAGTTAGAATAAAATCTTGTTATAGCTAGAGAAAATAGAAATTTAAATATATATTTATGTTTCATTTGTTTGGAGGAAAACTAATTTCTAGTGAAAAATACATCCTAAAGAAAAATTTATCATGAAATAATTTTCATTGTTTGGACAAAAAGATTGTTAATATTTTTCATTCTTTATTTAGTGGAAAATATAATTTCATTTTTTTTTGAAACGAAATATAATTTCATTTCATTCATTATAAATGTGTGTGTATATATATATTTAGTGTTGAATATAAACACACATATATATTCTCAATATTTTACTTAATAGAGAATATATGACAATAATATATATTATATAGATATATTAAATATTGACAGTAATAAATACTATATATAAGAATAATACTAGTATATAAAATAATATATAATTTTGACTATAGTATATAATATTGACAATTTTTGTACACATATATAACAACAGTAAGATAAAAATATAGTTTGATTGAAATGAAAATGAAAATGTCGTTGTGGGTCCTACCTACATGGACTTCGTGAACAAAAGCCTAAAATCGCACACACTTATGCATCTCATGATTGTCATGGAAAACAAAACAACATCCAGATGTGGAGAAGGGATGTGTTGTTTTCCACTCTTTTTATCACGCTTCAGAGGTTCGGCTTATCATCCGGTCTGTGTAGTTGCTGAGGTTTAGCGCTCCTAGACTGTACAGTTGGCCCATTTATTTGATGTCTTTTCAAACCAAAGTAATCTACCTAATCTACTTTGAGTTTGAGAGAGGCTCTTAGAGAGACTGAGTTTGTTAATCCTTTTATAAATAGATGATTAAAGACAAAGAGTACTTTTCATCCCTCAATTATGGGATGAGTTTCGTTTTCGTCCTTAAATTTTTTTTTCATCAATTTTCATCCCTCAACTATTGAAAAATATCATTTTTTGTCCTTCAAGTGAGATTGGGGTTGGAAAATGCTTGTGTGGCACCTATGTGACATGTAGAAAAATCTGATCTGATGAACAATAGGATGTCACGTTGGATTTTTTCATCACCAAATTTATTCCAGGGACAAATAGGGTACTTTTTCATAGTTGGGAGACGAAAAAGGGAGAAAAAAGAGTTAGGAGACGAAAATGAAACTCAACCAATAATTGATAGATAAAAAGTACCCTTTTGTCGATGATTAAACGTATTTTATAATTTATGCATGTACAATGAAAGTTTAGCCCTGTTTAAGTAGGATTGAACCATTTTATATCTTCGTATATTTTATCAAAAACCTTTGCAGCCGAATAAATAGAATCTTCCTAAATAACGTGCGTGCTAAGGAAAAAACGCTGAACCCCTCCAGTGTATCATTTAAAATCGTCAAATTAATAAAGTTACTCTCTTTTTTCTCACCAAATATCACAATTTAAAAAATATGTCTTTATCTTCTCTCTCAATCCTTCTCTCGGATCTGTGGGAGGTCCAGTGTCAAAAAAACATGACAATGGGATTCTAAGATTTGAGGAAGGAAAAGATGAAGTGAGATTTGAGAAAATATCAAGTGAGAAGGAGTGGAAGAGAAGAAGATAAAGTGAAATTTGAGGAAGAAGAGAAGTGACGAGCTAGAGAAGATAAACTAGATTTTTTTAAGTGACGAGAGAGATGACAAGGGTATTAGGTATCAAGGTTTTGAAAACCGAATCGGTTATCGAACTGAAAAAATCTTCGGTTCATGATTCAAAGGTTCAATCGGGGTTCAAATCGAATTCAATGTAATGAATGATTTATATATATATATATATGTATATTATAGGCATATAATATATAAGGAAACTTTTGTAAAAGCACATTATATTCAAATAAAGTGTCATTTTAAACAAAGAAATTCTCATAATCTAGTGGATAGAATATTTTTTTAATGAATAAGAGGTTATGAGTTCAAACCATACCGATTCTGACACACCAATCGATCCGGACAAGTGACCGGTCACCGGTTAAACTTGTTCGACCAGCTGGTTTGATTTTCAAAACGGTACACATATGAAAACATTGCAAAAAAAGTGCTTTATTTGGTGTTTTTTCTACACTGGACCTCCCTTGGATCCCCTTCTCTCTTCCTCTCATTGTCACTTTATCTTCTTCTTCCTCAATACTAGATCTTTCATTCTCCAGTTGAGTCTCTATCTCTCTCTTGATGGAGCCTTTGAGGGAGAGTTCGATTCTAAAGAAATTAATGGAACAGCTTCATACCATAGCCCCTTGTTTCCTACCTGAATCAGGGAAGCCGAACCCTCGTGTCAAAGAATGCGGAATCGAATGCCCTATTTCGATTGGGTGTTCGACCTTCTCTTTTCTGATGGTTCATTCCATATATGCTAAGAACAAGGAACTGGTTGCCCATAAATCAATCTCGGAATAGAAGGAGCTGCTCTTTTAGGGGATTTCGACGGATCCATCGCCTTTGAGTAAGGATTTGCCACAATTGATTTCCAGATCCTCATTGCCCTTCTTTTTTTCTCTAGACTGAACCAGTCTTTCTAAACTTGGAAAAATACTAAGGCTATGAAAAGCATTGGCAGATGTGTTCTCTCTTGAAAAGGTCCCACAATGCCGAATTCTGGGACGGAGGGGCTAAGAAGAGGAGATTCTTGCTTCAACCTCACCTTGCTCCCAGTCGGATTTTCATTGGATTGGAATTTTTAATGGTTTTTTTTCTTCTTAAATCAGAGACTAAGATTAATCTGAAGTGCCTTTCCATTGCTCCTAAAAAATTATATAAAACCAATGAGATATGGGTTTTTCGGAAAAGTAACACTTTTTTAAACCAAATTTTGAAAACTAACCAACTTTTTTAAAAACATGAAATCTAACACTTTTTTTAAAGGAATTGTCCCAAATACCCTTATTCCACATTGGAACGACATAGTTTTGGTTCAAAGGCCGGCCTCCACTTCCCGCGACATCCTTCACCTTCTTCTTTCTTCTTTAACGTTCTTTTTCGACGATTTCCGATAGTCTCCATTCTCGAATACACTGTCATATACGATTTCTGCCACATTCGACCTGGTACAGCATGGGTATGTTATGTATTATTTAGTGTTGTATTTGTGTTTCGTTCCAGTAAGCAGTGATCACTGTTTGTGTTTTTGATTTTAGCAGTGGTGGGTGCTTAGGGTTTTAGTTTTTCCTGCTATAGGGTTTCCATATTTCATTAGCGTTTATGGGTTTAGGTTTCCAGTATGTTGTTAGTGGATTTGGGTATGATAGGTTGGTGTTCGAGTTTTATGATTTGATGTTCGGGTAAATAGATTATCCTGTTTGAGGATTTGGGTTTGACTGTTCTGTTCGAGTAAATATGGTTTACTGTTCGAGTTTTATTGGTTGATGTTCGAGTTTTCTGGGTTGGCTGTTCGGGTAAATAGATTATCCTGTTTATATATTTGGATTTGAATGATCTGTTCGAGAAAATATGGTTTATTGTTCGAGTTTTCTGGTTGATGTTCGAGTTTTCTGGGTTGACTGTTCGGGTAAATAGATTATCCTGTTTGAGGATTTGGGTTTGACTGTTCTGTTCGAGTAAATATGGTTGACTGTTCGAGTATTTGGCTGTTCTGTTCGAGTAAATATGGTTTACTATTCGAGTTTTCTGGTTGATGTTCGAGTTTTCTGGGTTGACTGTTCGGGTAAATAGATTATCCTGTTTGGGGATTTGGGTTTGACTGTTCTGTTCGAGTAAATATGGTTGACTGTTCGAGTATTTGGCTGTTCTGTTCGAGTAAATATGGTTGACTGTTCGAGTATTTGGTTGTTCTGTTCGAGTAAATATGGTTTACTGTTCGAGTATTTTTATTTGACTGACTGTTCGAGTAAATATTGGTTTGATTGTTCGAGTAAATATTGGTTTGATTGTTCGGGTAAATATTGGTTTGATTGTTCGAGTAAATATTGGTTTGATTGTTCGGGTAAATATGGTTTGTTGTTCGAGTATTTGAGTTTGATTGTTCGAGTAAATATGATTTACTGTTCGAGTATTTTAGTTTGACTATTCGAGTATATATGATTTATTGTTCGAGTATTTTAGTTTGGCTGTTCGAGTATTATTAATTTTGTGTTTTAATTAATTGTCCCATGCAGACTATCTGATAAGTGAGGAGCAACATTTCCCCGCCCGGGTAACCACCTTTTCAAACATATCAGTTGTTACCACTTCAATTAAATTGAAGTTGAATGAGGAGCAACTTGAGGTTTTTAGGCAATCATGCTTTGGCATGATGCTGGATGTACATGACATCAGTTGTTCTTCACAACTGATACACCAGCTTCTACTACGTCAAATTGTTTCTCCCCAGGGTGATTTTGGAGAAAGATTGCATTTCAATATTGGTGGAAAGAAGTGCACATTTGGTATTGAAGATTTTGCGATTATCACCGGACTATTATGTACAGAATCTGTGCCCGATGTGTCAAGTCTGGTTGATACATCTGTTAATAGGCTAAAATCCCTTTATTTTGAAGAAAAATGTGGAAAGGGCAAGGGTAAGGGGAAGGAGACCAATGTAAGCAGAGCTGAGCTGGAAGAGGCATTCGATAAATGTGATAATGCTCATGATGCTTTGAAGTTAGCTTTGGTGTATTTTGTTGAGTCTGTATTGATGCCTAGAGAGAGAAGAAATGCCATTAATATTAAGTGGCTCCAACTTGTGGATGATTTGGATGCCTTCAACCAATATCCATGGGGAAGCGTTTGCTACGAACGTACTGCTACCTCTCTTGCATGTGCCATGATTGGAAGGGCTGAAAAATACTTGAGTAAGGGTAAGGCAAAGGAGACATACAGCCTTTATGGAATGCCAATAGTACTCCAGGTAAAAAAAAAATAGATCATTCTATTTGTGTTCTGTTTATTATTTATTGTAATAATAGTTTACCAATATTTTTTTTGATTATTTGAAGATTTGGGCGTATGAAATTGTACCCATTATAGCCCAGAGGTATGCCACCAAATGTGGTGAAACACACCCCAGAATACTCAAGTACTCAGGGAATCAAACCCCTACTTCAGATGACATCGTGTCAGATGTATTTGAACTGATAAAGGTTAGTGAAGTTAAAATGTTTAATAAAATTTGTTGTTCGGGTAGTTTTAGTCTTATGTTCGAGTATTTGTAGTTTTATAGTTGAGTATTTATAGTAACATGTTCGAGTAGTTGTAGGTTGATGTTCGAGTATTTGTATTTTGGTGTTCTAATTTCACTCATCACTTTGTTTTAATCTTCTCAGATTGAGGTTCATGAAGCTCTAGTGCCAACGGAGGCTGAGCTGGAGAAGGATTATGTTAGGGAGGTTATGAAGAGAATTAAGAAAAGAGAAATTAAAAGAAGCAGAGATAAGTCTGAAGAAGATGAAGAAGAGAAACAGAGAAAAGAGAGAAGAACTAAGAGAAGGAGGGATTACAATGTTAATGTTGAAGAAAAAATGAGAAAAGAGAAAAGAACAAAGAGAAGGGATGATCACATCGAGCATGCACATGCACATAAAGCTGGAGGGAATTTGATATTGAAGGCCAAGTTCGATGCCATAGAGCAGAAGTTGGGAGAGCATGGTGGTCAACTTTTGGACATGAAAAAGGAAATTGCTGAAAGCATTACTGGTTTTTTTGAGACTACCAAGGCAATTTACGAAGGTCTGGCAGTGTTAAAAGGAAATTGGGAGAAAAAGGAGGATAAGGATGGAAATCAGGATGAAAAGGATGAGAATGAGGATGAGGGAAAGGATGATGAGGGTGAAAAGGATGACGAGGGAAAGGATGATGAGGGTGAAAAGGATGACGAGGGAAAGGATGAGGGTGAAAAGGATGATGAGGGAAAGGATGATGAGGGTGAAAAGAATGATGAGGGAACGCATGATGAGGATAAAAAAGAGGACCAGGAGGAAACGCATGATGCGGATAAAGAGGAGGAGGACAATGAGGGAAAGACAGTTTCCCCTGTTAGACATGCCGATGATGTTGAGGATGCAGCCGTAGTTGCTGGATTGATGGATCTCACAGAACAAGTGTTTGAACAGCCAATGACAGACAAAAGTTCAATTGGAGTTGAAGAGATTCCAAAAGCCAAGTACACATTTACACGGGGAAGAAAAAGAGGTTCCACATCGAGACGTGTAAATATATATAATCCAATGCGAACAGAGTGTCAATCACAAGAGAGAAGCACCAACCAAAATATTGATGGTCCTTGGCCAATCAATTTAAAGAGGTCGTATTCGACTCTTTGGAAACAAGGATTGGAAGCATGGGTAAGAAACAGGGCTGAGGATACATCTTATTTGGTTGTTGGTGGAAAGAAGTTATACAAAAATTGGTTTATCAACGCAATGACACCCGATTACTGGTTGACAGACCAGGTAACATATATATAACCATATTTAAAAAAAAAATTATTCGTAATAGTTACTTATAGTTATCTTTGATTTTGTAGCATATGGATGTCGCAATGTACCTCCTCATGAAGAGGATCAAGCAATACCCTGCCATATTCAAGAAGAAGGTTGTGCTGCTGGACACTATATTCACTGTAAGTATTTTATATGTGTGTTCGAGTATGTTTGTTAGATGTTCGAGTTGTTGAACTTGATGTTCGAGTATATTAGTTCACATGTTCGAGTATTTTAGTCGGATGTTCGAGTATTTTTATTTCATATGTTCGAGTATTTTATTTCACATGTTCGAGTTTTTTAAGATACATGATCGAGTTTTTTAGTCAGTTGTTCGAGTATTTTAATTCACATGTTCGAGTAGTTTAGTCGGATGTTCGAGTATTTTTATTTCATATGTTCGAGTATTTTATTTCACATGTTCGAGTTTTTTAAGATACATGATCGAGTTTTTTAGTCAGTTGTTCGAGTATTTTAATTCACATGTTCGAGTATTCTAGTCGGATGTTCGAGTATTTTTATTTCATATGTTCGAGTATTTTATTTCACATGTTCGAGTTTTTTAAGATACATGTTCGAGTTTTTTAGTCAGTTGTTCGAGTATTTTAATTCACATGTTCGAGTAGTTTAGTCGGATGTTCGAGTATTTGAGAAAAAATAATATAGTACATTTTACAGGTATCAGTTGAATCCCACTTTAATGAGTTCACTAAAGATCCTCATAATGTTGGAGAATGGGACAAACATGAAGTCTTTGAGCACTATATTTCTGGAAAAAACCCTGAAGGGTCCATACCATTGAATGGTGTAGATTACATTTACTTTCCCATGAACTGGAGAAATATCCATTGGGTTGCAATTGAGGTTGAAGTTGGCAACAAATGGATCAATGTATATGATCCCAAAATTTCAATCACCAGCAAGGAGGATTGCAATAATCATATGAAACCGTTGAGGACTATGTTGCCATACATCCTTCGTTTGGGTGGGATTGATGCAGGAGTCGCCCCATGGCCTGCTCATAGATTGCAAGTTGTTCCTCAGCAAGAGACCGGGTAAATGTTTCCAGTGTTAGATAAATTTTTCATGGTGGTTAACGTTTATATATTTTTGTAACATATATGCTATCTTATGTTTTACAGGGGAGATTGTGGCGTGTTCACAATAAAATTTATAGAGGTATTAAGTGCAGGAATGCCAATACAACTTATTAATCAGACAGACATGATGTTTTACAGGAGGAAATTCGCAATCGAGTCATACGGACAACATTTTTAACTTACTTTTGTAAATATTTATTTTCATCCTATTAAATTGTATATAACTCAGTGTAATACAAATATTGGTTCGAGTAATGCAAGGTACATTTGTTCGAGTAATTACCTATTATCATCGAGTAATATACTATAATGTATATTTGTTCGAGTACTTTTCTTATTTGATCGAGTAATATAACATTCACATGTTCGAGTAACCTATTAAATGATCGAGTAATTCACATGTTCGAGCATTTGTTGAGTATATTTGAGTATATAGGTGTACCATTTAGCGTATTTCTTGGGTCTATTCGAGTAATTGGTGGCACATGTTCGAGTATTTGTTGAGTCTATTCGAGTAAATGATGGCCCATTTCGAGTAATTGTCCAGGCTATTCGAGTAAAACATTTAACTGTTGGAGTAATACATTGATTCTGTTCGAGTAAAACAGTTAACTGATTAATGAATTTATCAAAAATCATAACATTAATGATGTTGGAGTCAATGCATGTTACATCTATGATGTTGGAGTCAATGCGATTGGCTCTTTGCATGTTTGACGATTATGACCTCGCTGTCGACACCGGGAACATATCCTCACTGCTATAGTTTCACCAGATGATGGGATCCTTCGTTGTCTTGGCCTCCCCCCTTGACGTCTAGTCGCCGGTGGGAGCAATACGTTGTCCTCGCTAACTTTGCGTTGATCCTCAATAGTTACTGGGTATATAGCTTCAGCATAAGCTAACATTAGGGCCTCATTCGTATAGTACGGAGAACACAAGGAATTAAAAGATATGTTCCGAACTCGACATGCAGCCAATGCGTGTACACAAGGAAGTTGGTCAAGATCAAACACACGGCATGAACAGGTCTTGTTTTGCAGATCAACCTGTCCATCTTGATCACCATCTCGTACATAGTACTCACTATGGCTTATCGGTTGAACATTTAGTCGTTGTGACCTATTGCTTCTCTTTCTAACTTCCTTGTCACACTCGCAACATAGGTAAGACGTGACAGATGCTGCGTTATTACGACGAGCACTGAACCATTCCTGCAATTTGGCACGCAATTGTTCAACTAGCATTGTAATCGGCAAACTTCGAGCATCTCGTAGTATAGCATTCAAGCACTCTGCAATGTTCGTTGTCATGATACTATATCTCTTACCAGAAGACAGTGCTCTAGACCACCTATGGAAACCAGCTTCAACTAAATAAGCATAAGGTCTACCTCCGTCGACATTACGCAACTGATTCATTAAATGCTCGAATTCAGATGTTCGATACACCTTAGCAGCTTTAAGATATATAGGGATGATAGATTCGTTGAACCCTTTCGCCTTCATGTTTCGTTGGATATGGACGATACATGCGCCATGAAATGAACCAGGCAATACAAGTGAAACTGCCCTATCAATGCTAGGATTTCTGTCTGAAATGATACATAACCGTGAGAAGTCTTCAACTGTAATGGCATCCCGTAATTTTTCAAAAAACCATTGCCAAGATGCATTATTCTCAGAATCACCAATGCCAAAAGCAACTGGATAAATTTGCTCATTTCCATCCAAAGCAGTTGCCACAAAAAGTGTACCCAAATACTTACCCTTCAAATGGGTGCCATCAACGACGATAACAGGGCGCATTGAACTATGAAATCCACGTAAGCTTGCACCAATTGCCATGAAAAAATACTTGAATCGATTATCATCATCAGACTCAATATGAGTAATTGTACCAGGGTTATTATTCTCCAATACAGCACAATAATGGGGTAAGTAAGCAAATGATTCTTCCGGTGAACCACGAAGAGAATAAAGCGCACATTCTCTAGCCCTCCATGCCTTATCATAGGTAATATTAATGCCATATTCTCTTCTAATATCCTGAATTATGTCATTTGGTCTGTAAACACGCCCAACACCTTCATATCTGGCCCTGATGCAATCACCAATCACCCTTCCTGATGCTTGCTTGTGCCCATGATTCACAAATTCCAACGAACATGTGTGAGTATCATTGAATTTTTTCACAAGAAAAAGTTCAGTTTCTTTTAGCTTTATACCTCTCATACGCTATTGGCATCCACTTGCAAGACACTCGACCACAAGCAAAGACTTCGTCGACCTCGTCACCCTGAATTGAAAATTCTTCTTAATAGCATAGAGGGATATATGCTTATGCAACTCTTTCTTGTTTGTAAAAATCACCCCCACATCAAACGTATCAGATGATTCGCTGTTGAGGTCAATAGTATTGCTCCCACTATATTGCCCAACCTGAATGTTCTCACCCGTCTGCGCATTAGGATCATTAGTTGCAGCAACATCATCAACAACAAAAGGTTGAGTTTCTGGAACATAACTTGCACCTCCAACAAAAGGAATGTCATCATCGTATTCATCATTAATATTATTTTCTCGACCCTGGCCATCTCTAACATCATCAAAATCTTCTTCGAATTGGCTTAAACTAGGAAAATCATCAATCCGATTTCTGGCACGTCCAACAAAAGGTTGAGTTTCTGGAACATAACTTGCATCCTGCGAATGAAACTGTTGATGTTCTTTTGGTCTTACTGTTATACATAGTGGGGTACCCGGTTTCCGTGAAGCGTCAGGTCGCCGTGCATCATCATTCTGTCGTAAGAAGAATTGCAAGTCATCTTCATTGCTAACAACCAACGGTTCCATATGGAAATGTGTGTTATATACAAATTTCATGAGCAACTCATTTGAAGTTCGATCAATTCCCGTAATCTTGTATATCTTCTCCAAAAAATCCTCATAGGAAATGGACTCATTCACAACAAAACCTTTCCCAGTACCACCAATGAATTTGTAAATTCCTCCTGAAAATTCTCAATCTCCGCCGTATATAACAACAAGGTCAACCACACCCATTCCTGAAAAACAAAATTGCAAGAACTTGAAAACTCGAACAAACATCATAAACAACTCGAACATATATAATAGAATACTCGAACATATATCTTCAAACACTCGAACGTATCAAGAAAAACACTCGAACAGATGGCATCTAATACTCGAACAGATATCCTAAAATACTCGAACATATCCCTTCAAACACTCGAACATATCAAACAAAACACTCGAACAGATGGCATCTAATACTCGAACAGATATCCTTAAATAATCGAACATATCAAAGAAAACACTCGAACAGATATCATTAACACTCGGACAGTTATCCTAAAACACTCGAACAGATATCCTAAAACACTCGAACAGATATCATTAACACTCTGACAGATATCATAAACACTCGAACAGTTATCCTAAAACACTCGAACAGATATCCTAAACACTCGAACAGATCTCCTAAAACACTCGAACAGGTCTCCTAAACACTCGAACAGATATCCTAAACACTCGAACAGATATCCTAAAATACTCGAACATATATAATAAAAAATAAGCCATATTTTTAAATAATATTATCTGGATAAAAGTGATATTACCCTTCTCTTTAATGGTTATTAGTTGTACGTTTTCCGATTTTCTATGTTTATCTTTTCAAAACGCGTGCGAGACATTTGATTTCTATGTTTATCTTTATTGGTTATTAGTTGAGATTTAATGTTTAATATTAATTATGACGTTTCGATTTTTGATAAGCATTAAATACAGTGGAGTTAATACTTAGGATTATTCCTATATATATAACACTATCTACGGGAAAGATATACATCAACCGAAAAGAGAAATCTCCTTTTTGTATAATATGACATCCTCTCGGACTGCTGTCAACACCTTGAGGAAGGAACTGGAGGAGGCATACGAAGACCTGGAAGATCACGAAGCTAAGATTGCAGAGCTTACTAAAGCTCTCCAATCTGCTGGGAGTTCATTGTCCCAGCTCCATGAGCTAGCTGAGAAGCGAGCTATGGAGCAGGACACCCATAAACTCCAGGACTCCCTCCTTGATCTATCTGTTTTGATCAAGGAGGTTTTAGATAAAATAAGTGAAAAATTGAACATCTGGAGTTAGGTTGTAATAAAAAATTTTATAAATAAAATTTCTATTTCCGTTACATTATTTGTTTCATTTAATATCTGTTGCAATATTTAACCTGTTGAAATATTTACTCGAACACACATCAATAATACTCGAGCATATATTATATAAAACTCGAACATATATCAAATAATACTCGAACAGATATAAGTAAATACTCGAACATATGTCCAATAATAGACGAACATATGTAACAAAATACTCGAACACATATGAAAGATACTCGAACATGTGTAACAATATACTCGAACACATATCACATATTACTCGAACATATATCAAATAATACTCGAACAGATATAAGTAAATACTCGAACATATATCCAATAATAGACGAACATATGTAACAAAATACTCGAACACATATGAAAGATACTCGAACAAGTGTAACAATATACTCGAACACATATCACATATTACTCGAACATGTGTAACAAAATACTCGAACACATATGAAAGATACTCGAATATGTGTAACAATATACTCGAACATGTGTAACAATATACTCGAACACATATCACATATTACTCGAACATGTGTAACAAAATACTCGAACACATATCACATATTACTCGAATCATTTAGGTTCAAATTTAATTCATAGAATTTGAAGAGTTCGAGTAGTAACCGTTTTAGCTTCCCCACGTTCTTTTAAAATAACTACCCACTTATTAGAACGTTGTTCCTTCAACTATAAATAGGACATAGGAAGAAACTGTTTAAGGTCATCCTTTATCCTCTTAAATCAAAGATCACCCATCTCGATCTAAAATGAGTTCTTCTCATCCAACTTCTTCAAAGAGAGCAATAAATGAAGAGGAAGACCCCATTCCTCCAAAGAGAGCAAAGACTGAAGACCCGTCTTCTTCAAAGAAGACAGGGATCCAAGAGAAAGGTTCCACTTCGACGAACACCGAGGAGCCTCAAGACCCTATCGTCGACATATTCACTGTATCTGAGGAGTTATATAGAGAAAATCCTGAGAACTCCATTGAAGGGTTGAAAGAACTACTGAAGGAAGCCGAAAGCAACCTTCAGAACGAATATGAACGTAACCAGTCCTACACGGACGTGCTCCGTTCAGTGAGGGATGCATTGATCAGAATTCGTGACAATGCATGGGGTCACGCTCGAGGCCAAAATGCTTATCGGCTACAAGAGTCCCTTTTGGACCTTGCAGCCCATGTTGGAACTGCAATGAATGACATAAACGATGTAATCCTTACATGGGCATGTTAGAGTTTATTTCACCTAATGTCAATTTTTATCAAATATTTCCTTTATCATTCTGTGAAGTCAACAAATACTCGAACATCAATAAACAAAAACTCGAACAGATATATCGATAAATACTCCAACAGATATCAACTAATACTCGAACAGATATATCGGTAAATACTCGAACAGATCTCAACAAATACTCGAACAGATATATCGGTAAATACCCGAACAGATCTCACTCGAACATATCTACAAAAATACTCGAACATCAATAAACAAAAACTCGAACATCTATCGGTAAATACTCGAACATATCTCAACTAATACTCGAACAGATATATCGGTATATACTCGAACATATCTCACTCGAACATCTATCAGTACATACTCGAACAGATCTACAAAAATACTCGAACATCAATAAACAAAAACTCGAACAAATCTCAACAAATACTGGAAGAAGAACATAAACTGAATCAAATGAATATGGTGTGTATACGATTGAATGCAAGGTAAGAGAGTTCTAACGAAGCCTATATACCATGCGAACTTAAAAATCACTCACTTGGGGTTATTAATGTCGATATAGAGCAAGAATGACGGCAGCGATGGGAACGCCGATAAGGCTGAAGAATGCCCAAGCCTAAACCCCAGACCTCTTGAAGAAACACCCGAAGATTTGGTGCGGCAAATAAACACCGTTAAATGTTAGGAATGGAGTTTCGGTAAATCGGATTTTGGTTTTTCTCGATGGGTTACGGATGTCTCTGTCTGCTGTGGGATGTGAGTGGCATTGATGTGTATTGTGGTATGTGATAAGGGTATTTCAGTCAGAAAAAAGCAAAAAAGTGTTAGATTTCATGTTTTTAAAAAAGTGGGTTAGTTTTCAAAATTTGGTTTAAAAAAGTGTTACTTTTCCGAAAAACCCATGAGATATCTTCCTTTAGCAGCTGGTTGTCTTGAAATTCCAAAACCCACCAGGAAGAAGAAGATAAATGAGAGATGGAGAGGAAGAGATTGAAGGGAGAGAGAAGATAGTTTTTTTTTTTAATTGTAAGATATGCTGAAAAATAAATAATTTTTCCATCTAATCGTCTGACGATTTTAAATTGTCCAGTAGAGGGGTCTAGTGTTTTTTGACACGGACCATCCGCAGATCCATGTGCTAAAACCACATTGGTTTAGGCCATTCACAGCAGAAATTCTTAACAAAAACTCTAAATTTACAGTAAAAGTACACCTTTCATAGATTTACAGTTTCTTTTACAGTACCACCACACAGTAGACACTCTAAATTCACACAAAAGACACTTTAAATCATTTAAATATTCATTTCTACAATCAATTTTTTTTAATTTAAAGTTAATATGTTTTACAATTATTATAACATAATAAATTACTATATTAAATTATAATTGATCGACATTAATTTTAATAGTTATAATAATTATTTTAATAATATATGATTGTTGAATTTTTTAAAAAAAAAATTGATGAATTGTGTGGCTATTTTGTGGTTGGTGGGTTGAGTGGCTAAAAATATGGTTGTTGGGTTGTATGTCTATGAATTGGTGGTTGAATTGTGTGGTTTTTTTGTGGTTATTGGGTTGTGTGGATAACAATGTAGTAGAAATTGTTTATATAATCAATGAACTTCTGATCTTTTTATATACTCTCAAATCATCATTCTCCAATAAACTCTTATATCAATGGATTGGTTTTCAAGGCGTAGAAAGAAAAAGATAACAGCAGACCCCCCTTCAGATGACGATGTAGTGGAAACACTAGTAATTGGATTAGCTATGGAGTTCGAAGGATCGTCTTCTAATCGTGGATCTGGACAATCTCGATCATATATCGACCGCAATACTTTGTCAGGCCATGAACGTTTGTTCCACGATTACTTCTCAGATCGTCCAGTATTCTCTCCTGAAATATTTCGAAGGAGGTTTCGCATGAGTCGTACTCTATTCCTTCGAATCCAAAATGCTATTGAAGCATATTCACTGTATTTTCAACAAAGGCGTAATGCGGCTGGAAAGTTGGGCCACCTTCTCCATCTCTGCACATGCCCTATGTTTCTCAGCTTCTGCTCTCTGTATCTCAGCCTCTGCTCTGAGTTTCTCAACTCTAAGCCTCTCATTTTCAATGGCTAAATGATCTTGCCACTCTTTTTCAGCTCTAACCCTCTCAACTTCAGCCAATGCCATTCTCTCTACGTGCTCTTGTTTTTTATTGATTGTCAATTGTCCTACGATCTCCGTAAGGTCTTTGTGATCTACCTTTCCTTTCTTTCATCGTTCTTTTTCAGCATTTCGACCAATTGGTCTCTCTAGATCAACATAAAAAGATCCTGAGATGTTATCATCATCCAAATTTATTGTATCATGGACCTTGTTTGAGCTGCCACCAGGTTGTTTTCTTTTTGATGAAGATTGTCCCATATGCAAGTACCACTTTGGTTGATGCCTCAATAAATTCCAGCAATGATCAAACACGAAGTGTGTATTTGTCATCTCATGGTACATTTCTTTAGCCATTTGTATCTGCAAAAAGAACACAAAACTTAGTGGCAAATAAAGAGAACACATGTATACTCGAACATATTCAATGTAATAAACTCCAAGCTTCCAATTATAAGATAGGAATCCTTTACCTTGTCAATCTCGGTGGTATCGGATGGTCGGGAATCCTCTATTTGTGATAGGAATCCATAGAACTTGTTGACAGCAAGTTGAATGGCTCCCCATCGGCTACTTAACGATCGGTCCGTTCGCTCGTTATGATTAGGGCCTTTATTCGCATTGTATGTTGCTCCAATTCTTTGCCAAAACGTCTTGGCCTTTTGATCTGTACCTTGCACTGAGTCTATGCTTGTATTTAGCCAAGCTGAGACAATATTTTTATCCTCCTTAATTGAGAAGTTACATCCACGATTGACGCCAGCTAGCCGTCTCTTTTTAGGAACTGGTGCTTCTTCACAACAACTCATATTTTGAACATTCTGGGAAGTGTATGATTCTCCATCAAGGAATGGCTCAAAATCTTCAAATTGGGCTTCCATTCCTGTTTCATCATTTGAAGATACATATTGAAATTTAAATCACAGCTTTCATTCCTAAAAAAATTATTGAGATGCAGTCTCTAAATATACTTTACGAAGTTTGGATATATAATAAAACGGAGAGCCCACAGATTCTAGATTACAGAAATGGGTTCTCTTTTATTCACATCACATACAGATATATTCAAGAAATTAACATTTCAAATGCATGGATAATTGGCAAAAGAATCAATTCCCTTGTTATCTAACCAATTCAATGTAATGAAATCATAGAGCATGTTTGCAGGGACTTATTCAATTTGAAGGACTCAACACCCACGCAGACACGGACAATGCCCCTGCAACATTTTCTTCTCTTAAATCCTCAATTCAAGTAATTCCTCAGATTTTCTTTGCAAAATTCAATGCAAAACACCAAAAACAAAATCGAGACATTTCACAGAACACATCAAAATTGAGAAGCAAACAGAAGAAGACATACTGTCAGCGCCGGAGATTTTGAGCTGTTCTAGAGTAGAGATTGTGGAAGATGCCAGAACTCCCCATATTAAATTGTATCATTCACACCAATTATTTATGAATCTCAATACCCAGATGCAAAATTTTACCTCTTCCCAAACCCATATGAGAGTATACAAAACAGATCAAGATTACAAGTAACAACAAATTAAATTCAATGAAGCCCCCAACGGCAACAAAGAGAGGGATAGAAAGAAGTACCTAAAATACGGCTGAGGAAGGTCAGCGTTTGCAGGCAATTGGGCCCTCCGGCTGATAAAGGTTGACGGAAGATGAAGCACCTATTGACACATGGATGGGGAGAGGCAGCCGCCGAGATAGAGAGGAGGAGGAATCGCGGCAATAACTTTTGTTCGACGTTGAGAGCGGAGAAGAAATAGACTTGGAAAGAAATCGCGATGATGAGAGATTTATTTTAATCAAAAGAAAAAAGAAATCCTGAATATTTTATTATTAAAATAGTCACCAGTTCGCTACAGGAGACCGGTGCATCTACCGTCTTCCTGTAGCATTTGTTCATTTACCGTTCCTTTCCCAGTTGCTGATGGAGTCTACTTTTTATCAAAAACTCTATCAAAAACTTTACATTTGCAGTCCAGTTTCAATACCCAGTCACTGCTGTGGGTGGTCTTATGTGTGAGAGAGAAATTTACACAGAACTCAAGGTGGAAGGAAATGAATCAAAACCACCTACCTGCTTAAACTTGTCTTATTTCACCAACATTGACATTTGTCCGTTTGGTAAAGCAATTGAATTGATTTTCAATGCTAACGGAACAATTGTGAAAAAAGAAAAAAACCTGAGCTTAAACCTGTGGAATATGCTGTGAAGTGTTTGACGAACTAATAACTTACGGTAGCGGAAAATTTGTTTAATTAAAGTATTACGATATTAGATTTTATGACTTTTATATTAAATTTAATATTAGATTAATATAATAAATATAATGTTAGTAAAATTAATTTTAAGCATTTTAATTTTATTAATAAAATAATTATTTTATCAAATATTCTATTTTATGATTTTATAATAATTTTTATTAATTTATTCTTAAATTAATTTATTACTAAACTTAATTTTATATTTATTAAAATAATGTGTTAAGTTAAAAAAATATTTAAGTCAAAACAAGGGTTCCACTATTTTTAAAAAGAAAATTAAGAGAAAATTGCACTTTATCAATTATCATGTGTTTTGAAAAATATCAAATGGCAAATATTCTCCTTGCTCCCACATCATTGATTAGACATAGAAACCAATATGATTTTAGCATGTTACTCAAGAAGTATGTGATGCACACATTAAAAATTATTGTGCCAACACTCTCTCCCTAAATTAGAGAGTCATATGAGGATAGAGAAACTTTTGAGAGTGCTCTTAGTTTTGCATAAATTTGTATGGAGTTGGAGACATGGATTAAGATTGAAGGGTAATATTGGCCCTTTATCTTAAGTTGTATAAACAGCCAAAGATACAAGAGCGACACTTCTTTTAGGTAGAAAATTTGCTACAATTTCAACTTCCTTAAATTTAGGTAGAAGAAAATAAAATGTAAAAGAAAGAATCCATTTATAGAAGTATTTGATTTGCATAATCAACACACCTGCCATAAAAATCCAGAGTCGTCTTTTATATATATATATATATATATCTTCAATGCGTCGAATCAAATGTGGTAAATTATAGAATATATTTACTGTATTTGGTGTTATTCTTAGAGATGCTTGTGGAGAATATAAACACGAGAACCAGATTGAGTAAAATACTCCGCAGCCAGTTCAAAAGAGAATCCGCACTTGGCTTTTGCCCTCCTTGTAAATCACTAAATTTTGTATTCTAATCCGAAGGGTTTTTTTTTTTTTTTTTTTTAAATTTTTCCACAAGGAAGCCAAAAGAATCTCTTTTTTTGTTTAATTGGAAATCATAAAAACTGTACCGGTGTAGAATATTCATGGCTCTGATGTAAGGTGGGACACGCGTAGAAATTTTATTGGTAATAGTCGTGGGAATCTTTCGTCTCTTTAAGCACTACCAACACTGGATGATTCTATATTTCTATTGGTTTGTGGCTGTGAAGAGAAAAAGGAGAGAGAGGAGAGAATGCAGTATCAGCAATGGCGGCTGTCTCCTCTGCTGGCTCTTCTTGCTGCTTTTCTCTTATTCTTCTACCTCCGTGGATCATCCAAGGTCTGCTCTCTCCTCCTCTGTACATCTCTATGTGTGTGTGTATCTTAACACCATACACACACGTGCATAGACACATGGAGTTTAACTTGTCATCCCGAAATCAGCAATTTAGGGATCAGATATCTTTGTGTACTTTTGGATCTGTCAATTTGAAGGATTAGTATATTTGTTTGGTTTCTAATACAAGAAGAAAGAGTTTCAGTTTCATGTGCATGGCTATAGATTGATTGTTGTATTCAATTGATGCTGTTATTAATTTATTTGTTGTTTTGTCGTGAACTTTAAAACAAACCTTCTACTTGGGAATCTCAAATTTGTTGTCAGTGTTGGGCTAATTTTGTGTATTTTGAAGCAACAGCTGTCTCAAACCAAGTGTAGCCTTCTTCCACACAACCACTACTGGTTAACCAGCAAGCGCATTGTGACACCAAATGGACTCATATCTGGTGCAGGTGGGTTTCGATTTTGATTTTTCTTCTCAACTCTATCAACACAACATACGAGTTTGGCAGTATGTCTTGTGACACTATCATTATCATAATCAAAGTTTTAGTCCCAAATATTTCAAGATAGTATGAATTTATTCATAATTAAAATCATATATTTATGTGGAATTTATGTTAATAGTTATTTTGCTTGAACTTTGAATTGGGTAGTTGAGGTCAATGGAGGGATTATCAGATCCATTGTTGAGGCAGAGAATTGGTCAGGCACGTCCAAGACAGGGCATGTAATTGACTATGGAGAAGCTGTAATCATGCCTGGCTTGATTGATGTGTAATATATCTGAATCTTCCTGCCTTGCATTTCTGATTTCTTTATGGTGCCTGTAAGCTTTAGTCAATTTCATTTGAAAAAGAATTCGTTTGTTTGGTTATGAACATGGCAGGCATGCACATCTTGATGACCCAGGAAGAGTTGCGTGGGAAGGATTTCCTTCAGGGACTCAAGCAGCTGCTGCTGGTTAGCTCCTCATCCTCTATTTTTTGCACCAGAGTTTTATGTTCATTGCTTCTGCCTGTGTTCAATTATGAACAGTGACATGGTTGGTACTACTGCGTATGTGCAGGTGGTCTTACAACATTGATTGACATGCCACTCAATAGTTGCCCCTCAACTGTTTCTCCTGAAACTCTAAAACTCAAGGTACGTAGCTGCGGTGTGATTCATTGCTTCGTCTAGAATATAAAACATTATCAGATATTTTTGATTATATAAAACCTGGTTCTTAATGATCTGATATATTGTCGTTGTTAATTCATCTAACTAGTGGTTCTTGTTTTCATGTTTTTGACTTGTATACTAGATTGATGCGGCAGAGAAGAATATTTATGTAGATGTTGGTATGATTAAAACTTTACGCTAGCTAGCACCTGTATTTTTAAGGATTAGAAAATCTTAATTATTCTGTCGACAGGTTTCTGGGGAGGTCTAGTTCCTGATAATGCATTCAATGCAAGTGCTTTGGAAGCTCTCCTAAACGCTGGTGTTCTTGGTTTAAAGGTAATAGTTGTTCTTCATTATTTGTATACTACTACTCCACAGAACATATGTAATTGCAGAGGCCCTGTTGGAGTATGTATGTTTTTTTATTCCTTCTATTGAAGAATCAACTTTTCATCATTATTAACTTCAGATTGTCTATTTTTAACTCTTTATTACTGTTTTGTAGTCCTTCATGTGTCCTTCAGGGATCAATGACTTCCCTATGACAAATATCAGTCATATTAAGGTTTGTCTCTTGTTTATAATGAACATGTCTCTCAAGATATGTTATGACTGTTTGAAAGTTCAGATTGCAGCTCTCGCAAAACTTTCTTTCCCTTCTTCTCCATTGCTTGCGTACTGCAACAATGCGTGTTAAGAGTGAATTATTTGTTGTAGTCCTATCTTTTCATAAAAGTAACTTGTTTCTTTCAATGCTGGTAGTGTTGCTTCTGTTTTCTCAAGTTATTCTTATCATTTGATTTTCTAGGAGGGACTATCTGTATTAGCAAAATATAGGAGACCTTTGCTTGTTCATGCAGAGATGGAGCAAGATGTTGAAAGCAACTCACGATCTGAAGATAACAATGACGATCCTCGATCTTATGCAACCTATCTTAAGACAAGGCCACCTTCAATGTACGACATGGTCATTTTCTTTTCTTTTTTTTAAAACAAAAAAAAAAAGTGTTCTCAATTAAAATGCTATCAAACTTAAATTCAGAATGAACAAGTAAAATACCAAATTTTTAGTTTCCATCTGCATAATGAGTCTTCTCTGTTCCTTAACCAGGGAGGAGGCAGCCGTTAGAGAGCTCTTGACGGTAAGTAAAGATACGAGGACTGGTGGTCCTGCAGAAGGAGCTCATCTTCATATTGTTCATTTGTCTGATGCAGATGCTACCTCACAACTTATAAAGGTATCTTTTGATTATTTTCTTTATGTATTATAATGAATTTCTCACATTCTTTATTAATGGCAGATGATCTTGTCTGTAAATCTATCTGAATTTGTAACTCTTAAATCATCCAAAACGTTCAGTTCCTGTCAACTGCTACTATTGAAAGCATATTGACAATTTTTTAATTTTCATATTGTTTACAGGAAGCAAAAAGTTATGGTGACAGCATAACCGTTGAGACATGCCCTCATTACTTAGCTTTCTCAGCAGAAGAGATTCAGGATGGAGATACTCGTTTCAAGTGCGCGCCACCCATCCGTAGTTCATCAAATAAAGGGAAACTATGGGATGCTCTCTTGGTATATGAAATTTTTCAGAGAGAAACTATGAATTGCCCTTAATCTTCTGTATTAATTTCACTTGTTGTTAATTTTATTCCAGGAAGGACATATTGATATGTTGAGCTCTGATCATTCACCTACAGAGCCAGAACTTAAACTCCTGAACGACGGTAACTTTCTGAGGGCCTGGGGCGGCATATCATCATTGCAGGTTTGTGTACTTTCATTCACCATCACTTGCTCACCACAGCAGAAACTCAAGTGAAATTCATTTTTTACCCGCCAAAGTAAAAAAAAAATAGCCAATACAATTACTAAGTATCACAATTTTATGCAGTTTGTTCTGCCTGTGACATGGTCATATGGGAGAAAATATGGAGTAACTTTCGAACAGATGGCCTTGTGGTGGAGTGAGAGGCCGGCCAGGCTCGCCGGACAAAATCTGAAGGTGATGCATAGGTTTCATTAACTTTTTGGTGTTTTTTTTATCGTGGGACAAAATCGATATCGCTCAAATGTAGACTGAATCTGAATCACAATTTGTAGGGAAGCATAGCAATTGGAAATCATGCAGATATCGTAGTATGGAATCCAGATGTAGAGTTTGACGTCACTGAAGACCATCCTGTTTACATTAAGAACCCTGTATGTCGTGTATTTTACTTTCTTTTTGATACTGATATCCTCAACTGAGTCTAATCACAATGAAACTTTGCTTTCCATCACAATCTTATTGACAGAGTATCTCTGCCTACATGGGAAGAAAGCTTTCTGGGAAAGTTTTGGCAACTTTTGTGGGAGGAAATCTTGTTTTTGAAGAAGGAAAACATGCTCCTAATGCTTGTGGTACTACGATCCTAGCAAAATAAAGGCATGAATCAAAGAGGTAATGCCTTTTGATTCATCTTTTCTTTTTGTTGATTGTCAAATTAACTTTCTGGGTTTTGATTTCTTCAGAATTTGTTCTTCACTTTCCAGGTTTTCCAGGTCGAGGAGTCTCTTATGGGCAAGTACAAGTTGCTAATGAGCAACTTTACCTAACCCATTCAAGTTTTTTGTGTTATATTGGAGATCTTGTAAACAAGTTACTATTTCTGCTCAGAAAAAAAGAAAAGATGTATATAAGATGCAGAAGAACTATAATTTCACTGGCACCAAGGAAGTCGGATTCAAATAGCTATCTAGTTTTCTTGTTCAACTGAGCAAAAGCTATGTTCTTTGTAGTTTGCAGCAGTCTTTGTTATGTGTTTGGTAGCAAAACCCATAATCAAATCTGCAATTCCTGTAAATTTTTCTCTGGGACCTTTTATGTTTGAGTAGCAGTTTCCACTAATGTATAAGAATGGACGGTTAATAGTGTCACGTAAGCACCGGGCATGTCCTTCCGGCGCAATAATCATCGAACTGAAAAAACTGAAATGGATAAGGTGCATGATATAAACCCAGAAGATTGAAGCGACCTTGGATTGAATTGAATCTTCGATGCAGTTTTGCAATCAGTCCATCTAAGTCAACAGGCCTCTGTTTTTCTTCTCCGAAATCTTCAAACCGAAATCCATCCTCTGCTTCTCCAGCTCGGCCGAGTCACAATCGTCCTGAATCGCTCTCTAAATCCCTTCAACTCGAAACCCTAAAAATCCTAGAATGGGGCTCAGTCTGCAGCCAAATCTCCTCCTTCATTTCCACCTCCATGGGCCGTTCCACCGTCCAAAGCGCCAACGTTCCTTTTGGCCGAACTCTGGAGGAGAGCCGGAAGCTTTTGAATCGGACTGCTGCGGTTGTCGATGTGATGGAGATGATGCAGTGTGAGGCTGAGCCACTGGACCTTCGGCGGTCGAGGACATGGAGGAAATTGTGGATTCTGCTGTTTCCGGTGTTTTGCTCACGGAGAGGGAGCTTTGTACTGTGAGGGGGACCTTGAGATCCGCTACGGCACTGTGTGAGAGGTTGACAGAGGTAGCGGCTGCTGGTAGAGCAAGTTCGCAGAGGTTTGGTATGGATTTTCCGAATTGGAGTAACGTTATGTCTTTTGTTCTTTGCAGTACTAAAATTAGCATATAATAGATGTTTTGTGATGAGATAGATAATCATAGCTCATTAAGAGTTAATGTGATATAACTGTTAGATTTCACAAAGCTTGCATATCCTGATTTATTCTGCATGCATAAACTCCTTCAAGGTTGTTGACCTAAGTAGAAGCTCACCTCTTTTACTGGATTATGATAGGTGTAATCCTCTACTTGAAGTACTTCAGAGTTGCAATTATCAGATGGAGCTGCAGCGAAAAATAGGATTTTGCATTGACTGCAATCTTTCTAGAATCCTCCATAGAGCTAGTGAAGATATGAAAATCATTAGGTCTAAAAGCAAGAGGAATATGGAAAATCTGGACTCTCTGTTGAAAGATTCCGCTCAGATTTTTCAGGCTGGGGGGCATTGACAAACCTCTGATAACCCAGCGGGGTTCTAGGATGTGTGTCGGTGTTAATGCTTCCCACAACTATTTTGTTCCAGATGGTGTGATTCTAAACGTTAGTAGTTCTGGTGCAACATACTTTATGGAACCCAGGGAGGCAGTAGAAATGAACAACTTGGATGTCAGGCTTTCAGATTCTGTGAGAGATGAGGAAATAGCAATTTTGAGTTTGTTACCTGAGAAGTAGCAGAATCAGAAGAAGAAATCAAGTACATGTTAGATAGGGTTCTAGAAGTTGATCTTGCTTTTGCTAGAGCTGCTTACGCTGATAACCTCATTGGATCATGGGAGTCTATCCAGTATCCACCAATGCTGGTCAACTTAATTAGCTAATTAGGAAGTCAGAGTCAGCCATCGCGTCCATAGTTGAGGCTCATTGTCCTCGTGACAATGTCCCTGCCACTGAAACTAATGTAACATATGCACCACAAGTTGGAGAGAAAGTCTGTGAAGGGACTGGGAGATAAGTTAGCATCTGTGGTCAAAGCACCTGAGAATGAAGAGACTGTCTTAGTTCAATATGGTAGCATAAAGGCCCGAGTAAAGAAAAGTCATGTTAGAGCTATTCCACATATCAAAAGCAGTATTGCAACCCACCCTGCGCCACATTTGAAGAGACGGGTATGCGTAGGAGTTCTCTTTGACTCTTTGGTTGGTTACTTTTTTATAAAATTTTCTAGCCATGTTGCCAAGATATATGATCAGCTTTAGCTGTCCGTTAAGATTCGGGGATTTCTTTTTCTTTCCCTTTGTGTAAGTCATTTTGCATCTTTATGAAGTGGGATGTTCTCGGTAGATTGACTAATATTCTCTAAATGGCAAAACCCAGCTCTTGTTGTGCATTCACGCCATTCTGCCTATAAATTTGGGGCATGGAATTCATCCAATGATATGTTTGCTATGGGTATAGAAAAGAGACTTAAGGACACAATGATATGCCAGATTTGTTGGGGAGAATACCGAGTTTACCGGAGAGGCAATAGGTTATGGGCACATCCATGTATAATTAACCACTTAACTTTCTTATACTTAACCGATGTGGAACTTCAAATCTCCAATGACTTGTGAATTCCCAAAAGGATTAATCCAATATACTTGCTATTTTAAACAAGCTTAACCATATATTGTACATGATTGTACCACATATGTAATTGAATTCAACGTTGCATTTCATTTGTGATGGAAGGCTACCATGCAGTACTCTGAATCTCATTTACAACATTGCATCGTTTTTGTTGCTCTTGTTCCCTCTCATCCTCCTTCATATTGTAAAGCTAATTCAAACTGGTTTTCAGATATATCATATGCTTTTTATCTGGCTAATTTTTATGCTTCTTAAAACTTAAACAGTGTAAGCTGATTCTATCTAATTGACCTATTCTGTGCACATGGCTGTTTTTGTCCTTTACTGCTGTCTCTCTTTTAGTTTTATGTGTGCAAAGTATTATGGTTGCGTACTCTACAATGGACTAGGTAATATTCTCAAATCTCAATAGATTGGTAACATGTGCATACTGTTTTATTTGAGATACAGAACCATTCTCGTTAGAGTGGCTTTCAAGTCGCAGTAAATCCAGTATTGTGAAACTTGGTTGTGTATCTATCATATGGCCATTGTTCACTACCCTTTACTTCTGTTAGACCATATTGAACCCCGATATTTATCTGTATTATAGGTACAACTGAGACAAGAATTCCAAAGTTCTTTAGAGGCCAAAGATGGTGAAGATGTTTATGGCCCTCTGGTGCAGACATCAAAGAATACTGTAGATCAGGTATGAGAAATGAAGAAGCTGCTCTCCAGCTCAGCATAACTTCTCTGCCTGAGAATCACATTCAGTTCTCTTTGTTATACATGGGGTGGGCTGTCAAAGGCCATGCGCTGGAGATTTTATAGAGCCATCCATGTTTTTTCTAAGTATGAATCTGAAAGCCCAATGAATTGTGGTTGTACAGTTGCATATATCAAATAGTTACAATTCACAGAACTGTCGATATTGTTATTCTAATGAATACAATGTGATATTAGACAATGGACAGGCAGGGTTATGTTCTCCTTTTTCTTAAGGGAATTTTTTGAAAACCACAATATGACTTGTCAGCCAGTAACAGACACTTGAAGAATAAACCAAAAGGTTTTGGCATCATGCCTGCATGGTGAAGCCAACCTTAGCTACATCTCTGTTACACCTATTCTTTCCAAAACAAAACTTAGCTGCCACATGCATGATTTCCCACGCAATGCTCTTGTAACCTAGCTATAAATATATACGTATATGTATGTATGTATGCATGTTAATTTCTCATTCGGTTTCAATATTTGCAGATAAGCTTTAGCTGCATTTGCATACCAGTGCCATAGCCACATACATACCTGGCCAAGGTTCACTATTGTCGGCATATATTTACTCTCCTAATCAGAATTATCATAGACTGTAGGTAGCTGATGGACTCCATGCATATTCTTTTGATTGTCATTTGGTTACAATATTTGCAGATAAGCTTTTCATGCATTTCATAAAGTGTCACAAACACAAACGCAAGGCCAAGCTGTACCTGTGTCAGTATATATTCACTTTCCTAGTGAAAATTATTATAGACTTGCCTATATGAGTTATTCCAAGTGATTGATACATTATATATTTGGATTAATTCTTTATTTATTTGACTGATTATATTTTGTTATATACATGGGTAAATGTGGCCCAGTGATAGAGTTGCAATAGTGCAACCTAAAAGTAACAAGTTCAATTCCTAGCAACAGTCTGACCCCACCCACAGAGGGAGCCTTATGCACAGAAGTTGTTTATTTTTTATGTTTCCTTATATCTTTGTTGCCCTCTCTAGTATAAAAGGGGCTTCATTGTACTACTCAATAATATCCATCTTGTTCTCTCATTATTGTAACTACTCTCTTTAGATTAATCCAAAATGTTGGCAATTTTTGAGAACATGATAGCCAAACCACCGGAGGAGCTGAGGCTTCCGTCAGTGGGATTGAAGAGCAGTTTGAAAACCAGGCAAGAAGTTGCAGAGATTTATCGGTCACTGCGCCCAGAATCAGTTGTCTACAACCTAGCTAATGGGAATTTCATGGCTTTGTCACATGAAGATGAAAGTCCTTTGCATCCTAGGTACTGAAATTTACCCTCTCCTATATATTAAAGAAATCCAGTGTGCATGCATGATTTGATGTATCTGATCTTGTATGGAATATGTATATCAGGTGTATTTTTGTTATGGAAGACATATTCTGCATATTTACTGGGGCTTTGGAGAACACATGTGACCTTAGGAGATATTATGGTCTTTCAAGACAGGCAACTGATGCTGTGGTTGTGGTTGAGGCTTATAAGGTCTTAAGAGATCGAGCACCTTCCCCACCAGATCAAGTCATTAGGGATCTTCAAGGAAAGTTTGCATTCCTTCTTTTTGATGCAAAATCTGGTACTCTTTTTGCTGCCAGGGTGAGTTTTGACTTTGAAAACCTGAAATAGTTTTTGCTTCTCTTTAACTGATACCATATATGATTGCTCTTTGGAGGACCTTTTCTTTCAATAGTACCTCTTACACGGAGAGTATTGAATATAGAACTTTATTGAAATCCTAGACATTCATGTAGTCGATCCAAAAAATTTGAGATGGAGCTTTGATGATGATAATGGTCCATATAGTGCTAATTAAGTATGCTAAACCTTGTAGATTCTTATTAAAATTGACAATGTTTGACTTCGTTTGGTTTTCTAACATCATTTCCATGATATTAGGACCGCGAAGGGAGTGCAGGTTTTCAATGGGGACTGGCTGGTGATGGATCCTTAGTTTGCTCTGATGATTCCAACATTGTGAGAGAGACTTGTGGAAAGTCCTGTGCACCTTTCCCTCCTGGTAAGTCCTTGTTCAATGTATTAGTAAAATAAAATTCTGATTTCTGCAGAAAGAGTTAGCATTATATAGTCTTACATGTGTATCATATTTTGCACAGGCTGCATATTTATGAATGGGACTGGACTAATGAGCTTTGATCATCCACTCCACAAGGTCAGAGCAATTGTCAGGGAGGACGACGACGGGAACATATCAGATGTTATTTTCCAGGTGGACTTGTATACGCGCCTCCACAGCATTCGTCGTACTGGTAGTACCGCGAATTGGTCAGATGTTGCACTTGTTGAGGGAGATTAATTAGGTTCTCTTTTCTGCTACAGATCAATAACATGGAGACATGCATACTTTCATTGAAAATGAAGGTTTTATTAAGGTACAAACATGCAAACAGTATACAACTATTGTTAGGGACGCCTTCATTACAATATATTAGCTGTTGAGAATTACTGAATTCTTGGTCTGCTACTGCTAGTAGCTTCAATAGACACTGTTATACCATATTGGGCACCTCTATCTTTGGCTTAGATGAAAGTCTCTAATCTTGGTTGGGGTCATGGGCAGTGATTGGTTCACTGGCTGCATGCTGTGGTCTCTCCCTCTCAAACAGACTTGGCCAACCCAAATCAAGGTGGAGACCAAATCCACGACAAAAACCACCATCTGGGCAGTTTACAGGTCTACAATACATGGGCTGATTATACAGAGGCTGATTAGAGGATCCAGAACGACAATGAGAGCAACCGGAGAGGCAGCCGCCACAGCCGTCATCACCTCTATTAGGGCCAATCCCAACCCCAGGACCAGTGCCAATGCCAGTGCCAGTGCCAGTTCCAGGTCCAATGCCACCACTACTTGCTCCACCTCCAGTACTGGGCTCCCCTTCGGAACCAAAAGTAGGCCCAACATTCCCTAAATCAAAGTCCAAACCAATGTCGTCATCGTTTGGGCCTTGTCCAATACCTAATTGGGCTCCAATATGCGAACCCCAATCCCAAGCCCATTTTCCTCCGAGTCCTAAATGGAACCCAAGATCTTCCTCCTCGTAGGAATCTCCATCATTTTTGTTAGGGTTTGCTCCATGAGCAGAGCTGAATAATCCCAAAATAACCAAGAAGGACACATAAAAAGCTTTCTGTGCTATCATTTTTGGCTAGTACGTTTCAATGCACTGATGGGTTTGAAAGCATGAATTGGAGGTGAATTTATAGGGTGAAGTTGTATGTGCATGGAATTTTTGTTTTCGTTTGAGATAAGCAGGAGATGTGGAATTAGTTGAGTGAAAAAATGAAGGTAAAAAGAGAGTGGTTTGTACATTCTGTCCTTGAAATTAGGTGACACTATTGGTATGCGACACTGAAAATCCAATTTATGAAATCCTAGTAAATAGTAATCCTCGAATTTAACCAATTTGGGTGGTTGGGTTTATTAAATCAGGATATTATAATTAATCTACATGGCTCAACATGTTAGATCCCTTACAATTTACAATAGCAGATCCCAATGTTTTCTATCCCACTTATCTCAAATGTTGAGATAGATACACACGATTTCATATAGATCATGTGGGATAGATGGAACTCACGATTTTAGATGGATCATGTGCGTTTATCTCGCATTTGGGTAGACAAAAAAGCACTGTGATCCTTAGGATTTTCATACAATTTATCCTTGTTTTGTATGAGAATCAATTCATGATCCCACGCTCTAGATTTTCTGTTTACACCTCTTTTTGACCTTTTAAATTTATGCTGGTTCTTGAATTAGACTTTACTATGGCTTGAAAGTAATTAATCAATCAAAGCCAATCGTTTGCTACCGGAATCTGGAAGTACCACCTAGAGAACCCAAAAGACTCTCTTGGGGATAATCGATAGACTACACATTAGACAGAGATGAACTGCACTTTAAGTTACTTGATATGCTAAACTCTTTGAGGAACAACTTGTGATGCATAGATTTCATAATTCATTAACTGCAAACACACATTGGAAAACTACAATTTTGAAGTCTCCGAACAGCCACAATGCTCCTATAAATAGTTCATCACTGACACCATGCATATTGCTATCCACGTACAGAAATTTATATTCTCTTCTGAACTTTAAGAAATTGTTAACTACTCTGTGAAGCTCAACATATGGAGAGGAAAAGTTCTTGCTGCGGCTCAAGAAGCTATGTGAGCTCATGCACTTCAACTCCAAAGAAGAAGGCTGCGGTGAAGACGGAAGAGATCAAGAAAGAATCCACTCCAGTGGCTGCTGCTGCTGCTGTGCAATCTACTCCTGCTGTTGATGTGATGAAGACTCCGAAGGCAGACGAAGCTGTGAAAAAGGAAGACCCTGTTAAGGTTAAGTCTGGGACTGGTAGTTGTGGCTAAGTCCTGGGTCCAATATTATTAACTCAATAAGAAGGAAGGATTTCGTTGTCAGATTATTAATTTATATATTTTGATGGTGTAATTATCCTTCCCTATAATAATAAAAAATCAATTTTGGTTCTATTATTTCTTCTCAATTCGCAAAATATTATCGATTTCATGGTAATGCTCTGCTCAAAAGCCCAGAGACTGTGTTTGTTTATGAGATTCTACAAACGTTTTATTAAACTAGCAGAGATGCATATGCAGATACAATATAGACTCTGGTAGTGCATTTGACACTGAAGTCATTATTGCAGCGGCTACATTAATATCCTAATATCCGTGGTCGTGTGTATTTTGTTGTTTAGCAAACGAAGTACCATCCCCGCCGCCACCACCGCCGTGACTGGTGGCCTTCACTGCAATAGTGAGTTCTTTGATTGCACGGTAGAGTACGTCATTCATACCATTAAAACCACATGGATCTCTGTATCCACCATAGTTGCCATAACAGCTATCATCTGGGTCAGGAAAGCCATAGCTAGCACCTTGGGCCGCATCTAAGTTGTGTCCGTAGGCCCGGCCCAACCCACGATGACCTGATATACTCCTGAAAGGCCTAGTAGTTTTGAGCCTATCTGGATCAGGTTCTTCGAGATTTGCTGCCTCGGGGTTGAGTGGGGTAGCAGAACAAAGAGCCAAGCATAGTGAAATTAACAAGGCAAAGTGAATCCATGCTGGTGCTGCCATTTTTGAACTTTATACAAATGCTATAGAAATGAATGGACTCCTTATATACAAAATTTTTGGATGATTTGTAAGAGTAACAATTGTAGCCCTGCAAGCAATGAATTTTGTGTCCTTGAAATGTGTTCATGGTGTTTTTATGAGCCAAAATAAAAGGTTATTGTTTGAACTACCTTACGGTACGTGTTAATTGCTGCATTTAGATTATTACAGTTGCATTTAGTGCAACACCATCTGCTACACCTATGTGACACACTTACCTACTAATTCAAGCAGGGCTAATAGAAATAGAGAATACATTATGTCGACATGAAAATCAAATACACCAGTATTTTTCTCCTTCTCAGAAATCAAATATTAGTTCACTGACTCTCGAAGTATTCATTCACGCCAGGGCGACTATCCTTTCTACTACAATGGAAGATTTAAAATACTCATCGTATAAAGACATTCCCTTGGGAGTTGGAACCACCAAGGGTATGTATGTACATTTGGTTAAAACTCTCCTTGACCAGGTTTTAAGTCTCGTGTTTTGCGATCTCTTTGATAAGTCGTTAGTCAGGCTAACTTTGTGAATTAGATATCACCGTGCCAATGATCTTCAACTATGCTTTTAATTTATTGGGATTGCGGTGATAGACTCATACTAAGGATAGTTACTATTACTCGAAGTCTCAAACCAAACATGTTATAGTGAGCCGATATTCTCATGGTCAGGCCCGGGGAGAGTTGTCCACCATTTTCTTGTTAAAAAAAAAAAAAAGACTTGCAAATTCATAAGTATTTACGTAATTACGTAAATCAGATCAGGCTCAGAGGCTCTGTATGGCCTAAAATGACAATGGGCCTTTTACTGACCCGAGTTTCAGGCCCAATTCAAACTTTGGGCTCCTACACGTAGAACTTGAACCAAGATCCAGAAAATGAAATCACAATCACAAAAGATGGACGGTGATTACGGCGTCACAGAGTACTTTCTACTTTCTAGGTTTCTCCGACCGTCCACAGTATCTCTGTGTTTCGAGTGTGTGGAAGGAAGAAAGCAGAGCGAGCGGAAGTAGGGATACAATGGGAGGTTCGGTGAAGGACGTGCAATCGAAGTCGGAGCTTGATAATCTGCGCCAGAGTGGTACTCCTGTTATCCTACACTTCTGGGCGTCATGGTGCGACGCCTCCAAGCACATGGACCAAGTCTTTGCTCATCTCTCCACCGATTTCCCTCTCTCCCTTTTCCTTAGGGTCAGCGAGTCTTCTTTGATCACCATATATACACAATATATATCTGTCGGTGTTTGGTTGGCTTTTCTTCTTTTGTTGTTTTGATTTGTGGGTTTTGTTTATTTGGTGGTGAATGTTGTAGGTTGAGGCTGAGGAGCAGCCTGAGATATCCGAAGCTTATTCAGTATCTGCTGTGCCCTATTTTGCATTCTTGAAGGTATATTTTTATTGGAATTCCATCATTTTGTTTACTGTGGAATTGTCTCCTGTCATTCATATGGTTAATATCTTTTCTGAGTTTTCAGTTATTTCCTCTCAGCTATGAGTACCATAATATGTTGCTTCTATGGATATAATGAATAATTGATGAACATAAGTTGGCAATTGATTTTATTTAGTGTGAAGATGTAGGGTTTCATTCTCAGAAGAAACAGTCGTATATTCGTTGGGCTGTCATGTGTTTTAGTAAAGGTAAACTCTAAGAAATGAAAACATTTTTATGTTAATTATTTCACATAAAACAACAGAATACACTGTCAAGTAGGGATAAGATCAACATAATGTTCTTTGTACATTCTTGGAATAAGAGAATTGGAGGGAAAGCATGGCTTATATCATGATTTTCTTAATTGTTTTTACTGAATTCTTAGTATAATAATTACACTAAAGCTATCAGAGAGACAGAGAAACGCTATCTATAATTTGGATGGTGGAACCCCTTTTTCCTCTTGGGTTTAGCAAAAGTGAGTGGCACAAATGTAACCTTCTTTCATATTAAGCATTGTGATAGACCACATCATATCCAAACATAGGTTTCTATTTGTGTGCTTGTTATTTCTCATTGTGTGAGGTGAGGTCAGATGCTGTCACTGATATCTGCCCAGGATGCACTGTGCAGCTTGTGGAAAAATTAGAGCGCTTGGGAAATGCTCTGATCATCATAGTTTTGTAGGCGGCATCGAGTCTGGTTCTAGGTTGATGATTCTAATAATGATGTCTAGAACAACTGAACTTGAAACTCAACTCGTTATCTTGTGTACATTCTTGGAATAAGAGAATTGGAGGGAAAGCATGGCTTATATCATGATTTTCCTAATTGTTTTTAGTAAATCCTTAGTATAGTAATTACACTAAAGCTATCAGAGAAACGCTATCTGTAATTTGGATGGTGGGACCCTTTTTTCCTCTTGGGTTTAGCAAAAGCGAGTGGCACCAATGTATCCTTCAGGCTTTTCCCCCCCTCCAAGGCGACCTGCTTTCAATACTAGTTGTTACGTTACGCTGTAATTTTTCCAATATCATTGAATAGCATGGCCTGGGGCCCACGGAGCGGTAACTCAAGTGGGAGAGCCGTGTTATGGGTGACCTTAGAAGAGGGATCGTTCGTGTGACTGAACTGTCGACGACAGCTTTTCTCAATCCTTATGGTCACTTTCTTTTCCCGCTTTCTCTCCACTCCTGTGGCTTCCCTTCCTAGGGCATTAACCCAGCGTTGTCCTGTAAATCGTGGCTGGTTCCTCTTTTCTTCTCTTGGGGTGGCTACTTTCTTCTATCTCAAATAGGGAGAATATGCCTCTATAGTAGCCTGCCTTGACACCTGCAGTTATTTCTGACTGTCTTGACGACCTTTCTTATGAACGCTATTCATATTAAGCATTGTGATAGACCACATCATATCCAAACATAGGTTTCTCTTTGTGTGCTTGTTATTTCTCCTTGCGTGAGGTGAGGTCAGATGCTGTTGCTGTTACTGTTACTGTTACTGTTACTGGTGTTGTGTATGAGTTAATGCTGCTTATTTCCATTGTAGTTGTAAATTAACGTCGACATAGGGGATGCCGTGCAATTTACTCCGTTTTATTACAAATTAAAAATTATGTTTCTTTGAATTCTTATATTAAAAATTCTTTCCCTTTCTCTTGTCAGGATGGTAAGACAGTTGATACATTGGAGGGGGCAGATCCATCCAGCTTGGCCAATAAAGTTGCTAAACTTGCTGGGTCAATTAATCCTGGAGAACCTGCTGCTCCTGCCAGCCTTGGTATGGCTGCAGGACCTACTATCGTGGAAACTGTTAAAGAGCTTGCAAAAGAAAATGGTGCTTCTCAATTGAAAAGTCCGGTGCAACATGGCCTAAGCGAGGGCTTGAAAAAGCAACTGCCGCAGCTGATTAACTCTCATCCTATCATGCTATTCATGAAAGGAAGTCCCAAGGAGCCGAAGTGTGGGTTTAGCAGAAAAGTTGTTGATATTTTGAAGAAGGAAAAGGTCAAGTTTGCGACCTTCGATATCCTGTCTGATAGTGAGGTTCGTGAGGGGTTGAAGTTATTCTCTAATTGGCCAACGTTTCCTCAGCTTTATTGCAAAGGTGAACTCCTTGGTGGCTGTGACATAGCAATTGCTATGCATGAGAGTGGTGAATTGAAGGAGGTTTTCAGAGATTTTGGTATTGATGCTGATGAGGCAAAAATGACTGAGACTGGAGGCAGTAAAGGTGGCATCTCAGAAACTAATGGTTTGAGCGAGGTCCTTGTCTCTCGCCTCAAAGGCCTTGTTAATTCAAGCCCAATTATGCTATTTATGAAGGGAAAACCAGATGAACCTAGGTGTGGTTTCAGTGGGAAGGTAGTTGAAATCCTCCGACAAGAGAAGGTGGAATTTGCGAGTTTCGACATCCTTTCTGATGATGAAGTTCGCCAAGGGCTTAAAGTTTATTCTAATTGGTCTAGTTACCCACAACTTTATATCAGGGGTGAGCTAATTGGTGGCTCAGATATTGTGCTGGAGATGCAAAAGAGTGGTGAGCTTAAGCGGATTTTGACTGAAAAGGAAATTATTCTGAAAGAAACCCTTGAAGATCGACTAAGGCATTTGGTTAGCTCTTCCCCAGTGATGCTGTTTATGAAAGGTACCCCAGATGTTCCTAGATGTGGTTTCAGTTCTAAAGTTGTAAATGCCCTGAGAGGAGAAGAAGTGAATTTTGGATCCTTCGATATTTTGACTGATGATGAGGTGAGGCAGGGACTGAAGGCCTTCTCAAGCTGGCCAACCTTCCCCCAGCTTTATTACAAGGGTGAGCTGATCGGGGGCTGTGATATTGTTATGGAGCTGCAAAACACTGGAGAACTGAAATCTACCCTATCCGAGTAGTGTTATGCGAGATATCAAATAATGCTAGACAAAGCTTCGGTTCAGTCTCACTCTCCAGGAGCATGCAAGTGACATTCTTGATCATGAAGTCTGATATGCCTTAATGGTTTTCGGTGTAATCATCATTTTCAAACTATGCTTAATTGTGATTTATCATAAAGGATTATACTTGCTGCTTGGTTCTATATCCCAAGTGTCTTAAATGTGGAGTGATTGTTTTTTGTCAGCAATTGAAACCCCACATAATATTGTTGAAGATTGAAATTGGGATTGTCGAGGTTGCAACCGACTATTCTACCATTGAATCACATCTCATTTACATGTTTTTATAAAATATATGTTACAAAAGTAACTATATTGTCCTTTGAAAAATTATAAATTTTCTTCAACCTTGTTTTCTTAGCACACATTTATGCAGACTCTAGACCTACAAGCATGGAGATTGCTAGATCAATATTATTCTATGCACTTTTGAGAAGAAGTAAAATAACTGAATCTGATACAAATACTGAAATGCATACCCAACAAGGCAAGCAAAGTTACATACCTAACTAATATTATCACCGGGGGCTACCCAAAGCTTAGAAGAAATACACAAATCTAAAACGCAAATCATTACTGGAACCAAACAAATACCAGCAAATTGAATTGCTTGCTTCTGTTAAAGTTCTTACATCACATGAGCAATAATTAATCAGAACTCAATGAGAAAACACAAGGCATAGGAACCAACTTTTAGTTCTGTTTCAGGCCAAGAATTTTTTTTTTTTTTTTGTTTCTTTGTCTTCACCTATTATATCTGTTTTCATACTTTCCAAAATCACATTCACTTCTTTACCACCTCTTATATTCGCCTTCATCAAGGCATGATACATTTGGATGACAGTCCTCAGTGAAGCTACAAAAGCTTCTACATCTTCAGCACTACCTTCTTCATCACCAAGTCGACATAAAACGCCGGAATTACCTTTGGATTGGGCTTCCATTCTTTGTTCTCTACATCCCGAGATACAGCAGCTTTCATACAATCCATGGCTTTTTATCGAGGTATCCTTCCGCCACCCTTGCCCAACTGCTTGGTGTGGTAGACTTTCCTTTCTCCATCAAGTCTTTAAGTATAGCTTCTGCTTTCTTATACATGCCCTTTTTAGAATACCCGACAATTACAATGTTTGGTACTCGAAAATCATAAACAATTGCCAGATGATTCCCACTCCTTCAGCAATTCCTCAGCTTCTTCCAGCTCTCCCAGCTTTACCAGGGAGCCCGGCACGGTGATGTAGTCCCTGTTTATATGCCTCCTACATGCACTTTTCTGTAGATCCCATAATCTCAAGACTTTGGCCTTATTCCCTAGCTATACTCGCATGCATTCAATGACATTAGATGGTTGAATTCATTTCCATCTTTCTTTTCTAACCTCTCTTCTGCTTTTTGTCAGGGCATCAGTTGTCTTATCAGTGAGGCCTGCTTTTCTATAGAAATTAAATTGGCAATAACAGCATATGTATTCCAGTCCATAACAATGTGCGATTGGCTCTCCATCTCTTTCAGTATTGCTTCCATCGCCACGATATTAGATTGGATGCCATAAACATTGATGCAAATTCTATAGCTCAAGTTGTCCGGAGAGACCTTGTTTTTCTTCATTTCATTAAGTACTTCAGGCACTTTCCCATATTGTCCACAATCAATGAGTGTGCCCTGGGGGAATTTATTAGCTAAAGCACTATGGTTCGTTAGCCCACATATCATAATCCTACTATATATGCCAAATCAATTTAAAATTTTCTTTTTTTTAATCACCTTTTTTGCTTGATTGAAGATCACGATTCATGCAATCGGAATTAGGAAACAACAAAATCCTTTTCCGGAGGCCCTTTTTTCATCATCTTCATCAATCAAACAATCATAGCGAAAAACCTAAGTAAGTTACACAAGAAAAATGATTAACAATACCAGATAATATTGAAAACCAAATGCTCTATTCAACAGATGATTGCACATAATGTTAAGACCACAAAAATCCCAAAATCGTTTAGTGAAGTGAAAATAAAGTGATGTATTTGGCCCAACATCATAACAACACTTGAGGCGTCTTTTAATAAGGATAAAGTAGTGCATATCTTCGCCCAGAGCCCGACAATAACTCAAAATGGATTAGGCCAAACCTATCTCTCATCTTTTTCTATTTATCTCCAGCAAATTCTTCAAATTATAATACATAAGTCATTGTAATTCCTTTCCCCCTACTTTCTACTTCTCATCCCTCTCAAATTCTTCAAATTATAAGTACTCATAAAATCATTGTAATTCTGTATATTTACCTAGGCAGTCACGGATTGGCTTTTTCCTTTGAAAAATGTGAATGAATGATTAGTAACATTAACGAAAGTGAAGACGCTAGTTCCTTTCTTAGATTAGTAACATTAGTAACTTGTAGTGCTTTGAATTCAGCTATTCGCATTTGCAGTTCCAGTTGTTCCCTTCTTAGATTCTTGCTGTCTTCCATTTGGAGAATATGATCTATATTATTTGCCTCCGTTGGCCCTGCATTAGTCTTTTCCTCTGAAGCTTTCAGGTATGCTGGAAACGTGCTCGGTTCCGGAGCACGGTTCCGGCATATATTAATATTTTTAATTCTTTAGTTGAATATATATCATTTGAAAATAAATTTAATAGATATATCAAAGTTTTCGCCCATGCATCATTGAAGTTGCTGTGGTGTAGTGGTTATCACGTCAGTCTTACACACTGAAGGTCCCCAGTTCGATCCTGGGCAGCAACATTTTTTTGTCTTTCTTTTTTAAAATTCTTACCGTGGGCTTACGCTTTATTCAATTGGGCTTTTGTCCGCTTAACTTTCCGATTTATCGTTCTAAACAAATCCATCTTCAAATAGAAGACCAATAGGCAAATAGTTGATAGGAAACTACAACTCTGAAATTTTTTTGCATAAGCAAAGGTACTGTTTCTTCTTCCTATAAGACTCTTGAGTCCTGGAAATTGTTGCCAAATGCATCACTTTCAAGTTTGTGTAGGATTCAGATGTGACAAAAACCTACTTTAACTTTTTATTCCAGCCCTGAATTAATCACTCTGGCCCATGTATGTTGGATCCATGCTTTACCCAAAGAGAAACACCCACTTAAGTCATCCTTTCTTGTGGGCCTTTACCGGAAAACTCGGAATTCCAGCCCACTACAATTGTCTTAGTCGATCAAATGGAACCCAATGAAATTAAAAACAAAATTTGTTTATTTGCCAAAGAAAAAACTTACTTCAATGAAAGTGAAAGCAAAGATGTAGACAATCGGCATTATAATACCACCAGATGGCTTTTTGTGAGTAGATCAGTATCACCGTTGCGACCAAAAACGGTTAAACTTGCAGGCTGTGGGGTTCGAACCCACGCGCACGTATGTGCAGAAGATCTTAAGTCTTCCCCCTTAACCTCTCGGGCAAACCTGCTTATAATTCGTCCGATACTGTTTAGATATTTAATTCAGTGTTTTTTTTATTTGTTGTCCTTTGAGTTTAACACCCTAATTTTGGTACGAGCCCAAAACCACGGAAGAAGAACTGACAAAACCGAAAATTTCCAATGAGGCCCATTCGGACAATGCCGCCTTGTTAAAACCGAGCAAAGAGCTCCTTCAACCTTAATCGAACAAAATAAACAGACCGTTTATTTGCGATGAAAGCCCGAAAATTTACATATATTGAGGATCACACTACTACAAGCCATGAATAATCAAATTTTGTGATTTACAATGCTTAGTTTTTGGGGTCAATAGAGATCATTTTCATGTGCCACACATTCCGCGGAAGATCAAAAGACTTGCATTTCCCAGCACCAATTCAACTCACAAGAAGAATGACATAGTTGGCCTACAAAAAGACAACACGCAAACCAGGCAAGGAAACCAACGGAGAGAACAAAAAAGAAAATTTGTTTGAAACACTTTCAGTAGAAGACAATGTAAGCTTTTACATAGTCCCTGTTGCAGGACTTGCCACACTAATATCTATAACTCACTTGATCATATGGTGTATTGAAGTGTATACATTGCCATCAAACCGGGTTGTAACAATAAAACCTTCTTCCACATATATAAAATACAATAACAGTCTCCTCCTGTGTCAGGCAGTGAAGTCGGCTTCCTTGCGTAACATTTGTGGTAAACAAAAGGTCATATCTGATAGACATGGTCACTGTACATATGAGCCGTCATGTTCAGAGACTGGAGCATGGCTTCACCCTTTTTGTTGAAACTGAACATGGATATCCCACCATTATTCACATCTATTGCACGGAACCTGAATCATGGAAAGAATTGTCAAGCCCAGAAATGTGATACTCCATTATACAATGGTATTAAGCAGGTAATCACATATATATAAACTAGTGATGACTATGATCCAAAATCATATATAAGCAAATGATAACAATGATCCAAAGAAGAATTTTGGCACCAATGACATGGCTAAACTTCTCGGAGGCAAGTCAGCTACAATCAGGGAAATAAATGAATGATACTAGTAAGGGCATTGTAGACAGTGGAGGGAGTAAGCAAAATTCTAGTACGAGCACGTCAGTTAAGATGCAACATGTTAAGAAGAAGAATGACAGTAGATTTGGAGACCAATTTGCACTAACAGACAAACACATTGACACAAAGATAGCCTTGCCTCTACCGTGGGATTCTTGAACACGGGGGTTATTTAGACTTACAAAGTAAAAACATATTGACCAACTTTAGAGTTGACCCACCAAGGCACCTACCCCCTTTGAAACACAAGCCTTCTAGACTTCTAGAGTACAGAGAGATTAGAATCTCTGTATCAAAACATGAATGATCAATAAATCCCCACAAGTGGGAAGAATTTGTAAGAGTTGGATAACGAACCTAAAGTCTAGGTATGCAATTTTTATTTCTGAAGGCATAGGATTTTCTAGTTTACTTTTACAAATGCACATGTAGTCTTGGTGAATACACCCCTATCACCAAATGATGAATCCGGACTAAAAATGAATCATAAGTCACAACTCACAAGAATGGCGAAGATTCCTTACTTGTGATTAGAATGATCAACATTTGACAAGAATAGCAATACCTTTCAGGACTTAGTCCTAAAGCTGTGCAGATCAATGCCCTCAATATTGATTTATGTGTGACAACTAGAACATTTTTTCCCTGGCAAGGATAAACAATGAGTATCAACCTTATGGTGGAGTGGACAAATGAAAAACAAGAAATATAGTAACTGAGTCAGGATAAAGATTACAGGAGTGAGCAATATTTCCCTCCAAGCCTCTCTTGCAGTTACCCATAATTTCCGAATGGGATAGAAACCATTGACATCAAAATTGGCAGGATCTTCTCTCCATTTCGTAAACTCCTTTGGATATTTCTGCCTAGCATCCACTGACTCCAAATACTGAACATGATTTACTAACATATATATAATCAAGAAATAACAGAATAGAAGTAAAACAGCAAAGCACCGTTTATAATCTCAAACGTGCTTAATAAGGTTTGTAAAGATCTTGAAAACCACTCATTTCTATGAAATTCCAACTGATATTAGAAACTTATGAAGTATTACTAATATTCTCAATTAAAACATGACTAAATCTCTAAATAAGAAAATACTTTGTACTTGAGAGAAGCCAATTTATAGTAGACGAAAAGTTGACAAGTTTTTGAAACATTTGGAAAAACAAAAATAACGGGAGACAGACCATTTCTCATGCCCTCGAGGAAAAACAGATGTGCCTCCTTTAGCGAATCAAGAAATACCAACGGCTCTTCCCTTCCTTGCCATATAACTTCAGCAGTAGACTACACAGTATGAAAGTTGAAGATTGATGAGAATTTTGATAAGCATACTAATGAGTAATGAAACCAGCTTATATAGGTACAGAATTGAAACCTTAGCCCTAGATATTGGACTTGAAAAGCATTGATCAAAGTATATGTTTGCCAAGGCTTCACGGCACTTCTCTGCTTGTCTCACTCCAGTTTCAGTTAGGACAGACAAGTTTGAGCTTCCCTGGAAATATATACAGTAATTAAGGTAGCAACTGAGATATTTATGCAGTTTAATAAAATGCAAAAAACAAAAGAAGAGGATTTGAACTTCAAGTGTTCACCATTAATCATAACTAATGTTTATGTATTTGTGCAAACACAATCAAGAGGGGAGAGGCAACAAACCTGTACTCTACCCTCGTCATTCCATGAGCTAAGGCCATGTCTTACAAGCATTACATTCTTTGGCGTTGATAATAACTTTTGACTCAGAGATGTTGTACTTCTTTCAAAATCATATGCAGCGCCGGTAACTAAACTACCATTCTCAGATTTCTCTGTCATAAATGCATACGAGCTTCAAGTGAATATACCATATACAAGTAATCTTGAAAATTTGCGAAAGACTGACTACTATGCATATTTTTAACAGATACCATGATAGAAGACCAAAATAAAACTGTACATCTAATGGCGGTTTATAGTTCAATAACAGGACATTTAGCAATTCAGCAATAAAGAAAATACAATTCAACCCATAACACTCCTTTGTCCAGACCTTCACAGGAGTTGTTGCATTTCCCAAAAGAACTGAGAATTACATCACAAAATGACATGAAACCAGTCAAATTTAAATGAAGACCCTACTATAGTTGAATAGGACTAAAGTAAAACATAGAAACAGAAGGAAATTTAAAAATTAGGACCCATCATAACAGCCTCAATCAAAATAAACTAGGAAATTAAATCCCAAACTGCAAAAATACTTGAACCCCATTTTCTTTACAGTCACCTTATTATAAAAGGGAGGAAAAGAAAAATATGAACTTGCCAGTTGTTATAGGCATGTCTGGGCTAAGACTTGAGCATCTAATCTTTCTAACAAATGCCCTCGAATGAGACATGCTCCTTGTGGGTCTTTGAGGATCGAAAATGGAAATCGAACATAGAGAAGTGGTTGTTGACAGCATCCCACAGATCATTTTTGCAGCGATTTTCGAACGCTGATGTTTTTTCACAATTTGGGTTCTTCCCAATGCTCTGATACTGATTTCGACGTCTTGAATCTTGATATCACAATTTGCCATTGAATTTTAGCCTTACAATTTAGTCAATCACCGAGGCTAATATGGATATGCGTTATCTCGGTGAGGGGATAGTATTTATTAGTTAACTTTAACACGACAGAGAGATAACTTCAATCAATACCAAACAGAACTCGGGCTTCCCCCAGTTTTGTTTGGGCCGTGGCCCTGTCTCAGACACTATTTTGGATAGCTTCAGTAGGGGAAAAGTACGAATAGGCCACTCAAAGATAGGGTTGTTTGTAATTGGGTTATTGGAAGAAATTTTTTCCCAATTAGGTCATCCAATGTTCTAAGTTTCAGCAATTGGATCACTCCAACCTATTCCGGTCAATTTCACGGCGAAGATTGATTACATGTCATAAATTTGTTATTTGTCACTGTGTAATAAAAAATAAAATAAAGAAAGTCACATGGGATATAAAAACAAATTAAATAATTAAAAATGAAAAAACAGAAAATAAATAAATAAATCCCAAGAACATAGCTCCACTCAATCACAAGCTCAACAAAACGCCTCAACAAAACGCCAAATCGAAATCCAATTTAAGCTACGAGAAGAGATAAACCCATTAACGCTACTTTTTCTAATTGCAATGGCCTCTCCAGAAGTGGAACTCAATAAGACCATACAAATCAAGGAAAGAGGAGTAATCACTAAGCTTTCTTCCAATTTTCTTTCGTTTCTCAGCAGAACCCTAGGCTTCAATTCGCACAAACGAATCAGACAAAAAAAAATGCAAACAAGAGCCAAAGCCTTGGGAACGCGATGTTCGTCGGCATAGGATTTGAAGTTCCCCATCAAAATTTGTTTGATTACAAGTCTCTGGCTCCGGATCCGAATCCGAATTCCGATTCCGGGCGCACTGAGTTGGACTCACCGTTCATGAACTCGTCCATCGTTCCTTCCCCATTTTCAGGTCAACTCGGATCCTTCAATTGTCAATTTCAGGTTTTGAGCCAGAGCAACTTCCGAGTACCAATGGCGACTGAGAAAGAGTAAGTGAGAGAGAGAGAGTTGGTGCGATTTCATTAGGGTTTTTTTTTTTAAAATCTTTTTGAGTTTTGTTTTTTTTCTAATTATAAACATATTCCATGTCACCTTCTATTTTTATTAATTACTATTCTACAATGACATGTAAAATCCACGTCAGCAAAAAATGTTGATATGAGATCGTGATTGGCCATGTCAGCAATTTTCCTGCTGACATTGATCGGAATGACCTAATTGGAAAAATTAAAAACATTGGGTGACCTAATTGGAAATTTTTTTCCTTCGGTGACTTAATTACAAACGACCCAATCTTTGAGTGTCTTGTCCGTACTTTTCCCCATATTTTCAAACTACACCCCGGTATACCTACATCCCTCAAAAATTAAAATAATTTTTACCATATCATAATTAACTAAAATCTCATACATTTATGAATACACCCAAAGACAAAAACAAAAAAGAAAGCGAGAGTTGAAGCGAGAAAGGGAGAAGTATTCGAAGAGTCAGTGCATAGGATCCTTTGTCTGGATATGCAGGATCTGAAGGATCGATGTTCGGACAGAAATATTGAGGTTGGCTTCAGCGCACAGCTGGTAATGAATTGAATGATCAAACCCATATCGAGAAACTCTCAATTATCATGGATGAAGTGGCGGTGCAAGAAGAGGAGAATGTGACGTTTTCTACTGCGACTGTATCGTCATCGTCTTCAAGCTTTCCACCGTGAAGCAACCGGCATGAAAAACAATGAAGTCACCACCAATTGATTTTTAGGATGCAATTGGACATCCGTTCTGGTCTACGAGAAAAATGGGCAAGGGGGTCTATTGAGCATAGGGAAGGTGTTAGGCACCCCACAACTCCCGAAAACGGTTACCTTTGAATGTTTTCCTATTTGGCTCTAATTTGTTTTTGAAAATCTCATTGTGAATGTGATGAAAAATCCACTTGGAGTGGTTTAAAGAAAAAAGGTGCACGGGATCACTGTGGCCATTCCCGGCTTGGCCAAAGATTAATAAAAATTCCACTTGGAGTGGATTTGGATGATTTGAAAAGAGGGTGCACGGGATCACTGCGGCCATTCCCGGTTTGGCCAAAGATTAGATAAAAATTCCACTTGGAGTGGGTTTGGTAATTTGAAAAAAGGTGTGCATGGGATCATTGGGGCCATTCCCGGCTTGGCCAAAGATGAATAAAAATTTCACTTGGAGTGGATTTTGTAATTTGAAAGAAGGGTGTGCACGGGATCATTGGGGTCATTCCCGGTTTGGCCAAAGATGAATAAAAATTCCACTTGGAGTGGATTTTGATGATTTGAAAAAAGGTGTGCACGGGATCATTGGGGTCATTCCCGGCTTGGCCAAAAATGATTTGTTTTGCTTAGTCTGGATGAAAAATTCCACTTTGAGTGGGTTTTGATATTTTTGGAAAAGAGACTCTTGAAGACTTGGTTGATGTACCAAAAGGGCCCACAATCAAGGAGAAATGTTCAATTCAAGCCTTACTCACAATTATGCTCTTCATGAGAAAAGAAAGAATCCATTTAAGGCCCATCGGACGGGCCAAATATCTTTAAACCCCCCTTTGGGTCCTTAAATAAATTCTCCTAATCCCTAAAAACATATTCGCTTTCCGGGTCCACGAAATCCAAATGTTTTGGATGATAGTCAATGGAACCCCAATATCTTGAAGGCTCCTTGGTATTTAAACAAAACATAAGGGTTCCATAATTTAGTCTTGGTGTATTTATTAAAGTGAGACGGCTTGGATTAATTCTAATGACTAAAGCGTTGCATTCATTTTCATTGCATTCAAACAATCCTAGCATATATCTAAGCATCATGGCATAGGGTGAGAAATCAAAGTCCTAAGCATGCATTCTAATGCAATCATCATTCACAAAATCATTTCTTAATTTCTATATGCTTCTAGCATCCTAGAATATCATGTATGCATTTTCTATTTTACATCCACTATTTTTATTACACTATTACAAGACTTACACTTTACAATTATGTATGACAAATAATAAAATGTACAAAAATCCAATATCACCCACGAGGCCCATTGCTTCAATCCAGCCCAAATCCTCTAAGTATGTTTTTCGACCCAAGTCCTCTAAGTTGCCCTCGGCCCAAGTAGGGTCAAGCCCGATCCGAACCCAACAAATCAAACATAAGAATGGGTCAAATAGGTATTCAATCAAACAATATCAAGTCAAGTCCATATTTAAAGATTCATATACACATATAAACATATACAATATCATACACATGCATATCCAAACCATGTACATACATATACAAATATATAAACACATAAAATGTACACACACACCCATGGTATATACACCCACATACACACACTGTACATATACACACACATTGTACTGCACACACCCTGCACACATATACACACACCATATATACATATATACCGGCCATCAAAGAAAGACAAACTTATCATAATCGGATATCAAAACCAGACATCATATTAAACATCAATACCGTGAGCAGGAAAGATTCAAACCAGAAAAGTCAAAATCAAATATTAAAGCCACATGCTAGCATAATGAAGAAAGTGATATAGCAAGGTCAGTTATCAACACTAGCAAGCAAACGCACACGGACCAAATTTCATTCAAATCATACATGTATCCACAAACTACATACGACTAGTATAACTTCAATCATGACCATATACTACGAACTTGAACAAAACACAATCAAGAGATCAATAACTTGGAGAAGTAAGAACAGAGGAGACGAACAACTCCATAGAAACAGAACTAAAGAAATATGGATATTGAACCAAGAAGGATGTAATCTAAGAACAAACCCAGACAGAAACCAAAATAAAGAAATGGAACATGGACGACGTCGGAATCGAATCAAGGAAATAGAACCCAAATCAAAACGAGTTTGCCAGAGACTGAAAACCAAAAGATATCCAAGACGGAAAGATGAAAAACAAGCTTTTGTATTTTGTCAATGTATTCCAGATACTTACAAACTGTGCTACCAGTCCTCAAACATATACAAGAAAATAAATGAATAAAGAATTAAGGCTACAGTAAGGCTACAGTATAAGGCGCTAAAACATCCTGCCTAAAGCATAAGAGGAAAACCTAGAGTAAAACTATGTCGTTTCAATGATCTTGTTTGACACCCCCTCACAAGGTAAATGGTAGGCATCAACTACGTTTAGCTTGCGAAGGAGACATTGCATTTGATGAACAGGTATTGGTTTTGTCAAGAAGTCACTCGGTTGTGCAGCAGATGAAATATGGAACAACTTCACAAAACCCAATTGAACCTTTTCTCTCACAAAATGACAATCCAATTCAATGTGTTTGGTGCGTTCATGGAACACAGGATTGGATCCAATGTGAATTGCTGCCTTACTGTCACAAAATAAAGAAATAGGTTGAGGAGACTTAGTATTCAAATCTTGTAGAAGTCGAAACAACCATACCAGCTCACTACAAGTGTTGGCCATAGAGCGATACTCAGCCTCAACGAAAGATCGGGAGATGGTATGCTGTTTCTTTGATTTCCATGACACAAGTGCTCCTCCCAACATGATACAAAAACCACTGATGGAACGACGAGAGTCCGGACACCCCCCCAGTCAGAGTCGCAAAAAGCAGTAATGTGATAACTTGGATGTGAGGGAAAGAACAAACCCTGTCCAGGTGTTCCTTTCAAATAACGCAAGACTCGATGTGCCCCAAGAAGATGTTGATCCGTAGGACAATGTAGGAATTTACTTAAACTATGAACCACATAACTGATATCAGGGCGAGTCATTGTTAAATACATCAATCTCCCAATCAATCGTCTATATAAGGAAGGATCATCCAGAGGAATTCCATCTTCAATAGAAAGATGAACATTCAATTCAGTTGGTGAGGAAAACGGCTTTGCATCCATAAAACCTGTGTCATGAAGCAGATCCAAGGTGTATTTACGTTGACTAATAGCCAAACCTATAGAAGACCGATTGATTTCAAGGCCAAGAAAGTATTTCATAGGTCCCAGATCTTTCAATTTGAGACATGAATGTAATCGAGTTTTGATCAACTGAATGAGTGTTTCATCATTGCCCCCAATGATCATGTCATCAACGTAAAGGAGTAGAGCAACAAAATCTGTACCCTGCTTCAAAGTGAACAGGGAATAGTCACATTTAGACTGTTGAAAACCACAGTCCAGAAGAATGGATCTAAACTTTTCATTCCATTGGCGTGATGCCTGTTTAAGTCCATACAGGGATTTCCTCAACTTGCAAACAAGGTTGGAGTCTTTGACAGAGTAACCAGGAGGAGGTGTCATATATACTTCCTCATACAAATCGCCATGGAGGAAAGCATTCTGAACATCTAATTGATGAAGTGTCCATTTGTTCATGGAAGCCAAAGCCAGAAAAACTCTCACAGTCACCATTTTAACCACGGGAGAAAATGTTTCAGAATAATCAAAACCAGCCCGTTGATTAAATCCTTGAGCTACCAAACACACTTTATATCGTTCAATGGTACCATCTTGTTTATATTTGATTTTGTAGACCCACTTTGAACCAATAGCCTTACGGCCTGCAGGTAAATAGGCCATATCCCACGTGTGGTTATCTTGAAGAGCTTGTAACTCAGATTGCATGGCTGCTTGCCATGCAGGATCTTTTACAGCAACAGAAAAATGTGATGGTTCATGATGGCCCGAGACTGAACTTAAGAAAGCTGCATGAGAATGTGAAAAATTTACATAACTCAAGTACTTACTGATGGGATGAATAGGTCCAGACTTGGCCTGATGATGAGCATTGGAAGTGGAGATGCAACTGGCATTATTACATTGGTAATCCTGCAAGTAAGTTGGAGGCTGTTTAGTACGAGACGATCTGCGAATGGGAATATTAGAAGAAGGCAAGTCATTGGAAGCTGGTGAAGATTCTGAATGTGTCTCGGAAGGCATAGTTGAAAACAAACTTTCATTTGAGGGAGCATTAACAACTGCTGGAGTTGTTGGTGTCGATAGTAGACTGACATCGGAAGGTAATTGATCTGAATTTTCAGTGTAAGGAGATAATTTAGATGGTGAGAAAGGAAAATTTGTCTCATGAAAGTCCACATCTCGCGATACGAATATTTCATGAGTTTCAAGATCCATAAGATGAAAACCTTTCACTCCAAAAGGGTAACCCAGAAACATACAAGAACGAGCCCTGGGTTGGAATTTTGAACGAGAATGTGGATGGGTGACTGCATAGCATAAACAACCAAACACTTTGAGTTCACTGTAATTGGGAGGTCGATGGAAAAGAATTTGATATGGGCTGTGTTTGTCTAACTGGCGAGAAGGTAGACGATTGATGAGGTGCACTGCAGTGAGTATGCAAAAACTCCAGAAAATTTCAGGAACATGAGCATGGAATCTTATGGCTCTAGCGGTGTTAAGAATGTGTTGATGCTTGCGTTCTACTACCCCATTTTGTTGGGGTGTGTAGACACAAGTGGTTTGATGCAAGATGCCATTAGATGCATAGAACTCTTTCATATTAAATTCAAGTCCATTGTCTGAACGTAAAATTTGAACTTTTGTATGAAAATGAGTCTTTACATATTGGCAAAATTGTTGAATGAAAGATTGAGTTTCTGCCTTAGACCGTAGAAGATGAACCCAAGTGGCTCTACTAAAATCATCAACAATAGTTAAGAAGTATTTATATCCATCAATGGAAGATATGGAGTGAGGACCCCATATGTCTACATGTATGAGTTCAAAAGGAGATGTTGTGCGAGACACACTAACATTAAAGGGCTTTCTTTTCATTTTAGCCAAAGGACAAGTTGAACAAAAATCAAAATGTTCTTGAAGAGATTTGGGCAGAAACAAGCTAGTAGTAGAAGAGGGATGTCCCAATCGATAGTGCCATAACATGGATCCTTTGGTGGCAGCATTGGTTCTCAAAATAGAATGGACAGAAGTGAGCTTGGATTCCCAAAAATAAAGCCCTTTATGCATGTTCCCCATTCCAATCCTCTTCAAAGTGACCAAGTCCTACAAGAAACAAGAATTGGATTTAAAAGTGATGGAGTATTGATCTGAAGATGTTAGTTTACTAACTGAAATAAGATTGATATTAAAAGTAGGTACACAGAGCACATGATGAAGTGTAATGCCAGCATATAAGATGAGGGAACCTATATGAGTGACTTTATGTCGTTCACCATTTGGCAGGGTCACAAAACGGTTTACAACAGGAGCTGCAGAATAGAGAAAATCAAGAGAGCAGACAATGTGATCGCTAGCACCACTATCTACTATCCAATTCACAAGAAAAGGCATTTTTAGTTGGTCAGTAATTGACAGATGAGGGGAAACGTTACCTGCTACAGCAGAGGCTGAGGACAAGGCAGGAGGAATAGTAGAACCACTACCTGAACCAGCTTCAGAAGGTGATGAAGAATTGAGTTTAAGAAAATGCATGAGTTGGTTACAAAGTTATGGTGACATTTGCATAGGTCCTTGAGCTGTATCAGGGCCGGACATCATTTCTGCTTGATTCACATAGTGGCCCCTATCCCCATAACGTTGTGGCCGTTTAGGCTGTCCTGTTGGGTACCCATGGAGTTTATAACATTTGTCAATAGTGTGTCCTGACTTGCGACAATAGTTACAGGACAAATTCTCTCGCCTTCCTTGACCAGAAGAAGTATTCTTTCCTGAATCATTAGTAGACAAAGACTTTATAGCCATGGCAGAGGAACTGTGTGGAGTGGATGATGCGTGAGTAAGAGTCAGCTGTCTTTCTATGTGAAGCACCATAGACAAGGCTTTTGAACATACAGGAAGAGGCTCAAGAGAAAGTACTTGATTGCGAACAATGGTGAAGCACTCATTCAAACCCATTAGAAAGACCATAGTGTGGTCCTTTTGTTGATAACACTCCAGGGCTGCCCGTGATCCACAGGTACAATCTGGAAGGATGTTGTAGTAGATGAACTCATCCCAAAAACCTTTTTGTTTGGTATAATATTCCGTAACAGACATCGCACCCTGACGCGTTTCACCCATGGATTGACGAAGCTCATATACTCGAGTATCATTGGACGCAGCATAGCGAGCCTTCAGATCAAGCCATAGTTCACGAGCTGTGGTGAAACTAGACAAGCTATTGCCAATTTCTTTCGACACACAGTTTAATATCCAGGTTATGATCATACTATTGCATCGTCGCCATGAAATATAGCGTGAATCAGTGGAAGAAGTTACCTCCAATGAGCCATCCACCAAAACTTGTTTGTTGCGACCTTCAAGTGCGGTGAAGATATTTCGACTCCATACATGGTAATTGTCTTCACCAGTAAGGGCAAGACTAACCAGCTTAGTGACTGCATAATCAGCAGTTGTGAGGATGAGTGGATCATCAAGAGGGTAAGAAGTGCTGGTTGGAATGGCAATAGTGCCAGTTTCAACACCAGGAAGTTCTGTTGTGTTCTTGGTTGTCATGATTCAGGATCAGAAAAAAAAAACAGATTGTAATTGGAGACTTATAGAAGCTCCGATACCATGAAAACCAAAAGATATCTAAGAAGGAAAGATGAAAAACAAGCTTTTGTATTTTGTCAATGTATTCCAGATACTTACAAACTGTGCTACCAGTCCTCAAACATATACAAGAAAATAAATGAATAAAGAATTAAGGCTACCGTAAGGCTACAGTATAAGGCGCTAAAACATCCCGCCTAAAGCATAAGAGGAAAACCTAGAGTAAAACTATGTCGTTTCAATGATCTTGTTTGACAGAGACGTTACCCTTGAAGAATTGAAACCCGTTTTCTCCTATTTCTTCTCTGATTTCAGCTGCTCTCCCTTCTCCTTCTCGTCTTTTCTCCTTTTTTCTTCTGTGTTTCTTGTTCTCTTTTCTTTTGCTCTCCTGGCTGCTCCCTTTTTCCTTTTGTTGTGCGGCTCCTTTTTTTCCCTGTGTGTGTCGTGCGGCCCCCCTTCTCAAAGAATGCTGCATTTCTTTTATATTAAGAGAGAATGAGACCACCTCTCTCCTAAAACCCTAGTTCTTTCAATTTGTCTCTTTTGCCCTTACTTTTTCTTTCCTTTTAACCAAGGTGGCTATTCTTTTTGGTCTTTTCCACCTTTAATTTTCCATTTAATTTATTTATTTTTATTCTCTAGATATTTTCTAGGGTTTTGTTGTATTGGGCTTGAGTTTGAATTTTATGGGCTTATGGTCCAAGAAATGGGTCTTAGGATTTTTGTATGTTTGTGGGTCCATGAAATAGGCTTTGAATTTTTGTGTAAGCATGTGGGCCTCTGACACGGGCTCTTGAATTTTGAATTTTTGCTTTTATTAATTATTCTTCAACCGGACAAAAATCGGTTACTACAGCTGCCCCTCTTTGTATGTTTTTTATGAAATAAAAGACAGACAAAGGTGTAGTTAACCGAGTATAGTACGGGAAGGATGAGGAAAGGTGCTCGGGATCATTGTAGCCACTCCCGGCTTGGCTATGAAAAGTGCTTGGGATCACTGTAGCCATTCCCGGCTTGGCTGAAAAAAGTGTTTGGGATCACTGTAGCAATTCCCGACTTGGCTGAGAAAAGTGCTTGGGATCACTGTAGCCATTCCCGGCTTGGCTGAAATGTGTCCTCGGGATCACTGTAGCCATTCCCGGCTTGGCTATGGTCTGTGCTTGGGATCATTTGAAGCCATTCCCGGCTTGGCTATGGTGCTCGGGATCATTTGAAGCCATTCTCGGCTTGGCTATGGTGCTCGGGATCATTGGGAGCCATTCTCAGCTTGGCTAAAAAGATTTTTTGTTTTGAGAAAAGGTGCTCAGGATCACTGTAGCCATTCCCGACTTGACTAAAAACGATTTTTTGTTTTGAGAAAAGGTGCACGGGATCACTGTAGTCATTCCCGGCTTGGCTGAAAATGATTTTTGTGTTTTGCAGATGATATTCAAGAGTTTTTGTAATCTCGTCTTAACAGAAAGATGTTTCGAGCAAGTGATATGTTTTGATTTGAGGAAAATTACTATGTCCAAGCTGTACCTTCTGCATAAACCTGCCATAATACAAAAAATACAAACCATACGCAACAATGATGCATGTAATGACCGATCTTGTTCAAATATGAATGTTTCATTAATGAGTGAATGCATGTTTTCTCAAGGCTTTGCCATCCTCAATCACGCGTACAGTTGCGAATTGCTAGAACAAATCTGCTTCTTTGTAGGGTTTGACTTTCGGACTCTGGATTGTCCATGCATCTTCTCTATGCTGATTAGTAAAGGCCGTCACTCATTCCAAACCCAACTCTTCAACTATCTCTCTTCCTTTTCTTTGCCTATTTGCATGTGTGCCCACTTTTGAGTTCAAGGCTGCCAGTTCATTTGGATTTTCTTTATTCATTTTATTGTGCGCATCTTATGAATGCAATCCTCTCTTTCCTGCTAATGCTTACCTCGGCTATAAGTTTTTCATTCAAATCCTTTCCAGCTTAGGATGCCAAAATCTAATCAAATTCCTGTCAAAAGTAATGTCTCAATGCACTCCTCATATTTTCTGTCAAAACTTTGACAGTGATAAATTTAATAGTATAGCCATGCACGTCAATTGCTGAATGCAAATGATAAACTTTTTGGAATATGGAACGAGAATTGAATTGGGATATGGAAAAAGATGTCACAAGTGACAAAACTGCAGAAATGAATTTCTTCACCATTTTTATTGAAAAGGATGGGTGACAATCGAAAATCTTTAGACAAAGATATGTGCGAGAATGTAGAGAAGTCAAAGGAAGAAAGGACAAACCAAGCTTCTCCAAGATGAAATATGTGATAATTCAAAGATTCCACCAAAACTGCCCCAGTTTTGGTGTGCACCCAATTAACAATGATCAAATCTGACTCGTATGAGGCTGTCTCTGAGTCGTCCATTTCTGCCAACAAACTTCTCATTCTGTTTTACGACTAACACCTTCGCAGGGTGGAATATATGATAGCATAAGGAGCGCACCACAAACTGCCCCAGTTTTGGGTGCGTGCCCAAATAGCTATCCTCCAATCTGGCACCTACGAAGTCGATTATGTGCTCCGCACCAATGTCAATGCAAGACAAGTTAACAACCAACAGGCTCATGTCTCAACCTCCTTTCTTCAAACAATCTGTAACCGGAACTTGCAGCCATAATTAAAGCGCCCGTGAGGGTTTTCACTCCAATAAAATTTCTTTTTGTCCCTAACTTTTGCCTAGAGCACCCTTTCGGGTTTTCACTCTAGCGGGATTTTTTGTCCCTAATTTTTGCCTAGAGCGCCCTTTCGGGTTTTCACTCTAACGGGATTTTTTTTTTGCCTAGAGCGCCCTTTTGGGTTTTCACTCTAGCAGGATTTGTTCTTGTCCCTAATTTTTGCCTAGAGCGCCCTTTCGGGTTTTCACTCTAGCGGGATTTTTTTTTCTTTTTTGGTTACGCATAATACCGCCTGAGAACATCGGCATTTACTGGGTGAGGCAAATCCTCTCCATCCATCCTTTGTCAAAATTACTGCTCCACCAGAGAATGCTTTCTTCACCACATATGGTCCCTCATAAGTAGGAGTCCATTTCCCACGGTGATCTTTTTGAGGTGGCTGAATCATCTTTAGTACTAGATCCCCCACTCTAAAACAACGAGGACGCACTTTCTTATGATGTGCTCTTATCATTCGTCTTTGGTAAAGCTGTCCTCTAAAAAGTGCCCCCAATCTTCTCTCCTCAATAAAATTCAGATGTTCGTACCGGTTTCGGACCCACTCAGTTTCCTCCAAATTGGCCTCCACCACTACTCTTAACGAGGGAATTTCTACTTCAATGGGAAGAACCGTCTCTGTCTCGTATACTAAAGCAAAAGGACTTTCACCCGTGGAAGTACGCACAGAAGTCCGATACCCATATAAAGCAAAAGGAAGCTTTTCATGCCAATCTTTGTAATTCTCCGTCATCTTCTGAATAATCTTCTTGATATTTTTGTTAGCTGCCTCAACAGCCCCGTTCATCCTGGGACGATAAGGAAATGAATTATGATGCTTGATCTTGAACTGCTCACATAAATCATTCACTATATTGCTATTGAAATTCATACCATTGTCTGTATGATCCTTTCAGGAACCCCATAACGACATACAATATCTTTTCTCAAAAATTGGGCGATAACGTTACTTGTCACTTTGGCATAAGAATTTGCTTCCACCCACTTTGTAAAATAATCAATTGCAACCAGAATGAAGCGGTGTCCGTTGGAAGCTTTGGGCTCAATAGGGCCAATAACATCTATACCCCACATCGAAAATGGCGATGGTGCTGCTAATACCCATAGAGGGTTTACTGGAACATGAGTCTTATCAGCATAAATCTGGCACTTATGGCATCTGATTGCATAGTTGATACAATCTCTTTCCATTGTAAGCCAATAGTAGTCTGCCCGCAATATCTTTCTTGCCATTGAATATCCACTCGAATGAGTACCACATATTCCTTCATGAATCTCTTCCATAATCTGTTTGGCTTCATCTGTATCCACGCATCGAAGAAGTACAAATCCCGAGCTTCTCTTATACAACACATTTTTATCCAAGAAAAAGGAGCTTGAGAGCCTTCAGATGGTGCGTTTGTCATTATCTGAGGCCTCTGGAGGATATTCTCCTTTCTCCAAATACTGCTTCACATCATAATACCAGGGTTTGCCATCAGGTTCTACTACTACATTCAAACAATGTGTCTGAATTTCACGCTTCTCAATCTTGATGACCTCTACTTCTCCTCGAGGGTCTATATCAAACATGGCTGCCAGAGTGGCCAAGGCATCTGCCATCTGGTTTTCTTCTCTTGGAATATGATCAAATTCCACACAGTCAAAAAACCTGGTCAACTCTTTGATATGTCGATAGTATGGGACTAACTTGGCATCCCTGGTTTCCCATTCGTCACACAATTGCCTAATCATCAACTGAGAGTCACCATAAACCTGAAGCTTCTTAATCCCAACATCAATAGCAGCTTGAATTCCCATGGCACAGGCCTCATACTCGGACACATTGTTGGTACATTCGAAATAAAGCTTAGCAGTAAACGGGGTAACTTTGCCCTCTGGGGAAATAAGCACAGCCCCAATCCCATTACCGACAACATTAGAAGCGCCATCAAACAACATAACCCATTTACCCGGATCCTTCTGACTCTCCATCTCTAAGGACAAGATTTCTTCGTCTGGGAACCCTGGATTCATCGGCTGAGATTCATTAATTGCCTGCTCTGCTAAGCAATCCGCTATTGCACTTCCTTTCACTGCCTTTTGGGTAACATATAAAATGTTATATTCTGACAACAACATCTGCCATTTTGCAATCCTTCTCGAAAGAGATGGTTTTTCAAAAATGTACTTGATCGGGTCCATTCTCGAGATCAACCAATTAGTGTGATACAACATATACTGTCGGAGCCTATGCGCAGCCCATGCTAATGAACAACAAGTTTTCTCCACCATGGAGTAGTTTGTCTCACAACTTGTGAATTTCTTGCTCAAGTAGTAGATCACATGCTCTATCCTCCCAGATGAATCATGTTGCCCTAACATACACCCCATCGAATTGTCCGATACAGTCAAGTAGAGGATAAGCGGCTTCCCAGCAACCGGAGGCATCAAGACTGGCGGATTTTGTAAATACTGTTTGATTCTCTCAAAAGCACTTTGACACTCATCATTCCATTTTGACGGGTTATTCTTCCGAAGTAACTTGAAAATTGGCTCACACGTAGTTGTCAACCGTGAAATGAACCTTGCAATATAATTGAGTCTCCCCAAGAAACCTCTGACTTCTTTCTCGGTGCGAGGAGACGGCATCTCCAGTCTCCCCAATAAACCTTTGACTTCTATCAATCTTTCTCTATCTCCTCCTCCAAAAGCTGAACCAATCCTAACCTCCTTTTTCTGATCTTCAGTTCCCAAGTTAACAACCTCAGTAAGTTCTTTGTGCGGCTGAATTATCTTTTCTTCTTGATTAACTTGTCTCAACATTTCTGGCGATATCTCAAATTCATCCTCAATGTCGGAGTCAGATTCAACATTGTTAATGGGTGCCCCAAAATCTGGTTCATTTGGTTCATCTTTTTCATTATCATCAATTTCAGTCCTGTTAAAATGGAATGTGTGAGATTTGGAATTTTGGAAGTGATGGATGAAATAAGGTGAATAGATGTGAGAGTTTTGAACAAAGATTTTTATTTATGATAAGCATAGCAGAATCATCTGAAACATGAGAACATGCAAAGGCCATACTATGTGAATTCATCAAAAGATAAAGTAAAGACATGCTCATTACAAAAACCCAATCAGTAGCTGTGAGCTGGACCACAGATTATAGTGCATATGGAGATTACTCTTGAAGGCTGTTGATAGAGATTGGCAATTCGAAACTGGTCCAGTTGTTGAGCTCAAAACTTGGAGGCCGAGGGACAACATAATAAGACTTAGCAGTAAAGTTCTGATCCTCCTCTATAACAGCGACATGAAAATCTTCAAACTGCTCACATAGCTCTCTAAAATTTGGCCCAGTTCGACTCTTTTCAACTTGATCAACAGGAAGATTAAGGATAAATTTCCCTGGAATTGGCTCTGCATTGAGCGGATTGACCTTTTCCAAGAAATCTCCAAACACGAAACTGTCATAAAGCCAGGGGATTGACTTTTTTGGGACATCCAGCTCTCGACCCTCAAAACGAGCGATTCTCTTTGCCTGTTTCTCAGCCTGGACTTGTATCCTATCAGCTCTACTTGGCTTATACCCAAGCCCCCAGCGCTCAGCCTGTTTCAATACCACTATCGGCTTCTTTATCCCCTGCTCCTCTTTGCCTAAACCTCCTCCTGGTTGGAATCCCATCTTCAACATAATTCTTCCAATAAACTTAGCCACTTTTGACAAACGGGGCTGCACCAAAAGCTACTCTTCCTTCTCAAAATTAGCAGTAGCAATCTCAAAGGACTGGAATGAGCTTTCAATCCCCTATAGGGGCGCATCATTATGGAGTGAGTTTGAGACACTAGCCACCATCCATTCCGACTGGCCCTTAACAATGTAAACTCTTCCTCCGTGAGCAAATTTGAGATTCTGATGTAAAGATGATGGAACCGCACCAGCAGTATGGATCCACAACCTCCCTAACAAGCAACTGTAAGTAGGCGATATATCCATCACCATAAAAGGCACATTGAAGGTCACATTTGCAATCTCCAGTGGGACCTCGATCTGCCCCATTATCTCCTTCCTGGTTCCATCAAAGGCTTTAGCTACTACTAGTACTTGCTTCAAATATGATCTATCAATTGGCAATCTATCAAAAGTTTCCTTTGGCAGGATATTCAACGACGATCCATTGTCAATCAAAATACTCGCTACCTCAAAACCCCTACACATGACAGAAATATGCAACGCCTTGTTATGGCCAATCCCTTCATCTGGAATCTCCTCTTCAGTGAATGATAACAAGTGAGTTGCGAGCACATTTTTGACGATCCCGTCAAAAGATTCTGTCGGTATCTTTTTTGGTACATAGGCCTGATTCAGCATTCTCAACAACACTTTACGGTGTGGCTCTGAACTCATGATTAATTCTAGGATGGAAATCTTTGCTGGGGTATTTTTCAGCTGGTTTATAATCATATATTCACTTTGACGGACAATCTTTAGAAACTCTTGAATTTCTCCATCAGTCACTGTTTTCTTAATTTCTTCACATACAATCTGATCTTTTTTCAAATCTTTCAAATTCTCTTCTGCTCCTAGGACATCTTTTCCCTTCCTTTTCCTTTCGACTTCTGTTCCTGACACTGGGTCACTTGACTCCTCTCGAGAGTAAACTCATCCAGTTTGGGTTATCCTGCTCACTCCTGAGATGTTACCCACAACAACCCCAGGATCACTTTTCTCGTATACCCACGGAACAGCCTTATCACTCACGTAAGCAGGCTTTGAAGGAAGTGGACATTTTACAATCGGTTGATCCTCTAAAAAGTACTGCAAGACAATTGGCTTTGCCCGCCCACCAGGCATTGGTCCCTTATAGAATTCATCCCCAATAACATTGACTGCACTTGAGCACCCTGACTTTACCCCAAATATTACTTTCTTGCTATCAATCAAATCTTGCACCCTTGCTTGAAATTGAAAACAACTCTCCAGAGAATGTCCTCGAATGCCTTTGTGAAATTCACAAGTCTTCAATTCATCATAGCCATCATATTTCAATGTTAAGTCCAGCTCCTCTCTTTTAATAAGTCCATCCTTTTCCAAAGCATCCAGCACTAAACTCAAAGGCATAATTACCTCTGTAATTTTCCTCCTAAATTCACCAGAACCCTCAACGGCATTAGTATCTCCATTGCCATGATCTGGTAGAGGATTAGTGGTCACATTGGGCTTCCTGATCCCATCAAAATTCAACCATCCAGAATTGACCATATTTTGCACAATCCTCTTGAAGGTCAGACAATTTTCAATTGAATGTCCAGGCGAATCCCCGTGATAAGCACATGTCACCTCAGGGTTATACCAAGGAGGGTAAGGTGGATTCCTGGGTCCTCTTCCCGGGATAGGTGCAATAGCTGAATTAGACAATAACTTCTCATAACATTGGGCATAGGTCATGGGTATCAGAGTGAATTGTTCTAGCTGCCTTCGGGGTCTGGGGTTATTTTCAAAGTTTTGGTAATTTTGGCGGGGTGGTTGGTAGGCTTGTTGAGGTAACTAGTAATTTTGTTGAGGTGGTTCGTAAGCTTGATGAGGTGGTTGGTAAGTTGGCTGAGGTGGTCGATAAGAATGCTGAGGTAGCAGGTAGGAATTTGAGTTTGGGTAGTGGTTATATGGACTGGACAGCCTGGGAGCATTGCTTCGCGGCCTGTAATGAGAAGTGTGGGACCCATAAGTGGGATTATCGCTATAATTAACAGTATGCACCTCGTTTCCTTCTTCTTCATCTTCCCTCCCTTCTGATATTCTGGTTTCTCAAGCATTGGGACTCTAATGCTGATATTTCCTCTCTGCATGCATCTCTCAATACGTTCCCCTACTCGGATCATTTCTCCTAAACCTGCGTGCCCCCCTCCAGTAATTTTTGAAGTATAAGGCTCTCGAAGTGCGTCAATGAATGCGTTAACTAGATCTTGTTCCGCCAGCGGAGGGTGTATCTGGGATGCTAAGTCTCTCCATCTATGGGCCCAATCCCGAAAACTTTCTCCTTCCTTCATGACAGTACACTGAAGGTCATAGATGGTAGGGACCTTCTCCATGTTATACTCATACTTCTTCAGAAACAAATTAGCCAGATCCTCCCATGTCTCAACAGAAGACGGATCTAAGCTTGTAAACCACCGAGTTGCACTCTCTGTCAAACTTTCTTGGAAAAAGTGAATCAATATCTTCTCATCGTGAGCATATGGCTGCATCCTCCGACAATACATGGTCAGATGATCTAGAGGAATTCCAGTACCATCGAAGAGAGTAAAAGCAGGAAGCTTGAAATCAGGAGGAATAATCAGATCTTTCACCAAACATAGCTTATGTGGGCTTAAAGCACCAACAGGCCCAAATCCTTCAATTGAACTCATCCATTTTTCCATCTTTTTGTACTGCTCAACAGTAAGACCTTTTCCTTCTTCCTCTTTAACCTCTACGGGCATGACATATGTTTTCTGTTGGGAATCCAATGATGGAAATCCACCATCCCGAGCTGGCCCGACTATCGATGCACATCCTGAGAAATTCATTGTCATGTTGTCATACAACTGGATGCATGGGATCTCCTTTCTGTGCTGAACTTTCTGCAACTGCTTTTCCTTTCATGAATTGCGACATCTGAGTAACCAGCATAGCCATTTGTTCTTTTAGATCTGTAATTTCCTGGCTTTGCCTTTGGATCAGTTCCTTCTGTTGTTCGTTCTCCATTGTTCTAGCAATTCGCAATTGTAATCTGGTGCGATAAGGATGATGGTGATATGAATGAACTTGTGCTTTTTCTTTTTTATGTGCCACCTAAATGATAAAAGAAATTTTTTATTAATTAATCAGTTTTATTACTTATGCTCATGCATGACTGTGAATTTTTGGTGAATTTCTTAGTCTATCAAATGACAAAGAATGTGACTAGTGAATGCATGGGAGCATGAAAAGAATAAGTATAATGATTAGAAAAAGGACAACAAATATAGTATATAAACAATTGATTTATTGTATATGCAAAGGTAATGAATAATGTACATGGCAGGTATATATGAACATGTGTGGATAATTAACAAGTGTACAAGTATATATGGACATGTATGGATAATTAACAAATGCACAGGTATATATGGACATGTTGGGGTCATTATACTTGTGCATGATCATAACCTAGGCTAACATATATGACAAATGTATAAAAGATGTACATGTGTGTTTTGATGAATGTATACATACAAGTATGCATCAAGTACATATAAACATGTAAATGAGGAATAAAGGTACAGGGTATTTAAATGTACAAGAAATAAATAGAGTTAAGGATAGGAGAATCCCCCATTGTTCCTAAACAAAATCAGGTTCCTACAAACTTCTGAAGGTCTCGAACCAGATCTAAGGGTTATCTAATGTGCATATCGGTGGCATATCTAACTATAACGCGGCTACGCGAGAGGCCACTGGATCATGTTAGTTCACACCCCATTTCTGGAAGTGGAACCCATCCCCCAATATCTTGAAGGGACGTCAATCCAGGAGGATGTCTTTCCTTGCTTACGTGAGGACAAAATCCATCAAAAGCAAAGATCAACCCTCACTAATCACTAGTAGGACCCGGTTTTTATGGGCCATTTGTGTGCATGTGAATAGTGATGTGTGTGCGGGGGAATCATACCATATCCTCAACAAACACTTAAACACTCAAGTTTTATGAAACCAAAAACCTGTTATTTTATCTACAATCATGAACAAACATATTAGATTCCTCAAAATGTTGAAAAAAACGAACAACAAAATAAACAAATGAACCAAATAGGAAAACACCAAGACAACAAGGCCCGACCCCTTTGGTACAACAACCATGATCCCCAGTGAAGTCACCAGCTGAAGCAACCGGCATGAAAAATAATGAAGTCGCCACCAATTGATTTTTAGGATGCAATTGGACATCCGTTCTGGTCTACGAGAAAAATGGGCAAGGGGGTCTATTGAGCATGGGGAAGGTGTTAGGCACCCCACAACTCCCGAAAACGGTTACCTTTGAATGTTTTCCTATTTGGCTCTAATTTGTTTTTGAAAATCTCATTGTGAATGTGATGAAAAATTCACTTGGAGTGGTTTAAAGAAAAAAGGTGCACGAGATCACTACGGCCATTCCCGGCTTGGCCAAAGATTAATAAAAATTCCACTTGGAGTGGATTTGGATGATTTGAAAAGAGGGTGCACGGGATCACTGCGGCCATTCCCGGCTTGGCCAAAGATTAGATAAAAATCCCACTTGGCGTGGGTTTGGTAATTTGAAAAAAGGGTGTGCACGGGATCATTGTGGTCATTCCCGGCTTGGCCAATGATGAATAAAAATTCCACTTGGAGTGGATTTTGTAATTTGAAAGAAGGGTGTGCACGGGATCATTGGGGCCATTCCCGGTTTGGCCAAAGATGAATAAAAATTCCACTTGGAGTGGATTTTAATGATTTGAAAAAAGGTGTGCACGGGATCATTAGGGTCATTCCCGGCTTGGCCAAAAATGATTTGTTTTGCTTAGTCTGGATGAAAAATTCCACTTTAGTGGGTTTTGATATTTTAGGAAAAGGGACTCTTGAAGACTTGGTTGATGTACCAAAAGGGCCAACAATCAAAGAGAAATGTTCAATTCAAGCCTTACTCACAATTATGCTCTTCATGAGAAAAAAAGAATCCATTTAAGGCCCATCGGACGGGCCAAATATCTTTAAACCCCCCTTTGGGTCCTTAAATAAATTCTCCTAATCCCTAAAAATATATTCGCTTTCCGGGTCCACGAAATCCAAATGTTTTGGATGAATGCCAATGGAACCCCAATATCTTGAAGGCTCCTTGATATTTAAACAAAACATAAGGGTTCCATAATTTAGTCTTGGTGTATTTATTAAAGTGAGATGGCTTGGATTAATTCTAATGACTAACGCGTTGCATTCATTTTCATTGCATTCAAACAATCCTAGTATATATCTAAGCATCATGGCATAGTGTGAGAAATCAAAGTCCTAAGCATGCATTCTAATGCAATCATCATTCACAAAATCATTTCTTAATTTCTATATGCTTCTAGCATCCTAGAATATCATGTATGCATTTTCTATTTTACATCCACTATTTTTATTACACTATTACAAGGCTTACACTTTACAATTATGTATGACAAATAATAAAATGTACAAAAATCCAATATCACCCGCGAGGCCCATTGCTTCAATTCAGCCCAAATCCTCTAAGTATGTTTTTCGACCCAAGTCCTCTAAGTTGCCCTCGGCCCAAGTAGGGTCAAGCCCGATCCGAACCCAACAAATCAAACATAAGAATGGGTCAAATGGGTATTCAATCAAACAATATCAAGTCAAGTCCATATTTAAAGATTCATATACACATATAAACATATACAATATCATACACATGCATCTCCAAACCATGTACATACATATACATATATATAAACACATATAAAATGTACACACACACCCATGGTATATACACCCACATACACACACTGTACATATACACACACACTGTACTGCACACACATATACACACACCCTGCACACATATACACACACCATATATATATATATATACACATATACTATATATATATATATACACACCATATATACATATATACCGGCCATCAAAGAAAGACAAACTTATCATAATCGGATATCAAAACCAGACATCATATTAAACATCAATACCGTGAGCAGGCAAGATTCAAACCAGAAAAGTCAAAATCAAATATTAAAGCCACATGCTAGCATAATGAAGAAACTGATATAGCAAGGTCAGTTATCAACACTAGCAAGCAAACGCACACGGACCAAATTTCATTCAAATCATACATGTATCCACAAACTACATATGACTAGTATAACTTCAATCATGACCATATACTACGAACTTGAACAAAACACAATCAAGAGATCAATAACTTGGAGAAGTAAGAACAGAGGAGACGAACAACTCCATAGAAACAGAACTAAAGAAATACGGATATTGAACCAAGAAGGATGTAATCTAAGAACAAACCCAGACAGAAACCAAAATAAAGAAATGGAACATGGACGACGTCGGAATCAAATCAAGGAAATAGAACCCAAATCAAAACGAGTTTGCCAGAGACGTTACCCTTGAAGAATTGAAACCCGTTTTCTCCTATTTCTTCTCTGATTTCAGCTGCTCTCCCTTCTCCTTCTCGTCTTTTCTCCTTTTTTCTTCTGTGTTTCTTGTTCTCTTTTCTTTTTCTCTCCCGGCTGCTCCCTTTTTCCTTTTGTTGTGCGGCTCCTTTTTTCCCCTGTGTGTGTTGTGCGGCCCCCCTTCTCAAAGAATGCTGCATTTCTTTTATATTAAGAGAGAATGAGACCACCTCTCTCCTAAAACCCCAGTTCTTTCAATTTGTCTCTTTTGCCCTTACTTTTTCTTTCCTTTTAACCAAGGTGGCTATTCTTTTTGATCTTTTCCACCTTTAATTTTCCATTTAATTTATTTATTTTTATTCTCTAGATATTTTCTAGGGTTTTGTTGTATTGGGCTTGAGTTTGAATTTTATGGGCTTATGGTCCAAGAAATGGGTCTTAGGATTTTTGTATGTTTGTGGGTCCATGAAATAGGCTTTGAATTTTTGTGTAAGCATGTGGGCCTCTGACACCGGCTCTTGAATTTTGAATTTTTGCTTTTATTAATTATTCTTCGACCGGACAAAAATCGGTTACTACACACCGCAGCCGATGGAGGGGCTTCACGATGCTGGTCCGCCTCCATTTCTAGCAAAGACCTTTGAAATGGTGGATGACCCATCAACGAGCTCTGTAGTTTGTTGAAGCAAATCTCGTAACAGCTTAGTTGTGTGGGACTCTCACAAGTTCTCAATGACTCTACTTCTTAGGTATTTCAAGCACACTTCCAGCTTTATTCTTCATCTTCCCTTTTCAGCTTTTGGACCAAAGGAAGAAGATTTTTTGGGGTGGGGTGTGTGGATCAATGCCTAAAGAAACAAAGAGTCAAACCAAGATAACATAAGTCGAGGTATAGTTTGAAAACGTCGGGTGCAACTCAAGTTCATCCATTTTTTTGTTTGACTTTTTTTCCTGATGAAAGATTATGGAATTTTGACCCAAATAAACTCCACGAACAATAAATATTTTAAATGTGTTGTGATATATATATCATAAAGTGGATGATAATTATCTATATACTATTCACCTTTACACTTCATTGCCAAATGTCAATATGATGTACATGTGTAAGTAATATATGAAGGTAAAAGATGTATATATATTGTAAAGAGCTATTTTGCATGGGACATGAATAGATATATAAGAGAAAAAACAAATACGCTGGTGAATACTTTTGATTGCATCTATATCTCATTCTATATCTATTTCATAATACGTTATCAGCACGAAGCTCTCTACCTGATCAAGATCCGTACGTAAGCATTCCAATATTCAATATTATTCTTCTAAGTGGTAAGTATAACTATCCTATTACTATCATGTCCAACCTCACAAAACTTGAGTTCTTGCCTCTTGATGTGTCTAGTGAAAATTACTTATCATGGTGTGATGATGTTGAAACTCATTTTGTGGCTTCAAATCTTAGCAAGACTATTACAGATGGAAGTCATGAATCTCCCCGAGACCAGGCTAAGGCGCTAATCTTTCTACTCCGCCACCTTCATGAAGAATTGAAATCTGAATATATTTCAGTTAAAAATCCACTTGACTTGTGGAAGAATTTGAAGGAGCGATATGAGCACCAGAAGTGTGTAATCCTCCCAACTACTCAGTTTCAGTGGACTAATTTGAGATTACAAGATTTCAAAACTGTTCGTGAATACAATTCTGCTATGTTCAGAATCACTACACGGCTGAAATTGTGTGGTATTACTATTACAGAAAATGATATGTTGGAAAAAACATATACTACTTTTCATCCTTCGAATATGCTCCTGATGCAGCAATATCTAGGACAAAAGTTTACTAAATATGCAGAATTGATTTCATGTCTTCTGTTGGCAGAACAAAATAATGAACTTCTATTGAAAAATCACCAGTCACGTCGTACTAGAGCTGTTCCGTTCCCTGAAGCGAACGCAGTTATGTACAATGGACGTGGACGTGGAGGTAGACGTGGACGAGGTAGAAGCCGTTGGTATTATCGTTATGATCGTGGGAATTTTTCTAATACCCACAATGCGCTAAACCACCAAAAGAAATTTGATAAATTTGAATCAAAGCAATCAAATCCTGAAGATTTACCAAAGAAGTCCCAGAAGGATAAGGAAGATATATGTTATAGATGTGGTGGTTCGGGGCACTGGTCCCGTACTTGTCGCACACCTCAGCATTTGATTAAACTTTATCAAGAGTCAATCAAAGGGAAAGGCAAAATGGTGGAATCCAATTTTGCAGACAAGATAGTGGAATCCAATTGTGCAGACTTTAATAATGAAAATGAGTTAAATGATTTAACTCATCTTGACATGGCTCATTTCTTTGATAACGCTGAGGAGAATGTTGACCTTCTAGTTGGGGATGGATCTATGTAGATGGATTCAAGTTACCTTGTTTAAAGTTTTAGTTTTCTGTATTTCATATAAATATTATAATAATGTAAAATAAGTCTTAAAGCATAAAGCTCGTACATACAAAATATGTAAATAATAGTTGTGTAATTATCTTTCATCTTTATATGAACATATTAAATAATATATGTGATATTTTCATATTTTAGAATCATGCTGAGATCATAGCTCTTTATAAAGTTGGTAGAGAAGCTATGTCACTACGACGAATGACTTGGTATATTCAGAAAAATTGTGGACTTCCATTGATCACAGATACTCTGACAGTAATATACGAAGATAATGCTGCTTGTATAGCACAACTCCAAGGTGGCTATATTAAAGGTAACAATATTAAGCACATTTCTCCAAAGTTTTTCTGTACACATGATCTCCAGAAGAAAACAAGACAAGTAGATGTCCAGCAGATCCATTCTTGTAATAACCTAGCAGATTTATTCACTAAAGCCCTGCCATCGACAACATTCAAGAAGTTGACACATAATATTGGTATGCGCCATCTCAAAGAACTTTCTTGAAGAAAGTTACATATAAATCAGGGGGAGTAAATCACAACATTATGGATAGTACTCTTTTCCTTTGCTCAACTTTTTATCCCACAGGGTTTTTCGTTGATAAGGTTTTAATGAGGCTATTCTATCCCACATGGATCCAAGTCAGACATAAGAAGGATGTACTCTTTTCCTTCACTAAGATTTTTATCCCACTGGGTTTTTCCTTAGTAAGGTTTTTAACGAGGCATATTTACCTTGTGCTAATGATCATCCAAGGGGGAGTGTTGTGATATATATATCATAAAGTGGAATTATCTATATACTATTCACCTTTACACTTCATTGCCAAATGTCAATATGATGTACATGTGTAAGTAATATATGAAGGTAAAAGATGTATATATATTGTAAAGAGCTATTTTGCATGGGACATGATTAGATATATAAGAGAAAAAACATATACGCTAGTGAATACTTTTGATTGCATCTATATCTCATTCTATATCTATTTCATAATAAAACGTATTTTGAAAATTGTTTTACAATAAGAATTTAACAAGTTATCTTTTTTTATTTTTTATGAGTTTTTTTTTCCTACTCGTATAATTCTTCTTTTTATTTAGTTCAGAACTTCGGATGCTTGTTGGAAGCTGTTGGATCTATGGTCCTAAATGTTTGATTTTGACGATATTAAAACCTTTGTAAATGACAATGAAACATTTATGTAATATTTGATTAATGAGAATTGAACTTTAAATGAATGTCATTCTACTTTACCTATATGATCACATGTACTAAGTGAGGCTTATGCCTATTTCTATGACAATTTGACATTCATATATGCTTGAATATGTGTCGGAAATTCAGTTTTGAAAATGAATATATATATGGACTAAGTTAAGATCACAAACTTTGATTTATCTCAATTTAACCAACTTAGGTCCAAATGACTTGAACCTTGAACCACATGTCCATGAGGGTCTAATATATATTCTAGGACAAGAAAAAAGTGAAATTAAGTGCATTACATTTAGATTTGGTTATATGCTTGAATTCCATCAAAACTAGATTTTCGCATAAAAGGTAATTTTGTGCATATGTTTTCCTTTGTGAACGTGATGAACCAAATGAACTCTGATTTACATGAAATTTTGTAAGCACTTTAGTTTCATCAATATGAACTTATTTGACTAGGGATGGTTTGAGAAAAAAATTTATTATGTACTAAGTGAGACTTATGCCTACTTCCAGGTAAACTTTGATCTTGATGTCTTGGTACTTAGGAGACTATAATTTATTCAAAAAATATTTGAATCTGATTATCGTAATTGAATTGAAAACTAGACTTCTTAAGCTTTTCATAGACACCAAGTTTTCTCATTTTGGAATTCATATGAGAAAGTTATAGACATTTGAAGTTGAGTGTTAAAATCATAAAAGACATCTGTAGCATCACTATAGTACCATAGAGCAGGTTGATCAATCACTTATGAGAGGATATCGATCACTTAAGTCATCACTGTAATTCCAGAGAGCCAGCCAATTGATCTGTCATTTTCGATCGATCACTCGTACACAGTGAAAATTCAGTTTAGTTCCAAATGGCATAACTTAGTCATATGACGTCGGATTGATATGTTTCTTAAACTGAAATGTAGTTAAGACATCAATGAACATATCATATTCATAGTGAATGATCAAATTTCATCTTCTTGATGTTCAATTTTACGCATGAAGTTGCTGCACCTGTGAAAACCTAAAACTGTAATAATTGAGTTTCACTTCTAAGTTGAATGATCATATGAAGGAATTTTGTTGTGAAATATGACATGAAAATTCTAATGTACTTATTATGATTTATCATACATAAATTTGAACTTATTGAATAGTATTTCTATTTGATTGACCTAATACAAGGCATGAAACTTTCACAAGCTTACAAGGCAAATGAGGTGTCTATACACCAAATTCTTTGTAGGTACAATATTGTGAACGTTCAAATATGTCCAGAATTCAGAATTGAGGAGGAATTGAGATCTGATTTTCAAGAATGAGCTTGGAGTTAGGAGGCGGTATCAGGTCTAGGCCTGATTTTGAGAATTGGGTTTTGGGTGGGGTTTGACTCTCAAAATGAAGCCCAGGTCCAGCCTGGGCCCCTAAGGCTCAGGCATTTGGGCCGGGCCTCAGGCTTTGGGTTTCGGGTCGGGCCCAAATTTTTACTATATAATATTCATATATGTATTTTTTTGAGGAAAATGTATTATATGTATATATATGTGTAATATATATGTATTATGTATATACACATACTGTAAATATAATATATATGTATATGTAATATATATATATATATATGTATATGTATATGTAATATATATGTACAGGTTTTCTCTGATACGGGACCAAAGAACGAGACTAATTTACGGGATTATTTTATTGGCCGTTAGATTAATCACACGGCATAAGTTTTTCTTTTATTTTTTTTCCTTGTGTCTCACTTCTCTCTTTTCTGACAGTCCCTCTCTCATCAAACCCTCTCTCTACTTTTTGTTTCCTTCTGTCTCACTTCTCTCTCTCCTCTAACAGTCCCTCTCTCATCAAACACTCTCTTTACAACCTGCAATATATTGATGGCTTGAACTTGTAATATATTGATGGTTTTATAATATAATCACTTGAACTTGAAATCAGTTGAACATGTACATGCCCTTATCATATGAATCTTTCTTATTTTGATATAAAAACATACTTCACTCAAATGTAAGGCTTTTGCAATAACAAATTAATCTTGCTGGTATATATTTTGGGTTATAAAACAAGTTGCAAAACCATAAATGTAGATGTTTGGACAGGAGCATACCCTGTCTAGACTGAACCTGCAGAACCAGCGACAACACAATCAACCTCTCCAAAGCCAATTATCCAGCAACAAAACAAAAGGATTCCCTAAGACAAATATCCAGCAGGAATAAACCAAATATCTTTCAAATTAGGTACAAATTGAAGAGGGGAAGAATTTATACTATCCTATTTCGGTACAAACAGATAAAGAAAAATTTATACTCTTCCATTTATACACTTTCGGTTCCGGTGATTGGGTCATCTGGATAGCTCGATTTGGTCTCCATGATAGAGAGAAATTGCAACTGGGGAGTTGTGATAGGTGAAGGCCTCTGGGTTGTTCCCCTTCTCAAGTCGACCTTATCTTCGACCCAAATCAACCTGAATCGTGAAATGGAGAAATCTGACCCAAATCGACCTAAACCGCATATCACTGTTCGTGTTCAAGGGCTGCTCAATCTTTGCGTATCACTGTTCCGGCGTTTATCTTGATTTTTCAGTATAGCTTCGATTTCTCTAGTGTGCACAAATCAAGGGATGCTCAGGTAGAGAGAGTGTGATGAGAGAGGGACTGTTAGAGGAGAGAGAGAAGTGAGACAGAAGGAAACAAAAAGTAGAGAGAGGGTTTGATGAGAGAGGGACTGTCAGAGGAGAGAGAAGTGAGACAGAAGGAAAAAAAAAATAAAAGAAAAACGTGTGCCATGTGATTAATCTAACGGCCAATAAAATAGTCCCGTAAATTAGTTTCGTTCTTTGGCCCCGTATCAGAGAAAACCTATGTATATATAGAATAATGCTTAAGACCCCCAAAAAGTGATCCCCAAAAGTCTCCGATTTAATGTGGAGTGTTGGATGTAAAGTGAGCCCTACATGTGTATTTTTAATCAATGGTTATTTTAATGACACATAGATTTGAGGGACTTTTGGGGGTTAAATTTTGGGGTTCTCTAACATTCTTCATATATATATACACACAAATCCAGTGCATCCATCCAAGCCGTCTGATTAATCTGACGACTTGGAATTTGGAAATAATCCAATCTCATAACATCTCTATCAGAGTAGTGTAGATACCTCTTTCCATTTTGATTTTGTGTTTTCTTTGATGATTTCAACAACAAATTCCATTTTCAAAGCTTATGGTTGACAAATGTTTATGGGTTTCAACTTCTTGTAGAGTTAATCAAGAGCTTCGATTTGGGTTGATCCTCTTCTTGCTTCCATCCACATTTTTTCTATACTCTCAAATCCCCTTCGTTTCTTTTTGTTTTTGTTTTTGTTATTCGAGCTATGTATTTTTGTTCCTTATGATTGATAGATTTTGAGTTATGGCGATATGGGTTTCGATCAGAGTGGTATCGTATCGAGTGGGTAGTATGAAACTTGACATCGCATATCAAGTGGATAATCTAGGAGGGCCATACAGAAAGAGAACGCGTGTCGATAGGCTACCGGAATTCTTTGATATATGGCATTTGGAAAATCAGATTTGAGGAAGAAGAAGTGAGATGGAGAGGCAGAGAAAGAGAAAGAGAAAGAGAAAGAGAAAGAGGAAGGGAAATAGAGAAACAATGTGATTTTTTAATTGCAATCTGTACTCAAAAGTCAAAAGTAATAAAAGAGAAATAATTTTCGAACCACCAGATTAATCTAACGGCTTGACCTCATTTGATCCTTCTAGTTATAGTTATAGATCATTATGAATGCATTTTTTCTAATTACCATTTAATGGTACGGTTCTTATAGAATCTTCCAGAATAAAGAAGGGATCTCCCTACCGATTTTCCCACTTCTGCTGTAGCTATCGAAGGTAATTCTCTCTCCACTCTCCATTAATGGCCGCGTTATCTTCAATCGGCAGCGGCTTATCTCGCGTATCTCCCTTCCGATTCCACAATCACTATTCACCATCTGCGGTGCCCCTTTTGTACACCGCAAAATCTAAGCCGAAGGTTTTCAAAAAGGAAAACAAATGAAGGACTGTCGCGATTTTACTTTTTCTGTGGTTCTAGTTCTATTTTCTGATGAAGATTCTCTAATCAATTTCGATTTCTTTGTTTGGTACAGGATATAAATCGCTACCGATTGTTCTCAATGGCATCCGAGGCCCCGAGCGATAATCCCGGTCTTCACACAACCCTCGATGAGGCCACCAAGGGATATTTCTTGCAACAAACTGTAATAGTATTTCTTTTTGCATGTATGCACGCGTCTGTATTTAGTTTGTATATATATGTCTTCTAATTCTATATTTGTTTGACATTGTGGTTCCAGATGTTCCGAATTAAGGATCCAAAAGTGAGTCTGGACTTCTATTCTCGTGTATTAGGGATGTCGTAAGTTGTTTCTGTCAAATTACTGTTGCATTTCTATTTCTTATGTCGAACTCTTTAACCTTCCCATAAGTATGTTTCTTCTTTGTTGGCAAATATATATTATATCTATTTAGATTGCATGCCGCAGTTGTATCCTTTATGAAGACTGATGCAATAAGGATGGAATAAGGTGGCACAGGATAAAAAAACCTGTCATTTATTTATTTGAATGAGGATACTAATCGAGTTTGCTCGTCTTTGTAGTTACGACAGATTGATTTCGTAGATCATTTTGATTTTATAACAACTTAAAGCAGAAACATTCGTTGATTATTTAGAAGCTAGATAGGCTGGGCGCATCAAGGGTAGCACACTTATTCATTTAAGAAACTAGATACCCTTGCCCTGGGAAAAAATCCTTAAAAATCTTGAGTTTTTGCATTATTTGAATTGCTGTAGAACATCATTATAGTATTTGGTTTAGAATACAGGACACCATTTTCAACTTCAGCTTGTATAATATATGACACTGAAAATTACGTGGTAACTCTGCTTGTAAATTGTAATGACACCATATGTGAGCGAGCTGAGCCGAGAGTTCATTCAAATATCATATTACTAGCAGTACATTTAATCTATGTTCTATTTTCCTGCTCTTTTATGTTTTTTCTTTTTGCTATTCGTGCAGTACATGCATGTTCTATTATTGTTTGTTAAGCCAATGCATCACTTCAATTACGCTTAAGTATATAGTCTCCTTGAAGTTTATGGAAAATGGGTTCAGTGATTCATAGTTAATTTAATTATAAGTTGGATTGCTTTTTATTTTTATGCTTTGTAAGATTTGAAACATAGTAGGAAAAGGCAACCTTAGGCGTGCCTAGGCACAAGGTGAGGTGTTTAACGGGACCAGCGCTGCTGCCTTGACTATGCATGCTTTGTTGCACCTTTCGCAAAAGTAGAGTATGGTGCTGTTGGTACCTTAGTAAGAAAGGATATAGACTTGCATGGGCCAGGCCTCAACATTAAGGCCTTTAATGAGGAAAAAAGAACAGAGGAATCAGGAATTTAGAACAAGCCCTAGACCACTCTGCTGGACAAAAATAAGAAACGTCTTGGGAAAATTAGTTTTTGGCTTATTTTTACATCTGATGTCCACGACATATTGCCAGGCAGACCAGATCTGCTGTTCTGTCTGTTTCCTACCTGTCTCTCTAGGCGCGCCTAAGGCGCTAGGGTGCCTTTAGTGCCTTGATGGCTCCTAGGGAATTTAACTACACTGATTTGAAACACACTATAGAACATAGTTACCGGGAACAGTGTTTTAAAAGGGGGGTTCGGAAACCGAGGCGCTTGACTTATTTGAGGCGAGGCGTAACGAGGCGTAAGCCTCGGTAAGAATCAACAAAAAAACCTATATGCTTAATCTAAAATGTACATGTACACATTCAAATAATATAATCATATCAATTTATCAATTTACGAAGACATAACTCCATCCATCATCAATTCAAGTGATCAGCAGAGAAATTTGGAGTTGGACGCAGAATTAGAGAGAAAGTGTAATTGAATAAAGTCTTCAAGAATCAAAATAAATCAATTACTTCCAGCCATTCTCAATATGCTAAAGCTACATGTCTAAAACTAGTGGGTGTTGTGTGGATGATAGGATTTGAAATCTGTCAAAATTATCACCGCAAGTATCTTATATACTAAACGAACATTTTTTTTCGTTCTAGTTATCCTATGAAAGATGGAACTCCTCCAAGCCAGCTTCACATGCTCGCTTTGCAAATATTAGCAAGAATAATAAGAAAACAGAATCAATAAAGATCTGAAGACTGAAAATCGTACCTTCTATTCAAGATCTAGGGCACAAGTCGCACAACACCAACAGAGAGTTAGAGAGAGAGAGAGAGAGTATGTATGAAGCTGAAAATTGATTCGATTCCTTGGACGATTTGTTTGTTAGAGAGAGAGAGAGTCTTCGAGAATTTGTCTCAAGAATCGTCGTCCTCGGTTGGAATGGCCTCGTTGGGTTGTTTGTGTTTTTGTTCTTTGTGGGCGTTGCTTTTGATAAATTGTGGTGTGTCAACAATTACGCCTCATACGCCTCGAGGCGTACGCCTCAGGCATATGAGGCGTAAGCCTCACAGGCCTTTATCAAGGGCGTACGCCCGGAGGCAGCTCGAAGGCACCTCGCCTTGAGGCGCGCCTCAGGTCGTACGCCCTGACCGCCTTTTAAAACACTGACCGGGAAAGGTCAATCCCCCCTCGTATCCTTAATTGGGACGAACGTCCCGGAACGGGGTACACTAGCGACCTGGGACGCTCGGGAACTCGACCTGGGACGCCCAAAGTAGTGTCCCAAAATTCTGCCATGAAAAGACCCAAAAATCGATTGAGATGTGAGAATAGAGAAGAGTAGAAGACAACATATAGACTGGCAGAGTTGGAGAGAAGAGGAAGGCGTGGGAGAGGAGTACTCAAACCAGAGAGAATGCATGAGAGAGAAACAGTTGCTTCGCGACAGAATCAGAGAAGGCATGGCGGAGAAGAGTACCCAAACCAGAGAGGAGTCTTCACGGTGTTGGGATTGGGAAAGAAGAGTATCTAAACCCTAAATTTGTGGTTATTAAAGCCCAGAAAATTTATCTTAAAATAACAAAGCCCATTAAAATTTATTACCCTTTCTCCAAAAATAATAGAGAAGCATTGAAATTGTTTTTTTCTTGTACTTTAGATTGTAAAATATGTTGTCTCTTCTTTCAAATTGGATTTTCCAAAAAAAGGATTTGACCTTCTTTTCTCTCTCTCTTTTTTTTTTGCCTTTTTTGTGCCTTAATGGTTTAAGATTGGTTTCTTGGGCTTTGAGAGTTCATAAACTGTAAAAATTGATTTCTATTATGATGATCATGATAGATGATAAACACCTAGTATTCTATGATTTCTTGCATATCATCTAAAAGGATATCTGATGATGCATGAAATACTTTTTTCCATAAAAAATAGGGCGATATATATCGTGTATGGCGTGATTTTGACATTCATGAGCTTGTCTGCTCTTGCAAATGATGATGGTTAGGCTCTCATATCTCAGGTTACTCAAGAGATTGGATTTTCCAGAAATGAAGTTTAGCTTGTACTTTATGGGCTATGAGGTGATGTCCTCTATATAAACTTCTCAGAAGCTACATTTTTTAAGTGTTTGAATCGTTGTCTGGAGCATTTTTATGGATCACGAGGACCATACTAGTTTTTTATGCTTAATTAAATTTTTTTTTTCATTTTCTATTCTACATGTTATCTAAGGCCTCGGGTTGCTTTTCTAATGTGACCCACAAAATATATGTAGAATTTAGTCTCCCAAAAGCCACGAAAGTGGTAAGAGCATGAAGTCATAGTCTCCTTTGCAAGAATATTGCCAATATTAGACATTTGTTTGGTATATAATGTTTAGTCTGTAGGATCCAGCTTCTGCTCCCACTGACCCTGCTGAGAGAACAGTTTGGACCTTTAGTAAGAGAGCTACCATTGAATTGACACAGTAAGAATCGTATCTTTTTGGCTGTAATGCTGTATCCTTCTTTTGCTTTCTCAAAGTACTTTCTTTTCTCTATCCATCTATCTATTTATATGTTTGTCTATCTATGTAATTGATGCCTATCGTTCAAATACACCTTACAGTAACTGGGGCACAGAAAGTGATCCTGATTTTAAAGGATATCACAATGGCAATTCTGAACCTCGTGGCTTTGGTATGTAAATCTTCAGAATTTTCATGAAGCATTTTTATCGTAATGTCTTTCCTTATATCCATTTCTTTGTTGCATAATGGCCATTCATTTTATTTTATTTTTTTGTGCATCAGATGTATGACATAACCTACTTATATAACTCTTCTGCCCCAAAATAAGATATGCATGCAGGTGGTTTTCATAATTGAGCTAATTTGCGTCTCTTTTTTTCTCTTTCTATTTCAAGGGCACATTGGCATAACTGTTGATGACACATACAAGGCTTGTGAGAGATTTGAACGTCTTGGAGTGGAGTTTGTGAAAAAACCAGATGATGGTAAGAAACCTATTCTAGATGATTAAAGTTAGCACTTCTATATGTTGTTAAACTTGTGAAATAAGCTGCATATGTGAATATGTGATGCATACTTTAGTAAGTCAGCATCTCAATTTTTGATTGAGTGTGGCAGTTGATATGACCTCAACCTATATTTGGTAGGAGGGAGTAGAGGAAGGGAAGGGAAGGAAACCTAATCATTTATTATATAAGTACACCTATATACATTTAGAAAGAACATTCAGAAAAGAAAAATATACAAACCTACATATTTATTACATAAATATGTATAATAAATATGTATTACATGAGTGATCTACTCGTATGTATATATTTGTATATAGTGAATATACATATGTGTTTATATAATAAATGCTGTCAACAACTTCCCTTCTCTGGCATGGATTATATAGTAATGGAGAGTGTAGTTTTGAAAAGGAATGAATGGTATAGGTGGATCCTCATATTGGATCCAACTCCAGTTACCTCCCTTTTATGAGTTCATGTTGCCTACCCCTAACAAGTGTGATGCACATGTGGATTGTGAACATGTAGGGGTCTGTTTTTGTGATATGATTATGAATGCTTGTTAAAATATTTTCAATTAAGGAAAGGCTACTTTATCAGGGTTCCTACCAAAGGAGGTCCTTGTGTTCTCTTGCAAACCTTTTGTTAAGCTGTTATAGTAAAATTGAATGGAGAACCTGAATTCATTCTACATTAGTTTGTCCTCCATTTGAGTCCTGTGCATGACATTGTAGACAGCTAAAGACTGAAATTCTGTTCCTACAGTCAATGGCATCCCCTTTGAAGTGATTCAAGCACCGCCATCCACCACCCAAATAACGAATTGATAATTACTCTTCACAACTCGTTGTCTCTATCTGGCCAGACTGTATATTGTTGAAAACTTAGCTTTTAATGGTGTGTTACTGTGTTTCCACTCTTTTTCCATTCCCACCAAAAAATGCATATATGCGGGCAATTTCCCTATCCTACAGTATTTTATACCATAACCCAAGCCATGAGAGTAGTATTGTGGTGCCGTGCATGCATTTAAATGCTATATCACTTTAGCCATATGGCCCATATTTTTTTTTTCATTTTTTCCTAATATGATCCATTTATTAAAAGAAAAACAATCTATACTAATCTAAAGTCAAATTTTATTTTATTTTTTTAAAATATAGATATTAATTCCCAATTTAAAGAAATGCAACAATTAAATACCAAATTGGAAGAAATGGGACCCAGTGGTAGAGTTGGAATGTTGCAACCTAGAAAACAGCCTCTCCACACAGATAGAATTGTGGTAAATTGAAGAGGCTTTCATTAAAATCTTTCCTGATACTTATTTGATTTAAATGGATACTGGTTGTTTGTGGGTGACTGCTAGTATGAGGATTTTTCTGCAAAATGGGTCAAATGTGGCCTACCTGGAGAGGTTTCATGCTCTCTTTTAAGGAGATTGAATTCCAAATTACTTCATTTTCTTTATCATACAAGCATGAAAAGAAAGATGTATTTAAAATTTTATTTTGTAGCTTACCTTATCTTTCTAAATTTTATTTGCAGGAAAAATGAAAGGGATAGCATTTATTAAGGATCCTGACGGCTATTGGATTGAAATATTTGATCTTAATACCATTGGCAAGATCACTATAAATGCTGCTTAAGAAATCGTGATAGAAAATCAAGGTAAGGTTTTGAATTTTCTCATGTCTTGCCTTAGCAAACTAATTTTACAATTCACTCCATCCATCAGTGAACATGGGTGAGCTTAATTTGATGTACTTTTCGCTGCTATTCCCAAGATTAAAAAATTCAACAATTTCGTCCATGACAGAAGGCACCTAGTTTGGGAATCACATAATGAAAATATTACAATGGATGATGCTAAATACTGTCAGTTAAACATTTTCATTACTTAAAATGATCAAAATCACTTTTACTTAGCTTAGTGAATTTCATTTTTGTTTATTATAGCCTATGTTTCGTCGGGCAAGACTATAAAATGGTGTTTCTTACTATTTGGAGCATTTGAAAGAGACTAGATTTCAAACTAGTAGTAAGGCAACATGTTAATAATTAGTTGGGAAATCTTGCGGATTAGGATGTACTGAAATTCCCAAATTTCTTTCTGTAGATGTAGGCCTTTCGAGTTTGGACTTCTCATTGTAGAGAGTGATGCCGTTGTGAAGTGTGCAAACTAGCAGTATGGTAACGCTAGTGTAATTATCTAGTGAAAACAGCATCTTGAACATTAAAATGCCAAATGTGTGAATATCTTGGCTTCTTAGTGTATTCCATTTTATGAACTAAAATGAGGGCTGGAATTTGTGCAGGTGCAGTTGTCTAAAGGCCAGCTTAAGTGCAAGTTCTTGGTATTTCTGCTAGACTGCTAGTCCATAATATTTTGTTCCTTACGTATCAATACATTGGATGTAAGGTGTATGTTTTATTTTATTTTATTGGAGTCGTGTGTATGTTGGCTAACCCTAAAAACTAAAGATAATTTTGTCTGGTATATGTTTTGTTATGATGGAATATCCTAACCAAACTGGCGTTAGATTTTAATTTTATGTAATGGAAGAGAATGGGTGACTGGATAATCAAGCGTAGACAAATTATCTGAGTGAGGTTTTTGGTTTTGATGCAGCAAAGCTTATTGTGAATTTTACTACGGGTGCTATCAAATTGTCAACTATTATTATATTCGTGTGGGATATATTTGTCGTTATTATTATTTGCTTTTTGAGGACAAATATATCCCTCTTTCCTGAAATTAACCCATCAGAAATTTAAGATCATGTTTTGAATGCTGGGAAAGGAGAGTAGTCTTGGTATTGGACTGAGTTGTTCATATCGAGTGGAGCTTTTCCTTGTCCTCAAATTTGGTAATGGTATCTACAAAAACATCACCAACAATCAGCAGTGAAGACTGCCAGTAATTTAAAGCTACACTAATTTTTCTCAATCTCTCGACATATAACATTCCATTCAACAATGTAAAAATGGCAAAGCATAGCTGTTAATTGTTCAATGATGCTTGACTGATGCCTGGGCTACAATATTGCTGCTGGGTGTCAACCCTATGTAAGCTACATTTAGGTAGCATTACAACATTGCCACCAGGAGATATAGATGATTTCATGTTCATTACCCAAAACGGTAAGGATGAGCCAGAGTAGGACAATTATCGGAATGGTCCTAAACACAAACATCAACGTAATTCTCGCAGATGATCACTGAATACTGCTGCCAATTGAATACCTTTTTAGAACTGCACATGGGCATCTTTGTCCTTGCAGAACTTCTCATGGATATCTTTGAACTTGAAGGTCTAATCTTTCAAGCAACTTTCATACCGCAAAGTGCAGAAACATGATAAGAATACCAGACACATCATGAAATGAGGAAAGTTGCATATGATGAGGATTCAATTTCAAAGCTAGAATAATCGATTTAGATGTACTATCCTTCTCAAGCTTCGACTTCTTCAACTCATCAACCGTAGACTTGATCTCATATGCTACACTGTCTCAAGACACCAACAGTTGCAACAGTTAATTTCAAATTGAAATACCAATCATGAAATTGGACTAGTAATAATAGGAAAATATGGTAAGACTAAGGGGAAGCTACTTTTCGTGTTAATCACCACAGGGAAATCACTTTTTAAACAACAGAGAGCACAATCCACAAATTCTTTTGATAAAAACATACTTGTATAGTTCACAGTTCAAACAAACCGATGAGTACCTTAAAATCTCTGAATACAGTTTTATAATGACTTGTGTTTACCATATGAGTCAATATCAGATTAGATAATTACGTAAGTGTTAACATCATCGAATACGAATATCCATCAACAACCCTGAAGGATTGGGACACATCTAGTAGAAAGTCAAAATTATACTGATGAGAAGCCAGCAATATCTCGGAACAATTAGGATCTCTGAACCATTTAAATACTTTCTATATTCATCTCAGGATCAAACACTAAATTGATTTAAAATTCGTTCCATTGATCGTGCGAAACCTGTTATAGTCGATATCATCTACGAAGGAAATCGTCAAAGAATGTATTCACAAATATCTTACACATCATAGCTTGTTAGACAACAAGAACCAGAAATCTGCATAAGCTCACAAACACATTTGGTTCAAGAAAAAGGATTTTTCTAACCTCGAAATCGTCTCCTCTCTTATCTCTTATCTGGTCCAGCGCCGACATGATCCCTTTGAGATCGCTGCAATTTTCACCGTTATTTAACAAAATCCAATCATAAAAAAGACGTAAGAGAAGAAAATTTGAAGAGAAAACAGATCAATCAAAGCAATGGACCTTGAAAGATTGAGATCCAACTCGTCGTCGACTACAGAGTGACGAAGTCGCTTCTTCGCGCTCGCCTTAGCTGCAGACTTTTTGGTGATTGGGTAGGTTTAGTGTGATATTCTGGAGACAAAATTGAGAGCAGCAAGCGATTGAATTTTGTTTCCGAAGCTATTCAGGGGCTCTAAGCTGGCGGAGATTGAATTTTCGAGAATGCTGCAAGTGGCGCGCGTTCTTTTGACATGCTTTCCTTCTTTTTTTTCTTTTTTCTTTTTCATAATAATTGGTATTTTTTTCTCCCTGCATGCCATGGCCCATGCCATTGACAACTTTAAACTGAGCCCAACTTCATTTAAGATGGGCTGGACTGCTAAATAAATGCCAATGAATGTCATGGTGTAGCCCACCACAATAGTGAGGCTGCCAATCAGGCAACTCGTAATTCATCATAAATAATTTGAAGGGAAATTTTATATACACAACTATTCTACTATTTTTATATCACTTTTTCAATATGATAAGTCTACACCATAAAATGATAAGTCTACACATAAAATGGTTGTGAAAAGACGAATATACCATTGATTTGTAAAATTTTAGAATTTTCATTGTTAAGTTTACACACATATTGTGTAGTTGGGGGCTGGAATTCTTAGTTGGTGAAATTCCTAGACTTTTTTTCAATCACACCCATCCATTCAATCCAATGGTTATGTAATGGACAACTCAGCATAATAAAATTACATTTTCGTCCATTGTTTTACCCTTTTTTACCCGTTTGCTTCTCCTTCTTCTACCTTTTCTTACCTCTTACCTCTGTCTCACGACTGCAAAATAGGACCTGTAGCTTCATGCCCGGATCTGAACGGAACTACTAGGGGATAATCTTCCTAGCTACAAACTCAAAAGTTGGATTTGGCTAAAAGGACTTATTATTTGCATTATCCTATTAGTCCCTATTTTTCTTATTCGAAAATCCCTTTTAAGCTCCTTTTCCCAAAAACATATCGAGATCGTTGTCGCAGACCTTAGAGTGGTCGTCCATGGGGAGAATCGTTTCGATCGTGGTGGAACGTGGGTTGTCGTCTGTTGTTTGGACGAAAATGTTGAATCTTGAATCTTTAATTGTAAATAATTTTTTTCCCGAACGATGAAATGATAAACAAACTATGATGTTGGGTTCTGATCCTATGAAAAAATTGTTAAAAAAATGGACACGGACTGTAATTCTGTATCAATAGTATTCCACACAATGAAAACTAGATTTTTTTTTTTTTAGAAATACTAGTGTAAATTTAGCAATCACTAATAAAATATGTAAAATAATTTGTTTTGAATTTTTAGATGAAGAGTTAATATGTCTTTGTATATAAAAATATTTATAAAAATTATAAAAAATTTTAAAATGGTGTAAAGATGGTATATTAGTGGTGTGTATATAAAATTTCCTTAATTTGAAACTCATCTGAAATGCGCTTTTTTTTTTTTTTATAAAATTATTGAAGCTTCAAAATCAACATAAATGTTGCTCTTAATTTACATTTAAAATTTGTCATCACATCCACATCCACATCCACATCCACATCCACATCGACACGCACACATCCATCTAATATGGTCTATGATTAGCAGACGGAAAAAAAAAAAAAAAAGAACCACCGACACTATGACTTCTTTAAAGGACATCTAGGCCTTCCCAATTCCCATGTTGGCCCCCATTGGATTGGAGGAGTCATATGCGCGCCACGAAATTTATCCAACCAAGGGGCATCCTTAGTTGAAAGTTTGAGAGCACCTAGATTGCGCTTGGATTGTATGTATAGTGGTTTTACTTTTTTGTGACTAACACAATCACACCTCCATTATTAATCTAGATCTTTCATTGTGTTACTTTTCGAAAGATTTACTAAATGACATTCAAATGCTTTCATATTACGTGATAGTAATTACTTCTTCAACGTATTCAAACAGTAATTTGCTAATAATATTCTCATTTTTCGAGATGTCAAGATTAATCAATCGTTCTTTCTTGACATGAATAAGTTAGGAGAAAGTCTTTAAAGTAATCGAGGTTGAGCTCGAATTGATGCACTATATACTCTACAAGGGCTAAGGTGACTTCGACATAACTAGCCAATTTCCTTCATTTGATCAATCTTTCATCCATTTGTTTTATATTTATTGTTCTTCTTGTAATTAACACACATGCTTTTTTTGAAACAGGGGAGGAAGATTCAAACTCTGTTCACCAGGGTGATACACAATATCCTTATCACTTCAACTAGTGGCTTGGATGTATCGATATGAATGTTTACCCACTAATTGACATGAATATTATATACTTATATAAATACTATTTATGCTATTTATATAAATGTTTATGAATATTTTTTTTATGTTTTTATTAGATGTGTTTATATATCACTAACAGCAGGATAAAAACATGTAATAAAAATATTTAAAAAATAATATTAACAAATATATATGAATAGTAAATATAAATACAGCAGGATAAAAACATGTAATAAAATATTTAAAAAATAATATGAACAAATATATATATATAAATAGTAAATATAAATATCAATGTAATATGTATAAATATTTATAAATAGTATTTATATAATTTTTTTATTATATTTACCATTTATAAATTTTTGTATAATATTATATAAATATTTATTGTTGGCACAAATTGACATTTGTATATATGAAAGTTGTTTTTCTTTTTTGTTACGACACAATCACCTCCCTTGGGTTACCCTAGCTCTCTCCGCGGGATATATCAATAAACCGTGATGCCCACTAATTGTAACAATGACTTTATAACAAAACTTCTCTTCCTATTCTATGTTTTCTCTGATGTTGGATAACAACCAAGTCAAAAAGGTCGGTTTTATCACCTTTCTTTTTCCAATTGTGGGACCCAAAGGACAAAACCTTTTCAGCAAAGCCAATGCAAGAGTCCATTGCAGCATGTCAAGTCACTAATTAAATAATTTAAATTGTATTTGCATAGGTACAATTACAGGTCATGAATTTGTATAATTTGCATTTGATGCAGTCACGCAATGCTATTTTTGTCAATAGTTGGTAACAAATTCAGAGATTTATATCATCAACAATAATATACTTTCAAACCGAACACCTCGAATAAAGTCCATCCTATATGTGTCCACTTTACTTTTATATGAATATTAAATTATTTACCTCTATTCTTTACTATTTTGATTTTTAGTATTATTTACTAATTAAATAATTTATATTGTATTTGCATAATTACACGTCATGAATTTGTATCGTTTGCATTTGATGCAGTCACGCATTGCTATTTTTGTTAATAATTGGTAACAAATTTAGATATTTATATTGGGTTAATTGTACATTATAATACCGAAAGATAGGGGTTGTTAGAATTTGATCACCAGATTTGTATTTGTTACAAAGTCATCATTCAAAGTGAAAAAATGAGACAAAATGGTCATCCGGGCAGGTTTCACTCAAATCCGGTCAAATGAGCTGCTGATGTGGCACCCAGTCAACGTCTATTGGTCAAAATATACAAACGTGGTTGCTTATTTGTCTTTCATGTTGGAAGATGCATATGTGGCAGCTGATGTGGCTTTTAGGGCAACATAATTGGCGCGAAATCGTAAAATATCCCACCTAAATCACAAACATTTCAATCTTCGACAACCTAAACCACAGATCTACAAAATATTGCTCTGGAAACCACACTTGAAGACAGAGAGACGGAGAACAAGGCTACAAGAAGATCTGATTTGTTGCTGCGTTTTTGGGGAGGTAAGTGCTGGTTTTTCTCTAGGTTTCGTTTCTGTTGAAGTCTTGGCAATTTCGTCCGTGTCTATTCTCTGTTCTAGGTTTCATAGATCCATGTTTCATTATACAGTTAGGGTTTAAGATTACCCCCAAATCTAGTACGATTTGGCATTTAGTGACAAAAAAGAATGAAATTTTGTATTCTTGTTGTTGTGTGGTCCCGTGTGTAGCAAATTTAGGGACTTTGTGGTCCCAAAAATGTCATACAACTTTGTCTACTTCCATTCTTTTTTTCTTTATTGTCTTTGTGGTCCCAAAGATTTATTTAATTAGTTGAATACGTTAGAGCAATAGTGGTTTTTAATCATATTCTTTCTAGGTGTGGAACATGGCAAATGATGGTGATGATGTTAGAGCTGATGATGAAGTTAGGGTTGATGGTGAAGGATATTTATCTGATGATGAAGTCTTTGATTCCTACCTAGCTAGTGTAGAACAACAAGTACTAATAGAGGAGATTAATATGGAGGAAGGTGATAAAAGTGGAGGTAGTGATAGTGAGAGTGATACCTCTAATGGTGATGAATCTTATGAAGGAGATGATATGGAGGAAGGTGAATCTGATGAAGTAGATGATGGTGATAAAGTTGATGTTGAGGAAGGTAGAATAGCTGGCGGGGGCAGTGATATGAGTTTAAGTGATGATCTTGACTTCCAATTAGGGTATGTAAGTGATGAGTTGCATAGTTTGCACTCTTCTGATGATGAAACAGTTGCTAGACAAGGGAGAATGATTATGCAAAAATTTAATACAAATGCTAATATGATTGAAGTGACATTTGAGCTTGGGATGCATTTTACAAACTTGGCTAAATTTAAGCAAGCTGTTAGAGACTATGCTGTGGCAAATGGAAGGCAAATTTGAGTTGATAGAAATGACAAAAAAAGATGTCAAGTTAAATGTAAGGATGGTTGTCCTTTTAGGATTTGGTGCTCTAAAATAAATGGAGAGGAGACATATCAGATAAAGACTTTTGTGAATAAGCACAACTATAGTAGGTCTTTTGTTGTGAAGCAAGTCTCTACTAAATGGTTAGCCAAAAAAATTTTAACAAAGGTTAGGGGTGAGCCTAGGGTGAAATCCATTGACTTACTTGTGTGGATCAAAGACAACCTCTCCATCCAGGTAAACAAAACACTTGCTTTTAGGGCAAAGAGATTTGCACAAGAGGTGATTGATGGTACTCACAAAGATCAATATCTGAGGCTTAGAGATTATGGTGCTAAGGTACTTAGGAGTAATCCAGGGAGCTCTTGCTTTCTTAACATTGTTGAGAGGCCTACTCCAGAAACACCAACTGTATTCAAGAGAATTTATGTGTGCCTTGATGCATTAAAGAGTGGTTTTAGGGCTGGGTGTAGGGCACTGATTGGGCTAGATGGTTGTTTCCTAAAGGGTGTATATGGTGGACATCTTCTGACAGTAGTTTCTCAAGATGGTAATAATGGAATTTACCCCATTGCATAGACAGTTGTAGGTAAGGAAGATGGTGAATCATAGAGGTGGTTTTTGGACAGATTGTTGGAGGACATTGGACCTATAGAAGAGAACAAGTGGTCATTCATGTCTGATAGACAGAAGGGTCTGGTTCCTGCTCTTATGGCATTAGGAAATGGAGTTGAGCATAGGTTTTGTGTCAGGCACATTTACAGCAACTTCACCAAGAGATTCAAGGGTTTGTAGGTCAAAAAACAGTTGTTTAAGTGTGCTAAAGCAACATCATATCAAGAATTTCAGTTGGAGATTGCAAAAATAAGGGGTCTGAAGGAAGAGGCATGGCTTTGGTTACATGATATTCCACCAAACGTGTGGTCTAGGGCATTTTTCATGACCCATTCCAAGAATGCCATTTTGAACAATATGTTAGAAAGTTTCAATGCCAAGATATTGGAATTTAGGGACGAACCAATAATCATACTATTGAAAGAGTTGAGGCTAGAAGCAATGAACAGGTATGTCAAGTTGAGAAAAAAAAATGAGAAGGCACCAAGGAAAAATTGTTCCAAGGGTTGCTGTCAAGGTCGAAATGAAGAGGGCAAACAGTGGCTACTGGACAGCACATTGGGCCGGGGACAGTGGCCACTCCATTTTTCAAGTGACCAAAAGGCTTGAGCAATATGTTGCCAACCTCAATGAGAGATCATGCTCATGCAGGTACTTTGACCTAACTGGCATACCATGTTGTCATGCCATGTCTGCAATAGGGTATGTCCAACTTGATCCTGAGGACTTTGTGAATGAATGCTACACCAAAGAAGCCTACATGAGAGCATACGAATTTTCTGTCATGCCTACAAATGGTGCAACACTTTGGCCTAGGGTAAATGGTGATCCAATTCTTCTTCCCAAGTATACCAATGCACCAGGTAGGCCAAGAAAGAGAAAAAGAAGAGAGTTTGATGAACCAAGAACAACCAACTTATTGAGAAGAAGATATCCATTAGTCAAGTGCTCCAAATGTGGGGTTGAGGGGCATAACAAGAGGACTTGTAATGGACCAAACAGGAGGGAGGTATATGCCTTTGAATTTGCAGATTATTAAATTTTTTTTAATTTAAGACTAATGACCATATGTGTCTTCTGTAGGTGATAAATCCAACTCCACAGACAAGGTCATCAGTGGCTTCCATTAGAAGATGATGATCTTTATCAAGAATCCAAAGAAATGTTAATACAAATGAGGCAGCGCCAAGTACAAGCAACATTGGGAGGAGCAAGATAAGGGTGAGGAGGTCTGTTTCAAAACACACATTGCATGCTACCGCTTCAAAATCTAGATACTCATCCATTGTGAATGCCAGTCAAGAATCAAATGCAAAAGCACCCAATTAAGATTGGAGTTGGAACTGAACTTATGTGGAAGGCATTTTGGTATATTTGTTTATGCTTTGCTATTTGAGCACATATTTTGATATGTTTAGTTTGAATTTGGGCATCCAATGACTTTGAAATAATAGCTTTTTGAGGAATGAATATCATTCCTGGTTATGTTATTATGCCTATTAGGATATTTGGCTATGTTATGCCATTTAAGAACTTCTTTTGATATGTTTAGATTAGATGATAGGTTTTTGAGGAATGATCACCATTCCTGGTACTTTGTTATGTTAATAGTTTGAATGTTAAATTATATAAGCTTCAATGAATGACAAATTTGTATATATTTTCAACTTTGAGTGACTATTTTGTAACAATTAATATGAATTGTGGAATGACTGTCAAATCAGGGATATTCTTGGCACTAAATTCAATTGCAAGGCAAAATTTTCTTTTGTTTTTATTTTTATTTTCCACGTAAGCATATTTTTGTGCAATATTTGTTAATTTAATGCTACACCAGCAGCCCATCTGACTGGATTTGAGTGAAACCTGCCGGAATGACCATTTTGTCTCATTTTTTCACTTTGAATGATGACTTTGTAACAAATGCAAATCCGGTGACAAAATTGTAACAACCCCTATCTTTCGGTACTGTAATGTATAATTAACCCTATTTATATCATCAACAGTAATATACGTCCAAACCATACACCTCGAATAAAGTCCATCCTATATGTGTGCACTTTAATTTTATATGAATATTAAATATTTACGTATATTCTTTACTATTTTGATTTTTAGTATTATTTTCTATACTTTTGAAAACATAATTAATAAATAACCTAAAGAATTTTCAGTGGACACTACCCCCAGACCCCCGCAAAGACTAAGTTCGACCTCATATACTCAGGAGGCTATCATGCACACGATTCGATCATCTATCAACGCTCTCTATCAGGGTTTGCCTAGAGTCAAAAGCGAGGCCCTGGGTTAGACTGCAGTCTAAACCTCTTAGTCTCAAACCCTAGTTACATCCTCAGTTAGCATCGATAGTCACTTGAGTCGTCTCTTAGTTAATTCTTTTATCTTGTTAAAGGATCCTCAGTCAGTGTTTGCATCAATGCTCATGGTCCTCTTTCTCTTGCAATTGTCGTTACTCGCAATTTTTTCTCACAATTGATATTCTGGACCTTTCGGCCATCTATTATGACCTTCTATCTAGGCTTCATTTCGACCCTATATTTCTAGCAGATTGCAACATCAATTCAAGCCCAAACTCATTTTGGCTGCAACTATTGTTATGCCTTAATTTTTGGCTTTCTTATCTTCTGTATATTATAGGTTGAAGCCAAACAATGATGTGAAGGTGGATTCTTATGTGCATTACTGCATTACTGTGTGCATTATTGATGTGCTAAAGCATAACTATGTGTTCTTTAATTTAATCTTATTTATTGAGATTTTCGAATAGTAATTGTTAAACAAGGAATGAAAAAACAAGAGATGCTGGGTAATTTTCTGCGTGTATTGCAGTAGTACAGAGTACAAATTTATACAAAGGATATGTAACTAATAATAGCAACATATCAGCTCTAATTCCTATAATCAAGCAATCAAACTAATTAACTCCCAAGATCAAGTAGTCATCCTAATGTATCCTAGACTTAAGCTATTTACAGATATTAACAAATTCTAAGTATAATCATCACAGTAATCAGTGTGCTATTAATGTGATTCTATGCATATGTGTGTCGAATTTGTGATGTGCATTGCATTATATTAGATATAAAGAAATTTTTAACAAAGGGAAAAATTCAATAGTTAAATGATAGTTTAGTTTGTATACATTCATAAATATATTTTTGATACCATTCTAAATGAGATTATAGTGAAACAATTTTAAAATATAAAAAATTATCGAGTTCATTTGTAAATAAACTTCAATTATTACTTATCGATATTCCATAAATTTTTTAATTTATACTGTTGTTTTTCATCCTTTTGAAAAATATAATTAATCAATAACCCAACAATTTTTTTTGGGGGCAATGTCCCCGGAAATCCACATGGTTTTACTCTTCTAAGATAAAATCCTGCACTCGTCCCTGCCTAATGTCACATTCTCTATTGGTTGCGGTGGGTGAGATGTTGTATGAGTTTGGCAGTGTGTTGCAACTGCGTTCAGTTGCAACACATCTCACAACACCATAGTTTTTTGTGACACGTCAAACAGCTTTTGCGTTTCAACTCATCTCACAGCACCACAACTTTTTACCTCACAGCACCTCACCACACCTCACAGCACTCCCAAACGCTTACAATATATGTTGAATTGTCCTACGTAATCAAATTAGGTCAATTATTTTATTTTAGATTAATGTACAATGTAAACCTTAAGTGATTTTATATTAATATTATTAGTCATCTAATATAACCGTAATTTAGATACGTCAAACGCACCTCACAGTACCGCACCACAGTTTTAAAAATGATGCGCCAAACAGCTTTTTGCGTTCCAACTCACCTCACAGCACCACAATTTTATAACTCACAGCACCACACAGCACCTCACAGCATTCCCAAACAAGCCTGAGTCCTTTATATGTGACAATGCTGCTTAGCTGGCAGAGCCATATGGGGTCATTTTGTCCATGCCCCCCCCCCCCCCCACCCAATTAAAAGGCCAGCAGCCCTACCACTTCTTCAATGGAGAATGGCCTTCTAGAAACATCTCTGTTTTCATCCCACATTTTAAATGGACCAGATTCTATATATACATATATCTGTGTGTGTGTGTGTGTGCAGTATTATAGCGGACAAGATAGATCCTACACGTGATTTTGCACCATATGAACAGAACTTCAGTACCATGTTGGGGTTTTGTATAGTAATTTTTTGACTTTCGGATTGGCTAATTACATGTGCTTTTGTTTTTTCTTTATGCATATTGGATTTGATTTGTCATTAGTCACTACCCTGGACCCAACGGAGGACTCTGAAGTCTGAACCTTTGATAAAGTAGAGAGAATGGACTGCTCAAGTGAGGAATATGCATGCATGCAAAAACCCTATCTTCTAGAAGCAAGCCGCGATGGCCTCATCTAGAAGGTCTATGTTAAGTGAATTTGAATTTTCTACGATCAAATATTTCATTTATTTAAAATAACAAACAATTAAACAAGAAGATCAATGAATCGTTTGAATGACAAGGTGTGAAATATTGTTACTTAAAAGTCAAATAACACCATATTATATGTTCTTCCCTCTTAAGTTAAACTTAAATATTTTACTGCTTCTTGGAATATAGTTGCATTGTCAAACGTCAGCCGATTTCAGTTAAATTGTGCCATTGATGAAGGAAAAAAATACGTATTTTGGATAATATACAAATTAAATTAGTCAAAGAAAAAAGGCAAATGTATTAATATATATATTGTAGACCCGAAAGTCTGCAATCAATGAAATGTCGAACGAGTTTTTTGACAACCCTACAATATTGCACCAGCTGTAGATTGTGAAGTTTGGACACCATTGTGGTGTCGCCTGGAGAAGCTCAATGGTCAACTCAGTCGTCAGCAGGAGAATTTGTAGTGAGAAAAGTGAAAGGCTTTAAGAGAGAGGAAGAGAGATATACCTTGAGTAGTTGAGAGAGTTAATGAGATGAGGACCTCTTGTATTTCTAGTGCTTTGGGTCACATGATCGGCATGTGTCGACCGAGCTAGTACACCTTGCGCTTTGATTAGGCCCAAGGGTCTTTGAGGTGCTTCCTAGCTACCCTTTGTAGAATACATGGGTCCTTTTGTGGGTTTGTTGAAACAAGCTTTAGACTCTTATGGACTAGTTGCCAATTAACTTGGGCCTATCGAGCTCGACTTAGACTCTCATAAATCTAGTGTCAATTGGATCATGGGCCTTGGGCCTATCGAGGTTGACTTAGACTCTCGTGGGTCTAGTGTCAGTTGGATCTCGGGCCTACCGAGCTCGACTTAGATTTTCGTGAGTCTAGTGTCGGCTGGATCTTTGGCCTTGGGTCTCGACTTAGACTCTTGTGGGTCTAGCGTTAGTTGGATCTTAGGCCTTGTAGTGTAAATTTACAGGTGAATGGTTTTTGACACATACAATTTGTCTCCCACTCTCGAAGTCAAGTTTCTAGTCTTTGAGAGTAAACATTGCATTGGAGTTAAGAGGCAAAGTTTAAAAGTCTTGAAGGGAGCTAAAAGTCATCCTAATAAAAGGTATCTGAGATTCGCAAGTAGATGGAGTCTATAGCTAATGATGCGTCATTTGTACGACTTACGGGCTAATGAAAGAGTTCAAAGAGGGAAAAGCAAATCCTTGGGAGGTTGATAAGCACATTGAAAACAATAAGGAGTACTTAAAGATGACTGATGGCGATGCTAATGAAGATGATGAAGAGGCTGAGGACGAGGATGATGACGATGATAATGCTAATGGTGGCGATCAAAATGAAGAACTAGCTGGAAACTTGGCCAAGTGATTATTTAGTAGTATAGAATTTACGTTTTGAATCGCCAAGACTCTGTTTGATAACTTGGTGGCATCTTTGGGGGATATCTGTTTTGTTAGACTTTTTTGGGGATATTTTGTTGACTGTTTTCAGTCTTCCTTCTTTGTACATTTTTTAACTGCTTTAATATGAAGATTTCTTATCTCGTATTATCTCATTCATGTTAGCCTTTTGCATTCGGATGACATATGTATAAGTAAACTTATGTTTGGATTTTGTAACAAGAAAACTTATGGGCTATGTAGTGAATGTTCGGTCAAAAGGGAAGTTTCATTAGAGCTAAAAGTGGTATAATTTGAGATGGGTGACGTTCTAACTGTTGTTCAATTCGCGTCCATATTTGTCCGTAAGTTTGCACGCTCATTGACCGATCACTTCTCGAATGTAGTACAAGCCTTCCCATGTGATCCAAGCTTTCTTGCCCTGACTTCTTTCGTATTTTGGAAACCTTGGCCGAGATTGATCATATATATTCCTGTTGTCTAGCAAACGACCTTGACTTTGACCTCGACTTCGCGGTCTACGCTCGAAGCGATGTTCCTTATCAAATCTGGGTTTCTCATCTTTTTGAAGAGTCGATCGACCATGCTCGTCCTCTTCCCATTTGACTTGAGCCCATACTCAGGCTAGTACATCTTTCATTTCATGCATGGGAACTCTCTCAGCTCCTTACAAAATTCATCGGGGGGAGCAATCCCTTCCAAAAAGTCATAATGGTTGTTTCCATGTTGCAATTGGGGATTAGTAATTTCTCAACATTAAAATGGCCTATGTACAACTAGAGTGGCTCGTCCGACCCCAGTTTGATTTTATAAAAGTTGTTGATTATTTTTGGCAGTTGCCGATTGCTAGCAAATTGCTCAACGAACAAGTCTATCAGTTGAGCAAAAGAGGAGATGGAGCAATTGGCCAGATTGATGAACTATTATCGTGTTGCCGAACCCCTTTACACATGCATACCTCGCGAGATTATCTCGATATGGCAATGGTGAGAAGCCTTTATTGGTATTGGGCGATGCGATCATCTGGATTGGTCTTTTGGTCGAACGATTTCATATTAGGAAGGTGAAATTTCCATGGCATTTCCACTAAGAAGATGTTAGATGTGGCCAACAAAAAAGGAATCACCATAGCTGTTCGACAAGCTTTTCCTAATTGGTGTTGGAATTCAGGTGTCATCGAAGAAAGGTTTCTACCTCAGTTATTCTTTTGGATTCATTAGATTATGCTACAGGGCCCGTTGAATAAGAGCCCAACACTTGTAGTAGATATATATTAGACGTTTGTCAGATTGAATGGAGGAGGTGGATGAGTGAGTGGGGTTGACTATGGACTGGCTTGTTGGTTCGACATTGGGACATGTGGAGCGCTAGATAGTAGGAGGCTAGGGTGACATGAGGGTTTGCCCAAAGTGGGCCAGTCGAGCGGTTGCATGGAGCCTATGTCACGCTAAAGTGGACTTGTGAAACCTGAGGGGGTGTGGATAGCTGAGCCATCGGCTTCTCCACCTTTCATCAAAGCACGATGTTCTCTGCATGCATGGATGCTCTCTCTGCTCTTACTGTGACACCTTTCTCTGCCATTTGTGCCTTGAGAGTGGCTAGTTGGGCCGAAAAGTCATTTTGATTGTTGACAGACATGCTGATGTCGTTCGTGAAAGAATAGCGTGAGCTTGTCAAATGATTGTCGACGCCCTATAGTGGGCACCAAATTGTAGACTCGAAAGTCTGCAATCAATGAAATGTCGAAGGAGACCTTCGATAATCCTGCAAGATCACACCAAATGTAGATCGTGACGCTTGGACATCGGACTGGTGTTGACCGAAAAAGCTCTGACGGTCAAGTCAGTCGCCAGTAGGGGAATTTGTAATGAGAGAAGTGAAAGGCATTTAGAGTAAGAAGAAGATAGTTATACATTGAGTAGTTGAGAGTGTTAATGAAGTTGAGACCTAGTGTATTTATAATACGCTCGGTCATGTGACCTGCACGTGTCGATTGTGCTGGTAGGCCTTGGGTTTTGATTGGGCCCAATAGTCTTTGAGGAGCTTTCTGGTCTAGTGAAACCTTTGTAGAATAGATGGGCCCTTTTGTCTTGAGCGGGCTTTAGACTCTCATGGTCTAGTTGCCAATTGACTTGGGCATTGGGTCTACCGAGCTCGACTTAGACTCTTGTGGGTCTATTGTCGGTTGGCTTGCCAAGCTTGACTTAGATTCTCGCGAGTTCAGTGTCGGTTGGATCTTAGGTTTACCAAGCTCAACTTAGACTCTTGTGGGTCCATTGTTGGCTGGATCTTGAGCCTTATAGTGTAGATTTATAGGTGGACAGTTTCTCGCCCATGCATATATAATGGACCACATGTTCAGAGAAGTGCTAAACATTGTATACATGTCATTTATTTTTTAAATTTAGGCTCCACAGGGAAATTCTACCAGAACCCCACACCCTCTCCAAATATCCATCATCTCAGAGGCGGTTCTCAGATAACTCACCACCGCATTCAATGTTGAAATATTTTCAAAATAATAAAGAAATTTTTACATTGGTAGTTTCATGCCAATGGACACAACTCTTCTCTTACAACTTTTCTTGAACACAACCCTTCACAAGAGGTGTGTTTCTTTTTACAAGAGATGTCTTTCTTTTAGACACAACCTTTCACCAAAAAGGTGTGTTTCTTTTTGGACACAACCTTTCACCAAAAGGTGTGTTATTCTCTATAAATACATCATTCCAAGACATTCAATTATCAATCTAAAAATCATCTCAGAAACTCTTAAACTTGGATTCTAGCCTTACAAAATAGAATTCCAAGCACTTGTTAAAGTTCTGTTTTTCTTAGTCATTCTTGGGTGTTCTTCCTTTGTGCAAAGGTCGAACATCAAAACGTTAAATACGTGGTGCTTCATTGTATCTTGGAAGTGTGTTTGCTGCTATCCTGTGCACACCAAAGTGGTGGAGGCAAATAATACTTTAAGGAAAGCGTTAATCCGTGCCTTGAAGCAAAATCTAAATTGTCAAAAATTCTCCAACATTCTACATTGCTGAAAATTCTCCAACAATCTTAAAGTGTTATCTCTATGGCTGGTTCATTGAGAGAATTTACTTCAGATTTTGTCAAATTAGAGAGGTTTGATGGCTCTAATTTTCATCGTTGGCAAAAGAAGATGCATTTCCTTTTGGCAAGTCTGAAAGTTGTGTACGTACTCACCACCACAAAGCCAACACAAGGAGATGAAGAAACCGTGGAGCAAACTCGTACAAGACTCAAATGGGAGCAAGATGACTACATATGCAAGGGCCACATTTGCAATTCAATGTCCAATGCTCTATTCGACATCTATCAAAGCAAGGATACCGCCAATGAATTATGGGATGCATTGGAAACTAAGTATCTTAACGAAGATGCTACAAGTAAGAAGTTTCTTGTTGGTAAATTCATGAATTATAAAATGGTAGATGGTAGATCTATTATGGAATAATTTCATGAGATTATGCATATTCTTAACCAATTCACTCAACACAACATGAATATGGATGAGTCCATTTCAGTTTCTTCCATCATAGAAAAACTCCCTCCATCATGGAAAGATGTCAAGAAATCCTTAAAACACAAAGAGGATGACATGAATTTGGATCAACTTGGGCAACATCTCCAAGTTGAAGAGGCTTTTTGAAGCAACCAAAATGGAATTGAAGAACATTCTTCAAAGGTTCATATGATGGAAGAAAGCCAAAACTCAAAGCAAGACACATCACTCAAGGATGGAAACAAGAAAAGGAAGAATAATGCCAAGTTCAAAAAGAACAAGAAGCTGCTCAAGGGTACATGTTTCCATTGTGGGAAAAGTGGTCATTTCAAGAAGGATTGCTATAGCTTCAAAAAGAAGCAAGAAGAAAAGAAGCCAAAAGATAACAACTTTGTGGCTATGATTTCTGAAATCAATTCTATTGAGGATGACACAAATTGGTGGATAGATTCTGGGGCAACTAGGCATGTTTGCAAAAACAAGTCTATGTTCTCTAAATATGTGCCGGTAAAGGATATCAATGTGATTTACATGGGCAACTCCACTGCCGCTGCAATCAAAGGCAAGGGTGAAGTTATTCTAGAATTCATAAGTGGCAAGACTTTAACCCTCATGAATGTGTACCATGTTCCTTCCATTAGGAAGAATCTTGTTTCCGGTAGTTTACTTAGCAAGCATGGTTTCAAGCTTGTATTTGAGTCCGATAAGTTTGTATTATCAAAGGGTGGTGTCTTGTGGGAAAGGGTTATTTGTATGAGGGGATGTTTAATCTTAATATTAATAAGAATATTGCTTCTCTTTATATGGTTGATTCATTATCTTTATGGCATAATCGTTTAGGACATATAAATGTTACTAAACTAAATAGTATGGCTAACATGGAATTAATTCCTACATGCACTAATGATATGAATGAAAAATGTAGTATTTGCATGAAAACAAAAATAACAAGAAAGCCTTTTTCTAAAGTAAATAGAATATCTACTTTACTTGAATTAGTGCATAGTGATGTATGTGATTTACATGGTAATCCTACAAGAGGTGGTACAAATTTTGTTACATTTATTGATGATTTTTCTAGATATTGCTATGTTTATTTAATGCATACAAAAGATGAAGTCTTTGAAAAATTTAAGATTTTTAAGGCAGAAGTTGAGAATCAACTTGGCACTAAAATAAAATGTCTAAGGTCAGATAGAGGAGGTGAATATCAATTCCCTTCTTATTGTGAATCAATTGGATTGATTCATGAGACTTCCACGGCTTATACACCACAACAAAATGGTGTGGCCGAAAGAAAAAATCGGACCTTGGTTGAAATGGTTAATGCCATGTTATCTAATTCCAGACTAAGTAATGGCTATTGGGAGGAAGCTTTATTAACAGCTTGTCATATTTTAAATAGGGTCCCTTTAAAAAGGACTATTATAACCCCATATGAGCTATGGAAGAAAAGAAAGTCAAATTTAAAATATCTAAAGGTGTGGGGGTGTAGAGCCATTGTTAGGCTACCTCAACCTAAGATAAAGAAATTCGGAGAAAAAGGAATTGAATGTATATTCTTTGGATATGCCGAACATAGTAATGCATATAGATTTTTGGTAATTGAACCAAATGATTCCATTAATGTGAATAATGTAATTGAATCAAGAGATGCATTCTTTTACGAGGAAAGATGCACAACGCTACAAAAATGTAATGGAACTAGTGAATTGGATGAAATAACATCAGCACCACTTAATTTAAGTGATGAATCATTTAATAATGAAAGTGGTGGAAGCTCTCAACCTATACAACCTATTTTAGATAGGAAAAGCAAAAGAGCTAGAGTAGCTAAGTCTTTTGGACCGAATTTCATTGTCTATTTAGTAGAAGGTTCTAGAGATACACTCTCTAGACAAATAGCGGTTTCTCAAAATATAGAACCGGATCCTCTCACCTAGAAGGAAGCTATGAAATCTCAAGACGCTGCTTTTTGGAAAGAAGCAATTAATGATGAAATAGAATCAATTATGGGCAACAAGACTTGGAAATTAGTCGATTTACCTAAGGGTTCAATACCAATAGGTTGTAAATGGATCTTCAAAAAGAAAATGAAGATAGATGGAACTATAGATAAGTTCAAGACAAGATTAGTAGCCAAAGGTTTCACACAAAAGGAAGGCATAGACTACTTTGACACCTATGCTCCCGTTGCTAGAATAGCAACTATAAGAGCCTTGATAGCCTTAGCATCAATTTATAAATTTCCAATTCATCAAATGGATGTCAAAATGGCATTCCTAAATGGTGAGTTGGAAGAGGAAGTTTACATGGAACAACCTAAGGGATTTGTTATGCACGGTCAAGAATCTAAAGTATGTAAATTGATTAAGTCATTGTATGGACTTAAACAAGCTCCAAAACAATGGCATGTAAAGTTTGACCAAGTTATATTGTCAAATGGATATCGGATACATGAATCCAACAAGTGTGTATATAGCAAATTCACTAAATGTAGAGGCGTAATTATTTGCCTTTACGTTGATAACATGATAATTTTTGGTACCGATCTTGAAAGTATTGAAAATGCCAAGAAATTTTTAGCATCAAAGTTTGCTATGAAAGACATGGGTGATGTAGATGTGATTTTGAGTATTAAAATCTTGAGAAATCAAGATGGAATAATTTTAACCCAATCACATTATATTGAGAAAATTCTTAAAATATTCAATCATTTTGATTGTAACCCTGTGAACACACCTTATGATCCAAACTTGAAGTTGTATACTAATACTGGAAGAGCAATCAATCAACTAGAATATGCTAGAGTGATTGGATGCTTAATGTATGTCATGACATCAACGAGGCCTGATATTGCTTTTGCTGTGGGCAAGCTTAGTAGGTATACATCTAATCCTAACAATATCCATTGGCAAGCTGTGTATAGAGTTCTAAAATATTTAAAGAACACTATGAATTATGGAATCCATTACTGTGGTTATCCAACAGTTTTGGAAGGATACACAGATGCTAGTTGGATCACCGAGCTTGATGATCATACATCTACTAGTGGATGGATTTTCACTCTTGGTGAAGGAGCTATAGCATGGGGCTCAAAGAAGCAAACATGTATAACAGATTCGACTATGACATCAGAATTTGTAGCTTTAACTTCTTGTGGTAAAGAAGCTGAATGATTAAGGAATTTGTGCCTGTTTGGCACAGCGGACCGGAAAGCGGATCCGCTAACGGTCCAGCTTTGTTGAACCCTGTGCCAAACAGCACAGCGGGAGAAGCGGATCAACTGGCATGACGCCAGTGGATCCGCTAGCATCTCAGAAGCTCCAGATAGGAGCTTCTGGGATGGTGTCCATAGCATTTTTTCTTTTTACATTTTTTTAATCATGGGACCCACATATAATAATGCTTTTGTCCTTTAGAAATTAATGTGAGCCCACTGTTATTATACTTTATAATATATACGGTTAGTTGAATAATAAATATTTAATATACTACTGTTAGTTTAACTTATATTTTGTAATTATAATTAATATTATAAATTAAATTTAATATTTATAAAAAAATGATTATATTTATTAGCTTAAAAAAATTATGAAAAATACAAAAAACAAAATTTTAAAATTTTAATTATGAAAAATATTGTAATACTTAAAATTATTTTTAATAGTTTTAATACATAAAATACAAAATATTAAAAAAATTAATTAATAATTAAAAACTAATATTATATTTATTAGATTAATTTTAGTTTGAATAAGAATTATATTTATTAGATTAATTTTGATATAAAAATTATAAAATCTAATATTATAAGACTTTAACTCAACAGTTTTTCCGTTAGCGTCAGTTTTTAATTCACCAAACACCTCACAGCATATTTCACAGCTTTAAGCTCAGCATATTTTTCACAGCATTTCCACTAGCATTGAAAACCAACTTTTCCGCTGTGCCAAACGGAGCCTTTATAATTAGAAATTCATATTTGGCCCAAACCAATGGCACCTATATCTTTACATTGTGATAATGAGGCAACACTATCAAGGGCCTATAGTGAAGTTTATAATGGCAAGTCTAGACATATTGGTTTGAGACAGAGTATAGTGAGACAATGGATCACAGATAGGGATGGCAACGGGTCGGATACCCTTCCAATTAGTGAATACCAAAACCGTTTCCATTTAAGGTACTCAATACCAAAACCGTTCCAAAACCGTTTAAAAAACCATTTAAATTTCCAAAACCGGAACCGTTCCATAACCATTTACCATCGGGTACCCGTTTACCATTTAACTTTTAAATTTTTTTTATTTTTTAATAAATGTATAATTCAATTTCTTAAAAAATAATATGACTTATCATGTTGTTCAAGTTTGAATGTATAATCTATAATTTTATTAGATTATTTTATTTAATATGCTTGATCATGTTAAATTTAGCATCATAATAATATATCTTTACATATATGATTTATAATGTTATTACTATAATTCACTTTTTTAATTAAACGGTTCGGGTACTGAAGCAACCGGCTTGAAAAAAACAATGAAGTCGCCACCAATTGATTTTTAGGATGCAATTGGACATCCGTTCTGGTCTACGAGAAAAATGGGCAAGGGGGTCTATTGAGTATGAGGAAGGTGTTAGGCACCCCACAACTCCCGAAAACGGTTACCTTTAAATGTTTTCCTATTTGAATCTAATTTGTTTTTGAAAATCCCATTTTGATGGGTCTTATTGGAATGTAAAAAATCCACTTGGAGTGGTTTGGAGAACAAGGTGCACGGGATCATTGGGGTCATTCCCGACTTGGCCAAGGATTGGATAAGGTAGCACTTGGAGTGGGTTTGGATATTTGGGAAGAAGGGACTCTTGAGGACTTGGTTGATGTACCAAAAGGGCCCACAATCAAGGAATATTCAATTTAAGTCTTACTCACAATTATGTTCTTCATGAGAAAAGAAAGAATCTATTTATGGCTCATTGAATGGGTCAAATATCTTTAAACCCACCGTTGAGTCCGTAAATAAATTCTCCTAATCCCTAAAAACACATTTGCTTTCAGGATCCACGAAATCCAAAATGTTTTCAATGAATGTCAATGGAACCCCAATATCTTGAAGGCTCTTTGGTATTTAAAGAAAACATAAGGATTCCATAATATAATCTTGATGTGTTTTATTAATGTGAGACGGCTTGGATTAATCCAATGACTAACGCGTTGCATTTATTTTCATGGCATTTAAACAATCCTAACATGCATCTAAGACATGGCATAATGTGAGAAATCAAAGTCCTAAGCATGCATTCTAATGCAATTATCATTCACAAAAATCATTTTCTAATGTCTATATGCTTCTAGCATCCTAGAATATCATGTATGCATTTTCTATTTTACATCCACTATTTTTGTTACACTATTACAAGACTTACATTTTACAATTATGTACAAAAGACAAATATAAAATATTATACAACAATTGGGATGTTGCCCACGAGACCCATTGCTCAAATCCGGCCCAAATCCTCTAAGTTGCCCTTCGGCCCATGCGGTCACAAGCCCGATCCAAGCCCAACAAACACAAACACAAACACAAGAATGGTCAAATGGGATCCAACGTCATAAAAACTCAAATCAAATTAAGTCCATATACATTATAAATATGCATACATAAACACATATATACAAATATACAAACTAGAATATATACATATACGAACACATATACAATCTATATATATATACACACACGCCGCATGCATGCATGCGCACACTCACCATATAATACACATATACATGCTCACAATATATATATACACAACACTGTATACATATATATATACATATATATATACACACGGACACAAACCCATATATATATACATTCACAGATACATGCTCAGATCAAAAAATAACAAAGGCCATGTTTCATTCAAGATCAACCATAGATATTCTAGCAACGCACGGACAAGTTAAAATCAAACTCAAATTAGTATATCACATACATGAGACAGAGTTTCGATCATTCATCATCACCAGATAATAAACACATACGCACGTACTCACACTATGAACCCGAACTAAGCATAATGACATAGAACTACACACACATGGGCATAACAAATATATTTTCAGAAACTTGCAGAAATGGATTCACAAGTATCTTCAGAAACGGTATTATCAAAAACATAGAGTTTGAGGAAGGATGAACATATGGGCAAGCTTTTTTACTGTCACAGACATGGAAGCTAACCAATACAAACTAGAATCAAGGCACAACAAAGAAATGAAATCAGATTCAGAGGGACGGATAACTACCTTCTTAGGAGGATGAAACCCGATTTACGTCTTAGCTCCTTCCGTCGGTCTTCTTCTCCCAACGGTCCCTTCTTCTTCAAGTTGAGTTGCTCTCCATTTTTCTTCTCTTCTCCCCCTTCCCCCTTTTTTTTTGTTCTTCTTTTCCACCCCTTTTTCTGTCGCCGCCTCCCCCCTCTTCTTCTTTTCTTTTTTTTTTATTTACCCAATTTCCCCCTACTTTTTCTCTCTTTCTCCCCTACCTTTTCTCTCCTTTTCTTCTCCTTTTCCACCGATTTCCTTCCCCTTTTTCTCCTCCCCTTTTTTTTTTACCTTTCCACCACTTTATCTTTTTTGTTTTTTTGTTTTTATATTTATATTTATATTTTTTTATAGTTTTGTATTTTTGGCCGGACGAAAACCGGTTACTACAGGTACCCTAAACCCGGCATCAAAAACCAAACCCGACCCTAAACCGTAATGGGTTTGAAAATCAAAACCAAAACCGTTTCCAAACCCTATAGGATCGGTTTTCGGATTTTAAATGGACCGGGTATCCTATGGATAATGCTTGGATCGGTTTTTTTTTCCATCCCTAATCACAGATGGTACCATAACAATAAATTTTGTAAGGTCAAGTCAAAATTTGGCTGATCCATTAACCAAAGATCTCGCAAGAGATATGGTGTGGAACCCTGGATTTCTAAGGACAAGATTTCTCCATCTGGGAACCCTGGATTCATAGGCTGAGAGTCATCAATCGCCTGTTCTGCTAAGTAATCTGCTATTGCACTTCCCTTCACTGCCTTCTGAGCAACATACAAAATATCGTATTCTGACAACAACATCTGCCATTTTGCAATCCTCCCCGAAAGAGATGGTTTTTCAAAAATATACTTGATTGGGTCCATCCTCGAGATTAACCAAGTAGTGTGATACAACATATATTGCCTGAGCCTATGCGCAACCCATGCCAATGAACAACAAGTCTTCTCCAACATGAAGTAGTTTGTCTCAGAACTAGTGAATTTCTTGCTCAAGTAGTAGATTGCATGCTCTATCCTCCCGGATGAATCATGTTGCCCTAACATACACCCCATCGAATTGTCCGACACAGTCAAGTAGAGAATAAGCGGGCTCCCAGCAATCGGAGGCATCAAGACCGGTGGATTTTGTAAATACTGTTTAATTCTCTCAAAGGCACTTTGACATTCATCATTCCATTCTGATGGGTTATTCTTCCGAAGTAACTTAAAAATTGGCTCACACGTAGTTGTCAACTGTGAAATGAACCTTGCAATGTAATTGAGTTTCCCTAAGAAACCTCTGACTTCTTTCTCGGTGCGAGGGGCCGGCATCTCTATAATCGCCTTCACTTTATCCGGGTCTGCTTCAATACCTCTCCTACTGACAATAAAACCCAACAACTTCCCTGAGGTTGCCCCAAATGTGCATTTCGAGGGATTCAACTTCAATTGGTGCCTTCTCAACCTCTTGAACAACTTCTCCAGGTTAATCACGTGATCTTCATCCTCCTTTGACTTAGCAATCATGTCATCCACATACACCTCAATCTCTTTATGCATCATATCATGAAACAGAGTAACCATGGCTCGCTGATAAGTAGCTCCCGCATTTTTGAGACCAAATGGCATGACTTTGTAACAAAAGGTACCCCATAAAGTGATGAAAGTAGTTTTCTCCTGATCTTCCGGTGCCATCTTAATCTGGTTATATCCTGAGAATCCATCCATGAAGGAGAACGCAAAATGTTTAGCAGTATTGTCTACTAATATGTCAATTTGGGGTAAAGGAAAGTCATCTTTCGGGCTCGCCCGATTAAGATCCCTGTAATCCATGCACATCCGAACCTTACCGTCTTTCTTTGGGACTGGTACGATATTTGCAACCCAATCAGGGTATTTTGCTACAGCAAGGAATCCTGCATCAAATTGCTTTTTTTCTTCATCTCTAATCTTCAAAAGCATTTCCGGCTTCAATCTTCTCAACTTTTGCTTCACTGGCAGACAATCTGGTTTTAATGGCAATTTATGGACCACTATGTTGGTATCAAGTCCTGGCATATCTTGATATGACCATGCAAAAACGTCCTGATATTCATGCAGCAAACCTATCAATCTTTTTCTATCTCCTCCTTCAAAAGCTGCACCAATCCTAACCTCCTTTTTCTGATCTTCAGTTCCCAAGTTAACAACCTCAGTTATTTCTTTATGCGGCTGAACTATCTTCTCCTCTTGGTTAACTTGCCTTAACATTTCTGGCGACATCTCAAATTCATCCTCAATGTCGGAATCAGATTCAACATTGTTAATGGGTGCCCCAAAATCTGGTCCATTCGGTTCATCTTTTTTATTATCATCAATTTCAGTCCTGTTAAAATGGAATGTGTGAGATTTGGATTTTTTAGAAGTGATGTGTGAGATAAGGTGAATAGATGTGAGAATTTTGAGCAAAGATTTTTATTTATGATAAGCATAGCAGAATCATCAGAAACATGAGAACATGCAAAGGCCATACTATGCGAATTCATCAAAAGATAAAGTAAAGACATGCTCATTACAAAAACCCAATCAGTGGCCGTGAGCTAGACCACAGATCATAGTGCATATGAAGATTACTCTTGAAGGCTGTTGATCGAGACTGGCAGTTCAAAACTGGTCCAGTTGTTGAGCTTAAAACCTGAAGGACATGGCAAGGCTTAACAGCAAAGTTTTGATCATTCCCCATAATAGCAACATGGAATTCCTCAAACTGCTCACATAACTCCCCAAAATTTCTGACTGTTGGATTGCTATGTTTTCACTTCCGTATCATATCCATGACTGCTACCAACATGTGCTCCAGCCTGTGCTGTCCATCTTCTAGTGTTTGTAGCCCCATCTCTAGCCGGGCTATCGCTGCACGCATGCGATCTGATTGTGGAGATGCTGCAATTACTGATGAGGAATCACCAGGTGGTGATGCTGAGGGACCCTCTTGGGTCTGCTTCTTTCCAGCAGAAGTTGTTTTCAAATGGTTGATGCTCTGAAGCCATGTCCTTCTTTCTAGCATGGTGACCTGATATCCCAAAGATGCTTGAGGCCGAGGAGCTCGAATGCTTTTGAACAAAAGCAACCTTGTGATAAGCCGTGGGAAAAATAACTTCCCCGCCTTTGTTGGCTTTGTCTCGACAAAATCCTTGGCTTTGAAGATAATGGCCAGATAGATCTTCCCAATATCAAACCACTGCCCTTTATACATACAGTATAAGACTGACAAGAATGTTCCTCGTCGTTCTTGCTCATGGCTAATAGGGCACAGATTTTTCCTGACAGCATCATCCAGCAACCACATCTTTGAAGGCAAGTAAGCACGACGTGTAGCGTTGCTGTGCCTATTCTTTTTTCCTCCACACATATCATCAACAATTTTCTGCTTTGACGCACAGATCGGTTGTCGAGATCCAGTGGGCTTATCATCTACTGGTGGATATCCCAAGCAGCAACACAGATCTGCTGTCGTGAATTGAACTTTTATACCATCTAGAATGACCTGATAAACCAGTTGATTCCTAGTCCGCTCACTTCGTGGTAGCTCGATGAGAGTGTGATAGAAGGAGCGAACGATTTGAGGATACACCAGTAAGTCATTTCCTGGATCGGGGTCTACTAGAAACAGCAAGGAATGCTCCCTCAAGTAGCGCATCGCCCATTTGTTGAGTGCTTCTCGCTGTACCGTTTCGTCGATTCTACATTCAGGAATAATTTCAGCTTTGTTGAACAACGCAAGCCTGGACTGTAATCTTGAGGCGATGGTGCGCGAGCGTCTCGGCATAGCTCTTGATCTTTGTGAGAGAACACACTTTTGTCAGGAATGATTGAGATGAAGATGGAGATGAAGATAGCTCAGAGAGAAAACACACTTTTGCAATTGAGATGGAGATGAAGACGGAAATGGCTCTGCATATACGAAGACATTTGCGGTGCCTGTCACATCAGTACTTACTTTACTGTCACCATCCACTGTTATTTTCCCGCTTGAGGACAACTCTTTTCTTCCTTCTTTTTTTTTCAACTAAATAATAAAAAACAAAACTGTCACACTCAACTGTTTATTTCCCGCTTGAGGACAACTCTTTTCTTCCTTCTTTTTTTTCAACTAGATAATAAAAACAAAACTGTCACACTCAACTGTTTATTTCCCGCTTGAGGACAAACTTTTTTTTTTTTTTTTTTTTTTCAAATAGATAATAATAAAAAACAAAACTGATACAAACTTTTTTCTTTCTTTCGCACTCCCCGAGAAATTATGAATATTTGCACAATGAGACAGGGTACATAACGGACGGTCAAGACCTAATCCAAGTAGGATCTTTTAAACCGTCTGATAGGAGATTCCAACAGTGGTAGAGAACACGGCTCTGATGGTGATGATGGTAGTGACGGAGAATCTGACAGCTATGGGGGCGGAGAGCTGAGAGTAGAAGATGACGGTGATGATCAACATAGATCACAAGTCTCTGGAAGCTCTCTCTTGTTGTTGATGCATCCCTCTTGGTTTCCGTCTTTGGTCATGTAATCTTTCAAACGCTTCATATCTGACAACTTCACTGGCTTTACAATAGATTCCTCTGCTCCTCCTCCCAAGCATCTGTCAATTCGAGTCACTACGATCTCAGATGACATGATTACTCTCAGATGACATGATTAACACCGGAATCTCTCTCAAGGCAAACGATCCCTTGATTTTCTTCAACAACTCATATCTTGTCACTCCAGGCATACAGTAGTTGGTGATGATCAGATCCACCTTCAAACTATCAAACCCAACAGAACAATTATTCTCCTCGTTTAAACCCAGAAACTAAAGTACTCTTATTCCACTATCCACCGCAGTCACTTTACAGGAAGTAATCTTGACCAAACTATTCTATCAACAAGGCTGTCATCGATAGCCAAAACATGAATCTCTTCAGAATCAGACAAAGAATGATCCATTCCAACTCCATCAACAAGAAAATTAAGAGTCAATTTCCTCAAAAACTGCACCAGTATTTTTTGCTGTTCATTTTTCATTGTTTGAGCAATGCACAACTATAATTTTGTGTAATAAGGATGGCAATGACATGAGTGAAATGGTTTCTTTTTTTTTTTTTTTTCTTTTTTTTTCTTTTTTTTTTTTTTCATGCATGACTATGAACGTATTAGTTTGTCAAAATGCAAAAAATGTGTGTAGTGAATGCATGGTAGTATTAAAAGAACGAGTGTAGATGTGTATAAACATGTATGAGTGATTAACAATCATGCAAGTATATATGGACATGTATGGATGATTAACAGATGTACAAGTACATATGGACAAGTATGGATAATTAGCAGATGTACAAGTATATATGGGCATATATGAGTATTCAAGTATATATGGACATGTATGGGCCATTATGCTTGTGCATGATCATAACCTAGGCTAACATATATGACAAATGTATAAAGGATGTACATGTATGGTTCAATGAATGTATATACACAGGTATGTATCAAGTACATATAAACATGTAAATGAGGAATAAAGGTACATGGTATTTAAATGTACAGGAAATAAATAGAGTTAAGGATAGGAGAATCCCCCATTGTTCCTAACAAAATCAGGTTCCTACCAATTTCTGAAGGTCTCGAACCGGATCTAGGGTTATGTAATGTGCATATGGGTGGCATATCTAACTATAACGCGGCTACGCGAGAGGCCACTGGATCAGGTTAGTTCACACCCCATATCTGGAAGTGGAACCCATCCCCCAATATCTTGAAGGGACGTCAATCCAGGAGGATGTTTTTCCTTGCTTACGTGAGGACAAAATCCATCAAAAGCAAAGATCAACCCTCACTAATCACTAGTAGGACCCGGTTTTTATGGGTCATTTGTGTGCATGTGAATAGTGATGTATGTGCGGGGGAATCATACCATATCCTCAATAAACACTCAAATTTTATCAAACCAAAAACCTGTTATTTTATCTACAATCATGAACAAACACATTAGATTCCTCAAAATGTTGAAAGAAAAATGTACAACAAAATAAACAAATCAACCAAATAGGAAAACACTAACAAAAAGGCCCGACCCCTTTGGTACAACAACCAATTTTCCCCAGTGAAGTCGCCAGCTAAAGCAACCGGCTTGAAAAAAACAATGAAGTCGCCACCAATTGATTTTTAGGATGCAATTGGACATCCGTTCTGGTCTACGAGAAAAATGGGCAAGGGGGTCTATTGAGTATGAGGAAGGTGTTAGGCACCCCACAACTCCCGAAAACGGTTACCTTTAAATGTTTTCCTATTTGACTCTAATTTGTTTTTGAAAATCCCATTTTGATGGGTCTTATTGGAATGTAAAAAATCCACTTGGAGTGGTTTGGAGAACAAGGTGCACGGGATCATTGGGGTCATTCCCGACTTGGCCAAGGATTGGATAAGGTAGCACTTGGAGTGGGTTTGGATATTTGGGAAGAAGGGACTCTTGAGGACTTGGTTGATGTACCAAAAGGGCCCACAATCAAGGAATATTCAATTTAAGTCTTACTCACAATTATGTTCTTCATGAGAAAAGAAAGAATCTATTTATGGCTCATTGAATGGGTCAAATATCTTTAAACCCACCGTTGAGTCCGTAAATAAATTCTCCTAATCCCTAAAAACACATTTGCTTTCAGGATCCACGAAATCCAAATGTTTTCAATGAATGCCAATGGAACCCCAATATCTTGAAGGCTCTTTGGTATTTAAAGAAAACATAAGGATTCCATAATTTAATCTTGATGTGTTTTATTAATGTGAGACGGCTTGGATTAATCCAATGACTAACGCGTTGCATTTATTTTCATGGCATTTAAACAATCCTAACATGCATCTAAGACATGGCATAATGTGAGAAATCAAAGTCCTAAGCATGCATTCTAATGCAATTATCATTCACAAAAATCATTTTCTAATGTCTATATGCTTCTAGCATCCTAGAATATCATGTATGCATTTTCTATTTTACATCCACTATTTTTGTTACACTATTACAAGACTTACATTTTACAATTATGTACAAAAGACAAATATAAAATATTATACAACAATTGGGATGTTGCCCACGAGACCCATTGCTCAAATCCGGCCCAAATCCTCTAAGTTGCCCTTCGGCCCATGCGGTCACAAGCCCGATCCAAGCCCAACAAACACAAACACAAACACAAGAATGGTCAAATGGGATCCAACGTCATAAAAACTCAAATCAAATTAAGTCCATATACATTATAAATATGCATACATAAACACATATATACAAATATACAAACTAGAATATATACATATACGAACACATATACAATCTATATATATATACACACACGCCGCATGCATGCATGCGCACACTCACCATATAATACACATATACATGCTCACAATATATATATACACAACACTGTATACATATATATATACATATATATATACACACGGACACAAACCCATATATATATACATTCACAGATACATGCTCAGATCAAAAAATAACAAAGGCCATGTTTCATTCAAGATCAACCATAGATATTCTAGCAACGCACGGACAAGTTAAAATCAAACTCAAATTAGTATATCACATACATGAGACAGAGTTTCGATCATTCATCATCACCAGATAATAAACACATACGCACGTACTCACACTATGAACCCGAACTAAGCATAATGACATAGAACTACACACACATGGGCATAACAAATATATTTTCAGAAACTTGCAGAAATGGATTCACAAGTATCTTCAGAAACGGTATTATCAAAAACATAGAGTTTGAGGAAGGATGAACATATGGGCAAGCTTTTTTACTGTCACAGACATGGAAGCTAACCAATACAAACTAGAATCAAGGCACAACAAAGAAATGAAATCAGATTCAGAGGGACGGATAACTACCTTCTTAGGAGGATGAAACCCGATTTACGTCTTAGCTCCTTCCGTCGGTCTTCTTCTCCCAACGGTCCCTTCTTCTTCAAGTTGAGTTGCTCTCCATTTTTCTTCTCTTCTCCCCCTTCCCCCTTTTTTTTTGTTCTTCTTTTCCACCCCTTTTTCTGTCGCCGCCTCCCCCCTCTTCTTCTTTTCTTTTTTTTTTATTTACCCAATTTCCCCCTACTTTTTCTCTCTTTCTCCCCTACCTTTTCTCTCCTTTTCTTCTCCTTTTCCACCGATTTCCTTCCCCTTTTTCTCCTCCCCTTTTTTTTTTACCTTTCCACCACTTTATCTTTTTTGTTTTTTTGTTTTTATATTTATATTTATATTTTTTTATAGTTTTGTATTTTTGGCCGGACGAAAACCGGTTACTACAGGTACCCTAAACCCGGCATCAAAAACCAAACCCGACCCTAAACCGTAATGGGTTTGAAAATCAAAACCAAAACCGTTTCCAAACCCTATAGGATCGGTTTTCGGATTTTAAATGGACCGGGTATCCTATGGATAATGCTTGGATCGGTTTTTTTTTCCATCCCTAATCACAGATGGTACCATAACAATAAATTTTGTAAGGTCAAGTCAAAATTTGGCTGATCCATTAACCAAAGATCTCGCAAGAGATATGGTGTGGAACCCTGGATTTCTAAGGACAAGATTTCTCCATCTGGGAACCCTGGATTCATAGGCTGAGAGTCATCAATCGCCTGTTCTGCTAAGTAATCTGCTATTGCACTTCCCTTCACTGCCTTCTGAGCAACATACAAAATATCGTATTCTGACAACAACATCTGCCATTTTGCAATCCTCCCCGAAAGAGATGGTTTTTCAAAAATATACTTGATTGGGTCCATCCTCGAGATTAACCAAGTAGTGTGATACAACATATATTGCCTGAGCCTATGCGCAACCCATGCCAATGAACAACAAGTCTTCTCCAACATGAAGTAGTTTGTCTCAGAACTAGTGAATTTCTTGCTCAAGTAGTAGATTGCATGCTCTATCCTCCCGGATGAATCATGTTGCCCTAACATACACCCCATCGAATTGTCCGACACAGTCAAGTAGAGAATAAGCGGGCTCCCAGCAATCGGAGGCATCAAGACCGGTGGATTTTGTAAATACTGTTTAATTCTCTCAAAGGCACTTTGACATTCATCATTCCATTCTGATGGGTTATTCTTCCGAAGTAACTTAAAAATTGGCTCACACGTAGTTGTCAACTGTGAAATGAACCTTGCAATGTAATTGAGTTTCCCTAAGAAACCTCTGACTTCTTTCTCGGTGCGAGGGGCCGGCATCTCTATAATCGCCTTCACTTTATCCGGGTCTGCTTCAATACCTCTCCTACTGACAATAAAACCCAACAACTTCCCTGAGGTTGCCCCAAATGTGCATTTCGAGGGATTCAACTTCAATTGGTGCCTTCTCAACCTCTTGAACAACTTCTCCAGGTTAATCACGTGATCTTCATCCTCCTTTGACTTAGCAATCATGTCATCCACATACACCTCAATCTCTTTATGCATCATATCATGAAACAGAGTAACCATGGCTCGCTGATAAGTAGCTCCCGCATTTTTGAGACCAAATGGCATGACTTTGTAACAAAAGGTACCCCATAAAGTGATGAAAGTAGTTTTCTCCTGATCTTCCGGTGCCATCTTAATCTGGTTATATCCTGAGAATCCATCCATGAAGGAGAACGCAAAATGTTTAGCAGTATTGTCTACTAATATGTCAATTTGGGGTAAAGGAAAGTCATCTTTCGGGCTCGCCCGATTAAGATCCCTGTAATCCATGCACATCCGAACCTTACCGTCTTTCTTTGGGACTGGTACGATATTTGCAACCCAATCAGGGTATTTTGCTACAGCAAGGAATCCTGCATCAAATTGCTTTTTTTCTTCATCTCTAATCTTCAAAAGCATTTCCGGCTTCAATCTTCTCAACTTTTGCTTCACTGGCAGACAATCTGGTTTTAATGGCAATTTATGGACCACTATGTTGGTATCAAGTCCTGGCATATCTTGATATGACCATGCAAAAACGTCCTGATATTCATGCAGCAAACCTATCAATCTTTTTCTATCTCCTCCTTCAAAAGCTGCACCAATCCTAACCTCCTTTTTCTGATCTTCAGTTCCCAAGTTAACAACCTCAGTTATTTCTTTATGCGGCTGAACTATCTTCTCCTCTTGGTTAACTTGCCTTAACATTTCTGGCGACATCTCAAATTCATCCTCAATGTCGGAATCAGATTCAACATTGTTAATGGGTGCCCCAAAATCTGGTCCATTCGGTTCATCTTTTTTATTATCATCAATTTCAGTCCTGTTAAAATGGAATGTGTGAGATTTGGATTTTTTAGAAGTGATGTGTGAGATAAGGTGAATAGATGTGAGAATTTTGAGCAAAGATTTTTATTTATGATAAGCATAGCAGAATCATCAGAAACATGAGAACATGCAAAGGCCATACTATGCGAATTCATCAAAAGATAAAGTAAAGACATGCTCATTACAAAAACCCAATCAGTGGCCGTGAGCTAGACCACAGATCATAGTGCATATGAAGATTACTCTTGAAGGCTGTTGATCGAGACTGGCAGTTCAAAACTGGTCCAGTTGTTGAGCTTAAAACCTGAAGGACATGGCAAGGCTTAACAGCAAAGTTTTGATCATTCCCCATAATAGCAACATGGAATTCCTCAAACTGCTCACATAACTCCCCAAAATTTCTGACTGTTGGATTGCTATGTTTTCACTTCCGTATCATATCCATGACTGCTACCAACATGTGCTCCAGCCTGTGCTGTCCATCTTCTAGTGTTTGTAGCCCCATCTCTAGCCGGGCTATCGCTGCACGCATGCGATCTGATTGTGGAGATGCTGCAATTACTGATGAGGAATCACCAGGTGGTGATGCTGAGGGACCCTCTTGGGTCTGCTTCTTTCCAGCAGAAGTTGTTTTCAAATGGTTGATGCTCTGAAGCCATGTCCTTCTTTCTAGCATGGTGACCTGATATCCCAAAGATGCTTGAGGCCGAGGAGCTCGAATGCTTTTGAACAAAAGCAACCTTGTGATAAGCCGTGGGAAAAATAACTTCCCCGCCTTTGTTGGCTTTGTCTCGACAAAATCCTTGGCTTTGAAGATAATGGCCAGATAGATCTTCCCAATATCAAACCACTGCCCTTTATACATACAGTATAAGACTGACAAGAATGTTCCTCGTCGTTCTTGCTCATGGCTAATAGGGCACAGATTTTTCCTGACAGCATCATCCAGCAACCACATCTTTGAAGGCAAGTAAGCACGACGTGTAGCGTTGCTGTGCCTATTCTTTTTTCCTCCACACATATCATCAACAATTTTCTGCTTTGACGCACAGATCGGTTGTCGAGATCCAGTGGGCTTATCATCTACTGGTGGATATCCCAAGCAGCAACACAGATCTGCTGTCGTGAATTGAACTTTTATACCATCTAGAATGACCTGATAAACCAGTTGATTCCTAGTCCGCTCACTTCGTGGTAGCTCGATGAGAGTGTGATAGAAGGAGCGAACGATTTGAGGATACACCAGTAAGTCATTTCCTGGATCGGGGTCTACTAGAAACAGCAAGGAATGCTCCCTCAAGTAGCGCATCGCCCATTTGTTGAGTGCTTCTCGCTGTACCGTTTCGTCGATTCTACATTCAGGAATAATTTCAGCTTTGTTGAACAACGCAAGCCTGGACTGTAATCTTGAGGCGATGGTGCGCGAGCGTCTCGGCATAGCTCTTGATCTTTGTGAGAGAACACACTTTTGTCAGGAATGATTGAGATGAAGATGGAGATGAAGATAGCTCAGAGAGAAAACACACTTTTGCAATTGAGATGGAGATGAAGACGGAAATGGCTCTGCATATACGAAGACATTTGCGGTGCCTGTCACATCAGTACTTACTTTACTGTCACCATCCACTGTTATTTTCCCGCTTGAGGACAACTCTTTTCTTCCTTCTTTTTTTTTCAACTAAATAATAAAAAACAAAACTGTCACACTCAACTGTTTATTTCCCGCTTGAGGACAACTCTTTTCTTCCTTCTTTTTTTTCAACTAGATAATAAAAACAAAACTGTCACACTCAACTGTTTATTTCCCGCTTGAGGACAAACTTTTTTTTTTTTTTTTTTTTTTTCAAATAGATAATAATAAAAAACAAAACTGATACAAACTTTTTTCTTTCTTTCGCACTCCCCGAGAAATTATGAATATTTGCACAATGAGACAGGGTACATAACGGACGGTCAAGACCTAATCCAAGTAGGATCTTTTAAACCGTCTGATAGGAGATTCCAACAGTGGTAGAGAACACGGCTCTGATGGTGATGATGGTAGTGACGGAGAATCTGACAGCTATGGGGGCGGAGAGCTGAGAGTAGAAGATGACGGTGATGATCAACATAGATCACAAGTCTCTGGAAGCTCTCTCTTGTTGTTGATGCATCCCTCTTGGTTTCCGTCTTTGGTCATGTAATCTTTCAAACGCTTCATATCTGACAACTTCACTGGCTTTACAATAGATTCCTCTGCTCCTCCTCCCAAGCATCTGTCAATTCGAGTCACTACGATCTCAGATGACATGATTACTCTCAGATGACATGATTAACACCGGAATCTCTCTCAAGGCAAACGATCCCTTGATTTTCTTCAACAACTCATATCTTGTCACTCCAGGCATACAGTAGTTGGTGATGATCAGATCCACCTTCAAACTATCAAACCCAACAGAACAATTATTCTCCTCGTTTAAACCCAGAAACTAAAGTACTCTTATTCCACTATCCACCGCAGTCACTTTACAGGAAGTAATCTTGACCAAACTATTCTATCAACAAGGCTGTCATCGATAGCCAAAACATGAATCTCTTCAGAATCAGACAAAGAATGATCCATTCCAACTCCATCAACAAGAAAATTAAGAGTCAATTTCCTCAAAAACTGCACCAGTATTTTTTGCTGTTCATTTTTCATTGTTTGAGCAATGCACAACTATAATTTTGTGTAATAAGGATGGCAATGACATGAGTTAAATGGTTTCTTTTTTTTTTTTTTTTCTTTTTTTTTCTTTTTTTTTTTTTTTCATGCATGACTATGAACGTATTAGTTTGTCAAAATGCAAAAAATGTGTGTAGTGAATGCATGGTAGTATTAAAAGAACGAGTGTAGATGTGTATAAACATGTATGAGTGATTAACAATCATGCAAGTATATATGGACATGTATGGATGATTAACAGATGTACAAGTACATATGGACAAGTATGGATAATTAGCAGATGTACAAGTATATATGGGCATATATGAGTATTCAAGTATATATGGACATGTATGGGCCATTATGCTTGTGCATGATCATAACCTAGGCTAACATATATGACAAATGTATAAAGGATGTACATGTATGGTTCAATGAATGTATATACACAGGTATGTATCAAGTACATATAAACATGTAAATGAGGAATAAAGGTACATGGTATTTAAATGTACAGGAAATAAATAGAGTTAAGGATAGGAGAATCCCCCATTGTTCCTAACAAAATCAGGTTCCTACCAATTTCTGAAGGTCTCGAACCGGATCTAGGGTTATGTAATGTGCATATGGGTGGCATATCTAACTATAACGCGGCTACGCGAGAGGCCACTGGATCAGGTTAGTTCACACCCCATATCTGGAAGTGGAACCCATCCCCCAATATCTTGAAGGGACGTCAATCCAGGAGGATGTTTTTCCTTGCTTACGTGAGGACAAAATCCATCAAAAGCAAAGATCAACCCTCACTAATCACTAGTAGGACCCGGTTTTTATGGGTCATTTGTGTGCATGTGAATAGTGATGTATGTGCGGGGGAATCATACCATATCCTCAATAAACACTCAAATTTTATCAAACCAAAAACCTGTTATTTTATCTACAATCATGAACAAACACATTAGATTCCTCAAAATGTTGAAAGAAAAATGTACAACAAAATAAACAAATCAACCAAATAGGAAAACACTAACAAAAAGGCCCGACCCCTTTGGTACAACAACCAATTTTCCCCAGTGAAGTCGCCAGCTAAAGCAACCGGCTTGAAAAAAACAATGAAGTCGCCACCAATTGATTTTTAGGATGCAATTGGACATCCGTTCTGGTCTACGAGAAAAATGGGCAAGGGGGTCTATTGAGTATGAGGAAGGTGTTAGGCACCCCACAACTCCCGAAAACGGTTACCTTTAAATGTTTTCCTATTTGACTCTAATTTGTTTTTGAAAATCCCATTTTGATGGGTCTTATTGGAATGTAAAAAATCCACTTGGAGTGGTTTGGAGAACAAGGTGCACGGGATCATTGGGGTCATTCCCGACTTGGCCAAGGATTGGATAAGGTAGCACTTGGAGTGGGTTTGGATATTTGGGAAGAAGGGACTCTTGAGGACTTGGTTGATGTACCAAAAGGGCCCACAATCAAGGAATATTCAATTTAAGTCTTACTCACAATTATGTTCTTCATGAGAAAAGAAAGAATCTATTTATGGCTCATTGAATGGGTCAAATATCTTTAAACCCACCGTTGAGTCCGTAAATAAATTCTCCTAATCCCTAAAAACACATTTGCTTTCAGGATCCACGAAATCCAAATGTTTTCAATGAATGCCAATGGAACCCCAATATCTTGAAGGCTCTTTGGTATTTAAAGAAAACATAAGGATTCCATAATTTAATCTTGATGTGTTTTATTAATGTGAGACGGCTTGGATTAATCCAATGACTAACGCGTTGCATTTATTTTCATGGCATTTAAACAATCCTAACATGCATCTAAGACATGGCATAATGTGAGAAATCAAAGTCCTAAGCATGCATTCTAATGCAATTATCATTCACAAAAATCATTTTCTAATGTCTATATGCTTCTAGCATCCTAGAATATCATGTATGCATTTTCTATTTTACATCCACTATTTTTGTTACACTATTACAAGACTTACATTTTACAATTATGTACAAAAGACAAATATAAAATATTATACAACAATTGGGATGTTGCCCACGAGACCCATTGCTCAAATCCGGCCCAAATCCTCTAAGTTGCCCTTCGGCCCATGCGGTCACAAGCCCGATCCAAGCCCAACAAACACAAACACAAACACAAGAATGGTCAAATGGGATCCAACGTCATAAAAACTCAAATCAAATTAAGTCCATATACATTATAAATATGCATACATAAACACATATATACAAATATACAAACTAGAATATATACATATACGAACACATATACAATCTATATATATATACACACACGCCGCATGCATGCATGCGCACACTCACCATATAATACACATATACATGCTCACAATATATATATACACAACACTGTATACATATATATATACATATATATATACACACGGACACAAACCCATATATATATACATTCACAGATACATGCTCAGATCAAAAAATAACAAAGGCCATGTTTCATTCAAGATCAACCATAGATATTCTAGCAACGCACGGACAAGTTAAAATCAAACTCAAATTAGTATATCACATACATGAGACAGAGTTTCGATCATTCATCATCACCAGATAATAAACACATACGCACGTACTCACACTATGAACCCGAACTAAGCATAATGACATAGAACTACACACACATGGGCATAACAAATATATTTTCAGAAACTTGCAGAAATGGATTCACAAGTATCTTCAGAAACGGTATTATCAAAAACATAGAGTTTGAGGAAGGATGAACATATGGGCAAGCTTTTTTACTGTCACAGACATGGAAGCTAACCAATACAAACTAGAATCAAGGCACAACAAAGAAATGAAATCAGATTCAGAGGGACGGATAACTACCTTCTTAGGAGGATGAAACCCGATTTACGTCTTAGCTCCTTCCGTCGGTCTTCTTCTCCCAACGGTCCCTTCTTCTTCAAGTTGAGTTGCTCTCCATTTTTCTTCTCTTCTCCCCCTTCCCCCTTTTTTTTTGTTCTTCTTTTCCACCCCTTTTTCTGTCGCCGCCTCCCCCCTCTTCTTCTTTTCTTTTTTTTTTATTTACCCAATTTCCCCCTACTTTTTCTCTCTTTCTCCCCTACCTTTTCTCTCCTTTTCTTCTCCTTTTCCACCGATTTCCTTCCCCTTTTTCTCCTCCCCTTTTTTTTTTACCTTTCCACCACATTATCTTTTTTGTTTTTTTGTTTTTATATTTATATTTATATTTTTTTATAGTTTTGTATTTTTGGCCGGACGAAAACCGGTTACTACAGGTACCCTAAACCCGGCATCAAAAACCAAACCCGACCCTAAACCGTAATGGGTTTGAAAATCAAAACCAAAACCGTTTCCAAACCCTATAGGATCGGTTTTCGGATTTTAAATGGACCGGGTATCCTATGGATAATGCTTGGATCGGTTTTTTTTTCCATCCCTAATCACAGATGGTACCATAACAATAAATTTTGTAAGGTCAAGTCAAAATTTGGCTGATCCATTAACCAAAGATCTCGCAAGAGATATGGTGTGGAAAACATCAAAAGAGATGGGATTAAAGTCCATTACTAAACAATCACCAATGGTGGAAACTCAACTCAACACTTGAAAATTCCATGTTCTTGAGTTCAACGAGCAAAGTACATCATATTAGGTGATGGAAAGTACTTGAAGTGTATATACATCCCAAGGAAAAAGTGCTTTGGACCTATAAGGTAAAGAAGGAGGTTGAGCTATAAAGTTCTTAATAAGCTTATAACAAAGTTTGTGAGGTATTATACTTATAGGAGTACCTTTGATAAGCTTATCTACGTGAGTGTCGAAAGTGGTGCCGCTTTCTATGCGACTTGGACTTGTCTCTAAAGCGCTCACTAAAATAGGATACAGACGCAAGGCCAATCCAAGCGTCGGCAAATAAGAATAACCTTTCTATCGAAAGTTTGTATGTGTTGTGTGACCGGTTCTTCGAAAAGGATCACTAGTTCAAAGTTCGTCTACTATGTCATCCTGAATAACCTTGATATACATACTCTACATGAAGGTTCAAGTCCTACAGACACCTTTGTTTATGCACAAATTTTCAAATGAACACAATAAGTGAATTTTTCATCCGTTTTTTGAAAATGGTGGAGGAATGTTGACATATTTTCAAAATAATAAAGAAATTTTTACATTGGTAGTTTCATACCAATGGACACAACTCTTCTCTTACAACTTCTCTTGAACACAACCCTTCACAAGATGTGTGTTTCTTTTTACAAGAGATGTCTTTCTTTTAGACACAACCCTTCACCAAAAAGGTGTGTTTCTTTTTGGACACTGGATTCTATTCTTGCAAAATAGAATTTCAAGCACTTGTTAAAGTTCTGTTTTTCTTGGTCATTCTTGGGTGTTCTTCCTTTGTGCAAAGGCCGAATATCAAAACGTTAAATACGTGATGCTTCATTGTATCTTGGAAGTGTATTTGCTGCTATCCTGTACACACCAAAGTGGTGGAGGCAAATAACACTTTAAGGAAAGCGTTAATCCGCGCCTTGAAGCAAAATCTAAATTGTCAAAAATTCTCCAACATTCTACATTGCTGAAAATTCTCCAATATTCACTACGACGGTCACGGTGAACTCCTCCAATTCTCTCTTTTTTCTCTACTCATTTTCCAGAGACACGTTCCTAACTTGGCTGTCCGAATTCTATTAGGCGATACCATCCTGGTGTCAAGAACATTCACGACTGTCATTCTCTTTCCTCTTTGCAAATTGTTGATGGCCCCATTGAAAGATCAATTGTCGTTTCAACCGTCTAAGATATGTTTGTTCACGTATTTCCAGGTTTTTCTAAAAAAAATAGGTATAAAGCATTTATAAGCCCTCCTACTACACATGGGGTTCACTTTAAGCCCTCCTACTTTTTGGGTGAACATTAAGCACTCCTACTATTTTTGGTGAATTAAATAAGCCCTTTTTGTTAGAAGAATTAGAACTTCCGTTTTGTCTCTGTTAGTTTTTTTTGAGTTGGCACATCAGCTTCTTTTGACTTGCCACATCATTTTTGTTTTGTGACATGGCAATAATTTTATAATTAATTTTTCAAAACAAAAAATCAATGGAAGATTGTCAGATTTGCTTTTTTTAAGGCAATTAATAACAAGTTTATGTCCAATAAACAAAAATAAATAACAAGCTCAATAGTTTAATTCAAACTAATTAAACATCCATCAACAGGTGATGTCCATTTCATATTTTCCAAACACAAATCCAGACACTGTACTAGAGTATGATCAAAGTAACTTTACGTCCATATTTTTAATCTAAAATCAAAATACTACGTTGAATGATGCTAATCCAGACATTGGCTCTATTGTGTGGGAAATTTAGTAGTGCTTGAAGTCTTCTTTGAACCATGTTGAATGACTCGAGCATTTGATGTCCCAGGCTGCAACAAAAAAATACTTCAAGTAAATGAGTTGTAGAATTGAAAATATAAATTGAGCAAAAGAATTAGTGGCGCTTACATTTAAGATTGTTCTTCCAGTATCTGGATTAATGTAGACACCAATACCAGAGAAGTTGTTGCTCTTATTTGTTTTACGCTTGGTCTTCTTCAGGTGAGTATTGGATGCTCCACTTTGTTGAGTTGTCGGGCTACTAATCTCTGCTTCTGTTGTGATTATCATTTTTCTCTGCAATTATGATTACCATAATAGGTCTTCATGACTTGAAAAGAATTTGCATCTCTGTTGTATGATGCATATATGTGCCACTTACAATTTTTGGAACCTTGACATTTTGCTCTAACTCGCCCTGGTTCATTCTTGACAAACTTGATATCCCTATTGGTAATGATTGCATATTTTGTTAAAGCATCCTTAAACTCTTTCAAATCATTAAACCACATGTCAAGCTCAAAATGAGGGACTTTTGTGGTTTGTCTAAAAGATGGGTACCCACTCCTTCTCCTCAATGCTTCATCCTTTGTAGCTTCTGGTTCTTCCTCACTATCTATAAAACTCCCAGGGTCTGAGGAGTCAAAATATTCACTATGTTCACCTCCATTGGAATCATTGTCTTCATTCACATCATCATTGATGAGTCCCTCATCTCTAATAGCATTAGGCCCACCAACATTAGAAATATCATCAACAAACCCACCACCACCATTAGACATATCACCTTCAAATTGTTCTCCGTCATACCTGTAACCACTAGTCCTAACAACATTATCATCATTCATATATTCATAAAACCTTCCACAATTTGCCATATAATTCCTCAATTTAGCTCTTGCACTGAACACTTCATCGTCAATCTCCAATGGATTGTCTTCCTCAAGGAGAACTATGTCCCTCATTTCCTCCTCATCTATTTCATTGACATTTGAAGTGTCATGGTTGGGATATTCGACAATTGGTTTGTGCAGTGCAAGAAATTTAGTTGTTTTGCCATAGTTTGGAGTCTCCACATCATGATCAAAATAGATGTCAATAAAGCCTCAACAGTCACATCTTCTATATAAATAATCATTCACACTATCCTCATGCATTCTCACTAATCCACCATTCCCCATGGATAAATTAGGATCATGGAAGAATATTTTAGTTATATTGGAGAAATTGAACTTTTTGGCTAAATCATCAAAATATGAATACATATCCAATATGAATACGATAAGTTGTCTTTAGCAATAGAAAGCATATCCATTCCCCCCCCCCAATCTAAAACATCATTCATGATATTTGAAAGAAACGCCTCACCATGGTGTAGATATACTGTATACATTTCTATGTCCATCTGTATTCAAATTGGGGATAAAAAATCTAAGAACAAATTAGAAATTTCACCTATAATCAGTAGAATCACAAGAAAAAATAAAATTTACAAAAACATTGTTTGAATATTCCATGAAAAGAGGACACTTATCGGTAAGTACTCACAAATGAGAGAGACCGGAGTGATGGACACAAACTGCCAAACTTGGATCTCAGCTTAGAGAGAATAATATAGTGTAGATGATGAAGTGCAAGAGGGAGGAGGGAGACGGCAGAGTTTAATATTTTATTAGGGTTAGTTTATTTGAAAGGATGGGGGTTTTATTGCCTTGGAAAATAATAATTATAAATTGAAGTGGCAAGTCAAATTAAAAGTAACGGATACTTAACGGAAGTTTTATTTATTTTTTTTATAGAAAGGACTTATTTAATTCTCCAAAAATAGTAGGACGGCTTAATGTTCACCAAAAATAGTAGGAAGGCTTAAAGTGAACAGTAGAAAGGCTTATAAATGCTTTATACCAAAAAAATAATAATAATTGAAAATTTTGTCTTCTCTTCGTGATAAGTTTCATGGCATTGTAGAGTTGTAGACTTTGTAGTTTTTTTTTTATCTGACAATAGAAGCACACACATGCACCACACATGTATCCCTCAAACTCACACACACATACAACCCACACACACTCACATAATTCACACAAATGCTACTCACAAGGATTGAACCCTTAATCACAAGGTAGACTTTGTAGTACAGGTTATCTTTAGGACAATGCTAGAGACCCCTAAAAAATGACCCTCAAAAGTCCCCTAAATCTATGTAGCATTAAAATGACCATCGATTAAAAGCACATATGTAGGATCTACTTCACATCCAACACTCCACATTAAATGGGGGATTTTTGAGATCACTTTTTTGGGTCTCAAACATTATCCTTATCTTTATGGATTTACTAATTTAGTTTAAGTCAAGCAAACCTAACAATCAATAATTTGAATTGCCCTATTTTTTATTGGTAAGGAGTTAGTAAGGACCATGTGATTGGTCCTACAATCCGTACGTATCACTTATTTTTTTCAAACTAATTAGTAATGATTTATCTTCTATTGGCACCAGTCTTTCAATTGGAAAATCAAACTTCGGCTCTGTTCCTTACATGTGTTATTTTGATTTGGGCAGATAATAAACAAATATTCGGGTTTCATTATTTTCATACTCGGTAACTTTTTTTTTTGCCTAATAGATGTGAAAAATAAAAATAAAAATAAAAATACACATGGTAATTTTTTTTAAAAGATTATTCTTGTCCTCTTTCGGTCACACATCAATGATAAAAGTAGGGCTGTTACTGGTATGGTAAATTATCCATTGGTATACCATTACCGATAAATTGGTTACCGAAAATAACAGAAGATTGGTATACCATTACCAATTATTCGGTACGGTAAATTTACCGATGATTTCGGTAACGGTAACGGTAAGCAAAGTTCAAAACCGGTAAATTTCCCGATTACCGACATATATATTAAATATATATTAATATTATTTTTAGTTTTAGTTTTAGTTTTAGTTTTATTTAATTATGACAATTAGATTGATCTAATTTAATCTAGACCATTGATTATTTTTAGGATTATCATTTATATATCATTAGTAGCAATTTCATTAACTTTAAAGCAATGTTTGTTACATAACAAAATGTTTTGCTGGTATTGATTACATGTTTTTCTTCTCCTCTTTTATCTTTATTTATCTTGTTTCTTCTGGCATTCCTGTTTGGAGTTTAAAACACTTCGGATACTAAAAATATTAGAAATTAATGAAATGAACGATTTTCCGTTATAGATTGTTGGAATAATGTTATGTGAATTCTCCTTTCTTTTTTTCTCCGATTGATAGGTCTTTTCTCTTATTCACATATAGCACAATGATCACTCTCATTAATCTATAATTTTTATTATTGGTATTGTAGGCAAGATGAAAGTGTTGTAGTCTCATACAATGACTATTAAGCACAATGCTACTTGATGCATTTTTTTTCTTCTCTTTTTTAAGTAGGTTTTAAGAATTGGTAAATTTACCAATTACCGGCTTACCATTACCGATCGATCGGTATACCGACCATCGGTATACCGACTCTTCCGGTAACGGTAACGGTAACATTTTTTGAGTTACCGAAAGAATTGGTATGGTAACGGTATTCCGTGTTTGGTAACGGTAACCGTACCAATAACAGCCCTAGATAAAAGGATCAAACCAAAAAAAAATCCAAAAAAAATAATAATAATTGAGGAGGAAAAATTTAAGATTCCACGTCAGACAGAGAGGAAGACACGACACTGCCTAACGGGGGCAGGCAGATTTATCTATAAATTCATACAAGCGAGTGATACGCTGAACCAGTCCGTCGCCTTCCTTGAAACGCCTTCTTCTCTCCCTCTAAAATCGCCATTGATTTGTAGCCTTGTAGGTTCGTGGAAGCAACAGCTCCCCCCTTTCAATTACAGTGTCGAATTAACGCCATCTACCTTATCTTCCATTTTGGTACGTGCCTTTGTTGTCCTTCGTTTTTATTGTCATTGCTAGTAAGGTTGTTTTAATTTCGTGGGTTTACGGGAGATCTGGTTTTGTGTAATTTGATTTGAATATGCTGTAGATCTTATGCTATTAGGTGGTTTTGATTTTGTTTTGAGATTTGGAACGCCGGCGGCATTTGTTTGGATTGCCTGGAAAGGAACATTAATGGTAAAGTTACATCTTCTTTTTTCTTCTTCTAATTCCTGCGAAATTTTTCTCGAGAATCAAACCAGGGCTATTGCGATTGATTTTCTGGGAAAAGGAATTGACAAATTGCGACTCACGTTAGATTGCAATAACTATTATAGAGGGCAACGAACGATATTTTTAGGCAAAGACTTACTATCGATGCGTGGTATGAGAGGATCATCTCGCAGAGGCAGCTTGGACACGATCCATTCGGTGAATATCTTTTTTTGTGGAGTTTTGTTATGAGGATATCGTGCTTGAAAAGTTAGGATTTGATATAAAATTAAGTTGATTTGTTTGTTGCATCGTAGGCTGCTTGTGAAACCCATACTTCTCATAGAATCAATATTAAATCAAATCTTGAATTTAAATTATGCATATTTTACAGCTGCTTTTGTATTGAGTTTGGTGAGAATGCATCCTTATACCTTGCAACCACGCAGAGGTTTAATGGTTTCAAAATTCTTAAATGGATTGACGGTAGAGTTTCCTTAGTATTGAAGTGGTGTGAGATTACATGCTTCTGTTTTCTTTGAAGTTCTCTGCACCTATGGAACTTGACTCTACGACAGCTTAGAGTAGGGTGTCATTCTTTTCATGCCTTATGATTTTTGCACAAACAAAAACCAATATGTGCTCCTTCCCTTACTTTTCTGCTTAAAATCTTACTTTCATATAGGCTTACTGTTTATTTTAAGCCTTACAAGTTGCTCTTTGTTAAACCTCCATTACCTTTTCTTATATGTTATATCATGCATTTGGGTTATAAATTTCTCATTTGGTGGGTTAATTAGAGCTTAGATTTGGGGTGCTGATGTTCCTAAAGTATCAAGGAGACTACGGCATCAATTTTGATAGTTGTCTTCGGGCAGGAGGTTTTGATAAACTAACATGGATAGCGTGTGCTGATGTTCGTAAAGTAGCAAGGAGACTACGGCATCACTTTTGATAGTTGTCTTTGGCAGGTTGATAAACTAACATGGATAGCGTGTTCAAGATTTTCCTTTCTTAAGTTTTAGTAGTTGAAGATTCTAGAGTTTTAGTGACACCGAAATGGCAAAGGAAAATTGAAAAAGAAAATATTATTAGACAAATACGTGATGACAACTTGTAAGTTCCTCAATGCGTCTCCTCATTTGGTTTCTTTATTTTGGTTACTGCTCCATGCATCTTTGTATGGCTTTCCTTTTGTCATATTTATGTTATGCTCCAACTATAATAATAAAAAAAGTTGTGGCTTCGTTGTTATTTAATTGAACACAATTTATTTATCATTTTTGTTTTATCTTGAACTTTAGATTCTAAAAACTTTTAGGTATCCATTACCCTTTTTGAATGCAGTTTCTGGCTGTTAGTTACATGCTCTTGTCAATACAAGTGAAAATCCACTAGATCTTGGTATTCCAAAGAAGTTGAATCCCAACACTTATTATTATCCTTATTATTTTTTTGTTATAATCCTTATTCTAGCTTAGAACTCCTAAATGAGGTGCGCTGTTGTGTTCTTTGGTTGTATGCTAGCATCATGTTAGACCTCTATGTGGAGGAACTTTGAAAAGCGTTATGAGTCCTTGATCTGTTAGTGGAATTTGATAGAAGATTTTGAGTTTTAATTAGAACAGAACTTCTACTGATGTTGCAGAAAAGAGATTATGTTTGAAGGGTAACTAGTCACGACTTTCATACTTCACGTTTCATCCAAAATTTAGTTTTATATTTATTTTTTGAAAATCATGCTTCGCCTGATTCTGACTAAATGGAGAATAGACATTCATTTTTGTAGGTCCTTTGAGCTGATGTGTCTTAAATCTCTTGAATTGGTTATTGGTGTTATGATTATTTTCCCGGTGTTGGTCATTTGTTTCACCATCAGTGGACGTTGTAGGCCCGTAAGTAATTTTTTTCAACTATGTATGTAGTGGACAACTTTTCTTTATCCCTTTTGGCCTTTTGTTTTGAAATAAAGATGGCCGTGCCTTTTTTGTTTGGTGCATCGCTGTGTTCTGAATAGGATAGTTTGGTGGAAGTTGTGAAAATATCTTGTACATATTAGTTGATTTAGATGATCTATGTGCAGATGACTTCTTAGTTTTATCTTTTCCATTGAAGGAGTTAGCTCTAGTTTGGTTGCAGGGTGGTTGGTCATTCCTTTTCCTAGTTAATAGACGTGAACTTGTTGTAGGATCCACTTCTTTAATTTCCTTTTTATATCTCAGATCTGAAGCAATTTTGGTGACTAGAAGAAAGTTGCGAGGACGTATCAATGGCCTTTGAGCAATACTATGCAAGGGAATGGAAGTCAGTTGCAGGTGCAGGAACAGGTACAGAAAACTTCAACGGTTGTTTTGACTGCAACATCTGCTTAGATTTTGCTCGTGAACCAGTTGTCACTCTCTGTGGCCACCTCTACTGCTGGCCCTGCATCTACAAGTGGCTCCATGTCCAGAGTGCCTCTCTTGCCTCTGATGAGCATCCTCAATGCCCAGTTTGCAAGAGTGATATATCTCACACCACCATGGTTCCCCTTTATGGCAGAGGCGAAGCAGGAGAAGCTGAAGGCAAGGCACCATTCCGGGATATGATCATACCCCCTCGGCCAGCCGCATGTGGTACTCAATTGATGCTATCTAATACACTTCCTAGTGGTCAACAGCTTGTATATCGTAACCCTTATCAAAATCAACACAGCCCTCCACCATACAGCGGTCTTGAGGAGGATTCTTCTCCATCACGGATGTTTAATATTGCAGGATCTACGATGGCTGGTATGCAGAATCCAATGATTGGGATGTTCACGGAGATGGTTTATGCTAGGATATTTGGGAACTCAGAGAGCTTATATGCATATCCCAACTCATATCACCAATTAACCGCAAGTAGTAGCGCCAGGTTGCGACGACATGAGATGCAGGCAGACAAGTCATTGAACCGGATTTCGATTTTTCTTTTCTGTTGCTTTCTTCTCTGCCTTATGTTATTTTAGGTAACGTGGCTTGCCCTGTTTTGTATACCTTGTAAAGAATGACGGAGTAAGCTTTATGAATATGTAGATGAGATATATCATATAGTAAGTAATATATGTGACTACATGGAGTTATTATTGGAGATATCGGATCTGGTTATGTTCGAATACCATCCATCCGGTCCTGTGTCACATTACTCTGCCATGTCAACGTCATTTTACTTCTTATGGAGTTGCAGGTAAACATGTACCCTTTTTTTCTTGCATATAATCTAAAACGTTGTAATTTTATTCTCATTAACTCTAAGTCTCATCCTGTTATGTTAGTTTTTTTTTTTTTTTGAAATATTATAGAGAAATATATTTGCGATTAGAATCAAACTTTGGACACACATGCCTAATCTAATTGATTGTCAACTGAGTCATCTCTCGTTGGTTCTTGCTATGTTTGTTGATGTGTCATTGTCCCTCAATGCTCATAATTGATGGTAGGTGAGCCTTTCTGTGCAAGAACTTAGGGTATGAAGGTTTGTGAAAGAAAAGTCTGTCGCACATTTGGCACATGACTTGTTGCGATTGTCGCACTAGCCTTATTTGTTTAGAACCAAAATCTGCTGTTACATCCGCTACATATATTTTTTTTCCATGGTAAGGTCTTGTCGAGTTTGCAACTTGCAATAATTATAGGACAAACTATTTGACAAATTAATCAATATTGTCGAGATACATCCGTCCACATCAATATCAATGTGATACCTCTTGCACATTTTTTTTTCTCCTATTATTGTAGTTTTAAAATATTATTGTTCCAATATGGAACAAAAGTTTGGGACCGCCTGAAAGCAACTAGTCACATTCATTCACTCACCTCTTCTTTGAAAGTAACAAATATTTGTATCTCATCTTTGATCATGAATTGACAATAAAAGAGCAGCACATGATGCTTAACAAAAAGATAATCCATCACATCGATTTCAATATCAATTAACAGTGACTTATCGTCAAGAGTTCCAGTCTCTCCAAAAAAAAATTGATCTCTTAATAAGTCTCCACCTACTAATTAAAGTCTTCTTGTTACAGGGAAAGAAGTTGAAAAATTCTTAACAATTATGGAATTCGACCCCCACCCCCCACACCCCCCCCCCCTCCCTCCCAAGTCCCTAATGGAAAGCTATTAATTGAATCCAACATCATTAATCTTTTGGTGTGAAGTTTTTGATCAAAAAGCTGCTGAAATACGTGCGGAGTTCTGGGCAGGGTTCAACTGTCCGGATGGGTGGGAAAGTCTTTCGGACAACAGACGGAAACGATAGTTACAGGCATAAATATGGACAAGGTGTCCAGACAGTTGGGGGAAGTGTCCAGAGGGCTCACCTAAAAATGAAGTCAGAAAGTGGCATAAAAGACTAGGTGTCCGGATAGCTCAAGGAGCCACCCAGAAGGGATGTTGGGGCTGCACTATTTTAATATAAATAGGGGACTTGTTTCTAGGTTTACTTAACTCTAATTTCAATTGTTTGTTTATCTGGGTTTAGAGAGACGGTTGAGAGAGAGCACAATATGGGGTAAAACCTTGTGGTTTTATCTCTTAGTGTATTTCTTGGGGGTTCGAATATGGGTTCAAGGATGTGAGACCGTAAGAAATTCAAGATGTAGAATCTTAGGGGATAGGCTGAATTGAGGCTTACGAAAAATCTCTAGGGTTCTTGGATTTTCTTGGGTAGAGAGAGGTCACTGACAATATAATTGTAAGTTTGTAACAATCTCCGGTTTGAAGTTTTCTACGTAAATCCTGTGTTTGTCGATTGTGTTATCTCAAGTTCAAGTTCTGATTGATTTGTTGATAGTCCACAAGGAAAGATTCTGGGAATAATTCTCCAACATTTGGGTCTAGGCCTTAATAGAAAATCAGCTTTTCCCTCCCAAACTATAAAGTAATTTGGGTTTCGGCCTTGATGGAAAACTATAACTTAACCCAAAATCAATTTATGGGCTTTCGGCCTTAATAGAAAACCCAGCTTTTGGGCTTGTGCTTGGGCCTTCATAGAAAACTACAACTAACCCCAGGTCATAGAAAACTACAACTAACCCCAGGTCATAGAAAACTACAACTAACCCCAACTTCTTCCCTCTTCCATGGCGTGCTTTCATGGAAATAAAACAGCCCCTCTCGTATCCTTATTCACCAGCCTTTCACGCCCTTCTGCGAGCTGGTCTGCATCTCAAGCTTCTCCAGCAAGTTCATGCGCACCTCATTGTCTCGGGCTACGGTCGCAACCGTGCTCTCCTCACCAAGCTCATCAAACAGGTTTGTGCTGCCCGCTCCATTGAATACACGCGCCGCCTCTTCCTCGTCACACCTGACCCCGATTCTTTTCTTTTCAACTCTATCATAAAAGCAACCTCTAAATTCCACTTCTCATTGGATTCAGTTCTCTTTTATCGCCGGATGATCATTTCACTAATTCGACCCTCAGACTATACATTCACTTCTGTAATCAAAGCCTGCGCTGATTTATCGGTTCTGACTCTTGGTAGGGGAATTCACACCCACGTCTTGGTTTGTGGGTATGGCTTGAATATTTATGTGCAGTCTTCTTTGGTGGCTTTTTATGCAAAATCTGGGGATTTGGATATAGCAAGAAAGGTATTTGATAGAATGCCGTCGAGAAGTCTCGTGGCCTGGAATTCGATGATTTCGGGATATGAGCAGAACGGGTTGGCTAAGGAAGCATTTGAATTGTTTGAGCAGATGTGGAAAATGGGTGTTGAGCCGGATTCTCCTACGTTTGTGAGCTTGTTGTCAGCTTGTGCGCAAATGGGTGCTCTTGGTTTGGGGTGTTGGGTGCATGAGCATGTTGTTAAAAATGGTTTTGACATGAATGTAGTTCTTGGTACTTCGTTGATTAACATGTACGCTAGGTGTGGGGATGTGGAGAAAGCAAGAGAGGTTTTTGATTCGATGAGCGAACTGAATGTTGTTACTTGGACGGCCATGATTTCTGGATATGGAACAAATGGTTATGGTACTGAAGCAGTTGAGCTTTTTGGTCAAATGAGAATACTTGGGCCTTCTCCTAATAGTGTTACATTTGTTGCTGTGTTGTCAGCATGCGCTCATGGAGGGCTAGTTGATGAAGGGCGGTGGGTCTTTGCAAGCATGAGTGATGAGTATGGCTTAGTACCGGGAATGGAGCATCATGTCTGCATGGTTGATATGCTTGGGCGTGCTGGACTTCTCAGTGAAGCATATCAGTTTATCAGGGAATTGGTTCCCGGCAGCCCTGCTCCTGCAGTATGGACTGCATTGCTTGGGGCTTGCAAAATGCATAAGAATTTTGTTCTTGGAGTAGAAGTTGCTGAGCACCTGTTATCGGTTGATCCAGAAAATCCAGGACATTATGTGATGCTTTCGAACATATATGCTTTGGCTGGTCGGATGGATAGAGTGGAGATGGTTAGAAATATAATGTTCCGGAGATGCTTAAAGAAGCAAGTTGGCTATAGCACAATAGAGGTCAATCAAAAGACATATATGTTTAGTATGGGTGACAAGTCCCACCCTGAGTCAAATGAAATATATCAATATTTAGATGATTTGATGTGGCGGTGTAGAGAAGCAGGTTATGTTGCTTTGCCTGATTCAGTGATGCATGAAGTGGAAGAGGAAGAGAGGGACCATGCCCTGAGATACCATAGCGAGAAGCTTGCAATTGCCTTTGGATTGATGAAAACCAGCCACGCAGTTGCTATCAGGATTGTGAAGAACCTTCGAATTTGTGAGGACTGCCATTCGGCTATTAAGTATATTTCTGTAGTTGCTAATAGAGAAATCATTGTTCGGGATAAGCTTCGGTTCCACCATTTTAAAGATGGAGTGTGTTCTTGCCTGGATTATTGGTGATCAAATTTATTTTCTGTTTGAGGAAAAGGTTATATTCTTTAGTTAAATTGGTTGGGAAAAAGTGATTCCTGGACAACCTAATACTAGACCTGGAAGAAGGTCTGAAATCAACTTTGTTTGATCGGTGAAGGATGAGTTGAAGTGTAGAGGTTAATGTTGTTTCTTTTTGTATCAAATAGCATGGAAGACAGGTTACATCATACCAGCACTCAAACCAGATATTTGGACTCTGGAGAGATCTCTTTCAAGATTCAACTGGAGAAGTTGAGCATTAGTTACGTCTTCGTTCCAGTTCACGGATTCTAGTAAATTTGAAGTAGTAGGGTGAGATAAGGTTGATTCATCTGCTGTGTGGAGGGGCATCTACTTGTTACAAGAACATGTTTTGGACTTTGAAGATTCATATTTGTGACAAGAATGGTAGGGATGGACAACCAGTGTATCAGTGTAGGAAGTCTTTTTTTAGCCTCTGATTGCTATCAGTGGAGACAAGGTCGATTTGCAAGGCAGAGTCTGTGTTTTCATGCCTAAAATTTGTTTTGCAATTGCAAACCAAGAACAAAGGTAAGCAAGTTAGCCCCACTTTCTTTTGGGTTGAGTCATGCGTGAGTTCATTGTTTCCATTGCACAACAATTAACAAACGACCCAATCCAACAAAGATTGAGAACAAACCTTCCTCAAGAGTCCGGTAATTAATGAACTCATCACTCGATGTCATCAAGTCAAACAGTTGGAACCTATGGCCCAACTTATACTACTCAAAGGCTGTGGGGACATTCTTACTTTCTTAGAGCATCCATGGCGGGGGAACTCATACGGGGCTGTAAATTTGAACTGTTCAGTGGTATGACTGTAGCACATTGGAAAAAAAAAAGAAAGTCTTTTGTAGAATTTTTAATTGGTGTGGGTCCCGCATCATTAACTCTTTTTATACTTTAATTATTTTTGTCATTCTAGACTTTTAAATTTTACATCTTTGGTAGGACACTCAATTAATATAAAATTAAATAAAAAATATTACAGCTTCTTGACACAAAAATAAAAAATAAATATTATAACTATTTACGTGATATATAATTTTAGAAAAATATTAGTTAATTAATTTATTATTTAAATATAATTAGATTTTATGTTATGATAACTGTAAATGAATAGAATTTAAATCATAAAATTGATGGTATAAAAAAATATTTAAATGATTTAGAGTATTAAAGTAACTGAAAATCTGTGAAAAATGTGTAAAAACTGAATATTTGAAGTTTTTGTTAAAAGCTTATGTTGTGGATAGTGTTAATGTGTGAATTCATCAAATTATTAGATCATCAGAAAGGTCAAGTACATGATCTAACTTGATAATTTCCTTGCTACTTTTTCTGCAATTTGGGTTTGTTTTAATTAACCCAAAAAAAAGGGCATTAAGGCACTTGTTTTGGGAGGAGACCCATGGAGCAGGAGCACATGATGCCACTGTGTGTGATTGTCCATATTAAACAAATTGTCTAGATGCAAGAGAAACCAACAACTTGGCAAGCAAAGCAAAGATTGTCTGCATCTTATTTGTCTCTTCCAAGTTCCAAGACCATGAACGCCCAAATGACAAATTTGCTTAGCACACAACCAAACACTGCCCTAAATTAAGAAATGATAAAACGGCCTCCGTTTTGGTTTTCCAGTACCGTCACATCTAAAGATCCCACATCATCGTAAATAACAAGTTCCTGTAACGGCTATATTTAGTGCGATCTCTTCCGGGGGCGGCTGCTAGGGTTTTTGCTTTTCAAAAACACCCTCAGTTTTGGTTGTTGCTCTTTTTTATCTGGGATAATGTTAGAGATCCTCAAAAGTTCCCCAAAATTCCCTCAAATGTATATGACATTAAAATAGTCATTGATTAAAAACACATATGTATGGCCCAATTCACATCCAACACTTCACATTAAATTGGGTTTTTTGAGGTCACTTTTTTGGATCACTTTTTAGAGTCTCAAGCATTATTTTTTTATCTGTCACCTCGAGTGACCCAATAAGAAACAGACATGCAAAGATACGGTGTCGTTTCATTGGAATATTTTCATTCATTGCATTATTGTTGCGTCCTTTATCTGAATACCAGTGGATATCTTCGTACAAGATTCTGATGCGTAAAGCCTGGGAATCCACAATTTCCACATCCCACCTCACACGTTACGCCGTGTTTTGCACGCTCTCACCTAGCGCGTACTGTACATGCTGAATTTTTTTATTCTTCAGATATCCACTCTCCGGACGTCTTAAATTCCTTAAACCCACCGTAAAAAGCCAACTTTCTTTCTCTGTTGTTCGACTCCACTTTTCCACCACGTAGCTTCACGTCTTTTCTTTAGCAGAAGCCGCCGGAAACTGAAGATGAAAGCAAAAACCTCTATGACACTAATGTGTAGATTGTGAGAGTGGGAACTAGCTAGGGTGAGCGAAGGAAACCGAAGACTGTCTCTGCTGCGATGAACCTGAGGCAGCGCCCTACTGCCACGCGCGACCCTGGCGTACTCCACGCGCCGCCACCGTTTCAGGATGTTTACAACATAATCCCAATACACAACCTTTTAACTGACCACCCCTCCCTAAGGTGCCCCGAGGTTCGTGCTGCAGCGGCGGCTCTTCGTACCGTCGGGGATCTCCGGAAGCCTCCGTTTGTTCAGTGGGACCCGCGGATGGATTTGCTGGACTGGCTTGGTGTCTTATTCGGCTTCCAGAGCGACAACGTACGGAACCAGCGGGAGCACCTTGTTCTCCACCTCGCTAATTCCCAAATGCGGCTCGAGGTACCCACGCAGGATCCTGACACACTCAACGCCAATGTTCTCCGTCGATTCCGCCGCAAATTGCTCCATAACTACACATCGTGGTGCTCTTATCTTGGCCGTAGATCGCAGGTTTTCTTATCCGGCCGTCGGGGGAACACTGATCAGCGCCGCGAGCTTCTATACGTTTCGCTTTACTTGCTAATTTGGGGAGAATCTGGAAACTTGCGGTTCGCGCCGGAACTGATTTGCTACATTTATCACCACATGGCGATTGAGCTAAATCAGGTACTGGATGATTATATAGATCGAGACACTGGTAGGCCTTTCTTACCTTCTTTGTCTGGGGACTGCGCGTTTTTGAGATGTATAGTAATGCCATTTTATGATACCATAAAGACGGAGATGGAGAGCAGTAGAAATGGCACTGCACCGCATTCGGCCTGGAGGAACTATGATGATATAAACGAGTATTTTTGGAGCAAGAGGTGTTTAGAAAGATTGAAATGGCCTATCGATTTTAGCAGTAATTTCTTCGCTACTGTTATTAAGAGTAAGCGAGTCGGGAAGACAGGTTTTGTTGAGCAGAGGTCATTTTGGAATTTGTTTAGGAGCTTTGACAAGCTCTGGGTTTTGTTGACTCTAGTTTTGCAGGCTTCTCTTATTGTTGCCTGGGAAGGCACAGAGTATCCATGGCAGGCCCTAGAGCGTCGTGATGTGCAGGTGGAGCTTTTGACTGTTTTCATGACTTGGGGTGGGCTTAGGTTCTGGCAATCCGTTCTTGATGCTGGGACGCAGTATAGCTTGGTTTCGAGGGAGACTGTGTGGCTTGGCGTTAGAATGTTATTGAAAAGCATGGTTGCATTGACATGGACGGTTGTCTTTGGGGTTTTTTATGGAAAGATTTGGAGTCAAAAGAATGCTGATGGATATTGGTCCAATGAGGCCAATGAGAGGATTATAACTTTTCTTGAAGCAGTCTTGGTGTTTGTTATACCTGAGTTGTTGGCATTGGTGCTCTTCGTACTCCCATGGATTAGGAATTTGCTTGAGGAGTTGGATTGGAGGGTAATGTACTTGTTGACATGGTGGTTTCACACACGGATTTTTGTAGGACGGGGGATGAGGGAAGGCCTTGTTAATAATATCAAGTATACATTGTTCTGGATTTTGGTATTGGCTTCAAAGATTATATTCAGTTACTTTTTTCAAATCAGGCCCCTGGTTGGCCCAACAAGGGCCCTTCTAAAGCTTAATGGTGCTAGGTACAATTGGCATGAGTTTTTTGGTAGCACTAATGAGATTGCAGTTATATTGTTATGGCTTCCTGTTGTTCTAGTCTACTTGATGGATTTGCAAATATGGTATTCTATATTCTCCTCCTTTGTTGGTGCAGTGGTTGGGCTGTTTTCACATTTGGGTGAAATTAGGAATATCGAACAGCTTAGACTTAGGTTTCAGTTCTTCGCTGGTGCAATGCAATTTAATCTAATGCCAGAGGACAATTTGCTAAGTCCAAAGATGACACTGGTGAAGAAGCTTCGTGATGCAATCCATCGACTGAAATTGAGATATGGACTTGGTCAGCCTTACAAGAAGATTGAATCAAGCCAAGTAGAGGCCACCAGGTTTGCCTTAATATGGAATGAGATAATCACGACTTTCAGGGAGGAAGACATTATCGGTGATGGAGAGCAAGAACTAATGGAACTGCCACCAAATTGTTGGGGCATTAGGGTAATTCGTTGGCCATGCTTCCTCCTTGGCAATGAGCTGCTGATCGCACTTAGTCAGGCAACAGAGCTGGCAACTGCGCCTGACCGGTGGCTTTGGTTGAAGATATGCAAGAGCGAGTATAGGCGGTGTGCTATCATTGAAGCGTATGATAGCATTAAATACTTGCTTCTTAAGATTGTTAAATATGACACAGAAGAGCATTCCATTGTTGGAAATTTTTTCTCCGAGTTGGATAACTACATCCATATTGAAAAATTCACTGAGGTGTACAAGATGACCCTGCTGCCACAGATTCATTCTAAAGTAGTATTACTTGTTGAGCTTCTGATGAAACCAAAGAAGGATCATGGTAAAGCAGTGAATATTATGCAGGCCTTATATGAACTTTCTGTACGTGAATTTCCCAGGGTGAAAAAGCCCATTCTGCAGTTGATACAGGAAGGTCTGGCCCCTCAACATCCGTCCACCGATGCCGGGTTGCTCTTTGAAAATGCTATTGATTTTGGTGATTCTGGAGATGAAATATTTAATAGGCGACTACGGCGTTTGCAAACAATTCTTACTGCAAAAGACTCCATGCATAATGTTCCAAAGAGTCTTGAGGCGAGACGCCGAATTGCTTTCTTCAGCAACTCACTCTTTATGAACATGCCACATGCTCCTCATATTGAGAAGATGGTGGCATTCAGTGTTCTGACTCCTTATTATGATGAAGAGGTATTGTATGGGAAAGAAATGCTCCGGAGTGAGAACGAGGATGGCATTTCCACCCTGTTTTATTTGCAGAAAATCTATGAAGATGAGTGGACAAATTTTCTAGAGCGGATGCGCAGGGAAGGCATGGAGCATGATGATGAAATCTGGACCACAAAGGTGAGGGATCTACGTCTCTGGGCTTCATATAGAGGGCAGACATTATCCCGAACTGTGAGGGGTATGATGTACTATTATAGGGCTCTTAAGATGCTCGCCTTCCTTGATTCTGCTTCTGAGATGGACATTCGAATGGGATATCAAGAAATTGCTTCTCATAATTCGTTAAAGCAAACCCGTGGTTTGGATGGCCTAAACTCGATTAAGCCTCCATCTTCCCAGAAACTGAGCAGAGCAAGCAGCAATGTCAGTCTTTTGTTTAAGGGGCATGAGGATGGGAGTGCTCTAATGAAATTCACATATGTGCTCACCTGCCAGGTATATGGACAGCATAAGGCGAAGGGAGATCGCCGTGCTGAGGAGATTTTGTTTTTGTTGAAAACCAACAAAGCACTTCGAGTTGCTTATGTTGATGAGGTGCTGTTGGGGAGGGGAGAGATGGAATATTATTCGGTTCTTGTGAAGTACGATCAGGAGCTGCAAAGGGAGGTTGAAATTTATAGGATCAGGTTGCCTGGTCCCTTGAAACTGGGAGAAGGCAAGCCAGAAAATCAGAACCATGCCATCGTCTTCACTCGCGGTGATGCGCTGCAGACAATTGATATGAACCAAGACAATTATTTTGAGGAGACACTCAAGATGCGGAATTTGCTCGAGGAATTCAATAACTATTATGGCATTAGGAAGCCTACCATTCTTGGTGTCCGGGAGAATATCTTCACAGGGTCAGTATCTTCACTGGCTTGGTTCATGTCTGCTCAGGAAACTAGTTTTGTAACGCTTGGGCAACGTGTTTTGGCTAACCCTTTGAAGGTGCGAATGCACTATGGCCACCCGGATGTGTTTGATAGATTCTGGTTCTTACCTCGTGGTGGAATGAGCAAGGCTTCTCGAGTGATAAATATTAGCGAGGATATATTTGCAGGTTTTAACTGCACTCTGCGAGGTGGCAATGTGACACACCATGAGTATATTCAGGTGGGTAAGGGAAGGGATGTTGGGTTGAATCAAGTCTCCATGTTTGAGGCCAAGGTCGCCAGCGGCAATGGGGAGCAGGTTTTGAGTAGAGATGTATACAGGTTAGGTCATAGGTTGGATTTCTTTCGGATGCTTTCTTTTTTCTACACAACTGTGGGATATTATTTCAACACTTTGGTCATAGTATTAACGGTCTATGCATTCTTGTGGGGCCGCCTTTATCTTGCTCTCAGTGGTGTTGAGGATGTAGCCATGAACAATAGCAGCAGCAATAAAGCCCTTGGTGCAATTTTGAATCAGCAGTTTATTATCCAGCTTGGCATCTTCACTGCCCTCCCAATGATTGTGGAGAATTCCCTTGAGCATGGGTTTCTTCCAGCGGTTTGGGACTTTCTGATGATGCAGTTGCAGCTTGCATCACTCTTTTACACGTTCTCGATGGGAACTCGTACCCATTTCTTTGGTCGGACAATTCTTCATGGGGGAGCTAAGTATCGAGCAACAGGGCGAGGTTTTGTGGTGGAACACAAGAGTTTTGCTGAAAATTATAGACTTTATGCTCGAAGCCATTTTGTGAAAGCAATTGAACTGGGGGTTATTCTAACGGTATATGCTTCTCATAGCCCCTTGAGTAAGAATACTTTTGTTTACATACTGATGACGATTTCAAGCTGGTTCCTGGTGGTGTCGTGGATAATGTCTCCCTTTGTGTTTAATCCCTCTGGCTTCGATTGGTTAAAAACTGTTTATGACTTTAATGGTTTCATGAATTGGATTTGGTATAGCGGTGGGGGGCTTGCCAAAGCAGACCAGAGCTGGGAAACGTGGTGGTATGAGGAACAAGATCATCTGAGAACGACTGGTCTTTGGGGGAAACTGTTGGAGATTATATTGGATCTTCGTTTCTTCTTCTTCCAATATGGTGTTGTGTATCAGTTGAAAATTTCAGGCGGAAACACCAGTGTAGCTGTTTACTTGCTGTCTTGGATATACATGGTGGTTGCTGTTGGGATTTATGTGATCATAGGTTATGCCCGGGACAGATATGCTGTTAAGGAGCACATCTATTATCGGCTAGTGCAGCTTCTTGTCATTCTGGTTACAGTGCTTGTGATTGTTTTATTTATGGAGTTCACCAAGTTCCAGTTTCTTGACCTTGTGACAAGTCTTCTAGCATTTATTCCCACTGGTTGGGGCCTTATATCTATTGCTCTGGTGCTAAGACCTTTCCTTCAGACCACTGTGGTATGGGACACTGTGGTGTCCTTGGCTCGACTCTATGACTTGCTGTTTGGAGTGATTGTAATGGCTCCTGTAGCATTGCTTTCATGGCTTCCTGGATTACAATCCATGCAGACTAGGATTTTATTCAACGAGGCATTCAGCAGGGGCCTCAAGATATCGCTTATTCTCACTGGCAAAAAGATGAATTGACACAATTCAAGGTAAAATTTTGGCTTAATTTCACAGACTTTTACAATTTGTTTTTCATTCTAAAGTCCTTTTCTCGCTCACTAATTAATGAAATGATGTTGTCATGTGTGCGTTAGTTGAATTTGAAGTTTCCTTGACTAAAGCGAAGCTATTTTCACCGTTTCCCGTTTCTTCTTGCCTAACAAAGGTAAATAACAATTGTGCACAAGACTTCCGCAATGGGCAGGTTCAAGGACATGCAAGATGTACTTAGACCTTACCCCATATAATATGTGGAGAGATTATTTCCAAGAATTGAACGTATGACCTTCTGGTTGCACCTCTGCAACTCTATCACTGGCCACATTTCATCTGTAAAGGTAAACAACTTTCGTGCACAAAGCTCTCGCAATGCGCAGAGTCGGTGGCAGATAGAATGCATGCAGATGTTACTCCCCACATAATATGTAGAGAGACTATTTCTTCTCCCCTATTCAAGTCAAATCCGAAGTACTAGTGATGACCTACAATTTTTCTGCATGTGATCTATGATTTTTTTTTTCCTGGGCTCTGTGTGCAATTAAGCAAACCGAGTAACAATTTGAAAATACTGCTGTTAGAAGAAATTAAATGTGATTATGGGCTCTTGTATATTGATGTTTTTGCTGTAATGTTGGGTTTATCCAGATAGAGTCAATTATTTTTTTCCTGGCCTCCATTTCTGGACAATTCAAATACAACTGTACCTTTATTTGAGCCTTGTAGTTTTTATTTGGAAATAAAAACATTAACTTGTGCATCCTACTTGGATATTTTTTAACCAAGGTGAGTTGGGCAGTGAGTAGGGAACGTTTAGATCTTTTCACTGTGAGTAACCTTCAATATTTATACATGGCAAGCTCTACCTGTCTATCTACTTAGTTTAACAGAGAAACTGGTCTCGGGTTGAGCCAAGAAGAATGATGAGTCCAATTCCCCTAATTTTTGTGTGGCATTCATACCTGTTAAGTCTGCGTACTTTTGACTTTCAATCCCTTGTAGAAAGATGCCAATTTCAGGTCTGCTAAGAATACAAGCCAACTGAATAAGCTGAATGTATCGTTGGAACCTCCTTATGCGGTTCATATATTTAATTGATTCTTGAAACTTGGGAAACAACCTTTCCTAAATGTGAAGATTCCCATTTATACAACCTTTCACAGGCCATGAAATGGTTCCTTTTATGGCCATTTGACTGATGTCTTTAACGGCTATCCACTTGTCCAGGTGGCAGTGTTGGTTCTATGACTTCTGTGCTCATTATTGGTATTCGGCTGCAAGCCCTACACTTGAGAGTTGGGTGTTATCTGCTTAACATTTATGGACTGCCATTGATAAGTTCTCCAGATTTTAATTACATATATATGCATGTAGTTTCCATTGGTCCTTTGTTTTTTCTCCAAGTATTCATAGGCTTTTTTAAAAAAAAAAAATTGGAAAAAAGTAAATTGTTGTTTTTTTTTTTTTGGAAAATGAATTTATGGGCATCTTTTTTATCATCCTAGAGTTCTAAAGGGAATGCTTGTTATTCTTCATGATTGCAGGTGAGCCTACTGCCTAGAGAGCTAAAAATGGATATATTGGACTTTTCAGACCGAGGATGGTTCATAGCATACGTTCTGCTCCGGCAACTAATTATCATGAGGACCAAAGCTGCTGAGTTCTGAGAAAGGACGATTTGGAGTTCAAACCTTTTGATTGGCTGTCTCTTCTAACAAAATCTATTCTCATTAGGGTGTTGCACATAAATTTCCTGTTAGGTGTTCATTCTAATTATTTTGACAGCAATGGAACACTATTTCCACCAACAGTTTCAGTCCTTCGCTAGCAGAGAGTTGTATGTATATATAAACCCGTGCATATCTCAGCTGTATTGATGTATGTCAGTTTGATTATACACCTCTGTAATGCTGACCTGCTACCTTCTCGCACTTCAAACCTGAACACCATGAGTTTGGTCTGGTATTGCATCATTATCAAGTGCAAATCTGTGCTTTTTATGGCCCTATCAAACCGGAGTAGATGAATAGTACATGGAATGAGATTGACTGACTTACAATTTGCTTCAAAAAAACTTACAATTTCTTCAATGAGAATCTTTATCCTCCAGTTCCCAAATCTCTCTTTCCCAAATAAGCAGTTCACTAGTTATGCAAGTATTTAGGAGCCGTGAGATAAAACAGAGCTAAGAATTCAGAAATTTTTGTGGAGAACTAGGATTCTCGACTATTTTTCTTTTCTATCCATATAAACAGTAACATAGAGAATGACTGAGTGTAGCACTGGCATTAGAAAGAATAACTCTAAAGCTCCATGTAAATTAATGCAATGAAATGTGTTTACAATATTATAATGTAAAGAAATTCTTCTGAATTTGTTCTCCTTGCAATTCCACACCGCTGACTACAGGTACCATCTCATATGATGCTCTCTCTCTAAACCTCTTGGGAAGAATGCATCGACCACCAAATCTTTGCTGCAAGAAAATTAGCATTGCAAACAGCAAACCAACGCAGGGGATCACAATGTTCCAGGAAGTTGAATAAAAATCCACTTTATGATCTGCATATATGTCGGACAACTCAAAAACCCATGAAGAAATGTGAGCCCTGTAAAGATCATATGCATGAGGCAGCAATCGAACAAGGGTAGTTCCACTGTAAAAGGAAGCAGCAAGAGCCATTTCTCTCGAGTCAAGGAACAAGTTGAATAAAATCTGTGGAAGCAGGAAACTGTCAAGAACCAAACCACCATAAGACTTGAGGCCATCCCAGAGCGAATGTTGTTGGTACAAATGCCTCTGAGTATAAATTTGGTACACATTCCGTTGGGGAGGAATAGCATCATGGTGTAGCAAAAAGGGGCTCCGGTGAGAATTCTTCATATAGTATATATACAAAGCAACCAACCCACCAAGTATATATAATGGTAAAGAAACATAGAGTACCTTTTTCTCATATTTCCACAAGCCCTTCTGGCTATCATTACTCTGTCTTGCAGACCAAGTGAGCTGGAGAAGACGAAATTGCAAAAGGAAAGCTATCATTGTTACCACCCTTACCATTATTTCATTTACTTCAAGCCATCCTCCTCCCCCAGGGAAAACATTCTGATGGTTAGGATTTGCCAGAAACAAGGCTTCAAAGTTTAATATTAGAGGAATCATGTATCCCAGTGTAAGGATCAGTAGCATGACCACAGAAATGAAGGGAAGCACGTCTGGATACTTCTTCATATAAAACAGCTGCAAGCCTACAAACACGCATGCCAGGGTATTGGAGATCAAGACCATTGTAATCTCAAGATCCATTCTCCAAATGGATTCTTTAGCTTGCGTAGTGTAAATTGAGTTTGAAGACAACTCCAGGCGTTCAAAGTACATAGGGTCTGACTTGTTCCGTGTACTCATAATGGTTCCCTTGACACTTTCACCGCCCTTTGCATTCAATGGAGGAAAGTGGACATTAATAACAACCCCACAGTCCATTGAATCATTTTTCATTAATTTCAGATCATTTGATCGTAAGCGTCTACAACCTCTCATACACAAAACACCAATGCTCCTGTCATAAATGCCTTCAGCGGATATATGTACTGCTTCAGACAAAGACGTATAATGATTGGACATGAAACTAGCAGGTTTGAAACTCAATCTATAACTGATTTTTAGCAGATTCTGGTAGTTTTCATTTGATCGGAGTGGGGGCTCAATATGATTAATACCAGGACCATACAATAAGTTGGCATATGATAATTGATCACCCACAAATAACGGGGATGCATATCCTCTTGATAATTTTCCTTTGCTATCTGTCACAGACATATCAAATCTCATGTCCAAAGAATACCCATTAGGGTATGTCTCCCCCCTACTTTCAGAAGTCTTATGTGAACAAGATTTTCCTACATTATCGATCTCAGTATATTCATAATTGACACCAGGCAGAGCCACTGGGTCTCCCCAAAAGCTACGAAATGTGATCTTACCATAGTAACCCATTCCATCTTCTGTTGTATCGATATAAATTTGCCCCAACATTGTACTCTGATTTCTTAGAGACAAAACTGCAGGAAACCTCAAGCTCAACTTAGTGGAACAATTACCAACAAACGCACCAGTTAAAGACTCTGTGATGTTCATAATTCGGCAAGCAACAGCACAAAGCCTGTTCTTCTTCTGATCCCAGCTTCCCTCAGCAACCAACGTGGTATGAGGATCAAAAGGAAATCTAGAACTGTAGGTTACAGTACTAGAATTACGAAAACCAAGCAACATCTGCATTTTTTTATTCTCAATGCACCTAATACCCTTGAAAAACATTACATTGGGCATGTATTTACCAGCAACACCAAGAACATCGCAAGTTTCATGATGGCAATTACTCCCGTAATCCAATTCAAACTTATGAGAGGTCTGACTGAGAAGCCTACACAAACCTCTGCTTGCCGCACTGAGAGGCAGATTCTCTCCTTCGTCATTTCCACTTAAACATTCATTTCCCTTCTCAATCAATCTGTACTCATAACTCAATATTTTAGACATACCCAATATTGAAATAGGTTCAAAATAAGTTCCACTACTCTTATCATCCACACTCTCTAAAACCCCCTTCACCAAACTATCAAAAGCACTTGAATTAACCGGATAATCGAGTTTAAGAACAACATTAAAAAATCCTAAATTACCAGTTTTTGCATTCTTGTAGCTTGACCCAGATCCGACCATACAAAGCTTCCCAGTAGATTGTGACCAATACCCATTAAGCTTAAAATTCGCCACACCTCGCCTCACCGGAAACCTCGGTCCCCGGACCTGAAACACTTTGCTGTGATCTGAGGGTCTATATACAGCATTATGAGGCGTTTGAAACAACAAATTCCCTCTGATCGCATAAGTTCCATTCTGCAATGTCTTACGTGCGTTGTGGGCATTGAACATAACGTAATTTGGCTGGCCGGAATTGAACTGAGAGACTTTGCCGAGGATTTCGGAGCCGCCAGAGAAGAATGCAGACTGCAAGCGAAGGTTTTGGGCTGTGAGGCCCCCCAAGAAGGTGGGGGATTCAAGGGGGGAATCAGGGACGACGTGATTGCAGTAAGTAGAGTATACGATCTGGGAGGAATAGACAACGTCGGAGGCACAGGGATTGGCGAAGAGGGAAACACTGATGAAAGAACAGAGGAGGAGAAGACTCACTGAAAATTTACGGCGTTTCAAAAGGGTGATTGAGAAAATTGGATGAATCCTAGCACTACGTTTTTGCAGTGAAGGCGGAGATGAACTGGTATTCGAGTCCATTTGTGGCAAATGAGAGCATCACCGTCATGAAGCTGCAGTCTTTATACGTCTGTCTTTACCGCCTTTCGAAACGAAGCATATGTCCGGACTTGTTTGGTTGAGACAAAAATAAAGAGTGCATTTTCATTCAACACTTTAGTAGTTGTTTTTACCTTTTAGTAAGACTTTTGTTTGGGTGGGGGGTTTGAAATTTGATCCACGTCCAAACAAGGAAAAAAGTGCAAGATTTTTTATTTTTTTTTAAATATGACAGGGAAATATTTCTCATTGAAATCGAATTTTGAACACAAATATTCTTAACCCAATCAACTGTTAACCTAGTCACATTTCCTTAGTAGAATAGTGTAGTTAATGCACAAGAATGCAATAGTATATTATTCTATACGAAATCCCAAACGGAACCTAAAGGGAATGATAATTATCACAATTGATGTAGAATGTATACACATTTTCTATCAGAGTACTGCTTTCGGTCTTTCACATTCACTTGTTCATTATATTTTCTTCCTCAAGATTTTATTTGTCAAGGTTATGCGCAGTGGAGATTATTGAAGTCGTCTTCAATAAATGCTTTTTTGCTTTACAGAATGTTCAGCAAAAAAGCATTCTCTATAGTTTCAGCAAAAGGAGCAACAAGAAAATCGTGTTCCTTAGAACTCCAGACAACTCAAAAATCATCAGAACTGAATACGATTCAAAGAGAGCGAAAACCATCAAGTATAAACCAAACCAATCCAGATCTTGTTTTTCTTATTTTATTTCTGCAAATCAGAATATGATACAATGCTTCCCCACTCCCCCAGGTTTTACAGCACCAGAATACAGTACATTTACAGCATCACAACTCTTACCGAGTAATTTGTAATTTTTTTTTATTGAGAAGGAAAAAATACAGAAGCTGAACTTGCATTAATTCGTGGATATTATACAATACAGACTATAGACATGGTACGAATGACCTCACGATTATCTCTGTAGCGCATTCATTTTTCTGGCTCAAGCGAATTGGCTGCAGTTGATTCCCTTATCAGAAAATGCCTCCGCAAGCTTTGGGAAGAGTTTACCGAGCATAAGTTTGAACCCTGTTGAATTTCCTGATGGGTTTGCATGCTCTTTTTGTGTACTCCCCGATGGACATGTTACCGGAGCTCCTTCCATATATGCCTCACAAGCCGACAGAATGTCTTGGGATCGTTGCCTAAAGTGCTCCTCTACGAGTGCCTCAAAATGCTGCAACAGTAAAATCATATATGGAACTTAAATGTACCACAAGACTCCTCCAGAGTAAATTTGAAATAAAAATGCAAGTTTTCTGAAAAATGAATTCATCACGACAGGTAACTATCGAAAATAACACCACAACTATAGTAGTAAAATCATCTTAAACATTATGCAAATTCACCTTAGGTGGCCTCTGAAGTATGTATATCATGGACTTGCAGGTCATGAGAAAGGCATTCTCGTTGTAGCTTACTGAATTTTTCTCCCCCTTTGCCCTTCCCATATGCTTATCATAACCAGCCTCGTTAAAATAAGGTTTTTCATTAAGCACAAGGGCCTGGAGAGAGAGAAGTACTTGCAAGATACTGGAGCTTTCGGGATTCCATACTTCAGTTTCTGTGCCTGTCCATGTATTGAGGAGACTCAAACAAACCTTCCCGGACTCGTACAAATTAGGGTTAACACGAAGGCCACCGGAATGATAATGCACCAACTGCATAAGATTCCATATTTATAGGAAATGCATGAGTTTTTTTCTCGCCCTTTACATTTTAAATGCGGTGATCATTACAAGCAGATGGTAGAAGTTAGAATAATAGACATTTAAACTTCTCTTGAATGCAGTTTAAACTTCATCACCCTGACCGTCACAATTAGGAAACTTCTCATACCCTTCTTAGTGGAGCAGAATGTCATGGGGCGATCTTGCTTTTAAGCCACCAAATCTCAAGTTGTCCCGCTCAGAGCCATCCATCAAAGTAAAATATGTATTAAGGAAAAGCACTGGAAACCCGGAAAGATAACTTACAGGCGGTTCATGAGGATAGTCCAGAGGTAGATGGATGTCAAAGAAGAACAGCCCGTCATGATAAGGAGTTCCAGGTGCACCAATAATGGCTGCTCGAAGGAGATCCATCCGTTCCTCATATACGCGGACAAAGATTGTTTCTGTTGAGGTTACAAAGGAAACTATGTGTATAGTTAGTGAATTCATATATTTACTTAAATAAAAAGACAATTTCTTCTTGAAATTAGCTAGTTCCTGACTATCAAGTGACTTCAGATCATCTTATCAATCACTTTTGCAAATTAATTTCAACAAACCTATAAAAAATTACGGGGAGGGGATTGGGGGTGGGGAATTCACCACCTGCTCTCTAGAGGCTAAAATCTACTACGTTATCCAGCAATTTCTCTTCATTTTAACTTTATTTACCTGAAATCGTATTTTATTTGCCGTTACCTAAGCAAAACCTTGAATAAGATGAAAAAAGGGGGGTCACAAACAGAACAAAGTCATTTCATTTCTCCAAGATATATTATGACAGGAGATAAATAAGGTACCGACCAGGAAGATCTTTCTGAAGAATATTCCATTCTTGTTGAACCTTCTTCAACCAAACTCTTTTCATCTGTTAGGAAGAAAAGTATGGCAAAGCATTATCACGACTGTTTGAACCCATGAATTCATATAGTTAGTGTAAAAACATTGTTCTATTTCAGACCTGAGATAATGCCAATCCCTTGCCGAGACCATCAAGATAGCGATGATCTGAGCAGCCATCAACCATATCAAATCGCCTAAATTTTTCTGAACTTTCTCTGACAGTTGAAGATTGAAGTTCTTTTTTCTCCTGAAGATCATTAATTTCCTCACTTGTACTCGTTTTCCTAAGCTGCACTTCCTGTAACATCAATGACTGTTCTTCTGCAGAAAGACCACATGTATCCAGAAGCTCTCTCTCTTGGGGAATTTTAGATTGATTTCCATTTTTGGCAAAGTGGCGAAGTGAAAGCAGGCCAGATAGGGATGTGGAACCAAGGGATCCGAATATACTCGCTGTAACACGGGTGAAAAGTCCAATTGTGGAACGAGGAAGGAAGGAAGATCCAGATTCCCAAGGATAACTGCCGTGCTCTTCACAAATGGCATCGGGTTTTAAGAGGCCCTAAGCAATGCAACACAATCTAGTTAATTCTTTATTCACTACCGTCCAGAATGCTTACTGATATCCAACTTAAAAGCATATCTACTACAATCTCTACCACCTTATAAAATTGGATAACTCAACATATAATTAAACCCGCGGTTCTATCACAGGTTGGGTTGGAGTTGAATAGAAAACATCCTGACGATTACATTCTAGTTTCTCACAGATGCAACTTCACATAGATCACAAGAGCATTGATAAAGACACAATTTCTGTACCAAGTCCCTAGCTATACGAACTATTTCATTAGGAAGTGTATGAGAACGTTATATTCAACTTTTCAGAAATGAAAAGTAAATCCCATTTGACATGCATATTATGAAGGACACTAACTCCCCAAAAAATTCCACATATCTTCAGTCAGGAAACTACATAAAATATTCTGGAAATTCTCAGCTCCATTTGGATTAATCACTTGCTTGTTCATTTCTTTCACAATAATGTCCAAACAATCCCTAAATCAGAATATTTATGCCAAAATATTATTCCAAAAATGAACAGCACCAGCATATATCGCATGTCATACTATTTTGTGCTTGTGTTTTTTGTCTCGTTACTTTTTTCAAGCAAGAGAGTGGGAGACAGTGGTAAGTAGAGGATTGTACCTTTCCAGTTTGATCAATCATCTCTTCATTCAATAACTCAGCATTTTGTTCATTGAGCACATGAGTTGCAGTAACAATTTCATTCGTATCAATCCGGAAAAGGTCATTAGGGGCAACCTGCAATAATGTCCAAAAGAACTTGTCTAAAAAAGAAGTGCATGAGAACAATGCAGACAAACTCTTGACACTCTACTCCCACCAAAATGTTAGTCAGGACAAAGATATTGAGACCCAATGAACAGTCAAGAACTTTATCAAGGATAGAGCCACTGGAACGTGCCAGCCAGATTGTTATTTGAAAACTCTTGATGTCATATCAGATGGGTGTCAAGTGAAGTCCACTTTCACTAGAAGTGAGAAAGGTTTACATCCTGAAGAAGAGGAAGTACATTCCACACACACACACACACACACACACACACATTGAGAGCCACTCCAAATAAGAAAGGGAATGAGCCCTTAGTAGATCTGTAGATGATTCTACGTGTATATGGAAAACAAATACATAAAAATAGGGAGTAAAAAATTCTCAAAATCTGTACTGGAGATTGCATTAAGAAATTCCCCATAGCTCCAAATCATCAAGTATGTTGGGTATACCCTACACTGTCAATTAGCCCATTTCCATCCTTACTCTTATATTCTGCTTGACGGTCATTAGTAATCTACAAATGTCGAGCCATCAAGGAATTTCAGTTACAATCCAAAAGTTACTAGATTACCTTGCAATAATACTATAAAGGCCAACTCCAATCAAGTTAAACAACTATGCCCTATGATCAAAGTGATTGAAAAAAAACATAAACCACAAAAGGAAAATATCATGTGTTGTAATAACATTAGTCAAACCATGACCATCATAATTCTGTATACAAGTCCTATCTGCTTAAGGTATTTCCCCTCGTGAGAGCCTTTTTGCTAGAGAAAGTGACACCCCTCATCTAAAGAACAAGAATTTGATAAACCGCACTTCTCAGCAATAAGTACATATTCACTGCGAAGACTCAAATTTCTGGATAAGCATAGCATCATCATCAACTAGATATCCAAAGAACATATTATTTCATGGGAAAAAAAGTTTTAAACAAAAAAGACCAAGTTCATACCGTCGATTTGAGCCCAGTAGCCCATGTCACCTCAACACCATCATCTTTGAAGCCAGTTATGTTGCCAATGAAGGATAAGTAACTTTCAGCATCGTACTCAATCTGATCTAAACTGAAATCTTTCCCTTCAAGAGCCAAATCCGCACCAATTTTAGTCTCTCTGTTCACAAAACCTCCATTAGCTTGGTCAATGTAGCTCGTAAACAACACAGTGACAATGTCTCCAAGACAGTAGGAGTAGTCAGGGTGCTCAATAAGTTCATAAGAACTCACAGTTTCCTCCATCGGGTCTTGTCCCACACCATTCATTTTATTCACATCAAAAGCTTTCCATCTTACCTTAACTGTCTGTTCCTTTGCATCTGCACTCCTCACAATTCCCCATCTTTGGTTTCCAGAGACAGGTGGATCAACACAAGTACCCTTCTCCGCTACAAACTGTCCAGGCCAAAATTCATGAGCATTAACAACATTTACAGGGACTAAAGAATGTGATTCTAACCCCAAGGAATGGCTACCATTCTGCCACATAACATCAACAAGGGTTTTTGTCCTCACAATGACAAAGATTTCCTGAAGATCTTTTCTCATAAATCCTCTTTCTCTCTTCTTCTGTTCTTTAAAGACCTCATGGCTAGAGATACCAAGAAACAGCTGGTCCATCACACCCTTACAGTCCAGAAGCATGCACCACTCACCAAGTTGCCAATTTGCATGAGAGAAACATGACAACAAAGTTAGTTTTTCAGCATCCTGCAAGTGTGGAGGAGCAGGTGACTTCATATCAGGACCTACTGGCAGAGAGGCAAGCCAATTGACATACACCAACCCTGGTTTTACAGAGCAAACAGTTCCTTGATCCTGATTCTCTTTCCAAGTACCACATAACCATCTAGCTGATTTAGAGACTGTTGAAAGTTTAACACACACTCTCTGTCCAGGATAAAATGGATACATTGAATCCTCAAGTATGTTGGGACCCAGAGGCACGACCTTTGCTTGGTCAAGTGCAGATACGTCAGCTCTAGTCCCATCATCAAATATTATGGTGACGGTGTCAATGACTTTGTCAACCCTTCCGAGCCATGGACCATAAACTACATAGTCCCCCTCCGAAATGGAGCGAATCTTTAGAAGGTTCTTGGAGTTCACACCTTTTATTATTTTTCCATGGATGCTTTCCATGTCCACAAGAATATTAGCATTTATGACCTTGCCCATCTGCCCAGATGGGTCAGTCACAGAACATACGATGTCTCCATATACAAACCCTCTTTCGAATGAAAGGAAATCATCAATTTTGCCAATGCTCTCCTCCAAACTTGACAAAATGCGTCGAGCCTGCCCACTGAATAGGAAGTCAAGTTCCTCTTGATCATCACTGCTGCCACTCTCACAATCAGAAGAATCACTATGAAGCATATCCATCACCTGCACAAATATATCTACATTTTGTTGCCACAATTACAACGTATCTGCCAGAGAAACTATATTGAACCAACAAAAGTACTGTAGAGAAGCTAGGCTATTAGAAAAAAGTTCAACTTAGTAAATATACAGATTTAGGAAAAGCTATTCAAGCGAATCTTCCTCTCTAACATATAGATTCAGGAAGAATACACAGTTTGATAAGAAAAACAGCAGAACAAGAAACAGGTAATTTAAGAAAAGGCAAAGATTAATAACAAGAAACAGAACAAAACATAACTATAACTCTAAATCAAACCGCTTTTCATTTATTTGGGGACATATGAAGTTCATAGCTATCATCATATAAACTGGTCTGATACATGGTTCAAAAGAAACAAAAATCACAAGGAGCGTACAGAGAGATACCTTCTAATTTACACTTTCTTGAACAAGTCAAAATGTGCAACTCTTGTGCCACTCCTATACGTTAAGATGCAACAGGATGATCGCTAAGTGTCGTTATAACAAGAATTCAAATCCAAACCCTATTGATAATCACAGCAAGATTATCGTTAAAAGTATACGCTCTCCAGCTTGTTGCCAATGATCAATTTATAAATATTTCTTCAATATCTCCAGTAAGGTATCTTGAATACAAAAGCTGGAGTTAATATGCCAAAGGAGATTTGCCCTAACGGGATGATAGGGGATAACAGGAGTCAAAAAAGCACTCCAATATGCCAAAGGAGATTTGCCCAACGATTGGACTACACTTCTGTAAGAAGAAACTTCCAAAGAAGATATTTTTTTCCCACCAAAGCTGTAATATTAATGTGTCAGAACTGCCAGATGAGATATTTCCTGCAGGTTGACCACAAGCTATCCAGGAAGGAGAACATGAAGTGCGAAAGGAGATCTGCCAGCTGCAAGAGTGGGATACTCGGTAACAATATGATAAATGATATGAAGTTACTCTAATTATGCTGTCAGGAGAACTTCCCAACAAGAGTAGACTTCAGAACTTGCCAAAGGAAATTTGCCCCATAGAGCTAAATGGCGAAATATAAAGCATGTATAACCGGATCTTCCCAAAAACTATTATTCCTTTTTTAGGAAAATATCCTATATTGCCAAAGGAGATTTGCCCCTGATGAAATCAAACTTCTGTCAGGTTTTTCCCGTGCCGAAGGAGATTTGCCTCAGGAAGATGTATTCAATCAACCACCAGAATTTCGTACGAAGATCAGGCTGGATCTCAGTAGAAACAGCTAATCAAACACCTCTTACAGCTTGTTCCATGGAAAGTCAACCATGTACCAAATGAAACCTTAAAGAGACCTTTCTCAGAAGCCAATATTATTTGCCATCACAAAAAAGTGCTTCTCTAATATTTCCATGGAACCTGCAATGGCAGGGGCAAAATCTATTAGTGATATTTACGTAAACTCAGTACGTAGTTTGATACGAGTTTGAGGATGCTATGAAATCTAACTCAAGAGACCAGTCTTAACAATCAGTCATGCATTCCAGGACCTCAAATCATCACCATCATCTATCACACCTTATTATAGTTACACTAATTGAGAGAGAAACAGAACGCAGCATAAGTTTCTTTCGGCCAAACTAAAACAAGAATCCATTCAAATCCCAAGAAAAAAGCATACCTTCAAAATCTTCACAACTAGATTCAAGATTCTTTCTCGTTAAAATTTCAAAGAGTCATTTCGTTGAACAACCTCAAAACATAGAACTATACACCCCTAGCCTATCAAGTTATTCAAGTTAAAAGTAGAAATCAATACAGTTAAGATTGATAATTCTAACACCTATTGAACAAACTAACACCGCGGCTAAATGCTCAAAATAATTGAAACTAACGACATAGTTTCAAATACCCATCAATGTAAAAATACATTCGATAACAAAAAGAACACAAAAAAAGGTTGAAACTTTATAAAGGATTAAATTGGAGAGAAAAAGAACCGTACGATTTGCCGCTTCTATACATAACTGGAGTCATAAAAACTTGAGCCAACCAAACCCAGAAAGTACACAGAAACCCACATAGAGACTACATGACGACGTCGACCCACTTCACGAATGCTTCACAAATACTCGTCCCCCTGGTTATTCCCCGACTTTCTCGCACTTTGTACAAACTTTTCTCGAGAAAATATGCGTGAGGAAAGAGATGGGAATTCAGAGAGAGTAGTTAAAAGCATAAAAAGGGCTTTCACGATCCATTATTGGATTACAGAAGTTGGACTATTAAAATATGTATGTATATACGGAGAAGAATATATCGACAGTATCAGACACACTGTACACCATATCCTTGACGGTTATGTTGGACCAAAGTTCTACATTTTAGTTTTAATCATTGAATCATGTCATGCTATTTGATTCAATGCATTATGTCATGAATTTGAGTGTTGCATGAAACGGATTTTCATTAAAGTGCTTCAAACCTAGTTGAGAACTAAACAATTATTTTTATATTAAATGAATTCGAATTAAGCTGAAATTTTCTAGATACTTTATTTACATCATAATGAACATTTTTCATGAAGACATTATTAAGAAATTTTGACGTTTCCTTGCTCAAAATTATTGTCCAAATATCTGTCTGAAATTGCTGCGTAATGTTATTTTCCGATTGATTTATGTGACTCATTATGTGATCATATAATATTTGTTTGAAATGAAATTTTGTATGTCTATTCATACAAATGTGATATTATATTTCATGATATTAATTACTTGACCATGACTAGCTAATGTTTCAAGCATGAAGCTCAAACGAGCTTACAAGCATTTTTGAGAATATTTCAGGTTAAGTCTAAATACTCCAATGAATATGTGAGCTATCCGGTGGTTCAAGAATGGTCTTGGAAGACCTAGGGCTTACTAAGAAATACCTAAGCACCTTACTAAATCCACTAGAAGAGGATGTTCTATATTTGAAAAGTTCAACCTACTTACGGAAAGTGTCAAGTTGATTTGAGTTATAATTATTGAAGTGGAGTTGATCAAGCTTAAACAAGAATCCATTTAATTCAACCACCATTGAAGTCATTCTTGCCTTACAAGGAATGGGGCGTGTAAAGGAAGAGATATTCTTGCCAAATTAAAATAGGTGACATTGAGATTATTTGGAGAACAAAAGAAGGGCCAAGATTCCTATACTCTTACCAAAAGATGGGGGAGCCGATTTCTATAGTTTGAAAAGAAGAAGTTTTCATCTTTGAAAGACCTAAAATTGTGGGAGCTAAGAAAGGAAATTGCAGAGAAGACTTTTGTCATTTGAATTTGATTTGCTTACCATATGAAGAGGCAGCCGAGTTCATCCATGAAGAAGGAGATCAAAGAAAGTTAAATGGTAGCCGAAATCAAGGAAGGTTCCCATATTTAGAAGGAACTAATTTTATTCAAAAGGAGAAGATCTCATTTCCTTATAAGAAGAGCAAATTTATAGTCTTAATGAGAGTAAATCAAGTTTGAAAAGAGTTTATTTCTCAAAGATTTAAAGGAGCAGATTACATAGAGTAATTGGAGAGATGATTTTTTTCTTGGAGCTGATTTTATGGAGCTGAATCTCTTATTGATGAAGAAATCAATCAAGCTAAAAGAGAAGCGTCAAGGATGATTGGATTCTTTCAAAACCCAAGCAACTTACCATATTGAGGAGCCGATTGAATCATATTGTTTCAAAGAGCCAGAAAACGTGTGAGTGATTGAAGGAGATTGGAGCTGAATCAAAGACAAAGGGAAGATTACCATTTCCTATTTTGAAGAGCTAAAACGTGGGATACATGAAGAGATGATTAAGGGATTGACAAGTATTAGTCTTTCACCCATTAAAGTAGCCGTGCATCAAAGAGACAAGGCAAGAACTCTTTGTGAAAAGCTTGAGCTGATTTTCTCTCTACAATCTTCATCTCTTATAAGCATACAAGACTCTCAATTCTTGAGTTCTTCATTCTACATCTTCTACCGTGAACATACCATTATCTATCCTTGTTGTTCAAAAGCTCAAATATTCTATATTACATATTCTACCCGATAGCGATCTAAACACTTGAGAGTTCCTCCTAAACTTTATTTCAAATTCATTTGTGAGTGGAATCTTGTACTTCATTGTAAGCCCTTTTGTGGGTATTCCCTTTGTGAGTTGTGAAAGTTTCGAAATTTGTCTTTAAAATCACGTGTGTAAAAAGTCAGAAGATGACTTGTTGAAAAACCTTCGAGTTTGGTGGTTTACTCAGGAAAGACCATCGTATTTCCCTAGTGGATTAAAAGCCTAAGCAGGGTGCTTAGGGAGAAGGTGACTTGTTGAAAAACCTTCGAGTTTGGTGGTTTACTCAGGAAAGACCATCGTATTTCCCTAGTGGATTAAAAGCCTAAGCAGGGTGCTTAGGGAGTAGATGTAGGAGAGTGCTCCAAACTACTATAAAAATCGATTGTGTGCTTTACTTTATGCTCTTTACATTCTATTACTTGCCTTGCATGCTTGATTGAATACTTGTCATAATTCTGATATTTTTCAAAGCCATTGATTTCAAACTAAATCTAATCATTTTCTAGTATAACATATTTGAACATCACGATTGCCAAGTTGTCTTTCATAGCTAATTTGTAATACGATACTTGATAATTGTTTTAGTTTCAAATACTATTAAGGTTCGGTTACTAGTTCAATTATTGACAGCTTTGGCATATAATACTTTTGTTAACTTAGTATTTACACGGTTCAAAACCTGTTTTGTAGTGCATACTTATTTGATCTTTGTGTTTTTGTGTGACAATTTTGTATTAGAGGATTCCTAATAGGAATTTGGAGACACAATTTACCCCACTCTTGTGTAGCCTAGGTCCTACAAGTTAGAGCAACTCCAACTCAATACTTCATTTTGTGGGACATCAACTCCCTCGTACCTTATCAAATTTACAGATAGACCCAATTTTCTTATTTTCCATTTCTATATTCCGAGATTGTATTTGTCTATTTGATTCACAAAAGTATTACAAAGAAACATGGAAATTCAGTCACAGACCAAAAACAGTTTTAGAAGATAAAACATTGTAGTAAACTTTCTATTTTATTCTCTCCCCCTCTTAAAAATCATTTGATCTTGTGAACACATATGAGGACTTGAAATCTTTGACATTACGACAAAGCGAACAACAAAGTCAATAGCATGATTTCGTTTGGCCTTGTAGATGCTTGAATTGGTTCAGATCATTAAAACCCAGCTCGTTCGTACCATGCATCTTATCAGCAAAAGCTCTTATTAATGACTTTCACATCCTTTACTATCGCGAGAAACCTAAAGAGAGCGGAATTAGAGGGGGCTACACTAATTTTTATGTATATTTTTATATACATAGGTCCAGTTTGGCAAAACTTTTAAATGTAGTAGATACGTCAACAAAAATAATGGTAGCAGAAATGCTGAACAATTTTAGTAATAGATATGCTGCTTGAATGTTGTGTAATGTTTGGTTGAACTTTTACTAGTAACATTTTTGTTGTATAGCATATTCTGATAATTACGTGCAGGGGCATTATGCATATTAGTTGTAATTGACAAATATACATGTATCCAATTGTAAATAATTTATATAATGAATTAAAATAAATTAAAGATACTTAATCATTTATAAATTAATAAATTAATTAAAGTTTTAATAACAATTAATTAATTTATTAAATGAGAGATAATTTATAATAACACTATTCCTTAATTTATGAAATGGTTTCAACAAGTAGCATGTGAAAAGTAGTTGAAAATGCTACTAAAAAAATGTCTTGAATTATGTGCCGAAAATACCTGTTTGGATGTAGTATAAATGCTATTCAAAAGGCTTTATCAAACTGACCCTTAGTTTTATGTGATGTATATTTTTATGTGTATTCTTTAGTAAGTGTATATATGTCTGTATATTTAGACTATAATGTTTGAAAAGTATCATTTTACTTATTAGCTAATAGTAATGAATAATACATAACAATAATAACCTTGAAATTTATCCATTTTATTATTGTTCATATTAAACAACAATAAAGATATGTTCTAGTTATATACTTATATATTATTTTATCTTAGTTTTAATATGTATTTGTGTTAACATTTTTGGTTACCTTATGAGATTAAATATTAAAATGAATATTCATCAATAATATTTGAATAAATTGCAGAGTTATAAAATAACCAAAAAAAAGTTTCATGGGCTCCCACAAACTTTTTTTTTCCAATAAATTAACATATAGCAGCCCACCAACCATCAATTCTTGGTTTGGCCGTCAACACATGATTCAAATATGCTTCGTAACGTGAAAAAATATATATGTGCACTCTTTTTTAAGTAAAATAGTCAAAAGGAGTCGTAGAGCACTAATTAAGACATGCATGATCTAGTCGGAAAAGGCAGATTTTATGCCCAAAACAATTTGGTAATGACGAGGACTAATTCCTAACTATCTTTTTTCCACTTGAGTAATTCTTTTTATTAGATTCTCCATGCACTATTTTTTTTTCTTTTTTTGAGTGGAATTGTGATAAGTCCCCTTAGTGGGCAATAAGGGACGTTGCTCTCCTTTTTTTCTTTTTTCTTTTTTTTTCAAAAGGCAATGAAAAAACATTAGAAAAGACTAGCCATATCTCACCAGCTAACAAGCTCTACACAGAGACAAAGAACAGTAAAGCGAGAACCAAAGGAATATCGTTATTACAGATGACACTAAAATAACGCTACTCTAAGTAGCGTCATTAATCCCATTATATAACATTTTACACGCGATAGAACATTCATTGTCGACAGCTATTTTTCACATAAAAATCTCCACATTCTCCACATTTTGCACATTTCCTCGGAGAGTTTTTGAAGATATTCATTGAGTGTGATTCTTGTTTAAGCATACTTTACTCTAGTGTAATGTCTTTATGGAATTGTTAGTAATATGATAAGCATGACAAATATTTAATTATTTTAGAATGATTCTAGATCTGTTCTTGAATTGTTTATTATGGTTCTTGGATTTGTGTATATTTGTTTATTTTATCTTAAATTCAAGGCCATAATGTCTAGGCCATGGAATTTTAGTCCGATTATGGATATTTGAGAGTAAGAAGGATATGATTGATGCGATGAAAACTTAGCATATTTAAAACAACTATCAATACAAGACAGAAGATGTTCGTATGTATCAAGGCACCACATTGTTGTATCCAATATCGTATTACAAAAGCATGGATGGAAAAACAAAAGGCTACGGAGTTGATGTTTGGGACTTTTAAGCAATCGTACATCGTACTCCAAATTTTTTGCTGTATATCCAACCCATGTACAATTGTGGATTTTGATTACAAAGATTTTCACAATTGAGTGACGACATTTCGTCATCTATTCTGGGCGGTTAGGCCTTCTATCGTCGATTTCAAGCACTGTCAATCACTTATCAGTATTAATGGCACCCATTTGTTTCTCTTATGTTATGTGTTGTTTCTCTTATGTTATGTGTTGGTTGATGCTAAAAATAATGACAATTGGGAGTGGTTTATAGATCACATCCATGGCAACGTAACTGACCGCCATGGCATGTGTGTCTTGTCTGATTGACACATGAGTCTTGACACATGAGTATAATACAAGCAATGTATAAGCGATGATGGCCTGAACCACAAGCTTATTATAGATATTGTTCTCGACATTTAGTCAGCAATGTGAACACCTTGTTCAAAGATGCATATGCGAAGGATACATTTAGTATGATGCCGAGGGAACCCTCAAAGCAGAAGTTCGATTTGTGGATGTCGCAGATGGATACGAGATAATATGGTAATCGATTAGGCCTAATTGTTCATATTATATAGGGCAAAAAGATCTCTCAACTATACCATTGATTTCATTTTTGTCCTTTAATTTTTTTTGCTCTTAAAATCATCCTTCAACTATTCAAAGGTACCCCGTTCATACGTGATATCCCAGTTGACGTAATTTTTAACTTCAAAATTCTCAAACAAGTTTGTTGAATAGTTTAAGCACTAAAAGTGCTAGACATTAATAGTTTAAGGATCATATCATTCATGTTTGTCAAAATTTGCCAACTAGGATTATATCGATATGTCAAATAAATGTCCACGTTGGACTTTTCCGGTCGCTCTCTCATTTGAAGGACGAAATAGATACATTTCAATAGTTGAATGATGAAAATAAAACTAGGGACATAGTTGAAGGAGCAAATATTATATTTTGCCTATTATATAGAGATGAGGTTTGATGAAGTGGATGAGTTATTTATATTGTGAGTATGAATTCCATTGGTATAAATCATCTTATATTTAGAACCCAAGTGGGAGAGCACGTACGCAGAAATACTTGGACAACTGGTATTGATAGGCAGCAAAGAAAGTGAGTCCACTTAGAGGCACTTTCTTTCCTATTACACAAAGGCCTAATGGTGGGTTATGCGAGTGCTCATGAGTACTGGATAATTTCGTTAAAACAAGTACACAGGAGAAAGACATTTGGTATTGATAGCTGAAAGTGGAAGAGTTTTGTCCCAATCAAGAATTTCAACTCAACAAGAGAGAGAGAGAGAGAGAGAGTGAGGCATGCATTTGGGTGCTAAAGAATCTCCATTTACACCAGTCTTCCACAATCAATAGGGGGTTCCTGTTGGTAGGAAGAGATGATGGAAATAGGATGCTCTGTCATCGTCAATATCCACTCTCTAAAAACTGCATCAAATAGAGTATCTAGAAACAATATTGTGAAATACAAACATCTGTTTCAACATATTAAGTGGGCAGCCCATTTTAGAGCAACTGCCCAAGTTTGTACCAGTTCATCAAGCTTAAAACAACTCAAACTCCACCAAACCTTAGTTCATGAACAGCTTGGCACATTCGCAGCTCTTATTATACTTTGCAATGACAAAGTCTTTTGATTATTTGCAGGTCGTGTGAATCAACAAGAAACAGAACAAGATGATGAAGAATAGAGGAAGAAGAAGAAGAGAAAAGAAAGTTCAGATTTCACTGATTTAAAAACTGAGTGCAACGGCTACAAAATTGGAGCGGAGGCCTCATATAGGGAAATCAAGTACTGCATATACAGTACAAGGAAAAACATAATAAAAATAAAAACAATGTATAAAATCTATACAAGCTGGGCCTAACATAATAAACTAAATATGTAAATAAAAGAACAATAGGCCCACTAGAATTAAACTTGATAAGCCCAAAACTAAGCAACAAAAGCCTTCAAGTAGAAGGCCCAGGCTCAAAAGGGCAGAAGCCTTATGCTGGAAGAGAAAAACCTATGAACCAGAGAAGCTGGATGAGGGATGAAGACCGAAAGCAGCAGCGGAAATGTGAAGAAGTCTTTAAAATTAGTCCATTATCGAAGCCTGACCTGCAAAGCAGCTATAAGCTTGCAAAAATAGTGCATCAGAAATCAAACCCAATTCAAGGTGCAAGTTAAATTCTTCTAACAATTTTTATTTAATGTATGATTCTATGGTCTATGCTATTCATTCAAACGACGGATACAAGTACAGCTCTCAGGGCTACCACCATGCAGAGTTAAGACCACATTCACAATGCATAGCATGGTAAGGAGAAATTATTAGAGGTCAATAACAAGAAATAGCAAATGAGCGATCTAATCCTGGAAATAATTCTGTAATATAAATGGCGGGGCGAGCTCTACCAAGTGTCTGTACTGAACAACTAAATACAAAACTAAGAACATCAACTACAAAATAAAAGCTCTCAATGGTGGGAGGTAAACTGTTTCCATAACAAAATCTTCAACCAAGAGTGGTTGGAGAATCTATTTTCTGCCTGATCCATTTGAAATGCACATTCCTCAAATCGGGATTAAGATCATGGTCATTGCAGGCATACAGAAAACCCTAACTTAGAAGTTACAAGCAAGGAGACTAGTATTCTCAATATCAATGTATCAGGAAAATGATTAAACTACGTCGACAACTTTTCCTGGCTTCTTATCTGCTGTCTTTGTCACGCCCTAAAACCGGAGGACGTGAGGATAAACAAGTAATGATAGGTTCCTTACTACTGGAACGAGTGATCGGCTTGTGAAGGGAACTTGGATCCTTCACAATTTTTGTAGCAGAATTCTTGTGTTTACCAATTTTGTTTGAGTGATGAAAATGGTGTTGGTTAAATTCGAGGAAAACCATAACCTCCAAGACTTAAAGTCCACTGTTAATACTTACCCTTTCATTGATTTCATACTAGATTAAATACAACCAAAGAGATGAGAGTAGTTGCCTCATGCATGGCCACTATTCCCTCAAACTATCAAACGTGGGCAACTCCTACATAACCAGAAGATAACTAACAAATAAAATAAGGAAAATTAATAACACTCCATGTAGAGCCAATAAGCTAATCGATACTTTTTATCACAAGAAATACTTGCAATTTAATATTGACGGGTTTAACCCATTCGCAAGTGTACAAACCGAAAGATAATAAAATATTGAATGGGGTCGAATCCACGAAAATTGTATTAATTACCAACTGACTATTAACAATAGTGTAAATTAAATCTCATATGCTTCTAATATTAACTAACAAAATAAAATTGAACTAAATATCAATGGATGAAAACTAGCTTGGGTTTGGCTTCCCAACTACCTCCACCTGTGCGCACAAATTAATACGCAATCACACAATTTAAAATTTTAACAATATCAATTGAAAGGCTTTGGTCCAGCTACAGTCAATTAGATTTCCCTAAACACCGATCATGACTTTGGTCCAGTTGCAAGATCTTTTCTTATCAAAGGAGTATTGGTTGGTCTATCCTAAGAGTTTCCTAAAACAAGCATAAGCACTAGGAAATCGACAGTTGCACAATCTAGGATAATGGTCTATTACCCAATCAATTATGTCATATGTTCCCAAAACTTGGATCTTACGCAATTTCTTATTACTTCGTCAAACACCGGGTCATGGTCAACCGAATATGTTTAACTAACAATTCCTTGAATTAGGATGTTGATAAGGCATGCATAACAATAGGAAATAAGCAATCAATCCAGAGAATAAAGAATTAAAATTAGTCTGATTGTCAATCAAATCTGTGCACAAGGTTTATGATAGAATAATTACCAAACCCTAGCTAGAAAATAGTTTAGCTACACATAATCAAAATAAAAACCACCAAAATACTCATTAACAATGTTCGAATCAATGGGAGAATTGAGATTTGCCGAAAAATTTGGACTGCCAAGCTTGATGTGCCTCCTCTCCTCCTTCTTGCCGTCACTCTCTGTCCAAATTAGGTCTTTGATTTTCTTCAGCAGTAGCAGCGTGTCCTTTTCTCCCAGCATATAAGCCCCTTTATATAGATTTAAAACCCTAAGATGGCCCAGCTGTATTTGCCACATCAGCAACTTAATCATGTAAGACTGATTCCCACGTTCTCTGGCCGCAATAGGTTGCAAAACAGGTTACAAATTCTGTCCAGTGAGAACTTTACACTCCATCAATACTCGTTCATAAAAACACCAATATGAGCAGTATTTTGCACTAAACAATTTAAAAAAATGACAACTTTAAGCCCATAAAACTAGGTGTATTTTACACCTAACAAAATCCCCCAAACTTCAACCTTACTTGTCCTCAAGCAAGCAATCAAGAAAAAGTTTGAACCATTTAAGCATCATTTGAAAAACTTCAATCAAGAATTGGCACTACAAGTACTTTCTCATTATTTCAATGCAACATTGACGTCCGGTAGAAAATTGTACAGCCTTAACTTTGCGCACAGCCACTTTAGTTTACACCATTATTCTCACGCATCCTCACCAAGGTACACACACAATATATAAAAGAAAATTTTCACTCAAGTGTATAAGGGTAGTGTTTACTCTCTTATGAACCCATAACTTGCAGCCATATGCTCGCATGTCCACTAACCTTACTTCACACTAAAATTCTCAGTCAATGAATCAGAAGAACTTTATTGGGAGCAAGAAAATTGGTTAAGGAAGGCTAAAAAATACATAAGATCAATATAAATTGGATTCAAACTAAAGTCATCATAATCCAATCACCATTAAGGTCAATGCAACAAGGATAATCTTCAAGAAATAACATAAGCTAGATAAAGGTACGGTTCAAACAGAACATGAGATGATCATGCCATATATCACAAAGTCTCAAAAATAGGCATCCATCATAAGACTAATCCTAACTCCATCTAACCAACCCAACATAATAGAATACCAAGAGCTTCCACTCCTCCAAAATAACAAATCAGAGCATCACTAATCCTAGTCATAATATCAGCACATCAATCAAATAAAATCAGGGTAAGGTCCAGTCACGAATCATGTCAAACATTTCCTTCTGTTGAGCCTCAAATCTCTTCTTCTTACACGTGCGCTCCTTCTTCCTCTTTGAACCTCTGATAGCCATAGATAGATCTTGAATCACAAGCGAACCTTATTAGAATTTTTCTTGAGAAACTTATGCTTCTCTCGTTTTTTTTTTTTTGAGAATTGGCTGCTTCAGATTTAAGTCCTCGATTTTTGTGTGAGGTTTAGGTTGCACCTAGGTCACAAACAGGTTGCAAAATTCCCAGAACTCTATCATACACATCTCTTAATATTCAGAACTGCCATCCTTCAAACACCACACTTAAACTCCTCCTCACCTTATCAATCACCTTCCAAACACCTCAAACAATAGTCTCATGATGGAATTCTATTTTTATGACTTAAAAAACATGCATAACACATCACAAAGATGAGAAGATTTATCACAAGAGAAGAATATTTAGTCAAAGGAATGGGAACAAAGGCAAGGTTCAAGGTAGGCCAAATTTTACAACGAATGCTTTCATCACTTTCAAAGAATAAAAACATAGCATTTATTTCAGATGGTCTAATGCAAGTTCTATCTATACAAAGTCATGAAATTCATAGCACACAAAATTTCTGTAGGCTCCTCACAGGCTAATTGGTGTTGCAAATAATATATAAACTAAGCAGACATTAATTACGAAAGATTATGCAAATAATCACACCAGCAGTCTCAAAAGCACTTCATAACAATTAAGCACAAGTATATCAATTCTCTTCTCAAAGCAATTTCAAAAATTTTAGGCAAAAGCAAATTCCCTCTCCGCCATACTTGAAATCGACATTGTCCTCAATGTTTAAAAAGAAAGAACAAAAGAAAATTTGCGAGGACGAAAATAAAATAAAATTAAGTGAAGGAAAAGGAAGAGAGACTTAGCTGATTTAAGTTGTCAACATTGTGCTCCTCCTCCACATGGGTTACCTCCCATGAAGTGCTAATTTATTGTCTTCAGCCAGACATAGTCTTGGACTCTGTCAGAGATCAGTAGAGTGAAGATATACCACTTCATCCACGGTAACTTGTACATTCTCCCAATAAGGTTCACTCGATGGCCATTAACCTTGAATGTTTGATCAGAATCTTGATGTTTGATTAGAATCTTGATGTTTTAACTCTAATAAACCATGAGGGAACACAACTTGTATCGCATACGGGCCATGCCACTTTGATTTGAGCTTTCCCGGAAAAAGTTTCAAACAAGAGTTGTACACTAGCACCTTCTGCCCAACAAAAATTTTTTCCGCACAAGCTTCTTGTTATAGTACCTCTTGGCTCGCTCCTTATATAACTTTGCATTCTCATAGGCTTCAAGTCGTAATTCTTCAAGCTTGTTGTTCAGCTTTCGGTAATCAATACACACTCTCTATCCCGTAGTCATTCTGGTAGGTATCAATTCATTATTTTCATTCTTAATCATTGTGATGCCACTCTTCTTCGGGACTACATGAATTGGACTAACCCACTTGTTGTCTAAAATCGGGTAAATTATCCCCACATCAAGTAACTTAAGAACTTCAGCTTTGGTAACATCCTTCATATGCGGGTTCAACCTCCTTTGTGCTTCTCAGGTGGGCTTTGCATTATTTTCCAAAAAAATCTGATGCATACATCTTACTAGGCTGATCCTTTTTATGTCGGTGATGGTCCAACCAAGAGCTGTTTTATGCTTCTTCAAAATCCGAATCAACTTTGCTTCCTCCCCCAAACTCAGTTTTGCAGCAACTATCACGAGTAAAGTGTTGCGCTCACCCAAATAAATGTATTTCAAATGACTAGGTAACTGCTTCAGCTCCAAATTAGGTGTTTTAACTGTTGAGGGAACAAGAGATGAGTTAGTAGGCGTTAGCTGCTCAAAAGGAGGAGTATTCTTACCACCATAGGGTCGGTCCAACTGGAATGCTTGGATAGCCTCTTCTATTCGGTCATCCTCCAAATCTCCTTCGAAAATTAGCTTGTCAGTCAAGCCATATCCTGCTACTGCCTCCACGGGATCAGTACTAGTAACCTGAAACACTTCACTTACAAACTCATGTGCATTATCAATATTAAAACAATCACTACGATCATCATGAGATTTGAGAGCATCAAACACATGAAATTCTAATTCCTTGTCATTCACCTGCATAGTTACAGTCCCCCTTTTCACATTAATAATCATGTCAGCAGTAATCATAAAAGGACGTCCAAGAATGATGGGTAAAGATGAGGATCTAGGGCTATCCTCTATATCCAACATAACAAAATCAACAGGCAAGATTAAATCATTCACAGTTACCAAGACATCTTCTAAAATCCCTTTAGGTCTTTTAACACTACAGTCGGCCAACTGCAAAGTTATAGAAGTCTCTTGGAGCTCTCCCAACCCAAGTTTTTCATAAACAGAGTAAAGTAACAAATTAATGCCTGCCCCTAAATCTAACAGTGCCTTTTCAAAAAATTGATTTCTCAGTTTACATGGTATGATAAAACTATCAGGATCTTTAAGCTTTGGTGGGAGTTTATTTAACAACATAGCACTAACTTCTTCTTTCAAAGCAATTTTTTCATGGGCAGTAAATTTTCTCTTTTGAGTACAACATTCTTTAAAAAATTTAGCGTAAGAAGGAATTTGTTTAATAGCATCAAGCAATGGAATATTAATTTCAACCTTACGCAAATTCTCAAAAATATCAAATGCCTTACAATCAGTTTTATTTTTGGCAAACCTTTGTGGGAAAGGTGGAGGATCTCTTTCCCATTCCTGTGTCTCCACTGGGGTGGTTTTACGGCCTCTTTGCACCCTGTCTGTAGCTTGACTGTAGTTTGTAGTCTCGGCTAGTAGCTGCTCTGTCTTGTTAATTTTCTTGCCACTTTGGAGAGTTGTTACAGCTTTCAATTGCTTTGGGTGCCCAGCTGGGTTATTCAAGGGCTGTGAAGGTAATTCTCCATTCTTTTTGTCACTCATCTCTTTAGCCATTTACCCCACTTGAGTCCCTAATTTTGGAATGGCTTGAGTTGTTTGTTGCATGAATTGCATCATTGTGGTCTCCAAGTTACTCCCCTTTGCTAGTTGTTGTGCAGGAGCTGCTGTTTCAGTTGTGTTTTGTTCATTCCTCTATGAGAAATTTGGATGATTACGCCATGGATAAACTTGATTTCTCATGTTGAAATTTCCTTGTCCCAACTAATTGGCTTGCTCTTGATCCGACATAGATGTCAATGGACAAGCATTAGTCACATGATCATTATTTGAATAAATAGCACACACACTAACTGGTTTTGTTGGCACAAACGCTTTCACATTCATTCCCTTCATAGCTTCAACAATCATGTCAATTTTTCGATTGATATTTCCCATCTCAACTTGTACCATAGTGTCGGCACTTACTTTGTACATGCCTGTTTCCTTGTTGAATTTCTACCCCTTGTAGAAAATTGTTGGGAGTCTTCGCTCAAGTCTTCGAATAGCTCCATCGCTTCCTCACTACTTTTCCGCATTAACACTCCATTACAAGCTGAATCAACCTTCATCCTATTAATTTCATTCAAACCTTCATAGAAGTGAAGTACAACATCATCCTTATGTAAATTATGAGTTGGGCAACGAGTCAAATGGCTTTTGAAATCTTTCCAAGCCTCATAGAATAAATCCCCATCTTTTTGTTCAAAATTTTGAATTTCTTGCACCAGCTGTTTGGTCCTATGAGCTGGAAAAATTCCCTTAAGAATTTAGTAGCCATCTGCTCCCATGTGCCAATGGTACCTGCTTCAATAGAATTATACCCCATCTTGGCTCCTCCTCTAAGAGTGAAAGGGAACAGTGCCAATTTCATATTGTCAATAGACATCCCTGTCATGTGTTGAGTACGACAAAGATCGATAAAATCCTTCAGATGTTGATGTGGATCTTCATCAAACCGCCCCTCATAATGTGGCACAGAATTCAGCAATTGGGGTGATAAGCTCACATTAGCTGCTCCTGTAGGTTGGTATGTGATACATGATGGCTGGGCAATATTCTATGGGATATATCTATTCATCATGGGTATATGTGCATTACCCTCTGCATTCCCATCACCTCCTGCAGCGTGAATTGCCCGATGAAGAAGATTTTCAGCCACGTTTCTTTGTCTTAATGCTCTAGCAGTTCTTTCAATTTCTGAATCAAAATTTTCTAGTGGCTTATGTTGAGAACGAGTATTGACTATGCACTTTTAAGAGACAATTTTGGATCTGCAGAAGAAATTGATTGAGGTAAGTTTAAGTAGGAAAAATAAACTAAATAAATAAATACACACTATTGCCATAAGAACAATAGGTGATGAACTTAACAGTCCCTGGTAATGGCGCCAAAAACTTGATCGATACTTTTTATCACAAGAAATACTTGCAATTCAATACTGACGGGTTTAATCTACTAGCAAGTGTACGTGCCGAAAGACAGTAAAATAGTGAATGGGGTCGAATCCACGAAGACTGTATTAATTATCAACTGACTACTAACAATAGTGTAAATTAAATCTCAAATGCTTCTAATATTAACTAACAAAATAAAATTGAACTAAATATCAATGGATGAAAACTTGCTTGGGTTTGGCTTGCCAACTACCTCCACCTGTGCACACAAATTAATACGCAATCACACAATTTAAAAGTTTAACAATATCAATTGAAAGGCCTTGGTCCAACTGCAGTCAATTAGGTTTCCCTAAACAATGATCCTGACTTTGGTCTAGTTGCAAGATCTTTTCTTATCAAAGGAATCTTGGTTGGTCTATCCTAAGAGTTTCCTAAGACAAGCATAAGCACTAGGAAATCGACAATTGCACAATCTAGGATAATGGTCTATTACCCAATCAATTATGTCCTATGTTCCCAAAACTTGGATCTTACGCAAGTTCTTGTTACTTCGTCAAACACCATGTTTAACTAACAATTCCTAGAATTATGATGTTGATTAGGCATGCATAACAATAGGAAATAAGCAATCAATCCAGAGAACAAAGAATTAAACTTAGTTTGATTATCAATCAAATCTGTGCACAAGGTTTATGGTAGAAGAATTACCAATCCCTAGCTAGAAAATAGTTTAGCTACACATAATCATAATAAAAACCACCAAAATACTCATTAACAATGTTCGAATCAATGGGAGAATTGAGATTTACCGAAGAATTTGGACTGCCAAGCTTGATGTGCCTCCTCTCCTCCTTCTTGCCGTCACTCTCTGTCCAAACTAGGTCTTTGATTTTCTTCAGCAGCAGTAGCAGCGTGTCCTTTTCTCCCAGCACATAAGCCCCTTTATATAGATTTAAAACCCTAAGATGGCCCAGCTGTATTTGCCACATCATCAACTTAAATATGTAAGACTGATTCCCGCGTTCCGCGGCCGCAACAAGATGCAAAACAGGTTACAAATTATGTCCAGTGACAGCTTTACGCTCCATCAATACCTGTCCATAAAAACACCAATATGGGCAGTATTTTACACTAAACAACTTAGAAAAATAACAACTTTAAGCCCAGAAAACTAGGTGTATTTTACACCTAACATCGGCCACCACTCCCTACATAGTACAACACCACCAAACTTCTACTAAGGCACAACTATACCTAACTGCAACCAAGGACACGTTTGTGCAATAGTGTACCTAATAACTCCTCCCTCCCCAAAAGTCTGTTGTCCCCAAGGGAGTTGAGGATATCGTAGCATATATGTCCTCCAAACATAGTGTGCAAGGATATGTCAGGTGGGTATTCTTATTTGGTATCATTTTCTTCATTTTCCTCACACTTGTCCCCCAACACCCTTTAATGAGGAACAATTTTTTGCATCGATGTCCTAGCCCAAATTTCTCATCGCAGTTGAAAAACAGTCCCTTATCTCTCATTTCTTTAAGCTCAGCTAGAGATAGACGTTTAATCCGCGATGTTGATGAAAGTTAGATTTTGACTGACTGTTGGTGCCCTCCAATCGTCACCTGGGATGGGATGTTTCATGGCTTGGTGACGAGCTTCATATAATCTTGCAAGGCCAATAACGCCAGAAAGTATGGACGGTCGGGAAGCCATGACGTCCACTCGAACGCTATCCCTTAAACCGCTCACATAGCAACCCACCTGTTGGGTTGGGGTTAGTTGTTCACAACGGCTCAACAACCTCTCAAAGTTGTTTTGGTGTTCGCTGGCAGTACCAGTTTGTTTGAGCATGGTTAAATCACCAAAAAATTATTGCAATGAGTAGGCCCAAATCTGGTATGCAATCCTTCTTTTATTGTTTCCCAAGTGACCAATGATTCGTCCTCTTTCATCAATTGATACCACAATTGAGCATCTCCCTCCAAATGATAAGAGGCAAGGATCCCACATTTTTCATAAGCAATTTCCAGCAGTTCGAAAAATTGCTCAGCTCGGCATATCCAACTTATAGGATCATCCTTCCTACTAAAGCGGGGAAACTCCAGTTTTACCACCTTGTGAATCGCAGATGCTTGACTGCCACCAGAATTACCAGTCCATCTGCTTCGTTGATTATGAGAGCTTTCACCTTGATCATGGGTTAAACGACCCATAACTTGGTCCAGCCTATCATTCATGGCAGTGATCAATGTATGGATTTAATCCACACGACCCTCCAATTGGCTGATTCGTTGTTCATCAATGGCCTGCTTCGATATCAAGTTGATAGGTTCCTTACTATTGGAACGAGTGATCGACTTGCATGTGAGGGAACTTGGATCCCGTTTTGTAGCAGAATTCTTGCATTTACCAATTTTGTTTGAGTGATGAAAATGGTGTTCATTTATTTAAGGAAAACCAGAACCTCTTAAGACTTAAAGTTGACTGTTAATACTTGCCCTTTCATTGATTTCATACTAGGTTAAATACAACCAAAGAGATGAGAGTAGTTGCCTCATGCATGGCCACTATTCCCTCAAACTATCAAACGTGGGCAACTCCTATATAACCACCAGATAACTGACAAATAAAATAAGGAAAATTAATAACACTCCATGTACAACCACCACTCCCTACACATAGTACAACACCACCAAACTTCTACTAAGGCACAACTGTACCTAACTGCAACCAAGAACACATCTGTGCAATAGTGTACGTAACAAGTCATAACACCAATCACCCTATAAATTCGAATCCTCTCAGACAAACAACGTATACAATGCTATCACACCTTAACACCCCATGAGACATCGTACATGAATTATTAGAGCTCGTACATTTTACAAATAGATAAGCAACAACACTCCACTGTCACTCATACTAACTCGAGAATTATTAAACATTTTTAATTCCAAAGTCAATCCCAACGAGGCCGTCGTCAGTCACTGTCCGTCTTGCTGATCCGTTGAGCTAAGACCTACAAACATTTCACTTGGACGATTTGAAAGAGAGGGAGAATGAGCCAAATGCCCGATAGGGATAAACAATGGTGACGATTATGCGCTTAGAGAAGGAGAAACAACAATGGAAAATAATGATGAAACAAACGAAACCATCAACCATATATACAAGTTTAACTACACATAAATGCCTGCCACATGATCAACCAAATACTCCAGCGAGTATCAGAACGGTGCTTCAAAGGTATTAAACATAGCAACAACAACCACACTACCAATCATCATCAAGTATGCAAATTACCTTACCAGCCACCTCTCCAACCCTGGACCTCTAGAATGTCACCAAGTCCAAAGCTCCTAGACCCATTTCAATTGAATGTCACCAAATCCAGAGCTCTTGAATCCATCCTGGACAAATGTCACCAAATCCGAGGCTCCTGGACCCACTCCTAGTGAATGTCACCAAATACAGGATCATCTGGAATGGGGTGAGGATCGGCGAAATCTGACACCTGATGGATATCCTACCTATATGTGAGGGTCCCAGCTATGCACCTCACACCACCACTTCCAAGCCCAAGTATGTACTGTGATATATTACAATTTCCCATGGATTTCATACCATCTTTACTTTTCCAGTGAGATGCCCACCTTATCCACTTCAACCCATAACAACACCACACCCCAGCAAGGACAAGATGAAACCACAACAAATAATGGAGTACCCAAGAGAAGAAAATAGAACTCAACGCAATCCACTAAAAATTATTCTCAATTCAGAGGAAACAATTGCAGGACACATCCAACTCTTCCAGTAAACAATAGGAAAGAACATTATTTTGATCAAACATTCGAAATTCGAGGAAACAGTCAAGGCAATCAAGGATTCAAATGTGATACAAGAACATACCAGAATCACCATTTAAAGAACTAAAGGTGGAGTAAGGAATCCATACCTCTTGAAGCATGCCTAGTCGATTAATATGTAAACAAATCACCAATCCTCCTCTTAGTAATCTTGCTCTACTCTCAATCTCCATAATACCCTCTAATCAGACCTCTTGCCTAGATTTCCTAGACTCCTCCTCAAATAGTTATTTTACACTTCCTTGTGTCCTTAGCTTGAAGATCAGCGACCCTTATTTAAAGAAACTATCACACGCCCTTCTTTCAATCCTCCAAACAAGCATAATCCCCAACTGTCATGTGCACGTTGATTACTTCGTCTAGACACGATCTTGCTCTTCTCACCCCTCTCTCTCTTGTTCTCGTTCAACACTGAAGGAACAAGAAGATTTTTTTTAAAACTTCTTTTGAGTCTCGGAGAAACTTAAAAAAGAGGCTCTTTTCTTTTCCTTTTTCTTCCTAATACTTTTCCCATCTTTTTTCTTGTTTTTACTTCTTGATATATGAAAAATGATACCTGTACATAGACTTTTTTATACATAATTATAAATAACCTATGTGGCATGACAACTCATCTTGCCATATAGGATTCATTTTAAATGACATGGAAGGACCACAACTTTTCCCCCACTTCTCTCTCTGTTTGTGGAACACGATGTATTTTTATTCACTTTTCTCTCTTCCCCACATCCAACTCTCCCTCTCCCACTCCTCTGGTCTCTCTCTCTCTCTATCCTCTCCCCCGTGCACCTGTTTCTCTCCATCCCTCAGCATCGATCCGAACCACAGACCCGGTATTGTTTCATCTCCTCGAAAACCCCATTGTGACATGGTAGACGAGATGGAGCTATTCGTGAAGTTAAGGATCCATTGGCACGTGTTAATGTTCGGATCCATTCGATATGATGTCTCTATTTTTTTTTGGTGATGAGCTTGCTTTTTTTGGATCTTGTTAAAACAAATGGCTTTGGAGTTGGGTTCCATTCAATATGATGTCTCCATCTTGTAAATCTCGTTGTGATTTTTTTTTTGATTTTCTAATTGATTATTTTGTTTAAATGTATTGGATCTTACTCGGAGTTTGATCTATGATTTTAGGTTTTTACAGTTATGAGTGAAGAGAGTGGAGCACGATAGTAAGAGCAAGGATTGCAAGAAGAAAATGAAAACATGTGGGAAAAACCAGATCTGGAAGAAATGAGATATGAAAACGACAAATGAGACGACGAAAAGGGTGGAGAGCAAAAACAATATAACAAAATACTTAAATAATATAATAAGGACCTAGAACAATGTAATAAAGGTTGGTTGACTAACAACGATGTAACACAAGAGGATGAACAACAGAGTCAAGTCATTTGAGCGTTCAGATTGTTGATCTGACATTTAGTGCATTTGTGAATCATTTTTATGTATTTGTGTATTTGGCATGACATGTTTGAATATTATAGAGAAATATAGAGAGGGCGTATTGGCATGTCGTTTATTTGAGAAGTTTCACTATCTATTTTGTAACTTGATTTGTGAAACAATTGTTTGTAACGTTTTTTAATTATCAATGCTTATTTAGTATGTGTATCAATTTCTCGGAATTGCACAATTATCTTTTAACTCAATGCAATAGTGAAAGTGTAATTATATTGTAATTAGCAACTTTAATTAACAAAACTTATTGCGTTATAGCCCTGATTAATAACATAATTACTAACAAAAAAAAATACTATCACACACAAAAAAACGTACTTAACAAAATGTATTTATATACAATCTCTGGATTTGTGTAATTACGTTCAGATGTGTAATTATAGCCTCATTATATTTAACAAACAAAAAAAAAGTGTATTTGTATACAATCTCAGTTTTAAATATGGTTCTAGAGAAAATGTAAAATGTGTATTTTTCAAATTTATCTTAACAGTCATAATACGTAATTAAATAGTAACATAGTGTAATTGTAGAACAACTCAGCGTATTAGTGAGTAATGCAGTACAAAATATTATTATAGTGTACACAGATGATTTGTTACTTTTCTTTTGCTTCACTGCTCTAATTTTTGTTATCCTGAAGCCAGAAAACAAGTAATAAAACTGTCAGAATGTGTAATGACAGTGCAAATGCTTGCAATATATCATCATGTGTTCATGTTTTGTTCTCTTTACTTCAACATGTTCGTTCTTGATAAATCTTTTATACATACACCAAAATGGTGTCGTTTGAAGAATGTTCTTATGCCTCAAATTTGACCTTTAATGATTCGCATTCTTCTTATGCTTGTCCTCTTTGGACGAAGAGGGTTCCTTCTTAGATGATTTGCCATTTTGTTCACTCTTAACTGCTATACTTTTTGCCATCCTAAAACGAAGACGTGTGAAAAGTGTGTTGGAAACATGTGATTAGCGGAAGCGTATAAGGACCTCATAGACATAAATGATAGCTGTAGTAAAGGGTTTTCGTCCGACCCAAAAAAATAAAAAAATAGAAAAAGATAAAAAATGCAAAAGCCCATTCTTGAGATCGCAAGTTCACAAAAATTCAAAAAGCCACTTTTGGACCCACAAGCCTACAAAAACTCATTTCTTTGACCCACAAACCCACAGATATTCAAAAGTTTGTTTCTTGGATCCTTAAGCCCACAAACACCCAAATATTAGCCCAATAAAACCAAACCCTAGAAATTATCTACAAAATAAGGAAATTAAAAGATTTTGGAAAATAAAACCTTAAAAAGGAAAATATGACAACTTTTTAGGGTTTTGCAAAAGGAATGAAAATTACAAAAGGGTAATTTTCTTGGGGCTTCTAAAAAGAAAAGAAAATAAGGTTTAAGGGGACTTTTTGGTAAAAGAGCAGAAATAGGGTTTTTGTGTGAGATGGTACGACATTATATAAGGGAGCTAAGGGAGGAGGATAGACACAATTGAGAGGGGTAGGAAAAGAAAGAGGCGTGAGAGACACAAAAAAGAGAGGGAGCCGCACAACAAAAAGAGAGGAAGAGAAAAAAAGGTTTTTGCTTTTGGTGTAAGAAGAGCAGCCGAACAAACAGAAGAAGAAAAAACAAAAGGGGTTCTTGAGGGAGAGAAGCATTGTACAGAGTAAGTAGAAAGGGAGAAAGTCGCTCGGTTCTACTTCACGGAAGGTAATACCTTGCACTCAATCCGATTGATCTGTGTTGGCTGGTTCGGTTTCTTTGATTATACTTGCCTCTGTTTATATTCTGGGTTGTTTATATTGTATTGACTTTGGTTCGGGTCCTATATTGTTTATCGTTTATATCTGCAGTGTTTATATTGTTTGTTGATGTATTGTTTATTGTTTATATTGGTTTTGGTTCGGGTTCTTGATGTTTGATATACGGTGGCTTCTCCATTCTTTTCAGACACATGTGTGTATATATATGAGTTTATATGTATATATGTACGTGTGTATATATTATATGCAGTGTGTGTGCGTGTATAGGTGGTGCGTTTATATATATATATATTGTCTGACTGTATATATATATGTTGCATGTGTATATATGGTTTTGTTCGTGTGTATATATATACAGTGTATATGTGTGTGTATATACCGTGGGTGTGTGTGTTTATTATACATGTGTATATGTGTGTATGGGTACATGGTATGGTTGTGTATATTGTATATATGTATATTTGGCTCTTATGTTGGATAATTCATTCATATTGGCATGTATAACTTGAACATTAATTATCGGGTTATTTTCTATTTATTATGAGTGTATGAATTTAAAATTGAATGTAGGTCATTTCAATTAAGGAAATCATAAGTTGATTCCCTTTATTTGGATTATGGGTCTTATTTGATTTCATTTATGAATTTGCCGTAAGTTGACAATAATAGGTTAAATTGATAGATTTGATAAAAAAAAAAAAAAGGTTAAATTGATAGATGACTCTTTCCCAAATGATTATTTATACCTTAAGTTGGTATTTAAAATTTAACCTACCAAAAGTTGGTAGTATTTTTTCATTAAAACCTACCAAAAATTGGTAGTGTATTTTCATTAAACCTACCAAAAGTTGGTAGTGTATTTTCATTAAAACTATCAAAAGTTGATAGTGTATTTTCATTTAAAACCTACCAAAAGTTGGTAGTGTATTTTCATTAAACGTACCAAAAGTTGATAGTGTATTTCCAAATAAATACTATCAAAAGTTGATAGTGTTATTTCAAACATTTTTCCAAAACTATCATAAGTTGATAGTATTTTTCATATAAACTTTTTCTCAAGATAATCATACCTTGCAAAGGGCAAGTTTCCATGAGATAGCCATTAAATTAATTAGGGTAACCGTTTTCAAACGGGAGTTGTGGGGTGCCTAACACCTTCCCCACACTCAATTGATCCCCGTACCCCCTTTCTCTGGTTCGCAGGTCTTTACGGTGTCCAATTGCACCTTAAATCAATTGGTGGCGACTCTAAACGTTTTTCATCCTCCAACGCCGGTCCGCGTCGTGACCCCGGTTGCAACAATAGCTAGATAAGTTTCAAAAATTTCTTATCAAATACTAATCACCATAGCATAAACCATATATCAATTAAATGCAAGTAGATTATATACCTTGAGATCTCTCTGATTTGATCTCTAATAATCAGGAACGAAGAATGGAGTCAGCAAGTTTGATACTAAGCTCAAACCTGCGGATCTTCCACCGTATGCACCAATTCTCAAACTTGGATTGAGAGGGTGGTCTATTTTCTCCAAAAACCTGAAGAACACAAACCAAAACTAGTGGAAACAATTAGAGAGTAGAGAGGCCAATTAGTGTCTCAAAACTTGTTTTAACAAAACACACACTATGTGTGTATTTATAGGGTCGGCCACACCTAAGGTTTTCTCCCTAGGTGGGCCGGCCCCTAAGCCTCTCCCTCTCCTAATTCCAGTCCGTTTTGGTTTTTCTTTTCCTGTATCTTCTAGTATTGGGCTTCTGGGCTACTGTGGGGGACCAGCTAGGAAAAATAAAACATGGACTTCCTATGAATTTAATTATCAGTCCAAACCCATGGACATAATTATAATTCATAAATTATAATATATTTCACTAAAATATTATAATTGCACTTCCCGTTTTATCTCAAATTACATCTGAGCCTTTCGTTATACTTGTTCATAAAATTCCTCACGTTAAGTTATAGATACCCGTCAATTAAATATGTCACTGACATATAATATTTAATTGACATCTTTAAATATTTCCTTGATCTTACCGCTTAACTTATTTGAATATGTCGGATTAATTAAAATCCACCTGCAGGGTTTTTGACACAATCTCAAATCCTATAAGCATTCTCAAGAGGGTATCATCAATCCATGATTGAACGTGAATTTTATTAACAGATTATTTTCCATCGTACATTTAATGCGGTGACCCAACCCACTTGGTGTTTGTTGGCCTGTACAAAAAGACCTCACCCTTTAGTAAATCAAAATCTCATACATTAAATGCACATGTAGTAATAATCTTTAATAAATTAAGAATATGAACAATTCTATAACGTCTGTGTGAGTGTACAATTTTCCATATAGTCAGACTGGGAAAATTGACTCACACATAGTCCTTATCAATACACTCCAAGTGTACTGGTATAGTAAGTTCAAGCTTTGTCGCTCTCCGTAACCAAGATAGGTATACTGAAATACTATACCACAGTCAAGCCGACGGTTTGTCAAATTCCATCTTAATTGTGATCACTTACTTATATTCGATAAGAACTTATGAATTGATCTTCCGTGTACAAGCTTAGACTCTACACACCAATTTATATACCATATAGAATAAAAGACATTGATGCCAATATGTCTTTTCTCATTTTAAATGTTAAATATATTTTATTCAAATAAATAAATCCATTTTGAATATTACATAAAATAATGTCATTTGACATACTATTCCTATCAAAGTGTAATAATGGGTACGTATCAAATATATTATAATGATAATATTCAGAAATCAGGCCAAAACAAACCATCAAACACTTAAAAACTCAAGATTTCATCAATGATATACGAAATACAAACAAAGGGTTGATAAAACTTACAAATGCAGATGAGAATTCCAGAGTAAGGGACTCCAAAAGTCTTTTTATTCACTCATTTGATTGTTACTTGATTTGTGTTTGCTTAGATTTCGTGTAAAATATTACTGCCTGAGGGGGACTGATGCAACATGGTACCTTTTATTTAGATTTGACTGTCGAGTCGAAATTTTGTTGTTGCTATTTACGGTTTTGGCTTTCAATGTTCATCTATTCCTAATTTGTCATTTCCTGTGTATGGGTTTTGACACATATTTTTGGTTCTCTTCTATAATTTTTTGGAAGCTGTATCAAAAGTCTTGAGGAGCTTCCAAGCACTTGGAGACATTGGTTTTTCGTACTCATACTCGATGAGCCTAATTGAAATTCAGGTACAAAATCAATCTACCAAATACCCAATTACTGATGGGTCATTTATTACTTTTCCACTTACACTGTATTGTTCTCCTGCTTGGTTACTTAATGGTGCATCATAAGCTTTATCTTGTCTTGTGGACTTACATATGTTTTAGTGGGCTAATATTTTTCTGGTCTGGGTTTTGCAGCAGAGGAAAATGAAGGTTTTTTACAGCCTAGGTTGAGGGAAGGACATGACGGGAAGCCAGCAGTTGGTCATATCTACCGTAATCAATTATCAAAGAACGAATTCCCTCCACTTGACTAAAATCTTAATTCATACATTTTGGGATCTTTTCAGGTAGTAGCATACGTAATATTTTCTTCCAATTTCAAAGTTGAACAATTATTTTGGTTTTTGAAAATGAAAGCTGTGAAGGCTCTTACCATTGGATTTGGTGGTAATAATCTAGATTTACCGGACTCCAACATGTCAGTTCACCAACCCTTAGAAAAGCAGGACAATCAACAAACGACGTCACTGCAATAGAGAAATTAGCCTAGGATCCTTCTTAATAGAGATATCGACACGACAATAGAGAAATTGAAACTGAGAAAAACAACACAATCAACACAAGAATATACGTGGAAAAATCGATTGCGATGGATGAGATGGTTTATCATTATTAGAGGAAGATTGTCGATTGCATGGTTGGAAGATCTGCGTCGGCCTCGGAGCTGAATCGCTGATCTTCAAGTGGAGATCGATCCAAGACTGCATCCGCCTCAGAGCTGCCAAGAATGTCAACACCGAAGCTTATAAGATTACTAACTCATATCAGTTAGTAATAAGTGATAAGAGATAAATATGGGGATGATAATCAAATACTGAGGACAGAATGAAAATACAAATCAAAATATTGCCAAAATTGTTCTAAATGGCTATCTGTTTTGGCATTTTATTTCTATACGTGGCTATCTGTTTTGGCACTCTATTTCACTGTTTTAAAAATCGGACTGTGCTAGCTGGTTGGACTAGAAATCTGGTGACCCAACCACCAAGCCGACACGGTTTTATCAATATTATCATTTGTGCATTTGACCCGGTGAAAATCGGACGTTCGAACTGGAAACCCGATGACCCGATCGTTTTATATGAACCGGAGAGTTTTTTTTTTAGTGTTAAATGATTACAAATATTGGATTTTTTTATTATTTCGTTATATGTATTTCATTTTTTCACTACAAGAAAACAATTATTTAGCAACGGACATTTGCGAAGGAATTTTTTCTGTTGCAAATTATCGATTTTGCGACGGAATATTTAGCAATTTTCATTGCTAAAGTTTTTTTAAATTTAAGAATAGTTTGAGACGGAATTGGCGACGTACCTGTCCATTGTAAAAAAATTCGTCGCAAATGCCGTTGCAGTTTAGGGCGCGAAATCCAGTCAACATTTGCTATGAACATTTGCAACGGACTTTAGCAACGGATTTAGCGACGGACTAGAATTCCGTCGCTAAATCCTATCCTCTGATACCATTCCCAGAAAATCTTACTTTTTCTGGTTCAAATTTATGATGGAAATAATTTCGTTGCAAATTCCGTCGCTAATCTTTATCTTCTGACACAAGAATCTACTTTTCCTGACACACATTAGCGACGGACTCGATTCTATTGCAAATTCCGTCGCTAATATGTCATAAAATTACTTTTGTATATCGTTGCTTCATCTTTTGCCCATTTCTCTCTTTGTTCATTCTGTTCTTCCCCTTCATCTTCCTTGCCTTATCATTTTCCTTTGATAATGGAAGTTCTTGAGTCTCGTGAATGGATGTACAATAGGGTCGGTTCCAATTGAATGGGACCTAGTGATGAGTTTTTTACTGGTGTTGAGGTGTTTCATTTCTTATGCGTGTGGATAATAATCCACGATTTATGGACACAGGAACTATAAGGTGTCCATGCGTGAGGTGTAAATGCACAAGATTTCAAGGGTTGGATGATATAAGGGTGCACTTATACAGAAAAGGTTTTCAGCCTGGATATCATTACTGGATAACGCATAGTGAAGAAATGCCTGAAATTCCCACTATGGTGACTGCCGATGTGCAAGCAGATCTGCAAATTATTATTGGCAAGACAATAATCGAGATAATTTCAATCCTTACGAGCAGATGGTGATGGACGCTGCTGGACCTTCGGTTGGGAATGAGTTCTTACAAGGAGAGGATAACAACCAATATGTTGTGCCGGAACCTCCTAATCCTGATGCGCAAGCTTTATTTGACATGTTGTCTGCTGCCCAAGCTCCACTATGGGACGGATGCGAGTCACACTCAGAGTTGTCTGCTACGATGAGGTTATTAAGCATTAAAGCTAACTACAATATGCCCCAGGGTTGTTTCGATGACGTTGTTCATCTAATGAAAGAGACTATGTCGGAAGATAATAGGATGCCTGCGGACTTCTATCAAACCAAAAAGTCGGTGTCTAAACTCGGACTTGGGTATCAACGAATCGATTGTTGTATGATTGGTTGTATCATATATTATAAGGATGACGCGAATGAGAGGCAGTGTAAATTTTGTGGGGCAGACCGTTATAAACCTCAGAGAATTGGACGAGGAAATTACAAGGATATTCCGGTTAAACGTATGTGGTACCTACCTCTGATTCCCAGACTTCAGAGGCTTTATAGTTCAACAATTACAACAAAGGAGATGAGATGGCATTATGAGCATCGAAGCGAGTCCAACAACCTGTGTCAAACATCAGATGGAGAAGCATGGAAACACTTTGACCGAATATATCAAGATTTTGCTTCAAACCAGCGAAATATAAGATTAGGTTTGTGTGCAGATGGATTCACTCCTTTTGGACAATCTGGTAAGAACTATTCATGTTGCCTTGTCATTTGTACTCCTTATAATTTACCGCCTGGGATGTGCATGAAAAGGGAGTTTATGTTCCTGACAATAATCATTCCGGGTCCTCAAAATCCGAAGAACAAAATCGATGTTTATCTATAACCTCTAATAGATGAGTTGAATCAGTTATGGTGCGAAGGTGTGATAACCTACGATGTGCACATGAAAGAAAATTTTGTTATGAGAGCTGCATTGATGTGGACTATCAACGACTTTCCTGCCTATGGTATGCTATCTGGATGGATGACTCAGGGGAAATTAGTATGTCCTTACTGAATGGAGCTTTCAAAGGCATTTACCTTGAAAAATGGTAGAAAAAATTCGTGGTTTGATTGTCACAGACAATTTTTGGATATGACACATCCTTTTAGGTGGAACAAGGATGCATTTTTCAAAAATCAAATTGAGATATCAGAACTTCATCCACGTTTGTTAGGGGAAGAAGTGTTGGCATGAGTTTGGAACTTTCCAAAGATCACTGATACGGGTTTATTATCATTTCCCGGATATGTCCAAGAACATAATAGGACCAAGAAGAGCATCTTCTGGGATTTGCCTTACTGGCATAATAATCAAATACGACATAACCTAGATGTCATGCATATTGAGAAAAACGTCTTTGATAACGTTTTCAATACGTATATGGACATTAAGGGGAAAACAAAGGATAATGCTAAGTCTCGATTGGACCTTCCCCTTTACTGTAAACATAGAGTTTTAGAGTTGGTGGAGAATGTCAACGGTAAATTTCTCAAACCGAAAGCACAATTTTATCTTAAAATGGAGCAGAAAAGGGATGTTTGTCATTGGGTCTCCAATTTGAAGTTGCCAGACGGTTATGCCTGCAATATAGCCAGGTGCGTAGACATGAGAGAAGGAAAGCTGTTTGGGATGAAAAGTCATGACTGTCATGTTTTCATGGAGCGACTTCTTCCAATTGCACTTCGGGCATTGCCGAATCCCATTTGGGCTGCCATTACTGAGTTGAGTCACTTGTGTAGAGATATATGTTCAACTACACTGCGAGAGGATCAATTGATCATCATGGAGGCGAATATTCCTGTGATCCTTTGCAAATTAGAGCGTATTTTTCCCCCATCTTTCTTTGATTCTATGGAACATCTCCTAGTACATCTATCATTCGAAGCAAGGATGGGTGGGCCTGTACAATACAGATGGATGTATCCTTTTGAAAGGTATTTTTATTTATATTATTATAATTTGTCATATTATTATAATTTTTCAATTTAATTAATATTATGTTTGATTGATTTTTGTAATAGGTTCCTTCACTTCTTATAAAAGAAGGTTAAAAATAAAGCTCGTGTGGAAGGATTTATTTGTGAAGCATATATAGTGGAAGAGACATCGACATTTGCTTCGTATTACTTTGAACCTCATGTCAACTCTCGACGAACCAGAGTGCCTCGAAATGATGACGATGGTAGTTTCAACCTAGAATTCCCTACCATTTCAATCTTCAATCAACCTGGTCGTCTTATTGGTGAGGCTGGTAGGCGTTACCTCACTGATAGAGAATACGATGCTGAAACATTATACGTGTTTCTAAATTGTGATATTGTCCAGCCTTTTATAAAGTAAGCTACTATAAATTATATTAGAATTATAAAGTGGTGATAATTTAAGCGAATGATTGATGTAATTTAGATATGTTTTGTAGCATGTTTACAGGACTCGTGCGATCATCAGCACCTACATTAAATGACGACAAAGTTGACTGTGAAATTGAGAAAGGTTTCGTATCATGGTTCAGACAATATGCAAGTATCTATCTAATTTAATTACAAGACACGAGTTTATTTAATTTGACTAATGTATTATCAATTAATTTATCCTCTTTATTTTTAAGGTATATGACCCACAAAACAGGATTACCGATGGACTCATACGAGATGTGTCCAAAGGACCATTGAGGAGGGTTGAAAGCCGGAATACGTATTATGTTAATGGATACAAATTCGACACTGATGCAAGAAGTGAAGGCAAGTCAACAATAATCTACTTCCTAATTTTTGCTTACTTGGGTAATGGGTTGTTATCTGAATCTTTATTACCTTATGTAATTGTATTTGCTACTTGCTAATGCTCACTTTTGGGCAAGGGGTTTATAACTTGATTAAACAGTCTAGTTTAATTACACTCTGAGAATAATTCCTCCCTTTGTGATAATTCGAGAATAATTATTGTCTTATGTATTGTTGTGAGATTCATATCCACTGTATTTCCCATCTTATGTGATGCTCTTATACTACCCTTACATTTTGTTGAAGTTCTGTTAAGATACAAGTATGATCTATCTTGTTTCCTGTGTTTGCTATTACACTTTATTTGGCATAGAGGGAATCTAAGTCATGTCCTTTGCACCACTATACTAAAACATATGTTCTGCCATTGGCTTCCTAGTAAAAAAAACAAACTATTTGAGTTACTAACAACAAAACCATTCTCTCCTTCAAGGTGAGTTATACCATGTTGTTCAGCTATTGTACCGGCCATTTGGTAATATTCTAAGAGGAGCAATGAATTGTCCTTCAGTTGCATGCTAGAACTACTTGTGTACTGAGTTTCTGGTATTTCTTGCTAAAGATGATTCTGGAAGAATTATGAATTAAACGTCCTATGCTTTTCATAAAGAAGTTTGTGGATTTTCATAACAAGCTAGTTTCATGAAGAAGTTTGAATGTAAGTCCAGCATAATTAGTATATGTCACTAATTAGGTTCTTGTTGTAAAATACTTTTGCGAATGAGCTCACTTGAGCTATAGGTTGACAACTTAGATTAGCTAGCTGAATATTTATTACTTGCATCTATTTTTTCTGCTCACCATTGATCTGTCTAGTTAAATAGGGAGTTCACCTAGCATTACTAAACTATTATTTCGCTTTCATTACTAGGTAATGGCTAGTGATCAGTCAACGGACCGTGGCCATACTACATCCGGTCGAGGTTGTCACTCGCCGCGGCAGACCCATCATAGGGAATGTGTCATGTTCGCACCCTAGTGTCATAGCCTCCTCGCCCTCCTCTGTGAATTCTATTGAACCGACCAGTCAATATCATCCTACTTTACCATCTCCTAGTCACTTCACTGTTGATATGCTGATAGGGGTTCACCTCCTCCTATCCACCATATCCCACATGGGCCCAGCACACAGGGGCCAGCACTGGACACACAGGGTGTCAGTGGCTCTTCGTCCCAGAATATTGGGGTTGTGCCTCCTCAGAATAGCCTTATCTTGATACGACCTGTTTCGGCTGCTCTGTAAGTACATTTTTAATAACTCTTATTTTAGTATACATTTATTGCAAAAGCATTTACGTCACTAATATGTTCTTATTCGTCAATTCATAGTTTTGATCCTTTTGATGTTCCTCGGAAGATAAGCGAGATCATGAAGACCAAGTATGAACGTGCCGTGACACAATGGATTGATTTTACTCCCGAAGAAAAAGAATGTTACTTTAAGGAGTTCAAGGTAAGTATAAAATATAAATTGAAAGTGTTCTCCTTTAATATATTTGTTCACCAATGCTTGACAATGTTAACTTTTTTTTTATTCTGCAGAGTAAATTTACTTGGGACCCTGCTCATGATGTTGCAATGAAGAAACTGTGGAATAAGAAGAGTTTAAAATTATTTCGGGGCATGATGCATAGGGCACGAGAAAACCCCACCAAAGCTGTCTGGATCCCTATTGCAGTCCTTTCTGAACTTCGTCGTATTTGGGATGGACCAGAGTACAAGAAGAAAAGGGAATACGGGAAGAAAAATCGAGCATCTGAGGATAGTTGTTCTCACACTGGTGGCTCTATTCCTCACACGGAGTATCGTAAGAGAATGGTAAATTTTGAGTAAATTTAACAATTTCAATTTTTATCTTGTTTAAAATTTAAATATCATGTGCCTCTTGTAATTTTAATTGTAAAAGATGGAACTTGGCTGGGATCCCACCAAGGCAGAGGTGTTTGTTCGCACTCATCGAAAAAAGAGTACGCAACAATTAGTCGACGGACGAGCAACAATTACATTTGTAAGTATTTAAATTTAAATATATATATATAGAGCTAGGTTGTTGGCATCTTTTTTACAAAGCTACAATGAACCACATTTGTTTGTTTTTAATCTTCAGTGTTGCTGTTTAAATATCTATGTTTCCTGAAATTTGGAAAGCAATGGTGTCTTAGCTTAGTTGAAAAGTTTGTGGATATATTTATTTTAGTTTATTTGATTGCATATTTTTCAGTTTGTGTTTGTTTATACATCTGGGATGCCCTATTATTTTCTTTTTTCCCTTCAATATATTGTGTTGCTGCTTGTTTTTGTCTTACCAATATTCATGAGCATTAGTATCTTCTTTTGCAGGAAAAATTTAACAAGCTGAAATAGGACATTCTGACACAGCGATCAGTCTCCTCCACCAGTGAGTCAGCTCTTGAGCCGTTGGACGAGAATCCTTTATTCCTTAAGGCGACTAGTGGGAAGAACAAGAAAAATCGCATCTACGGGCTTGGATCTGAGGCAAGCTTCTTGCCTAGTTCTTCATCTTGCTCCATTGGACATTCCAGATTCTATACTCAGGCGGAGTTGGAGCAAGAGTTAGAGGAGCGCATCGCTCGGATGAACTCTGAGTTATTGGATGAGGTCGGTGACTTGCGACAGCGGATGCAAGATCAGGAGCAGATGGTGCAGCAATTATTTTCTCAGATGCAGATGAGATCCCCCAGAAACAACCCTGAAGATGATCGTGCTTGAGATGGACACCTTTCTGATGAAGATTAGATTGTATTTGATAAAAATACTGAACCACTTATGTATAATATTAATTTTTATTACGTGCTATTTCTCGCACATTTTGATAATATGTTTTTAAAGAAATTATTAAATTGATTATTATATCCAATTTAAAAAATCATTATTATAAAACATAAAATGAAAAATAATATAAATAAAATATTTTTATTTAAACAAATAAAAATTTAGAAAATAAAAATTTTGCAACGGAAGTCCCGTTCGAAAATTCGTTGCAAATTTGCTCCACAAAAACCTTAAATTTTAATAAAAAAAATATTTTGCGACGGAAATTACAGTCGCAAAATGCATGGCAAATTAGCGACGGAATATTCCGTCGCAAATACACAAAATTTTATTTTTTATCCATTAATTAGCGACGGAATATTCGGTCGCAAATGGCGTTACAAAAGAATTCCGTCGCTAATTTCCGTCGCTATTATCCGTCACTAATTTTTGCGACGCTTGTTTTTGCAACGGAAAAAAGTCCGTCGCAAAAATTATCAGCGATGGAATTTTGATGTTTTACGACGGAAATTCCGTCGCAACAAAATTGTTTTCTTGTTGTGTTTACATATAAAATATGAAAAAAAATATGATATATCAATATATGTATAGCACTTATTAAAATATATCAATATAATCAATTTGTCAATATAATATATTATTATTATTACATTGTCAAATGTCAATATTACATTCATCATATTTTATTATTTTGGTTTTTGTTTTTATTTTTTAGCATTAATTTTAATTATAATATATTTTTTATTTTTTAATTGAACATGCGATTCAATCGATGATCCATTGGTTGAACCAGTAAACCAATGACCCGGTTCTTTATCCGGGTCGGTTTTAAAAACTTTGCTCTATTTTTTACCAGACGCCACATTAGGTCAGGGAATCAGTTACAAAGCGTGCCTTAAATTATTTAACTTGTTTTGTTTTAATTATGCCTTAAATTATCATATTATGTATACCATATACATATAATAAGGGTGATGCTATTGACACTCCCTTTTTTACTTTCTAAACTCCCCTCCCCATATTTCTTTCAATCAAATCACTTGGTTGTCTGTACTTATTATTCTTTTAAATAAAACCATGTAAGACCATGGTTGCACTTCACGTGCTGCACTGTACTTATTGTTCTTCCAAAAAAAACCTAAAAGATTGTGTACTATCATTCGTAGTGAAAAACAAAAAAGGTAGCACTAGTGACAGTGTCTATAAGCAAGCTAGCAAGCTAGATAACTAGTCCAACTTAGGTGATTTAACATTCAAAGATGACAATCATATGACATTCGAATAATATACCATAAACAAGACAACTAGCTAGTAGTGCCGTAATAGGTTTCTCATAAGGGCCCCCCCTCCCCTAAACCCTATATTCACGTGCCATTACACTTATTATTCTTCCAATCAAATCACTTGAATAGGTCCCCACACTTAAAAAACTCGTTAAGACCAAGATCATGGTTGTCTGCACTTCACGTGCCACTATACTTATCATGAAAATTTGTGTATATATATATATATATGCATATGTCTGTGTGTGTAATAAGTCTTTAGTGGTGCATGTTTTTTTTTTGTTTATAATCACCTCTCCTCTCACTCGGTATAACTATAGGCATTTATATCTTCAATTCTGCCTATATCAACCCTGTCTTTTTTTTTTTTTTGGCTTATAATCACCCTTCTCCCATTTGAGGCTGAGGAAAAATAGATCATCTGAAATTATGGGGTGAATAGCTAAGATTGTCAATAGTTCTAGTGATAAGGTAAATATATCAATTTTTATTTTTTCAATAATTATTTTGATTAAAGTGAATTTCTATTGTTGGCAGGATGATATTGATAAAAATGAAATAAAACAAGAAGAAGAACCTGATCTTGTAGATGAAAGTGAAGAAGATATTGAAGTGGATGTTACAAATGAATTTTTCACCGATATGGTATGCTAAATAATTAAAGTAATACATACTATATTTTGTTAATTTCTAACAAAACTAATACATTTTCAGGTATTCAATTCACGTCAATCGTTAATTGAATGGGTGCAAAATACTGGACGTAATCTGGGTTTTGCTATTGTTACTAAAAGGTCAAAGATTGGTGGATTCGGAAGGAGACACAAATTATTATCACAATGTGATCGTGATGGCACTTTCAATAGTAAGAAAACCTCCACAAGGTTAATTGACACAAAAAAATGAGATTGTCCATTCAGAGTGAAAGGGATGAAATTGAAGACAGATGATGATTGGATGGTAAGAGTAGTATGTGGAGTACATAATCATTCTACGGTATTATATATGGAGGGTCATTTATATGTCGGCAAGCTATCTACTGTAGAAAATAACATTTTGATAGATATGTCAAATAATTTGGTGAAGCCACGAGACATCTTATACACATTAAATAACAGGGATCCGAACAACATGTCCACCATTAAAACTATATACAATGCACGTTATAAGTTTCGAACTGCAAAGAAAACTGATAAATCCCAAATGTAACAACTCATAGGGCTTACCATTGGCCCGCGGGCCTAGGCCCAGCCCGGGCCCGCTGGCCAAAGCCCGGCCCGGCCCGAAAGTAGACCGGGCCTAGGCAGCCCGGCACCGACCCCTTGGACGGGCCTGGGCTCCATTTTTGGGGCAGGGCCGGGCCCGAAGCCCGATACCTCGGGCCAATTTTGGCCCGGCCCGAGCCCAAGCCCGAGCCCGACCCAAGCCCGACATTATTTATTTTTATATGTATATGATATGTATATATTTACATATATATATACATACACACACATACACAGACAGTGCACACTATGTATGTAATATATATATATATGTAATATGTATATATATGTAATATATATATACTTACATACATATACATATATATAATATATAATATATATGTGTATATATATATATATATTATTGCAATGTATGTGTATATATATATACACATAATACGTATATATTTCACCCTCTACAAAATATTGTTCAATTGTATAAAAATTAAAGTACAATTATGGCATTAATCAATTGTAAGCAGGGATGACAATTTGTCCCCGACCCACCCCGCCCCGACCCGCCCCGACCTGACCCGCCCCGCTCGGGTTTAATCTCCAAAACCCTAAAGGCCCTAAACTCTAAACCCCAAAACCCTAAAGACCCTAAACCCCTAAACCCTAAAGGCCCTAAACCTTAAAAATCTTAAATCCTAAACCCTAAAACCATAATATGACTATCTACTCATAAATGTTGATAAAATCTTAAGACCCTAAGATTTTATAAAATAAGTATAAAATTAAACTATTTAAAACTATAGATGTGTATAATATAAAATTTAAAATCAATACTCATTAATTAAAACTAAAATTATTTAATTGTGTTAAAAATATAACAGGTGGCATGTAAAGATAATAATTTAATTAGTTGGCAAGTATAACATGAAAGTAGCTTTGGTTTGTTGGTCAGTTCATTACTTTCCTGTCTAAAAGTCCCAAGTTCGAATCCTATGATGAACAATTTAATTTTATAATTTTCAAAGAGGATGAATAGTAGCGGGGCGTGGGAGCCCGATCCCGACCCAAGGCCCGAGCCCGAAATTGTAGGCGTGACTTCAACGAAGCTGACATTTTGTGTAGGATTTGTTTTCTGCAATCAGAGAAGGAGGACAATTATACTTGGACATTGAATTGTTTGCGGTCAACAACGGATGAATCAATTTTTCCAAGAGTTATTGTCATTGATAGAGATTTGGTATTGATGAGATTGTGTGCCCAAGTATTTCATGAGGCGATGAAACTGCTTTGTAAATGGCACATCGACATAGCTGTAATAGCCCACTGCAAAAAATAATTTCGAAACAAGGAATCTTGGGATTCATTCTACTCCATATGGCACACATTATTGGAATCAGAAATCGAGAATGCGTATGTGTACAATTTATCTGCTCTAGAGATAATTTTACAAAACTACTCCAAAGTCATGAATTATACTAAAGATGTATGGTTGACGCCATATAAGGAGATGTTTATATCCGCCTGAACAGACACCTATATGCATTTCGGAAACCTGACCACTAACAGAGCTGAGAGTCAACATTCTAAGTTGAAACGATACTTGGGCACATCACAATCAGACTTGGATTCAGTAGTGTCGTCTATTCATCAGCTCATCCAAGGTCAGTTCACAACAATAAAAGCTACTTTGGCTAAAAGCAAAAATATTGTCCAACATCGATTCAAAAGAGGCCAATTTATAGAATTACGGGGTTTTATCTCAGTGGATACGTTGAATCTGATTTGGTTAGAATTTGAACGGTCTAAAGTTATTGGAGAAGACATCTACTCTTGCAGATGTAAACTTTGTACGAGTAATGGACTGCCATGTGTGCACGAGCTTGCAAAATATACCAATGAAGATCGTCCTATATCACTTGCTTGCATTGATAAGTTTTGGAAAAAACTTGACTTGTTGCCAAGTGTTTCCCTTCTCAATGATGATATCGATTGTAATGTCGAGTTACAAATGTTCACAAAACAGTTTAAGGTAAAGTCAATCTACTAAAGAAGTTGAGGGAGATAATTAATCCATCAACAACTACACTTCTTAAACCAGTTCTTAATATCAATATTCGTGGACGCCCCTCCTTAAAGAAGAAAGTAGACAAATCAACTCGTTGTAATCTGTCTACATTCGAGGTTGCTCAACATGATTTTCCTCATTCTCAGGAATTAGGTAGACACAATTATTCATCAGTACGCCCCTCTTCAAAGAAAAAAGTAGACAAATCTACTCGAGGTAATCTGTCTGCATTTGAGGTCGTTCAACATGATTTTCTTAATTCTCAAGAACCAGGTAGACACAGTTGTTAATCTTTCTACAATACTCCACCACTCCCTATACAAAGGATTTCAAGATTGAGTTCAACTAACTATGAGCATGTATATCTTAGTCAGTTCCCACCTACAATGCATCTTTTTGGCGAGGATGCATGTATCAACATCCGACAAAACTTGATTGAGGAGTTGAGGACATTCTGGGTAGAGTATGTTGATCTATTTGGTGGTTATGATCGAACATGTTCCATTTACAACTCACTGAACTTCTGGGAATCTGATAGACCAGCAACACTTCAGAACTGGATGAAAATGCTAGACATAGGTCACTTGATTGCTTCAAGATACAATGTCATATTACATATCCTTAGTTCTGAACAGTGCTTGACATTTTTGCCACTGTGATCAATGCCTCCACCGCCGCATGAACATGTTGCTATCACTATTGGGTTCGTTAATAATAATCACTTTGTCCATATTGCCTTGACAAAGGGTTACCTGATGCCTCCCATTATGATTCAATGGTTTAGATACAGGTATGATTGCGCAACTGCATGGGTTACACCGTATACGGAACAACTTATAGTATACATTCAATGTAGACATTCTATATTCCCTTCTAAAACCATTGTACTATAATTTACATAATTATAAGAGTTGTGGGATATTACATTGAATATCTAAGTCATCACATGAATCATCTATTTTTTAGAAATTAAGATAAAAATGTCCCTCTATCTCTTATTTTGTCACATCAATAATCAATTTATTATTGAAATTAAAAAGATAAAAAAAAGTACTTTTTTTTTTAATTTCAAACAAAAAAGGCCAAAAAAATGATAGTCCCCAAAATGTCCCCCTCTCTTTAATTTTGTCACATCAATAAGAGAGAGGGGGACGTTTTAGGGACTATCTTTTTTTTTTTATCTGAAATTTAAAAAAAAATTAGGACGTTTTTGTATAAACTCACATCATAAGAGATAAAAATCTTAAACTTCATATGATAACGCATGCTTTAAAAAATGTTTGAATGTCAGAATATTCATTGCTCATCTAAACGCTAAGAAATCAAGAAAAGACATGTCTAGTATCTTTTTGAATTTCATACAAAAAGGACAAATAAAGATAATCATTTCATAGAATAGGGGGTGAAATAAGTAAAATTGTGGGTGAAAATAGTCCTGTCGTATATATAATTACTAAATAGTATTTTAGATTAATACACCACGTGGCTGTCTAGTTTTGACTGAGCAGGACTCTCATTAGTTAGGCAATCTCTCTCAAGCGTGTGTAAAGTTGTGTTTAAAACTTTAAATATCATATCATATATGCGACAAACTCTTCTGCAGATGCATGCATTAAATCATTGAACTTTATCTGTTTTAATTCTTTTCCTACACGTTTTATATATTCCCAATGCATTTTCCGACACAAATGAATGGGACAATGATTTTGTTCCTTTTGGATAATACAAATGAAAAAGGATTATAAACGTGGACACCAATATCATGAATAGTTTTCTCAAAAAAAATCAAGAATAGTCAAACAACTCGTACCGTTTGATTAATGTTACGTCATTTTAAACGTTGACAATATGGTCCAATATTGTTATATATACGTATATGTATTGCCTATTTATATCCGTCATTCACACCACCTTCTTCACAACCACTTTTGGTTTCTCATTCTCTCATTTGATTACATATCCAAAATACTAATAGCAATCATGTTGAGCTACTTAATTTCAATGATCGCTCAACTGAAATGGGCATTGGACATAGGGCTCACCATTTGGCCCGCGGGCCTAGGCCCGGCCCGAGCCCGGCCCGGGCCCGCGGGCCAAAGCCCGGCCCGGCCCGAAAGTAGACCGGGCCTGGGCAGCCCGGCCCGACCCCTTGGGTGGGCCTGGGCTCCATTTTTTGGGCCGGGTCCGGCCCGAAGCCCGACACCTCGGGCCAATTTTGGCCCGGCCCGAGCCCGAGCCCGACCCAAGCCCGACGTTATTTTTTTTTATATGTACATAATATGTATATATTTACATATATGTATATATAAATACATACACACACACATACATATATACACACACACATACACAGACAGTGCACACTGTCTGTGTATGTGTGTGTGTATATATATGTATGTGTGTGTGTATGTATTTATATTATGTACATATAAAAATAAATAATGTATATATATACACAAATACACAGTCTGTGTATTTGTGTATATATATACATATGCAGACAGTGCATGCACTGTCTGCATATATATACATACATATATACATGTAATATATATATATACATACACACACATATATATCTGTATATATGTATATATAATATATAATATATGTGTGTATATATATATTATTGCAATGTATGTGTATATATATATACACATCATACGTATATATTTCACACTCTATAAAATATTGTTCAATTGTGTAAAAATTAAAGTACAATTATGACATTAATCAATTGTAAGCAGGGATGACAATTTATCCCCGCCCCAATCCGACCCGACCCGACCCGGCCCGCGAGGATTTAATCTCCAAAACCCTAAAGGCCCTAAACTCTAAACCCCAAAACTCAAAACCCCTAAACCCTAAAAGCCCTAAACCCTTAACCCTAAAGACCCTAAACCCTAAATGCCCTAAACCCTAAAGATCTTAAATCCTAAACCCTAAACCTAAGCACTAACCCTAAAGCCATAATATGACCATCTACTCATAAATGTTGATAAAATCTTAAGACCCTAAGATTTTATAAAATAAGTATAAAATTAAACTATTTAAAACTATATATGTGTATAATATAAAATTTAAAATCAATACTGATTAGGTAAAACTAAAATTATTTAATTGTGTTAAAAATATAACATGTGGTATGTAAAGATAATAATTTAATTAGTTGACAAATATAACATGAAAGTAGAGTTGGCTTGTTGGTTAGTTCATTACTCTCCTTTCTAAAAGTCCCAAGTTCGAATCCTAATTTTATAATTTCCAAAGAGGATGAATAGTGACGGGCCGTGGGAGCCCGGCCCGAGGCCCGAACCCGAAGCCCGAACTTTATGGGCCCGGGCCGGGCCTGGGCCGGGCCTGGGCCTCATATTCTTAGTTTGGCCCGGCCCGAGCCCGGCCCGAGGCCCGAAGAAATAAACCGGGCCCGGGCCCGGGCCGGGCCTGGGCCCAAAAAAGTCGGGCCGGGCCGGGCCAGCCCGGCCCGATGCCGAGCCCTAATTGGACATCATACTTTGTCGTACTTTCTCTTGGTCTTCTGATGTGCCTGTAGATTTTGCTGAAGACCTAACCATCAATACTCATCACTACTGTCGGGGGTCCAAGGAAGAGCTAGATTGTGCTATTTGTCTCCGCAACATCGCTGAAGGAGAGGAGATTAGAGAACTCAGATGTAAGCATGTGTTCCATAGAGGTTGTTTGGACAAATGGCTTGCGCTTAACCACTCCACGTGCCCGCTCTGCCGTGACTTTTTAACTCCTCTTAGAACATTCACAGAATTCGGAGCTGAAATTCTCACGTTTAAGTTTTGCTCATTTAGTGATAGTGAAACTGATAACTGGTGGCTCCGTTGATAATTACTTTACTTTGTCTACAATACAATTTCTTCTTAAAAGCAGCTTCTTCTCTCTTCGTAAAAATTTTTGGACCTTGAAGTGAGTGTATTTTTGCCTTTTGTAATCACCTAATCCTCTGATAAATAGTGGGGGTTTTGACGTTTGTTAGTAACCATTTCAATTGCAGACTTAGTGTTGTGCTGTTTACAGTCTTAATCAATGAAGTGATTAATGTAAATGGAATTTGTTAAAGACTGGTAAGTCAAGCTGTTAGACTTGTTTAGTTTGCCGTTAAGTTTGTTTGTTAAAATTGTATTTTGTTAAAGTCTGTTAAGTACCTGTATTAGTTTGTGAAGTATAAATACATGTTAGTTGAGCTCTGTAAAGCAGTTATGATGTGAATGAAAGAATTCTCTTTTCTTCTACAATCTTCTCCTCCATTTCCTCGATCTGTGCATTAGATTGAAAGGGGTCTATCAAGGTTCATGATAATGGATGCACTGTCAGCGGCGGACCCACTATGCAAGCACTGGGGGCATGGGCATATTAAATATTTATGATAAATTGAACATTAGAACCCCCAATTACAAAAGATTAGGTCTCCAGTCTATTAACTCTAACCCATCCCACTAACTAACACTTATAAGTTGTCAAACCCACATGTCAAGCCCAAGCCCTCAAATTCCCTCAATTTCTTAATCTCTTAACCTATCTCTCTCCCCTTTTTGAATGAATATTGTCAGGACAGATTTACGCAATCGAATGAGTGATCAATTTTTGAATGATTGTCTTATATGTTATATAGAAAAGGTGTTGCTTGAAACTATTACTAATGATGTTGTAATAACGCGTTTTCAAAATATGAAAACTCGTAGAAAATAATTGTGATAATTACAATGTATTTTCTTATTGTTTCGAACTATTATTACTGTGTTTTGCTATTTATAGTATATATTTATAAATCGATTACATAAAGAACTTCAAAAAACAATTCCGGGGGTGCTGCCCTCAGACCCGGCACCACTTTTCTGCACTCGGTGATTTCAATACCTGGGTCCATCACTGTGCACTACGAGCAATACCAGGGATATAGTCAGAATTTGGGATCAAGGGTACTATAGGGTGTTCGGGGGCACCTTTTTTTTAAAAATAAAGTTTAGGCCATTGCTTGATATTTAATTCACTAAGAGTGTGTTTGGATTGAGCGATTTAGAGAGAAATAAAAGGAAGGGAAAGAGAGTTTTTTTTTCAATTTCATTATTTGTATAGTTTATTAAAAATTAAGGGGAGGAATTTGAGGGGATTTGGGAAAGGAATATTTCATTAAATTTTTGTCAAAAATGGAGTCATTTAGAGGGAATGGATGACTAATTAAGTTATTTATAACTTAGAAACCTATGTTACCCTTATACATAATACTGAAGTAAAGATAAATTAATAAATTAAACCATTTTTTTCCTTTCTTTTTCTATTTATCCAACACATGAGAGAGGGAAATGTATTCTCCCTTCCATTCTCTTCCTTCCCTTCCCCTTCCCCTTCCCCTTCCCCTCAAATCTCTCAATCCAAACACACTCTAAATATAACTTGATTGCTAGACTAGATGTATTTTAATTAAATTACATATATTATTTTATACTATTAAGAGAACATGCGAAATAAAAAAAATTAAAATATTTAATTTTAATCATGTGTGGTTAGCGTATCTCACTCAACATACAAGAATTAATCTAGTTATGTTATTCATTAAAAAAGAATACAAAAAGAAGGGAAAAAAAAGAATGATATAAAAACGGTGTCGTGAAAGAATGATATCAAAATAGTGCCGTAAAAAGTCAAAACAGGTTTTTTTGTTAAAAAAGAAACACAAAGCCTAAAAAAGAATGATATAAAAACGGTGCCGTAAAAAAATGATATAAAAACAATGCCGTCAAAAGTCAAAAAGATTTTAAAAAATAAAATAAGGAAGAATTAATCTAGTTCTGTTATTCATTAAAAAAGAAAGAAAAAAAGAACAGAGCCTAAAAAAGAATGATATAAAAACGGTGCCGTAAAAGAATGATATAAAAATAGTGTCGTAAAAAGTCAAAACAGGTTTTATTAAAAAAAAAAGTCAAATGTCATTAACATCCCATGTAGTTAGGGTCATTTCTACGTATGTCCCCTCTTTTTGAATTTGCAAGAATTAAACCCCTTGTGGTTTCATTTCATGTCATCCTGGGTCATTCCATTCATTTGACTGTTAAGACTAATGGACACCAAAACGATGTCATTTTGATTTTTTTTTTTTAAAAAAAAAGGCAAAACGAAGTGTAGACAAAAAAAAGCAATAGAATCAACACCTTATTAAATAGAACAAAACATAATATCATTATCAATAGAGGCAGGGCCGGCCCTGCCCTTTTGGTGGCCCTGGGCATATAATTATTTGGAGGCCCTTTATATAAACATAAAATACAACACATAAAATTTTTGATGGCTGGAACCCAAATCTGGGAGGCTAGGCCATCACGCCTTGAATTTCATTACATAAAATTTATAATCAGTCATTACAAAAATTAGAAAAAAAAATTATACATTTTAAAAATTACATGAAATCACATAAATATCTTAGACCTCACAACATTTTGAGAAGCAAAATCATCAATAACAACCTCCAAGTCACACTTATTCAACATATGCTTTTCAATGCATAAGATGGCCAATCCATTCAACCTCTCTTGTGACATAGTTGATCTCAAAAAGTTTTTCAACAATTTTAGCTTAGAAAAGCTTCTCTCTGCTGATGCAACAGTTACTGGAACAGTTAATAAAATTCTATAAGCTATAGAAACATTTGGTAAACAATTCAAAGATTCCGCAATAAATTGACATTAATACATTACAAAAAAAGAAAATAAACATATGTAATGAATTAATGAGTGATAATCTCTAGTTCTCTGCCTACCTCATCACTCAGGGCGAGGCGTTATCTTGTCTCCAAGACGAGGCGTAAGCCTTGATGCGTTGAGGCATAGGTTTTGCAGGAAAAGATATTTTTACGTTAAAAATATATAAATATAATAGAAAAAAGAGATAGAAATAATAACAAGTCATTCACATACTAAAAAATCTTAGTTAAAGACTACATACTTCAAATAAAGACAATAAAGTCAAAATTCACTTCAAAGTATAGTATAACTTCACTCACTGGTTCAGTGGTTCTAAATCAGTAAATCTAATTAAACACTAAATAGTAAATACAATTGATTGGTTCTAAAATTTTAAATAAACACTGATTCTAACTTTGTAATTGAACACTAAATGACTAAAAAAATTATAAACAAAGTAAAGAAAGTGGGGCAGAAGTGCATAACAAAAAAAAAGAAAGTGGGAGTGTGGAACAGAACAAAGAAATCAATATTTGATTGTGGGAGTGGGTCAAAGAAAGTGGGACAAAGAAGCAGAAGAAGGAAATAGAAGAAATCGATATTCGATAGCGGGAGTGGGTCAGAGAAAGTGGGACAAAGAAGTAGAAACTGACCTGCAATGGTCTTCGTCTCTTACACAATGGGGTCGCAACTCACCTAGCCACCTAGGGTCGTAAATTGTCAAGGTGGAGGAGCAGACAGCAGCCAATGGAGTCACAGACAGCAGTTGATGCGTCGATGGAGTCACATACAGGCATACAGCAGCCGCAGGCCCGCAGATGGTCTTCTACAGCAGACAACAACAGATAAGGATTAAGGGGTGAAGCTGCAATCCGTGTAACCTAATTTCGAGTTTTGACAGATATGTATATTTATGTATATTTACATATATTTATATTGGGCCCCCCAGATCGGGGGCCCTGGGCGGTCGCCCAGGCCCGCCCTTGCTCAGGGCCGGCCCTGAATAGAGGTCCCAAAACAGAGCATCATAATAGGTTCCAGAACAAAACATGTGACACAAAAGAGTATGTCACCTTGAGGGCAAACATCATCAAATATAAAACAAAATATTGTACCAAAAAGTGATAAGCACTATGCAAGGCAGCTAATATTGCTCTATCTAAACAATAAAAAGATGTTGTTATTGCTTCTGAAGATTGATGGAGCTGGTGGTAGATGCCCCACTACTTGGTGGTCCTGCAAGCTTGGATATCGTTGAATCTATTGGTTGCTGTGAAGATCTTGTTGAAGCTCTTGGTGGATTAAAACTTGTGTTTGTAGCCTTTTTTGAAGGTCTTGGGGGCTGAAAACCTACAATTGGAGCTGTTCTTGAAGATCTTGTTGAAGCCCTTGGTGGGGGTGCTGCTGGAGCCATATTAGATGTCTGTGGTGCTTGTGTTGATACAACAAATGTGGAAGCACTCCTTGCTGATCTTCTCCTAACCTACAACATGTAAGTTAACATGTTAACCAACTAATATACACAACATGTAAGTTAACCAATTCTTTGAGTATGAAGTCCAACTTACAGGCAGTTTGTCCACTGTAACAGGCAGGCTAGGAGATGAGCTGGATGATCCGCTCATATTGTTCCTTGTAGCTAGTGTTGTAGTTGAAGTACCACTTGTTGCTCTATTCCTTTGTTGTTCATCCTCTATGTGTCTCATGCATCCCCTAGAATTATGACCTAGTTGTTTGCAATTGGTACATATGAGTTTGCCACCTCTTCTAGTAATCGTATAAGCTTGTGATGTTGGTCCTTCATCGATCAGCATCTCTCATTCTTGCCTTTTTTGGCCTGCTTGGTTATTGCCTAAATACTAGTGGCTGAATAGGATCAACATCAATGTTATCCCACTTTATTGGACTAGGAACATGATACATAATTGGCTCATATGTAGCTATAAAAGCTCCTCTCTTGAAGTACTCATGAACATAATCTTTAGGATAGTGTTGCCTGTGAAAAATTACAACACATGCATGTGAGCATGGAATACCAGGCAAGTCCCATTTACCACACCCACATCTCCTCATCCAAACATCCACAACTAGCCTTCCATCATAACAGTGATCAACCTCATAAAGTATGCCACCTGGCCATTGAACACAACAATTATTTGAATCTTTTTTGGCCTTTTCTAACTTGTTTTGGATCCTTGGACATATATGAATTTGGCTTGCACCCATTCCATCTCTCTTAGTCTGGAACCTTTTCATTAGCTATTGACGTTTCATCAATGTTATTCACTATGATGTCACACTTCACACTAGGATTAAAAGCATGCTTGGAATATAGAATTGGATCATGTTGGTTTATCCAGTGGAAGGCTTGGATGTCAATCTTCTTGATTTCCTCCATCCAATAGTTGAATCTTCTCTGGGTTGTTGCACTAGCCGCAGCAAAGAAATAATCCTTCAATGTCTTCAAATTCCATCTCTTTTTGAAATTGCCATACATGTGCCTCACACAATATTTGTGATGTACACTAGAGAATTCTTGAGCAAAAGGCTCAACCAACCCCTGACAATTCCTACACACATACATTTAGGCAAAGACCATTGGCCAATAATAAGTAAAAATTACATATAAGATGTAAGGAAGCAAATGAAAGTAGAGAAGTTGTTACCTTTTGTCTATCAGACATGAATATCCAACCATTATCATGTGCACTACCAATATAATCTTGTAGGAGAGTTAGGAACCATATCCAGGAGGCTCTACACTCACTCTGAATCATAGCATAAGCAATTGGGTACATATTGTCATTGGCATCTTTCCCCACTACAGCTAACAGATGCCCTCCATACTTTGTTTTTAGATAGCAACCATCCAAACAAATCACAGGTCTGCATCCTGCTTTGAAACCCTTCTTGTATGCTTCCAAGCACACGTAAAAATTCTCAAAAATAGAGTTAGGGCGTGACAATAACAATGTTGATATTGAATTGCATTTGATCATAACAGCACAATAATCTCATAGTTGTCTATATTGTTCATCATGTGTGCCTTGTAGAATATTATAGGTAATTTGCTTTTCCCTTTAATATTGTCCCTTAGAAACATCAACATTGTGGTCTCTATGATTTTGCTTCTTAAATGCAACCACATCCCAATTAGGTGCATCCCTCAAACTATCCAGATATTTATGTGCCAACCACTTAGAATCAACCCTAGTGCTAACACCATGCTTACGACAGTTGTGTATTGATTTAAAAGTATTGATTTGGAAGGCAGCTTTATCTTGAGTTTGTGATGCATGAATCCTCCTCCCACAATGCCTAACACATAATGCTGTTACCCTCCACTTATCATTCTTCATGAAAATATAATCAAAACCATGTTGAATTGAATATTCTTTCAATGCCTTTCTGAACAACACATGATCTGTAAAAATCTGTCCTACCACCAATGTGATGTCTCCTTGAAGATCCACATTGGCATTGAACTCAGGATACTTGTGCCTTTTTAGGGCTTCCTCATCTAAATTATCTGGAGTAACCAGATGGTTAGAGTTTGCATATTCAGGCTCATTACCATCAGCACTTCCCACATTGAAATCCCTAATCCAGTCATCATTCTCATTCCACTGAGTTATGTTATTTGCACCCTCATTAACCTCATCCATAAAAAAATCAGACCAATCTTCCTCTGAACGATCCTCAAATTCAGAACTGTCATCTGCACTCTCACCCGTGAAATCTGGATCACCCTCATCCGTGACATTTGGATCATTCTCCATCCATAGTTTACAGAAACCATCCATGCACTTAACACGCATCCAATCCAACATAGACCATATAGTTTTAACAAACAACAAAAATGAAACCACAGGGGGTATTACATTCACAAGAGTTGAATGTTGATTGTCATACCAATAATGCCAAAGATAAATATAAACCAAAGATGATCGTACCTAGTATTTTCACTCAGCAACGAAGGTCTTCACAATCCTATCGCTGGAAGTGCTCCTTTGTGGAGGATTTGGGAGACAAAATTAGGTTAACTTTGACAATCGCGAGAAGGGGAAAAGGGGGCCAGGGTTTTTGTCTTCCAATTTTTTTCTAAAAAAAAATTTCAAAACAACATCGTTTTGGTGTCCATTAGTCTTAACAGTCAAATGGATGGAAGGACCCAGGATGACTAATTCTTGCAAATTCAAAACGAGGGGGTGTACGTAGAAATGACCCTAACCACAGGAGGTGTCAGTGACATTTGGCCAAAAAAAAAGAAACACAAAGCCTAAAAAAATGATATAAAAATGGTGCCGTAAAAGAATGACATAAAAAGAACGCCGTCAAAACAGATTTTATAAAATAAAAAAGGGAAGAAACGCTTGTTCTAAGAGTATGTTTGGATTGAGAGATTTAGAGGAAAGGGAAGGAAGAGAAGGGAAGGGAATGGATTTTTATCCCTCATGTTTGGATAGAAAAAAAAAAAGTGGTTTAATTTACTAATTTATTTTATTTTTTTTATGTTTACGTATTATGTTCAAGGGTAAAATAGGTTTTTAACTTATAAATGACTTAATTAGTCATCTCTTCCCTCCAAATGACTCTATTTTGGGTTGGAAGAATTTTGACAAAAAATTAATAAAATCTTCCTCCCAAATTCCTTCAAATCTCTCCTCTTAATTTTTTTATAAACTATCCAAATAAAAGAATTAGAAGAAAATTTCATTTCCATTCTCTTTTATTTCCCCAAATCCTTCAATCCAAACACACTCTAGTCTAAGAGTAAAACTCGACACTACGGAGTAAAATGTAACAATATTGCCATCCGATCTACAACAAGAATTCACCATATTTTGCAGACAAAATATATATATATATACAAGAATTCTCCTATGTGGACCAAAAAGTGTGGACCAAGTTTGTGGACCAAAATCCAATGGTTGTAATCAATCACAACATAAGTGGGGGCCACACATTTATTATGGGACCCACCACATCTATGGTTGAAAAACAAGTCCACAAACTTGGTCCACACTTTTAGTCACATAGGAGAATTTCTGTATATATATATATATATATATATATATCTAGGAAATTTATTTCCAAAATTCAGGGGCACATCCGCACGTCCCCTGGTCCCTTGGTGGCTCCATCCTTGGACAATACATAAAACAAATTTAATACATAAATATAAGTTAAATATGCACAAATTGATCGTACAACAGCACAAATCATTTCTAATATATGAGTGGAAGCACAAATTTTTGTGTCAATTCTGGTTTTCAGATTTGATATTGTCGATCGGCTGTTCCAATAATTCAAAATAGTGGCTTCTTCTATTTTAAAATTGGTCATTATCAGTAGAAGACTTTTTCAAAACTTGGGCAAAATATATATATTTTGCACTATAGTTAACTTTATGCGACTCAGATTATAAGTTGACTGCATGGGATGGCCGTTCAAGATCTTTCTCTCTCAAGTTAGAGAACTCATTTACTCTCTCCTCTCTGTGGTTAATAATCCTCTGTGATCTTGATTACCTCTCTTCTCCATCCCGTAATTTCCTCTCCCATTAATTCTTGCAAGTCCTCCCCCTGCTTCAACAAATTAATTTCTTGCACTTCTCGCCTAATAGAGACAAAACCAAGATCGTTAAAATATGTAACAGAACTAAAACAATGTTTTGGAGGAAATTCAAAAGAAAAAAAAAAAAAAAAAACTAGAAAAAATCATGTATATTGAGCATACTCTGCAATGAAAGACTGCCGTCTCCTTCGAATCGTTTTCTCTCGAGATTCTACCTCTTGGAATTTTCAAGAATAGTATTGAACAAAGCCAAAGTCACCCCTTTTTGTAATGGCAATTTTTGTAACGTATTATGTGCCATTACAAAAAGGCCAAAGTCGACACCTTATCGGAGATCTCAGTTGAAGATGAAAGAATAGTTATGCCTATACCCTTGTGGATCCGCCTGTGAAACCAAAGCATGACCAACTCCCCATGAAAAAACTAACCTCTGTCCGCGCGAATAGGTGGTAACCATATTCATTTTTCCTACTTCCCCGTCTATATCTCCCTCATATGGAACATATGATAAAATTCCATTCCAAGGGGAATTACCTACACAAAATTCACAATTTAAGGTTTGCAAAAGAAAGTCCATGAAAACATAACATCAAGACAGACCAAGTGATAATTGTTTTGGATACAAAAGGGAGTGAAGTAGCTGTAACAAAGAATCAGACTATCAGTAACACTAAAATGATACTTACGACCATGCGAGGCATGAATATGCCATAACAGTTCACGCCCCTTTTGATCCTCGCGCTCAGTTTGTTTGAGAAAGAAGAACATATCTATTGATCAAGAAGCAGATATATATGAGATGGAGGCGGAGCTCTTCCTTTATTATAGACTTAAAACCCTAATACACCAAGTTCACAATAAAAGACCAGAAGACAACATATATAGGCCTAAAGGTAAAACGACACAAGACTTAGAGTTTTACGAAAACAAAAAGGGCAACAATATAAGAAAGGAGAAAATAGCATTAACTCTAACACAGTTTGCGCTATAGTATTGGATCAAAGCCATCATATAGACGCCATTGCTATTCTATTTCCTGTATTTTGCTGGTTATTATAATTTCATAGGCATCAAGATCCAACTCTTCTGGCTCAATTCTTCTCATTATTCTGCACATTGTATTGATTTCCTCCCTTGATTGTCGTCCTTGTTTCAAAAGTCGTCCAAGCTTTATCTTGCCCAACTGGATGTTCGATGAAATACACTGGTACATTTGGATAATGGAAATACAAACACAAAAACCATTCTCAATCATGTTTATAATATTTCCAAGAGTCAGGATAATGGAAAACTGATACTCTCAGCGCATGACTTGAGACACCACATTAGGGCTAATGGAATGACATGCACAAACAAGCACACAAGAGGAACGAATTCGCGGTGTTAAACTCCAGCATCATGAGTGTAAAGAGAATTTTAACGATATAAAAACAGAATAAAGAAAAAATAAACAAGAGATGAATCTCATAACTATTCATTTTACCGTATTCATTTCAAACACCTACTTGAAGGATTTTTGCTCTTAACATCATATCGTCTTTCTCTTGAACACTAAATCAAAGAATGGTTGATAGAAATACAGTTCAAAACAATAATATTAATGAGAATTCATGCCGACATAGAAAAAAAAAGGAGAAAGGGACCATGGAACACATTTCTATGCTCATAAGGAGTATTGAGCACAAAATTATATACAATCATAAGAGTGTCATTTTACAGAATACTTAGTGAATACAAATGGTGAGTACTAAAACCATAACATAACCAGAATCCAAAAGCTCTTCATCGTCGGGAAATAATTTTGATGGTGATTATATATGACAATATAGGGAAATGCGTATGGAAATAGTTTCAATTTCTAGTTTGACTCTGATCCTGAATTTGTCACTTTGTGTGCTTGCAATCGGTGTCGGAATTAATAGCATCAATGTTGCAATCCAGGGCCGCCCAGGCCTCACAATTTTTTGGACAAACATGGATGTACATACTACCAGCAGTTGTTAGAACAAAACAAGCAATACATCTATGAGCCAGCCGCTGTTGATAAATGCAAACATTTGGCAAACCAATTGTTTTATATTCGTTTGGCAAGGTACGTAACTCGTCCCATTCATTGTTATTGTACACAAACTAAGTGACTCCTTGTCTACTCCTGCTACTAGAAATTGCATTGGCTGCAGTCAGGATTTATGGTGAGGGACATTATAGGGATTGCCCCAAAAAAAAATTTGGCGTATGTTTTATATAATTTGATTTGCAAGACGAGAGCCATTTTAAATGAATTATACACATTATTTTGTATTACTAAAAATTAATTTTAAGTAAAAAAAAAAATACTATACTCCAGTCCAGTCCAGGCTTTATAATAATTTACAAACATTATTTTTGTAATTTAACTATAATTATTATTTTTCAACTAAATCTATATAATAATTTTCATATCATATATGATACATAGTGGAAGAACAAAATGCTACAACTAGCTGAAATTGAATGAAATAAATAAAGACAATTCGATTTAATCTTTTAGATAAATAAATTGAATAAGGAATGATCTTTGTTTTTTAGTCAATAAGGAATAGCACCAATTAAGCACCATATGTACAAAAACAAAATAGGAAAAATTAAATAATCAAAAAACAGACAAAATAAATAACAAAAATAAGTCGAAATAAAATAAACAAAAAAACTACGTAAAAATGGAAAAAAAAATAAAGAACGAAACTGAAGTAAAAACAAAAAAATGAATCTATATAATAATTTTCATTTCATGATGCGTGGTGGAAGAACAATATGCTACAAAAAGCTGGAATTTAATAAAATAAATAAGACCATTCGATTTAATCTTTTAGAAAAATAAATTGAATAAGGAATGATCTTTGTTGATTAGTACCAATTGAGCACCATAAGTAAATAGATAAAATAGGCAAAATAAAATTTTAAAAAAAATAGACAAAATCAAGGACAAAAATAAGTCGAAATAAAATAAACGAAAAATAAGTAAAAATGGAAAACAAAATAAAGAACGAAACTAAAGTAAAAAAAATAAAGAACAAAAATAAGTCGAAATAAAATAAACAAAAAACTAAGTAAAAATGGAAAACAAAATAAAGAACGAAACTTAAGTAAAAACAAAAGGATTGGGGTGCTAAAATTCGAACCTAGGTACCGACCTAGAAGTGACAAGCGTACATCAATCAGACTAGTCAACAATTTCTAGAACGACGGGACTATACTCACCCCGTTTTTTATTTTTTTCACCCTCACCCATGTATAGGTCATAGCTAGATGTAATTATAATGTTGAGAATAAGGTACTTTTTCTTGTGTTCTTACACAAATTGTAGAGATAGATGCACACGTGTCGAAAAAGTCAGGGCATGAGGAAATAGAGTTGTTCCAAAACACCCCACCCTACCTCTACGTACTTACTTACCTACTAGGATCATCATCGTATCATTGTCAAAACTGGTTAAAAATTCCACTCACCCATACACACACGCCTATTTTTTTTATTTTTTTAAATGATTTTTAGAAGATAAATCAATTAATAAACGTTTAATTGTGTTATAATTGTTGTAAGAGTTACCATGCAACATTAATTTCAATATGATTAAAAAGGTTTGAAATTTTTATAATTGTTAATGTATTTTTTCAGTAAAATAAATTTTTTATACATATATATGTTTTAATGCACTCACTGATTTTCTGTGGTTTCATTTATAGACTAACTCTATGTGCCAAATATTCAACTAAAATATAGACAAATAACATTTCAATACTCTTACAATTATGTAAATTATAATACAATGATTTCAGAAGGAAATATAAAACATCTACATTAAATATATGATGCAAGTTGTTTCATATACGCTGTAACTCATGTAGCTGCGCAATCATACCTGTATGTAAACCATTGAATCATAATGGGAGACATCAGGTATCCCTCTGTCAAGGCAATCTGGACAAAGTGATTACAATTAACGAACCCGATAGTGATGGTAACATGTTCATGCGACGGGAGAGGTAGGGTACAATATGTATCCTATTGATATAGTATGTATCCTACCGATAGGATACAATATGTATCCTACTGTATTTATGCCCGACCCATTATAAATCGAATTTGCATAATCAAATTGACAAATTATTTCATATCATAATTGATAAAACCCAACATACTATCATCTCTCAGATTTATATTTGACAAATTTGGAATCATAATTGATCAAACCCAACCCAAGATCACGTCGTGAATGGGGGTTTGTACAATTAAGTTTTTCATGGCTTTTTTCTAGTGGGCTTTATTACGAATGTCAAAACATGTGGAGGCGTGAGCATTGATATACTACTATATTCATGAGGGTTAGGGTCAAATCTGGGACCCACACAAGAAACACGGTACCGCACATAATGACTTGCAAAATTGACATAAAAAATGGTTAAATCATAAAAGATTTCAATCCCGAGAAAAGGGAGTGTGACAAGTAAAAATAAGGGTGTATATAGCAACACCCTTTCTAGAATGTAAGTACAATAATAAATATATCTAGCAAATATTTTTAAAAAATCCAGAGGGGACGTCCCTTAATGGCTCCATCCCTGTTGTCATCATTAGGCGCTATAGCAAATAAGAAAATCCTTTTGGCATTATTTAGAAGTCATCGCTCAACCGATATTTAAAAATTATAATTGATAGTTATCATATTCAAAGTTAAATTTAATCATAAACCCGCTCTAAATAATATGTTTGCATGATTTATTTATGGAACCAATTCTATATAAATTATTTGTTGAACTCGCATTATTTATGAAACCTACACTATATTTAACAAAATCCATTGGCGAACTCACTTCCCAATGACCCCTGATTCCCAATTGAAACCGCTAATATGCCCATAACTTATATAATTATATTAGGCTAAACACATGATAATATTTTAAAATGTAATTGTGAGTTGTGCACCAAAATATAAAGTATTGGATAAAAGAAAATTACATAATTGGTAGCCCTTATGAATCCATTTTGCAACTGTTGGATCCCCTTGATGAAAAATTTTACATGATTGGAGCCGGATCACATCAACTTCAATAACAAGGGGTGTAATGTGAGCAATAAGAGGGCTATCATGTATCAAACATATATTACGGAGAATGATGGAGATTATTTATACGAAATATAAATGAACACATGTTTTCAAAATGTTGCTCACAGTTTCTTGAGTAATTTTAAAAATGTTATGTAAATACGAATAAGGGAGTTAACATGACTTATCAGAAAATCATAAGTAACAAAATTATGAACGCATCCTAATTTTCTTGATTTTGCGTGTTCAATGACAACACAACCATCATCACATGCGTAGCAAGATGTACCTAAGACGCAATATTTTTTCAATTTCTCATGCTCTTTGTGAAGACAACAATCATCCATGCTACATCAATCCAAGAAATTTCCTTGCTATTTTGTTTATCGTGAAACATATCAATATTTTTCCCCTTGCATTCTCAGGATCAAGTGATCCTTCCTTATAGTTTTTGCTACAAGCAATTAGCAACATATCTTTACTAAAAATCATAACACATGGATACATTATGAAAGAAGTTTATTCCTAACATTAACTCATTAGACAAACTTCCTTCTTACATAAAAGAATATTGCCACGAATTAGCAACTTCATCGATTCATATAACCAAAGTTATAGTCATAATAACTGAATACAAACCTTGAATGATGTGTCAAGGACGGGGGATCTGGGTTAAAACTTTAAATTAGTGACCATACATACAACATATCTGCACAAGACGGCGCCACATCAAAATCACCCCAACGGTTGTTGTACATATTATAATGGAACAAGATGATTACAAATACCGTTAAAACAAAAAATGGTGTATTCTTATATAAAAAATTATAATAAAATTGAGAATTATATAAAGTGTTATTTAAAATTGGCAAAGAGATGGCTGCATCAATTTCCTCCTATCAAACTTCCAAAAACAAAAATTTCATTTCTAACTCAAGTTTGAACAGATTAATAAGCACAAATTGATAAGCTTAACCTCAAACCTAGAATTTATAGCCAACTAGCGACATGCCTGCTGATTGGACCTCTATTTTGAGGTTCTAATGTCCTTTAATTAGGATGTTCTAGCACTTAGTTAATGTATTTGATTGCATTTTAGCTTAATTTTACACTTACAAATGTTTCCCCTTGGTTTTGTAGGAATCGGACCTTGTTCGGGCAAGTTGGAGCACTTTTTGGGCACTTTTTACTGTGAGGTGTCGGGACACCCACAGTACCCGTCCGGACACTTTCGTCACAAATTGAGACACAGGCTCACAAAGTTGGAGGCATGAAGCGTCCGGACACCCGTCCGGACACTTACGGCGAATCTGCAATTTTCTGCACCGAAATTTCAAGGGCATTTGGGGTAAATCATGTATGTAACCAATGGGAAACGATTTTATAAGGGTAGTTAGGTATTTTCTATTGTAAAAAGAGAAGAAAACCCTAAGATTTGGTTGGCTTCCTCATATCATTCATTGACTTCTCCAAGAGGAAGCCACCATAGGAGTAGTGTAGATCTAGTTTCTCTCTCTAAGTTTTCTTTGTTGTTTTTGGTGCTTTCTCTTGATTTTGTATAAACTCTGATTTAGATGACAATAGATTGGATGTTTATTGCAACAATCATGAGTGGGTAGTTCTCTTCTCTAGTTTCTAATCCCGAAAGGTGGATGCAAGGTTTCGATTACTCAAGGTATGTTCAAAGAATCGTAGCTTCGATTCTTCTCTTTTAATTTCGTGATAGTTGTGTGAGTGGATATATGAGAATGACATATTTGATTGTATTCTTGGATTGTCTAGTCTAGGGATTGCATCTAATGTGTTTGATTGAGAATTGTTAAATCCATTGCATGATTTCCTTAATTAATTGAGTTTTCCATTGCATAGCTATTAATTATGTGTATTGATGATGGGGTTTTGGGTTAATTTAGGAATGTGCATGGGAGAGTTATGGTTAATTGATCTTTGAGTGTGAAACTAGGGTGTTAGCCAAGCCGAGCCCCAAGGGGGAACATTAATCCATAATATTAGGTGCTTATCCCTTTGCGTTCATCGTAGATTAAGAGACCCGATGGCCTACATGTATGAATTGAAGTCTTATATCCCAATTCTCTTTGCATATGCATGATTGATAGTATCACACAATGCATTGTGTATGGTTGTGTGTGTTTGCAATGATACCTTGAGTATGAGAACCGAGTAGCCACCGGGACGGATTAGAGACTAGGTTTTTAATTAATTGTTTTAAATCCAATTTGTGCTTACTTTGATTACAAAATCGCTCATGCTACCGAGTCATTCGGCCCATTTCTTTTACTTGCTTTTATTTGATATTCATTGTGTTTATTAGTGTTAGCTAGTCATTTGCATATCATTCACTTCAAATTTGCATTGCTTCCTCGTGGATCGATACCGGACTCACCGGTTTATTACTTGACGATACCCTACACTTGGGGTAAGTACACACACACACTTTGGTGTCGGTCAAGTTTTTGGCGCCGTTGCCGGGGAAGTGAGTGTCAAAGACGGAGCTGGGTGGCTTGTAGATGCTAGCTTTATGCTATTAAACACCATCAAATAAGGAAGGAGCACGGTCACGCTTCAAGGGTAACTTCGTTCCTCCCTTTTACTTGCTTTGTAGTGTAGTCGATTTAGTGTAATTGCTGAAAAAAAAAAAATAAAAAAAAAATCTTGTGTTACTTGACGTGGTTGATTGCTACTTTTGTGTGTTACTTGCTATTGTTCCTTGCCATCATGTCTCAACCTAGAGATAATGTTAGTGGGCATGGGTCTAATAGAGATGGGATATGTGGTGATATAAATGTGAGTGATGCGGGGAGTGTACGTGGGGGTGATATGAATCTTGATGCATTGCGTCGTCTTTTGCAACATGTGAATATTGATGAGTTGATGAATCCGGTGCAAGGGCAAGATGTCCAAATTGGCAATGCCCAAAATTTGCAAAATGTTCAAGTTGAGCATGCTTTGCAAAATGCACCTCAACCATTTCAACAAGACAATGCGGCACAATTTGCCCCACAAAATGTCTACCCACCTATGTATTATCAAATGCCACAAGTGCCACAATATGCTCCCTTCGGACAAAATTTACATGCACCTCCTCCTTTTGACTACATTCATGCACATGAGTACCAACCTTTTAGGCAAGCACAATCTTCACACCAATGTATAGCTCCACCATCTTACCAACCATGCACCCCACCCCAAGAGAGATCACTTGAGGATACGCTTCAAATATTCATGGAAGCTCAATTGGAGGTTAATCAAAGGAGATTTGAATTTCGTGAGCAAACCAATAGAGCCTTGGAAGATTTAAGAAGCCAATTGACAAAGATCACTCAAACATTAGAATTTCAATTCGAAACTTCAAGTGAGGGGTTGAATGTGCAAGAACAAGAACAACCCATCATTACCTCAAGGAGTGGGATAGTAATTGACAATACCATGACTCCTAAGGTAAGTGAGGATGAGAAATTAGTGGAAGAAGTGGGTGGTGAGGTGAAAAATGTTATAGTTGGAGATAGATCATGTCGAGACAAGGACAATTATCCAATTGAAAAGGTTGAGGAAAAGAGCGAAGAGAAGAGAAATGAAGAGAAAGAGGAGAACAAAGTGAGACCAAAAGGGAATGAGTTAGACCGTGGGAGGGCAATTGAGTACATCCCTAAGCTTTATATTCACTCTCATGTTGAGGATAAATTAGAGATGACACTTGCAAAGAATTCATTTGAGGGTGTGCTAGTTTTGATTAAGAAAGGTAGTCGACTTTTGATTGAGGGAGATATTATGAAAAAAGTTTTGAAGTTCTTGACTATTTATAGTGTAGAACATTTGCCCCTTCATTTAGGAGCATTAGAGGCTTTCCCAATCAAAGTCGGTGCATACCAAGTGCATCCTCAAGAATTGACAACGTTACCTTTTGCAAGTGGATTTAAAGAATCCTCTAAACATCATGTCACACATAAAATATTTACCAAAATTAGAAAAGTGTGGCATCCCAAACCACGATTACAATTCTTTTTAGGTGAGTTTGGGGAAAAGGGGACCGAATCATGTGTGGTTCGTCATGTTCCTCAAAGTGGGAGTAGTGATTTTGAGGATGTTCTTGGGATCTCAAGGATCCCATCCCTCTTTTGTGTTATGGTCGATCCACTTTTGTACATATATGTTTAGGATTGGTTTAGAGATCACTTTTATTTTTGTGTGTCTCGTATACTCAAAATCCATTTCACAATTTTTGCTCCTTGTGCACTTATTCAAGTTGGGGGGTGAGAATTGTGACATGGTTGTGTGTTATGTTTTGATTTTCTTACTCTTTAATTTTGGTGTGTTTTTGTATGTTAACAATGCATTTCACAATTTGTTCTTGCCTTGTTTTCCATTCTTGACATTGGGGACAATATCTCATTTAAGTTGGGGGGTGAGGGAATTGTGAATTCTTTGTGAAACTTGCTTTATTTTGGTGTGCTTTTGTGAATATCAAAAATTTGAAAATTTTGAAAAAAAAAAGAAAAAAGAAAAGAAAAAGTCTTGTTGTGTCATGCTTGGATAGTGTGGTTGGTATTAACTTTTTCAGGAGATGCTTCGTTTCTCATGATTCCGACCACTTTTGAAGAGTATGGTATGATTTCCTACCCTCTATCCTATTGTGTTGTGCTTTGTTGTTCATACATGCTAGATGGACTTTAGGAGGGGATGGTAGACGCTTTTGGGATTCACTACCAATTTGACTGTTAATTTCTTATTCTTGTTCACACGTGCAAGTGTAGAGTAGGTTCCTTGGTTTCTTTTGCTAAATCGATGCATGTGATTGAGTGGGATGACTATAATCAATTTCTCTTGGAATGACTGAGACCTAGTTTGATATCAAAATTGTGTAGTTGAGCAGACATCTTGGCATTAAAGCATTTGTATGACTGCGTTTTTGGATCCTTTTGTCTGAAAATTACCTTTTTACCCTTCTCATTCTTTTGAACCATTCTTCATTGATATACATTGGGTTTTGGGTGATGCTCTTCATTGATATTCATTTGACATCTTATGCGCGTGTTCTTCAATAGCTTTGCATCCATTACATTTGATTACTGAGAAGTGTGATTTTTGTATTTTGCCACTTGCCTGTGAACTTAGGATTGAATGATTCATTAGGTTGAGAGATTTGAGCATATCCTATTCATTTGTGAGTGATTACAAGCCTAAATTTCTTTAAGCCTTTTTATTTCACTTACAAGCCTTGTGTGCACCACTTCCTTAAATACTTCCCACCTTTTGGTTGCAAGGTTGAGTAGGAGCTTGAAAAAAATAAGTTGGTAGTGATATTACCCTTTCTTATGTTGAAAAAAAAAATTGAGGGTTGTTGTTCAAATGTTGTTCATTTTCGAGAAGAAAAGAGAAGAAAAAAAGAAAAAAAAAAGTGCATAGAAAAAAAATCAAAAAGAGGTGTATGCTATAAAGTTAATCCTTTGTGTGTAAAGGATGAGAAGTGTTTGGATTTGTGGTGCAATGGAAGGGGTGACAAAATGAGAATTTAGCTCACATGTTTGAACTTAACCTTGCAACTTGTTACCTAGTTCCAAATTCTTCCTACCTTGTCCCTTAGCCACATTACAAACCATTTAACCTTTTGATGAATTTGATTCAAGGTAAACAAGTGAGTTGGCGGATGCATTAATTGTTCTTGTAGGTGATTTCTTTCTCAAAGCTATGCCCATCCAAATTATCTTTTATAAACACATACATTTAATTCAATTGTGTAAGTCATTCACTTACCACAATGCTTTTATGTTTTTGTGTACATTTGGGATTGCGGATTTATGAACACCAAAAGGGTCCATAACAAGGTTTTACTTGTGTGAATGTGTTGAGTTGTCTTGCTTGATTGCACATATATTTTACATATTATAAAATGTTCTTAGTCATCTTTGAGGGGATTGAGATTGGTTGTCTAAAGATTTTGCATGTTTTCGACTAGCGGGGGAATTGGGGGATTAGCTCTATTTCTTGCATGTGAGAACTTAAGAATAATTTATGGTGCTTTCAAAGTAATAGTGGATCCCTTGGTAAGTGTTTGTGGGTATCGCTCTGATAAGCCCTCACGAGACTACAACTCGTCCACTAGGGTGACCTAGGGGTTTAAAGGCTTGTTGCATGCGCTAAATGCAACCGTGATGCCTACGTCAGTGAGTTAGGATTTTATTTAGCAAATTTTAGTTTTAGGTAGTGGTTGCATTGCTAGGGACTAGCAACGTCTAAGTTGGGGGGTGTGATTGGACCTCTATTTTGAGGTTCTAATGTCCTTTAATTAGGATGTTCTAGCACTTAGTTAATGTATTTGATTGCATTTTAGCTTAATTTTACACTTACAAATGTTTCCCCTTGGTTTTGTAGGAATCGGACCTTGTTCGGGCAAGTTGGAGCACTTTTTGGGCACTTTTTACTGTGAGGTGTCGGGACACCCACAGTACCCGTCCGGACACTTTCGTCACAAATTGAGACAGAGGCTCACAAAGTTGGAGGCATGAAGCGTCCGGACACCCGTCCGGACACTTACGGCGAATCTGCAATTTTCTGCACCGAAATTTCAAGGGCATTTGGGGTAAATCATGTATGTAACCAATGGGAAACGATTTTATAAGGGTAGTTAGGTATTTTCTATTGTAAAAAGAGAAGAAAACCCTAAGATTTGGTTGGCTTCCTCATATCATTCATTGACTTCTCCAAGAGGAAGCCACCATAGGAGTAGTGTAGATCTAGTTTCTCTCTCTAAGTTTTCTTTGTTGTTTTTGGTGCTTTCTCTTGATTTTGTATAAACTCTGATTTAGATGACAATAGATTGGATGTTTATTGCAACAATCATGAGTGGGTAGTTCTCTTCTCTAGTTTCTAATCCCGAAAGGTGGATGCAAGGTTTCGATTACTCAAGGTATGTTCAAAGAATCGTAGCTTCGATTCTTCTCTTTTAATTTCGTGATAGTTGTGTGAGTGGATATATGAGAATGACATATTTGATTGTATTCTTGGATTGTCTAGTCTAGGGATTGCATCTAATGTGTTTGATTGAGAATTGTTAAATCCATTGCATGATTTCCTTAATTAATTGAGTTTTCCATTGCATAGCTATTAATTATGTGTATTGATGATGGGGTTTTGGGTTAATTTAGGAATGTGCATGGGAGAGTTATGGTTAATTGATCTTTGAGTGTGAAACTAGGGTGTTAGCCAAGCCGAGCCCCAAGGGGGAACATTAATCCATAATATTAGGTGCTTATCCCTTTGCGTTCATCGTAGATTAAGAGACCCGATGGCCTACATGTATGAATTGAAGTCTTATATCCCAATTCTCTTTGCATATGCATGATTGATAGTATCACACAATGCATTGTGTATGGTTGTGTGTGTTTGCAATGATACCTTGAGTATGAGAACCGAGTAGCCACCGGGACGGATTAGAGACTAGGTTTTTAATTAATTGTTTTAAATCCAATTTGTGCTTACTTTGATTACAAAATCGCTCATGCTACCGAGTCATTCGGCCCATTTCTTTTACTTGCTTTTATTTGATATTCATTGTGTTTATTAGTGTTAGCTAGTCATTTGCATATCATTCACTTCAAATTTGCATTGCTTCCTCGTGGATCGATACCGGACTCACCGGTTTATTACTTGACGATACCCTACACTTGGGGTAAGTACACACACACACTTTGGTGTCGGTCACCTGCGCGTTGTAGCGGGGTCATGTTTTTACTGGTTTTTCGTCATTTTGTTTCATTTGAAATCTCGTAGGATTCTTTGAAGGTGGGAGAAAGCAAAATTGGCATAGGGAGCAAATGAAGTATAGGAAAATTGTGTTGTTCTATTTGAGAAGTGTATTCGAGAGAACCGAACGATAATCATCGTTATTAGTTTTGTTAATTTTCTCTCAAGGATGTGTATTTGAGAAGTGTATTCGAGAGAACCGAATGATAATCATCGTTATTAGTTTTGTTAATTTTCTCTCAAGGATGTGTATGGCATGTTGATGTTCAGAGAGTTTAATGATCATAGCAATGGACATAAGAACAACACAGAAATTTAAAGGCATACAACCAAAGCAAAATTCCAGGCAGCTTGTAAGATGTTTCTCTAGCACATTGAAAGATGAACTATGATCAGTAGGATTTGACAACACGAAATAATATTTCCCCTTTGTTGTGGAGTCCGATTTGATGTGTTTTCGACATTATTCCCATTAATGACTTTTAATTACTGTTGTATTCAATTTATTGCAGTGTTTTGTAACAATATGAAGTAATTATTTCAGTAATTTGTATCTTTAGCTGCTGATCTGACATAATTTTTTTGGGTTTTCCTTGTGTTTGTCATTTGTGTTATTAGTGTTGAGGTTCCTCTGTAGTAATTCTTCATTGGAATATCTTCTTCATTGAATACGATAATTAGATAAGCGTTGTAATCATATCTATATGTTTTCTTTAGTTTGGATTCTTGGTCATTTATTATGTATATGGTTATTATGTTTGTATTTTTTGTTTTCATATTTTGTTTGTTTTATTTGCCGAATGGATAGTCGAGTTCATTTTAAGATTAATGTACACCATGGTGGTTTCTTCATTGACGATGATAGTCATTATGTTGGTGGTAAATTAACTACTTTGACAAATGCTTGTATTGAAACATGGTTGAAATCTCGGTGTCTTCGTCATCTAAGACATTTTTCATGTATTGAAGCCGATAATGTCGTTCTAAGATATTTGTGATAGGAATAGTATGCTAAAGGCCATTATTTTATGTAATATTCAAACTTGATTTTTGAAACTTGTTTAGCTATCGTTTATGTCTACGAGGTCCCTATACGCTTCCGCTGCGTTGCATGTTTCCAACAATTTGGGTGATACAACATTGTTAAAAAATGTTCTTTTGGAACTTAAGAGCGAGGAACATTTTATGGAGATGGGCATGAGAGGCTCCATGATGGGTTTTGTTGAATTGTATTTTTCTCATCCTATTGTTGACTTGTCATTATCAAGTGATCAAGAAGATGGAGGATTAGAGTTGAAGGTATCTATTTTAAATTAGTTAATTATACGTTGGTGGTATCTATGTTATTTTTAATTGAATAACATAAATTTATGAATTTGTTTCAGGATGTTTGTTTATATAATTTTGTTTTGATTGTTTTTTTGAAAGCATATATCCTTGTATGTTCAAAGTAGCGGGTACATAAGGGATAGAATTCCAGAAGTTATTCCCAAAAGATTCTCCCTGCATCTTGCTGAGAAACTTGGAGAGAACTCTTCTGGTGTTTCATACTATTCAAAATTTGACTATCGTCCAGATGTTGGTGGTGGTGGTGGTGGTGGTGATGGAGTAACTGTGCGCCACACAGGCATCTATGAGGTGGTTTATATTTTTTCATTAAATTAATAGTTATTAAATTTTTTTTATTTTTGATGAATATATTAATTTTTTTGTATTGTAGATGTGTCAACTGAGGATTACATACGACAGTAGGAACGATGGTGTCTCGGAGGCTTGCTCTAGGTGTTCAACAAATGCTTAGGTTTTGAATAGGATTTTACTTTACGATATTTTAGTAATGTTTATTTTATTTTCATTTGTGTTAAAGAACTTTTGTGAAGTTTTAGGATGATAAAATTCTTAATATTATTATTCTGGTTTTTTTGGTTGGTTTTATGTAAATTATTTCTTTTGTCCTTTAATTTTCATTTGAAATAGTTTTTTGTTTATGTTTTTTTTTTGTGATGCATAATTATTTGTTTTAGTAGTTTTTGATAACTTTGTTGTGCAGAGGAATATAATTTCGTTCCTGGAAGTACATGGATGACAGACCTACTTCTTGTGTGGTTATGATTCTGAGATATAATGAATCTATATTAGTTATCTTGATTTCTCTTCCTAAATGTGTTATTTTTCCAAAACTTGGAATTTATTTAATTTTGATTGTTGTTAGTGCAACTGGCCATAATAATGGGTTACACAGATATCGGGGTTTCGCGATGTCGATAAACCATGTACTACCCAAACTAACACATACCAGACAAAGTGCTCTGATGTCAAATGCACGAACCTCTTTGTAGGGAAACTACACATGTTGAATTTTGGATGGAAGAGAATCAGAAGGGCATGCAGAACGAAAGAAAGAGGAGACCAGATGGTTGCATCAGAGGAACAACTATTATCAAAAGCATGAAAAGCAATGTAATGCTCCAAGGCAATTATCACATAAGAAATTGTGTCGTTTAGCGCACAGGGTTGTCAAAAATAAACACCCGACTGTTAAAAAATGAGGGATTCGCTCGGAGAGGACCCCAAAATTCTTTACTTTAGATGTCCTATGACAGTGAAGAATGGTTGGCAGAGTGAGTTGAGTGCAAGAAACCTTCAATTTAGTAACAGTATAAAATTACGAAGGAAAAAATAATTTGAGGTTCATTCATAGCATTTTTCGAAAAAAAAAAAGTAAAATCGTTTCCAAAATTAATTAGATTTTGATTTCCCATGCACAGTTCAATATATATTACTTTCTAATATATTTGGGAAAGAGGAAAAAAATATATTTCATATCACGGAAAAGGTAAACTATTAAATTAAAGAAATTCATATTACCTGTTTTTTTTTTATTCAGTATGGTTTAAACTCTCTATTCCATGATAAGAAGGCCCGTTTGGTAAGGGTTTTTTACCAGTATTTATACTACTTTATAGTATAAATGTTATGATCCATCCAAACAAGGTTTTTTATGCACTTTGTTCGAGACAATTTTTACAGCATTTTTTTGACTTTAGTAAATGCTACAAAAGTGACACATTTTGCTAGCATTTTAAGGCCCAAAGTCTATTTTATCCCCATGACATTGTTTTATTTCGATTATACCCTCACCTGCCTATTTGCATTGAGATTGAAATTAGGGTTATTTCGATTATACCCTCACCTGCCTATTTCTGATTATACCCTCACATTGCTTTATTAAAATACTTCTCATTTAATAAATTAAGTACTAAATAAAGTAATTGTTACAACAACTCTAATTAATTAATTTATTTATAATAAATTAAATATCTTTAATTTATTTTTTATTCATTATATTAATTTTATAAATTAATTTTTATGTTTGGATACAGTTATATTTCTCTATTACAACTAAAATGTATAATACCTCTGCATGTAATTTATCACAATATGCTACACATAATAAATATTACCAGTAAAAGTTCAGCCAAACACAATCAAGCATTCAAACAGCATATCTGCTACTAAAATTGTCCAGCATTTTTGCTACTACCATTTCTGCTAGTATATATGTTACTTTAAAAAAGCTTTACCAAAGTACAAAATTATAGTGAGATATTGTGTTCGATGAACATTGTTTCGCCAAAATTTTGTAACCATTACAACCGTGTAGGACATGTTGAGAGGAGATATGTATATGTTTGATAAGAACTATGTCTAAATTCCCATGATATATATAGCATTAAAACACAAAGTACAAAATCATATAATATTAGCTACAAAATTATAATTGTTGTTGCGGTTGTACCATATGGACTGTCATATTTTATACATATTTTTAGAGTCTATATATTTATATAATTGAGGTGAAAGAGTTATATGGAGTATTTACATACGCAAAATCTATCAGTTGATGTTTTCTCGGGTTGTTGTTGTTCTGGACGGATTTGTATCTTAGCATCATCCCATGTATCAAAACATATATACCTGCAAGTTCATAATATTTATTGTTAGATTTAAAGAACAATTATTATGACATATAAATAGCATAGAGCATCATAATTATTTTCGTATTGTAATGATATATATATATATATATATATATATATTTAGACATATAGTGGAAAGGAATATATTATACCTTTCTACTCCTCAGTGAAACACAAAAACTATATTTTCGTCTCCCACGACTTTGATCACGCTCTTTTCCTTTTGGAACTATGTGAGGTGTGGATGATTTTCTGTACCACAAATTCATCACTGTTATCTGCAATGAAAATATCATCTTCCAGTCTTTTTTCTTCATAGAAAAGAACTTCTCGCATACGGAAAATCTCTTCTATGATTGGTATGTAGAATTTGCTGTTATTTCTTATAGGGATTAAAGTGTCAATACTTTCCTTAGTTTTCTCTCTCGATAATTTCTCATCCGTACCTGTAGTGTCAATCTCAATGTTGGGATTTTGTTCAGAATAATCGAGTTGACATTGTAGATGTCTCAGAGCATCCAAAGTTAGTTTATCCAATTGATCCTTACACCATCCTATGTTTCTAACACCTCTGTTGTCCTTTTTTATCACTTTTTTGCTGATTGCAGATGATGATCTCATATAAGCCCTGAGTCTCTTCATAGAGCATCTTGATTGCTGAGAGAAAGAATGTCTGATAATATTTTCCTTTAGAACATAGAAACAAATTCGCGTTACGAAGTACTATTTTTCTCATCAACTTGCTTATACTGATATCATCTTCCTTAGCTGATTCTGTAATATCCTGACCCGATTAATACACTGTTCATAGTACTTTGACGTGTTGATCGAGGTGGAGTGAACCTCCGTAATCGTGAATCGGGATTTGGGGAAAATAAAAATAAAATCAAGATAAAACTATGAAAATATTTTTAATAAATGGGGGATTTAAAAAGAAAATTTTTGCCTCGAGAATCACTTAAATCGGATTTAAATTAGATTTATTATGAATTTTTGAAGTTAATTGGAACATTTTATTAAGGGGTGTTTTTGAAAGATGAGTTTTTTGAAAGTAAAAGATTGTATAAAAGAAAAATTAAAATAATTAAAAAATAAAAAATTGCAAATAAGCCCTCTTCTTACGCAACTCTCTCTCTCACCTTTTCTCTCTCTACATCATGGGTTCAACGGCGATTTCATGATTCCGGTGACGGTGATGGTCGTGGTGGGTACCAAAAGAAGCGTATTGACGAGACGAGTGTAACCCAACTTGAATCACGTCGAATGGAGCTCCGGTTTGGGAGAAATCGGGGATTGAAGTTCCTGCCATGGTGAACTTCCTTTGGTCGATCCGGCTGATTCTGGCGACGTTTTGGCTTGTTTCAGGTACCTATGAGTTCATCTCATCGAGCTCTTCAATTTGATGTAAGATTTGACAGGTTTGGGTGGCCGGATCGCCGGCGGTGGTGTTGAATGGGTTTGGGTCGAGTTGACTCGGTTTAACCCATTTGATCCGGTTTGACCCATTTGACCCATTTAACTTGGTTTGATCCGGTTTGATCGTTGACCGTTGATGTTGACCGTTGACCATAGTTGACCGAACGTATTTTAACTATATTTCCACATATCGTGTTTTTCGGTGTAGACAGTGATCCCGGTTGAGATTCGGAGTAGGTTGACTTTCGGAGTCAGGGGTTAATCAGGGACGCGTGCTTGGTATTTGCATCTTGATTTCCACGTAGGGGTTTCCGTGTCTTTCACGTGTGATTCTAGAGTTTCGGTTTCACAGACTCTTACCATATTGTGCTTCTGTCGGTTTCCGGGGGTGGAAATATGACCTGTTTGCATGTTTTATTTATATTCCCTGTTGATTATCAATGTTGGTATGCTTTTAGAAGTGAGGTGATTGGAGGTGGTTGATGTAGACTGTGGGGCCCATATAGGAGCCCAATATATTGGATTATGATGGATTATACAATAAACTGGGTAGGACCTGTAGACCGTCTGAGATAAGGTGCATCACAGGGGACGCTCTCTGGTGTAGGCTATGCTATCGGGATATCCGATCCTCATTCAGTTTCAGTGTGGACCTGGACTAGGAGACACCCTACGGGGATTAGGGTGGGTCCAGCGGTGGATTATGGATTACCGGAGACTGGTGTTTGTGGTTACGGTGCTGTATAGCCTTATCGGCTGTCATGTTACTTGGTTGGATTACTGATAGTTACATATTTATTGTACTTCATATTCTGCATCATATTCATTGATTTCTTATTTCTGGATATCGGTGTTCCTTTTCTATGCCCTACTGAGCTTCTTGGCTCACCCCTCTTCTTGTTTTCCCTTTTAGGTGAGTTGGATATAGATGACGATGGTCAGCGGCGGGACGCATGAGCTGGTGTGTAGTCTCGAGCTGTTTCTTTAGCCGAGTGTGAGGACTTTGGGTATTGTATTTTGTATATATTACATATTTACTCAGTTTGATCTCGGGTAGATATGTCTTTTTATTTCCGCTGTTGTATAGAAACTCCGATGGTTTTGGTGGATGTATGTATGATATCTTGGAGAGACTGTTTCCTTATATGTTTCAGGAGTTGTTTTCATTTTATATACTTTATTAGGTTTATATATTGGATTAAGGCTTGGTTCGGGGGATGGGGTCCTCTACCGGTCACATTCTTATGGGAATAGGTACACTTCGGTATACTTTAGGAGAGAGGGGCGTGACAGTTTCACTATTTTTGAGTAAAAAATATCCACATCTTCCGTGTTATATGTTTTTTGTAGATGTTACTCTCATTTCTTCTTGAGTAGCTCTTTTTCTTTTAGTACCTGTTTTGCACCTTCTATCAAGCAATTCATTATTTCGTCAATTAAACTTTCATCATTTATGGCAGACACTCTATTTGGATAGTCAACCATTGAAGATCTCTTATAAGTTGTTCAAAATTGATTCCTAGTAATTGATATTTGTTGATCTTGCACGTTATTTGATGCAAACATGACATAAGAAACTACAAAGTAAATTCAGAACATATGTGGCTGTCAATTTTGTAATGTATGTATTATCTTCTATTTGTATAGGGGTATTACACTTCAGATACGAAATTTGCGATATAATAGTAATTGTGTAAAATAACTCTATCTACATATATAATATTGAAGAAAGAATAACTATGTTAATGTACACAACATTGAGTATCTATGATTCATGAAACACATATGGAGCAAAAACTGTGGGTGAATTATATGAGTGATGTAGAATTATGTTTCTTGGAATGGAATTAGTCATCCAAATGTATATTAATTTAGTGGATAGAAATTTAAAACTATAACACACAATATAACATTCAAGGGAGCATGAAATTTTAAAAAATAGGTAAATGTGTTTTCAATGAACCATTCGTGCGATTATAGATGTATGAAATGTGTATATATACAATTAAGTCGAAAAACATAGTGAAGATATGTAAGATGTATATCATTGTATTAGTAAAAATATTACAATCATATTCTTTGAAATAAAAATTGTGACTGTTTGCACTCATTTGATCTTCTACTTTACATACCAGATAGGTTTTCTTGACTCTTTCACACGTTTATCTGCACAATGTTTTGGAGATGGGAAGAAAACGAAGTTGTGTAGATATTCCTTGTTTATGTTGATCTAGTATAAGCTTTTTTTAGTTGATCCAGGCCTTTCATTTTTCTTGGTTTGTGTACAAATTTTGGAGATTATTTCCTCTTCTAGTGATTGTAATGATGTATATGCAAGTGTGATGATGTATTTTCTATTAATTGGGGTTCTACTTTTTGAAATATTTGTGTGGATTTTAATTGTAAATTGGATGTTTATTTAATTAGTGGTTAAGAATGAGTTGTTATAGTTTAGTTCAAACTTGCTATCAACTGTTCGTTATTCACACAATAAATCTTGGAAAATAGAATCTACTATTATTGTCATTGGTTTTGTTTAGAGGATATGAACATATGGTTGATGTCTTTCTTTGTTCGTGTTTTTTATGATTATAATACATAATTTTTAGTTGTTATCTATTGCGGTTTAAGGTATTATAATTTTTAGTTCTTAATGAGGATTTAAAACCCTCTGTTATACATAGAGATTTTAAAGCTTCCAATATTATTGTGGATAATATCTTTCATGGCAAAGTGTTTGATTTTGACATTGCCAAACAAGCTCCAGGAGCCAGAGCAAATTACCTCTCCACGCAAGTTATTGGTAGATTTGGGTTAGTTTCAATTGTTCCTCTGTAAATTCCATTGTATTTGTAGTATAAATCTACTTTAAGATTACGCAAAATTATTCATGTCTTCAACCATGTATTTCCATATCATGTTTAAGGCTTCAGATATCATAAAAAATACTAAATATATAACATCAATAATATTGGAGATTCTATTTACATCATTGTCTGTCCATAAACAAAATTTAACTTAACACACAGTTGAAGATGGTTTTTTCAATAGTTTCCATTTAAAAGAAAAGCCCTTTACAAACTTTATAAACACACACAAGACAAAAGTAAAGTGAAGTCTTACCACCTTATGATGATCATCATATTTTCCCTTTCCCCTTTGAGATACTTGTACATTGTTTCCTATTTATATAGTCATCACTGCATATATTTTCTTCTGATTCCATTATTTCCATGTTTCATAAACAATTATTCATAAGATAAATACAAGTGATCGTAGGAGAACCATAAAAATTATAAGAGGGAATTTTGTAACAATATGGATTATATCTGAAGAACGGTTTACACATTTATGCATATGATGATAAAATATATGATAATGGTAAATTTCAATAAAATATCCATGGATGGTTTTATGTCATGTGTAAATTATATCCATGAATTTACAAAAGTTTTCGTTGTTTATACCTGGTTCGTTTGTCACCAAATTGTCTTATGAGATCATATTCTGGATTGTCCTCTGACTCATCAATTTCTCTCCTTGAATTTGCAGCAGAAAATTTTATGGATGAGTTAGTTGTACTTTTTTCGATGTCTATAATGTGAAGAGTTTCGACAATCCGTGTCACTTCCAACACTTGTTAGACATTAAACGTTAAGATGGTAGGATAATTTTCACGATCATTGAATTGAAACACTGAATTTGTATTTCTTTCCAAATATCTAGTTCATAATCTGTGGAACAATATTTCTGTCGGTGTCTTTCTGATCACATAAAGTGCTTGCTAAGATTTTAATGAGTCGCTCAACATGCTTTCCGAAAAGGAGAAATTTAGCCTCTCCTGTTTCATCTGTGACCAACATATTGACTTTGTACCTATTGGTGACAGAATATATTTTATATTTCTTCTTGATGAAATATTAGGTAAGAGAGAAATATTCGGTTGGGAAATGAAGAAAATTTCTATGGCATTGGTAGTCCTGATTTCCCGCATTTCCTACACGCGATGATTTTGTTATTGTTGTCGATACCCATTCTGCATTTAGGACATGCATTGTACCACCATTCTTTAGACGTGTCTATATGTTCTATTTTTACCATGCACATGAAAGTTTTCCCCTGCTCATATTAATTATTGTATTATGCACTTGTCATATATATGTTCAAAATTAGGCGGTGTAAAACTGAAAATGATGTAAATACTTACTTTATCAGCATTTCTGTTGAGAGACAGCAATTCCGCAATAGTGTTGTCCTTTGTGTCATTGTTAGCTGTCATATCCACCATTGTGTTGAATGATTCATTGAGAAAATTGAGTTTCTTTGTGCATTGAAAACTTTGGATGAAGATTTGTATACAATTCAACAAATTACTGATTCCAAAATAATAGTTATGCTGATTATATAAAAACCTAAAATATTGTTTGTAAATTTGACCTGCTGCGAAAAATCTCAACTTCTCGTATTTTTAGGTTCAGGTATATTTTTGTTGCTGATGTGCTTGACAGTATTATATCAACTGCAAGTACGACAGAAAAATAAGTACATTATTAAAAAATTAATGCATTATAATTATTTTCATTTGAGTATGTTTGTTGATAAATCTAGGAAACCTCTAAATGCTTTTACAGTCATTGAAGAAAGAATGACTATCACAGGATCTTTTGTTACAATATGTAATGCATCTTTTTCATGAAAGACCTCTACCACAAAACCCCATAATGTTGTAGGTATGGCTTTGTTTATGTATTAAATATAGATTAATAAATTGATTATTAATTATTTAAATAAATTTAATTCAGGTATGCATTTGTTAATTTAGTAATTACCTAATGGTCTGAATGACTAAGTTTTTTTTGCCTACCATCCTTCTATTTGCTTGAGTGTGTGTAAGCCTCCCAACAGAGATCAAAAAACCCATTATATCTATAAAAGAGAGGGAGAAGAATAAAATTATCATTTTATGATGTATAAGCACAGCAATGTCTATTCTATAAAGAAATTCAAGTTTTTTTACCAGTAAATTGAATATCATTATATACCCTTGATTCTAAGATCTTGTCATTGACAAACCGGAAATAACGTATTGGAATAGTTGTTCGTGGTTCATGTACTTCTTTCAAAATTGTCCATGTGGCAACACGAACAATATTTTTATGGTCTGAAACCCTGTAAGTCTTTCTTGCAGCTCCAACAGTGAAGTTTGTCAATGTATAAATTTTGCCTTCTATAAGTAATTATTTCATACGAGGAGCATCGTCTTTTCTCATTGATCCTTGTATAGTTATACCATGTTAAAGTTTTTGTAAGCTCTTTTAAACGACATTATTTTAAAGATATGGTTATTGTATATATGTTTGCTAACATTTCTGACGAATAATGATTTCTATTTACCTCTTCGTCAACTAATAGGAAATCGATACTCATGAGTTGGTCTTGAAATGTTGGATTTATAGAATTCCAGATTCTGACAACTCGGGCTTTGATCTTGTAACCCCGTTGTCCTTCCTTTAGCTTAGACAATAGTGTATGCTCCATGTTCGTTTCTATCCTAACACACAAAGTGAGGTATATTAAATTGATGAACTAAATTAATAAAACCACCAAACAAACTCAACAATTAAAAAAGAAACATCTGAAGTTGTTTTGAATTTGCTGTGTTGGAAAATTTGGTATGTGAAATAAACTGTTGAATTAATAGCAATATTTTGTATCATTCAAATACAGAAATTCATATGATTAAATGCAAAAAAAAATTAAGAAAAAAAATTAATCAAACTTAAAAGAAGCATAGAAATAACAAAACACACAAACACAACGAAACTTATCCCACACCGTCAATCATAAGAAATAGTAGCATGCATGTTTTAGAAACAACATAAAACTTGCAGAGAGTAGTGTAGAACTCAATAATTTAGAGTTTCCCCTAATCGAGAAAAAGAATTAAAGAGCGACAAAGGATGCAGAGATAAATGCACAGAATTAGCCTAGTTTTTGTGCTTCAACAACAACAGATAGAAGAAGTGCAGAGAAGATAAGCGAAGGTAAGGCATGCGAGACTAATGTGGACAACATGCACAGTTACAGGTTACTTGTCAGAAGCATTAATTCCAGTGAACAGAACAGATACATGGATCGCATAAATTAAAAATAAATAAAATTGAAAGACGATTAAAATAGCAAGGAGACAAAATGAAGATCGTGGAGGAAGTTCAGCATCGTCCTGTAAATTGACGTAACTACGAGAGGAATGAGGGGTGGGATAAATTTTTATAATTCTAGGAGTTAGCAATAAATGAATGAGAAATTACCCAAAAAATAGTGAGGATGTATCGTCGTAGCTTGAGCAATTATGGTAGCGTTTTTGCACACTAAAGACGATGTGAGAAATCTTTACAAATTATTGGTGGAGGCAGCTTACTCTTGTGAGAACAGATGCATGCACTGACTGAAATTGATATTGATGTTGATTTACTTGAAGGATGATAGAGGAAGTCATGTAAGTAAATTGTAGAAGATAGCTACTTCCTGTCAGAACAGATACGTGTACTGAGGCAAATTTAAGTTGAGGTATAAGACGACAACTTTGGAGACAATTAAAACAACAAAAAGAAAATGGTAGAGAACGATGGCATTTTCAATAGACAACACACGATCTCGTTACCAGATGAACTCGAGTCCAACTTCCTTTTTTATGTATAACTAACACATGTGTGGCATGTTTTTTTTTAGTTGCATTAGAAAATTTGTTAGATTGTCTTACAATAAAATCTAGGAATTTTTTTTTCTCTACGTGTATTAATCTATAACCAATATATATATGACCAATGTCGTAAAATGTTTATAGTTTTTTTATCATTAACATATAGGTTATAAAAAATATAAAGAAAAATTAATTACAGTACATTTTTCAACTTATCCTTTGCAGTAGGACCTGTGAACATAAAAAATATATTTGAAGATTGAAGATCTACCTTATCCTTCTTTGGTGGCCATGATTGTCATTAATTTCAACAATCAAATGTACACAATTAAATATAGTTGTTGTTTTGTTCGAATAGAAAAGGAAGCGAAATCGAAACGAATAATACCTTGCAGTATTCGATCAAGAAAGACAGAGATGTTGCTACATCGTAAATCATGAAAAAAATAAAAAAAAATTCAAGAGGACCACAGAGGCATGAATAGCAAACTACGAAAGATAAGAGAGGACAAAATCTTAGAGTTGAGCAAATTGAGGCCTCTCCCCATCCATCGGAAGAAGTGATCCAATCAAATGATGATTCTAGCCATTAAGTTTAAAAACATATGGCCCTTGACCTCTATTTATATCCTTATCAATTTTACCACCTATTGATGTAAAAGCAAACATAGAGTTATATGAACGCAAGTCTGCACGAAATTTTTTTAACATGCCCCCATCATGATCAAACAACTATTTCAAAAATTGTGGAGGATCACTGAGTGGTGGTATCTTGATACGCCCCTATCTACAACAAAGAGAATAGACTGGAAATTGTGAAGATCTTGATTTCATTCGTTCAGCGAACCAAAATATAGCTCCACAAAACTGGCAGGCATAAGAAGGATGTCCAAGATCAAGGCTATAAGTTGGTGTTGACATTAAATTTGGAGAGGATGATGTAGAAGCTTTGAAACTAATATTGTGCGCAGCAGTCTGTCTGTGTGTAATCATTATATCGGATGTCTTTTCCTATTATTTTTACTACACTCTGCCCTTTCCATCCTATAACCATAGCGATTCCAAAATAAGAAAGACCAAATACATTTGCTTTTATTAGATTGTGGAAATAAATTATGTAAGTTATATGACAGAGAAGGTGCATTCTATACATCTCAGTAGGAAGATGCAAAAATAATTGTCATGTAAAACCATTAAGTTGCAAATGAAAATGAAGACATGCACTCTGTTAAACTGTATTAATATGACACTATTGCAAACACTGCCTATTAAACGGGATGAAAAAGTATGGAATATATGCATGCAAAACAAAAATAATAACTGACCTTTAAGAGATGGAGAATGAAAATAAGGTTTGAAACAAATATGTTCAGCAACTCATGTACTAAAAGAAGGTGGGAAACCAATGTCATATAAAAAAAAATATAAACAACACATGTTTGTCGAAATGTAAAGAGAAGGGCAAAGGAAAAAAATTATGAAGACAGGTTACAGGACAATTAACTAATCTTCAACATGCCTTAATAAACAAATTTCATTAAACTATTATAATTTTAAGGGTTGAGTCGATGAAGTACTATTAAATTTAGTCAATTAGTCTCAGCTGAACATGCTATCAAACTAATGAAACCCAAATAAATTAATTAATCTAATATATTAAATCATCATAATTAAATGCTGGAAAAAAAAAAACAAAAACCCAAGTGACCAATATATGCATGGATAATGAACATAATAACTTACCTTTTAGAAACGGGGAATCAAAATAACTTTCCACCAAACCTCCTCATCAACGAATGCACTGTAGTAAGGTGGGAAAAATGAACAATTAATGAACTTCTTAAAAGAAGCATAATAATGAACATGATGTTAGAAAAACAAAAATTTGAAAGCACAGATCTGAGTTTGTCAATTGCATAAAAACTGATGGAGATATAAAAACCACATAACAACAATAGTACCCTGTCAATTGGATTAATAGTTGGTACTCTAGACATAAGAGTCAGATTAAAGAGAGGTAAAACAAAATAAACTACACATAAAAATGGGACAACATAGGTGACATGAGTTATAAGACACACTATGAAAATCGAAATAGGTCACCCAGATCTTGACAGGAATATCGAGCGTCGCCCAACACTGAGCACTAATCTTGCCCCAACACAATTAAGAAAAGAAACCATAGACAATCCTGGGTGAAAAATAAGATTGACCCTTCAGGAAAAAAAATTGTGAAAGCACAGATCTGAGTCTGTCAATTCCATAACAATTGATGGAGAGATCAAAATCACATAACAGCAAATAGTACCATGTAAATGGGAAGAATAGTTGGTACTTTAGACATAAGAGTCATATTAAAGAGAGCTAAAACAAAATAAACTACATATGAAAATGAAACAACATAGCTGACATGAGTTACAAGACACACCATGAAAATCGAAATGGGTCAACACCATGAAAATTGAAATAGGTGACCCAGATCTTGGAAGGAATACCGAGCCTCGTCCAACACTGAGCGTCGATCTTGGTCCAACACAATTAACAAAAGAAAACTATAGACAATCATTCTGAACCCATTGAAACTGAAATGGAGGCAGGAAACGACACCGATTTAGGTCAACTTGTGTGAGATGACATCATTCTGAAGAACATAAAAGTGTAAAAATCGTCGTTTTGCTATCCCATGTGCTGGCAAGAAACAAAAAGTATAAGACGACATTGTTTTCCTCGCCAACCCAGCAGAACCAAACGCGCGACTACACAAACCTAAGCCAACTCGCGTCGAATGAACCCCTATACTCTCTACTTTAGATATAAGTTATAGATAGGACATATAGTCTCTATGAATATGTTAAAGATATTAATGAGACAACCCATCTTTTTTATTAGAACTTATAGAAAAATAGAATATATTATTCATTCTCTATGATCTATTGTACCCGCTCAATATAATCCGTTTGGGTAATTTATCTATCGAGCCCACTCTATATGATCTCTCTTGAATGGTTTATTATCTATTGAACCCGCTCTATATAATCTTTTTGGCTAAACTTTTTTATTTGTATATCAAAAATAGAATATCTAATGACAAATAAATATCATATCTTCAACACAAATTCAAATGAGAATATCTAATTCGAAAATGACATGTAGCCCATGGAAACCTAACAGGTTTAGGTTTATTCCACTCTTTTATCCCAAAATTTATTGTGTAAAATTTATTATTTTAATATAGATTTCATTGTTTTTTAAAGCATAGTCTAAAATTTATTATTTTAGTTCTGAATCCATTATTTTTTAAATTCTTTGAATTAAGATTCACTCGATAAAACTTATTGACAATGGATCTTGTTAGAAAGAGTTTTATGAGTTAATTCCGAATATGTATTTTTTTTTTAAATCTAACATCAGAGTTAAGACTTTTTAAAATTTCGTTTGAGAGACTTGAACTCCCATGAACTAGCTAACACTATTCTATCTAATTACCTATTAATTTATTAAAACCCCTTTTATAATTGATTATATCTATTCAAAAAAGAAGAAAAAGAACAATCATGATAAAATCACTACATTTCTAATCTAACTGACTGGATTACATAATATATTAATCTCCAACGTCAATCAATATAAGTTTAAATTCCTCTAACTCACGTGATTGTCGATACACCTAAGCCGAACTATAACAATAAAAAAAAAGAAGCAAAATCTAGTGCTTCAATGACAGTAAACGAGAAAGGTAATTTCCTCGTTTATGAATCCTGACTTCCTTGGCCTTGCCTCCATAACTAATTTTTTTTTCCTTAATTAGTCGCCTGATGATGGCAAAGCCCAACAACATCTTCCCTACATCTCTCATCTGGTCATCCCTAACCAACCCCTCTTTATCCCTTTAATCTGCCCTTGCATGTTGATGGGGGCTTTTTGTTCGCCTTGCCATCAACGCCTCCGTGCCTCGAACCCTTGACGTCGATAGTGTGGGGAAGAGACACTACCACTACACCAGCTCTCCCCCACACCATCGAGGTCAAGGGTTCGAGGCACGGAGGCGTTGATGGCTGGGCGAACAAAAACCCCCATCAACATTGCAAACCTTCAATACCAAACTTAGCCCCTCCACAGCAAATAAAACTTCTACAATCAAATCAGTCTGGAGATTTTCAATCAACCATTGTCCAAACCTGCTCCAAATCAATGAGAATGTTTATCCTTCTGATTTCCTGTGTCAAACTCAATTACAGTCAGAGACTCCATATTCCATAATCAATTGGAGTCTACATGCTGCAAGCGCCCAAGTCAAACTCAATTACAGTCAGACTCCATGATCAATTGGAGTCTATATGCTCGACCCCATAATCATTTGGAGTCTATTGGCAGTAGCGTAGACATAATGCGTAATATTTTAGGCATAATGCGGTTATTTTTGGTAATTAAAAAACTGAGTTATGTTAGTATTTTTGTAGTTAATTTTTGAAGAAGTTATCACGGAAGGGGAAAAAAAAAAATGGTCCACAGAATAATTTCTCGACCCAGGTTTTGTACAGCTGAACTAGTTCTGCTAGCTTATGGAGAAGACTACTGCCAATTCTCATGTTCAAATCTGGAATAAGCTCTCCCACTATTAGAGCAAAATTTGTCATAATTACATCAGAAATCAAATTAACTCGATGTATAAAGAATGAGATCAGATTGATATGTTGATCGATCTATTCTTGGCCAAAGTATAACAGATCTTGACTCCTGCTAATGTCTGCTGATCTTTCTGCTCTCCAAAACGTATATATACTAGCTGTGCTCGATAATGCCATGTAGTGTGACTAATTATACTAAGTATATGAGTGTAGCAGGTAACCATACTAAGTATATGAGTGTAACAGGTAACCAGGTTTATCTTCTACTCAGGTTAGCAGATGATCAGAGTGCCATATGAGGAGAGATACTAATGCGGATGAAAGGGGTCACTCAGTAATACAGATGCCTCAAAGGGACCAAAAACTCCGTCACTCAACAGGCGCATGGCAGCTCCACGAGAAAACTTCTTGACAAATAAAAAGCACGGAACAGATGCTGAATTGTTATGGCACCATTCTGTCCGACCCTCAGTTTCATAATTTACATGGTTTATGTCCTGTTAAATCGAGAAACACAAACAGTTAGTAGGAAATGGAATGATATAACAGGCAACACAAATGGAACTTCGAATAATGTCCAACTTAGGAAAAACAATGCCCCAAACCCGCAATCAGAAACTATGAAGGTAAAGAAAAAGTAAAAAGAAGTGCATTGAGACCATGGAGGTAAAGAAAAAGAAGCTGAATTTTGCAACAAAGTCGAGCACCAAAAAAACTAGGAAAAACTTGAAAAAAGAAATCACTCAGAAGTAAAACGACAGGAAAAACTCGGCAAAATAACAACCTTAATTCCCTTTATTTGTTGGGGTCCTGCATTTGCATAGCTGAAAGTCATAGGATGCCAACTCTTATCGTTCATTTTTGCTGCAGACTGGCTCCACCAGGTATAGGTTAAGGTTCTACGTTCCAAATCACCTTCCAGCTCCATCATCTTTAATTTATTTTTTAAAAAAAAAGAGTATTTAGATTAAATATATTAGCAAGACAAAGTCATGAAGAGCAAGCCACATAAGAAAAGCTATCAACAATAATAACTGATGAACAAAAAGTGGAAACACCCGGTGTCCCGATTCAAAGAAAACATCAAAGGAACAATGAAATCAATATATTGCTTACCGCAAGCAATGTCTGCACGTAGTGCTCGTCTGGAATACAATCGTGCTGCTTCTGAAGTTTCTGCATTCAATGAAGACCAAATCAAAACAATCAACCTTTTGGAAGTGGGACGCTAAAACGATATGAAAAAAACAGTTGGCAGAATATAGAAGAAGTAAACAAGTCCTAAACCAAAGCCGAACTTATGCTGTACCAATTACCATCTATTTTAAGGAAAAGTACAAAAGCAATGACAGAAACTTTAAAAGAGTAACAACTGAAATAATCCCTTTCACAGGTATTATGTTTGTGTAACACTGTAACTGTCTTTCCCAGTATGTATCATATGGATTTGCACTCATTCATGTCTCTCCCGCATGGAAAAGAGATACACCAAAGAACAAAAAGTTCCAAGTCTTAGTTTAAAAAGAGGGGGAACATATTGCTAGATCCATCATATTGGGCTATTCTTGGATCAACTGAAGGAGCGAAGCAAAGAACATCTTGAGAGAAAAGAAACTTCTGTCTTGGGTCGGTGAAGAGAAAACACAGAATTGGGATTGATTACAACTAGATGGTTAACTTGCCTTGTAATTGGTATAGTGAAAACAGGGTTGTGAACAAAAATTTATTGTCAGATGCTATCGATTTTCTATCTTGCTGGATGACAGTAAATATCTTTTAGGTGATTTTAAATGGAAGGCACCCCCGGGTGCATGCGTCGTTTCTTTAAAGACAAAAATAAAGGAAGACAACAATTAGTTGAACGGAACTTACTCGATTTAGCTCCCCCAATCTTGCATCCAGAGGAGGGCGCCGCTGCAAAGATAACAGAGCAAAGTTATTTTTCACATAAACAAAAAAAGGAATCAATTTCAGCACTTAGAAATTTGACGTAAAATCTTATGCTTGGAATAAGTTGCTTAATGGCATACCTTACAGAATTTGCTAAAGACGCGAAATATGACTTCATCGTCCACAATAACTTCAGCATGACTTCGAATTAAAGTTATCCACTGAAATACCATATCAAAAGCAAGTTAGAGGCTTAGAGTTACTAGTCCATAGTAGGGCTGGGACTGGGTCGGAATTATCGGCCATTATCGGTTAACCGACCCATTATCGGCCGGCCGGTATTGTATCGTTAACCGACCCACAGTTTCGGGCCGGTAATGGCAACCGACCCATACATATGTGGGTCGGTTGATGGTTTTTATAATACTCAACTGTCGGTTGGCCGATATTATCGGCCAACTGAGAATTTAATGAAATTGGGCCAGAAGCCCTTAAATAGTTAAATTAGTTAAATGGCCCAAAACACAAACATCAATAGCCCAAATGCCACTGCCACTGCCCAAGCCCAATATTTTATTGGCCCCTCAAACATTCTCATTCTCAGTGTGTTAGTCACTTTCACGTCTTCAGTCTTCACGAATAACTCTCACTCAGTCTCTCGTATTATTTGATCTCAATCTCAATTCTAAAACCCTAGAAGCAACAATGCAAAACGATAGAGAAGAATCGAAGATAAGCCTCAGTCTCTGTCTCACTCTGTCTTCGTCCCGCAAGGAAGCTTCTCAATTCGAATCTCTTGATTCCCTTCTGTGACTTAACTCATGTAAGTAACCGTACGTAAGGCTTATATATGAGATTGATGATTCTATTTCTATGTACACTCTATTCTCTAATCTCTATTCTCTAACTCTATATGATTTTGTTTTGCGTTTTTGAATTAGGGATTAGGATTTACTGATCTAGGGTTAGGGATTGTATGTGGATTTGGGACTCTTGAGTTGGGACTTTGGATTAGCCTACTAATCTACTATAATGCTATTTACTACTTTGCTTGTTGCATGTCTGTACTCTGTTCGATTAGGGATCAAAAGTCAAAACTGAGCAGATTTTGTTTACAAAAAAATAATTCAGTAGGTTGATTTGATTAGGTTTTTGATTTTTTTGCTTGCTTTTGTAATGTTCATTTGAATCAGTAAGTGTTCTAACTTGTGTGAATCTGTGATGTCCGAACTCCAAACTCCAAATCCAATTGTTCAGCATATTTCAATTTTATTTTTTACCCGTTCTTCAGTCAGTGTTCTGCACTTCTGTGAACAATTCCAATTGTTCTTGTTCTGAATCAGTGAATCTTTTAATGCTTATACAGAAATTAGAATGACGAAGCGACGAGCCCCAAGGGCATCAATCTCTCAACCTGAAGTTATTCAACATCAACCTACTCAGCAGCAGTCTCAAGTAAGTGTCACTCAGCCAAATCGACCAACTGACCCAACTCAGCCAATTCAACCAACACTTACACAAGAAGCCATTTTTAAGCCTGGAAAAAAGAAGTCTGAAGTGTGGAAGCATTTCCATTACAAGAAGAGAGAAGATGGCTCTTATGTTATACCTCCGATGGCGGTTTGTAATTATTGCAAGACGAAGGAGTATCCTTGTGGATCAAAAAGTCATGGAACAACTAATATGAGGCATCACGTGTTTAAATCTTGCTCGGAATCTCCAGTTAGGGAGGACAAAGGTGATCCCAAGCAACCATTATTGACAAAAGACCCCAAAGGTGAGCTTGTTCCATTACACTATGATAAAGAATATGCTAAGAAGAAGCTTATAGAAATGATAGTGATAGATGAGCTCCCATTCAATATGGTAGAGGGAGCCGGGTTTAGAGCTTTTTGTCAAGCTTTAAACCCTCAATTTCTTGTTCCATGTCACAAGACAATGGCACAAGGTGTCATGAAATTGTTCCTAGAGGAGAAGGCAAAGCTTAGAAGTATCTTGTGTGGTGGTACAAGAGTGTCTCTCACTACAGACACTTGGACATCCATACAAAATATTAATTATATGGTGCTCACGGCCCACTTTATGGATGATGATTGGAATTTGCACAAAAGAATACTCTCCTTTTGTCAAATTGCCAACCATAAGGGTGAAACCATAGCTACAGCTTTAGAGAAGTGTTTGTTGGGGGATTGGGGTATTGTGAGAATTTTTTCAATTGCGGTGGATAATGCATCGGCCAATGACAAGGCCATTGACATTCTAAAAGGAAGGCTTGTTAGGAGTAAGGGAGTTGTGTTAGATGGAGCTTATTTGCATATGAGGTGTTGTTGTCATATTCTGAATTTGATTGTACAAGATGGTATGAATGTCTTGTCTGAGTCAATTGAAGGAATTAGATTGGCGGTTAAGTGGGTAAGATCATCGCCACAAAGATTAGAGAAATTTAGAGAATTTGCTCATAATGAAGGTATAGGAGGGCTGCCAATTGTATGCATGGATGTTTGTACTAGGTGGAACTCCACATATCTTATGTTGGAGCAAGCTTTGAAGTTTTCCAAGGTGTTTGACATGTTGAGTGTATTAGACTCGGGGTTCCAAGACTATTTCAAGGACCATAAGAACACTAGGTGCCCGGATGCTATGGATTGGATGAATGCCAAGGAGTTTGTCTCGTATTTGAATGTGTTTTATGAAGCAACCCTCAAATTGAGTGCTTCTAAAACACCCACCGCGCACTTGGTCTTCAAACAATTGTTGAATATTCAAATGGTATTGGATAAGGCGATGATGAAGCCACAAGATGATACATTGCATAAGGTGGCAGCAAACATGAAAAAAAAGTTTGAAAAATATTGGGGGAATTGGGAGAATGTGAATCGTTTTATTTATCTTGCGGTTGTTCTTGATCCAAGATACAAGCTGCCTTATTTGGGTTTCCAACTAAATAAGGCGGGGATAGATAGTGAGTTGGTGAAAAAGATACAAGATGAAGTAAAAAAAATGCTTCATGACATGTTTAGAGAGTATGGAGAGATTATTCCTAGAAGAAATCAACCAATTGATGGTGAAAATGTTGGTGATAGTGATGAAGGAGATGAAGAGGGTAGTGATGATGAAGATGAGGATGAGGATGATATGTTATATCATCAATCTCTAAGGGAAAATCAAATTGTTGCATTAAATGATGAGGTTGATAGATATTTGCATGAACCTCACTTGGAGGTTAAGAAGAATAAGTTCAAAATTTTACCTTATTGGAAAGCAGAGTCGGGTAGATTCCCAATTTTAGCTAAGATCGCCAAGGACATATTTGCAATGCCAGTTTCTAGTGTGGCATCCGAATGTGCATTTAGTGTGGGATCAAGGGTTGTGGATCCTTTTAGGAGTTGTTTAACTCCTAGAACGGTGGAGGCATTGGTATGCACAAGTGATTGGCTTAGGGCGGATGGATTTAGCTATTACAAGGATCCAACTCATCTTCAACTAGAGCTTTATGCAACCTTGGAAGAAGTTGAACAAGGTACCCTTTTATACTTTATCCATTTACAATTTTACATTGTTATTTGCCCTTTTATGTAATTAGAGATATATGAATTCATTAATGTTTTGATTTATGAAATTGCAGAGATTTTATCAACTCAAAATCTTCGAGGAACGCCTATTGGTGGTAGTACTTCAGCTGCTTATACAAATGATACATTCGTACAAGGTTCCACCACCTAAGGTACTAAACATTATAAACTGCTCCAACCTCCAATTATTGCATAATGCCCATAAATCATAATCTGCTCAGTGCTCACTACTGTCTGTGTCTGGAATCTGTACTCTGTTTGCACTCTGCACTACAATATGCAATCTGTATGCATTCTGTAATCTGTCTGCGCTATGCACTCTGCATTACCTTAATACTTCTAAATGTTATGCTATTATGATTACAGTGAAGCTGCTGGCTGTTGGAGAGTGAAGCTGCTGGATGTGGAATTCTGCACTCTGGAGTTTTTGTTCTGGCTCTGTTTTAGTGTTTTTAATGTTGTTTGTTTATTGCCTAGTTCATTATGGGATTGTTGGTTGGCTTGATGCCTTCGCTTCTGCCTTGTAGTATGTACTCTGTAGGCTTTGTAGTTGTTACTTGTTACTTGTTGCCTTGTTGGTTGGTGGTTACAAGTTATTTTGCTGTAGACTGTGCCAGTGTGGAGTGTGGACTTGTGGTTGCTGCCTAGCCTTGCTGGATTAGTTTGGGCCGCTGCCTTGCTGGTTGCTTGATGCACTTTGCAAGTTTGTAGAGTTACAGACTTTTTGATGCCTTGCAGATTCAAAGAGTTATGGGATTTTCTCATTTGCATTTACTTGTTTATGACTTTATGTTATGCATATGGAATTGGAACTTGGAAGTATGGATTATTGGATTGTCATTCATTATTATGGATTTGGAATTTTGGATTATGAATGCTTATGGTGCTACTATGGTACTGCCTAGTGCCTACTACTGGTGGCAATGTTTCATTATGATTTGTGAATGATAATGTGATTTGTAGACATTGGACAATGGACAATTTGAAGTGTGGTCTTGTTAGTTGTTAATCAATTAATTTCTTAAGTTTATGAGTTAAGTAGTTAACTATTTTATAATTTTTTTGTGTTTTTATATGATTTTCCATTGATTATTATTTATTTGATAATTTTGAATCTTGAATTCTTGATTATTTGATTTACTTCAGACTTTTTCAGTAGTTTGATATACATATACACTCATATATTGATATACAGAATTACAAATATGAATGACAGAATGAGAATCAGAATTGTATAGGGTCGGTTGTTACCAACAACCGACCCATATTGCAACCGACTTTGTCGGTTGCCATCCAACACCCGACCCATACAGGTCGGGCCGATAATGGTTTTAAAAATCCTTAAAAGTCGGTTTGTCGGGTCGGGCCGATAATTGGCCGATAACCAACCGACCCGACCCAGTCCCAGGCCTAGTCCATAGTGACGTATATGCAGAATCAGCGAAAGATGACGATCTATTTTTTCATTTGGAATTGCCTTTGCAATTTTGCAATTTAACCATGAAATTGATGGCCTTTAATCAGGTTTATTTTCCAAGTAAAGGCCACTTTAAGGGCATTAGTTTTACAGCAAAAGAAAAATTAGTGAAAACGTTATTCTAACAGGAACATTATACTTGATCTCAACCAAAAGGCTAAGAAAACTATGAATAGCTCGTTATACCGAAATAAAGCTGAATAATTCTATACATACTCTAGAGTTGGACTAAAATAGCTCTCTCTTTTTTTCATTGCACGTTTTGCTTATTCTACTGGAAGTCTAAATCAACCAGTTGCAGATGTTATCACACAGAAATCTACATTGACCCAACCTCAATATTGCAATCAGAAAATGACTTGGAAAAACTAGCATCAATAAACTCTAGATAGGCCAACATGTTCCTTAATTGCATAAGATAATTTGACAAAAAAATTTCTAATAATTTCTCAAACAGCCAAACCGCTCTCAAGCCATGGCATTAAACACTCCATTGCATATTTCTTTGATAAACAAAAATTCAATAGAAATATGCATAAATGAACGTCCAACCTGGGATCCCTTTCGCCATTTGTTCTTTGGAATAGCAGGTGCCATTTTCGGGTTGTAGCGGCCTTCGTTTGCATCAAGGAAGCTGCAAGAGAGAGCAGTGAAAGACAGTTGGGTTTCATACGAGTCATCGACAAAAGAAAATGATGAAATGCTAAAACAAGCAATACTCAGCACCTCAATAATCAAAGCCTCCATCTACCTGTCCACTAAACTCCTTGGAGAATCCATCAAATAATTGTGTATGTAGCTAAAGTTGTAAAGAGGTACACAACTGCATAAAGAGAAACAATAAATTCATATATAAACCAAAAGGAAATGTGAATACCAAGTATATAGTATTTATCATCTTCGCACCCACAATTATTGCTAAATAAGCAGATAGGCAATGATGAAAAATTCGATACAATAGCTGATTTTATGACAAATGCAATAGACAAACACTTTTAGAAACAAAAAAACTTAAACATTTTAAAGCAGAACATTAATGGGGTTACAATACTGAATCATTACTGATGAAACATGATTCTTATGGTACTAAGAAGCCTCAATTTCATAAATATTGCTGCAATGGCCTAATCTTGCAGCGAACACAAAGAAGTTGGCAAGAAAACCAACCTGTCAGAGAGGAGAACAAATCTTTGGTTGGCTGGATCCTCTAAAGCAGCAGCGAGTAACAACTTCTCTGCTTTGATCATACTTGATTCCCCCCATGCTACCTGCAATACATGATCACAAAATTGGCATCCAACATGTAACAACCAAACTTTCTTTAAGTCCGTCTAAGACCAAAATCCTACATCATCAAAGCTCCATTCTATAGCAGATAAATTGGACAATTGGAGAAAATTTTAAAGCCATACACCAAATGCGCAATTACCTAGAGAGTTGAAATGCAACAAACCAAACTAGCCTAATGAGCCTTTCTCAGAATAATTGAACAAACAAACAAAATTAATAGTTCTACTCCAATGCTTACCTAGTTTTCCTAGCAACCAAACAGTAGCTAAACTAACATAAACAAAGGAGCAGAAGCTGATAAATTAATTGCCTTTGATATCAATCACCTGAATACTATTCTTCAATTGTCGACCGTAGAAGAAATGCGACCTTGTAGTAGACTCATCGAACAGAAACCCAGGAGTTGAGTGTACATAAATCGAGAAATTCGCCACGTCAGCATTCTGCAAACCATTTTCGTGAGAAAGTGACAGAAGAGGAAAATTCACCAACACAATCAAAATTACCAACGGAAAATAACCTCGAAGAAGCTGCCCCAGACAAAATCGAGAGGGAGCTCATGGCGAATGAGAAACAAGAATGCGACTTTGTGGCGTCCAGTGAAGATATCGCGAGCAACGACGCGGTATCTGGCGCGAGAAATCGACTACGGAGATGAAAAATCAGGCTGAAACTGGATCCGGAGAAGAGCGAAAACGCATACCGTGACGGTGAGAGCGAACAGGGTCCTCCAGCCGAGCCAGATGACGTGGCGCCGCAAGAATGGCGGTGGAGGTTTCTTCGACATGGTCCTTCCTGAAACTACCATAGATCAGAACAAGAAAGCAAAATCCCAACAACGCACCGTTTTGCACACACATTGAAAGAAATCAATCAGAGGAAGTAAAAAAGAGAGAGTGATCACACATTGAAAAGGGACAGAGGAGAGCATTTAAAACTGAGCGAACTAGTGGGTGAATGGCAACTGGGTGACTCACTTCGCGTTTTCTCCACCTTTATGATGATGAAGACACTAACACGTCGTCGTTTGAATGTTAACGACGTGGGCCACCCCACATGTCTTCAAAAGAAAGAAAACGTAGAAGTCATCATCCATATCTACGACTACCGGGAGTCCACCTTCAACGTGGAGGCACTGGAGTTTCCGTCTTCAGAGAATTAAAGAAACGGCACCGTCTATAAGGTAATGCCAAAAAAAAGGAAAATAAGTAGATAACATTACCATATATTTTTGTTGCAAGAATGGAAAGCATAGATTAACAAGAAATCTGTTTTGTTTAACAAGTTCACAATGTACAAGGATCTCTCAATTATGAGAATCCAAATAGCTCATATCTTATTCGTGTGTATATCTCATAGAGGTCTCAGAATTCGAGCCTCTCCATTTTTTTACCCTGTAATTAAAAAAAATCTCAATTACACTAATTAATTAAGAGAAAAATATTTCCAATTTATGAATTGCGAGTCTTAATTGTCGATATATTGTAACAAATAAAACTGAAAACATATGAAAAAAAACTTTATTCAACCCTTGATGATGGTCTACAAAGAAGTTTGTTCCCAAAATAAAAAATAAAAAAAAAATACAAAGCATTGAGTTGAGAACAAAGTACATGAGAACAAATATTGCATGCAAATCTATTAAATACATGAAACAGCACACGTGTGGATATATATCCTCTCCATATATTATTAATCTTGCATTGGTATTTGTTCAATGAACAAAGACTTGACATGCTCCTTCAAATTGACTGGATTTGAATACCCATCGTCGTTCTTGTAGACAACATCGATGATGCGTGTTAGGTTCAGAATTGGCATCAGAAGATGAAGAGACACAGCAGTTGGTCTCATACACTCTTCATTAATATCCTTCCATGCATTCGCAACCCTGTTTTGGAAATCTTCAACCACCTCTTCTTCTGACACACCATATTGCTTCATAAAGCACTCAACGCTTGAGGCAACATGCCCCCTCTTTTGTTCCTCCTACAATATTCGATCACATACGTACTCTAATTATATAATTTCAATTAACAGTTATTGTTAATCAACTTCGTATAACTCATTCATTATTCATACCTTATGTGACATTATGTCGTCCATAAGACGACCGATCATCTCGGAAGCCCTAACCATTTTCGGGATGCTTTTGAGCCATTCAAATTCTTTTATCCCTGCAATTTCTCCCATGCCTAGAAAACATGCAGCTGGAATTGCATGATAACAGCTTGTGATCAATGCATTCTCCATGTACTCATCGAATGTTGGTACATAACTTTTGTTGCACCACTCAGCTTCAACGTGGTAGGCTTTCACCATTTCTCTTAACTATACACATAAACATAAATTAACAAAGCAATAATTGAGCATAATTGAGGTTAATTAGCGATGTAAATTGTACCGCGTCTCTAGCATAAGCAACACAGGAAGATCTTCCTTCGTTTTTCAATTCGTTCTTGAATTCATCGTAGAGATTTAGAATCATCTTGTAAAGAACTTTCATGTAATCTGGTAATTGATCAATGGCACCAATGTCCCACCTGGGAGTCAATTTAGAATGTCAATTCAACCTCTAAAACAACTATATATATAGATACACACATGCATATATAAAAAGAATATTAACAAGTAGAAATTAATATCAAACGAACCTCTCTATTGCATCAGTCAAGAGTCGAAGTTCTTCAATTGTACCGTAAGCATCGTATGTGTCGTCTAAAATTGATATCATTGTCACACTTTTAGTAAGAAAGATTCGGACACGTCCATAATGTGGTTCAAAGTTAGACCCAACAGTCCACATATAGATTTCAGCAATTCTGTCTCTTGCATAAGGAAATTTTGAAGCAATCTGCAAGTCTTTATACCACCTACCATGATCACAAAGTTAACAACAAACAATTAATGCTAAGCCAATATTCAATATTAGTTAAAAAAAATGTTTATCAGAGTAAAAGAAATTATACCTTGAGACATGACTTAGCTCTTGTTGGTGCAACAATTGTACTCGATTAAAATCGATTTTCGCTAATTTGAGCAGAATTTCATTCCGAGACTCGTCCTCTTCATAGAAATTGATGTATTGCCTTGACTCGATTCTTGGAATGCCCTTTTGATAAGGTTGTTGCAATGCATGGGCAACTTGGTTTGCAAAGTGTGGGTTCAATTGGGTCACCGCGGAATGAAGAGAAGTTTTTGAAAAACCAAGTGCTTCATCCAAAACATCCTCTCCATGCATGCTCAAGTGAGAAGCTTCGTACAAGCTTAGCATCCCCTCTACATCACTAGCTAGACTCATTTTCAACTTTCCATCATCTCCCTTAAATTTGTCAAACACATCTAGTTCAATAATTCACAAATCATCTTGTTAGTAAACACATTAAAATTTTAATTTTGTTTCATTGAATTACGTATACATAAATATCACTAATCGCTTACCACAAGAAATTTTGTAACCATGTTGTCTGAAGACGCGGAACAGAAGTGCAACGGCGTATAGGCCGTAGTCATTGTCGTCATCCACGAGTTTAGTTTTGACTATGTCGAGATTTTGCATAAGCTGGTCTTCAATTTCACTTTCAAAGTGATACGAAATACCAAGACGACCCAACAAGTCAATCAGCTCAACTTTCTCCACAATCTCATTTGTAGAAGACAACATATCTTTCACTTGTACTTTCAACTCCTCCACTCTCTTTGTGTACGATCCGTACTCCTGCAGTTTCATTCACATACAACTCTCTTTAATTAGCCACCAAAAGAAAACACTAAACACATAGTATTAAATCAAGATTAAAGTAGTGTTACACACCGAATCTTGATTAGAAGCAAAAGAAGCAAAGTCATCGTGACCCCAAACGGCAGGGGAGAAGTTGGCCAACCGCCGTGGAGCCTCCGTGGATTGGGTGGTTGCTGCCATTGAAATCAATATATGATTATGATATCAAGAAGTTTGTGTCTTAAGAAAAAGGCTAATGGAGTGCAGTGTGTTGATATATCTGCTTAGGTGTGCTTAGTATATTTGTTGGTCTAGCTATTTATAGACAACTTGAAATGAGATTCGCAATCATGTCTGAACTCTTACTAGCTATAGCAGTCTTTTTTTGAAATAATTAAAGTTGGCATGGCATGACACATTGATAAATTCATGTCTTTTGGTGAGGACCCTTTTGTTGACCACCATAGATATATAATATTGGCGAATAAACATTACTAGCAAAATCGAATCTCAAGTTTGTGGTATAGAGTTATAGTAACATTTTTGGCATTATATTTACGTAACACCACTTAAATGGTTAGTTCAATTTTGGGAAATAATTAATATTAAATCGGAGATTGTGGATCCAATTTTTTTTACATATTAATATTATATATGATATGCATATCTTTAGGTTCTGCCTGATGGCCTGTAAAGTGGATGCTATAGGGATATGGGTGTGGCCGTATATATGTAAAAAACATGATAATTTAATTAAAATACTGTAGAATATTCATACTTAATATTTTTTATGACATAGCATATATTCTCATCCAGATGCACATGCGTAAAAATGTTTTCTTTTTCAAGAAAAGAAAACAAATCTTGGTGTTCTGCAATAGCATGAATGGCAGAATTATTAACACGCTTTCAATTCTTTATATTATTATAACAAATTATGTGGGTTTTGGTAGTATTCAGGTATTGGAATTCCCCATTGATTCCTCTTGTCGTTTGTCCAACCCTCATGATGAAAAATATTGTCCATCATCATCAGCTACTCCATCTATCTTGGTTTTATCTCTTGCTACAGTTATGTTGGGCTACCATTAGCATTCCTTTATTGACTGTTGTTATATAGTATCATTATTTTAGTTAACATCTGGGCCATGGATCGACGTCTCATATGCAACTATACGTGTACGTACATACATATACATAAATATAAACACAAACATGATGAAATAGATAGCGTCCTTTTATTGACCAACAACACTCACCATCTTTGGAACCTTGGGTGGTTGTTGTGCGTTGTTAGGACGACGATTTTCTTATTTTTTTAAGAATCTCAACGTGACAAGTTATTTTATAAAATATGCAACAAGACCCCTAAAGTTTGGTCTTACAAGGGGTGTCTATGCAACAAAGTCAAATTTCATGGACCTAAATGCATATAATTAAGCCCTATTTTTACTATACCATGCCTATGGCTATAAGTAGTCACACTACTTTATTTACATTTGCTTCTTGGTATAGTGAGGGATCAAACTAAAGCAAAGCAGAAGATATGGTGCCCGTCGTACTAATTCCTTGTCATCACTCTCTGCTGCTTCTAATTCTCTCATCAATCCATACCAAATCAACCATGCTGAGCCACTTAATTTCTATCACTAGTAAATTGAAATGGGCTTTGACTTTCACACTCCATCGCTCTTTCTTTTGGTCATCTGGACTTGATTATCATGTGGCATACTCTGTCGAAGTACTTGACCAGGCAAGAAATAGTACTCAACTAGTAGCGCCTGCAGATTGTGCTATTTGTCTTTGCAAGATTGATAATATTGAAGGAGGAGAGGAGATAAGTGAACCGAGATGTGGCCATGTATTTCATAGAGTTTGCATGGACAGGTGGCTCGCGTTTAGGCACTCAACGTGTCCACTCTGCCGTGACTTTCTTCTTCCTGTTACAACAGTCACTGAGTTTGGAACTGAAGTGTTAGTGTTGGAGTTTTGTTCACTTAGTAGTAGCACCAGCGACCGTGACAATTGGTGGCTCCGTTGATTAATCTTATTATATGTATCGATCAGACTACTATTAGTATATATTGGAACAGGATGTTTGTTAAATATGTGTTCACTGTTCACCCCATCCCATGTGGTATTACGTAGAAGTGCATGGTGAAGCGCTGATTGTATAAATTCTCATGGCTGGAGTCTCAGGATTTTGCTCTTCGTCGAGCATGCATGGCTGCTTCGTCTCAACTCTGTCTTCGATGCCCTAATTTGCGAGCTTCTACTGCAGTTCATGTTTGGTCTACTGGGCTAGTCAACTGGGTTGATCTTCCTTTTGTTTCTCTGGGCTCTAGTATTGGGCCTTCAAGCATTATATTATGTTGAGTAACTTTAGTCACACCCCTATGTTTACTAAACACACCCGAATTTAGGTTGACCATCCCTTGTAAAAATCAATTGACGGAGTATTTTTAGTAAATGTAGGGGTGTGACTAAAGTTTCCCTATTATGTTTTAAGTTTCTTAGCCTAGCGGCCTTGTTTGCTGTTGTTATTTAAACGACACAGTTTTATATTCATCATGTATTTTAAACTACTGTCCAATCATGTCAGTAGTTTTTTGGTTTTGTACAACTTGAACACATGAATAAAGTGTTTTTTGGTTGCTCTCATCATCATCATCATCTTCTTCTTCTTCCTCTTCCTGCAATATCTTTTGATTCTTCAACTATGCGAAAATCATCATGGCATTGAAGCAGCTTTGACTCCTTATGGTATATAACAAACAAGCGTGTCAGGCATCTCAGAAGCTTTGGCAGAAGGAACAAATTTCACGAGGAATATACATACATTACCTCTTACAAGTGTTGTAATGCCATCATAAGCTCATACAACTCCCTTGATTTCTGTCTTACCTTCTTCAAGTCTGCAACCTAAAATAAATGTGTTAACAGATGACACAATTAACACAACAATAACAACGAATGAGGTAGCAGCATTATTGAGAAGTGTTCAAGCACTAACATCAATCTTAGCTCATTCAGGAGCAAATTTTCCTCCATTAGTATTAGGAAACATACCTGGTTTTGCAAGATTTTCTGAAATGGGTCAAATGACCTCAGCTACATTAGCTGCATCCAATCCTAGCATACATCAATTCCCATCTCAGTTTGGAGGACAACAAATACATCTGAACATAAATCAGGCTCCACTATTACCAAATCCCAACCCTTCATCTTTCCATTTATTCTCAACCATCAACATTTCCAACGAGTACCTTGCACAACCTACAACATATACGTCCAGTTATTCTAATGAATCAACACGACCAAAACCCTTACTAAACTCACATAATCTGGTACGCAGTAATTTATCTATTACAAAATTGATTTCATTGGAGCTAACCAACAACAACTATCACAAGTGGAGTGCTCATTTTAGTTTTCACAAATGTATTAAAAGACAGAAACAAAGTAGGATTTGTTGATGGGAGTCTACAAATATCAGAGACTACTAATCCTAGTTTTTGGCTATGGAAACAGGCTAATGGGTAGATAAGGACTTGGATCACCAATTCAGTCTCATCTAAAATTTTGAAAAGAATATCAAATTGGAAAACAACAAGAGAATTATGGGTGGATTTGAAGAGTAGATACTCTGTGATGAATGAGACAATGGTTTTTGAAATCATTAAAGAAATATCCAACAGGAAACAAGGTGCATACTCTGTCACAAAATATTATGCAAAAATGAAAGGGCTTTGGAATGAGTTGAAAGAGTATGATCAGTTACCATCATGCAAATGTGGAGTTGAGAACAAATCAGAATAAAGAAGGAAAATGAGAAGGTAATGCAGTTCCTTATACGACTAAATGATTGTTTCAGTGTGGTGAGTAACCAAATACTCATTAAAGAACCTTTTCCATACTTGAACATAGCTTTCAATATAGTCAATTAAGACGAAAGAAAACAAAGAATGAGAGACAATGCCGAAAATGTCACATAGAGGCAGTGGCAATGGCAATGAGCAAAGGAAATTTCAATGCAAATAATAATTCATCAAAGCCTTACTACAAGAATAACCAAGGGAAATAAGAAGAATGGTACAATTTTTCTCGAGTTGGTTAGTTATCCATGTTATGCGGACGGGTAATATGGTTGCTAATGCCTTGGCCAAATATGCTTTCTTAATATAAGATATGTGGGTATGGATTGAAGAAGTTCCAAGTTCGGTATGGGGTATCATTCAAGCTGAAAAACTTCCATGGGATTTAGTACGAAGAGGTCCAGTTAATTAGATGTTGTTTACTTCTATTTTGATATTGATGTGTTAAGTCTTTGATGTTTGCATGTTTTACCCAATTTCCTATTGTTATTGGTTGTATTCCATCATTTTGGTGGCCCGAACGTCTATCATGGCCTCCATTTCTTTTACTCAGTTGGTGAGTGTATAAATATATATGGTCTCTGACCTTCAAAAAAAATCAAAGCAGCTTCAAATAGGTTCCAACAAAGCAGCAAAGAAAATCTTTTTTGTATTCATTGTAAATTGACAAAGTGGGGATGGGGTAGCGCCAATTCACTTGTGAGCAGGTTAATAACTTGTTCACTTTGGGAACAGTAGATTATAAAGAGCAAATCTAATGATCAGTATTTTTCTTAATAATGTTTTTACTCTCTCTTCAAATATACCATTGTATCGGTTTATCCCAATTTCAATAAACTTTATCTCTCTTATCTGTTTGTATACTCTCTCAATCCAATGGCGTTATTTTACCCAAATGTGGGCAAATCTCACCAAATCTCCTCAGATCTCAGTTTCTCTTCAACGAATCAAGTTTCGAAAGAAAGTCGGGGAATTCGGGTTTGAGTGATTCTTTGTTTTACATCTCTGTTTGATATAATAACTGAGTTTTTTTTTAACATAAATCGATTTCCCCTGTGCATTCTAACCTGGATCTGCCACCAGTTCTTCCATTCATCTTTCTCGTAATCCAGTCCCTGCATACCAATTATAAAAGAGTCAAAATTGAGTCTTCATTCAGAGAATCAAGTGGGACCGTAGATCTTTCAACAGTGGTAGCATAAAGTTCATTACTGTAAATTGTAGGTCTATAATTTGAAGGGAAATTGGGCAAGATTGAGTCAAGAGGTGGAGGCACATAAACTGTAAATTCTCTGACGGAGGGGATGGTGAAGGAGTAAGGAAGACGTCGTCAGTGAAGTTGAAACTTAGAGTGTGTTTGGATTGAGGGATTTGGAGGGAATGGAAAGGGAAGGAGGAGAAGGGAAGAGAATGGAAGGGAAAATACATTTCCCTCTCTCATGTTTGATAGATAAAAAAAAGGAAAGAAAAATAGTTTAATTTACTAGTTTATCCTTATTTTTTTATGTTTAGGTGTTATGTCCAAGAGTAAAATAGGTTTTAAACTTATAAACAAATTAATTAGTAATCTCTTCCCTCCAAATGACTCCATTTTGGGAGGAAAGAATTTTGACAAAAATTTAATGAAATCTTCCTCCCAAATCCTCTCAAATCCCTCCCCTCAATTTCAATTTTTTATAAACTATCCAAACAAAGGAATTGAAAGGAAACTCTCTTTCCCTTCTCTTCCCTCCCCTCCAAATCCCTCAATCCAAACACACTCTTAGAGCAACCATAATGGTTGCTATTTGTTGGGGCATGAGTTCCAAAAAGTGGAATTCTAACAGACCATTAAAAATTTTCATGCTCTAAACAATGTCCACAGCCATATGTTTGCTCTAACAAGTGGGCTTCACAACACATACATACATATTTTACACTAAAATTAATACTGGGTTCCACATCTATTACACAAAAATCAAGTCAGGGTTCCACTTCTATTACAGGGTTCCACTTCTATTACACAAAAATCAAGTCCGTAAATTTATACTATTGTATCAATATATTTTGTTGATCCCAATAAAAAAATACCATTGCAATTGCTCTAAAGGGGAGGAAGAGGAGGGAGAGAGTGAATAATTTAGAGACATGTTTCTAACTTTCTATTGTGTTTTTTATTTTTTTTAATTAAAAAATGAAAAGATTTGTGAACGGTCTCAAATCTTGCTCTTTATGATCTAACGGTTCACAAATGAACAGCTTATTAACCTGTTCAAAAGTGAACAGACCTTCCCCTCAATTCGGATAGGTGTTACAGGCTTTATGGTTATCCTAAACAACCTTTCAAAAGGAAATACAGAATAATCAAGGATATTCAAACAACAATTAGCCGCTGTTAAACTTGTTGCCGCCGCTCATTTTATCGGGTAGGCACAAAAACCGTTCCCAAAAAAACTGAACACGTGAGGATTTTTGAGGGATTTCACTTTTTGTGCAAGCATAAAATACACTTGATTCCCAAAAAGATGTTGAGTTTGTTAAGGATTAACCTTCGTATTTTAAGGTGAGAGTCTAATTTAAATAATAATGTGTCAAAGACTGCAACAATCAAGTATCCAAAATTTACATGTAATTAGAAATTGAATCGGTAAAGAACACGAAATAAGAATTTACATGTAATTAGAAAAGGATTTGGTAAATAACACCCGTATACAATGTTGGGCAGGTCGAGGCAAAGCAACAAAATAGGTAAATAATGCCCGTGCACAAGACTTTCGTAGTAAACGAGATTGAAGACATGCAAGATGCAGCAGACCTTACCCCACATAATATGTATATAGGTTATTTTCAGAAATTAAACTTGTGACTTTATGTTAGGTGGCATACCTGCAACTCTAGAGTGGCGGAGGCCTGTTGTAGTCACGCTGTAACACTTTTTTAGGCAACACAAATTTTTATTTTTAAAAATCATAAATGGATAAATCCAACAAGTTTTTTTTTCAAAACAAAAATTAAATTTAAAATGAAAAATATATGACAATTCTAGATCGTCAGAAATAAACTCAAAATATTCGATGTTTTGATTGCGATGGATTTTATTTTTGTTTCGAACAAAAAAATATATCGTTGGATATCATGACACCTAGAACTCTATGACTCAGTCACATATTCGTCTGTGTAATTAATAAAGGAATAAAGGTTTTATATGGGAGGGTAATTTTGACATTTCCAATAAGCTATGAAACCCTAGTTGCAAATTTTCAATATAAAAGGACACTTTGTGAGTTGTTGTTTCTTCTAAAATTGGAGGCCATGGAGGAGGAGGAAGGGATAGATCAATTATTTTCCTTCTGGAGATCTGAGTATTCCAAGGCTTTTTCTTTACAGAAACAAGCATTCAAGGGAAGGAGTTGGGGGTTGAGCTCTCCATGGGTTTTTTTTTTTGGAGTTGATGGGAAAGTATTTGGAGGAATACCTCCAATGAAGAAACTAAATTTGGACTAGTGGTTCTTGAGAGGGTTCAAGGTTGATTTGAAAGGTTTAAGTGATTATGTGCAATGTCCATACAGAAGAAGGTAAGATCTCTTTGAAAAATTAATTTTTGTGCCTTTTTTTCAACAAGATATATGGGATGTGTTTAGTAACGCATAACTTTTCGGATATTTGTATAATCATATAATGCAGGTGATGTCTCTCTACCATTGACATCCTCAAAAGTAATTTTGAAGGTGTACTGGGAAAATTTTTCAGTGTTTAGAGAGTAGGAGCGAATAGTAAGATCTAAAAAGACATTACTTGAAATAGTAATAAATAATATAGATTCTATAAGAGTTGATGAAAGTATAATCCTAGATAGAAATTAATATTGAAAACAAATACGTATAGTGTATTTGCGGTGATTTTCTCAGACTTATATAGTCGAATCCCAAAGTTTTGGAACAAAGACTCTGAGAATGATGATGACATCCTTCCCTTCAAATTTAACGCAGATGAAAAAAAATGAAATTAATAATTTATTATGGTATTTTAGGAGGTTTATTATTTGTTAAATTATGTTTTAGGATTTAAATTTTTTTTTATTATGAGTGGTTTTTTTTTTCTTTTTCCTTTTAAGTATTTGTTTCCTAGCATTTAAATATTTGAAGGTTTTTAAGTTTTGATTAGGGGTGTGTGAAGTCGTATACCGACTATTTATAATTAGTCTGTTTGACAGATAATTTTGAAAGCTGGTAAAAAATGATAGCAGATATGATTCCTAAAAAGATTTGTTAATGGTGGTTGTAAAGGAAAATGAATTGATCTTTGAGTATTGTTTACATTTTTATTTCTACTATGCTTTTCCTTATTTCTTTTGTTTGTAATGCACACCAGCACAGTAAATCAAAGTAGCACAATAAATCATCAAATTATTATGAAGCGGCATCTCCGGTGTTGAAGAAGAAAGCATGATGAAGCGACTTCCTCTAACTACTTGTTACTGGGTTCGTACAAAATTGCTTGCAAGTCCTCGATGGCTTTGTCAATCGCATAAACTATCATTTTCTTAATCTGGTACACAAAACCAGGAAGATGTGTAAGCAAATCAATAAATCAAACAAAAAAAACAATAGCACTATCCTTGGAAAAGGTTTACCTCAAGCTTGTCTTCTCTAGCCCTGTGATTCACAGGAAGTCGACGGAACTCTTCAGTGAGGCGGAGACACTCTCCAATGTTCTCCGGGGAGACAAAGTCCGCAGCCACTTTCGTGCAAGACTGCTTGAGAGAAATAACAAGATTGATGCTTTGCTCTAATTCATGGGAAGCTTACTTGCAACTGAAGAGAGCCAATGAATTTACTAGGAAAATAATTATCACCTTGAGATTTCTAACTTGGTGTGGACACCCCGCCGGAATAAATACAGCCTCTCCAATCCTTTGGTGAAAGGTCCATGGCTCCACTCCTGTAGCATATAGAAATCACATCACATGAATAAGTAAATGTTGAAATTTATAGCTACTACAATGTCATTTAATAATTTCTGCAAGAAAAGTAATATAATTTTCGAACCATATTCCTCTTTCAGCTGTTGTTTGTGCCTCGAACTAAGATAGAAGCATTGATCATGGATTGGATGAAAGACCTAATCATGCAAACAAGAGCACAAGTCAGAATTTTCAACAGAGATGAAATGGGTGAAAAAGTCTCAATTGTTGTAGGTAGATTGTAGTTACCTTTAATACTGGGGAACAGTATGAGTGCCTAAATTCTTTACAATGTTTTATAAGGTAGGCCTCTAACTTGGGAACATCCTCCCTTCTAAAAATATCCCACAAAGCACCGACGGTCTTGTCGGGATTTTCTTCTTTGCAGCAATTGGAGAATCTAGATCCCATCTCACCATCAGAGATTTTCTGTGTTTCATCACATTCAGAGGGGTGCATTAACCAATCATGCATTTGATGCTCTCTCTCATCTTGTTCTTCATGTTTCTTCTTCAATCTTTCAATGGCAAGGCATTGCTCTTCACTTAATTTTGGATCTGCTGTGTGTGTCAGTATATTCACCTACATAAATCAATTATTCAAAGCTCAGATGGCAATGATTTAGGTGACAGATCACAAAGCACTAACATATCAAATAGATGGGATGCCAGGTATGGAGTACAAGGGACATACTGCATCTGACATATCACAGTGAAGCTTTGTGACAGAGTCCCCTCTTCCTAGCTCTTCCGAAACACCGTAAGCAATATAAGTTTTGGGACCCATGTCTGGTTCCAAGATACCGGCTGGAATCTTCACAGCAAGGTTGAGCACACCATCCCTCGGATTGCTGTACTCTTGAAATGGCAATGCACTGATAAATTCATCACAATGGCGGGGCAAAACATCTTCAAACTTGTCAGAAGGTGGCCAGTCTCTCAACTTTAGCATCTCAGGCCACAAGTTAACGTATCTTCTTCCTTCCGTGTAGCCTTCAAAAAACTGGCGGGTGTTTATCTCCACCTATACAGATGCACAAAATTAGCTTATAACAGAGACAATAATATCAAGTCTATCACGTCTCAGGCTGAATGGAATTAGGTTATGGGAGTAGATTCTCCCCATCTTACACTACAACAATGGCACAAAAGGAAAATAATTAAACCATGCTACTAAAGCAGGTGGTAAAAACATAAAGCAAAACAATTAAACCATATAAACATCAGAAAAAGTGATTTTGCTTATTATGCCATTAGAAATGTCGTTTAGAATGAAAGTTTAAAATAAATGCTAGGAGGGATAAGGAAATAAACCTCACAACAAGCTAGGCAATCAATAGCCTTCACTTCGGACGTCTTAGAGCTAGTCAATGGATCCATGTTTTCACATAATGCACGCCACATGACCATCGGTTCCCAGCTCAAACCGGATGTTGCTTCGAGAACGTCACGAACTATAACTGGCTCACCTTTATCCCAATGCTTTTGAAAACACAGAAGCCCTTCATCCTTTTGAGTACTGCTCCAAGTAGGATAATACAAGTAGTTGTCATTAGATGATTTTCGAGAAGCGGCCCTTTGCAACATTTCTTTTCCATCCTCGTCACATTTGCTAGCTAAGAGTCTCTGCCCAGAACTGCTCTTCCTCAACAAAACTTCCGCAGAATTTTCCAGTTTTGAAATCCACCCCAAGGGTAGAATACATTTGAGCTCCAACACACAATCCCCACAACCATCCAGCTCCTTAGGGGCACAGGTGATGCTTCCATCATTCTCAGCATTCCACATCACTGGCTCAATATAAATTTGAGCACTTTCAGAGTGACAATAATTTGCTAGAGGATCTCCACCATGCATATAGTCGAAGCCTCTGTTCACATATTGGAACGTTAGTTCAGCACGAGTTGAAAAACCCCTTTCTCGAATTTCTTGACAACATCTGAGACAGAGTTCATAAGAACATTTCGGACAACTGCGATGTAGGTCAACAATTGAAGTTGCACAATAATCGCTGCAAAACAAAAAAAAGTAACTAAAGATTGCGTATGCTACCCATTTGATTACTAGTCAATACAATATGAAAATTACCAGTAGACCCGTTCATCATTATAACAAACCGTCTGTGGAATCTCAAAGTTTGCATGTGATATCCCTATACACATAAAACTTTCATCAGCAACAAACCATGAAACCAAGACAACATAGAAACTCAAAACTAAAGTCAGGAAAATATATGCCTCTTATGGCAGATTCTGTACGTGTCTCCATTGCTTGCTCTTCACATATTTGTTTTAGAAATGGAAGCAATGATTTGATGAAGTGATGCAAATGTCTCTCTTTTTTACTACGGCTAATGTCCCTCTTCAATGTCTGAAGTCAAAAAAACATGCGGTTGTGATATAACTAAATAAAATTATTAAAAATAAAAAATCATACAGTTATGAGAAAGAATAAATTGTAGTGGAACTTTCACTAAATGAGTTTTGGTTAGGAGTGTTGATTTAAGAGTGTTGATAATGTAAAATTACAAGTGGAATCACCAGTATTTGCTGCTTCATTTATTTATTAATTTTTATAATAGCATAGGGTAAGTAACTCATAAACAAAAATTTCAAAACTATGCTCATAAACAAAAATTACAAAAGTGAAGAGGCCAAGGAGGATGTACCTTAATCAACCCACTAGAATGCAAACACATGTTGCAGTTGCAATTTTTACTACAAAATGGGCATAACTTCGAAATGTCTTTTACAGACATCCGAGGATACCTACATGTTAAAATGGAGAAATCCTATTAAAACTCACAATTCTATCCAAACTCTATATATTGTTATAGAAGATATCAAATAACATTGATGATTTAGATGGCATCCTTACCATTGTTGGATACATTGAGTACAATATACTTTTTTTTCACAGTTTTTGCAAACAACAACAGGTTTTCTTCCACTTCTCATGCACTGATGACACTTTCGATGATTGTCTTTTTTAACCTGCTTAAAGCAAGAATCATTTTTTTTCACTAGACAGCATAGCAAAACTATTTTATTCAAAAGGACTGTAACAATCTATCAGATACAAACAAAAGCCGATAAATGCGTTGGGGGAGATAACTTACCTTGACATTTCTCACCCTGCGTTTGTGACCACTATCAAAGCCTCTACTATACACAAAAAGTGACAAACAAGAAGAAGAAGACGAAGAAGAAGAAGAACACGAGGAAGTAGTCATGGAACCATGAAGATTCAACAATTTCTCGTCTAAGCTTCTTTGGGTCATTGTGGTATCTTCCTTTTTATCCATTTCTACATCAGTAAGACACTTTTTTATGCTCAAGGCACTCCTACGTTTCTTTGGAATTACCATGCCCTCCATTGGGAATTCCAGTTCTCGGGTTAACTTTATTTTCTTGGATGAAGTTTTTATCTTAACAGGGTATGATTTATTCATTCGCCTTTTTCCCCTCTTTGACTTGAGCAAATGATTTTCACATTGCAGGATCTTCCGAACCCTTCTCCTAGTAGTGTGACGAACAACTGTTGAGGATTCTTCAATTCTCTGCATCTTATAATCAATATGACCGCCTATGTGTTGTTCCTTAGGAACCATAGCAATGGTTCTCCCTGCAGAAGAAATAAGAGATTGTAAGTAGAAAACCAAAATGTGACTCTTTCCTGTAACAGGATGATCAAAATAGGATTGTCATCACAGAGCATCATCCACTGCAATGATCTTCCTTTAGCCTTAACAGATTAGTACTCTCAGCTACCTGGATGTTACCAGAACTTACTTTAAAAGAAGCATCACTGATTTTAATAAAGCTTCATGTCGCAGTTTACACTTTTATGAGAATATTACGACTTGAAATGCAGTTTACATTCTACTCTAGATTTATCTAAGGGGCATAGTTTTTACTTTTACCACGAAAGCAAACGAAATTTTACAGTAAACAATTGGGTTGTTTGCAAAGAATAAAGCTTCCATTCGATGCAACATATCTTAAACAACCAAAGATAAGGGAGAGGATTAAAGAAAACCTTCCAGAAACAATTTCATATAACTTGCACAAACTCTATATTACCAAAACTAATTTACATTTTCCGCTTTACACAGGGGGAAAAAGTACAGCTTACATGGTAAGGAGTAACAGAAACTAATCTTGCATCAATCCCCACATGAAGATCCATTAACAATAACCAGCTAATCCCAGATAAACCAAAACTAATTTACATTTACCAGTTTAGAGAGGGAAAAAAAGTACAGTTTACATGGTAAGGAGTAACAGAAACTAATCTTGCATCAATCCCCACATGAAGATCCATAACCAGCTCATTACGAGTAAATCGGTAAAAACAATAACCAGCTAATCCCAGATAAAGCCTTAATAATAAAAGGAAACAGCTAGCTTTAGCGCAACTCAAAAGCATTGAAAATATCAACCCTCGTAATCAAGCATAAAGTACTGAATTCAAAGCAAACAATAGCCACAGATAGCAGTATATGAATAAATAAACAAAAATTTAATCACAAAAACATAGTAAAAAGACGAATGACCAGATAATTCCATCCCATCAGGGGAAATAGAAAGCTGAGTTGACTATAAAAGATGAACGACCAGATAATTCCATCCCAGCAGGGAAAATACAAAGCTGAGTTGACTATAGTCAACTCAACTACCGCATTAAGAACCAATCCCATAAGCAAGGATTTCCTCAAACAAATACATTTTCATTGATTCACAATCTTCAAAACGAAAAAAAATCAATCTCCAGGAAGTAATTAAAAGAAACATCCCAACAAACTCAAACAAAGACCAACCCAGAAAAGGATTAAAAACAAAATCCCGTTTTGATTCCTCTAAACAATACATTGATTTCAGAATGAAAGAAACCGACTGAGACTAACCTTGATCATTCACATAACGCCACCCAATTTCGGTACCGGAAACGTAAAATTGAGTATCGTAAAACTCAGTCGCGTCAATTCCTGTCGATCTCCGGCTAATGAAAGCGAAATTCAATCACACATTCACAAATCACACTCGAAGACAGATTTTGAGAGAGAGCGGATTTTGTGAAAGAAGAAGAATCCTTCCTGGAGACAGCGTAACATACAACACCACAAACACACACGAGGTATCAAGGAAGCTGTTAGCGCACACCGGAAACAATGAGGGGGCCACGTGGCCGTCTAGCTTGGGCTTGGGCCTGCAGTTTCATTCGTCGTTATTCAGTCAATGCATTTAATTATTCTTTCACATAGAAATCAAATCTGATCTGATTTTAAATATATTTTAGTTTAGGAAAGAAAAAAAAAAAGGCTGATTATGACAATAACAAAAATATATAGTTTTGTCAGTTACCTGGCAAGTGGCACCTAGCCATGAAACAAAATTAGTAGAGTTTGACGATGAATATTTAAGTTTTTTTTTAGGAATTTAATTTTGAATGGTATTCATAAATGTTTGCTCCACTAATTCTTTACTTATTTTATTAATACGGATTCGGATAGTGATTCCGCGGAGCTTAACTTATTTGTTAAAAATGCATTTTGAAACTAATTTACCATATTTACTTTTAAATTGTTAGTTTGTATTGTAATCATGAATCTGGACTAATTATTATTTTCATTGTAGATTGTCTCTCGAAAAGCACATAGGTTTTAAGTTTTTCTAGAAAATTGTGAAAAAATTTAGCACAGGGACGGACCCACAACTAAGAAAGTATGGTCAATTGATTCCATTGATTTTTTTTCATATATATAACAAATTTGATTTTGACCCCGCTAATATTTTATCAGGCCAAAAATAAATGTGATTAATTTTGTAAATTGTTAGTAGGCCCATAAATTATCGATAAATCATAAATGAGTTAGTCATGTAAATTATAACTAATGTATTTAAAGGGTCATAACTAATAACTTATCCTTTTTGGATTTTGGTTCTTTTTTTTGTTTGTGAACTGTGAAGATTGAATAGGCTAGTAAGCCCGAAAGCAGACATGGACACTTGAGCAATTGACTCTGCCCCTAGCCCCCTACCACCCTACCATTGAGAAACCCAAGCCTAGCTTATGTGTTATAAATGTATTTTGAAACTAATTACCATATTTGCTAATAAATGTTTGTCTTGTGATCATGAATCTGGACTAACTATCATTTTCATTGTAGACTGTCTATCGACGTTATCCAGAACTTAATTGGAAAAGATCATAGGTTTTCAATTTCTCTAGGAAATTATGAAAAAGTTCGGCATGACTAGTTTGTCCCATAGATAGGGGTGCCCATTTGGGTTTCGACTCAATTTTAATCGAAACTAAAATATCCAAATTGATTCAGTTATCATATTTCACAATCCAAAACCAAAAAATATATATGATAACCAAATTGAAAAAATCATATTTTTTCGAATTGAATCGAATCGGTTTTTGATTTTTGCAACTTGTAAATTGGTTATTGACGAAGGAAGCATCACAACATAAAAAAATTTCCTAATTTTGTGTCAGTGACAAAATTAGTGGAGTTTGACGATAAAGGTTTAAGTCTTTATTTAGTAATTTAATTTTGAATGGTATCCATAAATGTTGATGCTCTAACTCTTTACTTAGTTTATTAATACTGATGTAGTACATTATTAGGGCTCAAAAAAATTTAAAAAAATATTAAAAATTTTGGAAATTTATATTTATGTTTTTGATCAGTTTGACGAATCCATCAATCGAAATACAATTTTATCTTAAAATGATTTTATAACGGATGATTTTTCTATGGCAAAGTTCCAGCACCCATCCAGAACTAGACTGAAAACAACATGGATTTTCTAGGAAATTGTGAAAAAAGTCTAGATGATTACTCTGTCCCGTAGGCCGTAGCTTTACCCTAGTGGACTAGTGATATGACAGACGACAAGAAATTGAATGAGAAAATTATATTTTTTTGACTTTGTCAAGCTTAATAAGGTCAAGTATAAGGTCAATGACTCAATTGTTCTCCTATAAAAGACACAATCAATATCCAAATAGACTCAAAAATGCACTGAATCTCGAGCATCAAAAGTCCAGATTGGGATAAGTGCTATTGTAAAAAATGACGGCCCCTCTTCTTTTTTATCTTTCGATATAAATAATTTTTAAATTTTTTTTACAAATAATAAATGACAAATATCAATGATTTTGATTCTAATATCGAGTTTTTGTTGAAAAAATTAAATAAAATACATGAAAATCTGAGTGGTTATAAACCGTTAGATACAAAGTTTATAACATGTTATCCCTTTTAAATTTAATAGTTGAATATATGATCTAATTGTCAAAATCTTTCATATTTTTTATTTATTATTTTTTGAAAATTTTTAAAAATTATTTTAGATCTCACAAATAAGGAAAAGGAGGGACTGCTATTTATATAATAATAATAATATCCTACCTCAATTCTCAAAGTCCTAAATTCCTTGACAAGTATTAAAAGAGAAGTAAAGATGTAGGCTCCGCTTGACAGACAATTTCAACAATGACATATATTCTAGTATATATTGTGGTAGTAGTTATGTTGGATAATAATGGTAGTAAGACAGTACTATCACCCCCTCTCACTCTCTCGTAGAGGGGAGGATGTGTGTAGAGAAAAAAAATTCCAATTGGACTCAGATTCAAGCATGAAGAGAAAGCTTGTACAGCTCTACCGCAAGCTATACTTGATTAGAATCAAAATTCTTCATTGAGGAAAATGATCAATTCAAGGAGGAGGAATTTTACAATCCCTATATAGGTTGTCTACATCAACAGCTGAGATCGCTCCTCCTGCAACTAATACAAGTTCAGACACCCGCTTGATGCAACAGCTAGTGGAAGTAATGCAAGGAGGGTAAAATAATTGGTTCAAATAAAAGTGAGGATGTTTTGGGAATGAAAAATGAAATCGTTTCAATATTGTCCATTAAAGAACAATTCTGAAATTATCCAAAATTTGTGTCAAAATTGTATTTGATATTGTGGGTGTTTAATTGTTGTTTAGCAAGATAGTAGCATATATACTACTAAAAGAGCCTGCCAAAATAGTATATATGCTATCTAAAATAGCCTGCTAAATGAACCCTTAGTTAGCTATGTTGGAGGAATTATTACTCAATATCCAAACTATAGTGCCTTGTTGATATTTAGAAAGTTTTGGGGTCGTTGATTGCTTCTCTTTTATTCTTTTATGATCTTTGATCAACTTCCATTGGAAAAACTTTTAACTATAGATTTGATGTAGTTTTAGTCATGTGCACACACTAACATGCAGTGGCGGTTCCAGAAATTGGGATCATAGGGCACAAAAAGAAGTTTTATAGGTTTTTTTATATCATGAAATCACGACTCACGAATATATGTCACAAATACTAAAACACATTAATAATACCTTAAAACAATAAGGTAAAATCACCAAAAAAATTGGGGTTCTATATGTCTCGGGTTCACGATTTGTGATTAAAGACCGTAAAAACAAAAACACATTAATAATACTTTAAAATAATAACATAAAAATACAAAAAAAAAAGGTACTTTGTATCATGCGGTCATGATTCACAACTATAGATTACAAACACAAAAAAATATTAACAATACTTCAAAGCAATAACACAAAATAAAAATTTGAGTTCCTTATGTCATGAGTGTATGATTCACAAATATAGACCATAAATGCAAATACACAACAAGAGAGTGGAGGTTGTGTACGACCTCTGTAAGCACATCCTTCCCTAACTTATTCGTGACCACTTTTAGGGTCTCTGGAGGTATGCACACACATGATATAGAGACATTAGACTCTTTATATCAGGGTTCATGATTAACGAATATAGACTGTAAACACAAAAACACAACAAGAGAGTTGAGGTTGTGCATCTCTAGAGGTATGCAAACACATGATATAGAGGTATCAGACATACTAATTATTTGGCAACAAACAAGAGATATTCAATATTAATAATAGGTTAGGTCTGGGTGGACTTGTGGGTTAGGAAAATAGTTTAGTGGACTGGGCCAGTACCACTAGGGACATCTTTTTTTAGTTGGGGGCCTCCACATCATCCCATATTTGGGTTAATGTAAATTTTGTTGGGTCAATGGGGCCCATGCCCCTAGTGATCCTTGATTGCGACCGCCTTTGCTAACATGAACAGAGTTTGATATGTAAAAACACACAACTTTATAGCTGCCTCTAAATTGATTGAAGTCGTTTTGGTCTAAAAATATGAGAAATACTCGTATTCCACGAGTATCTGCATGTTCCACCTCAAATGATGGATACGGGTGCGAGTGTGTCTGAACGTCACCTGCAGATATGCAGCAGCAACGGAAAACCAGCAACTTCAACCTACATAACACTAGCAAACTAAGAGCGTGTTTGGATTGAGGGATTTGGGGGAAGGGAAGAGAAGGGAGGGGAGGGGAGGGGGAGAGAGGGGAAGGGGGATTATTTTTCCCTCTCCCATGTTTGGATAGATAAAAAAAGAATGGAAAGAAAATTTGTTTAATTTACTAATTTATCCTTATTTTTATGTTAAACTATTAAGTACAAGGGTAAAATAGATATTTAACTTACAAATGACTTAATTAGTAATCCATTCCCTCCAAATGACTCCATTTTGGAGAGATAATTTTAACAAACATTTAATGAAATCTTCCTCCCAAATCCCCTCAAATCCCTCCCCTTAATTTTTAATAAACTATTCAAACAAGGGAATTGGAAGGAAACTCTATTTCCCTTCCTTTCTCTTCCCTCCAAATCCCTCAATCCAAACACATTCTAAAACCAACATCTCCAAACCTACAATTCTCCACCTCGACAACCACCCCGAAGGACGACGCCTCGAAAGGCAAAACTAATCAACAAGAAGTAACTTGGAGCAAGTCCAAGTAATGTGAGTAATGTGATAAATATCCGCCACACGAGATGGGGGTCCAAATCCAATATCACAAGTTTAGACCTACCTCTCTATTGAAAATCAGTAGTGGTAGATAGCCCAAGGGAGTTCAAGTCTCTTAAATGAAATTTTAAAACTTTTTAACTCTCAAAATACATGTTAGACTTTTTACAAAAATTAAATCAGTGTATAAAACTTTTTCTAACAATATCCATTGTCAAAGAGTTTTATCGGGTGGATCTTAATTTCATGGTTTTTTTAAATGGAATTTAAAAAATAATGGATTCAGAAGTAAATTAATGAATTCTAGAATGTGTTTTAAAAAACAATAAAATCTATATTAAAACATAAAAATTTTGGATAATGAATACGCCTTAAAAAAAAAAAAAAGCCCAATACTGAAAATATATTATAAACGCAGGCTGGGCCCAAAAAATCAATTGCCCACTTCAAGGTCCAAAATTCTTTACAACGAGAGAAGAACCTGGTTTTGAAAAGAAGAAATTGTATTGTAGACAACGTAAAGTAATCAACGCAGCCACCAGTTATCAGTTTCACTATCACTAAATGAACAAAACTTAAACGTCAGAATTTCAGCTCCGAATTCTGTGAATGTTCTTAGAGGAGCTAAAAAGTCACGGCAAAGCGGACACGTGGAGTGGTTAAACGCAAGCCATTTGTCCAAACAACCTCTATGGAACACATGCTTACATCTGAGTTCTCTAATCTCTTCTCCTTGAGCGATGTTGCAGAGACAAATAGCACAATCTAGCTCTTCCTTGGACCCCGGACAGTAGTGATGAGTATTGATGGTTAGGTCTTCAGCAAAATCTGCAGGCACATCAGAAGACCAAGAGAAAGTACGACAGAGTATGATGTCCAATGCCCATTTCAGTTGAGCGATCATTGAAATTAAGCAGCTCAACATGATTGCTATTAGTATTTTGGATATGTAATAAAATGAGAGAGTGAGAAACCAAAAGTTTTTGTGGTTGTGAAGAAGGTTGTGTCAGTGAGGGATATAAATAGGCAATATATATACGTATATATAACAATATTGGACCATATTGTCCACGTTTAAATTGACGTAACATTAATCAAATGGGACCAGTTGTTTGACTATTCTTGATTATTGTTGCCCACGTTTATAATCCTTGTTCATTTGTATTAATTAGTTATCCAAGAGGAACAAAATCAATTTCACATTCATCTGTGTCGGAAAATTGCATTGGCAATATATAAAACGTGTAGGGAAAACAAAAGAAGTTCAATAATTTAATGCAGGCATATGGCTATGTCTATGAGTTGTCCATCGCATATATAAGATATTTAAAGTCTAAACACAACTTCACACACGCTTGAGAGAGGTTGCCCAACTAACTAATGAGAATCTGGTCAAAAATAGAAAGCCACATGGTTTTTCACTCTCTCGTTGGATCTGCAAAAGCAAATCTAACGGCACACAAGCTTTACCAGTTAATAGTCCGGTACTTTAAGTACCGGACCTCCGCTCAACCCCTAATTAATATTGATTTAAGATAGTATTTAGTGATTATTTATATATATGGTATAAATAATATAATAATTTAAGACATAATTAAAAAAAATTAAATAATTTAGGAAAATTAAATATTAGTCCCTCATTAAAGAGTTTTATTCCAAGAAAAACAATCTTAAAAGTTTAATTCCATAAAGTTTATATAGCTTGAACTAATATTTCAAACAAGACAAAAAAGTTAAAATACATGGTTTTGTTGTCTAAAATACATTCATCTTCATCCTCAAAATATGACACATGCCTCCTACACATGATTCATCTATGACCTCAGCCGGAAGCTTCGTCTCCGTTCCTCATGACATATTTGAGAGTTCTATGACATTTTTTTGTGATTTTTCTTCCCGATTTTTGTTGTATTCGAATTAGATCTACTCATACTCATCACAGGACATGTAGATCTTGTTTTTCATCGATCCGTCATCTCATCATTATTTTCGGTAGTTTCTGTGGTGATTTTCGTCGTTTTTTTGTTCTGATTTGGGATTTGCAGACTACATGTGATTTGTTATTTGTTTATTTGAAATATATCATAATGTTATCTATCTTGTTAAAATGTTATATGTCTTTGATGAAATGTTATCTTTTTGAAGTTTCAAAACATATAACATATCCGAAACAGATATAATACATGTAGATTCATATCTAATTTTAGAAGAAAAAAAGAGTTTGAAATTACAATAAAACCTCAAAGATGACGCGCCTTGGTCCGTGGAGTTGATTGGGGGTGTTGATAGTCACCAGTGTTGGCCATATTGGTCAAATATAGCTCTTTTCCGAAAGGTGATAATGATTTCACAAAGCTTTTTTGGCGACTCAAGTGATAATCGACTGTTGGTGATGACTGGGCTTTGATCGAACTAACCTAGAGCTTCATTTCGATAGTTTGTTCGTCGAAAATGATGGTAGACTTTGTCGTTTTTTTCTAAAGTTTTTTTTAGGTTATCCTTATTGAAATACAACTTTCAATTTTTGTCCTTATGACTAAAAACCCCAATAATTTAAGGCACACTTACGAGAGATTACCAGACCTAATGTGGGGCTTCGTAAAAGATGGGATCCCAAAATAGAAAGCCACGTATAGACTATTGCTCCACAACATTATAGAAAAACTAAATATTGAATATTAATTTAAAATATTATTTATTAATAAGTTTTTCGAGTACTATGTAATGTAGAGCACTATGTATAAGCTCTAAATGCTTGATAGCCTCTTACCCACAAAAATTGCATATCATAGAGGAGCTGAAATTTATTATAATCTGATAGTAAGCAATTCAATCTCTCTGAGGAAGATATTATTGAAGAATTTGAGACCAACTGCAGTTTCAATACATTTCTTGATGCCAATTGTGAAACTTTTACACGGATAATTGATGCTAGCTGTTTACAAGCACCAAGATGCATGAGTACTCAAACCCAGTCAATTCGAAAGACTACATCAAATCATCGTTCATTGAGCAGACTCCCATACAAGAATAGATAGAAAGAGCTCACTGGGTTTTCTAGCATATATTTGGGAGTGTTAACCCTTTAAAAAAACTTTATTTTCCTGTTGACTCTGCAATAAGAATAAACAAAGCATGTTGGGGTAAGTACAGAATAAGCCTATGTTCTTTGGAATCCTGTTTGTTTTAGACTACACAAGTCCCTGCACTTTTAAGACATCACCTATCAAATCATGACACGTGAGAATTTATTTTTTTTAACTTTTCACAAATAAAAGCCTCAGTGTCACCATTTCTACTTCATACATATTATTGTAAATGTATAAATGGGTCAAACAAGCCCCTTACTCTTGAAAAAAGATCATCTGAATGGGTCAATTAAGCCCTCTTTGAAGAAAAAGCTTCTGAAACTTAAACAAACTAGTATTTAGACCCGTGCAATGCACCAATAATAAAGACTTTACAATTTTACTGAAATATTTTATCACAGAAGAACCAACACATAAACTAGATTTACGAAAAGTGAAGAAATATTTCTTATATTAATTTAAATTTTCTAACTAAAATTTATTGAAATGTATAATAATAGAAAGTTGACAATAGAATGACATACATATGTTAAATTATCAAACACCTCTTTGAATATTACATTGCTTGTATTATTATATAATTGTCCTTCATCATTAACAGTCAATATCTTCAGCCCATCCTTATTTTTTACCCTAGAGACTGCAACATATAATTGGCCATGACAAAAAATTGGCCTTGACAAATACAAACAAATATGAGAAAGTAATTGTCCTTGGCTTTTATTTATTATCATAACAAAACAAATAGCTAAAGGATAATGTCTTCTTTGAAATTTAAATAAATGGCAACAAGTAATCTGATGGAAATAGAACCATTCGAGGAATAATTATCTTGTGACCCACCTTTCTTTTTGAAATAACCTTAACTTCTATAACATGTTTTTTCAATTGTGTTACTATCAATCTGGTTCCATTGCATAAACCAGATTTCTAATCAATATTACTAAGCAGCATTACTGAAACTCCGATCTTCAATTTTAATTCATTATTTGAAAGATCGGAAGATGTAATCGAATTTGAGAATTCAGTTGTGTATAAATATTCACGACTATCAACATTTACATCTGCTTTGCGAGCACTGTCAATACTAAAATAAGTTATTTCTTCACCTGAAACTAATGAAAGCATAAAGTCATTCACCGTTTGCACAATTTCAAGTGTAGGTGTAAGAATTGCCCTCTCCTGCTAATACTTTAAATCACCCATTTTTTGAAGTAATGAATGATATGTGCTATCAACAATTGCTGCCAAGGGATTGTCTGAATCCTTAATAAGGAGATCATCTAAAATTTCTATGATTTTCTCACCATCATTATGATCTTCAATTTCACCATCACTAATTTTTAATATTCATTATGAGAAAACTCTCTTATATTATTTAATGCAAAATCATAACCACTCGTCTGAAGCCTTACATTTTTTTGTCAATCTTAAGACCTTATAAAATTTCCACCAATATGAAGAGTTTATCATTGTAAATACGACTTCTTGTCTTGTCCCCTTTGGAACAATAGATAAAATCTACCTCAAGTCACCCTTAAAAATTACAATTTTACCACCAAAAGGTTGTTGAAAGCTTTTACGACTTGTAAATCTAAGAACATCTGTCAAGGCATTGTCCAAAGCTTCAAATGAATATGGGGATTCATCTCATATTATGAGATTGGGGGTTGAACTTAACTTAGGTAGTAAGCTTCCAATCATGTGATGATTTTTTCATTGGGTATATATGTCAAAGGTCCTAATCCTTTATTAAGGCTGTTGTCAATCTTTCTTCCCACCGATGTAAAACAAAACATCATATTGTAAACTCGGATATTGTCAAAAAAAGATCATTTAATAGTTGTGGAGGTTCTTCCATCAATAGAAGTTGTATTCTTCCTTACATAAGACATAATGAAAATTTAGGAGTTTTTGATATCCCGCATTTTCCTATCTCTCTCTGTACCAAAAGAGAGCACCACAACTTATGCATTCAAATATTGGATCATCAAAAACATAACAACTTGTAATAATCTGAATTAACTAAATATACAACAATATATAAACTTAACATTTATTAATTTTAACAATTTCACATGACAGTTTTACCTTTAAGTTCAAATTCAATATGTATGTCTTCTAAGCTCATACCATTGTCATTATCTATAGTAGATGCTAGCAAATGCCAAAGATTTCAATATTACTTTTGCACATTTACATGTTAAATTAAAATATAAATACAAACATCATTAAAGTAAACATTAACGAAATAAAATTTTGGACACGCACAATATATTGATGAAACCATAACCGCCAGCATCACCAACTTCATTGACCTCAAATATGTGAGCATCATTCTTTGTCCATCTGCATACAATCATAAATATATTAACATGAAATTTATTTGATTTTGAAATGTATTTTTTGAGAATTTGGTTTGTAAAAAAAAATGATAATGAAGTAAATTTTTGGACATGCATATTATATTTATGAAACCATACCTTCAATAGCACCAACTTCTTTGATCTTAGATATATGAAAATCACTATGTCCATCTGCATAAAATGATTAATATATTCACATGAAATTTATTTTTTTTGAAATAAATTTTTTGAAAATTTGGTTTGTAAAAAAACAATGATAAGTTTGCTTCCTTGAAACTATATCATAAAAAATGTTAAAAGATCATATCATTTAATGCAATGGATTACAATATAGTTCTATCATGAATAATATGCTTCTCAGTTTTTATTTTCTTGAAGACTATGATTGACTGATTTAATAATGGTGCTTCAGGATGAATATAAGTTGTTGCCGATAACTCATACGGATTTGTATTCATTGGAACTTGATGATTAGTAAACATAATGTTTCTACTACTCCCAAAAATTGGTGTGAATTGATTTTCATAAATATTTATCAATATAAGCGATCTTCAGAGTTTTTTTTTTACACACACTACAAAAAATTTTCAAAGTAGATTGAGATTCTTTTTCAGCAATATGCATACCTATAAGGACAAAGATACGAAAAAATGTTTTGTCAAACATAAATTTTTTTGATTCTCTCAGCAACTTGAAATTATTCTTCTTTGGTTATACACTAGAAGCTATCGTTTAAAAAAAACAATATCAATTAGTGATATCCGAAATAAAAATAAAAACTCCTACGTAATCAATACAAAATTAGTGCAAAAAAACATTTAAAAGTTTTGGCTGGTTAAAGCCTCACCCGAAGCAAAGGCCTTAAGGGTATCGAAAAGAAAAGGCCACGACGTATGAAAAAACTCTCCTGGAACGAGAGTTTGTTTTGGTAGCATAAACAACACCGTATATGATGTTGTTTACTACCTGTTTGGTAGCTAGGCGTTGCCCAGCGTCTCCGCTAGGGGATACGCTAGGCATACAACATTGAAAACATCATATTTATTATGCAATGGATATAACCAAGTGTAATGTGTAAAATGATCAACGAAGGTAACATAATACTTACAACCATCAATGGATGTACTAGGGGCTGGTCCCCATACATAACTATATATTATGTGTAATGGAGAATCACTGTTAACAGTTGACACACCAAATGGTAGTCTATGACTTTTATTGATGCTGCAAGAGGCACAACTAAAAGTGGAGTTAAAAGAGGTTGTAGTACAAGGTAATCTTGTAGCCTTAACAACACTATGAAGCATACGAATAGAGGGATGGCCCAGCCTGCCTTGCCATGCAACAAAAGTAGTTTTAAAACTTGGGGTGGAAAGAGAGGTGTGTAGACATGAGATTGAAGAGGGGTTGAAGTGATAAACTCCATTTGAACAGCTACCGTTTGCAATGACCATGCCCGAAGGTTGATCCTTAATGACACAATATAAAGTGTATTTTTGTTAATAAAAGGAACACAAAGTGCATTATTAACAGTAAGTGGACGAGTGAGTGTATGTAAGTGGGTTTTTCCTGTGTGTGAAATTTGTAAACCTATACCATCACCCATGTAGACTTCATCAGTGCCATCATATTTTGAATGTATTTGGAGGTTGTTTAGATAATTTGTGATGTTATGATTGGCACCAGAGCCAAGAAGCCATGACTGACTTGGATGAGACTGAGAACCAGAAGCAACAGATGAACCAGCATAGTGTGCAGATGGTGCCTGAGAGTTAGTTGCAGACACTTTAAAATTCCAACAAGAGTTGGCAGCATTACTTGGTTTGGAACAGAGTTGACACACAAGTCAGGGTGGTCCATGCCCACGACCACGGGAGTGAGAAGGTGGTCGATTATTATTCTAGGAGTGAGTCATTCCAGGTAGTTCTACGTTGATGATAATTAGTCGTTGCCACAGTGGTGGATGAAAGAGTGGCGCATTTGGTCACAAAGCCTTCTTGGGCTATCAAAACATCTATTAGCTCCTCAAAGCTAAAAGGTGTTTCTCTTGTGTGAATTGAGCCAACAATTCTAGTATATTCTTCATTTAAGCCATCCAGTATATAGATGGTTAGATCATTATACAGGACAGGATGATCTATGATAACAAGTTCATCAACTAGAAATTTGACATCTTGAAGGTAGTCAGTCATGGTTTTGACTCCCTTTTGACATTGAGAAAGCTGTGACTTCAGCTGGATAACACAAAAGCATGATGTGTTTACAAATAAGTTGTGAACTTTCTACCAAGCAGTTTTTCTGTTATCAACAGGACCAACAAGAGGTGACACTGAGCCATCAAGGGAAGCAACAATGGCATGGAGTATAAATAGGTCTTGGCTCTGTCAGGCCTGATACCAACTGGTAAGAACATAGTCACTAAAGGACTCGCTTTCCAATTTAGTTTGACATGGACGGGATCCATCCACATCTCCAAGTAAACCATACGCACAGAGTAAGGTGGAGAATTGCATACGCTATGAGATGAAATTCGTTGTAGTGAGTTTGAGAGGAATGTGATTCATTGCATGAATAGTGATTGTTTGTGGTGTAGAAACTGGTATGGTGATGGAGGGTGTAAGAGATTGGGTGGTAGGAGGAGGTGGTGTATAGTCATGGCTAGAGAGGCTTCAACTCGTTGGAGTTTTTAGACGCTCTGATACCATAAAGAGGATAAAGACCGGTTGTACAGCACAAGAAGTGACTTGGACTGGGCTTGAGCCTGATTAACTGGACTGATTTGTGGAGGCCTTCTCTTCATTACCTCAAGTGTCAATGAAAAATTTGGAGGAACGAGTGAAAGAGTCTCACCTAAAATTGTTTCAAAAAATACTTAAATGATTATTAATGACTTTTGAATGTTCTAGGAATTGACTGTCTTTAGTTTACTACTACACATTCTAAGTTTTTCTTTGCAGTAGGACCCCAACATTAAGCACAAAAGCCAATCAACCATTTCTGGTTGATGGTGATCGAGCTGATTTGATCATACGACAAGCTGTACTACTTTCTAATTCAACCATTTAATATCGGTAAAGTTTAATTGAAAAAATTTTGAAGGACAAGTAATCGCTCACCTTTTGTTGGCAAGAGCACAAGCCCAGTCCCAGCACTAAAATTGGATACTGGATTGTACCTCTCTTGCAACTCCTCCGGCACACACCGGGCACCTCCACCGCCGGGTCGAGCGGACCGGGCCTGGGTCCAAGACAATTAAATATTATTATATTTTTTGATCAAGTTTGGGTGATAAAATTCTAATTTCTTTACGAGATGGAGTTTCTTTTAGGTTAAATTTTCTATTACACAGAAAAATATTCTCTCCCATATAGTTTCGTTTTTCATCTATTTTTGTTCTTCTTGAGTGCTGCCGATTTCAAGTCAGTTCAATAGAGGCATGTTTCACGTAGTGCTGCAATGATCAAGTTCAGGTATTGTATCTAGGGAGGTGAAGCTCGGTAACCGGCAAAACACCTGATAGGCAGAAGCTATCACCTTAAAAAGATTCGGGAATTACCCGTACCTCATCTTGCATAATTTGTTCTACTTTTATTTCTTTGCTTAATCTGTATTCCATTTATTTTGATTAATAAAATCAGATCGTTTCTTGCATTGTCTATTATTTTATACTACCACTTTTACTATTACAACAACAAACTCTAGGAGAAAAAGACAGCCGAGTGAGCTCTATAGAGACTCTTGACAAAAAAAATTCTCCTTCACAAGTGTGGACCCAAATAGATATTTTTGCACTGCAAGTTCAGATATTGTTTTCTTGAATAATTCTGGTTCTGGTCTCAAACCCATATCCCCTCTAATTCGTCCTCTCTGTGCCTAAATTTAATTCTTAATTTCTCACTTTGTATTATCCATGGAATCCTCTGCTATTGTCTCCCTCTCTCAGCTCTCCTTTTTCCCACCAAGACCAAACAGAGGCAGAGCTTATCCTTCATGGCCATGTAAGAAGAATTCTCAATGTTCTCGCATACAGTGTCAGAAAATGTATGTCCCAGGTGGGTATTTTACACTTTCACTACTTTCTGTTCATATATATATATTTTTTGGTTGGTTTTGTTATTCAGGAAGTCTATGGGTCTGTATAGGATTTGGAGAAGCATCACCAGAAGCAAAGGCAGCCAAAAACCTACATAATTTCTTTACTTACACTGCCGTCAAAATAGTTGCTGCACAGCTTGAGGTTCTCCCTTCTTATCTTTTCCATTTTTTTGGAATTCCAAGTCGTGTTCTTGCTGTTGTTTTTGGATGTAATGTAATCATATTGGCAATCACAAAGAATAAAACAATGACCTAGTATGTTGGAGGTTAAATTGGTTTTGTGTTTTGTGGATAATTTCAACTGTTGACACTAATTTCGCAGAGCAGAGCTATAACCCTGAAGCATATGAAGAGTTAATGGAGTTTTTGGGTAGACACTCTTTGAATGATGGGGACAAGTTCTGTGGCAGTTTAATGAGGGAATCTTCCAGGCATAAAAATTTAGGTAAGATTATGATTCTAGACTAGTAAACTAAAAACAGCTAGTATTAATTAATTGTTGTCTAATGCCATGTTGTTGCTAAATATGGTGAATGTTAACTTGTGAGCAAATCCATGAACAATGTATGACCTTGTGCAACCTGCCTCTCAGCTCTGCGGATTTTGGAGGTCAGTGTTACTTCTTTTTTTCTTTAAATAAAAATGTTGTTCTTCTTTTCTTTGTTGACATCAGAGTATGAATCTAATTGAAATGTGATATGGTGTCCCAATAGGTTCGATCTGCATACTGTAAAGACGACTTCGAGTGGGATAACATGAAGAGATTAGCTTTCAAGGTCAGGTTTCAATGGTTAAACTTTCATGTCTTCCACCCCTGTAAGGCTGTAATTGTAAATTTTGTTATTGCTTTGCAGATGGTGGATGATTCTAACAAGAGACTAATGAGGGATTATGTAATAGAAACCAGTCACGTAGAAGAAGGGGAGAAGTAATTAGTGTTGCACCCACTTATCTGTGTAAAGAAGGGGAGAATCAATTATTCCTGTTACACACTATTGTGAATAATATTGAAAGACGATTGATGAAACCAATGAGACATGTAACATACAGTGTTCATCTACTCTCTTTTTTTTCCATTTCCACAGAGAGAGCAACTGAGCAAGCAAAAACAACCACCAAAATAATCTCCGGAAAGGTTGGCATCGGCGAACCTCCTCATATTATGCCATGTCATGCTCCTTCAATGGTTTTAAGAATCAGAATTCAGAACATAACATGAGTGAATGTGATGCAATATAACATATATTCACTCATGCGTTTCAAAACATTTTACCTCAACATAACGTTTGATGTCAGATGAAGCATTGATATGCCCAGCACCAAAATAGGACTGAGCATATTCTTCGATTTTATCGAGCCTGCAATCATAGAGTGCCAAGTGAGGAGAGCTCAGCCTTTTCGGTTGGTCAATGGCGGAAAAATCAAAAGATCAATGTTGATTTCACATAAAAGTTACCTGTAGACATAGTTCACCATTATTCCAGCACTTTGACTAAGGCCCTTCTCTGATTGATCTGCCATCCAGTTTATTCTTTCGACCATCTGTTTAACATTCGGGGTAACAACAATTAGCTGACCAATTTCAAGCTCTGAGAATACGCTGACTCACCCATATACACCACACATACTACTCCAAGGATATTCCAGTTAATTCCATGTCTACAGAAACATATTTCATAATCAACCCAGCCACCAGACATTTGTTTGGTAACCAAGCATGACACCATTTACAGTTTGCCCTTTGGACATTCTTAGGCCGTCAGGACCGTGCGTACAGAAGTTTCTCACCTGAGCACAGGGTAAGTTAGGCCAAAACCTATCGCGTGGCCACAAGGGTATTTGCTCCTAGTGGGAATCGAACTCAGGACATCTTGAATCCATTCGAAAAGGCCACAGAGAGATTCACCAACTAAGTTATCACTCAAGTGGTTATCCACCATAAGACATGCTAACCAGTAACTATAAAATGTAATATAAAGAAACTAGTGGATTTTCCCTGTAGAGTAACTATTGACTGAAATATTATACTTGGCTACTTTGCAAGGACTAATCACATACCGCTCCATTTTGCAAATGGAAATTTGCAACAGAATCCAAAGCTTTTCCTCTCTTTTTCTCTAGTAAAAGGTACCTGCAATCCAAACAACAGACATCCATGAATGATACGAGGGAATATCTACTCCAGTCATTTATTTCATACATGTTTCAAACAGATCAAACAATATAAATCCAGCAAAATTACTTAAACCGAAATGCCAAGTTTGTTGACTTTACTAATGAAGTAGTTAATTGAAGCAAGGATACCTAGCACACAGACGCATTAGAGGGGGCTTTAACGCTGAAAGCAATTCAGCGGAACAGGCCCACTCATGGTTAGTTGATCCCAGCAAGTTCAACATCACCTCCACGCCATATTTTCCAGTAACGAAATCCCTACAACAGAAAGTCGGTATACATGCATACGATGAGCATTCGTAATGCGAGCAAGAGATAACTCTTTCTTTATTTTTCCATGAAGAAATCTTTATATATCATAGAGGTAAACCACTCAATCGAGGCTATGATGGAGTCAGTGTCGAACTTACTCTGATAAATCCATTAGTGTATTTTCTTCCTCTGGTTCAAGTATGTTCTCCCAAAATGTCAAACCAGACTGACCATTAGACGATTGTGATGTGTCCTTAGCTTCAGTAAGCATCGATTGAGAGGCCAATTTTGAAAGAAGCCATTGCATGAATCCTGGGATTGGGCTAAGCGTTGCAAACGTCTACGAAAGAAAACACAAATTCAGTTTGAAAGCCACACTCTAGCATATCTGAGGCAAAAGAAAGATATCATACCTTACAATATTTATTTATGTAGCGTCGGAATACAAAGTCATTAACAAATGAACAGATAAAAGATTTAGAGACATTAAACAATGATTTCGTATTTTTTTAGATAATCATTTTGCAATTTATGAATTATTCGTAGCCACAAACAATCGATACTCATTTCCTTTCCCTCCTTGCACACCCACAATGTTCTATAGTTATATACACATTCGCCTTGAAATGTCAAAGTTGATATTTCAGGAAGCTGAATAAATAGATTCTGCTTCCCTGAATATGAAAAATTAAATGGTTTGAATAGTAAAGAATCATGCGTCAAATTACATCCGTCAACCTGAAAACAACTGTCAACTTGAAGTAAGAAATTTTCCTCAAAAATATTGAATGTAAAAGAAACCACATATTTGATCATCAGATAAATAGATTTCAGGGCAATTTCATGAAGCAATGTACTTCAGACTATTCATTTGCAAACTATCTTAGGTTTTTGCATTTTCCTGAAATGAAATAGCACTTACAGATATATGTGGCATATCTCTTTTCACCAGTTTAATCACACGTTTAATAAGAAATTTTCCCAGATTGATCCCCGCCAAGCCAGGCTGTAAAGTTTCAGAGCCAAAGAGTCAGTTGCATTGAAGCATGTGATTAAAAAGTTTGCCATTCTATTTTTTGTCACAGGAAAAAAAAACTCAAATATTTAAATCAAAAAATAATGGAAAAGGTCTAAACTGGGTAACAATAGGAACAATCGGCATCATAAGTATTTTGTTTGTTAAATATTCTATGGTTTCATGCCTAATCATCAATCTTGAATTAGAAAAGAAACCAAGAAAATGAAGAAAACTCTCATTAAAAAAGATGACAGGTCTTAACAGAATTAAATTCACATAGATTTCTCAGCAAAAACAATTTTTTAAGTAGTCAACTTAGAAGAGAGAAACTTTGGTATGATTAAACCAGCAAGAGATAGTTAATAAATAATTTTGCAGTTAATAATTATATCACAATATTTTCTACCCATATGAACAACGGCCAGTGCCTTTTGTTCTTACCTGCGTTGACGATATGGAGTAAAATAACGCACAAGCTGCCTCAGATTCAGGTATTGGAGGATGATTCCACAGAACTTCCTTTTGCAGACATACCCGGGAAAAAAAAAAGTAAGCAACATATTAGAAATGAAAGAATGATGCACGAAAGGGATAGTCCAAACCTGTATAGTTTGAGCCACATGCTTCAGCAGTGCAACTTCAATAAAAATAAGGGGTTCACCTGAAAGAACAAGAAAATCATAGTAGTTAAGAAATAAAAACAAGTGAGAAAGAAGAGACACGTTTTATTTTTTTAATTGTATTCAACTTCCCGAAGTTATATGGCAGAATGATCACAAGGTATTCTATTTCCAAGTATAGTGGACTTCTAGTCCTGAATCTCTATGTTAAATAAATTATGTTGGTTAATCAAAAGTTTCCTTCTCATCATACTATCATCCTATAGAGGTTAAAAAAACTACAGACTGGTGGCCAAAAGCCATTGAATGTTTGGCATTGCCAACATGTCATCACAAATTCAATATCTTGCATCAACTTATTCACTCTAAAGATTAATATACTAAAAAATGGACTTTTTTTTGAATAGAAAAATTTATTCAAACACCAAAGGGGTGCAACCCACAACTACAACAAGGACGAGTAGTTAATAAGATCAAAAACATTTCTAGGGAAAGACAGACTCCAGAATTTTAGACAAGCAAACCAATTTACAATAAACAAGTCTAGGGAGGATTCCTTATTTTCGAAGATTCTGTTGTTCCTTTCTTTCCAAATCAGCCACATAACTGACATAGGAATGAGTTGAAAGAAATTCTTTTGGTGCTTGTCTTTTCCAATAGAAGCCCACGCAAGTAGCTCTTTTTCTACAGTATTGTGAGAGACCCACCATAGCCCCAACATCTTCCAAACATTTTCCCAGACCTTTCTGGACCAGTGGCATCGCAGGAACAGGTGATTAATAGACTCCGAATCTGCTTTACACAAATAGCATCTATTCACAAGAGAGAAGCCCCTCCTTTGCAGTTTGTCTTGAGTTAAGATTCTCTGCCAAACAACCTCCCAGCTAAAGAAGATAACTCTAGGAGGAGCCTTAGACTTCCATAACCAGAGCCATGGGAAACGATTGTTACCAAGGTGCATGTGGTCCTTTAGAAGCTCTTTATAAAAGGAACTCACCGTGAACAACTTACTGTTTTCCAACTTCCAGCAGATTTTGTCTTCTTTGGTGGGATAGGTTTTTGCACCATAAACCAACTGCCAGAACCTAGTAAACATTTCCACTTCCCAATCTTGGGCCTCACGAGTAAAGGTGATGTTCCAAGAAGTATCTCTATCATGAGTTTGAAGCAACTGTAAGATGGAGGCCCCCTTTTGTGTAGCTAGACAGTGAAGATTCGGGAACAAATCCTTTAGAGAAGTGTCTCCAATCCAGACGTCATTCCAGAAGCTTATAGAGTTTCCTTTACCAGCTTGATAATAAGTCAAAGCAAGCCAGACCTCCCAACCCTTTCTAATGAATTTCCACAAGCTGCATCCTTGAGGGTCTCTACTCTGCTTAGTACACCAACCACTATGCTCAAGGCTATACTTACAAGCGATGATTCTCCTCCATAATTGATTCCTACTGGTGGCAAATCTCCATAACCATTTGCCTAGTAAGGCTTTGTTAAAAGTCAACAGGCATTTTATCCCAAGTCCTCCGACTTCTCTAGGGAGCTTGACACAGTTCCAATTCACCAAATGCATCTTCTTGCTCTCCAAGGAATCACCCCACAAAAATCTGCACATGATCTTCTCGATTCTACCAGCAATTGAGGAAGGAATGGGCAGGATAGACATCATAATCCGAATAAATTATTTGCAAGGCATTTCCATACTTCAGTGATGAAAACTTGAAGAATTAACAAGTTGCATTAATAGATACAAAGGAAGAAGCAAAATCATGCAAACACTTGGTGTTTCAATTTTCAATTTTTTTTTTCAAAAATCCAATTTAAGGTATAAATTTGACTAAGAGCGCCAATAAACATTTCAGTAGTATCTATATCCATCAGATTGTCTTGATTGACAGCGACTAAATCAACACATTAGATATGAAGTTATATGTAATGTATTAAGTGGCAACTACTAGAGACTAGTAACTTGTTTGACTAGGCATTATGCCAAACCAACACAACCTGTTACTTGATAATGATTATCCACACCAGTAGGTGCATACCAGGTATTGCCGGATGAAAGTATCCGAAGCAACGACGACCAACTCCCAGCCTTCTCTTAAGATCAAGAAGATTGCTGATAGGATGCACTGCCTACAAACAATGACGTGTAGATGTCAAACCGTGCAGTACTGCCTTGTCTTGTAATACAAGAAGCAAGGGAAGATATGAAAATATACCTCATAAGCCACAATTTTTTCTAGCAAAGAAGCAGGATCATCCCAAGTGATAAGGTGAAGTTCCAATGTAGCAGGACTAAGCCAAGTACCAAGTTTTTCCTTCAAGTAGGAATCCAGTGCTCGCAAAGAAGTAATGTTTTCATCTCTGAATAGATAGCAGAAAAAGTTCATGAATATTTGTTTTCTTTTATGTTCATCTATAAATTAAGATATCAGCAGTTAGGCATTTGACGGAAGTTACGCTATCACTATACCAATTGTTTTCTGTAAATCTCTTTGAAAGATCATTAAGAAGAACTTAATGCAAAGAACAATAGTCATATAATCATTAGATAACATATTCTTAGCTATGACCTTACGCAAGACTGGATAAGATATCAGCTCGAAGGATGGTCAGAGACTTCAAGCCCCCAGGGTGAGTGTTGAGTCTCTCAAAGAGAACCTCATATGTTGGCTTAAGGGCATGCCTCAAGCTTCGCTCAATGCGATAGAAAGTAGAAAACAACCCTTCCTCCTCAACGGCACCTGACTGAGCTTCATTACCTGAACCTAAGAAATCCATAGATCAACTCAATCTCAAAAATTGAAGGTAAAGATCTTCAAAAGCAAAATAAAATTAAAATCTCACCTGCAGGAAGCTCAAGTCCTAGATATTGCTGTATCAGTTCACGAACTTGCACTCTATTGAGATCATACTCTTTGGCAAGTATGATCAATAGTTTCCGGCGATTTTCATGAGAAAGGCTAAAATAACCCTAAAATCAATCACAGCACTATTAGAACAAGCTAAAAATAATGAGCAGCACTATCCATTCCAATAATTTCGTTAGTAGGTACATCCTACCTCGGAGAAATCATTAAGAACTGCGTCTAACACTTCAGTTTTATTCATTGATATGGCCGAGTGCATTGATTTCCGAACACTCTCGAAATTTCTATGAACAGACAAAAAAAATTCAAATTGAAGAACATATCATCTGCGCATAAATATTCATACACAATTAAATAGAAAGAAGATACCTCTCATTGTTAATTGAGGCATTCAAATTGTCGTTTCCATGCTGTGAAAAGCTGTGGTCGGTTTGATTTCCTCGAGAATTGGACTGCGTTTGGTGTTGCTGCATTGATACGAAATGAGAATCAAAATTTTGTAGTCTCATGACTCCACTATAGGAAAAAAAGACATGGCTCCACCGCTATCTGCAACAAATCGTGGTCTTACCATAACAGGGGAGAGATCAAGCTTGCTTGCATCGCTGGGTCTCATTCTGGTTCGCATCAAAATCGCCAAGCTTTTCTTGTTCATTCTCTTTGATTTGAATCGCGGATGCCAAACATCAATCGAATTCCGACTTCTCCACCCTACTATTAGTTTACACTTTACACGAGTATCCGTTGACTGTTAATCTGGGGCAAAATGGTACTTTTCATCCTCAACTATGGGTCAGGTTTCATTTTCGTCCCTCAACCTTTTTTTTTTCTTCCTTTTTTCGTCCCTCGACTATGAAAAAGTACCCCATTTGTCCCTCGACTAAATCCGGCGATGAAAAAGTTCAACGTGGCATCCTATTGTTTGTCAGATCAGATTTCTCCGACCCGCTATATAGATTTCCGACCCTAATCTCACTTGAATGACGAAAATAGTACTTTCCAATAGTTGAGGGACAAACATGGGAGAAAAAAGCTTAGGAACAAAAATGAAACTTACCCCATAATTGAGGGATGAAAAGTACATTTTTGTCGTTAATCTTGTTATAATTGACACGGGCCGTTTTGGTTTTACGCGATCGAACTCAATGGGCATGGTCCAAAAAGGCCCATGGATCCCTGAATTATGGGCTTTGAACATCAACAGCACCTAGGATTGAGCCACGAGTCTGGCTTGGCCCACATAGCATCTGCTTGGCCCTAAATCTCAATTTTGATCTACAATCTGCATATAATAAGGTCCATTTGGAGCCCTTGCAACAATATCATTTTCATGGTCCATGCATGGTCTTTTTGACAAATTTGTTGGGCAATGGATAATACTTTGGGTGTACAACAATACCATTTTATTGTCTCTTTTTTAATGGGCCAAGTTTGGGGGCACGAGACATGATTGACCTCCATGTTGGTCTCAAACGTGGGCCTCACTAAAACCACATTCACAATTAAACCAAAAATTAGTATTGAGCTCCACCTTTATTACATCAAAAATCAAGTCAATAAATTTATATTATTATACAAATACATGTAACATTTCATTCTCATTTTTAATTACCTTAATAAAACACGTCTCTCAATATATTTTGTTGTCTCAAAATAAAAGACGCACCATTGTAAGTGCTCTTAGTTTAAATTAGATAATAGGAATGCATAAGGGTGTGGTGCCAGCTCTACTTTTCGAAAATCTAACTGAGGAGAATGGTGCACATGTGGGTCTATCGTTGATGCATGTAATATCTTACTTGTAATCTAAGAAAATGACAAAAACAAAGTGGGATTTTGACAGCTTGTTTGATTCTTTGCCTCCTCCATCTCCATGTGTTTGTGCTGTAATGTTTTAAAAAAAAAATTCTCCCCCCCTTTCTTTGCACCAGTACGTGTCTGTGCAGCATGAGACTCAATAGTACTACTTTTTTACATTTTATTTTTCTCATTTTTAACATGTTTATAGCTTAAAATTGAGAGGGACAGAATTTTAGTGTGATAATTAATTCACAATATTGTTTTATTTTTCTACTTTTTTCTCTTTTGGAATATCGGGAAAGTCCTCCACACGTAGGTTTCAGTGTATGTCTCTTTCAAGGGTTGCTTTATGTTGTATGAAATCAGCAGCTCATTGAGACTTCCAAGCATAACCAATTTGAACGAGCCGTGGCCCGTTTTGGATGGCAAAGTAAGCGCAAACAACTTTGATCACAGAGTGGCGTACCTGAGTTTACGGAGACCATGAGCGAATTTTAAAAAAGGGGTCTTTTAAATTTTTTTTGTTGTAATTTTCATATAGTTCTTAAAAGTCTAACTCCAAAAAAAAAGATATTACTTAAATATAACTCGTCTAACATTTTGAGATACAAAATCACTAATTACATTAGTATAATCAACACTTTCTATCAAATCACTCTCGATAGACAACATAGTTAATCAATTTAACATTTCTTGTGACATGGTGGACCAAAGATATTACCTGCAACAGTGCAACTCTCAAGACCCCCTCCTTCTAGTTCCAAAATCCCAAACAGAAAACCAAATCAATATAAGAGAGAACTTAGCAAGATCAAAGATTTAAAAATAATTATAATTATAATTGTTCAATTGCAGTAGATAGTAGAAATGAAGCAAAGTCGCAAGTCGAGAACTGAGAAGAATAGGGAATAAGGAATAGTGAATGAGTCAATGAGGCCTTTTGATATTTTTTTCCTTAAAATTTATTCTCTTTCTATGAATTTAACATTAACATTTTTTATTGGGTTGGTATTGATCTTTTTAGTTGGGTCTCGCTTTATAAACTAATACATATGGGGTTTTAAAATGGGTTGGGATGATAAAATGGATTACTATATATGACTAACATTATTAAAAATTAAGACCCTAAAAATTTGGGGGCCAGAGCCACCCCTATGACCACATATATGTGGTCATGGGTTTTATTGATCGAATGTAGACACATATCGAATACGATGTTATTATCGGTTAAAAGAAAGGAATTTTGAACATATAAAATGGAAATCACATTTATTACACAAGATTGATTAGAGTATTTACGATGATTTTTAACAATATAATTTAAATCAAGTAAAAACATATGGGCCCTATTAGCCAGTGTAATAGGATCAATAATTGATATAAAATAGAGAAATGATTAGACTTGTGACCTGCTGCCATGAACCTATCCAATTTGGCTGGCACCTCCAATTCAGCCATTTCTATTTGTCACCATCCTCCACCATGCAATCATATATATGTGATTAACCGACTCTGAGATGTTGTGGCTTTAACTACTACTATTAAACTATTACATATTTGTTAGTTCAGACCCTAATTAAAGTCAGACTTGGTACACTTAACCATGAATGGTTCACCCACAACTAGTCAAGTGTGTTGACCTCAACCAAGTTTTTCTTAAATGATTTATTTGTTATAAATCTAAATATAGTACCAATATCATAGAAGGAATCCTATATAGATCACAGGCTGTGTATTGCCTTTCTGTTTATAGGAGATGGGAATAAAAATGATTAGATTTTGTCACAATTACTCACAAGTCATCTTTTGTTGCTTCAAGACCCGGTTACTTTTTTTTAAACCAAACAATCACTCAGCCCAACATATCCTTCAGACATTTGAATGAGCATCAATCTCGACCGTTAGAACAATCCGCACAACGTTAATAACAAGTAAGAATGAACATAAATCTCGGGCAGCCAAAATAGTCCGCACCACGTTAACAGCATGTAAGAATGTGTCGAAGCTCATGATGGTTGAATGAGCATAAAATCTCGAACCACCAGAACAGTCCACACCACGTTAACAATAGGTAAGAATTGGCCGAAGCCCATGCTGGATAAATGGGGCTCCGTATTATTTTGTCTGGGCCAACAAATATGTATCGGGTTTTGTGTTTTGCTGATGTGGTTGTATTGGGTTTTGTGTTTTGCTAATGTGGCTGTATTGGGATATGTGTTTTGCTGATGTGGTTGTATTGGAAGATTGTGTTTTGGTGTAGTTTTATTGTGGACAATATGGAGGGAATGAGAATTTGTTGGCATCCATGTTGGGTGGGAAGGAAAAATGTATAGGAATTTGTGTTTTGTTGATGTGGCTATATTGAGAGATGTGTTTTGTTGATGTGACTGTATTGAGAGACGTGTTTGGCTTGACTTTTTATGTAATAGAGGTGAGACCCAATAGTGATTTTTGTTGGTCCAACAAAATGGGACCATTGCAATTGCTCTAACACTTCCCCAAAAATAGACAAGACCACGGAACTAGGAAAACTTCAGGGGAATACTCCCAACTAGTTTGAACTCCTGATCTTAACGTCATCCGCCTTAACCCAAAAATATAACCAACTGAGCTATTGCTAGCTCCGTAGTAATCAAGTTTTAATTTAAAAAATATGTCATCTAATAATCTTCACATTATCTACTGTCTTTTTGTTTTTCAAAACCTGAAGAATTAATTAACAGACTAATCTGATCTTTTTGTTTCGTAATATATTTTAATAAGATAATCACTTTGATTAGTAAACAACCGCATAATAAGGCTCTTTAAGAAATTAAATTATGATTGTGCAAATAATTAGGACATTGCATGCCAAGACAACTCTTTCCACTGCTAAAAAGCAAAGTAAAAAGTCATCAAAGCACTTTTGAAGTCAACAAAGAAGAGAGGTCCCATGGCTTCACAACAGGACATTTTAGTCATTTTCCCAAATTCCCCAAATTTCTAGTCCCAATCTGCCTGCCAAACAAACTCCAGTCAGACCTCAAAAAGGCCCCCTGTCCTCACTACCAGTACATACATACAACTGCACAAAAAGGTTGTAAAATCACAAATAATCTCATTACCCCCAACAAGGGCTTGTTTGGGTAAATACCCTTTATTCTATTGCCAATAATTAAATACAATACCATTTAATTATCTTCACTTATTTTACTCACAATCTGTTAACTAGTAATAATTTTGTTGATAAAGAATTAGGAAGAATTTGATAAAGATGGGGAATATACAGTAACTAAGGAGGAAGCTTAGTTATAGAGAACCAAAAGAGAGAGAGAGAGACCTGAAAGGAGAGTCATACGTTACTTGCCTACTTCAAACCAACCTTTCGCCTGTTTACACCATTTCCCTCATTTTTAACTATTTCCCTTTTTCGCCGACACCTCTCTCTCCTTCTCTCTCTCTCATTGATTACTCTAAGCTTCGAATCTCCCTTTCTCTCTCACTCACTGTCCCTTTCTTTAATGGCGATGCCTCTAACAACTGACTCTGATCTCAATCTGTTCCATATTAACTCCTCCTCCTCCTCTTCTTCTTCATTGCTTCTTGCGAGTCCAGGAGACCTTAACATGTGTTCTGCCTCACCCGAACTTAGACTTTAGACATCACAACTTCAATCATGCCTGTGAAGCAAGTAGCTGCTTGTTTTTGTTTTATGAATCGTTCAATGTTGCTACTCAATGGGTTTCTCTGGCTCGCTTTGATCTCTGCTCTGCCTTTGGTTCTTTGTAATACGGATGCCAATGATGGTATGTTTTGGCTTTGACCCTTGATTTTTTTTTTTGACTAGTTTGAGTCTGTGATTGATTGAGCGATTCTGATGGCAATTGTGTGTTTGTGTGGGTTAAAAGTCTTTTGCTTTTGGGGGTTTAACTTAAATTAGAGAGAGTGAAGTAAAACTGAGCATCGTGTCTTTTATTTTTTTATGATCTGTTTGTTTCCCGGGAGAATGCTGAAAAATACGTTAGCAAATGGCCGAAAAAGAGAGAGGCTATTTTGGTTAAAATGCATAGAGGTTTTCTGGTGTAAAGCAGCAAGATTTAATTTCTTTTCATATTTCAGAATACATACTAGTAATCTGTTTGGATATTGAGCTTGAGCTTGATTGTTTGTGATGCAGTGCAAGCTCTTCAGGTTATGTACTCTTCACTGAACAATCCTTCTCAGCTTACTAACTGGAAAAGTGGTGGTGGCGATCCTTGCGGAGAGTCCTGGAAAGGGGTTGCTTGTGAGGGTTCAGCTGTTGTTTCCATGTACGGATTCATATTCTCGTATATGGCTATATCATTCTTTCTTTTGTATGTATAATTTAATATCAATTTTAATGGTACTGAATGGGTGTTACTGCTCTTGTAACAGTGACGTCTCTGGATTAGGGCTCAATGGCACATTGGGATACTTGCTTTCTAACCTTATGTCATTGAGAAAATTGTAAAAGATTTAACCTTTCTTGCTCTTTTCATACGTTTACAATTAAGAAAAATCCATAAGCTAACTAGGAGTTTTATTTGATTTGGTTTGTTTTTCTAGCGACTTGAGCAACAACAACATTCAGGATTCAATCCCGTACCAGTTACCACCTAATCTTACGAGCCTGTAATGTTTCATCACGATGAATCATATGTAATCTTTTGGTACTTGTATTGATTCATTGGCTTGACAATTATTTCTTCCATAACTATGCAGAAACCTTGCGAGAAACAACTTCAGTGGGAATCTTCCATATTCCTTTGCTAACATGGGCTCCCTCACTTTTTTGTGAGTGGTTTCAAGTTTAATTTTATCTATGAAACAGTTTAGATACATTTAAAGTCTCTGTCTCTGTCTCATTTTAACGTCTTTGATTTCAGGAATGTAAGCCATAATTTTCTCATGCTGTCCATTGGAGATGTTTTCGGCAGTCATGCTGGCATGACAACCCTGTAAGATGTCACTACATAAACATGTTTATGTATCAGTTAAACATTACTTTGACATTGTTAGGGAAAAATGTGTGTTTGTAGAGTCCAGCTTGTCTTTTGATTGTTCTGTTGAGTTGAGCTGAGCGGTGCTTTGACAATCTTATGAATGCAGGGATCTCTCCTTCAACAATTTCAGTGGGGATCTTCCTAATTCACTCAGTTCATTGTCTAATCTGTCTACCCTGTGAGTAATGTTTTACTTTTGGCAATTGATAAAACAGGATTTTGTTATCTTTGTGCAGATTGATTAGATTCCTCATGCTATCAAAACTTTTAGGTATTTGCAGAACAATCAATTTACTGGCTCTCTTAGCGTTCTTACAAGCTTGCCTTTGACTACTTTGTAAGTTCCATTCCTTCTGTTGTGGTCTCTGATAGTATGATTGTCTGTTTCTGATAGCACCTCGTGTTTTTGACAGAAATGTTGCGAACAATCATTTTAGTGGATGGATACCTCAAGAATTAAGTACAATCCCCTCATTTATGTAAGTTTTTGGGCTTTATGTTAGTATTTCCCATTGGTTTTATAGATTTCACTATTGCAATTGCAATGCATTTTTATGAGCTCTGCAAACTATGACAGATTTGATGGAAACTCTTTTGACAATGGACCTGCTCCTCCTCCACCACCATACACTCCTCCTCCTCCTGGTAGCTCTCGTCGTAATCGATCTAGGGAACATGCTCCCCCAGATTCTAATGGACAGTCATCCAATTCAGACAAGGGATTGACAGCTGGACATATTGTGGGCATAGTTCTTGGTTCAGTGTTCCTGCTTGTTGTTGCATTGGTGGCTGTTATTTTTTGCATTCGAAAGAATAAAAAGAAGGAAAGTAGTGTTAGAACGCCCAGGGGAAGTCTATCTGTTGTCTCAAATGATGGTGGGTTTCCTCCTATGAAGTAATGTTCTTTTGTAATGGTTGATTTTTCTCATGTCAAATGACTTGAAGTCTACTGACTAATGAGTTGGTGGTTAAGACTTGAATGCTTGTGTCCTTACTGCTTCAGTGCCCCATTTTGCTATGTTTTTGCAGTAACTGCGGAGATGCAGGAGCAGAGAGTGAAAAGTGTTACTGCTGTTGCAGATTTAAAGCCCCCCCCTACGGAAAAGTTGACAACTGAGAGAGTACTTGTGAGTACTGGATCTGTAAAGAGAATGAAATCACCAATCACTGCTACTTCATATACTGTTGCTTCTCTTCAAATGGCCACAAATAGCTTCAGTCAAGAAAATCTTATTGGAGAAGGGTCTCTAGGTCGGGTTTACAGAGCAGAGTTTACTAACGGGAAGGTAATAAAGCTACTGCATCTATGTGTGCACACACGCACAAGTATATATAGAAAAAAGGGGGGGGGGGGGGGTGAAGCACACAGATGCTTTCTTAGTAATATACCATGGTCGCATCCATTTTTCAATCAGGAGGGTGTGCCAAAGACAGTGCTATCCAAATTCATATGCCGAAAAACAAAAACTCACTCCCATCTCCCTCTCTCTTCCGTGTAGAATTTGTTGGGCTTATCACTTGCTATCCTGTTTTTTGTGAATACTGTGGTAGTGTGGTGTTCTTAACTTTGACCTTCGGTACTTTTATGCCAGGCTACTCTTATCTACTTGCTTATCCTCTTTTGATTTTGGACATATCATTAAATGAGCTGCTTCTAGAGTGGATATGTATCATCCTTATGACCATTGTTATGAGTTACCATATGCAGGCTTGCTTTCATAAGTGTCTAATGGCTTGTATGTTGTCAAATCTAGGTGATGGTGGTTAAGAAGATTGACAATGCTGCACTGTCACTGCAAGAGGAAGACAATTTTCTTGAAGCTGTTTCAAATATGTCACGCCTGAGGCAACCAAACATTATTACCCTGGTCGGATACTGTGCTGAGCATGGGCAACGCCTTTTAGTTTGTGAATATGTGGGTAATGGGAGTCTGCATGATATGCTGCACTCTATTGAGGATGGTGGCAAGATACTATCTTGGAATGCACGTGTTAGGGTGGCACTTGGCACTGCTCGGGCCTTAGAGTATGTTACATGTGAATGACAGTTTAAATATCTCACCTTCGTTCTCTCTATCACACGCTTTGAGGTAGTTGGTATGTGCGCATCTTTTCTGATCTCTAGCTTTATCAGGTACTTGCATGAGGTGTGCTTGCCTTCTGTTGTACATAGGAATTTCAAGTCTGCAAATATTTTACTTGACGAAGAGCTCAATCCCCACTTGTCAGATTGTGGTTTAGCTGCTCTGACGCCAAACACTGAACGGCAGGTAAATCATAGGTTTCATCATAATTGTTGCTTTTGTGAAATTTTCTGTTCCACCATGCCTTTTGAAATATTAGTAAATTACTGACAATTCATGTTTTGTGGTTTGCTACCCTGATAAGTATTTTCTATTTTACTTTTGGCAGGTTTCGACACAAATGATCGGATCATTTGGTTATAGTGCCCCTGAATTTGCCTTATCTGGTGTATATACTGTAAAAAGTGATGTATACAGTTTTGGTGTGGTCATGTTGGAGCTTTTGACTGGTCGGAAGCCACTAGACAGGTAATATGAGTCTCAACCTGTGTTTTGCTGTGTCTATTCTGGGTATTGTTACAAGAAGCAGTACTTTCGTTCAATTTTTTTGAAGTTGGTTTAGTTACTTTTTTTCCTTGGTATTTTGTGGAGTCTAGTTCAAGAGTGAGAGCAGAGCAGTCATTGGTGAGATGGGCTACGCCCCAACTACATGATATAGATGCCTTGGCTAAAATGGTTGATCCGACCTTGAATGGATTGTATCCTGCAAAGTCACTGTCACGATTTGCTGACATTATTGCCCTCTGCGTTCAGGTGAGATTTCTTGTTAATGTGATGATAAATTCTGTATCGTCCTCAGTTCTTAATAAATAATAAGCACCATGTATCAAAGGTAAGCTTTCTAGCATAAATTCTCTGTGCTAAATGCACACAACAAATCCTTTAGAAAACCCCTTTTTGTCGTGCACATCTGCTTGCTTAAATATATTTGTTTAGTATTTATTCTTACCCATCGTTGTACCTATAATTCTGGATGGTAAACTTTGTTTTGTATAGCCGGAACCCGAGTTTCGTCCCCCCATGTCTGAAGTTGTGCAACAATTGGTGCGGTTGGTGCAAAGAGCAAGTGTGGTCAAGAGGAGATCTAGTGATGAGCATGGATTTTCATACAGGACCCCCGATCATGAGGCCATAGACATGTCGTTTTAAGGATCCTATACCTTCCCTAAAACTCGCAATACCTGCAATCATGTTTGCTCTCTGGAGATGACCAAGAAGTCCAGAGATCATGTTGCTGCCCGGCGAAGTTAAACAAGTATTTAAAATGGGATCTGGAGAATATGTAATCAGGTCTCAGTTACATTATTTCACTTTTAAGTTGATCTTTAGTTGTATATGCCGCTGTATATTGTATTTACAAATTTTGATGGATATTATGGTGCTCATTGACATCAGCGTTCTGTGGCACAATAAAATTTTCGCGAGTTCAAGCCAAGTGCACGAGCCTGCACCTCTTCCGAACCATTTTACGGAATTTGCGGCTATTTTAAGCCGAGTTTAGCATGTAATTGAAACTGAAAACCATCCTTACATAATCAGTAACGGTCGTTTTAGCCTAAAAGTTTTGTTCTTTGGATCTGATGGCAGTTGTATTCGCAGCTCCCCTTGTCTTGTTGCTTCTTCCAAGTCTCTGTTTGTTGGTGGAACCGCCAATAAGCAATTCAGAGAAGAATACCAGCATGCCACAAAGACTGGCAGTCACGTGAGAAAGCCCGTGCTGCATATGCACGTTAACCTTAAAAAATTATATGAAGTAGGCGTGCATGTGTTGAAAGCGAGACAATGTCGTTGAATCGAACAGGTTGTCCCACGATGGGCATCCCCCCTTCTACCATGAGTGATGAGTTCTGCTTTCACAAAGCTTTCATAGCATCAGACGGTCTCTACGAATGTTTACGATGTTGTGCCAAGTAGAGATCATAGACTCATAGTCGACCATTTTGGGGGGCATGAAAGCCCCTCTTGATCAGCCACCCAGAGAATCTGATTGGTCATAAGTAACTAAATTATCATAAGCGTCACCGTATGGTATTGGCACCCCAAACTTTAAGACAGAGAAGCGAAAACTGCGATCCGTCGCCGAAATCCAGACACCCTCCCGCTTCTATCGCTTGCTTGTACATAAAAACCAACCTTTTAACGAAGCTTAAAAATTTGATCTTTCATTGTTTGGTTATAGCAAACCTCAAAGCCATAGCCATGGCCTCCATCACGGACGACACCGAGCAGCCAGAATTCGTCGAGTTTCGGATCTCGGATAGAACCAACCATCTTCAAGAGCCGAGGAGCCGCCATAGTTCGCCGGTTCGGGCCTTGAATGGCGATAGACACTATGAGGAATGGCAGTACGGAGAGTCGCCTTTGAAATCGAAGCTGTTGGGGTTCTTGTGGGACCGGAGAGCTCGAGAAAAGAAGGTGAAGAGAAAGGGAGGGATACTTTGGTATCAAAGGAAGCGTGTGAAGGTGCTAGTGGCAGTGATTGCTTTGGTCGCTCTGTTTTTCTTGGTTGATTCGTTAATGCTTTCGCGGTTGCAAGACCCTGCTGTTATCGACATCCGTGTTGAGTCCGTTCAGAATTCCTCTTCAGGTTCCGTTTCCGTAAAGGTATGCGAGGCGTGAATTCAATTGAATTTGCTGTGCTATGCGTATATGTATTGGACTTAATTGGTCTTTGTCAAGCTAATGTATTGTCTCTGAATGAATCTGAACTGGGTTGGTTTGTAGGTGCTTTGCTTTCATCTTAAGCTTTGAATGATTGAAGATGCAAGAATGTTTCTTTTAGGGATTGAAGTATTTGTTGATGCATTTTATTATAATGAATCTGTTGTACAAGATGCAAAATTTAGGAAAGAACAAGCTAGATTGTTGAATGAAACAGCTTTACCACTGTGCCAAGATTCATCCTTGTTGGAATGACTCGTCATTTAGGAGTTTGAGAGACAACCAAATGAATATAAGGAAAGTCCAAAAATTTTGCTAAGAATGATGAATTGTGTGGATTTCACTGCTACTTACAGTTGGTATAATGCAGAGAAATTGTTGTTATGCTTGTGATTTAAGTCTCTATGCAGCCTTAGACCATCTTTAACTTGAAATGCTATTAACTAAGTTAGATAGAGTTTATGAAAGATGTGATCATGATTTATTAGGACTGTAATTTCATTTTGGACTTGCTTTGTTCACAGGGAGAGAAGAAAAAGTCTGGTAAGGTGAAAAGGCCGCCTAATTTTACTTATGGAAGGATGTTGGCTTTGGCTGCCCATGCCTTGGCGGAGGTATTTGGAGATAAATTTAGTCTCGTATTGGATATATCATCTAGATTGACGTCTGTAGTTTCGATCATTCTTTGTGATATTTTTCCTTTTTGCAGGGAAATAATAAGCATGAGCCAAAAGATCTCTGGCAGGAACCATTTGAACCTGCCTCTGCCTGGAGACCTTGTGCTGATCAACGTAACTGGAAACCCAGTGGTAAATTTCTTCTGCCTTAGTTCCTGTTTATGCACATAGACTTGTGTGAATAGACGTGAGGGTCTGGGCTATTGTTTGTGGAACATTTGAATTTGTCGTCTTAAAGTCGAAAAAGAAAATGGATCTTGAGGTGGTTCGGTACTTCTGTGATCTGATGATGTTACAGGGGGAGAGAATGGACACATTTTGGTCACTGCAAATGGTGGGATGAACCAGCAGCGAGTCGCTGTACGTAATTCCTGCGACACTTATTTTAGCTTATATAGTTCTTCTTCTATGCTCTAGTCACATTCTCCCATTGTCTCTCTTGGCAAGCTATGCCTGTAAATGGGACAGTCTTTTGTTTGTAACATTTTGAATTTCCTGAAACTTTGTTCTATTATGTCACAGGTTTGCAATGCTGTTGTTGTTGCACGGTTACTTAATGCGACTCTAGTAATTCCCAAGTTTTTGTACAGTAGCGTCTGGAAAGATACGAGGTGACATACCTCTCACTTTCTTGCTTTCTCGTTTGTTCTTTTCTTTTCACTTTGTCACTTTCAACATTAGAAGTGACATTTGACATCTATTGGAGTTGAGGGATTCCATGCATGCGCATGGCCTTGAGTAATTCCTTTCTACATTGAGTTGTTTGTGTCAACAGTGTGACATTGCTTACCTCATGCAACATATTTTTGTTAAACTGACCTCTAATAGGATAGTAACTATATCGAATTCTATAATTTCTATAGTCAATTCAGCGATATCTATCAAGAGGAGCACTTTATTAACTACCTCACTCCTGATATTCGGATAGTGAGGGAGCTTCCTGTGGAGCTACGGTTTTTAGATTTGGAGGCAATTGGCAGTGTTGTAAGTTCCTTGTCCAAATCGATTTTTGAATGGTTATTAATTGACTAGGTGCTAGTTACATTGAGGAGTTTGTTAATCTAATTGTTTAAATTATTTTCCAGATGACAGATGTAGACATTGGGAAAGAGTCAAAGCCAAGTTTTTATTTAAAATTCGTTCTCCCTATTCTACTTCAAAACAGAGTTATCCATTTCCTTGGATTTGGAAATCGCTTGGCGTTTGACCCAATACCATTTGAGTTGCAGGTGAATCTCTTGCTTTTGACAGTCTTGTTCCTTAAGAATTCTGATACTTTGCTAACAATATTCATCACATTGTCATCCCTACTTGGTTTCCTTTGTGTTATGCACTTCTTCCTACTCTGCTCTTTCTAATTGGGGGAACTTGATCTAGAGGCTTCGTTGCAGATGTAATTTTCATGCACTGAAATTTGTCCCAAAGATACAAGAAACTGGTGCTTTGCTTCTTCGCCGACTGCGTAGTCATGCAACCCAACCTGGACCACTGGATCACTATCTTGTTGGCCCATATGCAGAATCGTTGGAAGAAAAAGGGGGCCATGGTGCAAAACCTTCTAAGTATCTAGCTCTGCATTTGAGGTTTGAAATTGACATGGTAGCTCATTCTTTATGTGAATTTGGTGGAGGTGAAAAAGAAAGGGAGGAGTTGGAATCATATCGTGAAATCCATTTCCCTGCATTGACAGAACTTAAACATACAACAAAGTATGCATACTCTCCATCTTCTCTTATTTTGCGTTAAAACTTTGAAGGTATTTTTTTAACTGTCCTGGTATATTATTGAAGGAATATCCAACTTGTTGCAGGTTACCTTCACCAGAAGCACTCAGAGCTGAAGGCCTGTGTCCATTAACACCTGAAGAAGCAATACTTATGCTCGTAGCTCTTGGTTTCAAGCGTAAGACACATATATTTGTGGCAGGTGCAAATATATACGGAGGGAAGCCAAGATTGACTGCATTGACGAGCTTGTATCCTAGGTTAGTGACTAAGGAGAACTTGCTTTCACCAGCAGAACTTGAACCGTTCATGAATTTCTCATCCCAGGTAGCAAAGCTGCAGTTAGTAGTATTTTTTTTTCAGTTTCCACAGCTTTCTGCTTTCTATCTGCAACTGCAGATCTTATTTCATTCTTTCATTTAGTTGGAATTCACTCTTGGATTTGATATACGGAATGGATATGGGACAATATAACTGTTGGTTACTACACTTTAGTATGTTTGAGCCGTAATAAACTTATCTTCTTCTGTAGCGGGCAGCGCTCGACTTCATAGGCTGCACTGCTGCTGATGGATTTGCCATGACAGACTCGGGTAGTCAATTGTCATCTCTGGTATCTGGTTATCGAATATACTATGGAGGAGGGAAAATGCCGACAATACGGCCTAACAAGCGTAGACTTGCGAGCATATTCGTGAAGAACACTACTATAGAGTGGAAAATTTTTGAGCAGAGGGTTAGGAAGGCAATTAGGCAAACCAAGCATGTCCTGGAACGGCCGAAGGCCCGAAGTGTCTATCGGTATCCACGGTGTAAAGAGTGTATGTGCTTTACAGTTCCAGAGCTTTAGCTGACATGTTGATACCAATTGTAACAGTGTAACATTCTTTATCATTCATTAATTTTGGTTCAAGCATAGCCATTTTTCTGTAAAAAATTTCACTGTATATTGAAATAGTCATAGAATCCAAGAACACATAATAACAGTGACTTACATGTATCAAAGTTTACGGTTTCCGAGTTCTGAAAGAAGCAAAACTGACACGGGGATTCTCAGAATGTGATTCAGACTACCAGTTAAAACAATTTCCCCAAAGGTGAATTGACTCATCGCTTGGGTCTAGTTGAACTGTATTTCCAGGTGTTGTGTTGCCTGTGGTGCCGTGGTGAACCAAGAAGGAACCAGGTTGACCAACTGTCCCATTTGGTGGTTGAAGTGAACACAAGTGGTTTCTGGCTTGTTAACCTTATATTCTTTACTTCATCAAAAAAAAAAAAGACCTTATATTCTTTAGGCTCCTCCTAACTACTTGGAAACCTGTCAAGTCTGTTATTGTCAATGAAGGTTGGTTAAGGTTGGTCAGGTTTGCTGGATGGCCAAGTGAGTGAAAGCACCAGGATCCCGTAGCAACTTCGATTTCACAAGAAGCTCAAGTAGTCTTCATATTCTGCGTCATAGATCGGTAAACCCCCTAAGCGTCGGCAATAGTACTTACTTTCTTTTTCTCTCTTTTGTGTATGGTAGGGTTGCAGAAGATTTACCTGATGATACGACAAGGCCAGGATCAATGGCACGGGATGGCTGGATAAGGCATCAAAGTATTAACGTTACCTGATAATGCCACACCTCCAACTCTTGCACCATTACCAAGGAGAAGCGAACCGGGGTTTGTTCTGTCAGTAGTGCAAGCAGCTACACCGACGGTACAAGGACTGTAAGACGCAACAGTTGAAGGTGCTGGTACATGATTATCAGCAGCTTGAACCACAAGACCCCGCCATTCGTCTCGCAAGTCGCAAACATCATGAAAACATCCAACACGCTTCAAAAGTGAGTGCGCGTCTCCTTACCGTGCACGTGGTGCCATGCCACTGGCGTGCCCATAAAAGAAGCCCTCCACTATCACCGGAACTCCTGCATTTCCTGCTGCCATGGAGGTCATGATATGACCCAATATATGCAAAAAAATTTATCCTCATATATCAATCTTATGATAATTAACGTAAACCCATGCATTGCATGCATGGTCATTAATGTATCCATATTGACATATGGGCCATGTCCACTTGCATCAAAAGTGAGGAGCAAGTTAACTGAAGAGTTCAATGCAGCAACAACTTGAGCACCATAAGAGAAAAACCTAGGGGAGACGATCTTTCCTTTTCAAGAACTACAAGGAAACCTAGGACCAGTCTCACATTGCATCCGAAAACCTTGTGAGGATTCAAAGGATCATAAACAAAGCTTGGATGGAGAACTGAAATAAACCAAATAACCGCCGATAACCGATCAATTCGTTGGTCATTTTCATGTTAAAAGACCAACCCTCCATATTGAGGAGTGTATTTTGTCATCAGCTTTGTTCATTTGTCTCTCTCCACCATGCTCACGCCTATCATTGTAATTTTGGATACTAATCATAATCTACATTTTTCTTGTGAAGATGTTGAGGAGGACCTGGGAAGGGGTGGTGTGGACAGCAAAGCCATTGACAATGTGCTTGAAGCTCTGTGACTTCTTGTACATACCAGTTTTAAGGGTACTTTGTAAGAGTTGGTCGTACTTGCGGGAAAATTGAGGGGGGGGGGGGGACATGATAATATGATATACGGCTACAAGTCCATAATGCAGAACGATTTATACGAGGCTCGAGTTCTGAAACAGTCAGGCACTTGAGGCTCATCACAACGTTAAAAGAATTTACTGAAAGTTGACAGATGGTAAGCATTAAAGTGGATTAACATATTTAGGATTATATCCCAAAACACACAATCCTTTGATTTGGCTACTCTCAAATGCAGTTTCAAGGTTATTGATCTAAAAGAAATCCTTTTTTCCTTTCCTTGGACATAGATTACAACAGAACAACATCTGGGCACATCAACAAGCACCACAAACCCATAAATAATAGTATCCGCAAGTTTTGAACAAAGCACACCCAGTATTTTGCTGCACTATTCAAGCTAATCTTGCAAGCAGATAGATACATTGTCTCCTACCTAGTACATTCTTTACACCAAATGCACTATTATCTCTTCCGGCGCTTGGCTTCCCCCTGCAAACCAGTGAGTTTATAAGCAAATCATAACTTCTTTACATTGAGAGAGAGAGGAATAAAAGTCTGGGAACAAAAATCATGTCAAGTTAGATAATATCCTTGACAAGGACAAACACTGCAGATGCAATTCTCCATGTGCCAATGCATGAGAACAGGTGGTTCTTGTCATCGGAACAGCAACCCAAAATATGGTTTGGCCAAATCATACACAAAACTCAAAGAAGACCAATTTCATATGAGCAAAGGTGAACTTAAAAATAGCAACCGTTGGATTCAAAAGTCATCAGATAACTTTATCATCCTTCAACGAGCAATTCATTGATGAATACTAAAAAGAAAAGAGAATAAAATTGGAACCTGCCGACAGTAACAAATTTGAATAAAGGCTTTAATGACGATGGTGGTAAGGAGCTACTTTGCAAGTACAAGGTAAGGTTTAGGACTACTGGAAAAACAACATTAATCATGCACAGCAAACAGTGCGAGGCTTGTATTTCAATAATGACCGAAAAATAAACAAATGAGGAAGAAAAGGAAGCAAACTCAATCATGCACTAACAAGATATATGGGCATTTCACAAGTAACTGAACTTTTACCAGAGAAAATGAGACCAATCAATCAATTTTTTTTTTGAATGAAGACCAATCAATCAATTAAGCATGCCCAGACATATAATAAATTCCATTTTCTGAGATTCAAGGACTTAAAGTTATATGTAGTTTGGATATTCAAGCTCATATTTCATTCAGCAGAATCAACATTCGTCTCATGTAAGTTCCACTCCACTTCTTTGGGGGCATAAACAGTGCATCAGGATTCTAATTAAACTAAACCAAGTAACCAACAATTACAAACTAAATAATCCTAAATACAATTGAGTAATCCCACAAAGTTACGCAGACTTTTCATCTAAACACTTTCAGCAACAAAGCCACTCACTATAGCACTATAGCACTATAACACAACAATTATAGATAACCGAAGAATCAATTTCAAGGTCCAAACCAATATCAAGGTACTCAGAGATATTTTATAGGACACTATAGCATATTAAGAAGCCTTTCTTTGTGTTCCATTCATAACGTTGATAAATCAGCATTAAAAATCCATATTTGTGGAGACAGCACCCCTAAAGTTCTTCAACTCTGTTTCAAATGATATATATAGCCATGTATCAAGGTCTTCTTTATTTTCCTTCAAACATAATAATCACCATTCACTAATACAACACCACTTATGCTTCAGAAATATCCCCAAAAGTTTGTATCATATATTCATTAAGCACCAAGATGGCACCCAAAGATTAGATAATAAAAGAAGCTGATGATATATCACACTAAAACGTTTCAAGAGTAAAAAAAATCATTTCACCTTGCTTTCAGCTGTTGGCAATTCACGATATCCATTCGGAGTTTTTTTCATTTCTTTCTTACAATCCTCACAGGTAAAGAGATCCAAGTTTTTCGCTGCTTCAATACTCATGCCCACACAAGCAGGATGGTACCTAAAAGGATAATGAGCAATTAAATATGATTAAAGTGTAAATGGCCTCGGCTACCATAAACCACGATAAGAAACTAATATCAATTTTCAGTTATGATCCCAAAGAGAATGCACAAAGTACTTCCAAATAATGCATCTACTTCTTTTTTAATTTTCAAACAGGAAAAAAGGCATTTTAAAAAAAAAATTTGTGAAACTCATCCGTCTCAACTGCATCAAAGATTCAAGCACATTAAAAATCTTCAATTTGGATAGGTCAACAAACTAAGGAACCAACAATATACTTTACATCAACACCTCAAACCAAAAGAACCGAATTCCACATCAGCAACAACAACAAATAAGAAAAAAACATTACCAGTCCTTGCATCCCTCGCATTGCACCATTAGGTCATCTGGGTTATACGGCATCTCACACTTGCAATACCTTCAAAAATAAGGCAAAACACAAAACCCCATAGACAATTCAAATCAATACTACCATTATCCATTCAAAATCACCTATTCCAATGAAATCAACAAACAAAAACGACAAGAAGGTAGCACTCACACAGCAACCCGGTCGGGTGTGAATCCTCCAGTGGAGGCATTATATTCAAATCTACAGTAGTAATCCTCTGCCCCAACATTCTCCAGCTTAGTGTAGTTCTTGAAGGAGTGCACAGTGCACTTGCCTTCAATGGTGTGTGCACTCTGCACGTCATAGTGGTCCGATAAAAAGAGCTCCTTTGCTCCATGAAACTGCCTCCTTCCCCCAAGCGATTCCTCAGGCCTGTAATACCACCGAACCCTAACCTTCACGTTATTCCGGTGGTCAGTCTCGATCTTCTCGATCCTTGCCACGTATGGCGGCTTCCCGATGTCCGATGGCCTCATCAGCACACATTCCCCAGCTACATATCAACAAAACGACGCCGTATCAAACACACATGCAAACGCCTGGAGATAGGAACCCACAACTCAAATTAAATCTAACGCATTACCTTTCACGACCTTGTTCGTCCCACGAATCGTGTAGGAGCTGACATCTTTCTTCCCTGGTTTAGGATTTGAAGAGGACAATCCCGGTCGGGTTTTCGCCATGGAAACCTGTATGAATTCCTTCAAGTGGTTGAAATGTCAAAGGTCTGGATCTTTTCTTGAGCTTGATGAGAAAGCCTGCAACTTTACCCAACAGTGGTCACGGCAGTGAAAGTGGTGGTAAGATGATGGTGGTTTTCATGGACGATAGAGAGGGAGAGAGAGGACAACAGGACACAGTCACACAGAAGAGAAGACTATGACGCTTGACCCTGTGCTACAGTAGCTTTTCTTTGCTAATTGAAAATGGTGATTTATTAAGCTAATTATAATCAATATTTATAGTATCAGCCGAGTGTGCTGTCGCCACGTGGACTTTTTCAGCAGTACATACCTGTACATTCCATGGCGGTTCCCGCTAACCGGTGCCGGAGTACAGGGATAGTTTTATGACTGCTTTAGGTAGAGCGGTTCAATTATTTTCTAATGCTAATTTAAAAGTAGCGTAAATAAGTTGTGACGGATTTGTCGAATTAAAATCTGATGCTAATTTATAAGTGGTTGAGTTAAAATATTATCTTAATTTTATAATATAATTTATGATTTTTATAATAAATTGGGTTATTAAATTTAATCTTAAATATAATTTTATTATTAAAATTAATTTTAAGTATAAATTATAAATATTTTTATGTCAAAATTAAAATGATTATCTTAAAGTTAATAATACTATATTTTATGTTTTTATTTTACTTATTTTATTATATTATTGTGAGTTTTATATCAAAATTAAAATCACCATTTTTTAATAAAATTGTACTTAAATGGGGTTTAAATGGAGGATAGAGAACGCTCTCTCGAAGAACACTCTCGGGAGGAGATTGATCTGATTGAACGCAGTAATAAGAAGGTGAAAACCACGGTGGTTAACGAAGAGGGGGAGATGAATGAAGTGGAAATGGTGAGCAGGGTAGAGGAATCACAGGTTTTTCCGTTACTGATGGAGGAGCAGAAAAAGGATGGATTTCAGCCATCTTTTAAGGATAAACTTCTGGGGCATGGCGCAGAATCTACATATTTTTTCGAAGGAGAGGATGATTTTTTGGTCTCAGATGAGGAGGAAGAGATGATGGATGAGGTGGATGAAGAAGATTGTCCAGTGATCAAATCTCAAAGGAGGAAAAAATTAGATTACGGAAACCATGGAGACAAACTCTTATTGTTAAACTCTTAGGAAGGCCCATTGGCTACAACTTTCTCCTGAGGAAGATTAAGGAACTTTGGCGCCCGAAGTCATTTATAGACCTTGTAGCCATTGATAATGGTTATTTTTTGGTTAAATTCTCCTCCAAGGATGATTACGATTATGCGAAATTTGAAGGCCCTTGGATGATTTTGGATCATTATCTTACAGTTCGAGATTGGTTTCCCAATTTTGATCCAGAACAGGATAGCATGGAAAGACTTCTTGTTTGGGTTCGATTTCCTTGCCTTCCGATTGAATATTATGATTATGACTTTCTTATGAAAGTGGGAGCAAAGATTGGAATACCGATTAAGGTGGATGATGCTACTACCACAGCTTCTCGAGGGAAGTTTGTGCGTATTTGTGTTGAAATTGACATCACTAAGCCTCTTCTGGCTAAGTTTAAATTAAGGAGACGCATTAGACGTATTGAATATGAGGGGATCCATTTAGTTTGCTTCGGGTGCGGTAAGTATGGTCACCGCAAAGATGCCTGTCAGTCCAACACCGGTGGAGAATCATCGGGGAAGGATGATGAGATAAGGAATGTGGCTAAAGATGCGGCTGTGAATATGGGAGATCACCTAAATAGGAAGGATGAGATTGCAGTGATCCCTGAAGTTATGGAGAACTTTGGGCCTTGGATGTTGGCCAAGAAAAAGGCTAGAAATATGAATGTGAGACAGGTTAGGAATTCAAACGTATATCACGGTCGTGATAAAAATGAAAGTGCGAAGGTGGGACTTCAAAATTCAAGGGATACTAATCAAGGAAGATCTCGCTTTGCTGTTTTGGAGCAACAAGATGTGGAGGAGGATGGGCTTGACCATACAGTTGGGCCAAACAAGGATGATGGGTTCAATGACATGTTGGGTCCTGAGGAAATTATTGTGGAAAGGGGTGTTAGTAGAGGGAGAAGGCCAAATGTTCAAGTGATCCAAATGAGAGAAGGATTTGAGTTGGGCCAGTCGAGCAATGCCCAGCCCATTGAAGCTCACATGAATGGCAAGAAGACTCTTGGGGATAGAAGAGTTCATGGTGATTCTGGTTCCCGTAGGGCAGCAGCTGAAGTGGAACATGTGGTGGTGCGTGGAGATAATGGTGGAAAAAATATTGTGAGGACGGTGGTCAATCATTCTCGGAATCATAATGATAGTGGTTTAAGAGTTCTTCAAGCAGAGTTGTCACAGGGGGAACATCATCAAGATCCTCCAGATTTAAGAAGACAATATCCTATTTCTGCAGGTGAGGTCATGGTTGCAAAAATAGGAGATAAGCAAGGGTTAAATACGGAGAAAGAAAGAGACCCAACGGTGGTTTCAGAGAATGGGGATGCCTCCAATTAGGGGCTCTATGGGTGTCTTATACAAGTTGTATTTCTATTTTGGGGTTCGATTCTTCTCTTGCATGATTTCTCTTATGGATTGTATCATTTGGAATTGCCAAGGTGCGGCCTCAAAAGAGTTTAACCGCACCCTAAAAGACATGTTGAAGTTCTACAAGCCCGGTATTCTTGGTTTGTTGGAGCCTAAAGTTAGTGGTGCTCAAGCTGATTCGCTGTGTAATCAGTGGGGTTTTGAGAATTGGGTTCGGGTTGAAGCTTTTGGCTTTAGTGGAGGCATTTGGGTCTTCTGGAAAGAGACGCTTCAAATTTCAGTGATCAAAACCCACCCTCAATTTATTCATCTTAGAGTGCAGAGTAATGGAATTAATTCTTGGTTGCTGACTGTAGTTTATGGTAGTCCAAACTTTAATCTACGGAAACTTTTGTGGATGGATTTAAATTCGGAAATCAAAGATAATTTGGATCCATGGATGGTGGTGGGTGACTTTAATTCGGTGGTATCTCTTGAAGAGGTTAGTTCTCAAGCTCAGTTTAATTTCAACCGTTGTAAAGGGTTTCGCGACTGGATCTTTGATAATGGGTTGATCGATATGGGGTTTGTGGGATCAATTTTGACATGGAGCAGAGGTTCTCATGGTCAGCTGTTTAAAGGAGCAAGATTGGACAGAGCTATGTGCAATGGAGCTTGGAGAGAGCTGTTTGATGAAGCTTCACTGTTGCACCTTCCCAAAAACCGTTCGGATCATGCACCTATTTTGGTTCGTATTGATTCTATGAATGGTTCTCATAAGGATTCCATATCTTCGTTTCGCTTCCAGGCTGCTTGGTTGACTCATCCAGAGTTTCATAACTTGATTCAGGATAATTGGGATAGTGGTGATACGATTACAAATAATAATACCAGGATTGCATCAGTTCTCTCTGCTTGGAATAGTAATACATTTGGAAATATTTTTAGAAGAAAAAGAAGATTGTGGGCCAGATTAGGTGGAGTCCAAGAATGACAGACCGATTCTCTCATAGACTTCATCTTTTGGAAGTTAAATTAAGGAAGGAATTAGATATGGTCCTTTATCAGGAGGAGTTGTTATGGCACCAAAAATCTATAGAAAATTGGATTCGCTCTGGGGATCATAATACAAAATTCTATCATGCCTCTACTCTCATTCGTAGAAGCCGGAATAAAGTTGAAATGTTGAAAGGTACAGATGGAGAATGGATTTCAGATACAGTAGTGTTACAAAAATTGGTTCAAGAATATTTTCAACAGTTATTTTCAGTAGACAACAGCTGCGATTTTTCTTTGCTGCCTACAGGGTGTTTCCCTTCACTAACGACAGACCAATTTGAAGGAATATCGAGACCTTTTACTGCTGAGGAAATTAAGCAATCTCTTTTTGATCTGGCTCCCCTAAAGGCCCCAGGTCCGGATGGGATGCACGCAGGTTTTTATCAAAAAATGTGGGCTACTGTAGGGCAATCACTGTGCCATTTTGCGTTGGACTTCTTGGCTACAGGTGTGATGCCGCAAGGGGTCAATGACACACTTTTGGTGTTAATTCCAAAAGTTAGAGCCCCTGAGTATGTCAGTCAATTTCGTCCGATTAGTCTTTGCAATGTGGGGTATAAGGTGATTACTAAATCGATGACTTATCGACTTCAGCGGATCCTTCCTGATATAGTCGCTCCCAATCAAAGTAGTTTTGTGCCAGGTAGGCAAATTTCTGATAATATTGTGGTTTATCAAGAAGTACTTCATTCAATGGGGAAGAAAATGAGTGGGACAGGATTTATGGCAATCAAAATCGACCTGGAAAAGGCTTATGATAGACTCTCATGGGATTTTATTCAAGATACCTTAAAGGAGATTGGCTTGGATAAAGTATGGGTTAGGAATATCATGCAGTGTGTTACAAGTTCTCGGATGGCGATAGTTTGGAATAGGGCTGGGACTGGGTCGGTTTTATCGGCCATTACCGGTCAACCGACCCATTATCGGCCAAATGATAATCAACCATCAACCGACCCACAAAGTCGGGCCGATAATATCACCCGACCCATGTATAGATGGGTCGGTTGATGGTTTTTAAAATACCTTAAAGTCGGTTGGTCGATAATTATCGGCCAACCGACTATTTTAAAAAATTAATATAAAAGTATAAATATTAACTATATTATTAGTTAAATTAATATATATTACCATATTATTAGTTAAATTAATAAAATTATGCTTTTAGTTTTTTCCTCATTTTATTAATTTATATTTGATACAATTAATACTTAATAGATAATTACATATTTAATTATTTATATATGATGAGTTGAAAGTCGGTTGTTACCATCAACCGACCCATTGAGCAACCGACTTTGTCGGTTGTCAACCATTACCCGACCCACAAAGGTCGGGCCGATAATGGTTTTCATATTTATGCAAAGTCGGTTGGTCGGGTCGGGCCGATAATTGGCCGATAATCAACCGACCCGACCCAGTCCCAGCCCTAGTTTGGAATGGTAATACTTTGGACTGGTTTAATCCGGGCAGAGGGATCCGCCAAGGAGATGCCTTTTCTGTTGGACAGGAATTTTATTCTAGGGTATAAAGAACACTGTCTATTCCATCTGCAACAGATCCAAGTTGTACTGTGATCTCAGTGATTGCTTCGTGCAATTTATCTGGGTCATGAGTACTTGCTTGTCTGCCCCATGACATATATCGAACACCTTGTATGGCATACCTTGAAACCATAAGTTGCCTTTTGTAGTCTTGAACTTTGTCGGTTGCTTTTTTAAGTCTCCTTTTGGTTTCCATCAAAGCTTCTTGTAGAGATTCGATGGTTTTCTGGGGATCATCCTCATATACGTCTTCCCTTATAGGGGAGAGGTTGAATCTGGGATCATCTCCACCTTCTTCTTCTTTAGAAGTAGAACCTTCATCAGTTCTAGACCTTTTTGCAGGTGGAGAGTTAGGAGTATCCATCCTTGAAGATTTCTTGAGGAAGATATTGGTTTATGCTGATTCTTACTTTTGAATATTTATACGAATGGAATATGAAGGAAGTGTTGGACCAAAACTTAGTGTCTAGGTCAACATTGTGTTTTTGATGATTGTGTATGATTGTATACTAAAATGTGTGTGAGCATGTTTGACTTGAACATATCCTAAAATGCTAGAAAACATGCTTAAATGGTTATTTGGTTAATTGTTTAATATCTTAATTGTGCATATACAAATGAAGGCTTATGTATATCTCTATGTGAATTTGGTATCTATATATTTTTGGGATAGTGCTGGAAATTAAGTTTTGGAAACAAACATACATGGACTAAGTTAGGGCATTAATCTTCTAATGATCATAATTTATCTTACTTAGGTCCAAATGACTTGAAACTTGAACCACATGCACATGAAGGTCTAATATATGTTTTAGGACTATAATCATGATAAATTAAGTGCATCACATATATATTTGGTCATATGCTTAAATTCCGCCAAAACTAGGTTTTACCTAATTTTGTGCATATGTGTTCTTTGTGAACGTGGTGAACCAAATGAACTCCGATTTAAATGAAATTTCGTGTGCATCTTAGTTTTATCACTATGAACATATTTGACCTAGTAAAGTTCAAGAGAAAAGGTCATTTACACTGAGTTTGCAAAATGACATTGAATTTACACTTAGAATTCATCGGTTTCACTATTAGTGACTTATTTGCTTGGTTGAGTGACCAAACGATTTCCGATTGTTATGAAATTTTATATGGACATTCTAATATATATAAAATGATTTATCATGCAGTAATATGAATTTTCTGGGTTGTTTTTCTAATGTAATTAACCTATGCGCTCTATATGAAGCTCTCTTTGAGCTTACATGCAATTGGGGAGTTCTACCTCCTATTTCCTTGTAGGTTAATCATCATTGTGGTCTCATATGACTCAGAATTCAGTATGCTCAAGTGAATTGAAGTCTGGTTTTCGAGTATGAGCTTGGATCTCTAGAAAACCAAGAAAAACCTATGTTCATCAACCTTCCACTAAGGCATTTTGATTGATGATTGGAACTAGCCTTAGGGCTGTATAATATGGATATATTGGTGCTGCCAAATTCAGAGTTTGAAGTCAAGATTGGAGGGACATGTTTGGTCACGTGAAGGATCTCTTATCTTCATCAAACAAGATCTTGCACATGTTTCCTTTATTGAGGTCAATGATAAGATTTTTGTGAGAAGACAATTGATGAAGCTAAAGGACAAATGCAATGGTTGAAATTTGTAAGAGATGAGAAAGTATATTTTGCAACTAGACAAGACTTAGATTATGAAGATATTCTTGAAGACTACAAGCTCCAATGGTACACTAATCTATGGCTGAGATTGAATTGTTTTGAATTATGAATGGATCAGATTACAACAAGACTTGAAGGGTTAAGATGACCATTTAAAAGGTGAATCCAATGGTTGTGCATAAGACCATATTCTTGCTTGCAATTTTTGACTTAAAAGAAGATCTTACTTGATTTTTGGAGTCAAAGATGGTTGCAAGTTGCTACACATTTTGTAGGAAATCATTGGAGATACCAAGGCCAAGATTTGGTGTAAGTTTGATCAAATGGTCAAAGATGACAAAATTGTTGGAGATACCAAGGTCAAGATTTGGTGCAAGTTTGATCAAATTGTCAAAGATGGCTGCAAGTGCACATGACAACTCAAATCTTGGAAAGCTAGACTTGGAAAATGATGCAAGTGCAACGGCTACATATTGCAAGGTTGAGATTTAATGATCTATTCATTCAATGGCCAAGATTTGCACATGTAATTGAAGGTCGAGATTTGAAGATAGAAAAAGATCCAATGGTGGAAATCACAAGAGCTTGGTAAATTATAAAGAGGGGTTCTTCCTCATTCCAACTTGGAGAAGCCAAAATTACATTGAAGAAATTCTTGTTCTCAAAGCTTCCAAGCTAGTTTGTGCCATTGAATCCAAGCTTCTACCCAAGCCACTCTAAAGGCTTCCTCACTATTTTGCTTTTGCAAAGAGGGAGTGCTTCTCATTTGGCTTCTTATTTTCAGATTCGAAAATCCTCATTATTCTTCATTTTCTATCCAACCCGTGAGGTGATATTGTGATTCTAGAGTGTTCCTCAACCCCATTTGCTTAGTGCAAACCTTGAGTGAACCATTTATACCGAACACTTGTAAAAGTCCCTTCATTGGGCAAAAACCTTGTTGAGGTTGAGTTTAAGGGAGTGCTTGAAACCCTTGGTTGTAAAGTTTGAAGATTATCTTGAAATCTTCAGTTTTAAGGGTGACCTAAAAACCCTTGTGAGTTTTGTGGAGCTCTTGAGAAAACCACATCCTTAGTGGAGGTTGGAAAATCCTAGGTTGGTGAACCTAGGTAGTAGATGTAGGAGAAGAGTCTCCGAACTACTATAAATTGTTGTGTGGACTTTCTTGATTGCATTGCTTGCTTGTTGATTGATTAAGTGTTTTGATTGCAGAATTTTCTGAACCACTAGTCTGTCCGTGCACTGTTCACATAGCTAAACTTTGAATTTTAATCTGAATTTTTGATATAGTATTCATTAGGGTGTTGTGATACTGCATACCAAATTGCATTGAATTCTGACTTGATTTGCTAGGTGAAATTTGAGTTGTAAAATCTGTGCGCAGTGTGTTGTTTAAAAAATCTGTTTTTGCAATTCCTTGATTATTTGATAATTGATCATTCACCATATTGTATCACATCTTGCATTGAAATGAATATTGATTAAGATAATCATTATAGTCCAAATTTGTGTGCTAATTGTTAATTGACATTGATTTCCTTTTAAATTATAAAAAGAGATTCCTATCGGAATTTGGGGACACAATTCACCCCCCCTCTTGTGTTAAGTACGATCCATCACTTTCTCCTTATTTGTTTGTTCTTTGTATTGAAAGATTAGGCCATCTTATCAACAGAGCGGCCATTCGAGGGGATTGGAAGCCTATTAAATTGTCTAGACAAGGTCCAGGTCTCACTCATTTATTTTTTGCAGATGATTTAGTACTTTTCGCGAAGGCTACTATTGATCAATTACAAGTGGTGATGAACTGCCTGAATATGTTTTGTGAAAGCTCGGGGCAAAAGGTCAGCTTTGCTAAATCCCAGATGTTTGTTTCAAAAAATGTTGATTTGGATTTGGCTCATAGTCTCTCTATGAAGTCTGGGATTCCCCTAACGCATGACTTGGGGAAATATCTGGGAACGTATTCTATGCATGGAAGAGTTAGAGCAGGGAATTATCAACATGTCATTGACCGTATTTCTGGAAGATTAGAAGGTTGGCAAAATCAGTATCTTTCTTTTGCAGGGAGAATTGTGTTAGCCCAGCCGGTTCTTTCTACCATTCCTTCTTATGTGATGCAGACCTCTTTAATCCCTACAGGGGTTTGTTTGCATATTGAAAGGATGATTAGGAGGTTCATATGGGGTGGGAATGAAGAGAAGAGGAAGACTAGCCTTATTAGTTGGGACTCGGTAACTAAGCCTATCAAGGCAGGAGGTTTAGGACTAAGAAAGATGCAGCATATGAACATTGCATTTCTTGCTAAATTGGGTTGGAGAATGATTCAAGAAAGCTCGAGTTTATGGGCACGAGTTCTCAGTAGTAAGTACATGCGGGCTAAAATAAGTTTGGAGAAAATCCAGGAGAAGGCAGGGGCCTCTAATATTTGGCGAGGTATTGTTACTGCTGTTCCAGTGTTAAAAACAGGGGTGTGGGCTCTAGTTAAAAACGGATATAAAACATTATTTTGGCTTGATAATTGGCTGGGATGTGGGCCTCTTATTAATATGTGTTTGAAGGAAATAAACTTGGTGGAGATGCATAGAACAATCACTAATTATTGGCGTAAAGGGGAAGGTTGGAGTTGGGAGTTGCTGTCTGATTTGTTACCTGTTCATATTGAAAATAAGATTAGATCTTTTGTGTTGCTGGAAGATGATAAGTTAACGGATGGTTTCTGTTGGGGACTCTCCAACACAGGTAATTTTACAGTGAAATCTGCGTACAATGCTCTTGCAAATCAGGTGGAGGATAATCACCCAAAGGTATGGAAGTACATTTGGAGAATTGATGTGCCTCAGTGGGTAAGGGCTTTTCTATGGTTGGTATCCCATCAAAGAATAATGTGTAATGAAGTAAGAGTTAGAAGAGGCTTTTCAAGTGACCCTTGCTGTCCAATATGTCATGGAGACGTGGAAAGTACAGAACATATAGTGCGCAGGTGTCTAAAAGCTTCTCAGGTGTGGGGCAGGCTACTTCCTTTTCAAGAATTGCAATATCAAAGTTCATTGAATTTTCAGGAGTGGATCCTTCATAATTTGAAGCTGAAAATTCAAAGTAATTTTGCCAATGATTGGGCTGTAGTGTTTGGTATGGTTATCTGGAATTTGTGGCAATGGAGAAATAGTTTTATTTTTCAGGACAAGGCTACGGCAATTGAGGAGAAAATGTCAAAGATTGAAAGAGACATGTCTGAAATCTATGAAGCTTTCAGGCTTATTAATTTGGTACATGGAGACAATACAAGGTATGAAATAAAGCTTATTGGGTGGTCTTCCCCTCCTCCCAATTGGGTCACTCTGAACACAGATGGTTGCTTTAAGGGATCTGGTAAGCTTGCTGGAGGAGGTGGAGTCTTACGGGATAGTTGTGGCAGATGGCTTAAGGGGTACATGGTGAATATTGGAAGTTGTAGTGCAGTGGAAGCTGAATTGTGGGCTGTTATTCATGGCTTGCGAGTGGCATGGGAAGAAGGTTATCGAAAGATTATTCTTGAGACTGACTCTTTGTTGGTGGCAGAGTGGCTTAATAAAAGGTGCAGTCCGAAGCTTTCTCTTTATAACCTGATAAAGCTTTGTCTGGATCTTTTGAGTAAGAAGTGGTTGGTGGAGGTTAAACACATTTTCAGGGAGAGAAATCGCGTAGCTGACTTCCTTGCGAGTGAAGCTCTTATGCATGATTGGGGTTTACAAATTGTCCACAATCCAGTTAGGGAGTGTAATCAATTGCTTTGGGAGGATATGATAGGCGTTTCTTGGCCAAGGAGAGTTCTTAGAGATATGGGTTAAGACTTTTTTTTTTTTTTTTTTTTTTGTGGACTTTGTCCCCTCCGTTGAATCAAAAAAAAAAAATTAAAATTGTACTTTAAAATACTGTGCGTGCATCCGTAGATTCTTTGGTTGTAAAAAGAATATAATTTATTAAGTTTAAATGTAATATTATTATTATTTAGTATTGTAAGTTATTTAGTTTATAATTTATAAAAATTTATGATGTTTATATTAATAAAAAAATTTTAATTAGTAAAAGAATTTTAAAAATTCAAAAATTTTGTCGATGAATTTGTTGTATAAAATGATTTATTAATAAAATATCACAATGTTATAAAAGTAGGCCTCACGTTTTTTTTTTTTTTTTTTTTTTAAAATAAAAATTTATTAAACCTTACAATCAGTACGGTGTACTCCACATTTTTAAATAAAACAATTGACAACTCTCAAAAAAAAAACTTCACTTTAACGCTTTTTTTTTTTGCCAGTGGAATCGCTAGCATATAGCGAGCAATGTCATTGGCTGATTGATCTTGTTTGATGAGGCGTCACAAGCTAGCGGGCTGCACAATATAAAAATTGTGACTAACGCCTCATCAAACAGGCACTATGTGATTTAATATCCATAAAGTATAAACAACTTCCTACTATAATAGTATAATCTGCTTCCATGTAGAGCTTTTGATTACTTGTTCTACAGGCATTGATTTGTTTGAGATTTTTTAAACCACTTACTAAAATACCAAATTAAGAGTTATTTCTTGATATATTTATCTCAAAATATATGTATGTATAATAGTAGACTGGAGACCTAAATAAACAAATAGGAAAATCTGCATAGCAAGAGTCGTTCTTCTTTTATAGTGGAGTCCATACAGGTTTCGTCATTGGGTTTGGCCAATTGGGCCGAGCCTAGTTGGTCAAAGAAATTTAGTCGAATTCTCTTGTAGATAGTCATCATCTCGTCCACTCGCCTCCCATCTTCTTCTAGTCTCTCATCTTCTCTCGGGCTCAGTATCACATATTCATGGATAACATAAACAAGATTATGACAGAGAGTTCAATGTTTTAATCTCCAATAAATTAAGAATTTTGCGGTTGGATGGAATCAATAAAAGATCACGGTTGGATGTTAATGGTAGTTTGTGGAGACAACCGTGATCATACATTTTACCAAGATTGTAGAGAGCTGCTTAGTTTTTGACATCCAATCGCTTTCATGGCTACCAAGCAGATTATAGTTAATGTCCCTGAAGATTGTTGATTCAAATTCTTTTGCGGGTTCCTTTGAAATCTTTTTTGCGATTTAGGTGTGTTTCCGAAGTTTGGTATGATCTTTTTAGAAACACAGACTTTATCATCGTCTCAAACAAATCAATCTTAGCAAAATGTTAGTGTCATTCTTAAGCATAATCCTTTTTTTGATGGTAAATCTCTCCTCATTGATCTCTACAGTCCAATATGATGATAAGACCATCCATAGCGGCATCTGTAAAGTGATACTGGCCTCCAAATTTGAAGTTTTATTTTATCTTTTGGTTAAAAAAACACCCCACATCAATAACTATAACTAAGAGTATATATGTTTGGTATTGTACTGGTATGACGGTAGCATACCAAAGGTGTTTTTAGATTTAAAAAAATCATTTTCTCTCTCTTGTAGTCTTGCTTGCTACGACCTATCTCTCTCTCAACATAAACAAAAGCGCGTATGTCTTCTTCTTCTCCGGTTCGTTATGTCTCCGACTGAGTATTCTTCGATTTCGATATATATACTCTGAGTATCCCTTCTTCAGTGACAGATTCCTTTTTCGATTTCACGACAGATGCAGTCTTTAGGTAATTTTCACAACAAATTCCTTCTATTCCGTCTCTCACCAAAATCGTTCTTTTTTCATTCGTGATTTGTCTAAATTGTTATTAATTTTTCTTTGGCTGTGATTGTGCTTTTGATTTGGGCTCTCATTTTGGCTTGAATAAGTATCAATGAGATGAATTTGAGTTTGAGGTGCCCTCAAACTGTTCGATGGTTTGCCTGTAAGAAAAGCTACAAATCAGTAAGATGATTTTAAGTAGGGTTGTTATGGTAGCGATAAATTATCCATTGGTATACCGTTACCAATTGTTAGTTATGGTGTCTAGAAAAATCTAATAGCTAATTTAATTATGATTGAAATGCTTGAGTCCAAGCTAGTACATAGTATGACTGGCTATTGTAGATTCCTTTCCACGATTGACTGACTTGATTTCATATGATATTGTACTTTTGTTATCTGATTATATAGGATATGGATAACCAATCGCTTGAAGATTTCGATCCCTTCATCGATGAGACATCGTATAATACCCACGATAATGTACAAATTATGGGTACATGTGAAGAAGTTACGGCACCTAAAAAGAGACGACAAACATCTCGGAGGACAACCAATCTTGATCGAAACTTCTCAATTGAATAGGACAAAAATGGGACAAGTTTTTTCCAAAAGAAAGAATGTTGGTTCCAGCTCTAACTAGAACAAAGATCCAATCACCTTGGATGATGATAACATCTCAGGATCAATCTCTATTGACATTGAGAGACCTACTGGTCGCCACGCTGAGAAAGAGCGACGAAAGAAAGGGAAGGTTGATTTCAAAGACCTTACAAAGGTCGTAGGGCAATTGACAATCGATTGAAAATGAGAAATTTCAAGTTGAAAAAATTAGAGTTGAAGCTGAGATGCAGAGAGCATTGGCTCAGGTGGAGAAGGTAGAGCAAGCACGCAGAGAGAAGGAATTTGCCATAATGAAGACTGATCTTTCAACATTGAGTAGGTGCAGCGTGAGTACATGTAATAACTGCAAGTCAAGATCCTCTCTAAACGTCAATTGTGAATGAATTTATCTGTCTTGGCTATTTTGAGTATTGTTTTATGGTTGAATACTTGTAAGCACTGCCAGTATTTAGGCATTGGAAGGTTATTGTTGGGTTTTTAACCCTTCTTATAGTGACATGTTGAGTGCTCAAGTATTGAAGAATAACTATTTATTATATCTGTGTGAATGTGCTTTCTATATGCAACGATGTATCCTACAAAAGCCTATTCTACTGGACAATTTCAAGTATCTTGATGTATGTTTGGATCAGTTTTCACACAGGTCAAGTATTCTAGCTCAGCAGTTATGGATTACTTACTACATGGGCTTTTGCGACTTTTGTCAAAGACTAATTTAGAGTTATCGTTTATTAGAAACTCCTATTAATCAGGTTGGTGATTGATTCTAACTTAGAAAACTAGAATCATGAGGGATTTCAAGTTTTTGGCAATTAAGGTTCCTGAGAAGATATATATACTTGTTGTCCAAGACTCTCAAACCTACCTAAGAACGAGCTCAAAACACAAGACATATTTGTTTAAAGCTTTGGAGTTTTTTCGTTTCATGTTTCTTTGTGATTGTTGGAGAAGAAGACTGGCATGAGATAACTCTTGGTGGAGTTTGTTATTTGTTGGTGGTGTACTAGACAATATCTTCTCAACATTAGTACTTTGGTTGCGGCCAAAGTCTGTCCAGCTAACATACTTGTTGGGATTTAGAAAACATATATTGAATAGTTGATGTACTGAGGTATCTTAGGTTAGATCCCTTGTAATTTTTATTCACATAGTGGATTGTTTTCAAGGTTGGTCGCTTATAGACTCGAGGTTTTTCCCTGTTGGGTTTTTCTCGTTATTCTGGTGTGTTTTGATTGTTGTTTATAAATTTCATAAATTCCATTAGTTTGATTAATTGTTCTTGAACAAGAACGAACTCTCAGTTATTTTGAGTATTGTGGTTTGGTTTGTTTATCGAATGTTTAGGTCTTGGAAGGTTATTTACCAGGTTTGTATTTTGAGTATCTGCAACTTCAATGATATTTATAGTTTATTATAAAGGCTGATTTTATTGAATGAGAAATGCAAGCAACAATTTAACTCATACATATAGAAAATAAAGTAGTACATATTCAAATATATCATTCTTTATTGTGAAGATTTCACAAATAATTGATAAGGTAGCATTGGAGTTGAAAGTGAACTTCTCTATCTCTTATAAGATGGTGTTGATTAATGAAGTTCATGACTTCAGACGTGTTGTTTGACATTACTGCTAAAAGACTTTCATTGAATTGTTCGTAAGCAGATATATCAACCTGCTGATATGAATCTCGAATAAGAAGCTCTGTCTCACTGAAAGCATTAAAGTACTCAACTTTCAGTTTATCTCAGTTGTCTTTGTATGCAATGGATTTCTTTGGGTACCTTCTGTCACCAATAGCTTCTGATCGGGCACGAACTGAGACACGAGCTTTCCTCATTGTGGCATCGGCAGTAGACTGATCAATACTACTAGAAAAATCTTGTTCTTTCTATCAAAAAGTCGACCTCTCCAACCACCACCCAATTTGCATCGGTTGAAGCGCCAAGACTGATAGAAAATTGATCCATCCCAAGCTTATGAAACGAACTACTACTCGATTTCTAATTTGCAGCAAAGAAATTGAAGGTTTCATAATCTATGGGCTTCATATTCTCACTTGCAAACTGGCTTACAAGGAGAAAGAAACTCACATCATATATACAAGTTCAAACTTGTCAACCCAAGCAATGTGGAATATTTCACACTCCCCCGCACGTGTGAGGTGGACATTCAACCGCTCAACACGTGGAAGATAGTGCGCCCCATCTAGACCATGGGTCCGCTCCGGTACCATGTCATAATGGTGGGCCCCATATACTCCCTTGCAAACTGACTTACAAGGGGAAAGAAACCCACATCATATATACAAGCCCAAACTTGTCAACCCAAGTGATGTAGGATATTTCACAAAGGTTTCATAAGAAATAAGTGCTAGACCCCATCCCTTTCCATATAACTCTAAGCAATCCAACTGTATAAATACATGCACAAAAGACGATTTATAGACAGATGCAGTGACGAGTTGTAGAAAGAAACCAAGAGAGAGAGAGGCTCTTTTTTTTTTTTTTTTTTTTTTTTTTTTTTTTTTTGTCCAGCAAACAAAGGATTACAGAAGACTAAGATGAATCCCAAAAGTATGATCAGGAGGATCAAGACCATTATACAACCAAAACTGAAGTTCTCGGAACATGTGATTGGGAATGCCACCAGACAAAGCTCTGGTAGCTGCCCATTTGGCGAGAGAATCCGCCCAGGTATTTTGACACCTGTGAATTTTGGTAATAGACCAAGAATGAAACCCATCAAGCTTGCGCCGGGCCTCAGCAATCAGGTCCTCAATAGCCCACTCCGCAACCAAACTGGGCTGCTTAATTGCATTAACCACCACTAAAGCATCCCCTTCGATATTAACCTTCTGGATAGAGAGCTCCGCACATGTAGCCAACCCTAGAAGCAAGGCCTTCGATTCACCCACTGTTGAATCAATTCTAGGGAAAGATCTGACCACCGCAAAAACAATATCCCCGGTTGAAGATCGGCCAATTGCGGATGCCGATGAGGTGTCTCCAAAAGTCGCAGTATCAAAATTGACTTTGATCCAATCTTGTGAAGGCAGAGTCCAATCCGGGAGAGCTATACGAGTGTCTATTTTCCTCTTATTCCAAGCAATGATATGCTGATGATATATTTGTTGGATTTTGATTACAATCTCTACAGGTGATTGCCGAGTAGCGCCATGAGTTATCTCATTGCGGTATTTCCAAACTTGATCTAGAGTCACCAACGCCAGCAGCTGAAAATCATGAATTTCTTCAACTTGAATTCCCAATTCAGATTGAGGGTGGAGAATCTTAGCTATCCAATCAGAAGCCTCTAGAGATTCAAAGGCAATAGAATCCAGATGCCATTTAGAGAGTCTCCAAACCATTCGCAGGATAACACAACCAAGCATCAGGTGGGTTAAAGTTTCTTTCTGGTAATCACATAAGGGACAAACCTGTTGAGCCTCCGAAAATTGTAAAATTGGTGCCAATCTCACTTTTGTAGGTATCAAATTCCAGACTGATTTCCAGAGTAATAGCTGCACACGAGCATGAATATCCAATTTCCAAACAAGTTTCCAATCCGCAGGTGCCAGCGGAGAAATAGTTGAGACATGAGTGCCATTACCAAGAATCATATGGTATGCAATTTTGACTGAATAATCCCCTGAAGTGCTATGTTTCCAAATCCATTTGTCTTGGTCATTTGTATCTCTCAACTGAATTCTGAGAATGTTAGAAACTGTCACCGAGTCAAAAAGATCATGTAATAGGGACTCATTCCATCTTCTAGGATTCAATAGCATTAGAGATGAAACAGAGGAATCAACCATTATTGATGGTGAATTAGTAATTGGGAGAGGTTTAAAGCCATTCTGGGAGGGAATCCAAGGGTCGTTCCAGATGCTAGTAGTCACACCTGATCTTATGTGTGAGAGAAGAGTGCATGAGTCTTCAACAAGTGCAATGGGCTCGACCAAATAGAGGTTTTGAATGAAGACCAAAAAAGTTAAAAGTATTCATGTGAATAGTGAAGATTTGTATTTAAATTTTATAATATGTAAAAAAAATATGTATGAATTTATTTCGATAATATTTTAGTATGTAGATGTGTAGAGATATCTTAATGTTAATTTTAATTATTTAAGTTGATTTAATTATTTACCTTCATTTTAGAAATTGTTATTTAATTAACTATTTATTTACATCTATTATAACTTAAATGCATAATATCTCTGCACGTAATTTGTCACAACATTTTAAACAACATATATGATACCAACAGAAATTAAGCCAAACAATAATATCAGTATTTCATATAGCATATATGTTATCATTTTTGACCAACATATATTCTACTGACGATATTGTCTGTCAAACGGAGTCTTAATATACAAAAATCTAATATATGACACATCAATTATAAAACATGTTATTTGATATAGAAAATTATATGGTAGACTTAAAATTAGGAAAGCCAAATTCATTATAATTGAATTAATATTAGAAGTGTGCAACACAAATAACAAGTTTAGGGAAAAATAAAAAATTATGTTATTTGATATAGAAAGTTATTTTGAAGACTTAATGTGAAAAAAATCTAAAATACGATACAAATTACAAAATATGTTATATGACATGGTCCGTTTAGTGGACAAACAAATAGCATATAATAAGTAGCATATACTTCTAAGTAGCATATATGCTACTTGACCATTAGACACAAATTTTGCAAGACCATTTCGAGAACTATTTTAGGGCTATTTAAAATATGTAAGAATTCAGACTATGTAAGAATTACTTGAATTATGGAACAATTAGATATTTCATTGCTTCTATTTAAGATAAAATGCATAATACCCTTACAAGTAATTTGTCACAATATTTTAAACAACACATATGCTACCAGCATAAATTGAACCAAAAAATCACATCATTTCAAACATCATATATACTATAATTTAAATCAACATATACGCTATTTTCAAAATTGTTTACCAATTGTGCAGTAAATTTAAGGGTCCGTTTGACAGACAATTTTATCAGTAACATATATACTAGCAGATATTGTGGCAACAGATATGCTGGACAATAATGGTAGCAGATATGCTGGTTAAATGATTTGTGTTGTTTGGTTCAACTTTTGTTGGTAACATATATGCTGGGTAATATTCTGAGGCAAATTACATGCAAGGGTATTAGACATTTTAGTTATAGCGTATGCATATAAATGACAAAAAATAGAATAATTAATTTATAAAACCAAGATAATTCATTTAACTCTTATAAATAGTTAAATAGAAGAGTTTCATAATATTCCATCTTATAAACATAAAAAAAATTCAAATAAGTCCATACATTTTTGATAAATGAAAAATAAATGTGCATCAATAAAAAGGCAAGGTTAGTTTAGGGTATTCAATAAATAATTAGGGACAAATTGGGTAGTAAAATCGAAATAGTCTCAAAATTGTATCAAAATGGACCATTTTCAAAAGGCAATATTATTGTCTCAAATTGCTTCGGTTTTAGGGCCGTAAAATGACCGTTTGGTTGCAACAGACAATATATTGTCTTGAGTAGCATATATTGTCTTCATAATGGTCTGTCAAACGGGCCCTACGTATGTGTGTAAATAACGGTTCCCTCTTCTTTTCAGTTGTTTTGTACGGACTCTTACACATTCTGTTATTGGGTTTGGCCCATTAGGCCCATCGTAACGGATTTGAAGTAATCCAGTCGAATTCTCTTGCAAGACCCCTTTTCTTTTTCAGTTCCATTGTATGGACTCTTATTACAGCTTTCGTTATTGGGTTCAGCCAATTGAACCAAGAGTGATGGGTTGAAGAAAAATTAGTGGAAATCTCTTGCCCTTCTTCTCTTTCTAATGTATACACTTCTTTGTAAATATACTTATCGGAGTGATGGGTTGAAGAAGCTGTAGTGGAATTAGGGGTGACAAAAAAATCGATTCCAGATCGGACAACAACAAATGTTTACATAACATTTACATGTAAAGTCTCTAACTCAAATTGGATTTCAAACATACTTAATTGACCAAACCCGAATTGGTTTAAATTCGACCAATAACATAATCTAAGTTAGGGTTTGGATAAGATTTTTGTATTTGAACTTTAGACCTAGATCCGATTTTAAACCAAACAACAATTATGTTTGGACTCAAACTCCAAACATATAATTTACGTCCAAACTTGATTAATCAAGATCGTACAAATTCAATCATCCGAACCAAACAAAATTTACCACTCCCAAATGGAATGACCACAACATCCTTCTAGTTGCCCATGTCAACGACCACCACATCCTTCTACCGATGGATTGAAGTTGCAAGGAAGATTACTTAACTACTAGGGCTGAACACAAGTACCAGACAGGTAAAAGTATAGACAGGTAGTATACATTATATGATAATAAGATGACATTTCCTAGAGATATTATTTTTAAAAGGAACAACTAACTAATTTCATCATCAATCTGATTACACATCAAATAGATATAGCCTCCGCACTAGATACAATTAAGTATAAATGACAACATCACATATAGTTGTCAAATAATACATATGGGGATCTATAAAGGCACAGTAGCATATATATATATATATATATATATTGATGTTCAAAGTAGAGTGGGAGAGATATCCATGGGAAATGGGTTGCCTAAAACATTGTCCATGTAATTGTAGTGAGGATGGGTTGGATCCATCACCACAAACTGCATATCCTCTGAAGGCTTCCAGTGCCGTTTCCTTTGATTAATAAACCAGTTGTTTATTTGCTTCTGATCCAGCCCCGTTGCCTCCGCTAGGGCTAGTTTCTGTGACTCCTGTTTAATTAACACAAATTCAATTAAACAAGCACAAAAACATAATCAACAACTTAAGGGTAGTGATATGATCATACCGATGGATAAGGCCATTTGTAATGTCTGCTCCACCAATCCAGTAACTGTTGCCGGGCTTCTTTAGGCAGCTTCCCTTTCTTCCTTTTCTTCATGAACTCCTGCTTTAGGCTACCTAAATATCCACTGTACCTCCGCAAAAGTTGGCCTTTCAATTGACGCTCATCTGCTTGGGCATCTATGAAGCTGTTGTTCACATCCACCTCTTCTTCCAAAGATCCGCTCCTCTCAAGTGCCTCTCCAGAAGCTGACAGAAGCACAAGGTAATTAATAAGCATGTCAGTGTAAGAACCAAGAGTCTGGAATAAACAAATTGAAGTTCTTCCAACATTGCAATAATTCATCAAATATCTAACAAATATTAATTGTTATCCCTAGCAATATCAATCTCTAACAAGTAACGACTAAACCTTCCGCCAAGACACAACTTTCAAGGCTGCATAGTATTTCAGAAACAAGGATTGATATCTTAGAGTTGAGTGAGGAGGGTTGAGGAGGGAAGAGAAACATCACTTGCTTGGATTGTTGGAGAGAGAGAGTTAAGTGGGGTGAAGGAGGGGGGAAATTCCCCCTCATTTAACTCTTCAACTCAAAAAAAAATTTTAACTTCCCAAATCTCAATTTAGGAGTTTGTGAGGTGAGAATTAAAATTTTGTTTATTATTTTCAAAATCATGCATAAAAGTTTTTACCTAATTCTACATTCTATCCAAGTAAGGGTCAGTCGAGGTAGTTCCCTCCCATAACTTTCCCTCCAATAACTCTAATCTACACTTCATTTTTCAATCCAAGCAAAGCCTAAATACTTTTTGGTTAAGAATTCACATCGATGACCCAAATATCTTATATTGCAGTCTGCTGTTTGTATATATTACATGCACTACTACATACAAAATGTCAGTTTTCGGGTACTGCACAAAGACCGACTCGAAAGTTCAACCATTACCCCACCCGAGCTTCATGTCAGTCAAGAGAGACCTTACATCCATAGTACACATGGCCATAAAAAATAACATAAATGTACCAGCATTGAAATTCCTGAAACAGCCCCTCCAAATATTATATGAGAGTAAAGCATGCGTACATTCTGTTTGTCCCCGACTCCGAAGTGCATGGAGTTTTTTTTTCTTTTTTTTTTCTTCTCTTTACCAAGCATTGCAATGAGCAAAGCCAAAATATATTAGAAAGCCAAAGAATATCATAATATATAACAGTAATCTTAAGTCATTCTTCCTTTACATCGCTTTCTTAAATCGTCAAAAACAGTGCAACATTTCTTGGCAACAATAATATTAGAGACGTACTGGTACAAAAGTCTGATCAATATCATGCATCTAAACTAGAAATGCAAGAGGCCACATGGTTGGAATTCAGACTCAAACAGCTATACCCTTCAATAAAACCCTAAATTCCAAACTGAGCAAATTTTCAGAAATTTTTTTTCAATAGAGCACTAAACAAGATTGAAATCAAGCTGGGCACTTAATCACGGGAGACAATACATGAAGGAATGTTGCTTTTACATTCACTCATCTTGCTAATCAACCTAAATAGTATGATTTAAAACTATTAATAACCTCAGCTGGAAAAGTAATATCAGAATCAAAATGCATGGACAAATTTGAATGCACAAGAATCCTGGCTTTTAGAGAGCTGAAACTTAATCTCAGAAGTTCTTAAAGAATCCTGAAGTGATCAAAATCCAATAAATTTTTCCAATCAATGGAGAATTGGAACAACCAAACATCGTCTGAAGGCACAAGAGAGTGCTTCATATATGCAGTGGGCTCATCACAACCTCGGGACTCAAGTTTAAGCAGAAGACCATTAGGAAACCCTAATACCCTCAGCTGAGTAAGCAGAATTGCAACTACATATATAGAAATAGAATTTAGTCTCTCTTAATTAAGAAACAAGTTGACATCAGGTCACCATGACACTCTTGACAACAAATTTATAAGCACGATCGCACTTCAATCTCTAAAGGCTAACTAGAATCAATTGTTACTTCCCTTCAAGAACATATATGTTATTTATAAGAATCCTACATATAGGCTTGGAAAAAAAGCAAAGTACCACATCCTCAAACACGTAGTGGACTTATGGAATGAATTAAGGAAATAAAATACAATAAGAGCAAATAAAACACAGATAGAATTTCACAAGAAAACAAGAAAGCTCAGTCGCGTACACAAACACCGAGAGAATCAAAAGAAAAAAAGAAAAAAGCAAGGGCCATGACCTCTCCATCAAACATCTACCGAGCAAAACTATTGCTAACCCTAGTACTCAAAAACAGTTCCAATTACATCCATATAATACAATATGAAAAAGGAGAACAACTAGCAAGTAGAGAAAAGATGAGGAAGATATATAAATTATAAATAAAGCATTAAATAAAGAGAAAAAAAAAAAGAACAATAATTACTGAAGCATGCATCCACTTTGGGAACACGAGATCTATATTCTTAATTAATGACAAAATTATGTTCTTGGAAACACACAAATGCATAACTGATTATTTTATTGGGAAGGGCAAACCAAAACAACTTATAAACAGTTCAAATCAATCTTCAAAACACAACATTAGAGAGAGAGAGAGAGAGAGAGAGAGAGAAGGGGATTAACCAGCAGCAGAAGTAGAAGAGGAAAGTGAGAGGGCTTTGAATTGGCACTCCACCCTTTGAAGGAAAAGCATGGCTTCCTTGTAAGGTTTAGTGAGTTCTTGCTCATACTTGGTCAGCATCTCACAATAAGCCTCCATGAACTGATCAAGACCTGGATCTTCACCGATACATCCAGTAACGGTTGGACCTACCGCCGCTGCAGATGCACAAGCTTCTTCTAGTCTTGCTACCACTTCAGGTGGTGCTCCAACCTAATTAAGTCCAAAAACAAGAAAGTTACATTAATTGTTGATTCATCTCATAATACATGGCGTGAAGAAAAAAGCAAGTAAATTGAGAGACTCACGTACGTCTCCATCAATCGCATATATAAATAAATATAAATATATATTATTTGAAACTTGAAAGGGTTTTGACCTCTCCCCCTCTCTCACTCTCACTTTCTGATTGGATTTTGCACAAAAACAAAAGTAAAGAACTCCAAAAGTCTATTCCTTTAAAACACTTCACTTATTCTCAGATCTAGAGCTTTCTAACAAAATCCAGAAAAAAGAAGCAAGAATTATACAACATAGAGAATCATTAGGGTTGTTGGTTTGTAATAACCTTTTGACAATTAACATAGGCATTCAAGAGGCGGTGGTAGTGAGGATGAGCCATAATCTTAGCCCTCACTGAAGAATCAGTGTCACTGTTGATGTTGTTGTTCTCCATGAAGTAACTGATCTCTTGATGATTGTTGGTGGAAGGAAGAAGAGGAAAAAATAGGGTATTTGAGTCTGGATGTTGATGTTGCTGATGCTGATGATGATTGAGATGATGTGAAGTAGTCATGAGAGGCATCATCATGAATGGAGATATTCCTCCTCCTCCAACTCCAACTCCATTCGTACTGGTGTTGTTGTTGTGTCCAAAAGGTGCCATACAAGAAGAAGTGCTACTCGAACCACCCTCCATTATCTTTCTCTCTCTCTCACTATCTTCTTATATTTGGCATTTCTTTCTCTTCTCTCTCTTATACTATACGCAATCAATCAATTTTGCTATAAATAAAGGCGTAAATAAACACCAGTGAGTGCTCTCCCGAGATTTATGCCACAAGAATCAGGCTTTTTACAGGAAATCCTAAATAGTGTAATACAAGACAAGTAGTGAAGAGTGTGTGTAGTCAGATGGATTTGGGGGGGTGGGTTTGTGGGTTTTACTCTCTTGGTATTTTTTTTGGTCTGCCAAAGCCTGGCTGACCCTGCTCACCAGGGTTTCCTTTGGAAAATGAGTGTTCTTATAACTTTCTGATTATTGAACACTGCTCTGCATTAATTACTACTCTTTATCTCTGTCTTTTGTCTTTGTCTTTGTCTTGGTGAGGAGAGAGGGAGCGTGCGGTGGTAGATGATGATATTTGGTGTGTTTTGAGGCAAGAAGATACAGAGGAAAGGGCTTTACCTTCCCGATGAAAACTCTCTCCCTCTTTTCTTGCACTGCCACTGATGCCCTGCCATTACTGGCAAATCGAGAAAAGAGCCAAAGAAAAACAAAAATAAAACAATACTAGTTGTCTTCTAAATGAATAGAAATTAAAGCACGGAATCCTTTCCTCCTCTCTCTCCTCTCTCTAGATGTAAATACTAGTACTACTGTGGCGTTCTCAAGCTACTGGGGCCTTGATAGCAATCTGTCCACTCATTTAATATTCCCTCCCACTTATATTGTATTCTTTTCTCTCTCAACTCATATTTTCGTCTTAAAAATTGCCCAAGAGTTAAAAAGATAACTCTTAAATTCTAAAAACTTTAATAACTCCCCACAAATCCCAACTTTCAAATACTAAATTCTAAACATTCTCTTCAGAGATATGAGTAGGCAGGCAGCCATCAGGATTAGGCATATATGTTGATTGTTAAAAATAATTGATTGTAAAGTATTCATGGACATTGTAATAGCCCGTTCTCAGCATTTGTAATATACTGATCTGCACAATTTTGTGTTCCTAGACTCGGCACTAGTTCATACTATTCGAACATAAGAAAAGCGTCTTCGGTAATAATTTGATAATTTGACCTATTATATAATAATATACTTCGCATCTTTCTTATTTGATGTGAGATAAGAGATTTAGTTTCATTGTTACTCAATCGCTCGCCCAGTACCACCAAGCTTGCATTGCAGAGACTTGTTATCGCTCGTCCAGTACCTCCAAACTTGCATTGCAGAGACTTGTGACTCCACCCACTCGAGCCAGGTGCTACAGACCTCCCTTAAGGGCCCACGTCTCCGTGCAATCCACATGTCCACAGATGTTAGTGGGTGCCCACACCTTAAACCTTGGAGCCTCAGCTTTGATACCATATGTAATAGTCCCACCCTCCGTACTTGTAACACTTTGTCCACTTTCAACCAGCCCATATTGGTTTGTATGACTTTATCTTCTCATGACTAGCACTAGCTCATACTAGTTTAACTCTTGGAAAAACACTTTTATTACTAATTTGAAAGTTTGCCCTATTATATTATGTACTTCACATCTTCTCCTTGGCGATATGAGACAAGAGACTTAGCCCCATCACTACTAAACATATAATGCAGAAGCTTGTGGCTCCGCCTAAGGGTGGCAAAACCCTATTTGGTCCAAATGATCGAATTTGTCCGACCCGGATTAAACTAAGTTTGAACATAAGTTATATGTATGAAATATGGGTCCAAATATAATATTTTTGTCCAGTTTAAAACCGGGTTCAGGTCCGTTCAGACCCTACCCGGATTGTGTTATTTTCTTGATTTAAACCAATCCGGATTTGATCAATTAAATACTTTCGAAATCAAATACTGATTGTTTATGCCTTGCTAGGATCTGAATATATAAATATTTCATAAATACGTGATATTGTCTAGCTTGAAACTGATTTTTTTGGCACCTCTAACTCTGCCCACTCGAGCCATAGAGATTGTGTCATTCTTTTCAAGTACCTTAATAAATAACAAGATAAGGATATCGGAATAAAATTTCAATTTAAAAATTTACATTGATAGTTACATTTTTTTAGTTTAAAATTTTTAATTGTCTTTGTATAAACATGAATCGATTAATTTTTATCTGACCAATAACAGCGCGCTACAATTTATTTGTTGAGAGAAATTAGAGAAGGTCAACCCATTACTAATGGGCTTCCATGCTTACCTGACTAGCTAGCTATTCAATGTTGTATTGATCAGGGTAAAAACAGGTCGATATTTTTGTTAACACTTCTATCCTATTTCAGTTAGGAGTAAGTCCTCGAGGTACTTTATAAGTAAACATTCATTTTGATAACAAAACCGTGTGGATTTTATTTTAGACCCAGAGTGTATCTATTCGAGTTGTTTGAATTGAAACATGGCTTGAACAAATGATACTCGTACATGTGTGATCCATCAAAAATAACTCTATTAGAACATATGTACTTTTTGAGTACTTAATTGATTGATGTGTCATCAAAGTATTAAAAATAATTTATTAAGTATGACAAGTTTAATTTATAAAAGAGTTGGATTCTATTTTAACGAAGACAAAATATTTTGTTCATTTTTTTTCCTTCTAACCTATAAATATTGTACTAAACTACATAAATATCCAATCAATTTATTATTATTTATATTTTTTTACAATAAAAAGAAATAAAAGAATAAAAAGAGAGATGGGAAATTAATATCATATATGCATATTTCTCAGCCTATTCATTTTGTTTTCAGATTAATTGAACACCCAAATATTATATTAGCTGGTCTCTCGTCATTATTATAATCTATCATATAAATAGCAATTATTTAATTACTATGTGGAGAGAAAAAAAAAGAAAAGAAAAGAAAGGTTAGGTTATATGGTAGAGCTTTAAAAAGCTGTGAAGTAATAGACTTTTAGTGGGACAGTCCGAATGTCTCATCTAATCTCTCTCTCCATAATAAAAGGTCGCAGTAGCTCACAGACTACACTAAGCTAGAGCCTTCCTGTTAAGAAACCATGTCAATGAGAGTGAACATGTGTAAGCAAGTTGTCACCTTTTACACTGTCCCCATACATATTTTCCTCATCCATATCATTTGTTATTAATTCATCTTTAATGCCTATATATATGACAATGAGAGGGAAGGAGTTTACAGCTACATACATACATAGATATAAATATATAGGGACATGTACATGTTACATATAGAGACAAAAAGAGTCATCAGATAATTCGGACCTATATTAAATGTCTATATTTTGGAATTGGAATTATATATAATACCATACTTGATACTAGATTACTAGGGTTTGGTTTTTTTTTTTTTTTTTTTCTAGGGTTGAGGAATCTGTACATGAATATATAGTAAATATATATATATATATACACACACACTGGTTGTTCAATTATTGGTGGTGGATTCATGTACTGTCAAATTTTTGTGCTCTTTGGCTTCACATTCATGTCCAAGTTATGTGGTTAGAATCTGTCAATCTGTCATGCACAATTTTAACTCTGCTGAAATGTCTTGGACATTTTTAGTGATGTCCATTTGATTTTTGGTTTGGTTTTTTAGCTATAATCAAAATGTCCGAATCAATTTGGTTATGATATTTTAGAATTCATAACCGAACTATATATATTCGGATAACCAAACCGAAATAACCATATTTTTTGGATCGGATCGATTTTTGGTTTTTGAAGAAATGGAAAAGTATGAATAAATCTCAAATAGAGTGAGAAATAGCCCATGATCGACTTCAACTCCATCTAACAAAATTTGATAAAAATTCATGATAATGATAATAAATATATTATCTCATCACAATTAAAGAAAAATAAATTTACAAGATCGAGAGAAATAATATAATCAAGAAAAAGAAAAGAAAAGAAAATATACATGAAGATGTCTCCACACTTTCGCTTTAACAATAATCAATCTTAATTTATATGACTTTTAAAATGATAAAGTCACCATGAGTTTCAACTAATCAATCTTAATTTATAATTTATGTAATGATTAGGTGAATTGGTATCTAAATTAATAATTTGTTAAGAAGATATAATCAGAGTTTTACAAAAACTACTTTACCTCCCATTGTCTCATATTCCAATATGTAACTATTATATATATGCATATATATATATATATATATATATATATATACAGTCCCGTTCTTATGCGGGATGAATTTGCGGGATGATTTTGCGGGATATAATAACAACCGTTGGATCAATCTCGCGGTGTAACAAAAGTCAAGCTTTTATCCACTTTAACTTCTCTCTCTTTCGATCTATTCTCTGTCTCTCTCTCGTGTTATCCCAGCTGCAGCCTGCAGCGCCTCCTCCCTCAATCGGTCACCTCCGACGGCCATAGCCTCCATCATTCGACCACCTCCGACCCCCAAAAAGACCACCTCCGACCGCCCGACCACACTCAATCGGCCGAAAACACTCAACAGTAAGACCTCCCCGAAGGCCCAAGTCCCCAGATCGACCCCCCATCCCATCAAGTAAGTTACATTTTTAAAGTTTTTGTTGCCTTGTGTTATGTTGTATGAATCAAACTTGAGTACACTGTAGGATAATCTTTGTATAGTTATGGATGGCATCTCACATATGGATATGGGTTCCTCCTCATCTAATAATGTAAATTATGTACCTCAAGTAAGATTTGAACTAATTCCAAAAATTGGCCAAGAATTTGCATATTTGGATGAAGCCTATAATTTTTACAATGAATATGCAAGGGAAGCTGGATTTGGTACACGATTGTGGAGTAGTAAGAAAAACATGAGTGGTGAAACTGTCAGGAGGGAATTTGTTTGCTATAAACAAGGGTCTCGAGAGAAGGTAGATTATGTTCCTACGAGAAAGAGGGGTTTAACTAGAGAAGGATGTAATGCAAAGATTATTCTTGTGAAGTCAGATTCTAATCAAAATTTCATTGTTTCAAAATTTTATGAGGTCCATAATCATGTAATGACGACACCAAGAAAAGTTCATTTACTACGATCTCACCGTTCCATGTGCTCTACCCAAAAATCCTTGACACAACAGCTTAGTGCAGCGAATGTGCCAATTCATCAGCAAATTAGTATCTTAGAGTTAGAATCTGGAGGCATAGAAAATATTGGGTGTATAGATAGAGATTTTTACAATGCACGACGAGATGAGGTGAAATTGTATGCTGGACACAATGCTCAAATGTTGTACGAATATTTTGAATCTCAAATGGAAAGAAATCCAGAATTCTATTTTGCAATCAATATGGATGATGAAAACAAGATCACTCATTGCTTTTGGGCAGATATGCAATGCAGACAGGCATATCAGGCGTTTGGGGATGTAGTTGTCTTATATTTGATTAACTTTGTGTATTTCAATGTAGGTATGTCTTCTAGTCAAAGAGCTGAAAGTTGTCACGCTTTTTTCAAGTCCTACGTATCAAAAAAAAATACTTTGATGGACTTTGTGGTTAGATTTACCAGAGCTCTAAAACACCAAAGACATCAGGAGCTTATGCTTGATCATAAAGACATTAATGAGCAACCCATTACCAAAACTATGTGGCCTATGGAGAAGTTCATGGCAGAAGTGTACACGCAAACCATATTTTACAAAGTCCAAGAGGAGTTGTATCAAGGCATGGCGTATATGGCCACAATTGACTATGAAGAAGAACATATGAGCTGCTACAATGTTGTGCGAGTTGATGGAAGTCCCCACAAAGTAAGAAAAGTTGTTGATGACAAGTCATTGAATCATTTGAATTGTACTTGTAGGAAATTTGAGTCAAATGGTTTCCTATGTCGGCACATATTTGCCATTATGATATGCAAAATGCAAGTGCATGCTACACTACCAGATATATATGTATTGCGCAGATGGACAAAAGCTGCAAAGAGTTCTACTAGCATTGGTGATGTACGGGATACTTTTGATAGGGCAATCGTTCTGAGGCAAAATACATTGCGCAAGTTGACCTCAAATATCATTTATGACTCGGTGATCAATGAAGATACTTATAAGTTTGCAGTAGAGTCATTGGAGTCCCTTCAATGTAATTTAAATGCATTGACTCTCAAAGATGGAGGACAATCTTCTGCACCTAGTATTGCTCTGTCACAGCCTGTCTACAATGAGCCTAATCAGGTTAGGGCAAAAGGATGTGGAAAGCGGCTCAAGAGAGGCAAAGAAAAGGCGATACGGAAAGATAGACGTTGCAATGGTTGCGGTTTATATGGGCAAAAACATGACATTAGGAATTGTCCCCTACTCAATAACAAACGGAAAACATGTACGGTTTTTTTGTGTTTTTTTTTTAAAAATTGACGTGGATGTTGGTTTTACAATTATGTGATGTTTTTTTTGCAGGAATTGTTGCTATTGATTGCAAAAAACCAAGAGTTGTTTGGTGTCGGTGACTTACCCTCTACAAGGATGTGTTAACTCTTGTGGCAACTATTGTATCCCGTTCTATTGATATGATTAGCTTCATTGTGGGAGTGAAAGTTGGCACCGTTATGGTAGCTGAATGGAACACATGAAAGAAGGCAGCTTGATCTAGTTTATTTTCATATGTTTGGTACCTTATTTTGCTTTGAAGAAATAACCTTGTAATAGGAGATATTCCTAGTTTATTCTCATACTATTTAATTTGGTTTATTCTCATATTGTTCTCTTGTTGCTTGTTTTCCACTTCTCAGTATTAATCAAAGTCAGTTTCTCAATTATATTCTTGTTATCATCACTTTTACAGAAAACAAGTGCTTGGGTTGTTTAGATGCTGGAATGACACTATATGATGTCCTCCGTAACAAGATGTTAATTGTGTTAATTGTGTTCTTACTTGTTGATGAACTTTGACTAAATATGTATGGACGTTTACAATGTTTTAATGTCTTTGCAAGTGGAACTAAAAGGGTCTCATACCTAAGAGGTATTTTGATAGAGAGAGGAAGTCCAATTTTGGTACAGGGTAACCCCAGAAAGCACAAGAATATATAACTCCAAAGAAGACGATTGAAGAGCCATCAAGTGCAGTTAAACAACAAAAGAAGATGATTGAAGATCCATCACTGACAATGCAACCAAGAGATTCATTATAATAGTCCTTCTAAACACATATTTCAAATTCTCATCCTAAACTATATATCTCAGACCAATAAATTACAACATTCTTTGCTCAACTCTTGATGGGATGGGGGGTCGATCTGGGGACTTGGGCCTTCGAGGAGGTCTTATTGTTGAGTGTTTTCGGCCGATTGAGTGTGGTCGGCCGGCCAGAGGTGGCTCTCTGTCGGAGGTGATCGATTGAGAGAGGAGGCGTTGCAGCTGGAATATCGCGTTGAGGAGGCTATGGCGGTCGGAGGTGGTCTTTCTGGGGGTCGGAGGTGGTCGAATGATGGAGGCTATGGCCGTCGGAGGTGACCGATTGAGGGAGGAGGCGCTGCAGGCTGCAGCTGGGATAACATGAGAGAGAGACAGAGAATAGATCGAAAGAGAGATTGAAAGAGAGAGAAGTTAAAGTGGATAAAAGCTTGACTTTTGTTACACCGCGAGATTGATCCAACGGTTGTTATTATATCCCGTAAAATCATCCCGCAAATTCATCCCGCATAAGAACGGGACTGTATATATATATATATATATATATATATATATATATATATATATATATATATATATATATATATATATATATATATATATATATATAAAGTCTAATATAATCTGTTATATATATTATATAATATGATATATATAATATATCATATATGATATATATATAAAATATATATTAATATTATTCAGTTTTTTCGGTTATAACCATAATCGTAACCTAAAAAACCATAACCGCAAAAATATCCAAACATTTACTAAAATCATAACCATATCCAAAATCATAACCAAAAAACCATATCCGAAAATCGAATAATCACGATTACGGATCGGTTTCTCGGTTGCAGATCGGTTGTGGACACCCCTAGACATTTTATCACCAGCTGCGCTTCCATGCATCCCTTTCCTTTCTTAATCATTTTTTTAAAATTGTATTAAATTTAATTGTTATACCAAACATAAATTTCATAATTGTCGTTTGTTAAGAGATTTTTTTCCAACTGAAAAACCACACAAACAATATCATATTATACACACACAGAGCTGACACTCATATAGAAGAATATTTACAGACCCACCACACATACAACAACGTTTTCTCTCCTTCAATTCTCTCTCGTTTCGACGGTCTCTAGTTTTTGACTACTGACCTACTGAATTGAAATCCATACCACCACAATCAAAATCCCATAAGCTTTGATCGCCGATGTTCCGTATTCTGATTAGAATCAAACCATAAAGGTGCAATATCATCGCGAGGAAGAACGATCTCGATTCGACAACCTGAGCCACTGTTGTCGATAACCACAACCACCAAAGTATTACTTGAGATGTGTTCGACCTAACCTTTCCTTTGGCCGGCCGGAGAAACTAATAGAAACAGAGATAGAGAGACATTAGACATGAAGAGGAGAGAAGTGTTAAGGTCTCTCATCTCAGTTATTAGTTAGAATCAACGGCTAAGATTAAAAGTTTCATCAATAATAATATTTACGGACCTCCACACCTCAAAATTATTGTATATATACGTATGTATATGAATGAATTGTAGTGCATGAGATCATATAGGGGTATACTCTTATATAACTACAGTTAGTTGTGACACACACTAAGGAGGAAAATCAAACACTAGAGCTAGCTAGCTTAGTTTAAGAAATATCCGTGGCCAATGCCTTTTGTGAAAGGACACCACTTGCTCCACATTTGATCTTTCTCCTGCTACTCAATAAATCACAATACCTTTCTCGACCATGCCAAACAAGATGAATTTATTACGTGGGTCTGGCCTCAAGCGTCAAAGTAGAAATAGAAGTAACATTTTGGCTTTGTATATTTGTTCTGTCTGAAAATAATATTCATGTTTACTTAAAAGTTTTCATATCTTCATTTTATACAAATACGTGATTTAGTTTCTTTCTTTAATATTAGTTTATGTTAGTAAAGAGTGTACAAAATATCGAAATTACAATAAGAATTGCAAAAAATCAATCATACATAGTGAATTGAGACACGAGTATCTCGCTCTCTTCAGAAGATTCGAGTCATATGCAGTTTTTCTTTGCTTCAGAACTGATCATGCACCATAATTCTCTTAACTCGACTCATCTGAAATAACTCGACTCCTAGAAACCCTTCTCCTAGGGTTTTATCCTCTTTCTTAAATGTCAAATAGTTATCTACCCTTACAAAGTTGATTCCCATCGGTTACAATTGAATATTTCTCAGAAAGCCCTCAAGAATTTGCTCTGAAAATGGCAGGTCCGCGATAGCTGTCCGAACGACTCCTAGAGTTGTCCAGACAGCTAACCTTCAACAAATTTTGGCGAAGCCTCTGTCTTCATTTACACTTTAAGGTGTCCAGACGATTGTTCTAGGTGTCCGAACACATCTTTCTTTGCGTTGTTTTCTAGAGCTTATGGAGAACACTGGTGCTGAAAATTTACCTAAGTGTCTGGACACCTCCTCACCACCTTGCAACATTGCTCTAGAAGTGCTCTAACTTGTTCGAATTAGGTTCGATTCCAACAAAACCAAATGGAAACACTTCTAATTGAATAACTAAACTAAAACACACGTAATAACATTAATTAAACGTTAGAACACTCTAATTAAAGGACATTGAACCTCAATTTAGAGGTCCAATCAAACACCAACGTTATCTGTCTCACCATAAAATATTAGAGAGAGTATTGTTATAAGTGTGTATTGTGAGGCTTGGGATAGAGGGGTCCATACTCGATACCTCCCCCTTTTCCTTTATTCCTTTACATCCGTGGGTTGGATCAATTATCCAAGCCCATCACAATAACCCATTAACTTATTCTTTCTTATTAAGTGACATTTACTCCCTTAATTTTTCAATGTGAGATTTTTAATGAAGTTTGTCATTGAAGTAGAGAAGTTACAATTAACAAGTTAAATATGGTAATGAATAAAATGATTGATTACGTTAACAAAGTTATTCTTTTATTTTAAAGTACACCAACAGAGAAATATGACAATAAACATCTACACATGGCTATGGCAAATGTGGTTTAGTTAAAGGCTTAATTTAATAAAACACCAACTTAGAGGTCCAGTCAAACACCAACTTTATTTGTCTCACCATAAAATATTAGAGAGAGTATTGTTATAAGTGTGTATTGTGAGGCTTGGGATAGAGGGGTCCATACTCGATACCTCCCCCTTTTCCTTTATTCCTTTATGCCCGTGGGTTGGATCAATTATCCAAGCGACCAAGCCCATCACAATAACCCATTAACTTATTCTTTCTTATTAAGTGACATTTTACTCCCTTAATTTTTCAATGTGAGACTTTTAATGAAGTTTGTCATTGAATTAGAGAAGTTACAATTAACAAGTTAAATATGGTAATGAATAAAATGATTGATTACGTTAACAAATTTATTCTTTTATTTCAAAATACACCAACAGTTTATTGTAAGAAATATGACAATAAACATCTACATATGGATATGGCAAATGTGGTTTAGTTAAAGGCTTAATTTAATAAAAACACGTTTGATTAATGATGCTAATTATATTTACAAAATCACCAACATGTACATGACAAACTCCAGATTTCCCATCAATCAGTAACTTCAAGCAGATTTCACCGTACACTACCAAAAATCAGCTTATCTAATACTGATGAGACCTCTCCTCCTCAATACACATACAAATTAAATCAAGACTTGGACCTGAAGAGTTCATTCATATTGACATTACACCTTTCAAGAATATTCGAATTGAATTGAATACATGCAGGATATATAATATATATATATATATAATTTTTTTTTTACTTCAAAACAATTTGTCTATATATCTACCACTAGCAATTTTATGGGGTGGGCATGCAGTGAATTGGGTTTTGGCGTGAACTTATTTGTGTCAAAATTAGGGTTAGGGTTAGGGTTAGTAAAGAGGTAGAAATAGATTGTTAGGGTTTGAACTTTGAAAGCAGAGAGAGAGACAGAGAGAGAGAGAGTGTGTGTGTGTGTGATTGATAGTACGCGAATCCGTCACGAGAGCGTAAGAACACATGGAAAAGGGGAAAAAAGAACTATAATTAAAGTTATAAAGTTATTAAGAGATGTGAGGGTTTACTTGTGTTGTGTGACAAAAGTTATGGTGGAGGGAGGAGAGGAGAGGAGAGGATATTAGAGACACAAGAAGCCTTAGGGCAAATGCACTGGTGAAGTGGTATTGGGCCAAAAAGATGTTGTCTTTTGCTGATGTGGCTGTATTGTAAAATGTGTTTTGCTTATGTGGTTGTATTGGGATAAGTGTTTTGCTGATGTGGATGTATTGATATTTGATGTTTTGGTGTAGTTTTGTTGTGGATAATATGGAGGAATGGAATGTTGTTGGGTTGGGTGGAAAGATAAAGTGTGTGGGAAGAAAAAGTGTATAGAAATTTGTGTTTTGCTGATGTGGCTGTATTAAAATACGTGATTGACTTGATTTTTTGTGTAATTGAGGTGGGACCGGGCCAATAAATATTATCGTAAATTTAATTATTTTAATATATATATATATATATATGTACTTATTTTTGAAAACCCCACTTTATATTGAGCCATTCAACCTAAGAATAAATTAAAGAGTACGACTATATGCACCCTTAATTTTTTTGGGTATAAATAATGTTAATCTAAATTAAAAAGAATAAATACACTATAGTGTATTAGGGTGTCCTAATGACACTTATTAATGATTGACTATAACACATTATAACATACTACTAATTACATATTTTTAAAACTTAAAATACATGTTTTTTCAGGTTCCATTAATGTATCTTTTTCATTAATAAGCTCTAAGATTACTCATTAACATTTCTCATAAAAGAGGCTTATCCTTAACTGTGTAAGTAATTAGTATATTATAATAAAGTTAATACACTTTTCATCTTGTCATTAATTGTTCAAGCTAAAGATGATTAATCCTTCCTGAACCCCCCACCTTAGAATCCTCTCATTGATTAATTAGAAATTAAAAAAAGTGGATACAAGTACAAGAAGATTGATTAGACTATCTTCTCATCAGACCATACTATCAGAGGCTCAGAGCCAAGTATTCCCACCACCAATAATCAACCATTTCTTCTACCACTTCCCAAGCGTGCCATGTGATATTTATTCATCATCATCATTATTATTATTATTATATTTTCATTTTGTCAAGAATGCAATTGCACTTCCAGGACTGATGAAGGATTTAAATTCTTCAGTAATTGAGCCATAGACTTTCTACTTTTCTGAGAAAATGGTCAATTGATAATTATTAAATTTGCTTTAACTCATTCCTTTTTTAGAGTTCGAGGAAGTAATGATTTGTTCACCCAAAATTCCAATTATAGATTTGGTCAGCAATCAACTAATTTGTAGTCAACTAATCCATAACCAAACCAACAAAATTATAATGCAAATGCAGGTGTCCACTGTCGATTTTGGTAGGTTTTTTTTTTCTTCTCGATTTTTTGATATAAAAATAATCGATCAATCAATTGGTTATTGATGATTTAGGTCGATTTTTTCATTTTTTCGACTGATCTTCACTACATATCTTTGAGAATAACAAACCAATCGACTAGATTGGTTCTGTCCGAACAGTTAATTTGACAGCCCTAAATGCAACAATGTTCTCTAACAAACCATCAAATTAATTATGCCATAATTACGATGGTTATGACAAAACAGCTTGTGTAGGTTCCAATTAGAAGATAACCATTTAGAGAAACAACACGTCTAATGTTTCTCTAATGGTGGGCACTAGCTTTTTCCAATTTTCCACATAAGTGAAGACCCCACAAGCCCACTTTTCATTAATGCAACCAAATCAATGAATTGAGAGGTGGGTTTTGATAATTGTTGATGTTTTCATAACCTTTGCTTTTGAATCAAAATTTTGCAGATAAAAACAACCAAAAAGGTCGTTGCTTGTCCATACAAGTTAATCAAATCTTATCTTGCTGGTGTGTATATGGTTGACATGACTCTTTTATACACTCCTTGAGATCTTGTTCCAATTTGCAGGAACATATCAATCCATGAGAGATCTCGAATATGGCAACTATTGCGGCTCGAAATGTTCGACTCTTTCTTGGTCAAATCCATGTCCACAATCAATGGATTGTTAATGTGATATTTCATGGGTTCTCCCATCATAGCCACCTACGGTTTTCAGTGTGTTCTAGCTACATTTGTTTGGGTTATGCAACTTGTTCAATGGCTCTTCTTTACTTAATTTTGTGTGAATATAATCATCTAATACATATGTCAAGAAGTACCCAAATGTGCTTGTATAGCATACTTGATAATCAAGGAGGAAAACGTTAACAACTACAATCAACGAATTAGTAGCACAAAACAAGCTGAAAACCCCTCCTTTCCTATATATAAGAAGTAGACATTTCAACTTTCAAGTTTTAAGTTGTTGGAAATGGTAGTTACTGCAATAAGCAGCTGAGGAATGACTTAAAAGGGTGGACAAAGTACAAACATGAGGCAACTTAGGCTAGAATTTCTGAATGACAACAGAATTGGCGAGGCCGGCCTGCTCTATAGTCTGGGTGGGATCGTTAAGAACTTTAGGAGGGAATCCGACAAGCTGCAGCTGATAATTCTGAGCACCCCCTGGCCTGGATGCGTCCATGAATGCCCGGACGTCATTGATTGTGTGGTGGTAATTGAAGTGAGCTATCATACGTGTGCCATCAGCCAACCTAAGCTGAACTGATGCTGATGGTAATGTTTCATCGAGAACGAGGCCCATGGAAGGGGTGGGAGCAGAATTTAAAGGAGCTGAAGTAGCTGGTTGACTGCTGCTGCTACCTAGAGTTCTTCCCACTCCCTGAAATGGAACATGGTGCTTCTCTGGTTCCTGCCAAGTATGAGTTATCAGTAATGGAAAAACAGCGAAAACACTCGATTATACCATTGGAAGCGGCCAAAGGATTTTGGACGGATATTAGAAAGAAAAGATATGCTTCTGGATAAGAATTAATTATAAACTATAATACAGGATTCTAGTGACCTTGGCCAAGTATCCATAAAAAGTCATATAAAAAGTTTTGACAATGGTTTTTACAAAATGTTGGTGGAAAGCAATGCAACTTGTTATACACAAAAATGAGAGAAGAAGACTCACTGGACACTTCTCATCCCTCCTAATCAAATTGACATGAACTGAGGACCTCCTGTCTGCAGGCTCTAGCTCTTTTGGACACTCCGACTTCCTGATGCTCTGCAACATAAATTTCACAAAATCATAGTTGCATTGCTGCAATAGATACAGGGAGAGTAGAGTTATCAGATAAGCAGGCAAGTACACCTTAAGTTCTATTACCTCTAAGAAAGATGCATTTTCAGGATCATCCAACCTCCTCAATGGGCCATCATTTACTGTGAAACCATTGCTCCAGAAAACAATGTTGTGAACAATAGCCTCAGGCTGCTGAGGAGCAGGTGGCACAGCATCGCCAGAGAGCTTTTGACCAGTTCCGGAAAAGCTTCTAGAGGCTGACGGTGTATTCAGCTGATCAATGGGTCCTTCTACAGCTCCAAGCTGTCTAGCTTGATTAAAAATGGCATCAACATCATTATTGTTATTACCTTTTGAAGGATCTTGGACGAGCATGCCACTGCAAAAAATTAAACAGAACATATTATGCATCCGTTACAAATTTTGCATTGTGTATAAACTTCTATAATTATGCATTCTTCTAAGCTATGCTTCGTGTTTGTAACAAGGACTTAATGAGAAGATCCATCATCAAAATAAGGACGAAGGCAATAGACATAAACAAGCAAATTAATGGTAAACAACTCGTGTGCACATGACTCCCACAGTAACAGGGTCGGGGATAGACATAATGTACGCGGACCATAATCCCACATGATATTTGGAAAGGTTGTTTCCAAGAATTGAACCTATGACCTCTAGGTTGCACCCCTGCAACTCTACCACTCGGCCACATGTTTGCTTGTAAACAAGCAAATTAATAACAAAGGCAAATTGTAAGACCTTCATTTAATTTCAGGTAAGCACCAATATAATGCATGCACAATCACAGTAATCAGCACCAACCTCAATGAGTCCCACCCCAATAGCTTTTCTGCTTTTTTTAAAAATGTATTTAAAAATTAAGGAGGACCATTGGCCAATGGTTTGGTCGTCGTAAAGCAAACTAGAGGTCCTAGATTCAAATACTGAAAACCGCTTCACCAAATTGGCAAATTGCATGGGTAAAGCTTCATACCTATTGCCCTTAACCAAACTCACCTTCACTACAGGAGCCTTTGTCCATGGAAGTTATTTGTTTTTGCGTCTATAAATTAGAAAAAGATAGACCATTGGAAATGGGTTCATAGTTTATACATGTACAAAAGTATGATAGAATTGACGTTCCATGCATACTACACTATCCAAAAATAAACTTTTTTTCCTATACAACTCCACAATCTAATCACATGCAATGCTGCGCACACTTATGTTAATTTTCTGATCATAATCTTCCAGCAGTAGCAAGAAAAGGCCCCTCCAATAAACAAAAATTTATTTAAGCACTTAGTGCAGCTGAAAATTTACTGGAAGAAAGTGCATGATGGTTTTATCAATATCAATATTGGAACTACCAGTGTGAAACTTTCATTGGATGTTATAAAAATAGTAACTACTCAGAACAAAGTGGTCTGATTAGACAGGGTCTAAGTGGGAGCGCGGAATATGTTCAGTCTTTATCTACAGACTATAGAGATAGCCAATAGTTGATTCTCGACACTCTTTCCAGTTAACATCACAAAGTTTCTTTTTAGTGGAAAAGAATTCATTGGTAAAGGCACCAAGGGAGTCAAGCTTAATAGAATCAACTACAAGCACACTCCTACCTATCACTCTGGACAACGTACCACACACAGAGGGCGCTCAACCATCTATCTCAAAGTTTCTTATAACCTAACATAAGCTTCTCTGTGGTATAGCCATTCTATCAGTTCATAAACAACTACTAGTTAAAAAAAACCCAAAATCACAAGTTTCTGCTCTAACTAGAAGCATATCTACCCATAATTGAGATGTAAACGAGCACCTGAACAATTCAAAAAACGCTGCTTATGTTCCTGACAATTGTTAGCATCGGTATTTGAAATTTAATTCCACATCTACAATTTCAACTGATTAGTCACTTAATTGGATTGAAACTGAATATGTTTGACTTCAATAATTAAATTATTACTTCTCCCACAAAAGATTCGGACTTTCGTTTTCCTTCAATTTCTCAGCAATCGAACGCGCTGATCATTGAATTAAACTCACCAAGGAATAAAAATTGCAGTGAACTGAGAAAAGACACTCAAAATCTCAATAATTTTGAATACAAGTACCAAATACACAGAGAGAAGGGAAAATCTAAGGTTAAAGAGACTGGACCTCTTCTCGCCACCAGTGTAGTACTCCTGCGGCGCATCGTCGTCGCTGTCAGAATCCGGTGCGGTATGACGGTTGAGATCGGAAAGCGTGCGGATTCGACCGGCTCTACTGCTCGAAGGCTTCGCAGGTTTCTTGTCCCGTGATGCCATCGATTGATCTCCTGAGATCGAAATGAAATGAACAGAGACAGATTAGAGAGAGACGCGATTCTCAGCTTGGGCCATAACGTCGAATATATAACCTCACTCTCTTCAAAGCGCGTGGAGGGGAATTTTCTCAAATTATTGTCACTTATATTTCCTTTATTTTAAAGATTTATTGTCATAAATCCCTTGGAAAAAAATAGTTACTCAACAAATCCTATCAATAAAGTATTATACAATTCGTTAAAAATCAATTTCCATTAAATACGAACTTACCTAAAATAGAAATTAAAACACATTTTTATCCTTAATTATGTATTACAACCAGCACTCCATCGTCATCATTTTATTTGCAACAGATATTTTCGATGATATCAAGGACCTCAAATATTTTTGACCCGCCTCTCTAAACATTTGTATCTCTTCGTCAATGTGAATGAGGTCATGTTCAAGAACCTATGTACAAAATAAAGTATACTATATTATATTAATTTCATCGAAAATATGAGTGGAATTGAACAAAAGATTTTAAAAATTCAATGGAATTTCACTATTTTGCACGTTTTACTATTTTATCTGAAATCTCAATTTTTTTAAAAAAAATTACCACTTAAAACATAGTTAGATTTCAGATCTCAATGTTTTTTAGAAGAGAAATTTTATTTACACAACAAAACCTACTAAGTTTACACTATTTTTTTTATTCACATATATATCTTTATTTAGAATGACAAATATGCCCATTATTGAAAATAAATAATAAAAGTTTACACACCAATTTTTTAAAACAAAAATTGACTAAAAAATATTGTCGACCCTAAAAGGAATGCTCATGGCTTAGAGGTAAATTTTTGAAGGTTTGATATCAAGTAGAATAATTAACTATAACTACGTTAACCGACACTCCCATCATCCAAAACGATAGTGCTAAATGGCCCAACAAATTTTATCCCAATTTCTCCCAATCCTACATGGTATTCCACATCAGCAGCCACATTACTCTTTTGTCTCTATATAATCACTCACATTCTCTCTCTTTCTCCTCTTTCCTCTCTTTCTCTCTCCTTTCTCTCCCTCCCACTCTCATGAAACACCACCAACACCATTGTAGCTCTTCCGTCCAACCACCGATCGGAGCCGTCGACCCACCGAACTGAAGCACACGACCACCACCATCATTTTCCGACACTCCACGCCACCCACCACCGCATGTATCGTCCAAAAAAAGCTCCCAAATGACGAGATCACCATAGCACAAATAGCGTCGATCCAACCACCTCTTGCGACGTCTCCGACGACCGACCTCATATTTGGACTCCAGGCGTCAATACACACCTTACCCATCCATTTTTGGGCCAAATAGGTATCGGATTCCGGTGACCACAGCAAATTGCATTGTTTCAAAAACAATGTAATTCGTTGATCCGAGCATTCAGCCACGTCCAACAACATCTCCGGCCACCTCCAACAAAATTCTCAGCCACCTCCAACAACAATGTAATTTTGTTCTCCTTTTTTTGCATATTTGGAAGTTACACTGTTTTGAAAACAATGTAACAATATGTTTACAACCATTTGAATGATTATGCTTTTAAAATAATGTATTTACCTTGTTATTCTTGTCTGGTTTGTGGACTATTTTTTTTCTGCAGCTTATATTTGTTTATTGTGGAAATTACATTGTTTTGAAAACAATGTAATCGCAGGTCTATGTGAAAAAAACAATGTAATTGCATGCCTGTATACAAATAAATAATGTAATTGCATTTCTTAACAGACAAAAAACAATGTAATACCATTCTTTTCAATGTAATTCGTGAATATGAATGATTTACTTGTCTATTTATGATTAAATGAGATGCGGTGAAATAATGGAAGTGTGGGAGAAAGTGAAAGTGGAAAATAAAAAAGAGAATGTTTGATTTTCAAATTTTAAACAAAAGAGAATGGAGAAAGAAGGGGAAATTTGATTTTCAAAAAAATTAGCCATGTCAGCATGATTATGTGGCACTGCCACCTAGACTTGGGGCAACTTGGGTTAAAAAAAGTTGGGCCATTTAACATTTTCGCATCCAAAAACTTAAGCTGATCAACCACGTTAAGTAGCAACAATCAACATAAAATAAAACAACCAACAACACTACTTCAAAATGCACTAGATGCATCATATTGCATAGGGTAAAGGGCAGCAGGCCAGCAGCGTAGCAACTAAAAGCGTCCATTTAAGAGCTCGAACTCTTCCTAACTCCCTCAAAGCCATCTCAGTAGCCTCCTCTTCCTCCCATCAAGAAAGTATTCATTTTTATCAACCGGCCTAAACATATAAAACATCACAACATAAAGCCAACTCGTTGGAGTCCTTCCATAAAGATGTGGGGAGGAGTTTTAGGTTTGTAGAGTCGGAGCTTATAGGGCTTTCATCAAAGGGGTAAAATGGGGTGATGGGTTAGAAGAGCTTTCATCAAACCAGCTTCAACTAATGTTTACCCAGGACGGTGCAGTAGGGGATTGATGGGTCTGTTTGGGAAAGTGGTGTATTTTGACCGTTTAATGTGAGGCGAGGTGAGGTGTAAAATTGTGATGAGGTAAGGTGATGTGTATTGTCAAAAAGTGTACTTAAAAAACTATGATGAAGTGATGTGTAAACAAACAAACCATAAGATTGATTATTAGTTAAAATTAATCTACAAAATAAAACATATACTAATCAGTAATTATTAATTAGCATTTTTAATTCCTTGAAAAAAAATTAGAACGTTATAAATACATGTGGCATCAATTTAATAATATGTATAAATACTTATATGAAAATTTTATTAGGAAAATTAAGGATAAGTCCCTCCTTGGAAAGTTTTGTTGTAATAAAGATACTATTAAAAGTCATAATATATGGTTTTAATATCTAAAATATTCTCATCTTCATCCTCAAATATGACACATGCCTCCTGCACATGATTCATCTCTGGCCTTCATCGGAAGCTTCGTTTTCGCCTCTCATGGCTTATTCAAGAGTTTTATGGCATTTTTAGTGATTTTTCATCCCGATTTTCGTTATATTCGAACTAGATCTACTCATACTCACCACGAGACTTGTAGGTCGTGTTGTTTTCCTTTAATCTGTCATCACATCATTATTTTTGTCGACAATTTCTTTGGTGATTTTCATGGTTTTTTGGTTTTGGTTGGAGATATGCATATTGCATGTGATTTGTTATTTATTTCGATTAATTTGATATCTATCATAATATTATTTGTAAATGTTATCTATCTTGTTAGAATATTATATGTCTTTAATGAAATGTTATCTGTTTGAAGTTCCGAAACAGATAACACATCAAAACATATCCAATTTCAAATGAAGAAAAAAAAGAGTCTAAAAAAGCAATAAAACCTCTAAGATGATGTACTTTTATCTGTTGAGTTGATTAGAGGTGTTGATGGTCACCGACATTGACCGGATCTAGTTTTTTTTGAAACTGTGACCTTGATTTCAAGAAACTTTTCTGACAACTCAAGTGATTTTCTACTGCGGCTGGCAAAAGAAGCCGGAACCAGCTGCTTCTATTGGAACCGCATATAGGTGCGGTTCCACCTCGCTGGGAGGACCCACCAAACAGATTTCATGTTACACAACCCAGTGTAACTGAACAGCCCAAATGAGAACAGTACCAGATATCAACAAGGTGCAGCAAAGCTGGGTTATATACATCTATATAGATTCCAGGAAATATAAGACAGCAACTTCACAGAGAAGATAACAAGATAACGCCTATTTGAGAGAGGCAGCTCTCCAAGAAAATCCAAATAACAACAGAAGATCATTCAGCTAAATTACAGCAAACCATATACACTAATTCATAAACTAATCCCAGCCAAACAAAGAGAACATCCAAGTACACCAAAAGGAACGACGTCGATTAGGCAAAGTCACCTAAGTAGACTCGTGACATTTAAGCTGCTTGCGGTGCGGTGATGGATACCATCCATCCATCGGTGGGGAATCACTGGTTTGCCAACCGGTTGTGGTTTGCAATGAAATGAAATCTAAGTATGAAAAGCTGGAGGACTTTGTTTATGATGATGAGATGCTTAAAATATTGAAAAAAAAAAATAAAAACAAATAGCGGACCTTAGCTCCCCTTCCAAGGATCACTGCCTGGACGTCTTCATGTACAAGCTACTTGCATAGAAAGTAAAATGTTGAACCTTCATCAAATATGTAAGTTAAGCTGGATATTGTTCATGATCTATCTAGATTTGGTACCAAGTCTAGGAAAAAGGCAGACCGTAAAATATGAAAATCTGTGCATAATATCTCCACCAGAAAAGTTTAATCATGCTAAATCCAGTGGAGCCTTTCTTGTGCGATATTGAGAATCCAGTATTCTCTGTTCCTCAATGCCGAGTAGTGCATTCCGCCGATTAATGGCACTTTCGATGTATTCCTGCAAAGGAGGAAGAGACCTTTGTTCTCCAGTTTGATTTGCTCGTCCTCGAATTATCTACCAGAGCCAAAACCACGAGAATACACATGTAAGCTGTAGCACAAAATCTATATCATAAAGACTGAACGAGCAAGCTAATCACCTTGGCTGCCCATGATCGCTCTGCTTGTTGACAGATATCTCTAATATCCCTTCCAGACATACTGAAAAATTGCAAGGCCAATGAACCAAGTAAGCAACAGCATTGCACAGTTAATAACAACTTAGATCAGGAATATATTTTAGCATAATGACGGGCCAGAAGAGTTCTTGGGTCATTAATCATAACAAGCATATCAACATTGAGTTGATCTGAATTATGCAATCATATGTCAAGCCTTACTGCTCTGTTATTTTGGCAAAATCCTCCAATTCAGACTTGGTCAGATGCTTTGCATACTGAGCGGCTATTTCTTGACGGTTCTGCTGATCAGGAAGGCCAAAGGTAATCATTGAATCAAACCGACTGAAAACACAATCAAGCATGGGTTAGTAGGCATTTGGAAAATTCAAGCTATGATCAACCTCCAGGTGGGACGATCTCCACTGGCATACCTAATTAGAGCAGGATCAAGGTCTTGCTTCCTATTTGTAGCAGCAATAACAACCACCTTTTTATCTTGTTCAAATCCATCTATCTGCACAGTGAAAGAGTAAGCAATGTCGATACTAAAAGAACGCAAGTAGCCCTCCTAAAATTTCGTATAGAATAGGCATAATTCAAAAACAAATCTAAGTGTATTGTGTAGCTTGATTGGATGGAAAACCCTGTTTCACCTGTCGTAACAACACTGACAAGATTCTTCGTGTAGCTTCATGCATTTCACTATCACGAGCAACAGCAAAAGAATCAACCTATTATAATGTTGAACGAAAAAATTGATAAAACAACTTGTTAAACCCTCAGACAACTTGAATTCGAAGGAAAATGTAAGATAGAGAACAGTAAATAAAAAGAGGGAAGAAGAGAGATTATGATAACCTCGTCTAGAAATATGATAGCACCATTAGGAAGCTCATTGGCAAGTGAAAAAACTTTTCCTAACAAGCGTTCACTTTCCCCATAGTACTTCGACAAGACAACCTCCAGTGGCACATAAAGTAGTGGGAAGCCCTACCAAAATACATCATCCTCATTTTTTTCAGTGCATCATGTACATAAAATTCATGAGGAAATCAGATCGTATATCACTTTACAAACTGCAAAGACAATATGCAGCCATCTGATTTATGTTTTGAAAAGTTCCCACTTCCATAGGAATAATCTATCACTGCTTTCATTAATATAAAATATCATGAAGTCGAGGAACCAATTATGCAATGTATATTAACACTGGTCAAGAAATGCCCCCAATATTGGGTAATGTGCGACATTGGTAAAGAATGATCCTAAATAGAAATGAATGGTGGAAACGAATACACTTAGTGGATTCCCGTTGATTTTTCATAAACTCATGTAGCCGACCTCAAACTTGAGGGATAAAGCCTTGGATGATGATGATCCTTTACATTTCATACTCAAATGTACCCCTCAGAGAAAGAAGAGGGGGGATTGTGGAGAATCAAATTACCACTATCCTACATTAGAAACTCAAAATTTACACATTAGAAGAACATTTTGTCAATCCCTCTAAAGCAAATAGATCAAATTACCCATGTACCTTTTCTCTAGGAAATTACACGGGAGTAAGTATTTTCATGGTCTCACTTTGCTTGATCTTCCACGGGCAAATAAAAACGTAGGCTGATTAGCGTGTTCATAATTCTTGGAGGCTTTTCTATAAGCATACATAATACTAACACATACAAGTTAAATGTTAATATTTCAAATTCAATTAACTAATAGTCAAATTCAGGCAAACAAAAAGTTCAAAATTAAACAATTTACAGAATCAAATGAAAGAATTTGAGTTAACAATTTGTATTCAAAACTAAGCTAAAATCTTTATGATAATGAAAGGAGCCCAGTAACTCACTGATTGATTAGCAATAACACGAGCAGAAGATGTTTTCCCCGTACCTATAGTCAAAACATACATCATAAGCAAAACTAATTTATTTTGCCAAAAAAAACAATACTGAATAATTTTAATGCGAACACACAGCTCTCTGATGCAATTAACTTCTAAAGGCAATTATAGAAATACAAAAGACAGACCAAGAAACACTAGCAAAGCAGTTAGAGATTCAATATCAAGCCTCTCCAAAGGCGCCACAAAATAACGTTTTATTATTAGTAGTTAATAATACTAGAGATTGGATCTAGATGCTTATTTTGATAGGAAAACAAAAGATACGTTAGAGCTAGGACAGTTATTGTATGAGGTCTACCCAAATAATCTTCAAATAGAATTGAAGGAAACTCAATGTGATAAGATAAAACCATCGATAACTTGAATGATGTAACTGAACTTGATGCAATTGAACATGCAAATCGGGTCCCCATGTAACTAACCCAAATTGCAATTGTCCAAACAATAAGGGCATTTGAAAAAGGCTAAGGAATACATGTCTCTTGACAGAATTCTATGTCTATATCAATTTAGTTGAGTTTTGGAAGTTGCAGGCATGTAGACGGGCTACATGCATGCAATTCCAATGCATGGCAAACACCATCTATGCATATACAGTAATTGCTTTAAAAGCATACATGCATAGATATGTATATTCCCAATTTTCGAGAGACAAAAGGAAACAAATAAAATATAAAATTACGTGGATGAGCATGTTCAGAAGGACATTTTCAGCATAATCTGGTAACATATCTAGGGCTAAAATACATACCTGGTGGACCTTCAAAGAGTATAGCTCTGGGTCTATTGGACTCAAACTTACGTCGAGTCCCACGCGCAATATCATCATATACTTCAGGACTTTGGAGAGACAATAATATTGTATCTTCTATTTCTCTATGGATAAAGCAGTTAAAGAATCATGAGTAGTTTCATTTACTATCATAGATAGAACAATACTAATAAATTGGCAGATTTCCAACGACAAGGAATTAATTAAACGATAACATACCGCTTTTGCTGGTCATACCCAGCAATATTGTCCCAGGATATGTCACTATTTATGGAACTCCCATGGGGCTCATCGAGCCCATAAATTTTCACACCCATGGCCTCCAGATTGGAAGCTGATTTTTCCGCATTGGGTATCCGTGCGGAACCCTCCCTTGGTTTTCTTTCCACAGCTTTATTTTGAGATAATTTTGTACCAGCAAATTGTAAAATGGACACCAATGCATCAATCTCTTTAGGGCTAAAGCCTCCTGTTTTCATGAACTCAATTTCCTGCAGCAACAATATAAAAAATCCCTTCAGCTATTGTATATGTGTAAGTAGATTAATAGATAATGAAATACATAAGTATAATTCTATTAACATAAATCTATAAACAACAAAATCATACAACTCAGGCATAAAAGATACGTAAAGTAAGAAAAGGATACAAACTGCTTTATCTGAACTGATAAGCGGACGGAATATGAGAATGCATAGATCTTCATTTGTATCTAAATCTCCTTGACGTCCCTGATCCACACCAATCTCCTTCTGCGCTTTTGGATAAGTAAGTGCTAATTGCCAAGCAACTGCACTGGAATGGGAAAAGAGAGAGGAAGACACAGAGATTTAGTATTTTATAAAAGGAATTCATGGCATATGTGAACTCTATAGGCTCTAAGAAGTAGAACTGATAGTTCACTTAACTTGTCCCAAGCACGCAATGCCATATGTGAACCACCACTACGCTCTTCAACTTTTAGTCCTAGATGTGAAACCAAGTTTGCGATCAGCTGGGGAATTTCACATGTAGTAGGAACTTGGAACTTGATGGTGACCTGGAAATGAGATGCTCCTGTTAACGTTATAGGACTTACCTTCTAAATCCAAAACCAATAAACTAATCTCATACACTCTCACTTTCAGAAAATATATTTCTTTATAAACCGCGCAAGAGATCGCAAATAAATTTATTTTTGAACGTAAATTGACGAACAATGACACTTGGTAATATGCAATCAAAGGAGGAAAGAAAATAATGGTCAGCTTTTGGTAGTGCATCAAATGAATTGAAATGACTGTTGTGGTAAAATTGATAAGGGCCATCATCATAACCAATCAAAAGGGATAAAGGAAAGGAATATGGTTACCTTTTGGCCCTTGACAGCAACATTAAACTGGGGATAAGAACCATGTTTCACTCCTCTACTTCTGAGTGAATCTTCAACCCGCTTCCGTTCTTTGTGGGCAATCTCCACCAGGAGCTCATAACTTGAAGGAGATGCTGATGGCAGAGGAGGTTTGGCAGCAGCCTACAGAAAGACTAGTTCAAAATGGAAACTCTTGGGAGATTGCAAATTCTAGGTAATGAATATCACTAAAAAATAAAAACTTCATTCTAAATTCTGAACTTTGCTCCTTGTTTCTTCCTATATTCTGAAGGAACGAAAAATATAATAAACGCATACACTCAGCTTCAGGTTCATATTGGGGTGCGCATAAAAGAGACAAATCTATATAAGCAAAATTAGTTAAAGCTCAACAGCTATCAAAATAAAACAGAACAAGTTCATAATGATTTTTAAACTCAACAGATATCAAAGCAAGTAAAAAAGAACAAGTTCGTACTGTTGTTTCCTAAATGAACAAAAGAAAAAACTCCCTCAATATAAGTCATGTACCTCATCAGTATCTGCATAGGCTATATCTAGCATTGCTCCTCCAAATAAACCAGCTAAGACAGCTGGAAATAAAAAATATTTGCCAGAGAAATTAGGTGCTGACAGTAGACGCCACATCTCTGATCTACTGGAATGAATCTGGTGTTCAAAAGATCCTGCATTTGGCAATAATAGGCATCAAATGGCACACTATAACAGCAATCAATGGCCTATCAGCAATAATAGGCCCCCTCTAGTAAACATTGCTTCACTTACAACACTTGGCTCATGGTGAAGCCTGAATGTAGTCGGACATCCTAAAGTTAAATCTAGGCTATCTGCAAGTATTGTCATTGGAATCAAATTCTAACTGCCACAAAAAATATTTGATATAATTTCAAGTTTGAGAGCACCAAACTATCAGTACTTTCAAAATTAGAAATTCCAATAAAAATTTTGAACTTGTACTAGGATTACTAGCAACTGGATTCTCAATCCCATGGTAGTACTGAGGGGAAAAACATATCATTAGTTCAAACCTCAAATGGAATGGAAAACATAGTCCATTAGTCCCACTCCCATCTCATTTCCACATCAGATATTATATTAAAAAACTAAAATAAATAGTCTTTTTAGTAAGCACAACTGAAGTAAACAAGAAATAGCTTAATCTCCATTAAAACAACAAAACAGAGAAAATCCAATCCATAAAAACCAACAAAATCAATCAATAATTTGAGAGCAATTAAAGAGCATGAGTATTTATTGAAGACACGTCGAGTTAACAACATAGAGACTGAGGGGCTTACGTTGAAATGGAGGACAAAGAAGGTTACACGAGGGAGTAAGCGAAGGGATTATGGTTTTAGAAGCGTTGATCTTACGCCCCGCACTCGCTGTCCTCGCTAATCGCCCCAAAACCGCCATTTCTTTCTGGTGCTGTGTTTGCTGTACGCAGAATGCGGGGCGACATGGAAAATAAGTAAATAACCGAAGACTCGTGAAAGAATCAGTCGGTTCACCCCGGCATGGACTCTATTGGGCCTACTTTCTGATAGCACGTATCTGTCGAATTAATACTAGAAGGGGCAAATAACACTTTCTAAGCCCAAACTATTGGACATGGATTCAGGGCTTCCGTTTGGACTCCGCGATATTTTTTTAGGGTTTCTATTTGGGCCCATATAACACTTTCCAAGACCTAAAATCTTTTTTTTTTTTCCATGTGCAAAGCCTAAACAAAAATGATAAAGATTCCAGTGATAATTATCCCAATAGTGTATAACATGTATTCATTGGATGTGGTTTTCAATGGGCCTCTTGCTATGATGTCACCACACCCAATTAATGTATGTCACACACTACTGGGATGTTTCTGTGATGGTTATTATTGAGATCTCTAGCATTGTTGAAACCTAAATCTTGAATATGAATGTATGAGCATTGGTCCAAGTGTTTTCACCTTGGGAAACAAAAAATTCAAGTAATTATCAAAGTCTTTACCCTATAATTTTTTTTCCCTGATAGATTACATTATCATTTCTACTATAATTTACTAAACTATGTAGTGTCAAATAAGTATGGTATTCCGATAGGAACCTTTTAAACCTTAACCTTAGCAACAATGGAGGTGGAAGAAACAGAAAGAAAAACAGAGAACAGAAAAGAACAACGATTTCATATCATTTCATAACGTATTCTATTACTAGCAATTACTACTATTTATAGCTACTGAACCATACATTTGTTGCCACGTGGCCATTACCATTTTACTAACAAAACAATGCTAAGTACATGTAACCCAAAACCTAACAATGACCATTATAACCTTAGGATCATATCAATTCCATTCCCCTTGAAATATTCCTTGTCTTTGTCTCCAAGGAATGAATAACCTAATAGCCCCATAAACCTTCTATCAGCAACATATTCACGACATAGGGCAACAAAAACCAAGCAGAATCTTCATCAATGAGGTGTACTGTAAAATCCCTGCAAATTCCCTATTAGCTATATATATCAGCAATAAAAAGTATAAGCATGCACCAGAATACATGGTAAACCGTAGTAACATCTGAATCGTTGATTTTCAAAGTGGTCCTAAGCTCAAGACCAATGTATCCTCCAACAATTACAACCTTCCCATTTTTTCTTTGCTTTAATAGTTTCCACAAGCTTATCAGCGTCATCAATTTCTCTCAAGTAGAAGATATTTTTGGCATTAGTGCCTCGTACACCAAAATCTGATAATCTTATCACTGTAAATCCAGTTGAAATGATCAAAGTGTGATACTCAAATGTCTCTCCAGCAGCACTAACAAGTGTCTTGGCAGCAAGATCAATTTTTACAATTCTTGTGTCCAACCACTCAGAAAGTAATCTCTCTCCTCCACTTGCAACACAAACATGGAACCCAAGAAGTCCTGCAATTTCCATTGGGAAAAGATAAGCCTTGCTAAGAGCAGGATGCTTATAAGGAGCTACCCACTCCTTAGAAATGATTGTTAGCTCACCGAACTTAACCCCTTGTTCAGCAAACTCCATAGCTACATAACCAATGGTCACACCTCCATTGCCAACTCCAAGGACATACAAGTCAAAATCAACTCCAACAACAATTCCAAATCCAATTCTGACTCCTCCATTTCCCAAAGACAATAGATCATCAATAACAAGCATTCTTACTTCTAGTCTCACATTCATTAACCAAATCAAAGCAAGTACATAATGATTGGACCTCTATTTTGAGGTTCTAATGTCCTTTAATTAGGATGTTCTAGCACTTAGTTAATGTATTTGATTGCATTTTTAGCTTAATTTTACACTTACAAATGTTTCCCCTTGGTTTTGTAGGAATCGGACATTTTTCGGGCAAGTTGGAGCACTTTTTGGGCACTTTTTGCTGTGAGGTGTCGGGACTTAGATTATGAAGATATTCTTGAAGACTACAAGCTCCAACGGTACACTAATCTATGGCCGAGATTGAATTGTTTTGAATTATGAATGGATTAGATTACAACAAGACTTGAAGGGTTAAGATGATCATTTAAAGGTGAATCCAATGGTTGTGCATAAGACAACATTCTTGCTTGCAATTTTTGACTTAAAAGAAGATCTTACTTGATTTTTGGAGTCAAAGATGGCTGCAAGTTGCTACACATTTAAAAGGAAATTGTTGGAGATACCAATGCCAAGATTTGGTGCAAGTTTGATCAAATGGTCAAAGATGACAAAATTGTTGGAGATACCAAGGTCAAGATTTGGTGCAAGTTTAACCAAATGGTCAAAGATGGCTGCAAGTGCACATGACAACTCAAATCTTGCAAAGCTAGACTTGGAAAATAATGCAAGTGCAACGGCTACATACTGCAAGGTTGAGATTTAAACATTATTCATTCACTTCTCCAACATGAAGCCACCATAGGAGTAGTGTAGATCTAGTTTCTCTCTCTAAGTTTTCTTTGTTGTTTTTGGTGATTTCTCTTGATTTTGTATAAACTCTGATTTAGATGACAATAGATTGGATGTTTATTGCAACAATCATGAGTGGGTAGTTCTCTTCTCTAGTTTCTAATCCCGAAAGGTGGATGCAAGGTTTCGATTACTCAAGGTATGTTCAAAGAATCGTAGCTTTGATTCTTCTCTTTTAATTTCGTGATAGTTGTGTGAGTGGATATATGAGAATGACATATTTGATTGTATTCTTGGATTGTCTAGTCTAGGGATTGCATCTAATGTGTTTGATTGAGAATTGTTAAACCCATTGCATGATTTCCTTAATTAATTGAGTTTTCCATTGCATAGCTATTAATTATGTGTATTGATGATGGGGTTTTGGGTTAATTTAGGAATGTGCATGGGAGAGTTATGGTTAATTGATCTTTGAGTGTGAAACTAGGGTGTTAGCCAAGCCGAGCCCCAAGGGGGAACATTAATCCATAATATTAGGTGCTTATCCCTTTGCGTTCATCGTAGATTAAGAGACCCGATGACCTACATGTATGAATTGAAGTCTTATATCCCAATTCTCTTTGCATATGCATGATTGATAGTATCACACAATGCATTGTGTATGGTTGTGTGTGTTTGCAATGATACCTTGAGTATGAGAACCGAGTAACCACCGGGACGGATTAGAGACTAGGTTTTTAATTAATTGTTTTAAATCCAATTTGTGCTTACTTTGATTACAAAATCGCTCATGCTACCGAGTCATTCGGCCCATTTCTTTTACTTGCTTTTATTTGATATTCATTGTGTTTATTAGTGTTAGCTAGTCATTTGCATATCATTCACTTCAAATTTGCATTGCTTCCTCGTGGATCGATACCGGACTCACCGGTTTATTACTTGACGATACCCTACACTTGGGGTAAGTACACACACACTTTGGTGTCGGTCAAGTTTTTGGCGCCGTTGCCGGGGAAGCGAGTGTCAAAGACGGAGTTGGGTGGCTTGTAGATGCTAGCTTTATGCTATTAAACACCATCAAATAAGGAAGGAGCACGGTCACGCTTCAAGGGTAACTTCGTTCCTCCTTTTTACTTGCTTTCTAGTGTAGTTGAATTAGTGTAGTTGCTGAAAAAAAAAACAAAAAAAAAACAAAAAAAAAAAAAAAAAAAAAACAAAAAAAAAAAAACAAAAAAAAAGTTGTGAGAAGAACTTGGCGGATGGGGCTAACTTAGATTCCTATGGGCGATGGATGCCACCTTGTTTGCTGCTTGGTATTGATACGTTGTTTGAGAGAGCTTTGTGCATTTTTATTTTTACCACTACTTGCTACATCTTGGTGTGTTATTGTTCCTAAGGTTGATTGTTGCTCTATTCCTATCCTTGCTCTTGTTCTTGCTTAATATTGTTCTTGGTTGTTCATTAATTGAAAATAAAAATAAAAATAAAAATAAAAAAAAAATCTTGTGTTACTTGACGTGGTTGATTGCTACTTTTGTGTGTTACTTGCTATTGTTCTTTGCCATCATGTCTCAACCTAGAGATAATGTTAGTGGGCATGGGTCTAATAGAGATGGGATAGGTGGTGATATAAATGTGAGTGATGCGGGGAGTGTACGTGGGGGTGATATGAATCTTGATGCATTGCGTCGTCTTTTGCAACATGTGAATATTGATGAGTTGATGAATCCGGTGCAAGGGCAAGATGTCCAAATTGGCAATGCCCAAAATTTGCAAAATGTTCAAGTTGAGCATGCTTTGCAAAATGCACCTCAACCACTTCAACAAGACAATGCGGCGCAATTTGCCCCACAAAATGTCTACCCACCTATGTATTATCAAATGCCACAAGTGCCACAATATGCTCCCTTCGGACAAAATTTACATGCACCTCCTCCTTTTGACTACAGTCATGCACATGAGTACCAACCCTTTAGGCAAGCACAATCTTCACACCAATGTATAGCTCCACCATCTTACCAACCATACACCCCACCCCAAGAGAGATCACTTGAGGATACGCTTCAAATATTCATGGAAGCTCAATTGGAGGTTAATCAAAGGAGATTTGAATTTCGTGAGCAAACCAATAGAGCATTGGAAGATTTAAGAAGCCAATTGACAAAGATCACTCAAACATTAGAATCTCAATTCGAAACTTCAAGTGGGGGGTTGAATGTGCAAGAACAAGAACAACCCATCATTACCTCAAGGAGTGGGATAGTAATTGACAATACCATGACTCCTAAGGTAAGTGAGGATGAGAAATTAGTGGAAGAAGTGGGTGGTGAGGTGAAAAATGTTATAGTTGGAGATAGATCATGTCGAGACAAGGATAATGCTCAAGTTGAAAAGGTTGAGGAAAAGAGCGAAGAGAAGAGAAATGAAGAGAAAGAGGAAAATAAAGTGAGAAAAGAGGGGAACAAGTTAGACCTTGAGAGGGAAATTGAGTACGTCCCTAAGCTTTATATTCACTCTCATGTTGAGGACAAATTAAAGTTGACACTTGCACATGATTCAATTGAGGTTATACTAGCATTGGTTGAGAAAGGTAGTAAACTTTTGATTGAGGGAGATGCTATGAAAGGAGTTTTGAAATCCTTAACTATTTACGGTGTGGGATTTTTGTCCTCTCTTTTAGGAGCTTTAGAGCCTTCCCCACTCAAAGTTGAATCATACCAAGTGCATCCTCAAAAACCAAAAAAAATACCTTTGCCAAGTGGATTTAAAAAGTCCTCTAAATGCTACTTTGCACAGAAATTTTTTACAGAAATTAAAAAAGTATGGCGTCCCAAATCCCAATTACAATTTTTTCCATGTGAGTCTCGGAAAAAAGGGACCGAATCATGTGTGGTCCGTCATGTTCCTCAACATGGGAGTAGTGATTATGAGGATGTTCTTGGGATCTCAAGGATCCCAGTTCTCCCATGTGTCATGGTTAGATTTCACCCTTGTACCATAGTATGGTTGTGATTAGTTTTAATTTGATTTCAATTTTTGTGTGTGTTTTGTATGCTCACAATCCATTTCACAATGTTAGCTCCTTATGCACTTATTCAAGTTGGGGGGTGAGAATTGTGACATGGTTGTGTGTTATGTTTTGATTTTCTTACCCTTAATTTTGGTGTGTTTTTGTATGTTCACAATGCATTTCACAATTTGTTCTTGCCTTGTTTTTCATTCTTGACATTGGGGACAATGTCTCATTTAAGTTGGGGGGTGAGGGAATTGTGAATTCATTGTGAAATTTGCTTTATTTTGGTGTGCTTTTGTGAATATCAAAAATTTGAAAAAATAAAAAATAAAAAATTTCTTGTTGTGTCATGCTTGGATAGTGTGGTTGGTATTAACTTTTTCAGGATATGCTTCGTTTCTCATGATTCCGATCACTTTTGAAGAGTATGGTATGATTTCCTACCCTCTATCCTATTGTGTTGTGCTTTGTTGTTCATACATGCTAGATGGACTTTAGGAAGGGAATGGTAGATGCTTTTGGGATTCACTACCAATTTGATTGTTAATTTCTTATTCTTGTTCACACGTGCAAGTGTAGAGTAGGTTCCTTGGTTTCTTTTGCTAAATCGATGCATGTGATTGAGTGGGATGACTATGATCAATTTCTCTTGGAATGACTGAGACCTAGTTTGATATCAAAATTGTGTAGTTGAGCAGACATCTTGGTATTAAAGCATTTGTATGACTGTGTTTTTGGATCCTTTTGTCTGAAAAATTACCTTTTTACCCTTCTCATTCTTTTGAACCATTCTTCATTGATATACATTGGGTTTTGGGTGATGCTCTTCATTGATATTCATTTGACATCCTATGAGCGTGTTCTTCAATAGCTTTGCAAATATTATATTTGATTACTGAGAAGTGTGATTTTTGTATTTGCCACTTGCTTGTGAACTTAGGATTGAAAGATTCACTAGGTTGAGAGATTTGAGCTTAGCCTATTCATTTGTGAGTGATTATAAGCCCTAAATTTCTTTAAGCCTCTTGATTTCACTTACAAGCCTTGTGTGAGCTATTTTCCCAAATATTTCCCACCTTTGGTTGCAAGGTTGAGTAGGAGCTTGAAAAATAAATCGGTAGTGATATTACCCCTCCTTATTATAAAAAAAAAATTATGAGGGTTGTTGTATAAATGATGTTATATTCAAAAAAAAAAACAAAAAAACAAAAAACAAAAGAAAAGAAAAGAAAAGGAAAGGAAAAAAAATGCATAGAAAAGAGAAGAAAAACATCAAAAAAAAAAAGAAAAAAAGAAGGTGTATGCAATAAAGTTAATCCTTTGTGTGTAAAGGATGAGAAGTGTTTGAATTTGTGGTACAATGGAAGGGGTGACAAAATGAGAATTTAGCTCACATGTTTGAACTTAACCTTGCAACTTGTTACCTAGATCCAAATTCTTCCTACCTTGTCCCATGACCACATTACAACCCAGTTAACCTTTTGATGAATTTGATCCAAGGTAAGCAAGTGAGTAGGTGAATGCATTAGTTGCTCTTGTAGGTGATTTCTTTCTCAAAGCTATGCCCATCCAAAATTATCTTTCATAAACACATACATTTAATCCAATTGTGTAAGTCATTCACTTAGCACAATGCTTTTATGTTTTTGTGTACATTCGGGATTGGGGATTTATGAACACCAAAAGGTTCTATAACAAGGTTTTACTTGTGTGAATGTGTTGAGTTGCCTTGCTTGATTGCACATATATTTTTCATAGTATAAAATGTTCTTGGTCATTTTTAAGGGGATTGAGATTGATTTTCCAAAGATTTTGCATGTTTTTGACTAAGCAGGAGAATTGGGAGATTAGCTCTATTTCTTGCATGTGAGAATTTAAGAATCATTTATGGTGCTTTCAAAGTAATAGTGGTCCCTTGGCAAGTGTTTGTGGGTATCGTTCTGATAAGCCCTCACGAGACTACAACTCGTCCACTAGGGTGACCTAGGGGTTTAAAGGCTTGTTGCATGCGCTAAATGCAACCGTGATGCCTACGTCAGTGAGTTAGGATTTTATTTAGCAAATTTTAGTTTTAGGTAGTGGTTGCATTGCTAGGGACTAGCAACGTCTAAGTTGGGGGGTGTGATTAGACCTCTATTTTGAGGTTCTAATGTCCTTTAATTAGGATGTTCTAGCACTTAGTTAATGTATTTGATTGCATTTTAGCTTAATTTTACACTTACAAATGTTTCCCCTTGGTTTTGTAGGAATCAGACATTTTTCGGGCAAGTTGGAGCACTTTTTGGGCACTTTTTGCTGTGAGGTGTCGGGACTTAGATTATGAAGATATTCTTGAAGACTACAAGCTCCAACGGTACACTAATCTATGGCCGAGATTGAATTGTTTTGAATTATGAATGGATTAGATTACAACAAGACTTGAAGGGTTAAGATGATCATTTAAAGGTGAATCCAATGGTTGTGCATAAGACAACATTCTTGCTTGCAATTTTTGACTTAAAAGAAGATCTTACTTGATTTTTGGAGTCAAAGATGGCTGCAAGTTGCTACACATTTAAAAGGAAATTGTTGGAGATACCAATGCCAAGATTTGGTGCAAGTTTGATCAAATGGTCAAAGATGACAAAATTGTTGGAGATACCAAGGTCAAGATTTGGTGCAAGTTTAACCAAATGGTCAAAGATGGCTGCAAGTGCACATGACAACTCAAATCTTGCAAAGCTAGACTTGGAAAATAATGCAAATGCAACGGCTACATATTGCAAGGTTGAGATTTAAACATTATTCATTCACTTCTCCAACATGAAGCCACCATAGGAGTAGTGTAGATCTAGTTTCTCTCTCTAAGTTTTCTTTGTTATTTTTGGTGATTTCTCTTGATTTTGTATAAACTCTGATTTAGATGACAATAGATTGGATGTTTATTGCAACAATCATGAGTGGGTAGTTCTCTTCTCTAGTTTCTAATCCCGAAAGGTGGATGCAAGGTTTCGATTACTCAAGGTATGTTCAAAGAATCGTAGCTTTGATTCTTCTCTTTTAATTTCGTGATAGTTGTGTGAGTGGATATATGAGAATGACATATTTGATTGTATTCTTGGATTGTCTAGTCTAGGGATTGCATCTAATGTGTTTGATTGAGAATTGTTAAACCCATTGCATGATTTCCTTAATTAATTGAGTTTTTCATTGCATAGCTATTAATTATGTGTATTGATGATGGGGTTTTGGGTTAATTTAGGAATGTGCATGGGAGAGTTATGGTTAATTGATCTTTGAGTGTGAAACTAGGGTGTTAGCCAAGCCGAGCCCCAAGGGGGAACATTAATCCATAATATTAGGTGCTTATCCCTTTGCGTTCATCGTAGATTAAGAGACCCGATGGCCTACATGTATGAATTGAAGTCTTATATCCCAATTCTCTTTGCATATGCATGATTGATTGTATCACACAATGCATTGTGTATGGTTGTGTGTGTTTGCAATGATACCTTGAGTATGAGAACCGAGTAACCACCGGGACGGATTAGAGACTAGGTTTTTAATTAATTGTTTTAAATCCAATTTGTGCTTACTTTGATTACAAAATCGCTCATGCTACCGAGTCATTCGGCCCATTTCTTTTACTTGCTTTTATTTGATATTCATTGTGTTTATTAGTGTTAGCTAGTCATTTGCATATCATTCACTTCAAATTTGCATTGCTTCCTCGTGGATCGATACCGGACTCACCGGTTTATTACTTGACGATACCCTCCACTTGGGGTAAGTACACACACACTTTGGTGTCGGTCACATAACCTATTAGATTTCTTTCTATGCACAAGATTAAAACTCTTGCCACAGACTTGTAGCCACCAGGATCAAAAATAAGGAGTGCAAATCCTCTTTCACCCTCTTGTAGCTCAAAATCAACAAAAGAGACTGTATAAGATGCCATACCTGGATGAGGAATTTCACCAAACACCATGTGTGCACAAAGTTTATGGAGTCTTCCCACACTTCTTCAAACATCTTAGCACTCACGAAGCTTTCCCGGATACCATTTGATCTTGTCGATGTCAATTTCAAAGCTAGGTTCAAGTTCAGGCCTAAACTAGCAATCTTTTCTAACTTTCGATTCGGATCGGACTCCTCTACTGGCTTGGATTCTTGTTTCTCGGCGGACTTATAAAACCCATCCACATCATCCCTAGACTCGCTAGGAATTCTGGTGTGTTTGATTTCCTCCGTAGAATTCTTGTCAAACCTGTCATCTTCTTTCTTGACACTAGGAAGCCCTAATCACACCGAAGCTTCTCAATTCTGACCGAAAATTTGGAATCAATCATCGAATCGATCGTTGCCGATAAATTCGCAAATTCGCCATGAACAAAGGTTTGAAATTTATCCATGGCTGCAGAGATTCTTTCAACCTTTGCTTCAAGAATTGATACCCTAATTTCAAGATTTTCATCAAATACTTGATTGCCCATGGTAGTAAATTGTATAGAAATGCAAAGGAAGGGAACAGTAGGTTCGATCTAGGATCAAGAGCAACCTCCGATACCAATTGATAGGAACCTTTCAAACCTTAACCTTTGCAACAATGGAGGTGGAAGAAACAGAAGCAAAAACAGAGAACAGAAAACAACAACGATTTCATATCATTTCATAACGTATTCTATTACAAGCAATTACTACTATTTATAGCTACTGAACCATACATTTGTTGCCACGTGGCCATTACCATTTTACTAACAAAACAATGCTAAGTACATGTAACCCAAAACCTAACAATGGCCATTATAACCTCAGGATGATATCATATTCAAATACACTTTTTATGGCTTACTTTAATTGATATACCTAATTCTTTGGAGGCCCTGAGCGAATTTTAGAAAATGTGTCCTCTTTAAAAAAAAAAAGAATTTGATAGGTTGTTTAAATGTGTTTGAGTGTAATAGAATATTAATAGTTTTTTTAAAAAATATGAGGCCCTCAATAGCGGCCTTTCGCCTCACCCTTGGGAAAAGACTGAGCTTCATTTCATTTAGATTGTGTTTTTTCTTGATAAACCTCATTTAGTTGTAACTTTATTCATTTTGCAATATTCCGATTAGTGAGTCAATTTCAAATAATTATGCGAATCCGCGCCCTTGCATGGTATAGAGAAAGCAGTAGCAATGCTAAGCTAAGCATACAAGGACAGAATACTTCTGCATTTGAAGAATGAAGACATTATTTTTCACAACCTCTCTCTAGAGATCCAAAGAAAAATAAGAAAAGGAGACCCAACGCAAAAATAAAAGTTAACAAGCTTTCATCTACCTTTATGACTCATATAATATAATACTCTCAAGGTCGCTTTGTTTGTACAAATAATCAACAATATATAACATCAAACACTACCAAACAAGCCTTCAAAGTCAAAAAAAAAAGAAAAAGAAAAGAAAGGGTAAGAATTAATTGATTATTAACATTTAATTAATAAGCTTAATAAACCTTTTTAGTGAAAAAGCTACGCAAATTGAAGAGGTTGGCACTGCTTCCAAGATTGTTGGTGTCGCCACCACCACCACAATCACGATCAGTCTTGCCTACTCCGCTTCTTCCGACGCCTATAGAGCGGTTGCCGTCGCTCCCACAACTCGAATGGGTTCTATTATATCCAATGCACATGGGCACATTCAAGTTCAAAACTTTAGTTCTGCCATTGGTGGTGGTTCCCTTGCCACGCCGAGTTTCGACCGATTTTTCACCGATTCGAACTACGGGGTCGGAGCTTTTCACTGAACTACGGCGGACATGCCAAACGGGGCTGCTCCGGCCCAGATGGACCCCGGCCCGACTAGGACTAGCAGGCCATTTTCTGGACTTCGACTCGCCTGCTGAGTTGCTCCGTGAGCACGGCGCGCTACTCACTTTCCGGGTCGTCAATGCACCGGATACCCATCTGGGTCGGGTCACATTTCCAGCGGATGTACTTCGTGAAAAAGGCCAAATGTTGATGTTTAAATCCGCCCGTCCCGGTCTACTGTTATGACTCTTCTTCTTCTTCAGTTTCTCTTTATCCTTCTCTTCTTCCTCCTTGATTGCCTTACTGTTCTTCTCTCCTTTCTTGAAAATGTCCTTCCATCGCTTCGACACGCTCAACACGGTCCTCCCCGGTTCCTGTTTAGGATCCGGATTAACCGTTTGCAGGTCGGGTGGGTCAAGACGACGTTTTTCTTGATGGGTTACCTCGGGATTTTGCTCTGATTCTGGTTCCGCGTCCGGTGTTTCATGGCGGCTGTCGAGAAGGTGGAGAGGAAGGAGGACACCGTCAACGAATAGTTCATCAGCGGAGAGGAGATTGGGCTGAGGGAAAGACGGGTTTCGGACCATCCAGAACTCGAATTCTGGGGAGCTGGAATAGGTGCTGGACCTCCTCCTGCCGCTGCTGCAAGGAGAGAGGAGGCGTGGGTTTTGGTGGTTGAGAATGCTTGGACTGGCCATTTCAGATAAGAACAAAGAAGGAGAGAGAGGGGAGAGGATGTGAGAGCTAGCGGAGAAGGGAAGGTTCTATTGTGTTGGTATGAAGAGAGAGTTCCAGGAGGAGGAGGGTTGAGCCTAGCATTAGCAATACAATAAAGAAATGGTGATGGTGATGGTGATGGTGATGGTGATGGTGATGGTGAGATGTGGTATTAATTTATTACCACAAACGCAAACGCATGGATAGAATGAGATTAGAGAGTTGTTATTGGTGTAGTAATGCAATACACAGACTTCATTTTCCCAATTTGGTCCACAAATTCAATCTGATATGCTACTCTCATGAGTGACTACTCATCATGATTTAGACAATGACCAAATCTTAATTTTAAGATCTACCACCATGCTTGTAAAGGCACATGAATAGTATGCCTGTAGATCCTGTATGTGCTCTCAAAATACTACTCTACATGCTTCATGCTTGTCATCCTGTCCGATGAAACTAGAAATAGTTACCAACATTTTAACCGTATACAAAACTATAGCATTCATATGGGCAATATTAATTAATATTACAGTATATATGTCATGGTTTCATACACCATAATATACAAATGGGTTGACTAAAGATGATGAGTGATGTCCATTCAATTGGCATAGCATGTGAAGATGCATGTGCCCACATTGGTCATTTTATATATATATATATATATGCAATTTGAGCATAAAAGTCAAAGAATTAAAAACCACATCTGAAGATTATTGCAATTTATGGAAATATCAATAACTATATTTATAAAGGTGACAATATCTGAGTGGGGTCCACCCAGTTCAAGGCACAATGGTATACGTGGTTGGCTTTGCAAGCTAATATTAAGATATTATTATATGGTGGCGACGAGACAGGAATCCAAGAGGATCATAAAAAGATTAAAGAGGCCCAATGGTAATTATTTTTGTTTTTCTTTTAATGGGTTTTGTTTGTAGGCAAAACGATGTGTCATGTAGTGGCATAAACAGTTTAAATTCATTAACACTCATGGGCCCCCTTGATAAGGGCCCATTTCTAATGATCCATTGCTGTGTGGACCCATACCAATCTTAATCTATGAGTCCTTATGATTAAGGATTTCTTTGATTTATATTCCATTCCGAAATATAAATCAATTAATAGCTCAATTGGGTGGCTTTAGGAGACTCAAATTGGATAACTTATGTAGATTACGACTCCGTTTGATAGAGTTTATTTGTTGTGAAAATAAGTTTGTTTATAATTTGTTAAATAAATTGCTAGCTATTTGGTGAAGCTTATAGTTGGCGTTAGTTTATAAACTGTGGAAAATATATTTTACTTCTAGTTTTAAATTTTTTTTAATGCATTTGTAGTTTTTAATTTTTATAAATATTAAAATATAATTTATTATTAAATGTAGTTTTATAATATCAATTACAATTATTTTCTATTTGAATAAAATTAGAATTAAATTATTATCTCAAAAATATTATAATATTATATTTTATGATTTTTAAAATTTCTTTATTTAATTATAAATTTTTTTATTAAATTTAATATTGAAATCAAACTAAAAAAGTTTAAACTTAGATTTCTAAACTATTATTTAAAAAGTGTTATAATATTATATATAATAAACTAATGACAATTAAAAAATAACTAATGAAAAAATAACAAAAGGAATAAACCAGCGACTGTTGGGAATAAACTTTAAAATGAAGCTTGTCAATACTCAATCCCTAATGGTTCCAAAGTGTTAACGCTAGCAGTACCACAAGCTGTTGGCACCCGTTTGGACATTAGGTTATAAACTGAGTAAAATCTATATTTGTTTTGATTTTTTATTTCTTATAAATATTTACAACTATTAATATTAAATTTGTAAATATAATCTATTATAACTATAAGTATTATTTATTACTAAATTTAATTTTAAAATTATAATATTAAGTTTTATGATTTTTATTTTTTTATTTTATTAAAAATATTTATTATTCTAATACAGTATTAATTTAAAATTAAAGAAAAAAAAAAGAAATGATTAGCACGGCTGTCCACAAGCTTCAAATTGAAGCGTGTTCCACATGTTTGGCACAGTAGTGCCGCAAATATACTATTCATGTAATCAAAAGTACGTTTATATATATATATATATATATATATATAATACAAATTATCACATAAGGATGTAAAATGCGAATAATTTTTTCATCATTGATCTAAGTATATATATAACACAAATTATCACATAAGGGTGTAAAATGCGAACAATTTTTCATCATTGATCTAGGTAAAATAACTAGTAGGGGCTGTAGGGCCCTCTTTCTCTCTATATATGGAGTACGATGTGAGGGAATTTAATGTTTTTCTTTCTCCAAAGTATTTTTTAGGGAGGTATTAATGTGATGCCCTAAAAGGCTAAAAGAAGATCTTTAAAGTATATAAATTTACAAAGTCAGACTTCAATTAAAACTTGCATTATTGGATATGTAAGTGGATTAATGGACCAGTACGTGCCATAACACCCAACCTAATAATATACAACACCGAGAAACGGCTATTAATCAATCTATATATATATAATGGAAGATTCAAAAAGCTTATCCTTGGTGTCATGTGGATCCCCCTAAAAAAAACCTACACAAAAAACAAAAAGTAACCGACAAAAGAAAAAGTTAAATATATTGAATAACTTTAAGACCCACAAACACATACAGTTAATAATATACAAATAATTTTAAAATCATATTTAATAATACAACAAATAGTCATATCAATTATCACTTATTAATTGCATAGAAAAACAAAAAGATAAAAGTTTAAATGAAACATATTCACAATATAGGTATAAAATAACACACAAAAACATACAAGATCACAATAAAGTTTTAAGAGATACTACAAAAACTTCATGGGAAAAATGAACAATTTCAACAAAATTCCTAACGATATGACCCTACAAATCATGGAATTAGTTGTCAAACAACAACCAAATTATACAATTCAATAAACTCTGATGATGAAAAAGATCCAGTTTAGGATGCATTCTTAGGAGATTTCATAAAGGATGATCCCGATGATCCCGTATAAGATAATCCCTTAGTGGATGATCGTACAAATGAGGAATTTAATCAAATGTGAGACACAAAATACAACAAATTATATATTATATATGCTTATTGACATAGTATGAAAAATTGTGGCTTGCTGACATAAGAAGCAATGATAAATGAGATGTAAAAACTAGGAGACAAAGGAGGTGCGCTATATTTTCTATAGAATTTAGAATTTATGAGATGTTTTTTAGTTATTTTACAACTTTGTTCAAAAAACCGACGCAAATAATAATTGTTAAACTCCGAGCATATTTTTTCCTTATGCATCAAATTTTTCGCTCCCTCTTAGAAAATTATTTCTTAACATATTGAGAAAAAAGTATTGTAATTATTTGTTCATTTCACAATTATCTTCATTTTCTATAATTCAAGCTCTGTTATTCATCATGGTAACAAAGTATCGAAACATTATCAAAAATCTTTATTTTTTAAATTAATTATGTATCGCGCGAAGCGCGAGCATGCAACTAGTTAATTAACAAAATTGATAATCAAACCTTGCATAAATTGTATGACTCACTTAAACCTAAAAAAATGCCTTCTTGTAGAGTGGGGAGCTTTGCCCTTATAAAGGGATATTATATATCCACATCTTTCAATGTTGGACAATAATTAGCCAAAGTCTTGAGAATTAATAATTCAACATGTCGTTATTGCATGTCATTCATTGTGGTATTATTGTGATGAAGACCAAGATTTTCAAGGAGGTTGATATCTCTTAGAAGTAGGACATCAATTATTTATTTGAATTAGGTTTGCAATTACTTATTAGTAGGAGTTTTTTTTTTTTTTTTTAAAGGTCTGAGAGGGGCATGAAGACCACCACAACGGATGAAAAACTACCCAAATCCCAAACCCCCTGGTGAGAATAGAACCATGGACCTCAAGGTGTTAGGCAGACAACCTGACCAACCAGGATATCTCCTATTCTCAGTGTTCAGTTTCTTTATTTTCAGTAATAGCCACCGAATTTGAGGCTAAGTATAGGACTAGAATTTTTATGAGTGTAGGATTAGGATTCTTTGTTTCGGCTAATATATAGCCAGCATAATAAAGGAGTATGGGGGTCAACTAATTAAATAAAAACTCAGAGATTTTAATCTCAATTCTCCTTGTCTGACGCGAGTTTGAAAAAGGTCAGAGACCATATATATATATATATATATTCATGTACTCATCTGATGAGAAACAAGAATGGAGGCTATACTTGGCACTTGGGCCACCAAAATGGTGGAATTCAACAAGAAGAATAGGAAACTGGAAAATACAAAGGAAAATAAAAGAACTAAAAGAAAAATATGATATAACGTTATTAAAAGCTTACCTTATGGTTTCCCCTTGGGTAGCAAGCCAATGGAGCTTTTCTGCCTGAACAATGCTTAGAACCAAGCCCGGCACTTCTTCAATCCAAACTTGCATATCCTGTATTTGAAACGCATACTTTGCCAATGCATGAGCAGCCATATTACCCGTACGTCTAACGTGGGCCACCTTCCATCGTGATAGATACTGAATCAATCTTCTAATCTCCAACACCACCGGGGACCATATAGTCAACTTTGATTCTCCTCCAATTATAGCATCCACAATATTGAAAGAATCACCTTCAAAAATAACATTTATGAAACCCAATTCAAAAGCCAACTTGACTGCAAATAAAGCAGTCATTGTTTCAGCCAAAGAAGAATCGAGTATTGCCTTTCTCTTCACTGAACAACAAGCCAAAACATCTCCCTCAGCATCTCGAAATATTATGCCAAAACCAGTACAATTATTATCACTTTGAATGGCTGCATCCCAATTCGCTTTAATCATATTAACATCCGGCCCTTTCCATACTTCTGGTATAGTATTAATGCTAGTTTCCCCTTCATTCATCCCAGCACCCCAACCTCCATTTGAGCTTTAACAAATTCCTCCACAGTGAGTGGTCAAAGCTGTGCTACTTGTGTGGGATGCGTAAGAACCCTGATAAGTGTCAAAAATATACACTTTTAATAATGAATTATTAAGACATTTGTCACATAATTAGGGCTTAAAGTGATTATTACACCACTAAAATGCAAATATCATTTTTCACTCACTTTGTATTTATTTTTATATTTTCAGGCCCAATTCATACCAACCAATGTTCAACATTTGCTAGCTCATTTCATGAAGAGCCCATATGCTTGTGTCCATTACCATCTTGATCAATTTCTTGATTATCATTTGGAAGCCCACCATATGATTTGTCAAAATCATTTGACATCATTCCATGCATCACCATCATTATAGTACAAATTGGACATTCAATGGTGGTGACTCCACTTAAATGCAATGATGGTGATTGATGGTGATTCCACTTAAATGCAATGATGGTGACTCCACTTATTTTGTCATGGTTGGTCATTCAATGGATGGATAGCTCCTAATTTCCTATAAATAGAGAGCTAAAGGAAAGAAAAGTGAAGAACATTGAAGGAGGAGAGAAAGAGGCAAAAGGAGAAGAAGAATTAGAGAGTGAGTTCTTGAGTTTTTATTTTCTATTTTACAACAATTCTCTCACATATTCTTTCTAGAATTTTGTGAGATTAATTGTTGGTTTTGTAAACCTAGTATGAGGAACTAATTCTCTTACTAGGGTGATGATGGATCCACTCTATTGTATCTAAATAAATTTGGTTTGATTAATTATTAGTTTATTTATGCTATGTCAAGTGTTAATTAGCTATTCTTTATTGATAATTAAATCTTGATGCTTAGCTACCATCTAGGTTTGATTACCATGATGCAAATTGAGACAAATGCCCATGTCCAATTTGAGACAAGCTTCTTGCAATTAATACCAGAGTTACCTAGACATAAATGCCATATGCTAGGATCTTTGTGATCACTACATAAGTTACCATAAATCCTAATGCATTCTTGATTGTCTTAGCCAATCCAAATGCCCATGGTTGGTTGCAATTAAGAATAGGCGTGGTAAGTCAGATGCCCATGACTATTACATAAATTAGGGGACTTGATCTTTGACATGCATGAATGAAATGATAATTGTCGGCTAAATAATTTAAATACAATAGAGTTGGTGAAATCGGATCCCTAGTGTTTGTTTATTTGTGTTAATCCTTATTTATTTTGTTTCCATTGATAATTACAAAGAGTTGGAATTGCAGATATTTTATATTCAGTCCCTGTGGGTACGACACTCGTATTTGCCACTAACAGTAACATTTATTTATTTATACAGTATTATTTATATTTGTGGTTGGCTTTACACTGCCCCACCTGTATATATATAAATATATATACTTATATGGTCGGCTAAGCCGCCTACTATAACTTTTTATTTCTGTTAATATTTATGGTTGGCCTCTATGCCCCATTTTTTTTATTTATTTTTTTTATATTAATTTATTTATTTTGTGTATACGCACTCTTTTAATTTTGTTGAAAAAAATTAAAAATAAAAAATAAAAAATAAAAAAAGGGGTTATTATCACTGACATTTTCTTTTATGCAAGGACGTCGATCTCAAAATCCAAATCTTCTTAAATTCAATCCAGAGATTGAACGAACTCTTGCACAACTGAGAAGAGAAGTAAGAGGAACTATGGCAGAAGGGACTCCTGAGAATGCTCTTGCTAGAATTGTAAATCCACCAGTCAATGCACCTGCTCGGAGGCCAATGAAGAATTCATTCATACCTCAGAATATGGAGCAACCATCCAGCATAACATTTCAACCCAATGTCCAAGGCAATGCCACATTCTCTCCAGTTCTACTCAATGCAGTCCCACATTTCCGAGGCACAACATTTGATGACCCTTACCTACACATCAGAGAATTCTTTGAACTCTGTAAGACACAATCTGTTCAGGGCTTGACGTCAGAAGAAGTACAACTCATGTTGTTTCCATTTTCTCTCAAAGACAATGCGAAACTGTGGTTCAACTCTTTGACCCCAGGATCGATCACTACATGGGAGCAAATGGCAACAAAATTCTTGAAGAAGTTTTTCCCAGCCCAGAAGACGAAGCAATTAAGAAGGGAAATTCAAACATGGCAGCAAAAAGATGGGGACTTATTTTATGAAGCTTGGGATAACTTTAAACAGCTACTGCTCAAATGTCCACACCACAACTTGTCACAAGATGATCAAGTTCAAGCTTTTTATGAAGGACTCGACGCAACAAACACAAGCATCGTAGACTCAGCTTGTGGAGGCATATTAATGGAGAAAAGCAGTGAAGAAGCTTTTGACTTATTTGAAACTTTAAGTGAAAATTCTCAACAATTTTCATCTAGAGTAAAGCAAGGGGTAAAGCTTCCAAAAGGTGTATATGAAGTCCACACCAGAGTAGAAAACCAACCCCAGTTGCAAGCCATGGAGAAGAAGATTGACATGTTAATGAAAGCAATTTCATCTTCCCAACAAGCAACCCAAGTTGAGATGTGTGCCATTTGTTCTCAATCTAACCACACCACGGAAACATGTCCTATGTCTTCTAACTCTGAACAAGAACATACCAATTATGTGGGACAAGGTGGCTTCCATCCCAACAACAATCCATTTTCAAATACATACAATCCAGGATGGAGAAATCACCCAAATTTCAGTTGGGGAGGACAAGGCCAGAGTAAGCAATACAATCAGAAGATGACACAACAAGTCCCTATTGAACCAAAGAAGCTTTCTTTGGAGGAGCAAATGGCTCTTCTAGCTCTCAACACCAGCAATTTTATTCAGAAAACAACGGAGCAAAACAACAGGTACGACCAACAATTCAGCAACATACATGGATCTATTCAGAAACTTGAAGTTCAAGTTGGTCAAATTGCTGAGCGACTAAGTGAAAGGGAGCTGGGCAGATTGCCGAGTCAACCAGAAGTCAATCCAAAAGGCAAGGAACAAATCAATGCTATTACCACCAGACGCGGAACAACTGTGGGATTTTTAGAGAACGATGGTGAAAAGGCCAAAAAGCCTAATGATGAAATTCAGCCCAAGCCAACTGACTTATCAAAGAATAAAATGAATGAGTCTCATGTGCCTTTCCCTAGCCGGTTGGTGAATGAGAAGAAGACTGACCAGATGCGGCGAATGATGGATATATTTAGAAAAGTTGAGATCAACATTCCGCTTCTTGACGCGATTCAACAAATTCCTCCCTATGCAAAATTTCTCAAAGATGTCTGCACCAGAAAGAAGAAACTGGCACCATATGAGAAGATTATGTTGTCTGAACAATGCAGTGCCGTTCTAAACAAGAAGCTACCACCAAAGCTAAAGGATCCGGGGAGTTTCACTATCCCTTGTACTGTTGGGCAAGTCTCTTTCGAGAGAGCTTTTCTAGACCTGGGTGCTAGCATCAATCTGATGCCATATTCAGTTTTTGTGCAACTTGGTCTCGAAAAGGAATTACAACCAACTTCAATCACTTTGCAATTGGCGGATCGGTCAATAAAATTTCCACGCGGTATCATAGAAGATGTTCTTGTCAAAGTTGATACATTTCTCCTTCCAGCAGATTTTATTATCCTTGATATGGAGGAAGACAGAAACATACCAATTATTCTGGGGAGGCCTTTCTTAGCCACTGCAGGAACTATTGTGGATGTACAAAAGGGTTGTTTGTCCATGACTGTACAAGGACAAACGGTGGAATTTAATCTATTTGAAGCTACTAGACACCCTTCTGATACAGGGGAGTGTTTTAGCATTGAAGCTTTTGATGGCTCAATTTATGATTCATTTTTGGAGCATCAATCTATTGACCATTTGGCAACATGTCTTGCGTTCCTTGAACTGCAAGTTGAAGACGATGGTGAAGTTGCAGAATTTTGTGCATATTTACAGGCACAACAACCAGTGAATCATAGGTGGATTCGTACATTTGAAGCCCTCGGTCCTTCACTTCCGAAAGTGGTTCGTTCTATTGAATCTCCACCAAAGCTAGAGTTGAAGCAACTTCCAGATCATTTGAAATATGCTTATCTTGGTGCTAAAGAAGCATTACCTGTCATTGTCGCTGCTAACCTTACTGATTCAGAGGAAGAAAGTCTCTTGAGGGTGCTACGACAATACAAAAGTGTCATTGGGTGGTCCATTGCTGACATCAAAGGCATAAGTCCCACTATGTGTATGCACCGAATTTTACTGGAAGAAGATTCAAAATCCTCACGTGAAGCACAAAGACGCCTCAATCCATCGATGAAGGAGGTAGTTCGATCTGAAATATTGAAGTTGTTGGATGTAGGAGTCATCTATCCTATTTCTGATAGCCAATGGGTCAGTCCTGTTCAAGTGGTTCCCAAGAAATCTGGAATCACGGTAATTACTAATGAGAACAATGAGCTCATCCCAACAAGAAAACAGACAGGGTGGCGTGTTTGTATTGATTATCGAAAGTTGAATTCTGCCACAAGAAAGGATCACTTTCCTTTACCATTTCTTGATCAGGTGCTAGAAAGACTGGCAGGCCATTCCCATTATTGTTTTCTTGATGGCTACTCTGGTTATAATCAAATTGTGATCGCACCAGAGGATCAAGAGAAAACAACTTTCACATGTCCTTTTGGGACATTTGCATATAGAAGAATGCCATTTGGGCTTTGCAATGCACCAGCTACTTTTCAACGGTGCATGACAAGTATATTCTCTGACATGGTGGGCCACATCATTGAAGTCTTTATGGATGATTTCTCCGTGTTCGGATCATCTTTTGATACCTGCCTGTGCAATCTTGCCTTGGTTCTGGAGAGATGTCAGAAGACTAATCTGGTGCTTAATTGGGAGAAATGTCATTTTATGGTTCGAGAAGGCATTGTTCTTGGTCATCTTATTTCCGAGAAGGGGATTGCCGTTGACAAAGCAAAAATTGAAGTTATTTCTAGATTGCCACCTCCCACTTCTGTAAAAGGTGTGCGGTCTTTTCTCGGACATGCGGGGTTCTATCGCCGGTTCATCAAAGATTTTTCGAAGATTTCCAGGCCATTGTGCAATTTGCTTTCCAAGGATGCCACTTTCCATTTTAATGACGAGTGTTTGCAAGCATTCAGCAAATTGAAGCAATTACTTACATCTGCACCTATCATGATGGCACCAGATTGGAGTTTACCATTTGAGCTCATGTGTGATGCCAGTGACTATGCAATTGGAGCCGTGTTAGGGCAAAGAGTTGACAAGCTACCACATGTCATTTACTATGCAAGTCGTACTCTCAATGATGCCCAACTTAATTACTCAACAACAGAAAAAGAACTGTTGGCTGCAGTTTTTGCATTGGAGAAATTTCGATCATACCTGATTGGATCAAAGGTGATTGTCTATATCATGCGGCTCTCAAATGTTTGTTGTCTAAGAAAGATTCAAAACCGAGATTGATTCGCTGGGTGTTATTACTCCAAGAATTTGATTTAGAGATAAGAGATAAAAAAGGAGCAGAAAATGTTGTAGCAGATCATCTTTCTCGTATTATTCAAGCAAACGATGGTGAGAAGACGGAGCTTCCATTGAATGAAACGTTTCCTGATGAACAGCTTTTCTCTGTACAAACTGAGATACCTTGGTATGCTGATATTGCCAATTACCTTGCAAAAGGTGTTATTCCCAAAAATTGGACTCACCAACAACGGAAGAAATTTTTCTCCACAGCCAAACATTATTTCTGGGATGAGCCTTACTTATACAAACATTGTGCTGATCAAATCATTCGGAGATGTGTGCCACAGGAAGAACAACAGAGTATTTTACAATTCTGCCATACATTCGCTTGTGGTGGTCATTTTGGTACTCAGAGAACTTCTGCAAAGATTTTACAATCAGGGTTCTATTGGCCAACTCTTCACAAGGATGCCCACATTTTCTGCTCTACCTGTGAAAATTGTCAGAAACTTGGCAACATTTCTCGCAGGAATGAAATGCCACTCAACAATATTTTGGTGGTTGAAATCTTTGATGTTTGGGGAATAGATTTCATGGGACCATTTCCCAAGTCTCATGGGAATGAATATATACTGGTGGCAGTAGACTACGTGTCCAAATGGGTTGAAGCTGTTGCAAGCCCAACCAATAGAAGTGAGGTGGTAATTCGGTTACTTCAGGGTGTAATATTTCCAAGATATGGCACTCCACGTGCTATAATCAGTGATGAAGGGAAGCATTTTCTGAACAAGAGTGTGTCTACACTTCTTTCCAGGTACAATATCACACATAAGATTGCCACTGCTTATCATCCTCAAACTAGTGGACAAGCTGAGATTTCTAACCGAGAAATTAAACGCATCTTGGAGAAGACTGTGAATATCAAAAGAACTGACTGGAGTATAAAATTGAATGATGCTCTTTGGGCATATCGCACTGCATATAAGACTCCAATTGGCATGTCTCCATATCGTTTGATTTTTGGCAAGGCTTGCCATCTTCCTGTGGAGCTCGAGCACAAAGCATTCTGGGCAATAAAAAGGTTGAATTTTGATTATGATGCAGCTGGTGAGAAGAGGAAACTGCAGCTCAATGAACTTGATGAGCTACGTGACGAGGCATACGAAAATGCGAGGATTTACAAGGAAAAGACAAAAAGATACCATGATCAACACATTGCAATGAAAGAATTTTCTCCTGGTCAAAAGGTACTTTTGTTTAACTCTCGTCTCAAACTTTTTCCAGGGAAGTTACGTTCAAGATGGTATGGTCCATTTCAAGTTGTTCGAGTATATTCCCATGGAGCTGTTGACATTAAAAATTTGGAGACGGGAAACAAATTCAAGGTTAATGGCCATCGCCTCAAACCTTATTTGGAAGCTAATCTTGACAGAACTGTCTCCAGCATTACTCTCCAAGATCCAGGTAATTGAGTGTTGGAAACACTCTGTCTTGCCCAGACAATAAATACAGCGCTTATGGGAGGCAACCCATATTTCTTTTTCATCTATTATTATTTTTTTTATATTATCTAGTTGAAAAAAAAAACCAAAAAAAAAAAAGAAAAAAAAAAAGAAGTCTTCCTCGAGCGTGTAAATGAGCAGCAATAGCCCGGCTAGAGATGGGGCTACAAACACTAGAGGATGGACAACACAGGCTGGAGCACATGTTGGCTGCACTCAAGGATATGATACGAAAGTAAAAACATGGCAATGCAACGACCAGAAATTTTTTTGTCAGGTTGTATTTCTCTGAACCATAGCTTTCCATATATATTTTTCATATTTTATATATATATATTTTTTCTTCTTTTCCAATTGAGGACAATGCAAGATTTTAAGTGGGGGAGGAACTGGTTTGATAAAAAAAAAAAAAAAAAATTTGTAGCTAGAGGAGGCAAGTGCTGTGCTACCTTAGGTGCAAACTTGAAACACTTGTAGTTGATCTCTTGGAGGGATGCCAACTCAACCAGCTAAGTAATTAGTAGTTTGTCCAGGAAACAACCACCGATAAGGTATTTGGGAGTCCTAAGCATGGACTGGACGAAATGCCCATAATTGTAAAGCCCCAAAGTGGAGATACAAAGGACTGTTGACCTTGGCTTGGGTTCCATTGAGCCGACCAGAAACTCTTAGAGAATGACAACCTATTGTAAGGCCTTGTTAGCCTTTTTGCCCTTGCTACGGGGTACATCTCTTTAGTTAGGTTGATAGTAACCTAGCATCCAGTCTCAAGGATCCTGGTGTTGAGACAAATTCCGTTTGTTTGCGGTGCTTTGGGAATATTGAGTCTTAGAACCGTTTGTTTGTTAAATATCTATTCTATTTAATGATTGCTAAAAAAAAATTAAAAAAATAAAATAAAATAAAATTTTGATTTGGAAGTCATATTTGTATCATATTTCTGAATTGGTCTGAATATTTCTGAAGTATGGATAACAATTTGAGTTGAAAACCCATAATCACTTGTGGATTTTTTCCGACTTTAGTTTTGTCTCACCTATTCTATTTAATAATTGGATCAATTGCACAGAATTACATATTTGTGGGGTATGATATTTAAGATTAATTATGAACATTGTGATTTTCTTGAGTTGATTTGGAATTCTTTGAATATTAATATCTTGGGATACATGTATATATTCATATATAAAAAAAAACAAAAAAAAACAATTATAAATAAATGGGAGTGTTTATAAGTTTTTCTGCTGAGTAACTGGGTCTCTTGCCTCAGTAAGCAGTGAGTGTTCGCGTAAAAAGGTAGAAAAATCAAGACATCAACCCATGTGACAAGCGAAGTTTTGTAGCCTTTTTGACTCAAGTTATTAAACCCGTTGGGGTGTCCTTACACCTAATGCCCTGAGCCAACTGGATTGGGAGTCATTGGTTGAACGCTTGTTACAAGGGTCATTTAGAAAGCTTAATGAGACTGAGCATTGCACAAGTCACATAAAAATATTATATAAAAAAAAAAGAAAAAAATCAATAAATAAAATCCCTTGATATTAATTATTCATTGAGTCTGATGATTCTTGTGATATTGCAGTGTTTGTGTTAATATTACATTAAAGCCACATATTTATGTTTAATTCACTACGCACTACACATCACGCTAAGACAGAATGGGTGATATGAGATTTAGTCAGAATGATTTGTTTAAGTGATAGTGGTTGGTGGATTCTTAAAAATATTCATACTAAAGAGATAATTAGATTATTCACATATGTGATATGAATTTTCCGAACGCTTGAATTGCTAGGGGCTAGCAATAAGCTGGTTGGGGGTTGTGATAAGTGTCAAAAATATACACTTTTAATAATGAATTATTAAGACATTTGTCACATAATTAGGGCTTAAAGTGATTATTACACCACTAAAATGCAAATATCATTTTTCACTCACTTTGTATTTATTTTTATATTTTCAGGCCCAATTCATACCAACCAATGTTCAACATTTGCTAGCTCATTTCATGAAGAGCCCATATGCTTGTGTCCATTACCATCTTGATCAATTTCTTGATTATCATTTGGAAGCCCACCATATGATTTGTCAAAATCATTTGACATCATTCCATGCATCACCATCATTATAGTACAAATTGGACATTCAATGGTGGTGACTCCACTTAAATGCAATGATGGTGACTCCACTTATTTTGTCATGGTTGGTCATTCAATGGATGGATAGCTCCTAATTTCCTATAAATAGAAAGCTAAAGGAAAGAAAAGTGAAGAACATTGAAGGAGGAGAGAAAGAGGCAAAAGGAGAAGAAGAATTAGAGAGTGAGTTCTTGAGTTTTTATTTTCTATTTTACAACAATTCTCTCACATATTCTTTCTAGAATTTTGTGAGATTAATTGTTGGTTTTGTAAACCTAGTATGAGGAACTAATCCTCTTACTAGGGTGATGATGGATCCACTCTATTGTATCTAAATAAATTTGGTTTGATTAATTATTAGTTTATTTATGCTATGTCAAGTGTTAATTAGCTATTCTTTATTGATAATTAAATCTTGATGCTTAGCTACCATCTAGGTTTGATTACCATGATGCAAATTGAGACAAATGCCCATGTCCAATTTGAGACAAGCTTCTTGCAATTAATACCGGAGTTACCTAGACATAAATGCCATATGCTAGGATCTTTGTGATCACTACATAAGTTACCATAAATCCTAATGCATTCTTGATTGTCTTAGCCAATCCAAATGCCCATGGTTGGTTGCAATTAAGAATAGGCGTGGTAAGTCAGATGCCCATGACTATTACATAAATTAGGGGACTTGATCTTTGACATGCATGAATGAAATGATAATTGTCGGCTAAATAATTTAAATACAATAGAGTTGGTGAAATCGGATCCCTAGTGTTTGTTTATTTGTGTTAATCCTTATTTATTTTGTTTCCATTGATAATTACAAAGAGTTGGAATTGCAGATATTTTATATTCAGTCCCTGTGGGTACGACACTCGTATTTGCCACTTCTGTACTACAATTGATTCGTGCACTTGCGAGTATAATTTGGGTTTGGAATCGCTATACTTTTAGCGGGTCATAAACCCCACATCAAACCCCTTCATGAACAAACTTATTCCTACGAAGCCAAATCAATCTCATAGTAATTGTCAATATCGCCATCCCCTTAGAATCCAGGGATTGTGAAATAAAACTCCAAAACTGTGCAAAAGAGCCCGAAAATATTGAATTCATCTTCTGAATTTTCCTAGCACTTGCATAAAATACATCCCTAGTAGCAGGACACTCCCATAGAGAATGCAAAGTAGTTTTTGAAGCATAGTTACATAGCGGACAATTTGGATGATCAATAATATGCCTTTGATGCAACAAAAATTATTAGGCAAGATATCATGGGCAGCACGCCAAATAAATACCCTTGTAGAAGGAGGAACATTTAAGGACCAAACAAGATGCCACACTGAGTTAGCAAGGTCACAAGATGGATCAGATGAAGAAGCTAATGTCCTCCTCTTAATTTCAAGGGCACGGTGGTACCCACTCTTAACAGAAAACACACCATTAGAAGTCCCATTCCAGTATAAAGAGTCTTGAATATATGGGGATCCAATTGGTTGTTGCAATATCATATTAACTGTTTCTTCATCAAATAATTCTTCAAGCAGACCTACATTCAATACCAGATTCATCGGGTATTCATCATATTGTCATGACTTGTGAAGTTGACTTTATAATTATCTTGGGTTAATGCTCATTGTGTATTATGCATTGTACATGTCCAAAATTGTCCTAGTCGATGTCCTATTATATACATACATACATATATATATATCATCTATGAATTTTTTTTTTGGCAAAATGAAATGGTAGGTTAATAAATGGAACATGAGATTATGATAACAAGTCAAACCAGCTTTTCACACGGAATCGGTGGGTAAAAAAGAAGTCGTTGATCTGATCTAACCCATTGCAATCATATTTCTTACAAAATAATTAAACAACTAAACCCATATCCATTTTTCCTCTCTCTCTCTAACCTTTGTCAAAATTACACGACAGAAATTAATGAAAAGTGAAAAGAAGAGAAAAGAAGTACCCACCATTGACATTGAATCCTCTCTCTCATGCACATGCAGAGCACATGAGTAGACCCAGCTAGAGAGGATGATGGTCCAAACTTGAGTGAAATTTTGTGCATATGCACAAAATTATGTTTTGTGTTATTTATTAACGTGATGAATCAAATGAACTCCGATTTAAATGAAATTTTGTGTGCACCTTAATTTCATCACTATGAACATATTTGAATGAGGAAAGTTCAAGAGAAAATGTCATTTACACTGAGTTAGCAAAATGGTAGTAAGGTTACATTTAGAACTTATCGGTTTTCATTATAAGTGACCTACTTGCTTGGTTGAGTGACCAAACGATTTCCAATTGTTATGAAACTTTATACGGACATTCTAATACGTATAACATGATTTATCATGAAGTAATCTGAATTTTCTGGGTTGTTTCTCAAATATAATTAACCTATGTTCTTGATATGAAGCTCTTTGAGCTTACATACAATTGGGGAGTTTTACCTCCTATTTCCTTGTAGGTTAATCATCATTGTGGTCTCATATGACTCAGAATTCAGTATGTTCAAGAGATTTGAAATCCGGTTTCTAAGAATGAGTTTGGAGCTCTAGGAAACTATGAAAAATCCTATATTCACCAACTTTCCACTAAAGCATTTGATCAAGTTGAATAAATCCAGCCTTGAGGGACTGCGGCTATTGGTTATGGACTTCATGTATCTAGTGAAGACATGGACCATGTTATGTCATTTGAGTAGCTGGAACTTCCACCATGCAAGATCTTTATGAAGCTAAATGGGCTGCCAGAGTTGAATTTGTTGTTAGGCCAAGTCTTTGCTCACGTTTATTGGGTGAAAATATAAGAAATGAAGATTGCTCACCCGAGTCAAATGACGATCGATCGGCCCAACACTGCGATCGATCGGACAATGGTGAAACAAAGTCGCAGTTTCATGGCCGAGAAGAGTTGCGATCGATCGGACATGGTGTAGTGACACATTTTCGTGACTTTGAAGAGAAATAAGAAAGGGAAAACGCTTGGAGAAGAGGCCACATCACCTATGTTTATTGTTTGGCATTCTCTTATTCAAGACTTGAGCTTTATGGGGATTCCTTTGATGCAACCAAACAAAACTTAGTAAAAGAAGATTTTACTTGATTCTTGGAGCCAAAATGAAGGGACAAGATGGCATAGTACAATGTGCATCCATGATAGAGAATTAAAGAGAGTTTGAATGGTCAAGATTTGCAAGTACATGTAGATCAAATGATTGATATCAAAATCTGCCAAGCTCTCTAATTTGGAGAAGTGGGTAACGGTTACAAAATCCTATGGCTAGGATTTGTTGATTCAAATATATCAAGGGCCAAGATTGAGTCATGAATGAAATGTCAAGATTGAGAGATTGAAGATTGAACCAATGGTGGAGATTGTGTAGAGACAAATAAAGTAGGATTCTCTCACACTTGGAAAAACTTGGAGAAGCCATTGAGAAAACTAAAGAAATTCTTGCTACTACTTTCATCAATCTTCAAGCTACCTTGCTATTGCTACATCAAGCTTCAACTTGTGAATCAAGCACTCATTAGCTACTGAAAATCTTCTCCATTGAGCCACTATACTCAAGATCTTCTCACTACATTTACTTTTGTGAAGAGAAGTTTCTATATCCTCTTAGGCTCTACTTGATTGTATACCAAAGCACCTCTTAAACCTAAAATTCCATCCATACCCGTGAGGTCTTTGTTGTATTGAGAGAGTTCCACACCAAATAGCCTTGTGCTAATCGTTGTGTGAACCTTGTTCTTCAATCATTGTACAAAGTCCCTTGAGAGGGCAACTTATGTTATTGAGTTTGGGGGTGTTCAAATAACCCTTGTGTAAGGAGTTTTGTGGGACTCTTAAAACCACACCTTAGTGGAGTTGGAAAATCCTATTTTGGTGAATCTACGTAGTAGACTTAGGAGAAGGGTCTCCGAACTACTATAAATCGTTGTGTTTATTTTGTTTGCTTACTTGCTTCTACTTGCTATTTGTTTCAAATTGTAGGATTTTCAAAAACCCTAATCTGTTCGAGATTAGCAGGCTGACTTAATCTTTGAATTTTGATCTAAAATTTTGATATACTGTTTATCAAGGTGTTGTGAGATTGCATATAAAATTTCGCATTTAGACACCATTTAATAGGTGAAATTTGTATTGCAAAATCTGTGTGTTGTTTGAAAATCTATTTTGTATAATTCTTAATTATTTTATATTTGATCATTATCATATTGTATCACATCTTACATTGAATTGAATATTGATTAGGATAATCATTACAGTCCAAATTTGTGTGCTATTTGTTAATTGACATTAATTTGTTTGAATTTGTAAAAAAAGATTCTAACTGAAATTTGGGGACTCAATTCTTCAGATACGGCTTATCTGTACTTCACTGTAAACTGAGGCCACACGTCCCGTCGTCGGAGATGACTTGACGGCAGCATTATCGTCGTTATTCACGATGGAAGGTGCCATGGCTGTTTGGTGAATTTTGGGCTCTGGCCCATCCGATTTTGGATTATTTGAGGTCCAAATGCGAGATTGGGCTCCAAAGTTCAAACTGCAAAGGGCGTCAATGGGCTTGGTTTCTTCATGTGGATGTAAAGGGTCACCATTTGACCCGCGGGTCTAGGCCCAGCCCCAGCCCGGGCAGAAAGTAGACAGGGCCTAGGCTCCATTTTTGGGGCCGGGCCCTGCCTGAAGCCCAACACCTCGGGCCAATTTTGGCCCGGCCCGAGCCTGAGCCCGACCCAAGCCTGACATTATTTATTTATATAATATGTATATATTTACATATATTCTATATATATATATACATACATACATATATATATACACACATACACAGACAGTGCAGTGCATGCACTCTCTGTGTATATGTGTATATATATACATATGCAGATAGTGCATGCAGTGTCAGCATATATATATATATATACATATTATATATAATATATAATATATATATGTGTGTATATATATATATTATTATATATATATATTATTACAATGTATGTGTATATATATATATACATAATACGTATATATTTCACTCACTATAAAATATTGTTCAATTATATAAAAATTAAACTACAATTATGACATTAATCAATTATAAGTAATATGTATTTTTTTTAAAAAAAATCAAAAAAGTCAAGGCCCGAGACCCGGCCCGAAGCCCGAGCTTTATGGGCCGGGGCCTAGGCCTAAAAAAGTTGAATGTCGAGCCCAAAGGGAGGGCTTCGGTAGATTGTATAAATTAATTAATGAAAAATTAAGATTCATAAACTGAGACTTTTTCACAGTAGAATCATTAATGTGATTTATTGCCAGATATATATTACATTATTACATATCTAGTACGCGTTCACCCCTCCCTGAACAAATATATATTACACGTTAGAATCATTAATGGTTTGATATATATATATATATATATATATGTATATGTATATATATTTATAGAATTTATGGTTTGAATATTTCATTTACATATATATAGGATTTAGAATATTTCGTTTACTTATATATTATTATTTAATTCTCAAGGAAGTAATTAGTGTGTATATATATATGTGGTGTTTCATAGACTAAGAACACAACACAAGAGTTTTGCGAGAGTTGTCCTTTGGAAGACGTAGGTAATAGTTTTCCAAAATCAACTATTATGTATTGGGACAATTTTTTTTATGCGGTTTCATGATATGCTTCACAACTTGAAAAATCGTAGTTTTTTTTTTTTTTTAATCAAAAACTATCCCATACAAATTTATCTCTTTTAGTTATAATACAATTGCTTTAGTTATACTTGCTAGGTGATCTATTGTTTAATTTAATGTGATCTCTGATTTTGGATTGAATCCATTCATTGTGTTGAACTGATTATAGTTATAAAATATAGTTATGATTCGTTGCAATTTGTTTAGATACAAATAACAGTGTTTTATGCCTTTTTGCAGGTACTATATATATTGATTATTATACTCAACCAGCCATGAACTTCTGCATGGTCCTCTCCCTCTGCTTTCTTTCATTCAGCAACAATGTAAGCCAACCCTGGTTCTTTCGGTCTCTTAATTATCAATTGTTGTTGTTGTAAAATATTAATTGATTCCTGTGTTTTTTTGGGGGCAATGCAGGTGATTCATATTGCCGGAGATAATCCATTCTCTCCGAAGGCCTATTCGATGCGGTATTGGAACAGAGAGATTCACAACAATCTCCCGCAGCCAAATTTTCTTCTCTCCAAGGCATCCCCACTAAGCGCTGTCGACGCGGCTAATTACGCGGCACTCGCGGCTCAGAACTCGCTCTCAACCCACCTTTCCTCGTTCTGCTCCTCCGCCAACCTCTTTTGCTTCCCTGATTTGGCCGCCAATCTCGAGAATCACGACACTGACTCCAACTTTGTGTCTTATCTGGATCGGAACTTCACCAACTATGGCACTGACAGAAACAGCGGAGTAGATTCCTTCAAGAATTATTCTGAAGGCGACAATCTCCCTATTGATTCGTTCAGTCGCTACAGTCGTGACTCTGTTGGTCACAAGGACGAGTTCTCCAATTACGCCTCTGATGGCAATATCGTAGACCAGAGCTTCCACAGCTATGCTGGCGGAGCCAACGCCGGCGCCGGTGAGTTCAACAACTATAATCAAGGTGTCAATGATCCTAATCTACGATTCACTTCCTACGCCCAAGAAGCCAATGGGAGAGACCACTCCTTCACGAGTTACACAGGCCAAACCAATGCAGGGAGCGAGACTTTCACCACCTATGGCAAGAACGGAAACGGGACTCCCAATGATTTCTCTAGCTATGGTGAGGGATCGAATGCTATAGATTCTAATTTCAACAATTACGGCGAGAATGGGAAGCAAGACAATGATACCTTCACGTCTTATGGCTCCAACGGAAATGTTCCCGAGAACAATTTCAACAATTACGGAGCACAAGCTAGTTCTGGCAGTGAAACCTTCACCAGTTACAGAGAGCAAGCCAATGTTGGAGACGATTCCTTTCAATCTTACGGGAAGAAATCCGATTCCGAGAAAATCGATTTTGCCAATTACGGACAATCCTTCCACAACGGTACAGATAAATTCAGTAGCTATGGTGCGGGAGCGAAAGGGGAGGTCGTGGGGTTCAAGATCTATGCACTGAACACTACTTTCAAGGACTACAAAGACCAGAACGCAACGACGTTTACTCAGTACACTGAAGCAGAGATGGTAAGTGGCAGTTTGGTGAATAAGTGGGTGGAACCAGGCAAATTCTTCAGAGAATCGATGCTGAAGGAGGGTAAAGTGATGCCAATGCCGGATATCAAAGATAAAATGCCTAAAAGGTCGTTTTTGCCCCGGGCAATTGTCTCCAAATTACCATTCTCAACTTCCAAGCTTGCTGAAATTAAGCAAACCTTCCTTGCAAGAGACAATTCTACCATGGAAAGAATAATCAAAGACGCTTTGAGCGAGTGTGAGAGAGCACCAAGCGCCGGAGAAACCAAGCATTGCGTGGCCTCCATCGAAGACATGATCGACTTTGCAAGCTCGGTTTTGGGCGGAAACGTGGTGGTTCGCACAACCGAGAACTTGAACGGGTCAAAGCAGGAGATCATGATAGGGTCAGTGAAAGGGATAAACGGTGGTAGAGTAACAAAGTCAGTGTCCTGTCACCAGAGTTTGTATCCGTATTTGCTGTATTATTGCCATTCAGTTCCTAGAGTTCGGGTTTATGGAGCGGATATATTGGATCCGGATACAAAGGCCAAGATTAACCACGGTGTTGCCATCTGTCATTTGGATACCAAGGCCTGGAGCCCAACCCATGGAGCATTTTTGGCTTTGGGATCAAGTCCGGGCCAGATTGAGGTCTGTCATTGGATATTCGAGAATGATATGGCTTGGACCATGGCTGATTGAGTAGGCATGGGCTTGGTAATTTAGTTTCGATCTAACTTAGTATATAATTATATATTTGTTTCAGTTAAGCTAATAATGGGTTGTTATTAACCTCTCCTTGATAATTGATGTTAGTTGATAATTAATGTTAATGATGATTTTATGACATTTTTCTTCATCGTCACTGTTATCTTGCACAAAAAATGCACTCAGCAAACACAATTAACTGTCAAATTCGGAGTTACTAAGAATTGAAGAACAAAGTATGTTAATGACCAAGTCTTGAGGGAAACGTCTAGTCATCATGTTTGGGGGCTTTAGGGTTTGTTCTGAGTACCTAAATCAAAGAAACACAAGGCAGCTTAAACCCCAGACCAGAATGTTGATAAATTACGCCTACCCAAACGACCAAATTTGTAGGAATATCACATATTGATGGAACATAATATTTTCTAGGAGCTAGTCAAATGAAAATCTAACCCTAAGAGAACTCTAGTAATTCTAAGATATATGCAATAATTCAATGAAAATCCATACATACTTGGTATCCAAATCAAATCTTTTAATGGGATACCAAATATAGAATTGAAAAATCTTTTCAAGCAAGGAAGGTGCAATCTTTTCATATTATGAGAGAATCATTCATGTGTATACGCATTTCAATCATAGTCGAAAATATAAAAGCAGAGGTATTAATTACAATTATTGGTTTTCTGTTCTTCCAGATGAAATACCGGATTGAATATTCTTAGACTTGGCAGGGAGTGTAGCATCAAGAAACCATAAACAAAAATAATCCAAATTCAAATTGTTAAAGAAAATAATGACCTGCAAAAACAAACATCTAGACTGACAAATTATCTGATGATGAACTTCCTTTCTCCACTTCACCTTTCTTGTGACCATTCATTATGTTAGAGAAGTAAAAGGATATGTTAGAGAAGTAAAAGATCTGTATTTCACTATATGTTGATTGTGTACAACATGCCTTTATATAGGCGTTGAAAAGAAAAGTAAGAAAAATAATGTCAATAAAGTAAATCAAAGATGTTGTTGATATCTTTGACAGATTCAAAGATTTTGTTGATTTGTCAAAGATATCATTGATATTTTGTTGATATCTTTGACATCCCCCCTCAAACTCAAGTTGGTGCAGTAGAAGTAAGCTTGAGTTTGGAAACTAAGTCTCTGAAACGACCTGGCAGGAGTGGCTTGGTGAAGAGATCAGCAGGTTGGTCAAGAGTAGATATTGAGCAGAGTTGAATAGTTCCCTGTGTGACATGCTGACGAGTAAAATGGCAATCAATCTCAATGTGTTTGGTACGCTCATGGTAAACATCATTGTGAGCAATGTGGATTGCACTTCTATTATCACAAAATAGAGGTGTAGGACTGGGAGATTGAACTCCCATATCTCCAAGAAGCCAACGAAGCCAAACAATTTCTTGAGTGGTAGTAGCAAGTGCACGATATTCAGCCTCCGTGCTCGAACGAGCAACTGAAGTCTGCTTCTTGCTTCGCCAAGAAATGAGAGAATCCCCCAACAAGATGCAAAAGCCAGTGGTTGATCGTCTATCAGTGGGATCACCAGCCCAATCGGAGTCAGAGTAGGCGCGCAACTCAAGTGAGGAAGCAGCAGAAAAATGAAGGCCATAATAAAGAGTTGCTTTGATATAACGCAATATATGGATGACTGCTTCATAGTGGGAAGAGCGAGGAGCTGACATGAATTGACTAACAATATGTACAGCATAGGCTATATCAGGGCGGGTGACAGTAAGATATACGAGACTACCAACCAATTGTCGATAGAGGGTGATATCACTGAGAGGAGTACCATCAGAAGGTTTAAGTTTGATATTAGGTTCCAGTGGAGTAGAAGTAATCTTACTATCTGTGAGACCTGCCCGAGCAAGTAAATCAGAAGCATACTTAGCCTGAGATAAATAGTACCCGGTAGTGTCCGAGAGTACTTCAAGGCCAAGAAAGTAACTTAGAGAACCAAGATCCTTCATCTCAAATTGTTGTTGAAGATATTCCTTAAGATCAGTGATACCAGAATAATCATCTCCTGTAATAATCATGTCATCGACATAAATTAGTAGAAAAAACACAGCCTAAGGCTGTCCGACGAACAAAGAATGCTGAGTCATAAGAACTGGATTGAAAACCACGTTGTTGAATAGTAGAGCTAAACTTGGCAAACCATGCGCGTGGAGCTTGTTTGAGGCCATATAAGGCACGAAGAAGGCGACAGACTGTATTAGGGGGATGTGAATAGCCAGGAGGAGGTTTCATATAGACTTCTTCAGCAATATCACCATTGAGGAAGGCATTCTTCACATCCATCTGTGACAATGTCCAGCCTCTAGCAGCAGCAATAGCTAACAGACTGCGTACTGAAGTAAGACGAGCAACTGGAGCAAATGTCTCTTCATAATCAATGCCATACTCCTGAGTAAAGCCTTTAGCAACAAGACGGGCTTTGTATCGCTCAATAAAACCATCAGACTTGGTTTTTATTTTGTAAACCCATTTGCAACCAATAGCAGACTTATCTGGTGGGAGAGAAACAAGATCCCAAGTATGAGATTGCTCAAGTGCCTGCAATTCTTCAGACATAGCTTGTTGCCAAACACGATTAGATTTGGCCTCCGAATAGAATTGAGGCTCATATAAGGTAAGAGTAGTGGCAAAACACTGAAAATCACGAAGTTTAATAGGAAGTTCTCTTACCCGGGTAGAGCGTCGAAGAGTAGGGGAACTGGTAGTGTCTGCAGTAGATCCATCAGACAAGGAAGACAGTTCAGGAGCAGGCAAAGTAATTTGAGTGTCACCTATATAAGACTCAGAGGGAGATGGTTCATCAGGAAATAGATCAACCATGTTAGCGGGAGAAGGAAGAGATAAGAAATGTGATACTGAGGAGAACAAAGTGTTTTCCAGAAATACGACATGACGAGAAATGCGAAGTCGTTTGGAGATAGGATCCCAACATCTATAACCTTTATGTTCTATCCCATACCCAAGAAAACAGCAAAGACGAGTACGAGGTTCTAATTTAGTGTGTTCATGTGGTTGAAGGAGAACAAAGCAAACACATCCAAATACTTTGAGTAAATTGTAGTTAGGAACAGACCCATAAAGACGTTCATAAGGCGATTGATTACCAATGACTGATGAAGGAATCCGATTGATGGTAAACACAGCAGTGAGAGCTGCTTCACCCCAAAAATGTGCAGGACAAGAGGCGGAGATAAGAAGAGCCCGAACAGTATCTAATATGTGTCGATGTTTACGTTCGGCTCTTCCATTTTGTTGGGAAGTACCTGGACAAGAACGCTGACAAATAGTGCCATGGTCATGTAAAATGGTTAAGAATTTAGAATCCTTATATTCCATGGCATTATCAGTGCGAAAAGTTTTAATAGGACATGAAAACTGAGTTTTAATCATCTGAGAAAATTCATGATAGATTGTAGTAAATTCAGAACGAGTTTTCATGAGATAGATCCATGTAAAACGAGAGTAATCATCGACAAAAATTACAAAATATTTGGATCCCCCCATAGAAGCAGTAGGAGAAGGTCCCCAAATGTCAGAGTGCACAAGGTCAAAAGGTGCATGAGAAACAGAATCACTATTATTGAACGATAAAGCAGATTGTTTAGCTAGAGGACAAGTTAAACAATCAAAATGATTATTAGAAACAATTCCCAAATGACCATGAGAAACAAGAGACTGAATACGACTAACAGAAGCATGACCCAATCGAGAATGCCAGAGACTCAAAGAGGAAGCTGGAACTGTGGATGCAGCGAACTGATGACACGGGAGAGTAGGATGCAAAGGGTGCAAAGAGATGAGCTCATACAGTCGCCCAACTTTACGGCCTGTCCCAAGCGTCTGTCCCGTCTTCGGATCCTGTACAGAACAGCCAGAAGGAGTAAATAAAATATTAAGACCAAGTTCACATAACTGACCAACGGATAACAGGTTCAAAGTGAGTTGTGGAATAAGAAATGTATTGGACACTGATAGGTTTGGAGTAGATATGTGACCAATACGACTAGCTTTTATCCTTGAACCATTGGCAGTTTGTATAGATGGCAAATGCGAAGAAGAGTGTGTGGAAGTGAAAAGAGTAGAGTCAGCAGTCATATGATTGCAACATGCTGAGTCAAAGAACCATGATGATGATTTACCTGACACAGTGGTGGATGCTGAAATAGAATGGTTACCAGAGTTAGAAAGGAATTGACGAAGTAGTGACTCAAGATCACTGGTCAATTGAGTGGTTGTGGGTACATGTTCAGGACTCTCCTGTGCAGTATGATCAGTTGTGGCAGCGGAAAGATGTGTTCTGGAATGAGTGCCCTGAGTTGATCCACCTTTGCTGGGACAATCTTGTTCATAGTGTCTTGGTCCAATTTTGCGACATATGCGACATTTGCGAGTTGGACATGTAAGTATCAGATGACCAGATAGATGACAATATCGACACTTTGAAGAAGTGTCAGCTTTCTTTGTTTGGTGTACCTGAGGAGTGGCAAGTACTGTGTCGAGATGTCGTGGTTGACGGATTGAGAGCCGTGTTTCTTCAGAAACAAGATCATCAAGGGCTTGATCAAGAGTGGGTAATGGCTTCTGATGAAGTAAGGCTGCACGAGTAGGCTCAAAAATATCTTGTAAGGACATAAGAAATTGAATCAGCCGGCGATGGTCTTTATATGTGGTAAAAGCTTTGGCATCTTCAGTATTCTTCCAGACTGGTTCAGTAGGAGTGAGTTGATCCCAGAGAAACTGCATTTGAAAGTGAAAGTCAGTGACAGTTTGTCCGGATTGTTGACGTAGCTGATTGAGATTCTGAATTATCTGATATTGATGAGAGAGATCGGTGGCAGTGTAACGATGAGCAAGATGATCCCAGAGAGTTTTGGCAGTATCAAATCGACCAAAGTGAAGATTGATGGAGGATACTGAAGTATTACGAAACCAAGTGATGATTTGATGATTTTTAATATCCCAAGTTTCTAAACGTTCAGCAAACTTATCATCAACTTCATCTTTGGACTGTGTAGGTAGAATGAAATCACCAGTGACATATCGCCAAAGTCTCCTACCCTTGAGAAAGCTGCACATGGCTTGTGCCCATAAAACGTAGTTACGCCCATCTAACACAATGTTGATGGGTTGAGAGATATCTGATTTGTCCATAAGTGCAATAAACAGGTGCAAAAATAACAACCAGATCAAGGAATGACGAAAGAAATGACTGCAGTAGGCAAGAAAGATGAAATAGAATTTGATGGTGAGAAACTGATATGAAATAGGACAGTGATTACCAAGGCTCCGATACCATGTTAGAGAAGTAAAAGGATATGTTAGAGAAGTAAAAGATCTGTATTTCACTATATGTTGATTGTGTACAACATGCCTTTATATAGGCGTTGAAAAGAAAAGTAAGAAAAATAATGTCAATAAAGTAAATCAAAGATGTTGTTGATATCTTTAACAAATTCAAAGATTTTGTTGATTTGTCAAAGATATCATTGATATTTTGTTGATATCTTTGACACATTACTAGGCTGGGGTCAAAAGAAACTCAAGATAATGGATTTTTATCGTATCGGCCTAAAATATTTCTAGTACAGTCAAGCCCACTGATAATGCATTCCACATTGGGGCACTACTTTTCTCTATTGGTCCAGTGGGCTTGTCATCTCTATTTTTTTTTTTAATGTGAAACTCATCCAGCTGTCTACTGAACAAATGATTGGTAAATTCCAGGCAGCATGAAAGACCTCACAATCTCCATGGACTAGTTGAGACTTGGGTGGAGGCCTAGTGCAGGAAGATAACACAGGGTGATATTCGCATACGCTGAGTTTAGCAGTGACTCATCTCACAAATTGTGATAATGAAAAACACCCATGATACTTAACTCACGACCTCCCGTTTGCCCCAAGAGTCACTGCGGTCAAGTTCACCATCTCGATTAACGACTCGTTCTTGTTGGGCACATCATGAGAATAGAGCTCAGCAGGAAGAAGATTGTACCATGAGAGAAGCAAGGAGGTCAACCACTTTCAAATATACAACGTGGATTCTGGCATCTCTCAATCATCTTTTGCTGAATTGCCCAGTGTAGCCACCCTTACCTTGACTCAAATACTAGGAGGTAAAGAGTACAAGTCAAAACACAATTGTTTTAAAACTCTTGAATTAATTGTCCAGAGAGGTTTCATCGGTATTTCAAAACTTGTCTACGTAAGTTTCTGTTTCACAAGAAAACCAACTTGTGCTGGTGTGCGTGCCATCACTCTTGTGTCCTGTGTTTACATTCCATAAATCATCATCATAGCAACATGTGCTGTTGTGTTTACTCAATTTGCACTTTAATTAAACAAGTAGTTAGTAGGATATAGTTAATATAAAGAATGAGAACAGGATTAGTGATTCACAATAGGTAACAATGATTATCACATGCCAAATACTAAACTTATGTCAGTCCTTGTGCATGAAACCAACAAATATTCCATCCAGATATGTATTTCTCTACAAGATTTTCTCCATTGTTAATGGATTCTGCAATAGATTAAGCAAAGTGCATGGCACGCAAGACATAAAATTGTTAGAAACTACACATTCATTCCTTCAAAACCCATTTTCTTTTGTAAGTTGATGAGAGAGTTTACATTTGCATCATCTTCTGCAAGTACAATTAGAACTGATCACTCTCAAAGAGCATGTGAAGCCAATTGAAACCTAGTTCAGCTAGTGTTTTTTTTTTTTTTTTTTTATAACGTGAAACCTATATAGCTGTCCACTGGATAACGGGTTGGTAAACTCGGAGCCATAAGAAAGACCCAGCGACCCCATGGACAAGTTGAGACCTGAGCCGAGGCCTAGTGCGGAAGATAATGCAGGGTGACATTAGTACAAAGTACAAACCCACTCAGCTGCTCATCAGATAAGTGATTGGTAAATTCCAAGCCACATGGAAGATTTCGTAACCCATGGACAGTTGAGACCTGGGCCGAGACCCAATGCGGGAAGATAACGCTGGGGGCATTAGCACACGTTGAGTTGAGTAATGACTCATCTCACAAATTGCAATAATGAAAACACTCATGATACTTGAATTCACGACCTCCCGATTCCGCTAAGAGTTACCACAGTCAAGTTTATTATCTCAACCAACGACCCGCTCAACTAGATTTGGCTTTCTTATACACATTTAAACTAACTCAATCAAGGATCCCATGCTTTCCATAAAAAGTAGTGGTTTTAAAAGCTTGCCAACTAACACTACTCCACAGAGGGAATTATTATCATTAAAGGTCTAATTCAGATCATAATCACAGACTCAATTAACAAACACAAATGTTCCCCCATTTGCCTTCCAATCTTATATACTTCTTCACTGTGAATCTTTTTCTTTTTAAACTCAAGAGACACAATCATCTCTAACATGACCCACTTGCCAATTCTTGCATAAACCACAAAAATTTCCTTCAAAGCTCCATTTTTGATGCATGCTTTAGGATGAAATCCTCCAAAGAATACAAGAAGCAGAGGCCTGAAGAACAGAGCAGATGCAGGGCCTTGTGTTGCAGTTGCAGGGTTAGCGTCTCTTCTTCTGAGGAAGCAGAGAGCTCTAACTCCGATCGTTTCCCATCCGTGTCGAGCCTAGCACATGCAATGGTTCAAGAAAAGCTGGATCAGATGATCAAAGAGAGGCAGGAGGCAAGGCGTAGAGAGAAAAGAAAGCAAAGAAGTCATGGTGGGACTAAGTTCATTGTGATGGTGGCGATGGAGAAGTGTTCATATGATCCGACAGAGGATTTTAGAGAGTCCATGGTTGAGATGATCATGGCAAACCGGATTGAAGATCCAAAGGATCTTCGTAGTCTATTGAATTACTATTTGTCAGTGAACTCTGAGGAGCATCATAGAATTATTTTAGAAGTTTTTCATGAAGTTTGCAGCAATTTGTTCCTCTGTTGTAAATGCCATTGATGAAAGTTCTGAAATTTTGATTAGTTAGATCCAATTTTGATTTGTTTGATGGGTATGCACCTGTTAACAAGATTAAATGAAAGCATTAACAGTTTTAACACTCACAATTTTTATTTATTTCCATTACGAGGTTTTTTTTTTGAAACGAGGAAGGGAATTCGAACTCTAGTCACCAGGGTGATACATACCATCATTACCACTCCAACTAATGGCTCGGGTGTCATTACGAGGCACTTAAACAGGTAATTCCTTGATAAACAAGTTTGTTATTGCCAAATCTTGATAACATTGTCATGACACTCTTAAATTCATATACATAAGCCATAACATAGATAAGTATGCTTACTGTGAAGCAGTAAATTATTAACATACAAACAAAGAGCGAGCTTAGGCTTGCTTAGGGCTTCAAGAGCGAGCTGCCTTCTTTAATTAGAACAAACACACTGCCAGCATCTCCCCTTGAAATGCGAAGGTCTTCATCAAGGTATGTGGTTAGCAACCATGATTCAGCATTCCTGTTCGACAGAGAGAATTTCAAAGGTGGTTGGCTGGAAATGGTCCTCACAACGGATGAAGCTGTGTCCTGGACAGAGCTGATTAAGCCCTTGAATGGTGTAAGGTCAATCTTTTGTCCGAAGAATTCCACGTTTTCAGGTATCTCTATTGATTCTGTCAATTGGGGAGTTCCGATGATGCCTTCTTCAAACTTGATCTACATTGGAAATAAAAGCTAAAATCACCTATGGCCAAATTGGATCTTTCAAAATTTTCCAGTTTATGAGAAAACATTCAATAAATGGGACAGAGCAAAGCATCATGCTTAAACTTGTCCTTCTAAAACACTGCCAACACAATTTAGTACTGTATCTGAGTTCAAATGAAGAGTGACGGAAAATATAAGTAAAAATTTATTATCAAAATTGAAGATTGAATTATGATAGGGAAAGAAATCAAGACATACCAAGAGGTGAGAAAGACTGTTAGAACATAGATAAAGATGAAATTAGCTTCATTTGAATTATTTCACAAAGCATACCAAATTTTCTAATCACTTCTGTTAGAACCTGGATAAACAAACCTGCACTCGCTTAGGGCTCCTGACTTCAAATTTGGCATTAGTACGAACGGAAGTAGTAGCCAATGGACCAGCAAACTGGACAGAATTCTGGACAGTGAAGTTCTCCGAATCAATTATCTGTGATATTTCGTCCACTTTCACCAATGGCAGTGTACCCCTTGACAACAAGGGGAACAAACCGGAAAATGATGTGTACCTACAGTAACAACATCCAAGAGCGTGAATTCATACCACATCAATGACCAATGACAATAATAATCCACGCTAACTTCGCTAAGTCCCTTTTTTTCCCCACTAAAAGTATGTCTCAGAAGATATCCACCGGTTAAGTGTATCATTGATACGGAATAAAGTCATTATGAGCAGTTTCATCTTACTAAATGCTGTCACCACAGCTAAAAATATTTAGGCTTAACAAAATTGCAGTTAAAGTCCGGTATCAAACTAACAGACTAGTTCCAACACCATCACATTCAGAAGTAAATAGATAAAACAAACTAGATAACTGATTGCTTGTGTGTATCAAGTACATATATAAAAGCTTCTTCTAGCTTCAATCATTTTACTAGCCTGTGATATATAGTCATAGCAGGACCAAACAACATCTGGGGACCTCCAGTCTACTACTCAAGTGCCATCCACCATGTCCAATGTACTCCAAATTAACTGATTCATTTAAACACATCGCCATTAACAGAGAGCTTATCAACTCTAATGATATGGTCATTGATCTTCCGTAGTTTAGACTTTAGACCAAACAAGCTGACATTTTTTCCACAGTTTGTTTGGTTCCTATGAAAACTTGGTAAAATTATAGGAACCAACAATCCCCCTCAAATTCACGAGCATCAAATCATCTAAGATTATAATTGAACAGCAGAAAATTGAATATGCTTGCGATTCCTACTTTCGTGGGGAATTAGAACAGAAAATTGAATATGCTTACGCGAGAATCCATTTGCCATTAAGCAGAGTCAGTGCCTCGGTAGGTGCCGGAGTCGGGTTCTTGGCCTCGAGCTGCGTGATGAGCTCAACAATCTCCGCTCTCGTCTCGCTACTCGCTTTGAGTCCACGATCAGTCCCATAAAACGAGTCCACCAACGCCTTCTTCAAGCTATCGATCTCCATCAACTCCTTCGTCTTCTCCTCCACCTCGGCAACGGCCACCGGAGGACCGTCCTTCTCTGGGCCCCACTCATCTTCATCCACGGCCCGGACCACGAAGGCGGGTCTGGCCGGAACCGTTTCGAGCCCTGATTTCAGGAACGAATTACTGGCGATGGCGGTAGTTTTGATTACACTAAGAGAGAAAGTCGTCGGCCTCGACGTGAATTGGGGTTTCGGTAGGGTCTTTGAGGGTGTCTTGCACGGGAATTGATTGATGAATTGAGAGACAGACGCCATTTTCAGAGAGAAAATTGGGTCTTTGAGACCAGTCTTGCGTGGCAACGAAGGGTAATATACGTATCTAAAAATTGAGTTGCGTCACCAACAAATGGAGAGGCCCAGGGTATTGGAGACGTAATGAGGACTCGTCGATTCTTATCGGGAAATAGAAGGAACAGTGGTTGCGTTGTGCGGCGATGAATGTGTTTTGTGTTTTCTGCAAAACAACAAGAACATGATGGGTGTGTGAACTGCTGAACAGTCCGGAATGCTCTGTTTTGTTGTGTTTTGGACGAAATATCTCTCATGCTTTTCTCGTGGATTCTACATTTGATTTGATTTGATTTGACAATAATTGCGGTATTTTGGGTTTGCAAAAAGACTACTATTAGATAAGGCCTCGAGCCCAGCGGGTCCCATGAGATGAGAATGGGCCTCAATGAGACCGAAGAGCAAGATCTAAGCCCGTGAAGGCGTGAAGCATCTTCACGGGCCATCTAGTGTAAGTCTATGGATTGTTTTGTTTGTAAGCCCAATAAGAACATAAAAATGTGTATCGATGATGGGTGAGTTAATTATTTATCTAGACTTGAATTCAATAATTCACCTGAAGGGAACCACTCGCTTATTACGATCACATCCAATATTTATGCTAGCCAACCTTCTAGAGACAAGGTGTAGCTTATTGCTGTTGGACCAAAGGTTTGCGCATTTTAGTTTTGATAATTGTACGTTGTCGTGTTATTTGATTTAATGCATTATGTGATGAATTTGAGTGTTGCATAAAATCGATTTTCATTAAAGTGTTTTAAACTTAGTTGAAAACTCAGACATGATTTTTATATCAAATGAACTTCGATTAATATGAAATTTGACAGATACCTGAATAACATCATAATGAACATTTTCTATGAAGGAATGATTAAGAAATTTTGATGTTTAGATGCTCAAAATTCTTAGAAAGAGAAGAAGTAAAAAAACAAATATTGATATTTTATTTATCAGAGAGGAGTAAAACTAAAATGATGTCCTGACAACATTTGACGTTAGACAACCCCCAAAATCTGACATTCAAAGAGCTTGAGTTTGTTGAGGGTTTTAAGTTTCAACTCTCAAGTGTCAATGGGCCTTCTTATTTGTTTAGCTTTTAAGAGTCAATGGGCTTAGATTAAGTAAAATATCTGTGAAAAACTTTAATTACACCCGAACTTTATTAATCATACCCTTTGACTTTATGTTTTTGTTAGGCTGGAGGTCTTTACACCCCACCTCCTCTCGTCTTTTCCCCATTTTCTACCTGATCCTTGTACTAGTTCTAAACACATTGATGACTTATGGATCTCAAGTAGACCACAGTGAGGATGCGGATCTCCGAAACCAGACAGTACAAGGGTTGATTTGCTCTCTACACTATGCATTTCGTGACTCTGAGCTAGCTATGGTGGAAAGGGTTTTAGCGGCACGTAAAGGGGAGTTGAAGCGAGAGATTGAGACCAGCATGAAAGAGAACAAACGGATTAAAGAAATCAAAGCTTTTATGGTTTCTCGTGAGGGAAAACTGAGGCAAGAAGTCCTTCAATCCGAGCTCCAGCATGACACTTGCTAATTACGTCACCCACTGCTTGGATTCTTCAAGTTCAATTTGATTTTAATTCTTCATCTTTTTTGGGTTCTTTTATAATTTTTGTGATTTGGGGGTTAGGGATTTGGTTGAAGGTGGGAGAGTTTTGATGAATGAAAGTTGCAATTGAAGATTGAGCTCTACTCATGAAGGATTTATGCTTTGGGGCGTATTTCATAAATATATGAAATTTTGGTTTTTATAAAATGAACTACCAATTTTTGATAGATTTAATAAAATGTACTACCAATTTTTGATATGTTTAATGAAAATACCAACCTATGGTATAAACTAGATTTAATTTTAAATATCAACTTATGACATAAACGGACTATTGGAAAAGTGTCACTTATCTGTTTAAACTTATTACTATCAACTTATAGATTCATGAATGAAATTAGATAAGATCCATAATTTAAATAAAGAAAACCAACTTATGATTTTCTTAATTGAAATGACCTATATTCAATTTCGAACTTACATATTCATAATCCATACTCATACACATGATCCAAATAATGAATGCAAGATTCATACTCTAACAAAGATCCTAGCCAACAAAATCAAAACTAGATATTCTTTCAACAAGGAGAAATGAGTGCAAAGGATCTATATTATTATCTTTGGGGAACAAAATTCAAGAGATAAGAAGATGAGCTAAACCCTCCTTTGTTTTCTTCTTTCTCTTTCTCTCTCTTTTCCTTCTTCTTCCTCCCTCTCTTTCTCTCTTTTTTCCCCTCTCCTGCGGCTGCCCCTTTTTTCTCCAAAAGTCTCCTTTTTCCACCAAAAGCCACCACCTCAAAACTCTATTCCTCTCCCTTTCAAACAAAACCAAAACCCTACATTTTTGTCTTTTTCTTACCTTCTAATCCACTCCACACATCTAACCTTTTTTTATTTCTTTTTCATATTATTTTTATTTTTTTATTTCCTAGATATTTTCTAAGGTTTTGACTTGAACAGATATTGGGCCAAGATTTGGGCTTGTTTGAGTGAAAAGACCTTGAATTTTTTTGTGAATTTGTGGGCCATGTATTTAAAACAAAGGAGTTTTTGGATTTGGATTTGGATTTTATTTTTATTTTTTTGTTCTTTTCATTTTGCTTTCTATTTTTATTTTTTGTTTTTTAATCCGGATGAATACCGGTTACTACAATAAGTAATACATATATTGTATAAATTGCTTAACTAATACAAGCCTATATGATGTTTGGATAAATCTTGTGTAAGAGTTTGTATAGAATAAAGCACAAGGTAATATATATTTTATAAGCTCTGCATCAGAGAAATTATTCAGTGGATCGGACACACCACGTGACTTGCTAATGTGGTGTGCCCAAACCAATTAAATGGTTAGAACTCAGTTGTCAATAACAGCTCATTTCAAAAGGTCATGAGAACAATTCCAATTAACGAAGCTTAACCTTCCGTTATCGACAAAAGTGCAATTTCCTTCCACGGTTTAGTTAGTACCCTTCATTCTCTTTCATTTCCTTTTCGATCGACAAATGCATTTCTGTTTGGGTGGCAACACACGAATATTGGTTTGTTGTTTAGGTTGAAGTTATCTGAAAGCAAAGTGAGTCTAATGGCATTTAATTTCTCATATCTTATTGCTTCATTGTGCATATTGCTTAGATTTTGTGTTATTTGCAGATAAATATAATTGATGTGTTGACTTGATTTTGCTTGCAGATTGTAATGAAATGTGTGACTAATCTCCAGTTGTTAAAAACAACAAGAATGAGGCTAAAGTTGAAATTCGTGTTCGGATGATTTTCAGCAATGTAGATGAGGCTTACGACGCCTATAACAAGTATTCTATCTACAAAGGGTTTGGAGTTCGGAGGGGTAAAAAATATCATAATCGTAGGAATGAGTTGAGTCGTTGTATTTTTCTATGTTCTTGTGAAGGACAACCACCATATGTCCCTCCACGTACATGAGGAAAGACAAGTTGAGCGAATTGAGAAGAGATGTGGTTGCAAAACTCATGTTAAGTTTAAAATTGAAAATGATGCATGAGAACTAATTGAACTAATTTTTGAGCATAATCATGAGTTGATTAAGGAAGAACACAAGACACTTAATTAGGTCAACGAGAAAAATATCTCAAGCTAGTAGAGGTGTTATTAGCTCACTGGAAAATATTGGTATTGGAGCAACAAAAGTTTATTTGTACATTGTTAATGAAGCTGGAGGTACAAAAATTTTGGGTTTACTTTACGTAATTGTCATAATTTCATATAATCTGAAAAATCAAAATTGATAACTTCTGGGGATGCATAAAGTCTCATGAATCATTTTAAATTATTGCAAGCAAATGATTCCATGTTTTTTATGCTATGCAAGTTGATGAAAAAAATAGCGCAAGTTGATGAAAAAAATAGATTGACTAACGATTTTTGGAGAGATGGATTGTCAAAGACGGAAGATTTTGATTCTTTTGGAGATGTTTTTGTATCTGATACAACCTACCGCACAAACTAGTATAATATGATTTGTGCTCCTTTTGTTAGGGTTAATCATTATTGGAAGAATGTGTTTTATGGTTGTGTATGTATGTTAGATGAAACTACATTATCATTTGTTTGGTTGTTTGAATCATTTTTGGCATCTATGGGAAATACAACAAAGATTACAAATAATAATTTAGATAGAATCATGGAGGAAATGCACGCACACAAGACATCAATGTCTTTAGACAATGAAGATGGATTTGCTAATATGTCATGCGTGAATGACAAGATGCCATTGTCAGATACTCCAAGAGAGAGAACAAAAGGTGTTCCATATGACAGACTTAAAGGTACACTTTCAAAGAGATATAAAAGAGCAAGTAAGGAGTCAAGAAGTCCAACCCCTTACTCTAGTGCTGCATTACCAGGTAATAATTTACCCTGTATAACATTTTAATGAACTTTCATTTGAATGTACTATGTTGATCTATCATTTTGTATATGTAGATCCGTCATCTACTGCTATCTTCGACCAAGAACCATCATCTATGTCTAACTTAGATCAAGAATATTATTATACGAATTCAAGTTTAGAACCACAAGTATATGGTTTAGATTTTCAAAAATTGGTTTGGTTTTTATTGAAGGTTTTATAAGCTTCATTTGTTTTTTTAGTATGACTCAGCTTGTGGAATGCAAGTCAATAGTGGAGAAATCTATCCTTTACAGATTTATTGAGTCAGGCTTCCTACAACACTCCTTTTTGGATTTCACCCTCCCGAGCGATGGGATGACAAAATGCATGAAATTTATTTAGTATGAGATTTCACCCTCCTTTTTGTAGTTGTTTTGAATGGTTTTTCACCGTATTGATGATGTATTTTGCTATATTTTGGCATATGCCACATCTATTTGGACATTTTGATGATGTAAATTTCTATATGGTAGAGAAACAAAAAACTTTGTTGTGGGTGTATTTGTTAGATTTGATATTGAATTGAATAATGCTTACAAGCAGATTTGGGTTCTTTTTTTGGTTGCCACTCCTTTTTTCTGATAAGAGCATGTCGAATATGATACATAATGGCCCAGACAATGATTTCTCAGAGCATGTCTTTTAAAATGAAGTGGAGATAACAAGTCTTAATTGTTTTGGCAAGAAATATTTACAGATTCTTTGAATTTCAGTTTTCATTCCCTAGCTAATCTAAATTATACAATCAAAGACTTGTAACCAAGTCATTTGCACATAGTTGAAAAGGAGTAGATGGTTATGGCAGTTCAAAGAAACACATGCATGTTTGCTCTTTATTCAAACACATGTTTGTTATTCAGTAAATCATACAAAATGTCATCCTTATACTCCTCATCCCACTCATCATACAAAAGTGTAAACCCAGCAAATAAAGTCCCTCATGAACAGAGAACATACAAGAATCCTATACAAAAGAAATTACTTTATATATGATCAAAAGAAATCAACTTCAGTACTTCACCATTTGTGCTATTTAATCCTGCACAAAAATTATGTAGTTCATGAAGGTCATGGTTCCAACTCTTCTATCCCATGTTGTGCGTAATGAATTAACATAATGATACAGATTGGATTAAAATCCCCAAATACTAATCAAAACAATAAATATTAATTAACTAAAGAGACCCAAAATCACAAAAAAACTACGGAAAAATAACTGCGGACTTTCCCATAAATCTAGTTCTTTTCTAGTGAGCTCCGGCATGACAAAACCATCAATTCATGGCCTCAAATATCCCATATTGTGCGTAATGAAGGAGGAGATTCGGAACATTTAGAGAGAGAAGAGAAAGAGAATGGGAGAGGAAAAGGAGAATGAGGGATTTCATGAATTTGAGTTTTAGTTTTTTATTTTCGTCGAAAACAAGCGCATTGTGAAAGAATTAGGGTTTGTTGAAAGTATTTGAAACTCGAAAAGAGATGGAAGGTTAAGCTCCATTAATTGAAATTGTTCTCATGACCTTTTGAACTGAATTGTTATTGACAGTTGAGTTATGACCATTTAATTGGTCCGAGCACACCACATTACCAAGCCACATGGTGTATCCGGTGCATTGAATAAAGTTATTCAACTCTACTATACCTTCAGCCAAAATGGTTTTTTTTTTTTTTTTTTTTTTGTGTTTTCTTTTCACGTAGAAAGTGTCAATGGGTTTACCAAGTGTCAATGGTCCTAAATTGATTAGAACAAACACACAAGCCTATCATTCCCAGGACCCAGAAAGGCCAAAATTAAAGGCCTTGGTTCATGGTAAGCGCACAAGTAAAAACACATTATTTTCAAGAGTTTATAAGACAAAGACAGTGCATGCACAATATCGCATGACATTTCTATGTTACTACTTTCGTAGTTTGAACTTTGTGACTTCCTTGCTAAAATAGAACAAACACACAAATAAAGTAAAGCAAACAGAACAAACCCCTTTGAACCTTAGTTTGCTCCTATTAATTAATTCATGCATGTGTAAAATAACAAACAATAATATATATTGTTGAATTATGAACAATGTGAGATATTTACTTGATGCTTTCCCGTTACATACAATGTATAGACCATAGAGTATCTTTGAAAAAAGTTACCTTTAGTCGATGAAAAAAATCACTTATTGAAGTTAGTGGAGGGTGGAGTTCCAATTGCACCAAATCCTTCTTTTTCCATGTTTTTCTTGTCTTTTTTAAAAAAGAGCCTCTTTTGGGCGCTCTTGGAGGGTCGAATCATCACTATACACACTAGTCTAGTGTCCTAATCCATTCCTCCTTTTTTTATTTATTATTTGGATGGCGATGATCGATCACTAAGAAAAAAGATGAAGAAGTGGTGAAGGTTTGCACATATAATATGTCTGCAGTACAAAGGCATGTACTGTTTGGAGTTTACCTTTTCTCTTGTCACATTGCTTTCTTTGGAAATAAAAGCTTGGACTTTTAAAAGATAAGCCTAACTTGTGTTTTGTGTTTATTGAGCTGTCTTTTTTTGATGGATTAGACTTACCAACTTGATATCTTGTCTTCTTTGGATCATAATCTTTTAACCTAACGACAATACATTTCATCTTCCAATAAAATGGGATCCGACATGAGATGGGCAATCGAGGAGATTTTTCTTTGGACGTAAATCTTATTTACAAAACAATATAATTAATAAATGTTTAGAGAAAGAATAGAAGATAACGGTTGCATGGTTACAATCACACTTATATACTCTAACCCTACTGAACAGTTGGGCCGAAAAATATATTAAAGGACCCCAATTTTTTTCCCCGGGGCCAAACCCCCATCTGGAGCGCTCCGATTCGGATCTATTAGCCCCACCTTCGCTCCATGAAGTAAGCCTCCCGAAAAATCCACTTGTAGGATTCACAACAATCTTCTTGGGTCAGGTCATCAAATCAGGTCACTGCGCACAAAACAAACTGCATACTAAATTCCAACATCTTAAATGATGAAAAACCTCTTTGAATACTTCAATGCTTGTAGTATTACATAATTATCCTTTATCTATATTAATCAATATCTTCCGCCCATCCCTAATTTTTATTAACAATTAATTGGGTATTTTGTAAGTTAGTTTGTTGAGTTATATACAACAATAATTAATTTATTCAGGGGGCTAGAATATACTATGCTATTATTGTATGACTAATAGTATTATATACTTTATATATCTATCTTGACATAGTGGATCGATGGCAAGAGTCGTTCAATGCTATATGTATTTGTACATACGTACATACGTGCCCATGCTACAATCTCAAAAGATAAAATGCAATTATAATTCTCATGATGCATTATTGAATAAACTTTTGGGTTTTAGTGGTATTTGTTGGGATCCACAGAGACCTGCTCGATCCAGTCTTTCCAAATTTGGTATGTTGTTGAACATAACATGTGCACTGTAATATTACAGTATCCCGAATGACTTATCCACAACCAAAAATGTCTTTTTTTTTTTCCGGGAAACCAAACACCACTAATGCATGAACCAGAATAGGAGAAATACCCAAAAATATTGGATAAGATTATATATATATATATACGCACAACATTGTATTAATGTAATGATACTATGATATCTATTATAATTCTCATGATACATTATTATTAATATTTAGTATACTACCCAGCTAGTGGCCTAGTGCACGCATATATATATATATATAACATGGAGACAGGGTTTGCAATGTCAAACTCTACCAAATTGTAGTGAAATTAGGATCAGAATTTAGCAAGTCTTATCACGATAATCTACAAATGTAGGTGCATGTGTTTTTCGCCCATGGCCAGCTTACCTATTGGATAATGGTTAAGTGGTGGCTATTAGAGAATCACACCATAACTCCCAATTATTATATATTTCTTATCTCAAATATAAAACAAAACTCCTTCCCTGCTTTTATAAAAACTTTTCTTGGTAGCCAAACACCAAACAGCAAAAAAGAAAATGAACAACCCAATTATATAACTCCCAATTATATTAATGCATGTGCATGCACTCGAATTACTTTGCATTTATGGGACGTTTTTCAGCGGAGAAAAATGAACTGCTTTAGGAAATAATATTCCAAAATAATACAGTAATCCAGTAGTTAATTTATTTCTCAAATTAGGTGAAAATTCATTAAATTTGGTATGACTTGGCGTGTTAAATTATGGGAGTTAATGCTTATAAAAAAAATCAAAATTCCCATAAAAGGAACTGTTTTTATTATCGAGTAATAAATTACGTGCCTAACTGCCATTGTTGACAATAAGAGAGTTTTTTTTCTACTAATGAATTAAATAATTTATAACATACTCAATTTCATACTTTTAATTTGTTTGAAAAATGTCCATCTTCAAAGATATGAATTTGGGTGCTCCGCAAATTTAATCTACAATTTACATCTAACGATTGCCTAATTCTCCATAAAAAGAATTGTTTTTATTATCGAATAATAATTTCCGTGTGCTTACCTGCTATATATTGTTAACAATAAGAAATTTTTTTCCTACAAATGAATTACACAATTTATTGCACACTCAATTTCGTACTTATAATTTGTTTGAAGAAAAAGTCAATTTCAAAGAGATGGATTTGGGTACTTCGTAAATTCCTTAAAATCTACAATTCACATCTAATGGTGAATAAAAAGTCAGACAAATTTTAAAAATATGAAAACAAAAATATAGTGTAACATGTGATATATCTATCAAACAATTGGATTAAGATTATACACCCTACAATTTTAAAAGAATTGCGGAGCACCCACATTCCGAAAGACTACCAATATTTCTTCGAAAATCAAGTTTCAATCAAGTCAGTAATGTGGTGTGATGTAAATTATATATATATATTTTATTTTGGTCTGGAGTTCTAGTTATGATGATTTCCACCTTTTGTTGGCATGCCTAGCTAGCATTAAAGTTTAGATCGTACTAATAAGACATGACATAGTGACATACACGGGTTGTTCTTGCCATAATTAAGGAATAAAAAGGGAAACACATATTATTGCTCGAAAGATAAATGATCAGCCAAATTACAAAAGTACTAGATTGCCGTATAATTCCATAGATCGATGCATTTAGTTGATTAACATCTTTTCACACCTTTAGTCTCTTTTCATTGTTCTAGCTCCTCCATCTCTTGATTGAGATTTCATGGGAGTGGAAAAATATCTACATATATATATATATATTAACTAATATATTTGGATTCATTAATTTGAGGGCGCCTACTTTGTTTAGTTTTTTGGTCATGGTATCTCGAAAGCTATGACATATACAAGGTCAATATTACCTGAAGGCGGCTTACATAATTATATATATATATATATATATATATATATATATATATATAATATACAAATGTTATTGGCCATTTAAGCATATCAATATAACATGAAAATTAAAATAATGACCAAAAAAAGAAAAAAGAAAAACGTTGAGAGGCAGTTCTATTTAATTATTTTTAGTGTAATCCGATATAAACGTCATTATTAAACAAGATAATTGAGATTAATATTGAAAGCAATTATATTATGCCCACATAAATAAATATATATAGAGATCGAAGAATCCTTTTTTACTAAGGAAATATAATTATCTCAAATCATATTACATTATATTGCTACGTAATCTAGCTAGCTTTCTTGGATTTGTATAGGGTGGTTTTGTAAATAATTAATAATATGTTTAATTAAAAAATGAGCAGTGGTACTGGTGGAGTTGGGCGTGCATGGGAAAAGTAGCAGCCGAAGCCACCGGCCCACCGTGTTGTCAAGTCTCTAGAAATGAAAGCAAGCAAGTGAACACCCCAACAGCAGCCGATGGGTCCCAAATTCCCAATACTAAAAAACTGTAATAAAAAATAAAAAAATAAATAATCATCATAGTCTTAAAGCAAGTCTAATCCTTTCCCCCAAAATAGGATATATGATATTTTTTTTCCTTATTTTAATCCAAAAATATTGTTTTTAAGTGATTCCATCAGTGATCTCTATTTTGACACCACTCCAGTCCACATCTCATATATATTTCAATATCACATTAATATTTTTAAAAGAATATAGAGGATAGAGAGAAGAGAGAGAAGATAGAGGAGAGGAGGGGAGAAAAAATAAAATACTGATTTGATGCGCGAGGATGGCGGGCATAAGGCAAATTGTAAAACGTAAAATAGGGTATCATTTGGAGTAGCATTTTAAGTGGGTAATTGGACAAAAGATGGTAGGGGTCCATCAAGATGTGATCTACATACATACATGCTCCACCAATTTCTCTTACTTTAATTTAATTAGATAATTTGCATTGTTATTTTTATTACTTCATTTTTTATTCCTATTTTGCCACTCGCTATATTGCCTATAAATACCACTCCTTAATGTTCCATTCTCACAAACAGAGAGTTACTTGTATACACTACTTAGACTAAGCAAGAGAGATTAGCTTGTTCCAGTGAGAGGAGGAAAAACAAAAATGGAGTCATTCCCAATAGTTGATTTGTCAAAGATCAATGGTGAAGAGAGAGCTGCAACCATGAATTTGATCAAAGATGCCTGTGAGAACTGGGGTTTCTTTGAGGTATATATATAAATATATTTATTTGTACACAAATTAAGCTTATGGGTTTTGTTCTTTAACTTGTATGTATATATAAAGTTCTAACATTTGTGGGTCTTTTTTATTTTATTTTTGTGTTTTTGTCTGAAGTTGGTGAATCATGGGATTTCGCATGAGTTTATGGACAAGGTGGAGAGGCTGACTAAGGAGCACTACAAGAAGTGTATGGAACAGAGGTTTAAAGAAATGGTGGCAAGCCAAGGACTTGAAGCCGTTCAATCTGAAATCAGTGATTTGGACTGGGAAAGCACATTCTACCTGCGCCACCTACCTGACTCAAACATCAATGAAATCCCTGATCTTGAAGATGATTACAGGCAAATTAATTTAATTTCAACACTCTTATTATATGCTTAATTAGTGAAGGATTAAGGTTTAAGAGACTAATTAATTCATTTTCTTTGGTTTTAACAACTTTTACAGGAATTTAATGAAGGAGTTTGCAAAGCAACTGGAGAAACTAGCAGAGCAACTTCTGGATTTGCTCTGTGAAAATCTTGGGCTTGAAAAGGGTTATCTGAAGAAGGCCTTTTATGGGTCTAAAGGTCCAACTTTTGGGACCAAAGTCAGCAACTACCCTCCATGCCCTAAACCAGACCTGATTAAGGGTCTCAGGGCACATACTGATGCTGGTGGCCTTATTCTGCTCTTCCAAGATGACAAGGTCAGTGGCCTCCAGCTACTCAAAGATGGGCAGTGGATTGATGTTCCTCCCATGAAGCACTCGATTGTCATCAACCTAGGTGACCAACTTGAGGTACAGTGTACTAGATATTAAAGTCTTGTCCTTCTGTTCTTCTTTCCATTCAGTGAACATGTAAGAAAATGGGTTTAACAGTTGAAATGATATCTATTTGTGTTTGATATGTGTAGGTGATCACTAATGGGAAGTACAAGAGTGTGATGCACAGGGTGATTGCACAAACAGATGGGACAAGGATGTCATTAGCATCATTTTACAATCCAGGCAGTGATGCAATAATTTACCCAGCTCCTGCTTTGTTGGAGAAAGAAGCAGACACAAAGGAAATGTACCCAAAATTTGTGTTTGAGGACTACATGAAGCTGTATGCAGGACTCAAATTCCAGGCCAAGGAGCCAAGATTTGAGGCCATGAAGGACATGGAATCCACTGTCAAACTGGGCCCTATTGCCACTGTTTGATGGGTTTTGTGTGGTTTATGTTAATAAGCTAATTAAGTGAATTTTAATATTGTATTAGTGAGAGTTTAGCTATATGTTTCATGATGTCTGGTGGGGTCTTGTCTTGTACTGTTGTGTTGTTAATTTAAGAGTCTTCGTAGAAAAGCTAAGCAAAAACTCTCATAATGAAGTTCTATTTTGGCATATTACTATGTTGTTCCTTCCCAAAGGCCAAAAGCGCTCTCTCCCTTTCGTGGACCTTACACATTCTATTTGCTTGTGCTTAGAGGTTTAACTTTTCAATTATGTACACCACAATGGACCTGCAAGGCTGCAATAATAGAGTTTTGGGTCACAGTTGGTTGACTGTAACTTGGTCTTTTTTCAACACCCACTCTTGTTTGCAAGCCAAAAATGGCCTTCACTCATTAGTCTCCCAGCAGAATAATCAACGTTATCAATAAGAAGACGGTTCTGTCATCTGTCTCTATTTGTAGAGTCTTCTACAAGTGAAGAGTTTAGATCCCAAGGAAGATAAATGTTAATAAGCAATGGTTGTGTTGATGGATACTCTTCCTCTTGCTTTTGAAAAAGTTCAAAATTTGTTCATGTTCTTGGCATGGAAAAGAAAAGCAAAAAAGCCATAAAGGGATAACTATGGTACCAATAATGCTAAGTTATGAAGAAAAGAGTTTGAATAACACAGAGAGAAAGGAGTCAACATACTGACGCCATAATAATGGGCAGAACATAAAACCATTCAGTACAATCAATTGAGGGGGAAAAAGGAAAACCACATTAATCCATTCTAGTAGCAGCTGAAATGGGACCATGTAATTCGTTGTAATGAATAATGAATGAACTTCTCAACCTCATACACATCATGTTGTGGAGCAGCTGATAAGCTCAGAAAATTACATACCTTTGTTTCAGAGATTATAAATGCAGTAGAGGGGCAGTCTAGTTATGCCAAAACTTATAGTGTGGGATACAAAATAGGTCATGTGAGTTAAAAGAAGAAAAAGCTAAGATGAAAGTTGTAATATGAAACAAACTAATAAGCAAAAAAGTACCAGCCAACAGGGAAAAAGAAGGTTTAGCATTGTTGGTGTGATCCAGGAAAAAGAAAGACTCCACATGACAGCACAATTCAGAAAAGTGGTGATTTAAAAAATGTATGGTAAAATCAGATTACTGTAAGCATCAGGAACCATTAATGATTAACTTAGGTAGATGAAAGAAACAATGCTCTAGAAACACAGATTATACTGATAATTCCAGACAAATGTACCAATTGGTACCCCTGGAGGTTACTAAAATTCTCAATTATAAATCGTCGCAACAAAGGAAGCACCACTAGTATGTTAGTCATCGTCTACTCTCTAATTCAATCTCATTCCATTATGCAAATATAATACTGCAGAATACATATTATCTCAATCGTTAACCTCTTTTTATGCAATATAATACGTCACAGCCACAAGTTCAAGGAAAGCATGTTTTCCAAAGTGAGTACATGTTATATCTGAAATAACAGTTAAAAAAAAATCAGCATGCCCCATAATGGTCGAGGGCGCATTTTCAAACCACGCAACTAAGATGGAGAAGTAATGCTAAATAATCAGATTCAAGGTGGATAAATTTGTTTAAATCAACTCATCAGTATGCAAACAATGTTTGAAAGTAGTCACCTACAGAGTTACCATCGCATCTTACAAGCAAAATTATTGAGTACCTTGCCAACTGTCGGCACCCCGAGTTATCGATTCTAAAGAAAAGTTTCTCACCTCCAACATCAGTTGGAACAAAGCTCGCCTCTTCTTTATCTGTTTCATTTTTCCTTATTGAGGTAGAATACAAATACAATTCATTGAAGCCGACCAGGACTGCAAAAATACTCATCTCTCACACTTTATTCACCTCATTGTTCTCACATGCTTCACCAGGCACATTAGAATTTAGCTCCTGAACTTTTTTCCCTTCACCTTTCTGCTGCTTCGCCATTGGAGCAATGGTTCTTCAAAACCATTGAAATGTCACCTTCAGAAGCCCCAGCAAGCTTAAAGCGCTCAACTGCAGCATCAAGCTTCTTCTCCCAACCACCAAACCCTAATTTGCATTCAACTTGAGAACGCTCAAAGAGCATGTTACCCCAGAAGAGATGAATCTGTGATCTCATTAGAGCAACTTGTTCTGCTGCTTCCTCGGCAGAAAGTTCAACCTGACTAGTGGTTCCAGAAGGCTCACCTTCAGTACCACTTCCTTGCTTTTTTCTTCTTTTCAACAACTCTTCCCACTTGCCTGTAATTGGATCTTTTAACTCATTAGCTCTCTGTTCCTCTAGCTTCTCCCACATCTCAGTTGCAGCATTCATTTTCTCCTCTGCACCATCAAAAAGCTGAAGTGTTTCTGTAGAATCCCATTCAGAGAGATCTATTTTCCTCGCAAGTGCAAATGACCAATGAAGCTTTGCCATTTCCAATTGTTGCTGCCCCAGTGCCAACAACCCTTCATAGAAGTCTGGCTTGATCGAGAGTGCTTCCTCATATTTTTCCTTAGCCAAAGAACATTTCTCCTTAACCCACTCATAAGCTGTTTGACGCTGTGCAGCCACTACTTCCTTTCCAGCAGATTCCTCCAAAGGTATCTGTTTCCTTGCTGCACACATATGGACATTGCCCCAATTGAAGAAAGCCAAAGCCGCTACCTCCTTGAACTTCGATGCAGCCTTGTCAAAGAGGCCTTGGGCTTCTTCACTTGTTACAGTATCCTCAAGAGCCTCTGAACAGAGCTCCATCCCAAGTTGATGCAAATCAACATGAGCATCTGGGTCAATACCGACACGGGACCGGAAGAGCTGAGCAAATTCAAACAACCAATCATCCATCTCCACCTCCTTGCTCTCTGGATCTTCTGAAGCTGCTGCTTTCTCTATTGAAACTTCTTTCTCTATCTTATTAACTTCAGTATCAGGAACCTCAACCACGGATTCACTGAGTGATGAATGGGAGACACTTTCATCCCCCTTGGTTTCCTCGATTTCTAGAGGTTTCTCTTCCTCTTCTTCCAATAAAGGTGGCTCCTGTTCTGGACTTACTTCAACAATATGCAATCTTAACATCCCAACTGAATCAGCTTTGTCCGCATCAGGTTCGTTTGTCAGGAGGCTGTCAGCAGAAGACTCGGCCAATCGAAGTTCTGCAGTAGAGGTTATCGTCACCAAATCACCATCATTATCTTTATATTTTATCAAAACTGACTTTGACATTGGAAAACGCTGGCTCACTAACTCCCTTAACGCTTTAAAAGCACAATTGACAGGCATTTGGGCCAGCCTTATGTCATGATCATAAACAAGCTTCAATGGCCTCCATTGAATTGCCACCTCCAAAGACTGTGCACGACCTGTTAATGAGATCGATGAAGATGCGGGGTGGTCTCCCCGGCCATCTTTGCTTGGATTGCCTGCAGCTTTCAAAGAGCCATTTGAAGGCTTCAACACTACTTTTGGCAACTGGGATTTGGTTTCAGAACCATTTTCAGTTGCTACATTTATTTGGGACTTCTCCACCTTATTAACAGATGACACAGCCAATCCCCCTGGAGAAGTAGCTGCCTTCTTTGGAACCGGCCGTGCTGGCAAACAAGGCCCAAGCCCAGCAATTGGGGCACCACGAACTGCAGAGGCCCCAAGTGCTGCAGGGGATGGGCGGCTCTGTAGGTCTTGCTGTGCCTCCTGGCGAGGGCCCAATGCAGTCCTCAAGCGCCGGGCAATATCCAAAGCATCCTTGTGATTTGGGGCGGCTCCCAACAACACTTGAACATCCTGCATCGCCATTTCATATTTCCCTATTGCCTCAAGAGCACGAGCCCTTCTAAGCAGAGCTCGAACAAACTGGGGTTGGACCTGAAGTGCCATGGTACACTCAGCAACAACAGTATCATAGTCTATTGGCTTCATTTGCATCAAGCAAGCAGCCCTATTGCTGTGAAACACAGCACGGTCTGGGTGGGCTTTCGGAGTCAAGCGAAGAGCACTATCATACTGCTCAAGAGCACCCGCATAGTCCCTGTTCTGAAACTTCTTGTTCCCTTCCTCTTTCAACTCGTGAGCTCTCTTCAAAAAAATTGAAGAATCAAAATCAACAGTACCATTAGGTTTTTGGCCTGTTGAAGAATCACCCAATACTTTATTTGAAGCACCACCTTTCTTTTTCCTCGCTCCAGACTTCCCCATATATCAATACTCTCCCTCTTTCTCCCTCTCCCTCCGCAGAATCACACGCAGATACAAAATTGTATGGATGCAAAGTTCGAATTGTATCAAAATATGATCAAAGTTCCAATCTTTGAAGTATTCAATTTCAAGCTCTAACAAATGAGACAGAGTGAAACAGAGTACTTACCATTGACAGAGCATTAAAGCCGAAACTTGCGATTCAAGGTGGTGCAGTTTTTCAACAACTGAATTGAAGATAGAAGGACTAGATGGGAATTTTGAGAAATGTTGAGCTCAGTGCAGGATGGTGATAGTCTGGTGGGGTTTTACGGAAAGCTGAAGAAACCCTAGAATCTAGATTCATCATATTAGATGAGCAGGCTCAACTCTTATGGTCATTATCAACCGTAGGATGAGTAGTCGTTTTATCAATATCCTTTGACCTTCAATCTTCAACATTTCAATGGAATATATTCATTAAGACAATGTTTTTAACTATCAAAAATCCTCCAAATCCATATAAAATTAAAATAATTATTGATTAAAAATACATATATAAGATTCACTTTACATTTAATACTCCATATTAAATAGAGGTTTTTTGAAGATAATTTTTAGAGTTCTCAAGTATTATCCTATTAACTATTATATCGTGCGTAACCAGGGGATCCACTTCAATCCTCCTGGAAAACTCGAGACACGTGGAATTTGTTAGAATGGGCCTTAAGGCCCATTTCACCCAACTGAAAGGTACCCAAGCCCAGCCCAGATAAAAAGCCCACTTCGAGTTCAATTCTCTTTTAAAGGGCGACTAGGGTTGGTCACTTGGTTGTGGGAGGGAAGGACGGCTGTAGTAACTATTCACAGAGCAAATCGCGCTCTCTGCAAACGGAGCCAGCGATGCCAAACCCCTTGTTCCGATTGTTAGCTTTTGAGATTTTGTTGTGGGTGTTGATATCTGGTTTTCTTTGCGCTTGAATACTTTGAGTGTGCTCTTTTTCTTGGGGTATGATAGCCTCTGTGCTGTGTTTTGTTCGAGAGACGATTTAATTCTCTTGGTAGAAGAACAGTTGAGGTATAGCAAAACAAATGGCCGAGATATCGTTTCAGTCGTCATTTCTTTGGATTGACGATTCGATTGTTGCTCTTCCACATTTGTACCTTTTGTTTTGTATTCCTTTTTGTTTTCTTTTCTTCAAACAATGGAATCCAACCAGGATTGATGAGACTTGGAAGTTGGAACCAATTGAGTCATTGATGCACTCTCTTTAGGGTCCTCTATAATCCATTTGATTCAAAAATCAATTATTCATACTGCCTTCTCCATCAAAACCAGAGATGTTGAGAAAATAAAGCCTCTATACAAGAAACAAAAGGGAACGACCTAACAATCTCAGGAAAAAAAGGGACCTAGACAGAGAGCTGATATGATACACGACTCCTAAAATTATATGCTTGAAACAAAGTAACAAACTGCATCTTAACCCGTAAATTCATTCTCCAAAACCCAACCACAATGTGTTTCTATTGTCTCTTTGAACATGAAAAAGATATTGGCTAGTGCCTCCTCACGCTGGAAATATCAAACAATTCCATGAATCTCTGATCTGACAACCTCGCTTTGGTGGCGGCAAACCTCTGGTACTCGTCAAATATAGAAGAAAGACACCATTTTTGTAATTTTCTCAAGCAGCCCACAAGACAACCAGTTCGGTGCTGCAAAGTAAACTATTAAGCACATTAGCAGGAAGTTTCATATGGGTACCAAGTTAATGGTAAATAACAAATTACCTTGCCTCGTTTGCAGTGAATTAAGATTGGGTGGTTTTTAATATCTTGCAAGTCAAAGAAGAGAAAAACTTTGTAAGCATACAGTTGGAAAGCCAAGCAATACTCTGGCAGAAATAAATATGGAAGTTCAAGGAGTCATGATACCAAGAACAACTCTCAAGGCTTCGCGAATTGTTTCCTCTGGGATGTTTACAAAAGGCTCCTGTCCACAGTATATTAGCTTAGTACATACTACACAAGTAGACTTCCAAAAGCGCAACGATACCAGCTCCAACAAGAGGGTAAAACAGAAGGAAACTTCCAGAGTCCACTAATCAGTATTCCTAAATCCTAAGTCCAATAAATATGAAAGTCACTAACAACTACCAAAGGAGCAACCATTTGATTTTTCTGCTATATACCCAAAGTTAGTGTTCTACTTAAAACTACTAATGCATACATGTCAACATCAATTAAACAACTGATGGACTGGTTAACCATGAGTATTATGTGATAGTTACTACAAACAACAAATTATGTACAAAGACTTTCACAATTTCAGAGACTTGATGATATTGTGTGGAATGAGGACGTTATTATGAATCATTAGCCTTTCATGTAATTCAAGAATTTGAGCAGATAAGGCATGTGATGTACCATTCAGCAGGCGTGCAATTGCATGATATGATAATCTGTTCCAATAATCACCATTTTCTAGTCAAATATCATATTGACCAACATCAATAGTTTTTGTAGCACAATCAATAGCGTTCTCCATCTTTGTGAAATAAAATAAGGACAGTCAGGACGGACATCATATAGAATGATCTAACAAAATCTTAAAGAAGCAGCTGTTTGGCTTCATAACTACTTGCACAAAGGCTTATAAAATTTTACCCAACTACATCCTCCCTAATTTTACCAGTATAAACCAGTAGGCAATAGGCATTGAAGAGTTTCGATTTCTAAGATTCTCACTTCTAAAGGCACCATCTAGTCACCAGCTTGGATACCAAATTAACAATTGCACATCAAATTAGTGAAATCAGGTAGTCGATATCAATTATTAAAGAATGTACAGAAATCTTCATCAAATCCACAATAGTATAGCAGTCTCCCATTACCTCGATGGTTATAATTCTACCGAACTTGTGCTTACAATTAACAAGAATAGTACCTTGCATCCATCCATTCCAAACTGAAAAAGGCGAATCCCATTAGCCTTCAAGAACTCGTTATTGACCTCTGGATATGGCTCCGGGCACAAACATCTGCACCAGAGCAAGAAGAAACCTCTCAAACAACAAAAACAAAATGGATAACTCATTTCTAGAAGCGTATGGGCAAGAAAAACCAAAAACTACTGAGAATTACTCACATAACCGAACGCAGGCCTAGGGATTTCAAGAAGCTGAAATCGGCTGAATCAGGAAAACCAGACCTGAATATTCCATAGTCAACCATCGCGAAGTTCAGAGGCGGCACAAACAGCTCCTCCTCGTCCCTATCCACTTCATCCTCTGTCCAAGTAACCTTCCTCGGCGTTGATGGTGGCGAAGCATCCTCGATCGCCGCACGAATATCTCCCCTAAGGTTATCGACCTGCATAGCTTTCCCGCCAAAAAAAAATTGAAGACGAATTCAAGAATAGAATGTTGAGAAGATCAGAGGAAGAATCTGACGGTGAATCTTCGATGCTGGGTAGCTTTTTATACAGTGAAAGGAGGATTCGGAGGATATACTACCGGAGCGTATCCGTAGGTTGCATTTCACAGTGCGAGATGACACGGTACATTGACGTGGAGAGGGAGATGGAGTCGGAAAGGGCGAATGCTGCCTGGTCGTTACCAATCAGGTGATGACACGGTAAAACGACCAGAGCTTATGGGGGTGCCAGTGGCCAGAGATGGGCTGTGACATAGAATCCCAGTTGTCAACACTTGTTGAGATTATATGATCAAAATATCTCATAGGCCGGTGGTGGTAATGTGGTATGATTGAAAAAATTTCCTTTGAATCTTCTATTTAAATAAAGTACAAAAATATCCCACTTATCCATATAAAAAAATTACAAAGATACGATATGCATTCCACATTTTATTAAATATACCTCAAACTCTCGTCAAAATACCTAATCTTTAAACACTCCATTGTCCTACCACATGACCCCAATCTCCTCCTCTATTCATTTTAATCTACCAAAAACCCACCCAAATTCGATGAACGAGTTTATTTCGATGTATTTGAGACCAAAAAGGTACGTGGATCTGCTTCATTTTTTCAATTTACGTTAACTTTATTAAGTTTTTCTTTGATTTTCGTCCAAATCTAATATGGGCTTTTATGGGGTTTTTGATGCAAGACTTTATCCATATCTGCAATGATCTTTATGCTACCGATTCATCCTCAAGTGAGGATATACATCAGTGAAATCAATCTTCTTCTAGTTATTGTGCATGTTTCCACCAGGTTTGAACCTGATGGTTCAAACCAAGACAGTAACACCAAAATTTCACTCAAAAGGCAGAGGACTTTGTCTAAAACCTCAAGTTTTACGCCAAAATCACAAGCACCAACTAGAAGAGTTGGTATTAGGAGAAGAAATGGGGCAAATGGGTTGCTGAGTAAATCTGTTGTTAGATTTATGCCATTTTTCGGTGTTTATTATTGATTCATTGTTTTGGAGTTAGGGCGACAGCCAAAGGCCCAAAGAAAAATCCTAAACCCTAGCAGAGGAGTGTGCTACTGAATGTACTCATATTAACAGGTTAAAAGCCACTATAATGACAAAACCACCCTCAGCTAGTACAAGTAATAATGTATCTATCAATTGATATAGTACACAAGAGTCGCTCTTTTCGCAAAACCTAGGGTTTTGAGAAAGAGAAGGTGTAGTCACTGTTCTTGGTCTCAGATCAAGAAGAGAAGACGAGTTTGGGTCGGGTGGCCAAGGTTTTTGTTTTCACTTAGTTTACTGGTGGGTTTTATCTGTGTGGAGTGCCATATGGAAGATCTGGAAGCTCGGTGGTCAAAGCTGAAAGTTACGGATGAGGAAAAACAAGGGATCTCGGTGGATCAGGAGGATATGCCATTTTCGAAAGATTCAACAAGACGGGGAGTATTTGGGAAGGTAGTTATGGATAGATTTATTGCAACGGAGGTGGTTGCTAGAAACATGATGAACGTGTGGAAGACTTCGGCGCCTCTGAAGTTTCATGATTTAGGGAAGAATATTTTCGCAATTATATTCCATTCGGAGCACGACAAAAGACGAGTGATGGAAGGCCGTCCATGGTTGTTTGATAGAAGCTTGCTTGTTTTGAAGGAGATGGAGAGTGAGGTTCCCATCAAGGATTTACAATTTGATACGGAGTGGTTTTGGGTTCAATTGCACAACCTGCCACTAGCGGGAATGTCAAGAGCTTTGGGAGAAAAAATTGGGGGTACAATTGGTGATGTTGTAGAGGTTGATGCTGACCCTGAAGGTCTTTGTTGGGGTCGTTATTTAAGAGTCCGCATTTGCTTGTCTCTATTGAAACCTTTAACCAGGGGAAAGATGATTCATTTTCCTACTCGTGATGTTTTGGTGAACTTCAAGTATGAAAGGCTGCCTAAATTTTGTTTTAGTTGTGGGTGTATGATTCATTCAAAAGGGGGTTGCCCAAACCCCAAGTCATCATGTCTCCACTCTACTTCTGAGAATATGCAGTACGATAGTTGGTTGAGAGCTGAGCCGAATTTCAAGAAGTCAGGACAGAAATCTCAGGGGCAAACTAGCGATGATAGGGAGCAGTCTGAGTATGGGCAGTATGACTCTGATGAGGGTAGTATGGGTTCGGGGGAAGTTAATAGAAGGAAGGAGGCGGTTCTGGAATTTCAACCTATTGAGCATGTAAAAGACGGTTTGGAGGAAATTTCTAGTTCAAAGGAGGATAGCTCAAACCAACCAAAGGGGGTCATGACCCTCAGTAACACAGTAGAAGGGAATAGGAGTAATGGGGAGGAAGATGCCCAAAAAAGTATGAATCATATGCAAATAACTATGGGGGCTCAAGTAACAAAGCCTCAAGAGGGGACAAAGGTGGCGCCAGCAGACTTAAAGGGGATAACAGAGGTAGGTGAGGGGAAAAAGGGGGACGGAGTGGGGGATGAGGATATCTCTAAGGGGGTGGGCAAGGGCATTCATAAATGGAAGAGAAGGGCACGGATGGATATTACTATAGAAGCACCCAATGAACGGCAGAACATGGGTAAAGTGGGAGACAAACGTTTTCATGAAAAGGAAGGAAGGAAAGAAGGGTCTCAGTTAGGTGATGTAAAGGATTGCTAATCCAAAAAGAGCAAGAGAGAGGCGGGGGCTGATGGACAGCCCCGCCGAGAGCCATGACGTGTTTATCTTGGAATTGTCGGGGACTTGGCCACCCCCGAACAATTCGCGAACTTCACCTTTTGGTGAAAGAAAAAGTGCCAAAATTATGTTTCCTTATGGAAACTAAGGTTCCTAGTTATAAGATTGAAAAGTTACGGGGGTTTTGAGAATGCTTTTGTGGTTGATCCTTTGGGCAGAAAGGGGGGCCTTGTCCTGTTTTGGAGCTCAAACTGGGATGTGTCTATTGAGAATTATTCTCAGAGGCATATCAATGCAACTATTCGAGAGGGTTTGTTGGGGAATTCTTGGTGTCTGACTTGCTTTTATGGGCACCCTGATGCAAGTAAAAGGTCAGAGAGCTGGGATTTGTTGAAGTCTTTACGTCCTAGTCCTCAAATGGGATGGTTGTGCTTAGGGGATTTTAATGCGATTATGAATTTGACTGAAAAGGTGGGGGGCAGTGTTTTAATTGGGAGTCATATGAGTAGTTTTTCTACAGCAATAAGCTCGACTGGGCTGGTGGATTTGGTGGGGTTATTTGAAGTAAAGAGTTTTGGTGTATCAAACTCAGATCACTGCTGTCTAGAAATCAAATGGGGGGTTTCTTTGAGAAGAAAAGCTCCAGGTAGTTTTGCTTTTAAATATCAGCAAGTCTGGGGGAGGAAGCAAGAGTGTAAAGAGCTGATTAAACAGGTTTGGAGGCCTAGGCGGTCAAATAGGAGAAATGATTTGGTTGGTGTTACGTCCTCTTTTGAGATGGGTGGCCAAAGTGAGGGAGGAGAGCAAAAATCAAGAGGAAACTCTTCTTAATGAATTAGCTGTGCAGATCCAAAAAGAAGATGAATCTAACCAGATGGAATTGGCGCGGATCAGAAGTTCTTTGGAGGGTATCCGTGATGAGAAGGAGGCGGTCCTAAGACATCAGGCAAAACAGACTTGGTTAAAGGAGAGTGATAAAAATACGCGTTATTTCCACGCTTGTGTAAACCATAGACGGAAGAAGAATGGTATTGAGAAAATTCGGGATTCTGATGGATTTGTTTGGGAGGCGAAGGGGGATATTCAGAGGGCATTCCATGGTTATTTCAATTCTCTTTTTACTTCTTCGGGTCCTCAATCTGCAGAAGATTCTCTTCTCGATTTTAAGTCGATGGTTTTAGAGAGTCAAAATGTGATGCTAACGCAGGAAGTCACTATGGAAGAAGTGTGTTTGGCAGTTCAACAAATTGATCAGATTAAAGCCCCTGGGCCAGATGGCTTTTCCTCTGGTTTTTACAAGCAACATTGGGATGTTGTTGGTCTGGATGTATTGGGTGCTGTGGATAATTTTCTTAAATCAGGGGTGATGCCACCAGAGGTAAACCTCACTCATATTGCTCTTATTCCAAAGGTTTTGCATCCAGAGAGTGTTACGGAGTTTCGTCCGATTAGTTTATGCAATGTGCTGTATAAGATTATATCTAAAGTGTTAGCAAACAGATTGAAAAAAGTTTTGCCGAGTGTGTTGAAGGGGAAAATCAATCTGCTTTTGTTCAAGGGAGGTTAATTTCAGATAATATTCTTATGGCTTTTGAAGTTTTGCATAGTATGAGCACGAAACAAAGGGGGCATTCTAATTATATGGCGGTAAAATTAGATATGAGCAAAGCCTATGATAGAATGGAATGGAGTTTTGTGGATACGATTATGAGTCGGATGGGGTTTTGTTTGCAATGGAGAAAGTGGATTTTGGCCTGCCTTACTTCTGTGACCTATGCTGTGATTGTTAATGGTGAACCGGGGGAGTTAATTGTTCCAACAAGGGGGCTGCGTCAAGGGGATCCTCTCTTTCCAATGCCTTTTGTTATATGTTCGGAGGTGCTAAGTTTTTACTTGCAGCAGGAGATAGAGAAAAAGACTATTCGAGGTTTTCCTTTTGGTCGTGGTTCTCTGCTTGTATCACACTTTTTTTTTGCTGATGATAGTTTAATCTTCTGTCGGGCAACCAAATCTGATTGGCTTTGTATTCAGAATATCTTGGCAGTGTATGAGAGGCAATCTGGGCAGATGGTGAATGTGGACAAAACAACATTGTATTTCAGCAAGCACACATCTATGGCCACAAAGAACTTGATGAAGAGTTTGATTGGGGTAAAGGAGATTAAAGCTTATGAAAACTATCTGGGTTTGCCGTCTTTATTAGGAAGATCTAAGAAGAAATCGCTGATGTATATTGTTGAGAAAGTTAAACAGAAGGTTAATAGCTGGAAAAATAAATTCCTTTCTTTTGCAGGGCGAGAGGTTTTGATCAAGTCGGTTCTTCAATCAATTCCAACTTATGCTATGCAGATCTTTAGATTTCCAGTTAATTTGTGTCAAGATTTGGATCAAGTCTTTCGGTCCTTTTGGTGGGGAGGGAGGTCAGGAGAGAAACAAAAGATTTCTTGGGTGTCTTGGGGTAGAATTTGTAAAGCAAAGGAGGAAGGAGGCTTAGGGTTTCGAAGTTCTTCTTCTTTTAATGAGGCTCTTTTAGCAAAACAATTCTGGCGTATTTTAAAGAATCCAAATTCCTTGGTGGGGCGTGTAATGAAGCTTAAATATTTTCCAAACTCTTCCATCTTATATGCAGCCCACAAAGCCAGTATGTCTTATGCTTGGCAAAGTATCTTTTTAGCTGGAGTTTTAATTAAGTCGGGGTTAGTTTGGAGAATTGGGGATGGAAGATCAGTGAGAATTTGGAAGGACAATTGGCTGGGAGAACCGTTAATATGGGATGAAAATCTGAGACTGCATGGGTTCTTGGAGGAGGATAGAGTGGTGGGTTTATTGGATGTAAATACGGGGTGGTGGAATATGGATCTTATTGTTGCTGTTTTTTCAGAAGAGATTGCATCAAAGATTTTTAGAATTCCTCTGTATCCCAGAAATGGCCCTGACCAGTTGAGCTGGAATGGGACAAAGTCGGGTGTGTTTTCTGTTAAGAGCGGCTACCACCGTTCCTTATCTCGAAAGAGGATGCTGGAAGCTTTTTCTTGTTGGGACTAAATTAACCTTACTAGCAAGTGTACTAGTCGGCGACTACAGCACAATGATAAGCAAGGGTCGAATCCACAGGGACGGTGTTATATCTAATCCAAATGTATATTTGTATGTACGTATGGACAATGCAAACAAAAGTAAAGTTCAACTCAAGATTGTTTGGTTTGGTAATTAAACTAAAACAAGCAAATAGCAAAGTGTTTTTGGTATTTTCTTAGAATAAAGATGCAACTAATGCAAATGAGATGAATGAGATGAACACCAAGGCTTCAGAATCCTCCTTGGGAAATGACTTGCAATGACATAAATTCACACACATATTTGCTAATTCGGGCATAACGAATCCGTACCTAAGTCGGTTTCAGCGCACTTAAGCCAAATCTCCCTAAAATCGATTACTAGCCATCTTATTGGTCTAGGTCGGATATTCCTAAATACATTCTAGCCATCTTATTGGTCTAAACATACATAGGAATTCATGGAGTTCTATGGAGATTAGAATTCATACAAATTGTCACCTAATTAAAGGGAGACACATTCATAATCAAGTGTTTCAAGAAGCATAATCTACTTGACATATTATTGTCTAAGCAAATTCTCCAAACAATTTCATCCAAAAACCTAAAGTGTTGACCAAACACCACAAGCATGAAGAAATTGCAATCAAACATAGAAACACAAGATTTATACCCAAATCAACTCATATATATGTAAATCAAGTCATAAACAAAGTCATCAAACCCAAGGCTTCATCCTAGCCTTGGCAAAAGAGGTTTAGTTACACATAATGAGAGAAAAACACAAGAGGAGAGATGAGAAAATCATGAATAAACCCAATTAGTTGAGTAAATCCAAGTTGAGCTGAAGAATCTCTCCTCCTAGCTCCAAGAATCGCCTTCCCCCTCTGGTTTCGCTCTCCAGAAAATCAGTTTTTGGTCAAAAGTTCCCTGCGGCTCGGGCAATTCGCGAATTAAAACATCCCAGAAAATTGCTTTGTGCGCCTAGGCGTGTTGAATTCACGCCTAGGCGCACGCCTAGGCGCTATCCTAGGCGTGGTATATATTTTCAATCATCTTCACATCAAATGCTCTCTGGACTGGGCGTGCATAAATGATTCTGGGCGTGCACAATGGTGCGCCTAGGCGCGAACACGCCTAGGCGCACGCCTAGGCGCGTTACGCCTAGTCCCACAATTCAAATGACCATAACTTCTCCATATGACCTCCGATTTGCCTGATGTTAGCTTCTACGGAAATCTTAAGATGTCTAGTTTCCAATGCCTTTTATTTCACGCGATTCCAATAACATGACAGAAAGTTATGACTATTTGAACACACGAAGGTCGGTGGACATTTCCTTCAATTCAGCCCATTTTCCGTTGCTTTTCATCCAAACCGCAATCAACCTATCAAAATACAAATCAACACATAAATACACTCATTATTTATCAAAAGGAAGCTTAAGAGGGGGAGATTTCTACCAAAAACAATAGGTATTATCATACCTATCACTTCTTCATTTAGGTATGGCAGAGAGGGCTTATGGAGATCGGTGTGGTCTTTGAAATCTCATGCTTCTACTCGGGCTTTTCTTTGGCGTGTTCTGAACAATGCTCTTCCGACTTTTTCTAATCTCTTGCGTAGGCGAGTGATTACAGATGATCGATGTCCATTATGCCAAAAAGAAGGGGAATCTCTAATTCATGTGTTGTGGACTTGTGATTATATAGTGAAGGTTTTTGAAAATAGCTCTCTCCCTAACCAGAAGTTGAGTGCAAGTTTCTTGGATTTTGAGCAGCTTTGGTCTTCAGCTTTGGCAAAACTTTCAAGTATTGATCTAGCTATTTTGGCTACAACTTGTCGATTGATATGGCAATGACGAAATTCATTCTTGTATGAAAATGAATTCATGAACTCTTTGCAGTTGGCCAGGTACGCTATTTCCTCTGCTCAACCTAGTGTGCTAGATCCCTCTCCTTCATTACCAGATATGAATTCTCTAGAGGTATGGTAGCCACCTGCGGAGGGTTTTATCAAAGTCAATTGGGATGCGGGGATTAATGAAGTAAAAAATAAGACAGGTATGGGGGTGGTTATTAGGGACTCAACTGGTGATTTGCTGGGGTCTCAGGCTTTATCTAGGCCGATTGCTTTATCTCCAACTGTGGCGGAAGCGGAAGCTGCTCTTTCGACTGTGTGGTTTGCACTTGATATGGGTTTCAGAGACATTGTTTTGGAAGGGGATTCACAGTTAGTTATTCGAGACCTTCAAAGTGAGGAGTCTGGGTTGACGGAATGGAGCGGGATTATTAAGGAGATTAAGAGGGTGTTAAAGGGTTTTTTGTCTTGCCAATTCTCTCATGTGAGGCGGACGAGTAACGGGGGAGCTCATTTTATGGCTAAAGAAGCTTTGAAGTTGGAGGTTTCATGAATGTGGGTTGAGGAAGGTCCAGATGGTTTGTCTCTCATTGTTCAGAGAGATAAGGAGGCATTTATATCTCACAGGTCGTGAGACACTTTAGATGGTCCTGCGGTTTTTGGGCTTTAGGTTTTTTCGAAGGATCTTATTTCCTTTTTATTTTCATTGGTTTGGTCTTTTGGATTATCGTCGAAGAACTCATGTTCTTTTGTATTGTGTGGGTGGAGATGTCATCTTCCCCATGTGTAAGTTGTCTCTTTTTTAAAGCTTACAATTAATGAGAAGGTTCCAGGGTGTTCGCCTGGGTTTCAAAAAAAGAAAAAAAAGAAATGGGAGATATATTGATAATACCTCTGATGATTACAACCAAAAAGAAGGAAATCACAAAACACTGTAAACAACCCTAGCAATTCGAGGAGCTAGGGAACCTCCCAAAAGAACTGGTTTTTGAGGAACAAGAGAAGTCCCTAATTTTCTTCTTGCCAAAAAAGACTGCCTCTCAGGCTCTCACGATTGCAATCATACTTAACTCTAAAAGCTACTAAAATGACAAAACTACCCTTAACTAGTACAAGTTATTATGTATTTATCAATACCCCTCCCTAAAAGACAACCTTGTCCTCAAGGTTGAAAATAAAAATACCCAACCTGTTGAATCCTCGAGGATCAAATGGAAACACAATGACCATTTTAATTTATGGAAAATGACTTATTAATACCACTTTCAAAACTGTTGGACATCTAGATCCACTCAAAAAAACTTTATCCCTCATAAGTCCATTTTTATTTTTTATAATATTTAAATCATTTAAATATTATCTTATTCCTTTTTTGCCCTTTTTCAAAGAGTATTAGATCTAATATGGTTTTCTCTCTTGTTATATGCTACATCTCTCTTATCTCACTTCATCTTCTCTTTCTTATCACAATAACTTTCTCTCTCCTACTGCATCTCTCTCTCATCACAACAACTTTCTCTCTCCTATTGAATCTCTCTCTCTCTACTACATCTCTCTCTCATCTCTTTTTATGGCTGTCGTTTCGATCCAAATATGACTGGGCATTATGCGTCTCTACGAGGAGAGTCTAATGGTGATGGTGGTATTGCAAATTGTCTTCGAAATCGGGCGGATCTGAAGTTTTTTTTTCCAAATTATAACATTGACAGACCAATGTTACTGTTTTGAAATAGTAACATTGACCGACCAATGTTACTATTTTAAAACGGCCATATCTGATGACCGTTTTGAGTCGTACTTGACTTGGCATTGTGCGTCTCAATGAGGGAATTCTAATGATAGTGGTGGTATGGCGAACCGCCCCTAAAATCGACCGGATCTGAAGTTTTTTCCAAATAATAACACTGACCGACCAATGTTATTGTTTTGAAATAGTAATATTGGTAACATTGGCCGATCAATGTAACTTTTTTGAAATAGTAACATTAACAAATGTTACTGTTTTAAAACGGCCATATCCGGTGGTTGTTTTGGGCCGTACCTGACTGGACATTGTGTGCTTCAATGAGGGGAGTCCAACTGTGATGGTGGTATGGAAAACCGCCACCGAAATCGATCGGATCTGAAGTTTTTTCCAAATAATAACACAGGGAGACCAATGTTACTGTTTTGAAACAGTAACATTGTCCAAATCCTGCTTGATTTGATTATCAATTTCCAAGTTCAGTGAGACAATAAGCTGTTGAAAATCAACAACTTCAATACATGAAATAGATGAATTAAAGATTTGAATATATTCTAATAGTTGACATATAACTTCATGTGTTGACGTATTGTCGGACTCTATATGCTTGAAGTGATGTGATTTAGTTCTTTCTCTTGTTACTGCCATTTCCGACTTCTTCCCAAAACTTCAAGAGAGAGCGAATTGCAGTCACTCATAAAGAAAGAGAGAAAGCCATTGAAGACCAGAAAAAAAAAAAAAAAAAAGCCGGAGCAATGAATGTTCTCACAAGAATTTGTCTGGGACAAGAAGCCCTGCAACTTCAGAAAGTTAGTCCCTCCTTCCTTCCCTTTTGTTCTGTATTGTTTATCATAAGGCTCTGTTTATCTAAACATAGAACTATAGAATAATTGGAGTGATGGGTTTTTGAAGATGCTTTGTTTCTTCATACATTTCTTCTTTTCCTTTGATTTAATTTTCTCAGCAACGAAACAAGGAACTAGATCTAGTTTTGAAATTCCTCGTTTAATCTTTCAGCTTTAACACTCACAAGAATTTAATATTTATAGGTGTTGTGGGAGGAGGAAGATAAGGGTAATAAAGTAATTAACATATTAATGGTATCTTAGAGGGATAAAGTTTTTTGAAATGGACTTAAGTGTCCAAAAATTTCACAAATAGTACCTATCTGGAATTTTCCCTTCAATTTAATCAATAATGATATCAGACTCAAAGGATCTTGCAGGCCCAAAATTGTAGTTGGTGGCCCACTTGCAATTTTCACCAGCTCCTTTGATTGCATTCAGCCCAAGCGACTTAACATGCCCAAAAAATTATGGTCTATTGCTAGTTTGCAGATCGTGCTTCTCCAGTAAGCAGCACGATTCTCTATTCTTCCTCCTGCGCCATCTCCATGACACCACCAAAAGTTGCAAATCGCACCAGACGAACCTTTGCCAACACATCCGCTCGATAGAAGCTTGACTCCGGCGTAGATCGCTTCTCTTCAGCCTTGATTGGAGTGTTAGGTGACTCTCCATCGATGCTGGCTTGCCCTTCCTTCGTTTTCATTTTCTCCATTTTTCCGGTGCAGCGCGTGTTTTCAGCAATTCCAGCACCTCAGACATGCTAGTCTCTAGCGTCGTCATATCGTCTTGCAAGAACCCCACCGTATCCTTCAGATCTACCATATCTTTCTCCAAAATCTCTATTCGGGCTTCCATGTTCGATCATGTTAGAGCAAAACCAAATACCTTTGATACCATTTGATAGAGTCCACAAAAAATTGGAGATACACAAAACAATGTAAACAACCCTAGCAATTCGAGGAGCTAGGAAACCTCCCAAAAGAACTAGTTTTCGAGGAAACAGAGAACTACCTAATTTTCTTGTTGCCATGCCAAAAAAGACTGCTATCTCTCACAATTGCACTCATACTCAACCCTAAAAACCACTAAAATGACAAAACTACCCTCAACTAGAACAAGTAATAATGTATCTATCAGGAATTGTGTTTGAAAAAGAATCAAGATCACAGGAAAAACAGTATATTAACTCCTTGAAATAATGGTGTTGCTCACGTCCTCTTACAAGATAACTTCATTGTACAAAATGGAGCCCACTGTACCTACGAAGATATTTTGTGGAGTAAACTCTTCACCAAGTATTCTTAGGTGAATCCATATTCTGAAACAAAACATGTATATGTGCTGTGTCTATGTATTCTTCTGCGGCTCGAGTAATAAAAGTAAATTTCCCAGTATTAGTTTCTCATATGTCTATCCGGCTCTCTGATGAGGATGAGGATGAAACAGATTTCACTACACAATCGACAATTCCTTGGCAATCTTTCTCAGGAACAATACAGCCAAACTCATCTTCGAATGCACCCTCCGGATATGAATGAGGAGAACGAAGATTCCCATGCGTCTGACAGGCTTTCATTGTCTTACAATGTTCAGCTTCATCATCTCGGATGTTTACAAACACATCATACAAATTCTCTGAAAAATACAAACAATATATCTTTGATCTTAAAAGATAGTCCTTGAATAAAATGATTTCATTTACCTAAGAATAACTTTAGAAAAGCCCTTGTTGCCTTGTTGGTCAAGAGATATAAACATAACAATACCAAAATTTGGAGATTGTGCCATAACGGGTGATATAATGAACATGTTTAGTTCATAGAAATTTATAACACAGGGTCAGTTTGAGGTACTGCAGAAAAGCTAAATAATAGTACTCCAAATTCACTATAACAGATTAGAGTTTGTCCTCACCTATTTTCGGCCTTCGAGTATTGGGAGGCCTGGATGTTTGGAATTCATCTGGACAAAAAAGCAAACTCATGATTGGTCTATTTTGCACTGGAAAGGTAGAAGTAAAAACTACTTCTTCTTCGAATACTGTGTGACCCATTCAAACCAATAACCGAGAGAGGAAAACTTACCAAACAAATACAAGTCCCCCTTGGTGTAGTATTCTACAGCAACAGCAGGGGCCAGCTTTTTTTTCAAATCCTCTGCATGGGATGGAACAACATCAGAATAAAAGCAGTGAAGTAATACCTAGAGGTACGAGGAAAACTGGCGTGCTGTATATGCAAAGATATACTAAAACTGCATTTCATACTAAAGATGGTTTACAGGACTCTGTGGTCAGAGCATATATTGGCTTATGTAAGAAGAAAATCTTGAATCCCCAAAAACGAGTTGTCCTAAAGTCATTGGGAGCCTTCCAGCTCTGCCTCAAAGTCTAAAGCGATGACTCCAGGGATTCGAGCCATGCTATACCAAATCAAAATTGCGCTCAGAGCTAAAGGTTTGCAATCTAGTATATAACCAACCGTAGCACACATGAGTTATAGCCTTCACGTCATACATGTACAAAGCGAGCTTAGCAGATGCATAATTAGTCAATTACAAATGTTACCATACCTCCATGGGCTTTGATAAATTTGTCATAAGTTGCAAATGCATGACCCTCCACACACTCAGAAAAGTGATCTGCACCAGCAGGGAAGAGGGAGTCAACAGTTGATTGAATATGAATAATAATATCTATGGAACTATTCCTCACTCTCATGGAATATAGGTAACAAATGTGAATATCTTTAAAATTTTGTGAAAAAAATAAAACAATTCTTTATCAGAATAGGCTGTGGACAGCTCTATCCTATTCACTTCAACATAATAGAGTGCCATGAGTTCAAGCAAAACAAAATGCATCTTATGAATATAAGGAGGATTCAATGAAAGAAGATAATTTACATAGAAAAATCATGCAGCCAATCAAGAACAAATACTTACATGCCATTCTTGGGCTTAAAGCATACATGAAGACTGTCATAAGATAATAGAAAATTGCTATATGTTGAGCAAGAAAGCGATCAACCCACCAAGCATTGCCCCCCAATTCCTGCAAATATATGATAATAGACTTATACTATTAAAAGAGTAGAACATTGCGCAAGTAGTACTACTGTACTACAGAGAAATTGGGTAAAGACATTGGCAGAATTTCAGGCCAAAAGGGTATGGATGATGAGGAAATTATGCACATACAAGAATTCTATCCTTGGGGCTTAAGGCATGGATGATGATGATTGGAAAAAATTTAGCGTATGACCTACTATAAGTCTATAACCCAAAACAACCTACTCTTCCACTTGATCAAATGTCAAAACGAAACATTAGTCCCTATCCTTTATTTTTTTCATTCATCCAGGTTTGCAACATTAGTCCCTATCATTCATCCAGTTGGACAACGGAAGATGTTGGCAACGTAGATGTGCATAATCACAATTCATAATAATACGGCACTTTTAGGGGGATGCAACAAACTGCCAGCTATACCTAATAGTGTGAGGCACTTGCAGTGACTTTTCAAAACAACATAAGTAACGCTATCAGGATATGAATAAGATAATCGAAAAAAGTTGTATGCAGAAGTTGCTTACTTCCATTATAAGCAAATGGTGCATCTCATTCCAGTTCTCTGCAAAATGCACTTTCAGATAATCTGCCCTTCTCCACCAACCAAAACTCTCATACATGTGTAGAATAGAAATAAAGGCTGCCACCAACACGAATAATATCTTTAATATTCAATATACAGCAGGGGAAAATACTATAACTAGCAGCGCCCTCCTCAAAGCCAAGTATCAAATCAATGAGACCTGACTAAACACACTACTTACCCTCTAGACAAAGTATAAATGAAATAAGTAAATCAAGGGTAAAACTTACCAAAGTAGGGAACTCTCGCAATAGTTTCCAGTACAAAGAATCTTGCATAATCTCGATCATGGTACAAAGTATCAAGTATCTTTATCACCGTCTCCTGGATGACAGTACAGTTAGAATGTATCTAAACAACATTGATTCACACAAGAGAATCAAGAAGTGAGAATGAACATTACCCAACCTTCCAGATAACATGATAAAGAACATATTGAAAGTTGAAACCTTAACGGTAAAAGTAACAGGAAGCATTCACATGCATTGAATTCTCATGCTTTCAAAAGAAATCAAAGGAAAAATAAGATTTACCGTGAGAAAGATATTCACAGACTGTTCAATCTTAATAACCCATTTCTCCAATGTACTAGACGATTGAGTCTCCGGAAGCTCTCCACAGCCTCGTTGCTCCTCACCATCAGTAATTGCTTTTGATGGAAATGACTCCTCCACCACCACTTTCTCCTCATTCTCTTGCAAAGTTTTCGATTTGATTTTATTCAAATTACTACTCGATTAATACAAATAACCAAATCAATAACAAAAACAAAAAATGAACTCCAACAATACAAGTAAAAAAAATCTCAATCTATGATGTTCAATATAAATTTTCCGAGAACTCGAGGTAGGAACATCAAGAGATAACAATAATCCAACACAAAACCACTCAATAATACAATAATATAGGAGAATATTTGAACATGTCATGTCTCGAGAGAACAGCATACCTGGAAAGCAATCGACGTGAAGAGAGGATTGAATTGAAACGCAAAGGATTTAACTTTGACGAGCCGAATGAGACCAAGCTTTTAGAGCAACTTGTTGCTTTCACTGACGGGACAGAAACTGCAAACACCGTCGACGATAAACTTAACGCCATTTCTCTCTCGCTCTGGCTCTAAGAGATGGTAGAGAAATGGAAATCGAATAAGAAATCAGTCCCGAATAGAGGAAAGTAGGAAAAGTATGACTGGTACTTGGAACCAGAACAAGACTATCAAGGTCGTTTGTTCAGAGAGTTTGGACAGATTGATTTTGTGCAACAACTTTGTCGTTTTTCTCGTTGCGCAGGAAAAGGTGGGGTTGGCGCATATTCCCTTGTCATTGCCTCATTGGCAGGTCTGGGCCTCGCAGCGCTTTCCAATTTGGACTCTTACCAATGTAGAATACTGGGCCTTCTGGCCCGTCTGGTACGTCGAAGCTGAGCTGAATAGTAGAATTGTGTCGTCGTCACCGTGAAACTTGACGCAGGTCTAAGCTGAATGGTAGATTTGGGTCGTCCTCACCAACTATGGTTCTAAAGTTCTACGTGTACGCTCATCCCCTACAAGTTGTGACTTGTGATTTATTAAGTAGTGGATCACAAGTTTTTTCTTCTCCCATAAAGAAAGCAATTGTTTTTTGTGGTTCAATAAAGAAATGAATACAAAAGAGGCTAGCCTAGCTTAGTTCCCGTGCATCATTTGATCACGAGTCACGTGTGCGTGATTTTTCCTTTTTGTTGTTGATAAGTCTGGTAGTAATAAAGACGAGACATGATATCCTGGTCCTGGGTGAAGATTAGAAGTTGCAAAAACAAGTATTTTTCTCAGTTATCCCTCAAATTGAGACGCTCAATTATTTATGTATTCATCCTCTGACACTCAGATTCTGACTCAGGCAAAGTTTCCAAAACTATGGAAGATGAAGAACAGCTTTCTAGTAACAAGGTAGACAAAGGTGGTGCCTTGACTTTGAACCGAGATGGAATCGAATCCAAGAGCTTTCGATCACTTCTCAGCTGGTTTTGTCTGGATCATTCCAATCTCTGGAAATCTGGTGTTTCATGGTCTGTCTTCTTTGTTCTGGGCATTGGTGCCCCTCTGGTCTCCCACTTCGTTTTCTTGTGCTCAACTTGCGATTCTGAGCACCAACGACCGTACGATGCGGTTGTGCAATTATCTCTCTCTTCGCTTGCAGTCGTTTCGTTTCTATGTTTATCTGCCTGGGCTCGAAAGTTTGGAGTCAGGAGGTTCCTCTTCTTGGATAAATTGTCCGATGAGAGTGACAAGGTTCGAGAAGGATATCAGAAGCACCTGCAGGTGAGCTTGAATTTGTCTGAATCTTTTCATGGATTTTGCACATTCGACCTTAATCTTTTTGGGTATTTTTTGTTCTTTCAATTTGATCCGATATGGTTCAGTTCATGATGAAATTGATGTAAAAGATTGTTCATTTGTAAAGTTGGTGAGGGTATTAATGGTATGATCCAACATTACATATCTTTCTTTTCACAAATAATTCACTGATAAACCAATGGTTAGTGAATGATATTAATGAATTAATCAGTTCAAATTGTGAATTTGGATTAAAATCAATTAAGATTGTGAAATTTACATATTTGCAGCGATCAATGAGGCTCCTATGCATATTTGTCCTCCCCTGCTTTGCTGTTGAGATTGTGTACAGAATATGGTGGTATGCAACAGGAGCTCATGAAATACCATACTATGGAAACATGTATGTTAGTGACACCATCATCTGCATAATGCAGCTGGTGTCGTGGCTGTATCGGACATCGATCTATATTCTTGTCTGCATTCTGTACCAACTGATTTGCCATCTGCAAATTCTTAAGCTCGAGGACTTTGCTCAAGTCTTCCAACAAGAAACCGAAGTGGGTTCCATCTTACAGCAACATCTCAAGATCAGAAGAAGTCTCAAGGTCATAAGTCATCGATTTCGGAAGTTCATTTTGTCATCTTTGATTTTGGTTACTGCTAGTCAGTTGATTTGCCTGCTCATAACAACCCGATCTAGTGCTAACAACAACATATTTGAGGCTGGAGAACTTTCAGTAATCCTCGCATCCTAACCCTTCAAATCACCTAGTCATGTATGTGTATTTTAGTCCTTGACATCTTTTGATGGTGCAGTTGTGCTCCATTATTCTTGTCTTAGGCCTCTTCATATGCCTGCGAAGCGCGACAAAGATCACACACAAAGCACAGTCCATTACAAGCCTAGCTGCAAAATGGCATGTATGTGCAACAATAAATTCATTTGATGAGCTAGATGGGGAGACTCCAACAACTCAAATTACTTCCAACCGAGTGTACCCTGTCAACATCGATTGTGAATTAGATGATGAGGAAGATGATGCAGAAGATGATTTGGACAACTCCAAGTTGGTTCCAGTTTTTGCGCATACAATCTCATTCCAGAAGAGACATGCTTTAGGTTCGTAGGAGGAGATCATCTTTGTTATTTGCGTCAATTTTTTTGATATGGAAGTAATCTTTGGTTGCTTGAAAAATTGCTGCAGTGATGTATCTCGAAAACAACAGAGCTGGGATTACGGTGTTTGGATTCATGCTGGACAGAACAGGACTCCATGCTGTATTTGGAGTTGAACTAGCTCTTCTACTCTGGTTACTCAATAAGACAATAGGTATTGCTTTACCATTCTTTGGTGCATTAAGAGCATGAAATTTTTTAGCTGTTGAATTCATGGTTGAAAGGCATCATGTATGATTAGTCCACATCGATCAGGTATTGAATCAAAGGATGTTTCACAGTTTTGGTAGGTTAAATGAACCCAAATCATAGAGATCATGAGGAATCGAATAGATTCGTAACTAATTTTATGAGCATATATAAAAGCTAAACATGTAGATGCAGGAAGGAGCTTGTTCAAAATACTCAGAAAGGATTGTATGAGGTCAACAACTAGCATTATCTGAGTAGGATGGCATGTATTATGACCTGAGAAATGAAACATTATGTGTGTGTGTATTCAAACTCTGTTCCTTCCCCTTTTCTTGTTTCTTTCTCATCCACACTCTGTTCTGTTGACAGTGAGTTGGACGTGAAAGTGCTGAGACCTGGGTAACGATCATGAAAGCTCAATCCTAGTCAGGCACCAGTACGAGGTCAGGCAAAGATGCTTGTAAAAATCTAAGCATGCCTTGTTCATACCTATATGTAAAGGTAGGAAAATTTGTCCCAATGATTGTATATGCAAACAGTTTTTTACTAAGTTCATACCTAAATTTTTGTAGGTCTTTGATTGTTGTTTATAAGTGTTTCTTTTTAATAACAACCTTTTAGCTAATAAAAAGAACAAATTCTATCTCAGATTTTTATGCAAATAATAGGTCTGCACTTTCATGGAAGTTTTTATGCAAATATAAGTGCATTAAAATGAGTTTCAGTTTACACTTTTTTAGGTCATTTCAATCCCATCAACCCGTGACTCTCTCTCTAATCTCTAATTACTCCAAAAAAATTAATTTAGTCTCTAACACTCATAAGTCACAAAAGACAACCTCTTTAAATTGTATAAATACTTATTATCTCTTTAAGTTGTATAAATGCTTATTATGACGGCACAATTTCAGTGCAAAATTTTATACAAAGAAATTAGTGAAATATAAAATATTTCATTTTAATTTATTCAAGGAAATGTACTATAAAAGTTTAGTTGTTGACACATTGGAGAATATAATAAAAACAACTGATACACAAAATAATAATATAAGGTCACATTTCATAGTCAGACTATTATTATTTCAAACAAATCCCAACAACCCATGACTCTATCTTTCTTTTAGGATAAGTCCATATAAAATACTAATTAGAATATAAATGTACGGTTGGTTGGGATACAGTTAATGAATTTCATATTTGCCTATAGTCTCTAAAGTTTGTTGTTTTTATAGAATGTGATGAAGGGTAAAAAAAATTCAATTATTAAAGTGATTGGAACTATTGAGTCACAGGGTATCATCCATTTCAGAGTCCACAAGATAACACTTCATTACTCAGTTATTGACGTGATTGAAATTAAATAAAGATGTGCAGTCTCAAACTAAATTTACATGTGAGACTGCAAAATACAGTCTCAAAAATTGTGTGGTCTCAAATTTACTCCATTTGTGTGTGAGCATGCATAAAAATTTGCATAAGAATACGTACCAATCAATAATACTGTCAGACCAAATTTGTTTTTAGTAAAAATGTTATCTATAAAGGTGCATCTATAAAGAATCATCAAACAACTATTTTCATAGGTCTTGACATAGCAAAATGTCTATATCAATGTCTAAAATTTTGAGAATTTTTTTTTTGTTTTTAGCTAAAAGATTGCCTAAAAATGAGCACCTATAAACAACAATCAAAGACCTGCATTATTGTAGGTCTGAACTTAGTAAAAAATTGCATGCATATAGAATTTCCCTTATGAAAATCGATGGGCATAATACACCATGTTAGGTTCTACACTTGTTTCATTTATATCAATATGTAAACCAAGGTCGGCTCTGTGGTTTTCAATACTAGGCTAGTATATTGACTTTTTTTTGATCTTTTGAACATGTTATATGTTGAGATGAATTGATTTGTAATTGGAACAAGTTTGTTTGTATGTTCCAAACTATCCGAAAATATTCTAAATAAAAAAGTAAATATTCATTTATATCATTTATTGTTGATACTTATATATATATATATATATCTTTTTTGTACAAAGACGACTAAGATTCAAGTTTAAGCGAAGCAATGCTTGTTCATTCCTTTTAATTAATCCTGCACATGACAGAGAGGAAAATTATTGTCAAACATAATTAGTTAGCACCGTATACAGACAATACAAACATATATAGGAAGAGAGCTTACTTGCTACAATCAATGTTTGGATCAATCGGCACCGGAACATTGACATTGCACAGCTGAGGGACTTGTTTTGCTTTCTCAGGCAAAACACCAAAACTCTTTGAAGCATTCTTGAAACAAGTACAAAGCTGTTGACGCATCTTTTTGGTGGCCGCCATACTATTCAAATTCTTTACATTTGCACAACACGCATCGCCTGAAATTGGGAAAGAACTCGTCAAAAAGGCTCTGCATGCTAACAGTTGGCCTATAGCATTGTTACATAGATCAGCATGGACAATGTTTGCACTCATAACCAAAAACACAAACCGAAGAACAAATACATGTTGGACCTATGGTCCTATATGTCTAATTTTGATGATATTAAATCATTTATAAATGATAATGAAACATTAAAGCAATATTTGATTTATATGAATTGAATTTAAATGACTATATATTTTTGAGATAGTGCTGGAAATTAAGTTTTGAAAACAAACATACATGGACTAAATTAGAGCATCAATTTTCCAATTATCATATCTTAACCAACTTGAGTCCAAATTTGTGTGCTACTTGTTAATTGCCATTAATTTGTTTAAATTGAAAAAGGGATTCCAATTGGAATTTGGGGACACAATTCACCCCCCCCTCTTGTGTTAAACTCGATCCGTCAATTGGTATCGGAGCAGGTTAGCTAAAACTAGGAGTTATATCCTATTTGGCATATTTATGGCAAATATTAATTCTTATGGTGAGGCCGAAGGCCTATCCATGAATAGACCACCATTTTTCAATGGCTTGCAATACGGTTTTTGGAAAAATAGGATGAAAATTTTTATAAATTCCATTGATTATGATTTGTGGGAAGTTGTAGAGAATGGTCCTTATGTTCCTAGGAAACTTTCGGGTGATGAGATGGTAGATAAGGAAAAGAGTGAGTTTACTAAGGAAGATAAGAGATTACTTAACCTAAATAATAAGACAATCAACACTTTGCACATTGCACTTATTAGGAGTGAATTTGATTACATAGCTCAATGTAAGAGTGCAAAGGAGATTTGGGATATGTTAGAGTTGAAACATGAAGGAACAAGTCAAGTGAAGGACTCTAAGATAAACATGCTAGTCACCGAGTTTGAGAGCTTTAGGATGAAGAAGGGTGAGAGCATTAGGGAGATGTTTTCTAGACTTACTTGCATATGTAATGAATTAGAAGCTTTGAACAAACCATATGAGGAAGTTGATAAGGTCCAAAAGATCCTTAGGAGTTTACCTAGGATTTGGAAAGATAAGGTAGTAGCCATTAAAGAGGCTAAAGACCTTAGGAAGCTTAAGATAGAGGAATTAATAGGAAGTCTAATGACACATGAGTTGGAGATGTCAAGATTAGATGAGGAAGATGCACCACCTAGGAAAAATGGCTTAGCTCTTAGGATCAATAGTGACACTAGTTCGGATTCTAGTGATGATGATAGTGAAATAGGGGCAGCCCTATTAGCTAAGCATTTCAAGAAGTTCTTGAAGATGAACAAACGTGGAGGATTCAAGAATAGAAAGGCTTTTAAAGAAAAGAGAGAGGAGAAAGAGAAAGAAAAGAGTACTTGCTTTAAGTGTGGCAAAGTAGGTCACTTTATGGCCGATTGCCCTAAGCTTCAAAAGAAGAAGCATAAGGAATATAGAGAGAAAGAGAAGAAGAAGGAAAAAGGGAAGAAGGAGAAGAAGGCATTCAAGGCCACTTGGGATGATTCTTCATCATCATCTTCAAGTGATAGTGAAGAGGAACTCCAAGCCAACTTGTGTCTCATGGCAAATGAGGAAGAGGAAGTGTCCTCATCAAATTCGGATGAGATGGTAACATCTTCTAAACCTTCTTATGATGAGCTCTCTTGTGTTTATGATGAACTTTATATTGCTTATGAGAAATTGATGCATAAACACAAGCATGCTAAGAAAGAAGTTAGTAGACTTTCTAAAGTAGAAAAAATGCATCTAAATGAGTGTTGTGATTTGAAATCTAAATATGATGATGTATGTTTTTCACTTGATGCATTAGTTCAAGAAAATGAGGATTTAAAAAATCAATTGAAAACATGTGTTAATTCTAGTAACATTGCATCATCTAGCAATTCACATGACTTAGATGCTTTGCATGCTAGGATTCATGAGCTAGAAGGTGAGTTGGATACATGGGATGATCATGAGTGCATTATTATGCCTAACTCTTCTTCTCTACAAAAAGAGCTTGATATGGCCAATGAGAAATACAATATGCTTGAAAAACAATTTTCAAAATTTTCTATGAGTTCTTCTAAATTGGATGAACTTCTTGCATCTCAAAGACATTATCTTGACAAGAGTGGATTAGGATATGATCCTATGAAACTTAAGGACACCCTAGAGGCTAAGGAGGCCACGGTCAACGTGAACAAAAATGGTACCTACCCCAAGGGTAAGGCTAATGTTCCTAAGGGAACTACACCTAGGAAGAGAAAAGTTTATGTGAAGAAGGTTTGGGTGCCTAAAGGGTTGAATGACTTTGAAAAGAAAGCATATGTGATGAGAACTTTCAAAATTGATGCATATGCCTTTATTGCTACTAACCCCAAAGGATCCAAAGTTTGGATACCTAAGGTATATTAAACATGTGTTTATCTAGGTGTGCTTAAAATCCAAATCCGAGTCATGCAAATGGTATTTGGATAGTGGTTGTTCTAGACACATGACGGGAGATGCTTCATTATTCACATCCTTTGAAGCAAAGAAGAATGGAGGATTTGTGACCTTTGGAGACAAGGTCAAAGGTAAGATCCTAGGCTTGGGATCCATAGGTAACTCTTCTTTCTCCCTTAGTGAAGTAAGATTGGTTGAAAATTTATCTTTTAATTTATTGAGTGTTAGTCATTTAGCCGATAAAGGCTTTGATATTCTTTTCAAAAATGATAAATGTTATGTGTTTGATGTTTATGGTAATGTTGTGAAATTAGGAAGTAGAAGTGGTGATATGTATGTAATGCATTTTGATGCTATGAAAAATTCTAAAATATCTTGCTTGCTTGCTAAGAATGATGATGCTTTGCATTGGCATAGAAGATTAGGTCATATCGGAATGTCTACATTGAAAAAGTTGTGTGCCAATGAACTTATTAGAGGATTGCCTAAGTTAAATTTCAATGTTGAACATGTTTGTGATGTTTGTGTTAGGGGTAAACAAACTAAAGAGTCTTTTAAGCCTAAACTTGATATTAGTACTTCTAGGCCTCTAGAATTGTTGCATATGGATTTATTTGGTCCTAGTAGAGTTAGGAGTCTAGGTGGAAAATACTATGCATTTGTTATTGTGGATGATTATACTAGATTTACATGGTGTTTGTTTCTTGTGCATAAAAGTGATGCATTGCATGCTTTTGAAAACTTACTTAGGAGATTGCAAAATGAGCATAACTTAAAGGTTTCAAAAATTAGAAGTGACCATGGAGGTGAATTTGAAAATGCTAATTTTGATTCTTTGTGTGCTTCTTTTGGTATTAAACACGAGTTTAGTGCTCCTAGGACACCTCAACAAAATGGGGTTGTAGAAAGGAAGAATAGAACTTTACAAGAACTAGGAAGAACCATGCTTCTAGAATATAATCTTCCTAAATATTTTTGGGCCGCAGCTACTAGTAATGCATGTTATGTGAGTAATAGACTTAGCATTAGAAAAGGATTAAAGAAAACTCCTTACGAACTCTTGTATGGCAAGAAACCTAAAGTAGATTACTTTAAGGTTTTTGGTGCTAAATGTTTTATTTTAAATACCAAAGACAATTTGGATAAATTTGATGCAAAGAGTGACATTGGAATATTTTTAGGATATTCATCATCATCTAAAGCATATAGAGTATTTAACTCTAGAACTAAAATTGTGGAAGAAAGTGTAAATGTTAAATTCGATGATATGACCACACTTGCTCCAAATGTGCGTGTAGAAAATAAATTTTCAGATTTGGAACATCTTTTGAAGCACAAAAATGAAGGTACACATGGAGTACAATTGCTAGAAGAAGATGAAGATGATGTCCCTTTGGTGGAGAACTTAAGGGAGATGAATATCTCAAATGAAGAAACACCACCAAATGAAGAAAGTGAAGGTGAACCCAAGGGAAATGAAGAACAAAATGAAGCTGAAAATGCTATGGAACAATCGGGTGTTCACAAATACAAGGTGATGAAGTCTCATCCAAAAGAACTAATTATTGGAGACTTGCATCAAGGAAGGCAACTAAGAGCCAAAAGGGACTCTACGGTCAATTCTAATCCTTTAAACTCTTTTGCCATGCTTTCTTTAGTAGAGCCTAAAAATGTACGTGATGCTTTGCATGATGATGATTGGGTGTATGCCATGCAAGAGGAGTTAGAACAATTTGAGAGAAGTAAGGTTTGGACTCTTTGTCCTAAACCTAAAGACCACACCATTATAGGAACAAAATGGGTCTATAGGAATAAGATGGATGAAAATGGTAATGTAACTAGGAACAAAGCTAGATTAGTGGCCCAAGGATATTGCCAAGAAGAGGGCATTGACTTTGATGAAACCTTTGCACCGGTTGCAAGGTTAGAGGCTATTAGATTATTGCTTGCATTTGCATGTTACAAAAATATCAAACTTTTTCAAATGGATGTGAAAAGTGCATTTTTAAATGGTGTGATAAATGAGGAAGTTTATGTTAAACAACCTCCCGGATTTGAAAGTAAGAAATTTCCAAACCATGTTTACAAACTAGACAAGGCTTTATATGGTTTAAAACAAGCTCCTAGAGCTTGGTATGAAAGATTGTCTAAGTTCTTGCTTGAAAATGGTTTTCAATGTGGTAGTATTGATGATACTTTGTTTATTAAATACAAAGGTCTTGATATGCTAATTGTGCAAATATATGTTGATGATATTGTGTTTGGTGCTACATTAGAATCTATGTGTGAAGATTTTGCATTATGCGTGAAGAATGAATTTGAAATGAGTATGATGGGTGAGTTGACTTACTTTCTAGGTTTACAAATTAAACAAACCCCACTTGGCACTCACATTAGTCAAACTAGGTATACAAATGAGATATTAAAAAGGTTTGGCATGGATATTTCTAAAGGTTCATCCACACCTATGGGAGTGGGAACCAAATTAGAACCCGACCTAGATGGTAATGATGTTGATCAAAAGAGATATAGGTCAATGATTGGTAGTTTACTTTACTTGACCGCATCTAGGCCCGATATTATGTTTAGTGTTTGCATGTGTGCAAGATTTCAATCTAATCCTAAGCAAACACATCTCATAGCCATAAAGAAGATTCTTAGGTGTAGTACCCGGTTTTCGTCCGGCCAAAAAAATACAAAATACAAAAATAATAATAATAAAAACAAATATATTAAAAATATATATATATCATATAAAAAAAATAAATAAAATATATAAAAAAAATAAATAAAAAAGAAGGAAAAGATAAAGTGGCCGAAAGTAGGGTAAAAAAAAAGGAAGTGAAAAAAGAAGGAAAAGATAAAGTGGCCGAAAGTAGGGTAAAAAAAAAAAGAAGTGAAAAAAAGAAGGAAAAGATAAAGTGGTCGAAAGTAGGGTAAAAAAAAAAGGGAAGTGAAAAAGGGAAGTGAAAAGGGGAAGGAAAAGATAAAGTGGCCGAAAGTAGGGTAAAAAAAAAGGGAAGTGAAAAGGGGAAGGAAAAGAGAAAGAAAAAGAATAAGAAGAGGGGGGAGAGAGGAAACAAGAAAAAAAAAAGAAGAGAGGAAGAGAGGAGGCGTGAGAGAGAGGAAGAAAAAAGGAGAGGCTTTGGCTTTTGGTGAAGAAAAACAAAAAAAGAAGAGAGGAAGAGAGGAAGAGAGGGGAGAGGAAGAAGAGAAGAAGAGAAGGAGAGAAGGAGAGAAGGGGAAAACCGATTCTTTGGATTTTTTGGTAGAAGCTTCATACCCCTCATATCTTTCACTCAAGTATTGCTCTATTTACACTTGATTTCAATGTTTGATTCATTTTTAGCATCCTCGGATGTTGACTAAGAATAGACATGGTGTTTCTTGCATTCACCTTGGACATATGTGATGCTTGGGAGTGTTTTCGATACTAATATGTTGAGCCATTTCTCTTTGCATTTTTTTTTCTTCTATTTCTTGTTGGAAAAAGCGGGAGAGACCATATTTGGATTTGATTTTCTTGGTTTGGATACGTGTGAATCTCATAATGTGGTCTTGATTCGATTTAAATCTTGATTTACATTTGAGTATTCTATTTTTCCCTCTCTTTATGTTTGTTTTGTTGGACGAGGCTCGGGCTTGGATATTATTTGGACGAGTTGATGGAGGCTTGAGCAATTTCAAGATTTTGTTTGGTTTATTACAATTTGTGTATATTTGGCCCCCCATATTGTGTAATTTATCTTATTCATGTCGATTTGTATAATTTCGACATTTATTATTTGGATTATTTGTACAAGTGTGGATTATGAATATATATGCTTAAAATTGAATATAGGTCATTTCAATTAAAGAAATCATAAGTTGATTTCCTTTATTTGAATTATGAACCTTATTTGATTTCATTTATGAATTTTCCATAAGTTGGCAATAATAGGTTAAATTGATAGATGACACTTTTTCAAATAATCATTTATACCATAAGTTGGTATTTAAAATTAAACCTACCAAAAGTTGGTATGTCATTTTATCATTTATGCCATAAGTTGGTATTTAAAATTAAACCTACCAAAAGTTGGTAGGTCATTTTATCATTTATGCCATAAGTTGGTATTTAAAATTAAACCTACTAAAAGTTGGTAGGGCATTTTATTAAATAAACCATAAGTTGGTATCTAAAATTAAACCTACCAAAAGTTGGTAGGACATTTTATCATTAACACCATAAGTTGGTGTTCAAAATTAAACCTACCAAAAGTTGGTAGGACATTTTATCATTAACACCATAAGTTGGTGTTCAAAATTAAACCTACCAAAAGTTGGTAGGACATTTTATCGTTAACACCATAAGTTGGTGTTTTAAAATTAAATCTATCAAAAGTTGGTAGTGTGTCTCCAAATAAAAAAAACTATCATAAGTTGATAGTAATATTACAATTTTTTTTTTAATGCTATCATAAGTTGATAGTATTCTTACAAATCTTTTCCCAAAACTATCATAAGTGGATAGTGTTATTTTAAACCTATTTTCAAATAAAAACTATCATAAATTGATAGTAATATTCCAAGCTTTCTTTTTCAAACACTATCATAAGTTGATAAGTGTGTTGAAAGTAATAATTCAAACTTTAACAATTACACCTTGCAAAGAGCAAGTTTCCATAAGATAGCCATTAGATTAATCCGGGTAACCGTTTTCAAACGGGAGTTGTGGGGTGCCTAACACCTTCCCCACACTCAATCGATCCCCGTACCCTTTTCTCTGGTTCGCAGGTCTTTTCGGTGTCCAATTGCACCTTACATCAATTGGTGGCGACTCTAAACATTTTTCATCCTCAAACGCCGGTCCGCGTCGTGACCCCTGTTGCGACAACTGGCGACTCTGCTGGGGACACCAGGTTTTTTAAACCTAAGAGGGTCAAGCCCATATGATTAAATTGATTGGCTACGGTTACTTCTTCTTGTATGATTAATTGTTTGTTTCCTTTATATGTCAGAGATGTTGATTTATTTTGTTGTGGTAAAGTATTTGTCATCTCATACATTTACACTCACTGTAGCCTACCAGCTGGGCTCTACCTTTAGTATTAGAGAGGGTTGACCACTATTCTCGTGAGATTCCGTCTCCGCATGGGTAGTGGAAGATATCCTCACCGGATCGACTTCTCTTAAAAGTTAAGGGAGGAGCTTTTGTCCCAATAGTTGGGATTTTAAAAGCAACATGATCTGGGACCTCGCAGAATAGTTAGATAAACTTACCCAAGCACTTTATAAAGCCCTAGATCCATGCCCAAAACCTCCAGAAATTTAGGTTACCCAGTGTAATGGCATATTCTATTTTTGTGTGATTTACTCATTTGTCGTCGATGTTTTGCCTTACACATTTTTAATTGTAATTTCCATTATTGGTTTCTTCTCTCATGCATTCACGTAGGCACAGTCATTGCATTTTGTCAAACTAAATAAGTTCATAGTCATGCATGAAAAAAAAAAAAAAAACAAAAAAAAAAAAAACACCAATTCACTCATGTCTTTGCCATCCTTATAGTATAAGATTACAGTTGTGAATTGCTAAAACAATGAAAATGAACAACAAAAAAAATATAATGGGGCAGTTTGTGAGGAAATTGACTCTTAATTTTCTTGTTGATCAAGTGGGAATGGATCATTCTATGTCTGATTCTGAGGAGGTTTACGTTTTGGCTGTCGATGACAACCTTGTTAATAGACCAGTCATTGAAAGGTTGCTCAAGATTACTTCCTGTAAAGTAACTGCAGTGGACAGTGGAATAAGAATACTTCAGTTTCTGGGATTAGACGAGGAGAATAATTGTCCTGTTGGGTTTGATAGTTTGAAAGTGGATCTAATTATCACCAATTACTGTATGCCTGGAATGACAGGAGATGAGTTGCTAAAGAAAATCAAGGAATCGTCTGCCTTGAGAGAGATTCCGGTGGTAATCAGGTCATCTGAGAACGTAGTGACTCGAATCGACAGATGCTTGGAAGAAGGAGTAGAGGATTTTATTGTAAAGACAATGAAGTTGTCCGATGTGAAGCGCTTGAAAGGTTACATGACCGGAGACGGAAACAAAGAGAGATGCATCAACAACAAGAGAAAGCTTCCGGAGACTTGTGATCTATGTTTATTACCACCATCACCATCAGAGCCATGTTCTCCACCACCGTTGGAATCTCTTATCAGACAGCTTAAAAGGTCCTGCTTGGATTAAATCCTGATCGTCTGTTATGTCCCCTGCCTCACTGTGCAAATATTCGTAATTTCTTGGGGAGTGTGAAAATTTTTTTTTTATTATTATTATTCTGTTTTTTTTTATTTAAGTTGAAAAAAAAAGAAGAAAAAAAAAAGAGAAAAGAGTCGTCCTCAAGCGGGGAAATGAACAGTTGAGTGTGACAGTTTTGTTTTTTTATTATTATCTGGTTGAAAAGAGAAGCAGGAAGAAAAAAAGAGTTGTCCTCAAGCGGGGAAAATAACAGTGGAAGGTGACAGTAAAGTAAGTACTGATGTGACAGGCACCGCGAATGTCTTCGCATATGCAGAGCCATCTTCGTCTTCATCTCCATCTCAATCATTTCTGGCAAAAGCGTGTTTTCTCTCTGAGCCATCTTCATCTCCGTCTCCATCTTCACAATCATACACAATCATAAAAAACACAATGTTGACCTAGACGCTAAGTCTTGGTCCAACACTTTGTTCATCTTCCTCAAGAAATCTTCAAGGATGGATACTCCTAACTCTCCACTTGCAAAAAGGTCTAGAACTGATGAAGGTTCTACTTCTAAAGAAGAGGAAGGTGAAAATGATCCCAGATTCAACCTCTCCCCTATAAGGGAAGACGTATACGAGGACGATCCCCAGAAAACCATCGAATCTCTACAAGAAGCTTTGAGGGAAACCAAAATGAGACTTAAAAAAGCAACCGACAAAGTTCAAGACTACAAAAGGCAACTTATGGTTTCAAAGCATGCTATACAAGGTGTTCGATATATGTCATGGGGCAGACAAGCAAGTACTCATGACCCAGATAAATTACACGAAGCAATCACTGAGATCACAGTACAACTTGGATCTGTTGCAGATGGAATAGACAATGTTCTTTATACCCTAGAATAAAATTCCTGTCCAACAGTATGATTATTACTATGTATAAAGGGCAGTGGTTTGATATTGGGAAGATCTATCTGGCCACGATCTTCAAAGCCAAGGATTTTGTCGAGAAGAAGCCAACAAAGGTGGGGAAGTTATTTTTCCCACGGCTTATCACAAGGTTGCTTTTGTTCAAAAGCATTCGACCTCCTCGGCCTCGAGCCTCTTTGGGATATCAAATCACCATGCTGGAAAGAAGGACATGGCGTCAGAGCATCAGCCATTTGAAAACAACTTCTGCTGGAAAGAAGCAGACCCAAGAAGGTCACTCAGCATCACCACCTAGTGATTCCTCATCAGCAGTTGCAGCATCTCCACAATCAGATCGCATGCGTGCAGCGATAGCCCGGCTAGAGATGGGGCTACAAACACTAGAAGAGGGACAGCAAAGGCTGGAGCACATGTTGGCCGTAGTCATGGATATGGTACGGAAGTCCAAACACTAGAAATTTTGGGGAGTTATGTTTTAAACTCAGTAACTGGACCAATTTGGAATTGCCAGATTCTGTCAGCAGCCTTCAAGAGTAAAATCCATCTGCACTACCATCTGTGGTCCGGCTCACGGCCATTGATTGGGTTTTAATAATGAGCATGTCTTTACTTTACTTTGATAAATTTCTCTAGTACAGCTTTTGCATGTTCAATGCTTCCAGTTCTCATGTTTTTGATGCTCTGTTACACTCATCATTCCTACATTTATTTGCCCAATTCCCGTGTTTTTGATGCCTCTGTTACATTCATCATCCCACATTTATTTGCCTTTATTTGTCCATCACTTGCAAATTCCAAATCTTGCAAATTCCATTTTGACAGGATTGAAATTGATGATAATGGAAAGATGAACCGAATGAACCAGATTTTGGGGCACCCATTAACAATGTCGAGTTTGACTTGAACATTGAGGATGAATCTGAGATATAGTCAGAAATGTTGAAACAAGTTTAATCAAAAAGAAAAGATAATTCAAATGGATGAGGTTGTTAATTTGGGGTTGGAAATTTGAATTGGTGCAAACTTGGAAGATTAGAGATGAAATAAAGAAGCAATTTGATGTCGGATGTCTTGCTGTAGTAAAATACCCCGAATGATATAGAAATATTGCACCGGTACTGAAAAAGGATGATTGTAATCAGATCACGATGGCACTAGAAGATAAAGAGGAAATTACTGTCATTACTTTATGTGGTACCTTTTGCTATGAAGTCATGCCATTTGGTCTAAAAATGCGGGAGATACTTGTCAGCAAACCAAGGTCATTCTGTTTCATGATATGATGCATAAAGAGATTGAAGTGCATGGGGATAACATAATTGCCAAGCCAAGTGAGGATGAAGATCACATGATTAACTTGGAAAAGTTTGTTCAAAAGGTTGAGAAGACACTAGTTGAAGTTGAACCCCTCAAAATGCGCATTCGGGACAATTTCAAGGAAGTTGTTAAGTTTTATTGGTAGCCAAAAAAAAAAAAAAAAAAAAACCCGCTAGAGTGAAAACCCGCAAGGGCGCTCTAGGCAAAAATAGGGGCAAAAAAAAAAAAAATTCTGCTAAAGTGAAAAAAACCTCACAGGCGTTTCAATTTGGGCTGCAAGTTCAAATTTCAGATTGTTTGAAGAAGGATGGTTGGATTACGAGTTTGTTGAATTGATGAGTGGTGCCTGAGTTGGCTGTTAACTTGTCTCACATTGACATAGGTGGGAGTGCAAAATTAATTTCGTAATTGAAGGGTTGGAGATCAGTTAATTGGACATGTACCCAAAACTGGGGCAGATTTTGGGGTGCTCTTGATACCATCAGATATTTTACCTTGCTAAGGTGTTAGTCTGTTACATAGAAGAAGAAGTTTGTTGGCAGAAATGGAAGGTTCAGAGATAGGCTCATACAAGTCAGATTTGATTATTGTTAATTGGGTGCACACCAAAATTGAGGCAATTTTGGTACAATCTTTGAATTATCACATATTTCATCTTGAAGAAGCTCGGTTTGTCCTTTCTGCCTTTGATTTCTCTGCTTTCTTGTACATATTTCATTCTAAAATATTTTATTACCACCTATCCTTTTCAATACAAATTGTGAGGAAATTCATTTCTTCAATTTTGTTGCTTGTTGTCTCCTTTTCCACATCCCAATTCAATTCTCATTTCATACTCCAAAAATTATTATCATTTGCTTTCAATAATTGACAAGCATGGCTGTACTTTTGAATTTATCACTGACAAAGTTTTGACAGGAAATATAATGAGTGCATCAGGACAATACTTTTGATAGGAAGTTGATGGATTTTGGCATCCTAAGCTGGAAAGGATCTGAGTGAAAAGCCTGAAGCTGAAGCAGGTGTTAGCAGGAAAGAGAAGCTCACATTCCTAAGCCGTGCAAAAAAAAAAAAAAAAAAAAGATTTGAATAAGGAAATTCAGATAAATGGGTAGCTTTGAATTCAGATGCGTACGAACATGCAAATTTCAGGGAAAATGAATTGATTATGGGAATGCACATTGGAAAAGGAAAAGAGATAGCTCAAGAGCTGGGATCCAGAATGGAAAAAGGCCTTCACTAATCAGATTAGAGAAGATACATTGAAAGCTCAGTGAGTCAGAAAGTCAACCCTGACAGAGAAACAAATTTGGTTTAGCAATTCGTAATTGTGCGCTTGTTGGAGGATGGCAAAACCATGAGAAAACATGCATCCATTCATTCATGAGACATTCATAATTGAGCAAAATAGGTCAGTGCATGCATCATCACTGCATAAATAAAAAATTTTCAGCCAAGCCGGGAATGGCTACAGTGATCCCGAGCACCTTTTTCTCAATAAAACAAAATTTTCAAAAAATCAAAAAAAATCTTTTCCAGCCAAGTCGGGAATGGCTACAATGATCCCGAGCACCTATTTCTCAAAAAATAAAAAAAAATCAAAAAAAAAAAATCAAATCAAAAAATCTTTTCCAGCCAAGTCAGGAATGGCTACAATGATCCCGAGCACCTTTTTCACAATAAAAAAAAATCAAAAATCAAAAATTTTCAGCCAAGCCGGGGATGGCTACAGTGATCCCGAGCACCTTTTCACCAAAAAAAAAAAAAAAAAAGTCAAAGATTAAAAAAAAAAAAAAAACAGTTGGCCAAACCGGGAATGACCTTGTGATCCCGTGCCCCCTTTATTTTCTTGCACAAACATTGGCCAAGCCGGGAATGGCCTTGTGATCCCGTGCCCCCTTTATTTTCTAGCACAAACAGTTGGCCAAGCCGGGAATGGCCTTGTGATCCCGTGCCCCTTTATTTTTCTGCACAAACAGTTGGCCAAGCCGGGAATGGCCTTGTGATCCCGTGCCCTTTATTTTCTTGCACAAACAGTTGGCCAAGCCGGGAATGGCCTTGTGATCCCGTGCCCCTTTATTTTCTTGCACAAACAGTTGGCCAAGCCGGGAATGGCCTTGTGATCCCGTGCCCCTTTATTTTTCTGCACAAACAGTTGGCCAAGCCGGGAATGGCCTTGTGATCCCGTGCCCTTTATTTTCTTGCACGAACATTGGCCAAGCCGGGAATGGCCACAGTGATCCCGTGCCCCTTTATTTTCTTGCACGAACATTGGCCAAGCCGGGAATGGCCACAGTGATCCCGTACCCCTTATTTTCTTGCACCAACATTGGCCAAGCCGGGAATGGCCTTGTGATCCCGTGCCCCTTTATTTTCTTGCACAAACTTTTTAGCCAAGCCGGGAATGGCCACAATGATCCCGCGCATTTCAGGCCCGTACGAAACGCGGTTGACTACGCCTTTGTTTGCCTTTTATTTCATAAAAGACATACAAAGGGGGGCAGCTGTAGTACCCGGTTTTCGTCCGGCCAAAAAAATACAAAATACAAAAATAATAATAATAAAAACAAATATATTAAAAATATATATATATCATATAAAAAATATAAAAAAAATATATAAAAAAAATATAAAAAAGAAGGAAAAGATAAAATGGCCGAAAGTAGGGTAAAAAAAAAGGAAGTGAAAAAAGAAGGAAAAGATAAAGTGGCCGAAAGTAGGGTAAAAAAATAAAGAAGTGAAAAAAAGAAGGAAAAGATAAAGTGGCCGAAAGTAGGGTAAAAAAAAAAGGGAAGTGAAAAAGGGAAGTGAAAAAGGGAAGTGAAAAGGGGAAGGAAAAGATAAAGTGGCCGAAAGTAGGGTAAAAAAAAAGGGAAGTGAAAAGGGGAAGGAAAAGAGAAAGAAAAAGAATAAGAAGAGGGGGGAGAGAGGAAACAAGAAAAAAAAAAGAAGAGAGGAAGAGAGGAGGCGTGAGAGAGAGGAAGAAAAAAGGAGAGGCTTTGGCTTTTGGTGAAGAAAAACAAAAAAAGAAGAGAGGAAGAGAGGGGAGAGGAAGAAGAGAAGAAGAGAAGGAGAGAAGGAGAGAAGGAGAGAAGGGGAAAACCGATTCTTTGGATTTTTTGGTAGAAGCTTCATACCCCTCATATCTTTCACTCAAGTATTGCTCTATTTACACTTGATTTCAATGTTTGATTCATTTTTAGCATCCTCGGATGTTGACTAAGAATAGACATGGTGTTTCTTGCATTCACCTTGGACATATGTGATGCTTAGGAGTGTTTTGGATACTAATATGTTGAGCCCTTTCTCTTTGCATTTTTTTTTCTTCTATTTCTTGTTGGAAAAAGCGGGAGAGACCATATTTGGATTTGATTTTCTTGGTTTAGATACGTGTGAATCTCATAATGTGGTCTTGATTCGATTTAAATCTTGATTTACATTTGAGTATTCTATTTTTCCCTCTCTTTATGTTTGTTTTGTTGGACGAGGCTCGGGCTTGGATATTATTTGGACGAGTTGATGGAGGCTTAAGCAATTTCAAGATTTTGTTTGGTTTATTACAATTTGTGTATATTTGGCCCCCCATATTGTGTAATTTATCTTATTCATGTCGATTTGTATAATTTCGACATTTATTATTTGGATTATTTGTACAAGTGTGGATTATGAATATATAGGCTTAAAATTGAATATAGGTCATTTCAATTAAAGAAATCATAAGTTGATTTCCTTTATTTGAATTATGAACCTTATTTGATTTCATTTATGAATTTGCCATAAGTTGGCAATAATAGGTTAAATTGATAGATGACACTTTTCCAAATAATCATTTATACCATAAGTTGGTATTTAAAATTAAACCTACCAAAAGTTGGTATGTCATTTTATCATTTATGCCATAAGTTGGTATTTAAAATTAAACATACCAAAAGTTGGTAGGTCATTTTATCATTTATGCCATAAGTTGGTATTTAAAATTAAACCTACTAAAAGTTGGTAGGGCATTTTATTAAATAAACCATAAGTTGGTATCTAAAATTAAACCTACCAAAAGTTGGTAGGACATTTTATCATTAACACCATAAGTTGGTGTTCAAAATTAAACCTACCAAAAGTTGGTAGGATATTTTATCATTAACACCATAAGTTGGTGTTCAAAATTAAACCTACCAAAAGTTGGTAGGACATTTTATCGTTAACACCATAAGTTGGTGTTTTAAAATTAAATCTATCAAAAGTTGGTAGTGTGTCTCCAAATAAAAAAAACTATCATAAGTTGATAGTAATATTACAATTTTTTTTTTAATGCTATCATAAGTTGATAGTATTCTTACAAATCTTTTCCCAAAACTATCATAAGTGGATAGTGTTATTTTAAACCTATTTTCAAATAAAAACTATCATAAATTGATAGTAATATTCCAAGCTTTCTTTTTCAAACACTATCATAAGTTGATAAGTGTGTTGAAAGTAATAATTCAAACTTTAACAATTACACCTTGCAAAGAGCAAGTTTCCATAAGATAGTCATTAGATTAATCCGGGTAACCGTTTTCAAACGGGAGTTGTGGGGTGCCTAACACCTTCCCCACACTCAATCGATCCCCGTACCCTTTTCTCTGGTTCGCAGGTCTTTTCGGTGTCCAATTGCACCTTAAATCAATTGGTGGCGACTCTAAACATTTTTCATCCTCAAACGCCGGTCCGCGTCGTGACCCCGGTTGCGACATTAGGTACTTAAAGGACACACCTTCCCTAGGGTTGTGGTATGATAAGAAATCTTCATTTGACTTGCATTCATTTGTAGATGCCGACTTTGCGGGTTGCAAAATAAATAGGAAAAGTACTAGTGGTACTTGTCAATACCTAGGAAATATGCTCATATCTTGGTTCTCCAAGAAGCAAACATGTGTTGCTTTGAGCACTACCGAAGCCGAATATATGGCTATTGGTAGTTGTACTTGCCAATTGCTTTGGATTAAACAACAAATGCTTGATTTTAATATGGAATTTTCAAACATTCCAATTCTTTGTGATAACATAAGTGCCATACATTTGTCTAAGAATCCTAGATATCATGGTAAAGCTAAGCATATAGACATTAGACATCATTTCATTAGAGATCATGTTGCTAAAAAGAACATTGTGCTTGAACATGTAGAAGGGGAATATAATATTGCCGATTTGTTCACTAAGCCTTTAGCTAAGGATAGATTCATAAAACTAAGAAATGCATTGGGTTTGTGTGAAGCACCTTGAGTGCATATTACTTGAATGCATATCCTTGTTTGATTGATATCCCAAGTTTGAACTTGAATGCTTATTATATTTTCTTGGTGATATGTGCTTATAAGCTAAATGTATAAATTGGTATGCATGATTGAAGGGGGAGTAACCTAGTGTCATTAGGAGGCCATGGGTCACTTAGTGTGATAGGCTCCAAATTGGGTCACTTGGGTTCTATTAGTTCAATTGGTGTGTTGTCATGACTATTTGTTGATGAGAACTAGTTTTGATATTATTTGAAGCATGTTTATGGTCTTAAATCACTTTTGTGATAAAATCTTTTACAAAACTTGCATCAACCCCTTAGTTCTCCACTTTTTGAATTATTACAAAAAGGGGGAGAGACATGATGATAAATTGCATTAAAATCATTTGCCAAAATGCATATATAGGCATAACTTAAGGGGGAGTGTATATGCCATGATTGGGAGAGAATAGATGTTAAACTAAGGGGGAGCTAAGCTTACTTAACTAAAGTTGTATATGAGTTTCAAAATTGTTTTAAATTGATATCATTAAACTTTTTAATGCACTTTGAATTGATATTAAATTCAATTACAATCAAATAGACATTTATATCATGCATGTTTTGTAATCATCAAAAAGGGGGAGATTGTTGGACCTATGGTCCTATATGTCTAATTTTGATGATATTAAATCATTTATAAATGATAATGAAACATTAAAGCAATATTTGATTTATATGAATTGAATTTAAATGACTATATATTTTTGAGATAGTGCTGGAAATTAAGTTTTGAAAACAAACATACATGGACTAAGTTAGAACATCAATTTTCCAATTATCATATCTTAACCAACTTGAGTCCAAATTTGTGTGCTACTTGTTAATTGCCATTAATTTGTTTAAATTGAAAAAGGGATTCCAATTGGAATTTGGGGACACAATTCACCCCCCCTCTTGTGTTAAACTCGATCCGTCAATACAGAGCTAGCATTCGAGTGTTGCTCCATTTTTTCTTGCCTTTTAGCTCTTTTTAAACAATGGAAATTTGTTTGTGTTAATTGTTTTCCTATTTTCTTGTTATGCGTTGAATCTAGATTGGATATCACTACAAGAAAACATGTATTTTGCGATGGAATATTCTGTCACAAAATAAGGAAATTACAGAATTAGCAATTGAAAATATTCCATTGCAAATATTTTGTGACAGAATCGTTACTATGGAATTTAGCGACGGAATTTTAGCAACAAAATTATTTTACAACGGATTTTTTTGACATATATTGCGTTGCAAAAAAATATATTAAAATTAAAATTTTTGTTCAATAGCGACGATCGCTAATTTGCTAACCTTTGCGACGGAATATCCGTTGCAAATTTATAAATTAAAAAATAATATTTTGTTGATCAGCGACGAAAATTTTTGTTGCCAATTTATCATGAAATTTGCAATACAATTTCCGTTGCTAAATCTATTATTTTTCTGAATCCTCAAGGTTGTTTATGGGGGATTGCATTTGCATTTGAGAAAAGAACTCCTACATCCTCCGCTCTTGATCCTACATCAGCTGCCAAAGTCACCTACCTCATCCTACAACTCAGAGTTCATCCAAGCCACGCGTTCTTGATCCTGTATTCGCTCTCGCAAGTTATTGACCTCATCTAATAAGTTAGCGTTCATCCGAGTAATGCACTCCTCCAACTATGAGTAAACAATCTAGAATGCCCACTAGAGCAAGATGAAGTATTGCCCAAAAGATTTGCCTTAGATCCAAACCCATAGACGCGCCCTTTTTTCTTCTTCCCACCAACCACCTTAAATAATAAAGAACTCTCGTCCACCGGCTCAAGAGGTGACTCATTGGTGGAGGAGAGTGATTGTTGTGTCAGCATCTCGTCCCTTAGCTTGTTGAATTTTTCATGCAAAAAAAGACACCAATGCATGATACTAAATCGATGAATCTGATGAGTAACTTGTAAAAAAGGACACCAATGCATTATACTAAAGAAATGAATCTGATGAATATCCAGCTCAAAAACCATGTTTGTCATCAGAATTAGGTCCATAAAATCTTAAACAATCAAACTTCAAAATAGGTAAAAAAAAAAAGCATGACAAACAACACAAATAACATTTAAAACGACCTTTATCCGAATCATCTTCAAAGTGAACTTCCTAGAATTCCAAAGTATCAAATAGACTGAAGGAGATGCATCAAATTAAACATATTGAATCCTTACGTATGTAGTAGATGCTCGTTCATTGACAAATTGTTGCATACTTTTTTTTCTGATGATTGCTAACAAATACCTCTGTCTGGGTAGGTTCCCGACCAAGTTCCACCCTCTACAATTAAAATCACAAATGAATGATACTTAGATTTTGTTGAAAATGGTTATTTTACTCAAAATTTATCATTCTCTTACGACACTCCGAGTGGGGAATAAAGCCACCAGTATGAGAAAAGTCATTCTCAGATGCTTGATTCTTCTTTCCCTGTTCCCTTTTTTTGATGTAATCTGGTTTAGCCCAAATACGAAAAAGTTCAACAAGGACATCCATAAGGATCCACCTAGCTTTGGTTGGATTTTCTCGTGCCCTATGCATCATGTCTCGAAATAATTCCGCACTCTTCTTATTTCATAGTCTCTTTATTGCACCATCTTCAGCAGGGACCCATTTGCATTTAGTCTGCAAGATATACAAGGTTAATAACATATATGACACAATTAGATCTTTAGACAAGTATATAACTTTCTTGGTGTTCTCTGCCTTGTTTTTTGTTTCTTAATATGCAATGATTTACTTTGTATTGTATTCTCTCAATAAAAATGATCTTAGACATGACAAACAACAAATCATTAAAATCACCATAAAATAGATTTCTATATCTATCTAATAGGTGTTGAGAACAACAAATATTAGATATTTAAAAATGTACTATAGAAACTTTACACCTTGCAAAGAGAATAAAAACAGTACATGGAAGCATGTTGTTGAAGTATGAAACATATGATTCTATGAATTTTGGCAGAAATAGGGCGAAAAAAAGGTATTATTACATAAATCATTTGACTAACTTATCTGAATTAATTGATTATACCCAATGTTATTTTAAAACAGAGATGAACATAATAAAATTTTTAAAAGCAGGGTATTGTGAAATTATTTTTTCTAATATTCAATGATTATCTTATGCTCAGTAGCATTGAAAATAACAAAATGACAATATCTAGAAATCCTAGTGACTTGAACCCAACCCCAACCACCCAAGTGACAATCGACCAACTAAAATGACGGCAAGTAGTCTTCTCTTTGAAGGACCTGGGCTCTCAAATATCCATCTAAGCAGCCAATTTTTAAAAAATAAACTATGAATTTGTACTTTATACTTACTTTGAACTCTTTAAAATAAACTTCCTTTTCCTCGTTAGTAAAATCACTCCATTGTGTGACAAGACGTTCATACTTGCTCTTAATGATCGTGGTTATCTTTCGAGTAACATTAAAAGGATCAAAACTATCAATTAAAGAATAAGAACATATTTTAGTGACATAAATATTTCTATAATTAATGTTTACTAAAATAAAAGTGAGTGCAAAATTGTACTTATAGAGTGTTAAACAACTCGTATCCATAGAGGGCCTTTCGCCGAAGGCTCAACCCCAATATGATATGACGATGAGCCACTGACAACCTGTGTGTCTGGTGGCGAACTCTGCATAGTGGGTGCTTGTGGGATATGAGGGCTAGGTGGAGGTCGACATTTCAGTGGTGAAGTGATTGGGAGATGATAAAGCTTTATAATACTGAATGTTTGGTTGAAGAGAATTCACGTATGAGGACGAGGAGGCTGCGGAATGAAGGACACTCCCTACGTTGAGTCTAATTCGATGATGACCATGACTTGGACTAGATGTGGTGCAGCCACGCTGGTTCAATTGATCACTAGCCATCTACAATTAAAGAATGATCACAAGAAATTGCTTTTGAAAATTTAAACCGAAAACAACGACGACCAAAATTAGGAATATTTAAGATATGTCTCCCAAGAAGTGCGCAACATTCAATATTGTTCAAGGATAAAAATCAATAGCAAAACATATTGCACTTTTATACAACACGGTACAGAGATAAATCATGGATTTAAAAAATAAATACACACATTGTTAATCATCTTTGGACTCTTCCTCTGTCTCAGAATCATCAAATTCTGATTCTTTTTCTTCATCGTCATCATTAGTCTCTTCCTCAATCATTTGCCTTGTAGAATCTTCATCCACTTCAGCAGGTTCAGCTTCATTGTCGACAAGAGACTCTAACTGTCTAACTGGTACTTTATCGTCTTGGAAGGCATAATCCATTTGCTTTAATTGTGCAATAATTGTGTGCCTCGCTTTCGTTTTAATCACAACCCACCAATTTTGTCTATCACGTATCCCTTTCGGATAAGGAGCAAAGTAGACTTGCTCCGTTTGTGCAATTATAAATGGATCAAACTTCTTGTACCTCCCTCTACGTTTCACATGTACAAGCCTATATTGTTTTTGGATTCGAGTACCTCGATTAGGAGTTAGGTCGAACCACTCACAATTAAAAGGAATAATTTTTTTATTCAGTAGTCCTAGAAAATCCAATTGGACAATCCCTTTCAATTCCAAAATCGGTCCCCCGTATGCATACACCGCTGTTGATTGTTGACCTGCTTGCACTTCTGGCATCAGTGTCGAATTTGTATCCATTAGCATAATACATATTCCATATCTCAACTCTTCTCAATGGTCCTCTGGACACCTCTCGTATGAGTTCATCGGTAATCCTGTTTTGTGGGTCATAAACCTTAAACATAAAAATGACAAGTTAATTAAAAATATATTGGTACAATTAAATCAAATCGTGTCATGTTATTAAAATCGACAGATACTTACGTATTGTTTGAATCATGATGCGAAACCTTTCTCAATTTGATAGTCGACTTCATCATCATTTAGTGTTGGTGCTGATGCTAGCACAAAACCTATAAATAGACTGCAACACATATAGAAATTCACATTATAATTCCAACACAATTTATAGTAACTTACTTTATAAAAGGCTGGACAATATCACAATTCAGAAACATGTATAATGTTACTGCATCGTATTCTCTATCAGTTAGGTAGCGCCTACCAGCCTCACCAACAAGATGACCAAGTTGATTGAAGATTGAAATTCTAGGGAATTCCGAGTTGAAGATTGAAATTCTAGGGAATTCCGAGTTGAAAGTACCACCGTCATTTTCGAGGCACTCTGGTTCGTCGAGAGCTCACATGTGGTTCAAAGTAATACAAAGCAAATGTCGATGTCTCTTCGACTATATATGCTTCACATATAGATCCTTTCACACGAGCTTTATTTTTAACCTTCTAATTTGGGAAGTGAATGAACCTATTACAAAAATCTGTCGGACATAATATTAATTCTTCAATTGACAAATCATAATAATATGAATAAAAATCCATTTCAAAAGGATACATCCATCTGTATTGTACAGGCCCACCCATCCTTACTTCGAATGATAGCTATACCAGGAGATGTTCCATAGAATCAAAGAAAGATAGAGGAAATATACTCTTCAATTTGCAAACGATCACATGAATACTCGCCTCCATGATGATCAATTGATCCTCTCGTTGTGTAGTTGAACATATATCTCTACAAAGTTACTCAACTCAGTAATGGCAGCCCAAATGAGCTCCGACAATGCCTGAAATGCAATTGGAAGAAGCTGCTCCATGAAAACATAACAGTCGTGACTTTTCATCCCAAACAGCTTTTCTTCTCTCATGTCTATGCACCTGCATAAGTTGGAGGCATAGTCATCTGGCAACTTCAAATTGGAGACCCAATGACAAACAACCTTTTTTTGCTTCATGTTGAGACAAAATTATGCTTTCGGTTTGAGAGATTTATCGTTGCCATTCTCCACCAACTCTAAAGCTCTACGTTTACAGTAATGCGGAAGGTCCAATCAAGACTTAGCATTATCCTTTGTTTTTCCCTTAATGTCCATACATGTATTGAAAACGTTATCAAAGACGTTCTTCTCAATATGCATGACATCAAGGTTATGTCGTATTTGATTTTTTTGCCAGTAAGGCAAATCCAAGAAGATGCTCTTCTTGGTCCAATTATGTTCTTGGCCATATCCCGGCAATGATAATGGGCCCGTATCAGTAATATTTGGAAAGATCCAAACTCGCGCTAGCATTTCTTCCCCAGACAAATGTGGAGGAGTTTCTAATCTCTCAATTTGATTCTTCAAAAATGCATCCTTGTTCCGCCTAAAAGGATATGTCGTATCTGGATCAAACCACGATTTTTTCCTACCATTTTTCAAGGTAAATGCCTTTGAACGCTCTATGCAGCAAGGACATACTAACTTCCCCTATGTCATCCATCCAGACAGCATACCATAGATAGAAAAATCATTGATAGTCCACATCAGCACAGCTCTCATAACAAAATTCTATTGGGTGGAGACATCGTAGGTTATCAAACCTTCGCACCATAACTGGTTGAGCTCGTATATCAAGGGTTGTAGATAAACGTCGATTTTACTCTTCAAATTTTGAGGACCTGGATTGATTACTGTCAAGAACATAAACTCCCTTTTTATGCACATCCCAGGCGTTATATTATGAGGAGTCAAAATGACAGGCCAACATGAATAGTTCTTGCCAGATTGTTCGAAAGGAGTGAAACCATATGCATAGAAACCTAATCTTATATTTTGTGGGTCTAAAGCAAAATATCGATATGTTCGGTCAAAGTATTTCCATGCTTCTCCATCTGATGCTCATAATGCCATCTCATCTCCTTTGCTGTATCTGTTGAGCTATAAAGCCTCTGATGCTTGAGAATCAGAGGTTGGTACCACATACGTCTAACTGGAATATCCATGTAATTTCCTCGTCTAGTTCTCTGAGGTATATAACGATCTAGCCCGTAAAATTTGCACTGCTTCTCATTTGCATCATCCTTATAGTATATCATATAGCCACTCGTACAACAGTCGATTCGTTGATACCTAAGTCCTAGTTTCGACACCGACTTCTTGGTTTGATAGAAGTTCATAGGTGTCGCAACCGGGGTCACGACGCGGACCGGCGATGAAAGGATGGAAAATGATTTAGAGTCGCCACCAATTGATTTAAGTGCAATTGGACACTAGAAAATGGTCTACGAACCAGAGAATAGGTAAGGGGGTCTATTGAGTGTGGGGAAGGTGTTAGGCACCCCACAACTCCCTAAAAGGTTACCTAGATTGATCTATGTGCTTTTTCTTGAAAAGTTGTTTGTCCAATATAAATGGTATTTTGATTTGAAAAAGATAACATAATTAAAGCATAGGCAGGAGCTGAATGTCATCAAGTCCTCCTCCTAATTAACTTCAATTTAGTTACCATTATTTTTTTAGTACAAATGATACCTTAATTTGAAGAGATAACATAATTAAAGCCTAGACAGGAGCTGAATGTCATCAAGTCCTCCTCCTAATGAACTTTAATCTAGGTATCTAATAAATTAATTTATCATTGTGTTTAGGAATACAAATGACACTTTAATTTGAAGAGATAACATAATTAAAGCCTAGGCAGGAGCTGAATATCATCAAGTCCTCCTCCTAATGAACTTTAATTTAGGTATCTAATAAATTAATTTATCATTGTGTTTAGGAATACAAATGACACTTTAATTTGAAAAGATAACATAATTAAAGCCTAGGCAGGAGCTGAATATCATCAAGTCCTCCTCCTAATGAACTTTAATTTAGGTATCTAGTAAATTAACTTACCATTGTGTTTGTGAATACAAATAATACTTTAATTTGAATAGATAACATAATTAAAGTTTAGGCAGGAGCTGAATGTCATCAAGTCCTCCTCCTAGTTGACTTTAATATAGTATCTATTAATTTGTTTATGTGAAAATTTGGTAGAGATGTGGTTATTGAATAGATGGATTGGCAAAACTAAACCCCTAAACATGCATACTAATCACATTAAATATGCAATAAACTAAACTACACTACTTTACACTACCTTTCATTATTTCCACTACCCTATTACATGGCTTACATTTACAAGAATATACATGCCAAATAAAAATGAGATAAAAAAATAAAAAGATATAAAAAAAATACAAATACAAATATGGCCACAGAGCCCGGTCCATTACTCAAGCCCAATCCAATCTCCAAATATGTGTCCCGGCCCAAGTCCTCTAAGTTACCTCTTGACCCATGTGATCCACTCAATCCAAACCCAACATCAAACACAAAAATGGGTTAAAATTGTGCTCAAATGCCATAGAAATTCAAATCAAATCAAGTCCATATACATTATAAGCACACATATACAAACACATATATTCAAATATACCTATACAAATATACAAAACGGGATGTATACATACAAACACAGATACAGAATATATATATATATATATATATATATATATATATATATATATATACACACACACACATACACACTGTATATATATATATATATGCATGCACTATATATATATATACACACACCCACACACATCTACGCGCACACAATGCACACATATACACACGCCCACTGCATATATATGTACACACACTGCACACCTATATATACATACACTATACATATATATACATATATTTATCTCTGAAAGAAATGGAATAGCTACTGTATATCAAACACTAGGATCCCAAGCATCCAAACAAAGTATTGCAAACGGACATTAACCAAGGATGTATACTACTGCATGTATCGAAGGATTCAGAGCTACTACCGGGAGTAAATCATGGCATTCAGAGAACAAAACCCAGAGCAACGAAAACCAGATTATCACCAAGACAAAGAGGCCGAGAATGATAGAAATTTGTTCTGATATTTACCTCTCCCGCTTTCCCTTTCCTCTGGTTCTTGCAGCGAAATCTCCCTTTCCTCTCTTTGCTTTCTCTCTTCTTTCTTTTGTCTTGTGCCGCTACTTCCACTCTCCCAATTGTGTTTTATTTTGTTTTGCTTCACCAAAAACCAAAGCCTCCTTCTCCTCTCACGCCTCCTCTCTTTTATTCTTTTTCTTTCCCCAATTTGTGCCACATTTCTCTCTTTGTCTCCTTTTTTTTTTCTTTCCCCAATTTGTGCCATACATTTCTCCCTTTATTCCCCCACTTTCCTTTCTTTTTCTCCTTGTCTTCCTCCTTTTGTTGGCTTTTTTCTCTCATGACCCCCATTTCCTTATTTCTTGGCTTTTTCTTTATTTATTTTTTTAATTATGTCATGGCCCCTACTTTTCCCCCAAAAGTCTCCCCTTTTTTCTTTTTTTCTCTTTTCCACCGAAATCCTCCAAACCCTTTTCTTATATATATATTTTTTATTTATTTATTTTTTTTTTGTATTTTTGGCCAGACGAAAACCGGTTACTACAATAGGCATCGTATTATTTTTCGACATAGTCTCTTTCATAAGATGAATGACATCATCGAAACAACCCTAGACATATTGTAGTCAAATTTAATGCTTAATAGCCTCATCGCAGCAGACAACTCTGAGTGTGAGTCGCATCCATCCCATAGTGGAGCTTGGGCAGTAGACAACATGTCAAAGAAAGCTTGCACATCGGGATTAGGAGGTTCCGACACAAAGTATTGGTTGTTATTCTCTCCATGTAAGAACTCATCACCAGCTGATGGTCCAGCAATGTCCATCATCATCTGCTTGTACGGATTGAAATTAGCCCAATTATCGTCTTGACAGTAATAATTTGCAGCATTTGCTTGCATATCGACAGTGGACACAGGAGGACTTCCAGGCATTTCTTCACCATGAGCTGTCCAGTAATGATATCTAGACTGAAAACCTTTTCTATATACGTGCACTCTTAGATCATCCAACCCCTAAAATCTTGTGCATTTACACCTAACACATGGACACTTTATTGTTCCCGTGTCTACAAATCACAGGTTATTTCCACACGCATAAATAATGAACTCCTCAACCCCTCTAAAAAACTCATCTCTAGGTCCCACTCGACTGAGTTCGAACCTATTGTACATCCATGTACGAGATTCAGGCACGTCCATTATAAAAGTAGAAAGAAGTAGCAAAGAAGATGAAGGTGAAGAACAGAATGAAAAAAACAGGGAAATGAGGTCGGAATGAGAAACCAATTTTTTTATGACATTAAATGCATATTAACAACGGAATTTGTGACGAAATAAAATTTCGTTGCTAAGTAAAGTTGTTGCTACATGTCGTCACAAATTCCGTTACGAACGCTGGCGGGAATTCGCGTCACAGTTTACAACGGAATTTGCAGCGAAAATACAATTATGTTGCTAATTTGTGCCAAAAAAGCGAGATTTTCTGAAGTTGGTGTCAGAAGATAAAATTTAATGACGGAATTCAACTTCGCCGCTTAAGCCGTTGCTATATGTTGTCGCAAATTCCGTTGCGAACGCTGGCTTTAATTCGCGTCACAGCTCGCAATGGAATTTGCAGCGGAAATTTTCGTGGCAAAGTCCGTCGCAAAAGGTCATAAAATTTTCACGAAATTTAGCGATGGAAAATTGTGTAAATTACGTTGCAAACTATATATTTTGCGACGGAATTTATTTCGTCGCAAAACATCCATCGCTAAAAACCTGTTTTCTTGTATGTTTTTCTTCTATATCATGATATTTTTAATTTAATAAATATGATTATTTTTGTTTGGTAACCTAGAATGATAGTAGAATTCAGACAAGGTTGGCCTTTGGATAGCTGACTTGGGCCTAAATTTGAGCCATCAGGTCCGCGCGCACATAATTTTTCAAACTGATGTGTACATACTTGGTATAAGGTCTACTTTTGGATAGGGAGTTACATTTGAGTTAATTCATTTTCTTTTGCCCCTAATCTTTGTAATGACATTTTTTAATTTTGTTGTTATATCCCAAATCAATGTTGGATCCAATTTTTCTTCAATTCTTTTGTTTTGATAGTTTACAAGAAATTAAGGGGAGAGATTTGAAGATAATTGGGGGAAGATTTCATCAAATTTTTGTCAAAATACTTCCTCCCCAAAATGGGATCATTTGGAGTGAAGGGGGCTGAATTAAGTTATTTATAAGTTAAAATTTTATCATTGTCATAATATTTTAACATAAAAATAAAAATAAAATAGTAAATTAAAATAATTTCCTTTAATTTCTTTTCTTTTATGATGGCTATCCAAACAAGATAAATAACAAATCACTTCCTTCCCTTTTTTTATCTATCCAAATGAGAAAAAAATATTTTACCTTTCATTTTCTTCCATTCTATTTCTTCTCTTCCCTTCTCTCCCCCCCACCCCAAAAAAAAAATCCCTCAATTCAACCACACCCTCAAGCTCGATGGCAAATATATCCTTGCGTCCCTGTTAATATATCATGAAATATTTTTGTGAGAATTCTTAATATTTGTGTTTCTGATATGTAATCAAATTATTTTGTGTTTTTAATTTTTAATTCATGTAAGAAGACATGAGTTTATTTAATTTTGTTCTTAAATAATGAGCTTGCCTGATTGACAGTGAATGAGAGAAAATGCTAGTGGTTTATAAAATACTCAAAAGAGTAGGATAATATTTGAAGATTAAAAATACAAATCTTTCTTTATGTCATTATTCTTGTGATACATAAATTGAATTTAAAACCACATCTTAGCATCGTATATATTCTTCACTCCTCAAATTCTCAAAGGCTACTACTGCGTTTGAAATTGGATTAATCAATTAATCCTGCAAACAATAATGAAAGAAAAATTATTATGAGATAAAAATGATACATGTATTATAAAAGAGGGTGAGAAAGGAGAGAGCTTACGTGCTACAATCAACGTTTGGATCAATGGGCACAGGAACTGGAACATGACATAATTCTGGGATTTGTTTAGCTTTCTCAGCATACGAACCATAAGCCTTAAATGAATTTTCGAAACAGTTGCATAGCTCTTGGCGCAGCTCTTTAGTATTAGCTTGTGAGTTCAAGCTCGCTACCGCTACGCAACATTGAGCGGCAGGTGTTGGGGCAAAACCAATAACGAAGGGTAGGCAGGGTATTAGACTAAGCACAGATTGGTGGCAATCAAAAGCCTTTGCACTCACTACCAAAAACAGTAACCCAATAACCAACATTGATCGACCCACCATTTGCTTCTGCATTCTCTCAACACCCTTAGAAAAGATTTAGATTATGATCAAGTTTGGGTGCTACTTTTGTGAAGAATCAAGTGTGTGTGTGTGCGCTCTATTTGTAGTTCTTGAACATTAATGTATTGCTTTATTTTCTCGGATTTTCATCTGTCTATGTATACAAGGAATTTGAGTTAATTCCTTCCTAATTTTCTTTAGCGTTGAATAAGCTTAAATGGTTCTATCCACTTTAGGCGTCGATTGGTTCGTGGAATCCAGGTTTTTAGGAATAAGAGTTTTCTTTTTGCTAATGATTACTATAGTTGGTTGGTGGAATTCTTAAAATCTATAATTTCAAGAAATTTTGAATTCCTCCTAAAAAAGAAATTCTAATTTCCTTTTGAGAGGAATCCTTCTTAAGGATTGGAAATCCTCACTTATTTTTAATTAAATACATATACTATCATTTTGAAAAATTAGGGTACAAAGTAAAAATTAAAAATTAAAAATAGGTATAAGCTTATCATTGATCTAGGTATAAGCTTATGGTTTAAAAAACACTTGAAAGATGAACAAAGTAAAAATTAGGGAAGCAATAGCGAAACAAGGGTAGGTTTGGTGCACTATGCACCGAACTATCAACCACTGCATCAAATAATTTTTTTTTAAAATACATAATGCATTTAAATATATAATTTTAACGGTTGATCTTAAATTTATCTTTAAATTTTACAAAAATAAAAAAGATTTATTACTAACTTTCATCATACAGTTCATATTTGTTATCATTTTTATTTAATAATTAAGTAGTTTTTCAAGGAATAAATTACATATTTGCATTTGCCATGATAAATATATACTATCTATTAACTTTCTACAAAAAATGATTTGGTGCATCAGTTAACAGTCTGATGTGCTAGTAGCCAACATCTGGCGTCTAAAACCCTATCAATTAAGGTTGACCAATTTTCAAACTCACCAAACTTCTAAACTCGTGCAGCCAAGGTCGCCTGAGAATGACGTTGCATGCTGAGGGTGTCGTGGTGGGGATTGAGTGAACTGGACACCCCGTTATCAATAACAGTTATGATTTGGTTTGTTGGGGCATGCGTCAATCTCCCAATTCTGGCGTCGGGATTCATCGTCTCTCTTACATGTTGCCTGGCTGCAGAGTTGGAGTCCCCACTAATCTCTGAGCCTCTAATGGTGACGTCAACAGTATTCTTTGGCTCGAGGGTCCTGGAGAGTCTTCTTCATGTTCTTCCTTCCTGGGCAGCAAAACTTTCCCCCTTTTCTTCAAGAGATCCTTGAGATGACATCTTTTGAGGAGCTCAACCTTCTCGTAATTCAGTGCGATGCAATCTGAGTGGTGTTGAGCTCAACCACTTCTTCTGGTTTAATGTTGAGGATGTACACAAGGACCCTCAATCGGTGGTCACGATGAGGATGGCTATTCTTGGCGGGTTTGTCACTCGACTCACCAAATTGTGACTCTGAGCGCCTATCATATTTCTTGCCTCATTTATCATTGGCTCACCTTTTCCTCAAGACTGTGTGGGATGGATACTTTCTCCCAATTGAACCGCCTGACATAGTCGCACAAGGCTTCGCCATTATCAAATCCTGTACAAATTGTCAGAGCACTTTCCTAACCTTCTGTTGCTGGTGAATTGTTGAATGAACGTATCTAATGCTTGTGTGAACGAGGAAATGTGGCCATTCCGTAGATTGAGGAACCACTATAAGGTTGCTCACGCCAAATTGAACTCGAAGACTTTACACACGCAACCGTAGGTCTCGTCGGATAGCTATAGCAAACATCTTTTGCCTGTAATGGATGATGCTATCATCAGAGTCTGAAGTGCCATCGTATAGTTTCATGCATGGGAAGCTGAACCTTTGAGGCATATTATAAAGTGTAATATTTACGCCAAGTGGGATGTCATGTGTAAAATTTAAATCAAGTGGGATACCACATGATTTTTCCGATGTCATGTCGAAATCAGTTGAGGGATAGACGGGTACCTTTCAATTTTTAAAGGATGAAGTTAGGAACAAAAAAAGTTTAAAGACGAAAGTGAAACTAGAGGTATAGTTGAGAGACCATATGCTATATTTTGTTCAACGATCGCAAACCCGCGCATTACGGCAGATGTTTTACTTTTTCGATGGTTTTCATGCATGAAGTTCCACCATAATAAGTAGTAATTTGATATCGGCTAAAGCAAGTATTGAGAAATGACATTTTTCAATTTTTAGATAATTTAATTATGATGTAGAATTTAGCATGCTCAATCCTTAAGCATATATTCTCATAAAGCTAAAAAAGTTCTCCAAAAGCATTGCAATTAGACTCTCAAGTTGCTACCTTGTGAAGTATTCATAAATAGATAAGAAAGAAAGAAACAAAAGTCAGTACTCACTCAAGTTCCCGGTGAAGCGCGTCAAATAGCTCTCTTTAGGTATGCTTCTCTACCCTAGGGTATTCAAAACCTTACTTTGTTCAGCCATTTGAATGTTGGTATTTTTGAACTCTTCTTGCAACAAATACTTAATTTTTACTCCGGGGGGCTTTAGTTTTGCATTTCACAGTCTCTAACTTGATAAAGCATGAAAATCTCTAGGTTGGATAGTGAAGCAAAAAACATTATCTTTGATCAAATCAAATAACATAATTAGGAAGACATAAATATAGAAGTTGGTTTATGCCCATATAACACACATAGACGCCACAGTGTTTAACAAACACCATAGTCCAACTAGTTCACTCTCCCTAACCTAATTTGGGGTTTCCTGCATCTGCCCTATGACCATCGCAATCGGCTACTTCCCCAATTTCAAGAGCATCAAACACATGCAATATTACTTCATCCTATATATTTTCAAGGGCATGACCAAAATAAGCAACAAAGATATATAGAGCAAAAACCTTATTATTCATCCAAAAACAAACTTACCTCTAATATTAAAGAGGCATTTCCAACGTCATGAGTAGGCCATCTCCAGCAGCGCAAATCTTATTCATCAAAAAACAAAACAAAACATACAGAGTGGCATAACCTAGGAGTACACATCTGGGTTCAAAGTGACATATGCCAGAAGTTCTGAATCACTCTCAAATATTGCCATTTCTTGCTTATCCAAGACCACCCATGCTTCTATACCATCGCTGGTGCTCATCTTCTTCTCAAGAATTATATTCTTACAAGCTTAGAATAGAGATAGTGGAACACACAGCAAGACCCCAATAACCCATTGGAGTTGAAACCCGAGTGACGAAGAACCAGAGCGAGTGATTAGCAACCCAAATGTTATTGCCGAAGATCGAAAGCATTAAATGAGGAGAAGCGAACACGAAGATAGAAAGAACAGGCAGCGCGTTGATTAAACTGATCGTCACATGAGGGCTTGTGCGATTACTTTCTTCATCATCCACCTGGCAGATGCATGCACCCGGCCGGTTCCAGGATGGAGACAAATCATAGTAGTGTCCATTCTGGATCCAGATAATAAGCTGATCACTCGCAGATGTATGAACGATGTAAGCCAAAAAAACCCCCCAATCATCCGCAGATACATGCATGATGCACCAATTCGAAGTCGCACTGAATATTATTTGTCTTTTATTTTCTTGTTGTAATTGACCTATGTGGGTGTTTTTCGACTTTTTCATCATCAGGTCTTTACTTGATTTTTTTTTGGGATTATATGCAATCGATGATAGAGAAGCGCGCGAGTCGGGAAAAGACCAAGCTAGCTAGGAACTCGCCCGGCGAGGGCTTTGAAATATTTGTACTTTATATTTGTAAGTAGTACTAGTGCAATGGCTTCTCTACGCTCAAACTTTGAATATTAATTTTTCGATAATAATATAGTATATAGAAGTGATTGAAATCTAAGGTTGTGTTTGGTATCAGTTCCAAAAATTTTGAAAACAAAAATAAAAAACAAAAACATAAAACATAAAACATAAAATGAAAACATAAAATTGAAACTTGTTTGGTTGAATATTTAAAACTGAAAGCATAAAACTGAAAGAAGAAAGAAAGTGTGTTTATGCGTTTACTTTCATAATATGGAGTATATCCACACCACTATATGTTTTACCTTTGCCGTATTTCACCATTGAAAACATCAGCAAAAATAAAAAAACATAAGAAATAAAATAATAACCCAAAGTATATTTGATAATTGTCTTCATATCTCTATGCAATTTGCAATCTGAAATCTTAAGGAAAGTGTAATCTATAATAAGTGTAACTAGTTCTGTTTCCAAAACTTTTAAAACTTTTTTTTCTTGTTTTCAAAAATTTTGAAAATCTGTTTTTGGTTTTCATAAAAACCAAAACAGAAAATACAAACAAACAATATTTTTGTTTTTATTTTTTATTTTTTGAAAACTAAAACAAAAAAAAGAAACAAAAATGATACCAAACAGACCCTAAATTTGTTCTCTTGAAGATATGAACGGCAAGCAATTCCTTTTTATACATAAGAGAATAAATATTTGTTTCTTTTTATATAAATATGTAGAATATTGGTATTCAATTTACTGTATACTTTTTTCACAAAAATCGTGGTAACAAATTTAATATGCACAATACCTTTTCTTGTAATTTAGCAAAAAATAAATAATTTAAAAAATTCAACCAAACACCCAACAACAATATCACAGCATTAAAGTTTAGCTTTCTCAGTACATTTTCGAGTCAATTCCTTTCCTTTTATCTCTTATCTCTGAATTGGCATTAATTCTTTCTTTATCTTGTTATTATACCCCCTATCAAGGTTTGACCCAATTTCTTTTCACATATCTAAGAATTTTGTAGCACCATTGCTTTTAATTAATATGAAGTAATTCGGAGATGTCAATATGTTTCTAATAATTTATTATTCTTTTTTTTTTTCATTTCTCAGTTAAATATTGAGGTTGCCTAATTTACACTGAATGGGAGAAATGAAAGTGATTTATTAAATACCAAAAAGAGTAGGAGAATATTTGAAGATTAAAAATACAAAATTTTATTTATATCATTTATCCTCGATACATATATTGAACTTGAAACCACATCTTAGCACCATATATATTCTTCACTCCTCAAATTCTCCAAGGCTAATACTGTGTTTGAAATTGGATCAGTCAGTTAATCCTGCAAATAATAATGAAAGAAAGATTATTGTCAGATAAAAATAAACAACAGTATATGTACAGAGAGACATGTATGTATGTATGTATAAAAAGGAGAGAGCTTACGTGCTGCAATCAACATTTGGATCGATTGGCACAGGTATTGAAATATGACATAATTCTGGGATTTGTTTAGCTTTCGCGACATACGACCCATAATCTTTGAAAGCATTTTTCAAACAGTTGCATAGCTCTTGACGTAGCTCTTTCGTAATAGCTTGTGAGTTCAAGTTCGCTACCGCTGCACAACATTGAGCGGCGGGTGTTGGGGCAAAACCAATAACGAAGGATAGGCAGGGTGATAGACTAAGCACAGCTTGGTTGCAATCCAAAGCATTTGCGCTCACAACCAAAAATACTAAACCAATAACCAAGATCGATCGAGCCATCATTTGCATCTGCACTCTCTCAATACCCTTGGAAAAAGATTTAGATTTAGATTTAGATTAAGACCAAATTTAGGTGCTACTATTGTGAAGAATCAAGTATGTGTGTGTTCTCTATTTATAGTTCTTGGACATTAAATTTGAGTTAATGTATTTCCTTATTTGACAAGATGTTTTTCTATAAATGCATAGAATTGGAGTTAATTATCTTTTTTTTAATTTGTTTACCTTTAGATAAGCTTAAACGGTTCTACCTACTTGAATGTATGTATGGACCAAAATCAATAGGCCTACGACCTATAAGAGCCCAACAAATCCATGGCCTAGACAAATGACCTCACATTCCCACGGCCTAGAAGAGCCCAACATGTCCATGACCCATGCAACTTTATAGGCCCACGACAAATGAGAGCCTAACAGGTCCACGGCCTAAATGGTCATTGTACGAGCCCATAGACATTAAGAGTCTTGTTAGCGGTGTAGTTGTTGGTTTCATTTCCTCTTCAAGATATCTAAAAAAGTAATTTTTGTATCCCTTCTTTCGATTTAAGAGTTCTCATAGATTAGCGAGTATGGTCTATGTTAATGAAGAAGTTATTGTTGGAAAAATGATGGTCAACCATAGTTCCATTTGATCATTATTAATTGAAAGCTCAATAATATTTATTGAATAAAATTTATGGATAATTAATCCTTGTTATAAGGACAATAAATTGAAACAATTAGTGTCACCAAATCATTTTTTGGTTGAATGTAAAAGACTCCAAAGTGAGCATGATGAGCATGGTGAATAAAGTGCAATAAGTGTGTGTGTGTGAATTCCACATTGGAAAAATACAATGTGGATGTGGTATTTATAAGCTCAAGCTTTGTAGTAAGACTTTGGGCTCAAGGGCACCCAAACTTTTGTAGGAGGGAGAGACTCCCCATTATGGGCTTTGATTAAAAACACACGCGCGCCGCCGCCTTCCATCCGGTTCGGTTAGGTCGCACGTGGTGGGTTTGTGTTAGGCCCAATCCAATTCACATCTTAAATTTTTTACACATTGTTACAAGCCCAACAATGCATTTGGACAAGAGACTCAGTGGGTAGTTCCTGGTCTGATTTTTCTGGGCAATTGGTTGCTCCAACTCCTATATAAGGAGATCTGCAGCTTCATTTCAAAGACACGAAAATTCTTCTTCTCTGTTGTTGCCACGAAATTCTTCTGCTTCTCCCCTGTTGAAACTCTGCCAAAATTATAGTTTGAGAGTGTTGTTCTTACTTGGTTCGTTTTGTACTACCTGTTTTGGAGTGTCACTAATAAAGTGGTGAAAGGAACGTTGTTTCTTAGGAGATGATTGCTCGGAGTTGCTAGACACCGCGAGACAGAAGCAAATTCACTTTAAGGAAATTCGGTGCACACCGTACCTCGCTCTTCCTTGTTGTTTGATAGATACTCACGTTCCAACTCATCCGATTACAATTCTTCAACTGGTTCGTTATCTTGTGGTAAAATTTATTCTATTTTGTGATATATATGCTTGATTGGACTTTTTGTATGAAACAAGTGTTTTATCTAAAGTGTGATTAAAGGTGTGTTTATGAAAAATTAAAACTAGTGTTTCATCTGTTTTCACTACAAATTTTATTAATATATATTGACTTTGAAATACAAACACATAATACACGTAAAATCATATTGTATGTTATAGTGTTGTTGACTTGACATTTCAATTTTCTTCTATTATAAAAATAAAATATCCAACAATCTTAAAGTGAATTTGTTTGTTTTTGTTGAATCTAAAATAGGTTTGCATATTGTATGTTATAGTGTTGTTGACTTGGCATTTCAATTTTCTTCTATTATAAAAATAAAATATCCAACAATCTTAAAGTGAATTTGGTTGTTTTTGTTAACTGTTGAATTCTATGCTTACAAGTTTGTCCAAAGTACTTGCATGAACATCTGTCTATCATTATATGTACGTGCACATCAATTGCTATTGCATAAGTTTTGTCCAATAAAATTACTTTATTATTAATTCATTTTGAATAATTATTTAAATAACAAAATTTTATTATATGTTTTGGTGCATGATTTAATTTCTGTGATAATTGTGCATATGTTGAAATTGCAAGTTTAATAATTTTTGTGATTAGTATTATAAGTGATGTCTAGAAAGTTTTGTCTAAGGAAAGAAATTGTTTAATTGAGCGTCATTTTAACGGAAGGCCCCCTCTTACCTGGGAACGACCTGGTCACTATTAATACAACCTCACAAATTTTATTAAATATATTTGTGCATTATTTGTGATAAGTGTTTTTTGAATTGTAGTGAAAATGACAAATGTCATTGAGAAATCCACCGACCGTCCTGGAGGTGACGAGAATACCACTGGTGGTCTGACCCCAGTTGGTCTTGCTGCCCAAGATCACGTGACTAAAATGACTACTTAAGGTAGCACTACTCTTCCTACCAACGTGACTGGTATGGTTGGCCCTAGTGGCATTGGTGTGACCACTCCGATGGCACCCATTGTGAGGATAGCTGATCCTATGACTGGTCGTGTGAATTCTGTGATTTTCGGAGAAAAACCAAAGAAATTCAGTGGTATTAATTTCAAGAGGTGGGAACAAAAGATGCAGTTCTACTTCTCCACTTGTGAGCTTTCAAAATACCTCATAGAAGTGTGTCCTACCATAAGTGCGGATGAGTTGGATCCTTCGACTGTTGCTGTTGTGCAAGCATGGATGTATGGAGACTATCTATGCAAAAACTATATCCTTACTGGATTGGTGAACTCACTCTACGGTGTGTATTGCAAGATACCGACTGCAAAGAAATTGTGGGAAGATCTTCACAAGAAGTACAAGACCAAGGATGCTGGTATAAAGAAATTTATGGTGAGCCGGTTTCATGAATTCAAGATGGTAGACTCAAAGTCTATTGTTGCACAAGTGGAAGAGTTCCAGCTTCTCCTGCATGAGATTGAAGCAGAAGGAATGAATTTGAGTGAGGCTTTCCTAGTAGGAACAGTCATAGAGAAATTACCTCCTGGGTGGAGTGACTATAAGAATCGCTTGATGCACAAAACTAAGGAGATAAATATGGAGGATCTAAGCCTTCATCTGAGGCTTGAAGAGGAAAATATGAATAAGAGTGGTAAACTTCCGAGGGTGCCCAAGGCAAATGTGGTAGAAACTTCCAAGCCCAAGTTCGATGGGAAAAGGAAACAAGACCACCAAGGCAAGCAGTCACAAAAGTTTCAGGGCAACAGCTATGTCTGCGACAACCCAGACATAGAGCCAAAGACTGTAGAAAGCGCCAAAACAACAACAAGGGAAAGGGTAAGGGAAAACCTGCCAATCAAGCTCATCTGACCGAGCAAGAAGGTGAAGAAGATAATGAGATGTTGTGTGCTATGGTCTCCCAGGTGAATCTAGTGGCAAATACCAAAGATTGGCATGTGGACACAGGTGCAGCTACTCACATATGCACTGACAAGAATCTTTTTGCCTCCTATGAAAAGAAAGATGATGGAGAGAAGATCTACATGGCTAATGCTGATACTGCCACTGTAGAGGGAACAAGTAAGGTGATCTTAAAGTTCACATATGGGAAATCCTTGGTCCTAATGAACGTGCTTCATGTTCCAGAGGTTCGCAAGAATCTGATCTCAATCCCTATCCTGATAAAGAAGGGATTCAAGATGGTGTTTGAATCCGACAAGTTTACTATTAGGAAGGGTGAAATGTATGTGGGAAGGGGTTATGCTAGTGATGGCCTTTTTAAGGCTTGTGTTGCTGTAATGGATGAAAAATCCAAATTTGTGTACCCGAAGGCTGTTATAGCCAATTATATTAAGGCAGAGCCTTCAGTTTACTTTGTTGTTTCTCATTGTCTATGGTATGGTAGATTAAGACATGTAAACTATGGTACAATGAAAAAACTAGCAAACTTGGGGCTAATTTCCTAATTTAATTTGGATGACAACCATAAATGTGAACATGTGTTGAAGCAAAGTTTGCTAAAAAAACCCTTTCACTCAATTGAGAGAAGCACTGAGCCTCTAGCATTAATCCATAGTGATTTATGCGATTTGAAATATATTTAAAGTAGAGGTGGTAAGAAATACTTCATCACTTTCATAGATGATTGTACTTGGTTTTGCTATGTCTATTTATTAGCTAGCAAAAATGAAGCTATGGACGCTTTTATCAAGTATAGAAATGAGGTAGATACTCAACTTGATAAAAAGATCAAATCTCTTAGGTCCGATAGAGGTGGAGAATATGATTCTGCCTCATTTGATGAGTTATGTGCAAGTTTTGGAATAATCCACCAAACTACTGCACCATACACTCCTCAGCAAAATGGGATTGCTGAAAGAAAAAACAGAACATTAAAGGAGATGGTTAATGCCATGTTAATAAGTTCTGGTTTATCTCAAAACTTGTGGGGGAAGCAGTTTTAACTGCTAATTATATTCTTAACAGAATGCCCCACAAAAAGACATGTAGTATTCCATATGAAATATGGAAAGGAAGAACACATTCTTTCAAATACTTGAAAGTGTGGGGTTGTCTTGCTAAGGTGGCAGTACCTCCACCAAAGCAAGTCAAACTTGGACCTAAGACGGTTGACTACATATTTATAGGATATGCACAAAATAGTAGTGCATTCAAATTTTCGGTACACAAATCTAAAATTGATGACATCCATGTTAATACAATTATGGAAACAAGAGATGTTGAATTTTTTGAGGAAACATTTCTTTATAAAAATATAAAAACCTCTTAGAAAATGGTTAAAGAATCGAATTCTGAGAATGAAGATCAAGAGGCCGATAAAATAGAACCAAGAAGGAGCAAGAGATCAAAAATCTCTAAATCCTTTGGTTCAGACTATCTGGCGCAACAGGAATCACGACGCGGGTAGACTTACAATAAACAATGAAGTCGCCACCAACTATTTTGGAGGTGCAATTGATCACCTTTTGAAAATACTGGTCTACCATTAGAAAATTGGGCTCGGAGATCGATTGAGTGTGAGGAAGGTATTAGCACCCCACAACACCCGCTCACACAGTTACCAACACTTGGACAAGGGCTAATATATTTTTGGTTTTTCTTAAAAATTGATTTTTGGAAACTTTGCCCATACGGATACAGAATACTACGAGAGAGAAGCTCAAAAAATTCAACCAAAGGTATCTTTAAAAATTGATTTTTGAAAACTCCTTCCGTATGAGTACAAATTACCACGAAGAAGGAGCTGACTAAAATTCAACCAAAGATATATTTGAAGATATATTTTTGGAAAAATTCCTCCTATACTGGTACAGAATACCATGAAGAAGGAACTTGCAAAGGTTCATAAAACAAAGTATTTGGATGTCCCACTTTCGAATTTGACAATAATTATTTGAATTAAAGTCTTTGAAACCATTTTTGTTCGGATGGCAGCTATTCCGATTAAAAGAAAATGAAACAAATACCAATAAAGTGTTGACTAAAAAAATAGACTCAAATCAAAAGTGGTGGCAGTGTTCCTCCTATACAGGGACAAAATCCCACGAAGGGCAGTGTTCCTCCTATACAGGGACAAAATCCCACGAAGGAGAGAACCAAAAATAATCCAACCTTCCGGCAAGCCCGACTCCAAAAATAGAAACTCTTCTTATACGGGGACAAAATCCCACGAAGGAAAGAGTTTGCGAATTAAGGATCTTACTGCTGGCGGTAGAGTTCTCAACTATACGGGGGCAAAAATCCCATGGAGAATGATAACCCAATGGACTTGGATAGTGGCAATAAAACAAAGACTACAATCAAAACTCAAGAAATAAAACAAAAACAAACAAAAACAGAATTCAAATAAACAAAACAAAGTGATCACAATCTGTGTATACAATCAAGAAACAACACGTAAAATAAACAAACCCTTTTCCTTTCCTCTTTCTCCATTTTTTTTTATTAAATACAAAACCACTCATTTTTCTCTCTTGTAACCCAACACCTCTCTCTCTTTCCTCTTTCTAATTCCCTCCCTTCTTTCACTCTGCTATTTATTAATTTCTCCAAAACCTACCAGCTTATCACTTCTCTCCTCTTTCGTATCTTACCCACAATCTCGTCTGAAGAATTGTTGGTTTTTGCTAATTCTCCTTCGTAGTTGATTACCTTTTCATTAGTTCATATATATACATGAATGAAGCATCAATGCTAACTCCTATAATCACGTAAATGAAATAACAATATGCTAAGACATCTCTTTGTCTCCTGACTTCTCGTGATGCATATCTCCATTAGCTTTATCGCTAGCATGATTTGAGGAATGGGCATAATCAACTCCATTGGCTTGATCTCCTGATTTAGTGGAATATACATTTGCATGATTAATGGGATTGGCATTGCTGTGCAGTCCAATTGCTCCTGACTTTGCGTGATGAAAATCTTCATTATCTTTATCAGGCCCCCTCAAGGTGGAGGCGGAATGAAGATGAAGTCCCAACTTGTTGCGTAGAAACATGAAAGTTGCACGTGGTAAAAGCTTGGTAAAATATCAGCAAGTTGGAGAGACGACAGCACATACCGAGTGATGAGTGTGCCCATAGCCACCTTTTCACGAACGAAATGATAATCAATTTCGATGTGCTTAGTGCAAGCATGAAATAATGGATTGGTAGGCAAGTGAAGAGCACTGAAATTATCACAGAAGAGTTGAGGAGGTTTGTGTAATGAAATCCCAATGTCACGAAGTAAGATTGTGAGCCAAGTAAGCTCAGCTGTGGCAGAGGCCATAAAGCGGTACTCAGCTTTAGAGCTAGAATGAGCAACTGTGGGTTGCTTGTTAGAGCACTAGGAGATGCAATTTGCCCCTAAAAACACAAAAAACTAGTGGTGCTCCTTCGAGTATTTGGACAACAGCCCAATCGGCATCGAAAAATCCATACAATGATAGTGGACTTTGAGAGACAAAACGTAGACCATATTCTTGGGTGCCCTTGAGATAACGGAGAATTCGCTTAACAGCCTTAAGATGTAACATGGTAGGATTAGCGAAGAATTGGCAAACCCTACTGACAACATGAATAATGTCAGGCCTAGTGAAAGCTAAATATTGGAGAGCACCAACCATACTTCGATAAATAGTAGCATCTACAAGAGTATCATAAGATGCATGGGACTTGTCCTTAAGAGCTATAGGAGCTGCATTTAGATTACTTTCAGTCATACCTGTTCGGTGTAGCAAGTCTCTAATATATTTTGCTTGAGAGAGAAAAATTCCACCATCAATGGTTTTAACCTCAACCCCCAAAAAGTAGCGCAAAGCTCCCAGGTCTTTTATAGCAAATTCAAACCCCAATTGCTGGATGAGGGTTGTGATAAAGGCAACATTGTTTCCGGTGACCAAGATATCATCAACATAGATATGAAGCAAAATAGTGGTTGAGTGTTGCTAAAATTTAAAGAGAGAGGGATCTGCTTTGCTGTAAGAAAAGCCGAGGTGAAGCAAGAAACAGGAAAGTCGATCGAACCATGCACGAGGAGCTTGCTTGAGGCAGTAAAGAGACTTGCGGAGGTGACATACATGATTTGGGTGATGAGGATCCATAAAGCCCGGGGGGCTGTTCCATGTACACACTTTCCTTGAGATAACCATGTAAAAATGCATTTTTGACGTCAAGTTGCCTCACATGCCAATTGAGGGATATGGAAAGTGCAATGACCAGTCAAAGAGTGGTATGACGAATGACAGGACTGTAAGTCTCATCATAATCCACACCTGAAATTTGAGTAAAGCCACGGGCAACAAGGCGAGCCTTAAAACGATCAATGGATCCATCTTTCCGTTGTTTGATTCGATACACCCATTTTGAGCCAACTACATTAACATTGGACGGACGAGGCACTAGACACCAGGTGTTATTTGACTGGAGAGCTTGAAGTTCTTCGTTCATTGCATCCACCCACCGAGAGTCTTTAAGTGCAGAGCGGAGAGTGCGAGGTTCAATAGGAGAATCAGTGTCAGCAAGATTGCAAATATAATCATTTAAGTGAGCTGGAGGGCGCCGATCACCTGTAGGTCGGGACAATACTTCTTCAATGTTGGCATTTGGTACTACAACATCTGAAGAAAGCATGTGAGTGGAGTTGATATCAGTGGAGGCCTCGGTAACAACATGAGAAGATACCTTTTCGATATTGGTATTAGTGTAGGCCTTGGTGTGATCATCAATACCTGTAGCATCACAAACATTACTGGAAATTGACCATGTCATTATTAGAAGTCCTTATCTTATCCATTGTCGGCTCTATATGATCATCTGTAGAATAATCATAATCGGTGCAAATAACATGTGACAAGTGCATGGCAGAGTCTGACTTGGAACTTGTTTCATGAGCTCTTGATACATGTGCCGTAGAATTTTCTGTAACAGGTGCTGGCCCAAGCCATTCATCTAAGGAAGGAAATTCTATGAGCTCAGCAGAAGAGGGATGTGACTTGGAATGAACTGATAAAAACGGAAATTGTGCCTCATCAAAGACCACATGGCGTGAGATATATACTCGCTTGGTTCGAGTATCATAATAGCGATAGCCCTTGTGAAGTGGAATGTAGCCAATGAAAACACACGGATAAGTTTTCTTGGTGAACTTATTACCTCCTTGATGTCGAAGAGACAGAAAACATAAACAGCTGAACACCCATAAACAGCCATAATCGAGTTCCTTTTGATACAATTGAAATATGGAGTATCATTGTGTATAACTGCAGAAGGCATCCTGTTAATTAAATAAGTGGCAGCAAGAAAGGATTCAACCCATAAATATAAGGGCAGATTAGCATGAAACATCATCTTGAGGCCTGTTTCAACAATATGACGATGTTTGCGTTCAACAACACCATTTTGTTCGGGCGTATGATGCAGTGCAATGTGGTGGAAGGAACGCGCACTTGGACTTGTTGATTTGACACACGAATACCAGGAACAAGTCTACTTAAATCTGTTGATTCGACACACGAATGTCAGATTTAAGGCATCAAAACTTTGTTTATTCTAACGAATACCAAAAAATTAGAAAAGACTAGCCGTCTCTTAATTTTATTCAATCAAAAACTCAAATTCCTCAATGAGAGTTACAACCTTAAATAGTAAACTAAACGAGACCTAGACACTTCTAATAGGAAACAAATACCTAAAAGTAAATATATAAAAATACTTTTAATAAAAAAGATACTAGACTCCTAGAAAAATAATAATAATTGATTTACAAACATTTGATTTCCTAAAATGTCAAAATAAAATATTTAATTGAAATATTTCAATCTCAATCTGCATCATTCTCTCCTTGTTGGAGAAAACTCGACCTCGAGTTTTAAAGAATTGCAGTAAGAAAACTCTGGATTTCTCGATCATTGTCATTGCAACAAAAGAACAAGCCTCCAAACCATAGCACTTTTAACTCTTGATTAAATTCAGAAACAACATTAATAAAGAGCATTTTCCACGTGGATTGTCAAGCCATTTTGGAATAATAAACTCCACATGTTGTATCTCTATAACAAGCCCTTGATGAAATCATTCTTTAGCTACAAATTTTGTAGGATTTTCCACACCAACAGCTTGTTCTAATAGAAACTCCTCTATATCTTTCGGATAATAATCAAACACTGATTTAGCCAAGTACGACTCTGACTTCCAATCTACCTCTAGGTCATCAACATCGTTGTAATTATCAAAGATAGGATCTCCAACTGGATCGAAGATCAGTTCTTCTATAAGAACTACCTTTGAATCGAAAATATCAAGAACATCTCTCGCTTGATCGTAGATCTCCTCACTCGGAACCCGTCCACCACCATGATTTTCATGTTCATAGGCCTCCTCTTTCGGAACCCACCTACTCCCATGATTTTCATTTCGGAACCCGCCTACTACCATGACCTTCACAGACTCCATCAGCTCTACCGTCGTATACCATGATTGCGAAGGAAGACCTCGCTCCGATACCAAATGATGCGGACGTGGTAAACAAAAGAGAAAGAATAAAGCTAGAACAGCTACAGCAGGACAATTCACCAAGAACTGGCCGTGCAAGTGTAGAGAAGAAATTCTCTGTTTTGTGTTTTATTCAATCAATAGCTCCCATTCCTCAATGAGGGTTACAATCTTAAATAGTAAACTAAACGAAACCTAGACACTTCTAATAGGAAACAAATACCTAAAAGTAAATATATAAAAATACTTTTAATAAAAAAGATACTAGACTCCTAGAAAAATAATAATAATTGATTTACAAACAATTGATTTCCTAAAATACCAAAATAAAATATTTAATTGAAATATTTCCATCTCAATCTGCATCAGCGTACCAGGACAAGAAATTTGCAATTGAATTCCACAATTTTGAATGTGGTTAAGAAAGATAGACGATGTGAATTCTCCACCACCATCACATTGAAAATTTTTAATTTTCCTATCAAATTGATTTTCTACAAGTCGCTGAAACTTAAGAAAACAATTGAGAAAATCTGATTTCCGCCGCAAGGGATAAAACCAAGTGAAGCGGGAAAAATCATCGATGAAGACAACATAGAATCTGAATGCCTGGTTAGAATTCATTGAGGCGGGTCCCCATAGATCACAATGCACCTTTAAAAGAGACAAATCTGAAATTTTATTATGTAAGGAAAATGGTAGCTTACAACTCTTCCCCGATTGACAACTAACACAGATAGGTGGTTTAGTTTTCCAGTTAGTGACATCAATGACTTGTCTCCCTTTCAATAAGGATAAGATCCTTGAAATTGGGTGACCAAGTCGTTGGTGCCACAATGAAGATGAGCTGCTACTCTTTATTGCTGTAAATGCCTCTTGAAGACCCTGATCTAGTGCATAAAATTGACCTCGTTTATGCCCCTTCACCATTATTTTCTGGTTTTGATTCTTGACAACAAAATCTGAAGATGTGAATTCAACAGTGCAAGCATTGTCAGAAGTAAGTTTGCTGACAGACATTAAATTCCTTTTCAAGTGAGGAACTACTAGAACGTCTTTAAGGTCCACTTTTCCCACATGAGCATCTCCAATATGTGTAATAGACATTTTTTTTCCATTACCAACATAAATAACATCATTTCCTCTATAAGGTTTCAGATGAGACAATATACCTGCATCATTGGTCATATGTGCAGTCGCACCTGAGTCAACAACAAATGAGGAGTCACTCTTGTTTAGAGTGAGAGCAGCCAAAGCTTGGGGAAAATCCTCAGATTGATGTGAGTAGTCAAACCTGTACCAACAATCAGGAGCCATATGGTTATTTTTATCACAGATTTGACAAACTACCTGCTCATCCCTTTCAGGTGCTTTATGTTTTCCAGTTTGTTGTTGATTCTTGGAGGTGGATCCAGGGCTGTTGTTGATTCGATTCTGAGTATTGTAATGACCAGCTGGAGTGAATCCCCTTCCTCTTGAATTAAAACCATTGCGACCACCTCTACCACTGTTCCCACGGCCTCGTTGGCTGAGAAAGGCCTGAGCGTGTTCGATATAGACTTTTTCTTCCTCTATTTGAGTAACCATAGTTTGTTCATGCCTTTGAAGAGCAAGAAAAAATTGATTGAAGGTAGGATATGGAGGCTTTGTCACCATAGCTAGCCGAAAGTTCTCATATTTTGGGCCTAGGCCACAAGCAAACTGGAACACCTTATCAAGATCAAAAACAGGTTTCTTGATCGCAGCAAGATTGCCACATATGGACTTGAATTCTTTTACATATTCATCAAGAGAGCGTGACCCCTTTTTGATGGTCATAAGCATATTTTTGAGAGGCCCTTCTTTCTCAATAGTTGTTGGAAGCAGTTGATCTTCCAACGAACTCCAGAGAATATACGATGTGGCATCTTCATCAAAGGATGGTTGGGCCTCTTCTTTTATTGTACCAAGAAGCCATGAAATGAGTAAACCATCATTGGTTATCCATTGTGCATGGGCTTCACACACTTATCTTCCAAGAAAGCTGCTGGTTTTCCCCCATCATTCTTGAGATGATGAAGAACTCCAAGACTGCGAGTAAGATGAAGAAATTGTGAACGCCACATGAGATAGTTGTTGGAGCCTAGTTTGCTAGACACCAAACTTGCACACTGGTGAAAAGACTGAATTGTGAGTTTGGGTTCTTCCATGAGAGACAAATATGAAGGATGTAATAAAATTGGTTTACACTGCTTGTGGGATTATGCCTCTGATACCATGAAGAATTGTTGGTTTTTGGTAATTCTCCTTCGTAGTTGATTACCTTTTCATTAGTTCATATATATACATGAATGAAGCATAAATGCTAACTCCTATAATCACGTAAATGAAATAACAATATGCTAAGACATCTCTTTGTCTCCTGACTTCTCGTGATGCATATCTCCATTAGCTTTATTGCTGGCATGATTTGAGGAATGGGCATAATCAACTCCATTGGCTTGATCTCCTGATTTAGTGGAATATACATTTGCATGATTAATAGGATTGGCATTGCCGTGCAGTCTAGTTGCTCTTGACTTTGCGTGATGAAAATCTTCATTATCTTTATCATCTACTTCCTCTCTTTTGCTCTCACTAACCCAACGACACCAAGACACCAAAATCAAATGAAACTTTCAAAACTCAATGGATATCCTAAATCTCTATTACTATGTAGTGACCGAAGAAGAGGAATTTGAAGAAGGATATTTTTGAAAGCAGCAAGTGTAAATCAAAGGAAGATAACCCAAATAATCTGACAATAGAGAATAAGAGAGTGAGATTTTGAGAGAGGTGTTTGGGAAATGAAATCCGTGTGAACCAAGTCAGAGAGTTGGTTTTTTGGAGAGAATGGGTGTTCCAATTCTTTCTGCCGCCACCCTCCTTCTCCTTTTTTTCACTGTGCCACCTCCCCCTTTCTTTTTTAATGTTTTCTCTGTTATATCATGATAAGAGATTTTTAGGGTTTTGTTTTTTGTGGGATTGGGCTTTGAGGGTTTGTGGGTTTTGGTTTGAGCTTTATGGGTTTTATTTGTTGGCCTATAGTTTATGGGCTTATGTTGAATTAATTGGGTCTGGGTTGGATTTTTTTTTTTTGGGCTTTGAGTTAGAACACAAATTTGGCTTGGTGTACATTTAATTAGGATCTGGACAAAAATTCAATTGGACTCTAAATTTGGATTTTTCACAATATATTTAAAAAGAAAATGTTTGAATGAAATAAGAAATAATAACAAAAATGACCCGGACAAAATCCGGGTATTACACTATCTAACATACATGATAGATAGTGAGCCTTAGACATTCAATGAGGCAATGTCAACTCCAGAAGCTCTATTCTGGAAAGAAGCTGTAAACAAAGAAATAGAATCCATTATAAGTAATCTTACTTGAGAATTGGTTGATCTACAATTGGATGTAAATGGATTTTCGAAAAGAAGCTTAAAGCTGATGGTTCCATAGATAAGTACAAAGCAAGGCTTGTAGCCAAGAGGTTTAGACAAAAAGAGGGTCTATACTACTTTGATACTTATTCACCGGTCACGAGAATTACATCCATTTGGATGCTAGTTGCCATAGCCTCGCTATATGACTTGCAAATACATCAAATGGATGTAAAAACTGCATTCTTGAACGGTGAACTCGATGAGGAGATCTATATGGAACAACCTGAAAGGTTTAAGGTCAAAAGACAATAACACAAAGTGTATAGGCTTGTCAAGTCATTATATGGACTCAAACAAGCTCCTAAACAATGGCATGAGAAATTTGACCAAGTGATGATTCGGAACGGAATCCAAATCAATGAGTGTGATAAATGTGTTTACACCAAAGTCGTTAACAACGAATGTGTAATTGTTTGTCTATACGTCGATGATATGCTAATTCTTGGACATAATATTGAGATAATCAATATTACTAAGAAAATGCTATCAAAGAATTTTGATATGAAAGACTTGGATGAAGCAGATGTGATACTAGGCATTAAAATTTTCAAAAATTCAGAAAGCCTAGCTTTATCTCAATCACACTATATTGAGAAAGTGATTGAAAGGTTTAAAGGACATGGCATCAAGGATGTTAATAATCCTTTACTTCCTCATCTAGTCTTACATAAAAATACTGGTAACAATATTGAACAGTTAGAATATTCTCGGGTTATAGGCAGTCTCATGTATATTATGAACTACACGAGGCCAAACATTGGATACTCTATCAGTAAACGGAGCAGGTACACAAGCAATCCCAGACATAAGCATTGGAAAGCTCTATTGAGAGTATTAGGGTATTTGAACAAAACCAAGGAGAATGCTTTGCATTATGGTAAATACCCGGCTATTCTAGAAGGGTATAGTGATGCTAATTGGATTTCAGATTCCGAGGAGTCGAAATCGACTAGCGACTATATGTTCATCCTAAGGGGTGCGACGGTATCTTGAAAATCCTTAAAATAGATGTGCATAGCACGATCAACGATGGAATCGGAGTTCATCGCTTTGGATAAAGCTGGTGAAGAAGCAGAGTGGCTTCGTCACTTTTTAGAGGATATTCTAGTATGGTCGAAACCCGTGCCCACAATTTGCATTCACTGTGATAATGAAACTGCATTTGCAAGGGCACAGAATATGATATATAACGGTAAGTCTAGACATATTCATCGTAGATATAATACCGTTAAGTAGTTGCTCTCAAATGGAATAATTGCCATAGACTTTGTGAAGTCTAAAGAAAATTTAGCGGATCCGTTTACAAAGGGGTTGAGTAGAGAGCAAATTGACTACGCATCAAGGGGGATGGGCTTGAAAGCCTTAAAATAATGAGTTATCCATATGGAAACCTAACCTAGCAATTGAAGATCCCATGGATCGACTATGTTCAATAGGACAACACAAGTTTGTGTAACTCAAGTGAGCACTCTAGAATTTTAATTCCAACCCATTCCTTGGATGCACTAAGTGCTAAGCGAGTATTAAGGTTAAGCAATACTTTTAATGATACCTATATCTTGTAAATACAAGTAGTATTAGAGGATACTCTTGATAGGATATCACCTATGTGAGTGAAGAGTAAGGCCAACTCTATGAAAATCTTTCAAAGGCGGGATTTTCTAAAACACTCACTGAACCCAAGATGTTCAGGGCCGAAATAATGAACACAACCGAGACCAATTTTGAACTTGGATTAATGCTGTGTGAGGTCTATTGATTGGGCTTACATAAACAACTGGCAGCTCAAGGCTATAGTCCATTGACTAGTTATGTGGGTCCGATAGGTTTTCACTAGGGAAGGTTCAATATGGGGGATTGTTCGAAAAATGATGGTCAATCATAGTTTGACCATTATTAATTGAAAGTTCAATAATATTTATTGAATGAAATTTATGGGTAACTAATCCTTGTTATAAGGACAATAAATTGGAGCAATTAGTGTGACCAAATCATTTTTTGGTTGAATGTAAAAGACTCCAAAGTGACCATGATGAGCATGGTGAACAAACTGCAATAAGTGTGTGTGTGTGAATACCACATTGGAAAAATACAATATAGATGTGGTGTTTATAAGCTTAAGCTTTGTAGTAAGACTTTGGGCCCAAGGGCACCCAAAATTTTGTAGGAGGGAGAGGCTCCCCATTATGGGCTTTGATTAAAAACACATATGCACGCTCAGCCGTCGTCCGTCCAGCCGATTAGGCTCGGTTCGCTCGCGCGTGGTGGGCTTGTGTTAGGCCCAATCCAATTCACATCTAAAATTTTTTGCACATTGTTACAAGCCCAACATCCAGATACATTGCATTTGGACAGGAGACTTAGTCTCTAGTCAGGCCAGGCCTGAAATTGTGGGCTACAATTGGGTCAAAGATCATGCCCACCATATCAGTGGGCAGTTCTTGGTCTGATTTTTCTAGGCAATTGGTTGCTCCAGCTCCTATATAAGGAGATCTACAGCTTCATTTTAAAGACACGAAAGTTCTTCTCTGTTGTTGCCACGAAATTCTTCTGCTTCTCCCCAGTTGAAACTCTGCCAAAATTCTAGTCTGAAAGTGATGTTCTTACTTGGTTCGTTTTGGACTACCTGTTTTGGAGTGTCACTAATAAGGTGGTGAAAGGAGCGTTGTATCTTGGGAGGTGATTGCTCGGAGTTGCTAGACATTGCGAGGCAGGAGCAAATTCACTTTAAGGAGATTCGGTGCACACCGTACCTCGCTCTTCCTTGTTGTTTGATAGATACTCACGTTCCAACTCATCCGATTACAATTCTTCAACTGGTTCGTTATCTTGTGGTAAAATTTATTCTATTTTGTGATATATATGCTTGATTGGACCTTTTGTATGAAACAAGTGTTTTATCTAAAGTGTGATTAAATGTGTGTTTATGAAAAATTAAAACTAGTGTTCCATCTGTTTTCACTATAAATTTTATTAATATATATTGACTTTGAAATACAAACATATAATACACGTAAAATCATATTATATGTTATAGTGTTGTTGACTTGGCATTTCAACTTTCTTCTATTATAAAAATAAAATATCCAACAGTTATCCGTAGCTTGCTTCGCCTAGGCTACATAAGCTTGGAAGAAGCAAAGTCCTAATCAATGCAAGGTAAGTCAATTTTTATTTTTTTTTAAGAAAGCTCTCATGTGCCATTGATTTAGCTGATTTGGTGGTTCGGTCCATTGGAAGCAGTAGGTAGCTACGATTGCTCTCGTGAAAGCCGTAAAGTTTACTGCTAATGTATATAAAGAAGTAATACTTTCAGTTCAGGGCCATGAATAATAATATTATGATGATGGAGATGGTGGGGAAGATGATAGTTAAGGAAGGTTAAGTAAATTTATGATCACTGAAAGATACACTAGATTTCATTTTGGTCATCTAAATATTTTTTTTGCTACACTTTTGATCACTCCGACAGATTTTGAGGATTTCGATAAGTAAACAAGCTGACATGTCGCTTTGACCATTAAATCCAACTATTTTTTTTTCTTATGTGACATGACAATTGCAAAAAAATAAACAAATAAAAATGCCACCTCATTTTCTAAAAAAAACCTAAATAGGTGGGACCTAAAAAATGCCACCTCATTTTCTTGTCCTGCATCGATGGTGGAAGTCATGGCCATCGACTGTGTATCCTCGATCGTCCAGATGTTCTGAAAGACTCCGTCATCTCTCTACTGTCATTGTTGCCCTCGAGCTCCCCTTCAAGCAGATACAATGAGAAGAATGATTATTGGGCTTGATATTGTGCCCTTATATCATGGGCCTTATTAGTATTTTATTTATCTTTTCTTTATGGGCTAGTTTACTGAACTTATACTTTTAGTTTCCTTTTAGGCCCATATTATTTTATTGCAGTCTCTTTTCTTTGATTGTCTTGTCTACACACTCTAGACATCTTGTCAATACTTTGTACAAATAAAGCTCCATGAGGTAGCTGTTACTTTTAACTTTTGAATGAATGATTCAGAGGTTTCTTTCTTCTTCTTCTCTCTGGTTTCCTCCTCCTCCTTCTTCTTATTCTTGAACTGCTTTACTTGATCACAACTACCTGCAATCATAGAAAAGACTTTGTTATTACAAAGTATAACATGTTCTTCAGTAGCTCGTCCATGTTACCGACGATCGCATAGCACAAGACAGCCACCATCAAAGCAAATAAAGCAAACATCTTCTTCATTTCTCCTCCTAGGAGGAGGCTGAGCTTGCGTCAACCTTCTTTTACTTCTCAAAAGCCAGGCCCATCGAGGCTTCCTCATACTCTCCTCTGAGTTCCTTGCCACCGCACTCCTAACCGCCTCCAGAGCCAGCACCACTTGTACCGGCACTCCCTCCTCGTCATCGAGACGGGGCTTGTACATCTCCAAATTCACCGCAACTTCCTCTTCTTGTTTTTCCAAGGTGAATTGAGATTGAGGAACTCAAAATTTCGTCAAAATTCAGGATTGAAATCCCCTAATTTTCAATATTGAATGGTCGTAAAAGAAATGGTAGTAGCCACATATGGAAATTGTCTGAGATAGAGAGATGTGATCATCGGTAAGTTTGGAGAAGGACATGAGCTCTCGAAAATGGTGGAATTAGAACAAAAGGTGGAAGAAGACAAGTTGGAGTTTTGAATTTTTTAAAAATTTAATTTCACTTATAAAATTACACATTTTTTAAAAAAATTATTTGTTTGGTTTTTTAAATGCCAAGTCAGCTTGCTAACTACCTTAAATCCTCAAAATCTGCCCGAGTGATCAAAGTGTAGCAAAGTTTTTTTTAGGTGACTAACTTGGAATATTTGATCTTTGAGTGATATGGACGAATAAAAAAATGTCATACCTAGACAGCATGTAGGTGGTATAGAGAGGGAAGAACTTCCTATAGACAATCCAAAGAGGAGTCAAACCAAGGATAAGTCAGCCCAAGGAAAATGGAACGCGCCAACAGTCACGTAATCCTAACAAGCAGGCATGACCTGAGGAAGTAGGTACCTAGACTCAACTCAAGGAAGGAAACAATTCCTAGAGTAAATATACTAGTGACAACCTAGAAAGGATTCAAACTCAAACTAAAAAGTTGGATGAGGATAAATCCTCATGATATGGTAACAATTTCAACAATCTCAACGATGATATCAAACTCAAACTAATATCTTATTTCAATAGATTGAACAATCGGGTCATGAAAATCCCAACGCACACGTTCCATAACAATTATAAAAGGCACCACCGTCCAATTAAGAGGAGAGGTATACACTATAGTGTAGGATTACAAAAATAATGGAAATACATGATTTGAATGTCAACCGCAGTGGATTGAAACATGGGTATCTCACTCTCTTCAAGGAGATTTGAGCCCTCGGTAGTTCTTCTTTGCTTCAGAACTGTGCACTAGAATTCTCTTGACTCGACTCCTCTGGAATATAACAACCCGAGTCTATCATGTTGGTAACTCGGACCTGCACTCTGTTGGTTAGCTCGAAACCCCACAAGAAGACCTTTTATCTCTACCAATAGAATATTAGAGAGAGTATTTTTCCAGAGAGAGCTTGTGAGAAGTGTTTTGTGAGACTTGTAATTGCTGTTAGAAAAAGATGATAAATTTGTTTCGAGGCGTGAAGAAATTCATTGTCCTTAAGAGAAATTTTTGCCCCACTTAGATTAATAAAAGTCTCATAGGATTCAACAAAGCTATGTCTCTTGCAGAAAACTACAATCGAGGAGAGAACCTTGCTTAATAGGCTCGGTACCACACAAGACATGGCTTCTGCCACTGCCTTTTCGGCATCAGAGGATGCTTCTTACATAACAGAAGAAACCCTGGTGGTGGCCGGAGGGATCCCATCGAGACTCTAGTCACTTTTCCGCTCTTATTTAAGCAATCCTCTCTTGTTTGAACCAGCATATATGATAATACTAGCATTAACAATCCTCAATACCCAGTTTGAAGCTACAATTCACCTTTGCTCTCTTTTCCTCGTAAAAGTTTGTTTCGTCTCAGTCTTCACATTGATGATGCGATGGATAAACGACTGTTATGAGACAATTATCATCTGGTGTAAATTGTAGGAAAGATGTGAAGACTGCTAGTCATGTGATCTTCAAGCTTAAGATAAAAGAAATTTGCCTACTGAGTAGTTTGTAATCTATTTGAGGGTCATAATCACTTGTAATTGGGCAGCTACCCACCATTTCATGAAGCCATAGTTTGGTGAAGAGAAAAGATGACATTATCATCACCAGCTACACACACGCCCCTCACAAAGCATAAATATAGAAGGTATCCTTACAAGAAGCTTTAGATAATTATATTTTCTTTTCTTAAATAAGTTGAACCAAAGACAACGACTGATTAATCAAACCACACGAACCTTACAAGTACGTACATGAAAGCCAAAAACTAGTGGCAGAGTAAATCAAAGTACAGCATATTCCAACTTCTTGAGCGGGATTACCCTTCTCCTTGCAGATTCTAGTCCGAATCCCAAACGCATAACTCTTCACACATACTGTTACATGCTCTCAAGTCTTCCAGCTCTGCGCAATCCATTTACATACACTTCAAAACCCTAGACAGGAAAGAAAAGGGTAGTTCTGGGGGTGTTCGAAGCTTCTACTGGTTATGTCCTTTTCATATGTACTCTGGACACCCAGTTTGAAACAAAATCAAAATGACTGTACATTATTTACACAGGAACAACATCAGCATTCTGATTATCATCACATATCAATACAAGACCTTCGACGTAGGTTGGAAGGAGGCCTCGGAGCCATTGACAACCAGTTGAGACAGGTTCTTGTGGGGGAACAATCATTAGGACACTATCATGGCGACGGACAACACCCATCACACTCACAGTGCTTCCTTCCTTTATATATCTGATAACAAGAAATGCACACTCACCAGCATTGAAGTTGGCATTTATTATGAAAAGAAAAAAAAAATCAAGGAATTAATTAATCGTTTCCCAAGCTCTTTTGCTGAATATCGACTAAAACTGCCAAACTTTCGACATTGAAACAAAGATAACAAATAACATACACAACATTCAACTTCATACCCTTCCTTCAGACGCATCATTTGGTCATCGCTAGAGAGGCTGCGATCAGCTAGCCACTGTAAGAAGCTTGGAGATAAGTCTCTGTTCCCCTTCCTTACACCAACTACTGTAGCTGGTTTGACAAATGGCGCAACCTTAGCTCCATAGCCTGCTTTAACTAATGCTCTTAACCCAGACTGAAAGTCTGATATGTAGAAATCAGCCACATATTTCTGTTCAATAGAAGCAATAGATTAGCTGTCAATATGAAAAAGAACTACTTGGGCAGCTCCCTGTTAAAGACATATCAGAAAAGAAAAAAAAGTTATCTATAAATAGTCAAATTCCAAGAACCAGTACGACATTCCACATTGCTGCCTTAGCCAAACTAAAGAAAGTGAAAAAAACTACATTATCCTCGAATTTTAAGATACACCATTTTTACAACAGCATGGCTCTGCAGGTTAACGTTAACGATTTAAGAAACAAAATTGAAAAATTCTATATTGTACCTTTAGGTCCTGAAATAGCAGAAGAGCTTATGACACTGTGCCAAAGCATCATCGAGGTGAATGTACTAGCTTAGAAAGCCAAAGGCCAGCCCAGAGTAACCAGCCTATTAGTTTTATACCATGCATTTGCCGGACGTACTTCATGCAATGTATGTTAAATGTTCTTCAATACCAAAAGTGAACCCAATTTTATGTTTTTCCTTCTTTTGACATCTTGATCGTCATAATGCTAAATGCGTATTAATTAAAATGAAACTAGATTCCAATTTACCGAGCTTCCAACTACCATTTATAATTGACAATGTGAGAAGTTTAACAGACTAACCTCCAAGTGTCTAGACCCCCATGAGAAGCAGCGGTGCTTGGGATTTGCAGATTTTCCACCCCATCCTTTATATGTATACAACTCTGTGGAAACATATACACACCTAGGTACTCGCTGGTAAGACGACTCCAAAGGGATACTGCCACAGGTGACAACCTGCGACAAGTTCCAAGATACATAAATGATATGGTTCCTCAAAAGAAAGTAATAAATACATAAAAGTACCAGCAGTCCTGTTAGGTATTTTATTGGTTTTCAAATTAATTGAAGCCCAATTTTTTCCGTAGTACCTTCAAAAAGTGACTTACACTTACACAAGCTTAATTCATGACAAGTTGGTAAATTACTGGTAAACTCCACATTCCATGAATACAGCGCACAAGCTTGTGTGGAAAAAGGCCAATTGCCCACAAATAGCAGAGTTAAAAGAACTCTCAGATCAGATATCGAAATCATGTATTCATTGAAACCTAATCACCCTGAATTCATTGAACAGAAGCTATAGCAACATCAACAAAAGTTGGAATAGAGTCTGGTAAAGGTTTCACATTCATTGCACGTACTACATGAATAGCAACAAATTTCATCTACTTTCATTTAATGATGCAAACATAATAATTATTCTTCCTTGTTAGTTCCTGCCAATCTTCTATATGATGGGTTAAGTGCCTTATGCTATCATCAATTGAATTGTTTGTTCACGGCCATTCAAAGAGGCAATTCAGTATGGACAACAAAATTGCAGATACCTTCATCTAAAATATTCTAAATGCAACATAAATTAATTTGAGGTGGTGTGTGAAACACAAATCTCAATTTCAACGAATCATTTAACAATGTCAAATCTTCAACCAGACTCCATGACGAGGTGCAAAGTGAACTAGAGCTAAAGAAGCCAAGCTGAGGGCTCTAAATCCAAAATACTTCACAATCAATCCAGCATTTTGGCTTCAGAAACAAACTGTAAGAATTGTATCCTTTAACCTCGATTGAAGCAAATTCTGGTCCCCTAAAGAGTCAAATCACGACATGCAATTTTCAGCTTGTCCCTTTTCAATATCTTTGCTCACTTAACAACATTGCGTAGGTCAAAAGAAAAGGTCCTTGTTCCCATTGCTGACAACTATATTCATTTAACTTGAATATTTAATTAAACAAAATATCTAAATACCAGAACTAGACCAAGGGTATTAATATAAGTCCTCTTTTAAAAATATTGACCATCACGTTTATCGTTAATAACAAACAATGAGCATCCACCAAACCAATTAGTATATCTAAATTAAGTTTATTATACACAATTAAGAGTACATAAACAATGAAAAAGGAAAGCACTTCCTATCAAAAAAAAAAAGAAAAGAAAAAGGAAAGCACTTTAATGGCTTACCCCAGTGACCTTAACGAACTGTCCATCAATGGCGCCTCTAAGCTCCGTATCAGGGAATCTCTTAACAAATCCTAACAACCCTCGAATTCCCCGTGCACAGTTCCAAACGAGGCCAATAAACATCGGCACCAGAATCGCCCCCACCGCCATCAGGATTATGGCCTTTTTAACCGCCACCATCAAGAATGCACCGACAAGGAGGGCCATAGCCACCGCCACCATCACTACCCACACCACCGGCCTCGAAACCTTAAACCCTACTCTCACGTCGTCCGTCAGACTAGTCACCGCCGACCCATAAACCGCCTTGGAAGAACCGGAAACAGAGGCGGAACCGTCGAGCTGCCCCGACCGACGGAGTGGGCCTGACCCCAATGGGCCGGACGTGATTAGACCGGTGGGCTGGAGTGGAGCCGCCATGGGGCCAGAGGACTTCCTAATTGGGCCGGAATTGGGCCATGATCGGAGTGATCCACTGTTGCTGGATGAGGAGTGGCGAGAGGGTTTGGAAGGTGGAGGATTGCGGTTATCACCGACGGGGATGTCGAACATTTTACCTAGCTCGCCGGATTTCTTAACGTCCCCGCCTGTGTATGGTACGGCCCGTGATCCCATTGTGGGCTGCCTCTCCTTAAGCTGCTCGGGTCGGCCCGAGACATAAAGCCCGCTACTTAGCTGGTGTGATGGGATCCTAGTCCCCATTTCGGGTAGTTTGCGAGGAACAGTTGAGTGAGAGTTGCAAAGATAACAGATAGAGATAGAGAGAGGAGAGAGGGAGAGACTGAATGGAAGAGTGTGTGTTTTTAGTGGAGCTGGAACAGACGGTAGAGTAAGACTGTAAGAGGTGTTGAGCGAAATTACTGCAAGAGTTGGTGGTTATTTGATAATGACTTGTGTGTCCTCATTTGTGTTCATGTGTTAAAAACTTAAAATGGGGTACACCATTCTTAAAGGGTTTTAAACTCCTTGTGATATTATTAGCGCACAAAATTCATTTTGATTAGTTTTTTTTTTTAACTTTTAATCCATATCTTCCTATTCTTCTCTAAGGGCATCATTGATGGTAGAGCCGAAGTCAGGAAGATCCTTCTCGCATTGAAGGGTGATCTGCACAAACAAGCTCCTAAGCTATGGGGGGCCTGAGGGTATGCTCGGGGGATCTCTCCGACGCTCAAATTAGTAAACAGTCAGAAAGGAAGAGTGTTTGGTATTCGAAACTATCTTCTCTCAATTTGCTATTAAGTGTGCTAGAGTGCATGAGTTGGGATTCAACCTTTTTTCTTTACCTGTGGTAGGGGCCCCTTTTATATATGAGTTTTTTTTTTTTATAAACACAAATTATATTAACACAAAAGAGGAACAACAACAACAGGGCATTGAAATAGATGGCCAGAAAAGCACAACAAAACTAGGAACAATGAAAAGCTTCAAAAGTGAAATTAGCTCATCAAAATCATAGCACATAATCTCCTCTTCTTCTGCCCCCCTCTTTTGCTAAGAGATCAGCCACATCATTTCTTTGCCTGGAAATACCAATCATTTCAACATGCGGTAATCTCAACCTCGTCACCTCAATTGCCTTATTTATTTGGTTAAACTTCCAGGGCACCACATCATCTTTAACAAATCATGTATATACATTCCTGGAGTTTGTTTCTATCACGATATGATTATCTAATGTTGCCCAAGATCCCACTGATAGATCCAATGCCTTTCTAATAGCACAAAATTTTGCTTCATTCGAGTCAGCCACACCACACTACAAGAGAATATGCACAAGAAAGTACCTCTATCATCTCTCAATACCCCCACCAATACCAACTCTCCTCATTAATGTTGAGATCGTAGGTACTGATCCACAATTTATTGCTTCCTTTGTAATTTATCTTCTTGTGGGCCTTTTCACATTGGGGTATGACATTTTCACTAAACCGAGAATGTGTGCTCAGCGGGGTACCAAGGGTCGCTCTTCAATCATGCTAAAAGCTCTCCTTATCGTCCAACTTTGATGCTCTTGGGGACTCTTGATCCTCTTTATGGACTCTCAGGGACTATTGGTTCTCTTGTAGACTCTTGGTCTTCGGGATACTAAGCATGTGTGCTCAGATGGCACACCAAGGGTAGCGCTTCGGTCTTGTCGAGGAGCTCTCCTCCTCTCCTTCTTGGATGCTCATCCTAGGGTGTTCGCCCTTTGATGTTTCATCATTTGTGTCAAGTGCTAAGACACGTGGTAAATTTTGAATGGAAGTCATTTTTGTATCCTCACTTATCAAACTATTGTTACTCATATGAGGCAATGAAGTGCAAGTCATGTTGGTTTACGAGAATCTAATTATGTAATAAACCACTAGAATAGTAGATTCTCTTTATCAATCATTTTATTACCATTAGGGTCCTTACTATTTATTTACTGTAAATAATTACTCGATCCTTAAAGCCTTCCTTGGGTTAATTATTTACAGTAAATCAGCTCGACATTTTGGTTTATTTTCTTTGCAACTGTAGGGAGAATTCTCAATCCTATTTTCCAGTATCAAATCACAGTACATTGAAAAATGATGAGACAGAATGAAGGGTAGGATGATCTCAATAATAAATTTGGTTTGGAAGTTAAGGCTGGCCGGGGGACCAAATTTCGAGTAGTTCCAGTCCACTGGTAGATCTACGGTCCATAAATTGTTTTATGCTATTTGTCATTCGCCGGGCCCATTTTTTCTGTGGGCTGAAGTCAGCACACAGTGATACTGATACTGATGAGTAGTACTGTAGTAGTTCAAGAATTTTGACTTTCTATGGGCTGGAGTCGATGACAAAATGGCTTTAAAAGGACGAAAATATCCTTGTATGAAGTTATTAACACCTTTGATTTGAATACTCACTAGTTACAAGCTTAAGCTAGATGGAGAAGAGACCCCATTTGACATTACCATCAAGAGTTGTTGATAGTAATATAAGCTTATATTATTGGTGGGGTTTTGGAAGTAGTAATTAAACTACTCATGAAATCGTTTCTTTTTTGCAACATTTCTTATATAAATAACAAGTGGATTTAAACGCACTATTGACACTCTTGGCAAATGCAAATCATGGGTTCGTTTAACAAAATATATGCTGATTAAAAAAATTGATAGAATATATGGTGATAGCATTTTAATATGTTATATGCAAATTACGTTTTTATGCATTTTAGTTGTAAAACATGTAAAGAAATAGAAAAATAAATAAAAATTAATTTATAAAATAAGAATAATTGTTCTAAAATGGATAATTTTGTTACCATTTCCTACCATTTTACATTTTCTTCTAAAATTGCTCTCAACTTTTCATTGTGCTACCCTTAATATCCTCAACTTCTCTCTAATATTTTCTCTTCCTTGAACACATTCCCCGCGCCAACCATGAGGGCACGATCGCCGGCGATGCAGCCGCCACCACAGACCAGAGAAGTGGGCATTGACGGCATCGGAGTAGAAATCGAGAATGTGTAACCATCGCCGGCGAAGAACCGAGGTCAACGCTTTTATAGCAGAACTCACCTCACAGCACCACAGCTTTCTATCTCGCAGCACCTCACCTCACCGCAAAACTGTGGTGCTGTGAAGTGCAAAGTTGTGGTGCTGTGAGGTGAGTTCTGAATGCAAAAAACGTTTGGCGTGTTAGAAAAAAAACTGTGGTGAGGTGAGTTGATGTTCAATTTAGCGTTTGGATGAATAAAATTGCGGTGAGGTGAGGTGAGGTGATATAATTATAAGTTGTAATAAATATATAAATATTTTACATTAATACCAAATACATATATTTTATACATTATTACATAGTATATTATACATTAATATCAAAGAACATTGATTCACTTTATGCTGCACTATAAATCATATAACTCCGCAGCAATCATATCATGTAAAGTGGTCATCTCTAAATCTTCATTTAAATGTGAAGGCTCCCAAACGTCCACCGAAGTACCAAAGTCGTTGTCATTTCCAATAACCACAGATTCGTCACCATATGCGATAAAATCTTCATCTTCAATAGCGTGCCTTCGAATGAAATTGTGCAAGGCCATGCACGCAACAACAATCTTTACTTGAGTAGGAAATTTATATGACGGCATCCGAGTTAGGATCAACCATTTCTTCTTTAATACTCCGAAAGTACGCTCAATAACACTTCGTAGAGAAGAATGAGCATGGTTGAATGCTTCTCGGGGGCCTGTGGCTTGTGGTCCATTTCGAAATACCTCTAGGTGATATCTCTACCCTTTATAAGGCCCAAGATATCCCCTCTGATGTGCATATCCGGCATCAACTAAATAGTATTTCCCTACAATAAACAAATTTAATGTCAGTTCTCAAAAAATAAATATAAATAGTATAACTGAATGCATAAAGTTTACCTGTAGAAGGGTGAGGAAAATTGCTATGTACATCTGATAAGACTTTATTGAATATTCGAGAATCATACGCTGACCCTTCCCATCCACCACAAACAAATGTGAATAACATGTCGAAATCACATACTGTCATCACATTCTGAGTCGTCACTCCTTTCTTCCCGATGTATGGAGTACGTTGGTCAGGAGGCACAACTGCAGCTATGTGTGTACCATCAATTGCCCCAATGCAATCATTGAAAAATGGATTAAACTTATCATTTTCAGTGATTTGATGGGGAGTCACGTTAAACTCAGGATCTCTCAGCCTAATAATATCCTTGGACATTCTTATAATGCTATCCATCACTTTGTGAAATTGACGATGAATTGTTTCACCAGAATGTTGAAACCGATCCTGCACTACTCTAGTACTAACCCCTTGTGCAACAATATATATGAAAATACCAACCATCTCTCTCAATCCAACTTCACGTGTTGCCACTAACCCATATTTTGTTGACAATTCATTGCACAAATCATTGCACAAATCAATGAAAACACGTTTTTCCATCCTCAAAATAGACAAAGATTTGATTTGATTACCTCGAATTAAATCTGATATCCATTTATGACCAGACAACGTAGATGTCCAACATTTTTGACGAGGCACAAAATATGTTAGCTCACTAATTGCTACCACCGCGCCTAAAATGCAGGCATCCGTAGTAAACTCATGATCATCCCACTCCCTATCATTATGATCCATAACCTGTTAGAAAATCCCATATAAGTACATATTCCATAACATTTGAATATAAAGTTACTACATTAAAATAAAAGAACTCAGTTCAATTAATCCATAAAACATAAATCCATACAACATATTTAAACTTAGATGTCCAACAATCTGGTAACGAAAGTGCAGATGTATCTCAGTAGCATCATTAATCCAGCAAACTACATTAACTAAAAGGATAATAAAGTCTTCACATAATTAGTAACATTAGAGACAAACAGATTCTAAACCAAGCATCTTCCAAATCCAACACTAAACGGAGCCCGAATTCCCCCCACCATTAGCCTCATCAAACTTTGATTGCAACCACTCCAGCTGTCACTTCTTCCTTCCTATCCCCAAAAACCAATCCGGATGTTCCTTCTTCTCAAACAACCTGAGTGCAAACCTTAGCAGAGGTCCCCCATTTGATGTCTCTGGGAACTCTTCCAGCAAATGCATAACATTATCAATGTCACCAGCATTGTATACAGAATTTGCAACTGAAGTGCGACTCTGTACTACTGTCACCAGTTGACCTAAGGAGGAACTGATCTCATCTCGCATATCACTAGCCTTCCTCTTGCGTCTACCACGGTTCACTGGAGTGGAGGACCTCCTGCTTGCACGTACTGGTGGAGTAGGTGAACTCTGGACATCAATATTTGCATTGTACTTTGGATCATTTGAATCATCATCCTGGGAAAGCTACAAATCTTCAATTCCCCTCTCATCTTCATCAATTACTTGACTGTCTTCTACCACTGTTTCAGGTAAGACAGTGGAAGAAGGATTGAATGCATGCTCTCCAGTAGCAGCTTGACCTCGAAAGAGGAACTACAAACCCTCTCTGTCCACGATTCCCTGATTGTGGAATTTAACGCACTTCCTATCCTCCTGCAAAAACATATTGAGGAATTTAATTTTAGTAAATGAACAAAGATCATCAAATTAACAGTATCAATGAAATATCTTGATTTTCCTCTCCCACCATTCAGAATCAGCCAGCACAGTCTGACGTTGATCATCCCATCCAAGCCCTATCTCACTAAACACCAACTTCTCCCACAATCACCACTCTTTCTTCAGATTATCTCATTTATTCTTAAGTTGGGTTTGATCATAAGACTTATCGATTTTTTGTTTAAATGCTGCGATTATCCTTTTCCAACCATCTTTGATAAAATGAGCGTTTGACCTATCGCCTACTTTGTGACGATCGACATAGATGTTGACAAAGGCTGTTATCAATGGGGCATCCCATTGTGCCTTGTCACTTTGAGATGAGTCTCCAACTACTTGAGTATTTGTATTACTCATTCTACAACATGTTAAACAACAAGCAATAATCTAGAAGTGTAAATCTCAATCTGGCATTCAAGTATGGTGGCTGTGAATGTGTGCATTAGCATTTAAACAAGTAAATAATATCTATCATGTATGACAATGTCTAACAAACTTAAATAAGACATAAAACAAACGAACTTAGCACATAATAAGACACTAAAGCTCACTCTTTAACTGGTTCTTTATTTTTAACATGTTCAGATATTCTTTGTCAATATAATATTCCATAGTATGATTTAATTACTTATGCTTATAGCATGAATACACAAAATAATCATAAAATCTCCAATATCTAGCATACCAAATAAGAACCAACCAAACATCTATAAAGTAGCCCTTCACCTTCATCACAAAACAAACTAGAAGCCAAAGAGTTCCAATTATCATTCACAGAGGCAAAATAGACTAGTGTCACCAAATAAATTTCATAAAATCAGATTTTCCAAGGCACCAATCAATAGTAGAAATCCAGATGTGAAATACGAAGAAAGACAAGGGATTATTGTTGTATTCCAACTTATTAAACAATAATCAGAACCCTAAATCTGGTGATCCAGTAATCATCTTTCTCATTCTATTAGTAATCCCTAACATGAAACAAACCCTAAATCCCCAAACCAATCGAACCTAATCAGAACCCAAATCCACTAAATCAGGAAGCAACCCCAAAATCCCCACACCATCGCTCATTATCAGAACCCAAACCCCCTAAATCATGAAGCAACCCTTAAATCCCTAGCAAATCAAACATAAGCAGAACCCAACCCCAAGAAACCATGAAACCAACCCTAAATCGAAGTAGAGAGTTAACACAGAGATCAAAGTAAAAAATACCTTCTTAAGTGATATGATATCGACTGCTACGATTTGGTCGTTGAAGATGATTTTCTTAGACCCTCGTCTTCTCTCGAATGATGGGAATTCGTCTTCTCTCAGAGTTCAGGGAGTTCGTCGATTACGCGATTTAGGTTTAGGATGTCTTAAATCTTCTCGATGGCATAACTATAAATAGCAGAGGAAATTTTGACGCCGAAACGTTTTACTTTCCGTGTTTTTAAGTGGGACAGGATTTTTTTAGGAACTGCTTTTCTCTCACAATCACCTATCAGGTGCTTTGACTTTTAACGCAAATTAAACGGTTTGCTTTTTACCTCAACGAAATACCAAACAACCTTTAATGCTAAAATAGAGTAATTAATCAACTGAACTCTGCTTTGGGTGTCCATATCGCACACCCAAACAGGCCCAATATATGTTGAATTGTCCGACGTAATCAAATTAAATCAATTATTTTATTTTAAATTAATGTACAATGTAAACGTTAAGTGATTTTATATCAATATTATTAGTAATAAAATATAATCGTAATTTAGATACGCCAAACGCACCTCACAACACCGCACACACACCATCAAGCCAACAAGCCTTTTAGGACATATTGTGTCAACTAACATATATATGTACTAATTGTTTTGTCAAAATCCAGGGGTGGGGCCTAGTCCCTCTGTAGCTCCGCCATGCTGACCACCTTCATTTTAACAGACGTTATTGCTTCTTGTACGTACGCTGTTTTCAGGCGCTGTTGCGGCGTAATTTGGAGGCATTAGCAGGAATGGTTGACGTTAAAACGCGCACTTGCGCTTGCTGGTTTTATGTGAGCATAGTTTTTGTACTAGTCCAAAGCATATTCACATGCAGAGAGTTTCATATACAACTCTTCATTATTCTTTTTTTTTTTTTTAAATTTATTTCAGAACATGATTCTTTAAGTAAACTGATTCCATGCTCTAAAAAATAGATGTGCTCGGCCGAGCTTGTAAAGCCATTTATGGTTAAAGCTCAAGCTTGATTCTTCAGCAATACCATGTTTGCTTTGCTAATCAAGAATAAAGTGAAAAAGAGTCTGCTGAGCTAGACTGAGATGCATTTCCATTTTCTTTGTCCTTTTTGTTCCTTAATTGCTCCAAACTCTTGTTCCAGTTGTAGCATATTAGAAATTTTCCAAATTTGAATTGGATAACTTAATGGCTGAAAGGTGCCAATGCAAATTACCATGCCTTCTTCTCTTCGTCATAACAATAGGGCTGTTATGCTCATTACTAAACTGCCCCGGTTTAACATGTACAATAAGGACAAAAGACAAACTAGCAAAATATCGAAGATTCTTGAAAAACGAAAAATGAAAATGTGACAAAATCACCTCATTGCCCCAGTTTTGTGAATACCCTTTAGCACATGCTGAACTTAACATGACTATGGCGAAGAGCTTGACCTGACCATTGACAGAGCCATTTTCTCAGGATTCTTCAATAATTTATCATTTTTTGCCCATAGATGATATTTGATATCCCTGCTGAGGTACACTGCCATTTTGGGTTTTCGATGTACCTAAGTTTCCCTAACTTTTGTTGGAGGCGCCCTTTCGGGTTTTCACCTCTGCAAAATTTTTGGTTAAGCATAGCACATTTTTATTGCACCCGCGTTCACAGGATGAGACTAGTTATCTCCGTCGATTTTTGTGAGAATTAGAGAGCCACCCGAAACTTTCTTTACTACGTAAGGTCCCTCGTAATTAGGAGTCCATTTCACATGATAGTCTTTTTGAGGGGGGAGAATTCTTTTCAATACCAAATTGTCTTCTTTGAAATTTCGGGGGCGGACTTTCTTGTGTTCTCATCATACTTCTTTGATATAATTGACCCCTACAAATTGCCTCCATTTTCCGCTCTTCTATCAAGTTCAATTGCTTGTATCTTGCATTGACCCATTTTGTCTCCTCTAAACTAGCTTCTATGACAATCCAAGAAGATGGGTGTACACAACAAATTTCTTAGTGTAAATTAAAATACACTTAGAAGTTGATACAAATTACAAATATGTAAATCAAAATGGATTTGATATCTTCTCTTGACGTATTCCACCCGAATACAAAATCCTCTGATTTTTAGTTGAACACTTCAAACAAATTCTACGAATTTGTAATAAACTCCAGTTGAATTTGATTGCTGGACTTGAATTTGGGATTTGATTGATGGACTTGAATTTGAGATTTGATTGCTGAACTTGAATTTGATATGTGACTTGAATTTAAGATTTGATTGTTGGACTTGAATTTCGGATTTAGAGAACTTGAACTTGAAGGAAATTTGAGAGAACCTTTAGATAGTCTCTCTCTCTTTTTTTTTCTTTCCCTCCTTTTCTTCTCTTCTTCCAAATGAGCTTGGTATTTATAGGCAAAGGGAGAAGTGAAATTTACTTGATGTACCCTTGGCCTTAACCCTTGACATTAAGGGTATTGTAGAGAAATCACTTAATCAAAGATTATCTCTTTGATTTTATTTTTATTTTATTTGAATTTATCTTAGATTTTATCCATTTAACTAATTTAATTTGATTTGGGCTTCATAAATTATTTTAATTTAGAGCCCATTTAAAGCCCACAATTTTATTTAATTGGGCTGTAATTTTTTTATGTCTACAAATGCCCCCTCAAGACTTAAGTTATCAAAGACTAGATAACTTAAGTCTTGAATTATCTAATAAAATTTGTTTTATCTAATCACAATATGACTTGTATTTGATAACTTGTAACTAATCCTACTTGATATAGGAGATTAGAATGAAATTAGGCTTATATAAAGCCAACGTATACCATAGAGCAGGTATACTCCTTCTTTCACACATCATGCATAAAAGATACATTCTTTCTTTTGTTATATGTCAGCTTCACCTTCTTCTTTTTTTATCATCACCAATATCGTGCTTCCCTGTTGCATCTCATATATATATATATATATATATATATATATATATATATGTTTTGTTTTAAAGCAACGAAATTCGACTTTTGTGCATGTGATGCTGCACGGCTGCACCATACCTATATATGCATATATATATATATGAATATATATATTCTTTCTTAAGGATAGTCTATCATAGTCTATTCCTTAAATTTCATATCATAACCTTATTGGGCGATGACTACATATCGTTATATAATAATTTTTCTTTTTCAGATTTCCTTCTGCAGTTGATTTTTTATTTTAATTTAGATATGGCTTCCTGCAAATCTCATTCAGCATTGAAGATGGATTCTGAGAGTAGCTCAAACTCTAATCCACAATGGATTATAGAATCTAGTAATCCCAAACGTAAAGGGAAAGCAATTCGTTTTTCGATGGCTTTTGTTGGACTTCACTCTTCTACAGGCATGCAGGGTCATCTTAAATTTCACGTCAACAGTGCAATGACTGGCCGTTTTGCTATCCTCTGCGTTAATCGATTTCAATGTTTGGATATGTCTTTGATTAGCAGATCCAAGGAATTGGCATCCGCGGATGCCCGTCGTCCTGACCTACCTTACTTGTGTATTGCATCACATCATAATGAGCATGACTTCATCCCACGGCCTTTGATTGCCGAGAATATTGGGAACAAATTTATTAGATGAGGGACATCTTTGAACCCTAGAGGAGAGATTTCATATCTTAATGGATTTTGGGAGTGGTCCAGATGGGTTGCTGGACTTCTTAAGGATAAAGGTTTGGAGGATTTATCATTAGCAGTCGAAGCAGCAACGATGGAATATCATCGTCCCCCTTCACCATATCGGGCTATATGTGAGGTATGGTGCCCTGAAACCAATACCTTTGTGACGAGGCATGGAGAAATTGGCATTTCTCTTAGGGAAATGCGAGATATTTTCGGATTGTCTATACTTGGTGATTATTATGAAGAGGTAATTCTGAGTTTTAGGGAACTCACTGATGGAAAATCTCTTCCGGATTCTTGTCTTAATCTCTTTAAGGCTTTTCAACATATAGTTGGAGAAAAGGATATTGATCGAATCAAGCATGCAGACTGGGTCAATTTTTGGCTTAATGGAGTTTCCCGGAAACCCAATCCTCGAGCAGACTCGAAATATAAGAAATTATCAAACTTGGGAAAGTATGAATTTCAAAAAAATGGAACAACAACAAAAGTGTGGAGGCCCATAGTCATTCCAAACCAAAGTGTGTCTTCTGAAGACATCAGAGATCTAAAATATTTACAGGAGTTAGATCTTGAATTATCTACTACCAAGATTGATGAGTTGGAGATAGCTGCATATCTCTCTATTTGGCATTGTCGATTTGTTCTCCCATCAAGCGATGATCACTTAAGACCTGTAACTTTTAAAGTTGCTTCCTGGATGGCTGTAGGTGTAAGATACAGTTTGGTTCCACCTGTTTTAGCGAATATTTATAAAGGTCTTACACAAACATTTCTTATGATAGAAAAGATCTTGGAAGAATTACTCAATCATTTCTAATGCACTTTCTTTATGGCTGGATAGCATTGCATTTCCCTCGTAGTATATTTGATATCATTGACACATCTTTTGGGCATCCTACACTTAGGAGATATTCTGGAGTTTTAAATGTCTATCAGTTTTGGGAGCCTAACATGATAGACTGCAGGAAACTTCTTCATGGAGATATGGACTAAAAAACTTTAAGTGGGTCGCGAGTCATCCTCCGCAACAAGTTGGTGACCAAACAGATGTTGGAGACCTGTCAAAAGAGATTCAAGAATTTATGATGAGTATTTGACCTAGATATTTATCATGTTGTCGGGGGTTGTCATACGCCTTGGAAGCATATAGTCCACATCGGTTTTCGAGACGGCATGGATTCAAACAAATCAATCCTGGGTCTCCGAATATACATTCTTTTGAATTGAATCCGAGAACCCTTTACAGTTGTTGGTTTTCTCTGACGAGAGTAGGGAGTAAGGCGAAACTTCATATTCCGGGCCCTTGTACTAATATGTGCGATCAAATTGATCGAAAGTATGAGAATTGGTGGGACACCACAGTGGCTCCCATATTGCTTAACGTTTCTACTACTGTTTTGGAGAGTAGTGAACGTGTTGATTTTAAACTTGTTGAGAATATTGCATCCCATTGCCACCTAAAGAAAAACCTCCCATTGTGGATTTAAACGTTCCAGAGGAATGTGCTTTAAAGAAATCTAAAGTTGGACCGTCAAAGGCCAAGACAAAGAAAACTTTAGTTGATGAAATAGTGTCAAAGGTACAGTTTGCAATTGTTGCAGTTGCACCTGAAGGAGCACATACTGACTTTGAGTCTATCTTTGACTCTAATGATATACCACTGGTTAGGAAATCTACTTGTTTACGTTTCGAAAAACAAATTGATCTCAAAACTAATACCAAGGACATCCCCACGGAAGCAAAGAGTGATATGAATCTCTCTCCATGTTCTTGGAATAAAAGTATTCCTTTATTTTCTTTGTCATGTTATCTATTATTTGCCCATTTATTATTTGAAAATAAACTATTTTCCTTTTTTTGTAGCTTTCGAGAAAATTCCTATAAGTGAGATGATTGGTGCCCTTGAGGGCTTTGCTGATGAAGGTAGCCCAAATGATTGTCTATTAGGTGAACTTCCTTATAGTATTGGAGGAGGTGTTATTCTATCCACAAATTCTTTAGAGAATTGAAGTCTAAACTTGACAGATGATGGGGCTATTTCAGGGACATTGGATCAAAAAGTTTCCAGCACCAAATCCCAGCAATTGACTGTTGTTTTATCCGCTCAGCGAATCTTGAAGATAATTCACCAAGTCTTTTAAATGAGCATGAAGAGATGCTCCGTTAAGCAATGACGACATATCTTGAGAAAGAATTGGACAAGGCATTGCATGGAGGCCTATCTGACTTGAGAGGATGGTGGACTCGAAAGTAGGGCAACACAAAACCCGTTTATAACCCGACCCAACCCATGAACCCGACCCAACCCGTCAAAACCCGACCCCAACCCGCATAATTGAGGGTTATATATGGGTTAGAAATGTCTAACCCGAACTTAATGTAGGTCGAGTGAGGTTTTGAATTTTCTTAACCCATTTTGACTCGATCCGACCCTATTTAGGATTACACTACATAGTTTATACTTATATAAATATACCAATATATGAATACATTGTTTAATTTTATTTAGTAAATATGACCTTCAATGTTTCTTGTGTAGTAAGTATATCCTTCAATGTTTCATGGATTATTTTATTTTCCTTCAATTTTTTTGAACCATTGTCTCACTGGTAAAATAAAAGAATGTATACACTAAGTCACTAACTAAAACGTGTGTGTATATACGTGTGTAATGATAGGCAACCCGACCCAACCCCAAACCCAACCTATACTCAAATAAGGTTGGTTAAGGGTTGAAGAAAGTCTCACCCGACCCTATGCGAGTCAGGTGAGGTATCACCCCAAACCAGACCCAACCCGACCCATGTTCACCCCTACTCGAAAGTCATCATGTTATAAAGACTTCTGTAGTCAATTTTTTCACATTGATATTTCTCCTTTAATGGCAAAGGTTGTTGAATACTTGAATGACATTGATGACTTCCTTTATGAGGAGAATGACACCATGCGTTTTCCATCTTTAGAAGAAAAGAAAAGGCAGTTGGCTTCTTTTGAAGATCTTATTTCTGCTTGTATGCTTATTATTCCAGACTTGACCAAGGAACATTGCAAGATAGAAGCATAACAAAAGGAGATTAGGCTTGAAATTTCTCATCTAGAGAAGCAAGATAATGTTTTGTCTTCTAAACTTGGCTCCATCGATCAAAAGCTAGAGAAGCTCCAAGTTAAGGATGCCACTATAGTTGAGTCGATTGCTAGACGGAAGGCAACTTTGGAAGATGGATTCCGTGGGCTAGCGAATTGGATCAAGAAGAATTAGACTTATTTATTTATTTATTCCTGTTTTTTGTCATTTCGATTAGCTTTTTTATGTAATGAACATTCATATCAATGAATTCATTTGCCTTTTTTTTTGAATGCTATAACTTGGCGCACCATCAAGTACGCACATATAAGAAGTAAACAAAGGTATTCTCATTAAAGAAAGGAACCTTAAATCATAACATGAATGTATATTTTACATGCTTCGATTTTGTCATTTCAAAATGATAATACAAAGAAATTTTTTTCTTTTCATTGAATTTGACTGAACTTGGAAATAAAAGACAAAGTCCTTTTTTTATTTGGATTTAACTGAACTTGAAAATAAAAGACAAAGTCTTTTTTTTATTTGAATTTAACTGAACTTGAAAATAAAAGACAGTTTTTTTTTATTTGGATTTGACTGAACTTGGAAATAAAAGAAAGTCTTTTCTTTATTTGGAATTGACTGAACTTGAAAATTCCCAAGCTGCCTACATACTCCTTTTGAGGAGATCAAGTCAAACGTAGTTCCATGCAAGAATTTTTTTAACTCTTATTTTTGCCTAGACCGCCCTTTTGGGTTTTCAATCTAACGAGTTTTTTTTTTTCAATACCATTCGTAGTTTATACTCATATGGGCAAAGAGTATGGCAATTTAATTCTAAGCATAAAAACGCTTCAAGAATTTTCCATTGATAGGTCCGATCCATAGACCGTCATTATCGATAATCTTATAAGCACCATTTGTGTAGACTTCCATGACGACATATGGTCCATCCCATTTGGGTAGGAACTTGCCCCCAGTCCGTCGAGCGATCACAATCGATTTCCTTATAGCTAAAACCAAGTCTCCTATTTGAAATGATCGAGGACTTACCTTTTTAATGAAAGCTCTAGACATATGAGCTTGATAACATTCCAGTCGCTTTTGAGCTTCCAACCTTCTTTCGTCTAAGGACTCAAGTTCTTCCAACCTTAATTGAGCATTTTGCTCTATTGTAAGGCCTTCTTGGATAGCAATCCTGAGAGACGGAATTTGACATTCCAATGGTACTACTGCTTCAACGCCATAAACCAAAGAATATGATGTGGCTTGTGTTGGTATTCGATAAGTTATTCGGTAGGCCCACAAAGCTTCTCATACCCTTTCATGCCAATCCCTCTTTGATTTGGAGACAACTTTCTTTAGCAAAGTGCAGAGAGTTTTGTTAAAGACTTCTGCAAGTCCATTTGCTACTGCGTTGTACATAGAGGAATTGTGTTGGACAAAATGAAACTTTTGACAAAGTTTGTCCTTTAGATTGTTATCGAATGGTTTCCCATTATCAGTAATGATATATCGAGGAACTCCATATCTATGGGTCCGTTTGGTAGACAATTTTGACAGTAGCATATATTGTAGATAATAAATTGTGGTAATAAATGGTAGCATATATGATTCATGAAATGCTGGTAGATGTTTGGTGCTACTTTTGCTGGTAGCATATATGGTGTTAAGATTGTTATATAAATTACGTGTAGGGGTATTTTGCATTTAAGTTGTAAAGAATTTATAATAATATTGAAAATCATTTAAATAAATTTAATAATTTACTTAATAACTATAAAATTTAAAATTATATTTTTTTTAAAAATAATTATTTCTCTTTCCATTATTATTATGTTACTATAAATTATTATTATTAAAAAATTTAAAATATACCATTAATATTACTTTTTGTTTCTAGTAAAAAAAAAACCTTTTTTTTTGTCTTCATTTCATCCGTCTACACCTACAGACCACCATTTGCAACCACCATCAACAAACACCTACATACCACTATCAGCTGCTCACCGATTCACCATCACGGGTGTGCTCGGGCAGACCTGTATTTTCACCTACACCAGCGCACATACGCTCGGGCGCCCCTAAGAGAGAAGGTTGTACAGTGGCTGATGAAGGTTGTGCTCGTCATCGCGATGGTGATGAAGGTTGTGCTCGTCATCAGAGGAGGACGAGCTGGAGGAGAAGGCGTTGATAAGGAAGAAGAGGTGCAGAGAGCTGTGATGGGGGTTGACGTACAGCTGGTAGGGTGTGTTCAACGAGGAAGAGAGAGGTGAAGAAGATGAGGGTAATTAAGGTATCACAATGAAAAATTGAGGGTAATTTGGTAAGAAAGTGTGAAATGTTATGAAATGGTCAAGAAATTGTTCATATGAGAACAATTTGAAAATCACAATATTATTGTTATGGAATTGTCTCGAAATATGGGCCCTCAAATGGCTGTTTGGTGAAGCTCAACAATTTATTGTTCAAAAACCACAAATTGTTGTGCAAAATGGTTGCCCAAACGGGCCCTATAAATGATTTGACCTGGGATGAAATTGACAACGGTCTTTTTTTAACTTCTTTTAATGGAAGTGCTTCCGCCCATCTTGAGAAATAATCTGAAGCTGCCAAGATATATAAATGGCCAGCAGACGATTTTGGAGTTATGGGTCCTACAACATCCAAACCCCAGGCATCAAAAGGCCATGAAGCAATAGTCGGATGTAAATGTTCCAGTGGTTGGTGTATAAAGTTCGCATGAACTTGACAAGCTTCACATCTTTTAGCATATTCCATGGTATCTTTCACCATGGTTGACCAATAATATCCCATCCTTTTTATCTGAAAGTGACGTTTTGGTCCGGACTGATGAGCACCACATATCCAGGAATGGGCCTCTTCCAATACTTGATCTGCTTCTTCTTTACTTAGGCATCGAAGAAATACGCCAGCAAAAGAACGCCGATAAAGAGTATCTTTGTAGTAGATGAATCTAGAGGCACGTCACCGAATTTCAGTTTTATGGCGATAATTATTTGGTATCTTTCCATATTTAAGAAAGTCAATGATTGGTTGCCTCCAATCCTCATTTTTAGTTGTATCAACTGAGATACTATTAACTTCTGTTTCATCTTCAGGTGTCCATGATGGAATTACCCATTTTTTAGAAATAGACATAACCGTGATATCTTTATCAGAGTTAGGCAATACAATAGCTAAGTTAGCCAATGCATCTGATTGTCGATTTTCATTCCTTGGGACATGAATAAGATTAACCAAGTTAAATTTTTTCAAGAGCTTTGCCGCATGCTTTTGGTAAGGAAATTGATCTTTCGGACTTCATATTTTGGTAAAAGCTGATTAATAACCAACTTAGAATCTCCAAAAACTTCAAGCTGTCTGAGCTGCATCTCTAAAGCCATTTCCAAGCCAATTATCAAGGCTTGGTATTCCGCCACATTGTTGGAACATATCTCCATCAATGTGAAGGAGAAAGGCATGACTTCATTTTAAGGGGTGGGTAGGAACTTGTCCCCCTTCTTCAAAGGTAGATGGTGTCGATATGTGTTCTTCATCATAAGATGATTCGGAATTGAATTCCTTTTCAGTCACTTCCTCAATTGTGACGTGGTTGATAGAAACAATCACCTTGTTTTTAGCTTTATCTTCAGCTGGAGTATTATGTCTACGACATCTTTGTCTCCTTCATTTCCTCGGATCCTCTTTCTGAACTTTTGGCGCAAGCCTAGAAAATGCAGAGACTTTTTGTACAGACTCCATTTGGTTTAATGTTGATGGATTATCACCCATCCGTTCAAATACTGAAATTCTAGTATTTTGCTATTGTATTTGGCTTGGAGCAAGGGGCTCTACGGGCTTGTCATCTTACACTCGAAAATCTATATCATGATTGGATAGGTCGATGCTTTCTTTGCTCTAATTCGGATAGGGTGTCAATCGCGAGACTCATGTCCCAATCCGTGTTTTGACTGCGAAATAGATATTCCTTGTTTATTTATCACTGGAGCTTTTCCACTAGAAAGAACGGAATCAAGGTTACCAAGTTTACGAGGCTTCCCTTTTTAGTATCCAGCGTTCTCTATGAGCTTTTTTACATGCGGATCAAACCATCCATTTAAATGGTCTTCCAAAGATTTAGGAAGCTCAACTTCCTTGACATTTTCTCGTGTAGAATTAAAGTTCACAACTTTCTCAATAGAAGGAATCGGAAGGATTAGGTCTTCCTTGAGAATGTCAATATCACTCTTAGATAACTCAATTTTTGATGATTCCTTTACAAAGGTTCTTGATAAGATGTTCTTAATTGAGTCATCTTTTACGTCATTTTTTGATTCCGGAATCAACACTGGAAGGGCTTATTTGGGCATATCTTCTTTTTGGTTAAATTTTGCATCCGTAAAATGAGATTCTTCGCTTGCGAACGGCTTTGATTCGTCTACAATGCATTTTTCCTCGCCATCTCGACTGTATTTGAAGCATTGGTGCCATGTTGAGGGAATTACTCCATTCTCATGTAACCAGACACGTCCCAAAAGTAATTCATAGGACGTCTTGGAGTCAATTACATGAAATAAAGCTGATGATATCAAATCATTCATCTCAATCTTTAACCGGACTGTACCAATGGCACGTTGTCCTTTTTGATTGAAACCTTGGATTATAAGTTTGCTTTTAGAAAGCTCATTCACTGAGATTCCAATCTTTCTCATTGTATAAATCGACATAATATTTACAACAGATCCACAGTCAATGAGGATTCGAGATATTTTGTGTTCTCGAATAAGTCCACTAACATAAAGTGGCCTGTTATGAAGTTTTGTCCCAAGCTGTAAGTCATCGTCCGTAAAAGTAATTGTTGCCATACAATTAACGGGACTAACTTTTCTTATTTGGGAAAATATTTCGGATTGAGCAGTGTTTGAACTAGCGCCAAACGAGTATTTGTTGGGAGTTCAAGGACTTCTGAGATGTTCATGTCAGAGGGAATTTCTTAGAGTGAAATAACAACTCCTTTCTTCTCAATGCTTGAGGCTTCTCTTTAAGAACCATCTCTTTCTTCATGCGACTCTTTAGAGTCTATTGCATTGATCACATATGATGTCATATGTTCATTTAGAAAGTAATCTTTTGAAAAGTATTCCTTAAGAGTTACTTCTTTTCGGGGAGTTGAATGAGTGCTTTCAGTCTCAACATCAACATGTGTATTTCTTAGATTTCTTCTTAATCGATTCTTAGGCTGAGATCTCTTAATTTCTCTTATTCTAAACTCCTCATTCGGAACAAGTATTGGACTTGGAAGAGACCGGATTGGTGATTGGCATTGTCTTTTACTTTTCACCTCTATCCAACCTTCATCTTCACTTTCAGAGGATGAATCATACATTTCTGGTGACGAATCCCACACATCCAGATTATCCGTCATAATTTCATATAACATTGGCGTGTTTGGAGCTTGTGGTCTCGGTATTTCGGGATATGCATAGACAATGGTGGCTTCTCCATCTACAATGAATTGGACTCTTACAGCTCCTTCAGAAGGCTCAGCAGTCAGTTCTATATTTGATGATTCCTCGTTAGTTAGGGTTGAGGGCATCGTTTGAGCTTCCATTGATATTGGAATGGGATCGAATGACCCAAAATCCACCATTCCGCAATTAACTTTAGCATTGCCAGTAAGATCGAGATCGATCTTGTTTTCTCTATTCAACTGCATTATTATGTCCATCAAGACAAAACATTTCTCAATTGGATGATTAATGATCTGATGATATTTGAAGTACTTAGGATTATCATGTCAAGTAATTTCTTCCGGCCGTTTCAAAGTGGGAAGCTCTGTGAGCTTCTGTTCAAGTAATTGGTCTAGAATTCCAGACACTTTGAAATCCGCAAATGGGTATTCCTACTCTTGCATTTGTTTCAAGGTTGGTCGCTCCTTGATTTGAGTTTGATCTTTACGAGTCTTGGACTCGAATTTAGATTTCTGTGTAGAAATCTTAACTGGGTCGGTAGTAACAGCCATGGATTCTTTAGTCTGTGAAGGCTTTGAATCCTTCTTCACCTCTTTCTTTAATTCTCTTTTTTCACGAGGGTCACTTGGCAAATAGCTTCCATGCCTTGCTATTTGGATTTCCAGGTCATGGGCTCGGGTTGCAAGTTCCTCGAAGGAATGAGGCATATTAGCTTGAAGATTGCATAGTAACCCCCAATGCATTCCTTGAACACACATATCGATGGAGGAACTTTCGCTTATACGTCCATTGCAATTTAGGACAAGGCTCCTACAACGTTCAATATACTCGACCACAGCTTCTTCTTTATTCTGTCTCATTCTTGCGAGTTCTCGGAGGCTAACTGTCCATCGGGTGCTATAAAAGTGAGTTAGAAACTCGCACTTAAGTTGATCCCAACCTTCAATGAAGCTAGCTGGAAGGTCAGTATACCATTCAAATGCGGCTCCTTTTAGGGAACGCACGAATTGTTTCACCGTGGAATCACCAAATGTACCCGCTTTATTGTAAGTTTCGATGAAATGAGCAACATGTTGCTTTGGGTTGCCCTTCCCATCAAATTGTTGGAACTTAGGGTGTTGATAACCCTATGGCATGTTGATTTCATCAATCTGGCGACTATGTGGTTTTGCATACACTAGAGATGATTCTGGGGCTCCACCAAACTGAGCTCAGATGGTGTCAGCAATCATGTTTTGGAGTTGATTAACAGAGAGTGAAGCAACAGATAAGTTGGTGGAATCGCGAAAAGCATTTTATGCTATCATGCTATCTTGCTCTTCTTGCTTTTGTTGAGCTTTAAGAGAATTTAAACTTTCTAAAGCTTTACCTTCTCGTGAAACAAATGTTTCATGGCTTGGTTCCATGATTGGTCTTAAGGAATCCAATCGGTTTATGAATGCAACAATTTATTTGTCCATCTCTTCTAAGGACTTTGTCAATTGATCAATGGTGACATTCATTTGTTTCACCTGATCTTCGAAACTTGTTGTCTCTGTCATCATAATCGGTACAGGAATCTCTGATTCCGACGTTGGGATGTAATTATCCCACTTCCGTGATGTGGATTCCTCATATAAGGGGTTGGAATATACATATTCCGTTCTTTTTGACTTAGGAGATTCGGATTCGGATTCAGACTCCGAAGGAGAGGTGTAATCACCCCACTTCCATGATGCCAACTTCATGGAATGAGATTTGGACTTGGATTCATCACCCGAGGAGCTGGAATATACATATTCCGCCTCTTTTGTTTCAGCTTCGATTTGAAGGGATTTGGACTCAGATTCATCACCCGAGAAGCTGGAATGTACATATTCCGCCTCTTTTGATTTATGGGAATTGGATTTGGATTTGGATTTAGACTTACTCACATGGGACTTCTTTTGACCCTTTTTTGAAAATTTCATAAGAGGAGAAATCAATTGTGATTCTCTGGCTTTAATTCGCGTACGAGTTGCGTGAGAGATGCCATCAGTGACATCAATTTCCTTCGAAGGAATCATGGATTTCGTAGTTTTGACTTAGACTGAATTTAATAAATTCAACTGAAAGATGAGAGGAGAAGAGTGTCCCACCAAGCGTGCCAGAAATTTGTACACGACAAATTTCTCGGTGTAAATTAAAATACACTTAGAAGTTGATACAAATTACAAATATGTAAATCAAAGTGGACTTGATCTCTTCTCTTGATGTATTCCACCCGAATACGGAATCCTCTTATTTTTAGTTGAACATTCAAACAAATTCTACGAATTTGTAATAAACTCCAGTTGAATTTGATTGCTGGACTTGAATTTGGGATTTGATTGCTAGACTTGAATTTGAGATTTGACTTGGACTTGAGACTTGAAGGAATTCTAAGAATTCCGGATTTAGAGAACTTGAACTTAAAGGAAATTTGAGAGAGTCTTTAGATAGTTTCTCTCTCTCTCTCTTTTTTCTTTCCCTCCTTTTCTTGTCTTCTTCCAAATGAGCTTGGTATTTATAGGCAAAGAGAGAAGTGAAATTTACTTGATGTACCCTTGGCCTTATTCCTTGACATTAAGGGTATTGTAGAGAAATCACTTAATCAAAGATTACCTCTTTTATTTTATTTTTATTTTATTTGAATTTGATTTTATTTGAATTTATCTTATATTTTATCCATTTAACTAATTTAATTTGATTTGGGCTTCATAAATTATTTTAATTTAAAGCCCACTATTTTATTTAATTGGGCTATAATTTTTTTATGTCTACAAAGGGATATCAATTTTGACTGGTAGCACTGATTTAGTCCCGTAGACCAACGAGAATAGGGTTTCTCCTGTTGAAGTGCGCACATATGTTCTATAATCATATAGGGCATAGGGAAGCTTTTCAGACCAATATTTGTAAGTCACTATCATCTTTTCTATGATCTTCTTGATATTTTTGTTGGCCGCTTGGACAACTCCGTTCATCTTAGGTATGTAGGGCGCTAAATTATGGTGTTTAATGGAGAACCACTCACACAACTCTTACATCATTTTACTATTGAAATTGGTGTCATTATCTATAATGATTCTCTCAGGGACTCTGTATCGACATATGATATCTCTCTTCATGAAACGTACTGCTATAATGCTCATGCCCGAAGGAAAGGAGGCAGCCTCAACCCACTTGGTAAAATAGTCGATAGCTGCCAACACGAATCAATATCCAATGGAAGCTTTAGGTTTGATTGGCCCAATGACATCTAGACCCCACATTGAGAACGGTCAAGGCGCGGTCAACGCATGTAAAGGAGTTACTGGGAGGTTGGACTTGTCCGTATAAATCTGACACTGGTGGCATTTGATGGTATATTTGATACAATCTTTCTCCAAGGTTAATCAATAATATCTGGCTCGTATTATTTTCCTTGTCATGGCATAGCCATTGGCATTAGTTCCACAAAGCCCGTCGTGCACTTCTTTCATTATCCGATTTGCTTCATCTACATCCACACATCGCAGCAAAATCATCCCTGAACTTTGTTTATACAAAACATTGCCATTCAACATAAAGGATACGGATGCGGACAACTTGCGAAGAACCCTCTTGTCATTTTCCGATGCTCCCTCTAGGTACTCTTCTTTTCTAAATATTTTTTGATATCATGAAACCATGGTTTCCCATCAGGCTCCCCTTCTATGTTTGAACAATAAGCACATGTCTCCATTTTCTCAATCTTGATGACTTGAACTTCTCCCTTAGAATCTAGGTCAAACATCAAAGCTAGTGTCGCCTGCATGTCCACTATCTGATTCTCTTCCCTTAAGATTTGATCGAAGTTGATGTTGTCAAAGAATTTGATTTTCTCTCTAATTAATCAATGGTATGGTATCAATTTCTCATCTTTAATCTCCCACTCACCATTCTACTTGTGGATCACTAACTGAGAATCACCATACACTTGCAACTTTTTGACACGCAACGAAATATATCACAGAATTTTCAGAACATGAAGTATCAGGCACCAGAGGCCAACAAGTGAAGAACCTCTACATGCCATGAAAGGATCAAAAACTAGCAGCACAAAAAGTGTCCAATAAAATGTAACATGATACTAATAATTCCTAATGTGAATGATATTAAGGAAATAATATAACGGGTAATTTAGAAGTCATATTTTTACTAAAACGAAATATCGGATATTTAGAAGCCAAATAGCTCAGAACCCTACCTCGATAGCATTGCGCAATCAACTACGCATCTACATTGTGTACCCCGTGTCTCCAATCTCCTAAAATGTATTGACATATAGCGGATAATTATATTGTCTAAAATAATATCTAAAATACCATTTGGGCTTAAACCCTGGGTCAACATTATTAGGGCCAAAAATAAAAATTGGGCCTCTGGCCTTTCACGGTCAACATGTCAAAATTTAATAGGCCTTACAAAGGCTCAAGTCTGATTTTTGTATCAGTCAGACGGACGTGGGTTCAAGGTCTACAATAGGCCTGATTTCTTTAATGGACCGAATATGCCTTTCAGGGTCAAATATTTTTTTTCCAAATGGTCAAGTCTGACAAAAGTGGGCCTACCATTATTAATGGTTAAAGGGTGTCTATATTTGCACACAATATTAGACTTAACACACACAATTACTTAATACATTCTTAATTGATTTTCAATACACACATTGAATTTCCTAAACAACCCTTTCATACATATTAATTATAAAATATTTAATATCCTAAACTACCCTTTTCCCCACCGATATATCTGAACTTCACTCCTTTAATAATCATTAAAAAGTTTTGACAGTTTTTTCTAAATCAATTCTGTACATTAAGTTTGGAAAGAGGAGAAAGACACAAAAGACTTGATATTATTGAATTATATTAAGGAGAAATAGACCAAAAAAAAAAGACTTCATATTATTGATTTATTATTATATTAAGGAGAAATAGACAAAAACAAAAAAAGACTTCATGCTATTGATTTATTATACACCATTACAGACACCAATTTGTGAACTTGTGATAGAATGGAGTAGGTTCGACAATTAATGGTGGAAGACATTGAATTCTTTGTCATAATATTGTTCTTGTAATCCATGAATATTCAATACCGGGAGAAGATGGAAGATTAAAAAAAGATAGGAGGCCAGAGGAGAACGATCCTTCGTATAAAATTTGAATTAAAAGATTAGGGTTACAAAGTTAAATTTAATTTAATTGTATTGAGTACAAAATATGGGTGTAAAAAGTAGATAGGTTTTAAAGTAATTTCATTTAAGGATAAATTGGTAAACTAAAATATTTTTTAAAAAAATGTGTATATTGAGCTTAAACTTGTGTGTAAATATCGGCACCCATGGTTAAATGGACATGCAGACCAGACCACTGCAAGGGTCCAACCCACAAAATTATTTTTTTCCCGAGTTCAACTAAATTAACACGTTGTAAGTTGTTCGTGCGACTTTGACGCCATTCCAGCCGTCTTGTGCCCCCTTTTCGGCAATGGTTAGCAGGGTTGGGTTTCTGGCAACCCATGATCTCTACTGGTGGTGTCCGATGGCACATACAATGAAAATACATTTAACTGTCATTGCTAGCCGTGACTTATAGAGAGAGTAGCTAGAGAGAATCTATTTGCTTTTCTTTCCAGTGATGCGGATCCGTTAGCTTGAGATCCCCATGAAATCCCGATCTCTTAGAGTGTGTTTGGATTGAGGGATTTGGGGGGAAGGGAAGAGAAGGGAGGGGAGGGGGAGAGAAGGGAAGGGAGGGGAAGGGGGACTATTTTTCCCTCTCCCATGTTTGGATAGATAAAAAAAAGAAGGAAAGAAAATTTGTTTAATTTACTAATTTATCCTTATTTTTATGTTAAAATATTATGTACAAGGGTAAAATAGATATTTAACTTACAAATGACTTAATTAGTAATCTCTTCCCTTCAAATGACTCCATTTTGGGGAGAAAGAATTTTAACAAAAATTTAATGAAATCTTCTTTCCAAATCCCCTCAAATCCCTCCCCTTAATTTTTAATAAACTATCCAAACAAGGGAATTGGAAGGAAACTCTATTTCCCTTCCTTTCCCTTCCCCCCAAATCCCTCAATCCAAACACACTCTTAGTTGCTACCAAAACAGCTAGTGTACCATGATAAGTCCTCTCCAAATCATGGTGTACCATGGCCGGTGTTGCGTGACCTCTACTGGTGCTCTTATGGCGTCTAAGATTTGTGGATCCTTCAACAGTGATAAACGGCTACTAGGGTTGTAAAAATGGTTTTGTGAGATGATTTAGGAGGAAAGAGTATAAATACTTTTGTATTAGGGTATTTGGGTATTTCTAAGTAATTTCATTTTAACCCTCTAGTTCCTTAGCTTATTAGTTTCCTCCACTTGACTTAATTGTTCTTTCAATTATGTCCTAAAAGTTGGGGTTTTACGGCATTGGGCCTAAAGTCAATACCGAAGCAATTGGGAAAGTATTTCAAGATCTTGTTACGGCTTTGTGTCAGTTGTTTTCTTTGGTTCATTATCTCTTGTACTTGAGTGAAAATAGATCAATATATAGGTAGTCAAGAGAGAGGTTGATGGATTCTAGATTTGAAGATGGTCATCCGAAGACCCTTGATGGATATCAAGGTTGGTTTGAGCTAGGTGGACTCTCGGTAATATCGTCTTGTGAAAATCCTTGGTGGATTCTGTTAGAGATTTTTCAAAATTATTTTAATTTTGTTTTCCTTTCCAAAGTCATGTCTATTTGACATACTCTTTCATTTGAAAAAACATGATTTAATTGGTTTTGAGACAACTCTTCACATTGTAAAGACCTTTTTTTATGGTATCTTATATGAAGAGTCACCGTTGTAAAGACATGATCATTCATTGTAAAGACATGTCCTATGTGAAGAGTCACCACAAACTCTACAAATAGAGTTATTCTCCAACCATTTGCATCATCCAATTTTCTATCAACTTTCTCCCATTGTCACTTCATAAAAGTTTTTTATTGTTTTTCTATTGCTGTAGAAATAGAAAGACAAGTGTCTTTCTCTCTCTCGATTATTTTCAAAGTACTTTGATCTTTTACTCCCATTACACCAAGGAGAGGATGGTCCATAGACCAAGATTCATTGTATCTTGGAAGCGAATTTACTGTAACCCAGTGCAACTATTTGATGGGGGTAAATACTGTCTTAAGGAAAGTGACTATGCGCCTTGAAGCACTAGTTTCATACAAAATTGCTGCAATCACTACTTTCCTACCATTTTCTCCAACAGATTCTGAGGACAATTGGTGGAGACCGTAGCCGTGAAGAGCTCGTGGTGCAGAGCTGGTTTATGTTGGTGGATTCCAAGCAAAGGTCTACAAAGCGCAAGTCTTTGGTAGACTCCAACGCAATTGCAGCTTAGCTTGACTCCTACTGTATCGAAGCATATCGCTGGATCTAGGATGTACAAAGGTGTTAAGTGAGATTGAGTAAATCCTTTGTAATATTCATTTATAGTGGATTGTTTCGAAAGTTAATCACTACACAAACTCAAGGTTTTCTCCCTGCTGGGTTTTCTCGTAAAAATTGTGGTGTTCAATTATCTTTACTTATTCCACATGTTTCCATATTATTGATTAACTAACTAGTGTGTGACCACACACATTTTCAATAGAATTAGAGTGCAAACTCCACTATGTATTTCCTTGCGAAGTTCTTATTTTGGGATGCTAACTCTAGTTATTCAAATATTACGTATTACCTAAATGGACCCTTTTAGATTTAACAAACATGCATATCTTAGCCCCAAGGGATGAGTGTGTAAGTGCTAATGGCGTTGCAGAACATTTAATTACATAACTTCTCGGTCTAAATGTTTCCCCAACTGATTGAAGCCATACAATCCATTATAACCTGCTCTACTTGAACCATTTTGTTACCCGAGGAATTGATTGCAAATGGAAAGTTTTGGAAGTTTACGTATGATTTCATTCGTGGTTCCGCAAAGTATATAATTAACCCTTTCTTCTTTAAAAGTTTTAATTATGAAATGCATCCAGAGTTTTTAGAGCGAATATATATGCCTTGAACAAACTTGTTTATAATTAGCAGAGGCTGACACGTGTTTTCCAAAATTTTAAGCTCTTCCAGCTTTGTACTTTTTCAATAATCTGTAAATTCATGTTCCTTGTATTGTGTTTTCAGTTGAGGAATAAGGAGGTTATATATCCTATCCTCTATTTGTCTCTTCTACCCCTTACGCTTTTTTTTTTCGCTCCTTACATCAGCATACTTTCTCCCCGAATTAGAAGTAGATGTTATCTGGTTGATAACTATGGTGATCAATTTTATGAAATGCCTTTTCTTTTCTTTTTTTTTTCCTTTTCCCCCCGTGATGACTGAAGCTCATTGGTAATAGGATTAGGTGAAGATGGATACTTCTGGTCTTCATCTTTGAAGCAACATCATAGAGTTTAGATTTCTACTTCAGTTGTGCGACCACTCAAGTTTCTTAGAATCAGTTCTTTGCTTTGCCTCAATAGAAGAATTGGACATTTACCAGTCCAGGTCGATCTCATTATTTAATGATAAGGACCAATCATCACCTTTTGAGTACGTTCTGTGGAGGTATTTGCATAAATTTTGTTCCATATGCACTCCATTTCCTGTGCTAGCAATTGCTATCGAAGCTGCGTATGAATTTTTTTATTTTTTTTTTCTGGCTTTCAGATTTGTAGGTAGGTTCTGTTCCTTTATCACTGCAAGGTCATGTTGCATTACTTGAAAGGTAATATGGCATTCATATTCTTCCGTCTTTAAGGTACCTTACAAGTAAATTAGTCCTTAACAACCCAACTTGTGTTTTGATATCGAATTTTCTTTTGATTATCTATCAATGTATCTTAAGGAATCAAAGGTTGGTGATCTGCTGGTGACAAATTGTTCAATTCTTATGAATTATATATAATTTGACTTTAAGATGGGAAAACATTGGATATATAGGGACGTTGCCATGTGAATATTCAAATTTGAATTAGTTGTGTTTATGACCTCATCTGCTGGGCCTGGGCCCGTAGATCAAATGGACCCAGCCCAGTAGCCATTCCCTTGATAGATCTTTCTGCAACAGTGATTTCAAAGTCGCATCATAAAATATTGTAGTTTTGCTCATTAGAACTTCAAGAAAAAAGGGGTTCTGGGGGGCCCTTTTCCATTCATTAAGCATAATGAACACTAGCATATAGTAATTAATGATAGTATCATGTAAAATATTAGTTAATAGGGGTGGTGGGTATCAGCATTTTCAACATTTGACTGTGAGGGAGTGGTTTATCTAATGAAGGCAATTGATAGAGACGAGCATTTTAATTTTGTATAAATATAATTAAGTTGTTGGAGGGAAGGGCATGCAATTGTATTTGTATTACATGTCCTTTTTGACCTAAAGGTTCACAAGACATGGTCAAAACAATCACAGCCTCTCACAGACCAAATTAATGTGATTTTACATTTTCAAAATAAAAGGAGGTTCCATCTTTGTTGCCGAAGTCCAGTCCTAATCCTTGCTGAGATAATTTATGGTCTGATAGGGTTGGTCTTTTTCAATTCCACACCTTGAAATCTTCGTAAACTAAAATTGGGACAATATGACTATTTTGTGACTAGATTTTGCACAAAACCCTTGCGTCCCATGCCCACCACTTCTTTTTGGATAGCAATGTCACAGAACGTATACTACGTTGGTAGATGGACATAATAACAACATTTCATGAAAATCCAAGAAAGTTTGGTAGGTTTCATGGACACCTTGCATGCAATGCAATAAGGTCCACACATTATTATATAGGTCGGTTAATATTTTCTTGGTAGTCAGAGGATTTTTTTTTTAAAAAACAAAATTTACTTTTAGTAGAGTTTTAGCTAACACGGTAAGTAACTAAGAAAATTGTTCACTTTATATTTAAATTTAAAAAAAAGAGAGTTAATTATTTTAGTTGAAACAAAATTTGATGACATAGAAATTATCGGTGACAAGACAAGATATATAAAATGTGAAACATTAGTGAACAACTTTATACACATAAAACATTATCATAAGAAAAGGTAGTAGTAGTACAGTCCAAAATGAACAACTAAATTAATATTTTATGAATGAGAGTTTGCATGGAAAGAACAAATTCCTTTGTAAAAGCAACCCAAAAGAGTGTTGTGGCTCATAAAAAAAAGAAAAAAGGAAAGAGTGTCTGGAATTGGAGTGGGAGCTGGAACTTTTAGACTCTTTTTTTTTCTTTTTTTTTTTTATGCATTTGCTCCCTTTGCTTTAATCGAAGTCCCCTTCCCCACCAAATCCAAATATACTAGCATCGTATATTTCAAAAAATGTATATATATATATATATATATATACTAATACTAGCATCGTATTGGCCATTGTACCCTCAACTTTGTCGACTTTCCCCCAGTTACCCATAAAATTCGACTTCTTCTATTGGGTTTTGACACAATAATCCAGAGTTGATTCCGCCAAGAGGGAACTGGGAAGTAGAGAACTAGGCCGCAAAAATATATTTATTTTCTTGGAGGAAACAGGGGACACAGGAAAAAGTTCCAGGTTCTCTTTTGCATTGATTGTTAGTTTGAAATTGATAAGGATAAGCCCAAGTACACAATCATTGTAGATTTGTAGTTACTACTACTACTACTACTCAGACCCAAGAAAACTGGTCATTTTCCATTCATTCATAAGGATCTGAAATCTGTATCTAATTATTATGCAGGAGCTTGAAATTGAAAGAACCCATTTGCTTTGGTTTAGGAGTAACACATCAAAATTGATGATTAACACCAACCCCATGACTTTGATCCAAAATTAAGCTACCCATCTTTCAATAATCTCAAGAAGGGGTAATTTACAAAAATAAAATAAAATAAAATAAAAACATGTTCTAAATTATATGGAAGAGAAAACTAAGATTAAACCAACCTTTTGTTTCTCTCTTTCATTTTCCTTCAGATTGATGAACCCCAAACACCCCATATCCTCTCTCCGATGAAATTCATCACCCTCCTCATAGACCCTTTTTCTTCCCCTTCACCTTCACCACCACCACCAATACCTCCAACGCCGCCGCCATCACCACCACCGCTACTGCTAGATTCAATCACCGAGTCGGAGTCTCCCAACTCGTTCTTCTCACTCGCCTCGGACCGCTTCAACTCACTGGACCTCTTATTACTAGCACTATTACTATCGCTTCCCTTTTTCTTCCTGTCTTTTCTGCTCTTTTTACTGAACTTAGAACTCTGAACCAACCACTCCTCAAAAGCTTCGATGATTTCATGGATTAATTGACGGTTCGGCGAGGAGTCCCACCTGGCCCAGTAACTCATGTAGCATCTGAAACAGTCGCACTTGAACGACGGCGGGTGGTCACCGCTGCCGGTCGTATTGCTTCTAGAAAAAGACGAGGAGGAAGACCCACTTTGGTGGCTTCGGCGATGGTGTTGATGGTGGTTTGAGAAGCTGTTTCCGGAGCTATCGGAGCATAAGATTAGATATGCCAACACCTCCTTTTCCTCCGGCGAGAGAGCGGCAGCGAGGGTCAGAATCGCTGCCGGGAGGAAGGTCAACTGGTCAAGCTTGTTTGGCGGTGATGGATGCACCGTCCCTTTGCGATAAAGCTTCTTCATACCTGAAACAATTTGTCAGATTCTCTCAGAACAACAGACAGAGGTGAGAGAGAGATTCGAACTCCGTGAAGCCGATGGGTTATATTACCTACAGAATAATAGAGAGAGAGAGGGGGGAGGCATTGTCTTGGAGTTGATGACGTAGTGGGTACAGTGGGGGATAATTGGGTGCACCCAGTTCTATTTTTGGATGTTGGGAGATTGAGATAGTGAGTGAATCATATTCGTCAGTTGACATGATGATGTGATGGGAGCTTAAGGTATCGATGACTAGTCTGTGTCTTCGTCTGTCTTTTGCCTTTCTAATACAAGTCCATGGATTTCTGCTTTACTTGGACTCATCTGCCTATATCAGAGTTACTAATAAAACCCAATATAACCCATCAAGGTATCTCCACTCTTTTAGTTTTGGAAGAGAATTGTAGTCACATAGAAGGAATAGGAAATCTGTTAACTATTGTGTCATGAGCATGACCTTCTTGCGCTTGGCTTCAGATGCCGCATGCAAGCTAGTCTCCTCAACCTATCATCCTCAAGGAGCTCAGCATCCAACTCGTGGTGGCAGTAGATCTCCCTGCAAAGGAAAAGTTTGTGGATGCTTATATAACAGATGAGTAACAATAAGAAAAGTTTGTCAGTCAGATATATATATATATAGGAACCAAGGGGAAAAGAAAAACACATCGAAGGACTTTTTTTCTTCCAACAATAATATTGCATTTTATTGAAGAAATCATGTGGAAAAATGAATAGAATTAATCATCCAAATAAACAAAACAGGGAGAGAAATCAGCAATGACTCGTTAAAGCAACTAAAAGTCAAAAACAGTCAAACCAGCAATGACAGAAACTCTGTGATATAGCTTAATTCCATTAAAACTCAATCAAAAACAGTAAGAAGATAAAAGATGCAAGGCATGAAACGAAATTTCCACATCCAATTAAACAAACTAGTTCAACAGAATACCAAAATTATGCCTAACAACTGATTTCCTATTTATGACAGCATTAACAAGCATATTAATCCAATCCATTAAGATAGCAGTCGACAGGAGAACATGAACATCAGGAATTTTTTTTCCCTGGTTTCAATTTTAGTTTTCATGTTTATGAACCCAAAAAGTAATTTGGGTTTCTGAAGTGAAGACTGGACAGATTGATAACATTAAATAATTGCAACATGGTTCCTGGAAAATTAAGTGGAGCCCAAATGCAATTTGTCGTGTTGGGTTTTAGGTTGTTCACTTTTCCCGTCTAGCTGGAAAGTCGTGTCCAGAGTCCTATTAACATTGATGTGAAGAAAGGCTTGTGAGAAAACAATCATCCTGCTCTCGATAGAATTTTTACACGGAGGAAAAAAGTGATGTAGAAAGAAAGAACGTATAAAATAATACAAAAATATAAAGATATATGTGGTTTGTCAATTTATCTAGTCGGCGGAGATATAATATTTTATTAAAGAAGTGAGTGTGTGTCTCAAATGTTGGAATGATACATGAATTTATAGTGTTAGAAGGCTTGATGCTATTATGGAGGTTGGGTGCGGTTGTGCCGTCTTCCTTGAAATATGATAACCTCCTGCAGCCCTACAATAACTGCTGTCTAAACTGTCTCCTTTTTGGCATTTGAACCAAAGCAGTTGGATCAGTAGAACTCCTTATCCTTTTACTCATACGGAATAAATAAGCTCATGTACGTATCTTCATTATGTATGTATCTTTAAATGTTTCCTACACAAATGCCCCAAGCCTTTTAATTTATCCTAAGAATGTTAGGATAAATCTAAAGATTTTTTGTTCTTATTCAAAAACAATCTCCTAGTAGCATTAGGAGTCTTTGTATCTACTATAAATATTATTTATTATGTGAAAATTTTTCACAACCTCTCTATTGGAAAATCTTGTTTCTGCGCTTCAAGAGATAATTCTAAGGCTTTTTTTTGGTAGGGGGTCGTATCTCCTTCGAGGGAGAGCAGCCCCCTCGGGGTTGGTGCCTACCTTCCTTTGGAGACCCCCTTTCGGGCGAGCTTCTTTCTGTAGGCCTTATAGGCTACTTTGAAATTTTTATGAATTTTCGATTTTCTAAAAGCATCTCTTTCTCCTATTGAGTTTGTATTGTACATTTGTTGATTTATAGATTTTGTTATGGAAAAGCTTGGGGACTTGATTTCTACTCCTGAGAAATTAGTCTTCTTCAAAGAGAAATATCAAGTTTTTCTCCCTTTTGATATTATGGTCCCATTCAATGATAATAGAGATCTTTCTCTTGAGTATATCAAGGTTCCAGTGTTCATTCTGTCGGAGTGCAAGATTCGTGTTTGGTTCGGATCTTTCTTCCAGGAGTTCTTTTCCTTCACCAATCTTCATCCTTCGGAGTTGGTTTCAAACACTTATCCGATTCTTGGGGGTGTGAATATGTTGAGCGCTTTTCTTAAGAATAGGTTTTCTGTCATTGATCTTCATTGCTGCTACTCCATCGTCAAGAATAAAAGTGTGGATGAAAAGTACTTCCTGACTCCAAAACCCGAATGTGCATTGATTCATCGCCTTCCAAACTATAACAAAGACGTTGACTACATGTTCATCTCTAGCCACTTGGGTTTTGGCCCTCATTGGGCTCCACCCTTAGGTATGCTTCTTCTCTATCTTATCTTCTTCTTATATTTTTCTTTGTTGATTTCTCTTGTTCCAGGTAACATTCCTGCTCTATCAGATGATCTTAGCCTGGCTGTGAATGAAGTTCTTAATGACTCTTACTCAAGCTCTATGCCTGGTGGCAAATTTTGGAGATCTACTCTAGTATTCTTTGGCTACACGCCTTCTTATCATGGTTTCTTATGCCTTCCTTTTGGTGTATCTTTGGAGGCAGTCTGGCAGCATTTTAATATTCCTCCCTCCAAACCGCGCAAGATGAAGCGTTTGTAGTATCAACTTCAACTCCATCTCCCGTGGTCTCAATAGCAGTTGACACGTAGTCTGAGAGTGAGGAGGATGAAGAGGATAAAGATTGCCCAGATACGTCCAGTGAGCATTCTCTTTTCTTAAGCCATAGTACGTCTTTCTTCTTTGCTTAGTTTTCTTTGTAATTGCATAGTCTTAATTACGTATTCTTATACACTTACCAGTCCTTTCTTTATAGATGTTCTTCCCACGAGTGGATCTTCTATATCTTTGAGAATCATTTCCATTCCCGATCTTCCTACGCCTAAGTTCAACCCCCGGGGTAGTGCCTTTGGAACTCCTCAGGCTGTCAGAGGGTCTTCAGCTTCCTTGATAGGTGTTTCCTCTACGAAAGGATTGCCTTTTCCATTTGTGCCTCGCCATGGTCCTTCTTCTTTGGGAGGACCCAGAGGCGGCGCTTTTCCTCTCTAAGAGGTGACACTAGGTTTGCACCCTCTTCTTTCGGCGGAAGTATCTTTCGTCCTCCGTCTTTGGATGGTCAAAGCAGTATGTTCAAAGGTTTGGAAAGTGATCCTTTGTCTCTGAATATCGGATACTCCGCTTTCTCCATTGAGAAGCTTCACTCTTCTATCTCTAATAAGGATAGAGAATTCTTTAATAAACTTCTTAAAAGCAAGGATTTTGACTTGCAGATGCTTCTTAGGGTATTCCTCTTACTCACTCTTACTCATTAAATATATGTGTACGTGTGAACTAATTTATAGTTACATTTTCTTTGTTTTTGTCAGGGTTCTCAGATGTGCCTTCATTACATCGTCGACTTGAAGCGTTAACTCCTTGAGTCAAAGCTGGAGTTGGCGGACTTGAAAACTAGGCAAGCTGATTTTGAGAAGATCATTTAGGAGAAATCCATTCTTGAAGGGAAGCTTGTTGAAGCCAACAAAGAGATGGAGAGGACCCGAAGTGAGCTTTCCAAAGCCCAAGACCAATTGTCCAGAACCGAGAGAGAGAAGATGAAAGTTCTTGAGGAAAGCATAATAGAATGCTGCGCAAAATATACAGAGACTATTGCCATTGATTCCAACCAAAACTTTGGACTTGGGCATGGCTATACCTTCACGACTCTCTCGTATTCCTATGGAACATGCTGCTTGGTCGGAGGATTTCTTCTAGTGTCCCTCACCAGTTCATCCTTATCCGAATCTAAGAAGTATATGTGGTGAGCCCGACAGCCATAATTTCTCAACTATGACTCCAGGCAATACTTAGGCCGAGGACCCCCTAGTCAGTAGGGATTTGTGTTTTCCTTTTAAGAAGCATTCCCTATTTTTCATTCAGTAATAAAATTTACCCTCTTCGACATTTTGTACTAGTCTCTTCAACTAGAAATAAAACTTAGCCCCTTCGGCATTTTGTACTAGTTGTTCTTCAACTAGTAATAAAAATTAGTCTCTTCGGCCTTTTGTTCTAGTTTCTTTAACTAGTAATGATTTTAGCCTATTCGGCTTTTGATACTAGTCTCTTTAACTAGTAGTATAATTCAGTCTCTTCGAGTTTTTATACTAGTCTCTTCAACTAGCAGTACAATTTAGCCCATTTGGCCAAGAGTTAAGACCCACTCAGTCTTTTTCCTTTACTATATATTTAATTAGTAAATTGAAGTAGCCTCTTCGGTGATAAAAGAAATACACATAATCATATGAAGAAAAAGAATTATTCTTTTATTGAAAATAAGTAGCCCGCAGGCATTACATATAGAATTTTCTTAGGTTGGAGATATTCCAAGTCCCATGAACATTTTTGCTATCCTTATTGATTAGCTTGTAGGCTCCTTGGCCAAACTTCACCATGACTTGGAAAGGTCCTTCCCAATTGGGCCCTAATTTCTCATCCGTTGGATCCTTAGTATGGGACAAGACTTTTCGCAGGACAAAGTCTCCAACTTCAAAGCTCCTTGCTTTGACATTCTTATTGTACGACTGACCGACACCAAAGTGTGTGTGTACTTACCCCAAGTGTAGGGTATCGTCAAGTAATAAACCGGTGAGTCCGGTATCGATTCACGAGGAAGCAATGCAAATTTGAAGTGAATGATATGCAAATGACTAGCTAACACTAATAAACACAATGAATATCAAATAAAAGCAAGTAAAAGAAATGGGCCGAATGACTCGGTAGCATGAGCGATTTTGTAATCAAAGTAAGCACAAATTGGATTTAAAACAATTAATTAAAAACCTAGTCTCTAGTCCGTCCCGATGGCTACTCGGTTCTCATACTCAAGGTATCATTGCAAACACAAACAACCATACACGATGCATTGTGTGATACTATCAATCATGCATATGCAAAGAGAATTGGGTTATAAGACTTCAATCATACATGTAGGCCATCGGGTCTCTTAATCTACGATGAACGCAAAGGGATAAAAACCTAATATTATGAATTAATATTCCCCCTTGGGGCTTGGCTTGGCTAACACCCTAGTTTCACACTCAAAGATCAATTAACCATAACTCTCCCATGCACATTCCTAATTTAACCCAAAACCCCATCATCAATACACATAATTAATAGTTATGCAATGAAAAACTCAATTAATTAAGGAAATCATGCAATGGGTTTAACAATTCTCAATCAAACACATTAGATGCAATCCCTAGACTAGACAATCCAAAAATACAATCAAATATGTCATCTCCATAGATCCAATCACACAACCACGAAATTAAAAGAGCAAAATCAAAGCTACAATTCAATGAACATACCTTGAGTAATTGAAACCGAGCACCCACCGTTTGGGACTAGAAACTAGAAAGAGAACTTAGCCACTCATCATAATGGACATAAACATCAATTTTATAGATGAAAATCAATGTCTACACACGAAATCACAAGAAACCAAGAAAAACTTAGAGAGAGAAATAGAGAGAAAAACAATGGAGGCAAGAAGTTCGAGGAGATGAATGAATTCAGAGAGTCCCCCAATCTTAGGGTTTTCTCCTCTTTTACAAGTATAATGACCTATTTACCCTTACAAAGCTTTCTCCCATTGGTTACATTTAAGAGATACCCAAAAACCCAGCTCAATTAATCATTCTCGGAATGCAGAAATCGGGCGACTGTCCGGACGGTTGAAATCTGTGTGGACAATTAAACCCTCTGGTTCCAACTGTCCAGACGGTTGAAATCTGTATGGACAGTTTGTGCTGATTTTCATTTTTAGCTGTAGCTTCATGATTCTTTCACCTTTTTGCCCTTTGATTCAATTATCCGAACATCCAATGAAGCTGTCCGGACAATTCTTCATCTCTATGAATTTTTCTTCAATCCCGAGAGCTTCTAATTTTGTCGGTTTAATCATATTTTCTGCAAAACCAATGAAAGACAATCATAAGAGTAAAACTAACTTATTTAAACACAATTACATTACTTAAGATACTAGAACTCCCTAATTAGATGGTATTAGGACCTCAAAATAGAGGTCCGGTCACACCCCCCAACTTAGACGTTGCTAGTCCCTAGCAATGCGAGCACTACCTAAAAATAAAAACATAACTCACTGACGTAGGAATCACGGTTGCATTTAGCATATGCAACAAGCCTTGAAACCCCTAGGTCACCCTAGTGGACGAGTTGTAGTCTCGTGAGGGCTTATCAGAGCGATACCCACAAACACTTGCCAAGGGATCCACCATTACTTTGAAAGCACCATAAATGATTCTTAAGTTCTCACATGTAAGAAGTAAAGCTAATCCCCCAATTCCCCTGCTTAGTCAAAGACATGCAAAAATCTTTAGAAAATCGATCTCAATCCCCTTAAAAATGACCAAGAACATTTTATACTACAAAAATATATGTGCAATCAAGCAAGACAACTCAACACATTCACACAAGTAAAACCTCGTTATAGACCCTTTTGGTGTTCATAAATCCCCAATCCCAAATGTACACAAAAACATAAAAGCATTGTGGTAAGTGAATGACTTACACAATTGAATTAAATGTATGTGTTTATAAAAGATAATTTGGTTGGGCATAGCTTTGAGAAAGAAATCACCTACAAGAGCAATTAATGCATTCACCAACTCACTTGCTTACCTTGGATCAAATTCATCAAAAGGTTAAATGGGTTGTAATGTGGCTAAGGGACAAGGTAGGAAGAATTTGGAACTAGGTAACAAGTTGCAAGGTTAAGTTCAAACATGTGAGCTAAGTTCTCATTTTGTCACCCCTTCCATTGCACCACAAATCCAAACACTCCTCATCCTTTACACACAAAGAATTAACTTTATTACATACATGTCTTTTTGATTTCATTTTTTTTTTCTTTGTCATTTTTTTTTTCAAAAATGAACAACATTTATACAATAACCCTCAATTTTTTTTTTCAACATAAGAAAGGGTGATATCACTACCAACTTATCTTTTTCAAGCTCCCACTCAACCTTGCAACCAAAGATAGGAAGTATTTAAGGAAGTGGTTCACACAAGGCTTGTAAGTGAAATAAAAAGGCTTAAAGAAGTTTAGGCTTATAATCACTCACAAATGAATAGGCTAGGCTCAAATCTCTCAACCTAATGAATCATTCAATCCTAAGTTCACAGGCAAGTGGCAAAATACAAAAATCACACTTCTCAGTAATCAAATGTAATGGATGCAAAGCTATTGAAGAACACGCGCATAAGATGTCAAATGAATATCAATGAAGAGCATCACCCAAAACCCAATGTATACCAATGAAGAATGGCTCAAAAGAATGAGAAGGGATAAAAAGATAATTTTTCAGACAAAAGGACCCTAAAACGTAGTCATACAAATGTTTCAATGTCAATATGCTTGCTTAATCACAATTTTGATATCAAACTAGGTCCCAATCATCCCAAGAAAGATTGATTATAATTATCTCACTCAATTGCATGTATCAACTTCACAAAAGAAATTAAGGAACCTACTATACACTTGCACATTTGAACAAGAATAAGAAATTAACGTCCAAATTGGTAGTGAATCCCAAAAGTGTCTATCCTTTCCTTCTTAGGGACAACCTAATCATTTCTGTGTCATGAACAATAGAGTAACAACCGCCAAGAGATAAAGTCAGAAATTTCATACCATACTCTTCAAAAATAGTTGAAGACATATCATGAATGCATCAATCTGAAATAATAGTCAACAACCATAATATCCTAGCAATAGTACATGCCAAATATCCATAATCCTGAGCAATCAAGATAAAGACAACATAAATGAAACACAAATAACACAACATAAAAATCCCCAACAAACTGATATGATTCAACCATTCCAAAACCAGTTCAAACCCAGCTCAAACAGTGCGTAATTCAGCCCAGATTATTGACAGTTTCAGATCAAACCAATAACAAACAGTAGCAAAACAACAGCCCAGAAAATCAGCACAACAATGCACAATTCAAATCAATCCAATAATCAATCAAAGCATTCCTCAATTTCTCATTCAAATCACTCATACACAGTAACACACGATCCCATATTTTGATTTCACTTCATTTCCAAATTTAAACAATCCACAACCAGTCAACCATGACTTACTTCAAATCTCACCAAAACACCCCAAGAATAATTCAAACATGTAGATGATTTCGAAGTTCAAATTACTACCTTGTTTTCATTATTAGCACCGGCCCTAATCACAGCAACTCCTCAATCTCTGTCGAGTAACAATCCCATCATGCTATTCAAGCTCGAAAATACCCAACGATGTTCTGAGTTCCGAGTGTTCTGCGATTTAGGAAGGAGAAGATGAAGAAAGTGGGTCTGGTTCGATTCGTGCAAAGAGGAGACGAGGAAGCTTTGTCGTGGTGTTGATAGAAAGAAGAAAGAAGAATGGGTTAGGGCTCACATAATGGTATGGGTTCATGAAAACTTGGGCCTAATCCATCTCAACACTACATGGGCCTGGACATTTAAATGAACTAATGGGCTCAAGTGGCTTGGGCTTAGATTCACTTAAAAGACATGTGGATCTGGGCTTTAAAACCTCTTTCTTAAAAATTCAGCAAGTGTCCACACACTCAAGTAAGTGTTTGGACAATTAAACTCTCTGGAATGAATTTGCTCAAACTGTCCAGACAAAAAATTAGGTGTCCAGACGGTTTTATGCTGATGTTTTTTTTTTTTTTAAACAAAAAACTACTCTAAACATAATCACACTAAAATTAAAAACACACTAAAATAAAGAAAAACAAAACAAGTTTCACAATAAATTCACAATTCCCTCACCCCCAACTTAAATGAAACATTGTCCCCAATGTTAAAAATAAGAAAGTAGGTAAGAACAAATTGTGAAATAGATTGTGAACATACAAAACTCACCAAAAATGAATGAAAAACAATCTAACACGACATATGTACAAGAGAGGTATGTTATGCACACTAGGATGGGGTGGGATCCACAAGATCCCATTCTTCGGCCAATTCATTAAAATTGTCCAAATATGGTTTCAAACGTTGGCCGTTAACCCTAAAAGTCTTCTCGCTCCTAGGATCATCAATGTCGATGCTTCCATATGGGGAAACCTTGCGGACAATAAAAGGTCCCGTCCATTTGGTACGCAACTTCCCAGGAAACAAGTGTAACCGGGAGTTGTATAAAAGAACCTTTTGTCCCTCATGAAAAATTTTTCCTCACAATGTGTTTGTCATGGTATCTTTTCATTTTAAGCTTAGCAATTTTTGCATTTTCAAAAGCATCATTCCTCAACTCCTCAATCTCTTGGATTTGGAGTTTGCGATGCCCCCCAACTTGATCAGTGGAGTCATTCAAAGTGCGAATGGCCCAATAGGCCTTGTGCTCCAATTCCACCGGCAAGTGGCAAGCCTTGCCATAGACAAGTCTATAAGGGGACATTCCAAGGGCAGTCTTATACGCGGTACGGTAAGCCCACAAAGCATCAATCAATTTTGAAGACCAATCTTTTCTATTGGGACCAACCATTTTTTCAAGAATACGTTTAATCTCCCTATTTGCCAATTCCGCTTGGCCACTTGTTTGTGGATGATATGGGGTACCAACTTTGTGCAAAATGCCATATCGTTTCATCAAAGTTCTAACCGGAGCATTGCAAAAGTGAGACCCACCATCACTTATGATGGCTCGAGGCATCCCAAATCTTGAGAAAATGTTTTCTTTTAAAAATTTTATCACAACTTGGTGATCATTTGTTCGAGAAGGGATGGCTTCTACCCAGTTGGACACATAATCCACACCAACCAAGATATACAAATAACCAAATGAATTAGGGAAGGGTCCCATGAAATCAATGGCCCAACAATCAAAAATTTCCAAGATGTTAATGGGTTGGAGGGGCATCATCTCACGTTTTCCTAAATTACCTAATCTTTGGCAATTGTCACAAGATAGGCAATAAGCATGGACATCTTTGTGCAAAGAAGGCCAATATAAGCCACTTTGAAGAATTTTGGCCGCGGTCTTTTTGGAGGAAAAATGGCCTCCACAAGCATATTTATGGCAAAAGGCCATGACACTTTCAAATTCATTATTGGGGATGCACCTCCGAATCACTTGATCGGAACAATACTTGAACAAATAGGGGTCATCCCAAAAGAAGTTTCGCACATTGCGAAGAAATTTGGATCTATCAATCTTGCTCCAATGAGATGGCATGTTTCCGGTTACCAAAAAGTTGGCAATGTCCGCATACCATGGAGTCAATTTAGAAGAGATGGCATGAGTGAAGAGGAGCTGTTCATCCGGAAAATGCTCATTGATGGGTATGCCGTGTGAAATCAAATTTTGTCCGGGAAGTCTAGATAAATGGTCGGCTACTACATTCTCCACTCCTTTCTTATCTTTAATTTCAAGGTCAAATTCTTGAAGTAAGAGAATCCATATTAACAACCTAGGCTTGGCATCCGCTTTTGAAAGTAAATACTTTAAAGCCGCATGGTTGGTAAAGATGATGACTTTCGAGCCAACCAAATAAGACCTAAACTTGTCCAAGGCAAAGACTATAGCTAGTAATTCCTTTTCGGTGGTGGTATAATTCACTTGAGCATCATTCAAGGTCTTACTAGCATAGTATATAACATGAACATTTTTCTCTTTTCTTTGTCCTAGAACCGCCCCAACCGCCACATCACTTGCATCACACATGAGTTCAAAGGGCATACTCCAATCGGGAGTTTGCATAATGGGTGCGGTGGTGAGGGCACCTTTCAAATCATCAAAGGCTTTTTGACATTGTGGTGTCCATTCAAAAGAGACATCTTGAGCAAGCAAGTTACTTAAAGGTTTGGCAATGGCACTAAAAGAATTGATAAACCTTCTATAGAAACCCGCATGACCCAAAAAAGATCTCACATCTTTAACACATGTAGGGGGAGGTAACTTGTGAATTAATTCAATTTTTGCCTTGTCAACCTCTATCCCTTTGGATGACACAATGTGTCCCAATACAATTCCATGTGTCACCATGAAATGACACTTTTCCCAATTGAGAACCAATTGGCTCTCCTCACATCTTTTTAATACACTTGCCAAATTAGCAAGGCATTGATCATAGGTATCTCCATAAACCGAGAAATCATCCATAAAGACCTCCACAATTTTCTCAACCATGTCACTAAAGATACTCATCATGCACCTTTGAAAGGTAGCCGGAGCATTGCATAACCCAAAAGGCATGCGTCTATAAGCAAAAGTTCCAAATGGACATGTGAATGTGGTCTTATCTTGGTCTTCTAAGGCAATCTCTATTTGATTATATCCAGAATACCCATCAAGGAAGCAATAATAGGCTCTACCCGCTACTCTCTCAAGGACTTGATCAAGAAAGGGTAAGGGGAAATGGTCTTTTCGAGTAACCATATTGAGTCTACGGTAGTCAATGTACATACGCCACCCGGTTTGAATTCGAGTGGGAACCAATTCGTTCTTGTCATTCTTAACTACCGTAACTCTGGACTTTTTGGGGACCACTTGGGTAGGAGATACCCATTTGGAATCCGCGATGGGATAAATGATCCCCGCGTCAAGCAATTTTAACACCTCCCCCCTAACTACTTCCTTCATGTTCGGATTTAAACGTCTTTGCATTTGTCTAACGGGCTTAGCTTCCTCTTCCATGTAAATCCTATGAGTACAAACCAAAGGACTAATACCCTTCAAATCAGCAATTGTCCAACCTATTGCTCTTCTATACCTTTGCAAAACTTGAACAAGTTTCTCTTCTTGGGGAGAAGTAAGTAAGGAAGATATCACAACGGTGTATGACTCATTCTCACCCAAAAACACATATTTAAGCTCACTTGGTAAGGGTTTCCTTTCCGGTGTTGGTGGATGCTCTAGCGATGATTCAAGCTTAGTCTTGGAAGGTTCTAATTCCTCAATGGGTGGGTTGAATCGTCCTACGCTATGAATAGGTAAAGACTCTAAAACCTCATTAATCTCCTCTTCCTCAACTAAAAATTGACTACCTTTTTCGTTCAAAGCTAGCACACCTTCTACCGAATCCCTAGCAAGAGTTTTCTCTAAGTTCTCCTCAACATATGAATGGATCCAATCTACTTCTCTAATGTCTTCAAACTCTCCCATTTGCTTAGACACATTAAAGATGTTCATCTCCGCAGTCATATTCCCAAAAGATAGCACCATGACACCATTCCTACAATTGATCAAAGCATTGGAGGTTGCTAGGAAAGGTCTACCTAAAAGGACCGAAATTGGTTTGCTAAAGCTAGGGAGGGGTTGGGTATCTAAAAACACAAAGTCAACCGGGAAGTAGAATTCATCCACTTGAACTAGTACATCTTCCACTATTCCCCTAGGAATCTTTACGGATCTATCCGCTAGTTGCAAGGTAATTCTTGTAGGCTTAAGCTCACCTAACCCCAATTGTTGATAGACCGAGTATGGAAGGAGATTAACACTAGCACCTAAATCCAACAATGCTTGCTCAATCCTATGGTTCCCTATGACTATTGGAATGGTAGGGCAACCGGGATCCTTATATTTAGGTGGAGTGGTGGCTTGTAAAATGGAGCTTGCTTGCTCCGTAAGAAAAGCCTTCTCCTTCACATTCAATTTTCGTTTCACGGTACACAAATCCTTGAGGAACTTTGCGTACGAGGGAACTTGTTTGATGGCATCTAGAAGAGGTATGTTCACTTTCACTTGTTTGAAAAGTTCAAACATCTCTTTGTGTAGAGCCTCATTGGTTTTCTTCCCTAATCGGTGAGGAAATGGTGGCCTTGGGATACACTCTCTATCCTTAGACGTGCCTACCCTTGTCCTATGTGATTGCCCCCTCACATTTTTCTGAATTTCTCGATGAAGTGTCCGGACAATCCAAAATAGGTGTCCGAACACTTGCACCTAGTGAATCATTTTCCTGCACAATTTTCTCCAAACTCTCTTCCTTTCCACTATTTCCTTCGTCCTTTTTCTCCACTCTATCACCAAAATTCTGCACATCATCACTTTGATCAACATTCTCATTTGGTATGGGTCTATCCACAATGCGTCCATTCCTCAAAGTGAGGATGGATTGGGCTTGTTCATGTCCACTTGCCCCCCCCACTAGTAGATTCTAGCACATTGGCTTGTTTGGATGGATTGGGGTATGGTTGAGCTGGGAATTTACCCTTCTCATATGTGGTGAGAGCTTGGGTGACCTTAGTGATTTGACTCTTAATATCCTCAATAGCCCTATTGGTTTGTTCTTGGAATTTGGTGGCCTTTTGATTCTCCCCTATTTGAGCTTGTATGAAAATGTTAAGAGTGTCTTCAAGAGACCTCTTAGGAGGTGGAATGTAAGGTTGTGGAGGTGGTTGTGCAACACTTGGAGGAGGCAATTGTTGTTGGGGTGGATTGGGGAGTGATTGGGATTGAGCATTCCCATCATTCCTCCACCCAAAGTTTGGGTGATTCCTCCAAGGGTAATTCTCATTGTACGAATTGTTGCCTTGGTGATTGGTAGGGTAGGGCTTCCTAAAGTTCTGAGAATTGTTCCCATTGTAACCTTGCCCAAATAGGACTTCCTTACAAGCCGGTAAGGCATTATACTCATCCGTCCTATGATCCCTACTTTCACACAAAGTACAAGCAACTTGGTCATCAACACCAACCACATTTATAGGGGCCTTTTGTGACTCTAAGGACTCCAATTTCTTGGACAACAAAGCAAGTTTAGCATGCACATCATCATTTTCATTCAACACAAACTTGCCACTAGAGCTTGGCATAACATCATGTCGGGTTAGTGGAGGAGCTTCCCAAGATCGGGATTCCTCCGCCAACCCATCAAAGAAAGTGAATGCCTCATTGGCATCCCTATTCAAAAAATCACCTTGAGTCATAGTGGAAACCAATTTCTTCAAAGATGGAGTCAAAGATTTGTGGAAGAAATTCACAATTTGAAATTTTTGAAATCCATGGTGAGGACACATAAACAACAAATCCTTAAACCTCTCCCAAGCTTGGAAGAAAGTTTCATGTTCTTTGCAATGAAAATTCATGATTTGTGTTTGATAAGAAATGGTACGGTGGGAAGGAAAATATTTGTTGAGAAATTCTTCTTGCATTGCCGCCCAAGTCGCAATGGATTGGGGGCGCAAGTTCTCAAACCATTGTTTTGCATGATCCTTCAAAGAGAATGGAAAAAGTTTGAGTCTCAAAATTTCTTGTGTGCATGTAACATCACCAAAAGTAGTACACACCGATTCAAAATCACGCACATGTGAATATGGTCGTTCCGATTCCATTCCATGGAATTTGGGAATCATTTGGAACATTGATGGTTTAAGGCTCACATTTTGTTGGTTCGGTGGCATGATGATGCAAGAAGGTTGAGTTTGCCTTGCGGGATGCGTGAGCTCCCTCAAAGTGCGATGCTCTTGGGCATGAATGTACTCCACAGGAGGAGGTGCATGTAAATTTTGTCCGAAGGGAGCATATTGTGGCACTTATGGCATTTGATAATACATAGGATGCACAAAATTATATGGGGGAGGCATATGGTATGCGGGAGGCATATTGGGAGGTTGGTAGACATTTTGTGGGGCAATTTGTGCCGCATTGTCTTGTTGAAGTGGTTGAGGTGCATTTTGCAAAGCATGCTCAACTTGAACATTTGGTAAATTTTGGGCATTTGGCACATTTTGGGTATCTTGCCCTTGTGCCGGATTCATCAATTCATCAATGTTCACACGTTGCAAAAGACGACGTACTACATCAAGATTGATATCACCCCCACGTACACTCCCCGCATCACTCGCATTTATGTCATCACCTCTCCCATCTCTATTAGACCCGTGCCCACTAACGTTATCTCTAAGATGAGACATGATGGCAAACAAAGTTATCAAGTAACACGAAAGATGACAACCAACCAAGTCAAGTAACACCAGATTTTTCAATCAACAAACAACCAAGAGCAATATCAAGCAAGAACAAGAGCAAAGATAGGAATAGAATGACAATCAACCTCAGGAACAATTACACACCAAGATGTAGCAAGTAGTGATAGAAAGAAAAATGCGCAAAGCTCTCTCAAACAACGTATCACTACCAAGCAGCAAACAAGGTGGCATCCATCGCCCACAGGAATCTAAGTTAGCCCCATCCGCCAAGTTCTCCTCACAATTTTTTTTTCTCTTTGCAGCAACTACACTAAATCAACTACACTAGAAAGCAAGTAAAAGGGAGGAACGAAGTTACCCTTGAAGAGTGACCGTGCTCCTTCCATATTTGATGGCGTTTAATAGCATAAAGCTAGCATCCACAAGCCACCCAGCTCCGTCTTTGACACTCGCTTCCCCGGCAACGGCGCAAAAAACTTGACCGACACCAAAGTGTGTGTGTGTACTTACCCCAAGTGTAGGGTATCGTCAAGTAATAAACCGGTGAGTCCGGTATCGATCCACGAGGAAGCAATGCAAATTTGAAGTGAATGATATGCAAATGACTAGCTAACACTAATAAACACAATGAATATCAAATAAAAGCAAGTAAAAGAAATGGGCCGAATGACTCGGTAGCATGAGCGATTTTGTAATCAAAGTAAGCACAAATTGGATTTAAAACAATTAATTAAAAACCTAGTCTCTAGTCCGTCCCGGTGGCTACTCGGTTCTCATACTCAAGGTATCATTGCAAACACACACAACCATACACAATGCATTGTGTGATACTATCAATCATGCATATGCAAAGAGAATTGGGTTATAAGACTTCAATTCATACATGTAGGCCATTGGGTCTCTTAATCTACGATGAACGCAAAGGGATAAACACCTAATATTATGAATTAATATTCCCCTTTGGGGCTTGGCATGGCTAACACCCTAGTTTCACACTCAAAGATCAATTAACCATAACTCTCCCATGCACATTCCTAATTTAACCCAAAACCCCATCATCAATACACATAATTAATAGTTATGCAATGAAAAACTCAATTAATTAAGGAAATCATGCAATGGGTTTAACAATTCTCAATCAAACACATTAGATGCAATCCCTAGACTAGACAATCCAAAAATACAATCAAATATGTCATCTCCATAGATCCAATCACACAACCACGAAATTAAAAGAGCAAAATCAAAGCTACAATTCAATGAACATACCTTGAGTAATTGAAACCGAGCACCCACCGTTTGGGACTAGAAACTAGAAAGAGAACTTAGCCACTCATCATAATGGACATAAACATCAATTTTATAGATGAAAATCAATGTCTACACACGAAATCACAAGAAACCAAGAAAAACTTAGAGAGAGAAATAGAGAGAAAACAATGGAGGCAAGAAGTTCGAGGAGATGAATGAATTCAGAGAGTCCCCCAATCTTAGGGTTTTCTCCTCTTTTACAAGTATAATGACCTATTTACCCTTACAAAGCTTTCTCCCATTGGTTACATTTAAGAGATACCCAAAAACCCAGCTCAATTAATCATTCTCGGAATGCAAAAATCGGGCGACTGTCCGGACGGTTGAAATCTGTGTGGACAATTAAACCCTCTGGTTCCAACTGTCCAGACGGTTGAAATCTGTTTGGACAGTTTGTGCTGATTTTCATTTTTAGCTGTAGCTTCATGATTCTTTCACCTTTTTGCCCTTTGATTCAATTATCCGAACATCCAATGAAGGTGTCCGGACAATTCTTCATCTCTATGAACTTTTCTTCAATCCCGAGAGCTTCTAATTTTGTCGGTTTAATCATATTTTCTGCAAAACCAATGAAAGACAATCATAAGAGTAAAACTAACTTATTTAAACACAATTACATTACTTAAGATACTAGAACTCCCTAATTAGATGGTATTAGGACCTCAAAATAGAGGTCCGGTCAACGACCGTGATAGCACTTGTTGGTAGGCACATCGTTGTTGCCTTCCTCTTCTTTCCTGTAGTAGGTCCAGGTTTCTTCCCATGGCCACATCGTTGTTGCCTTCCTCAAAACTATGCGTTCTAAAAGTTGGAAGTTCCACTTCTATGGGAATAACTGCTTCTGATCCATAAGACAAAGCAATCGGTGATTCTCCTGTGGACCTACGTGGAGTGGTACGGTATGCTCATAGTACTGATGGAAGCTCCTCTACCCACCTTCCTTTCGAAGCCTCCAATCTTTTCTTAATTCCATCTAAAATGATCTTGTCGAAAGCCTCCGCTTGGCTATTACACTACGGGTAAGCAGGGGTTAGTAAAGATTTTTTATCCCATAACCCCCGTAGAATCCTTTGAAATTGGCGTTAGAGAATTGAATACCGTTGTCACTGATCAGGGCATACAAAATTCCAAACCTGGATATGATATTCTCCCAGGCAAACTTTATTGTTTCAATGTCACAGATTGAGGCCAAGGGCTTTGCTTCAATCCATTTAGTAAATTAGTCGGTAGCGGTAATCAAGAATCTTTTATTACTAGTAGCTCGTGGCAGTGGCCCTACGATGTTCAACCCCCATTGAGCAAAAGGCCAAGGACTTGTAAGAGGACAAAGATCTCCGACTGGTTGGTGGGGGATAGATGCAAACGTTTAGCACTTTTTGTTGGTTGTGTAATATGTTGAGGTCACTTGAAGAGTATTGTGGTATTTCACAAATGAAGGTTATTTTAGTATTTTGTTCTTTAGGTTGTGTTCAAGTTAAGCCCTCTAGGGTTGTAGTCGCAGTTGCAATATTGAAGTAATGAAAATCTAGTATACTCTCTACTACTTCTTTGATGAGTTGTATTATGCTTTTATTGCTGGTTTATGTTCATTAGATTAAAGATATTCTATCATCACTTTTCATATTTCTTTGATGATCCTTCTACATGTATGGCCACCAGAAGCCTTGGGTGATTGCTCTAAAGTCAAGTGATCTTCCTACCATATGTGCTCCGCAGACACCCTCATGAATTTCGTAAAGTAAGTTTTTCACCCTACTTGGGTGGACATATAGTAAGTAATGTCCTGAGAAGAACCTCCTATAGAGTTTCTAATCAGGCGACAACCAGAAGCGAGCTGCCTTAACTGTTAACTTCCTTGCCTCCTTCTTATCCTAAGGGATGATGTTATCCCTTAGGTAAGAAATGATTGGATCCATCCAGCTCGACCCATATTGCTCTATGCATCTCATCTCCTCTGGTGAATCCTCTATGCTTGGCCTTTTGAGTATCTGCACCTTGATAACCCTCTTCGCCCCTAGTTGGTCGGCCAAGCCAGGGTTGTCAAGGCGTCTGCATGGTCATTTTGCTCCCTTAGGATCTAATTATCTTATAATCTTATAGTTGGCCGAGCAACTCTTTTATTTTCTCCAAGTAAGTTGCGATTGTCTTCGTCCTCGCATTATATTGGCCTGTGATTTGGTTAACTACGAGTTGAGAATCCGAGTAGATAACCAACTCCTTCGCTCCCAACCTTAAAGCATCCAAGATTCCCTGAAATGCTTATTATTTGTTGCAGGGAATCCTAAACATATGGCCATTCCCAGCACTTCTCCTTCTGGAGCAACAAGCACAATTCTTGCTTCGGACGCCCTCCGTGTCGAAGAACCAACAACCTGCAACTCCCAAGGATGTTGTGGCGTCACATGCACCGTCCATGTCTGATGTATATTCTCATGTTGTTGTTCTGTAGGGAATTCCGCCACAAAATCCGCCAGGACCTGTGCTTTGATGGATGTCCTTGGGACAAATCATAAGTCATAATGCACCAACTCAACAGACCACTTGGAAACTCTTTCCTATATATCTGCCTTTCCTAGCAGAGTCTTCAATGGGTATTCTGTTATTACTGCCATCGGGTATGCCTGAAAGTAGTGGTTCAACTTTCTAGAAGCCATCACCAATGCCAAGAGAAGATTTTCCAAGGGTGAGTACTTTGTTTCAACTTCCAACATAGTCTTGCTCACGTAATAGATAACTTGTTGATTCTTCCCTTCTTCCCTTAGGATAATGGCACTGACAACTTAGTTCTAGACAACCAAGTACAGATGAAGTGTATCGCCTTCCTTAGGGGTGGAAAATAGTGGGGGCTTTTGCAAGTAACTCTTAAAGTCAAGAAAGGCTTTCTCGCATTCTTCATCCCATTGAAATGCCCTACCAGATTTGAGCAGTTAGAAGAAGGGTTGAAACCTATCCGAGGCTCTGCTAATGAACCTGTTCAATGTTGCTATCATGCCAGTCAATTTTTGTATCTCCTTTACCTTGGTAGGCCATTCTATACTTTGGATTGTCTTTATCTGCTCTGGGTCGACCTCAATTCCTCAATGGGTAACTAGATGACCAAGAAATTTACCAGTGCTGACTCTTAACGCACACTTGCTGGTATTCAGCTTTAGATTATTGCACCTTAAGACATCGAACACCTCTTGAAGGTGCATCAAATGATCTTGCTGGAGTTTTCTTTTCACCACCATGGCGTCTATGTAAACCTCCATAGTCTTTCTGAGTAGATGATTGAAAAGCTTCGTCACCATCCTCTAGAATGTGGCACCTGTATTCTTTAAACCGAAAGGAATTACTTGGTAACAGAATATATCTTTGGGGGTAATGAATGAGGTATTTTCTTGATCAGACTGATGCATTGGAATTTGATGATACTCCCAGTATACGTCCAGAAAGGTCATCCTTGCCAACCCCGACGTTGCATCTACCAACTGATCAATTTTTTGAAGTGGGAACAAATCCTTTGGGCATGCCTTATTCAAATTCATGAAGTCAACACATACTCTCCACTTTCCATCTTTCTTTCGAACAACCACTGTGTTAGAGAGCCATTTGGGGTACTGCACCTCCTTTATGACCTCTGCTTCCAATAGGTTTTCAACCTCCTGAACCACAACCTCTATATGTTGAACTGCCGATCTTCTCCCCTTCTGGATGACAGGTTTGGAGCCTAGCTTCACATTCAACTTATGGGTGGCAAATTCTGGGTCTACTCCTGACATTTCATAGGGGGTCCATGCAAATACCCCCACATTCCTCCTCAGCACCCCAATTAACGACTCCCTTTCTAGTGTGGGAAGGCTAGCCCCAACCAAAAAATATATGCCTGGACTCCCAGGTGCTACTTCCACTTTCTCAAGATCCTCCACCGACTGGGTCACAGGTTCCTTCCCGACCTCTTGAAGAACATGAACCTCTTCTTCCTTCAGCATAACTCTACCTATGGACTTGACTTTTGCCATAAAGCATTCTTTTGATGCTTCTGGTCTCTCCTTATCTCCACCACCTTGTCTTCACAAGAGGACTTCAGCATCTAGTGATAAGAGGATGGTGTAGCCTCTAGCATATGCGATCCTACCCAAAATTGCATTGTATGTTGAAGGTAAATCAATAACAAGGAAATCTACCTCAACCATAACCGAACTAGCCGTCACTGGCATTCGTATCCTTCCAAGTGGCCAAACTGGAGTTGCATGAAGTCCTATCAAGTGTGTTGGAACATTAATCAAATCAGCCTGTGTTTTTCCCAGCTTTTGAAAGAGGGAATAATACATGATCTCTGCAGAACTGCCTTGGTCCACCATTATCCTCTTTACCGTTGCTACGCCAATTTTCAGAGAGATCACCAAAGCATCATTATGTGGGAAGATCACGCTTGCTACGTCCTCCTTGTTGAAAGTTACCGTGGCTGCCTCCTTGGTCTCCTTCAAGAGTAACTCTTGAAACTCCCTTATAGATCGCAAGATGAATGCCAACTAAGAATGCTTGCTTCTAAACTAGTCCTTGCTTGGCTTGATTTAAAAGCAGAAACCAAAACTTGCCCATGGTGATCTTTGATGATTGCCCCCATTCCAGCTTGTGTACTTCCATTAATCCAAGAGGCATCTACATTGATCTTAAAAGTACCTACAGGGGGAGCAATCCCGTTTGTATGCACAGAAGTTGTAACACGCCTCTCCTCTTTAATTGCATTGTAGTATTTATATGGAAAAGAGGTACTTATATGGAAAAAAAAATTTAGTTGAACCTATGTGTCCAACATTTGTGAAGTGGATTATAATGACATTTTCCGTTTAATCAATCAAATCAAAGAATGAGTCAATGATGGTGTTGGCTTTGCAGTAAGTGAGGGATCTAGGTGTACATAATAGGGGGTGAATTGTGTCCCCAAATTTCAAATACGAACCTCTAATTCACTTTAAAACAATATGGTTCAATTAACACAACACAAGCAAAATTGGTCTCTAATTGGTCCACCTAATTCAATTCAAGCAATGCAACATATATGATGCAAATGATCACAAGTGATATAGTGTGATGATCAAATAAGTCAAAAGCAAACAAGCACGATTCACACTAAAATCTATTGTCACGGGTACAAATGTAGTACTAGATGTAGGGGTAAATTTCTACAATCGTTGAATGGTCAACTTCTCTTCTTGTAGGGTCCGTTTACAGCTTCAAATCCTGCAAATTTCACAACAAGGCAAACCGTGAAAGCTCCTAAACCGATTTGGGGGGTGCCGGTCGTGGAGGCTCCGACGATCAAGTTAATACTTGCCGGAGATGGAAGACCAGCTATGGTTTTAATGTTTTGTCTGAGTATGTTGTTTTGTGAAGGGTTTGTAAAAATGTTATTGTTCTTTCTTCTAGGTAGAAAATGTTCGATCCCCCCACCAATGGACGAAGGGGGGTCTTTATAGAAAAACGAAGATCAATCTCGAAAATTGTGTCTACCTTCCATTGGTTTCATTGGACCAATATGTACAAAAGGAAATACATGAAAGGTCTACTATTCCGGCTGTGTCAGGGTTGACAGATAGATAAAAGGATAAAGTAGCAACATGAAATGATCAAAACAGGTGTCGATGATAGCGTCGGTAGAATTGTAGGCGGTATTTAATGAATAGATATTTATATGAAAGAAAGCCATACCTAAGGATGTGAGCCTGTCACATCTGTAAATATCGACTGTAGACTAGATTGATAGGAGCTGGTTTACAGCACATCAGCTCATGAAGTGGCGCTCGTACGAGCCAGCGCCATAACAGTATCGGTGTCAACGTACGGTCGCCAACACATAACTGTCTTGAAACTTGGTTTCACTTTACTAAGGGAAAGTCACTGTAGACATAATAGTATGAACAGACTATATAATCCCTGCAGACATATGTCTGAGAACGTGACAGTTTTGGTACCAGAAAGCTGTTATGTTACTTTAGTAACAATATATAGATCGTATATGGGCCTCAAGATGGGCTTCGAATTGGGCCTAACCGAGATGGCTAGGTTCATGGACCGGAATAGTTCAACTGGACTTATCATTGTATAACTGTGTGGGGCCATATCATTTTTGGCACCTACAATTGTGCCCCACTCTCCAAGCATGAAAACTAATTCATCTTAGAGAGTAGTACGTGATGTATCCCTGCAATGAACCAGAAATGATGGAGTAAGTGTAATTAGGGATGAAATATATAGCACAGATTAACCGAGGTGTCGGGTATCCCAAATGCATCCTGATAAAGCGTATCCGGAAGAGGCGTGTGTAGCCAAGTACAACGATAACTGTTGATGCTAGTGAAATACAACTTCTTTTGTTCGAAGCTGTATGGTAGACAACCTCGTTTGTTTGAGGTTGAAATTGTATACATCCTCGTTTGTTTGAGGTTGTACGTAGCCAACATGGGCGTTAGCGTAAAAGCTATTTTGGAGTCACAGCTGTGGCCTGAGTTGGCGCTAGCATGATGACTGAAATGGAGCTGTTGCTGTGGCTTGAATTGGCGCTAGCATGTTAGCTCTTTGATGAAACCGAATGGTATTTGAAGGCGATTGTACACATTGTATAAGTGAAACTGTAGGTAAGCATAATGCCCAGTACCTGTAAAAGAATTCTCAATGGCAATTACATAAGTAACGGCATAATCAGTGAGATAAGAATGCTATAGAGACACAAATGATTCAACAATTTGTCTTTATCTAAAGAGGTGCATTCCAATTGATTAGTAGTTTTTTGTAACTAGCTTCAAAGGTCAAAAAAGGTATTCTCAAGAATAACGTGTAGACGCCATCTCACTAAAGTAACAATGAAAGTTAGGCAGGGATATTAACGAAAATACACCATGGCACGGGGCAGTGTGATATGACAGGTATTTAATGTACCTGACGTGCACAGTAAAATTTTGAATAACTACGGCTACCTTTCCTTGGGGAGCACGTTTCGGAGATCGCGTATCCTGATGATCGTAAGGGTATTTTAGGCAATCGTACAACTATGAAATTCAAGAATCGTCTTCTCAGTTTGTAAGAAACTAACTCTTAACCAAAATTCACAGAAATTGCTTGGATTCATTGAAGACGCAAGGAAAGGGAAAAATCAATCTACATTCGTATCTGTCAACAGAAGGTAACTCTCATTCTCTCTTACCTTGAGTCTGTATTTGGGTAGAATGGCTCAATCTAATGAGGAAGAAACCGAGAACGACGGAGTTTCTGGCAGTGGTAGGCCTCTCGCTGGTCAGAACATAAATGACCAGGAAATCAGTGTTAATTATTCGTGGTTTGAGTCGGGGAGTCAAGAATCTGGTGGTGACAGAGTCGAGACCAATAACCCTGTTGACCAAGGTGAAGAATCGGGAAGAAATGGTCATATCAAAGGACTTTTGATACCGAAAGAGTTGAACCCTAAATCAACCTTGGCAGCAAGTGATATGGATTTTTAGTGAAAGGAATATAGAATCCATTCATCCATTGAAATCAGACCTGGAGCCGACACAGAAGGGGTTGATCATCAAGTCCTTGGATGGACACCCTTTTACCTACTGTCATTCAATATAGGATTAAGATTCCCAATACCAAAATTACTTGCAGATGCTTGTAGAGTATGACAAATATGCCCAAGCCAATGGATGTCAAACAGTCTCAGAATTTTATTGAGTGTACAGTGTTTGGCTGAGAAAGAAAACATTGAATTCGGAATCGATGAATTAGCAGTGGTTTATTATGCCAAAGAAAGTGGTCCAGGGAGGTACTGCCTGGTACGACGGAGAAACAGAGAAGAGCTGATTCTTGATACCGTCTGTAATGACCACATTGTCCACTGGAAAGATAAACATATTTTTGCTAGGGGCGCCCTGGTATTCGGGCTTCACGGGGATTTGCATTCAAATTGGGTTAAAGCTAATAGTAAGTTTATTTCCTTTAATGTCTGTTAGTGACTGCTATTGAATCTTATGCACCATTTCCTTGCAGTGTCAAGAAATTTTCTAAGCAAGTGGAAAACCAGTCCAGAAGTGCTCAAAAGAGTGGATGATTTTTACAATCTTGGAGAACGTAAAAGATCAAGAAAGAACATCCACCCGCAATTTGAAGAGATCATCTCTCTGGAGATATATTAGTAAGTATACATGAATACGTACATAAACAGGTTATTTCTCACAGTTAACACATACCAGACACTTATTCTTTGATATCGTGTATGCAGGTGACGAGATGTTTGAGAAAGTTTTTGTCGACATCACCGATGCTGATGACCTATACGAAGCTTTAATGCAAGATGCTGAACGGAATCAGCATAATCAAGAAGCATCAGGAGGAGGTTTTGATGCAGCCAAACGTGCTGCAGATGCATCCAAGACAAAAAAGGTGGGAGAAAAAAGAAAAGTAAGTGAAGAGACGCCTGAAAGGAGGTCGAACCAAAAGGAGGACCCTACTGGTAAAGGAAAATTGAAAGTTATTGAAACCGGTGGGAAAACAAAAACTGAAGTGGCGGTTGCCAACATCGGAGATGGGACAGAGATTCCTAGAAAACTGCTCCACGACGCCATTGCCTCAGGACCTAGAGGTAAGGGTGGCGCTCCCATTGTTACCACCGCGGCTGCATCGACTGCCATCGTTCTGGATGACGATTCGGACGATGATGAAGGGGACACGATGCCCTTAGTCAGGAGGTTACCCAGAATCAGGACTGCCAGAGTAGACTCTGCTGAACCAGTGGACACACTAGCCACAGAAGAACGTGGGGAGTTTGATCCAGTAACCGATGATTACATTCAAATAGCCGAAGAAACAGAGGTGGCTAGAGGTGGAATGGTGGCAAGTGGATCCAAGGACTGAGCTGCCACCAATGGGCGATCAAGAAGAGGAGGACACTGCTCAGAGAAGGGAAGATATTCAGCCTAGGCTTAGGGTGGACGTTATAGGAAGTGAAATGGAGGAAATATCTATATGGGTTCCTAAATCGTTGTCTGTCTCCTCTGCCCCTGTGCTTCCACCTGTTGGCATCAGGAAATTTGCCTTCCCTGAGGATGCCAAGAAACTAGATGCTATGCATCTTCCAAGCCAGTTCAATTACTCAGTGGCTCATTGCTTCACTGTAAGTATCTAGATACGTCTCAGTATGATTTTAGTCAGAAATGTCTCATATGATTAACTTCACATTCGATGCTCTTTTGACAGGCTCTGCAGGGAGTACTGAGGTCCGGAGAAAATGTCATTGACAGTTTAAACAAAGAGAAAACTGAAAAGGTGAAGCTAGAGGGCATGGTGAAGATGCTGGAAAACAATCTGTCCAATGTCACCTCCGCACAAAAGGATCTGGAGCTTCAACTGGTAGTGGAGAGAAATATGAATTCTGAGAAATCTGCTCAAATTACAAGGTTGGAAGAAAAATTGAAAGAAGCAGATGACCAGCTGTTACATTCAGCTGAATCATTGAGTGTATTGGAGAAGAAAATTCATGACGATGCCTACAAAGCCAACCAATTTGAGTCAAGAATCACGCAAGCAACCAGAGATGCTCAGTACTTTAAGGACTGCTGGGAGGGAGTAACCAAGCAATTGGAGAGTACAGAAAACAAAGTAAAGACAATGGAATTCTAAATGCACCACCAGTCTAACCAGCTTGGTGAGGTCGCCAAAGAAAGGGACCTGCTAAAAGAGTCGTTGGCTACACAGACTATGAAAACAGCAGAAAAAATTGAGATGGCCAGAAAAATGGAAGAAAACTACATTGTCAAGGTAGGAGCCATGGGAGGTGTTGGCCAAGCCATGGAAAGGTTCAAATTGATAACCCAATACAAGAAAAATGAGCATCATAAATGGAATGTGGACTTGATGCTCAAGAAGGCTATGGTAGTACTTGAGAACTACCAGCCTAATCAAAGATGGGTTGTTGATGAAGAAGAACCTGGCATAGACAAAGAATCGACGCCTCCAGAAAGCAACATTCCTGCTGTAGAGCAACTGCCCATAGAGGCCACTGAACCGCCAACACTTGAAAGCTCTGAAGACCCTCCAGCTGGACTTCTACTCCTTGGGATTGAAGCTTCAGTTCCTGAGCCAGAAAATGCATATGAAACTATCCCACGTGCGGATCCTACCACTACCACGGAAGCCACAGAAATTGAAGTAACAACAGGAAATATTTGAATTGTTGGTTTTAACTTTCTGTTCTTTGTAATAATTGTCCAACACTTTAGTATTTTTAATTTGGCTTTTAATTTTGCTAACATAGCAACCCTTAGTACTTAGTATTAGTTGACTGAACTAACCCTATTCTGTCCCCCAGTTTTAGTTGGATTTTTAGAACGTAACTCTAAAAGTTCGATTGAAACTTCAACGGATTACGTGTAAAGATAGTAAATATGGCAAGATGGGACGTTTTGCCTCTATTATATCCAACTTAAAGAATATGGCAGGATAAAGGTCAGAATACAGTAACGAATCTTTGACTGATAATACTCTAAGAATGGAATAGCTATGCCAAGTGGCAAGAGGAAATTTTGGCAAGGACAACAAATGTCCCCAAACACTATTGGCGGACTTAACGAAGGAATAAATCCACAAGACTGTTGCGCTCTATATAAGAAACATAGAACGAACTAATATAGAAGGGCTTGGGTGATATTGGTACCGATGATCAGGCTACACTGTCAGTTTCGGCAAAGCCCATGTGGGTTGCCTAGTACTGACGGTGAGTCTGATCATCAGTGCTTAATATTACAGTCTAACAGAAATCTGTGTTTATGGTCAAGGAACACAAAGGGTGTTATTGTATTAGCAACGTTGGTCTGGCTTCATTCCCAGTCCTGGCACATCCTATGGTGGTAGCCTAGTACTGGGATTGAGTCAGTCCAACTAGGCTTCTATAATATCTGACAGTTGATCGTTCTGGCAACGCCAAGTTTTGGCGACGTTATGCAGTAAAGATTTACTTTTCATGAAATGTTTTCAGATTTTTAATACCGAATGAACCTTTGTCCCCCAGTAATAAATACACTAAAGGCATACACTGATTAGGATAATCTGGACTAGCATTTATTATCGTTTTAACTGCAGCAACTACAGTTCGAAGAACCTTTTACAGTTCTCTAGATTAATTGAATTCGAGAATTTTGGAGTTGTAAATACGTTTAGACTTCTTTGTCTACATTAAATGAATATATAGGGATTTTATCTGTTGTAAAGTTCATCTTGACTCTTTGGTTACCGTAAAAGAATTAATTGCAGAATTAATCTTGGGTGTTTTCGAGAAAATGAAAAGGTAAGGTAAACTACTATATAAAGGGTAATCCTGTTTTGACAAAGGAATTATCAGACACACTATAACCCCTTCTAACCTTTACAGAAATGGCCGCTTCCCAGAGCTCCGTCAACTCCCCCTCGGACTCCAATGAAGACAAGGAGGTGAGCTTCCTCCTGACTACCGAAACCCTACAAGTACATCATCGACCTGAAGGAGGCGATGAAAGAGATGGAAAAGGACATGAAGGACTACGTGGAGCATATCACAGAGCTGACCAAAGCTCTGCAAACTGCAGGCTGTGCCATGCTCCAACTGGAAGAGCTCACGGAAACGCGAGCTATGGAGCAGAACATAACCAAGCTTCAAGACTCGTTCCTTAATCTTTCTGTTTTGATTAAGGATGCGAGAAACAAAATGAATGAAAGCTTAAACATTTGGTCCTAAAGACCATATGTTTTTTATGTAATAAGTTTTTGTTTACTTTTTATTTATTAATAAAATTAATATTTCCTTCAATAATGTCTTAAATATTTCGCAAATATGGTGAACTGCAAAGATTGAAGTAATGAAATAACGAAAACTGATAAAACATAAAAACTTATCTATTTCGATGGCGTCTCCATGTTTTGGCGTCCGAACAAGCGACTGAATTTAGTCTTTCCGTACTTTACAATCCCTGCGCTCAAAAGAATAATCAAAGGTAGTCGATGGGACTCCCATCGACACTCCGATGCTTAAATTAGTTCACATAATTATACACATAATGAACTACAAAAGTTTAAATATTTAAAGATACTGAGGGAAAAAACTTAAACTATAAGTATAGTAGTATAAAGACAAAAGATCCAGTGTTTAGAAATGGTACAACTTTAGATGAACGGCGTTCCAAGGATGCAAGATTGCTTCTCCACTCATCCTGCGTAGTCTATAGGCGCCATTACCTAGTACCCTGTCAATCAAATATGGACCTTCCCAGTTTGGGCCCAGCTTCCCAGCGTTCAGTTCTCTGGTATTCTCAAAGACCTTTCTAAGCACATGATCTCCCTTTTGAAATGTTCGAGTTCGAACATTTTTGTTGAAGTACTTTGAAACTCTATCATGATAGGCAGTCGTTCGTGTGAGTGCTTGGTCTCTGAGTTCATCGATAGTATCCAGCCGATCATTCAACTCCTGCCAATTCCTTTGTTCATTTGTCCACTGAAATCTAGCAGACGGAAGTCCAGCTTCAACTGGTATAACAGCTGTAGACATAAAAATTTTACAGCCCAATTAAATAAAATAGTGGGCTTTAAATGGGCTCTAAATTAAAATAATTTATGTAGCCCAAAATCAAATTAAATTAGTTAAATGGATAAAGATCTAAGATAAATTCAAATAAAATCAAATTCAAATAAAATCAAAGAGATAATCATTGATTAAGTGATTTCTCTACAATACTCTTAATGTCAAGGGTTAAGGCCAAGGGTTCATCAAGTAAATTTCACTTCTCCCTTTGCCTATAAATACCAGGCTCATTTGGGGAGAAGAGAAAAGGAAGGAGAGAGAGGAGAAAAATTATCTCAAGACTCTCTCAAATTTCCTTCAACTTCAAGTTCTCTAAATCCGAAATTCTTAGAAGTCCTTCAAATTTCAAGTCCAAGTCAAGTCCCGTAAGTGAAAGTTCAAGTTCTCTAAATCTGGAATTCTTAGAATTCCTTTAAAGTTTCAAATCCAAGTCAAATCTCAAATTCAAGTCCAGTAAATCAAGTCCCAAATTCAAGTCCAACACTCAAAACCAACTGGATTTTATTACAAATCGTAGAATTTGTTTGAAGCACTCAACTAAAAATCAGAGGATTCCGTATTCGTGTGGAATACGTCAAAAGAAGAGATCATGTCCACTTTGATTTAAATATTTATAATTTGTACCAAGTTCTAAGTGTATTTTAATTTACACTGAGAAATTTGTTGTGTACAACAGCCTCAGACCCAAATGCAAGAGAGAAAGGAGTTTCCCCCGTAGGCGTCCATGAAGTTGTCCTATAAGACCACAATACTCCAGGTAATTCATCAGCCCAAGCGCCTTTTGCCTTCTCCAGATGCTTTTCCAGGGTTTTGATCAAGGTTTTATTGGAAGCTTCAGCTTGGCCGTTGCATTGTGGATGTCTTGGCGTTGCGAAATCTATCTTGATTCCCCAATTTGCACATAACTCCTGAAATTTATGACTTGCAAACTGTGGACCATTATCTGTCACAATCTCCATGGGCACTCCAAATCTCCATATAATATTCTTCCAGACGAACTTCTTCACATCCAGGTCTTTGATTAGTGAATAGGACTCAGCCTCACTCCACCTAGTGAAATAATCAGTCATTGCCAGAGAATACTGTCGTTGTCCTGATGCCTTAGGCAAGGGCCCAACTATATCCATTCCCCACTTCATGAATGGCCAAGGTGCCATAATAGGAGTAAGTCTCTCTGGGGGCATGTGTGGAATCTGAGCAAACCTTTGACATTTGTCACATCTCCTCACATAATCAATTGCGTCTGACCTCATCGTTGGCCAATAATACCCAGTAGTCAACGCCCGATGAGTCAAACTTCTTCCTCCAGAGTGGTTACCACATTCTCCTTCATGCAACTCTGCAAGTACATACTGGGCTTGCATTGAATCTACATACCGTAGTAGAGGACCTGAATAAGATCTTTTGTACAACTGCCCACCATACACTGTGTACCGCGCAGCTTTGGTGACCAGACGTCTTGACTCATTCTTCTCTGCTGGCAAAATACCATCAACTAGATACTGGATAAATGGAGTCATCCATGTCTGGCCTGAGTTAACTGGAAAGACTTCATTGTCATCCCGGTTCTTTGATTCTTTCTAACTGTTGATCGATGGCCACTTCAAATACACCAGAGGAATCATCTGTCCTTGGGTTGTCTGGATCGATGACACGAGATTAGCTAAAGCGTCTGCATATGAATTCTCCGCACGTGGAATTTGAGTGATAGAAAACTCCACGAACGCCAGCTGCAATTCCTTTACTAACTCCAAATAGCAAGCCATTATGGGATCCTTAGCCTGGTAAGAACCAAGAAACTGATTCACTATCAGCTGCGAATCCGAGTGAACCTTCAAACTTGTGACTCCAAGTTCTTTGGCCAACATCAGACCGATGATCAAAGCTTCATATTCCGCTTCATTATTGGTTGCATGAAAACCGCATCTGACTGCTCGTTGAATCACACTCCCTTCTGGGGAAATCAGCACAATTCCAATACCACTGCCTCTGACATTACTAGAGCCATCTACATATAGAGTCCACAGCTTTGGGGCTTGATCTACCATGCAAAGCAATTCTTTGTCTGCCTCTGGCTGTATTGATGGAGCAAAGTCAGCTACGAAATCTACCAAGACTTGTGACTTCATCACTGTTCTGGGTTGGTAGGTGATATCATACTCACTAAGTTCCACTGCCCACTTGATTATTCTGCCAGAAAGCTCAGGTCTATGTAGAATACTTCTCAAGGGAAAGTTGGTCACCACAACAACTGAATGACACTGAAAATATGGTCGCAACTACCTGGCTGCAACCACCAAGGCTAAAGCCAACTTTTCCAACAAACTATACCGGGTCTCAGCATCCAGTAAACTTTTACTCACGTAGTAAATTGGCAACTGCTTCTTTTCTTCTTCCCTGATCAAAACTGCACTTACTGCTATCGCAGAGACGGCCAAGTACATATATAACTGCTCCCCAGTGCTAGGCTTGGACAATAATGGAGGGGAGGTAAGATAAGCCTTCAACTGATTCAATGCCTCTTCACACTCAGGTGTCCATTCATAGCTAACAGATTTCCTCAAGGTAGAGAAAAAATGATAGCACTTGTCAGAGGACCTGGAAATAAAACGACTAAGGGTCGCCACTCTCCCATTAAGCCTCTGAATGTCTTTCAGCAGATTGGAGAAGGGATGTTGAGTATGGATCGAATCTGATCTGGATTAGCTTCAATTCCCCGCTTCATCACCATATACTCGAGAAATTTTCCAGACGCCACTCCAAAGGAGCATTTGGCAGGATTCAGCTTCATATTATACTTGATCAACAGATCGAAAGCCTGTTGAAGATGCTCGAGATATTGGTCAGCAACTAAGGATTTCACCAGCATATCATCAATATATACTTCCATGGTGTCCCCCAGATACTTCGAAAACATCTTATTCACCAGTCGCTGGTATGTGGCCCCGACATTCTTCAACCCAAAGGGCTTCACCTTATAGCAGTAGATTCCTCTCTCAGTTATGAAGGTCGTCTTCTCCTGATCTTCTGGATGCATTAAAATCTGATTGTACCCAAAAAAAGCATCCATGAAACTCAACAACTCGTGACCAGCTGTTGCATCAACCATCATATCTATGTGTGGCCGGGCAAGCTTTATTCAAATCCGTAAAGTCGATACAGACTCTCCACTTGCCATTCTTCTTTTTTACAAAGACAACGTTAGCTAACCAATCAGGGTACTGTACCTCCACTACAGACCCGTTGTCTAGCAGCTTCTGAACTTCTTCATTGATCACCAGATTTCGTTCAGGAGCGAACTTCCTCCGCTTCTGCTTGACAGGAGGATATTCTGGATTGACCCTGAGCTGATGCATCACTACCTCAGGATCTATCCCGGTCATATCTGCATGACTCCACGTAAAACAATCATGATGCCGTGATAAGAATTGGATTAATTCTTGTCGCAAATGAATGGGCAGCTGCGCTCCAATCAGGGCTTTATGATCTGGAAAGTCAGGATGGATCTCTACCTCGTCAAGCTTCTCCATCCCTGGCTCATCTGATTCCAGACCAGGTGCCTGGCTCTGTAGCTGCTATGAAGACTCATTTTTGCTCCTCATAGTGGTTTTATAACAACTCCTAGAAGAGTGTTGATCACCCAAGATTTCTTTAACACCACCATTGGTAGGGTAGCGTAAGACTTGGTGATAAGTTGAGGGTACGGCCCTTATGGCGTGCAACCAAGGGCGTCCGAGGATGGCGTTATAAGCAGAAGGCGAATCGACAATGGAAAACCGAGTCTGCTTGTTCAATCCTGGGGCATAAATTGGTAGCATGACTTCTCCTAGGGAATGGCTCACCTCACCATTGAACCCAATGAGTGTTGTCGACTTCCGTAATATCAAAATCTCATCCAGCCCCATTCCTTTGTAAGCATCCAAGAATAGTATGTTGGCCGAGCTTCTGTTGTCAATCAAAACTTGCTTCAGCTTAATATTTGCAACCTGAAGTGTCAGCACTAAGGCATCATGGTGCGGATGTAGAAGTTGAGAAGCTTCATCATCAGCAAAGACCATCACTTGGTTGGTGAAAGTTCCTACAGTCCGTGCCATTTTAGCAGCTGGATTAGCTGCTTCCTTCTCGTGTTTTTTGGCAGAGGTGTGGGACAGTCCACTTATCTCTGATCCCCCGGAGATCGCACAATAGGTTTGAGTAACTGGTGGTGGCGGTGGTAATGCTTCTGGGTCATCAACTTTCCTCTTTTCCCAGATAGCCCTACCGCGCTCAGAGAGTATCTCCCTGAGATTACCTTTTTTCAGCAGGTAATCCACTTCATACCTAAGGCCTTTGCAATAGCGAGTGGTGTGGCCGATATCTTGATGAAAATCACACCACTTTTTGGGGTCTTTCCACCCTTCAATCTCTTTCTTGGGCGACCACTTCACCTCACTGCCCATCTTCTTCAAGACCTGAACAGCTTCGACTTGGTGTATCCTAAGAGGATACTCTGGATAGTTTTTGGCATAATCTGATGCTCCGGTCTTGCGGGAGCGCCAATTACCGCTAGGTTCGCCAACGGTGGATGGCTCCTTCCTAGGACGTTTATCTTCATGCTTTTCTTCCTTAGGAGGATTAGATGGTTTTCTCCTCGCGTCCTCCTCCCACCGAATAAACACGGTGGCTTTGATTAGAGCTTCTTCATAACTCCTCACGTCGCACTTTGTAAGTTCTTCATAAAACTCCCCATCTGGGAGTAAACAACTTCGAAGTGCTTGAATGGCAGTCCCTGGATCACAATAAGGTATAGACACCTTCTCCTTATTAAACCGAGAGAGGAAATCATGAAGGGATTCCCCCACACGCTGTGGCAGTCGATATAAGTCATCGGAGCACTTATGAATCTTTCGATTGCTCGAGAACTGTACCATGAACGTCTCGATTAGCTTCTCGAAAAAAGCGATACTGCCATTGGGTAAATTTATGTACCAACGCAGAGCGGGACCAGTAAGAGTTGACCCGAATCCCTTGCACATACAGGTCTCATGTATCCCGTATGGTATGGCGATCGCGCCCATCTTTAGTTTGTAGTGGGCCACGTGGTCTTCTGGGTCGTCAGTCCCATTGTATAACTTCATACTTGGCACACTAAACTTGTGCGGCAAATCCATTTGATATATATTGTCAACAAACGGCGATCCCATATAGCAGTTAGCATTAATTTTGGCCAAAGTAGGAGGTGCTTTAGTCAATTTATCGATATCTCCTCTCAACTCGATAATCTGCTTGGCCATAACTGCCTGAGCAACAGAAGCTATCGTGGGTCCAGGGAAAGGAGCAGCAGGAAAACGCGGTGCCTGTGGAGGTCTGCTTCTCGGAGAGTTGGTCAAATCTACAGGAGCATCCCTATTGGCATTTTGCTGAATTTTTTCTGTAGCAGGATCTTTACTTCTTGAGGTAGAAGCATCGTATCCCCCGGGGGTGGTCCCGGGGATGAACTGAGTATTTAAAGGGTAAGGTAAAGAATCTCTGGGTGGTGTTTGTTCAAGGCGAGGAAAAGGTGGTCTGCTCACTATTGACTCCAACCGCGCATCCGTCTGCTCCTTGTTTCTCGAGATATCTTCTCTCATAGGTTGCATGAGCTCCAACAATTGCTTGTTGGTGGCCTCGTTGGTATCAGCCATGATTCGGACTTGTCGTGAATTTTTTGACTAAACACTTGCAAAAGTCCCCCTATCTGGCGCGCCAAATTGTAAGGGCAAATTTCTACAATCGTTGAATGGTCAACTTCTCTTCTTGTGGGGTCCGTTTACAGCTTCAAATCCTACAAATTTCACAACAAGGCAAACCGTGAAAGCTCCTCAACCGGTTTGGGGGGTGCCGGTCGTGGAGGCTCCGACGATCAAGTTAGTACTTGCCGGAGATGGAAGACCAGCTATGGTTTTAGTGTTTTGTCTGAGTATGTTGTTTTGTGAAGGGTTGGTAAAAATGTTCTTGTTCTTTCTTCTAGGTAGAAAATGTTTGATTCCCCCACCAATGGACGAGGAGGTCTGTATAGAAAAACGAAGATCAATCTCGAAAATTGTGTCTACCTTCCATTGGTTTCATTGGACCAACAGGTACAAAAGGAAATACATGAAAGGTCTACTATTCCGGCTGTGTCAGGGTTGATAGATAGATAAAAGGATAAAGTAGCAACATGAAATGATCAAAACAGGTGTCGATGATAGTGTGGGTAGAATTGTAAGCGGTATTTAATGAATAGATATTTATATGAAAGAAAGTCATACCTAAGGATGTGAGCCTGTCACATCTGTAAATATCGGCTGTAGACTAGATTGATAGGAGCTGGTTTACAGCACATCAGCTCATGAAGTGGCGCTCGTACGAGCCAGCGCCATAACAGTATCGGTGTCAACGTACGGTCGCCAACACATAACTGTCTTGAAACTCGGTTTCACTTTACTAAGGGAAAGTCACTGTAGACATAATAGTATGAACAGACTATATAATTCCTGCAGACAGATGTCAGAGAACGTGACAGTTTTGGTACCAGACAGCTGTTATGTTACTTTAGTAACGATATACAGATCGTATATGGGCCTCAAGATGGGCTTCGAATTGGGCCTAACCGAGATGGCTAGGTTCATGGAAGGGAATACTTCAACTGGACTTATCATTATATGACAGTGTGGGGCCATACCATTTTTCGCACCTACACTAGAGCAAGCAATTTTGTCACCAAATTGAATCAAGAATGAAAAGCAATGAAAGTAATTACTCCAATACGGAATTCATATACAATTTGGAACTAGGTGTGCGCAAACTCATTTCGGGCAGATTTCAAGCACATGTTTAAATATGACTCTAATGCACTCAATTTCATTCAATTCTTATTCTAGATGAACATTAGACATATATGAGTGTAGAGTTCCAGCACTTAGCATATTAGCACTTAAGGTCATTAACTTGGCACATATAAACATTTAGACACAAGCATTTAAGACATGATGTATGATCATGAACCAAAGTAAGTATGCACAATTAAGATTAAACAATCAACATGTAGTTTGGAAAACAACCATTCAATCATGTTTTCTAATATGTTCAAGTCAAGCATACTTACACACATTTTGCATACTATCATATACAATCATAAAAAATACAATGTTGACCTAGACATTAAGTCTTGGTCCAACAGTAAAGCCTTCATTGAAGGATGCATTCTTGGATTTTAAATACATACATGCAAATAAGGCCTCCATCGAAGGATGCAGATAATTTTGGTAGTATGAAATGCTTAAGCTCAAACCTGCTCCTCCATAGGGGTGTCCAACGAGTCGAGTTCCAGGTTATCAGACTGTTTTTTACCCGACCCGGTATTTTTTGATAAGAGAGTGATCCGTCCGATAACCTGATGAAGTAACTTTGTTAAGGAGTCACCAGATTATAAGATTTTTCGAACCAAATTCCTGGTTACTCGATACCCTTAACAAGCCCAATCCAATGCTTAGGGCAAATGCAATGGGAATGAATTTGCTGGGCCAACATTTTTGTTGACCCGGTCCCACCTCTATTACACAAAAAGTCAAGTCAAACACGTATTCTAATACAGCCACATCAGCAAAACATAAATTTCTATACACTTTTTCTTCCCACACACTTTCTCTTTCCATCCAACCCAACAACATTCCATTCCTCCATATTATCCACAACAAAACTACACCAAAACATCAAATATCAATACATCCACATCAGCAAAACACTTATCCCAATACAGCCACATCAGCAAAACCCATTTTACAATACAGCCACATTAGCAAAAGACAACATCTTTGTTGGCCCAATACCACTTCACCATTGCATTTGCCCTTATATGCCCACCTGATTGTGCCCTTACATTGTGCTTCTCTATGATACTTTTACGATATGGGATATCTATACATCTCTCCAAGACCATTTACTATAAACCTACTTCATTGGCCCACCATTACAAGCACATTTTTCATCACCAATCAATCATCTATTTCTATTGTTTATCTCAAAGTCAAAAAGCAATGTGGAAGAAAAGCGGACACATGTCCCTTCTTCTCCTCCTACTCTCACTTCCTCTTTTATCTCTCTCTCTCTTTCTTGTTAACAATGTCATTGGAATTCGTGACAAGGTATCTCTCTCACTTCCTCCTTTATCTCTCTCTTTCTTGTTAACAATGCCATTGGAATTTGTGACAATGTCTCTCTCTCCAGCGCACAATAGAGATGGAGTTTTTTTTCCAAAGTAACACCCTAACAGAAAGTATTTCCCAACATAACAGTGAGATACAATTATTTCCTAATATAGCATTACACGTCATTGAAGTTGGCGTGTTTCTTGTATTTTTTTTACAATCACGTCATCATAGATGATGTGATCTATTTGTGAGCATTCACGCCATCATGGATGACACGATCGTAAAAAAAAATACAAGAAACACGCCAACTTCAATGGCGTGTAGTGTTATATTGGAAAATAATTTCATCCTATTGTTATGTTGGGAAATACTTTTATATCAAGGTGTTACTTTGGAAAAAAAAAACTCATAGAGATGTGGGATAAACATGTTGGGATTTTGAGTATCCCACATCGTAAAAATGAGAAGACAAGCAAAATGAAAACTGCTTTAAAACTACAAAGAATCTAGTGAGCCTATTCAAATTAATTAGAGTGTGTTTAGTTTGTTTTCTATTTTCTTGTTTCCATTTTCTTTTTCTATTTTTCATTTTCAGTTTTCCATTTCTATTTTCTAAAATAGAAAACTTGTTTTGTTTCTAATTTTGTTTTCATTTTCAGATTTTTTTAGTTCAAAAGAAATATGGACCGTGAACTCAAAAGAGGTTCAATAGATGGGCTTGATGACCAGGCCTTGGTTCTTTGTTTTAGGGCTCCTATACTCAAGTCTCTTCTACTGTTGCCTACTTGCCTCCAACCGGCCAAACTTTTCATCATCTGTCAACATTGGAGCACCGAATTGTCTCTATCCTGGAAGTGTGCTAGCTCACCTAGCTCAGTAAGAGCATCCACAATGGGATATTTTGGAGTACTTGAGATGATACTTTGTTGATAAGTTAAGTGCTAGATGTTCACAATGGGTATAATAGAGTGTATTTCAAGTACTTGAAATGTTACTTTTTTTATAAGTATAGCGCTACATGCACACAATGGGTTAAAAATGACACTTGAAAATCAACCCGCTAAATAGCCTAGCAATTTTGGTCCCAATTGTTTCCAATCCTATGCGACAATCCACATCAGCATGCCACCTAAGCTTTTTTGTCTATATACACAATCTCATCTCTCTCTTTCTTCTCTCTCTCTCTCTCTCTCTCTCTCTCTCTCTCTCTCTCTCTTCTCCTGCTCTCTCCTTTCTCCCTCCCACTCTCACGATACAACACTGTCACTCACCGGAGCTCCTCCGTCCGGCCACCAATCGGAGTCGTCGACTCACCGAACGGGAGCATCTAGCCACAATCTGTCATTTTCCGACCCTTCACACCACCTATCGTCGCTCATATCGTCGGAAAAAGGCATCTAAAGGAGGAGGTCATCACGAAACAAATCGCATCGATCCGCCCACCTCCGCCGACATCTCTGGCAACCAACCACATATTTGGACTCCACAAGTCGAGGCACACCTTACTCACCCATCTTCCAGCCAGTTTGCTGTCGGAATCCGGCAACCCAATGGAACATACATTGTTTAAAAACAATGTAATCAGTCGATCTGTGCATCCATCCACCTCCAACAATATCTCCGGCCACCTCCACCTCCAGCAACAATGTAATTTGTTTTCTAACTTACTTTTTTACATATTTTGAAAGTTATACTGTATTGAAAATAATGTAACAATGTGTTTGACATTCATTGGAATGAATATTATTCACTGGTTTGTAGACTATTTTTTCGCCAACTTATATATGACAAACACTGAAAATTACATTGTTTTGATAAATTTGACAATTTACATTGTTCTGAAAATTTGACAATTTACATTGTTATAGAAATTTGAGAATTTACATTGTATATTTGCCTATTCTATAAATGACATTGTTTGGAAAACAATGTAAACGCAGGTCTGTGTGAAAAAAAAACAATGTTATAACATGTTTGTATAAGAAAAAACAATGTAACCGTGAGTTTATATGATCAAAAAACAGTGTGCAAAAAAACATGAGATAAAAGATGAAAGTGTGGGAGAATGTGGAGGGAGTATTTAATTTTCAAATTTTGAACAAAAGATGAATGGAGGGAGAAGAGAGAAATTTAAATCTCAAATGTGTCAATCCACCATGTCAACATGCTTGCCATGTCATCAAGCTTAGGTGGTAATGCCACATGGGATTGGGAAAATTTGGGACCAAAAGTATTGGGACAAATAACCTTTTCCATTGAAAATTTAGTTATGGAAAAATGATATTTGAGAGTTTGAGTATGTATATAGTTGAGGAATAGTGAAGAGAGAGATGATGAAAAGGAAGAGAGAGGTGATGAAAAGGAAGAAAGAGATGATAGAGAAACTGAATATAGAGTGTTGGAATGTATGGAGTGTTGATGAATAGTATTTATTATGGAACCCACTCACCCAATTAAATTGTGCCACATAGGAGAGAGGAGAAGAGAGAGAATGATTTTAAAGTGTTGGATATTTATTTTCCTACTGTGGATGCTCTACGACCCCTCTCTCTCTTATGTTCTTTTTCTCTGTTCCAATTTTATTAGTTTTTATCATGGATTTCATAAACTTCCTTCTTGTTGCCTATTTCAATCTGTGTATACTCATATTGGCGAAGTGAAAGATAAGAAGAATGTTTGTGCAGAACTGATTTGAATCTTCAGATGGAAGAAGAGTGAAAAGGGGAGATAGAGATATTAGATGAAAGGGGACACAACGACAGAGGAATAGGATGCCGAAAGACTGACGGAGTATCCCGTATTTTATTTCTACCGTGTTTTTGAGTTTTCTAAAAAAAAAGATGACTTTTTATTGTTTTCTATTTTCTAGTCATTTTCATTTTATGTGTTTTCTAAAATGATGTATTTTCATAGATGTTTTCTATTTTTCAGAAAATGAAAACAGAAAACAATTGGAAAATAGCTAAACCAAACGCACTCTTAATTTTTTGAGTGATTTTCAATCGATAACCTGTTAATCTAAAAATTAGTAACCCGACCCTATTTATTTGTTATTGGGTCGGGTCTGGCCCGGACCGATAAGAAATATCACAGGTCTGCCCAATAAGCTCTGGGTTGATTTGGGTCACAGAGTCGGGTAGGGTCGGGTCTGGTCTGGAGGCCAAGTGGACACCCCCTATTCCTCCAATAGCACCGGAGATCTATGCTTGCTTTCACTATCCTATGCTAATTGGGAAAGATAACTTTTATTTACACACCTCAAAAGTGTTAAGTTTACATCATTTTTAAAATTTTTATTTACATTTATATCCCTGTATGAAATTTCTAAAATATCCTTCAATGAAAATAAATCAACGCAACCATTATAATTTTGTTCACAATAATTAACACGATTGCCCAATTTTGTTATTAATAATCAACAACACCATCCTGATTTTTATAACAAAAAAATCACATGATTTGACTTTTTTAAAAAAAAAATGGATATTGTTCATTGATTACATCAATTATCCAATTTGACACAAAAATACAAATCAATAGCAAATGATAAGATTCAATTGAGCGAATTCATTTATGTTGAATGATTTGTATTTGTATCTCGTTCGCTGATTACGTCATTCATGTTGAATGATTTGAATCAACAGCATTAGCCCCAATTCTTAGGAGGATCATTTGGGGAAGAACACTCCATCTTTGAATAAATCAAAGTCTTAGTTATCGAAACATGGGTTGAGTTTGGATGTGAATGAAGGAATTCATTCTAAAATTAGAAACATTCGTCTCATGAGATGTGTAAGGTCCTTTTATTTCTTCTTTATATGTCGTCAATTTCAACTCTTCATCCATGATCGATCCTCAGATACTTTTCATATGAGTACTGCAAGGCTGTCGCCGATGAATACATTGAATGTGAAATCATGGTAAAAACCCTTCTCTTTATCAAATTAAAATCTCTAATTTTATTGACAGTCACGTCACTTATTATGAATTGGTGCAGATTATTGCAATTGATTTGATTCTTCAGAAGCCAAAAGCCTATGGGCTTTTACTGTATAATAATGTGCTCAGACAACAACAAATTCTTATTTCACATTTTACAAAAGAAGGGTATTTTAGACTAGTCATTAAATTTTGGGTGTAAAGTGTAAACTTAAAAGATTGAAGTAGGCAGTGTAAACTGGTGTACAAATAAAATTTCTCAATGGAAAATTAACTCAATAACTGTCTTAATTCAGAAAATAGAATTTATGTTACAACAAATGCAACGAGCACTGAATTGTCAGTATATCCATTATTGGATTCAATTAACCTAGGTCGACATTTGTTTGAATTTAAACCATTTTGGGTTTCAGCATCAGATAATACAACCCATAAAAATTTACTACACCTGAATAATTTGACCGTCTTTTGATAATTTGATACATCCTTTCACTACATTATGCAAACACGCATAACAAAATCATCACCATTATAGGCTAGTAGATCTCATTCCTCATCTTTAATCATCAGGGTGGTCACCCTGATGATCCTCTACGCAGACACATATTCCTATTGTTTGAGGGCATGCCACCACCAACCAACATGCATGGCTAAGTTACTGTGTCTGAAGGTCTTGGGTCATAGCTCATGAGATGCTATGCCCTAAAGTTTTGGGCCATCGGAGTTAGTTTTCCAGAAGAAAAAGGAAATTTGGGCTGGGAGATCATGAAGAAAGTTGGGACTACTTAACACAGCTTTAGTAAGAAGAATTGGCTTTGTTGCTGCGCAAATGAGCATTTGGTAAAGAAACAGAAAGCTTTAAACAACCACCTCCTTTTGACTATCAATGTTCACAGAAGAAATAAAACTTTCCATAAGAGAGAAACCAACCTCAAGATCACAAGATATTAGTAGAAAAATTGGGGAGTTGTTAGTCCAAAAATAATATATAATCACATCCATCTACCACCTGACTTTGCAGTGGACATATCGCGACAGCATAGTTTAAGTAAAATGGTTCAGAAAGAAATTCAAAATTCCATTATCCACCCTATGCTTTTGTATTCAAGCAGCTTGGAATGAAAACAGTATACACCGATGACAACTATGGTTTACCCCAAAAGGAAGCATTGATTCGAATCAAAAGTCATCTTTGCATTCCTCAAGATTTCAATGCCACGAAGGCACGAAGGTGAAGCACAGAGCATCCAATCTTCCTTTATAATCCTGCAGAGAGGATGTCAAAACAATTATTCAGATGCATTGATATCTAATCTCTTCAAGGAATGGAGCCATCAAATCTCTAAACCACTCACTCTCAAAAGCAACAAAAGGAAAGAAAAGAAAGAGAGTTCAACCCACCTACAAATGGGTAACACATGCAGTTTCATACTTCAACTTGATAATACTCATCAATGGTTCTTTTCATCCCATCCAGCTGCAACATCACATACTCTAATTTTTTGCAACAGATTTCATTGGATATTCTTGACCTGTAATCACACTTTTCAAAAGGACGGTACTCGCATGCACTTTTGATTTCTTCCCTTAATGTCACTTGAATATCCTATAGAAATCAATACAACGAAAAAAATGGACAATTAGTTAATTTGGATTAAACTTCAGTGACAGCAAATCATGAACAAAAATGATGCATTTCTCAAAGAAAAAACAATGAATTAAGTTCAACAGTATTGAGTTAGAATTGGCTAGACCATAAAATGCAAATTTCCTCGGCAAATTGATCAAACCACACAATTGCTCAGAAGAACAGAAAACACAAATACATACAAAAATTTGAATACATGAACAAAAAGATCTAATCCATCTTTCCTGAACTTGAAGGAGAACCTGCAGTGCAGTATATGCACTGAAAAAAATTCAATTACGTTTTCCTTTTAATCTTTAAATTCAAACACAATGCTTTATACGGGTAAATCCATCAACATAAAACGAACGAACGTTGCGACATCTATAGCAAAATGAATTATGCTCGATGAGGATAAATGAAATTGCCTTGATCAACTGCATGAACTCGCGACAATCGTTGTTGATAAATTCCTTTCTGGGACCAGTAGGGCTGGCCAGTTCGTCCATGACCCCTCCGGCCAGCTCCAAAACCCTCACGACTCTCTGCACCAGAAGAAGAAAAGTTCGAATTCTTCCTTTACAAAGTGATTACAAAATAAATTCGGAAAAAAAGTGGTTAAGCTTTTACCTTTTCGACATTTTGAAGCCGCTGCAACGACGTGTTTTGAGTCTGCGAATCCAAGGAGAGGCTCTACGAAACCACAGCTCTCGCTCTCCGTCTCCCGCTTGAAGGAGCTAATAAGGCACACACATGATGATGTTTAAAACGACGCAGTTTCAACAAGCGAAAACTGCGATGCCAACGACGTCGTAGTGATCGAACGTAATGCTTACGTGGCCGACTAACATGTCGGTCAATTTAAAAATTAAAACACCAATTCGTCAAAGTAACGCGTTGCTTTGAACCGGCAGTTCTTCACTGAACTTCTTCTCCATTTGTTGTTGGTGCATAGTCGTCGAGAGATTGAGGAGATTCAATGGCAACTTCGAAGCTCCAAGCTCTGTGGAACCATCCAGCCGGCCCTAAAACTAGTAAAATTTGGCTTTTTTTCATATCCACCGATTGGGTTGATTTATATATTGATTTTCTATTCGTTCGCTTACATTTCTGGCGATTGGATTGAGTCGATGTTTCTTCTCGCGTTTTTGGGTTATGAGTGTCCCAGCTATGAAATCAGTTGCTTTTAGATCTAGTCTCTGATACTATTATTTAGATCTTCAGAAAAAAAGTGAAGTAGAAGAGCCCTGATTCAAAATGAACAAATTCAATCTTGAAAATGATCTTTCTGATTCTCGAAGAATGAGGGGCAAAGGAGAAAGACCTCTTGTTTGTGGTTGGATCCACATACGTATGTTAAAAAGAATAATCTTCTCCGAGAATACTCAAAAAATAAAAGTGTTCAATTGGAAGATGAAAACATCCAGAAAATAACAAAAATCTATCTTCAGATTTTGGATTATGTGCGCTGTATGTTCTCAGAGCGCCAACGAGAATTTTGCATTAATTATCAGCTGAATATAAGCTAACAGATTGAGAGTACGAGAAAATATACTATTTCTTTGAGTGAGGATGGTTCCAGAGTTAATTCATACTTGTAGAATGAGCTGAATGCCTGAATTACACTATAAATGAAAAAAAAAAATTGTTTTTGCTGAGTGAAATGGTTTATCCTTATCTGTTTCGTTTGCTAGGGTCTGCAATAGGTCACAATTTTTTTTATCTTTTAGATTACCCATTTCAAGGCTATGAAAAATTCTCCTTTGCTAATTTGTTGTGTGGAATTGTTTTGGCCCATCATCATTATTATCAAAGCCTTTGTAAAAAACAATTTTGAGGCTGATTACATGAATCCATCACAACCAATCCTCTAAAGTCAATATTTTGGCTGATGTTTAAACTACAAGAAGAGTTTTCCTTGCATTGGTGACTCAGCTGTTTTATCAATGCAGTCCACTTTTGGGCGCCAACTTTCAAATGGGGGATCACCATTGCTAATATTGCTGACTTCTACAAACCACCTGAGAAAATTTCGTATCCCCAGCAAATAGGTATGGACTTATTGTTTGTATAATTTTACACTTTTTTAGTCTTACTCTTACATGTATATACACCCATTCAGTTCTAAAACTAGTTTTAGCATGTATCATAGTGATAAATAACAGATCTTTTATTCTAGCCTTAACCCTAATACGATAAAAAGACATAACTACCCCCTATTTTTCCTTTTAAAGACCTGAAGGTCCTTATCATTTAGAATCTAATATATGGTTCTTTGTTGCACATTCCATTGCCTCCAGCTGTCACCTGCACCGGAGTTATCTGGTCCCGATACAGCACAGTAATCACTCCTGTGAGTTTTATTATTGATTAAATGGCTTGAGTCGGAGCATGACACACATGAGATGCAGTAGCTTTGACATTGGATTGTTTGCACTGCATCGTTTATCTTGTTGTTATCATATATTTTATGGTCCATATAAGCATATCTTTGACGGTGAATACGTTCTTTCTTGGATCTTGTAAGTTGGATACTGCAAACTTTTGCATACGCTGCCAATCCTCCATTGGAAAGTGTGTGTCTCTGAGTGAGAGGGTGCGGGTAACATATAGGGCATGGTCGGGAGAGGAGAAGGGTAATATTGGACCACCAGGGATTTGTTTATATGACGAAGTTCATCAAAGGGTAGATGAAACACTTGAAGTTTTGTTTGCTTGGTCGATAACCTTTAGTATTGTTCTCTGTGCTAGGAAATTAAATTGAGAAATTTTCTGGAGATATTAAACTAGCTTGACCCAGTTTTTCAATTGAAATGATGCTTCTGCAATGATTTTTGATTTGCCACATTCTAGTATTCTTCTGCACACCTTGATCAAAGTGCACATGCTTGCCCTCCTAGAAGCACAAGGAGGCTTTGTTAGGCTCCCCCTCCAAAAAGGTTATCTATAAGTTTGTTAAGACTAAATTGGGAGGCATGTCCTTCCCAATTCTACCATTACCTCCAATCTTCTGACATTGACAGTATGAAGACACAGACAAGATTTCACTATGCTTGGTTAAATATTTGTTTCCACTCTTTCCTTTGTTGGGGCCTTGATTCATGGTTTCTTGATGCATCACTCTAGTGTCCATAATCTTGTAATAATGTTCTGAAATTTTTCACTTTTGCTGCAATCCATTTCTCTGTTTATAAGTGTCTTCAGAAAATACTTAAAAAAGGGTGTCTTCAGAAAAAATGATTATAATTATTTTTTATCCTTGATTCTAAATTGCAGAAGAATTGGAATCTCTTTAGTGTAAATGTTGCAATGGCTGGGACAGGCATGTACCAACTTGCCCGCAAATTGAAGTAAGTTGATTTGTGTTTGCAAATTTTTTTATTTCCATAGGGAAATGGGACAAATGTTCATGTTCACTTCCTTCGTAATAGGATGGACAGGATATCATTTCTTTCTTGTTCTACTTGTTAAGACAATGATTAACTTGATATGGTATGCCAAATTGCTAACTGGGATTTTCAAAGGTGGTAATAAGAGTAAACAATTTTGATGATTTATTATATTTCATGAAACATAGACTTGTAAAGTGTTGTTAGGTAGTTTATAAGAATTATCCCTGGTTTATCCGGCTGTGAAAGTTTTTCCTGTTTACTTGCATGAATTTTATTGTCCCTGAACAAAGCATTGCTGTAAGGTGTGTTCTTAACACTCTTTATAATTTTTAGGCATGACTACTCTTCTGAGGCAGAAACGGCTGTTGCCAAAGAATAATGAAGATCTGTCTTGCCCTTCACTGTCCAAGGGTGATGGATCTACGTTAGTGCGTTACACCTCCCTGCCTCAAACTGGAGTATTCAACTTCAATTGTAATTGATGCTTTTGTTATTGTAAGGCTTTCGATAGCTAAGTTGCCCTACATGATGACGAAATTTGTAAGAGGATTGTGATTGTGCTTGTGCTTGTAAAGCCAATTTGAAGATTCAAATTCTCCTTTGATTAATAATTTGTGTTCTTCATCCCCCAATCCCTTGAATGGGGAATGTGCTATCGTCCTCCTTGACTGACATTTTATTGCGCAGAACGATGAGAAATTTGTTTTCTCACGTACAATCTTGGCAACTTATATGAGACCACCTTCTACTTGATCTTTAGTTAGGTTTTGGTTTGTGACAAGATTGCGGTTTCCGTGATGTCTGCTTTTATATTTTAGCTTTTATGTTTTACAATGTATGCCATTCAACAGGTTTTGTGAATTTGCCAGAAATTTTGACAGCTTAGATCCACCTTCAAACTAAGTTTTAAGTGGAACTAGAAACATTTGTACAAATAGGTAAAAAAAAAAAAAGTAACAAACTTTCGTGCAAAAAAATAAATAACTTTCATGCATAAGACTCACTTGCAGTGGGTGGATAAGGGGACAGGCAAATAGATCTTACGAGAGACTGTTTCTACTTTGGGAAGCACTATTAGAACCCCCCTACTTTAAACCTCATACCCTAGATCCCCTTTTATCAAGTCATGCTAACATATATATATATATATATATATATATATATATAACTTTTCAATTATATCTATCTATCAATTGTATATGGGTATCCATTGTATATTCTCTGTCCTAATATATTCTCTGTATAGTACAGAGAATATATTTTGTCTGTACATGTGTACACATATGTCTATAAATTGAGAAGAGTTCGTAGAGTATTTTAAGAAGCTGCAAGAGATAGCAGTAGTGTGTGAGAGAAAAACGAGAGAGAGTCTTAAAGTAGTCTGTTTTTGAGATAAAAAGAGAGTGAACCTATTGTGGATATGGATTACTTTAGTGATATTTTCGACAACCACTTGCCAAGTTGTTCAAGTGAACAGGTAAATACATATACTGATGTAAATTATATTGTTGTTTTTTTTATAAATACTCAGTGGAAATTATATTGTTCGTAGGGTGATTTTATCTCAGCCGAAATAAAGCAAGAAGACGAACATGCGGACGAAATGGTCGATAATATCAAAGTTAACGATAGATGTGAATTTGAAATTGATATGGTATAATGTTTTAATCAATCAAAATATGAGCTCTGTTGTTATGTTGAATGAATATTCGTAAATTTTTAATAAGAACTAATACATTATCATGAAAAGATTTGATATAGAGAATTGCAATATGAGATGAAGAAGATAATACTTCATTGAAAAACAACGAAAGCTTTACAGAGCAATATATAAGCCACCAACAAATTGACCTAAAATAAGGAATAAAATAATCACTAGGTCTAAGCTATACAGTAAAAGGCGCTAAGAATCCCCGCCCAAACCAGTGTTGTTCTCCTTAGAAGAAACGGCTGCATTTTCATGTCGTAACATCCCCCCACAAGCTGGACGGTATGCATCAATGACGTTCAGCTTGCGCAACAAATATTGAAGCTGGCGAACAGTAATTGGCTTGGTGAGAAGGTCACTTGGTTGTTCAGCTGTAGAGAGATAAAGAAGTTTGAGAAGACCAAGCTGAACTTTTTCACGGACAAAATGACAATCAATTTCAATGTGTTTAGTCCGCTCATGGAATACAGGATTAGTGCCAATGTGAATGGCAGCCTTGCTATCACAATATAATGAAATCGGTCGATGGTGCTTGACATCAAAATCAATGAGTAGTGCAGACAGCCACACCAATTCACTACAAGTATTAGCCATTGAACGATATTCAGCCTCAGCGGAAGATCGAGAAACAATATGCTTTTTCTTGGACTTCCACGAAATAAGAGAATCACCCAATGTGATGCAAAAACCACTTACAGAGCGGCGTGAATCTGGACAGCTCCCCCAATCTGAGTCACAAAATGCCCAAATTGTTGAAGAAGGAATGGAAGGAAAATAGAGACCTTGGCCAGGAGAACTCTTTAAGTATCACAGAACACGATGAGCACAGAGAAGGTGTTGATCTGTAGGGGACTGAAGAAATTGACTCAAGCTGTGAATGATAAAACTTATATCAGGTCTTGATAAAGTGAGATATAGAAGACGACCAATTAATCGACGAAAAAGAGAAGGATCATCTAGAACACGACCATCACTGCGAGACAAGTGAGTGTTCAACTCAGTAGGCGATGAAAGTGGTTTTGCATCAAGAAAACCAGAATCACAGAGGAGGTCCAGAGTATATTTTCGTTGACTGAGAGCAATCCCCTTCCTGGAACGACTGATCTCAAAAAAATACTCATGGAACCTAAATCCTTCAATTTAAAGCAAGATTTGAGATAAGCCTTAACAGATGCAATCAACTGGTTGTTAGTCCCACCAATTACCATATCATCAACATAGAGCAACAATGCAATGAAATCACCTCCTTTATGCAGAGTGAACAAAGAATAATCTGATTTGGATTGCTTGAACCCACAGCGAAGAAGGATGGAACAAAACTTATCATTCTATTGGCGCGAGGCCTGTTTAAGGCCATAGATCGATTTCTTCAGTTTGCAGACCAGGTTTGGATTCGACAGCGGATATCCGGGAGGGGGTTTCATGTAAACTTCTTCATGGAGATCCCCATTTAGAAAAGCATTTTGCACATCTAGCTGGTGCAAAGACCAATTATACATGGAAGCCAAAGCAAGAAACACCCTTACAGTAACCATCTTCACAACAGGAGAAAAAGTTTCAGTGTAGTCAAATCCTAGTTTTTGAGTAAAACCTTGTGCCACTAGACGTGCTTTGTGGCGTTCAATCTGTCCCTCCTGGTTATATTTGATCTTATACACCCATTTAGAACCAATGGTGCGACGACCAACTGGGAGAGAAGTTAATTCCCAAGTATTATTGTCCTCTAAGGCCTGCAATTCTGATTTCATTGTTGTACACCATGCCTCTGTTTGAAAAGCCTCAGCAAAACTCACAGGTTCATGATTAGCAGCAATGGCACAAAGGAAAGATTGATGAGAAGATGAGAAATTTGCATAATTCAGAAACTTACTAATCGGATATGAGACCAAGGAGTCAGTCTTTTGAACAACATTGGAGGAGGGCATGCAACCTGCATTATGATATTGATAATCTGCCAAGTACCTTGGGGGTTGAGTGACACGATGAGATCGACGAAGAGGTATAGAATGGGATGTAGACTCAGAGATATTGGAAGTGTCATGTAATAAGGAGTCTGGTACAGATGTGTCTAAAAGAGTAGGTTGATGACCACTGGGTGGCAAAATTAGATCTCTACTAGAAGAGTCAAGAGTGATTGAAGTAGGAATGTGGTCTTCAAAAGGCAGCGGAAGTGCAACTGGTTTATCAGAATTTGCAGGCATTGTATGAGAAATGGAATCAGTTCCAGAAGTATCAGGAACTATGGTGGATGATGCTTGGAAAGGAAATTTGGTCTCAAAAAATTCCACATCACGAGAGATAAGAACCTCATGAGTAAGTAAATCAAAAACACGATATCCTTTGATGCCAAAAGGATATCCTAAGAATATGCAAGTACGAGCTCGGGGCTGAAGTTTAGAGCGAGCATGAGATGGAATTGCCACATAACAAAGACATCCAAAAACATGAAGATCATTGTAGTTAGGAACTTTATGGACGAGAATTTGATATGGGCTGTATTTGTCTAACTTGCGAGTGGGTAAACGATTGATTAGGTGAACTGCTATAAGAACACAGAAGCTCTAGAATGTTTCAGGTAAGTGAGCATGAAAGCGTAAAGCTCTGGCTATATTTAGGATGTGTTGATGTTTCCGTTCAACAACCCCATTCTGTTAAGGGGTATAAACACATGTGGTTTGATGTAAAATACCATTTAAAGCAAAAAATTCTTTCATGTTGAATTCAAGCCCATTGTCAGAACGAATGGTCTTAACATGTGAGTTGAAGTGAGTTTCAACATATTTGCAGAATTGAGAAATAAAAGTTCGGGTTTCCCCTTTTGAATGTAAGAGATATATCCAAATAGCTCGACTAAAATCATCAACAATGGTTAAAAAATATTTATACCCATCAACAGAAATGGTGGAATGAGGACCCCATATGTCAACATGAATGAGTTCAAAAACACAGCTAGTTTGAGATACACTAAGGCCAAAAGGTTTTCGCTTCATTTTAGCGAGTGGACAGACAGAACAGTGATCAAAATATTCCTGCAAAGATGGTGGCAAAAGGGTACGGATCGATGCAGAAGGATGGCCCAACCTATGGTGCCATAACATAGAACTACTGGATGAAGTCTTGTTGCCCAAAACAGAATTAACGGTCACTGGCTGAGATTGCCAAGAGTATAATCCATTATGCATGTTCCCCATTCCAATCTTCCTCAAAGTGACTGAGTCCTGTAAAAAACAAGAAAAGGAATCAAAAGTCACTGAATATTTATGATCGGCAGTAAGTTTACTGACAGAAATCAAATTAATTCTAAAAGATGGTACACAAAGCACCTGCTGAAGAGTTATAGAATTTGGTAGGTTAACAGACCCTATGTGAGTGACCATATGTTGTTCACCATTTGGTAGAGTAACAAAGCGATTAGTGAGAGGAAAAGAAAAATGGAGAAATTTAGTGGAACAAACAATATGATCACTTGCACTACTATCTACTAACCAAGAGACAAGAGGAGGATTACTAATGATAGAGGCATTTCGAATGGCATTACCTACAACAGCGGAAGTAGTGGACAAAGATGAAGACATATTGGAAGTACTACCTGAAGTAGCTTCAGAGTAGTTGAGTGAATTTGTACTTTGCTGGGAACCTGAAGTAGAATTCATTTTGAGAAATGCCATTAATTGATTGCATAACTCTGGTGACATTTGCATAGGAGAATGATTATTTCTTGGTTGAGGCTCAAGTTCAGCTTGATTAGCATAATGAACCTTGTCATTTTCGTGGCTTGTTGCCAAAACGAGACTGTTGTCGAGGTTGTCCTGGAGGGTAACCGTGCAACTTGTAGCATTTATCAATGTTGTGTCCCTGCTTATGACAGTAGTTACAACTCAAAGGTTTCTTACCCCCTTGAGGAGTAGCTGAACTCCCTTGTCCGATGTCAACCGGAGTGGATTGCGTAACAGCCATTGCAGAGATGTCATTGGAAGAAAAAGAATGTGGTTTGTGCATCAATTGCCTTTCAAAATGAAGAACCATGGAAAGAGCTCGTGCAGCACTTAAAAGTGGATCAATGGATAACATTTGGTTACGTACAGTGGAATAACACTCATTTAAGCCCATTAAGAAAGCCATGGTGTATTCCTTCTGTTGATAGCGTTGTAGTTGTGCCCTGGCACCACAACTACAATAAGGAATAGTGTTATAGTAAGTCAACTCATAACAGAACCCCTTTTGCTTGGTGTAGTATTCCGTAACATTCATAGTTCCTTGACGAGTCTCTCCCAAAGCTTGACGAAGTTCATACACCCGTGTGTCATCTGAAGCGGCATATCTCCCTTTCAAATCCAACCAGAGGTCACGGGCAGTCGTAGAGCTAGATAAACTGTTGGAAATCTCCGGTGAAACATAGTTGAGCAACCAAGTTACGATTATGCTATTACAGCGTCGCCACGAAGTGAAACGTAAATCAGCAGAAACTGGTGTCGGATATGTACCATCGACCAGACTACATTTATTTCTACCCTCCAAGGCAGTAAGCATAGTGCGACTCCACACATGACAGTTACTTTCCCCAGTGAGCACTAATGAAATAAGCTTGTTAACAGCATAATCAGTAGTGTTGAGAGTAAATGGATCATCCATAGGATTTGAAGAAGCCGATTGGGCAACAAGGGTTCCTGTAGGAACACTAGTAACATCTACAGTAACACCAGCAATCTCCTCGGTGACAGTGAAATCGGTAGACATGATGATGAAAAAAGAAAATTTGATAATCAGAGAGTAAGCTCCGATACCATGAAAAGATTTGATACAGAGAATTGCAATATGAGATGAAGAAGATAATACTTCATTGAAAAACAACGAAAGCTTTACAGAGCAATATATAAGCCACCAACAAATTGACCGAAAATAAAGAATAAAATAATCACTAGGTCTAAGCTATACAGTAAAAGGCGCTAGGAATCCCCGCCCAAACCAGTGTTGTTCTCCTTAGAAGAAACGGCTGCATTTTCATGTTGTAACATATCAGGTGTTCAAATCGCGACAATCGATGATCGAGTGGGTTCAACAAACCGGACACAAATTGGGATATATCATCATCATTTATAGATCAGATATTGGTGGGTTCGGTAAAAAACACAGATTACAATTCAAATGTGATCGTGGTGGCAATTACCAGAGCAAGAAACCCTCAACGAAACAGATCGGTACCAAAAAAATAGAATGTCCGTTCAAATTGAGAGGGAGGAAAATGAAGCTAGACGATGATTGGATGTTGGAGGTGGTGTGTGCGGAGCATAATCATGATCCTGCATTATATATGGAGGGACATCCATACCCCGGTCGGCTTTCTGAATCTGAAATTCAAATTATGGTTGACATGTCTGCATAAAATGCCAAGTCACGGGACATATTGACGGAGTTGAAAAAGCGAGATCCGAACAACGTGAGCACCATCAGAACCATATATACTGCACGCAAGAAGCACAGGACCTCTGAGAGATCGGGTCAATCACAAATGCAAGTTGTGTTCTCATTCCTCAACGACCAAGAATACTTTTTCGATTATCGAGCAAACCATGCAACCAATGAGCTCGAAGATTTGTTCTTCGCACATCCTGGCTCGCTAGATCGATTGCGTGCATTCCTACACGTATGGTTGATGGATGCGACATATTAGACCAACAGGTATGGGTTGCCTCTCCTTGAAACTGTTGGTGTTACCTCAACTAGTCAGACTTTTTACATAGCGTTCGCATATTTACACTCAGAAAAAGAACCCAGTTATACTTGGGCTTTGGAATGTTTGCGATCTGCAATGCATGGATGCACTAGCCCACGAGTTATCGTTACGGATAGAGAGTTGGGGCTGATGAAAGCCTGTGCTCAGGTATTTCCCGAGGTTTCGAAACTACTCTGTAGATGGCATATCTATCAAAGTATTTTAACCAAGTGCAAGCCATCAATGCAAATGAAAACGCGTACATGAGTAATATGGCACGCCTTCAAGTAGTCTTACAGAAGTTCCTGGCAGTGATGAAATATCTGAAAGATGTGTGGCTGACACCATATAAAGAGACGCTTGTATCTGCCTGGACAGACAGATATCTGCATTTCGGGAACCACATAACTAATAGGGTCAAGAGTCAGCATGCCAAGCTGAAAAGATATTTGTGCTCGTCACAGTCAGACTTGGAGAGATCCATGTCATGGATTCATCAGGTTATCTTGTCTCAGGACATAGCTATCAAAGCTAGCATTGAGAGAAGTCGAACCATCATCCAACACCGATTCAATATACCGTAACTTCGGGATTTATGTGGTTTTGTTTCAATCGAGGCGTTGAATTTGATGTTGATTGAGTTTGAGCGATCAAAAGATATTGGACAGATTGCTTACAAATGCGGATGTCACCTTCGTAGGAGCTATGGACTACCGTGTGCTCACGAACAAGTCATGTACGTGAGCGAAGGTCATACTGTACCGCTTGATGCCATTGATAAATTTTGGAGAAAGCTTGACCTAATGCAATGTCAGTCGATTGAAGAGGATGACATTGACTGTAACGCTGATGTACAAATGTTCACAGAACATTTCAAGCAGCAGCCAAGACATGTAAAATTCAGTTGGCTAAGGAAATTGAGGGAAATATCCAGACCTTCATCAACTTCTCTTCGTGAACCGGCTGTGAAGACCAACACTAGAGGGCTTCCGTCCACAAAGAAAAAGGTAGCCACCAACACTCGTAACAATCCAACAGCATATGTCATTGATGGGAGTGATTTTGTTCAGACTCGGGAGCCTCACAGACACAGTTCCATATTCGGACGCCCCAAATCGAAGATTTTTTAGTATGATTTTTTCCAATCTTATGAACCAGAGAGACACAATTGCTCCTCAATTTACAATACTAAGTCTCTCCCTACACAGAAAAGTTCGATGTTAAGAAAGGAAAACTATTCTTTATGATCCTATATTGATCAGTTTCCAGCTATACTGCATCCTTACATTAGGGACGTACAAGATGTAAAAGCTGATGGAAATTGCGGCTTTCGATCGATAGCTGTGTGTCTTGGTCATGGGGAAGATGAATGGCCCAATGTTCGGTATAACCTGATGGCAGAGTTGGATGCATTTTGAAAACAATATGTTGAAATACTTGGCAGTGAAGAGAGGGCATACAGTGTTAAACACTCACTGAACTTTTTTCAAGATGATGTTGCAGCACCATTTGAGCACTGGATGACAATGCCAGACATGGGTCTATTGATTGCTTCTGTATACAATGTGATAGTGCATGTTCTCCATCATGTAGAGAGTTGGACATATCTACCACTACGTACAGCTCCTGCATACAATGTGATAGGGCACGTAAATGGTGATCACTACGTCAAAGTTGGTTCGACAAGGAATTATCCAATGCCTCCCATCACACCTGAATGGGTTCACTATAGGCATACTTGTGCAGCTGCATGGGCGGCTCTGTATGTACATGCACTCATGTGGATTCATCAAATCTTCATCCAAAACTTTTATTCATGTGCTTGAATAAATTATTGTCTATGTCTTACAAAATTATGAAATTAATATAAAAAAATATAATTTCTCTTTTCTTTACACAAAAATTAAAAAGAAAAATAATATATAAAAAAAACCAAACAGAAAATCTTAAATTAATAAATGTATATATATATATATATATTCTCTGCCCTATATGTATATGTATATGTATATATCTAGTGTGTGTATGTATGTGAGATGAGACATGATGAGACATGACATATACTAAAAAAAAGAAAAAAAAAGAAAAGGGTCTTTCTAAATAAACCCACCCTACTTGCTATTTAAACCCACCTACACATATAAACATTGATTTGACCCATCAAAAAGTTTTGTTGATACTCGATTTTTGTGCATGTCAACTTTAATGTAGTTTTTTGGATTATTTGACATGACTAGTGTTAAATACTTGTCAAGAGAATCTAATGTGATTTTAAATTTTTATTTATGTTTTCTTTTCTTATATTTTTTCATTTGCTCTTTCTTGCTTATCTCACTTTTAATGATTCCATTTTCCTTTTTCTACACTATAATTGTACATTTTATAAGCAAGTTGAGGATAATATGTTACTGATATTATGATATTGATATTCCAATTATATTTTTTTTATTTTTAGATAATTTAAATCAGAGAGTGTAGAGGATTAAATTATATATAGTTTTATTCATTTAGTTGGTAATTAGGTATCCTTTATTTTTTGTCAACAAAGTTAATGCAATTTTTAGATTTTTCCCTTGTACAGTAAAATTAAATAACACAAAAGTTTTGAATATTTAAAACAAATTTATTCAAATATATTAACACATATTACAATTTTAATCTTCCAACACAATGGTTTCAGAATGAAACCTATGACACATTTGAACTTTGAAGCAATCAAGAGACCCATGTCGGGCATAGTCATCCAATGCTCAATCGATGCTCCTCTATCTAATGCAAAGAAGTTCAGTGAGTTTAAACACGAGTCCACTGGTCATCACTGCCAAATATTACAACATACTGTGTCCTGAATATGTGCAACTCTTCTATTAAGGTATACCGGATAGTTGCACAGGCATCTTCGTGAAGACCAAGACAGACAGCTATCGCCCGAAAGCCGCAATTTCCATCAGGTTTTACGTCTTGTACATACATAATGTAAGGATGAAGATGTGTGACTCTTACGTATCTATCATAGGTGCTAGAGTGGATCTAAATGAGGACCCTTACACACTGTCACACGTATATAGTATATACACTGATACACATGGGTTAAATGAGGGCCCCACACTTTATGCATTGTACACACACATAACATATACACTTTCACTCGTACATAGTATATACACACATAATATATACACTTTCACACGTATATAGTATATACATTACACACTGATACACAAAAATGAGGGACCCACTATAAAGTTTTGTTGAGACTTAATATATACACTTTCACACGTATATAGTACAGACATTATACACTGATACACATAAATGAGGGACCCACTAAAAAGTTTTGTTGAGACTTCATGTTTGTTTAATCATAGGTGATAGAGTGGATTTGCTAGGGTGAGTTTCTTTAGCAACACCCAAAAGAAAAAGAGGAGATATGACATGACAACCTAGGGGATGGGGTCTAAAATGGGGGGTTTATTTATCCAATTCCTTCTACTTTCTAGTAACGTATTTGTACTAACCTTTTATTCTTTATGACTTAACGTCTTCTGGTGGTTTTCCCCTAATCCAAGGCCTACCAATTCAAGATTTTGAAGTTTGAACACACGCCATTTATGTCTCAGTATCCAATATGAACAGAAAGAACAACCTCGCCCTTCTCCTGAAAGACAAGTTATGAAATTGTCTAGCAGTAATTACGAGTCTAAACTTACTCATTTCATCATTCATTAATGGCTGCGCTCAACAATCAAAGAGGTATCTGTCTATTCTATCAATAAAATAGGTGTTCGAGCATATGTAACCATGACAAGGGTCAGAAAGATAAAGCATATGTAACCATAACAAGAGTCAAAAAGATAAATCAGAGAACATTTCAATTTGTGAACCATCAAAGTAAATTCTCAAGAGGTACCTCAACAAATTCAAGTCAAAAGGGGAAAAAGAATGCGATTGTCCAGTAACCAAAAAGGAGAAATTGCTATTGAGAGATGTCACATTTGGCTCAGGAAGGAATTGCCAAATGAAGACTGGAACTACATGCAGAAGCTGCTCAAATTGACTTACCCCCTTATGGGTAGGGGCTTGATAGTTTTTATCCAAGGACAATTAAATAGCCGCTCTTCTTCTCTTCTCAAGTGTCAGATATAAGCCAAAAAATTGTGCACTCAAGTCCCAACACTGCTAGGTGTTAAACTCTTTCCCGTTGCTCATTTTTATTCTGATCAGATTTTGAGTCAGAGTCATTGTCATGGGCAGATAGGCCCAAACTCAAATCCAAAGTACTTTCATTCAGATCTTGCCGTACGATTTGATTATTGCCTGGAGACTGAAACAAGGTAAAAACCAAATTAGTATATAGAAGCTGATAGTATTACATCAGAGAATATGGCATAGAAAAATAAGAAAGAAAGTCTAATGTTGTTAAAGGATTGTAACTCTCTCCATTAGTGCATAATTGCTTGCATTGCTGAACATTCTGTATGAATGGACTTAACTTAATCAAGATAGAACACTGCAAAACATCAGAATTGTAGAGCTATGCACCTGGTTCTCTTCCATGGGAATGTCATTTATGTCAGGTTTTTCATCAAAACCATTATTCTTGGGAGTTGACTCCACATCAATTAGGCCGCCATCACTTGGTTTGGTTTCAGTATCAACTTTTTCAGCTGCCTCATTTTCCTCTGCTTCCTTCCTTTCTTCCTCCAGCAAGACAATCTGGAAAGAATTGTAAATCATCATTCATTTACTAAACTCATAAAAGTCCAAAATAAAAAGAAGAACAACCAAAGAAGTAGAAAAATACAACCAAGTCTTTGCTTACCACATTACAAAGTCATAAGCATCACCAAGTGAGCGTCTGAATGTGGCATGTCGATACCTTAAAGCCACAGACTATTCGAACTCAGGAGAGAAAAAATTGATTTAACAAGTCAAGTTCAGCTACCCTAGGCTACCTTGTCTCCTACGTTATACTTTTACCGCTCTAACTAATCATGGGATAACATACAACATACATAGATGTCCATTTCCAACACTCCCAACCATAAGCTAACATGCCAACTCAGGATTAGGCCATGAAAACTAGAGCACTTCTAATTTCCTAAATAATCCCGTTACAATAGCCACTCCACTGGATCATCTCACAGCCATAAAAGCGACACAAAATCATTAATATCCACATAACATTGGCTATATAAAAGAGAAATAAGATTCATAAAAAAAAAAAAAAGAAGAAGAAGAAGGCAAAGTGATAATAACCACCAAAATAAACGCGTCTCCATAATCCATACTATATTTTTCCCCTATATGAATTAAGAAACTAAGCACAAAGAGACACAAGAAATTCATTACATAGCATAAATATTTTAGAGATGGCAATAAATTCGACAGTTTACGTACTGCAATCAACCCAAAAGAGGACTGCTTGCAAGACAGGTTCATGGTATGGAAAATGTTTATTTTAAAATATATTAGTGAATTAACATACACAAAGCTTAGTTGTTGTTAAGTCTCAATCTTTACTCAAATGCTGGATCACAAACCCACCACTTAGTTGTTACCTATAGGATTGGGGGAACATTTTACTGCAGAACTGATTTCACTACAGATCAGCTCAAAAAACTTATCCAATATCGTTGACGAAAATATCATCCCTTGAGTAACAAAATCCGTAACGTAACTTGCTCAAAGCGAAAATTAGATAAATTCTCTCAGAAATGATGAACCTTCATACTCTAAAAAGCCATCATTCTCCCACACGATGACTGTAAATAGATTCAATTCAATCTTAGAGTAAAAACTTTCACACAATATCATATCATTCATAATATAAGATCAATTATAGATCTGAACCAAAGGATTAAGAGTTACCAGTTAGAATGGTCAACTCCCTCATCAATCACTTCAAGGCACCTGTTATTCTTCTTGGCATTCAGGTAGTCATACAACATGAATAACTATGCTGGTACATTAAACCTAATTATTGAATTCCTAAGTCTTATACAGCAGAAATGTGAATCATCGAATAATTTTTGAATGTCTCTCAAAAGTTTCTATCTTCTTCCAAACTATATCCTACCTTAATAGCTTACTGACAACCCAATTATCACAATAATTCAGTCCAAGTTATTCAAATAAGCTGTCAATCTTCAAATTAAGTCATTACAGAAGACCCAATTCATCACATCACAACTATTTATCAAAACTAGATTCACACAATAACCTCCAAAAAATCCAAAAAAAAAACTCTTCCAAGAAAACATAAACTCTACATATCAGACACGATCCAAAAGAAAGATCCCAAAACAATTGAAGAGTCAAAAATTGGCATGTAGAATACCGGAATGTACTTGAATTTACGGCGAGGTGGATCCTCTGGCGCCGCAGCAACCTCGGCCTCATCCTTGTCAGAAATCATGTCGTTATTACCGTTGTTTTCTTTTTGTATCAAGGGGGTCCACTTGTAAAGCAAGAGATGCGAGCTGTTATTACGGTTTGTAGTTGAAGCTGTTGTACCGTTGGAGGTGCTGTTGCGGAGGTGGTGGTGGTGATTCTGAGGGTGACTGTTGTTGTTGTTGGTTGTGGCGGAAGGCGAGACGTGGACCCATCTCTTCTTCCACTTCCTTACTGGCCCATTGAACACCGTCGCAGGCCCGTAACGAGTCGAGGATCGCCCGAATCGCGCTCCCACCCCCTCCATGGACTCAGTCTCTCTGGATCGACACCGGATCGGGTAATTTTATGAATCGCACTAAAAATTTAAAAATATTATTTTTCTTAGTTAGGTGGGTGTTTGGTTTTTACACGTCTTTCTGGATTGCGTGCGTAAGGGCACCGGATTACTATTTTGCAGACGAATCAGGGCCGCATAAACGGGGTGAGCAGACCCCGCTGCAGCACATTTGAGGGTTAATTTTTTTAAAAAAAAAAAATTCATACATTTGTAGTATCCGTGTAACGAATCTAATGATATATTTTTTATTCAAAACAAAAATCAAATTCATCGCGATTGAAATATCAAATCAAATATTTTGAGTTTATATCCGATGGTCTAAAATTGTTACGTATTTTTTTGTTTTCAATTTGATTTTTGTTTCGAATAAAAAATATATTATTGGATTCGTCAGACCGCATACTATACATCTATGACTTTTCAAAATAAAAATAAAAAATCTTCAACCCAAAATGATATTACAGAGGTATCTGTTTTCTAAAACCAATGATTTACTTCAATGATTGGTTTTGTTTCCATCAAACAGTGATTTACTTCATTAACAACTGAAGCCAAAAAGAGAGTTACAATGGATGCAAATATGGGTGGCAGCGATCCTGGAAGGAGGCGTTGTGAAGAGAGTGTTTAGAGAAAGAGAATGTAGAATAGTGATTAAGCTGGAGATAGCGTAACCTCTAAGTAAATTCGGGCTGACCTCCTTTCTCCTAAGAGAAGGAAGAGTGTAGATAGATAATGATGATGACATCACATGAAGGGGGTCAGATCTCAAGGATGATTTTGTGGTGGTATGATTGAAGAGGCATGTGTCGAAAAGAGTGGCTGATAAGATTGGTAACAAAAGGAATGTCACCAATTGCGACTCGTCCTCTATGATGGGATGGATGCAAGTTCTAAAGTTGCATGGAGTAGCAAACCTTATAGGCTTGATGCCGAAGAAAGGTTTGTGATTGGTCGATCCCTGAGGTCAACTCTGGTAATTACGGTTAAGGCAAATGATGAGGGCGAGATGAAAAGGCAGTTTGGGCGACAACATGTCTGAATAGAGAATGATATGGATAGAGTGTCCAGTCATGTACGTGATATGAATAGTAAGAGTAGGGTATATAATTGTCATTCTTGTGACAATGGGCCTAGTTTTGGATAGTCCAAGGTGATCATGTTGACCTGAAGATAAAGTGTGGGTTTTGGGCCTTATTAGTCAAAGAGTTGGCCACCAGAACTAGTTTTTCCTTTTAGTTCAACCTCCAACAAATTTGATTTCCACCTAACCAAAAATATTGTTCAAACAACACAGTTGTTTGATTCAATCTATGCTGGTAGCATAAACACAATTAAAATATTGTGAAAAATTACGTAGAAGGGTTTACCCTAAGCTGAATAATTAAAAAGATAAATAATAATTATTTAAATAATAATTAAATAATTAAATTCCTAACTAATAATTTTTTATTCTTGGATTTCTCTTCAATTGAGTTTATAGCCACCGCCTTCGATATTTATCGTCGTCCACCTTAAACCCCACTATCAATTTCAACAATCCCAGATAACCAAACCCATTTAACTGATCTTCATGTCTCCTTGTGCAAATCTAAATAGTACATAGACGTAATCCGTTCCATAACTCCAAAATCATGCAATTCAAGTAATTGGATGCAGGTCGCGACAGACCTCGGTCACTTGCTCGATTACAACCACCATTTCTTGGATAGGGTTTAATGACGAACAGAAGTGAAGGAAAGAAGATTCAAAAATTAGACACGGGAGATTGAGATAAGCAGACCGAGATTGGTGGTTGATTTCACAGCTTTTGACGCTTCTCCTGAATCTCGCTTGCTTGAAGCCTTTACTCCGACGGTGGCCAGGCTGGGGTAATGATGTTGATAAGGAGAAGGTCACTCTGTCGTGAAAGTGATAGTTGTATATGTTAGACCTCATATATACAATATGCACCATTTTGTAAATGTCTTTTCCTTAGCATTGGAACGACCTCGTTTCATTAAGTTTATGACCGTTGTATTTGTTTTTTTTTCAAACCAACATGACCGTTGGTGATTGGTCTGCTTATGTACTCTGTTTTTTCTTCTCTTTAGTTTACGTTGCTTGAATGAATATTACTGAGATTTGCTTTCTCTCCCAACTCTCTTCTTCTTCTCTCTGCCTATTCTGTTTCTCATAAGCTTCTTGCTCATTATATTTCATGGTATCGGAGCCAATCATGGCACAAAATTCTTTTGGGGTTCTGGGAAATCCAAACTTGAACTCTGCTTCCATTCTTGGGAGTTTTCAAAATACATATCCACCCATGAATCAGTCTCAAAATCCTTTCAGGAACCCATATTATTTGACACATTCAGACTTCGCTTCCACGTTGATTGCTCTGACCTTAACAGGCAACAACTATCACTTGTGGCGAAATCAAATGGAAACGGCCCTCAAGGCTCGAAACAAGATGGTGTTTGCTGATGACACGCTGAAGATACCAGAGGAGAGTGATCCCGTTCATCAAGACTGGACTCAATGTGACAGTCTTGTCAAGAACTGGATTACAAACTGTTTATCTCCTGACATACTTGCTAGTGTCTCAGCTTCAAGGACTGCACATGAAGTCTGGACAGACTTGAAGAATCGTTATTCATCAGCAAATCCAACAAGAGACTTTGAATTAGTTCGGGCTATTTCTAACATCAAACAAGGTAAATCAACTGTCAATGAGTATTATTCCAGGATTAAAGCACTATGGGATGAACTTTATCAGTACAAAGCGATTCCATTATGCAAATGTGGAAAATGTCAGTGTGGTATCAGCAAAATCTCTCAGGAAGAGCAAAACAAGCAGAAACTGATGCAATTTCTGATGGGCTTAAACAATTGTTTTGAGCATGTTACCAACCAAATCCTCTTGATGGACCCCTTGCCTGAAGTTGATAAAGCTTTTGCTCAAGTTAGCCAGCTGGAAAGAAAGTCTACGGTCCATCAAGAAGGGAATATGCAGCCTTCAGCTCAAAAGGAACTTACTTTGCAGGAGACCTTGACAATGTTAGTACAAGGATCCAACAAGTCATCAGCTTCACACAACAATGCGAAGGATTTCAGACCTGGAAAGAGATCACAAACTGAAAGGGAGAAATTGTTTTGCAAGTATTGTAAGAAGACAAACCACAATGTGGATAAGTGTTTTAAACTGGTTGGATATCCACCAGATTATGAGTTCCAGAACAAGAGACAGAAACAAGGAAATCCCAACTTCCCAGAGAAAAGAAATATTAATCAAGTGGAGACTACACTTCAAACCAACTCAGGGAATGGTATGCAACTTTCTGGAGATCAGTGTCAGCAATTACTTGCACTCTTGCAATCAAACATGGTTGGATCTTCATCAAATAATCACACTGCTTCTGTCTCAGCAGTGGAAGGTAACGTGGTTTTAAAATACAATTGGATTATTGATACTGGTGCTTCGGATCATGTTATCTGCTTGCATGAATACTTTCATACATATAGAAAATTGCATAACTCATATGTCACTCTTCCAAATGGTAGAAAGCATGAAATTGATATGATAGGAGATGTCATATTAGGCAATGGTTTAATACTGACAGGTGTTTTGCACGTTAAGGATTTTAATTTCAATCTGATATCTGCTAGCAAATTGGTAAAGAACAAATCATATGAACTGATTTTTGATGAAAATTCATGCAAACTGCAGGACACAGTCACATTCAAGAAGAGTGGGATGGGAATAATGCATAATGAACTCTACTACTTACTTGAAGAATTAAAACCACAAAAGAGAGCTTATGGAAGGATCAATTCAATACACAAGGATCTGCCATGGCACAAGAGATTAGGCCATCCGTCTAATAGGATCATTGAAATGTTAGGAGATAATTTTGTGGACAAATGTAATAGTTGTTCTGTTTGCATTTTGGCAAAGATTAAGAGAGCTTCTTTCTCCCTTAGTCAAACTAAGAGCATGAAACCTTTTGATCTAATTCATGTTGATATTTGGGGTCCTAATGGGATTGTATCTGTTGATGGTTTTAAATATTTTATGACAATAGTAGATGATTTCTCAAGGATTACTTGGGTTGTTTTGATGAAAGCCAAATCTGAAGTAAGAAATTACATTGAGAATTTTAACAATTATGTACAGAATCAATTCCACACTAAGATTAAGATCATAAGGTCAGATAATGGTTTAGAGTTTAACATGGTTGATTATTTTAACAAGGAAGGCATTATACATCAAAGGACTTGTCCATACACTCCTCAACAAAATGGAGTTGTTGAAAGAAAACATCAACATATACTTAATGTTAGTAGAGCTCTAAAACTGCAGGCTGCTATACCAGAAAAATATTGGAGTTATTGTGTGCTTACTGCAGTATATTTGATCAATAGGTTACCTTCTAGAATTTTGGACAAAAGAAGCCCTTATAGTATTCTATATGACCAAGAACCTACCTATGACACATTAAGAGTTTTTGGTTGCCTTTGTTATGCAAAGATCTTAAGACAACAAGAGTCAAAATTTGAAGGAAGAGCTCATAGATGCATTTTCTTAGGCTATCCTCCAAATGTCAAGGGTTATAGGTTATTGAATTTAGACACTTATGAGATTTTTGTATCCAGGGATGTAGTTTTCCATGAAAATGAATACCCTTTTAAAGGAATTATATTAGATGAACAGATTGATGGAAATCAATCTCAAAATGATTGCACTAATATGATACAAGATAATTTGGCAGATCATGAAGTTGTGAACAACACTAAAAGAATAAAACGAACTCCTGCTTATTTGAATGATTATGAATGCAATACTATTCATGCTAAGGTTCCCATTTATAATACGCATACTGCTTCTGCATGCCATGATCATGACACAGAAAATTTTGAACCTATTAATTCCATTCCTTATGAGCATTTTCTAGCTGCTATTAGCTCTCATAAAGAACCCAAGAACTATGTAGAAGCATCAAAATCTCCTCACTGGAATGAGGCCATGAACAGTGAATTATCAGCTTTAAATGAAAACAACACATGGACCTTGGTTAATCTGCCAAAAGATAGGAAGGCCATAGGATCAAAGTGGGTGTACAAAATTAAGTATAACTCTGATGGATCCATAGAGAGATATAAAGCAAGGTTAGTTGCCCAAGGTTTTAGCCAAACCTTAGGTTTTGATTATCAACAAACCTTTGCTCCTGTTATTAAAATGGTTACTGTAAGAATTTTTTTAGCCATAGCTTCCTCTAATAGATGGATTGTTCACCATCTTGATGTCCATAATGCTTTTTTAAATGGTGACCTTGTTGAGGAAGTTTACATGAAACTGCCCCCAGGGTATCAGAGTGAGAACACTGATCTTGTTTGTAGACTTAACAAATCTTTGTATGGTCTCAAACAAGCATCAAGACAATGGAATATAAAATGCAAAGAAGCCTTAATTAAGTTTGGGTTTCTGCAATCTAAATGTGATTATTCCTTGTTTATTTATACCAGAAATGGTTCTAAAGTTCTGTTATTACTATATGTTGATGACATGTGTATTGGAAGTGATAATCTTAATCTAATAGAAGAAGTGAAATCTTACATAGGAAAATGCTTCAAGATCAAAGATTTAGGAAGTCTAAAATATTTTCTAGGGATTGAAATAAACACTACCAGGACTGGTATGACTTTATGTCAAAAGAAATACATCATGGATTTATTGTTTGATACTAACTTTCAAGAGTGCAGTTCAATAGACTCTCCAATGGACACAAATTCTAAACTTTCTGCTGAGCAAGGGACGTCTTTGGATGATCCAATGACTTATCGAAGATTGGTTGGAAGGTTAATGTACTTGACATTAACCAGACCAGATATATGCTACACAGTGCATACATTGAGTCGCTTCATGAATTCTCCAACAGACCAGCACCTCAAGGCAGCTCACAGGCTTCTCAGATATTTAAAGGGCACTCTGAACCAGGCATTATTTTATCCTTCTGTCCCAACTCATCGTGTCAAAGCTTATTGTGATTCTGACTGGGCAGCATGTCCTGACTCAAGGAGGTCAACCACAGGTTATTCTATTCTTCTGGGAGATTCTTTGGTGGCATGGAGATCCAAGAAACAACAAACAGTGTCTAGGTCTTCAGCTGAAGCTGAATATCGATCTATGGCTTCTGTCACCAGTGAAATTGTTTGGATGAATGCTTTGCTACATGAGATGAAGAATGATATACTCAAACCTGTTTTTTTATTCTGTGATAGCAGAGCTGCCATTCACATAGCCACAAACCCTGTTTTCCACGAGAGAACCAAGCATATAGAAATTGATTGTCACTTTGTTAGGGAGAAGGTGGAGAAACAATTGATTCATCTACAGCACATTAAAACTCTTCATCAGCCTGCAGACCTATTCACTAAACCAATGGCAGTAGTGCAATTGAAGTATCTTTTGTCCAAGCTCAACATTGTGGTAGACCATGTTGAGCTTGCAAGGGGGTGTTAGACCTCATATATACAATATGCACCATTTTGTAAATGTCTTTTCCTTAGCATTGGAACGACCTCGTTTCATTAAGTTTATGACCGTTGTATTTGTTTTTTTTCAAACCAACATGACCGTTGGTGATTGGTCTGCTTATGTACTCTGTTTTTTCTTCTCTTTAGTTTACGTTGCTTGAATGAATATTACTGAGATTTGCTTTCTCTCCCAACTCTCTTCTTCTTCTCTCTGCCTATTCTGTTTCTCATAAGCTTCTTGCTCATTATATTTCAGTATATACTGACCTAGGGTGAGAGTTGCATCACTGCAACGATAGTCTAGTGACTGACCTGAGGTCCTGAAGGAAAGAAGAGGATGAGAGAAGTGAAGAGAAGAAGAGGAAGAATAAGGGGTAATCTCGTTAATTCATTAATAAGGTGCGGATATATTGGGAAACAAAATTGAAATCGTCCAAAATTGGTCCATATAAGTACCATTTTGGAATGCTACTTTTGTGGTCCTATGATTGTTTTAAAATTGCTTGCCACAAAATAATTGTTTGATAAGCAAGTAGCATATATGCTACTTCAAATTGCTTACCAAACGCAACATATAGAGGCTAAGCAATACATAAATAATTTTTTATTTTCATTTTTGTAGGCGTGAGAATCTATAACAATGTCTTGTCGTTTGAGTTCAGCAACAACTTACAAAAATCAAGGGAGATTATCAAGTGAAAGCTTGACGTCGGTGTGGTGTCGGTTGAAAAAGCTTTGACAAACAAATAAGTGAAGTGGCTGAGGATTTTTTTATGCACGAAAATGTAATTCTAGAGAAAGAAAAATTAACACCTCTAGGAAAAGAGATCCCTTACTAGGTGGCAGGATCTTGGTATTGAAAGGTCGAAGGTCTGTATTGAATGGTCAGTCGCCCAAGCCATGGTCCTGTTGAACCATTTTTCACGAAACAATGCTGGATTAAAAATCATATATGCGCTAACCGATTGATCGTCTAAGGGGAATGATCGAGCAGCCATGTTTCTGGAAATTGAGGCAGAGTTGCCATGATGCTGACCGATCGAATGGCCTTCAGGAGTGTTCGATCGACCGAACATGCCTTTGGTTTTTCATTGGGGATTACTTGATGGTTGCCTAATCGATCAACTAAGGGCCCGATCAATCACTTCTCACTTCAATGCATAGTTTTGCCATTTTACTACACTTCGCTATTGAATCCTAAAATCCAAACATTTGCAATAACTTAAACATTATTATAGTTTAATCGCACTCAATGAGACACAAACCAATGCAAAATGGTGCAAAAACGCACGTAAATTCTCTACCCGTCAATAAGCTCTAGAGATGATCTTGGGATAGTGAATTTAGCAAAGAAACTTCAATCCATCCACGATCTATTCGAATAATACAAAAGAAAAGAAAAGATAAACATACAAATGATAGAAAAAATGTAAGACAACAAGTGCAAGTACGGGACGAGTTCGTCAAAATCCACCTTGCTCGATATCCTTATATTATTAATTATGTATAAATTATTTATAATACTTATAGTTTATTTATAAATATTATGTATAAATTATTTATAATACTTATAGTTTATTTATATATATTATGTATAAATTATTTATAATACTTATAGTTTATTTATATATATTACTTATAATTTTTTTTAACTTTGATTTTCAATAACAAAAGCACGTTTAACAAATTCATAGTCTCACAAATTTTTTTTCTCACTCTCAAATCTCTTACTCGCGAATTGGGCTGTCCAAGAATGCTAATGTATTATTTTTTTGTCTAAATATTTCACTCCTGAATTAATTATTTTCAAACAATAGTTGATGAATATTTCATATTTATAGGTAGTATGCTCAGTAGCTTAGAACTATATTTGATATTTTTTGTATGATGGATGTTTCACATTTATGTGTGGTATGTCTTGAACCTTATTTGATCCTTTTCTTTTGGATGACTGTCAGTTGAAAATTTTATTTATGAGATTCATACATTCAGGTTTTGATTTCGATTTATTCATTTTTACACTTATTAGAGTTGCCACTATTATAAATGTTTTTACATTTACTAGTTTTGTCAGTATTACAATTGACGGGACGAGGAAAGGAGCGGAGATGGGGTGAATTAAAATACCTAACGGATATTTTAGCGGGGATGAATAAACGGTTTATTTAATGGAGACAGGGACGAGCAAATTTGGGACATCCCAGCCCACTTTACATCTATACTAGTTGTCACTTTGGCCTGGGCATGTGTCGATTTTACTAGCCATTACTTGCCAACCGACTGATTATCGACCACTCGATAAACAACAATCAATCAACCCACGGAGTTGGGCTGACAAATTTCACTCTACCCATGTTGAGGTTGGTCGATTGATGGTTGTCAGGATATTCAAAAGTCGATAATTGTCGATCAACCGACTATTATAAAGTTTGACATCAGCATATATTGTAGATAATAAAAGTGGTAATAAATGATAGCAGATATGGTGATTGAAATGATAATAGTTGTTTGGTTGTACTTTTGCTGGTAACATATATGGTGTTAAAATTGTTGTGTAAATTACATGCAAGAATATTATACATTTAAGTTGTAACAGATGCAAGTAAATTGTAAAATAAATAACAAACAATTTGTAAAATTAATTAAAAAATTAAAATACATATATCATCATCAATTGCTTTTCGAATAATTTTTATTTAAAGAATTATTAAATAATTCAATTATTTACTAATCAAAACTAAAAATGTGGGTAAAAAATATAGAGAGAATGAGGGTATTATAATCACACCAATGTGAAGTGAGGGTTAAAAAATAAAATTATAGGAAATTGTCTCCAAATTGTCCAATATTGGACCATTTGAAAATGCACAATATATTGTCCAAAAAGTATCTCGATTTTTGAGACAAAAAATTAATGTGTTGAACCCACAAATTACAAAGTTTCAGCCCAATCTCTCAATTTCTCTCACTATAAGATTGAAACAACTACAAACTTGAAGCCCTAAAACTCTCTCGAGTCTCAAACTCTTCTCATTCTCACTCACTCATTCTCTCCATCTGTCACTCTCTCAGTCTCACTCAACTCAGTCTCTCGATCTGTCACTCTTTGGAAGAGGCGAAGAGCGATTATTGGCGCATAGGAACAGCTATGGACTACGGTGTTGCCGGTCGCAACTTGCAATTCCAGGTCATCTCTCGGCATTCTAGAGTCTGGTTACCATCTTCGCTGGATGTGTTTCTCTGTTTTAGGCATTTGGTTTGGTTGCTTTACGATGGATTATGATTGGGATTTTGTTTGCTTTATATGTTTTGTTTTGAAAAAAGATGCTTACCAGAGTTGGATTTGCTTGTTTGATTTTATTGTGTTTTGTGAAAGTCCATTGTTATCGTCTATCCGACTCAATGAGCAATAAACTTTGTCGGTGGTTAATCATTACCCGACCTATAAAATTGGACCGGTAATAGTTTTCAATTTAAAACAAAGTAGGTTGATCGGTCGGGTGGATTAAATTATCGGTCGATAATCTACCGACTGAACTCATGCCCAGCCCTAATTTCACTTAAGGCTTTGACCATTAAAAAAACACACTAAAATTGCATTGGCGCTGAATTTGGGCACAGCCAGAACATAATTCCAAGTCTAAAAAAGCCGAAGTAGAGGCCTGCGACAGTTAAGACTGGGCTTTGTACGTTTGTGAGAGGCAAAATTCAAATCAATACCTTAAAAGCTGAAACGCACTTTATGGTCCCAAAATATAGGCCTCAGTTGGACCCAAGTACATCTGAATTTTAATTTTTAGGGGTCTGCTCAGAAAACTTTACATAGGTCCCCTCAAAACATTTCAAAGAAAGAACTGAAAAAGTAAATGACACTCTTTGTACACGCAACTTTGTACCAGCAATCCAGCAATCCCACAACTACCTGCCATTGCCACTGCCATTGAAAGCAGCAGTCAAGTGACCAAATCTCATCCCATCCTTCCTACCATAATCATCTCTGCAATTGTAAGCCTTCACTGGGGAAGCCTCGAACCCAAGAATTGTTCTTCTGGCAACATCTTGGTCTCCAACTTTAGTTGGGGATTCATTAGTTGTTCTCTTGTAATGACTAAACCACTTAGCTTGAACAAACCCATTTCTCCTCCATGGAGGAATGTCCATCGACACACTCTTCATGGACTCTCTTATACCATTGCACATCACGCTTGTGACCTTCTTCAGTTCCTCTGGTTTCCCAACAAATATCTTTGGGAAAAGATTGAGCAATGAGAGGTAACCGTTTGTCGGACGAGCGATCTCAAATTCTCCAGCAAGATGTACTTCAATAATGTAGCGAGTACCGTTGATGTTCAAATCAACGTATTCGTAACACCCAGCTGGATGCCTCCCAAATCTCTCCCACCACGACTTACAGAGACCTGGAATTGATTAATCAACATTGATAAGCAAATGTAACTCCATAAACTATTCACATAACTAAATTTAAGTTTTCACTTATATTCAAAATCAATTAATTCCTGAAACGTTATAAATTAATGAATTGAAGATTAAAATAAAATTATATATGAACATAGTATACTCACCGGCATCAAAGCCTCTGTCACGTAAATGAGACATCAACCTACGCTTCAAATCCTGAACCGTCCGATCCCCAATAACCCCCAATGCAAGTTCTGTCTCCGCAAAAATCTTGTGCTTCGCATCGTCATCGTCATTGGAGAACAAGCTCTTCAACTTGTCCCTGGTCTCAGAATCCAACCACGAACACTCCGTCTCTTCTTCATGTTCGATCTCAGGCACGTCTTCGTTGTCTCTTTCAATGAAGCAATTCACAAGATCCGATAAGTCGTATGGAGTAGTCTCCGGAGAGTGGTCGCTCCCACTACTATCACACGGAGACTGTCTCGCCCGAGACGCCTCGTTAAATGCCGCAGCCACCCTCTCAAACCTCACCGGAATCTTTACCATTGTCACCGTGTATACGTGAAGAAAGACAAATTATACGTTTTATGTAGACTTAAAGAGAGAGAGAGAGGGGTCTGGTTGTGAGGTGGAGATGGTGAAATGGTGTGGAGGAGATGTTGAAATAATGGCGTGGGGTTTATTTATACGTTGAAGATGCTATCATTACTTATACGGATTAATTTCAATGAATCTTTTCTTTTTGGCGTCCATATTCAATATATTGAGTGTCACTAGTACAAGTTTTGACATCTTCTTGATCAGTTCCATTTTTTTTGGTCATTTCAATAAAAGTCCAATTTGTTAGTAAGACTATAAAAGAGTAAAATGGGCCCATTATCATTATTTTTATGTCGTCATGTGAACCCCATTTGATCACTGACTGGAGTTTCCATGTGTGAACGATTGGTGCGTTTAACCACCGGAAAAAGTGTGCCCGTAGTGATTTTAGCTGTAGTTAGTTGTAGTTATAGCTGTAATTCTGCACAAATAATTTTTTTTTCTTTGAATTTTTTTTTGTGCTTTTAGGATTTAGGGTTTAGAATATGATTTAAGATTTAGGGTTTAAATTATGAATTTAGGGATTTACAGGGCATTTGATTCATAATTATGTGAGATGAGCATGAGGTGAGTGTGGGCGAGTGTGGGGTGAGTATGAGATAAGTGTGAAGTGAGTGTGAATTGAGCATGGTCATGTTTAGCTTAAAATAAAGAGTGAGTGTGAGTGTGAGAATAGTACAATTTTCATATTACCATTTTTTCTTTTTTTAAAAAAATAATATTTTATAATAAGGGTAAAAGAGTCTTTTATACATCAAATAAAGAATAGTCATTCTCCCTTTGTGGAGAATAGTCATTCTCATCATTTTAGTGAGCTTGGTTATTCTCCACAAAGGGAGAATAGAGGGTGGAATGAGTTTGAGATTCTACCTTTCAAAACTCAACCAAACAAAAGAATATATAAACTCACACTCATCTCACCCTGATTCCTCTCTCAAAACACCAACCAAACACCCCGTTAGTGATTAGGATTTAAGGTTTATGATTATTATTTTTTCCAAAATCATCTACATTATAAGATTATGATGATCCAAAATACTAGATAAAAAAAACTAAAAAAATAATTATTTGGGGTATTTGGGGTAAGAGCAAATGCAATGGGTTATGTTTAATGGCCAAACAAAAATCAATACTAAGTCTCACCTCTATTACATAAAAAGTCGAGTCAAACACGTCTCCTTATACAGCCGCATCAACAAAATATAAATTCCTATACATTATCCTTTCCCACCCAACATGGAGGCCAACAATATTCTATGTCTCCATATTGTCCACAACAAAACTACAATTAAATACAAAATCTCAATACAGCCACATCAGCAAAACAAGTCTCTCAGTACAGTCTACCATTGTGATTGCTTTACAGTTAATAATAGTTGTAGTAACTACGCCACATCAGCAAAACACGTCTCCCAATACAGTCACATCAACAAAACACGTATTCCAATACAGCCACATCAAGAAAACACAAAATCTTATACATTTTTATTGGCCCAACAAAATTTTACCATTGTGATTGCTTTACAGTTAATAATAGTTGTAGTAACTACAGTCCCCTATCCCGTTTCAAGAAAACACAAAATCTCATACATTTTTATTGGTCCAGCAAAATTTTACTATTGTGATTGCTCTACAGTTAATAATAGTTGTAGTAACTACAGTCCCTTATCCCGTTTCGCTAGAGACTGACCGTGGCACATAGAACTAGAATTAATGGGTCTGTTTGGGATTGCTTTGTATTTTAGTGTTGTGAGGTCAGGTGAAGTGCTGTAAGGTAAAAAGTTATGGTGCTGTGAGGTGAATTTTGCTGACAAAAAAGTGTTTGGCGTGTCAACAAAAAAATTGTGGTGTGGTGAGGTGAGTTGGTATGCAGTTTAGTGTTTGGATAAACTAAACTGCGGTGTGGTGGGTTGAGATAATCATATAATTTATCTCAATAATTTGTAACAAATGATTTTATTTGCTTAGTTTAACTAATCAATATTCCTAAATAATGATTCATTCTTTTTAACAATAGAGTATTAAACTTGTTTTAATATCACTAATAGGTATTATTATACATTAATAGCATCATATAATATGTGTTCGATATATATTACACTACAATCCGAATAGTTTTGCAGCAATCATATCAAGTAAAACGGCCATCTCAAAATCTTCATTGAAATTTGAAGGCTCCCCAATGTCTATCCCATTACCAATGATGTCGTCGTTTGCAATCACGACAGATTCGTTACCAAATGTCATAAAATCGTCATCTTCAATTCTATGTCAACATATGAAGTTGTGTAATGCCATGCATGCAACCACAATCTTCACTTGATCCTCATATTTATATGATGACATCCTTGATAGAATCAATCATTTCTTCTTTAATACACTGAAAGAATGCTCAATTACACATCGTAGAGAAGAATGAGCATTGTTGAATGCTTCCCGAGGGCCTGAGGGGTGGACCATTGCGAAAGACCTCTAGATGGTATCTCTACCCTTTATAGGGTGAAAGGTATCCCTTCTGATTTGGATATCCGGCATCAACCAAGTAATATTTCCCTCCATTATCATAAATTTTCGTCAACGGTTTAGGGTATGTATGTATGATTAAATAGTTACCTGGAGGGGGTGAGGGAAATTGCTATGATCATTTTCAATTATATTATTGAATACTCGGGAATCATGGGCTGACCCTTCCCATCCTGCACACACAAATCTGAACAACGTATCAAAATCACATATTGCCATGACATTCTGAGTTGTAATTACTTTCTGCCCTATATATGGGACACGTGCATCATATGGAACCACTGCCGGTATATGTGTGTTAGCAATAGCCCCAATGCAATCCTTGAAAAATGGAAAAAAACCTATCATTATCTACGATTTTATGCGGAGTTGTGCTAAAATCCAGATCTCTCGGCCTTATAATATCTGGTGACCTTTTTTTCAGGCTTTCCAAAACTTTGTGAATTGGTGAGAGATAGTTTCACCTAACTTTAGAGATAGTTTAACCCCCTGTGCAACAATATATATGAAAATGGCAACCATTTCTCTCAACCCAATTTCACGTGATGCCACCAAACCATATTTTGTGGACAATTCATTGCACAAATCAATGAATACGTGTGCTTCCATCGTCAATATGGAGAGAGATTTGATTCTATTCCCTCTAAGTAAATCTGATATGTACTTATGCCCTATGCAAGGGGAAGTCTAACATGGTTCCCGTGGTGATGTATATTCAAGTTCGTTAACTGCTACCACTGCTCCTAAGATGGCAGCATCGACTATAAAATCATATTCGTCCCAATTATCAGAATTATCCGTTTCCCTATCAATATAGAAATTTAATGCATCACATAATGTCAGTACTGCAACTTAATGTCAATACATAAACTTAAATGCATCACATAATGTCAAAACAGAAACTTAAGAGTACGACTCATTACTCAACAACAAACATAAAACCTAGCAAATTTAAACTAGTTCAGAAGGCAATACATCCAATACATAACTAAAACAACATTGCATAAGGGTAATTTAATTAGATATTAAACATCTTCAAATGCATTCATCCCGAATGTATGCCAGAAGATCCTGCACTAGTCTACTCATCAAACTTCGTTTGCAACCATTCCAACTGTCAATTCCTTCTTTTTATCCCCATAAACCAAGTTCGATTGTCCTTCTTCTCAAACACCTTCAATGCAAACCTCAGAAGTAGTCCACCATTCGCAGTCTCAAGAAACTCTTCTAGAATTTCCATCACATCATCAATATCCCCATTATTGTTAACAGAATTCATTGAAGTTCGACTATTTACTGCAGTAACCAATTGACCCAAAGACTTGTTGATCTCCTCTCAAATATCACTTGCCTTCCTCTTTTGTCTACCGCGATTAGAGGGACTGATGGACCTCCTCCCAGCATGAGGTAGTGGGTTGGGAGAACTAAGGATATCAACAGTAACATCTGCATTTGCATTATACTCAAGATCAGTAGAATCCTCATCTTGTGAGAGCAAGAGATCCTCAATTCCCCTGCTTCATTGATCTATGGGATGTGAGTTATCATGCACTTCTTCAGGTAATATAGTGGCAAATGGATTGAAAGCATACAATCCAGTTGCTTCTTGATCGCTAAACAAAAACTGTAATTCCTCTTTATTATCAATTCCCTGATTGCGGAATTTTACACATTTCCTATCTTCCTGTTACAAACATTGATCAAGAATATAGTTAATAATAATACATGAGCCTAGTAGTCTTAGCATAAATTAAAAAATCATTTGAGTCCAGTTTTAGTTCACTGCAGAGACTAAATGATTTCAAGTACATAAGTTTACCTTGATTTTTCTTTCCCACCATTCATTTTCTGCAAGAACCGTTTGATGGATAGGATCCCATCCAAGCCCAGTCTCTTCGAGCACCAACTTTCTCCCACAAGCGCCATTCTTTCCTTAGGTTATCCCATTTGTTTTTTAGCTAGGTTTGATCATATGATCTACCTGTTTTTTCCTTGAAAGCAACAATGATACTCTTCCAACCCTTGCGCGAGAAGTGAGTGTTAGGCCTATCACATGCCTTTTGGCGATCGATGCATATGTCGATAAAAGCCTTTGTCAATGGACCATCCCAATTTGCCTTGTCTGCTTGTGATGATTCCTCAATAGCAGGAGTATTTTGTTGACTCATTCTTAGATATTTCCATCACTGAGCATATATAATGCAAACAAAATGTAGTATGGACATTTTAGAAAAAATGTATAGCACATATAATAGAACAAATGTATAACACATATCTTACGGCAACTATATTAGGCAGATTAGTTCAGTAGTTAGTTCTTGAATAATCATAACAAAAATGTTCATATCTTCAATAATTTCACAAGAACCAGATCTAAATCCAATTTCACAATAAGCATATCGAAATCCCTAATACCACTACAAAGACTCAGAATTAAATTCACAGCAATCCCACTTAAATTCCTAATACAACTACAAAGAAGATTCTCAAAGTAGAAAAATCGTGAAAGGGGGAGTCAATTACCTCAAATTTCAGCTATGTAACGATGCACCTTTGAATCAAATGGAAGCTTTCTTCAAATCTGAGAAGTATTGGTGAACAATATCAATATTTGGTGAACAATACAGGTTGAAGGAACAGCTTACAGCAGCAGAGCAAAAGAAGACCTAACCTCAGTCAGAGATATATCAATGTTCCCCAAAATAGCAGAGAGACCCGAAACGAGCATCCATGATTTAAGATAAGTAAGTCAGGATCGTCTTTGTTGCTTAACTAAAGTATAGCTGCTGGTATAGCAACAACGATGTGGAAGAAGAAGTGAAACTCGGCGAAGTGGCGCATATGGGTGAGAGATGTGTGATTTAGGTTTAACTGGTGTAAGAATATTCTTGTAATTAAGTGAATTATGTGAGGATAGGCGGGTAAAAAGCCCCGTGTTTTTTTTTGAAACACAGTTTCAACTAAACTGCTTCTCGCATGAAAGCAGGATCCATCCGCTTTCACGCTGGACTGACCATGTTGGGGTGAAACCCCACCGTGACGCACTCCCAAATAGCAAAACACTGAATGCGGCCGACAACATTGAGACGCGTCTGGTTTTTCTGGTCTCCACTGGAGTGCCAAACGAACCATCAGAGTACTGTGTAGCTTATCCCAGTTGGACGTGGAAAATCGAAGCAGATCTTTATTTTCCTTTTTCAGGTAGAGGACTCATGATTTGTGTTAAAGAGTGACCATGTTCAATGAAACTTAAGTTTGTCCGGATAATTGTATCTATTATTACACAATTTGTGACACTGCGAGTGTTCTTGCTACTTGCTAACTCTGTTTTAGGAACATATCATAAAAATATGGTATTATGCTTGTATAGTATAATTCTTATACAATACATTGTTTGGTTTATTGTTATACAAAATGATAGTATAAGAGATGTGATAATATGTAACTAGCCCCAATTAAAATAATTAAAGAGGGTTTTTTTTGTCATTTGACGTATTATCTTTTATCTTAAACGCTCCGTATAAAATTGAAATGTGTTAGAGGTGTTTTAATATTATACGGTCTGCACCATATAAGAACCTCATTTTGTATAAAGTTATCCCAAATTTCTTAATAACACCACAAACACCTTATAATTTAATTAAAGGATAATTTTATACTATACGACGTCTTATCCTCTGCTCCAAACGGACCCTAAGTGAATAATTGCATTTGGATAAAATATAGGACAATATACATATCCGCTTAATAAATAAACTGCAATAAAATTTTGATAATGATGGTGCAAAGCTTCCCTAATTACCGTTTCTTTATTTAGGAAAAAAATAACATCAAACTTGGGCATGTATGATATCAGCAGTCATGCTTTTGTTGTTTGGTAACCTCTGAGAGAGATCTTTACCATTACTTATTTTCTGTTTTTCTTAGAAAAATGATTGACACCAAATAGTGTATCACTTACTTCAAGAGCAATGTAATCGGCAAGTAAAAAATTTCAGTGAGACCGGAGTCGAATTGACGTAGAACAGTCCGCAGAAGAGTTCCTTCAGAAGTTGGAACGTGTTCAGAGGAAGCCAAATCGAAATCGGAATTGAAGTTGCTGTTTTTAAGGATTAAAGATTCAGTTTTCAACTTTGATCGTCCATAACTTTTGATTCCCTTGTGTGTTTCCTTACTATAATATCTTTCCGAGGACTGATTTTGAAGACCTAAAGTTGAGATTTGGAAGGAGATCAAAAAGGCATCTTTTTGTAATCCAACGGAGCTAATTAAATTTCCTGCACGTTTTATGTTTCCAATTTTCCAATTCTAGTTTAATTAGGAGTTCAATTAGGGTTTGATTGTTTTTTCAGTCTATAAATAGTCTCATAAATATTTGTAATTGATACATTCAGTTTTATTAATAAAATTCCTTGAGGTTTTCTCAATTGTTCTTGGTGGATTCCAAGTTTCTTGATTTCGTCATGAATGAATTCAAGTGTTCCAGCTTCCGCACTGCATCACGAATACACAAGGAAACGAATGTAGATTTGGTGGATAAATGCAAACAACTAACTATAGAACTAAACACAAAAAATAATGAATAATATGCAAGAAGAGTAAATGGACCAAATGACTCGTAGCATGAAAAGGGTTTGTAACCAACTAAAGCAAGTTTTATGAAAATAAGTATTTAGAAACTCTAATCTCTAATCCGTTCCGGTGGATGGTCAATTCTCATGCTCAAGGTATTATTGAAAACACACACAATAATGCACAATGAAATTGTGTGATATAACCAATCATGCATATGCAATGAAAATTGGACATTAAGACTTCAATTCAAATATGGAGGCCATCAAACTCATTGATTTACGATGAAAGTTTAGGGGTAGTAACCTAATCTATGGATTAATATTCCCCCTTGGGGGGCTCGACTTTGCTAACAGAATAACACCCTAGTTCCACACTCAGACAAATTTACCATAACTCTACCACATTCATTACAATAGTTATGCAATAACCAATAATCAATACACACAATTAATGACTATACAATTAGCTCAAGCAATTGGGGAAATCATGTAGTAGGTGTTCAAGACTTTCATACAAGTATGCTAAATTGAATTCCTAGATTCACGATGAATGCTTAACACACAACATACCAAGTATTATGGATTAGTGTACCCCTTCGGGGCCTAGCCTAGTCGTCAAACTAGATTCACACTCAAAATCTCAAAATCACGAAATCACAACAATAGCATGACCCAACACATAACTATCACAAAACTACAAAAGAGAAATTGAAACTACGATTCTATATGCGTACCTTGAGCAATCGACAATCACATCCATCCTTCGGGACTAGAGACTAGATAAACGAACTACCTACTCAGGATATCGATGAGAAACATCTAATTTTATTGATTAAAATCAGAGTTTATACCAAATCAAGAGAAAACACAAAGAAATCCACAGAGAAGTTTGAGAGAAAACCTAAACTCGAGAGAATAAAAATTATGAGAGAAACCCTTGGATTAGGGTTTTATTGTCTTTCCTACATCTAATATTACCTATATACCCTTACAAAGTTGTCCCCATTGGTTACAATTGAAAATTTTCAAAAAGCCCATGAAAAATCTGTTCTAAAATTGCAAGTCCGTGACACATGTTTGGACAGCCCATGAGGGTGTTCGGACAAGCCTTTACTTGAGCCAACATTGGAATGCCTTTTCTGTCCTGACAAGACAATTAGGTGTTCGGACAAATCTCTCTTCCGCAAGAGCGCTTTATTCTGTGGGAGCGCTCCATAGCGTTGGAGCGTACTGAAAATCTACTTCTAGTCTAGAAATACGTTTATTGCACCCGGGAGCTTTGGGAGGCACGGGAGCAGACTTTGAAGGTAGCCATCTAGACGGCCTAAATAGGATATTCAGACAACATGTTTGATAGTTGCATAAATTGCTCCAAAAATAGTCAATTTGCCCCTGTTTCCTACAGAACCAATGGGAAACACTTGTAGGAGTAAAATTGAATGAAAACACACATAAACACATATACTACGCACTAAAAACATCATAATTAAAGGACATTGACACCTCAATTTAGTGGTATAATCACAACCTTCCAACTTAAATGTTGTTAGTCCCTAGCAATACAAATACATCCTAAACAAATAAAATGTAACTAATAAAATCCTAATTCACTTTCTTAGGCATCATGGTTGCATTTAGCGCATGCAACAAGTCTTTAAATTCCTATATCACCCTAATGGACGAGTTGAAGTCTCGTAAGGGTTTATCAGAGCAATACCCACAAACATTTGCCTAGGGATCCACATTTACTTTGAAAACACAACTAAAAATTCTTCAGTTCAAATAATCAAGAGACAAAGCTAATCTCTCAATTCTCCAATAGTCAACACTTGCAAAATCATTAGACGAGTAATCTTAACCCTCTCAAAGATGATCAATCACCTTTTATACTAAGAAAATATAAGTGTAATCAAGCAAGACTATTTAAAAAATTCACCCTTTAGGATTAGAGACCAAATAGAACTAGTCACTCGTGAAATTGATGGTAAATATCTAATTTGTCTTCTAAATTAGTGTTTACATTAAATCAAAAAGTGGAACTAAGAAAAACAAAGAAATCTAGAAAGAGAAATTAACATAAACTACCCTACTCCTATGGAGGCTTAAGAGAATGTGAGAATGAATGAGGGGGAAAATTACAGGTTAAAATATCTATCTACCCTTACAAAGTTTATTTCCATTGGTTACAAACATTGAATGCCCCTGAAAATCGTGAATTTTTTTTTTCCAGAAGTACAGGTCACGGCAGCTATCCGAACATCTGGGGTGGGGGAAGCCCGGGACCTGCTGTAATTTTGCCCCACTGTAATATCCTTTTTTGGCATTAAAAATTTTTATTTTTATTTTTAAAAATCATAAAGATGTAGTGTTCATCGCAACGAACACAACGATATATTTTTTGTTAGAAACAAAAATCAAATTCAACATGAAAAAGACACGACAATTCTAGACCATCAGATATAAACTCAAAATATTCGATGTTTTGATCACAATGAATTTGATTTTTGTTTCAAACAAAAAATATACCGTTGAATTCGTTATGAAAAATACTATATATTTATGATTTTTAAAAATAACAATAAAATTTTTTACTGCCCATAAAACGCATTACAGCAGGACCTGCTGTAATTTTGTTACAGCGGGTCTCGGGCAATCCTGGGGTGGGTGTTAAGACAAAAAAAACATATGTTTGCATTTTATGTCTTGGTGTCCGTACACCGCCTTGAAACATTCCCCTGAAATTTTTTATGCCCAGACAATTACTTTACTGATGTACTTCACATGCAACTCCAAGTACTCTTAAGTTATCCGATTTTTGATGCCCATACAATTACTTCACTGATGTACTTCACATGCAACTCCAAGGACTCCTAATTATGTCCAATTCCTACAAAATTAATAAGAAACACTTGTAAATGAATAACTAAACTAAAACACATGTAATAACATTAACTAAATATTAAAACATCCTATTAAAGAATATTAAAACCTCAATTTAGAGGTCTAATCACTTTATTGTGACTGTAAAAGGGGAAGATCAAGAGCTTCAAGTTGACTCCTTATCCGAACCCTACTTTGCAAGGCTGGCCCAAACCCAAAACAATTAATACAAACAATTAAAGCTAGGGGGCTTTCGGGACCAGCCGACCCAAGGCATCAATATTACTAAAAAAAGACTTATTATACTTAAAAATTATTTAATATACTCGGCTCAGCCTGTATGTAAGTTCAGAAAGGGTTAAAATCTGTCTGAGTGTTCAAATTGTATCAAAAAAAATCTTTGAGTAACCAACTTGGAACGTTTGATTTTTGGGTGACCAAAGTGAAACTTTGAGTATCTTTCGGTGGCCAAAAGTTGAGTTAACCCCTTTTTCATCTATCCATACTCCGCTCAATTATACATCAATTTTAAAATTTAAATATTTAACTAATCCTTCTTGTTACCTCCAAAGTTTTGAAAATCGAACAGGTCATTCAATTGGAAAATTCTTCAATTCAAGGTTCAATGGTTCGACTGAGGTTCAAGCCAAATTTGAACAGTATTCAACTTAATAAATTATTGGATAATTCTTGAGAGCTCCAAAAAGCGACCCCCATTTAATGTGGAGTGTTGGATGTAAAGTGGGTCCTACATGTGTGTTTTTAATCAATGGTTATTTTAATGCCACATAGATTTGGGGGACTTTTGGGGGTGATATTTTGGGGGTCTCTAGCATTGTCCTAAATTATTATACATATTAAAAATATTTCATATTTATAATACTCACAATAATATAAAAAAATACATTAATAAATAAAACATTTAGAAGTTTAAACACATGTATGTATATATATATACACACACTTTAGTCTATATCTACATTATAATACGTAAAGGAATTTTTATGAAATATCATATATTTAATGAAAGTGTTGTCTCAGACACAAAACTACCCATAACTTAGTTGCATATGGTATTAGTATATGATTGAGAGGTTATGGGTTCTAATTCTACCTTGATGCAAAACTTTAAAATATCTTTTAATTTAAACAAATGGTTTGAACTGGTTCAAAATCGGTCGATTTTGACCGATTAAACTGGAAAACCGGTCGATTCAACTCAAAAATACCAGTTTGTGAGATCACCGATTCTGGAAGATCAACCAGTCAGACTAGTGCCCGGTCACTGATTGGACCGATCTAGTCCTGACAACCTTAGTTACCACTAACACGTTTTATTAGGTTGTAAATAAATCAAATTTTCTACTGATAAATAATACGTGTATACTTGAGTGACAATTAAGTGAAATTTTGATTTATTATACTATTATTATTATTTATAAATAAATTAAACTATTTAAAAAATGTGTGGTTTAATTCAACCAGTTGAACCTTAAAAAAATTTAGCGCTAGTCATTGCACATGTTGGTTTTAATAACACTTAACATAGTCCAACCCAATCCAATTGGCCAATTCCCCTCCTCTTTTCTCCCTCACGCATACTCGTACAACATAGCCACATCGCATAGGACCAGATTTTATATTTATGTTTTTACTTAAATTTTAATGTAAATTTATTGATCATTTTTTATATAAAAATTGTGTGAGTATTGTTTCACTTTGTAAATTTTTTTTTCAATAAGACACCACTATACCATGCCTCTTTGGATACCAACATGATTAGGGTCTGTCCTACTATTTTGAATTCTAGATTGAGAGATTTCTTGTTGGAAGCAATAATTGTTTATCGAAAGCTGAAATTAGATTCAATGATGGGTGTTGCCATTTAGACCCCTATTTTTGCTATTTATACCCCATTGATTAGATAGTTCTCGGTATTGGAGCTTTGTTGGTGGTGGTTGTCTCATCTATGTGTGTATCAACTCGAAATAAAGTAAATGTAGAGTCAATCATGGATACAGACAAGACTAGAGAATGATAGACAGTGATTAAGAGAGAGAGAATTATCACTTAAATCATTGTTTAATTTATACATATACATATATATATATATATGCTGTGATGGGAAAACGTGAGAAACTTATCAACCTCTAAGAAAAGGTGATCCCTCCTAAACCCTTATTAAAACACATTTATTAAAAATGTTAGCAAAGTGTTGTCTTTTTAACCTCGTTTCCCAAAAAATACAATGTAGAGCTAGGCTTTTGACGTTTTACAATCGATTGCATCGTTATTGCTCAAGAGTACGAGAAGGGGGTCACCCCTTGCCTCATTCGTTCTTCTAGCAACAAATGGCCCCCAAATGTCCAGATTGGGAGGGGGACTCAACTATCAATTATTCGTCACGCTACATAAAGTCTTTAATGCCTTGATTGACTGAATCAAACACCGAACTTCACTCTCATAGTCTTTGTAGTTGTATCACTACTCCTCTTGTAAGTGATATTTACTTTCTAGCTTGAAGACTGGTGAACCATCCGAGTTAATTTAAAGCCGCTGATCCACCTTCATACCCAAAACCCAAACCCAAAAGCTCTATCCAGTGCCCACTCTCCACCTCCAGATCCAGAGACTTACCAAATCGTGTACTCCGTTAGTCGACGCCCGTAGTGTCACCATCGACACTCTTGCTCAGCACTGTTTGTCGTCACAGTCAACTCAGACTATTAGCTCTGTTCGATCGAGGTCCAAGGGAGAGGAAGGTGAGGACTGAGGAGGAGATAATAACCAAATATGGTAGAGATAAATATAAGAGTCGGAGAGATGAGGTGAGAGAGAGTTAGGGAAGAGATTAGGTCAGAGAGAAAAAAATGGTGAGTTAGAGATGAGATAAAAGGTGAGAGAGAAAAAAAGGTGAGAGCCGTGAGGTGTGCTTCTAGTGTGCTTTTAGTCATTGTCTTTTTTCTATATATATATTTTTTTTTCACAATCAAAAATATATTTGGACCTATTGTTATTAGATATTTAAGTCCATATTCAAACATATATTTTTGTCTTTGGTACAGATGTTGTAGGGTACGGGGACTATCTTATTGCGGTATTGCCCACATTTCATGGCATCAAGTGAGCTTTGTCACTTCTGTGAGTGGATTTCTATACTATTGGATGAGTCACACATAGTCTATATAACCAGTCGAGCCTCCCCTTTGACTTATAATCACCATTCTCCCATTCAAGGTTGAGAAAAAATGGATCATTTGAAAATATGGGGTGAAGAGTTAAGATTGTCAAGTGGTTCTACTGATAAGGTAAATATATCAATTTCATTTTTTTAATAATTATTTTGATTAATTACATATATTAAAGTTGAATTTGTATTGTTAGTAAGATGATATTGATAACAATGAAATAAAACAAGAAGAAGAATCTGATCTTGTAGATGAAGGTGAAGAAGACATTGAAGTGGATGTTACAAATGAATTTTTCACCGATATGGTATGCTAAATAACTAAATTAATACATGTCTATATTTTGTTACAAATGAAATTATCATAAGAGTACAAAAGTAAATATTGAATAAATTAATTGTTAACATATATATAATTTTTGGAATATATAAATATCAATTGATTTATTATTATGTTAATTGTTAATTGTTTTAGATAATAAATTAATTGTTAATTGTTTTAAATAATAAATTAATTAATTGCTCGTTTGAATCGAGTCACGTGTTAATACATTGAACATGGAACACGAAGAAACATAAAAGAAGAATATATAATACATAGTTTTTCTTATTTATGATGTGTATTACGTACTTACATATATGATACATGCTATATTTTGTTGATTTCTAACAAAATTAATACATTCTCAGGTATTCAATTCACGTCAATCGTTAATTGAATGGGTGCAGAATACTGGACGTAATTTGGGTTTTCTTATTGTTACTAAAAGGTCAGAGATTGGTGGATTCGGGAGGAGACACAAATTATTGTTACAATGTGATCGTGGTGGCATCTACAATAATAATAAAATCTCCACAAGGTTAACTGGCACAAAAAAACGAGATTGTCCATTCAGAGTGAAAGGGATGAAATTGAAGACAGATGATGATTGGATTGTAAGAGTAGTGTGTGGAGTGCATAACCATTCTGCGGCATTATATATGGAGGGTCATTCATATTTCGGTAAACTTTCTACTGCTGAAAAAGAAATATTGGTAGATATGTCAAAGAATTTGGTGAAGTCACAGAACATCTTGTACATATTAAAGAACAGAGATCCGAACAACGTGTCCACCATTAAAACTATATACAATGCACGCCAAAAGTTTTGAACCGCAGAGAAAGCTGGTAAATCCCAAATGCAACAACTCATGTCATTCCTACACCAATATGAGCACGTTTTCTTTACTCGAAGTAATGATGAGACGAATCAGCTTGAAGAATTATTCTTTGCACATCCAGGCTCGTTAGAACTATTGCGTGCATTCCCGCATGTGTTACTGATGGATGCTACATATAAAACTAATAGGTTCAAAATGCCTCTATTTGAGATTGTGGGCGTGACTTCAACGAATATGACATTTTGCATAGGATTTGTTTTCTTGCAATCAGAAAAGGAGGACAATTATACTTGGGCACTGAATTGTTTGCGGTCAACAATGGATGAATGAACTTTTCCAAGAGTTATTGTCACTAATAGAGATTTGGCATTGATGAGGTCGTGTGCCTAAGTATTTCCCGAGTCGATGAAACTGCTTTGTAAATGGCACATCGATAGAGCTGTTATAGCTCACTGTAAAAAATCATTTCCAGACAATGCATCTTGGGATGCATTCTACTCCATGTGGCACATATTACTAGAATCAGAAACTGAAGATGCGGATGCGTATCATTACAATTTATCTGCTTTTGAGGTAAATTTACAAAGCTACTCCAAGGTCGTGAATTATATTAAAGATGTATGGTTGATGTCATATAAGGAGATGTTCATATCTGCCTTGACAAACACATATATGCATTTCGGCAACCTGACCACTAACAGAGCTGAGAGTCAGCATTCGAAGTTGAAACGATACTTCGACACATCACAATCAGACTTGGAGTCATCGGTGTCGTCTATTCATCAACTTATCCAAGGTCAGTTGACAGCAATAAAAGCTAGTTTGGAGAAGAGCAAAAATATTGTCCTACATCGATTCAAAAGATGTATGTTCCGAGAATTACGGGGTTTTGTCTCAGTGGATGTGTTGAATCTGATTTGGTTGGAATTTGAACGATCTAAAGTTGTTGGAGAAGACATCAACTCTTGTAGATGTAAACTTCGTACGAGTAATGGATTGTCATGTGCGCACGAGCTTGCAATATACACGAATGAAGATCGTCCTATACCACTTGCTTGCATTGATAAGTTTTGGCCAAAACTTGACTTATTGCCAAGTGTCTCGCATGTCAATGATGATATCGATTGTAGTGTTGAGCTACAAATGTTCACAGAACAATTTAAGCATCAATCAAGGTCTGGTAAAGTCAGTCTACTAAGGAAGTTGAAGGAGATAATTAATCCATCAATAACTGCTCTTCTTCAACCAGTTGTTAAGACAAATATTCGTGGACGCCCCTCCTCAAAGAAGAAAGTAGAGAAATCAACTCATTGTAATCAGAACGCATTCGATTTTGTTCAATACGATTTGAATCATTTTCAAGGTCCAGGTAGACACAGTTGTTCATCAGTTCGCCCCTCCTCAAAAAAGAAAGTAGACAGATCTACTAGTGGTGATGCGTTTGCATTCGAGTTCGTTCAGCAAGATTTTTGTTATTCTCATGAACCAGGTAGACACAGTTGTTCATCTCTTTACAACACCCCACCACTTCCTACGCAAAGGATTTCAAGATCGAGGTCAACTGCCTATGAGCATGTATATCTTAATCAGTTCCCACCTATATTGCATCCTTACATTATGTTCGTAAAAGATGTAAGAGCTGATGGAAATTGTGGCTTCCGAGCTATTGCTGGATTACTTGGTTTTGGAGAGGATGCATGGGTAAACGTCCGGCATAACTTTATTGACGAGTTGAGAACATTTTGGGCAGAGTATGTTGATCTATTTGGTGGTTATGAACGGACATGTTCCATTTACAACTCACTTGACTTTTGGGAATCCGATAGACCAGCACCAATTCAAAACCGGATTACAATGCCAGACATGGGTCATTTGATTGCTTCAAGGTACAATGTCATATTACATCTCCTTAGTTCTGAACAGTGCTTGACATTTTTACCACTGCAATCAATGCCTCCCTCGCCGCATGAACATGTTACTATCACTATCGGGTTCGTTAATAGTAATCACTCTGTCCAGATTGCCTTAACAGAGGGTTACCCGATGCCTCCCATTATGATTCAATGGTTTACATATAGGTATGATTGCGCAGCTGCATGGATTACACCGTATACGAAACAACTTGCATCATACATTCAATGTAGACGTTCTACATTTCCTTCTAAAACCATTGTATTATAATATACATAATTGTAAGAGTATTGAAATGTTATTTGTTTGTATTTTAGTTAAATATTTGGCAAATATAATTAGCCTATAAGTGATAAAGAAAATTCTTATACTGAAAAAATACATTAATAATTATAAAAATTTCAAACCTTTTTAATGAACGGTGTATATGCTCTCAATTTTTAGTCAACATTCAAGACCCAAAAAAAGAGAAAAAGTGAATGAAAGAAGTTGCTTGTGTCATCTTTGTTATGATTCTCTATATTATCTTACATCTAGATATGACCTATACATGATAGGGGTGAAAAAAGTAAAAGAAGTGGGTTAATATAGTCCCGCCGTTCAATGATATGGGATAGAATCAATACAACCTTTGATGGGTGCCCGGGACCTGCTGTAATTTTATTACAGCAGGTCCCGCTGTAATACCCTTTATGGGTAGTAAAAAATTTTATTTTTATTTTTAAAAATCATAAATATATAGTATTTTTCATAACGAATCCAACGGTATATTTTTTGTTTAAAACAAAAATCAAATGCATCGTGATCAAAAACATCAAATATTTTGAGTTTATATCCGATGGTCTAGAATTGTCGTGTCTTTTTCATGTTGAATTTGATTTTTGTTTCTAACAAAAAATATATCGTTGTGCTCGTTGCGATAAACACTACATATTTATAATTTTTAAAAATAAAAAAAAATAAAAATTTTAATGTTAAAAACAGATATATTACTGTAGGACCTACTGTAATAAAATTACAGCAGTCCGGGCTTCCAACCTTTGATGGACTCGAAAAGCCAACCTTTATTGATGTTGAGCATTGGTTATCTTGAGTGACGCACTTATTTTAATTGATGTTGAGCATCGGTTATTTGGTTATTTTAAGTGATACGTTAAACACCCCATTTTATCTCAGTTGTGACGGTGAAACTTAGCTCACTTCATTGGATTAAAATACAATCCATCCCAGGCGGACCCCATAGCTTAAAAGCTGACACAGGCTTTATTGTCCAAAAATGTGGCCGCAGTTGGGCCCAAGAATATTTAAAAAAACTAAAAATAAGTAAATGGCACTCTTTGACTCTTTGTGCACGCAACTTTTTACAAGCAATCCTAGCCATCCTACAACTACCTGCCATTGGCACAGCCATTTAAAGCAGCAGTCAAGTGACCAAATCTCATCCCATCCTTCCTACCATAATCATCTCTGCAATTGTAAGCCTTCACTGGGAAAGCCTCGAACCCAAGAATTGTTCTTCTTGCAACAACCTCTCGGTCATGATCTCCACATTTAGTTGGGGTTTCATTAGTTGTTCTCTTGTAATGACCAAACCACTTAGCTTGAACAAACCCATTTCTCCTCCATGGAGGAATGTCCATCGACACACTCTTCATGGACTCTCTTATACCACTGCATATCACCCTTGTTACCTTCTTCAGCTCCTCTGGTTTCCTCACAAATATCTTTGGTAAAAGATTGAGTAATGAGAGGTAACCGTTTGTCGGACGAGCTATCTCAAGTTATCCAGCAAGATTTACTCCAATAATGTAACGAGTACCGTTGATGTTTACATCAACATATTCGTAACACCCAGCCGGATGCCTCCCGAATCTCTCCCACCGCGACTTGCAGAGTCCCGGAATTGATTAATCAACATTGATAAGCAAATGTAACTCTGTAAAACTTAGAATGACTGATGACAATTATGAGTGAGGAAAAGAAAGACAAGTGCAGAATCTGCATTTCATTGAAGAAAGAACTTTTACAGTACTGTATATCAAAAGTTTTTTTTTAAAGAAGGAGAAACTAAAGACAACATATATACACCTATCTTACTAAACTAAAGTGACGTGTCCAGTTTCTAGTCATACAAGAAAATAAGACAAATACAAAAAGGAATTAATTACAATAGATTATTCAATTCTCAATCAGGGTCTTCTTTGTGTTGCCGCAAATATTACGTGATAGAAATGGCCGAGTAGGGAGACCTGGTAATACTCCCCCGCAGGTTGAACGGTGGGGATCAAAGACGTTCAAACTGGAGAGTAAGTGTTGAAATTGTGATCGAGCAAGAGCTTTGGTCAAGAGGTCACTGAGTTGCTGAGAGGTAGATAGATGAAGAGTTTGAAGAAATCCACTCTGAACTCGATCTCGAACTAAATGGCAATCTAACTCAATGTGCTTTGTACGTTCATGAAAAACTGGGTTAGATGCAATATGAAGAGCAGCTTGATTGTCACAATAGAGTGTGACAGGTTGAGAGTGATGAATCCCAAAATCTTGCAAGAGGGAATGAATCCAAATAAGCTCACAACAAGTGGACGCCATAGAGCGATATTCGGCCTCAGCAGAGGACCGTGAAATCGTAGTTTGTTTCTTGGATTTCCAGGAAACAAGAGAAGATCCAAAAAACACACAGTAACCAGTGACTGAACGACGAGAATCAGGACACCCAGCCCAATCAGAATCACAGTATGCGCGCAGCTGAAAATCACAGGAGACAGGAAAATATAAACTGTGATTGGGTGTTCCTTTGAGATACCGCAAAATACGATGAACAGCTTGAAGGTGAACATCAGTGGGAGCCTGCATGTATTGACTAAGAACTTGCACGGCATAAGATATGTCAGGGCGAGTCAGGGTAAGGTAAATCAACTTTCCAATTAAACTGCGATAAGAAGAAGGATCTGCCAAAATTGTGCCAGAGTACAAAGAAAACTTGACATTTTGCTCCATTGGGGTTGCAGCAGGGCGTGCACCAAGAAAACCAGAATCAGTGAGAATATCCAAGGTATATTTGCGTTGGCAAAGAAGCATGCCGGCAGAGGATCTGGCCACTTCGAGACCTAGAAAGAATTTAAGGGCACTTAGGTCCTTAAGATGGAAGCGTTGATGGAGAAAAGCTTTGACAGATTGTATAGTAGCTAGATCATTGCCTCCCAAAATGATATCATCCACATAAACAAGTAACCCCGTGAAGTGTGTGGCCGTCCTCAAGGTAAAGAAAGAATAATCATTCTTAGACTGGTGGAAACCATATTCAAGTAATACAGCAGTGAACTTGGCAAACCACTGGCGAGAGGCTTGCTTGAGACCGTAAAGGGATTTATGCAATTTGCACACAAGATTGGGATCAATGGAGGAGCCCGGAGGTGCTCTCATATAAACAGTCTCATTCAAATCCCCATGTAGGAAAGCGTTCTGGACATCCAATTGGCATAAAGTCCAATTATGGGCAGTCGCTAATGAAAGAAACATACGGATGGTGACAATCTTAACAACAGGCGAGAAAGTATCAGTATAATCCAGGCCAGCTTGTTGGGTGAATCCTTGGGCGACCAAGCGTGCTTTGTGTCGTTCGAGTGTCCCATCAGCATTATATTTCAACTTGTAAACCCAACGACAACCAATAGTTCGTTGACCTGGTGGTAAAGAAGTGACTGTCCAAGTTTGATTTTCCTGTAAGGCTTGTATTTCTGCTGCCATCGCCTTGACCCAAGCTGGAGAACGAGAAGCCTCTGCATAGGTTTGAGGCTCACTAGTAGACAACAGTGTCATAGTATAATGTAAATGGGAAGGTGAGAAAGACTTGTTAGAAAAAACAGAATTTATATCATGAGCAGTGGAGTTACCATCGGATGCTGAGGAAGACGTGCTTGGGGACTGAGACTTGGCATTATGATATATGTAATCTTTGAGATATGCAGGTGGACGCGTGGCACGATGGGATTGGCGAACAGAACCACCCTCAATGGGTTGGAGATGGGATTTTGTGATGACAAGATCTGGTTGATGCATGATTTGAGGCGGAAGGTGAGTAGGGGGCATGGAGCTTTGGGTTGAAGTGTCAGAAGAAAAGGTTGGACAAGATGGTGTAGGTATGGAAACAGAGCCTAAGGGTAAGCTAGGAGGAGAAAGTGTGGAAGAGTGTGTATTATGAAAAGAATGGTTGTCTAATGGTGCACGCAAGTCAGAAGAGGGTAGAAAAGTGGGGTCTTGAGACAAGTGAGAGTTGTCAAAATCAATAGAGGTGTCAACATTAATGGAGTCGTCTGACTTGGAGGATTGGAATGGAAAAATCTCTTCATGAAAGATCACATGCCTAGAGATTTGTACCATGTGGGTATCAAGATCAAGGGTCCTAAAACCTTTAACACCAAAAGAAAAACCTAGGAACAAGTGAGGTTTTGCACGAAAATCAAGTTTGCCCCTTTGAGACTTTGGAGTAGACACGTAACAAAGGCATCCAAAAGGTTTTAAAAAAGAAAAAGTGGGTGAGGTTTGAAAAATGATTTCAAAAGGGATTTTACCATGTAAAACCTTGGTGGGTAAGCGATTGATTAGGAAAATGGCATGTTGAACAGAATAACTCCAGTAGGTTTTTGGAAGTTTTGACTGAAAAAGAAGTGCACGGGCGACATTGAGAATATGTTGATGTTTACGTTCAACTACTCCATTTTGTTGTGGAGTGTAAGGACAACTTTTTTGATGAATGATCCCCTTTTCAGAATAAAATTGTGAAAGATGCAATTCTGGCGCATTGTCTGACCGGATAGCTTTGATTTTTGTATGAAATTGTGTTTCAACCAGATGAAAGAAAGATTTAATATGTATACTAGCCTCTGATTTGGCCTTCATGAGGTACAACCAAGTTGCCCTTGAATGATCATCCACTAGGGTGAGAAAGTATTTGTAATTGTCTACAGAAGTGATAGAGGTGGGACCCCATACATCAAGATGTATTAAGTCAAAAGAACTTTTACACCTAGACATACTAACTGGAAAAGGCAAGTGTCGCTGTTTTGCCAAAGGACAAATAGAACAAAAATCTGAGAATGGATGTATAGCATTGTTATACTTGGACAAAAGTTGCATAGTTTCAGCGGATGGATGACCTAGCCTGGAATGCCAAAGACGGGCTTCTTGATTGATGATTTGGCTAGCATTAACAAAATGTTCAAAACTCCCTGCATCTAGGACATAAAGACCTTTATGCTCTGTCCCCAAACCAGTCATCCTCAATCCGCTCTGGTCCTGCATATAACAATGAGAATCAGAGAATGTGACAAGACAATGGTTATCTCTGGCTAATTTGTGAATGGAGATTAAATTAAAATTGAATTGAGGCACATGTAAAACTTCTTTCAGAACAAGATTGTGTTTAAGATAGATGGTTCCGATGGAGGAAACCGGTATGGAGATCCCATTTGGAAAAGTCACAGATGAGTTGTGATTCTTTGGTGAAGAATGGAAATATGTATGAGAGCATACCACATGATCTGTGGCGCCAGAATCAAATATCCAAAGAGGAGTTGAGAAATTCTTAACAGAAGAAGAAATGAAGTGAAGATGATCTAGAGTCATACCTGAAACATGATGGTTACTAGTGAGACTATTACCTTGCGAGCTTGAACTCTCAGATTGTGTATGAGACTGAAGTAGAGACATCAAGCGATTACATTGATCCACAGACAAATTAAGAGAGGACAAGTTTGGTGCAATATCTGGAGAGGAACCAGCCGTATGTGACACGGCATTGACATGAGGTTGCCCATTGCCTTTGTTCCTCGGATCATCCCTTTTTCTTTGCAAGTGAGGAGGATAGCCATGAAGCTTGAAACATTTTTCTATCAAATGTCCCAGAATCTTGCAGTAATTGCAGAATGGACGATCACTTTTGTTAGTCCCATCTCCTCATGAGGATCTCTCAAGTGGCTTAAAAGTATTTTGCCTCACTTGCATAGCCATGGTATCTGTGGTGTCATCAACAGTGTGTGAAATAGTCCTTTGCCTTTCCTCTTGAGACACTAGAGCAAAGACTTTGTTAATGGGAGGCAAAGGATCATTGAGTAAAAGCTGTCCACGAACCACTGAATATGACTCGTTCAAACCCATCAAAAATTGGAGTACATACTCTTGATGTTGAAAATCATTAAGCTGTTTGAGATGGCCACACTTACAATCTGGAAGTGGTCTATACATTGAGAGCTCATCCCATAAAGCTTTGAGTTGGGTATAGTACCCACTAACAGTTGCACTCCCTTGTTTTAAAGAAGACATCGCCTTTTTTATTTCAAAAATCCTTGGACCATTATTGTGAGAAAATCTCTCCTTCAAATCATCCCATAGTTCCTTTGCAGTGATTGCAGTAAGTGAACTGGTAGCAATTTCTTTAGAAAGGCTGCTTGAGAGCCAAGAGAGAACCATACCATTACATCTATCCCACGCAAAAAAATTCGGATCAGCCGGTTCTGCCACAGGTATCGTACCATCTATAAGTCCGATCTTGTTCTTTGCACGAAGAGAACGAAGCACTGACTTGCTCCAAAGATGATAATTAGTTTCGGTGAGTAAGGCGGGTGACAAGGATAAGTTTGTGTTCTCTGCTTGGTGCAAGAACAACGGGTTAGATGGGTCATTCATGGGATTGATGTTGGAACCTGATGAAGAGATGGTTGTTAACAAGGAAGGATCTTCAGACTTCTCACTCATGATGTAGTCGCTGAGGATTTAATGATAATATCCTCAAAGCTCCGATACCATGTAAAACTTAGAATGACTGATGACAATTATGAGTGAGGAAAAGAAAGACAAGTGCAGAATCTGCATTTCATTGAAGAAAGAACTTTTACAGTACTGTATATCAAAAGTTTTTTTTTAAAGAAGGAGAAACTAAAGACAACATATATACACCTATCTTACTAAACTAAAGTGACGTGTCCAGTTTCTAGTCATACAAGAAAATAAGACAAATACAAAAAGGAATTAATTACAATAGATTATTCAATTCTCAATCAGGGTCTTCTTTGTGTTGCCGCAAATATTACGTGATAGAAATGGCCGAGTAGGGAGACCTGGTAATAAACTCCATAAACTATTCACATAACTAAATCGAAAATGTTAAATGGCCCAAGTTATTTCAACCCAACAAATCCCAATCTGATGTGGCGCTGAGTTGGCTGTCCAGTCATGAAGCCAGCATGGATTTACATGGATTTTCGAGTCCGGCTCAATTTGTTTCCCGCTTATATCACGTACGGTTCCCGCTTCTTCCATTTTGCATTCTCTAACCTAGTTTCTTCTCTCACTTCTTCCCTTAACGATTTCGCAACCTAGTTTCAATCTCATAGTCTGTAATGTAGTCATAGTTCACTGCCTCAAAGAGAAGACACATCTCGAGAAGTCGGTTTGCAGCTGGATGGTCATTTAGCAGATTTTACGGGTTTCGTCGATGCGGTATGTGTTCAATGTTTTGCATTGTTTTGTCTGGGTATTTTTTAGGTTGCTCAGACATACCAATAGGAGCTTCGATATTGACTTTTAAGGATTGCATTGTTTTGTGTGGGTATTTTTTAGGTTGCTCAGACATACCAATAAGAGCTTCGCTACGGCTTTTAAGGATTGCATTGTTTATTTTATAGGGATTTAGTAAGCACAATTGCATTGTTACTTGGGACACATAGAGGAGCTTGGTTAGTGATATTTTTCGATTGCATTGTTTATTTTCACAGGGATTTAACAATAAATTGGTGAATATCTTCTTATTTGGTCATATGCATTGATTATGATATGATGATTTTAGTGCATTTATTGGTCCAGATATAGCTATTGCATTGTTTATCTGGTTCATTGCACTGTTTTTATGTCAGGATTTACTGGTTCATATGTGACATGAATCACATGTTCGTTTGACAATGTAATTGCAGATTTTGAAAAATTTTATTTGGTCTAGTAATGGAAAGGCATGATGAGGCATATCATGGGTGGGAGGACCAACAGATTAAGGGATCGAAAATGGTCATGAACAATGATATATCTAGTTCAGATGATAGTGTTGAAGGTCTGAGAAATTTTGTTTCAGAAGAAGCTGAAGTTCCATTGATTGGAATGTTTTTTGAAGATGAAAATCAAATGTTCCAGTATTACAAGAAGGTGGAGAAGAATAGTGTCAAGCATAGGTATAGCATTATCAACCTAGCAACATCCTGCGCATCGACTTCACGTACACCTCCTATTGCTTTATATATTGCAGACTTGAGAGTAGTCGCTTTCATAATTTTTACTTCCTTTGCAAAAGCCCTTTTCACAAACTCTGAATCAGTTAGTTTCCCTTGTCTAGCAATGGCCATCTCAATATCTCCCGAGCATACCCCAAATATAAGTTCAACGTCATTCGCAGTAACGTTTAACTTCTTTCCCCCCAACATGAATGCTTCTCTTCTGCTGTCATATGTACGGATGAGATCACAAATTATATTATCATTCTTCCTGGTCTTTACTTCTGGTGCTCTTCCCACCCATTGCTTTAATAAATTCCAACACGGTGTCTTTTTCAACCACTTCTTATGCTCCCTTCGTAAAGTCAAATTCTTAAGTACCGTTGCTATTGCCTCAAGATTTGATTTGTACTGAAGCGGATAATCTTTGACCATGTTGATTTGATAGGCCTGTAAAAAGATGTTAATAATATTACATTGTTATTTATAACACTGCAATAAACATTTCTATGCATGCAGTAAGTTATATGTAAGTCATTGGACAAGCTCAACTTCGTGTGGTCCACCTAAAATCCCTACCTTACACTTTTACATGCATTGAAATTCAAGTTAAATGGGGATGGGGCTGTAAAACAATGCAACTAACAAAAGGAACAATGCAAATCAGTCAATAAGTCTACCTAATTAAAAATTGGTGGACCAAAATCAACACTGCAGTGCAATGCAATTTCAATGAAATCGGGCACTAAACACTGCAATTGAGTACATTAAGGTCAATGCAATTGACCTTAATGTTAAGGCCATGATAAGAGGGTTGTGAGTTCCCTAAAAAAAACCCTAGCCAAATAAACATTGGGGTGCAATACAATTCAATGGAAAAACTCAGATTGGTGTGACCACCTAAAACATTCCTACACATTTCCATGCAATGCAATTCCATTGAAATGAGGTTGTTCAAGCATAAATGTGTGTCGTATCAGTCAAGAAGCTGCCCTAATTAAACAATGCAATTAAGTAAACATTCACGTAAAATCTAAGATGGGATTGAATTCCCCAAAAATCCCCAAGCAAAATCCACAATGTTATGCAGCAGACAAAAAAGCCTCCCCTCAAGAACAATGCAATGATATAATGAATCACATCAATGGATCAAAAATGGGTTCATCCACAAATTAAACCCTAAACCTACACAGAAAAACAATGCAAGGCAGCTCATCGTGGTTGATTATGTCAGCTTCAGTTGGCAAACATGGAAAAATCATATGAATATTAACAATGCAACACAAAAAATTGATTGGAAAGACTAAGATTGGTGTGACCACCTCAAACATTCCTATACATTTCCATGCAATGCAATTCCATTGAAATGAGGATGCAAAAGGATAAATGTGTGTGCTATCTGTCAAGAAGCTGCCCTAATTAAACAATGCAATTAAGCAAACATTCATGGAAAATCTAAGATGGGTGTGAATTCCCCAAAAAGCCCCAAGCAAAATCCATAATGTTATGCAGCAGACAAAAAAGCCTCCCCTGAAGAACAATGCAATGATATAATGAATCACATCAATGGATCAGAAATGGGTTCATCCACAAATTAAACCCTAAACCTACACAGAAAAACAATGCAAGGCAGCTCATCGTGGTTGATTATGTCAGCTTCTGTTGGCAAACATGGAAAAATCATACGAATATTAACAATGCAACACAAAAAATTGATTGGACAATCTCAGATTGGTGTGACCACCTCAAACTTTCCTATACATTTCCATGCAATGCAATTCCATTGAAATGAGGATGTAAAAGCATAAATTTGTGTGCTATCAGTCAAGAAGCTGCCCTAAGTAAACAATGCAATTAAGCAAACATTCATGGAAAATCTAAGATGGGTGTGAATTCCCCAAAAAGCCCCAAGCAAAATCCACAATGTTATGCAGCAGACAAAAAAGCCTCCCCTGAAGAACAATGCAATGGTATAATGAATCACATCAATGGATCAGAAATGGGTTCATCCACAAATTAAACCCTAAACCTACACAGAAAAACAATGCGAGGCAGCTCATCGTGGTTGATTATGTCAGCTTCAGTTGGCAAACATCGAAAAACCATACCCATATTAACAATGCAACACACAAAATTGATTGGAAAAGCGCATATGGTTGTAGGTTCCCCCAAAAATCCCTAACAAGAAAAGCAAAGATAGCTGAAACAGCTTAATGGAAGCTATAACCTTGAAGTTTTTGCGTCCTTACCCTTATTGTCAGCTAAAAATTTTTCTACATATAGACAAGAAAGTCATCCAACATGCAGAACGACAAGTATATTTAGGTTATCACTAAATATATCACCATACCTTCAAATTTTTCTTCCCGTTGCACTGATTTTCACCTGCACAGCAACCTTTAAACAAGGACAACGACTCGAATCATCTCCATTAACATAATCGATGATGAAGAAGACAAGAAATAGGAGGAAAAGCTTCGAACAATGCAAAACGGGAGGAAAAGCAAATGGGTTTGGGTTACCTTTTCAATGTAAGAGTGGTTCTGGCCATTAAATGATCTCCCGATTCTCGAGCTTCATTTCAAATTTAATATTTCAAATTTGCATTGTTGGCAAGCTGACTAGGATTGCCACATCGACTTGGGCAATGTTGGGCTAAAAATACTTGGGCCATTTAGCAGCTCCGTAACTAAATTTAAGTTGTCACTTATATTCAAAATCAATTAATTTCCTGAAACGTTCTAAATTAATAAATTGAATATTAAAATTAGAAAATCAATTTCTGGATGAATATAGTACTCACCAGCATCAAAGCCTCTGTCACGTAAACGAGACATCAATCTGCGCTTCAAATCCTGAACCGTCCGATCCCTAATAACCCCCAATGCAAGTTCTGTCTCCGCAAAATCTTCTGTTTCGCATCATCACCGTCATCGTTGGAGAACAAGCTCTTCAACTTGTCCCTGGTCTCGGAATCCGACCACTAACACTCTGTCTCTTCTTCATATTCGATCTCCCACACGTCTTCGTTGTCTCTTTCAATGAAGCAATTCACAAGATCCGACAAATCATATGGAGTACTCTCCGGAGAGTGGTCGCTCCCACTACTATCACACGGAGACTGTCTCGCCCGAGACGCCTCGTTAAACGCCGCAGCCACTCTTTCGAACCCCACCGGAATCTTTACCATTGTCACCGTGTATACGCGCGTGAAGAAAGACAAATTACATGTTTTATGTAGACTTATAGAAATTAGAAAGAGAGAGAGGGGTTTGGTTGTGAGGTGGAGATGGTGAAATGGTGTGGAGGAAATGTTGAAATAATGGTGTGGGGTTTATTTATACGTTGAAGATGCTATCAATACGTACACGGATGTGTGCACAATTAATTCCAATGAATCTTTCTCATTTAGCGTCCACATTCAATATATTGTGTCACTATTACAAGTTTTGGCATAGAAGTCCATTTTGCTAGCAGACTATAATCGAGTGAAAAGGTCCCATTACCATTATCTTTATGTTGTATATGGTTTTATTCTGTCGTCATATGAACACCATCCGATCCGATCACTGACTGGAGTTTCCATTTGTGATTCGTGCGTTTCACCGCAGACAGTCCACTAGACTGATGGTGGCACACGGAACTAGAATTAATTACTGCGTAGGTTATCCCAGCTGTTGGACGAGGAAAATAGAAGCAGATCTTTATGAACCTTTTTCAGGTAGAGGACTCATGATTTGTGCTGAAGAGTGACCATGTTCAATGATTCTTTAAGTTTGTCTGGATACATTGTATCTATGGAGTATTACACAATTGTGACTTTATGAGTGTTTTCCCTAGTTATCGTTTCTTTATTTAGAAAAAAATAACATCATACTTGGGCATGTATCAGTAGTCATGCTTATGACTTTGTTGTTTGGTAACCTCTGAGAGGGAGAGGGATCTATACCATTTTCTTATTTTCAAATTTTGTTAGAAAATTGATCCACACCAAATAGTGTATCACTTACCTCAAGAGCAAGGTAATCGGCAAGTAGTAATTTCGGTGAGGCCGAAGTCGAATACACAGGAAAACGAATCCAGATTTGGTGGATGAATGCAAACAACCGACTATAGAACTAAACGCAAAAAATAATGAATAATATGCTAGAAAAGTAAATGGACCGAGTGACTCGATAGCATGAAACTAACTAAAGCATCTTTTACGAAAACAAATATTTAAAAACTCTAACCTCTAATCCGTCATGATGGATGGTCAATTCTCATGCTCAAGGTATTATTGCAAACACACACAATCATGTACAATGAAATTGTGTGATATAATTAATCATGCATATGTAATGGAAATTGGGTATACAGACTTTAATTCAAACATGGACGTCATCGGGCTCATTGATCTATGATGAAAGTTTAGGGGTAGTAACCTAATCTTATGGATTAATATTCTCCATTGGGACTTGACTTTGCTAACACCCTGGTTTCACATTCAAAGACTAATTTACCATAATTCTACCACATTCATTCCAATAGTTACACAATAACCAATAATCAATACACACAATTAATGACTATACAATTGGGAAAATCATGCATTGGGTGTTCAAGACTTCCATACAAGTATGTTAAATTGGACTGAAACACACATAAACGCATATACTAAGCACTAAAACGTCATAATTAAAGGACGTTGGCATCTCAATTTATAGGTATAATCACACCCTCCAACTTAAACGTTGCTAGTCTCTAGCAATGCAAATACATCCTAAACAAATAAAACGTAACTAATAAAATCCTCACTCACTTTCGTATGCATCACGATTGCATTTAGCGCATGCAACAAGTCTTGAAATTCCTAGGTCACTTGTGCCAAATATATACATACATTTGCACATCCTTTACACATGAGTTCATCCCATTTTGAGTTGATTAAGAGTTGATATTGCCTAAGAAATTTATATTTGCATATTGTAGGTGTCAAGGCAAGAAATGAAGGAAAAGAGTGCAAAATGAAGATTTTTACTCTAGAACTGATTTCCGATCGATCGGAGCCATTCCCGATCGATCGGACTTGCCAAAATACCCAAAAAATCATGGAGGCAGATTGTATTTCCGATCGATCGGAGGTACTGTTAGGTGTAAAATACACCTAGTTTTATGGGCTTAAAAGTATTATTTTTCTATGTTGATTAGTGCAAAATACTGCCCATATTGGTATTTTTATGAACAGGTACTGCTGGAGAATAAATTCATTACTGGATAGAATTTGTAACCTGTTCGCAACCTGTGCGGCCGCAGATCGCGGGAATCAGACTTGTGTGATTGAGTTGCTGACGTGGCAAGAATAGATGGGCCAGTTTAGGGCTTGCTAAAGACTATATAAAGAGTGTTAAGCTGAGACAAAGAGAGGACTTGACTTTGCGCAGCCGAAGACCAAAGATTGCAGAAGTGGGTGTCGGCAGGAAGGAGGAGAAGCTACATCAAAGCTGGGCACATCAGTTTTTCAGCAAATTTCTACTCTTCCATTGATTTGAACATTGTCTATGAGTATTTATATGGTTTTTATTATGACTATGTGTAGCTAAACTCTTTTCTAGCTAGGGTTTGGTGATTCTTCTACCATAAACCTTGTGCACAGATTTGATTGACAATCAGACTAAGTTTAATTCTTTGTTCTCTGGATTGATTGTTTATTTCCTATTGTTATGCATGCCTGATCAACATCATAATTTTAGGAATTGTTAGTTAAACATATTCGGCTGACCATGACCCGGTGTTTGACGAAGTAACAAGAACTTGCGTAAGATCCAAGTTTTGGGAACATAGGACATAATTGATTGGGTAATAGACCATTATCCTAGATTGTGCAACTGTCGATTTCCTAGTGCTTATGCTTGTCTTAGGAAACTCTTAGGATAGACCAACCAAGACTCCTTTGATAAGAAAAGATCTTGCAACTGGACCAAAGTCAGGATCGTTGTTTAGGGAAATCTAATTGACTGCAGCTGGACCAAGGCCTTTCAATTGACGTTGTTAGACTTTTAAATTGTGTGATTGCGTATTAATCTGTGTGCACAGGTGGAGGTAGTTGGCAAGCCAAACCCAAGCTAGTTTTTCATCCATTGATATTTAGTTTAATTTTATTGCTAGATTAATATTAGAAGCATCCGAATTTAATTTACACTATTGTTAGTAGTTATAGTTGGTAGTTAATACAGTCCTCGTGGATTCGACCCCTTTCACTATTATATTGTCAGTTGGCACGTACACTTGCGATTGGGATAAACCCATCGGTATTGAGTTGCAAGTATTTCTTGCAATAAAAAGTATCGAACAAGTTTTTGGCGCCGTTGCCGGGGACTGTTAAGTTTATTATCAGTTGTTTCTTAAGGCAATAGTGTGTATTTATTTATTTCTTTAGTTTCTTTTTACTACTGAAACTTACCTCAAAAAAAAAAAAAAAAAAAAAATTTGTGTGCAGATACAAAATTGTCTCTTAAGAGAAGCATGGCTGAAGATCCACTTAATCGGGCAATTCAAATTGTTGGTGGTGCTGGGAATGTTGAGGGTAATGTGCGTATACCCATGATGAACAGATATATCCCGCAGAACATTGCCCAGCCATCATGTATTACATATCAACCTACGGGAGCTGCCAATGTCAGCCTGTCGCCTCAACTGCTGAATTCTGTACCACATTATGAGGGGCGGTTTGATGAAGATCCACACCAACATCTGAAGGATTTTACTGATCTTTGTCGAACTCAACACATGACAGGGATGTCTACTGACAATCTGAAACTGGTACTCTTCCCCTTCACTCTTAGAGGAGGAGCCAAGATGTGGTACAACTCTATTGAAGCAGGTACTATTGGCACATGGGAGCAGATGGCAACTAAGTTTTTAAGGGAATTTTTCCCAGCCCATAGAACTAAGCAGCTGGTGCGAGAAATTCAGAATTTTCAGCAAAAAGAAGGTGATTTATTCTATGAGGCTTGGAAAGATTTCAAGAGCCGCTTAACTCGTTGCCCAACTCATAATCTCCATAAGGATGATGTTGTGCTGCACTTTTATGAAGGGTTGAATGAGATTAATAGGATGAAGGTTGATTCAGCTTGTAACGGAGTGTTGATGCGGAAGAGTGGTGAGGAAGCGATGGAGCTATTCGAAGAATTGAGCGAAGACTCTCAACAATTTTCTACACGGGGTAGGAGCTCAACAAGGAAGCAAGGCATGTACGAAGTAAGTGCTGATACTATGGTACAAGCTGAGATGGGAAATATCAATCGAAAAATTGACATGATTGTTGAAGCCATGAAGGGAATGAATGTGAAAGCTTCGGTGCCAACAAAGCCAGTTACTGTGTGCGCTATTTGTTCAAATCATGATCATGTGACTGAAGCCTGTCCATTGACTTCTATGACGGACCAAGAACAAGCCAATTACTTGGGGCAAGGAAATTTCAACATGAGAAATCAATCTCACCCATGGCGAAATCACCCAAATTTCTCATGGAGGAATGAACAGAATGTGGCTGAAACAGCAGCTCCTGCACAGCAACCAGCAAGGAGGAGTGAGTTGGAGACCACAATGATGCATTTCATGCAACAAACAACTCAAGCCATTCAAAAATTAGAGACCCAAGTGGGACAAATGGCTAAGGAGATGAGTGAGAGGAAGAAGGGAGAATTACCTTCACAGCCCTTGAATAACCCAGCTAAGCAACCAGAGCAATTGAAAGCTGTAACAACTCTCCGAAGTGGCAAGCAAATCAACAAAACAGAGCAGCTACGAATAGAGTCTACAAATTGCAGTAAAGCTACAGACAGGGTACAAACAGGTCGCAAAATTGCACCAGTGGAGACACAGGAATGGGAAAGAGATCCTCCACCTTTTCCGCAAAGGTTTGCCAAAAAGAAAACAGATTCTAAAGCATTAGATATTTTTGAGAAATTACGTAAGGTGGAAATTAATATTCCATTGCTTGATGCTATTAAACAAATTCCTTCTTACGCTAAATTTCTTAAAGAATGTTGTACTCAAAAGAGAAAATTTGCTGCTCATGAAAAAATTGCTTTGAAAGAAGAGGTCAGTGCTGTGTTGTTAAATAAACTCCCACCAAAACTTAAAGATCCTGGTAATTTTACCATACCATGTAAAGTGGGAAATCAGTTTTTTGAAAACGCACTGTTAGACTTAGGGGCAAGTATTAATTTGTTGCCTTACTCTGTCTATGAAAAACTTGGGTTGGGAGAGATCCAAGAGACCTCTATAATTTTGCAGTTAGCTGATCGTAGTGTCAAAAGACCTAAAGGGATTTTAGAAGATGTTTTGGTAACTGTGAATGATTTAATTTTGCCTGCTGATTTTGTTGTGTTGGATATGGAGGATAGTCCTAGATCCTCGTCTTTACCTATCATTCTTGGACGTCCTTTTATGGTTACTGCTGATATGAATATTAGTGTGAAAAAGGGGACTGTAACTATGCAGGTGAATGACAAAGAATTGGAATTTCGAGTATTTGATGCTCTCAAATCTCATGATGATCATAGTGATTGTTTTAATGGTGATACTATACATGATCTTGTGAGTGAGGTGTTTCAGGTTACTAGTATTGATCCAGTTGAAGCAGTGGTGGCGCATGGTTTGAATGAGAAAACAATTTCTGAAGGAATTTTGGAGAATGATTACCGAATAAATGAGGCTATCCAAGCATTCCAATTGAACCAGCCCTATGTTAAAGCACCTAATTTGGAGCCGAAGCAGTTACCTAGTCACTTGAAAGACATCTATTTGGGTGATAACAACACTGTACCGGTGATAGTAGATGCGAGTCTAAGCTTAGGGGAGGAAGAAAAGTTGATCCAAATTTTGAGGAAGCATAAGACAGCTCTGGGGTGGACCATCGCTGACATAAAGGGGATTAGCACAACTAGGTGTATGCACCAGATTTTATTGGAGAATGATGCAAAGCCCACTAGAGAGGCACAAAGGCGATCGAATCTGCATATGAAAGATGTTATCAAAGTTGGAGATAAGCGTCGCTTGCAACTAAACGAGCTTGAAGAATTGCAGCATGAAGCCTATGATGATGCAAAGTTATATAAGGAGCGAGCCAAGAGGTACTATGACAAGAAGCTTGTGTGGAAAAAATGTTCTATTGGGCAGAAGGTGCTGGTGTACAACTCTCGGTTGAAATTTTTTTCGGGCAAGCTCAAATCAAAGTGGCATGGCCCATATGTGATACAAGCTGTGTTCCCTCATGGTGTATTAGAGTTAAAACACCAAGATTCTGATCAAACATTCAAGGTTAATGGCCATCGAGTGAAGCCTTATTGGGAGAATGTACAAGTTCCCATGGATGAAGTGGTATTCCTCCATGCTATTCATCTCTGACAGAGTATAAGGCTATGTCCGGCTGAAGACAATAAATTTAGCACTTCATGGGAGGTAACCCATGTGGAAGAGGAGCACCATTTTGACAAGTAAATCAGCTAAGTCTCTCTTCCTTTTCCTTCACTTCATTTTGTTATTTATTTTCGTCATCACAAATTGTCGTTTTGTTCTTTCTTTTTAAACATTGAGGACAATGTCAACTTCAAGTTTGGGGGAGAGGGAATTTGCTTTTGCCGAAAATTTTCCGAAAGTTTTTGAAAAAGTTTTTGAAATTGTTTTGAGGAGAGAATTGGCATACTTGTGCTTAATTGTTATGAAGTGCTTTTGAGACTGATGGTGTGATTATTTGCATAATCTTTTGCAATGAATGTCTACTTAGTTTACACATTATTTGCATCACCAAGTAACTTGTGAGGAGCCTTCAGAAAATTTTGTGTGCTATGAATTTCATGACTCTGTATAGCTAGAACTTGCATTAGACCATCTGAAGTAAATACTATGTTTTTGTTCTTTGAAAGTGATGAAGGCATTCTTTGTCAATTTTGGCCTACCTTGGACCTTACCTCTATTCCCATTCCTTTGATTGCATATTATTCTCTTGCAATAAACCTTCCCATCTTTGTGATGTGTTATGCATGTTTCATAAGTCATAAAAATAGAATTAATCATGAGACTATCGTTTGGAAGGTGATTGATAAGATGAGGAGGAGTTGAAGTGTGGTGTTTGAAAGAAGGTAGTTCTGAATATTAAAAGATGTGTATAACAGAGTTCTGGGGAATTTGCAACCTGTTTGTAACCTAAGTGCTACCTGAAGCTCACACAAAAATTGGAGACTCAAATCTGAAGCAGCCAGTTAAAAAAAAAAACAAAAAACAAAAAAGAAAAAAAAACAAAAAAGAAAAAAAAACAAAAAAAAAAGATGAAAGAGAGAAGCTGAAGTCTCTCAAGAAAAAAATTCTAATAAGGTTTGCTCATGATTCAAGATCTATCTATGGTTACCAGAGGTTGAAAGCAGCAGAGATTTGAAGCTCAACAGAGGGAGATGTTTGATTTGATTCGTGACGGGACCTCTTTACCCTGATTTTATTTGGTTGATATGTTGATGATCTGATTAGTTTTGGTGATACTCTGACTTGTTAGTTTGGAGGAGTGGAAGCTCTTGTTATTCTATTATGTTGGTTGGTTAGATGGAGTTAGGATTAGTCTTATGATGGATGCCTATTTTTGAGACTCTATGGTATATGGCATGATCATCACATGTTTTGTTTGAACCGTACCTTTATCTAGCCTATGCTATTCCTTGAAGTTTATCCTTGTTACATTGAACTTACTTGTGATTGGATTATGATGACTTTAGTTTGAATCCAATTTATATTTATTTTGTGCATCTTTGAGCCGTCCTTAGCCAAATTTCTTGCTCCCAATAAAGTCCTTCTGATTCATTGAATGAGAATTTTAGTGTGAAGTAAGGTTGGTGGACATGCAAGCATATGGCTGCAGGTTATGAGTTCATACGAGAGTAAACACCACCCTTATACACTTGAGTGAAAATTTTCTTCTATATATTATGTGTGTGCCTTGGGAGGGTGTGTGAGAATAATTGTGTAAACTAAAGTGGTTGTGAGCAGAGTTAAGGCTGTGCAATTTTCTACCAGATGTCAAGATTGCATTGAAATAATGAGATAGTACTTGTGCTGCCAATTCTTGATTGCAGATTTTTCACTGATGCTTAAATGATTTAAATTTTTTCTTGATTGCTTGCTTGAGGACAAGCAAGGTTGAAGTTTGGGGGATTTTGTTAGGTGTAAAATACACCTAGTTTTATGGGCTTAAAAGTATTATTTTTCTATGTTGATTAGTGCAAAATACTGCCCATATTGGTATTTTTATGAACAGGTATTGTTGGAGAATAAATTCATTACTGGATAGAATTTGTAACCTGTTCGCAACCTGTGCGGCCGCAGATCGCGGGAATCAGACTTGTGTGATTGAGTTGCTGACGTGGCAAGAATAGATGGGCCAGTTTAGGGCTTGCTAAAGACTATATAAAGAGTGTTAAGCTGAGACAAAGAGAGGACTTGACTTTGCGCAGCCGAAGACCAAAGATTGCAGAAGTGGGTGTCGGCAGGAAGGAGGAGAAGCTACATCAAAGCTGGGCACATCAGTTTTTCAGCAAATTTCTACTCTTCCATTGATTTGAACATTGTCTATGAGTATTTATGTGGTTTTTATTATGACTATGTGTAGCTAAACTCTTTTCTAGCTAGGGTTTGGTGATTCTTCTACCATAAACCTTGTGCACAGATTTGATTGACAATGAGACTAAGTTTAATTCTTTGTTCTCTGGATTGATTGTTTATTTCCTATTGTTATGCATGCCTGATCAACATCATAATTTTAGGAATTGTTAGTTAAACATATTCGGCTGACCATGACCCGGTGTTTGACGAAGTAACAAGAACTTGCGTAAGATCCAAGTTTTGGGAACATAGGACATAATTGATTGGGTAATAGACCATTATCCTAGATTGTGCAACTGTCGATTTCCTAGTGCTTATGCTTGTCTTAGGAAACTCTTAGGATAGACCAACCAAGACTCCTTTGATAAGAAAAGATCTTGCAACTGGACCAAAGTCAGGATCGTTGTTTAGGGAAATCTAATTGACTGCAGCTGGACCAAGGCCTTTCAATTGACGTTGTTAGACTTTTAAATTGTGTGATTGCGTATTAATCTGTGTGCACAGGTGGAGGTAGTTGGCAAGCCAAACCCAAGCTAGTTTTTCATCCATTGATATTTAGTTTAATTTTATTGCTAGATTAATATTAGAAGCATCCGAATTTAATTTACACTATTGTTAGTAGTTATAGTTGGTAGTTAATACAGTCCTCGTGGATTCGACCCCTTTCACTATTATATTGTCAGTTGGCACGTACACTTGCGATTGGGATAAACCCGTCGGTATTGAGTTGCAAGTATTTCTTGCAATAAAAAGAATCGAACAGGTACTATTCACAGCACGCGCAGTTTCGCGAAAAAGTTTCGAATTCACTTGTTTTTAAGCCAAAACGACCCCAACTTGTTTTAAAAACGACATAAGAGTTTGGGGAAGTATAAAAGGGCATAAAATAGGGTTTTTGGGGGAGTTCTTGGAGGGTTTTTCATTCTACCACCATTGAAGAGCTTAGAGCCACCATTGAAGCTTGGAGAAGAAAAGGGTCTACAAGGGGGTTTTCTCTCTCCTTTTCTGTCCTAGTTTCTATGGTTGATTTCCTTTGTTTAATGATGTATTTTGCTTCCATGAGTGGCTAGATTTCTTACTAGGGACTTAATGTAACAAAACCTTGAAGATTCAATAAACTTGGTTTCCTTATTTCTTGATTTCTCTCTCTCTCTTGATTGTCTATGGGTGTGATTAATACTTTTGAATGTTTGGCCATCATTTAATTGATTTGTTGCCTAGATTGAGACCGGAAGGAGATATCTAGGGTTTGCCTCAAGCCATAGATGACATAGGGTGCATGAACCATAGGAATATAGGTTTGTGACTTATGCAATCGCTAAATGATTTCCATAGTTCTTAATGGGTTTTTGATATATTAATCCGATTGTTAGGAATAACAGGGATTTATGTTGAAAATACGTTTGATGTATCTAGGAATAGAACATTGAATAGGTTGGGAAATTGATTGTCATTATAGAGAGAGGAATTAGGGATTAAGGGACCAAGGGAATTGAATTGGATAGGTGAGGTGACGTTAAGTACCCTAGTGCTTTCCATACTTGACTTCACACTTGTGTTTGATTTGTTTTTGTTCTTTTCCTTTAGTTTAGTTTAAAAACAAAACCAATCTCGAATCCTCTTACCCAATTGCATAATTGTAGCTTGTTTGACATTGATTTCTATTGTCAACACATCCCTAGTGGAAACGATAATTTACTCATCTCTATATTACTTATGCGATTTGTGCGCTTGCAATTAAATCCATATCAGTCACCCTAGTGGAAGAGTTATAGTCTCGTGAGGACTTATCATAGCGATACCCACAAACACTTGTCAATGGATCCACACTTACTTTGAAAGCACAACTAAAAATTATTGAGTTCAAATAAATAAGAGAAAAGCTAATTCCCTAATTCTCCAATAGTCAACACATGCAAGAGAGAAATTGACACTACGATTCTATATGCATACCTTAAGCAATCAAAAATCGCATCCACCCTTCGAGACTAGAGACTAGATAAACTATCTAACCACTCATGATATTGATGAGAAACATATAATTTTATTGATTAAAATAAAAGTTTACACAAAATCAAGAGAAAACACAAAAAATTTAAAGAGAAGTTTGAGAGAAAACTTAAACTAGAGAGAGATGCTAAAATGAAAATTATGTGAGAAACCCTTGGATTAGAGTTTTACTCTCTGTCCTACGCCTAATATTACCTATCTACTCTCGCAAATCGTCCCTCATTGGTTATAATCAAGGTTTTGAAAACCAAACCGATCATCGAATTGGAAAAATTTTCGATTTACCGTTCAACCGTGATTTGAACCGGGTTCAATTTAATGAATTATTATTATTATATATATATGTATATTTTATATAAGGGAACTTTTATAAAATACTATATATTCAAATAAAGTGGTGCTTTAAACAATGAAAATCTCATAGTCTAGTGGTTAGAGTATTTTTTTTTCTTGAATAAGAGGCCATCAGTTCAAACCATACCATGAACAAAATTTAAAAATATTTTCTTAATTTATACAAATGAACCAAATCAATTGAAAACCGGCCGGTTCGATTTTCAATACCTTGGTTATAATTGGAATTTTCCAAAAAAACCTATGAAAAATATGTTCTGAAATTGCAGGTTCGAATACCTGTTCGAAAAGCCCATGAGGGTGTCCGTACAGGCTATCATTTGAACCAACCCTAAAATGCCTTCTTTTTTTCCGAACAACACAGATGAGGTGTCCGCATATATCTCTGTTCCACGGGAATGCTACACAGCGCTGGAGTGTCCTGAAAACCTATTTTTTGTCCAGAAATGGGTTTATTACACGCGGGAGCTCTGAGAGGTGCAAGAGTAGACTTCAAAGGTTGTTGTCCAGATGGCTTAAATAAGGTGTCTGGATGGCATGTCTGACAGTTGCACAAATTGCTCCAAAAATAGCAGTTTTGCCCCCGTTACCTACAAAACAAACGAGAACACTTGTAAAAGTAAAATTGAACTAAAACACACATAAAACACATATACTAACTATTAGAACGTCCTAACTAAATGACGTTGACGGCTCAATTTAGAGGTTCAATCAAAAAAGAACTATGGTCATCAATTTTTTTCCATTCTCTAGCAGTATTGAAATGTTTAAAGGAAGATTATTGGGACCATCATTCCTATTTGATGCATAATGTTATGTAGGAAATTTGAGGCCAACTTTATTCTTCTTGCTGGGTATCTAGAGATTATATCAGTGGGGCTGATTTGAGCTTCTCCTAGATCTATTTTAAATATTCATCCATCACTTCTTCCAGCTTTTGGAGTTACTTAGGCATTTGGCGTCTAAAATGCCATTTCTTTCCTACATTTCTTGTGTTTCACATGTATTTCAAACATTCTTGATTCATATCTTCTTTTTGTTATTGTTTTTGTTTTTGTTTTTGTATTCTAAGCATGAATAGACACTTGTGGGACCTAGGCTCACATAAGGATAAGGTGAATTGTGTCTCTTAATTCCAAATATGGATCCCTTTTCAAATTAAACACAAGGATGCACGAAAACTCATAACACAAGCACAAGTTGGTCTCTACTTGGTTACCTAATCAAGTTTACTTCAAATGATGAATGTTATACAAATAGAGTGTAATCCAAATTAACAAGCACTTAGCAAGAAGTCTAAACAATGTGAGATGTCTCCACAATATGCAAGATAGCCAATTCAAACACCAAATGCAAGATTCAACCTAGATGATGACTGTGGCACCAAAATCAATTCAATGTGATAGACAATATGATGTGGACAAATAAGTAATCCAAAATCCTAGTGACCAAAAGGTCTCTACTGATGGCAAATATGAGCAATTAGATTAACAAGAAAATAAATCAACCAACAAGCAACCTATTGATCAATGTGATCTCCATCTCCACTAAGCACACAAGCAACGTCAAGCAATGTTTCGACACACAAGGGCATAAAATTAATTTTAATGCAAAGGTCTAAAACGGCCAAAATAATTTCCAAAGCAAGCAATAATTCAACATTAGACAATTTAAAGTGATTCTGAGACAACCTCCTATATCCACTACCTAGGTTTACCAATCTAAGACTTTTCAAATCACTATAGGGTGTGGTTTTACAAGCTCACCACAAACTCCACAAGGTTTTTAGTTTACCCTCAAAATGGGCCCCGAATTTTTTTTATGGGAAATTAGGGGAAATGACAATATGATAGTTATATATTCAATGAAAGACAACGTGGGAAAAACATTAGAAAAAAGTATATTTGTATTGTGTTGACAAAAATACCCCTAAATATATCTTTCAAATCCATCTAGAGTCACACGCGTGATGTCATTCTTCTTCCTCCTACTTTTTTTTTTCTCTCTTCTTCTTCCTTCATGTCGACCACTAGAAATTGACCGTCCAGTCATCATTTTTGACGAACAAACTACTGAAATAAAGCTATAGGTCAGCTCGATCAAAGTTCAATCATCACTGGCCATCGATTATCACTTGATTCGCCAAAAAAGCTTCTTGAAATCAAGGTCACCATTTGAAAAAGAGCTAGATCCAGCCAATACGGCCAACTCCGATGACCATCAACTCCACGGACCAAGGCGCATCACCTTTGAGGTTTATTGTTTTTTTGAACTCTTTTTTTTTCCTTCTGAAATTGGATTTGAATCTGCAGATAATATATCTGTTTCAGATCTGTTCTTATATGTTATCTGTTTTGGAACTTCAAACATATAACATTTCTTTAAAGACATATAACATTTCATTAAAGACAGATAACATTTCAATAAGACAGATAACATTATGACAGATATCAAATTAATCAAAACATCTAACATATCACCTGCAGTTTGCAACAGGAATCAGAACCAAAAAACATATGAAAAATCACCACAGAAACTTTCGAAAATAATGATTGATGACAGATAGAAGGAAAAGTACAAGTCCCGTGGTGAGTATGATCAGATATAGAAATTCGAACACCGAGAATATCCAAAATAACAGGATCGCAAGGTGAATCATTATAGAAATTCAAAATTGATGCAAGATTCATATTAGAAAATCAATTTCAAGAAGAAAATTAGAAAGAAAAATATTCCCTGCAGCTATAGTCGTGAAAGAGGAACTTTCGTAAGTGAGAAATGAATTTTTGTAAACTTTATAATTAATTTTGAAAATTTAAATAATTAAACTGAGGTTATTTTAGTCATTTAAAAAATTAGGATAAGAGTTTGTCATTTTTGGAATATTAGTTTAAAGTACATGGACTTTATAGAATACGACTTTTAAGAATGTCCCTATTGGAACAAGGCTCTCCCATGAAGGACTTATATTTAATTTTTCTTTTTTTTTAAGATTATTTATAGAAAATCATAGCTAAAAATGTTTGTTCTATAATCATCATGAAAAAATGAAGGTTTAACATTGGACTAATCAATCTCTAAATCAAATAATAATTCTTTTCAAAAGTTGATTTGAATTTTAACAGTGGTCAAAGTTGATTTGTACTTTAACATTGTAGTTTAAGGGTAAGAATAATGAATTTGGAATAAAATAATTTGAAAAAATATTTTTTGAAAGGGCAAAGATTAAAAGGGGATAGTATATATATATATATATATATTTTTTTAAGAGATAAAGGGGAAAAGTGAAAAATATTAGTACTAATAGGATATTTTTCAAAAAACTAAGGTGGGCAATTGCCCCATACCCAAAGAGTGTCTCCCCCCTTGGTTGAGCCTCAGTTATTTTAAATGATACATTTATTTTAAGTGACACGTCAAACAGTTCACATTAAATGGATTAAAATACAATCCATTTTAAGTGGACCCAATAGCTTAAAAGCTGAAACTATATTGTTCAAAAATATGACCTCATTTGGGCTTAAGAACATTGAATTCTAATTTTTAGGGGCCTACACCGAAAACTTTACACAGATCCTCTCTCAAAACATTTCAAAGAACTAGAAATAAGTAAATGGCACTCTTTGTACACGCAACTTTTTACAAGCATTCCCAGCCATCCTACAACTACCTGCCATTGCCACTGCCATTGAAAGCAGCAGTCAAGTGACCAAATCTCATCCCATCCTTCCTACCATAATCATCTCTGCAATTGTAAGCCTTCACTGGGAAAGCCTCGAACCCAAGAATTGTTCTTCTGGCAACAACCTCTTGGTCATGATCTCCGCATTTTGTTGGTGTTTCATTAGTTGTTCTCTTGTAATGACCAAACCACTTAGCTTGCACAAACCCATTTCTCCTCCATGGAGGAATGTCCATCGACACACTCTTCATGGACTCTCTTATACCACTGCACATCACCCTTGTCACCTTCTTCAGTTCCTCTGGTTTCCCTACAAATATCTTTGGGAAAAGATTGAGCAATGAGAGGTAACCGTTCGTCGGACGAGCGATCTCAAATTCTCCAGCAAGATTTACTTCAATAATGTGGCGAGTACCGTTGATGTTTACATCAACATATTCGTAACACCCAGCCGGATGCCTCCCGAATCTCTCCCACCGCGACTTGCAGAGACCTGAAATTGATTAATGAACATTGACAAGAAAATTGCGTCCATAAACTATTCACATAACTAAATAAATGTTTTCACATATATTCAAAATCAATTAATTCCTGAAACGTTCTAAATTAATAAATTGAAGATTAAAATTAGAAAATAAAATTCTGGATGAATATAGTACTCACCAGCATCAAAGCCTCTGTCACGTAAACGAGACATCAACCTGCGCTTCAAATCCTGAACAGTCCGATCCTTAAAAACCCCCAATGCAAGTTCTGTCTCCGCAAAAATCTTCTGTTTCGCATCATCATCGTCATCGTTGGAGAACAAGCTCTTCAACTTGTCCCTGTTCTCGGAATCCGACCACGAACACTCTGTCTCTTCTTGTTCGATCTCGCGCACGTCTTCGTTGTCTCTTTCAAGAAAGCAATTGACAAGATCCGACAAATCGTATGGAGTAATATCTGGGGAGTGGTCGCTCCCACTACTATCACACGGAGACTGTCTCGCCCGAGAAGCCTCGTTAAACGCCGCAGCCACCCTCTCGAACCTCACCGGAATCTTTACCATTGTCACCGTGTATACGTGAAGAAAGGCAAATTATGTGATTTTATGGAGGTTTGGTTGTGAGGTGGAGATGGCGAAATGGTGTGGAGGAGATGTTGAAATAATGGTGTGGGGTTTATTTTTACGTTGAAGATGCTATCATTACGTATATATACGGATGTGTGCACAATTAGTTCCAATGAATCTTTCCTTTTTAGCGTCCACATTCAACATATTGTTTGTCACTAGTACAAGTTTTGACATCTTCTTGATCAGTTACAATATTTTTGTTATTTTCAACAAAAAGTTCAAACTGTTAGGATACTAAAAGAGTTAAAAAGGGCCCATTATCATTTAGAATAATGTTTGAGATTTCAAAAAGTGATCTCAAAATACCTTCATTTAATGTGAAGTGTTGGATATGAAGTGGATCCTACATGTGTGTTTTTAATTAACGACTATTTTAATGGCACATAGATTTGAAGGATTTTTGGGGGTCAAATTTTATGGGTCTCTAACATTGTCCTATCATTTATCTTTATGTTGGAGTATATGGTTTTATGTCGTCATCTGAATACCATCCGATCACTGACTGGATTTTCCAGGTGTGATTCGTGCGTTTACCGCAAACAGTCACTAGACTGACGGCGGCACACGGAACTAGAATTAATAATTACTATGTAGGTTATCCCACTTGGACGTGGAAAATAGAAACAGATCTTTATTTTCCTTTTTCAGGTAGAGACTCATGATTTGTGTGAAAGAGTGACCATGTTCAATGAACCTTAAGTTTGTCCAGATACATTGTATCAATCTATAATTACACAATTGTGAGTAGCGTTGCTAGTTGTTAACATTATTTTAGGAACCTATCATAAAAAGAAGGAACACTAATTTCATGCGTCTAAGTGAATAACTTGTATTTGGAGGTTATAATGTTATATAGGACAAGATACATGATAGGACCAAAGCTAAACATATCCGTTTATTAAATTAAGTGCAATACAATTTTTGATAATGATGGTGCAAAGCTTCCATAGCTAATTATCGTTTCTTTATTTAGACAAAAAAAAACACACCAAAACTGCAAACACATCAGCTGACGAGTTTCAACCCGAAGATACTAGGGCTATTTGGGCCTAATCGAGTTTAATTTCAGTTCAGCCCAAACTGTAGTTGATCTACACTTGGGCTGCAGTGAAGGCCCAAGATTTATGTTATTGAACCGTATCACAGATATCAGGTAAATTTTAATCACACCTTGGATTTTACAGATCACGCCCCGACTTACAATACCTTTGACCCTTTTGTTTTTCCAAAATGATATGTGTCCATAATTTTGATGTCCATAATTATCCATAATCTAGATGGCATATATACTAATTCTAAATGGTTCTCACACTTTTTCCCATACCACCTAGTCATAGTCCCTACATTTTCCTCATGCCACCTAGTTATGGACATATTATGGATGTATAAATTATGATCATGTAATGCTTCCGTTTGTTTTTTTAAATGTGAGATACTCACACCCCAACCTTTATAAATAAAACCATATAACAAAGCTTTCCTTCTCATCTACCTCTCCTCTCTCTCTTTCTCTATATAGATTTCTGAAGCCAAAAACAATGAGTGAGTCCAAGTCTCTTTTGCATTATTTGTGGTCGATCCTTTAGTAAGAGGAGAAAATCAATCTTTTAAGAGGATAAAAATATGTGAAGATCAGAATAGTATCTGAATGATCTTCAAGAGGAGTGTTTGTTCAAGGTCATCCTGGCCTTCGAACGAGAAAATAAAACAATTGTTGTTGAGCTCTTAATTTGCAGAGCCTGTGCAAATTTCCAAGTCGTATCAAGGATCTGGAGGAGCCCATACTTTGATTCACATGCATTCTTTGTTGTCGATCACATGTGGGTATCACGGTCATTTGTGTATGTAAATTCAATCCCTTAGCTTTCATAGTAGCCGTTCGGGAGTGCTGTGAACTGCTGTGCTGTGAGGTATAAAACTATGGTGTTGTGATATGAGTTTAAACGCAGAAACTATTTGGCGTATCACTTTTAAAACTATGATGAGGTGCGTTTGGCGTATCTAAATTACGGTTATATTAAATGACTAATAATATTAATATAAAATCACTTAATGTTTGTATTGTATATTAATCTAAAATAAAGTATTTGACCTAAAGTATTTTATGTTACTGTATAAAGCATTTGAGAGTGTTTATATTTTGATGCTATGAGGTAAGGTGCTACGTACGAGGTTCTGTGGTGCTGTGAGGTGAGTTCTGTTGATAAAATGTGTTTGACGTGTCACAAAAAAAAACTATGATGCACCTCACCACAGCCAAGAAAAACAGTGCAAACACACAGCGAAACAGACACATAGTCTTTCACGAAGGGAAATTGATCTCTCACATCCATTTATTGAAGTTTAAACACTTTGAACAAGTCATTTACAACGATGCTCTTTTTTTTTTATTATTATTATTTTGAGGTGTATTTCAAAAATGTTTGAGTTTTTGACTACTTATAGTGTGGTTAGAAATATTTACATTTTTGACGGGTGTGGATATGTCGGGGTGTAGTTCGTAAAATTCGGAGTGTGACTAAAACTCACCTGTAGGTAGGGGTAGCAAAACTTTGTTCGGTTTGGATAACTGAATTTGCCCGACTCAAATTAAACCAAGTTTGAACATTAGTTATATGTCCGAAATTCATGTACAAATACAAAAATCCGATTTAAAATCGGATTAGGGTTCAAACACAAAAATCTTGTCCGATTTAAACTCGGACCTGAATTTCAGACATATAGTTAATGTGAATTTATTATCCAAGCCATATAGAGATTGATTGATTGTATCTGGTGATTGAATGGGGCAAATTGATTTGAAACTTTGAATTATTTGATATTATTTACTTATTGTAATTTTATTTTATTCTCAACTTGATTGTTTGGTCATTATTAACTTGTTTTGTATGTGATTTTATGAATCAATAATTATGGACAAATTAAACAATTCAAACTTAAACAAATTCGAAGTTGATCTATTAACAACGTCCAAATTCAATTTGAATTAAAATCTGAACATTTAAATATTTCGTAAATCCCTAATATTGTTGGATTTTATGCCATCGTATTAACCGGAACAGAGAGAACACTATCTCTGTCAACGTAAGCTGTACGCCATCATTTCGTATAATTTTTTTTAAAAAAAAGATTTATTTGTTCTCCGAAAAAAAAGAAAAAAGAACGCACTCTTCCTTTGCATCGGAAGCCGAAAAGATATTCCCTTCCATCACCCTAATTGGCCGTCAATATTACACGGGAGAGACAGAGAGCGTTAAAGCGAAGCAGAGAAGTTGAAATGAGATCCATCTGAAGGTTTTTCGTTTTATTAGATGTATTGTTCTTACTATTATGTTTCCCTTCCTTGTATGTGCTTTGGCATTAGTTCAATTGATTTAAGGGGTTGAATTCATTGGATCTTTTTCAGAGATTTGATTCGAATTATTGTGGTCGTTTCCTGTAGCTGAACCGATTGGGTTGTTGAATTTCGTATTGTTTTGTTATTTATATTGCTGAAGATGGGTGGTTCAACCTTTTTGTTAATCTTTGTGCCTCTAGTTTATATTTGTTAGATGTGTGATTAGTCATTTTGTATTAATGTTTTGCTTAGCGAGGAAGCAACGTTGTCAGTTGGAATTAGAAACCCCATTATCTTTTTTTCTTGGTTTCATGTTTAGAGAATAAGAAGGGTCGAATAAAGCAATATATGGAATGCGTTTCAGGAGTCCATATCTCTTTGTGGCTTTATTTCACTCTATGGAGTGTGTTTTTGGGAGTGATGGAAGAATATAATATATCTGAAATTAAGCACATGCGGAGAATCATGGAGCGCCTGTTGACTTGATTAGACCTAAGGGGAGATTTCTTTGACAAGGCGGTTATTGGTCAAGGCTACCAATGGTATTAGTTGTTAGTTACTTAGTTCTAGACAGTGTTCTAGATTCTAATGATTGGACTTAAGATTTGGGAACATAACTGCTGACTTAGCTTTTGGGGTTTTGTTTGCATGAGTGCTTCTTGACCTTCCTTGAGAGCTTAATATTCTGAATGAACTTGATACAGATCGAAAAATTCAAGGAGTTATTGAGATAGATTTTTGGAGGGATTTTGAGATGTTTATGATTTTTGTTGTTTATGATTTTTGCGTATGGTATAAAACGATGATCTTCTCGCTCTGAACCCAACTCTAGGACATTTCACATTTTGGAAGGTACATTTGTGTTTAATGGAATGAACTTTTGTTGGGGCAGCTAATGTTGTAGGTTTGCCAAATATGTTTACTAGCTGGTGGAAAGTTTTCAATTAATTTGGTGTGCTTTATAAATTTTGCTTTTGATTCTTTGCCAATAAACTTCAGGGAACTGAAGTTTGTGCTTGTTTTGCGTGCTTATAACTTGCTGCTTCCTTGAACTCTGCAGCAATATTTTTATATACAAGACTTTTGGAACTATTCAATATTCACTATTTGGGCATAAATAGAGGAAATGGCTGAAGGATTATCAAGCTTTTGGGGTCCAGTCACATCCACGATTGAGTGTTGTGAGACCAATTATTCTCACTCTTCTTATATTGCGGAATTTTACAACACCCTGTCGAACGTTCCAGCCATCATTTTAGCTCTTATGGGCCTTATAAATGCATTAAGACAACGATTTGAGAAGAGATTCACTGTTCTTCACATATCTAATATGATACTTTCTATTGGAAGCATGTTATATCATGCTACATTGCAACAAGTGTACGTATCACTTTCAACTCTTTATTTCATTGTCGTCCTTTACATTATTAAGTTCATAACATTGACAATTTATTAGGCCAGTAGCTTTTCAGAGTTTTCAAGATTTTGTACTTTCAAGTCTTTCTTCTTTTTCTAGATGTTGGGTTGTTTAAAGAGGTGATTGTTGAAGAACTGTATCAGTAACCACCCTATTAGTAAAACATTACTTGAAAGTTAAACCAAAACTGCCGAGTCTTTTTATGTGGTTTGACAAGTAGACTAGGTCGTCTGCTTTATTTTTGTTTTTCCCTCTTTATTTTCCTCCCTGTTGAGGGGGTTGGCGATTAGTGGGGGTTAAGTATGTATTGGACATGTAAACCAGAGCAAAACATATTTGTAGTTGCTGTTGGTGGTGTTGAATTTTAAGCTTGAGGTTCAATTTGTTGCTTTATTTTCTCATTGGCTGTCGAGAGCCACCTTTGAAGATCATTAAAATTTGTTTCCAGGCAACAACAGGGTGATGAAACCCCTATGGTATGGGAGATGCTCCTATATATGTACATTCTCTATTCACCAGATTGGCACTATCGAAGTACAATGCCTACCTTCCTTTTCCTCTATGGTGCTCTTTTTGCTGTTTTGCATGCAGTGGTCCGATTTGGTATTGGCTTCAAGGTACATTACGTGATCTTATGCCTTCTTTGCATCCCTCGAATGTACAAGTACTACATTCACACTGAGAACATCTCTGCTAAGCGGCTTGCAAAGCTCTATGTGGCAACTCTTTTTTTAGGTACAATGTTTTGGCTATGTGATCGGCTGTTCTGTAAGCAGATATCAGGTTGGCCTGTCAATCCTCAGGGTCATGCCTTGTGGCACATCTTCATGGGTTTTAACTCCTACTTTGCAAACACATTCTTGATGTTTTGTCGTGCCCAACAACGGGGTTGGGCTCCAAAAGTTGTCCATTTCATGGGGGTTCTGCCATTCGTGAAGATCGAAAAGCCAAAAACGCAATGAGATTAAGTACGTTTTTCTCCTACTAATTCGAGGTCGTTCTTGTCAAGCTTTTGCTTTTCTGGGTGGACCCAAAGAATGCTGAATCGACTTTCGAGCTTGCATCAAATTTTCATTGTAAAACTAGGATATGTACAATATTTATATGCCGTTTTGGGTTTTGGGCAGTCGGTAGTAGATGCTTTATCCTTGAATACTTTAGATTATTTTTTTATCTGCTTTATAAACATTAATGTTTATGATGAAATTGTTTTGGAACTCTTTCATTGAATCATGAATTCTGATTATGTTGGTAATGTTCTTGGTTGGATAACTGTAAATTTGCTAATTTGCTTTCCTTATCAACGCCCTTTATTCATTTATTCTGTTTTGTAGTGCCATCGTTTCTCCTTGTTTAGCCAAATATGATTATGTTTCTGGAAGGATCTATTTCGTGCAACAATTATAGTTGTTTTGACAGGTATACTCAACCATTAATTTGCAACCACAGTCTGATTGCTAGATTCCAACATGAGGTTTCTTTGCCATTGACAATGTTGGAAGTGCATTTTATTCTCTCTTGTTTTACGATACTCTGATGAAGCACTTCTAAGTTCTCCTTTTATAGGCCAATGACCAAAAATTGTGGTTCAGAAGCATGAAAGGTCGTCATTAATGTTCAATCACTTATATAAGAAGAATATTCCGTTATCTCCCCGAAGAATATTCCCTTATCTTCCCATGCTTTTGGAACGGCGTAACTATTGACACCCTTCATTTTGCTATATAAACCTCCTTTGATATTGACAAGTGACAAATCATTATGACTTTTAATTACTGAAAAGAGTTAAAGACATTGATTGACAAGTGTTAGAATAAAAGACTGGTAAGAGTGTTTTTCACTCTTATAATTGGGCACGTTTGGAGCATCTGACACCTCCTTTGATAATGACAAATGGCAAGTGACAAGTGACAAGTTATTATGACTTTTAATTGCTGAAAAGAGTCAAAGACATTGATTGGCAGGTGTTAGAATAAAAGACTGGTAAGAGTGTTTTTCACTCTTATAATTGGGCACGTTTGGAGCATCTGACAGTATTTATACTACTTGCTAGTATAAATGCTACAAATCATCCAAACAATCATTTCTATGCACATATTCTAATATATTTTTATAAGACATTTCTACTACTTTTAAAATGCTACAAATTTTAACAATTTCATTAGCTTTATTCCAGTTTTATCCTCGTATAATTAAATATCACAATTTTTACACTCTATATAATTAATTAATTAATTGTAGTCACCGATATTATATTTAATTATGGGTTGTAAATTAATTATCTTTATTTTATATTCATTAATTTTATATATTTTATAAATTTAAACTTTTTTGTTTATATACATTTATATGTCTTGCTACAGCTAAAATGCTTAATATCCCTGGACGTAATTTGTCGTAATATGCTACATAGAATAATTGTTACACAACATTCATCCAGTATATCTGTTATTAAAATTATCCAGCATTTCAGCTATCACCATTTTTGTTAATATATCTACTACTTCAAAAAACTTTAGCAAACTAGGTCTTGGATAGATACAAAATAAATAAAATAATTTGTTAATTATCATAAAAGAAAAATAAAATAAAATTGGGGTTTAAATTTACTATTTATAATGGCAAAATAGATTTTTTTTAACTTATAAATAACTTATTTTCTCTATCTGTTCCCCTCCAAATAATTCTATTTTGGGAAATAACTATTCTAAGAAAAAATTGGTTGACACGTCCCTCTAATCCTCTCCAAATCTCTTTTTCTTTTTAATAGTTAAACAAAAATTAAGAGAGAGCTCATTTTTCATCTCTTCCATTTCCCAAATCTCTCAAGCCAAATACACTCTTAGCCACTCGTTATGCTACTAATTTAGCGTGGAGTAAAGTTTCACAATTTAGATTGGACATGTTGTTTTGTGTAGGGCCCGTTTTAGAAAGTAGTTGGGGGGGGGGGCTGGGAAGCGAACAAAATCACAAAAGGCATGAATTGCTCGTCGCTTATCTAGACGTAATACCTTTTGTCTTTATTTTAATCTTACACTATCCGCCACAGATAATTGCCAAGATCTGAATCGGAAAAGGACAAATAAGGCCTTGTGGTGCTTTTCGTGACTAGGTGATTCCTAACCCAAATCTAATAGTATGCTTGGAATTGGGACAACATGGAAGCATGAAATATTATTGGCCAAATTGTCTTGATAAAGTTTTTATGTACATATGTGTGTATATATATACGTTTTGATGCACTCACTAATTTTCATTGGTTTCACTTATAGGATGTCTCTCTTTGCCAAATATTCAACTAAAATACATACAAATAACATTTCAATACTCAAACAAATTATGTAAATTACAACACTGTGATTTCAGTCAATCAAGGCATTGAAGTCTTTATGTAGAGTGAAGAATAACTGAGTAATTGAACCCCCTCTCCCTTAATTGATGCATAGCAATTTAAACTTTTTTTTTTTATCTACAAATATTAATAGCATTTATCATTTTAGCAAAAAAATGTTAAAAAGAGCAATAGACAAGATGGTAATTGAAAACAATTGGAGGGGCAATTTGGTTAAAAGGGGCAAGATTGTAAAACCGGAAGAAAATGTCATATGGACAGTTTTTAATGCAAAAGTAGAGAGAGAAAATGTCATATGGGTCCCATTTGTTTAAAAATAAATACTAAAAAAGAGAAATATAAAAGAGGTGGGTGAATGAGTGATGAGGTGACTTTTGATAATGATAAGTGACTTGATGAAAGAAATAATAGAGGGAGTTTACAAAGTAAAAATGGGAGTGCAAATAGTATAACCTTTTGAAAATGTGGGACTTATAGATAAAATCTTAATATATATATAAAAGTTGGATACATTTCATCTTCTTTTCCCTCCCAAACTCACAGCTTTTTAAATATATGTGATAACATTCAAATATAATAGAGAATATTTACTAAAAACAATAAATATTTTTAAATCAAATATATAGATGAGAGCATCGCTAACTCACAACTCTATTTTATGGGACATCCTCTCCCCCATTTTAACCAAAAATCTATTTTAAGAGATCTCTATTTTAACACCACTCCAACCACATCTCCATTCCAACATCATATCATATATTTTATTATTTTTCAACATAACTACTTCTAACTACCTTCAACTTTAACTTATTATTAACAAATAACAAATACAATTAATATCACTTTAATGTTAATAATATCGTTATTTAACATTAATTTTAAAATAATATTAATAAATATATATCTTAAATGAATACTTTAATATTTTTTAAATAAATATTTTTAAAAATAAATATTTCGTCATATTTTATCTACCACTCAAACATAATCCACACTCAAACATTATCTACACTACTCAAGTATGTTATTGTATGCGTTATACTACACAACATGATTGTTGAGGATGAGAGGAACAATTATGGTACCAATTTCAATTATGATGCATTACAAGGGTATATGCCACCACCGATTTCACATACAGGTATACCAGAAACTCTAGAGTTTATTAACACGTATTATCTAATTAGAGATAGACACTCACTCCTAGTTGCAAGATGATCTCGTTGAACATTTATGGCAACTTCATGGGGGAGAATAGAGTTAATACCTTCATTTGGATGTTGGTTTGTATAATGATTACTATTATAAATAAGATGTTTTTATTGTAAATATTGTCCTATTAATATCTTTTGCTTTTAATTGTTTTATTACATAAGACTTGAAAAGAGAATAATTTAATAAAGATAAATAATAAAAAAAAGCAACCTAAATCGGTTTTAGCCACAATTGCTACTATCCTCAAACCCATTTCTTCTTTTCACCAAATACAAACTTCACTCTCTCTTTCCACCACCGCAACCCATTCCACCATTGAAACCCATTTCACCCTTGAAATACACTCCACCATGGAAAACCTATCCCACCACCGAAACCAACATCACAACCACGACCGAGTTCACTACCAAGGGTCACCACCGAAATGATTTTTTTGCCGTCTGATAATAGAGATAAAAATAGTGTGTGTGTTCCAAAGGAGTATACAAGAGTATATATACAATAACTCATGAGAAGACCAAACTACCCTTCAAGACTAAAAAATACTAAAATATACACATCTCTAACACCCCCCCTCAAACTCAAGGTGGGTCAAACACCGAGAGTTTGCCAATGAGAAGCTGATGACGAGAAACAGTGTGAGACTTCGTGAAGAAATCCGCCAACTGTGCAACAGAATAAGTGAAAGGTAGGGAGAGAACATCCGACAGAAACTGCTCACGGACAAAGTGACAATCAATCTCAATGTGTTTCGTCCTCTCGTGAAAAACAGGATTGCAGGCAATGTGAATAGCACTCCTGTTGTCACAATGCATCGGCGTTGGTCCAGAAATATGGACACCCAAGTGACTAAGGAGACGACGAAGATGAACAATCTCCTTAGCTGTAGTGGCCATAGCACGATATTCTGCCTCAGTGCTCGAAAGAGATACTACATTTTGTTTCTTGCTGCGCCAAGATATAAGAGAGTCACCAAGGAACACACAATAGCCTGTAATAGAGCGACGAGAAGTAGGATCACCTGCCCAATCAGCATCTGAGTAGGCCTGAAGAGTGAGGGACGAAGATGATGATAAGAACAGGGATCGAGTCATAGTCCCACTGAGATACCTGAGAATCCGGAGAAGAGCACCATAGTGAACTGAGCTAGGAGCAGACATAAACTGACTCACAATACTCACAGCATGAGCAATATCCGGACGAGTGATGCATAGGTACACAAGCTGACCAACAATTTGCCTATAGCGAGTCGGATCAGGAAGAGGCTGACCATCAGTCGGACGGAGCTTCACATTAAGCTCAAGAGGAGTGTCAACACTGTGAGTATCTGAGAGAGCAGCCCGACTAAGAATGTCGGAGAGATACTTCTGCTGGGATAGCAGAATGCCATGATCAGAACGAGTAATCTCAATGCCAAGAAAATACCGGAGAGATCCAAGATCTTTCATTCGGAACTGAGACTGAAGATGTTGCTGAAGATACTGAATGGCAGCGGTATCATCACCTGTAATGATCATATCATCCACGTACAACAACAGAATCGCCCGTCCCTGAGGGGATGACCTAACAAAGAGAGAGTGATCCTGAGAGCTCTCAATAAATCCAGCCTGAGTCACCACCTGACGAAACCGCTCAAACCAAGCCCGAGGGGCTTGTTTGAGACCATAGATAGCCCGGCGAAGGCGACAAACATGCTGAGGAGGAGTCCGAAGTCCGGGAGGGGGCTGCATGTAGACAATCTCTGAAAGATCACCATTGAGAAAGGCATTTTTCACATCCATCTGAAGAAGAGGCCACTGACTAACAGCAGCAACTGCCAATAAAGTGCGAACTGTAGTCATCTGAGCAACGGGAGCAAATGTCTCATCATAATCAATACCATGCACCTGGGAAAAACCTCTAGCAACAAGACGAGCCTTATAGCGCTCAATAGACCCATCAGGGCGACGTTTAACCCGATAAATCCATTTGCAGCCAATAGGCCTAACACCAGCAGGAAGAGGAACCACATCCCAAGTCCGAGTCTCTCTAAAAGCCTCAAACTCCTCTGCCATAGCCTGCTGCCACTGAACTAACTGAGAGGCCTCACTGTATGAGGTAGGCTCAGACTCCGAATGAAGAGCAGTAAGAAAAGCAGTAAACTGTGGAGCATAAGTAGAAACAGAACTATAACCATACCTCTCCACAGGGCGTCGCTCGCGTTGAGGATAGCGAGGAGCAGGGGGATCCATACTAGCAGGGGATGTACAGGTGGCCGAGGAGGATAAGGTAGGATCAGGACTAGCAGATGGGACATAGTCAAGATCACGGGTGTAGTGAAGAGGATAAGGAGTAATACCAGATGAAAGAGGAGGAGATGAAGGATCAGGTGCAGTGGGAACGGGATCAGGTGCAGAAGAGGAGGAGGAAGATGGAGGATCAGGCTCAGTGGGAGCAGAATCTGAGGGAGTGGAGGAAATGGGAATATCTAGAATGGATGTAGAGGAAACAGGAGTAGGGGGAAGAGAAATGTCAGGAGTGGGTGAGGGCGGAAGCGTAAGAAAGGTAAGATCCTGAGATGTCGAGGAGAAATAAGGAACATCCTCAAGAAATGAGACATGACGAGAGATAGCCGAGTCAAGGGATCGTAGCAACGATAACCCTTGTGTTCAGCACTGATACCGAGGAGAACACATTTGGCAGAAACAGGGGACAATTTGGAACGCTCAGGAGGAGGTAATAGGACAAAACAAGTGCAGCCGAATGTGCGAAGACGAGAGTAGTCAGGTGGGGAGCTGAATAGCCGCTCATGAGGAGAGATACGACCAGGCAGAACTGAAGAGGGAGTAATGTTGATTAGATTTACTGAAGTGAGAACAGCCTCAGCCCAGTAAGAACGAGGCACAGAAGCCGAAAGGAGAAGCACCCGAGTAGTCTCTAGAATGTGTCGATGCTTCCTCTCAGCAACACCATTCTGCTCATGTGTGTGTGGACATGAGTGCTGAAAAATGGTACCGTGAGAGGAGAGCAACGTGCGCATACTAGAAGACAAGTACTCAAGAGCACAATCAGAACGGAGTGTCTTGATGCGACAACCGAACTGAGTGAAAATCATAGTGGTAAAACGGTCATACACATCGAGAATCTCAGAGCGATGCTGTAAGAGATAGACCCAAGTATAGCGAGTAAAGTCATCAATAAAGGAAACATAATAACGATAACCACAAATAGAAGGGAGAGGTGCAGGGCCCCAAATGTCTGAATGTAATAGATCAAAAACACTAGAAGTTTGGGATACACTGGCGGAAAAGGGGAGTGCTGTAGCTTTAGCAAGCTTACAACCAAGACAAGGACTCAAAGCAGAAAAAGAACTACGACCGAGAGCTCCAGACAGGGAAAGACTCTTCAGTCGCGACTCAGAAATATGACCTAATCGTCTATGCCAGATATCAGGAGTAGGAGAGGCAAGACCACAAAAACTGGGATGCGAGGAGGGAAGGTGGAGAGACTGGAGATGATAGAGACCACCCACTCTACGACCACTGCCAATCACCCGGCTGGTAGACGGATCCTGCACACGACAAGAAGAGGGTGTGAATAAAACATCATAGCCAAAATCACATATACCACCAACTGAAATAAGATTCATGCTCAACTGAGGAGCATGAAGAACAGAGGGTAGAGAGAGATGGCCTGAGGGCTCCGAGGTGGTAGTAATAGAGCCAGCCTGAGAGACTCTCAATGGAGAACCATCAGCAGTGTAAATAGAGGGAATAGGAGGTGCGGGACTACAATCAGTCAACAGTGAGGCATCAGAGGTCATATGATGAGAGGCCCCCGAGTCAAAAATCCAAGTACTAGACATACCAGTGGCTGAGAAAGCAGAGGATGCAGGAGTGCTACCAGTGCTGGTGGAAGCAGTCATCTGCTCAAGACGCTGCTGATACTGCTGGAACTGTTGGAACTGCTGAATATCAATAGGAGACATAGCAGAAGCAGGAGAAGGAAGTGCAGGAGTAACAACCGCAACAATAGGAGTGGAGGCACGGCGACCACGACCTCGAGGTCCAACACGACGCTCGGGGTGAAGCTTGCAACAGTCATCCAAAGTATGACCTGGCCGCAGGCAATGAGTGCAAGTAGGACGACCAGATGAAGGTGAAAGAGCTGTGGAAATACCAGAGGGTGCCGCAGCAAGAACACCAGAGAAACTAGAGGGTGCGGGAGGTGGCCTAACACCACCTAGCAGGCGCAGACGAGTCTCCTCTGCAACTAACTCAGCAACTGCAGTCTCAAGACTGGGAGAGGGGTCACGATGTATAAGCTGACCAACCAGAGAACCAAACTCAGGGCGGAGAGCCATCAAAAACTCATACATATGACGCATATCCCAAAAGGCCACATGAGTAGCAATATGACTGCCAGCAGGGAGAAAGGCCTCCAACTCACGCCAAAAACCACGCATGTGTTGATAGAACTGCTGGATAGACCTATCATCCTGACGAGCAGCAGCAGCCTGAGTAAGAAGAGAATACTGACGAGCCCCACTACGCTCAACAAAACGAGCAGTAAGAGACTTCCAAACCACATGGGCAGATTGAGTAACCAGATCAGGTCGAAGAGCCGGGTCGAGAGACTCAATGAGATAACTGGAGACTCGATTAGTCCGAAGACTCCAAGCAGCTAAAACATCATCAGAACAGTCAACGGGTGGACCATCCGTGACATAAGATAAGAGCCCACGGCCAAACAGAGCATTACGAACCGTGGCACTCCAAGTAGGCCAATCACTAGCAGCGGTGAGCCGAAAATCAGTCGAAGTGGGAAGAAAATCCCGAGGAAGTTCAGAGGTGGTCAAACCAACAGTCGTCGAGGATGAGAGTGGCGTAGCAACAGCAGAAGTCGACAGAGACCGTGTGGCGGAGGAACCAGTCCCCGGCAAGAGAGGAAAATCACTACCAAGAGTTGTCATCAACACAAATGACAATTTCAGAAATCTGTAGGGACTAAACTGGAAGTTCAGAAATCTGGAGGGATCAAACTGCAATTTCAGAAATCTGGAGGGACCAAACTGAAATTTCAAAAAAATGGAGGGACCAAACTGCAATTTCTGAAATCTTGAGGAACCAAACTGCAATTTCAAAAAAATTATAGGGACCAAACTGCAATTTCTGAAATCTGGAGGGCTAAACTGCAATTTTAAAAAATTCTGGATGGACCAAACTGTAATTTCAGAAGATCAAAAAACCAGATCTGCTGGCTGGGTGCCGTGACTGAAGATGCACACTCAGCAGGGTGCCAAAGAGAGATCTCGCCGGAGATGCAGGGAGCAGAGTATCAATAGCGCACAACAGGAAGCTCGCCGGAAAAAAAGAGAGGGCAGTGGTGCTAGCGCACAGCAGGAAGCTCGCCGGAAAAAGAGAGGGCAGTGGTGCACGGTGAGCTGGACAGAGAGACAGAGAGCAGCACCGAGAGAGTTGAGAGGAGTGGCGCACGGCAGGGAGCTCGCCGGTGAAGAAGAGTACAGTGGCAAACAGCAGTGAGCTCGCCGGAGAAGAAGAAGAGGGCCGCCGCACGAAAGAAAAAAAAAATTTGTAGGAGAAAAAAAAAAAAAAAAAAAAAACTACTGCGATACCATGATAATAGAGATAAAAATAGTGTGTGTTCCAAAGGAGTATACAAGAGTATATATACAATAACTCATGAGAAGACCAAACTACCCTTCAAGACTAAAAAATACTAAAATATACACATCTCTAACACCGTCAAACTTATTTCTCCTTGCAGATCTGGTTTCTCCTTGCACAGTTTCGATTTCACCACCAAAACTCATTTCTCCTTGCACAGATCTGATTCAAGCCCAGAAACATCTGGTAAAGTGGGAGGATTTTCATGCGATGGAGAGGGAAAGCATGAGAGAGAATAATAAATTTTTTTTTGAGGGATGCATGATACCTTGCCATGTTTGAGGGAGAGAGATTGTTCAATACCATTTTGGGGGTTGTGGGTGGGGACCGGTTGGAGCATGTGTTTTCAAAAAATGGTCCCTCAAAATGACTTTTCTCCATTTTAGGGGACCGGTTGGAGTTGCTATGATGATATTATTATAATATCTATAAGACGAAACTCACATGTCCAGATAAATTCAAATATATAAATTAAATTCAAAAAAGTATATTGTAAACGATTTCCGCTTCAGACTCTTGGGTCTTCAAACGTTTGGTCGTCTTCTTCGAAATTGAATCTTCCTGAAATTGGGTGCATGTATTTATCAATATGGAAGCCGAAATCGAAGCCAACAGTCAAATCCAAAGTCGAAGTTGTGTTCGGTGTGTCCATATTTTGCTTATGTTTTCTCCCATTTTGTCGCTTCTTTTTCCATAATCATATCCTTGATTGTCCTTCTCTTTGGTTGATTTGCAAGATCATTGATAGGTACTAGACGAAGACAACAATGAACAACCCAGAGAGCTACGAAATTACATTACTGGGATGCTCCAATTGAGGTACGCAAGGATTATTAGAGTAGTTTATGGTGTAGTTTTGGATTTAGGTTTTTTAACTGGGTTCAATGTATTATTTATCTGTAATCGCCTCTGCTTCCGGTTATGTCTTGTGTGATTAAGGGCTCTGGTGGTTCAGGTTGTTGCTAGACATTGGATTTGGTTTGATCTGTTTAAGAAACAGGGCAGGGCTCGACATGTAGTCATACGGCACCGTATTTGGAGAGGATGGCGAGTTGTTTGTCATACGAGTCAAACTTATTTTGTTTATGCTCGCCAGTGGCGTACCTGAGTTTACAGGCGCCCCGGGCGAGCTCTAGAAAAGGGGTCTGTGTTTTTTTTTTATTTATTTTAAAATCAAAAATTTTCTTTTATTAGTTTTTTAGTTGAAATATGTGGAGAATTGTCAGTTTTTAATTGGTTTTTTGTGTTTAGATTAATATAAAATCAATATTTTCGTCAAAAATTTGGGGCCTGGGGATTTAGGGGCCCGGGGCGACCGCCCATGTCGCCCCACCCCAGGGCCGCCCCTGATGCTCCCCAGTTGTCCATCTTCTCTTTTTTTCCCCTTGATGGATTGTCTGTATTAATCTCTTTTCTCCTGATTTAAGGGGAAATTTTGAGAAATCTACTATTGTTTGGAAATTTGGGTTTATATATATATATGTATGTATATTTTTTTTAAAATATTGGGATTTCGGAGATCATCAGTTTAAGCATGCTATCTTTTTGGACTGAGCTTTGGGGATTTTAGTGGATTGCTTGAACACATTTCAGTTCCAGGGCAGTCAAGCCCACTAGAAATCCAAAATCTGGGGTCAGACATGTAGATTTCTCAAGTATGTTCATGTTTTGAAAACCTGAAAAAGTTTCCCCCTCAATTCATGTTTGATTTTCCAATTAAACTAAGTAGCATGACATACTTGGTTTCTCGATTTGGTTAGTGAGGTAATGTAATTGCTTCTAAAATGAAATCACTAAACACACAGCCTAACAATAGGTTGTGCAATTACATTCTTCTTTGGTTTAGTTAAATTACAACTGATGTTGGAAGCCCTTGAGAATTTAGGGTGAATGTTTTTGTCAGATTGCATGGAAAAACATTTTTATAAACCAAATAAAAGAGGTTATGCATACATTTGAGATCTGGTGAATTACAATCAATTTCTTTTGACTTTGGGTTTTTATGAGTATATATATATAATAGTGCTATGTAGTTCATATAGTGGTAAGTCATGAGAGCTCAGATATCTTAAATGAAATTTTAAAATGTTTTAACTCTTAAAATACATGTTAGATTTTTAAAAAAATTACATATTCAGAATTAGCACATTAAACTCTTTCTAACAAGATTCATTGTCGATGAGTTTTATCGGATAAATCTTAATTCCTCTGTTTTTTTAATGGAATTTCTTAATTTCATTGTTTTTTTCATTAGAATTTCAAAGTTTTTTTCATTAGAATTTCAAAAACAAATGAATTCATAACTAAAACAATAAATTCTACACTGTACTTTAAAAAAACAATAGAATCTATATTAAAACAATAAATTTTCGACAATGAATTCTAGGATAAAAGAGTGAAAATAAAACTATTCCACTACAATGGTAAGCCCACGGGCTACATGCAATACCGGCAAACCACATGAAATTGTCATTTAAATTTCAAAGAAGACATGTGAACAAGCTAAGAAATTAGCGTATTTTTTGACTTAGATTTTTGTGTTATCCCTGTAAAAAAGAGCCAAATTATAAGATTTTTTCATGAAACAACTAATAGTAACCTCATGAACTACTCTGTTAATTTAAGCAACTTTGACTTGTTATAGATATTTTTTATTTTCCTTTCTAAGCCTTTGCCAATTTTATTTTTTTTTTGTTATAAGGAATATTCTCTTTATTGTAAACAAGAATAAGGCATTCCAAAAATATGTATTTGAACTTGGTTTACCCAGTTTCTGTCTCTCTCTTCCCAACACATGCCCCTACAAATTTATACATTTGTTTGTATTTGCAAATATTAATGTATATTAACAACTCTTTCTGAGTCCGAGTTATACTTGATCATTGAGTCTTCTTCTCCTTTAATTTCTTCTATTTTTGCAACGCTAATGAGGTTCACAAGAACTAGAAGCCTAAAAGGCTGAAATTGTCTTTTCTTTAATGAGTCTGAAGATGCTTCATCGAAAATCATAGACTTTAGATTGAGTTATGTTGAGAAGTTCAATGACCAGTTGTTAGATTGTTTGATTCCATTGATTATGTGTCTTTAGAGGCTTTTTCACAGAGCAAAATAACTTCAAAACATAACATGTGATCCTTGCGAGTCATCTTCTGTATCACGTCATTTGGGTATGTTTTTTTCTCTGAAATTTTGTATTAGGTATAGAAGAAAACTATATAACCCACATCCAATCCCTATTTATGAAAATATTTCTATATCAATATTCTATAGCAAATACAATTAAGTATACCACTTTTTTGAAACTCACTTTATGTGTTTATTCTTCTATGATCAAGCACTTTAGTGAAATTGTAATTTTTTTATTATTCGTGTATTGCACGGGTTCAAAAAAACTTGAACAAGTTGGCCGTAGTACTAACATGGGTATGTCATACTATTATCAACTTTATATTATTATATACTTCAATAAATTATAGCTAGAAATTTAAAGTTAATGTCAGAAATATCTCTTCACTTTTATTAAATTCATTTATGTGTTGGGTTTTCTATGATAAGGTGTTTCATTGAAATTATAAAAATTTTATATTCGTACATTACACGGGTCCAAACACTAGTTTGAAATGATAAAATAGGCCTTTCGTTGATTGGTTTTGACTAAATTGAACTCAATGCTTAATTCCTTTAAACTGTGTTCGACCCATTGCTCACCAAGTCCAATTACGACCCAAAAGCAAATCAAGCGCAAGTGTCTCCCTTTCCTTGATAGTAAAGTAAAATTTTCCACCAAGATCTTGAGAGGGAACCTAACCACGTGATTGACCAAACTGAAAAGACACAATTAGAAACAGTGCATAGGACAGGCGGTCGTCTGACAAAAGCATGGCAGTAGAGAACAAAATGGATGTCATTGGAATTGCACAAGAATAGGCATCAGAGTTCAGTCCACCAAATGGAGGTAAATGGTAGACAATAAGCTGAAAAAAGGAAAAAAGAAAAAAGAAAAAGGTGTTAGGACAGGTAAAACAACATAAAAACAAAGGACTCGACCTAAAAAAGGGGGAGGAACTTGGCACCAATAGAAAAGAAAGGAGAGAGGTTGAGAGAAAAGGGGATATTGATCAAGGAATCAAGAAGAAAAGTTTGGAGAACGAAGGATATTAGTGACGGGACGATGAACTCAAAACATCCAGACCACACTTACGTATATTCTTTAAACTGACAAAATGTAGCCTTCAAGACACAAAGGGGGAATATTTTGATGACCACTGGATACCGTCATAAAAGCGGGATTGCAAGAAACCTTAAAATCATTCATCTTAGGAGTTGTTACCATCACCAGCTTAACTTGTGAAATACTTTGATGCATCAAGACGCACGAAACTTCCATATAACCATTGGAGTCCACACATAAAAATAGTTTTGGTCATGCCTATTCACTCGGAATAGGTGGTATTTCACGCGACATAAATCTTTCTGTGTCCCCTATCCATCTAATCACTCGGAATATGCAATGTTTCACGTGACATAAATCTATCCATGTCCCTATCCATTTGACCACTCAGAATAGACAATGTTTCACGTGACATAAATTTGTCTGTGCCCCTTATATGCTCACATGAAGTAAGTAGTGCTTCACGAGACATACATCTGTCCATGTCCCCCTACATCATCATGCATCACGCATCACGCATCTAGCATTACTCGCATTTTCATCACTTGTAAAGCATTCCCATACTAAAAAAACTCTATGCCCATCACTCAGAAGTCAACGCACGCTCTTTCCATAGGATTGTACAGGCTTCGTGTGGAACATTCGGTCCGACCAATCTTTAATCGTATCTTGTAAAGCTTGTCTTGTAAATATATACATGCGATCTATTTGACAATAGCATAACATGGAACCCCCTTGATTCTCGTATAGTAGTTGTCCAGTTATGATAGATATTATGGGGTGCCTAACACCTTCTCTATACGTAATAGACCCCTGGACTACATACCTCTAGAATCAATATAGACCATGTCTTATTGTAAGACATCCAATTGTGTCTATAAATTTCAAGTGGTGGTGACTTTCAAATGTGTTCAGTTGAGCTATAATGACATATATGAGTACTCACATGCGTCATGATCCCAGTTACGACAGTGTGTCTATATATATATGTATAAGTTATCTTCTTTAATATCTATTATTAAGTATAATATCTAAGAAAAATATTTTCTCACTTTTTTAAGGTTTCTTAGAGCATCTTCATCAATTTTTCTTAACAGATTCCTTAAAATATAAACAAAATGTCACGATTCCTTATTTTATAGATTTTCTATTCAACCAACACTACATTAGATTACCTATCAAATTCTCTACTTCATTAAAATAATGATATTTTTCTTTTATTATTTTATGAACTTTTACTTTATTATTCTATTAACTTTTACTTTATTATTTTATTCAAAAACACAATCTCTCTATAATTATCTCCACCGTTCCCTTGAAGGCCTTACGAAGTTCTTGTAGTTCTTGACAACACCATCTCTCTTTAAAATAGGAATAATCATCAATTATAGTCAAGAAAACCGAAACTTGTTAGGCACTAAAACGGAGTCGTAGCACTTACTTGCCTTAGGTTTCTTTAGGCAAGAGTCTTAGCGCCTCATTCTTGTACTGCACTGTTCCTATTCATTTGTTTATTATTTTATTTCATTAGGTTATATTCAGATTGAATAGTACGATTCATTCTAATGAGAAAATCGAGCCTGCTTTGCTCTCGACATGTGTTCAATTTCTTGTGAGATTGTTGGTGTTTTCCTGGTATCGGAGCTTGTGTTCCACATCTGATTCTATAATCCTACACTTCTCTTCTCATGGCCATTGATACTGGTTCTGCTGCCATTGTTGGCACTCCTGTGGTCAGCCTTTCTTTGTCATTCGTCAACCCTCTTGATGATCCACTTACTGTGACTACGGCTTATTATGCTTTCACCAAATTAGTTTCCATTGCTCTTACTGGTGAGGACACTTACCACATCTGGGGTCGTACAGTTCTCACAGCCCTAATCGCACGGAACAAACAGAGCTTGGTTGATGGGACCTTCACTGTTGTTGCAGCTACTGATTTCTATCATTCTAGCTGGACGAGATTCAATAGCCTGATTGTTACTTGGATTTTGAACTACGTTTCGAAAGAAATTACAGCCAGTTTATCTAGCTTAATGACTACCCGTGAATTGTGGCTAGATCTGAAACTCCACTATACTGCTTCAAATGACACTCGTGTCTATGAACTTTGGAAAGCCATGGGTGATACTCGTCAAGGAATACTGACAGTGACTGAGTATTACACTAAGCAAAAGACTTATAGTGACGAACTCCTTTACTATAATGTTATCCCTGTTTGCGGGTGTGTTGCTTGTAAAACACTCGATTTACACCAGAAATGTTATACCTTGTCCTAATAAAAGGGAAAGAAAAAAAATATAGAATAATAAAAATAAATGAATAAATGAGATTTAGTTATAAAAAAATAAAAGTTGTGGAGTAAAATTAAAATGTCATAAGGGTTTAAAAAGGAAACTTAAAATAATTTTGGGTCAAAGTAAAAAAAATAATAATAATTAAAGATTAAAAAAAAGAAGAAGAAGAAGAAAAGGGAGAGAATTGTTTTAAAAAAAAGAATAAAAGGGGTGAAGGCGCAGATGCCTTCACCCCGAGAGCATTTTATATAAAAAAAAAGAAGAGAAAGTTGCTTGTTTTGCTCTCTCTCTTCAAACCACACACGGTAATCACTTTTCCGATAATTTTTCGGCCAAGCTCCGGCCGGCAAAGGTCTTTGGGTGGAGTCACACACATACTTTAATTTTCTACAGGAAAAGAGTTGGATTAAAGTAAATTTTGGCTTTAGGGTTTGTGAGTTAAATGGGTTTTGGGGATTTTGATTCAAAGGGATTTTTCTTTGTTCAATAACTCGAAATTAGGCTCTAATCTTCCTAAATTACTAGGTTCAAGTGTCGTTCTTGAACCAATTCAAGAAGACACTTTGCTTTCTTGATTTGGTGGAACTAAGAAGCTTCAAGGTAAGGTTTCTTGACTCAAATTGTTCTAATTAAGGTTGGGTTGGGATGAAAATAATATTGTGTTATGATTTTAATTGTTTTAACCTTAGAGAATTAAGGTAGAATATGAATTTAGTGGAAATGGGTATATTGTGGTGTATGAAATGTGGGACTTGAATGGGTTGGTGAATATGAAAAACTTAATGGAGCTTATCTTAATGAATAGGTTTGTGAATTGGCGTGGAGTGTACGTTGCTTCATTGGTGAGGATTGAGAGTTCATTTTGAGGTAGGTATTTCTCACCCTTTTATTTCGAAACACTTTCAAGCGACCGAATTGGTTGAATGGTAAGCTTTGGTTTCCGTCTTGATCCTTTCCGAGCAGAAACAAGCCTTGCATGCTCACCATTGTTTTTTTTATACTAATGTCAGTGACAATGTTATTGGTGATTTAATATGGTGATGTTCATAACCCTTGAAATGCTTGGTCATAAATCGGGCATTGTGTGATTCTTCATCCATCATGATGAATGGATGTTTTTGTATATATATATTGCACGAATGACATGATTTTAAAGAACTTACATTAGATGTATGGTGGGACCCGAGAATGGATCTGGGGCTCACGTTAGGTGTTGGATGTTATTTAGGCACGTGCGTGGATGATGGATAGGAGCCTTGTGATGGTCTTAATCCATAAGATTCTCGTAGCGGTATTTATTACTGCACGCTGGCTAGTTATCCGATGCTAGGCCAGACGTGGCAGACTGAGATATCATTGTGGGGCCAGTAGTGAGTGGTCGCGGCCATATACGTGCCAACTTTCGCTCTAACGATTTGAGATTGACGTTGATGGATGATTGGTATTTGGTTCTTGGTATTTGTTGGATGCTAGAAAGAGAGGTAGCACGGGTGGATTCTCATCGGCTTATCGTTGTAGGGCGAGAATCTGATCCGTCGGCTTAGGTGTATTAGTTTTGATCAGGTGCATTGGAGGCGAATATGGAGGTTCGGTTGGGTTAATCAGGTGCATTTGTTTTGCATTGCATATTGTTGTATCGATTATACGTTGTTACTCTTTCAGCCTTATTATTCTTTTCTTGTGCTCCACTATTTTGTCCCTACTGAGCGTTCTGCTCACCCTATCTATTTTCCCTCCTAACATGTGATATAGGATCTAGTGCACATGCTACAGATCAGTAGGAGGACGTGTGACGGTGGTGGCCTGGACTCTAGTTTATTCTTTTGTGTTTATGTGGTACATGTGTGTGGTTATATATCTATGGATGTATATGTATAACTTGTTGTTTGCATTCCATAGTTATGTAAGTAGGTTGTTGTACTTGGAGTTATGTTTATGTTTTGGTCATGGATTGCATTTGGTTGGCCGGGAGTGGTGTCCCGTGACTACTGTGTGACTGATGACAATGATGGGATGTGTATGACTGTGGACCCTGAGGGTCGGTTGACTTTGGGAAGTGTTAGATGCTATTTGGTTTATTGTGTGTTTGTTTACAGGTTGGGTTCCCCAATTTATGGGAATTGCTGCCAAAATTTTTAATGAGATTATAATGACTTGTGACGTAGCACGTGAGGTGCATATTTTGTTTGTCCTTGTTCTTTTCTTCACGCTCCGTGGATCGGGGCGTGACAAGAAAAATGAGCATACCATGTTGTTTCTCATGGGTCTAAATGAGTGTTTCTTTAATGTGCCTAACCAAATTCTGTCTATGGACCCTTTGCCTTCCATCAACAAGGTTCTTTCTATGGTGCTTCATGTTGAAAGGCAATTTATAGTTACTAACCTAAGCTCTATTTCCTCTAATGCTTCTGCTATGGCAATTCATTCAGGTGTTGTGCCTAAACCTGGACAAGGTCATTTTTCTTCTTTCACAGGGCGTTATGACAACCTGTCTTGCAACTATTACCACAAACAGGGTCATACCATAGACAAGTGCTACAACCTAAATGGCTTTCCTCCTGGACTTCCAAGAACAACAACGGTGTGGGAATCATCCTCCGCCTGAGAAAAATTATTCTGCCAATCATGTCTCTATAGAACCTCCACAGGAGTATCCTCAAGTTGCTCTACAAATGCCCCCTTATCTCTATAATCAACTCATGGCTTTTCTCAAGTTGAATCCTTCTATGCCTCAATTTCAGTAGAGTGGTTATGTTACTCCTACGTCTAGTGTTGCTTTCGGTAGTCTTTCCACCATGAACTCCAATTTGTCTTCTATCTTAGCAATCGCAAGTAATGCTTCCCATTATTCATTAATGTCACTTGCTTCCTTCACCCGTTCTTCACCCTCGTTATTGCTTTATAGTGGTGCAAGCCATCATGTTATTTGCTCTCTTGTTTACTTCATGGAGCACAACTTTCTCCTAACTCATTTCTGACCCTTCCCAATGGAGACCGCCATACTGTTACTCATACGGGTTCTGTTTTTCTCCCTGATGGAATTGTTTTCTCTCAAGCACTTTGTGTTCCCACTTTTAAGCTCAACTTGATTTCAGTTAGTCAATTGACAGCTTCCAACAAGTATTCCCTTCCTTTTAATCCAACTACTTGTGAATTGCAGGACTCAATCACTTTGAAAAGGATTGGAATGGAAACCACGCATAAAGGTCTCTATTTTTTGAAGGGTTTTTCATCCACTGCCAATCTTGCATCAAGATCACTCTCTACTGCCAAGGACTCCATCTTATGGCATCACCGGTAAGGACACCTTTCTCTACCTGCTAGTGCCCTTTTACCTCATCCTTTGTGTACCCCTTTTGATTTTTGTTCAGCCTGCCCCTTGGCAAAAAATGAAGCGGAAGCCATTTCATCTTAGTGAAAATTATTGAGGTCCGTGTACACACCAAATTTCTTAGTGTAAATTAATACACTGAGAAGTTGATACAAATTACAAATATGTAAATCAAAGTGGACTTGATCTCTTCTCTTGACGTATTCCACCCGAATACGGAATCCTCTGATTTTTAGTTGAACACTTCAAACAAATTCTATGAATTTGTAATAAACTCCAGTTGGATTTGATTGTTGGACTTGAATTTGAGACTTGAAGAACTTAGAATTTTCAGTTCTGAAACTTGACTTGGACTTGAAACTTGAAGGAATTCTAGGAATTCCAGATTCAGAGAACTTGAACTTTTTACTTCCGGGACTTGACTTGGACTTGAGACTTGAAGGAATTCTAAGAATTCTAGATTTAGAGAACTTGAAGTTGAAAAAAATTTGAGAGAGTCTTTAGATAGTTAATCTCTCCTTTCCCCCTTTTCTTCCTTTCCAAATGAGTTTGGTATTTATAGGCAAAGTGAGAAGTGAAATTTACTTGATGTACCCTTGGCCTTAACCCTTGACATTAAGGGTATTATAGAGAAATCACTTAATCAAAGATTATCTCTTTGATTTGATTTTTATTTTATTTAAATTTGATTTTATTTGAATTTATCTTAGATTTTATCCATTTAACTAATTTAATTTGATTTGGGCTTCATAAATTATTTTAATTTGGAGTCCATTTAAAGTCCACTATTTTATTTAATTGGGCTATAATTTTTTTATGTCTACAAATGCCCCCTCAAGACTTAAGTTATCAAAGACTAGATAATTTAAGCCTTGAATTATCTAATAAAATTTGTTTTTCTCTAATCACAATTTGACTTATATTTGATAACTTGTAACTAATCCTACTTGATATAAGATATTAGAATGAAATTATGCTTATATAAAGCCAGCGTATACCATAGAGCTTGTGTACTCCTCCTTTCACACGACACGCATAAAACGTGAGATGGCTTTAGTGTTGTTTTTTTTTTCTCTTCACCAATACCGTGCTTCCCTGTTGTTGTATTGTTTTAAGAAAAATTACATCTATTTTGTTTTAAAGCAATGAAATTTGACTTTTGTGCATATGATGTTGCACGGCTGCACCATACCTATATATATATATATTTTTTTTTTATTTCTTAAGGATAGTCGATTCCTTAAATTTCATATCATAACCTTATCAGGCTACATATGGTCATATAATTTTATTTCTTTTCAGATTTCCTTCGCCATCTGATTTTTTTTTAAATTTAGATATGGCTTCCTGCAAATCGTGTTCAGCCCCGAATACAGATTCTGAGAGTAGCTTAAACTTTAATCCACAATGGATTATAGAATCTAGTAATCCCAAACTTAAAGGGAAAACAATTCGTTTTCCGATGGCTTTTGTTGGACTTCACTCTTCTACAGGTATGCAGGGTCATCTTAAATTTCACGTCAACAGCGCAATGACTGGCCGTTTTGCTATCCACGGTGTTAATCGATTTCAAGGTTTGGATATGTCTTTGATTAGCAGATCCAAGGAATTGGCATCCACGAACGCCCGTCATCCTGGCCTACCTTACTTGTGTATTGCACCATATCATAATGAGGATGACTTCATCCCACGGCCTTTGATTGTCGAAAATATTGGGAACAAATTTATTAGATGGGGGACATCTTTGAACCCCAGAGGAGAGATTTCATATCTTAATGGATTTTGAGAGTGGTCCAGACGGGTTGCTGGACTCCTTAAGGATAGAGGTTTGGAAGATTTATCATTAGTAGTCGAAGCAGCAACTATGGAATATCATCGTGCCCCTTCAGCATATCAAGCTTTATGTGAGGTATGGTGCCCTGAAACCAATCCCTTTGTGACGAGGCATGGAAAAATTGGCATTTCTCTTTGAGAAATGCGAGATATTTCTGGATTGTCTATACTTGGTGATTATTATGAAGAGGTCATTTTGAGTTTTAGGGAACTCACTGATGGAAAATCTCTTTCAGATTCTTGTCTTCATCTCTTTAAAGCTTTTCAGCATATAGCCAGAGAAAAGGATATTGATCGAATCAAGCATGCAGACTGTATCAATTTTGGCTTAATGGGATTTCCCGAAAACCCAATCCTCGAGGAGACTCGAAATATAAGAAATTATCAAACTTAGGAAAATACGAATTTCTAAAAAATGGAACAACAACAAAAGTGTGGAGGCCCATAGTCATTCCGAACCAAAGTGTGTCTTCTGAAGACCTCAGAGATCTAAAATGTTTATAGGAGTTAGTTCTTGAATTATCTACCTCCAAGATTGATGAGTTGGAGATAGCTACATATCTCTATATTTGGCTTTGTCGATTTGTTCTTCTGTCAGACGATGACCACTTAAGACCTGTAACTTTTAAAGTTGCTTCCCAGATGGCTGCAGGTGTAAGATACAGTTTGGTTCGACTTGTTTTAGCGAGTATTTATAAAGGTCTTACATAGACTTTTTTTCCTGATAGAAAAGATCTTGGAAGAATTACTCAATCATTTCTCTTTATGGCTGGGTAGCATTGCATTTCCCTCATGGTATATTTGATATCATTGACACATCTTTTGGGTGTCCTACACTTAGGAGATATTCTAGAGTTTTAAATGTCTATCAGTTTTGGAAGCCTAACATGATAGACTGCAGGAAACTTCTTTGTGGAGACATGGACTCAAAAAAAATTTAAGTGGGTTGCGAGTCATCCTCCAAATCAAGTTGGTGACCAAACAGATGTTGGAGTCCTGTCAGAAAAGATTCAAGAATTTATGATGAGTATTCGACCTGGCTATTTACCATGTCATCGGGGGTCGTCATACACCTTGGAAGCGTATAGTCCACACCAGTTTTTGAGACAGCATGGATTCAAACAAATCAATCCTGGGTCTCCGAATATACATTCTTTTGAATTGAATCCGAGTACTCTTTACAGTTGTTGGTTATCTCTGATGAGAGTAGGGAGTAAAGCGAAATTTCATATTCCGGGGCCTTGTACTAATATGTGCGATCAAATTGATCGAAAGTATGAGAATTGGTGGGACATCACAGTGGCTCCCATATTGCTTAACGTTTCTACTACTGTTTTGGAGAGTAGTGAATGTGTTGATTTTAAACTTGTTGAGAATATTGCATCTACACTTTCTCGGAGGAAAAGAAAAGCTAGAGAGGACGACTCCATCCCATTGCCACCGAAAGAGAAATCTCCCATTATGGATTTAGATGTTCCAGAGGAACGTGTTTTAAAGAAATCTAAAGCTGGACCTTCAAAGGCCAAGACAAAGAAAACTTCAGTTGATGAAATAGTGCCAAAGGTGAAGTTTGCAATTGTTGCAGTTGCACCTGAAGGAGCACATACTGACTTTGAGTCTATCTTTGACTCTAACAATATACCACTGGTTAGGAGATCTACTCGTTTACGTTTCGGAAAACAAATTGATCTCAAAACTAATACCAAGGACATCCCTGCGGAATCAAAGAGTGATATGAATCTCTCTCCATATTCTTGGAATAAAGGTATTCCTTTATTTTCTTTGTCTTGTTATCTATTATTTGCCCATTTATTGTTTGAAAATAAACTATTTTCCTTTTTTTTCTGTGTAGCTTTCGATAAAATTCCTATTAGTGAGATGATTAGTGCCCTTAGGGGCTTTGCTGATGAAGGTAGCCCAAATGATTGTCTATTAGGTGAACTTCCTAATAGTATTGGAGGAGATGTTATTCCATCCACACATTCGTTAGAGAATGGAAGTCTAAACTTGACAGATGATGAAGCTACTTCAGGGACATTGGATCGGAAAGTTTCCAACACCAAATTCCAGCAATTGACTGTTGTTTTATCCGCATCAGCGAATCCTAAAGATAAGTTACCAAGTCTTCTAAATGAGCATGAAGAGATGCTCCGTGAAGCAATGACGACATATCTTGAGAAGGAATTTGACAAGGCATTACATAAAGGCCTATCTGACTTGAGAGGATGGTGGACTCGGAAGTCATCCTGTTATAAAGACTTCTGTAGTTAATTTTTTCACATTGATATTTCTCCTTTAATGGCAAAGGTTGTTGAATACTTGAATGACATTAATGACTTCCTTCATGAGGAGAATGACACCATGCGTTTTTCATCTTTAGAAGAAAAGCAAGAGTAGTTGGCTTCTTTGGAAGATCTTATTTCTGCTTGTATGCTTATTATTCTAGACTTGACCAAGGAACGTTGCAAGATGGAAGCAGAACAAAAGGAAGTTAGACTTGAGATTTCTCATTTAGAGAAGTGAGATAATGTTTTGTCTTCCCAACTTGGCTCCATTGATGAAAAAATGAAGAAATAAAATGATGACCTTAATCAATTGAAGGAATCACATTCAAAGCTAGAGAAGCTCCAAGTTAAGGATGCCACTATAGCTGAGTCGATTGCTAGATGGAAGGCAATTTTGGAAGATTGATTCCGTGGGCTAGCGAATTGGATCAAGAAGAATTAGGCTTCTTTATTTATTTATTCGTGTTCTTTGTCATTTCGATTAGCTTTTTTATGTAATGAACATTCATATCAATTAATTCATTTGCTCTTTTTTTTTTGAATTCTATAACTTGGCTCACCATCAAATACGCACATATAGGCAGTAAACAAAGGTATTCTCATTAAAGAAAGGAACCTTAAATCATAACATGAATGTATATTTTACAAGCTTTGATTTTGTCCTTTTAAAATGATAATACAAAGAAATTTTTTTCTTGTCATTGAATTTGACTGAACTTAGAAATAAAAGACAAAGTCATTTTTATTTGGATTTAACTGAACTTGGAAATAAAAGACAAAGTCTTTTTTTTATTTGAATTTGACTGAACTTGGAAATAAAAGACAAAGTCTTTTTTTTTATTATTTGGATTTGACTAAAGAACTTCGAAATAAAAGACAAAGTCTTTTTTTATTTGGATTTAACTTAACTTCGAAATAAAAGACAAAGTCTTTTTTTATTTGGATTTGATTGAATTTGGAAATAAAAGAAAAAGTTTTTTTTTTTATTTGGATTTGACTGAACTTGAAAATTCCCAAGCTGCCTACGTACTCCTTTTGAGGAGATCAAGTCAAATGTAGTTCCATGCAAGGGTATTTTTTTTTTTTACCTCTTATTTTTGCCTAGACCGTCTTTTCGGGTTTTCAATCTAGCGAGTTTCTTTTTTCAATACCATTCATAGTTTATACTCATATGGGCAAGGAGTATTACAATTTAATTCTAAGCGTAAAAACGCTTAAAGAATTTTCCATTGATAGGTCCGATCCGTAGACCGTCCTTGTCGATAATCTTATAAGCACCATTTGTGTAGACTTCAGTGACTACATACGGTCCATCCCATTTGGGTAGGAACTTGACCCCAGTCTGTTGAGTGACCACAATCGGTCTCCTTATAGCTACGACCAAGTCTCCTATTTGAAATGATCGAGGACGTACCTTTTTATTGAAAGTTCTGGACATATGAGCTTGATAACATTCCAGTCGTTTTTGAGCTTCCAACCTTCTTTCGTCTAAGGACTCAAGTTCTTCCAACCTTAATTGAGCATTTTGCTCTGTTGTAAGACCTTCTTGGATAGCAATCCTTAGAGACGAAATTTGACATTCCAATGGTACTACTGCATCAACGCCATAAACCAAAGAATATGGTGTGGCTTGTGTTGGTGTTCGATAAGTTATTCGGTAGGCCCACAAAGCTTCTGCTACCTTTTCATGCCAATCCCTTTTTGACTTGGAGACAACTTTCTTTAGCAAAGTGCAGAGAGTTTTGTTAAAGGCTTTTGCAAGTCCATTTGCTGCTGCGTTGTACATGGAGGAATTGTGTTGGACAAAATGAAACTTTTGACACAGTTTGTCCATTAGGTTGTTATAGAATGGTTTCCCATTATCAGTAATGATATATCGAGGAACTCCACATCTATAAATGATTTGACTTTGGATGAAATTGACAACGGTCTCTTTTTTAACTTCTTTTAATGGAAGTGCTTCCGCCCATCTTGAGAAATAATCTTTGGCTGCAAAGATATACAAATGGCCAGCAAACGATTTTGGAGTTATGGGTCCTACAACGTCCAAACCCCAGGCATCAAAAGGCCATGAAGCAACAATCGAATGTAAGGGTTCCGGTGGTTGGTGTATAAAGTTCGCATGAACTTGACAAGCTTCACATCTATTAGCATATTCCATGGAATTTTTCACCATGGTTGACCAATATATCCCATCCTTTTTATCCGAAAGTGAAGTTTTGGTCCGGACTGATAAGCACCACATATCCCGGAATGGGCTTCTTCTAATACTTGATCCGCTTCTTCTTTACTTAGGCATCGAAGAAACAAGCCATCAAAAGAACGTCGATAAAGCGTATCTTTGTAGTAGATGAATCTAGAGGCATGTCACCGAATTTCAATTTTATGGAGATGATTATTTGGTAACTTTCCATATTTAAGAAAGTCAATGATTGGTTGCCTCCAATCCTCATTTTCAGTTGTATCAACTGAGATATTATGAACTTCTATTTCATCTTCAAGTGTCCATGATGGAATTATCCCTTTTTGAGAAATGGACATAACTGTGATATCTTTATCGAAGTTAGCCAATACAATAGCTAAGTTAGCCAATGCATCTGCTTGTCGATTTTCATTCATTGGGACATGAATAATATTAACCATGTCAAATTTTTCCAAGAGCTTTGCCGCATGCTTTTGGTAAGGAACTAAATTGATCTTCTGGACTTCATATTTTGATAAAAGCTGATTAATAACCAACCTAAAATCTCCAAAAACTTCAAGCTGTCCGAGTTGCATCTCTAAAGCCATTTCCAAGCCAATTATCAAGGCTTGGTATTCTGCCATATTGTTGGAACATTTCTCCATCAATGTGAAGGAGAAAGGCATGACTTCATTTTAAGGGGTGGGTAGGAACTTGCCCCCCTTGTTCAAAGGTATATGGTGCCGATATGGGTTCTTCATCAGAAGATGATTCGGAATTGAGTTCCTTTTCAGTCACTTCCTCAATTGTGATGTGGTTGACAGAAATAATCACTTTGTTTTTACCTTTATCTTTAGCTAGAGCATTACGTCTACGACGTCTTTGTCTCCTTCGTTTCTTCGGATCCTCTTTCTGGACTTTTGGCCCAAGCCTAGACAATATAAAGACTTTTTGTACAGACTCCATTTGGTTTGATGTTGATGGATTATCACCCATCCGTTCAAATATTGAAATTCAAGTATTTTGCTCTTGTATTTGGCTCGGAGCAAGGGGCTCCACGGGCTTGTCATCATTATACTCAAAACTCTATATCATGATTGGATAGGCCGATGCTTTCTTTGCTCTAATTCGGATAAGGTGTGAGTCGCGAGACTCATGTCCCAATCCGTGTTTTGGCTGCAGAATAGATATTTCTTGTTTATATTCACTGGAGCTTTTCTACTAGAAAGAACAGAATCAAGGTCACCAAGTTTACGAGGCTTCCCTTTTCCCTATCTAGCATTCATGAGCTTCTTTACACACGGATCAAACCATCCATTCAAATGGTCTCCCAAAGCTTTAGGAAGCTCAACTTCCTTGACATTTTGTTGTGTAGAATTAAAGTTCACAACTTTCCCAATAGAAGGAATCAGAAGGATTAGGTCTTCCTTGAGAATGTCAATATCACTCTTAGACAACTCAATTTTTGATGATTCCTTTACAAAAGTTCTTGATAAGATGTTCTCAATTGAGTAATCTTTTATGTCATTTTTTGATTCCGAAATCAACACTGGAAAGGTTCTTGGGGCATATCTTCCTTTTGGTAAAATTTTGCATCCGTAAAATGAGATTCTTTGCTTGCAAACGGCTTTGATTCGGCTACAATGCATTTTTCCTCACCATATTGACTGTATTTGAAGCATTGGTGCCATGTTGAGGGAATTATTCCATTCTCATGTAACCAGACACGTCTCGGAAGTAATTCATAGGATGTCTTGAAGTCAATTATATGAAATAAAGTTGATGATATCAAGTCATTCATCTCAATCTTTAATCGGATTGTGCCAATGGCACGTTGTCCTTTTTGATTGAAACCTTGGATTGTAAGTTTGCTTTTAGAAAGCTCATTCACTGAGATTCCAATCTTTCTCATTGTATGAATCGGCATAATATTTACAACAGATCCACAGTCAATGAGGATTCAAGATATTTTGTGTTCTCGAATAAGTCTACTAGCATATAAAGTGGTTTGTTATGAAGTCTTGTCCCAAGCTGTAAGTCATCGTCCGTAAAAATAATTGTTGCCATACAATCAATGGGACTAACTTTTCTTATTTGGGAAAATATTTTTCCTTTATATTCTTTCGGATTGAGCAGTGTTTGAACTAGCGCCAAACAAGTATCTGTTGGGAGTTCAACGATTTTTGAGATGTTCATGTCAGAGGGAATTTCTTGGAGTGAAGTAACAACTCCTTTCTTCTCAACGCTTGAGGCTTCTCTCTTAGAACCATCTCTTTCTTCATGTGACTCTTTAGAGTCTATTGCACTTATCACATATGATGTCATATGTTCATCTAGAAAGTAATCTTTCGGAAAGTATTCCTTAAGTGTTACTTCTTTTCGGGGAGTTGAATGAGTGTTTTCATTCTCAACATCAACATGTGTCTTTCTTCGATTTCTTCTTAATCGATTCTTAGGCTGAGATTTCTTATTTTTTCTCCTTCCAAACTCCTTATTCAGAATAGGTATTGGACTTGGAAGAGACCGGACTGGTGATGGGCATTGTCTTGTACTTTTCACCTCTATCCAACCTTCATCTTCACTTTCAGAGGATGAACCATACCATTTCGGTGACGAATCCCACACATCCAGATCATCCGTCATGATTTCATATAACGTTGGTCTATTTGGAGCTTGTGACCTCGACATTCCAGGATATGCATAGACAGTGGTGGCTTCTCCATCTACAATGAACTGGACTCTTACAGCTCTTTCAAGAAGCTCAGCAGTCAGTGCTATATTTTAAGATTCCTCGTTAGTTATGGATGAGGGCATCGTTTGAGCTTCCATTGATATTGGAATGGGATCAAATGACCCAAAAGCCACCATTCCACAATTAACTTCAGCATTGTCAGTAAGATCGAGATCGATCTTGTTTTCCCTATTCAACCGCATGATTATGTCCTTCAAGACAAACATTTCTCAATCGGATGACTAATGATCCAATGATACTTGCAATACTTAAGATTATCATTTTGGCCAATTTTTTTCAGCTGTTTCAAAGTGGGAAGCTATATGAGCTTCTATTCAAGTAATTGGTCTAGAATTCCAGACACTTCGAAATCTACAAATGGGTATTCCTTCTCTTGCATTTGTTTCAAGGTTGGTTGCTCCTTGACTTGAGTTTGATCCTTACGAGTCTTGGACTCAAATTTAGATTTAGATTTCTATGTAGAAATCTTAACTGGGTCGTTAGTAACAGCCATGGATTCTTTAGTCCGTGAAGGCTTTGAATCCTTCTTCACCTCTTTCTTTAATTCTCTCTTTTCACGAGTCACTTGGCAAATAGCTTCCATGCCTTGCTATTTGGATTTCTAAGTCATGGGCTTAGGTTGCAAGTTCCTCGAAGGAATGAGGCATATTAGCGTGAAGATTGTATAGTAACCCCCAATGTATTCCTTGAACACACATATCTATGGAGGAACTTTCGCTTATACGTTCCTTGCAATTTAGGACAAGATTCCTCCAGCGTTCAATATACTCGACCACAACTTCTTCTTTATTCTGCCTCATTCTTGCGAGTTCCAGGAGGTTAACTGTCGGTCGGTGCTATAAAAGCGAGTTAAAAACTCACGCTCAAGTTAATCCCAACCTTCAATGAAGCCAGCTGGAAGGTTAGTATACCATTCAAATGCGACTCCTTTTAGGGAGTGCACAAATTGTTCCACCATGGAATCACCAAATGTACCTGAATTATTGCAAGTTTAAATGAAATAAGCAACATGTTGCTTTGGGTTGCCCTTCCCATCAAATTGTTGGAACTTAGGGGGTTGATAACCCCATTTCAAACGGATTTCATCAATCCGACGACTATATGGTTTTGCGTACACTAGAGATGATTGTGGGGCTCCACCATACTGAGCTCGGATGGTGTCGACAATCATGTCTTGGAGTTGATTAATAGAGAGTGAAGCAACAAATAAGTTGGTGGAATCGCGGAGAGCATTTTGTGCTGTCATGCGATCTTCCTTTTCTTGCTTTTGTTGAGCTTTAAGAGAATTTGAACTTTCTGGAGCTTTACCTTCTCGTGAAACAAAGGTTTCATGGCTTGGTTCCGTGATTGGTCCTAGGGAATCCAATCGGTTTATAAGTGTAGCAATTTGGTTGTCCTTCTCTTCTAAGGACTTTGTCAATTGATTAATGGTGACATTTATTTGTTTCACCGGATCTTCGGAACTTGTTGCCTCGGTCATCATAACCGGTACAGGAATCTCTGATTGCAACGTTGGGATGTAATAATCCTACTTCCGTGATGTGGATTCCTCATATGAGGGGTTGGAATATACATATTCTGTTCCTTTTAACTTGGGAGATTTGGATTCGGATTCAGGCTTTGAAGGAGAGGTGTAATCACCCCACTTTCGTGATGCCAACTTCACGGAATGAGATTTGGACTCAGATTCATCACCCGAGGAGCTGGAATATACATATTTCGCCTTTTTTGTGTCAATTTTGATTTGAAGGGATTTGGACTCGGATTTATCACCCGAGGAGCTGGAATATACATATTCTGCCTCTTTTGATTTATGGGATTTGGATTTAGCTTTACTCAAAAGGGACCTCTTTTGACCATTTTTGAGAATTTCTTAAGAGGAGAAATCAATTGTGATTCTCCAGCTTTAACTCGAGTACAAGTTGCGTGAGAGACGTCATCAGTGACATCAATCTCCTTTGAAGGTATCATGGATTCCATAGTTTTGACTTAGACTGAATTTAATAAATTCAACTGAAAGATGAGAGGAGAAGAGTGTCCCACCGAGCGTGCCAGAAATTTGTACACACCAAATTTCTTAGTGTAAATTAATACACTGAGAAGTTGATACAAATTACAAATATGTAAATCAAAGTGGACTTGATCTCTTCTCTTGATGTATTCCACCCGAATACGGAATCCTCTAATTTTTAGTTGAACACTTCAAACAAATTTTACGAATTTGTAATAAACTCCAGTTGGATTTAATTGCTGGACTTGAATTTGAGACTTGAAGAACTTAGACTTTTCAGTTCCGAGACTTGGCTTGGACTTGAAACTTGAAGGAATTCTAAGAATTCCGGATTTAGAGAACTTGAAATTTTCACTTCCGGGACTTGACTTGGACTTGAGACTTGAAGGAATTCTAAGAATTCCAGATTTAGAGAACTTGAACTTGAAGGAAATTTGAGCGAGTCTTTAGATAATTTATCTCTCCTTTCCCCCTTTTCTTTCTCCCCAAATGAGCTTGGTATTTATAGGCAAAGAGAGAAGTGAAATTTACTTGATGTACCCTTTGCCTTAACCCTTGATATTAAGGGTATTATAGAGAAATCACTTAATCAAAGATTATCTCTTTGATTTGATTTTTATTTTATTTAAATTTGATTTTATTTGATTTTATCTTAGATTTTATCCATTTAACTAATTTAATTTGATTTGGGCTTCATAAATTATTTTAATTTAGAGTCCATTTAAAGTCCACTATTTTATTTAATTGGGCTATAATTTTTTTATGTCTACAAATGCCCCCTCAAGACTTAAGTTATCAAAGACTAGATAATTTAAGCCTTGAATTATCTAATAAAATTTGTTTTTCTCTAATCACAATTTGACTTGTATTTGATAACTTGTAACTAATCCTACTTGATATAAGATATTAGAATGAAATTATGCTTATATAAAGCCAGCGTATACATTAGAGCTTGTGTACTCCTCCTTTCACACGACACGCATAAAACGTGAGATGGCTTTAGTGTTGTTTTTTTTTTTTCTCTTCACCAATACCGTGCTTCCCTGTTGTTGTATTGTTTTAAGAAAAATTACATCTATTTTGTTTTAAAGCAATGAAATTTGACTTTTGTGCATATGATGTTGCACGGCTGCACCATACCTATATATATATATATTTTTTTTTATTTTATTTAAATTTGATTTGATTTGAATTTATCTTAGATTTTATCCATTTAACTAATTTAATTAGATTTGGGCTTCATAAATTATTTTAATTTAGAGCTCATTTAAAGCCCACTATTTTATTTAATTGAGCTGTAATTTTTTTATGTCTATAGTCCTCACTCCATAATTTCCATTGATCAATAAAAGTATTTTCCCACAATTGTTGGGTGGATGGATGGATGATTTTGTAAGTGGTGAAGGCCTCTCGGAAGAAGAGGATGCTACAAACTTTGCTTTGTTCACTGACAGTGATCCTTCATCATATGAAAAAGTTGTGAAATGTTCAAAATGGAGGAAAGCCATGGATTTGGAAATGGAGGCCGTAGAGAAGAACTCTACATGGGAACTAACACAACTACCAGCTGGTGGAAAGATAATTGTTGTGAAGTGGATATATAAAGCAAAGCTGAATGAACTTGGAGACGTAGACAAACACAAAGGTAGGTTGGTGGTCAAGAGATACACACAACAACACATGGTGGACTAAGAAGAAGTGTTTGCACCAATGACTTGACTTGACACTATCAGACTCGTTCTTGCTCTTGCTGTCCAAAAAGGTTAGTCCATCTATCAATTGGATGTTAAATCAACTTTCTTACGTGGTTAAATAAATGAAGAAGTGTATGTGGAGCAAGCTCCAGGGTATGTTTGCGCCGGAGAAGAAAATAAAGTGTATAAGCTCAAGAAGGCATTATATGGTTTGAAACAAGCCCCACGGGCTTGGTACAGCCGTATAGAGACTTATTTCATGCAGAAGAGATTCAAGAAATGTCCCTTGACTCCTTGAGCACATTTTGTTCATAAAGACAAAAGAGGTAGGCAAATTTCTGCTGGTATGTATCTATGTGGATGACCTCATATATACGGGAAATGATGAGGTGATGATAATGTCCTTCAAGCAAGCCATGATGGTTGAATTTGCCATGACAGATCTTGGCAAAATGAGGTATTTCCTTGGTTTAGAAGTAATGCAAAAATTTAGTGGCATTTTTGTTAGTCAAAGGAAGGTTACAACTCCGTGAACAATCCTATAGTTCTAGGATGCAAACTTTTGAAAAATAAGAAAGGAACAAGGGTGGACAGTACTCTCTTTAAGTAAATAATAGGGAGCTTGATGTATTTAACTACTACGAGGCCAGATGTAATGTATGTAGTAAATCTTGTGAATCGATATATGGAACGGCCTACTGAACTTCATCTACAATCAGTCAAAAGAATTTTGAGATATTTGAAGGGAACAACTGAACTTGGAATATTCTATAGTAATGGAGGAGATGAGGAGTTGGTGGGCTATACTGACAGTGATTATGCAGGAGATGTAGAAGATAGGAAAAGTACTATGGGCTATATGTTCATGCTTAGTTCGGGAGTGATATGTTGGGCTTCGAAGAAACAACCTGTGGTGACTCTATCCACTACTGAAGTTGAGTTCCTTGCTACAGCTTCTTGTTCTTGTCAAGCAGTTTGGTTGAGAAGATTATTGGAGGAACTTGGATATGTTCAACATGAAGCTATTGTGATTTATTGTGATAGTAGTTCTGCCATTAAACTTTCAAGGAATTCGATAATGCATGGACACAGCAAACATATAGATGTACGTTTCTATTTTCTTAGAGATCTTTCTAAGGATGGTATGGTTAAAATGGTACATTGCCGGTCACAGGAGCAAGTAGCAGACATTATGAATAAGCCTTTGAAGTTGGATATGTTGGATATATATAGCATGCATAAGTCAATATAGTAATAACTGCATAAACAATGAAAAAGTTACACAAACAGTAACATACATTAACAAAACAGTAACATAAATGCAATTGCTTATATTAAAGAATACCAAACCAAAACGTCAAGGCAATTGATAGGAGAACAGCAAGGAAGAGCGAGGTACGGTGTGCACCGAATCTCCTTAATGTGAATTTGCCCCAGCCACTTGGTGTCAACACTTTCCGAACAAACACCTCCCAAGATACAACGCTCTTTTTGTGTAGGTAAGTGACACTTCAATACCACACAGCACTTTCGAACCAAGAAAATGAATGTACTCTCAGAGTTGTGAACAAAGGAATAAGAGGAGAATAATAGTTTTTGTAGTCTCTCAACTCTACAACTAAGCTCTCTATTTATAGTAGAGCATTTCAACAAAATGGTCCACAAAATCAGCAATATGGATTGATTTTTAGGACTCATTATTGACTAAATATACTATCTTAACCACCCACTTTCATGGTGAAATTATCTCCACTAACCATTGACCATAAACAAACCAAGAAATTTGTGGGAGGACCTTAACTAACTTTGAATTGGTTATATTATGCACCAATGTATATGAGAATTACACATGAGTGGAAAATGTGTCTTGGAATGAAGTATATTTCATTCAACTACACTTAATGATATTTAATATCATTATTTTCCAACAATCCCCCACATTGAATGATAATAGACGATAATTCAGACACGAAAGTTAGTCTGAGAGTACATTAGGAGAAGTACTGCATCGAGATAGGTAGCTTTTGGCTTTGAACCTTCCTTAGTGAAAACTTATCGGACTCACTTAACTAGTCAGTGGACTAATGCCTAGAACTGCCAGTTGTTTATGTAAGCCTAGTCAATAAATCTCACACAGCACTAATCCAATTCATAATTGGTTCTCGGTTGTGTTCATTATTTCGGCCCTGAACATCTTGGGTTCAGTGAGTGCTTTAGAAAATCCCGCCTTTAAAGATTTTCATAGAGTCGGCCTTACTCTTCACTCACATAGGTGATATCCTATCAAGAGTATCCTCTAATACTCCACTTGTATTTACAAGATATAGGTATCATTAAAAGCATTGCTTAACCTTGATACTCGCTTAGCACTTAGTGCATCCAAGGAATGGGTTGGAATTAAAATTCCAAAGTACTCACTTGAGTTACACAAACTTGTGTTGTCCTATTGAACCTAGTCCATGGGATCTCCAATTGCTAGGTTAGGTTTCCATCTGGATAACTCATTATTATAAGGCTTTGAAGCCCATCCCCCTCGATGCGCAGTCAATTTGCTCTCTACTCAACCCCTTTGTAAACGAATCCGCTAAATTGTCTTTAGACTTCACAAAGTCTTTGGAAATTATTCCATTTGAGAGCAACTACCTAACGGTATTATGTCTACGACGAATATGTTTGGACTTACCGTTATATATCATATTTTGTACCCTTGCAATTGCAGCTTGATTATCACAGTGAATGCAAATTGCAAGCACGGGTTTCGGCCATATAGGAATATCCTCTAAAAAGTGACGAAGCCACTCTGCTTCTTCACCAGCTTTATCCAAAGCGATGAACTCCGATTCCATCGTTGAACGTGCTATGCACGTCTGTTTTGAGGATTTTCAAGATGCTGTCGCACCCCCTGGGGTGAATACATAACCGCTAGTTGATTTCGACTCCTCGGAGTCTGAAATCCAATTAGCATCACTATACCCTTCTAGAACAGCCGGGTATTTACCATAATGCAAAGCATTCTCCTTGGTTTTATTCAAATACCCTAATACTCTTGATAGAGCTTTCCAATGCTCATGTCCAGGATTGCTTGTGTACCTGCTTAGTTTACTGACAGAGTACGCAATGTCTGGCCTCGTGCAGTTCATAATATACATGACACTGCCTATAACCCGAGAGTATTCCAACTGTTCAATACTGTTACCAGTATTTTTATGTAAGGCTAGAGGAGGGAGAAAATGATTATTAGCATCCTTGATGTCATGTCCCTTAAACCTTTCAATCACTTTCACAATATAATGTGATTGAGATAAAGCTAGACTTTCCGAATTTCTGGAAATTTTAATGCCCAGTATCACATCAGCTTCACCCAAGTCTTTCATATCAAAATTCTTTGATAGCGTTTTCTTGGTACTATTGATTATCTCAATATTACGTCCAAGAATTAGCATATCATCGACGTATAGACAAACAATTACACATTCATCGTTAACGACTTTGGTGTAAACACATTTGTCACACTCATTGATTTGGAATCCGTTCTGAATCATCACTTGGTCAAATTTCTCATGCCATTGTTTAGGAGCTTGTTTAAGTCCACATAATGACTTGACAAGCCTATATACTTGTGTTCTTGTCCTTTGACCTTAAACCCTTCAGGTTGTTCCATATAGATCTCCTCATTGAGTTCACCGTTCAAGAATGCAGTTTTTACATCCATTTGATGTATATGCAATTCATATAGTGAGGCTATGGCAATTAGCATCCGAATGGATGTAATTCTCGTGACCGGTGAATAAGTATCAAAGTAGTCTAGACCCTCTTTTTGTCTAAACCCCTTGGCTACAAGCCTAGCTTTGTACTTATCTATAGAACCATTAACTTTAAGCTTCTTTTTGAAAATCCATTTACATCCAATTGGTTTATTCCCCGGAGGGAGATCAATAATTCCCAAGTATGATTACTTAGAATGGATTCTATTTCGCTGTTTACAGCTTCTTTCCAAAATGGAGCTTCTGGAGTTGACATTGCCTCATTGAATGTCTGAGGCTCACTATCTATCATGTATGTTAGATAGTCTGAACCAAAGGATTTAGAGATTTTTGATCTCTTGCTCCTTCTTGGTTTTGTTTCATCAGCCTCTTGATTCTCATTCTCAGAATTCGATTCTCTAACCCTTTTCTGAGAGTTTTATGTATTTTTATAAGGAAATGTTTCCTCAAAAAATTCAGCATCTCTTGTTTCCATGATTGTATTAACATGGATGTCATCAATTTCAGATTTGTGTACCAAAAATCTGAATGCACTACTATTTTGTGCATATCCTATAAATATGCAATCAACTGTCTTAGGTCCAAGTTTAACTTGCTTTGGTGGAGGTATTGCCACCTTAGCAAGACAGCCCTACACTTTCAAGTATCAGAAAGAAGGTGTTCTTCCTTTCCACATTTCATATGGAATACTACCTATCTTTTTGTGGGGCATTCTGTTAAGAATATTATTAGCAGTTAAAACTGCTTCCCCCAACAAGTTTTGAGGTAAACCAGAACTTATTAACATGGCATTAACCATCTCCTTTATTGTCCTATTTTTTCTTTTAGCAATCCCATTTTGCTGAGGAGTGTATGGTGCAGTAGTTTGGTGGATTATTCCAAAATTTACACATAACTCATCAAATGAGGCAAATTCATATTCTCCACCTCTATCGGACCTAAGAAATTTGATCTTTTTATCAAGTTGAGTTTCTACCTCATTTTTATACTTGATAAAAGCGTCCAAAGCTTCATTTTTGCTAGCTAATAAATAGACATAGCAAAACCGAGTACAATCATCTATGAAAGTGATGAAGTATTTCTTTCCACCTCTACTTTGAATAAATTTCAAATCACCTAAATCACTGTGGATTAGCTAGAGGCTCAGTGCTTCTCTCAATTGAGTGAAAGGGTTTTTTAGCAAACTTTGCTTCAACACATGTTTCACATTTATGGTTGTCATCCAAATTAAATTTGGGAATTAGCCCCAAGTTTGCTAGTTTTTTTCATTGTACCATAGTTTACATGTCCTAATCTACTATGCCATAGACAAGGAGAAACAACAAAGTAAACTGAAGACTCTGCTTTATTATTATTGGCAATAACAGCCTTCGGGTACATAAATTTGGATTTTTCATCCATTACAGCAACACAAGCCTTAAAAAGGCCATCACTAGCATAACCCCTTCCCACATACATTTCACCCTTCCTAATTGTGAACTTGTCGGATTCAAACACCATCTTGAATCCCTTCTTGATCAGGACAGGGATTGAAAGCAGATTCTTACGAACCTCTGGAACATGAAGCACGTTCATTAGGGTCAAGGATTTCCCGGATGTGAACTTCAGGATTACCTTACCCTTTCCCTCTACAGTGGCAGGAACACCATTAGCCATGTAGATCTTCTCTCCATCATCTTTCTTTTCATAGGAGGAGAAGAGATTCATATCAGTGCAAATGTGAGCAGTTGCACCTGTGTCCACATACCAATCTTTAGTATTTGTCACCAGATTCACCTGGGAGACCACAGCACACAACATCTCATCATCTTCTTCACCTTCTTGCTCTGTCAGATGAACTTGATTGGCAGGTTTTCCCTTGTCCTTTCCCTTGTTGTTGTTTGGGCACTTTCTACAGTCTTTGGCTCTATGTCCAGGTTTGTCGTAGACATAGCAGTTGCCCTGAAACTTTTGTGACTGCTTGCCTTTGGCTTGGTGATCTCGTTTCCTTTTCCCATTGGGCTTGGAAGTTTCCACCAAATTTGCCTTGGGCACCCTTGGAAGTTTACCACTCTTCCTCATATTTTCCTCTGCAAGCCTTAGATGAAGGCTTAGATCCTCCATATTCATCTCCTTGGTTTTGTGCATCAAGCGATTCTTGTAGTCGCTCCACCCAGGAGGTAATTTCTCTATGACTGTTCCTACTAGGAAAGCCTCACTCAAATTCATTCCTTCTGCTGCAATTTCATGCAGGAGAAGCTGAAACTCTTCCACTTGTGCAACGACAAACTTTGAGTCTACCATTTTGAAATCATGAAACCGACTCACCACAAATTTCTTTGTGCCGGCATCCTCGGTCTTGTACTTCTTGTGAAGAGCTTCCCATAATTTCTTAGCGGTGGGTATCTTGCAATACACACCGTAGAGTGAGTTCACCAATCCATTAAGGACATGATTTTTGCATAGATAGTCTCCATACATCCATGCTTGCACAGTAGCAACAGTCGAAGGATCCGACCCATCCGCACTTATGACAGGACAGACTTCTGTGAGGTATTTTGAAAGTCCACAAGTGGACAAGTAGAACTGCATCTTTTGTTCCCACCTCTTGAACTCAGTACCACTGAGTGAGAACAAAAGATGCAGTTCTTCTTGAAAGTCCACAAGTGGACAACTGGGGTCAGACCACCAGTGGTATTCTCATCACCTCCAGGAAGGACGGTGGATTTCTCATTGTTTTGATTTTGAGCCATTGTTTTTCTACACAAATCAATGTGTAGTGTAAGTAACACAATTATATAATTCAATGATATAACACCACAAAATCAATACAGAATTTAAAAGTCACAAAACACTTTGTCGGCTTTCTAAATTAGAGACTAACAACTTTAGCAACCAGATCGTTCCCAGGTAAGAGGGGGCCTTCTGTATAATACGGCGCACAATTAAATAACCTCTTTCCTAGACAGAATTTCTAGACATTGCTTAGTCATTGTTAATCACAAAAAAAGATTACCAAAATATTTGTATATATATATATATATTCAAATAACAATTAAATATCTCATGTAATTATTAAAGCAATTGTAAAAATAAGTTCAATTGTGTATCACATATATGTTCATGCATATACAAGGCTATAAAATTTTGTTATTTAAATAATTATTCAAAATAAAATAATTTTATTGGACAGAACTTATGCAATAGCGGTTGTTGTGCAAGTACATATAATGAGACAATATTCAATTGTTGATATGCACGTACATATAAAGATGGACAGATGCAAAGTTCATTCAATATGCATGCACAAGTAATTTTATACAAATAAATGATATAGCAATTATTAGGCAAAGATACACGTTTTACCAGATGCAAAATTTGTTCAATACACTTTCAATATATGCAAGCATGCCAGATTTAACAAAGATACAAAAGCCAAAAAATTCACCTTAAGATTGTTGGATATATATAGCATGCATAAGTCAATATAGTAATAATTGCATAAACAATGACCAAGTTATACAAACAGTAACATACATGAACAAAACAGTAACATAAATGCAATTGTTTATATTAAAGAATACCAAACCAAAACGTCAAGGCAATTGATAGGAGAACAGCAAGAAAGAGCGAGGTATGGTGTGCACCGAATCTCCTTAAGGTGAATTTGCCTCAGCCACTTCGTGTCAACACTTTCCAGACAAGCACCTCCTAATATACAACGCTCTTTTTGTGTAGGTAAGTGACACTTCAATACCACACAGTACTTTCGAACCAAGAAAATTAATGTACTCTCAGAGTTGTGAACAAAGGAATAAGAGGAGAATAATAGGTTTTTGTAGTGTTTCAACTCTACAACTAGGCTCTCTATTTATAGTAGAGCATTTCAACAAAATGGTCCACAAAATCAGCAATATGGGCTGATTTTTAGGACTCATTATTGACTAAATATACTATCTTGACCACCCACTTTCATGGTGAAATTATATCCACTAACCATTGACCATAAACAAACCAAGAAATTTGTGGGAGGACATTAACTAACTTTGAATTGGTCATATTATGCACCAATGTATATGAGAATTACACATGAGTGGAAAATGTGTCTTGGAATGAAGTATATTTCATTCAACTACACTTAATGATATTTAATGATAACAGGATATGTTCTCGAAGCTACGCAGCATGATGGGTGTGTGTAAGGATCCAGGAGTAAAGTGAATGCATGCTGCAATCAATTTAAGGGATAATTTGTTGGGTTTATGGTCAAGGAGTTAGTATTTTGCTGTTAGGATTTTTTGTTAATAAATTTTCATGTCTTAGGGATATGTTAGTTTGACTTTTTCCTTTCCAGTCCACTAACCACGTTAGTTACGTGGGTTGTTAGTTGTTTTTCCCTTGTTTTATTTCTTGTTCCTATAAGACAATATAAGCCAGTATTTCAATCAATAATATAAGAGTGATTCTCCCAAAGTTATCAAGATCTGTGTTTGTATTCGATACCCTATCTTAACAGGAATTGGAGCATTAGGTATATCTTGAACCATTAACATTTGGCCGGTTTATCTTGAAAGTTTGGCCTGCTTTTAAATTTTACTTGTTTTGTCCCAAATTTAACTTTTGACTTATTGCCTGTTTGGCGTAGCGGTTGCAGGGGAACCGCTGCACACATGGCAGCGGTTCCGCTGCAATTTGAGAAGCTCTGGGTGGGAGCTTCTCTAAGCGGATACATTCTATTTTTTTTAAAAAAAATATTTTAATTTAGGGCCCATATATCAGTAGCTTTTTAACTTTTTACAACTAATGTGGGCCCCAAAAGTTTAATGATATATATTTAATAGAGTAGTTACTGTTTATAAGTTTTATAAAATTAAATGATTAAAATTTTAATTTAATTTTAAATTTTGATATTTATTTATGCTTAAAATTAATCTAATAATAAATTTATTTATTAATATTTACAATTTATTTATTATTTTATTTATTTTACTAATTAACATTTTCAGTTTTGATATAAAAAAATTCTATATACTTAAATTAATTTTAATAATAAATTATATTTATTAAATTAACTTTAATAACAAAATGATTAAAAATTTATGAAAATTTATTATTAAAAATAATTTATATTATTATTCCCACTTGTATCATATTATAATATTTATTTAATAAAAAATATGCTTAAAATTAATTTAAATAAGAATTATATTTATTAGATTAAATTTAATATAAACTTTTAATATAAAAATAAAAAATTTAATATTATAACACTTTTTGTCAACAGTTTTTCCACTAACGTCAGCTTTTACTTCACCAAACACCTCACATCATATTTCACAGCTTTAAACTCAGTTTTTTTTTCACAGCTTTTCCGCTAGCATTGAAAATCAATCTTTCCACTCTCCCAAACGTACTCTTAGTTTGGCTTTAACCCATGTGATAGGCTAGTTCACCGTGAATGACTATAGGCTGTGAGACCATTTAATAAATCTTGACCACTGTGAGTCGGTGACATATTAATCTGTGCAATAATATTTGGACAGTGCAAATGCTTGGCCATTATGATTAGTTTAAGCTCCACTAGTGGTATTAATTGGAAAGTTTGAACCGAGACAAAATTAATGAAAAGGTTTTAAACTTGGATTTTACATTGCTGCTAGGATATGTTGGAGATAGTTGATCGGCTGGCGACACATTTTCTCGAGTTAATCGATGAGACGCTATAGATGCGTAGTGTGTGCACTACTATCGAGGTAGGGGTTTTGATCTTTTGACTTCTAAATATCCAACCTTTCATTTCATTATAAATTCTAAGATATCACTAGCTCCTTTATTATCTGTTTGCTTGATAAATTTTTAAATGTCATTTACATTAGGAATTATTAGTATTTTGATATATCTTATTTGATTCATGTTGTTCTTGTTCCTTCTACTGTTGGTTTGGATTACTTTCATGGCATATAGATGTTTTTCTTTTATTGGCCTCGAGTGTCCGATACTTAGTCTTTTGAAAATTATGTGATTTTCTTGCGTGTTAAATAGCCCTTATTTGAATAGTTATTTATTGCCTATTCATTGTTCTCTGAACTTGTTTATAATCCTTTTGACAAGTAGTTAGGCATGCGCTGTTTTAGATATTTGGGGAAGAAATGTTTGATTTTCGTAGAGCCTTGCACAGGGACGGAGGTACAGGGGGACCAGGAGATGGCGCCATGAATTTTTGAAAAAAGAATTAGTTAATATACATATTAGTTTGCAAACTTAAATCAAATAGCTTGTTGGTTTGTTGGTATAAGTGCTTGTGAGTTACACTTCAGGTTCAGATTCGATCCTGGTTGAGCACATTCAACAAGAAATTATTGTTTTTTTTATTTGCCTATTTTTTTCCTTCATTTACGCCATCTTCTTGTTTTTTTATTTGCCAAATCATTTTGTTTATTTTATTTAATTTCAATTTTTGTAACATTTTATTCATCTATTATTTATGACATTTTCTTTTTTTTATTTGCCTAATCATCTTTGTTTATTTTATTTAATTTCAATTCTTTGTAACTTTTTATTCATCTATTACGTATCATGAAACAAAATTATTGCCACAGATTTAGTCAGAAAAATGTTACTCATTAATTCATGAGAAGCATTACTCATTAATCATTAAAATGACTATAACATTGTAGACCAAGTAATATTTGATGGACCTAGGTTACACAAGAGGGGGGTGAATTGTGTACCCAAATTCCGAATAGGAATCCCCTTATATCAATTTCACAAATCAAGCACCACACCAAGCAAACAAAGTGAGTCTTACTAATACAATTTCCCTAATTTATTTCCAAGCAAACTTGTAACTTAAGTATATAATGTGTCTAGATGCAAAATCCTATGAATTTAATTAATGGCAAAGTATAGTTGCACACAAATGGACCTATATGAGCAATATGAATAAATTGCACAATAGGAACTAATTGAAGCAAAACTTTTAACAAGATAAGCACTAGAAAGTACTTAACTTGCAATTTTACAGAACAATAGCAATATGAACAGAATAAACAATAATGTAAAGTAAATAAAATAAAACAAGTTATGTTAAATTAGAAGAGTTAATGAAAGCTGTAAAAGTAAAGCAAGTAAAGAACACACAAGTAATTTATAGTAGTTCGGAGACCCTTCTCCTACGTCTACTGCCTAGGTTCACCACCTAGGATTTTCAAACCTCCACTAAGGTGTGGCTTTTCAAGAGCTCCACAAAACTCTTACACAAGGGTTTCAAAATTACCCTAACTCTTCCAAAATCTCACAAATATAGTACCCGGTTTGGGTTTTACAAAGATAGGCTCAATGATTCACTCACTCAGTGTTTGCACTCAACAAACTAGGAGGAACTCTCAAGAGATTTTAAAGTGAGGCTCACGAATAGAAAATCGGATTTGAGTTTAGAAGAGCTCACAAGAAGAGAAGATTCTTCACACCTGGAATTGCAATAGCAATCGGTGAAGATGAACAATGAAGATTTAGTTCTTCACACCTGTGTTTGCACTAAGCAAACGGTGAAGTAAGATAGAAGAATATTATATGAGCTTGGGTGAGAAATTGAGAGCAAGTAGCTTTGATAATTCTAACTCTTTCTTGTGTGTTTTCTCTTGTGCTAAGGAGCTGCTTATATAGGCCAAGAAAAATCATGTTCCCACGATTTTAGCTCTTGAGATAATCATCCATAAAGTCAGCAACAATGTCTTGATTCTTCTCTTTCAATCATGAGATTTTGCCTTGTAAAAGTCTTCGGAACATGTGATAGAACCAACTTCTTTTGACTTGTATAAAAAGCTCCATGATTTTCTCTCAATTAGACGCATTAATTTGACACGTCAAACTATGTATTCAGTTTTGAATTTTGCACTTGTAACATAATCAACTTCAAATGTCAAAGTCTTCCCTCCAATTTTGAAAACATCCTTGAATTTGCCCCTTCTTTATTCATAGAAGAATCAGCTGCAAGATCTTCTCAATTTATTGTGATTTTGGTAAGTCAAAAAGAGAACTCCTTTATTTGATTTCCTTCTCCATAATTCATGGCTTAATGGCTTCAATCAAATATGGTAAGTCTTTCTTTATTTGAAATCAAATCCCAGCCAACTCTCTCTCCAAATATCTTTGCATAGATAGGCTAATGTGTATGTAAGTTTCCAGCTCAAATAAATATCATATAGTCATATAATAAGTCACATAAATCAATTGAATAATAACATTTCGTAGCAATTTCAAACAGATATTTTGGGCAACGATTTTGAGTAAGAAGAAGTCAACATTTCTTAGTCATGTCTCCATGAAAAATGTTTATTATGATGTAAATAATGTCTCTACCAAATTTCAGATTAATCCGAATTCATTTGATATAAAAATGATCAGTGAGTTCACAAGTAGGTTTAAACCTTATCAATAAAAACCAATTTCAAATTCAATCTTAAATTCATTACATAGTGCATGTAATCAAATAGCACAATAATATTGAATCATCAAAATTAAAATGTAGGACCTTTGGTCCAACAATATTTATGGCACTAAATTTTAACAAATTACAATAAATAGCTCAATAAAAATTTTAGGGGCAGTGCCACCTCATTCTGAATCCTGGCTACATCCCTGGCCTTGCATTATATTTTAGAAAATAAATTATTTTCTAAACTAGTTTGAAAATTAGTTTCGGGTGTGAGATCTTATTGAAAATTCATGCATCATGATATGGATCATTGTGTGTTGGATGGACTGGAATGTAACTGGGAGTTGTATTGCTGGATTCAATAGCTTTATTGTGGTTGGTTGGTTTTGTGCGATAGTTGTGCTCACGACACACCATCAGAAGACATGATCACTGTATGGGATTTATCCCCTTTTCTCTTATTTGAGCGCCACGGCCTCCAATGATGAATTCGGACTACCGTGTGCTTCCTTGATAGTTGTGAATGGATTTGAGTGCGATGACCTACGATGAGGAATCTGGACTGCTATGTGCTGTCGATTGGTTATAGATGTGTTGTGGTGCTACGCGCATGGGTTGAGATGTGTGGTTGCATATATATATGTATGCTTATATATATATGCATATTGGATGGTAATTATGGCATGATTCATTTTCATATTGTCTTTGTCCTTCTTTGCATCATTTTGAGTTGAATGTTGTATATATTTGTAGACTAATAATTCTACTCTTTTTCATATTGTTGTGATATGTTCTCTTTCGGTGTCCGCCTCATGGATATTCAAGTCTTTATTGGATATTATACCCCTACTGGGCTATTTAGCTCAACCTCAATTTTTTCTTCCCTTTCAGATGAGTATGCAGATGACGTCTAGTTTCCCAAGGCGTGAGCGGTTTCCTCATAGATACAATTGTGGTTTATGGTTAGTGCAGGTTTTGCTTATTTTGAATTTCCGTATACTTTTATCCTATTTCTTATATTTAAGGATATATTGGGATTTATTTGAATTAAAATAAATACTTTTGGATGATTTGGAAATAGAATTCGTGTTTGGGGATAATTTGGTAATTTTGCAGACCCCTTTTGGGACGGGTCGTTACAGCAATGGTCTAAATGTAAGGAATCACTCTTCAAGTCACCTATATTTTTGAATAGTTCCCAATACTTCTGTCTCTCTAAAGCAATGGTCTAAACGTAGGGAACCACTGTTCAAGTCATCTATATTTTTGAATAATTCTCTATACTTGTTCTTGAAAATAAAAAAAAAAGAACTACATTTAAATAGGCTCACGTGGATGGCCTTAATAAAAATCTAAATGAGTTGGGCCAACAAAATGCTTGAGTGCATGATTCTTTTATGTCTAAAAATATTAATTCAAATGTCAAATAAAAAAGGAAGCACAGGACATGTACGGGTAGGACAACAAAAACAGTAAAATCAAAGTTTTTTTCAGTGTTTTGATATTGGTATCGGAATTATAACAGTCAGACGATTGGTATGCGATATAACCGGTCGAGCGGCACAAATATCAAATATATATATTGTAGATGATAGGACTAACAAAAATCATGTTGCTTTGATGGTTAAGGTTTAGAATTTGAGTGCCAAGTTCAATTCTCACTAATATTACCTCTAACATATTTTGAACACATCGAAAAATTGAAAGAATTTAGTTAAATTTTATTTTTATTTATCTATAAAAGATAATTTAATTTTAATTTTAATTTTACAAAAATATAAAAAAATTTGAAAAATATGTGTAAAACCAATTTAACGTCGGATTAATACTGGCACGACGACACAACCTATTATTTTAGGTTGATTTATATCGGAGAGGGTTCCGATATCCTATTTAATCGGCATGTATCGACCGGTATTTAAAACATTGAATTTAAGCGTAAGGTGTGAATAGAAAGCAAGCCATTTTGATTTCAAGTGAAGTTTTACACTTTACTTTTGTGTTTCTTATTATCAGTCCAGAAATATTGCAACTTATCAATCACATTTTGGTTGAAAATGTTGTCAAAACAGATCAATAATAAAGTAAGTTACAGTTGTTTAAAATGGAATACCTGTCAATTTTCAATTATGATGATGATATAAGGTGATGCTGATATTTAGAAACCTTTTTTTGGCATAATGAAACTGAGGTCATTACCATCTCCACTCATTGCCATGTAGCATAAACTTCCTTATTTCTTTCTTTTTGGTATCAAAGCATCAACACATTTAATATATATAAGGAATTGTCTTATAAGATTCTAAAATGAGGTCTTAATTTTAAGGTTCAAAATATTTTTGTTAAAATTTTTAAAAAAAATACATTTATATTTTGATTAGTCTTATGAACCCAACGATATACAAAAATCAAATTCAACATGAAAAATGCATAATAATTATGGATCATTGGATATAAAATAAAAGATATTTCATACACTTTTTAGGTTACATTTGATTTTTGTTTCGAATAAAAAATATATCATTGGGTTCGTAAGACCAATCAAAATAGAAATATATTTTTAAAAATTTTTAAAAAATATTTTGAACCCTAAAAGTAATATTAAAAATTAAAACTTCATTTTAAGAACTCATAGAGAATTCTTCATAAATATATATATATGACTCAAAACATCATAATTGAACGAACTTTTAAAAAGGGCAAAGATGAGTACTATTAACAGGAGATTAATAAAAAACCCAGTAGATTTTGTTTGAAAGATCCGTATATGGGACCCTCAGTTATAAAGATGATAGAGAATAGAAGGACTCACGTTTTTCACGCGTGCCACATGTAGAACTAGATACCAACCATTCTATGCTTTCACGTAGGCTAAGGAAAGGAAGATGCAAAGAAAGTTCGTTCCTCCATCCAATAGATTGGGCCCACAAAGTTTTGGGCCCGATACGTACTGATGATATTTTACTCCTCCCCACACTCTCTTTATCTATGCAAGCTTTGCCAACCTACCTTTCAATCTTGAACACTCTCATCTCTGTTTCTGAACATTTTCTTTTTCTTTTTCTTTTGGTTTTTCTGGGTTTCGTTTGCAGAGAGATCTGAGATGACTACGGTAATGAGGATGCTGCAGGTGGTGGTCATGGTAATTGCTGCTGTGAGTCTAAATGGGAAGTGGGTTGCAGCCCATGAGGTGCACCATGTAGTTGGAGGGGACCATGGCTGGGACGGACAAACCGACTTGGTTTCCTGGTTGTCCGGTAGAAGCTTCATCGTTGGAGACAAGATCTGTAAGTCCCCCATCTCTGTCCTTGCTTATTAAGCTTACAAGTAAAAAAAATGAAACCTTTTGTGTCTTCTTAATTTTCCTACCCCTCCCATTTTCCTTCCAATTTTTTCAGCAGTTTATGGATACTGGAATCAGTTTGATTTCCCATAAAAACAGTGCCTCCTTAGCACTTAACTCAAAAAAAAGGGAAAAAAAATTTGTGTATATTCATTTATTTATTCACGTTTTGCAAGGCACTATTTTTTCTCTCTATAAAAAAATGCTTCGGGTTCACAAAATGTGTGTAATCCATGTCAGGGTTTGCATACTCCGCGGCCCAGGGAAGCATAGCTGAGCTGAAAAGCAAGGAGGAATTTGAGGCGTGCGATTTGAGCAACCCCATCAGGATGTACACGGATGGCTTGGATAGCATCTCTCTAGACGGGGAAGGAATCCGCTACTTTGCAAGCAGCAATCCAGAAAACTGCAAGAACGGGCTGAAGCTACCAGTGGAGGTCGGGCATGGTTCTCCGACAGTCACCGCCGTGACCCAGAGCTCTGTCCAAGCCTTGGCTACTGCGCCCACATCTCCTTCTTGTGCAGCCCATTTTAGTGGAGGTTTTGCTTTGTCGTTTATTGTCCTGTGGCTTTGCTACGTTGTTGTCCAGACCGTTTAACTCTCCTTGTTCCGCCTTTGCTTAAAGCATCATCCTACGTTTTCTGTAAGAGCCATTTATGTTAAAATTGCCTTCTGGGTTGAATGATGTGACCACTACTCGGCCTTAAAAAAACTAAATGCCTTTTGAATGCCTGAAGATTATATGATAGAAAGGAAAAATTGCCCGAAAAGGTGCATCAGTGATTGTTACATAGCAACATTTTCACATCATGTATAGCATAAATAAACCACACGCATCTTCTACTGCTAAACGTCAAAGGTTGTTTCAAGGACATTATGAGTCGGGGACGGATCCATTAATCATTTATTTTTCAACGCAATGTAACCATGCCCGTTATTAGCCTTGTGAATCCTATAAATTATCTTCAGAATATCTGCAAAAGCTTTCTTGTCCTGCACCAATGACTTCATCCAATATGAAAGGTGGGAGAGGATTCACAGTTTTCTCTAAATAAACTATCATATTATCAGAGCTGGTTCTGAACCCTAAATCCTTTGACTGACAAGATAAGGGATGGCTACTGAGAAGCCAGTTTCAAACCCCAAAGTCCCCTTCAATCAGGAAGCTACGATCCCAAGTAACAATGGAAGATCAGATAGCTCTTATCTCTCCATTACAGGTCACAAACGACCACAATAGGCATAACTTCCTTCAATGGTCTCAATCCGTGATGGTGTTTATTTGCGGAAAAGGGAATGACGATTATCTCACAGGAGTCTCCAGCCCTCCAGAGAAGGCCGATACAAAGTTCAAAGCATGGAAGTCAGAAAACAACATGCATGGTGATGTCATGGCTAATCAACTCAATGGACAACGATATAGGAGAGAGTTTCCTACTTTATGAGGAGATACGGGATGCAGCAAAGGAGGTCTATTCGAACAGTGAAAACACATCGGAACTGTTTGAGATTGAAAGCATTCTTTATGATGTTCGCCATGGAGATTTATCTGTCACCCAATACTTTTAACACTCACTCGATATTGGCAACAGTTGGACATGTTTGAAGAACTCAACTGGGAGTGTACTGAAGATGGAATCAAGTATAAAAAGATTGTTGAAACTAAAAGAATATTCAAGTATTGGGACTAAACAAGAATCTTGATGAAGTACGAGGAAGGATATTGGGAACAAAACATCTTCCCAATTCGTGAAACCTTCTCAGAAGTTCGCAGAAAAGAAAATGGGGTCCCTCTAGCAGAACCAGAAGGTGCTGGTTTTGATGGGCTAATGCCAGTAGGTTCTTCCTTCAGTGAATCCTTCTGTTTGGGAGCCAATACAGGAGAAAAGCCCTCTTCATCTTCCATCTGTTCGGTCCCAAACAAAGAGGGGCCATGGGTTAGATGAGTGAACCATATTATTCAATCACAAAGGAGGTAAGAAGGAAAAAAAAATCCAAGTAACTTTAGGCATCACTCTTTCAAAGTACGAAGACAAACAAAACAAGCAACATGCATGATGCATCATTCTTCCTAAAACATGCTACTTCTGTACAGAAAAATAAGAAACCAAAAGTACTTCATTAAAGATCTAATGCTTAGTCATTCAAATGACCATGTTAGCTTATCTGTGAATGGAAAAACAATATTTTAGCTTTTATTTTTTTTATCCTTTTGTAAGTGGTTGTGAATAAAATCCGTACATCATCATCGTCTCGTCTTCTTCTTCGTCTTCCACATCTGAATCATTCAGAACAGCTGTCCTTTCGAGTAATTTCTTCAATTCTTTTCCTGATCTGCTCAGTTGTGCCTCCCCCTTTTCTTCATCTTCATCCTGCAATGACACATCTAGGCACTATTGCGGTATAAATTTGTACAATGTGCTAGTCCAAGCAACATTTCGGCAATTCATGCATTCTGAGGATAAATTAAAAGAAAAGCACTGCCTCTGGCATAAGACAGACGGCATTATAAAAAACAAAAACAAGCATACAACACTTGGCAACATATGCGGGGGAACTCGCACGTGCGGTTCTTAGGGGGGGAGAGCTAGTAGGAGCCATCCTATCCCAATAGCGTATATTTGGAGCTCAATATGAAATCTTATTTTCTTGCAAGACCCGTTCGGATAAGGGTTGGCAAGAAGGTACAAAATTATCAAAGTAGATGACTGATAGCTAGACACAACAAAGTCTAGATACCCACAGGAATTCACTGTGATACAAAGGATGGCTAACCGAACTTTGGGTAATGTAGTTACGTAACACAGGAAGCTTTAGAAGTGCAGCAGGAAGAAGGCCAGATAACTAGACAAGAGCGCGTCCCAGTAAATATTTAAACATAACTTCAACTAACTATAACTGGAAAGAGGGGGTTCTGGGAGGTAACATGATATTGATAGAAGCTACTTCTTTTAACCACATAATACTTTGGTTCAGAAAGAACACATCAAATAAGGGCTTAAGGCTAGTCCTTTTGTGCAGGCCAGAACAAATAAGTGGGCCCAAAGCAAGAACCCCACAAATTTCACCAATCAAATAGAGGATGGGTTAATGTATAAAAAAGAATCCCTCCCATAATCATGTGAAAGCTATGTGGATTCCAAGTCTTATCAACATGGATGAGTTCAAAAGGCCAAGATGTTCACAAGCTTCGATGAGTTGACGTTAACCATGTTCAGCCCCGAAATGCAAAGAGCCGAGTTAAGTGCTTGTCTAGTAACATAATTAAACACACATCAATCATCTTACTAAACTGAGCTTGTTACAGGTCACCAAAGAGATTTAAATCATGACAATGCAATGTAAAAACAATAAAGCAAGGTCATTAGCTCCCCTGCCACACAAATTCATGTGTTATAGAACGTGGAAAACAAACCTCTTTTATTTCTGGAGGAGCAGGAAGTTCGGGGGCCAAGTCTTCGCGTTCCTCAGGATCATTACCAACAGCTTCATCATCGTCTGTAAAGATTTTTTCATGTTCCCAATCATCATCTAAAACATAATAAAGGCCAAAAGAGAAACATTTGTTATGCCCGCCATTAAGTAAAAATGAAACCTTAAAAGTGAAGACATATGATAACAAAGACTTCATCCCTATTTTCCACACACTTGAAATAGAGGTTCTTCACAGGTCATAATACAATGCTATGTTTTTCAGACTACAATTACTCCCCCTATTTTTTTGAATGGAAGTCAATTTATTAAAGCACCAAGAAGGTGCAGAGAAGAATTACATAGGCAACAATTACTTAGCTGCATCAGACATAAGAGGCCTCCCTTGGCCATCCTTATTCAGCCTACCCCCAAGGGAAAAGTTGGATAGATTAACAAAACCGGTCATATTTGATGAATACACAGAGTCAGTAAAGAATTACAACCATGCTGTATCTATTAAGGCACATCCTGTTTTCACCTCCCCAATAAAGAGAAAGCTTAACCTCATATGTAGTCAGGCAATCAGAAATATGAAGTAATCACTTTGTTTTAAAATAAAATAAATCAAATTACTCGTAGAAAACACAAAGAATACAATCTACTGAGAAAGATAAAGATCTACCAAGTACGGAGTACAATAAAAGAATACAACTGAGACATTACCTTCATCATCATCACCAGCTGTTTTTTTGGGTCCCCTCCCACCACAAGAATCATCATCCTTGTCATTTAACTTCTCCATTTCACCAAATGCAGCAGCTCCATTAGTTGCAGCTTTTTTAATCCACCTTTGATATCCATCTGCAATCTTTTTCCTGTTCCTCATCTTTTCTTCTGCTTCGTCCAAGGTAAGTTGTTTATATTGCGTAACCTTATTAAATTTGTACCTATATTACATGTCCAACAACAATCCAAACCACAATCATAAATAAAGATAATGAAGTTAACATAAAACATACAAATCAAACTATCAACAATCTAACAAAATTGAAGTAAGGGTTTCCACAAAGAATTGGTGAAAGACCCCAAATCCAATGAGGAAAAGTTTCATCTATGATAAACTCATTGTAAACCTCCTACGAATAGTCCTAAATGTATGAAATTTCATTATCCACGTTGACCATACCATGAACCAGCAGGAATGGCAGAAAACTCTTTCCCTTGCATCATCAGAAGGAAATAAGATGCTGATTGTGCACCTTCAAGTTGACCCTGGTATTGAGACAGGCCTGTCTCGTCCTCCAAAAGCCAGGGTTTGTTCTTGTACTTCTCCTGTTTGATCAATTTGTACAGAGACTGCTATAAGCACCTCAAAAAGAGTAAACCACGTACCCCCGAAAGAAACAAATAAAACAAGAATCAACCTTGCATTGCAGGATGTAAGTTTCAATCCAGGCTGCAAGAAAATTATGAAGAAGCATCCCATTCAGAGAATTCAAACCATTAATTAAGTGTCCTGTAGACCAAACTGTCTGAATTTCTTAGCAAGGTACTGTATCTGTTGCAGACTTGCAGTATTGTTCACTCTTTATGTCTTTCTTATAAAACTATCAAAACAAAGGTTTAAAGGGCAGAGAACTGCCCACATTATCAATCCAGACAGCTGCCTTTTGGTTAAAAGCTCAATCGTGCGTGAAGACAAGAAACAGTAAGTTGTTTATCACAAGATTAAGACATCCTTCAATAACAGTGAAAACTAAATCAACTATATCTTTTCCAGGTTTAAAACTCACATGCAAATTTTAAAACATGCAAAAAGCGCTCGGAACTCACTATCAGATCTAAAGCATACATCAATATTAACTAAACATGAGACAGAAAAAATTTACAGATTTACAATCTTCAGATATGAGAATTTCATTTATACTTGCCATGTCACTAAATATCATTAGAACCGACCCGTCGTTACCAAATTTCAAAAGCTAATAGGAGAAAGGTATTAACAAGGAGGAATTAAAGTAGTTAAAGGCGAACTGGAAGATAAAACTTGAATACCCGCAATGCATCAGTGAGTTGGCGACCTTGTAGTCCTTCTTTCTGCAGAGACCATTTATTTTCAGCATTTTTCCTCTTCAAAAAATTTGGTAACCCTGTTACGAATCTACCAATGAAGAAGTTCTTATCGCTGCTTGGACTTGCTCGGACATTGTATTCCTGGACCAAAAGCAACAAGAAACTTTGTTAGTTCTCCCAAGTCCCAAGCTCAACTTCAGCTGCAAACAAAGAAGGAAACAGTAGGAAAAATAATCATAAGAACAAATTATATCCGTAAGAAACTTTCATAATTACACAATCATAATTCATAACATGTAATGTTCAAAATAAGCACAGCCAATGATGATGTTGGCCTGGTGGTAAGAAGCACGCTAGTCATGCTCTCCCACCAAGATTCAATACTTTCCGTAGCCGTGAGCTTATGCATGAATTTTCAATGGGCTTGTCTGGCAAGCGTCGTGGTTTGTGAGTTGTTGTGAAGGCCCAACGTGCTTAGTAAACGAGTGCGCTAGAACCCGTTGCTCATGGAAACACTATATTTACAGCTGCATAAATCATCAGAAAGAACCAGGAACAAAGACCACGCATAATAAATTTCAGAGAAAGCCAAAGAGAAACCAAACTCGAATTAAGCGTGTGACAGTTGTGCCACATTCATAGCACTTGCCACGGTTCTCAGCCACTGTTTTCCCGCAGGTCAAGCACAGGGTCATGTGCTTGCAATTACTCCCGTACAAATCCGAAGTCGATCCACATGCGCTGCATGACGGCTTCAATTGCAAATCGAATGACATTCTTTCTCCTTCTCCCTCCAAAACAACACAAATTTTCCAAAGAAACAAATGAAATTCCAGTCATTTTATATTCCAGTCATCAGAAAATATAAAATCATCGAAAACCTAGGGTTTCAAGAAAGCGAATCATAAGGAGAAAATAAGAAACGAATTCTGGACGAATCAAGAATGATTTGAATACCTTTCAATGTAATATCAAATTTTATAATCAAAATCGGGAGCTACCACAAGTTTTCCCAAAAACAAATGCGAACTGATTTGGTTGATAATTGACTGTATTATATATATAGAAAATGACATATTAATACCACTTTCAAAACTGTTGGACATCTAGATCCACTCTAAAAAACTTTATCCCTCATAAGTCCATTTTTATTTTTTTATAATATTTAAATCATTTAAATTTTATCTTATTTCTTTTTTGCCCTTTTTCAAAGAGGATTAGATCTAATATAGTTTTCTCTCTTGTTATATGCTACATCTCTCTTATCTCACACTACATCTTCTCTCTATTGCATTTATCTCTTATCACAATAACTTTCTCTCTCCTACTGCATCTTTATCTCATCACAACAAATTTCTCTCTTCTATTGAATCTCTCTCTCTACTATATCTCTCCTTACTACGTCTCTCTCTCTCATCTCTTTTTATGACTATCGTTTTGGTCCAAATATGACTGGGCATTATGTGTCTCTATGAGGGGAGTCTAATAGTGATGGTGGTATTGCAAATTATTGTCGAAATCGATAGGATCTGAAGTTTTTTATCCAAATTATAACACTGGCCGACCAATGTTACTGTTTTGAAACAGTAACATTGATAACACTGGGCGATCAATGTTACTATTTTGAAATAGTAACATTGACCGAACAATGTTACTATTTTAAAACGGCCATATCCGATGGCTGTTTTGGCCCATACATGACTGGGCATTGCGCGTCTCAGTGAGAGGATTCTAATAGTAGTGGCGGTATTGCGAACCACCGTTAAAATCGACCGGATCTGAAGTTTTTTCCAAATAGTAATACTGACCGATCAATGTTACTGTTTTGAAATAGTAACATTGGTAACACTGGCCAACCAATGTTACTGTTTTGAAACAGTAACATTGACCAATGTTACTGTTTTAAAATGGCTAAATCCGATGACCGTTTTAGGCCGTACCTGACTGGCCATTGTGTGCTTCAATGAGGGGAGTCCAACTGTGATGGTGGTATGGCGAACCGCTACCAAAATCAATTGAATCTAAAGTTTTTTCTAAATAATAACATTGGGCAACCAATGTTACTGTTTTGAAACAGTAATATTGGCCGAGATGGATTTGATTACCAAAAGATGTCTTCCCCAATTTCCAAATCGTAGCAACAAAGCAAATCCCAATTTCAACTCTCAACTGTCAAGTGGCCAAGTCACGGGACAAGTGGGTAGGACCTACGTGAGACATGGGTTAAATGTCCAACATGATTTGGTGTGCCACTGCAGCACCATATCATGGCTTCTCTCTCTAACAGAATGAGATAGAGAGAGACAGAGGGTCCTCTTTGACTCTCTTCTGGACAAAAAGTGATTGACTGGGCATTGTGTGCAATACTTGCACTCTGGCAAACTCCATTCATACTTTAAAAAGAGAGGAGAGAAAGAGAGAGAATAGAAGAGAAGTATAGGTGTTGTGGGAGGAAGAAGACAAGGGTAAGAAAGTAATTGACATATTAATGGTACTTTAAAGAGATAAAGCTTTTTGGATTGGACTTAAGTGTCCAAAAGTTTCATAAGTGGTACCGATTTGGAATTTTCCCTTATATATATATGTGCCTAAAATTTAATTTCAATGTTAATATTTTTTTAAAAAGGTTTTCCAAAAATAAATGCAAATTTTATTTCGAGTCCAACATGCACCTAAGTTATAATTTTATTTTGAATCAAATAGACCCTTGATCTATAATGAACATGTTTGTTACCGTTTCGCCACATTTTCTATCGAAATTTGTATACCTTACATATTACTGACATAGATGCCACGTGTCTTGAACTAACAATACGTTAACACATGTCGGAGCTCGCCATTTCAAAAAAACTCTGATTTTTCTAGGGTTTGACATGTGATCAATCAATTTGACCCAGTCGAGTGGTACAACAACATAAAAAAATTCTGAAAAATCATGATAAAATCATTAAAAAACCAATAAAATAGTAGAAAAATATATCAAACACAGTCCATCAAATTAAAACATAACATTAACAATATCAAATACCATGACATTAACAATCCAAAAAAGTCGAAGTATTCTACCAAACCAAAGAACTCAATGAAATTACAAACAAACTTCTTAAGTAACAATTGATGTAATATTGACTGAAGATAGTACAAATAATGCAAGTACGAGGTCAATCTCATAGAGATAAGTTTAACTTAATTATAATACCTAACTTAACATATGATATGCATAAAAAGTAGAAGAATGGCAGGAGAGATGATATACAGAAACCAAACAAACAAACAAATAAAAACTCATATTTTTGTTGAAGACCTTTGTTATCAATATGAGAAAAGACTAAGGCAATGATGTCACCTACCAATCCAATCACAAGTCACAATTAACAAACACACAACAACATAGCATGCCTAAGCCTCTTATTGCCAATAGTGATGGGTATATCAAAACTACTCGGAACGAATAGCTTGGGTGGAAGGTCTCTTTAGAGGATCTCACTCACATTCTTATTCAACTTGACTACATCATTAGGCGCAAAATTCAGCTTGTTAGTCCTCAAGCTCTTCAAGAATTTCTCATGTGCCAAAATCTATTCAATCACATCAAGCAAATGTAAGCTAATGTGCACTTTACTCAAAACATTGTAAAGTGGAAGTAAGGATTGGTCGCCTTATGAAGAGTGGAAGTTATGTCTTACTTCGACCAAGTTGTAGGTGGACTAGGTTCGGATTTCTCCTTCTCCTTGTCAACCTCTTGCTCCTTTTCACCTACAACCACAACTTTATTAGATTCATCAACATCATTATTCACAACCTTACCATGTTCGAGATGAATGGCCTTGGCTTGTTCATTGTTCCTTGGGTTGATGACATTTTGACTAGGGAATTTTTCAGCTTCCCTTTGGTTCAAAGCCTTCGTAATTTGTCCCACTTCTGCTTCCACTTATGCTGTCCAATAGTTAACTATCTCACCATAACTTGCAATGTGGTAGAAGATGAATTGGCTTGATTTTGAATGTTCTTCCAAGAAAAATAGGGACATGTCTTGAAACTTGGATTGTAAAGTTAGAGTATGGATCAAACCTTGGATTCCAGTTGTAGGAGTTCATCATGTTGACTTGTTCTTGCACAAAATTCAGAAAATCCACTCATTGAGGGCATGTGATGGTAGCATGGTCAGGAACATGGCAGATGCCACATAGCTCTTGTTGAATTGCTTGCCCATTCATCGCTAGAAGCATGTCCAACTTATTAGTGATAGCATCAACATGTGATTTTGGTAATAAAAGATTCAAAATTATCAATTTCATAAACATCAGTTCGCTTACCTCTTACTTTCGAGTGTTAAGTCTCCATAGCAAGATTGTCAAATAACGTTTGACATTCGGTTGGAGTCATTTTTGATCGATCCCCTTGCATAGTTTTAACTACAATTTTACTATAAATAGTTGGTGCATTATAGAAAAAAAACATTAACACTTAAATAGGCAAAGCATGATGATGACATTGATTGAAGAGATTGTTAAACTTTTCTCATAACTCAGAAAATGACTCATATGCTTGTTGCTCGAATTACATGATTTTGTCCCTTAATGCGTCAGTCTTCTGAATTGCGAAAAAATTCTCCAAGAAAAGAAGATATTATATTAACATGGATAGTTTTGAGTTCATAGTTCCTAACTACCGTTAGAAGAGTGATGCTTGATGCTGATTACATAATCATAGGGATATCAAGATCACTAATTGTCTCGGCTTGCACAACTACCGCCTGTTTTCTTATCCTCAAAGGAATTTGCTTCGCTTTCAGTAACTTGCTTCTCGTTCCTCAACACTCCTTCAATGTCATCAATGTAAGGTTGTAATTCTTTGTTCAAAGAGCGCCTCCCCTACATACAATTTGGAAGTCGAGAGAAATAAAGTTGAGTAAACAATTAAATCTAAAATTTGTCCCCGACAACAGCGCCAAAAACTTGATGTAATATTTCTTGCAAGTGCATGATTGATTGAAGATAGTATAGGTATTACAAGTACGAGATCGATCCCACAGAAACAAGCTCAGTTTAATTATAATACCTAACTTAACGAATTATATGAATCAAAAGTAGAAGAATGGTAGGAGAGATGATGTAAAGAAACGAAACAAACAAAGAAATAAGAACTCATATTCTTGTTGAAGACTTTTGTTATCAACATGAGAAAAGATTAGGGTAATGATTTCACCTAGCAATCCAATCACAAGTCACAATTAATAAGCACACAATCATTGGTTCTAATTTAAGGGTTGATTTTTTCTCTATTATGTTAGTTTTTTCATTTGCAGTGCCAACAAATATCATTAAATAATGAGTTAATCATGTTCGTTCAAAGTTCTTAATCCGGAGTTAATGACTCACTAATATCTAAAGAACTATAGCAACCAATCAATCCTCTAAACTGTGTTCTCAGCATTCGACAATTGACCTTCCTAATTTCAGTTCCACTAAGACATATGAATATGGTGTATTCCTCAACCTTAACTAGATGAATCTATATGCATATTTGAATGGTGGCCACTCAATGAAACAAACAATAAGCTTTAAGATTATAAATTTGAAACAAGAATCCGTGAACCAAAATTGCATACTTGTCAATTGAATCAACTTCTAATATTCATACTAGACTACATCACACCCTAGCAAAAGATTTAGTTATAAACCATCATCCTCAAAGCAAAAAGAAATAAAAGAAGATAATACATAAAGAGAGGGGTTGAAGAAAACCCTTGTGGAGATGGAATTAAGTTTAATGGAAAAGTTCTTGATCCCTAGATCACTATGTCCAAGCTTAAAGAAAGAGAAAGTTGCTACCAAAAATCCAGAAAAAGAGTGTGTCCCTCTTTTATATAATGAACATGAGAAAAACAATTACATAAATCTAATTTCTATGAAACAATAAAATAAAATATTGTATTAGTTTATTATCAAGTCTGATAGTTTATTGTGTCAAAAGCTAAGATTAGATCCAAATCTCATTAGCTTATTCCTAAATGTACTAGTCTCATTCACTATCTCCGTTTTACGACCCACGCATTTTTACTTAATGATCGTTAATAACCCACACACATCTTATGGGTTGTCACAAAAATTTGTTTGTTTCTATTGGAACGTTGGGTTTAACCAATATACATTAGCATGGATATCTTTACGCAACTATAAAGACCAACTCTCCTCAATTATACTAGTATAAAACTTGTAGAGTAATTTCTTATTTCTGAATGTCTCATTGATCGCCTTACATATCCCAAAGCCAATTTGTCCTCAGAATCAACAATCCTCAATAAACATAGCAATGGCTCCATAATTTTACACACTACCAAGCAATCATTCATAAACTTAATATCTAGAACCATTTCTTGGACTTGTTTGCCTTTCAGTATCTTAGACACACTCCAAGGATTAAATTTCTTAGATACCACCATAGCTTGCGAATCTAGTTTGTGTTTGCTTATACCCTTCAAGGCAATAAAAGGTAGTAGCAAAACGAGTATCATCGGGCCTCAAAAATTCTATCCACCCGTCTCTCCTCTTCCACCAACCCAAAGTCTATTTGTGATTATAACAAACACAGTAACACGTGACATAGGATGGGCTAAACTTTCAACATTTGGGAACTTAACAATGACATTAAAAAATTAAATTGAGACAATGGGCCGCACAAGGCGACCAACTAATAGTAGAATACTTCTCACAAAGCAAAGCTTCTGCAGCTTTGTAATTGCTCACATTATCAGTGACCATATGTATCATATTTTTGGGACCAATAATCTCCACAATCTCATGAAACATCTTAGATACTGTTTCAGCATCACACACAAAATTGGAAGCATCAACAGATTTAATGAATGAACCTTGTGGATAATATGCTAAAAAATTGATCAATGGTTGTCTACTATTGTAATACCGGTCCAAAAGTTTAATTTATAAAATAATGAATATAACCATAGGGGCAAAAATTACAAATAGATGATGGTAATAATTGTAATTTTTTAAAAATATAGAATGTAATGCTCTTTGAATGGGTACAGAAATTGAGATGGAATGAATTGGAAATGAAATTGAAATGTAAAAAGATAAAGTTTTGAAAAAAAATAACGTCGTTCTTTATTACCAAAAAAGTCTAGAAATCTCATGACAAAAAAATATTTTACTTTCTTCCTCACTTAGCCGACACTCCTACATGTACGTCACCTACAACCATCGTACCTTCATTGTTTGGCCACCAAATCGACCATCGATGGTCCCAACAGAACTGCATGACTTGCAGGAGTGTTTCCTGACTAACCTCGCCTTGGATCGTTGATCATGGCCAATGGAATTGTGCTCCAACCTCACGGTTTAGAGTACTACTGTTGGACTCAGTGTGCCGAGTACTACGTTTCCCAACCATTTTCTGAAACGAACCCGGAATTCGGCTACCCGTGTAGGACTCGAAAAGACGCATGCTTGATCTGGCAGGAATTCTGGTTTTTCGGTGACCAAGAAGTTTGGTTTAGATTGGTTTCAAAATCATGAACGCGTTGGTGACGGCTTTGGCCTCATACAGACAACTTTGGTGCACATCAAAAATTGATAAATACGCATCTACAATTCCGTGTAGGCACAAGTATAATTCTGAATTCACGTAAATTGAGTACAATAGAAAATAAATATTGAAATCACATTATCGAATGAAATTATTAAAGAGTGTTAATTTTCAAAATTCAATTGGGTTATATATGAAGTATTGAGATTTTCAGGACTATTGGATAATTTGGGCTTCGTGAGTGGACATCGTTATGCTAACGAATTTCGTAAAATGTATCGTTCAGTTTTGGGACATTTGCAAGTAATTTAAGAAAATAAAGTGAACGTTTTAGATAATTGAGCGATCATTTCGGAAAGTTGGACATTATAGAGGAAGAAGTATAATTCGGGTATTTGGAGCGTATCAGGTGAATGGATAGATAACTTATCTGATAGACTGAACCCACACACATTTACTATCCGACCCATTCTTCAGATCCTATTTGTTGGTCTCTGTATATTTCAATTTGGTTACTGTTTATCGAGCTACATGCATTTGTCTTGATCCGCTATCTTTCGATATGACATTCTTATAAGTTTCGTTGATTTTGAATCTGATTATGAATTGTGTGATTTTTCGAATCTGAATGATTTGTTATTCTGACTCTGAATGATTTGGTATTTTGATTATGAATTGTATAATATTATGATTCTGATTTCGATTCCAATTTCGAAACCCTATGTCATTCTGATTCTATTTGACTATTTGATAATTATCTATTTTCTCGAGAGTTTCCATCTGTCAAGGATAATGTTTGCTAACGACAGCATATCATAGCTTTGGTGCACCAAGTATGGATATTGGCACTGCGCGTGTTGTCTGATATTGACACCTTGTGTGCTGTCTGATATGGGCACTACGTGTGTTGTCTGATATGGGCAATTTGTGTGCTATTTGAGATGGGCATTGTAGGTGTCGTATGATATTCTGATTGATTCTGTATGATAGTACTCCTTTCTAATTTGTTGATTGTCGAGTTTTTTTACTCCTAGTTGCCCGATTTGTCCCCTTTGTATCGTTTAGGTTATTATTCATTCACTGAGTCAAATGAGTCAAACCGGGTCAAACAGAGTCAAATGGGTCAAACCGAGTCAAACTAGGTCAACTCGGCCCAAACCCAGCCAACACTGTCGCCGGAATCGGCCAAATCGACCAAATGAAGTTCACGGTGGCTGGAACTTCAATCCCCAATTTCTTCCAAACCGGAGCTCCGTTCAACCCAATTCAAATTGGGTTATGCTCGTCTCCCTCCTACGCTTTTTTGGGTACCAACAACGACCACCACCATCGTCGAAATCACGAAATCGCTGTTGACCCGTGTGAGAGAAAAACAAGAGAGAGAAAATTATGAGAAAGAGGGTAATTTTGAAATTTTGTAATTTTTTTTCTTTTATACAATCTTTGCCTTGCAAAAACACTCCTTAATAAATGTTCAATTAACTTCAAAAATTTATAATAAATCCGATTTGAGTGATTCTCGCGCCAAATATTTTCTTTTTAAATCCCTCATTTATTAAAAATATTTTCATATTTTTATCTTAATTTAATTTTTATTCTCCCCAAATCCCGGTTCACGATCACCAAGATTCACTCCACCTCGATCAATGTGTCAAAATACTATGAACAATGTATAATCGGCTCAGGATATTACACCTTGAGTATCGAAAGATCAAAAGAGGGAATAGATTTCACTAGGAGGTCCAAGTACAGTGGGCATCACTACCAAAAGAAGGAGCTACTTGGGAAGACCTCACCATTTTCAAGCTACAATTCCCAAACTTTATCCTTAAGGAAAATGGTAATCTTAAAGAGGGGAATGATGAAGATCAAGGGAGGAGGCTGAAGAAAATCATACAACAAAATGAAATAAATTGAAGTATTGTGGAAATGAGATTGTGGAAGGGAATGAAGACGTTAAGAGAATCAGAGAACAATAAGAATAGTAAAAGTGAAGAAGTAATTCTCATTAGCATTTCTATCAGTATAAGAGCATGTGTATAGATATATACATAGCAGAGTAACAGTAATTTTGCACAACGGTAACATAACAATTTGATATTTAAAATAAAGTAATTGTGGTGTGATGTTTTGTCAGGTAGTGATATGTCAAGTATGCTTGTGATATCTTAACACTCCCATTCAAACTCAAGTTGAAGTACCAACTTGGGTTTGAAATAAAAATATGATCCAAGTCTTGAGCAAGAAGAGACAGAGCAAAAGAATAATATTCGAATTGGGTTGACCGGTTCTCGTAGATACATCGGACCCGTACAGCTTTGTTCCAATAGAACCGTCTCACTAATGGTACTTAGGCTCGTGGATTTGTTTTTCTGGACTCTCTTACTTAACGGTACTTGAGTCCATATGTATTATAATACTTGGATCTCAATTTTGTGATATCACAACGGCATCCGACATCTTTCCCGGGAAATATGCTTTCTCGTATCACCACATTAATTCCATATGAGCTCCATATCTTTGATCCCAAAAAATAAACATGCATGGCCCACACATCGGACCCGTACAGCTTTGTTCCAATAGAACCGTCTCACTAATGGTACTTAGGCTCGTGGATTTGTTTTTCTGGACTATCTCACTTAACGGTACTCGAGTCCAGATGTATTATAATACTTAGATCTCAATTTTGTTATATCACAGCGGCATCCGACATCTTTCCCAAGAAATCTGCTTTCTCGTATCACCACATTAATTTCATATAAGCTCCATATATTTGATCCCACAAAATAAACATCCATGGCCCACCACACCAAGTTGCACCAAATCCTGTTACAACATTGTTTACTTGTTTGAACCAACGATAAAGGCCCAAAGCAACCTTAAAGGACAAGCCCAAGTCAACCAACATAATGTGGAAGCCCGATCTTTTCAACAATAGGAATGAAAGCCTTTATTCAAAATAATATGTCAAAGTAGAACCTTCGAGATGAAACGTAAAAAGTATAATCGCATAACCATTTTGAGCAAGATAAGTGATGGCCAATACCACCGTTCATCAACAAAGATGGCTAATCAATTTATGCAATACCAGGAGGTGAGCGCAGCGAATTTTGTGGAGGATTTGGTGGCGGAAGAAGCGATCAAGTAAAAAATGAGTGATCTTGGCGACAGCTCATCGCGAGAGGAGAAGAGAATCCCTGTGATGAAATAAAGGAGCAACAGAGCGTTGATAATCTGGTACGTACTTATCTCAAGGTGCCAATGTTGTCGAAAATACAGAGGTGTTGCCGAAACATCGGAGAAGGATTAACATCAAGGTAAGGGTACCAAAGAAGTACGGGTCTGGAATGGGGTGCTGCCACTGCCTCAAGATCAGCAGCGATAGTGGAGCGAAAGTTAAATTTTACAGCCAAGAATCGACCGCTCCGATACCATAAAGTAAATTGAAGTATTGTGGAAATGAGATTTTGGAAGGCAATGAAGAAGTTGCAAGAATCAGAGAACAATAAGAATAGTAGAAGTGAAGAAGTAATTCTCATTAGCATTTCTATCTGTACAAGAGCATGTGTATAGATATATACACAGCAGAGTTACGGTAATTTTGCACAACGATAACATAACAATTTGATATTTAAAATAAAGTAATTGTGGTGTGATGTTTTGTCAGGTAGTTATATGTCAAGTATACTTGTGATATCTTAACACTCCTACTCAAACTCAAGTTGAAGTACCAACTTGGGTTTGAAATAAAAATATGATCCAAGTCTTGAGCAAGAAGAGACAGAGCAAAAGAATAATATTCGAATTGGGTTGACCGGTTCTTGTAGATACATCAGACCCGTGCAGCTTTGTTCCAATGGAACCGTCTCACTAATGGTACTTAGGCTCGTGGATTTGTTTTTCTAGACTATCTCACTTAACGGTACTTGAGTCCAGATGTATTATAATACTTGGATCTCAATTTTGTGATATCACTGCGGCATCCGACACATCTTTTTCGAGAAATATGCTTTCTCGTATCACCATATTAATTCTATATGAGCTCAATATCTTTGATTCCACAAAATAAACATGCATGGCCCACCACACCAAGCTGCACCAAATCCTGTTACAACATCGTTTACTTGTTTAAACCAACAATGAAGGCCCAAAACAACCTTAAAGGACAAGCCCAAGTCAACTAACATAATGTGAAAGCCCGATCCTTTCAACAATAGGAATGAAAACCTTTACTCAAGATAATAGGTCAAAGTAGAACTTTCGAGATGAAAAGTAAAAAGCTGAATTGCATAACCATTTTGGGCAAGATAAGTGATGGTCAACACCACCATTCATCAACAAAGAGGGCTAATCGATTTATGCAAACCAGGAGATGAGCTCAGTGACTTCTGTGGAGGATTTGGTGGTGGAAGAAGCGATCAAGTCAAAAAGGGGTGATCTTGGCAGTGGTTTGTCTTCCACCACCAAGTCACCAGATCACCAGATTATCAATGCGTTCATCTAATCTGGTAGATACTTATCTCAAGGTGTCGGTGTTGTCGAAAATACAGAGGTGCTGCTGAAACATAGGAGAAGGATTAACATCAAGGTAAGGGTTACAAAGAAGTACGGGTCTGGAATGGGGTGTTGCCGCTGCCTCAAGATCCTGCAGCGGTAGCAGAGCGAAAGTTAAATTTTATGGTCAAGAATCGATTGCTCCGATACAATGAAATAAATTAAAGTATTGTGGAAATGAGATTGTGGAAGGGAATGAAGAAGTTGAGAGGATCAAAGAACAATAAGAATAGTAGAAGTGAAGAAGTAATTCTCATTAGCATTTTTATCAATACAAGAGCATGTGTAGAAATATACACAGTGGAGTAACAATAATTTTGCACAACGGTAACATAACAATTTAATATTTAAAATAAAGTGATTGTGGTGTGATGTTTTGTCAGGTAATGATATGTGAAGTATGTTTGTGATATCTTAACACAGAAAAGTGGAGAAACCATGCAAATTACATGGGAAGAAGAAGAGGGAGTTATTGCTGAAATCAAGACATGGGTTCATTTGGTAAACAATTTTGATACTAGCATATCTACAAGCACATATTGTGGTAGTATAAATGGTGATAGAATATATGGTGTCTGAAATGCTGATAGTGTTTGGTTTCATTTTTGCTGGTAGCATAAAGCTATAGAAAATGTAGTGTCAAATTACTTATAGGGTTTTAATGTATTTAAGTTGTAACATATGTAAATAAATATTAAAATAAATAACAAACAATTTAAAAAATAAAGATAAATAATTTAAAATTACAATTAAAAGAATTATTTAAATAATCATTAAATAATTAAAGTATTATCTAATAATTTTATAATAAATAATTAAATTCATTGTAAATAATTTAATAATGAATAATTAAAAGAGAGATGTGAAGAGAGAAGGAGAGGAAAAAGAAGGGGTAATTTAAGTAGTTCAATAAATTGTGGAGGGTAGTTTAGGGAAGAAAACTCACATTGTCTCCAAATGGTCCTCCGAGAGACAATTTCATAATTGTCTTAAAATGCTACCTTTATTTTACTTGAAATTGTGGATGTAAAGTGGTTGTTTGGCAAGATAGTAGCATATAAGCTACTAAGTACAATATATGCTACTAGAAATTGCTTGCCAAACATACCCAGAGTAATGGTGCCTTCAATTGAGAAACATGAATGGAGGCAATTCCTATTTAGTAGCTGCAATTGACTTACAGTTTATTTTCAATAATCCTGGCTTGATATCTAGGCTTAGTATGGAGTATGATTATTATGTTATGGTTTTCAATTAGTAGGAGTAAGATAAGAAAGCTTATGGCTATATAAGAGCCAAGCTCCACAGTGTATAGGTATCAAATTATCAATAAAAAAACTGAGATTTCATCTCAATCCTTCTTGTTCTTAAATTAGTTGTAGAACAAGAATCTATCATTGGGGTTGGCACCTGGCGACTGAGTTAATGATGTAGGATCGAGAGATTGGGTGGAGCAAGTTTGAGAAGTTAAGTTTTATTTAGTTTATTTTCAGATAAATAATTAAAATTGTAAAAAAATCGGGTGTTCATTTGATATTTAGACCGCGTTTGCTACGTGTACTGATCTTGCATGTCCTACAGCAACTGCCACATCAGGCATGGGACCAAAGACTACACCTGTCAAACCAAAGGAGCACGTGACTGCGAATGCTCTGATCAGAAGCAACGGCTAGCATGTCATAACTCTGCTGTTACAAGTCAAGTCTAGAGATTGAGTCTAGGGGTCTCTATTATTTTGTATGTATTAGGATGTGTCTAATTTATGACCATTAGGAACTTTCCTTTAAGTAAGCCTTTACAGAAGGCCTGGATATCGATTATCGATTGTTCTTTGTAATGAATATCTTTTAATTAATATCAGTCATAGTTTGTTTACAACAAACCTTCCATCTGGTATTGAAGACACTTGTTGTGTATGGTCTATCCTCGAAATCAAATCTCAGCCATGGAAAATGAGCTCAGCAAACTGGCAGAAAAGGTAGACCAGTAGTTCCGTGACATCGCTGAAACTGTTGCTAACCTTCAGCTTAAGTGTGACAAAATTGTCAATGATGCAAACAAAGGGAAGATGGTCATCCAAGCTCCACCCTATCACGATCGTCCGGGCAGAACAACTGGTTCAGGTAGTGGTCATAGAACTGAATACAACACCATCTAAACCCGCACCCGTCTCGATTTTCCCCAGTTTGAATCTAGAGACCCCGTTGGTTGGATATTCAGAGCAGAGCAATTATTTGATGTGCATCTCACTCCCATGGACCAACGCATCAAAATGGCCTTCATTCACCTAGATGGGGAGGCATTAGAGTGCTTCCGATGGACTGCCTCCATAAGTGAGTGGGCGTATTGGGAGGACTTCACAGAGGCCCTTACCATATGGTTTGGGCTAGGTGATTTTGAAGATCATGCAGAGCTATTGGCCAAACTAAGACAGACTGACACAGTCAAGGAATACCAATGGGAGTTTGCTCGCTTAGCGAATCATGTCGTGGGATTATCCGAAAGCTTCCAGATGAGCTGCTTCATGGGTGGCTTGAAAGATGAAATTCGAATGGAGGTCAAAATATATAAACCCACTAGCCTAAAAACAGCCATTGGGTTGGCTCGCTTGTTCGAAGAAAAATTCACAAGAACGAAGTATAGGACGGTGCCAACAAAGAGGTTATCTCCAGTAGAAGCAGTCGAACGACGAATGAAACATTTGTGTTATAACTGTGATGAAAGGTGCGAAGTTGGTCATAAATGGAAGACCAAGACATTGTTCTTGATTGAGGAAGTTGAACCCATGCCAACAACAGAAACGGAACCAGCAATCACAGCAGATTTCTTACACATTTCTCTTGATGCCTTAGCTGGAGCCACATCTCTAGGAACAATGCGAGTGACTATTATCATCAAGGGGCGCCCCTACACTGCTTTGGTAGACTCAGGAAGCACTCATAGCTTCATCCATCCGAAGCTTACGTCTCGCCTTTCTGGTAAGGAATTAGAGCCATGAAAACTCAAGGTTCGCATAGCTGATGGAGGTGTCATGCACAACTCTGGCTTATGCACAACATTACCATTCAAGATACAAGGTTATCAATTTCATACAAATTTCTTTGTTCTTCCCTTGGGCAACTATGATGTGATCCTAGGCACTACATGGCTCCGCGGTATAAGCCCAATTCTTTGGGACTTTGATGAACTCCAAATGGCTTTTGACGTGGCTAAGGAGAGGGTTGTGATCCAAGGCTTGAAACAAGAGTTGGTTCGCACCTTTGAAGCCCACCAAATGGAATGATGTTTGCGCACCTCTGACACAGCTGGGGCTTGGATATCATGGGCCCAGGTAAGTTCTCCTCAACTCTTGCAAATTTCTTTAACTAACCTGTCCAACTTGTCTGTGAACAGCGAAGGATGAACACCAATGTCAGGTTCTTCCACTCAAAATGCTCAATTAAGAGTCTTACTCCAAGCATTTGAGGACCTCTTCAAAGAGCCCAGAGGACTGCCATCTCAACGCAGTCATGACCACAGCATTCCAACACAACCTGGGAGTGCTCCAGTCAGCGTTCGGCCTTATAGATATCCGCATTTTTAGAAAGGAGAAATCGAGAAAATCGTGGAAGAAATGCTACGAACCGAAATAGTTCGTAATAGCAGCAGCCCATATTCTTCCCCTGTTTTACTAGTGAAAAAGAAAGATGGTTCTTGGCGCCGATGTGTCGACTACCGAGCATTGAATTCCATCACAATCAAGGACAAATATCCAATTCCAGTGGTTGATGAACTCCTCGATGAGCTCCGAGGATCAGTCATTTTCTCTAAGCTAGATCTACACTCTGGCTATCATCAAATTCAAGTCAAAGAGACGGACATACCCAAGAAAGCATTTCAGACACATGATGGGCATTACGAATTTTTGGTTATGCCTTTCGGCCTTACCAATGCGCCATCCTCATTCCAGTAACTTATGAACAATGTTTTCCATCCATTTCTTCGTAAATTTGTGCTCTTCTTCCTGGATGACATTCTCATGTATAGCCATTCCATAGAAGACCACTTAAAACACTTGGCTACTGTGTTACACGTGTTAAAAGCCACCAACTCTTTGTAAAACAAAGCAAGTGCAGTTTTGGAAAAAATCAAGTGGACTACTTTGGCCATTCCATATCCAGTGAGGGAGTAGTCGTGGATGCCTCCAAAATTGAAAGCATGGTGAACTGGCCTATTCCTACAACGGTAACAGAGCTTCGGGGCTTCCTTGGATTGATAGGATACTACTGCCAGTTCGTTCACAATTATGGTAAAATCTCTGCCCCCTTAACATCTCTACTAAAAGAGGGCTCTTTTGCTTGGAATATAGATGCTGAAGCAGCCTTCCATGCTCTTAAGAAAGCAATGACTACTACTCTGGTACTGGCACTCCCTAATTTCTCTGAGCCTTTCACTATTGAGACGGATGCTAGAGGCAACGGCTTAGGCGCCGTGCTGACTCAGAATGGCAAACTAATTGCCTTTGCCAGTAAAGGATTAGCAGGTAAACACTTGGGCATGTCCACTTATGAAAAAGAGTTTCTGGCTATTATCTTTGTGGTCCATAAATGGCAGACTTATTTGGTGGGAAGGCGATTTATTATCTTAACGGACCACCAAAGCTTGAAATATCTATTGGAGGCTCGAGCAAGCACCCCCTGCAACAAAGATGGTTGGTGAAGCTGATGGGTTACGACTATGTGATCACTTATCGTAGTGGCAAGGAGAATAAGGCTGCTGATGCCCTCTCCCAATTGAATATTCCCGCCAATGCCACTGCTGTTGAGATAACCCCAGTAGTTTCGGCACTTTCCACTGTGCAATTTCCTTGGATGGAGGAGCTGAAGAAAGATTTAAGCCAAGATCCATGGATTGAAGACACCATTAAAAAGATGTCTCAGTCTACCTTTACAGCCAAACATTATATATACCAAGGCGGTTGGCTCAAGTATAATGGACGCATTGTTCTTAGTCCTCAATCCCCATGGAGGTCTAACAGGATCTAAAAAATTCTAAGTTGGCTTCACACAACACACTATAATCACCCTAATTTTTTTAGGGGAATAATTCTCATCATGAAGTTATTGTGCTTTATGACCTTTGACTAAAATGCACCCATGGGGTGAACAAGTCATATTCATGCAAGATTTTATTTGGGTTGGATTTACCATTACTCAAAAGGATTGTGAATGGTAATAAAACCCAGATAATAGGCTACAACTAATATTGCCCGTCTATTACACACTCGACTTATGGTAATAGTTTAGAGTTGTTTACTATTTTTACATGTTAGGTGCACCGTTTTGGTCCAGCACGTGATGTTGGCTCATCTGCCTCGTGATTTATGGTGATCGAGGTGATCGAGGTTGATCCCAACTACCATACCATCTAATTGTTATCACAGCCGCAGGTCCTTCTCACATGCAAATACATCAGGCATTTTTTGGGTTCCTAGGAATCCACCTCAAGTCCCTCGCTCGCTCACTCTTCCCTTCCTTTCAGAGTTGCACTCTCCTTCCTCTCTCCAGCTCAACCAATCTTTCACCGGAGCTCTATACAGCTTCATTTTGTTGCAGCGATCATGACTTTGAAATCGTTCGTCGAAGTACAACCGGATTCTCACTTCCCCATCCAGAACCTCCCGTATGGAGTGTTCCGGCCGGAATCGGGCTCGACCGCTCGACCTGGCGTGGCTATCGGCGATTACGTTTTGGACCTATCTGTGATCACTCGTGCTGGCCTTTTTGACGGCCTGATCCTCAAAGGCTCTGATTGCTTCCTTCAGGTTCGTAGGTTCTCAGTTTATAGACTGACGGTGGCAGCTAATGCTTTCTTAATTTTTGTGTGGTTTGGTGTGGGAGATTGTTACGATATCGGTGCGGTTTTGATTTTCATATTTACCTTCATAGATTATGATTTATTTGAATGCTGAAAAGAAGCGAAAGCTATTGCTAGACATTTTTTAACATTGAAGTTTTCTATTCCGCTTCAGTCTTACTCCCGTCTTATTAAGAAATTGCAGAATTGTTGAATTGTGGTGCTTATTTATTTGATTCAATTCTTCTATGACACTTGATTATATTTTATTACAGTCTTTTATCAATACAAAAGAAATGGTGATGAAATGCTCATGTTTCTTGGTACGAATGATATGACACATGTAAAGAATCTTGGTGAGTGACATGGCCTAGAATATAAAATGAAATTATGAACCAAATGCCGGATTATGATTATTACCGTCTTTTGTTGAAACTTACTCGGGGTCTTATGCAACAATTTATGTTAATTTTTTGTGATGTACTGTAACGTGTTGGCAGCCTAACTTGAACAAGTTTTTGGCTATGGGACGGCCAGCATGGAAGGAAGCTCGCGCTACACTTCAAAAGCTGTTGGCAGGTATGTTTACTGTTGTATTTGAATGGTTTGATCTTTACTCTTTCCTTCCTCTGTTTTTTTTTTTTTTTCAATTTCTCGGAGCTGAAAATGTAACATTAGTTGATTACTTTCTAATGCAGCCTCTGAACCTACCTTGCGTGATAATGCAACTTTAAGGCAAAAAGCCCTTGTTCCAGTGGTAAGATATTTATAGTCAAAAATATGTTACTTTATTATTTTTATCTCGCTTTTAATAGTGTGAATTGTATACTTGATCGATAGGAAAAAGTAGAAATGCTCCTTCCTGCTGTGATAGGGGACTACACAGACTTTTTTGCCTCCATGCATCATGCAAAGAATTGTGGACTTATATTTCGTGGACCGCAGAACCCAATTAATCCGAATTGGTATGTTAAGCATATAAAAAATATCACATAAATAATCCAAACCTGTAAAAAGTCGGTGTATCATATACGACAGATCCCCCACCCCATGCAATCTGACCTATTCATTTGCTTATATTCCCATTTTTCTGGCTTAGAACTTGCATTATCTTTCCAGGTTCCATCTTCCCATTGCATATCATGGACGGGCATCATCTATTGTCATATCTGGGACAGACATTATTCGACCAAGGTTAGAGGATCAAGTTTCTTCATCTTTCTTTGACCTTGACATTCTTTTCTTTATTCAGAGAATGAACGGAGAATGTTACAATTAACTGGACTATGCAATGTCGATGAATATCTAGTTACCTCTATATAATACCCTCTATATAATACAACACCTATGTGCCAATTCCAGTCTCCCTCATAACTAAATCTATGTAATACAGATTTTTTAAACTGATTCCATATATTCAAAGGAAAAAAAAATTGTTGTGATATGTTCATGAAGGCTGTTGGCATGCATCTTAAGTGCAAACTAGCAGATGTCCCAAGTCATACAATGCACATTCACAGGGATATGGCCCACCCAACTGGAAATTCTGGATAATACTATGGGCATTCCCCAGTGTATGCTCCATGCATTTATCCTGACTCACCTGACTTGCATTCATTCTCTCTCACATGTTGTACAATTTCCTGTTGTGGCAGGGGTCAGGGCCATCCTACCGCCAATTCTGGACCATACTTTGGGCCTTCCCTAAAGCTAGACTTTGAGCTAGAAATGGTCAGTCTGATAAGCTTTTTCATTACATTCATTTTTTGGAAGAACTTTGCGTTATAGATATCGAATTCATGATGAACTATGGTATTCCTTTGATTATATTTGTTACTCTATTTTCCTCTTGTTCTTCATTGTTATGGCTCATTCTGCTTTTTGTATGATACTTCACATTATTTGCAGGCTGCCATAGTTGGCCCGGGAAATGAATTGGGAAGGCCTGTGGATGTCAATGAGGCAGCAGATCATATCTTTGGACTTGTGTTGATGAACGACTGGAGTGGTAGATACACTTTTCATTTCTTCTCTATGCTCTTGTTTGTTTCATTTAAGTTCTAAACGTATGAAGTTGGTTCTGAAGCCAGAGATATTCAGGCATGGGAATATGTGCCCCTTGGGCCTTTTCTTGGAAAGAGCTTTGGTAAGAATTTAAGGGTGTATTGTTCCAGTGTATTTGTACACTGCTTTTACTATTAATTCTTTTCCTCCGTGATCTTATCGCTGCACGTGTTTTTACTTGTGAATATTGTAGGAACTACTATATCTCCTTGGATTGTGACGCTGGATGCTCTTGAACAATTTGCTTGTGACGCTGGCAAACAGGTTACTAGCTATATGAATCATACTACATCCTCCATTTTCTCTTGAAATTTCTTCTTACTTGGCTATATAATGTATAATTTGTATTCTAATTGCAGGACCCCCCTCCATTACCATATTTAGCTGAAAAGACTTCTAAAAACTATGATATTTCCTTGGAGGTAGTATTTGGCAGCGTACCTATATGCACTCTTCTTATGGTGTTTAATTCTTTAAAGACGGATATGATGTTGGATTTTTTCAATATGGTGTGGAGTATATATTGAATTATGTTGTCCTGTAAGATTATATATTTCTTAGGCTCCAAATGCTAGCGTTTATTGCCATCTGATTATGATGATCAAACACTGTCTTCTTGCTACAAGGTTGAAATCAAACCTGCTGGAAATGAGGATTCATGTGTGGTCACACGGAGTAATTTTAAACACTTGTAAGCTGTTCTCCTTTGTTACATTCTGGATTTTAAACACCTCTGAATTTGGTTGACTTCTTACCCTGTTTACATTTGTTGAACTATAACATCATTGGCCTAGTTTGCGTTATTCTTCCTGGTTAATCATTTGAAATTTGGCTGATATTATTAAAATCGTGATCACCAAAACTGAGATTTAGGTTAAATTAAACTGTCTGAGGGTTTGCATGAAATATTCGATTGAATGTCATATTCGTGCTGAATTTGTTTTATGTATTAAAAGATTCACACTGGGAGCATCTTAATCCTCTTAATCCTCCTGTAACTGTCAACTGAGTGCTTAGAGATTTTCGGCAAGAGAAAAATTATGGATGCCGGACTTCTAATTAGAAAATTTGATTTCTGCAATTCGTATTGGATTTTCAATTGCTTCTTATGTGAAGGGTTTCAATTTTTTTTTAACATATATTGCAGATATTGGACGGTAACTCAACAACTTGCACACCATACTATTAATGGTTGCAACCTAAGGCCAGGCGATCTCCTTGGAACTGGCACCATCAGTGGACCTGTATGTTTTAACTTATTTAATTCTTGCGTACTACAGACAATTGAAATGTAGAATTTGTATGCTGCACTTTTCTGTTGTTTATACTTTAACTTCAAGCAGAAGTTAAATGATTCTTGCACTGTAAATATTTTTCAACAGGAGCCTGATTCGTATGGATGCTTGTTAGAGCTGACATGGAATGGACAGAAGCCACTTTCCCTAAATGGGACGGCTCGTAAATTTCTGGAAGATGGAGATGAAGTCATCTTCACTGGTTTCTGCAAGGTTACTCTTCATAAAATGTTTTTCTAGAGCATGTTGCAGTCTCTTTTAATGTCCATAACCAAGGAACTCGTGAATACATCCCCCCATTTTACATCAAACCGTTCAACAACTATCATATATGACTAATAATTGATGTTAAATACTCTGACCATTTACTGTTTCTTGCAAAACTTTATTGTGTTGAAAAGAAGCTATTGTCATCATCTTACTAATACTCATTGCAGGGAGATGGTTTCCTCGTTGGTTTTGGCAAATGCTCGGGAAAAATTGTTCCCTCACCCCGTTGATGAACTTTTCTTGCTCAATTGGAGTTCGATGTGGTTGTGCCGGATTAGCAAGTCTGCCGTGCAAATTTATCTCAATTGTTTTGTAATGTTTGATGTTTGAGACGATCGAGCTAAAAATGTAGAGCTTTTTTTAAATAAGACACTCAAGTTAATAATGTTAGTGCCATGTTTATCTCATGTAGTGCTTAACGGGATGGTCAATAGTGACTTTCTGGGTGCAGAGGAGAGGAGGAAACCATGTATTTAGATGCATAGTATTAATAATGACGTAGCGAAATGCTATACTTAGTGTGAATTACAAAATCCCGTGAACCATTGAGTTTTTGAATGCAAGTTGCGTCCAAAGTCGTCAAGCAGAGATATCTTAGATAGGATGATGTAACCCAAAAATGATGGGCAACTCGGTGCGTGGTCTTTCTTACACTCTTGGATGGCTGGATCATCGTCAAAAGGGAAAAATCAATTGTTTTGATTATAAAATAAAAACCCATTTTTTAAAACAATGTAGTGCAGTACAATCTCTCTTACTCAAAGTAATTAATTGTTATAATATCAAAATTCAAAACTAAGATTTCTTCACCAATAATGATAGTCATACATAAATATTAGTATCCATAAACCCTTCATAAGAAGGGCTCCAACCGATCCCTCAAAATGGAGAAAAAATCATTTCAAGGGATCACTTTTTGAAAATGCATGCTCCAACCGGTCCCCTCTTCCAACCCAAAATAGTATTCAGTTCTCTCTCCCTCGAACCTGGAGAGGCATTCAGCATCCCTCAAAAAAAAATTATTATTTTCTCTCTCTTGCTTTGCCTCTCCATCGCGCGAACTCATCTCTCTCTACATTTGAGTACCATATCTAACAATGGCGAACAAATCTTTGAGTACCAGATGCATAGTTCAACAAAAGATGCTGAAGATGCAACCAAGGTCAAGCCCAGCATCTCTCCCAAAACACAGTGAACATCGACACCACAAAATTAGAAGTACTGAAGATCGGCACCACAAAATCAGAAAGAATGAAGAGAGTGGTTTAATGGTAAATGGGTTTTGGTAGTAATGGTAGGGAATAGAGATAACAAATAGATTGTGGCCGTTGATGGAGAGAGATAGGAGTGGCCGATTGAGGAGATATGGATGTTTCGGTGGTGGGGAGGGGTATCTTGTTTTGTATTTATCTTCTTTCTTTTTTTTTTTGAGTGATTGTATTTATCCTATTTAGAAGTTTTATATAGTAAAACAATGGAAAAGCAAATTATATTAATAGGATATATTATTAATATTATTTTAAAATTAATGTTAAATAACAATATTATTAATATTAAAGTAATATTATTTGCAATTGTTGTTTGTTAATAATAAGTTAAAGTTGATGGTAGTTAAAAGTAGGTATGTTGAAAAATAATAAAATATTTGATATAATGTTAGAATGAGAAAGTGGTTGGAGTGGTGTTAAAACAGAGATCCTCTAAAATAGATTGTTGGTTAAAATGGGGGAGAGGATGTCCCCCAAAATGGAGTTTTGGGTTGGAGATGCTCTAATGACATGGCATGATATGTCAAGTGATGACAAAGCAAAAATTCAGATAAACAAAAGTTTCAAATTTCAAAAAATAAAATATCAAAACAAAATCTTCTCTAGTTCTCTTTCTACTCTCTTATATCTTTTTCTCTCTCCTCTCTCTCACTCTCTCCATCTCCTTTCTCTCTCTCTCTCCAGTGACATTCTCCCTCCCTCTCTCACTATCAACAACGGATCTCCTCCGTCCGGCCACTAATCTGACAGCCACTATCGCCAAAAAAAAGCATCTGACCACTAGGAGCAAAGCCTAGCCATCACTTGCTGTCAACCATCGCTAGTTTTGCCAGAAATCCATTGTGAAGTTGCGGGTAACCGCGAACCAAAAATCAACTGATTTCGATGTCGATTTTGGCAATCCAACACCACTAACGGACTCCCTTAGGTGAGAAGCAGCTGATTCTGGTGTCGATTTGGTTTTGGTTTTATCTCGGGAGTTAGGCTTCATGTTTTGCTCCCTCTGTTTTGTTGGGTCTGTTGGTTTCTTAGTGGGTGATTTGGTTGTTCTTTTGTTGGTTTCTGATGGTGACTAGGGAGCCAATCTTACTTCTCTGTCTGAGGGTGCTTTTTTCGTTATGTAACATTGCAATGTGTTATTACACTATCATGACTAACAATGTAATTATAATTCTGGTGAAATAATGGTAATCATTTATCAACTTTCTTTGATAATTGTAGAGTTTTGGGACAATATAACTAATCATGATGCCTTATTACGCTGTGAAAATGACATAAATATAAGGTCTCTTTAGTAAAAGTAGAGTGTTGGCATAAATACACCGCCAATTACGCTCTGTAATACTCGTCTGAGATAAATACACTGTCAAATGCACAGTGTAATAACCAACTAAGAAAAAATACAATGCCAAAACCAAAATGCAATAACCTACAGGGCTAAATACACTGTCAATTGCACAGTGTAATAACCCATTGGGAGGAAATACACAACCAAAAGATAAAATGTCTGCAAAAGAGATAAGCAAAAAGGTAAAAAAAAAAGTTAAAAAACAAAAAAGTACCATCTAAAAAATCTCATGAGAGAGAGGCGGAAAACCTCTCTCCATCTTTAAGGTTTTAATAAGAGATAAATATGAAAATGGTCCATGTAGTTTGCTCTTTGGTTCAAAAAAGTCATTCAACTTTGTTTTGGATCAAAAAAACCCTCGTACTTACAAGAATGATAAACGTTAACCATTCTGTTAAGATTCCGTTAAAATCAACTGATTTGGCAAGTAAGTGTAATTTTTATTTATTTCTTCATTTCGGACGTGGCATACATTGGGAATTGACCAATGAAATGGTGACACTTGTCATTCAAGTTTAATTAAGAAATCAAAAAAAGGAGAATCATCTCCAGGATCGGCGACAACACTCCATCTCCATCTCCGATGACAACACTCCATCTCTAGCGACAATACTCCATCTCCAACGAAACCCCATGAGGAACCAAACCCCAAAATCAAATAAAATCAAAAACCCAAGAGACCGCACCTAGACCTATTGAGTTGCTTTCCTTTTCCTCAGGTGATTGAACTACCAGAACTAGTTCCTTACTTCTCGTTCCCCATGGCCTTTTCTTTGGCTAGAGTAGCTCTCTTACTCTTTCCCATCTATCCAGTGTCTCAAATCCAGATTTGCTTCTAAACGAGCTCCCATTGTTGGCTTCTCTTGCTCCTCTTCTTCCTGATGCAATTGCATTGAAGGTTGACAAAATCAAATCGCGAATCTCCGTTCCTATCAAATCTATTTCATGTTGATAATGGCCTTGAACAAATCGCTACACTTTATTCATATTCATACAATTTTGCTTATAAAAAAATCCAGATTTGCTGCTGTTAAAGGATCTCTCAAAATCGCTGATCTTGAGGCGATTTTTTTCATGTGGATTTCAAGGGAAGAAGAAGCAAGTGGGTAAATTTCTTTTGATCTGCACCGTTACAGGTCCACCATAGGGAGGATTGGAAGAAGAAGGAGATGAAGATTGATTATTGTTTTTTTATTGACAGCCGTGTAACCTTTTACACTTAATTTTCAATTTTCTTCAAATAAATACCATGTAAGATATTTTGTGCCAAATCAATAATTTTTAACGGATTCTTAACAGAAGGGCTAACGTTTATCTTCTTTGTAAGTACGAGGGTTTTTTTTATCCAAAATAAAGTTGAGGGGTTTTTTCGAACCAAAAGACAAAGTACAGGGTCCATTTTCATAATTATCCCTTTTAATAAAAGAAATCTATGTGGCATGCTTAGTTGGCATGCCACATAGATTATAAAACTTACGGATACCAAATTTTATGGACATATATCATTTTCCTTTCTTTATAACCTTCTCCTCGATACTTCTAGTCTCTTTTCTCCCTAATGAAAAGTTAATTGTATTGTTCCAAATCAAGAGATCGTCGGTTGAAAGGGATAAGTAACATGGATAAGTAACCAATCAGCTCTTGTACTTTAGAAAAGGACTAATTAAGCCCCTGTGTTTTTTTTTTGCCAAATCAGCCCCTTAACTTCAAGCAATAGTCCACGTTAGTCCTCAAACCACTTTGTTGTGAAAAAATACTGATGTGGATTCCATTTATGACATGTAAAATCTAACATGGCATGTAAGAAACAAAAAAAAATCAAAATAACTTAGTTCGTATTTCAAGCTCACTTGTCTCCACTAAGGGTTCAACACAGTTCATCACTGCTACAGTCGCAAACCTATATTCAGCATTGTGCGAGGCCTTAGGTTTCTCACAACAAGATATTCAACATTGAGACAGCGATTCACTGCTGAGAAAGGTACGATTTCGGTTTTTCATTTTTGGGTTTCGATTTGATTTGGGGTGATGCTTCGGTTTGATTTGGGGTTTTCCTTTTGAGTTTTATATGGGTTTCGATCTCGAAATGGGTATCCATTTTCGATTTGGGGTTTTGATCTAGGGTTCTGGCAGTGTTTCGAGTTAGGTTTCCATCTGAGTTTCAATTTACATCAAATCTAAAATTACAGGTTTAACCATGTTCATTCAAAGATGAAGAAGAGGTCATCCCAGAATGAAGAAGATGATGGCACTTAAAGAATGAACTTTCCTTCATTGCGTTTCTAGTGTTTGGACATGTTTTCTTGATAAAATGAATTTGAGTTTTGAATTTGTATTGAAGTGTTATTTGGAGTTTTGTTGTGGACTGGTGTTGAATATGGTGTTACTTGTTGCATTAGTTAAATTTGATAAAATGGATACAAAATATGATCTAGTTGTTTATGGAGTCTTGCTTCATTTAAGGTATATTTGGTAGTGATTCAAACAAGGGGTCATTTAACCCACTTAATAAAAATGCAGGGGCTTAATTGACCCATCACTAAAAGAACAAGGGCTTCAAAGGTCCTATAATCATAAGTTTTCATATATGAAAATGATTAATCTCAATAATTGTGCATAAATTAAATAATGACGCGTGTCATTATTTAATTGACCAGCACCACGTGTCTGCTATCATTTAAAAAATAAAAAATTACACATCACCAGTTAATTATCACGTCATCTATGTTATGACAGAAAAGTGGCCTAAGGGATTTTTTGAACCAATATTGCTTGAAGTTAAGGAGTTGGTTTGGCAAAAAAAAGCACATGGGCTCAATTGGCTCTTTTTTTGTAAGTATAGAAACTCATTCATTACTTATCCCTCGGTTAAGTAGATTTAGATTCAGATTCAGATTCATCAACATCCTACATATCGATTCTTGAACTTGAAGCTTGAAATTCAGGACTTGCTAAAGGATTTCCAATCATACACCACTCTTGAAACGAAAGTCATCTCCCAAATGAAAATCCAAGGGAGAAACCCATCCTATGCCCATATTATTAAAATAAAACTAAGAACAACATTAAAAAACTATTGGGGGAGAGAAGGAGGTGGAAGAAATCACCGACTCCTCTTTAACGTCTGGGATGCTAGACATAGGGATTTTGGATACTCAGATACACCACGTGTGTGAGTATGGACAGACACAAAATTTAATAATTGCATCCAAAATAAAGATAGTCACATCTAGATTAACAAAACTAGGCACTTTATAGATATAGATTGTAGTGCACGAACATCTCTAACTGTGGAGTAGAATCAGGGGCGGAGGTAGCCCCCCCCCCCCCCGCCCGATTTTTTTTTAAAAAATACACTTATTCATATATTAGTTATACTGATGTAATAATACACATATACTTTTACTTACTTGTATTAGTTATATTGAAGTTTCTACATCTATATAATACTGAGAATTGAAGAAGCCCATCTTAGAGACCCATTCCTCTATTCAATAGCCCAAGGCCTAATCTTATTGTGGCCTAATACAAAGAATTGAAGAATCCATAGGCCCACAGCACACAAGAATCTCTTTGTAAGCCCAACTTTTGTCCTTCTATCAAGCACCGTAGCTAACACTGTAGTTTAGATAATACTAGGCTTTGATTTCTTCGCTTTAGATTCACAAAGTTAGGGTTTCTGCTCAAATCCTCCTTGGCCTAAACCCAGAGCATACTAGTGCTTTTACAATGACGATGAGTTTGAGATCAAATGATCAATGAAGGTACGCGAGATCCCTATTTTTTATAAATTGTAATTCTTTTATAGTTCTATATATGAAATCATTCTCTCTACTATTTTGTGTTTCTTCGGTTAGAATGGAGATGGCTATTGATAATTGATTATTTTATTATTGTAGAAAGTTCATGTGTTTATTGAAGTTGTCGGCAGAGATATCAACCTATCACTATCAAGGTTAGATTTTTTGTTAATCCCAGGCATGTGGGTGACATGCCAATGTGCCATTGCATTTAAATTCTATTTAATTGATTTTTTGTTAATCTCAGGCATGTGAGTGACATGCCATTGCAGTTAAATTCCATTTATCATTTTTTTTGTTAATCCCAGGCATGTGGGTGACATGCCATTGCATTTAAATTGATTGTTAAAGTTGTTTTGTTTACTTAGGTTATAAACGTAATGGCTCATCATCAACCATCAACTAAAAGAGTGAAAACTCTTTTTTCTTTCTTTAAAAAGAAAGATGGTATTAATAATGATCAACAAACTGAGGTAGCACAAACTTCAATTCCTAATGTGCAGACTTCTGAAACTGTGGTAGTTGAAAGCTCAATTCCTAATTGAGCGTTTCTTTGATGTTGTGGGTGTTAGTGATACTGCAGCAGTTACTCTAAAAAATGAAATTTCTAATATTCTTATAAGGTATAATCTCCATGTTATTGATTTAATAGCTTCTTGTCACCAATTTTTATTTTATGAATTATAGTGTTACTTTGAGCTTGCTAATATTCTTACAAAGTACCATCTCCATGTTCACATGATGCGTGGTCAAGGGCATGAAGGTGCTAGTAATATGCGGGGTGCCTGGAATGGACTTCAAGCATTATTTCTCAAAGATTGTCCATATGCATATTATGTTCATTGTTTTGCCCATCGACTGCAACTAACATTAGTGGCAGCAGCCAAGGAGATGCCTTGCATTTGGCAATTCTTTTCACATCTTACTTCCGCCATTAATCTTGTGGTTTCTTCTCCTAAACGCATCAATGAGTTACAATCTTCTCAAAGGGATGAGATTTCTCTAATGTTGGCTAATGGAGAAAGACAGTCTAGTAGAAGAGCTAATCAAATGAGTTCACTACAACAAGCTGGAGCTACTCGTTGGAGCTCTCACTATGACTCTGTTAGGAGCTTGATAGAAATGTATGGTGTATCATGCAAAGTTCTTGAAAATCTCAGTAAGAATGGGGCATTTGGCTCTATACGTGGGGAAGCTAGTGGTGTTTATGCAGCAATTACGACATTTGAGTTCATATTTGTCATGCATTTGATTGATAAAATCATCGGAATCACAGATGTACTTTGCCAAGCTCTACAACGTAAATCCTTGGATATCTTGAATGCTTTGAGGTTGATTTCAACAACGAAAACTCTCCTTTCGAAATTAAGAAAAGATGGTTGGGATACATTTTTTGAGAGAGTGAAGTTATTTTGTGGTCAACATGACATTGATATTCCTGATATGGGTGGTCGTTATAGAGTGCGTCGTTCTTGTCAACGACAAGATCCTATTACAGTTGAACACCATTATCACTTTGATGTCTTCAATGAGGTAATTGACTTTCAGTTAACGGAGTTAAATAGTAGATTCAACGAGAAATCTATAGAACTTCTTACACTCAGCTCTGCTTTGGATCCGAGTGATTCCTTCAAAGCATTTAACATTGAAGACATATGTAATCTAGCAAGTAAATTTTATCCTCAAGATTTTAGTTCATAAGAAATCCATGCATTGAGATGTGAGTTGGAACATTATCAGTATGATGTAATACTTGATTGTGAGTTTCAAACAGTTTCTACACTTTCCGAATTATGTCGGAAATTAGTTACATCAAGAAAGTGACAGAACTATTATCTGACTGAGAGATTGATTCGTTTAGTGTTAACTCTTCTTGTTTCGATGGCGTCTACTGAACGAGCATTTTCAGCTATTAGGGATGGCAACGGGGCGGGGCGGGGGCTGATCATGGCTGCCCCGCCCCGCACCTCAATGGGAGCCCCCCGTCCCCGCCCCTTTATAATCCGCAGGTCTCCGCCCCGATCAAGGGCCACACAAATCCGCCTGAACCCAATCCGATCCGACCCATTTAACATATACAAATAATGAAACAGACACCTAAAGTCCTCAATAAACATACAATCAAAATTACTATAATCCAAGCATACAAAGTCCAAAATAAACATCCAAGCAAAACTAGTACAATCATTCAAAGTCCAAACTACTTAATTCAAGCATCCAAACTAAACATTCAAACAAAACTACTACAAATATCCAAAGTTCAAACTACTTAATTCAAGCATCCAAAATAAACTACTACAATCAAAGTTACATAACCCAAGCATCAAAAATAAACAAGTTCAATACAATCAAAGTTACATCACCCAAAGTCCCAAACATCCAAAATAGATAAGTTCAAGTCTTCAAGACAATCAAATAACATCCACAAGCATAAAAAAAAATCAACCAAGCATGGTTACATCACTTGCTTCTCCTTCCTCATCATCACAATCATCAATAATATTTTGAACTATTGATCAATTAAAGAGTACACTGTACACATCATGCTAACCTTGACAATTTAGGCTAGCAGCATCAATCTTTTTAATACAAGAGGAGGCTGAAACAAAAAGGAAATAAAGTCAACACTCGTGTGTTGACACCATATACTGATATACAAAGTTACAAACCCTATCGCAATGACAAATCAGATACGGTTGTGTGTTGACAATTGGAATAAACAAATGTGGAATAAACAACAGTGCTCGAACAGATACGGTTGTGTGTTGACAATTGGAATAAACAAATGTGGCACCAGAATCATGAAGAGAGATAAGATGAAAACTTACCGGGAGTAGGGGACTTGCCGGAGGTGAGTGAATGAGTAAATGAGTGAGTGATGCCCAGATGCCTTGATCGACAGCCGCAGGTCGGCAGGTGACTGGGTGAGTCTTTCACTCTTTCTTGAAGCTGTAGCGGCAGCGACGCGAGAGAGTAGAGACCGAGTGATGGGTTTAGCCGTTTAGGGTTCCTACTTCCTGCTTCTTAGAGTCTCTTAGCCACTTAGGTGAGCTGGCATGGGACTTGGGGTATCAGGTACGGGTTTTTCATTTTTTAAAATGTTTTGAGTTAATTGAATTAATTCATAATTGGATTAATAATGACTTAATAAGATTTGATTTTTAATTTTAATAAATGAATTAATGACTTATGGTTCAGGGATTAGGGATTATTTATATTGGATTAAAATTAGTGTTTAGGGTTTAGGGATTATTATATTGGATTAAAACTAGGGTTTAGACTTTAGGATTTAGTGCTTAGGTTTAGAATTTAGGGTTTATGGATTATTTAGTTCTTGGGCTTTAGGGATTATTTATATTAGATTAAAATTAGTGTTTAGGGTTTAGGGATTATTATATTGGATTGAAACTAGGGTTTAGACTTTAGGATTTGGTGCTTAGGTTTAGAATTTAGGGTTTATGGATTATTTAGTTCTTGGGGTTTAGGGATTATTTATATTGGATTAAAAGATTAAAACTAGGATTTAGGGTTTAGGGGGTTTAGGGATTATTTAGTGCTTAGGTTTAGGGTTTAGGGAATTAGAGTTCATGGATTATTTAGTGTTTATGGTCTAAGGATTATTTATATTGAATTAATTCTAGGATTTAGGGTTTATGAATTATTTAGTGCTTAGATTTAGGGGTTAGGGTTCATGGATTATTTAGTGCTTAGGGTTTAGGGATTATTTATATTGGATTAAAACTAAGCATTCAAGTCTCTATTTTAACATTATTAGTTTATTACTATATTAGAATGTGTTCAAATCAAGTCAATTTAAGTTAGACCATATTTAATTTAAGATTTAGGGTTATGTTTTTATCAATATTATTCAATAATCAATCTAATTAAGATTATAGGAGTATTGTAATATTATGTAACTATGTTTAGGTTTTTAGGGTTTTAATGTTTAAGTACTTAGGTTTAAGATTTACCAAACAAGTTTAGGGGTTACTTTGATTTTAATAATAATATCAAATTAATATGTGTTTAGATAAACCCTAAACCCTATATATATATATAATGTACAAAAACAACATGTAATGCGAGGCGGGGTGCGGGGCGGGTTGCGGGGCGGGTTGCTAGGCGGGTGTGCGGGGAGGGTCGAGTCGGAGCAGGAGGCATACCCGCCCCCTCCCCGCCCCCCCTTGCGCGGGTTGAAATACTTTGCCCCCGTCCCCGCCCCGCACATGCCTCAGATCGGGGAAAATCCGTACGGATCGCGACGGGTCGGTGCTGGTCGGGGCGGTTCGGGCACGAATTGCCATCCCTATCAGCTATGAAACTTGTTAAGACAGCACTTCGCAACAAAATGGATGATGAATTTCTTGTAGATTGTATGGTTCTTTACATTGAACGAGAACTTGCTGAGAAAGTCAACTTAGATTCAGTAATAGATGATTTCTATTCTTTGAAATCTCGTCGGGCACAACTTCAATAGATATTATGTTATATTGTTTATGCTCTTTTGTTTCACGAACTTCAATATGTATAATGAATTTATATTGACGTTTTGGATTCTTTTATGCCATCAAAATATCAAGATAATGTAATTTAAATAGGTGTAATATTGTAAAGAATCCTCAAAAAAATTCCGGGGGCACTGCCCCCGGACCCTCGCCAACTTTTAACAGTCCCCCAACATGAATTTCTGGCTCCACCCCTGAGTAGAAGTGATTTGTCTTGATCACTCGAGAGCATTCTCGGATTGGTGCACTAGTGTATGTGAGGTCACATACATTGATGGACTTACATAGTAAGGAATAAACAAAAATGTACTATCAAAGAGTTGTTCATCCTATACCTATGAGAATACAGTGTATCTTAAGCTTAAGTAGGTCACAACTCTCATATTCATAGTGTGCGCACTTTGATTCATCAATGAGTGAGACACACATTATTGTCAATATTCTTGATGAATTAGATGTATGCCAATAGGGTATGAGAGCACACTTACAATAGTCATTTATGTACTTACGGTCATGGAAATATAATAACCCACTTGAGAGGTTCATATTTGCATAGTGGTCCTAACAAGTTGGACGTTGGATTTAAATTAATCATTATATTTTATTTGCCAGTGGTTAGATATAAGGGAACCGAGAGCTCAGGAAAAATGTAAATCTTAGAGTGGATTGTACACAAACTCTCACTCTAATTTGCTGGGTGTGGCATAGAGGATATATTCGTACATATATATCTTACAGGTCAGGGACATGTTTCTAATGAAAACTTCGATTTGAGAATCATACATATCTAGGAGTGCATTCATATACTACAAGAAATTATCACTTTCCCGACGAAATTATTGCCGGCGAGATATTACTTTGTCGGCAAAACTTACATATGCCGACGAAAATTACTTCCTCGTCGGGAAAATAAGCGCTTAAAAAAATGGAATAGTGGGTAACTTTGACAGACGAAAATGACGACGAAATACATCGTCACTAAAAAATATGCCAACGAAATAGATATGTTCGTCTATAGATAATTTAGTTACTCCACCGACGATTTCGTTTTCGGTTTTTTTATCGCCTAAACCCTTAATTTTAGGCGCGAGTGTTTCGCGGTCTTAGGAATTTTGGGTCTAAAATTGACCGAAAATTGTTTTCTCAAAACCGCTCATCCTCCACCCATTCTCGACTGCCGTCTGCAACCGCCTCCGCCTCTTCTATGCCCTCTCCTCCGTTCAATCAGTTAGTAGTCGGCCTCCGCATCCTCTCTGTCTTCTTATATGGGAAAAGCCCTTTTGTCTTTCCTTAGATATAAGCAAACAGTGGACCTTCGACTCCCTCTCCTCTCGTCCGAAGCACAAATTTTGGCTAGCTGCAACATGGATCTAGTGGGTGCCCTTACCGTTCTTTTGTAAGTGACGATTATTGTTTTTTTGGATTAGTCGGGTCTGAACCCTCAATTTCTGATTATTTAGGGACTGACATATGCCCTTCTGTGTGAAGGAGCACTCCATTGTTGTTGCTACGCTCGAAAAAGAGAAGAATATCTTTGTTAAAATGGTAACTTCTCTTTCTCTCCTCCTTCTTTGATTTTCTCTTGTATTAAAATTGCATGCTTCAATCGGAATTTTTAGTTTACTTCATCTCTGAATTATTTCTCTCAGAAATCTTTAATTGAGGTCCAAACCCGTAATTTTTTTGATTCATTCAGGTAATGGGCCGATCATAATCTGTCTGCTCTGTATTATCATTGCATTAAATCGCAAGGTCAGTTTCTGTTCATCTTATTATTCTGGATCTAATCTGCCTATGTTGGTTTATGTTGAAATAATTGATTCTGTCATGATATACATACGTTGACATATTCCTATGGCTATTCTCATATTCTCATTCACTATGTAGCTATCTAATAGGAAGCATATTCTGATAAGCTTTTTGTTTCTTAAGTTGGAACAATAGCTGTCAACCCTGCTTTCAATTTCATGGATGTCATTTATAGGTTTATAGCTTATCACCTAATTCCTTATAAATACATATTATGCTTTGACAACGTTTTACATGGTTGGCACCCCCATGGTGAAGATGACGACGATGACGATCATGAGTAAAATTAGCATTTGAAGGTGGCAGACTTCCCTTGGCCATTTTTTGCTCTGGTGCTTCTTATGTGAATTTATGTCCTAAGGTGGCTTTATTTTGGGCTCCCTTCTATGATATTAAGGTGGGTTTATTTCGCTGTTAATTGGTTTTAGTGCTCAAAACATTACTTGATTTTCATTGGCATTATAACATGAATGTATGTCCTCTGCTAATGCATTATAGCTGATCTCCATAATGCGAAGCATAACCTAATTGTGTTAACTGATATGCTAATGCATTATAACAGGAATTACTAACCTATACTCTCTTTTGTGTTAACTTTTCATTTCTGAAAGCTTATAATTTCATTAATATTGTCCTTTACTGTATTTGTTAACAGATGTCCACGATTTCTTCGAAGAGTCGTGGGAAGCGTTCTATCAATAAGTCATCAGTGCCTCCTCTTCCAGGTCAGACATCATCAGCACCTCCAGTACCAGTCCAAACATCATCAGTGCGTACTTCAGTGATCCAGACATCATCAGTGGCTCCTTTACCAGTCCACACACCTTCAGTGCCTACTCCAGTGAGTGATCCATCTCATGTTGAGCGTAGGAGCTCAGTCCGACGTCATATTAGAGGGCCACACATTCATACAGATGATGTCGTCATTCCTACTGGTGCGACACGTGCTTCAGATGGTGTTGGTGGTAAGAGTATTGCATCTATATGATGTTAAAAGTAGTTTTTATGTGGATAAATTCTTGTTAGTTATCATGTTATTATTTTGATTCTTATTTATAATATAATTAGCAGACAGATTATTCTTTTAATCTACTATTTGTAAAGCATGTTTGGAAGTTCATGAATGGAAAAACCTTTCAGACATTAAGTCTGATAGACCTTGTAGAACATATATAGGCGAGTGCTGATTTTACTAAGCACAAGATGGAAGGTAATAGTAGTGGTGGTACTGTGCGATTCCACTAGAATTGCCCACAACACATGCACATCTTCCTACAGAGTAGTTTTAACATTTTCTTTGATCTTTGATGTAATTTGCAGGTACTGCCTACTTTCTTGCAAAGGGAAATGATCGTAAGAGAGGACGTGGGGCTTGCAACTCTGCAAAGGTCTCAGGCATAGTGCGGACCAGCAGGAAAAAGATCCGAGTGGAGCTTGATGTCCATCATGGGCGGCCTATAGGACAAAATGTGTCCTCCTTATTTTCACATCAGATTGGGGCCATAATTAGGACTTCACTCCCCACGGATCACTTCGATCCACGTGTTTCGGAATATGTGGGCAAGTTGTTCTCGAAGATCTTTCGTGAGTTCAAGTACGAATTGCACACTTATTTCAAGGATTTTGATACGAAAGAGGAGGCCAAGCAGAACCCTCCGTTAGAGTGGTACAACAGGTCTATTGAGCAATGGGGTACTCTATGTGATCATTTTTCTGACCCCGCTTTTGTGGTAATCTTAAGTCAAATTTTTTCGTAATTTCATATTGAGATAATGAATTGTTTATCCCAAAATTTTGACTTACACAAATGTTAATCTGTTGCAGAATCAATGCAATGCTAACAAAGAAAATCGAAGTAAAAAGAAATATGAACATCACGGTGGATCCAAACCTTTCTCTTTGAGATATGAGAAACCTGTTGAGGTAAGCGTAGAGTACAAATAAAGAAGGCTGGAACTAGATTTTCTTGAATCATCATAGTCCCTGTTTGTAATACTGAGTGCTTATTTTGCTTAAACTTTTGACATATGACATCTGCCATTTGATGTGCTTGAGTTGTTAGATGTGCTTTGCCTTTGTGTTTTTTCTACAAAATTATGGACCAATTTGGAGTTGTCCTTTTTTCACTCACTGGACAAAATCCAATACTGATGACAGACGTTTCATTTATTGTATTTATCCAACACAGCAGCACTATGGGCAAAATCTTTATCATTTTTTGTTTCATAGAACCTATCTACCATCTTCTACTCGTGAAGGCAAGTCAAGATTGTGTTTGTTTCATATTATTTTACAGGAAGGTTCACAATTTCCAGAGATCGATACATTTAGTGAGGCCTATACAAATAAGGCCGGGGAGTGGACAAGTGATGTAGCGAAGACTCATTATGTAAGTGTTGTACTTATACCTCTAGTCTTTATATGTTCAAATATTACTTTTTCTAATATAATGGTTCTCTTAATTTATTTTTTGTAGGGAGAGATGATAGTAAAGAAGAATGCTCTGTTAGAGCAGTTGGCTACACAGTATCCTGATGGCACACCAGCTGAGAGTATCACTGTACCTACGGAGGCCGGACGAGAGATTATGATGGAGACACTGGGTGTTAGGCCTGGTAGGGAGGTTCGTGGCCTGGGATTTGGGAGGTATAGAGACCTTGGTACATCATCTACTCAAAGGTCTACATCATCTTCTCGCTTACGTGAGTTGGAGCAGCAGTTAGCTGCTGAGAAGGAGGCTAGATTGGAGGATCGTCGATCACATAAAGCTGAGATGCAGAGTATCATGAACTTCATGCGTGGTATCGCTGTTAAGATTCCAGGTGTGAGAATTCCACCCGGGTTTAATGCAGCATGTGAGGATGATGGCACAACTTCCTTAGATTAGATGCATTTTCATTCTATGTTTTACTAGATTCCTATATATATATGTCAACAAATTGGTACTTAGAAGATATTCACATTTTGCTATGTATATATTGTTACTGTTTTGATTCGGCAAGCAAAGTCTGAAACTTATTCCATATTCGTACTGTTTTGAATGGGCAAGGAAAGTCTGAAACTTCTTTTGATGTTGTATTCCATATTGGTACTGTTTTGATTGGGCAAGCAAGAATTGAAAATTGCAGGTATTTGGCGGATAGAAACAACAAATGCAATCTGTTAAATTTTAACAAATTTCGTCGGGAAAGAAAACATTCGTCGGCACAGTTTCTTGCAAATTCGTCTGTTAAACTAAATAATTTCGCCGGTAAAACATAATATACCGACGCATCATTTCGTCGCTAAAACCCTCACATATCCCGACGAAATAATTCGTCGGCCCATGTTTTTCAGACGAATTGTTTCGTCGGAAATTTCGTCGGCATCTATAAATCTGTGCCGACGAATTGTATATGTCGTCGGTGAATTCTTTCCCGACACATCATAACCGACGAACTATGCCGACGAAGTTTTCGTCGGAAGATGTTTATGCCGACGAAAATATTTCTTTACCGACAAAATGTTTCGTCGATTATTGATCATTTTTTTGTAGTGATAGTTCAAGTGATGTCATACGAACATTGAATATAAATATTATTCTTAATTATAGGGCTTAACGGTAAAGTTTAATATTTCAGGAGCCGATGAGATATGTATGTTCTGCGGAGTCTCCTTGGTAACCCAATTTTAGTCTCTGGGTTTACCAATGAAAGCTCAAGAATAAAATCAGTTTTTGTAAAGATATACAGATTAGTTGTACTTATTATATTTGTGAATAATTAGGTCGTTGGATTATAATTTAGATTGTAAATTAACTTTTATGAAATTAAAATTGGAAAATGTATTTTGGAGTTAGCCTGGGCACACGCAAGCCCAGCGTTAAGTGCAGCACAACAGTAATGGGCTTCTACCCAGCGCCAACACACTGGGCTTCTGCCAAGCATATATCCGGGAAACTTTAGTCACACCCGATATTTACTAAACATACCCTGATTTTTATTAACTTTGCATTGACCGTGCATTTTTTGAAGGCTCAGCTCTTCACACCCCACCTACTCAACACCTTCGAAGAACAAACCCTAAAACCCACTCTTCAATCTCTCTCTTCCTCCTTTGATCTATAAAATCCAGTTCAGATTGAGCAATTCTTTCACTGTAATGGCAAAAAATTGCCTCCGTTGAATGGCCAAAAGCTGGAAAGGACTAGAACTAGACATTCAGAAGAGACAAAGTGAAGTTCTAGTCTTTCTCCCCACCCTTTGTGCCCAAGTCCTCCTTTCGTGCCTTCAGATCCACTTGTTGGGGAACAAATAAAAGGTTTGTTGGGCATATCGTCCTCTATTCAAGCTATATCTCCATTTCCAGTTGAAAGGCATCTATCTAACGCCAGTGGATCTAATTGCCTGACTTCTCCCTCTATAGCTACACTAGAAAAGGAGTCGACTTTCACTAACTAGCTCAAGGAGTTGCTGAATGGCTTCCCCTCTGCAAATAAATCAGATCAGTTCCTGAGGGGGACGATAGACCACTCACGATCTACACACGATGGAGAGGGGAATTTTGTAAAAATGACCTTCTCAAAAAGTCAAACAAGAGAAATGACCCATTTTTTTATAAACCGCAAAAATGACCTACCTTGTAATTTTTTGGACCCAAATACCCCTAATGTTGAAATATCCTTTCTTCCACTCACAATACCAGAATACACATAACCCTCTTAACAGCTATTTCTCATCATCTTATCTGCACTCGATCAGCTATTTCTCATCATCTTATTTGTTCTATAGAGCTCGAAAAAGCCAGATCAGGTTCGGGTTCTGAGTTATTTGTGATCTTCGTTATCGCAAGTCTGAAGAGAGGTTCGTTGGTGAACATTTCATATCACTTTTGACAAGCGAGTACATCTATATTCTGAGTAATTTTGTTCCATATGTTTCTCAAGTGCATGTGAAGTTCTGAACGAACACATTATCTACTCATAGCTTCTGTGTAGTTAAGCATATTGAGTTTGTAGTCGAACAAATATATATGTAGTCGAGCATTTGTGTTTTTATGGTCGAGCATTTATGTTTTCATGGTCGAGCAAAGTTTTTCATGGTCGAGCAAAGTTGTTTATGGTCGAGAATTTGTGTTTTTATGGTCGAGCATTTAAGTTTTTATGGTCGAGCAACTTATTATACTTTTTTTTTTTTATGGTTTTTTGTTATTTTCAGGAATGACATCTATTGATTTTGTGATCCTCTATGGTGGCCAATGGGAAATTTGTCGAGGGATTTGCAAATACAAAGGTGGGAAAAGCCAAGGTGTAATAGTGTCCGAAACAATTTCTTTTGCAGAATTTGTGGATTTGATATATGAGTTGATTGAAGTGGATCGTAGTGTTGGTGAATTGTTGATGAAATTTGCTTATAATACACATTTTGATATGGAACCGATGGTGCTAGGCAACGACCGTGACTTGCAATTCTTTCTTAGGTAAAATGATGATCCTCGAAGACCTGGAACTCCACTTTGTGTAACAATTCATCAGAGAGAGTTTGTTTCTCAAGATGTAAGTTTCGTTCCTCCTCAGCGGGAACAATTTCATTCACAAGATGTGGGCTTTGTTCCTAATACGCAGCAGTCGCGACAGTGTGGCAGTGAATTACCTTTACATGTTGATTTTGACAACGATCCGATTAGTCCACAAGCCGGATGCGTGGGTTTTAATGAATGTGGTTTTAGTCGATCGATAAAGATAATGCAGATATTGATGATGGGGCTGATGACTATCAAGAAAATATTGAGGTTGATGACTTTCAAGTGGATAATAACGGGATTGAAAGTTCGGTACTTCATCGACACCCGCCTCCATGTGCGGGCGGTAACTTAGCGGATGGGCCTCCTAGCAACAATAACATTGGCTCAAATTCGCTTGGTACGTCGAACTTTGTTGGGAGTAATAGTAGCAATAGCTATTGGGGTGGTAAAGTTGCGATTGGGCATATTTATTCAGACAAAAAAGAGTTACAAAAATATATTGCTATGTATGCTATGAGCAAGAACTTCCAATTTCGCGTTATTAAGTCGACCAAAACTCTTTTTATGATTCAATGTGCTGCTAAAGGGTGCGAGTGGCGTATGCGATCTATAAAAGTCAAGGATTCGGAGTTGTTTAAGGTGACGAGGCTTAATGACAATCACAAATGCTCTTTGGACTTTATTAATCGAAGTCATATGCAAGCATCAGGAAAGGTTATTGGAGAATGCATTAAGTCAAAATATAATGGTGTTGGTCGTATTTACCGACCAAAAGACATAATACAGGATGTGCGGCAGGAATTTGGTGTTAATATTAGCTATGATAAAGCTTGGAGGGCTAGGGAAGCTGCCTTGGAATCAGTGCGAGGAACGCCTGAAGATTCCTTTTCTTACTTGCCACACTATTGTGCCGAGTTCGAGAAGAATAATCTTGGTACGATAACTTATATAGAGTCCGATCACGAGAAAAGGTTTAAATATTTTTTCATGGCTCTCGGTGCTTCGTTACGAGGATTTCGGAGTGCAATGCGATCTGTCATTGCCGTTGATGGTACTCACCTAAAGGGCAAGTACATGGGCACGCTCTTTGTTGCCGCTGCTCAAGATGGCAACAAGAAAATTTATCTAGTGGCTTTTGGGGTTGGAGATTAGGAGAATAATGCATCTTGGGAATGGTTTTTCGAGAAACTGCGAGTTGCACTTGCACTTGAAGATTTCTCGGAACTATCATTGATATCGGATAGGCATAAAAGTATTGAGAGAGGTGTTTCACTTGTATTTCCGGAATCTTATCATGGGCACTGCATGCACCATATCAAACAGAACATGAAGGCCAAAAAAATTGATGATGCCGTGTTTCCCATATATTTCAAGGCAGCAAAGGCTTACCGTATTTCAGATTTTGAACATCTAATGACACAGATCCGTGGTTTTGAAGGTGGCAAGGCATATAAATATCTAGAGGATGCCGGATTCGATAAGTGGTCTCGTGCACATTTTCCCGGATATAGGTACAGTATACTCACTACCAACATTACAGAAAGTATGAATGCTGCACTACGTGATGTGCGGGGTCTTCCAATAACAACGTTGGTTGAGCAATTGAGATCCTTAATTCAAAGGTGGTTTCATGAGCGTCGTACAAAAGCGGCATCCATAACGTCCCAATTGTGCAAGAAGGTTGAGAAAAAAATGACAAAGCGGAATGAAAGGGCTTTACGTATGTTGGTTGAACCAATAAGTCATATCGAGTTCTATGTACGGGATGGCTTCGGAGATGGCGAGGTGAACTTTCATGACAGAACATGCACGTGCAGGAAGTTTCAAATGCAACAATTGCCGTGCATTCATGCATTGGCTGCTTGCCGATTTAGAAATGTCACTGTACATTCTTTGTGTTCACGGTATTACACCAATGAAGCTATTATGGTGGCTTATGCAGAACCAATATACACAGTATCTCTTGAAAATCAACGCATAGCAAGCCGAGATAGAGTTTTATTGCCGCCAGATACAAGAAGATCGGGAGGGAGACCAAGAGAGCGAAGAATACCATCAGCTGGTGAAACAGTGGCAGTTAGACTTTGTGGACGATGTAAGCAACGTGGACATAATCGTCAAACTTGCAAGGAGCCAATATCGTTGCATCCAACATGAAGAATTTAATAATTTCTATGTAACATAATGTATTTTATATTTCTTGCTTTGATAATAAAAACTCCATATTTATGACTTCATTTTATTCACTTCTCAATAAGTATAAGTATGTAATTGTACAGGTTTGTGCGTGTTTTTTATTGAATAAGTTCGTGCATGTTAACTGGGCAGGTGTGAACAAATGCTTGACTAAAGAAAGCAGATGTTTGACTAAGAAAATACATGCTCGACTAAAGAAAACAGATGCTCGACTACAGAACATCAATGCTCGACTAAAGAAAACAAATGCTCGACTATAGAAAACAAATGATCTAATATAGAAAACAGATGCTCGACTACATAAAAATGCTCGACTAAAGAAAACAAATGCTCGACTAAAGATCAGATGCTCGACTATAGAACATATAAGCTCGACTACTTTAAAAAATGCTCAACTAAAGAAAACAAATGATCGACTAAAGAAAACAAATGCTCGACTAAGACAATACATGCTCGACTACAGAACATACATGCTCGACTAAGTAAATATAAGCTCGACTACATTAAAATCAGACTTTTTCATATACTATTCACAAAAACTGGCAAAATATACATGCTCGACTGACAAAAAAAGTTGCTTGACCATGAATATAAAGCATATTTACATTAAAAATTCTCCACCCCATGCCTCCATAGTGAACTTTTTTCTGTAGAATACCATGTCCTCTTGAGTTATCAGACTAACTGGCATGCTTGCAGTTAATACTTCAATGAACTTGATGGTGAACATGCCACAATCTCCTCTGTCATAAAAACCTAACTAACTCATGTAACATGGACTACAATTACACACAGAATTTGAACTTAACTTACCCATTATTTTGCTGAGGGCAGGATGGTACCCTTTTAAGTTTCCAGGGAGAGAGATTTTCATCATTTATCGCAGCTGCTCTTAATATGTATGGCATCATCAACTTCAAGGGCTGCATTAATTCATTAAATTTTGGAATTTTTGTGCAGCTTGTAAGTGAGTCATACACGTTAATCTGTCTTTCCCCCAAGATCATCTCTACAGCCACCCAATGTGCATTGTTGAAGTTGGCAGGGAAGTAAACGTAGTCTACGTTAGACCAAGACACAGATTTCACTGGACTTTCTCCTATTACATAGTCCAAAATCAGATTATCATTGTCCCAAGAACAATCCTTGCTTTCATTGAAAAGTATGAAAGCCTAGGTAACCCGGACCTGTTTAGTTTGTAATAGGTTAAAGTAGCTATTGATATACTTTACAAAAGTTATGGTCTAACTAGTTGGAAATATACTTACAAAGAAAAAACTGTCGAGCACTGCAGACTTCTTCTTAAAAACTTCAGGGTTATTGGCAATCCTTCTACGAATATGGTACATTGCCACATCAAGGTGCTACATAAAGATTATGAATATGTTAAAGAAATTTTCATCATATATCTTTTCAAAATAAAAATTTTCAGTACATAATAATTACCTTGTCCGATAACCAGGTTTCTGGTCTGATGGCATCCACAAACCAATTCTTGTCTACTTGACATGGCTCCCAACTTATCAACTTACTTTCAAGTGTATTGTCTTTCATAAAAGCAAGTAAATCGCGTGCCCATTCCTTTGGATACGCTCGCTTCAACTGTAATATTGGAGCGTCTGTCAATGGATTAACTGTCTCATTTTCCACCATAAGTTTCCTCCTCTTGAAGCTGGGGGAGGTAAACGGTGTTTTTGTTTGTGGTCCAGGCCTCTTCGCACGCTTATTCTTATTTCTGGTATACTTGCGTGTCCCACCTGGTGTAGTCATGGGAAACTGAGACTCTCTAATCTCCTCCACTCCTTCAGAGTCCTTGTTTATCTTCTCTGGTGTAAACCGATGCTTTGAAAGCTCTAATAGTTCATCCACAGCTTCCAGCTCCATACTTGGCAACTCCGCATCATTTCTTCCAACTATAACCTCCTCATTCTCATCCTTTTCCTCCTTCTTCTCATTCTCCTTTATTTGAACTCCAGCTTCTTCCTTCTCCACCTCCTCCTCCTCCACCTCCTCATCCTCCTCCTCCTCCTCCTTATTCTCATCCTTCTCCTCATTCTCTTTTACTTGAACTCCAACTTCTTCCTTCTCCACCTTCTCCTCCTCCACCTCCTCCTGCTCCTGCTCCTGCTCCTGCTCCGGCTCCGGCTCCGGCTCCTTCTCCTTATTCTCTTTTACTTGAACTACATCATCCTCCTTCTCCTCATTCTCCACCTTTTCCTCATTTTCCTCCACCTTATCCTCCTCCTCCTTCGTATCATTCTCCTTATTCTCCAACCCCTTGTTTTGAGGTTCAATCTCATCACTTAGAACCTCATCATCCACCTCCATGTTAGTTCCTATTCTAAATTCCACTACTGTCTTCATATTATCCTCCACAGACTGGAAAAATGCATCAAAATAAGTTGTAACCTCATTCCTCAACAACCTATTTATTTTTTTCTGCTCAATCAACAACTTCTCCATCCCAAGTAACTTCTCAATAACCTGCACATTGAAAAAAAAAGTGAACAAATGAATTAATCTAAGAACAAAACAAAGAATTAATGTCCGACCACAAAAAAACATAAAAAACAAAGAATAAACTTACTCTTCCCATTGGATCATCCTCCCGCTCAATCTTAGGGTTGTGGCGATTATTGTCCTCATCTCCAAACAAATTCTCAAACGCATCCACCGCAACATTGCCCTCATCCGCTACATTGCTCTTCTTCTTTGAGCTCTTCTTCTTTGTCTTGGAGCTCCCCACAACATTGGTCGTCTCCTTTAACTTGGGGCTCCCAATACTACTCAAATATTCCTGCCCTAACTCCAAATCAGTAGGGACAAGCGTATCATGCACTTCTAGCTGTAACAAATAAGCATGGAAAACATTAAAATATATATATATATATATCATGCAATATATACCTTTTTCATATCAAAAATATTGGAGACAATAGCATTAGATTCTGGAGTGGCAGTGCTGCTCCAGTTCAATATTCGGGGAAACCGGTTTTCTTCCCTCACATTTGCGTAAGACATACCGATGCGCAGCACCGCTTCATAAAGCCATATCTGCAAACAACATTATTTTTCAAAGATATATTCACAACAAACAAAGCATAAACTTGTTTCAAAATAATTTAAGTACTACCTGAAGTACTAGGGGGAATCCATATATGCTGTACTTTTCCATCTTTGTCGATCTTTTTTTAAATTTTTCAGCACGACCTACCATGGCAGATGCAAGAGACTTTGCAGTACGTGCATAGCTCACAGATCCCCATGGATACTTATTAAACACATTAACATTATCAACCAATTGCAACCACTGGATATCTATGTTCCTACTACGCTCCCTAGGCAGTAAAACAGACTCCAAAAAATATACCAGAGCTAGCTTCAACACATCTTCTTCCTTTCCAGGTTCAGGAGCACAACTCATGAAAACTTCATCTAACTTATTTCTACCAATGCTCTTATTTCCACCAAAATACAAGTCCCTAATCCTATGCACAGAAGTGTCAATCAAGCTAGACAGGGGAGGGACATCACCACATAACAAACCAGTGATAAGAGCAAATTCAGCAATAGAAAATGTTGCCCTCTTTCCAGCAAATTTGAACCTGAATAATATCACACCAGATTCTTCTTTAGCAGAGTTTACAACTTGTCGTAGTAGAGCTTGATGTACCAACTGGCCAGAGAAATTCATGTGCCCCACATCCAGAAACATGTCAAAGCATGTTCTCCTAAACATCTCCAGTTGATCCTCACTAAGCTTCCTTTTGATTTTGCTTATGGATTCAGATATATTTGAAAAAACACTAACCTTACCTGGGAAATGATTTTTCATTTCAATCATGTAATCCATTTCTTTGAAAAATTGTCTATCTGAAAAGAAATACAATAACCAAATTAATATTCACTTCAATCATCATACTCGACCAAAAAAACACATTTGCTCGACCACAAAAATAAATATGCTCGACCATAGTTTCATAAAAATGCTCGACCACATAAAATTAACAACATTAAATGCTCGACTACAACAACAATGCTCGACTACAACAATTCTGCTATGCTCGACTAATGCTCGACCTACACAACAATTAAGCCCGACTACAACAATTATGCTATGCTCGACTACAAAGTTAAGAATACTGGAACACACATAATGCCCGACCCTAAATAAAACTGCTCGACTAATGCTCGATCTACACAACAATTAAGCTCGACTATAACAGTTATGCTATGCTCGACTACAAAGTTAAGAAAACTGGAACACTCATAATGCCCGACCGAAATAAAACTGCTCGACTAATGCTCGACCTACACAATAATTATGCTCGACTACAGAACATACATGCTCGACTACAAAGTTAAGAATACTGGAACACAGATAATGTCCGACCACCTGCATGCAAGCACCACCAAAAACCCAAGACTTCACCCACAATGTCACCCAATTAAACAGAGTTTCACCAAAAACCCAAGCCGGCCATAGGTATGTACCAAAATGCAAACTTTTTCATGTAATACCAAGTTAAAATCGAGTATATGTTAGGCAGAAAACTGAGCCAGTAAGATACTAACCTCAGAGGGGGAAAAATCTCTTATCTGTTGCCAAAAACTGATGATCGGAAGTTGTACGGTAATCGTCGAGCAGCCCGTCGAGCAAAATGAGTTTGAAAGAAGTGGGTTTTCGTGGGAAGGGGAAAAGCCAAAGGGTGGGTTATGTTTTCTAAGGATAATTTGGTCTTTGCAATATAAAACTAGGTCATTTTTGCGGTTTATAAAAAAGTGGGTCATTTCTCTGGTTTGACTTTTTGAGAGGGTCATTTTTACAAAATTCCCGATGGAGAGAGCAGAGGAGAAACACCGGTGTAGGGATTTCTTTTTATGCTTTGGGGTGCATTTCTAAAATGTTTGAGATTTTGTGTACCTTGGGTGTCTTTGTAAATATTTTGAAATTTTTGGGGTGACGTTAGTAAGGGGTGTCTTTGTAAAAAGATGAGTTGTGACTAAAACTTTCCCATATATCCCACAAGGGAGCTGCAACTCTCCCTAATTCTACTCAGGTGTTGACTCCTAATTAAAACCTAGTTTTTCTCCCTATATAAACCTCTCTATTCTCCTTATTCATCCTAGCTAAATATTGGGAAAAATAAAGGTTTTAGGCAAGAAAAACGAGAGCTTAGTCGAGTGACTAGTCTCACCACCTAGGGAGACTTTTATTTTCTTTTTCACAAAGAGACTAAGCGGGAATACCAAGAAAACAATATATGTCATTCTTGATCAATCATGAGTACGTGTAGAGATCGTGATCAAGGAAAGATGAAAAGTTGATATTATAGAGATTGGTTTTTTTCCTTCTTGATGTTATGAGTATATGCATGTATGACAGATTTAGAATTGTTTTTGATGTATGAAGATAATTCTAGATGCTTGTCAGGATTATTTACATGAAACAACAAATTAAAACTAGATTTTATACGCATGTATATATAGAAGTATGTCAAAATATTATTTGTCAACAAATAAATTTCTAGAAACATATTAAAAGAATTCCAAGCTTAGCCATGAGGTGCAATAGGGTTTTAGAACGTACGTTGTTAGCTAAATTTTTTATTTAGGCATATGCTAAGTCGATCATAAATGTTTAAAATTGATTTTCGCAAGCAATAGCCTCATGTTGCTTATCTGCGTCTACGAATGCTTTGAACTGCGGCCTGCAACTGAATAAGAATCATGATTTTTGTCTTTTGTCACAATCTTATCTACAATCCCTTTTTCGTGAGATTTTTCCTGCTTTCACTTTTCTTTTCTTTTTTAAGGCTATGTGATGACTATACGATTGCTTATTGGCTATTGCAGCAAAAATGCCAACGTTGCAATCATCATGTCTGATGTTAGTCATCTTTATCTTCAGAGGCGCGTCTGTGATTTGACTTGGAAATTTCAAAACTTTTTGAATTTTCCAGTTTTACTTCTCCCGGTTGTCCCAGGGTGATAGGGTGTGCAGGAAAATCCCAACTAATCTTTGCGGAAACAAAGTTGATTCGGGCGACATGCAAATTCGGCCAAGACTCTTGTTCCTCAAGGATAGATCACTGCGATGCTGTGAGATATCAGCAAAGAGCAAGTACCAGAAAACTGTTGTAGATATAGACTATAATGTTGGGGCCTAATAGAATTATATAATGAATTTACTAAACCGACTATTATATTGTATCGAATACAATGTAGCAATAGAAATGAAAAAGATGTCAAACAAGAAGTATATAAGAACCAAAACCTGTTTGTAGGAAATTTAATCGAGAAAACGTATTTAATTAAGTCCAATGTTGAATACTATCTCCTTAAGATTGATTTGTCCCCCAGGACGCCCCCCCAATTACTTTTGATAATCAAATAACCATCTCCCAGGATAAAATGATCTCTCCTACACAAGAAAGGAAGTTGCAATTCTTGGTGGGAACAACAATGACACTATTCTCTCTTATGCAAATATGGTGCATATGTATGTAATTTTTGTTCTCTCTTCTATATGTCTAGTGTCTTTCAAATATGCATGAAAACATGCATTGACGAATTCACATGTCTATTATTCACAATGTTTGGACAAAAGACATGTTTGTTGGGAAAAATTCTGTCAAAAGGTGTCTATTGGTAAAGTCACTCAAGCGATTTGTTTTCCGGGCAACAAAATAATTTCAATCATCTGTTGTCGCTCAAGCTACTATCATCTTTAAAATGTTTCTATTTTCTCTCGAGCAACTCCAAAAGGTGTGTTTATTGTTAAAGTCGCTCAAGCAATTTGCTTTCTGGGCAATAAAACAATTTCAACTACTTGTTGTCGCTCAAGCGACTATTGGAGTCATTCAAGTGAAATTTTTATTTTCGCCCAAGCAAGTCCAAATTAAAAGTCGCTCAAGCTACTTTCACTCTGACAACACTATTTTTATCATGTTCAAACAACACACTTTGAAGCTACTTTTCATATATTCACACCTATCATGCATTTGATTTAGTGAATGCTTGACTTTATTGTCAAAGTGAGAGTTTTTATATTTAAGTTCATAAAGATGATTTCCATGTATTAGAACACACAAATAATCATGCTCAAATACATGAATATATTCCAACAAAAACTTGTACGGTAATAACTAACCTCTTTTCGCAAGTATTCTTTTTCTCACAAGAAGCTCTTCACCTCCTAAGATCTTTTAATTTGGTCTTTTTTGTATATCTCATTCATTTTGTGTTTGTAGGGAATCCTAAATTGCATTATCTGTAGTCTCCTTCCTTGGCTCTTCCAGAGTCCCGCGCGCGTTGACCTTGGGCAAGAACAACACAGTAAGCATCTTGTTAATGTTATCCCCTTCTTCGCCGTCTGTGCAATATATTGTTCCTGATTTTTGTCTGTGCACATTGAGAGATTTGACAGCTTTTGTAAGCGCACAAACACATGACCATGCAACTTAAGCAGGAGTTAGCATTGTTGATGAGTAACTAGATCTGAGCTTAATTAAGTAGCTAGTGCTGATCATTGCCTTATGTCCCCCTTCCAGTAGACTTCTTTATGAACTACAGTTGAGATAAAAATTGAAAAGGATTCTTTTAAGAACTGAAATATAGTTTGTAATGGTTGGAAAATTTTATGCTGTGGATTTTGGAGTTGATTGCTGCACCCCTTCTGCTGCGATATATTTTTCTACTTTGTTTTTGTTTCGTATGCGATTCTACAGTTTCTTTTTTGAGACCGGTGTTGCTTGCATTTCTAGACTGAAGAACACTATTATTAGCTTTTGTCTTGGTACCTGTTGGCTCTGTGAAGCTGGAGACACTATCAATGGTTGACCAGTATATTTTTATCTTTTTGCGTTTCATTATAGAAAGCTTGTATATTTGTCAACAATTAAACATGGGCTGCGCTCCCTTTTGCGTACCAAGCGACAAGATCATTCAAGAACCAGCACCACTTTTCTTCTTTCAATTTTTTATTTTTTTTTAAGAGAACAGTAGCACTTAAGTTCACACTTTACTACCTATAAAACCAGATAAACTTGTTATATGAAAACTTGAAAGGGAAGAGAAAAAACAAAAGCCCAATTTCAAGTCACTCCCAAACCATGAAATCCTCTCGTAGATGCGGCTTCTTATCCACTACCTCGTCTTCCGTCACCTACACTTTTCATAATCACCATTCTATCCTTCTACCCGAAGAACAAACCCACACAATCCCAATCGAGTCCTCCACCGAACACCCCATCCCAATCACCGTCCATCTCCCTCAACAATCACAAAACGAGGCCGCTGCAACCAAGATCCAATCTAGCTACCGGGCACACCTAATTCGGACCCTCTACAAGATTATCTCAACCGTCAATTTGGAGGCTAACCATCTGCAGCACCTACTCCAGATGCAGGAGACAGTGGACGCCGTTCGGAGCAGTGAGAGGGAGAGGCTGAGAATGAACGAGTCGTTGATGGCGCTGTTACTAAGGCTGGATTCGGTCCGCGGGATTGATCCGACGGTTAGGGAGGCGAGGAGGAAAGTGAGCCGTCGGATCGTAGGGATGCAGGAAATTCTGGACGCGGTGGTTGAAGCGAAGGTCGGCAGCGGCGATGACGTCGTGGATTATGGGGCGTGGGGCCCACCTGGAAATGGGGGATTGTGGAGGGACTGGGATGTGGTGGTGGCAGAGATGGAGGAGGAGTTATGTAGGGAGAGAGGAGGGGAGGAAATGGAGAGGTTCTGTGCTCAGTATTTGGGGTTTCGGTGCTTGCAAAGGTTTCTGCGTGATCCCTGAAGTAATAATGCTGGTCATGTCACGATGCTCGTCAGGTACTCTCTCATAAAGTGATGAACCGAAAGTTAAAACCAATGTAAATTACGCTTTTATGTGCTTAACAGAAAATTAAAGTTTATAAGATATTTATTATACCAAGTTATTTATTTTTTCAACTCCAAGTGAGTAGTTTGGTGGATGGGAAGTTGACGAGATTAATTATTGTGAAAGAAAAAGTTTTCATAGGTTCAACTTTCCTATCGAGTAAATTTTTTTGGAGGATTCCATGGGCTGAATGTCCTGTAATTGTTTGGTATGTGTGAGATGGAAGATTTATGTGCTTGAGATTTTTCATGTAATTGCCTGCACTCGTGTGTGACGGGGATTTACATGCTCGGAGTTTTTCATGTAGGACGGGGTTTACACGCTCGGAATTTTTCATGTGGGACGGGATCTAATAGAAGCATATTTCAGATGAGTTTCCTTGTAAAACAAGAAGTAATTTAATTTTCAATTATGCTTGGTGGAAAGAAATATAAGTAGAGCAGTTAGAATAGTTGAATATTATCATGACAGGAAGTTGAATATGTTGACCTTTTATCTTTCCAAACTCATAGAAAGCATAAATTTTCAGAGATAAAATTCTTTTAAAAACATATGAAACAATAAAATTTGCAACAATTCTATGACTATGACATATATATATTTCAAAATATATTTATTAAATTTTAAAATTTATATTTTGTCGAAAACATCTCCAAAAAATAAATGTAGCAGGAATGCGAATGTTTAGTTGGACATGCGGTCACAAGAAAAAATATAGGATAAGAAATGAGATTATTAGATTAAGGTAGTAATGACACAAATTGAAAATAAGTTGCGAGAAAATAGTGAGATGGTATGAACATGTACAACGGAGAGATAACAGTATTACAGTAAAAAGAATCGAGAGAATTTGGACAAGAGATAGTATGAAATGAAGAGAAAGACCTAAAAAGACATAGTTTGAAATAGTAAGACATCAAATGAATTGAGTTTATATAATCTTAAATAGACGGAAAAAAACATATGTAGTGGACTCTCATAAATTTTCTTATTAACTCATGTAGACTTAAACTTTTGAGATAAAAGGTTCATATGATCTTCTGCGGACTGCCTTGACTCATCACTAGTATAATTGTACAAATAACTTATGCTCCAAAGTCGCACCTATGCTAATTGTATATAGTATAAGATTTATGCCAATTTTTTGGGAAGGATTGAGAAATGAAATAATGAGTAAATTACGACATTCTATGCTTAAAGGAGGCCGTATGCATGTCATGTTGTCTAAAACTATCACATCTATATATAATATTTAATGAAATTGGATTTTATGTTTTGAGGTGAAGATAAAAGTAAAGGCCATTAGCACCTCTGGAAGTATAAATAAAGGAATTAGGCTTCGTCCACTATGGGAACAAGAGTTGCCCGTGTGAACATGAATGCCTTATTTAAAGCCCACTGAAGATAGGGTTAAGACTTACGACATTGTTGGAGCCCACATGACTGGTTGTTGGATATTACGAAATGAACCCCTCGGCCATCCATCAAAATAAACCCCTCGGGTGTGCCCCAGTTGTTGTTGTTGTTGTTGTTCCTGCTCTCCGAGGAGCTGCTGTCGTAGAAGTTTCCCATGTCGACAAACGGTTTACAGAGCCCTAAACCCAACTGCACAGGCATTAGGCGATTTCGAGTTTTCGATGGACGACGATGTCACTATATCAGCTCTTTTCCTTCTTTCTTTGATTTCGAGTTTTCGGGGACCATTCTCCCTTTCCTTGATTCCTTTTAGTTTTTTTTTCCTTGATTCCTTTCCTTTTAGTCTTCTACATGTATGAATATTGGATATCACTATATCAGTCCACTATTGACTATTCCCTCAATTTTTTTTGTTTCTTTACTTACAGAATCCAAAAAAAAAAAAATGATCACTATCAATAGCATCATTACTGATCAAAAACTAATGACACTACTGGTAGTAGAGTCAATAGTTAGACTATATAATAACACACGGTTGTTCACAAATCTCATTAACCTAAAAAACATGCACATCGTGACTGGGGAGCCCATCAGCCCAAGCCCTTAAGTCCTCTTGATGATAGGTAACAACAATACATACGACTATATATATTTATTTGATATATGTGATGCAATTTATGCTTACTCGAAATATAACATGACTTTCTTAGATAGAGGGGGAATCATACCTACAAAAACAATTATAGGCAAGTCGCTAAAGCTGAGCTAGATCAACAAGGCCCTCATCAGCTACTCAATTTGCACTCTTATATAAATATTTTAAATTGGATGGTTTAGCCAAATTAATTGACATAAGTTATGGTTGTGTATGATAGATTGTGTGGATGACATATTGTTAAATCCCCAGAGAGGATTCTAGCAAATAATCAACCAAAGACCCACAATAATTGACAAGAATAACTGAGTAATAAGCAATACTGATAATCGGCAATTCGAAGGTGCCGTCAACTCCAAAACACAAGTCTTTCACAAGATATTCGATGCCACCACATATCCCACAAACCCCTTACATAAACCCTATCAAACAACTACAATACAGACCATTGGATTTAATGACAATGCACAGCTCATATCTCGTTTCCCTAATTAGGAATGGGCCTTCTCTTTGCATATTGTAGCTTGACGAGCCTGAGCTTATCAATACTCCCCCCTAATGCTTTAACCTTGTCTGCAAGGTTAAACTATGGAAATTGCTCCTCAACCTCAGTAGCCAATTCCCACGAGTTTTCACTCTCTGGCAAATCACGCCATTGAACTAACACTTCCTGCTGCCCATTTAACAAAGAGCGCACCTTAAGCACCTTCTCAGGAATCACCAGCAATTCATGATCAGCATTTAACCCATCCGGTAAAGGTTGACTTTTAGTAGCATCTGACAAACATAGTTTCAGCCGTGGTACATGAAAAATATTATGAATTTCAGCTCTAGGAGGAAGCTCCACCCGATAAGCAACTGCCCCAATTTTGTCTATTATTCGGTAAGGGCCATAAAATCGCGCACTCAATTTTTGATAGGGGCGTCGAGCTAAAGATTTAAATTTGTATGACTACATGTGTATGACCACTCGATCACCCACTGTGAAGGAAACCTCACGCCTTCTTCTGTTAGCTTGCTGTTTCATACGAAGTTGAGCCACTACTAAAACTTCCTTGAGCTGATCCAACGCAACATTTCTCTCCCTCATGAGTATATTCAGATCTTCCACTACCACTCCATCATCCACATAACGAAGCAAAGTTGGTGGTGGCCTCCCATACAAAGCCGGGAAATGGGTCATTCCAATAGAGCAATGAAATGGGGTGTTGTACCAAAACTCTGCCCAAACCACCCATTTAGTCCATTGGTGAAGTCTTGAACTCACAAAGCAACTTAGGTATTCTTCCATACGACGGTTAACTATTTCGGTTTGCCCGTCGGATTTCGGATGGTAAGAAGAAGTTAAGTGAAGTTGCATACCAGATAATGAAAATAACTCTCTCCAAAAATTACTAATAAACACGCGATCCCGATCGGATACAATAGTTTTTGGAAAACCATGTAGACGAACAATCTCCGCCACAAAAACTTCAGCCACATCCTTTGTTGAAAAAGGGTGCCCAAGTACGACAAAATGGGCATATTTAGTTAATCGATCAACCACCACCATTGTCGTATTCTTCTCCTTCACCCTTGGCAAGCCTCCAACAAAATCCATAGAAATATCCTCCCACACTGTATTTGGGATGGGTAAAGGTTGCAATAAGCCTTAGGGCCGCAAGGTAGAATATTTGTGCCTTTGGCATGTGTCACATTTTGAAACAAAGTGTTTTATTCGTGCCCGCATACCCTACCAAAACACCACATAAGAAAGCCTTTTTAGAGTTAGGAAAAAACCTGAGTGACCACTTTAGGGTGTGGAATGAAACTCTTGCATGAGGATAGGTATCCTCGGGGACGCGCGAGGAAGAACCAAACTCCCTTTATGCATAAACAACCAGCCTTGAGCTCAAAAGGGGGTTGGCTAGTGGGGTTAATCAACAAAGATTGGACAATTTCCTGGAGTTGAGAGTCCTTCGACACCTTATCATTCAGCCCTTCAAATTCCATACATGTTTTGGTTGTGATTGCAGCTAAATGTGCCGAAACCTGCTGTTGGTCAAATGAAACATCAATAGATCGAGTGGGATCCCTATCCTGTGGCAGCAAAAAATCATCACTTACTCCCCCTCCTTGCGGGATAAAGCATCTGCGGCCTTGTTTTCCAACCCCGGCTTATAAAGGATTTCAAAATCAAAGCCCATTAATTTGGTAATCCACTTGTGTTGGGCTTCAAGTAACAAACGCTGCTCCATAAGAAAACAAAGGCTCTGTTGATCAGTGCGCACTATGGACTTCCGGCCCAACAAATAATGGCGCCATTTGTTGGTAGCAAAGGCTATCGCCATGAGTTCCCTTTCATACACTAACTTTGCTTGGGCACATGGGGATAATGGATGGCTAAGGAAAGCAATAGGATAGCCATCTTGCATGAGCACCGTCCCTAATCCAACACCGCTCGCATCAGTCTCCACTATAAATTGCTTGGAAAAATCCGGTAATACCAACACTGGTACGAATGTCATTGCCTTTTTTAAGTCATCAAAATCTCTGGGCTTATTCATTCCACCTGAAAGAATCCTTCTTCAAAAGAGATGTAAGGGGAGCTGCCATCCCCCCATAATTGCGAACAAATCGATGATAATATCCGGTTAAGCCCAAGAAACCCCTCAAAGACTTCACAGATGTGGGAATCAGCCAATCAAGCATGTGATGAATTTTTTGAAAGGTCTACTGCCACACCATCAGCAGATATTACATGTCCCAAGTACTCAATTTGAGACTGAAGAAAAGCACGCTTTTGGTGGTTCACATAGAGCTTTTGGTGAGCTAAAATATGCGAAGTCTCCCTCAAATGCTGTAGATGAGAGGTCATGTCCCTATTGAAAATCAGAATATCATCAAAAAAAAACAAGGATTAATTTCTGAAGAAATGGGCGAAAAATGTCATTCATAAGAGCTTGAAAAGTGGAAGGAGCATTCATGAGTCCAAAAGGCATCACTAGAAATTCATAATGCCCCTCATGAGTACAAAAAGCGGTATTCTCCGTATCCTCCTCCTTTATCCGGATTTGATGGTAACCCGATTTGAGATCCAGTTTTGAAAAAATAGTAGCACCATGTAGTTCGTCTAACAACCCATCAATAACCAGAATTGGGAGCTTATCCGAAATTGTAATTTTGTTAAGAGCACGGTAATCCACACACATGCGCCATCCTCCAGTTTTTTTAACCAAAAGGACCGGGCTTTAGCAAGAACTAGTAATAGGTTGGATGACTCCCACTGCCAATAGCTCCTTCACAATCTTCTCAATCTCATTCTTTTGATAGTACTGATAACGATAGGGCCGAATATTTGGAGGAGGAGCACCTGCGTGTAAACAAATAGCATGATCTTGCTGCCTCTTAATGGGCAACCCCACAGGTGGCTTGAAAACTAATTTAAAACAAAACAACAACTCTCTTAATTCATGGTTAAGAGGAGCTGAATCCTCTTGTACCTTATCCCTCTCCACACCAGGCGTAGCTTGGATGGCCAGACTATTGAATGAACCACAACCAAACTCCACCAAGAAGCCCACATCATCACCTTACAGAAGCTTGAGCATGTTTTTAGGAGATACCAATGTCTTCGAAAGAGAAGGGTCACCCACCCAAGTTGTTTGCTGCCCCTTGTAATTATAGGCCATAGTGAGGTGAGAGTAATTAGTAGAGACATCGGCCAATTTTTGCAATCACGTAACACCCAAAATAATATCAGAACTACCCAGACCAAGCACATGGAAAGACTCACAAACCTCCAATTCCTGTACAATAAAAAGGAGGTCATGGCAAATGCCTTTTCCTGCTACAACAACCCCATTTCCCACTTGGACAGTGAAAAGGCCAAAAGTGTCAATTGGAAGCTGAAGAAAAGTCACCACCTTTGATGAAATAAAATTATGTGAAGCCTCATTATCGATCATGACAATCACCGACACCCCATTGAGACTACCCTTGAGTTTAAAAACGCTGGGATTCATGTGAATACCAACTATGGAATTCATAGAAAGTGCCAGCGGGTTGGATGTCTCCACTATAGGTTCCTCAACAATGGCAGTATCAGGTACGTCTACAAAATCGTCCTCCTTGTCAGATACAATCAGCAAGCTCAAGCTACTCTGGGTCGGATTTTTACATTGATGGCCTGGATGATACTTCTCATCACAATGAAAACATAAACCCTGGTCGCATCGAGCTGTGCTTCCTATCCTAATAAACAACAAAAAATGTTCCGTCGGAGTGTGTAGTCACTAGGCCGAGTGGTATTGGGGTAGTCGGTTTTGTCAGATTTGTAAACTGGACTACCACGCTACTCAGGAGGACGAGATAGGGAAGAAATCAGAGGAAGAGAAGGCTTGTAAGATGGCACCGGAACAGGAGAGTCAAGCACCCACATCTTTTTCTCAATTCATTGAGCGAGAGTCATCAAATGAAACAGGGAAATGGGTTGACGCTCCACGAGTTCAGCACCGATCGGATCCTTCACTCCATTCAAAAACAAGCCATAGAGCATCTTATCACTGACATCTGGAACAGTAGCTGCCTTTCGCTCAAACCTATCCCTGAAATCAGCAATGGTGGTATCCTGACAGAGAGTAACAAGGTTAGCGTGTTTGCTAGTAATATCAGTAGTGGCATAGCGAATGACAATTTCGGATTTGAAAGAAGGCCAAGTAGTCAGGGGCCGGTGAGCCTCCATCCACGCGACCCTCCAAACACACAATTGCAACAACCAATTTTTCATTATCGGAAACTGTATTAACAGAGAAATATCGTTCCAAACGAAAAAGCCATCCAGAAACATCATCGCCAGAAAAAATTGAAAGTTCTAAACAACGTCGAGTGAAATCCCAATCTGTAAAGAATGCCCCGAAAGGCCAGTTGTCCGGTACTAGAAGGTGGGTCGGGGGAAACACGAGAGCCCCCGGAAGTCGAAGTCTGAACCTCGGTTGCTTTCCCATGGTCCCGTCGGAGAAACGCCTAAATATCAACTAAAAGACTTTCAACGTTGCCCAGCTTACCTTCCAGATTGTCCATCTTACCCTGAAAAGAACCCATACTACTAGAAATATGCCCAACGTCAGCTTGAAGGAAAGAAACAACACCCTCCAATGCATCAGCGCGATTTTCCAACGCATCTGTTTTAGAAACCATGGCGGAAAAGAGTGGCTTCGATACCTTGTTAAATCCCCAGAGAGGAGTCTAGCAAATAATCAACCAAAAACCCACAATAATTGACAAGAATAACTGAGTAATAAGTAATACTGATAATCGGCAATTCGAGGGTGCCGTCAACTCCAAAACACAAGTCTTTCACAAGATATTTGATGCCCCCACAGATCCCACAAACCCCTTACATAAATCCTACCAAACAACTACAACACAGACCATTGGATTTAATGACAATGAACAGCTCAGATCTTGTTTCCCCAATCAAGAATGTGCCTTCTCCTTGCATACCATAGCTTGATGGGCCTAGGCTTATCACATACACACAAACACGATTTACTACAACACCGTTAGTTTATCTAAAAGGTAATCCTGTCTAGTGAGTAATCATACCTCTGATATACTTTGAGATAGTCAAGTTTTATTGTCCTGATCGAGTTATGAGACAATTTGGACTATCACAACATATCCCTAACCCAGTGGATATAAATGATAGTCTACATGATATGAGTATGAGAGGTCACGAGAATGTGAATTGAGTGAACTGAATGCGGCCTGGAACATGCAAGAGAGATTTCCTTTGATTAGCCTCGAGTACTATATGTAGGTAGTGATATTCATCGATAATACATCGATTTATTAATCTTGCCACTATAGTGCCTACTCAACTAGTGCTAGAATAAGATCCTCATGGAAATAGATTACAAGGAGTTGTAAAATATCTAAACATATTTCATATTTATCTATATATGTAACATTTTCATTAATTTAAATTTTAAATATATTATGTAGGTTGTTTTGGTATTGATGGGGGATACGGAAAATTGAAGCAATTAATGAAACTGCTGATGCTGTTGTTCGTAATTAGTTGGTCACATGTCGGGACATTCTTGATGAGGTTGGTGATAAACATCGTATTACTGAACCTATAAACAGCAGTGTGGGAGCTGAGCCACCACGCTGTCATAGATATATGAGAGCACGAGCATGCTAATGTGGTCGTGCTTTCGGTGCTACTGACTTCACTCTTCACTGAACATCCATCATAATTAACACAGGAAGAGACTGGTCCATCTTTCATTCCGACTACATCTATTCTATGGACTAGGAAGAGGACATATCATTAGACATTCTTGATTATAGTAGTTCACATTTCTATGCATAAATGGATATTGTGTATTTTTTAAGTACACACTCAATAACACGTGTTGGAATTGAGATATTGTATGTTACTTGGTTTGAGTTTTTTTTTTTTTTTTTTTTTGTGATGGTAGTATAATGAAGTGGTTTGGTTGTTGTACTTAGGAGTGATGTGGTTGTTTATTTTGGAGTGTTTTGATATTGTATGCTGTAGTACCCGGTTTTCGTCCGGCCAAAAATACAAAAATACAAAAAAATAGAAAAAATACATAAAAAAAAATGTAAAAACTCATTTCTTTGACCTACAAGCCCATAGATATTCATAATCCTTTTCTTGGATCTTTAAATACTCAAATCTTGACCCAATAAGATCAAATCTTAGAAAATATCTAAAAATAAGAGAATTGTTTTAAAAAAATGTCACATCTTTTTATTGTTTTTGCTAGAAGAATGGAAAAGTAAAAAATAAGAAAGAAAAAGCCAAGAATAAAAAGAAGGAGACAAAGAGATAAATGTGGCACAAATTGGGGAAAGAAAAAGAATAGAAAGAAAGAGACAAAGAGAGAAATGTGGCACAAATTGGGGAAAGAAAAAGAATGAAAAGAAGGAGACAAAGAAGGAGACAAAGAGAGAAATGTGGCACAAATTGGGGAAGAAAAAGAATAAGAAGAGGGGAGAAGAGACTTTGGTTTTGGGGGGGAGAGGAAACAAAACAAAAAAAAAAGAAGAGAAGAAGAGAGGAGGCGTGAGAGAGAGGAAGAAAAAAAGGAGAGGCTTTGGCTTTTGGTGAAGAAAAACAAAAAAAGAAGAGAGGAAGAGAGGAAGAGAGGGGAGAGGAAGAAGAGAAGAAGAGAAGGAGAGAAGGAGAGAAGGGGAAAACCGATTCTTTAGATTTTTTGGTAGAAGCTTCATACCCCTCATATCTTTCACTCAAGTATTGCTCTATTTACACTTGATTTCAATGTTTGATTCATTTTTAGCATCCTCGGATGTTGACTAAGAATAGACATGGTGTTTCTTGCATTCACCTTGGACATATGTGATGCTTGGGAGTGTTTTCGATACTAATATGTTGAGCCCTTTCTCTTTGCATTTTTTTTCTTCTATTTCTTGTTGGAAAAAGCGGGAGAGACCATATTTGGATTTGATTTTCTTGGTTTGGATACGTGTGAATCTCATAATGTGGTCTTGATTCGATTTAAATCTTGATTTACATTTGAGTATTCTATTTTTCCCTCTCTTTATGTTTGTTTTGTTGGACGAGGCTCGGGCTTGGATATTATTTGGACGAGTTGATGGAGGCTTGAGCAATTTCAAGATTTTGTTTGGTTTATTGCAATTTGTGTATATTTGGCCCCCCTTATTGTGTAATTTATCTTATTCATGTCGATTTGTATAATTTCGACATTTATTATTTGGATTATTTGTACAAGTGTGGATTATGAATATATAGGCTTAAAATTGAATATAGGTCATTTCAATTAAAGAAATCATAAGTTGATTTCCTTTATTTGAATTATGAACCTTATTTGATTTCATTTATGAATTTGCCATAAGTTGGCAATAATAGGTTAAATTGATAGATGACACTTTTCCAAATAATCATTTATACCATAAGTTGGTATTTAAAATTAAACCTACCAAAAGTTGGTATGTCATTTTATCATTTATGCCATAAGTTGGTATTTAAAATTAAACCTACCAAAAGTTGGTAGGTCATTTTATCATTTATGCCATAAGTTGGTATTTAAAATTAAACCTACTAAAAGTTGGTAGGGCATTTTATTAAATAAACCATAAGTTGGTATCTAAAATTAAACCTACCAAAAGTTGGTAGGACATTTTATCATTAACACCATAAGTTGGTGTTCAAAATTAAACCTACCAAAAGTTGGTAGGACATTTTATCATTAACACCATAAGTTGGTGTTCAAAATTAAACCTACCAAGAGTTGGTAGGACATTTTATCGTTAACACCATAAGTTGGTGTTTTAAAATTAAATCTATCAAAAGTTGGTAGTGTGTCTCCAAATAAAAAAACTATCATAAGTTGATAGTAATATTGCAATTTTTTTTTAATGCTATCATAAGTTGATAGTATTCTTACAAATCTTTTCCCAAAACTATCATAAGTGGATAGTGTTATTTTAAACCTATTTTCAAATAAAAACTATCATAAATTGATAGTAATATTCCAAGCTTTCTTTTTCAAACACTATCATAAGTTGATAAGTGTGTTGAAAGTAATAATTCAAACTTTAACAACTACACCTTGCAAAGAGCAAGTTTCCATAAGATAGCCATTAGATTAATCCGGGTAACCGTTTTCAAAAGGGAGTTGTGGGGTGCCTAACACCTTCCCCACACTCAATCGATCCCCGTACCCTTTTCTCTGGTTCGCAGGTCTTTTCGGTGTCCAATTGCACCTTAAATCAATTGGTGGCGACTCTAAACATTTTTCATCCTCAAACGCCGGTCTGCGTCGTGACCCCGGTTGCGACAACTGGCGACTCTGCTGGGGAGATCAGGTTTTTTAAACCTCAGAGGGTCAAGCCCATATGATTAAATTAATTGGCTACGGTTGCTTCTTTTTGTATGATTAATTGTTTGTTTCCTTTATATGTCAGAGATGTTGATTTATTTTGTTGTGGTAAAGTATTTGTCATCTCATACATTTACACTCACTGTAGCCTACCAGCTGGGCTCTACCTTTAGTATTAGAGAGGGTTGACCACTATTCTCGTGAGATTCCGTCTCCGCATGGGTAGTGGAAGATATCCTCACCGGATCGACTTCCCTTAAAAGTTAAGGGAGGAGCTTTTGTCCCAATAGTTGGGATTTTAAAAGCAACATGATCTGGGACCTCGCGGAAAAGTTAGATAAACTTACCCAAGCACTTTATAAAGCCCTAGATCCATGTCCGAAACCTCCAGAAGTTTAGGTTACCCCGTGTAATGGCATATTCTATTTTTGTGTGATTTATTCATTTGTCGTTGATGTTTTGTTTTACACATTTTTAATTGTAATTTCCATTATCGGTTTCTTCTCTCATGCATTCACGTAGGCACAGTCATTGCATTTTGTCAAACTAAATAAGTTCATAGTCATGCATGAAAAAAAAAAACAAAACAAAAAAAAAAAAAAAAAAAAAAGAAAAAACACCAATTCACTCATGTCTTTGCCATCCTTATAGTACAAGATTACAGTTGTGAATTGCTAAAACAATGAAAATGAACAACAAAAAATATAATGGGGCAGTTTGTGAGGAAATTGACCCTTAATTTTCTTGTTGATCAAGTGGGAATAGATCATTCTATGTCTGATTCTGAGGAGGTTTACGTTTTGGCTGTCGATGACAACCTTGTTAATAGACCAGTCATTGAAAGGTTGCTCAAGATTACTTCCTGTAAAGTAACTGCAGTGGACAGTGGAATAAGAATACTTCAGTTTCTGGGATTAGAAGAGGAGAATAATTGTCCTGTTGGGTTTGATAGTTTGAAAGTGGATCTAATTATCACCAATTACTGTATGCCTGGAATGACAGGAGATGAGTTGCTAAAGAAAATCAAGGAATCGTCTGCCTTGAGAGAGATTCCGGTGGTAATCAGGTCATCTGAGAACATAGTGACTCGAATCGACAGATGCTTGGAAGAAGGAGTAGAGGATTTTATTGTAAAAACAGTGAAGTTGTCCGATGTGAAGCGCTTGAAAGGTTACATGACCAGAGACGGAAACCAAGAGAGATGCATCAACAACAAGAGAGCTTCCGGAGACTTGTGATCTATGTTTATTACCACCATCACCATCAGAGCCATGTTCTCCACCACCGTTGGAATCTCTTATCAGACAGCTTAAAAGGTCCTGCTTGGATTAAATCCTGATCGTCTGTTATGCACCCTGCCTCACTGTGCAAATATTCGTAATTTCTCGTGGAGTGTGAAAGTTTTTTTATTATTATTCTATTTTATTTTTATCTAGTTGAAAAAAAAGAAAAAAAAAAGAGAAAAGAGTCATCCCTAAGCGGGGAAATGAACAGTTGAGTGTGACAGTTTTGTTTTTTTATTATTATCTGGTTGAAAAGAGAAGCAGGAAGAAAAAAAATTCGTCCTCAAGCAGGAAAATAACAGTGGAAGGTGACAGTAAAGTAAATACTGATGTGACAGGCACCGCGAATGTCTTCGCATATGCAGAGCCATCTTCGTCTTCATCTCCATCTCAATCATTTCTGGCAAAAACGTGTTTTCTCTCTGAGCCATCTTCATCTCCGTCTCCATCTTCACAATCATACACAATCATCAAAAACACAATGTTGACCTAGACGCTAAGTCTTGGTCCAACACTTTGTTCATCTTCCTCAAGAAATCTTCAAGGATGGATACTCCTAACTCTCCACTTGCAAAAAGGTCTAGAACTGATGAAGGTTCTACTTCTAAAGAAGAGGAAGGTGAAAATGATCCCAGATTCAACCTCTCCCCTATAAGGGAAGACGTATACGAGGACGATCCCCAGAAAACCATCGAATCTCTACAAAAAGCTTTGAGGGAAACCAAAATGAGACTTAAAAAAGCAACCGACAAAGTTCAAGACTACAAAAGGCAACTTATGGTTTCAAAGCATGCCATACAAGGTGTTCGATATATGTCATGGGGCAGACAAGCAAGTACTCATGACCCAGATAAATTGCACGAAACAATCACTGAGATCACAGTACAACTTGGATCTGTTGCAGATGGAATAGACAATGTTCTTTATACCCTAGAATAAAATTCCTGTCCAACAGTATGATTATTACTATGTATAAAGGGCAGTGGTTTGATATTGGGAAGATCTATCTGGCCACGATCTTCAAAGCCAAGGATTTTGTCGAGAAGAAGCCAACAAAGGCGGGGAAGTTATTTTTCCCACGGTTTATCACAAGGTTGCTTTTGTTCAAAAGCATTCGACCTCCTCGGCCTCAAGCATCTTTGGGATATCAGGTCACGATGATGGAAAGAAGGACATGGCGTCAGAGCATCAGCCATTTGAAAACAACTTCTGCTGGAAAGAAGCAGACCTAAGAAGGTCACTCAGCATCACCACCTGGTGATTCCTCATCAGCAATTGCAGCATCTCCACAATCAGATCGCATGCATGCAGCGATAGCCCGGCTAGAGATGGGGCTACAAACACTAGAAGAGGGACAGCAAAGGCTGGAGCACATGTTGGCCGCAGTCATGGATATGGTACGGAAGTCCAAACACTAGAAATTTTGGGGAGTTATGTTTTAAACTCAGTAACTGGACCAATTTGGAATTGCCAGATTCTGTCAGCAGCCTTCAAGAGTAAAATCCATCTGCACTACCATCTGTGGTCCGGCTCACGGCCATTGATTGGGTTTTAATAATGAGCATGTCTTTACTTTACTTTGATAAATTTCTCTAGTATAGCTTTTGCATGTTCAATGCTTCCAGTTCTCATGTTTTTGATGCTCTGTTACACTCATCATTCCTACATTTATTTGCCCAATTCCCGTGTTTTTGATGCCTTTGTTACATTCATCATCCCACATTTATTTGCCTTTATTTGTCCATCACTTGCAAATTCCAAATCTTGCAAATTCCATTTTGACAGGATTGAAATTGATGATAATGGAAAGATGAACCGAATGAACCAGATTTTGGGGCACCCATTAACAATGTCGAGTTTGACTTGAACATTGAGGATGAATCTGAAATATAGTCAGAAATGTTGAAACAAGTTTAATCAAAAAGAAAAGATAATTCAAATGGATGAGGTTGTTAATTTGGGGTTGGAAATTTGAATTGGTGCAAACTTGGAAGATTAGAGATGAAATAAAGAAGCAATTTGATGTCGGATGTCTTGCTGTAGTAAAATACCCCGAATGATATAGAAATATTGCACCGGTACTGAAAAAGGATGATTGTAATCAGATCACGATGGCACTAGAAGATAAAGAGGAAATTACTGTCATTACTTTATGCGGTACCTTTTGCTATGAAGTCATGCCATTTGGTCTAAAAATGCGGGAGATACTTGTCAGCAAACCAAGGTCATTCTGTTTCATGATATGATGCATAAAGAGATTGAAGTGCATGGGGATAACATAATTGCCAAGCCAAGTGAGGATGAAGATCACATGATTAACTTGGAAAAGTTTGTTCAAAAGGTTGAGAAGACACTAGTTGAAGTTGAACCCCTCAAAATGCGCATTCGGGACAATTTCAAGGAAGTTGTTAAGTTTTATTGGTAGCAAAAAAAAAAAAAAAAAAAAAAACCCACTAGAGTGAAAACCCGCAAGGGCACTCTAGGCAAAAATAGGGACAAAAAAAAAATAAATAAAATTCTGCTAAAGTGAAAAAAACCTCACAGGCGTTTCAATTTGGGCTGCAAGTTCAAATTTCAGATTGTTTGAAGAAGAATGGTTGGATTACGAGTTTGTTGAATTGATGAGTGGTGCCTGAGTTGGCTGTTAACTTGTCTCACATTGACATAGGTGGGAGTGCAAAATTAATTTCGTAATTGAAGGGTTGGAGATCAGTTAATTGGACATGTACCCAAAACTGGGGTAGATTTTGGGATGCTTTTGATACCATCAGATATTTTACCTTGCTAAGGTGTTAGTCTGTTACATAGAAGAAGAAGTTTGTTGGCAGAAATGGAAGGTTCAGAGATAGCCTCATACAAGTCAGATTTGATTATTGTTAATTGGGTGCACACCAAAATTGGGGCAATTTTGGTACAATCTTTGAATTATCACATATTTCATCTTGAAGAAGCTCGGTTTGTCCTTTCTGCCTTTGATTTCTCTACTTTCTTGTACATATTTCATTCTAAAATATTTTATTACCACCTATCCTTTTCAATAAAAATTGTGAGGAAATTCATTTCTTCAATTTTGTTGCTTGTAGTCTCCTTTTACATATCTCAATTCAATTCTCATTTCATACGCCAAAAAACAAATTGTGAGGAAATTCATTTCTTCGGTTTTGTCACTTGTGGCATTTTTTTTCCATATCCCAATTCAATTCTCATCTCATACTCCAAAAACAAATTATTATCATTTGCTTTCAATAATTGACAAGCATGGCTGTACTTTTGAATTTATCACTGACAAAGTTTTGACAGGAAATATAATGAGTGCATCAGGACAATACTTTTGATATGAAGTTGATGGATTTTGGCATCCTAAGCTGGAAAGGATCTGAGTGAAAAGCCTGAAGCTGAAGCAGGTGTTAGCAGGAAAGAGAAGCTCACATTCCTAAGCCGTGCAAAAAAAAAAAAAAAGATTTGAATAAGGAAATTCAGATAAATGGGTAGCTTTGAATTCAGATGCGTACGAACATGCAAATTTCAGGGAAAATGAATTGATTATGGGAATGCACATTGGAAAAGGAAAAGAGATAGCTCAAGAGCTGGGATCCAGAACGGAAAAAGGCCTTCACTAATCAGATTAGAGAAGATACATTGAAAGCTCAGTGAGTCAGAAAGTCAACCCTGACAGAGAAACAAATTTGGTTTAGCAATTCGTAATTGTGCGCTTGTTGGAGGATGGCAAAACCATGAGAAAACATGCATCCATTCATTCATGAGACATTCATAATTGAGCAAAATAGGTCAGTGCATGCATCATCACTGCATAAATAAAAAATTTTCAGCCAAGCCGGGAATGGCTACAGTGATCCCGAGCACCTTTTTCTCAATAAAAAAAAAAATTTCAAAAAATCAAAAAAAAATCTTTTCCAGCCAAGTCGGGAATGGCTACAATGATCCCGAGCACCTATTTCTCAAAAAATCAAAAACAAAATCAAAAAAAAAAATCAAATCAAAAAATTTTTTCCAGCCAAGTCAGGAATGGCTACGATGATCCCGAGCACCTTTTTCACAATAAAAAAAAATCAAAAATCAAAAATTTTCAGCCAAGCCGGGGATGGCTACAGTGATCCCGAGCACCTTTTCACCAAAAAAAAAAAAAGTCAAGGATTAAAAAAAAAAAAAAACAGTTGGCCAAGCCGGGAATGGCCTTGTGATCCCGTGCCCCCTTTATTTTCTTGCACAAACATTGGCCAAGCCGGGAATGGCCTTGTGATCCCGTGCCCCTTTATTTTCTTGCACAAACAGTTGGCCAAGCCGGGAATGGCCTTGTGATCCCGTGCCCTTTATTTTCTTGCACAAACAGTTGGCCAAGCCGGGAATGGCCTTGTGATCCCGTGCCCCTTTATTTTATTGCACAAACCTTGGCCAAGCCGGGAATGGCCTTGTGATCCCGTGCCCCTTTATTTTCTTGCACAAACAGTTGGCCAAGCCGGGAATGGCCTTGTGATCCCGTGCCCTTTATTTTCTTGCACAAATAGTTGGCCAAGCCGGGAATGGCCTTGTGATCCCGTGCCCCTTTATTTTATTGCACAAACCTTGGCCAAGCCGGGAATGGCCTTGTGATCCCGTGCCCCTTTATTTTCTTGCACAAACAGTTGGCCAAGCCGGGAATGGCCTTGTGATCCCGTGCCCTTTATTTTCTTGCACAAACAGTTGGCCAAGCCGGGAATGGCCTTGTGATCCCGTGCCCCTTTATTTTCTTGAACAAACATTTGGCCAAGCCGGGAATGGCTATAGTGATTCCGTGCATTTCAATTCTCGTACGAAACTCGGTTGACTAAGCCTTTGTTTGCCTTTTATTTCATAAAAGACATACAAAGGGGGGCAGCTGTAGTACCCGGTTTTCGTCCGGCCAAAAATACAAAAATACAAAAAAATAGAAAAAATACATTAAAAAAATGCAAAAACTCATTTCTTTGACCTACAAGCCCATAGATATTCATAATCCTTTTCTTCGATCTTTAAATATTCAAATCTTGACCCAATAAGATCAAATCTTAGAAAATATCTAAAAATAAGAGAATTGTTTTAAAAAAATGTCACATCTTTTTATTGTTTTTGCTAGAAGAATGGAAAAGTAAAAAATAAGAAAGAAAAAGCCAAGAATAAAAAGAAGGAGACAAAGAGATAAATGTGGCACAAATTGGGGAAAGAAAAAGAATAGAAAGAAAGAGACAAAGAGAGAAATGTGGCACAAATTGGGGAAAGAAAAAGAATGAAAAGAAGGAGACAAAGAAGGAGACAAAGAGAGAAATGTGGCACAAATTGGGGAAGAAAAAGAATAAGAAGAGGGGAGAAGAGACTTTGGTTTTGGGGGGGAGAGGAAACAAAACAAAAAAAAAAGAAGAGAGGAAGAGAGGAGGCGTGAGAGAGAGGAAGAAAAAAAGGAGAGGCTTTGGCTTTTGGTGAAGAAAAACAAAAAAAGAAGAGAGGAAGAGAGGAAGAGAGGGGAGAGGAAGAAGAGAAGAAGAGAAGGAGAGAAGGAGAGAAGGGGAAAACCGATTCTTTGGATTTTTTGGTAGAAGCTTCATACCCCTCATATCTTTCACTCAAGTATTGCTCTATTTACACTTGATTTCAATGTTTGATTCATTTTTAGCATCCTCGGATGTTGACTAAGAATAGACATGGTGTTTCTTGCATTCACCTTGGACATATGTGATGCTTGGGAGTGTTTTCGATACTAATATGTTGAGCCCTTTCTCTTTGCATTTTTTTTCTTCTATTTCTTGTTGGAAAAAGCGGGAGAGACCATATTTGGATTTGATTTTCTTGGTTTGGATACGTGTGAATCTTATAATGTGGTCTTGATTCGATTTAAATCTTGATTTACATTTGAGTATTCTATTTTTCCCTCTCTTTATGTTTGTTTTGTTGGACGAGGCTCGGGCTTGGATATTATTTGGACGAGTTGATGGAGGCTTGAGCAATTTCAAGATTTTGTTTGGTTTATTGCAATTTGTGTATATTTGGCCCCCCTTATTGTGTAATTTATCTTATTCATGTCGATTTGTATAATTTCGACATTTATTATTTGGATTATTTGTACAAGTGTGGATTATGAATATATAGGCTTAAAATTGAATATAGGTCATTTCAATTAAAGAAATCATAAGTTGATTTCCTTTATTTGAATTATGAACTTTATTTGATTTCATTTATGAATTTGCCATAAGTTGGCAATAATAGGTTAAATTGATAGATGACACTTTTTCAAATAATCATTTATACCATAAGTTGGTATTTAAAATTAAACCTACCAAAAGTTGGTATGTCATTTTATCATTTATGCCATAAGTTGGTATTTAAAATTAAACCTACCAAAAGTTGGTAGGTCATTTTATCATTTATGCCATAAGTTGGTATTTAAAATTAAACCTACTAAAAGTTGGTAGGGCATTTTATTAAATAAACCATAAGTTGGTATCTAAAATTAAACCTACCAAAAGTTGGTAGGACATTTTATCATTAACACCATAAGTTGGTGTTTAAAATTAAACCTACCAAAAGTTGGTAGGACATTTTATCATTAACACCATAAGTTGGTGTTCAAAATTAAACCTACCAAAAGTTGGTAGGACATTTTATCGTTAACACCATAAGTTGGTGTTCAAAATTAAACCTACCAAAAGTTGGTAGGACATTTTATCGTTAACACCATAAGTTGGTGTTTTAAAATTAAATCTATCAAAAGTTGGTAGTGTGTCTCCAAATAAAAAAACTATCATAAGTTGATAGTAATATTGCAATTTTTTTTTAATGCTATCATAAGTTGATAGTATTCTTACAAATCTTTTCCCAAAACTATCATAAGTGGATAGTGTTATTTTAAACCTATTTTCAAATAAAAACTATCATAAATTGATAGTAATATTCCAAGCTTTCTTTTTCAAACACTATCATAAGTTGATAAGTGTGTTGAAAGTAATAATTCAAACTTTAACAACTACACCTTGCAAAGAGCAAGTTTCCATAAGATAGCCATTAGATTAATCCGGGTAACCGTTTTCAAAAGGGAGTTGTGGGGTGCCTAACACCTTCCCCACACTCAATCGATCCCCGTACCATTTTCTCTAGTTCGCAGGTCTTTTCGGTGTCCAATTGCACCTTAAATCAATTGGTGGCGACTCTAAACATTTTTCATCCTCAAACGCCGGTCTGCGTCGTGACCCCGGTTGCGACATATGCTTTTCGTGTTAGCATGATATTTTGTTTCGTTGATGGTCTACCAGAGTGCCATTAATAGGTGGTAGCGTCATTAGTCGTTTCTTTAATGATGTTATGGAATAACATCAAGTGTTAATATGGGAAATTTTGGGTGGATACTGTTATCAATCAAGTGAGTGTTTATGGAATATTAAGAATTGAAACGTGTAACAATGAAATCAATATGAAGAAACAACGTTACCATATTACCGATCAATTGGATAATACATTACCAATGAAGAACAGAAAAAGAGATTGAATGTAAAAAGTCAAGCCCAGAGTAGTCTCTGTCTCCTTAAGACTAAATCGCCTCCTCACCGGTTTGCTTCGAGGAATACGGACGACAGTCTCTCAGGATAGAATGGCCTCAGCTCTGCACGGAATGGAAGCTTCACACCAGGCAACTTTTGGAATCAACAACGGCAGCTCTCAACTCTCTCTAAGAACTCAAATGCAAATGCTTTGAAGGTGTGTTCTGTGAATGGCATGGAGGCCTCTATTTATAGTGCTTGGGAGGTATCAAGGATTGGAACGAAAAAGGATTGGAAGCTAATCTACACAGATAATTCCAACATTTATTGAGAATAATCAAAACATAGATAATTAATTGAACAGATAAAATTTGATTTGTTTGTTCTACACAGATAAATTTTTAATCTGTTATTCGTTTATCTGTTTTTGAGCCCCACGAGCTGGGCTGAGACAAGTTTTCGGGTTGGGCTGGAAGTCTGCTGGCCTGTGGGCCAGACAAGGAAAGACTTGGAATAGGCTGAAAGCCCATTGGTCTGTACTCCAAAAAGAAAGGAAAGACCTGGACTGAGCCACCCATCACACACACATACGCGTGAATCGAACCAGATGGACGGCGGTGGAGACGAGCGCACGCGTGTGGCCTTTTTTGCATAAAGTGCATTCTTTCCCTCCCACAAAAGCTTGGGTGCCCTTGGGCCCAAGCCATTAGTTAAACCTTCACTCCTATAAACAAGAGTTGGTTCACTTAATTCTCCAATGTGGGACTTTTATTCTTCCTCAAACTTAGTCATGCCCAAATGGCTTACTTTGAAATAACATTTCATTCACTATATTCCTGGCTTTGAACAAGTGAATACATATAATTATTCTCCACATGAAACTCGATAGATTCATGTTTAGTTCCAACATATCCAATAATTGGATCTCAATTCAATTCATGGTCAAAGACATGAATTTCCAACAATCCCCCACATGAATGAAATGCAGAGATGCTATGCAGACTCGACTTAGAGAAATAGAGAGAGCTTTGGAAAATAGCTGCGTCAGGATAGGTAGCTTTTGCCTTTGAACCTTCCCAAGTAAAATATCATCAGGTTTATTCGCTAACCAGTGAACGCGATGTCTTGAACTGTTCAGCTTTTGTATAAACCAAGACAACAATATTCACACAGTTTCTTTTCCACCATCATTGGGTCCTTTTACATTCTGTCCATTTTGGCCCTGGACATGCCTGGTAATTCATGAGTGCTCGAGAGAGATTAGTCCTATTACTCTCATAGAAGTGGCCCCTTCACACTCATATAGGTGATTTCTTGTTAGAAGTATCCTTCCATACTTCAGTTGAATTTCCAACGTACAAGAATCATTAAAATCATAGATTATCCTGAACCCATGAGAGGTATCACCATCTCATCATAGGAAAGAGTTAGGAATAAATTCCTTAGTGATTACTTTAAGTTCCCCCACAATTCGGTTGTCCCATTGAACCTAGATCTTGGGATCTCCAATCAGCTAGGTTGGGTTGCCAGTGTGGCAGAGCTTCAGGTTATGGACTTTAAACCCATTCCCCTTGATGAATTATATACTTGATCTCTAGTCAAGCCTTTTGTCAAAGGGTCAGTGATGTTGTCCTTTGATTTAACATAATCAATGGATATAATCCCATTTGACAAAAGTTGTCTTACAGTCTTATGTCTACGACAAATGTGTTGAGACTTACCGTTGTATATTTGATTTTGTGCCCTTCCTATTGCAGACTGATTATCGCAATGTATGCAAATAGCCGACACAGGTTTTGGCCACAAAGGAATATCCTCCAAAAAATTACGAAGCCATTCAGCTTCTTCTCCAGCTCGATCTAGTGCTATAAACTTAGATTCCATAGTAGATCTAGCTATACACGTTTGTTTCGAGGATTTCCATGATATAGCTGCACCACCAAGTGTGAAGACGTATCCATTAGTGGATTTAGCATCTTCTGAATCTGAAATCCAATTCGCATCACTGTAACCTTCAATTACAGATGGATAGCTTGTGTAATGTAGTCCATAATTAGTTGTGTACCTTAGATAATTAAGGACTCTAGCTATTGCTTTCCAGTGATCCTCTCCAGGATTACTAGTATACTGACTTAGCTTACTAACTGAGTAAGCAATATCCGAAGGAGTACAATTCATTAGATACATTAGGCTACCAATGATCCTTGAGTACTCCAATTGAGATACACTAGGACCTTCATTCTTTTTGAGATGAAGATTCATGTCTACAGGCGTTCTCGCTGTGGTACTGTTATCTTTGTCAAATCTATTGAGCACCTTTTCAATGTAGTGTGACTGAGATAACGTGTAACCATCCATTGTTTTGGTAATCTTGATTCCAAGGATGACATCTGCAAGACCTAAGTCTTTCATGTCGAATTTGCTTGCTAATAATTTCTTAGTAGCTTTAACAATATTATTATCACTACCAATGATAATCATATCGTCCACATATAAGTAAATAATGACATAATCTGATGATGTGTTCTTCAAATACACACATTTGTCACATTCATTAATGTGAAAGCCATTTGACATCATCACTTGGTCAAATTTTTCATGCCATTGTTTTGGAGCTTGTTTTAATCCATATAGAGACTTCACAAGTTTGCATACCTCCTTCTCTTTTCCTGGAATCAAAAACCCTTCGGGCTGCTCCATGTAGATTTCTTCATCTAAATCACCATTCAAGAATGTTGTCTTCACATCCATTTGATGGATTTCAAGATTGCGTAATGCCGCAAAGACTATTAGAAGCCTTATAGACGTTATTCTTGAAATAGGGGAATAAGTATCAAAATAATCTACTCCCTCAGTTTGTTTATAGCCTTTAACTACAAGTCGAGCCTTGTATTTATCAATTGATCCATCAGTGTTGGGTCTAAATTAACCTTACTAGCAAGTGTACTAGTCGACGACTACAGCACAATGATAAGCAAGGGTCGAATCCACAGGGACGGTGTTATATCTAATCCAAATGTATATTTGTATGTACGTATGGACAATGCAAACAAAAGTAAAGTTCAACTCAAGATTGTTTGGTTGGGTAATTAAACTAAGACAAGCAAATAGCAAAGTGTTTTTGGTATTTTCTTAGAATAGAGATGCAACTAATGCAAATGAGATGAGTTAACGAATATGAGATGAACACCAAGGCTTCGGAATCCCCCTTGGGAAATGACTTGCAATGACATAAATTCACACACATATTTGCTAATTCGGGCATAACGAATCCGTACCTAAGTCTGTTTTAGCACACTTAAGCCAAATCTCCCTAAAATCGATTACTAGCCATCTTATTGGTCTAGGTCGGATATTCCTAAATACATTCTAGCCATCCTATTGGTCTAAACATGCATAGGAATTCATGAAGTTCTATGGAGATTAGGATTCATACAAATTGTCACCTAATTAAAGAGAGACACATTCATAATCAAGTGTTTCAAGAAGCATAATCTACTTGACATATTATTGTCTAAGCAAATTCTCCAAACAATTTCATCCAAAAAACCTAGGTGTTGGCCAAACACCACAAGCATGAAGAAATTGCAATCAAACATAGAAACACAAGATTTATACCCAAATCCACTCATATATATGTAAATCAAGCTATAAACAAAGTCATCAAACCCAAGGCTTCAACCTAGCCTTGGCACAAGAGATTTAGTTACACATAATGAGAGAAAAACACAAAAGGAGAGATGAGAAAATCATGAATAAACCCAATTAGTTGAGTAGATCCAAGTTGAGCTGAAGAATCTCTCCTCCTAGCTCCAAGAGTCGCCTTCCCCCTCTGGTTTCGCTCCCCAGAAAATCAGTTCTAGGTTAAAAAGTGTCGTGCGGCTCGGCAAGTTCGCGAATTAAAACATCCCAAAAAACTGTCTTGTGCGCCTAGGCGCGTTGTATTCACGCCTAGGCACACCACGCCTAGGCGCACGCCTAGGCGCAATCCTAGGCGTGCACAACTTCAAATTCACGCCCCAACTCGCTGGACTGGGCGTGCAGGAGTGATACTGGGCGTGCACAAATATTGCGCCTAGGCGTGGAATGATTCCAAAATCTCCATACGACGTCCGATTTGCACGATTTTAGCGTCTACGGAAAGCTTGAGATGTCTAGTTTCCAATGCCTTTTATTTTGCTTGATTCCGATAACGTGACAAAAAGTTATAAGTATTTGAACACACGAAGGTCGGTGGACATTTTCTTCAGTTCAGCCCTTTTTTCATCACTTTTCATCCAAACCGCAATCAACCTATCAAAAATACAAATCAAAACATAAATACACTCATTATTTATTTAAAGGAAGCTTAAGAGAGGGAGATTCCTACCAAAAACAATAGGTATTATCACACCTATCAAACACCCCACACTTAAACCTTACTTGTACTCAAGTAAAACTAGATTAAGTACATGCACCACTAACATCTTAACTCACTAACGCAGGAATCACGGTTGCATTTAGCATATGCAACAAGCCTTTAAACCCCTAGGTGTCCCTAGTGGAGGAGTTGTGTCTCCTGAGGGCTTACAAGAACGACACCCACAAACGTTTCAGTCTCAAGATATCAAACACCCCACACTTCATCCGCACGATATACTCATGGAAAATTTTCAGCCTACTCAATTAAATCTTTTTTTTTTAGATGGCATGCAGTGCTAAGAGGAAATGCATAAAAATGTGGCTTCCAAGAGTTTATACATGCTAAACATAGTCACATTCCAAGACTCCCAAGAACAACCAAACAATGATACCAAGGCACATTTATTTATATACATACTACTCTGTCTAAAGGTTTTCTCTCTTTTTTTTTATCTAGAACCGTGCAATGCTCACTCCATTAAACTTTCTAGTCAACCCATGTAGCGAGTTCTCAACCAATGACTCCCAACCAGTAGGTTTAGGGCATTAGGTGACAAAGCACCCCTCGGATCAATTTCTCGAGTTGACAAGGTTTCGAAGTTAAGCAGGCCTAGTATGTTCATCATGACTGCCTCACCTTTTTACGCGAAACTCAAGTTGGTTAGACAAGAGCCCCGGTTACTCAGCAAAAACACATGAGCGGAACATGATTTTCATCATTTTCAAGCTTTTTTTTTTTTTTTTTTTTTTACTTGTATACAAATAACTAGTGCCAATGATATTACTGAAATGATGTTCTAGCTCATCTAAGAGAAAATCCACATTCAACACATATATCCAACCAAGTCATACCCCACTACATTTCAATGCAAGTGAATCAATTTTGTAAATAATCAAGTAGGCATCAATGATTCCTCAAGCATATAAGGGGACAAGATGGGTTCGCAACTTAAATATGAAACATAAGGGAGTCCATCCACGCACAGATTAACAGAAAATAAGAGGGCATCATCCATAGTACTTGACCTTAATAACAGCAGCATAAAATAAGAGAGGAATAATCGGGACAAAATAAAATGGATGACAAGCGTAGAACAATACAACCTGCAGGGGAAACTACTGAGTGGGTCCACCAGAGGTCTTGTGGCGAACATAAGTGAGATTTTTGTCGCGCCGCATCTCCTGGAGCATGGATAGGACATCAGTAATCTGCTGACCCTGAGTCTGGAACTGCTGCTGGACATACTCAGCATGAGACTGGAAAGTTTGCTCAAGACGAGTCAGCTGGTCGCTCATCTCCTTGAGCCGAGTATCATGATCAGCAGCATCGGCATCACTCGGAGCGGTATCCGCCTCCTCGTCATCCTCGTCCTCCTCCGCAAACTGCTGCACACCCGGAGCATATCGAGCTCTCCCAGCAGGGGCAGAGCGAATACGAGCTATACTAATACGCCAGTTGCTCAAATCATACGCCTCCATGGGAAGAGAGACGGACTGCAGAGTCAGAGGTAGCACCTAGAGATATGTCAGCAAGCGAGTGATGATCCGCGGCAGAAAGAGCCTCTTCACCTTGACTTTGGTGTCCTCCACGCTCCTACGAATAGCCAAAAAAGACCGAATATAATAGTGGCCAAGATCAAACCAAGTACCAGTCCAGATACAATAAAGAATCTCCAATGCCTCCTCCCTCCTCTCACTCTGGTGCCCAGTTGGCCATAAGTTGCCATGCACTAGCCGGTCCACAAGATACATAACCTGCGGAAGAGCAGATTTCCGAACAAATTTTCCCCGCCGACCAGTAAAATGTTGGACCATCCACTCATGATCCTCCAGCTGGGCAGAAGGAATAGGTGGCTGGAGACCACTATCAGGAGGCTGGGAAGTAGGATGTCCAATACTGGCACTAACATCAGCAGCAGAAAAAGTAATCATCCCGGAAGGCAATATAGCTTGGTAGAGGCCAGTCTCTGTTGCTTCCACGGTGCGATAGAATGCACGCACCAGGTTTGGATAGACCGCAACATCAGCAGCAGAAACATCCGGGGTAGCAATGAAAGAACAAAAGTGGCAGAGCCGGCCGAAAGGCTCACTTCTTACCCCAACCTTGTTCAACAGATCAGCAGATAAATATACCTCCGACACAAGAGTAGCAATGTCAAAGTAATCAGTGGCAGCTCCAGAAGTAGACCCCTCTGTTGCAGGAGGTGGCTGAGGTGTTGTGAACTGAGAAGTGCGCTTCTTGCGCATGGATGCCACTATCTTTTGACGCGGCATAATTACTGCAAAAGCAATGTAAAACAATTAAGAATATCAGGGATAATCATAAACGCAATACTGCACTGACAGATGAAAAAGATGGTATGAGTTAAGGTGACATTACGCCTAGGCGTGATGGAACCACGCCTAGGCGAAGTCACGCCTAGGCGTGCGTGAACCACGCCTAGGCGAAGTCACGCCTAGGCGTGAGGGAACCACGCCTAGGCGTGGTCCCTTCTTCCCCAACACGCACGGGTTGCCATGGCAACCCGAGCTTCAAGCACCAAAACCCACACTTTGTATACAAAAACAGCAGATCAGGCAGCCTATATGTCCTACATGACTCAGAATGAGAGAATCAACCAAGATATCCCATACTTTGGCCCTAAACTCCCAAAAATTAGGAGATGCCATTGCCAAACTTTGCAATTCTCTCACTTCAATTCTTGCTTGGAATAGAGCAAGCATAGAACGCAAAGATCACAAAAAAAAAAAAAAAAGTGGAAGAAACTATTACATACCTGATGCGCTTAGATTGTCGCTTAGGCGAGGATTGGAGAGGTGCGCCTAGGCACGCGGTAGAGAGAAAGCTCGGCGTGGGTATGTGAATGTGTACAGATTGTGTGGTATATAATTAAGAGATTTTTTTTTTTTTTTTTTTATATAGACGCGCCCAGGCTTGGATAGGCCACGCCTAGGCGTGGTGATAAGTTGCGCCTAGGCGTGGATATGCACGCCTAGGCGTGGTCTGGCTGTAACATATTGCCCAGAAATTTCAATTTTCCTGCAGCCAGATTCCAGCACATGCAAACTAACATCCACACAAAATTTTTGCCAATAAAAATGGAATGATAAAGAAGAAAAGGATACACAAAAGGATATACTGCATTGGGTTGCCTCCCAAATAGCGCTAAGTTTAATGTCTTCAGCCAGACGTGGCGGTACTAAGATCTTCAAAGGGATGGAGGATCTTCCAAGCGTAACTTGTACTTTTCCATATCAAAAGAGGTCTCAAAATAGGGCTTGAGGCGGTGACCATTTACTTGCTGCTCAAAACTTGTGCGAGGGTCCTTGATAAATACAGAGCCATAAGGAAGAACTTTAATCACCTCATACGGACCACTCCATCTTGATCGAAGCTTTCCCGGAAAAAATCGAAGGCGAGCATTATACAGCAAGACTTTTTGACCTGGTTCAAATACCTTCCTTGAGATATGTTTATCATGAAAGAGTTTGGTCTTTTCCTTGTAGATTTTAGCATTCTCATAGGAGTCATTCCGCAGCTCATCAAGCTCATTAAGTTGGAGCTTCCTCATATTGCCAGCTTCCTGGAGATCAAAGTTCAAAACCTTGATTGCCCAGTATGCTCGATGTTGCAGCTCTACCGGTAAATGACAAGGCTTCCCAAAGACTAACCGGTAAGGAGACATGCCAATAGGAGTCTTAAAAGCGGTCCGATAAGCCCAAAGAGCATCATTAAGCTTAATACTCCAGTCCTTTCTACTAGAAGAAACCGTCTTCTCAAAAATATGTTTGATCTCCCGGTTCGATATCTCCACCTGGCCACTCGTTTGCGGGTGGTAAGGTGTAGAAACCTTGTGAGTTACCCCACATTTTTTCATCAACTTCTCAAAGTACTTGTTGCAAAAATGTGATCCACCGTCACTAATAATAGCTCTTGGAGTTCCAAACCTTGCAAAGATCATATTTTTCAAGAAATGCAAAACCACACCATGATCATTGGTTTTGCACGGTAGAGCTTCAACCCATTTACTCACATAATCAACCGCCACCAAAATATATAGATTTCCATGGGAATTGGGGAATGGACCCATGAAGTCAATCCCCCACACATCAAATAGCTCAATCGTCAATATGTTGTTCAATGGCATTTGATCTCTTGCTGAAATATTCCCGGTTCGTTGGCATCGATCACACGTCAAACAGAAAGAATGAGCATCTTTGAACAAAGAGGGCCAATAAAATCCACATTGAAGTACCTTGGCAGAAGTTTTCTTCCCCCCAAAATGCCCTCCACACACATGAGAGTGGCAAAAGTGAAGAACACTTTCTTGCTCATTAACCGGAATACATCGTCTGATAATCTGATCAGGACAACATCTGAATAAATAAGGATCATCCCAATAGTAATATTTGATGGAGGATAGAAACTTGTTTTTCTCATGTGTGGTCATGCCCGGAGGTAACTTTCGGCTTACCAGATAATTAACGATATCTGCATACCAAGGAACCTCCTCGACCTCAAATAAATGCTCATCTGGAAAGGTCTCATTAAAATCCATATCTCTTTCACCGTTTTCCTTGATAGCGAGCCGAGAGAGATGATCAGCAACTACATTCTCACACCCCTTTTTATCCCGAATCTCCAAATCAAACTCTTGGAGAAGCAGTACCCAACGAATGAGCCGTGGCTTGGAGTTTTTCTTTGACAATAAATACCGCAATGCTGCATGGTCAGAGTAGACAATCACTTTAGAGCATGCTAAATATTGACGAAACTTGTCCAAGGCAAAAACAATGGCCAACAACTCTTTCTCGGTGGTGGTATAATTGACTTGAGCATCATTGAGTGTTTGGCTTGAATAATATATAACATGAGACTTCTTGTCAACTCGTTGACAAAGCACTGCTCCAATGGCAAAGTCAGAAGCATCGCACATAATTTCAAATGGCAAAGAAAAATCCGGAGGCATCATAATTGGAGCGGTAGTAAGTTTCTCTTTCAACAAATCGAATGCCCTCATACAAGCTTCATCGAATAGAAAAACTGCATCTTTGGTCAAAAGGTTGCATAAAGGCCTAGCAATTTTAGAAAAATCTTGAATGAACCTCCTATAGAACCCTGCATGTCCCAGAAAAGAACGAATTCCTTTCACATTGATCGGAGGAGGAAGCTTCGATATAAGCTCAATCTTTGCCGGATCAACTTCAATCCCATTTTTGGAGATAATATGCCCCAACACATTTCCTCGTTGCACCATAAAGTGGCATTTTTCCCAATTTAGCACCAAATTGGTTTCTTCACATCTCCTCAACACAATAGACAGATTCTGAAGGCAATTGTCAAAACTTGACCCAAAGACAGAAAAATCATCCATAAATATCTCAATAAAACGCTCCACCATGTCAGAGAAGATGCTTATCATGCAACGCTGAAATGTTGCAGGAGCATTGCATAAGCCGAAAGGCATCCGACGGTAAGCAAATGTTCCAAATGGACAAGTGAAAGTAGTCTTGTCTTGATCTTCGGGAGCAATGGCAATTTGGTTATAACCAGAATAACCATCCAGGAAGCAATAATACTCATGCGCTGCCAGTCTCTCAAGCATCTGATCAACAAAAGGTAATGGGAAGTGATCTTTTCGGGTAGCTAAATTCAGTTTCCGATAATCAATACAAACTCGCCATCCCGTGACCTTCCGAGTAGGAATAAGCACATTGTTCTCATTGGCTTCGACAGTAATCCCAGATTTCTTCGGCACAAGATGGACTGGACTCACCCATTTGGAATCAGAAATAGGATAAATAACGCCAACATCCAAGAGCTTCAAAATCTCACTCCGGACAACTTCTTTCATGATTGGATTTAATCTTCTTTGTCCCTCTCTAGTGGCTTTAGTTCCGTCCTCCATCAAAATGCGATGCATGCACACAGAGGGGCTAATGCCACGAATATCCGCAATGGTCCACCCAATTGCACTCTTGTATTCCCTGAGAACACGGAGCAATTTCTCTTCTTCCAAGAGAGAAAGATTAGAAGAAATAATAACAGGAAGAGTTTTAGAGTTACCTAAGAATGCATATCGCAAGTGTGCGGGCAAAGGCTTCAACTCTAGCTCTGGCGGACTCACTATAGATGGTACTAGCTTCTCAAGATTTGGAGAGTCCCTCAAATTTTCAAAGGTCGGACGCCACTTGTGTTGATAACTAGGAGAAGCCTCAAACATGTTTACAACTTCTTGAGTATCATTGTCCAGAGTCCTCTCAATATCTCCCACTAGAAAAGCTTCCAAAGCAATGGTTTTATCATTTCTATGCAACTCCATGTCGACTCTTCTATCCACCACATCCACCCAAAAACAAGTCTTTGAATCATTAGAATGTCTCATGGCCTCAAAGAGCCGAAACTGAATAGTTTTATCAAAAATTGTCATAGTGAGAACTCCCATCTTGACATCAATGATGGTGTTGGTGGTTGCCATAAAACCGCGGCCTAGAATGATTGGTACATCTTTTCCCGGATTAGGTTCACCCTCCATATCAAGCACTAGAAAATCCACCGGAATAACAAACTCTCCCACCTTCACTAGAACATCTTCAACTAGCCCAAAAGGATGCACTAAGGAGCGATCCGCTAATTGGAGAGTGACTGATGTTGGTTTCAACTCACCGATCTTCAATGTAGTGTAAACAGAATAAGGCATGATATTCACACTCGCACCAAGATCCATCAAGGCTTTTTCAATTTCTTTCTCTCCAATAATACAAGGAATGGTAAAGCTACCCGGATCTTTTAATTTGGGTGGGAGCTTCTTTTGTAAAATAGCACTTGTCTCTTCGGAGAGAAATACTTCTTCATGATCACCAATCTTTCTTTTGTTAGTGCACAACTCCTTCAAAAATTTTGCATATGCGGGAATAGACTTAATTGCCTCAATAAGTGGAATATTAATCTCTACTTTCTTCAAAACTTCAAAAATGTCCCGATTATACTTGTTTTTCTTAGCCGGTGTAAGACGAGATGGAAAAGGCACTGTTGGAACAACCTCTTCTTCTGGCTTTTCCTTCTCAACATGAGGTGTGGTGGGAGCACTCGGTACCACCACTGTAGGTTCATCATGACTCTCACCATCAAGCCCTTTATATTCAATCTTGTTGTCCACCTTTTTCCCACTTCGCAAGACAGTAATAGCATTAGCATCTTCATGCTGTTTAGGATTTACCTCAGGTTGACTTGGAAGCTTTCCCGGTTGTCTTTCACTCAAAGCCTGAGCAAGTTGTCCTACTTGCATTTCAAGCTTTGCGATGGACTGAGTATTACTGGAAACAGTTTGTTGCAACTGAGTCATTGAATTGCTCATCTCTGCTTGGGAATGCTGCATTGTGACTTGTGATTGAGCAAGTTGGGTGATAAGGTCCTCCATAGCAGACTTCTTTGCATCTTGAGAAGGTGGTCCTTGTCGTGGAGCTTGCCAAGGTCTGTGCCCTTGATTGAAATTCTGGGATGAAGCATAGGAGAAATTTGGGTGATTCTTCCATCCTGGGTTATATGTGTGAGAAAATGGATCATTCTGCTGCCTATGAAAAGGTTGAACTGCATTAACTTCAGCTTCAGGAAATGTCCCACTTCTAGAACATACATGAGTAGGATGATCGGTGCCTCCACAAATGCCACAAGGCTCCAAATTTCTGCTCAGCAAAGTTACTACCGCATCCAATTTCCTAGCCACAGACGCCATCTCTGAATTTGAAGCACTAGCCTCATAAACCATGTGTCTAGGAGCATCAAGATCACGATTATCCCATTGTGAGGAATTTGCTACCACAGTCTCAATAATTTCATTGGCTTCAGTCGGTTCCTTAGCCATAATATTTCCTCCAGCAGCTGCATCTAACCTATGGCGGCATTCATCAGCCAGATGTTGGTAAAAGTATGATATAATCTGCCATGGCAAGAATTGATGATGTGGGCAACCAATCAATAAAGTTTTATATCGCTCCCAAGCCTTAAAAAGTGGTTCTCCCTTGTTCTGCCTGAAATGGAAAATCTGATCCCAAAGCCTCTGTGTCCTTGACTGAGTATAGAACTTCTGAATAAACTTAGCAGAAAGTTGATCCCAAGAAGTGATAGAATTTGGTGGCAAAGTCTTGAACCAGATCTTAGCACTTTCCTTAAGAGAAAAAGGAAATAACTTCAACCGTATGAACTCTTCAGATATGCCTTGAATTTTTTGAGTGCCACAAATTTCCAGAAAATTATCAATGTGATCACTAGCATCTTGATTTTCCGCTCCTGAGAATGATGGGAGCATGTTAATCACATGACATTTAAGCTCATAAGATAGATTTGGCGGAATGGTTGGTAATATGATGCAAGATTGTCTAGTAGAGAATTGTGGCATAGAGTAGTCCATGATGGTGACCGGAGCATTTGCATTGTTGGCATTATTGCCAACTTCCTCACGATTTTCAGCCATGCTCTCCTGTTCAGAATGTTCTCCCCAAATGTTGTCACTAGATGAACTAGAGCTGGATATAGGAGGAGAGATAGAACGAGTGGAAGATTTCTCCTCAAGAAAATCCTTGTCTCTCTTGTTCCTTCGTGCACGTTCCAAGTCTAGATCGACAGGAAGAATTTCTGTATCTTGAGAACGCCTTCCTTGCATGAACTACAAACAAGAAAGAAAAGTATAAGGATCACTAATTATCAAGTAAGAAAGAGCTAAACTAAGTATGTAAGTATCTATGTATATAAACAAGAATGGATCAAATATAAGCAACCGTCCCCGGCAACGGCGCCATAAACTTGTTGGGTCTAAATTAACCTTACTAGCAAGTGTACTAGTCGGCGACTACAGCACAATGATAAGCAAGGGTCGAATCCACAGGGACGGTGTTATATCTAATCCAAATGTATATTTGTATGTACGTATGGACAATGCAAACAAAAGTAAAGTTCAACTCAAGATTGTTTGGTTGGGTAATTAAACTAAGACAAGCAAATAGCAAAGTGTTTTTGGTATTTTCTTAGAATAGAGATGCAACTAATGCAAATGAGATGAGTTAACGAATATGAGATGAACACCAAGGCTTCGGAATCCCCCTTGGGAAATGAATTGCAATGACATAAATTCACACACATATTTGCTAATTCGGGCATAACGAATCCGTACCTAAGTCGGTTTTAGCACACTTAAGCCAAATCTCCCTAAAATCGATTACTAGCCATCTTATTGGTCTAGGTCGGATATTCCTAAATACATTCTAGCCATCCTATTGGTCTAAACATGCATAGGAATTCATGAAGTTCTATGGAGATTAGGATTCATACAAATTGTCACCTAATTAAAGAGAGACACATTCATAATCAAGTGTTTCAAGAAGCATAATCTACTTGACATATTATTGTCTAAGCAAATTCTCCAAACAATTTCATCCAAAAAACCTAGGTGTTGGCCAAACACCACAAGCATGAAGAAATTGCAATCAAACATAGAAACACAAGATTTATACCCAAATCCACTCATATATATGTAAATCAAGCCATAAACAAAGTCATCAAACCCAAGGCTTCAACCTAGCCTTGGCACAAGAGATTTAGTTACACATAATGAGAGAAAAACACAAAAGGAGAGATGAGAAAATCATGAATAAACCCAATTAGTTGAGTAGATCCAAGTTGAGCTGAAGAATCTCTCCTCCTAGCTCCAAGAGTCGCCTTCCCCCTCTGGTTTCGCTCCCCAGAAAATCAGTTCTAGGTTAAAAAGTGTCGTGCGGCTCGGCAAGTTCGCGAATTAAAACATCCCAAAAAACTGTCTTGTGCGCCTAGGCGCGTTGTATTCACGCCTAGGCGCACCACGCCTAGGCGCACACCTAGGCGCACGCCTAGGCGCAATCCTAGGCGTGCACAACTTCAAATTCACGCCCCAACTCGCTGGACTGGGCGTGCAGGAGTGATACTGGGCGTGCACAAATATTGCGCCTAGGCGTGGAATGATTCCAAAATCTCCATACGACGTCCAATTTGCACGATTTTAGTGTCTACGGAAAGCTTGAGATGTCTAGTTTCCAATGCCTTTTATTTCGCTTGATTCCGATAACGTGACAAAAAGTTATAAGTATTTGAACACACGAAGGTCGGTGGACATTTTCTTCAGTTCAGCCCTTTTTTCATCACTTTTCATCCAAACCGCAATCAACCTATCAAAAATACAAATCAAAACATAAATACACTCATTATTTATTTAAAGGAAGCTTAAGAGAGGGAGATTCCTACCAAAAACAATAGGTATTATCACACCTATCAATCAGCCTTCATCTTTCTTTTAAAGACCCACTTCGAACCCAATGGTTTACTTCCAGGAGGTAAATCCACTAGTTCCCAGGTGTGGTTTTGAATGATGGACTCAATTTCACTGTCTATTGCCTCCTTTCATGATAGAAAGTCAGGACCAAATGAAGTAGAAGTCCGTGTTCTTTTACTTCGTCTTGGTTATTCTTCAACATTTTGATGTGAAGTTCCTTCTTCCTCATTTTGAGTCACAGCTTTATGAGTTCGTTTAAGAGTGCTCATTTCATGTGTACTTTCGTGAGGAAACACATTCTCAAAGAATGAAGCATTTCTAGATTCAATAATCATATTCTCACGTATTTCAAAATTTTATGATTTATGAACTAGAAATCGATATGCACTACTGTTGTGAGCATATCCAATAAACACGTAGTCAACCGTTTTAGATCCTATTTTGATCTTTTTCGGATCAGTGATTGCAACCTTTGCCAAACAGCCCCACACTTTTAAGAATTTGTAGGAAGGTGCTCGACCTTTCCAGAATTCATATGGAGTTTTATCCATCTTTTTGTGAGGTATCTTATTCAGAACGTAATTTGCAGAAAGCAAAGCTTCCCCCCACAAATTTTAGGGTAAACCAGAACTTATTAACATTGTATTCATCATTTCCTTTAACGTTCTATTTTTCCGTTCAGCTATCCCATTTTGTTGGGGCGTGTACGGCGTTGTAGTTTGATGAATGATTCCATTTTCGACACAGTGATTGAAATGGTGACTCATATTCACCACCTCTATCACTTCTTAACATTTTGATTTTCTTGTTGAGTTGGTTCTCAACCTCAACTTTGTATTGCTTGAATGCTTCTATAGCTTCATCTTTGCTTCTTAGCAAAAATACATAACAATACCTTATGCAATCGTCGATGAATGTAATGAAATATTTTTTTCCACCTCTTGTTTGTACAAATTTTAAATCACATATATCTGTGTGAATTAAATCCAAAGGTTCACTATTTCTTTCAATCGAGTGAAATGGTGCCTTTGCCAATTTAGCTTCTACACATGTTTCACATTTTTTATTCATGTCTAAGCTAAATTTAGGTATTAGGTTCTTGTTAATTAATCAACGTAAAGTCCCATAATTAACATGTCCTAATCTGCCATGCCATACATTACACGACTCAAGCAAGTAAGTAGGAGATGCAATATTATTAGCACGATTCACAGTCATTACATTCATTTTGAACAGACCATCAACTAGATAACCCCTCCCCACATACATCCCATTCTTAATAAGAGTAAATTTTTCAGATTCAAAAACAAGTTTGAATCCTCTCTTGCTAAGCAGTGACCCTGACACTAAATTCTTGCGAATTTCAGGCACATGCAGCACGCCAAGGAGAGTCAGCTCCTTTTCGGAGGTCATCTTCAGAACCACATCACCAGCACCATCAACTCTGGTGGTAGCAGTATTTTCCATACAGATATCCTGATTCACTATGGGACTGTATGAGGAGAACATCTCCCTACTAGTACACACATGGCAAGTAGCTCCAATATCCGCCCACCATTCTCTGGGATTTCCAGTCAGATTGCACTCAGAGATCATTGCACAGAGGTTCATCTCTTCCAGATCCTGTTCAACTCCAATAAGGTGTGCCTGTGCCTTCCTTTTCTAATCAGTTTTCTGACCTTTCCTTGAGCGGCAATCCTTGGCTCGATGCCCCTTCTTGTCACACAAAAAGCACTTGCCCTTGAACCTTTTAGAGCCATTCTTGTTGACTCTATTGAACTTCCTCTTAGAGGGCTTGCTTGTCTCCACCACATTGGCCTTTGCCTCCTGATGCTTGTACCCCTTCTTCTCATTATTGCGATTGTCTTCCTCAATCCTTAACTTCAGAGTCAAGTCATCAAAGTTCATCTCCTTTGTCTTGTGCTTGAGATAACTCTTGAACTCTTTCCAGCTAGGAGGCAGCTTCTCAATAACCGCAGCCACTTGGAATGACTCACTCAACATCATCCCCTCAGCCAGGATCTCATTGATGATGACCTCTAACTCCTCCGTCTGAGTTACCACTTTCTTAGAATCCACCATCTGGTATTCTGAAAAACGTCCCACCATGAACTTCTTTGATCCAGCATCCTCTGTTTTATACTTCTTCTCTAAAGCCGCCCAGAGTGCTTTAGAAGTGGGGAAAGTACTGTACACACCGTACAAACTGTTGGTCAGACCATTGAGGATGGTGTTCTTGCATAGATAATTTGAATGCTTCCATGCATCCACCGTAGCTACAGCAGCAACATTCTGAGTGTTGACATCTGCGTCATCCAACTTGGGTGTATCCTCTTTGAGAAATTTGGCCAGATTCAAGGTGGTTAGGTAGAAGTGCATCTTTTGTTTCCACCTCTTGAAATCTGCCCCACCAAATTTCTCAGGCTTCTCACCATGCGGGTTGACATGGAACGTTGTTGGAACAACAACGGTAACTTGCTGAATGCCACCAGCAGCATTCCCACCATTTACTCCAAACGAGTTCATTGTTGGCACGACAGGGATGTTTCCTCCAACCACGTTGGCAGCCATGTTTTCTCCCGCATAAAAACGTTAAAAACTCCTCTATGGAGAGAGTGGAGGAAATCCAAGGCATCAAAGTGGACCGTTATACTCTATCTAGTGTTCTTAGAAGTCTAAGAAGTTAGTGTAGCTTTCCTACAACATTTCGTAACCAATAACACACCAGAAATTAGTAATAGTTTCAATTCGAGGAATGAACCATAAACAACATAAACGAAATTTAGTCTTAAGATTGTTATCAATTAAGTGAGTGTTTATGGAATATTAAGAATTGAAACGTGTAACAATGAAATCAATATGAAGAAACAACGTTACCATATTACCGATCAATTGGATAATACATTACCAATGAAGAACAGAAATAGAGATTGAATGTAAAAAGTCAAGCCTAGAGTAGTCTCTGTTTCCTTAAGACTAAATCGCCTCCTTATCGGTTTGCTTCAAGGAATACGGACGATAGTCTCCCAGGATAGAATGGCCTCAGCTCTGCACGGAATGGAAGCTTCACACCAGGCAACTTTTGGAATCAACAATGGCAGCTCTCAACTCTCTCTAAGAACTCAAATGCAAATGCTTTGAAGGGAGGTATCAAGGATTGGAAGCTAATCTACACAGATAATTCCAACATTTTTTGAGAATAATCAAAACACAGATAATTGATAAAATTTGATATGTTTGTTCTACATAGATAAATGTCCTGTAGTCCACTGAGTCGGCCCATCACACACACACACGTGCGAATCGAATTAGATGGATGTTGACGGCGGCGTGCGGGGCCTTTTTTGCATAAAGTGCATTCTTTCCCTCCCACAAAAGCTTGGGTGCCCTTGGGCCCAAGCCATTAGTTCAACCTTCACTCCTATAAACAAGAGTTGGTTCACTTAATTCTCCAATGTGGGACTTTTATTCTTCCTCAAACTTAGTCATGCCCAAATGACTTACTTTGAAATAACATTTCATTCACTATATTCCTGGCTTTGAACAAGTGAATACACATAATTATTCTCCACATGAAACTCGATAGATTCATGTTTAGTTCCAACATATCCAATAATTAGATCTCAATTCAATTCAATTCATGGTCAAATACATGAATTTCCAACAGATACTTTGAACTCTCTTGAGATTTAAAATTCTAGAGAGTGCTAGTAAAAAAAACTCCTCCCGAAACTACTGTTGCGGTCATGTTTTAGTACACATTAATGGCAAAAAATAGGGATGATAATTCTTACCCGACCTACCCCAACCTGAAGGCCTCGCCGCGACCCATGCGAGTTTTTCCCGTACAACTTTTTGACGGGTAAAGAAACTAAATACACATGCTGCACGAGACAGTTCTGTAACCTACCTCGTAGGTGACCCATCCTGACCAATAATATTTTAAAATTATGTATACATATATCTAAATTTGCTAAATTTCTTTCATAATCTAGAGGCATATTTATATGTAAAAGCATATATTAACTTGATGTTCTTATTAAAGCCTAAGTTAAATTGGCTAAAAACACATTTCTTAATTTAAACATATAATTAACTTTATGTTGTTAAAACTCTAGCCCTTAAGTCAAATTTAATAATAACCCTTAAGTTATTTGAATGTTTGTTCGATTATCTTGTATTGCACAAGTTGATTATGATAGGATTGGGTTATGATCGGATCGGATAAATGTCAAGATTGATAGGGATGGGGCCCCTTCTCGACCCCACGAGTAGAGACAGGGTGTAAAGTTTCCCCGATACCCGGGGTAGGATAGGGTGGGAATTGAACATACAAATAGAGGTGCCGGCAGGGACATGGCAACCGTGATTTATAACCAATCCGTCCCATTGCCATCCCTAGCCAAAATCTTTTACACAAAATTTGAGAAACTTCAATTTTTGACTCACTATTAATTAATTAATCTTACATCATAAAGTATAAAACATAATATATACACACACACACAAAACTTCTCAAGGAAGTATGTCTTTACTTCCAGAAGTTGGTTACAAATAACATCTTCAAAAAAATTGAATCTAGGCATATTCACTTGACAAGATTCTTCTACAAAATAATGTGACCATAATCTGTAGTTGATTGACACCGAAAAAACAAAAAATAATGAAAAACATAATGTAACCCAAAAAACATAGATAGGATATAAGACATGGATCATTATAAAATTTTCTAAAGTGCGGTTGCGGTCTGAATCCTCTCTGTTACACCTTCAAAAACATCCTAGCTACCAGCTCATGCTACTGTGTCAGTCCTACAATCCTAAATAATTACAGTAAATCAACTAATATATGTCTCAAATGGATTTAAATAATAAATTCAACTAGTTACCCATGTAGAAGCTGTAACTAGCATTGCCATCAACTTGGGAGTTGTGTGTATTATGAACTGGTTGAGATGCCCGACACAAACCCAAGAATTCTAACCCTATGTCTAGTCGTACCAACCCTCCTACTGTTACAAGTGTCAGGGGATTGGCCATATCGCCTCTGACTATCCTAATCGTAAGACTGCGTCCTTTATAGAAGGAGCCCTAGACCCAGAGAAGAGGAGTTGGATGATCCAGTGTATGATGAAGAGATATATGATGGAGATGAGATCGTTTATGCCAACCAGGGCAAATCTCTGGGGGTTCGTCGCAGTTTGAGTATCGCACCTATTGATGAAAAAAATTGGCAGCGCAACAATATCTTCCACACAAGATGTACTTCTCAAGGGAAAGTATGTGATGTTATTATTGATGGGGGAAGCTGTGAAAATGTGGTACCTACAAAAATGGTGGAGAAATTACAATTAAAGACTGAAACTCATCCTCGCCCGTATAATCTCTCATGGCTCCGTAAGGGTAGTGAGGTAAAGGTTCAGAAGCGTTGTCTTATATTTTTTTATTGGGAAGAAGTATTCAGATGAAGTAATGTGTGAAATTATTCCTACGAATGCGTGCCACCTCCTACTTGATAGTCTGTGGCAATATGATAGAAAGGTAGTCCATGATGGCTATAGTAACACTTATTCTTTTGTGAAGGATGGGGTGAAAATAGTGTTGGGTCCTTTTAGGGTGGACGATTATTCTCAACTGTCAAAAACAAGAGGTAGCAACTTTATAACCAGGTCTAAAGTTGAAGGGGAAATTAGGGAGTCTAATGAACCATATGCTCTAGTAGTGTTAGGGGAGAATAAGGATAGGATTGGTCTACCACAAATCATTGAAGGTTTATTGCAGACTTTTCAGAATATCATACCTGAGGAAATTCCTTATAGGCTGCCACCTATGAGGGATATTCAACACTGTATTGACCTCATTCCTGGTGCAAGTTTACCAAATAAGGTTGCCTATAGAATGAACCTGAAAGAACAAGAAGAGTTGAAACGACAAGTGGAGGAATTGATGAGAAAAGGGTTGATCAAGGAAAGCATGAGTCCATGTGCTATTCCGGCTATCTTGGTGCACAAGAAAGATGGGTCTTGGTGAATGCGTGTTGATAGTAAGGCGGTTAATAAGATCATCATTAAATACAGATTTCATATCCCACGTTTAGAAGATCTCCTTGATCAATTACATAATGCTACGGTATTTTCCAAGATCGATCTTTGTAGTGGTTACCACCAAATCTGAATGAGGCCCGGAGATGAGTGGAAAATGGCCTTCAAAATGTGGGATGGCCTTTATGAGTGGATGGTGATGCCATTTGGCTTGTCTAATGCTCCTACCACGTTTATATGGCTCATGAATCATGTCTTCAAACCCTTTATCGGATCATTTGTAGTGGTGTATTTTGATGACATCTTGATCTACAATCAACACCTCCAACAACATCTAACTCATCTTCGCCAAGTGTTTGAGAAGCTCCGAGAGCAAAAGTTGTATGCTAATTTGAAGAAGTGTCATTTTTGTATGGATAGTGTGGTTTTTTTGGGGTATGTGGTTTCTAATGAAGGAATTAAGATGGATTCAAGCAAGGTTGCAGCAATCACCAGTTGGCCAACTCCAAAATCCATTCATGATGTCCGAAGCTTTCATAGGCTAGCCTCATTTTACTGTCGATTCATTCGGAATTTCAGCACGGTTGTTGCACCTATTGTTGATTGTTTGAAAGGGAGAGTGTTTAAGTGGATTGAGGATGCACAAAAGAGCTTTGAACTTCTTAAGAAAAAGGTAATAGAAGCTCATGTACTTACTTTACCAAATTTTGAGCTTGTGTTTCAGGTGGATTGTGATGCCTCTAATGTGGGGATTGGTGTTATTCTTAGCCAAGAAGGAAGACCTATTGCATATTTTAGTGAGAAACTGAATGAAGTTCATTGACGATGCTCTACCTATGACAAAGAATTCTATGCTATTGTGCGCACAATGGAGTATTGGAGCCATTATTTGTTGCCAAAAGACTTTGTGTTATTTTCTGACCATGAAGCCTTGAAATTTATCAATGCTCAGCACAAGCTCAATAGGCGACATGCTCGTTGGGTGGAAATGTTGCAAGCGTATTCCTTCACCATAAAGTGCAAGTCTGGTGCACTTAATACAGTGGCGGATGCTCTTAGTAGGAAGCATTCTCTAATTACTTCAGTACAGGTGCAAGTTGTAGGTTTTGAGGTTATTAAAGATCTTTATTCGATGGACCCACATTTTAGCCATATACTGGCTATGTGTTCAATGGGACCTTTAACAATTTTTTGTTGCAAGATGAATTTCTTTTTAAAGATAACAGGTTATGTGTTCCTCAATGCTCTTTAAGGGATGCTATTATCAGTGAAGCTCATGGAGGTGGTTTAGCTGGCCATTTTGGGCGTGACAACTCTTGCTTTAGTGAGGGATCAATTCTATTGGCCTCGAATGGACCGAGACATTGTGCAACACCTGAGGCGTTGTAGGGTATGTCACATTGCCAAGAGTCATGGACAAAACACTAGGTTGTATATTCCCTTACTAGTTCCAAATGCTCCATGGGAAGCAGTGAGTATTGACTTTGTATTGGGGTTGTCGAGAACGCAGCGGAACAAGGATTCGGTCATGGTGGTTGTTGATCAATTTTCAAAAATGACACATTTTATTCCTTGTAATAAGACAATAGATGCCTTACATGTAGTTGATTTGTATTTTTGTGAGATTGTTCGTCTTCATGGAGTTTCAAGAACCATAGTCTCTGACAGAGATACTAAGTTCATGAGTCAATTTAGACGCATCCTGTGGAGAAAGCTTGGAACTCAATTGCTTTTCAGTACATCCCATCATCCCCAAATAGACAGTCAAACTGAAGTAGTCAATCGGAGTTTCAGAAATTTGCTAAGGAGCCTCATAGGTAAGAACATTCGAGAATGGGATCTTAAGCTAACTCCAGCAAGTGTGTCTACAATCGTTCCCAGAGTCAGACAACTGGTTGCAGCTCCATTGAAGATGTTTACGGTCTCAATCCAACTACTCCCTTGGATTTAGTTCCTATTCCTGTTACTCAGTAATTTAGTGGGGATGCTGAGACTCACATCGAGACAATCAAGAAACTGCATCAACAAATTCAAAAAAAAATCTGAAGCACAATGAGAAGTATCGTGTAGCAGCTAACAAACATCGCAAGCCTGCAGCCTTTCAAGAAGGGGACTTGGTGGGGATCCACCTACGAGACGATACAAGAAGTTGATGCCGTGAGCAGATGGCCCATTCAAAGTGTTACAACACGTGGGGGAGAATGCTTACAAGATTGACCTTCCAGGTGAATATGACGTCTCAGCAACCTTCAATAGCTCCGACTTGTCACCCTATTATGAGGATGAAGATACTTACAGACTCGAGGACGAGTCTCCTTCGATTGGGGGAGCATGACACGAGTGTTCCTATTTCTATTATTGCTTACTATTATTGCTTAAACCTGTGTTAGTCGTTGTATTTTATTTTGGGGGCATCTTACTACTTTGACCTGCTAATGTTCTTTATCTTTAGCCTAGTGTGTGTGTTCAAGCAGTTTTAGACTCTTGTTGAAGAATATTGGCCACCGGCTGTATTGAAGCATTTTATCCTTGTTATCCTTCCTATTTCTCGAGTTAGTCTTTTCTTGAGCAAATCAACTGAGAGTAACTGGTTGAGGGCTATTTCTAAGCAGGTTGTGACTCTGTTTTCATAAAAGTATTTAACGAAAGGTGTGATTGGTTCTCTATTTCTTAATCTCGATGTCAATCATATTCTAATTACCCCTCTCCTCGATTCCCTTATTTATAGCAAACGTACTCCTTCCTAGTAATTTTGGTAGCTTTGTTTCTAGTAGTACTCCACATTCGAGATCTAAATCCAACCTCTCTTACCTTTTCATTGTAAAAATTATGGACTTCAACTAATGATTCAAACTTTTGTCCAAATTTTGAAATATTTTCAAACCAAACTTGAGGAGTATAAGTAAAATAATTGGATGAAGAAGAACGCATCCATTTTTGAGTTCAAATTATCTCTTTCAGTTATGCCATCCATAACTGAGAGGAAAAATAATTTCATGCAGTAAAAAAATCGGCATAAAAGAATGCATCTTATCACCAAGAATAGAGAGCAAAAGATTCTGAGAGTACCTAGTGGGATATTTAGTTGTAGCCCAAAGAAGGCATACTATCACTAAGATTATGTACGAAAGTGAAGTCCCAAAGCTTGAATTAAATTATCCAAGGCTAATCTCACAGTACAACTGAAGAAGAAAAAATAAATAGAGAAATTCTTGTTAAAACACGTGAGTGCCCTTATTTTATTGTCCTTAGGGATTTTGTCTTTAACGAGCAACAAGAAGTACATCAGATGTGCAAACCTTGATATCTAGGGATTTAGGAAGAAAATCAACTTCTATCCGGGCTGAAGAAGGCCTGATGTTGCGAAAGGCGCGATGTCGCTAGAAAGAACCATCGATGAAGAAACTCAAGTTGAACTATGAAGAAGGTCTGATGTTGAGAGGCACGATGTCGAGATGAAGAGAGACGGTTGATGAAGAGAGAGAATGGACCCGCTTCTATTTTTAGTGTGTGTTTGGCAGAGCGATTATGTTGATTTTCAACTCTAGCTGTTAAGCTATGGAAAAAAAGTTGAGCTTAAAACTATGAAATAAACTATGAGGTGTTTGGTAGAGCAATGAACTATTGTTAGCGGTTAAATTGTGTAAAATATATTTTGTTTGTATTTTTAAATTTTAAATATTTTGTAGACAAATTTAATTTACTAAAAATTACAAATAAGCAATTTATAATTTTATTTTTTGAATTAATTAATTTTGTGAGCAATATCTATAATATTTGTATACAATATGTATAATTCTAATATGCTAAAATGAATAAAATAATATGTGTTATAACATTTGTATATATATTATTTATATATAAATATAAAATAACTAATGTAAAAACTTTAATTTACAATAAGTAATACTTTTATTTTTTTAATTACTTAAATATATGGGACACCGAAGCCCAAAAAATATTAAAAAAATAAAAAGCTACACGCTTTGAAACAAATTCCCATTGAGAGCTTATTTTGGCTGGGGCTGGCGGTATTGCCTAGCTTATATGGGTCATTTGGCGAGACAGTACCGCTCACCAAACAGAACCTAAGGCTCTGTTTGGTGGGGCGTTTATTGGGACGGGTCCGCTTTCACAACCCGTCCCACCAAACAAGTAAATAAGATGGGCGATATCGTCCACATAAGTTGGCGTACCGCTAAAAAAAAAACTCCGAATAGGAACTTGTTTTATGGCGTTTTGGCTCTTTAGGTGTGGGATCCACGTCAAAAAAGTTATCTCACGCCTAAAAGGTTGTACTTCTTATTATTTTTTTTATCCTTTTGTGGTGGCATCCACCCATTTAAAGTAATTAAAAAAATTTTAAGAATATTATTTATTAATGTAGTATTTTAACCTATTACTTAATGCAATATTTTAATGTTAATGTAATATTTAAAGTAATTAAAAAAATGATGTAATATTTATATAATATATTTCACTATATTTATATTTATATTATAAATATATTTACAATATAAATTTTTTTATTAAATAAATTGCAAATGACTAAATTAAATTATTTTTTAATAAATTATCCCTAAATTATATTAGACTTAATAAATAAATTAATTAATTAATTAAAATTAAAAATACAAATACAAATTAAATATACTTTACACAACTTAAGTGTCAATAATAATTAACAGCTTTACCAAACACCTCATAACTTATTTCGCAATTTTAAGCTCAGTTTTTTTTTTTCACAGTTTAACAACTAACGTTGAAAATCAAGATAGCTGCTCTACAAAACACTGACTGAAAAAGTTGCATTTGTCAAAAATTAATACCAATCCTTGGATTCTTTTGAATTTTGATCTACCAGGTTTATCGATGGAGTTAACAATATATCCAGTCCCTCCCCCTCTTGATTGAAAGGAATTCCTATGACCCAACTAAACAAGGTAAATAAGGCCAATATAAGTATAGGAACTAGCATAGTATTGTTCGATTCGTGGGGATAAGGATTTAAAGTATTATTAAAATGAATAGTACGAAAGACCATCGTTATCTTTCTTTCATTAAGATCAAGTCGATCTGTCTTCTTGCAAAAACAAAAAAAAGGAGCCCTTTAATTAGTATTTATTTTTAATAAAGGTAATAAAGAATCTTAGACTTCTCAGGTGTCTTCTGGTTTCGCGGGCCGCGGCTTGTTTTGGAGGAGCTCTATTGTCTTCAACTCCGCTGATCTTGTTGTTATCATTGTCGGGCGTGTTAAATACCACATGTATCACATCGAAATATGTGGGAGTGGTATAAGGACAATCCCACTTTCTTACTACTAACAAGATATTTTTTTAAGTTTGAGTGAGTTAGGTCTAATCCACTTATTTAGGTCTAAAGAGAAATAAAGTCGTACAAACCCGATATATTCACCGAAACTGGACAACCCAAAGCGAATAATATTGTTGATGTGTATGAGAGTGAACGAACAATATTATTGATGTGTATGGGGGTGTGGATTTATAACAGGGTGAGGCTTGTTGTGGATGAACTTGGTTCTCTTCAGCTCCGTTTGGCTCTCGTCTGCAGCGGATGATAAGCTTCGTTTTCTCCGGCTTCGCGGTTTAAAGTGGAGCTCTGGTCAAAGAGGCGTTGAAGATGTGATAAGATAAAAGGTTAAAAGAAAACACATGGTGAAAAATGAATGGTGAAGAGAAGACGCGAATAAGGGATGAGAGATGGACTTGTGGGGAATTGTGAGCATGTTTATTTTTTTAAATACTGTTCATTGCATATTCAGTTAAGCAATTTTTAAGGGAAATACCGAAATAAATTGAAACTATTTATTTATTTTTTCATAATTTATAAAATTATGAAAAAATGCTAGAGACGCCCAAAATATCACCCCTAAAATTCCCCTAAAATTCCTCCAAATCTAGGTGGCATTAAAATAATCATTGATTAAAAACACACATGTAGGACCCACTTCACATCCAACACTCCACATTAAATGAGGTCTTTTGGGATCACATTTTGGAGGTCTAAAACATTATTCTAAGCTAATATATTAAATAAAGTGGACAATTTTTTTCGTGCCTATTAGATAAATAAATAAGAGAAGAAGATAATTAATGTCCTTATACGTAATTTAACGTCATATTCTCTATGTCTAACAAGATCTTCACCAAACACCTAATCAACGCATCCTATAACTCTTAACATATATCTATAGAGCATACTCTAGTGTAAAAAAAGGCGTGCACGGGTTTGTTGTGATCCTTTTTATGGCAGTCCCACTATATATGGTGTGATTAACAATTTTTTTAAAAAAAATTATGAATGTATTTTAATCGAATTTATGAATACAACAATATTTTTTTTTGTCTCAAATAAAATCAAATTTCAAAGCAAGAGAGATATATAATTTTTTGGGTCTACATTCAATGGTCCAAAATTTTCATGTCTTTTCATATTCAATTTGATATTTGTTTAAATATATATATATATATAAAGAATTTCTCATATAAGGGTTTAATATAAAAATGTAAAATAAGGATGATTTTTTTAATAATATGGATGAATAAGATGACAAATGAGGTCCACTGCATATAATATATCTTTGGATTCATTTACCGATCAAAAAACGTAATGATAAATTATTTTTAAAAAAAAAACTTTACACCCACTCTAGAAAAAGAGGCTTTTTAAGTGCCATTATTTCTCTAGGGCACCGCAAAAGAGAATATTTAAACATATCTCTTACGTCATTTCAAAAAAAGCCATCAAATTTGTTTTTGACGGATTTGTTGATCCAATCAAATGGATTTTTAGGTCATTTAAGTAAAATTGACTAGCACTTAGGAATAAAAAGTAAAATTAAGAAGTTTGGATAAAAAGTTAAGGTAGGAGATTAAGACCACAAAGTCATCATCCCATGTATGATTCTGCCTTAAAAATATGTAGACATATAAGGGCATCTCCAACAATGATATGTAAAATGAGTTTCCAAATGTGTATTATGTATACTTTAAAATGGTTTACATACTCATTTACAAATTTTGAAAAACTCTTCACTCCAACAATGATTCCCAAATTAACTAACTCACTTTTACTCTCTAAAAAATATGCATACTCACTCTCTCTCCTCTTTGGGTTTGTATATTTGGGAACTCATTTGAGAAAATACAAATTTACATATTGTGATGAGAACCCTGTTGGAATGATAAAAACTAAAAAATGAGAATGCATATTGGCGGTTAGGATTTTACATACTCACATGCATCCTTTGTTGGAATTGCCCTAAGTCATTTATGAAATAATTGTACAACCTAACGACTAGTCAGTAATTACCTTAAACGGTGCGTATTCGAAATCAGTACCAACACCTTTAACAAATTCAATAAAAGCAATACACTCCCTGTTCGCCTTCACGTCAATTTCCGACCGTAAAACCGCCGGCATGAACAGCCAAATACCGGTTGCCAAAGCGAACGCCACCACCACCGGCCCGGTAACAATCGTCGGCAGCCTCAATTTCCCGTTCACCTCCTTCTTCACGACGAGCTCGATAGCCATACACACCCCGTGTAGAACAAAGAAGCATGTGAGCTCCCAATTCGGGGGTTTTCTTCCAATGTAGAAGAAGATCAGCTCGTGCATCAGGCCGGACACCAGAAAGGTAGCCACAACCGCCGGTAGAGGCGCTAATTTGCTTCCGAAAACTCTGGTCGAAACCTTCCGGACCGGGTCGTAGACCGTCGCGTGCAGAGTACTCGTGACCATGAGATTCCATCTTCTCCCCCAAAAGTCCTGTATTGAAGTGGCGAGGTACGGCTCATTGAACTGCGGCTCGAACTCCACGCCGAGCCAAGCTCGAGCCATGGCTGCAATCATAGCCAAAAACAGCTCCAAAGCGCAATACAAGTAAACACAATACGACAGCTTTATAAGGTTGGGATTGATTTTTTCTTTGTTTTGAAAAATCGGGACTGCCGTAGCAAAAATCAGAGACTTGACGGAGTAATTCAAGGGGGATTTGTGGGTTTTAAGAGACGGGTCGGGTTTGTTTCGTCGGATCTTGATCGGAAGACAAGAGACTAGTAGGAACTGTTGAAGGGAAAGAGCAGGGGAGGTGGAAGACAGAGGACCCTTACCGGCAGCGAAGAGGAGGATGCGGAAAGGGGCGAGCCATGAAAGGAAGAAAGATGTGGGACCCACAAGAAAGACTGCGTGAAGATTGAGTGGGAGGTAGAGGAAGAGAAGGACAACAGGTAGAAATGCAAGAAATCTAGATTTTCCTGGTTTGGTGATTCTGCCAATTGTGTGACAATAACAGAGTGCAAGCATGGCAGAAGCCCAGACCATGATGAACCTCTGGATCTCTCCTTCCATTTTCTCCTGCTTTCCCGGAAAATTTAGGAGAAAATCAGATACTGAGAGAGACATTGTCGTCGTCGTCGTTGTTGTTGTTTCTCACATAAAAGAGGCCTCCTTTATAGGGGTTTATGAACGACGTTATTTTGGCGGATAGTGTGGGTTGGAGATGAATTATGTGAGGCCCGAAAAGTTTTTTTTTTTAATCAAATTTGTTTGGAATTAATTAATGTGCTCAACAGAAAAAAACAAGAATATGAATCTGTGGGGTTTGTCATGTCAATGTCAGTGAACAAGAACAATTTGTTGCTAAACGAATCCCGATTATTTCTTTTTCAATGGTGAATCGTAGAAAGACACGAAATTTGGAAGACGAAAAGAAAACATGTGATTTGACCAGTTGTCAATCCAAAGAAAAATGGGGCCGGAAACCAAGCAAAGTAGGACTAATTCTTGGCAACGTAATTTGGACGAAACTGGTATTTACTTTTCCATATAGCCTATATTGACGATTTGATATGTTATTTTGGATTGAGGTATAGGGTTTAGGAGGTAATATGTTCCTATTGCTGAAAAATAAGACTTCTTCCAATTCCTCATTTTTTTAGATAAAAAATATTTTAAAATTAATAAATAGAAAGTATGTGGATCTTTAAAAAACACAGATAACATGTTATATACACTTTATATCCAACCACGTAAAATCACTCATATTTTTATATATTTTTTATTTTTTTATTCAACAAAAAATATAGTGTTAGAGATTCAAAATAATTTATGTTTATTTATTTATATTTATAAATTGATTTATGTCAAAAAATAAGGATGAGAAGAGATCACAATTTTTTTAAATAGTGTCATACTCAATCCCTGTTATTAGTAACCTTTAGGCTCTGCTTGGATTGCAAAAAATAGAGTTAAGTGGGGTTATGGAAAGGGGAGTTAAGTAGATAGAGTTATGTGAAGAGGAGCATACGCACTTACCCTTATTTGGGTAGAAGATGTACTTAATGAGGAGCAAATTTTTTTTAAAAAATATATATTTTACTTATATACCCTCATCCCTATTTTTTTTCTTGCATGCCATTTATTCATTTTGTCTACACTAGTAGTGCTAAAGACTTTTGCCTCCTATAAGTAGGTCTGAAACAGTAAAATAGAGAGAACACCAATTATACAATTATTTAGTACATACTTGAACAGTCCCTATAACAATTATCATGTTCAAACGATTAAGAAAGCCATCAGCCAAGTGCATTCCATCATTTCAATATAATTGTACCAATAGATAGACAAATCAACTCACAGTAAATTGAGAAAATTTTGTTACAGAAAACACTAGTCATCTGCTCACACGTGAAGATGTGTCGAGGAATTCACAATAATCATATAGGATTGAGCCATTATTGCTAATAGAAAATCATAATATGAAATCCTATAACTAATAAGCTAACCCATGATAAAAGTGACAAGAACTTTGAGCTATTTCACATTAAAACTAAATCAGTCTCTTCTGGGACATTCGATCACTCCTTCGCACATTTTAATCATTCTTCAGCTTACTCTTTAAAGAATCATCCTCTCCATCTCCAAGAATTGTCTCTGCATTTCAATCGGGAGCAAGATGAATGTTCTTGACTTCACTGGATTGCCAAGTAAGTAGCTTTGGCAATTGATGAGTGCATGACTTTCAATACCTAACTCCTGTAGCTATTCAAAAAGAGCTTCATCTGCATCATTAGATCGATTAGCACATTTCAATATAACATCTCCTAATCGATTGGTTGCATTATTAAATCTAACACATATACGCTTGAACTCTTTATTGATATCCTCGACAGTGATTGATTTCACTGCTTTAATCTTCTTCTTTTGTGTTGTTGCACTTGAAGAAAGAGCTGATGATGAGCTTCTAAGGAAACTCTAGGAGATGGTGGCTGAAGCTCATCACTCACAAAATATGTGGGTTTTGTGTGTCGGCACATGTGTACAGCTCCTTAGGGGGGTACAGCGTATGGCACATAAGGCATGTCCACTATCCCACATCGAACAATGCTTGAGGGGAAGTACAGAATCTAATATGTCAAACTCTCAAATTAGTAACTATGGATGCAAAAATCTAGACGATCCACACGTCAGCTGATGATATGGCTGACTAAGCGATAATCCTCCATGAATCCTGCAAGAACAATGGAAAGGGCGGCCCTTCATGGTCAGGGATACTCCGACGCTCAAGTCAGTAATCGCATTCAGAGAATCAAAGTGGAAGTGAAATATCTCGGTTGTGAAAGCATACCTAGGATGAGTCTGGTCATCCTCCTTTTATAGTGTTGTAGGTCGTATCTGTTGGGATTTTCATATCCCAAGTCTGTTGAGATATTGATCATTTGTTGTGATATGAGGATTCTTCATGATCATTTCTAGTTTGAGTTTGAATCTTCCCTAGGTTGTCTTTAGGAACTTTTCCTTCTTTGGATTGAGTAGGTTGAGTCTAGGTGCTTCCTTAGATCATACATGGTTATTAGGCTGGTATACTGACCTGATGGTAGGTAGGATATCGAGAATCATGGTAGGTAGGACCAAATTTCTCTTGATCCCCAATCCCTGATCCCTGATCTCCTTTGCATTTGAACATTTGTTAGCTTGAGGAGGATATCTTAGCTTGAGATATTATTCCTTGAGAGTTGTCCTCTCCCTGATTTTATTCTTAGTACGACGTTCCCTTCCTGGAAGCTGCTGTAGTATGTTCCTGTGACACATGGTATGCAGACAAGGCATAGCTTAATTTTCTCATCCATAGTAACAACCGATTTTCCTTAGAGTGGTGGCACCAAATCCCATAAAAACTCCGCAGTTAAGCTTGCTTCTACGAGAGCAATATTGGGATGGGTAACCTCCTGGGAAGATAAAGTCGTGAGGGCCAGTTGGGCCCAAATCGGACAAAGTGTTACTGGACTTGAAGGGGTGAGCTGTTACAGTTGGTATAAGAGCGGGTGGGTTGGGTCGGTGTGGTACTCATGGTTCTGCGTGGGTGTGCTCACGGGGACGTGAGCCTTTTAAGAGGGGTGGAATGTGGGCTCTGTGTGTCGGCATATGTGTATGACTCTTGAGGGGGGTACTACGTGTGGCACAAGAGGCATGTCCACTATCCAACATCAAACAATACTTAAGGGGAAGTGCAGAATATAATAGGTCAAACTCTCAAATTAGTAACAACTGGTTCTCCTTAGAGTGGTGGCACCAAATCTCATAAAAACTCCGCAGTTAAGCGCCCTTCTTGGAGAGCAATACTGGGATGGGTAACATCCTGAAAAGACAAAGTCGTGAGGGCCAATTGGGTCCAAAGCGGACAAAGTGTTACTGGACTTGAGGGGGTGGGCTGTTACAAAATCATTGTCCAAAGTGACAGACAATGATTTTGTGACACCATGTAATCTACTTCATTAATAAAAGACATAATTTCTTCTTCTTTCATCTCCTCAAAGTGTGTTCTCATTCCACGGTTGTGAAGTGAAAGATATCCACTTACCCTATCCTCACCATGTAGTTGAACTAGCTTGTCGTAGTTCCGTATTTCTTTATTTATCCATTCAATTGCTGTAGGTTTGGACTTAAAAATAATAAAAAAAAATATATAATTATTTAATTGATATATTAAACTTTATTTATCCATACAATTGCTACAGACATATTGTATTTTCTCAAACTTCTTTTGAACTAAACAAGGCTCACAAGTGCATGATTGATCACATATTGTATTTTCTCAAGTGACCACGAAAGTTTATCAGTTTCACAAAAACTAGAACTTATTGACTTAAATCCAAGCTAGTTTACTTCAAAAATGATGCAACTTGATTCTACAAAAATGCTTTTGGATCAAGTAATACTATTTTAATTACTATAAAAGAACAAAACATTGCATAAATCATAAAAATAGAAAATGGCATTTATACATACCTCAATCAAGACTTTCCAAACTTCATCTTCAGCATTCCAATTGCATGTAACAGGAATCCAACTAAAACCACTCAAATTCTTGAAGATGTCATAACAAGTCGTCCACTTTACCTTAATTTGCTTTATTCGATTATTAATTTTTTCTTAGAATATTAGAATGGAAGAAAATTTGCTTCGAAGTTCATTGAATACATTTTTGTAGGCATCACTAGTGAAATTTCGGTGGCTTTTGTTACCTTTGATATGTTCATGCAAGAATGTATCAATCAGAGTATCATCCATTACAGTTGACCACTGCACTTTTGAGCCTTGAACATTTAAATCAACAGAGGAGGCACCATTGTCATGAACTTCAAAAGCTTTTCTTTTACTCATTGTGAAATCTTACAATTTTTACAATCAAGAAATACCAAGTGTGATTGGATTGAGCATTAATCTCAGCATCTACTTCGGCAACTGCCAACTATAATTGAATTTGAATCTAATCCTAATAAGATGTTGTCCAAAACACAACATGCTACTATTATAAACCTTTGTGTTTTGACATCATAAGTAGGTTCCGTCCCACTTCCTAGAATTGGGAATCGCTTCTTTAGCACTCCAATCACCCTCTCAATTGCATTAATACGCAATGATGAATGGTGTAAATTAATCAACTCCCGAGCATTTTGAGGTGGATTGCGGGATGGCCACTCTTTTAAGTGATATCTTTCTCCTCGATATGGTGTTATGAGGCCACTCGTTATCATATATTCTGCATGAACTAGATAATATTTTCCTATTGAAAATTCAAATATGTTAGTCAACTAGAGATAACAAACATTTATCTCTAATGTAATGAATGGTTTTAACTTCAGGAATTATAAGTTTCCCACATGCACTTCATAAAACATTTTTAATAATTCTTGAGTCAGAAGTCATTCCCTTCCAACCAGTCAAGACATAGGTAAATTTCATATCAAATGTGCATGCAACCATGACATTTGTGGTTGGCCAATATTTTCTACCATGAAATCTAGGGGCATCCCGAGTAAGGTATTTTGCATGAATGTGTGTTCCATCGATATTATCAATACAATCCTGACATTCACTAAAAGTAAGCTTTTAAATTAAATAATTGAACAAAATAAAAAATATTGATACTCACCTTAATATGGATCAAATCTAGGGTTCGCAACAATCTCTAGAAGAACTTGGGAACCATATGTCTGCTTTATAAATATTTCCTCAACTTATAAGCACATTACGAAAATAACGACTAACTGTCTCTCCCGACTGACGATATATAGTATTTATTGATATATGCCTCACAGTGTTTGAAAATGTATAGAAACTTAGCTACTTGTTCTTCAATCGTCGCTTGTCAAGTTGGACGGAGACCTCCATCTCTCACAAGGATACCACACAAATGTAAGAATGATGTTGGATTCATTTGAAACAAGCCACGACATTGTGATTCATTGTGACATATATGTCTCAAGAATTCATCTCTAGCTTGGTCTATTTCTAACCGCAACGAGTGAGGAATATTTCTTCTTTGAGACTGTTGTATGTAATATTTAAGAGCTAGATAATAGGTTGATATAAGTAGAAATGACCTACTTAAATGCCACCAACATATTAAAGCATAGAATATATGCTCATCCAAACCACCAATCTTATCCATCTACAATCAACAACATTCAATTAAAGATAGCACCATCACACTCCATGCATGATTCACTATGTATAAATTCTAATAAACTATGTATAAGTATCATAAGAGCAAGATATGAGAATTAAATGTTGTCAATTCCAGACAGAAAATAAAATGGATTCATGAAAAATAAATAAGAACATCAAATGATGTATCTACTACTCTTGAATGATAAATGGATTAGCCACACTACAAGGATTATGACTAATTACCGCGGTTTAAACCGCTGGAATTAGTAAGAAAAAGCGCGGCTATAAAATGGATCAACACATGAAACATAGTTACATCTCAGCTATGAGAGGTGGGCATTTTGCTACAACCACAACGCTCAGCTAAATTTGCGCACATGAACACACAACCATCTAGTTCTATTCTCTCTTGCACTAAAATAACAAAGAAACCAACAATAACTAACAACTAATGAATAATTACATGCATCAAGGAAATTTAAAAGCCTCAAATCTATTAATTACCAAGCATCCAAAGAAGTACCAGTTACAGAACACATTTTTTTTGATAAATCTGATCAATTTATTGAGGTTAAAAGACAAAATTTATAACAAAGACCAACTACAAAACTCACACAAACCCAGAGCATAACTTCCCAAAACCTAAAAGGTAAGAAGGCAGCAAAACAAGGCCGCATAACACAAACGCAGAAAGAGGACAACCCAAACCACAAGCCAAAGGACAAAAGAAATGCTACAAACCCATAAAAATCACAAGCCATAGAAGACACAATCTCCTTGTGGACATTTACACAAAAAGTGAAGCAAATTCGTGGGAGTTACTTGTGGACGAGATCAGAAATCGAGTAGGATATTGATTCTGTCTGTCGTAGCTTTGCTTGTGCGATGGGAGAAAACGGTTGTCCTCTTGGAGAAACGAATGAGTACTGTAAAGATGTATTAGGTCTAAAAAATGACAAGGGGAAATATGAAAATAAATTTTCATATTTTATCCCCCCTCACAAACCCCTTAATTTGGGGGTAAAAAAAATGGACAAAAGAGAGTATTATGCCCTCCTTTATCCTCCTCTCCAATCCAAGTAGAGTGCACATTTTACCCTTTCCTTAACCATCCCCACTAAATCCTCAAAAAGTCCAATTCAAGCAAGCCCTTAATGAAAAATGGAAACTGACTTGAGGTGATTTAAGGGGAAAAAAAAGGCAAATTGAATATATTATTAAAATTTTTAGGACATGAATAATGGCATGCAAAAGTGTACGAAAAGATATATATATATATATATATATTTTTTTTTTTTCTCTAAAGTGACCCCTCCTTTCCTCGTAATTGATTGTAGTGAGAACTTTAGAAAATATTCGAAGACATATGCTACTTTAAATCGTATAATATAAAAGAGGACATGATTCATTGCATGTCGCTCGTCAATAACTGCCTTGTTAAAAGGGTCGAGAATTAAATTGAACGTTTCTTTAAATAATTTATTTTATTTATAAATAGTATAACTGTCTAATAATGTTAGGAATCTTAAAAGGTATGATTATTTGTTTCGTAGATTGCATACATGAAATTGTATATTTGTTGAACCTTTTTAACATTAATATAAAAATATAATAATAACAGTAATTTGATAAAAGATAACGAAACTGTTGTGCGGAGAGAGATTTAGAGATCGATCGAGAAGCACTAGGTTAAAGGAACTATGGTTGAGAGATGATGGTTGAAGTGGGGTCCAACAAACAATCATCATTGTGATTGCTCTTTTCATTAAGATCCCTAACATTATTATTCTCCAAATAGCGTAGAATTTCATCACAATTGGTAATCAACGATAATTCAATCAATCCTTGTCGGATAATACTTTATCCGTCTTTATTATTTGTTCGACTTATGAACTTATGTAACAGAAACCCTACCCTACAAATATCAGGAATTAATCACATTCAATTCTTAGTTATTATTATGGGCAGGGTAGCTGAGGTAGAGGCAACATGAATAAATAGAGTAGAGAGAAGCCTCACTCCTTCACATGTAACGATGCCCTTGCGATAATAGAAATTAATGACACTGAATTCATACGTCACGTTAACTATCCTACTTAAAACAAAAAGATGTACCTACCCTATACAATAAAATTAATTGCTTTACCATCTAAATAGTAAAATCGAGTATGATAGATATATAATGAAGGAGCCGGAGAAAAACGTATCACCTATAAAATATTATAATTTTTCTTTTTCGTAAGATCACCAATAAAATATTAAGTAAAAATAGTTCTGTTTTTAAAATGTAGCATGCACAATGTCGTTACAAAACGGATCACCTATATATATATTTATTTACTAATAAATATATATAAATATATATATATATTTATTTATTTAATCAAAATTGCATAACCGTTGAACAATAAACCACGAAACCTGTCAAGTGCCAACAGCTCGTTGTGTTGACGTCAATAAAGGGCCAAGCTCGACCGGCATCCTTGAAGAAGCCGCCAGCAGCCGCGTACCGTCAACCTGACGCTGGAGCAACAACAGGCAAAAAGTCATGAACATCACGGATCCGACCGTCAAAACAAATTCCTACAATACATTTTATATTGACCGGCATTTTTAGTCAAGACTTAAGACAATCTAGAAAGCATTGAACTAGTGCACATCTCGAATTCAACCGTCAAAACAGCCAATGTTTACATCCCCATAATATATTATATTGACCGGCATTCTTAAGGCACAATCTACAAAACAATAACCATAGTAATAGATCACATCAATTCACTTTAGCTAGAAATACGGCATAAATCAGGAGGTTTTTTTTTTTTTTTTTTTGCACTAGATTATCAATTCAATTTAGCTATAATCAATTAAATCTCTTATATCTTTTTATTTTATTCAATTCCTTTCTTAACATTTATCCTATGATAAGACTTTTAGAAAAATAACAATCATCCAAAAAAACCCTTAATTAAATAGAAATATTGTTAATTACAATAATTATTTAGTAAAATAACAAATCGTATCGTAAACATAATTGTTGATAACAATTTGTGAATGGTTAAAACTAAACAACTAGAATAGTTATGTTAAAACAATTAAAAATTGATAACATTAGTAATAAAACAATACAGATTATATCCATAGTGGTGCATTATATTTTACAAAAAATATAGATAATATCTAGAAAAATCAATTTAAAAATTGAAACAATGAAATACGCTAAATGTGCTACTCCTAATAGCGCATTTCATGTTTTTACAAATAATGATTTAATGCAAGTAACGCATTATGTCATATTGGTAAAAATAAAACTATGTTATTTTAATATTTAAGATTTTCAAATGTTCTCATACAGAAAAAAAAAACTCATAAAACATGTACCTGGGGTATTATATTTTTCTCCTTCACATCTTTAAAGGGAGTTGTTGTTGGAAAATTGAGGCCAATCATCAATAATGGCATCCTAGACATTTCGGTGACAGCTTCATCTTGGACAGTTCCATCATCAGTTGGTTTTATGATGCAGTATGAAAGTAAAGATCTTGGTTAGTTTATGAATAGGCAAACATAACTTGGAATCCATCAAGAAAATTAGGAGAAATTTCAAAAATTATATTAATCCATCATTGATTTTTTTGGTGGAGACGGCTATAACCCTATAATTATTAAAACAATAAAATCCTCATAGATATGAAATTACTAAAAAGTACTAATAATAAATTTTAAAAAAACTAATTCGACTAAAATTCCTATTAACTAAAAAATAAAACTCTTAATAACATAACAATAATAAGTCCTAATAATTAAGTAAATAATTTTGTCCTACGTTTGTCTCATTTGCTTGAAAAATAACTCGTCCTGGATTTAAGATTTGACTAAAAAAGAATTGTATTTACCATGATACGCATAGAGAATTGATCCCTTGAAGTTTTCAAGCTCATTTGTTGAAATTGTAGGATTACAAGATATTACTTTTGACTTGCTCACAAGATAGTGCTACATGAATTGTAAAGTCTCAAAATTTTTCTTGTTCGACAACAACTCATTGGTAATTTTTGATATTAAAGAACTATTGTTGAAATTAAAATCCACAATCCCAAGAAAATCAATATGTTGTACCACACAATCTATTTGTAAAACAATGTATTCGTGGCACATGTCACCTCCATGATCTCCAACAAAATTGTCAAAATATTTATTCTCAGGAATATGGTTTTCAAGAATACTGTCAACAATCTCAACCTCATTATGTTGTTTGACAAAATTTTCATGAATTTGGATTTCACTCATCTCATTATTGTTCTCCAATTCTCCAGCCTGTAATATATTCTGCACACAACCATCAAGGTCCTCCTCTGATATTTTGATCGACTCACGTAGGCTCACTAGCTTCTTGTATGATTTGAACAGTCTCAATTAATTATTTGGCTATTTGAGAATTTTTTGAATTTGCTTGAAATAATCTTGCGACTTCATCAATCTTTGCGCATTATATTGGCAATGGATTACAATATTCAAAATGAGAACTTTGAACATAGGAATCCATTTGTCAATCCAATTCAAATAAAATTTCTTGTCAATGATAAGGAAAAAATTCAACTACAATAATTGTTTTCATCCTAGGCCAAGACCGAATTTTATCCTTGCACTATCGAATTCGAATACGTTGTATTGTGTCCTACCATATCGTTGCATATTCACCGAGTTTATTTGATGCAAGTTTGAGCCTTTTCAAGTAAGGAATATCATTGTAATTATGAACATGAATCTTGTATCTTTTTTCTTCAAGTTTGAGCCTTTTTAGGCTAATTTCGTATAACATCACTGTCGCAACCGAGATTACGATGTAGGTGAGCACTCAAATATGTCATTACAACCCATCTGAATGTCTATGAAGTCGGTACCAATTGATAGTTATAGATGTAATTGGACGTCTGTCAATCAAGGCATGGTCTGCGTATATACTTGTCGTGCAGTGGTTGAACACGAAATCATATCCTTACCTCTTAGCTTCTCTTCTTTCCTTTGTGTGCCTCCACTTCATATTAGGTGTCTTTTTGTTTCCCTCTTGATTTATCCTCCTTCCCTCCCTTTTCTCCTCTTGTTTTCTTCGTTCTCCCATAGATTCCTCTCGAAGCATAGTCCACTCTTCAGGGTTTTTTCTCTCCTTTTATTTTTCTTCCTCCCTGTCATTACTTTTTTTCTCATTTCCCGCTTTTTTCAGCTTGTTGTCCCCCACTTGCTTCTTTTTTCCTTCTCCCCTATTCTGACGCCCCCTGCATAGCCTTAAGGATGTATGTTTTTCTTTCTCCTTCCTTATGTTGTCAGGCTCCCGCCCATCTCCCACACTGTTTCTGACAACAAGTCTCTTTAATTTGGATGGTCACGAGACTGGGTTCTCTCTGAGATCTAGCGAGAAACTTTACTTCGTGTTGGGTCTTAGTTGGGTTTGAAGAATGGTGGGCCGAATGTAGTTTTGGGCCATAAGCCCAGTACTTATGCTAAAGTTGATGGGAGATAACCCCATTCAAGAGCTTCATTATTTTCAAGGCATGGAGGAGGTGAAACGATGAGTCTCAAGTTCCCATGCGACTTGGGCATTACTGGTGATGTTTTGTTTTTCTAATCATAGTGATTGTCATCTAGTCCATAAAGGTGAGAGTCTGGGCTCTATTTATTCAACGAACTCTATTCACTCAAAAGATGAGGAGATCCAAGAGGCGATTTAGGGCATTCTAACTCTTTTGGAAGTATGATCATGATTGGAGAGAGCATGTGATTGGACCTCTAAATTAAGATTCTAATATCCTTTAATAAGGGAGTTTTAGTATCTAGGTAATGTATTTTTGTGTGTTTTAGTATAATTTTACTCTTATAAGCATTTTCCATTAGTTTTGTAGAAAATGGGAGCAAAGTGGCTATTTTTTGAGCACTTATTACAACTGTCAAGTGACCACAAGATACTCCCGTTGGGACACCATCAAAGCTTGTCCTGACAAATGAAGCTTAATAAGTCCAGAATTAAGATGGAAGAAGAGGCTGTTCGGACAACTTGAATACCCATCCAGATGAACAAAGAGGCCGTCCGGACGACCAACATATTTTGGAGATAGATTTTAGAAGGTCGTCTGGATGACCCCATATGCCCATCCATACGGGGTGTCGCGAGCAGCAGACCTTTGAATTGTATTTTTAAAGGAAACTTGGAAAATAAAATACGTAACCTTTGGGGCTCATTTTTGTAAGGGTAGATAGGATTTTTTAGAGTTAGGAGAGAGTTTATAACCCTAATTCAAGGGTTATTCTCAACACTTTTGATACTTGCTTCATTGTTTTCGTAGTTATCCCTACAATAGTAAAACAATTTTCTCTTAAGTTCTCATAGATTTTTCTGGATTCTTCTCATTGATTCTTGTGTAAGCATTGATTTTAATTAATAAAATTATTATTTATCATAAAATCATGAGTGGCTAATCTCTTTATCTAGTCTTTAATCTCTGAACGATAGATGCAAAGTTGAATTGTTCAAGGTATGGTTTGTAGTTCTAAATCTTTTAATGTTTTTATAATTTGACTGCTGGTTCTGATTGGGTAGTTATAAACGAGCATGTTAATGTTATGAGTTAGAGATTTAGAGTGTGAAACTAGATTGACAACTAAGCCAAGCCGTTATGAACATTAATTGATAAAATGGTAATGTTATAGTGCATTGATTTTTGAGTGTGGAACTAGGATGTTGGCTAGGCTAGGTCTTTTGATTGTGAATTAAGTGCACTACTCTTAAGCTTTATCGTAAATCAATGAACCCAACGTCTTTCCATGTTTGTATTAAAGTCGTCAAAAATCAATTTTCCAATTGAGTTTGTGTGATTGCGTGCTTTTTGCCTTAAATATGAAAACTACGCATCTACCGAGATGGATTAGAGAATAGGTTTGTTTCATTCACATTTTTCTAAAATCATTAGGTCTGACAAAATTTCTCATGCTACAGAGTCATTCGGCCTTTTTAAATTTCTACACAAAATTCGTTGTTCTTTGCGAAAAGCTCTCCTACTAGTTTTTGTATTACATCCATTCAACTTAGCAGTGTTTTCTTATGGTTCAACTTCGAACTTCTGGATTTATTACTTGACGACTGCCCTACACTTGAGGTAGTTTCTTTGTCACTTTTTGGTGTAGGTCAGCATGTAGAATCCTCGAGATGCCGAAATGTCTTTATAGCAGAAGAAACAGGGATTGGTTGCATGGTATTTGTCGAAGGTCTCACAGTCTTCTTTGGGCAGCGATCCAATTCCTCTAATCTTTCCAAGAAGGCAATCCAGTCCCGCCAACTCAATGGTAGAGTCTGGACACCCTGGCAGGGCTTGTTGTTATGCTCTTTCCTCTCAATCTCGACTAGGAAATTGACTCTAGAGAGGGAACTCGAAGGAGTTTGCTGCAGTGAAGCCATACGAGGGAACGCAACAGACCCTTTTATATGGGAAGGAAGGAAGGATAGCAATTGGCTGAGTGCTTCATTGTAATCAGTTTTGCAAAAGATTTTTTTTATAGTTGTAACCTTATTTAATGAAATTAGAATTTCAATTGTGTTTCTCTTTTTGCTCTGCGTTATTGACTTGAGCATAAATTGTTGATTATCTAATTATTGGGGGGATAGAGCTTTACTCTTACAAAGTCACTGTCACGCCGCGATTTTCATAGAGAAAAGGGACGTGAGAAGTCGGAAAAGAATCCGTAAGATCAAATGGTGGACGTTGCGTAACATGGCATAGTAATGGCGCCACTCAATTATAGAATTTCCTAACAACATAATTGCCAAGTGGCTCAGAAAATTTTCCTCAAAAGCATAATGAACATACGTTTTCGTAAAATAAACATAAACCATATATAACATGCCTCCGACATCCAACGAAACTAAAACATTCCATCCTATGTTTAGTCTACCGTACCAAATATAATTTAAGTTCCAAAGGGCAAAGAGTCAACCTCCTGATACACCATATAGTACAAAAGGAAATTAATACACATATAAAGCAAAATGTAAAAAGGGATAATTTGGACTCACCTGAGAACAAGGTAAACAAGAAAGAAAGAGAGGAAGGAGTGAGCCAAATCCCCAATAGGTTAAAGAAAGCGAGGACATATCACAGAACAAGAAAACTAAAGTAAAACTTAAGAATTACAATGACAAAACCGAAAGTGCCAATCCCTAAATAACGCCCATGTCCAAACGTGGTAACCTAAGTAAGTTCAAACCAAAGTAATTTACTTCCAACAAAATAAATACATTTAACCAATTACCGAGTCTTCCCAACTCTATCTTGATTACCGTTCTTTAGTCCTACCGTGATCCTCTACCGGTATTTCACCAGACACTGATCACCTTTGATTGCTTGACTAGGTTATACGTACACCTAGCACGACATCCAGAGCCTTAACTTAGGTTAGGTATTGGAATATACTCTTCCAATCACCTACTTCTGACTAAAGAATCTTAAATCCTTGGCCTATTCCTCAGAGCTCAGCTCAGCTCAGTTAGGCACAATTTACCAATTATGTTAAGATTTATCCAAACACGATTCCAATGCAAGACCCCATCAAAATCAGGATGCAATCTACATTATTTTTCAAAGTTTAAAAACATTCTCATCTCAACCTCTCGTTTGTCCCAACATGATAGTTTAAAGACATCAAGTATAATATATATATATATATCTATATATATATATATGCTTAAATTTATGACTTCATTCCATACATGAATTAGCAACCTCATGCCCTTTCAAAAAAACCATGAATGCATGAACCCCTTTCCTCCCATAGAAGAATTTACGAATATACCCAAGCAAAAGATATCCAATTCCAAGAGGAACACCAAAGACTTAATTTCAAAGAGTCCAAGAACACACACCATGGCCATTTAAACATCAAAGTTCAATAATGATTAATGATAATTTATTCAAGCAATATCCATGACCATGCAAAAAGTGATCTCCACAAGGATTTAACACCTCTAGAATAAGCTAAAACAACAATATTGAAGCTTAAGAGCCCAAAGATAAGAAACCCCTACCTCTCCTCTTTAGCTTTTACTCAAATATCACAAAATCGTCCCACGTGCGCACCAATTTCTTTCCGAGTACTATCCATTGAGCCAATTACCCATAAACAACACAATTTATCAATAACAACCTAGAATAAATTATTCAAACTAGAAATCCCGAATTGCCCATGAACCCTAGAAACCCAAATCACTTAAATCTCCAAGTACTAGTTTTTAGGTTTTGAAGACTTACCAAGATTGTAGAAACAAGTAAAAGGAATAAGTCCTAACCTTGAAATTTATACAAAAGAGGGGTTTAAAATCATGAAGTCTAGAGAGAATGAATCTCTAATCTACTTAGGAATAACTCAAGTTAGGAGGATCTTACCTTGATAGATGATCTTGGTTGATGTAGATAAGGGATTTTGAGAGAAAAATGGGTTTTGGGAGTGTTTAGGTCGAGACAATAGAGAGAGTTACAAGAAATTGGGTGTTTTAAACTATTTCACGCGTGCAGATTTTCAAGAGGTGTCTAGACAGCTGAATAGCCGTCAGGACACCTATGTCTGGTATAGCATACCTGGGCTATCTGACTCTAATTCCTCTATGTCTATCCAGACAGCTTCACATTTGGTTCAGACAGTTATACCTGTTATCAATATAACTCAAATTTAAAAGCACTCATTTGCCTCCGACTCACTCGGTATTAATTTCTAGTGATTGTTAACCTCAATTTTGACTATTCAAACTTATCTATTCGACTCAAATGGATACGTACTCAACGCGTGTCGATCCTATATTAATTCAACAAATATGGGGTATTACAGTCACACTCGTTCGACTTGGTAGGACTCTCTCTCGTAGGGTAATTATTTAGGCCAGACAAAAATGGGGTATTATAGTTACCCCCTTTGCTTTCCTATTTTGAAAAAGGTGGCAAATAAAGGAGTAGTCTAAATTTTGGGATGATTTTCAAGTCATGCCCAACAAAATTAGTTTGGTCTAAGGTGAAGACCTCCGATTGGGGATCTTGGGATCTAAACCTTCGGAAGGGGTAGAGGAGAGGATTCAAATCTGTGGAGGCAAAAGGATTTTACCGACTCAATCTGAGTATTAGAAGAAATCATGTTCAAAACTACGATTGAAATTTGGCCCGGACTCCAAAAGGATTTCAGAGAAGCGAGTAAGGCTTGTGAAGGTGAAGTTGGGGGAATACTGGTAATGAATTTTACCGAATAAAATACTACACTTAATAAGTTGACGTTAGGGACACGAGTGGATTTTTGAGATGTACTGCCTGACTTCGCTTGGTATTGAGGGATGTTTGAAAAGGAATTTTACCAAGTCAAACACTGATCGGGATGAATGGATTTCAGGGACACGAGTGATACTTGTGGGACACTTCCCGAATTCTCATTGGATTTCAGCTTGGACTAACTTGTAAGAGGGACGTAAGTCAGACTTATAATGCACCGCTCAAATATCTCTTGGATTGATTTTGAAAGGAATTGGAGGGATGTAAGTCGGACTCATGATACACTACTCAGATATTCCTTAAATTTCGAGTTGGATGATTCTGAAAGGAACTCGAGGGACATGAGTTGAACTCATTACTTTGATGATTTTGAAAGGAACTAGAGTCGTCGTTGAAGTTTCTGAAAGATCCACCATTTCAAGAGAATGATGGATGCACCTCTAGATACCAATTTTTGAAACCACTAGATCTCCTATTTCATTTTTTAGTATATCAAATAATAAAATGGATGGTGTGAGAACATGCCTCCATAACCCAAAGAGCTTGATGAAAATGATAAGCCGTTGCCCGAAGATCCGCCATAGCAAGAGAATGATGGATGCGCCTCTAGATTACGTCATCTTTCAATCTCAGCTCAGAGGATACAACAAGAGAAAGAAAGTTCCTTACTCTCACTTTGTTCACCACACACTAATTTATTTACTTGACAAAAGTGGGTTTTCACCAAAATGGCCTTGGCTAGAGTGTGTGGGAGGGGATTTTTGGCCCAATGGCTTAGCCAAAACGAGGGGTGTCCACTGGGTCGGGTTCTAGGTCATCGGATCGGATTTGGCCTGACCTGATTTTTTGGACAATGGAGTGACCCGCCCGATAACCCTATTAAGGATCATCAGGTTATCATGTCCCGAGTCGGGTGACCCGATATCCTTAACAATCCCAACCCATTGGCACAAACTCACATTCCTATACATATTTATCTTCTGTTACTCTTTGTTTTTGTATTGAAGCTACAAAACCTGCAACCAAAAACTAAAATATCAACCCAAGAACACCTCAAATCGAAAAGAAAAGCAAGAAAATAAGACAAAAGTACCACATTAATCACACAAATATATTTTTAAAATAAAATAATTTTCTTACCGGGTTATCGGGTGACCCGATAATCCAAAAATTCTAAAAAAATGCACCCGGGACCCGGACCTGTTAATCCAAGATCGGGCCGGGTCAGACCCAGACCGATAAGAATTCTTTCGGGTCAGCCCGATAATCACCGGGTCGGGCCGGGTTTCACCATATGATGGACACCCCTAGCCAAAACTTTGTACTAGAGTGTATCCATGGACCTCTTGTTAAATTATGAATAATTTTCCTTCCCATTGTGATCCATAGACACTTATATGAGTCCCACATAAAAGAATTATGCAAGTCCCCATAATAATTCCTACGACTTTGATTACGGGAACAATTGGAATTCTCCATAAAATATTCGTATATTCTCTACCAACACTTTTTCTTTTTGATTGTTCCAGTTCCTGCTACCCGATCTTTATTTGTGTTTTGCCATTGCAAATATAAGGAGAAGATCTTCTTCAATGGAGTAGCTTTTTTTTTCCCTGATCGCTCTATTTGATATAGTTGTTGTAGTATTTTTGCTTCATTGGAATTTTGGGGGCTAAAATATTATATATATCCTTGGACTTTCACATTTTTCTCGATTATGTCCTTAAACTATTTTTTTTCTTCATTCTATCCTCAAACTATTGTTTTTCACATCGTTTATATCCTGAGTCAGCTCTCCGGGGTTGACTCCGGCGAAAACGCTGACGTGGCATCAAGAAAGCTGACTCGGGATTGGATTTTTTATAATTTTTTTGAGAATTTCCACCTCAATTATACACGTGTTAATTGAATTTCTTTATAAAAAAAAAAAAGTGGGTGCCACGTCAGCGTTTTCGTCGGAGTCAACCCCGGAAAGCTGACTCGGGATATAAACGATATGAAAAACAATAGTTTGAGGATAGAATCAAGAAAAAAAATAGTTTAAGGACATAATCGAGAAAAATGTGAAAGTCCAAGGATATATATAATATTTTAGCCGAATTTTGGGATAAAATTGTACTATTTTGACCCAATTAATCTAACACCGTTTGGCTATTAGATTAAGGGAGAGAAATTTCCAGATAGTATCTTTGTTATTTATTTTATAACAGAATTTCCTTGGACCTTTTCAATTAAAGAACTAATTTTGCTCATGCTTATCCTAAAAAAATTTTGAACAAATAAATTCATCCCTTACCATTTTTTTTGGTTTACAGAAAGAACAGATTTATCAATCTTAAAAGCTTTGCAAGCTTTTCAAGAAAAGATATGAATATCCCCCTTAAGCGATTTACATAGGCATCTTCTCATATCACTTGTCAAGCCGTTCAACAAAAATTCGACAAGAAAAAATATCAAAAACCAATCAGCTTGGTCAATCTATAAACCCAAAACGCTTGAGATGTAAACAATCAGGCAATTCTCAAAACTTTTATTAATGGATGCCTAGCGAATGAATGTATACATGCATTCCCATTTAATCTTCTCTTCATTGTTTAGATGCCAGATCAATCTCAGACATGAAAGCAAATGAAAATTAAAAAAAGAAGGGAATATCTAACATCCAAAGCAGATTCAACTTGTGAAAAAGGAAATTCTGAGTTTTAATTTGACAGCCACTCTTTTCGGATATCAAAAGTGTAGTTGATCTCCAAGTAGCACTTGTTGTCGTCATCTATAAACTGGAAACAAAAGAGAGGGACAATGAGTACAAAAGAGAATGAGTACAAAAGAGATCAATATGAGGGTAGAGTACTAGCACTCTAGCAGCAATCTTTTTGTCATGGTTTAAAAACTTATCTACCAAACTTTATAAGAGTACCCCACGGTTCTGCATTGCACATGTAAAATTTATGACATACGTGGGGTCTGACAACGAAAGAACTCAATCATTCATCATATAAAAAAGAAAAATAAAATCAATGCATGTAAGGGGGTTTTAAGTTGGCCTCGGTTCTGCAAATTGATTATGCCAGAGCAAAGACTCAAAAAGTGGGATAAACTCAGTATCAAGATTCCAAAATCATCATCCAGTTCTTTTTTCTTTTTCCTAAACATTCACATAGTTGTCATATGTTCAATTGTTCACAATCATCAGTGGCTTTTACATCAGAATGATTGCTTAGAATGGTATAATGGTTAACCTAATACTAATATACTAGTTCACGAGTCTTTTTTAATGCAAAGCATGAAATTAGTATTAAAAGCTGTGGGACTTACCTTGGTTCTAGCTGCATATTGGCCTCTAGCAAACATGCCGGATGGAGTTGTTTCTTCAGGCATCTCATGAGTATAAGGTTCGGCCTGAGGGCTAAAGGTTCCAAGCATCTCTTTTGCACTATCCACTGTTAACAAATGACCACGTATTAGTGAAAACATCCAAAGTCTTTGAAATGATCTCAAGAAAAAAGAGTGAGACTAATACCCCTCAAGCCAGTTTTCCAAACTGTGTTAGTATATCTGAGGCCAGAAACAATGTTATTGTTAACCTGGAAAGTGAACATCAGACTGTATTTGCTTCCTTCTTTTAAGGTGAACCATAAGCCTTTTGGATCTCCAGTTGGAGGAACTAAAAGGACAATATCAGGTCTACCAGAGGATTTGATCGCCAGGCTCAGGATCTTAACTTCTGGCTCCAGATTTTCTACACAATGGCAAACAAAAATTTTTTATTTGCGTCATGTAAAAATGAACAAATAGCAAACTGGATGCAATGAAAAAGAGAAGTATAATTCCCTATGTTTTAAAACATAAAGACAAGTCCTCAACCAGCCAATGATTAACTTGAGAATCTCAAAAATTTGGGCAAAAACCCGTCAGCAGATGTTGAAAAGCAGCGCATTGCCTTGGAAGATTATTCCAAGAGCATACAAGAATTGGCATAACTCAAATTGAGGGCCGACATAGAAACTCAATAACTTTCAACAAATTGTTACTGTTAATTTAATTTGGAAGCAGATTAATCCTGCACGTGTTAATTTGCAACACAGAGAGATGGACATGAACATAAAAAGCTTAATTCTTGAGTGCTCCAAAGATCAATCATTAGAGAAACAATCAAACAAGAACTTCTGTGGCAGAAATTGTAAAAATAAATTCACCTCCAACAGATTCAAGATCCACACCCGCAAGCAGCTGTTCTTTCCACCTTCTCAAGCTCTCATCATCCTAAATTCTCAAAACAGCACCATAATGCATTAAAGAAATGTAGATTACACAAAAATCCCAATTTAAAGACTTTTAATTATTATAACAACCAAACAAGAATTTTTTTTTCTCAAAAAAATTAACGGAAAGAAGAATCAACCTTATCCTTCTCAGAGAGTTCTTTAAGCGTGACCTGAGGACCCAACTCAATCTTCCTTTCTTCATCTTCCTCTTCATCCTCGGTTGCACAGATGGAGCTCTCACTCATTTGTCTACTAATGCCACCACTCGGAGGTTCATCTTCGTTCGTGGGCGTTTTCGCTGCTGCTGCTGTTGTTTTGGTCTCCAAGACATTTTCATTGTTCTCATCCAGGCCCATGTTTTTGGAACTCGAATCCACACCAGCCGTCAAAGACATCGACAACAGCCCATCAAACAGTGACAGGAAAAAGGACCAAGAACGGTTTATGAACTCTTGTCCCCAAAAGAGAACGCACAAAACGTCTCGAAAGCAAAAGAACACAGACAAAGGCAAAACCCAGAAGCAACAAGAAATGGGAGAACCCCAATAAAAGATAATGATAGTAAAAAATGAAAAAGTAGGATAATTTGGGGCCAAAAAGGAGGAAAAAAATGAAAGAAAATCAAGAAACCCCACGAAAGTATAACCCTTGAGACAAGAAAAGACACCAAGAAAAAGATGAAAGAGAGCAAAAGGCAGAGGTGGGTTTGTTTAGGAATGTTTCAAAGCAAAGAAGGAAACGGTCATGTGGTGATCCGATATTCTGATTCCAACAATGGAAAATAAGCAAAAGAAGAGAGGGAGAGAGGGAGGTGGCGAGATCGTGAGGGTCACTTCAGCACTTGCTTCCACGAAGACCAAGGCTCGAGGAAGAGCATTTTCAACACAGGTTCATTTGCCCTCACACACACGAGAGAGTGAGATAAGAGGAGAAAAAGCCCAAGATTGGATGGATAACGGATTCACTTTGACCCCTCTTCTCCTGAATTCCCGAGGGTTTAGTGAGGTGTATTTAGTTTAAAATATGATGCATATACTACTCACCTTCTTGATATTTCATAGTTTTTAAAATTGACTAAGCAGTCGGTTTATAGGTTTTATGATTGAACCAGCGGATCAATCGGGATCTAAAACTATGAGATATTAGATAACTTTTTTTGTTTGTTTTTATAGAATAAAGAAAAATATAAAGATAAGCAAAATCTTAGATGGGGCTTTTATGTAGATTAATCTGAAGATTATGAGAACAAATGTAATCTTTTCTTAAAAGTTTTGAATAATTGTATTATTTCAAGTTTGATTTTATTTTTCCCACGAAAGAAAAGATTGGTCAATACTTTCTAGGCATGTAAATCTCAAAAGTCATAACTACTTCCCTGAATAGAAAAAATAGAGGGAAGAAAATAATGGTTAATGTCTAAATTGATTGAATATTATGAAATTCATGATTGATTGAATGTGCATGCAACGACCTTACGTGGGGGGTTTTTTTTTTTCTTTTTAAAAACATTCGATTGTAATCCAACATATCCATGATAAGTAGTAACTGGTTGTCATAATTGTGAAAATAAGTTAATAATGACATATACATGCAAAGTAATAATGCTGCTTAATTAAATATTAGTCATGAACAATCAATGTTCAGAGGTCTCAGATCATAATCATGCACAGAAATTCATCATAGTTTATAAGCAGAGTGGCAATAAACCTTTTATGTACAGAAAATCATGATTCATGTCCATCTCATAGTGAATTTACATTAGTTGATTGTTTAAGTTTATGACACAGTTTCAATGTATTTTTCTTACGGGTTCCAACTCGATCTTTCTTATCATAACGGGTTTCAACCCGATATTTCTTATCGCTAACATGGAGCGAACGGATATCGGTCTGATCTTTTCTATCGCTAACATGGAGCAAATTATGTTGACGATCCGAATTTAGAATTGACCCAATTATCCAATGGACATTTTGAATTGAGAGATTCTCGGTTATAAAAAAAAAATCTAACCACCGTATCAGCAATAGGATTTGCCCTCCCAACTACCATAAAGAATTTTCAACACTCTCGAGTCTTGACACCAATTAAGTTAGAGAATAAAGAATTTGACCAAATCTCTTGAGGTAAATTAATGTTCCTCGACAAAATTTCAATTTGTCGCCCATGAATACAAGAAAGAGAACCTCAATTTTTCATTGCAGCTCAACAACCTACAAAGAGGGAATCCTAATTCCAAACGCAGATGACCAACAAATAATGACTTAAAAGAATCAAGTAACTATGAAATATTGATATTCCATGATCCCATCAATGAAAATTTTTCGTTACTGTTGCTCAATAAGTTGCTCAACAGAAGTTTGATCCCTAGTTTCTTCACATGAAAGGCCAAAAAGCATGGGGTACAACAGCAATTAACACATTACAAGCCGGTGAATTAATCTCTAAACTAAAAATAAAGCTCTCACTCATTTCCCCATTTCCTTAAAACTCTCTCTTTGGCTGAAACACTGCTGTAGACTTCTTTCCTGGACATATCAGCAAGATGAGCAGGGATATCCAGTGATGACTTTCTCTGGATTCTTGATGTAATCATACTGAATCCATTTCTTATTCCTCGTAAACAATACAGCAATGGATTGAAGACGACAGCAAGCATCAGTTCACCTTTCGCAACTATGAGATACTGCAAAGGCAAGCAATACCATTAGAGAGACATAAAGAGAGATGGTGATGATACTTAATAATTGAAGGAGGAAACTGGTTACCATGATCAAAATCCCTAAGACAGCGAGACATGTCTGTTGTGCTTCTTGCCAGAAATGGTCACCATTAGACCAACCAAATCGCCCTCCCCAGCCAAACCAACCTCCTCCCCCAGTATCTCCTCCTCCTCCTCCCACCTCCTCTCGCTTTTTTATTTCTTTGTTCCATTTCTCAAATTCATTCTTCTTTCCGCCAAGTGCACTTTCTAGTGCTTTCCTAGCCTGTTCCTGCACCCATGAAATTGGAATGCCAAGTCCATCAGGAAGAAAGAAAATTAAAATCAGCAATGAATTATACTGTAAAGCATTACTGCATGCAATTGGATGGTTGGGAGAAGTGGGTGGGGGAAGCGGAATGACCAGAACATACCGATAAAAGGAACAACCTGCTTGCATTTAGAGTTCATTGGCATTATGTCCCAAAAACTGTAAGGGCAGTCAAAAGAGCCAATTCTTGAGCAGAGACTCTTCAAAAGCAAGCGTAGCTCACTAATCACTTCCTAGTAAGGTATAGGGTTATTTGGTACCTTGATATGTATTTTGATGTTGTTTCACATTCAGACTTGTCCCAGATATCCCTACACCTATCTATCAGAAGTTTCAAATAACCAAAAACATAAGATTGGAGGACAGACAGGTGATGGGGCCTGATTAAATTATTTAAATCAGATTCATATCCAGGCTTGGGCCTTACAAACAGATTCTACCCATAACAAGTGAAGAATATCCTGCTTATGTGCATCTTTCCTGTCCTGCCTAACCTGTATAACTTCAGTTATATCATAATGCCTGCAAATCTCTTTCCACATTAACCCAGCTCACTTACTCGAGTCGTGCATGAGACTCAAAGCCAACATTATGGTCCACAAATATCAAGTTGTCCAGAGACTCAGAGGAGACTATGAAGAGCACAAGAGGTCCACAGTCCACATTAATTTTTTGAAACCTTTAGACTGAAGTGAACAGACTATGGTGGCTGCTTATGTAACGTAGGCTTAAACACAGTAGCAAGTGGCTAATAAATTGAAGATTGCAGTTCATAAGTCACTAATCCAATTATTTCACTTCTACATTTATCCACATGATGATGCTCTTCACAGGCTCACAACCCTGACTTCTTTTTCAAACAGTTTCCTAAAGGGATTTGAATTTGTGTTGACCTTAGCATCTAATCAGGGAAAAGCCAAATGTACCAGTAAAACTTGAATGACTTCAACTGAATAACAACAACAGCAACCACTTTTGCTGAGTTCACAAAAACAAAACTTGGTGAAGGAAACAAGCACAATATGCACTTCAGTCTAGGACCTATAGCCATTTCATGGCAAAGTATCAATCTTTTTTAAGCACTGATAATAACCTACCCCAATTCCAATCCATTCACCTTCTTCAGTCATTAACATTTGTACAGTCAACAATCGCTACTCTACAAAGCTGATATTAATACTGGAAAAGAAAGACAGTATTCAGAAAACATTTTCTTGGTCTCAAAACAGGATTGAAAAGGCTTACCTCTCTGCGATTATCTGAGAAGAGGCAAGAAAACCTGCCGTTACAGTTGAGCTTTCGCTGAAGAGAAGTCCACTGCTGGTTGTCGTTTTTATTGCGGGTGGCGTAGGATAGTCGGAGGCCATTGGATTCGGCTCTGGTCGCCGCGGGTAGGTTGTTCAGGTTGAGAATTTGTGCCATGGCTTTGGCATCTCCCTCAGTGAAGACTCAGGTCATCGCTATAGAACAATGGGCCTCATGGGCCTTGTGCTCTGCTGGGTTGCATTAAGATGGGCATCACCACTTGGCCCACCAGGCCGAAGTTGTAATATCCCGTATTTTGTGGGTCCGTTAAAACGGATAAGTGTCTTTAGTAGTAATATTCATTGAGCTACATGGTGTTGTAGAGGTTATAATTGTAAACTTAGAAATATTAAAATAAAAATGGATTTAGTCATATCTATTTTTAATAGAATACACAATGGCAGAATCGTGATTATATAAGTGGCAGAATAGTAAATAATGAGAAGTAAATGTCATAATAGTCTTAAAAAAAAAAAAAAAAAAAAAAAAACCTAAATCTACAGTGCACGACCGGACCCTCCCTACCCTCTTTTCTTCAATTGTTCTTTTATCCTCAATTTTCTGTGCGGCCGTGCTCTCTCCTCGCCACTGCAACCACAAGTTCCAACATCACCACCCACTCAAGTCATCGGCCAGCCATCTTCTTTCCGTAAGAAACCACCCACAAACCTTATTTACTGCAATGATTTCCAAACCAAGAGACTTTCTTTGATACTTTTTGGATTGGCAACAAAAGGGTAATTTGACACTTAAATCTCTTTCTTTTTGTCTATTAGGAATTATTTTGAAGGTCTCTACAGTTGGTAAAATCTATAATACCATTAAATACAAGTTTAGTTGAAAAAATTGTTAGAATACAATTTTAGGGTATTTGAACCAATTTGGGGCTTTCGTTAAATTGATGCTATCCTTGATAAATTAAGTCATGATATGTTAATTTTCATTAGGTTGGCTCATTGGATAATATTTGACTCGTGTTGCTTAAGCTTGTAAAGTTTGTGTCTACAAGAGGTAGGGAAACTACCACCTTCTTTAATAATTCTTTGTAGATCTTGTATTTAATCCTTATAGGGAAAACTTCTATCCTCTTTAATAATTTCTTTTATGCTTTGTATTGAATCATTGTAGGAACCTCCTATATTCTTAAATTCCTTGTTCCTACAATTGTTTGATTGTTGTCCATGGATAATTGTTGACCTCTATTATTCTTTGTCTTCCTCCATGGATATGTTGTTGTGGCCTAAGCCATTGTGTGGGTTTAGACCGTCTTGCATCCATCATGTTTGACTATGAATTTTCATAACAAAGATATAGCATAAATACTTTTATTTGCATCTATTTGCATCAAATTCTTTTAATGCATTAAAGAGAAAAAAATTGTAAATTTATTCAAAACCAATAATTTGCATATTTTACACCCTTGTGGAGTTCAATGGATGAGGGGTCGGGAGTGACGCCGGGGCTTTGGCCTGGACATTGTGCGACTCCTAGGAGGATCCCGAGTTTATTGGACCGCAAGATGGGATTTTGAAAATTTGTATTGTAAACTGTTTTGGGTACAACCCAGTTGTACTGTTGTTGTTGTTAAAGTAAGTTTTTGTAATGATATAAAAATTATATCAGTTGTAAATGTTTGACTATATTGTAATATGACATATATTGAGTCAAGTTTTGTGGACAATTGTTGGTTGTGTTGTTCTTGTATCACATTGTTCGGTGTGGGGTGTACAACCCACTACCGGTTTAGGTGTCCGGATATCCTTGTTGTTTGGGGAGTACACTTTCCTTAAATGGATCCTCCCTTGTGTGTGATTGTGACCTTACGTGTACTTGTATACACTTGGTCAACGAGTGCTTCGGCATTCGGTGTGCCTCAATTGTTCCACTTGTTGTTTTAAATATATACAATATTTTAAATGTATATATATGTTGTAAATTGCATTCATTGATGCATATTGGTTATTGTAAATTGTTCCACTTGTTGTTTTAAATATATACAATATTTTAAATGTACATATATGTTGTAAATTGCATTCATTGATGCATATTGGATATTGTACCTTGTAACCATTTATCCATATTCATTGTTGTTATGTGTCATGTTTATACTCTCTTGGCACTTTGAGCGCTGTAAATCTTTAAGGGGCCCGAATCTAGTACGGTTCCTTCTGGTATTGTATTTCTATACCTCGTTGTTTATCGTTCTATTTTTATTTCCCTACTGGGCCTTTCGCTCATGCCTTCTCTTCTTTCTTTTCATTTCCCCCCCCCCCCCTCAGGTTAGGAAATGTTCAGGATCGACTGCCGGAGGCGTGACAGTGCGGTGTAGCCAGTGTTTATTAGATGTCTGTTTCCTTACCTTTATTTAGGATTGTTAGACATTTTAAATTGTTGAATTTTATTTATGACTCAGTCACCTTCGACTTGAGCTGTTGTTTTGTTTCCGCTGTGATATTGACCACTAAGGTCTAGCATTCTGATTAAGTGGTTGTTTTATTGCATCTGCTTGATATGGACCGTTGGGGTCTTAATTACTATAGTAGTATTGGATTATGTTTCTGGAGGCTTAATGTCATTGGAGTCCTCTTTAGGATAATTATCGCTTTCTGTGCTGGTTGGCGCTCATTGTACTACAATGTTGCGTCATGTCTGTCGAATTTTGTTTGTGTGTTTTCCATCTCACGACCCCACCCGAAACGGGGCATGACAGAAGTTCTACTGTATAAGACTATAAGGCTGTTATAAATTTATAATAGCAGTAAATTATCCAATATCGTACCGTTATTGATTGTTTGGTTACCGAAAATGACACTGCAAGGGTATACTGTTATCAATTCGTCGGTTTGGTAAATTTTCCTTTAACTTCGGTATCAGTGGTCAAAACTCAACATTGAAAATTTTACTGATTATCGACATACATATTAATATTATTTTTATTTTTGGTTTTGTTTAATTATCACCCTTAGATCTCTTTGAAAATAGATCAAGCACATTCGTTTTTGAAAAATGATATTCGTACATAATTTTTTTGTACATAATTGTACATAACCTACATGGTATGACATAGGGTTAATTATACATTGCAGCACCGAAAGATAGAGGTTGTTACAATTTGGTCACCGGATTTGCATTTGTTACAAAGTCATCATTCAAAGTGAAAAAATGAGACAAAATGGTCATCCGGACAGTTGTCACTCAAATTCGATCAGATGGGTTGCTAATGTGACACCCAGTCAACGTATATTGGTCCAAATATGCAAACGTAGTTGCTTATTTGTCTTCCATGTAGGTAGATGCTTATTGACAACTGATGTGGCTTCTAGGGCACATCAATTGGCGCAACATCGTAAAATATCCCACCTAAATCACAAACACTTCAATCTTCCACGACCTAAACCACATATCTAAAAAATATTGCTCTGGAACCACACTTGAGGACAAAGAGATGGAGAACAAGGCTTCGCAAAGATCGGATTTGTTGCTGCGTTTCTGGGGAGGTAAATGCTGGTTCTTCTCTGGGTTTCGTTTCTGTTAAAGTCTTGGCAATTTCGTCCATGTCTCTTCTTTGTTCTAGGTTTCATAGATCCATGTTTCATTATACATTTAGAGTGTGTTTGGATTGAGGGATTTGGAGGGAAGGGAAAGGAAGGGAAATAGAGTTTCCTTCCAATTCCCTTGTTTGGATAGTTTATTAAAAATTAAGGGGAGGGATTTGAGGGGATTTGGAAGGAAGATTTCCTTAAATTTTTGTTAAAATTCTTTCTCTCCAAAATGGAGTCATTTGGAGGGAAGGGATTACTAATTAAGTCATTTGTAAGTTAAATATCTATTTTACCCTTGTACATAATATTTTAACATAAAAATAAGGATAAATTAGTAAATTAAACAAATTTTCCTTCCTTCTTTTTTTTATCTATCCAAACATGGGAGAGGGAAAAATAATCTCCCTTCCCCTCCCTTCCCTTCTCTCCCCCTCCCCTCCCTTCTCTTCCCTTCCCCCCAAATCCCTCAATCCAAACACACTCTTAGGGTTTAAGAATACCCCAAATCTAGTACAATTTGGCATTTAGTGACAAGAAAAGAATGAAATTTGGCATACCTATTGCTGTATGGTCCCTTGTGTAGCAAATTTAGGGACTTTGTGGTCCCAAAAATGTCATGCAACTTTGTCTGCTTTCATTCTTTTTTTCTTTATTGTCTTTGTGGTCCCAAAGATTTATTTAATTATTTGAATACGTTACAACAATAATGGTTTTTAATCATATTCTTTCCAGGTGTGGAACATGGTAAATGATGGTAATGATGTTAGAGCTGATGACGAGGTTAGGGTTGATGGTGAAGGATATTTATCTGATGGTGATGATCTTGATGATGAAGTCCTTGATTCCTACCTAGCTAGTGTAGAACAAGAAGTACTAATAGAGGAGATTAATATGGAGGAAGGTGATAAAAGTCGAGGAAGTGATAGTGAGAGTGATACCTCTGATGGTGATAAATCTTATGAAGGAGATGATATGGAGGAAGGTGAACATGATGAAGTAACTAATGGTGATGAAGTTGATGTTGAGGAATGTAGAATAGATGGAGGGGGCAGTGATATGAGTTTAAGTGATGATCCTAACTTCCAATTAGGGTATGCAAGTGATGAGTTGCATAGTTTGCACTCTTCTGATGATGAAACAGTTGCTGGACAAGGGAGAAGGATTATGCCAGAATTTAATACAAATGTTGATATAAGTGAAGTGACATTTGAGCTTAGGATGCATTTTACAAACTTTGGCCTAGGGTAAATGGTGATCCAATTCTTCCTCCCAAGTACTCCAATGCACCAGGTAGGCCAAAAAAGAGAAGAAAAAGATAGTTTGATGAACCAAGAACAACCAATGTATTGAGAAGAAGATATTTGTTAGTCAAGTGTTCCAAATACGGGGTTAAGGGGCATAACAGAAGGACTTGTAATGGACCAAACAGGAGGGAAGTATATGCCTTTGAATTTGTAGGTGATTAAAATTTTTTATATTTAAGACTAATGAACATAAGTGTCTTTTGTAGGTGAAAATCCAACTCCGTAAACAAGGTCATCAATGGCTTCCATTGGAAGAGGAGGATCTTCATCAAGAATCCAAAGAAATGTCAATACAAATGAGACAATGCCAAGTACAAGCATCACTGGGAGGAGCAAGATAAGAGTGAGGAGGCATGTTTTAGAACACACATTGCATGCTGCCACTTCAACATCTAGATACTCATCCACTGTGAATGTCAGTCAAAAATCAAATGCAAGAGCCCCCAATGAAGATTGGAGTTGGAACTAAACTTTTGTATTATGCATTTTGATATATTTGTTTATGTTTTGCTATTTAAGCACATATTTTGATATGTTTAGTTTGAATTTGGGCATCCAATGACTTTGATATAATAGCTTTTTGAGGAATGAATATCATTCCTGGTTATGTTATGCCTATTAGGATATTTGGCTATGTTATGCCATTAAAGAACTTCTTTGTTATGTTAATAGTTTGAATGTTAAATTATATAAGTTTCAAAGAATGATAAATTTGTATTTTTTTCAACTTTGAGTGACTACTTTGTAACAACTTTAATATGGATTATGGAATGACTGCCAAATCAGGGGCATTCTTGGCACTAAATTCAATTGCAAGGCAAATAGTTTTTTTTATTTTCCACGTAAGTATATTTTTAGCAATATTTGTTAATTTAATGTCACATCAGTAGCGCATCTGACCAGATTTGAGTGAAACCTACCCAAATGACCATTTTGTCTCATTTTTTCACTTTGAATGATGACTTTGTAACAAATGCAAATCCGATGACCAAATTATAACAATCTCTATCTTTCGATGCTGTAATGTATAATTAACCCGTATGACATATCATCATGCCACATAGGATAATTTTTTAATAAAATTAAATGTGTCTATATCAATTCCTACTTCTCTCTCCTTGTTTACTTTATCGAAAACACCAAATTTCCCTACACTTCTTATTCCTAAGTATCCCTACACTTGCCACATAGATAAATAATTGTTTAAGAAATTGCATAATAAACACGTAGGTATTGGAGAACAACATCGGTCGGTGTGCTGCCTATTACTCATAAAGAGGAAGTTCTCTCTCCTTTGTCTTCATCCAAGCTATTTCTCTCTCATCATTCTTCTCTCTAAAAGCTTCCAAGATACAGAAATGAGATCGGAGAATGCATATACGGATATGTTGAGCCAACCCGAGTTGAGCTTGAACCACCTAGTTGTAGATCGTCTATTTTACCCGTGTTTGTTTGGTTCGATTCTACGATCTGGAGATGTTCTTGGATTTTTTAACTGGTTTTTCAAATTTATAGTAGAGGAAGATCTACAATGCAAAACTCTAGTGAATATTCTAGGTGAGGAGTAATTTTAGATCTAATTTTATGTATATGACTGGCATGCATAGTATTCGTTTGTAGACTAACGATAGTAGAGAGATAGAACGTTTCAAGCTTGAGTTTTTACATTGTAAAATTTGGTTGTTGAATATTATTTTATAGTTTGGAATACTTCTATTATATAATGTTATTAATTTCTAAAGGTTTATAATTACACTCTAATTGTGTTTAGTCACGCTATTGAATGAGATTATTACGTTATATTTGGATAAAGAGTTGTGGGTTACAATGTTTGTGAAAATGCGTTTTTGGGTAGGAATGTCCAAAACCGGACATAGTGAGAGTATGAACGCTTTTTTTGATGGTTACGTCAATTCGAAAACTACTTTCAAGTAGTTTATCGAACAATATGAGAATGCTCTATGGAAGAAAGTAGAGAAGGAGAGTCAAGCTAATTTTGACTCTTTCAACAAACAACTCTCGTGTGCAACCTTCTATGAAATGAAGAAGCAAATCCGAGATGTATACACAGTGCAAAAGTTTTTTTAGTTCCAAAAGAAAATCACTGGAATGATGTACTATGACATCAAATCAATGGAAGGAGAAGGATGCAAGGAGAATGATTTCATGTCCCAGGGATTGGAACTTATTTTCAATTGTTATATGAATGTTGATGATCTTTATATTATTATATTTATTTGAAGTATTGGAATTTGGAATGTAATAGTAGGGTGACGTTGTGTTTTTAAGACTATTAGTAATGTTTTTATCTTGTTTAATATAGTTATTGCACATGTATAATTGAAGTCATTGATATGCACATATTTGATACCACTTTTGTGCATATTTCTATATTCTTTTTGGTATTTTTGATGGAATTGGATTGATATTACATAAATTCTGTGTTTTTATTGTAGGCGAGTAGGCGTAAAATTATGAAGTGGAAAGATACAAAGTTGGATGAAATTTCGTCAAGAAATGAGCAATATTTAAGTTGAATATTGTATAGGACCACTTGAGCACAAATAACCACTCGAGCGCCCCAGTATACGTCTCCTGGAAAGAAGATTCATTCACCACAACTCAAGCGCTTATTACCGGTCGAGCTGATCAGTATATGACTGCGAGAACAACAACTGATTTTTCTGGCGCTCAAGCGCCCATTTTCGCTCGAGTGAGCCCCGACGGATCATATTTCCGAATTTGCTTAGAATTAGGTTTTCTTGATTCTAAAAGCTTAGTATAAAAGGGGGGCCACAAGTTTAGGGTGGTACACACTATTTTCTTGGGTTTTCAAGCAGTAAAACTCCTTCTCCCCAAGTTTTTGCAAGGATTCAAGGATCTCAAGGCTTTCTATCCAACAACAATTCCATCAAATCAAGGGGATTTTCATCAACTCTTTTCCATGATTTCTCTTCTTAGATTTATTTTTGATACTTGGATGATGGGTTATAACTAAACCTCTTTGTTAGGGCTTGATGTAGCATAGTATGAATATTACAAGTATTTCAATTTAATGAATGCATAATTTTGGTTCAATGATTCATGTCTTTAATACTGCCATTGTGCAACCCCAATGTGTGGTGGTCAAAATTTGGCCGTTAAGAATTTATATGAAGATCATGGTGAATATAATGCACATACCAAATTTCAAGTCAATTGATTCACAAATAACAAAGTAATGGTCTAACCAAGTTGACTACTTAGGGCATAAAATGTATCATACGACTAGGGCACGCAAAAACTCAGTTTAAATGACATTTTCTCTCGAACTATCCCTAGTCAGATATGTTCATAATGATGAAAATAAGGTGCATACAAAATTTCATGTCAATCGAAATTCATTTTTACGTAAAAACTAGTTTTGACAAATTTAATGTACATGACCAAATCTAAATGTAATGTACTTAATTTCAATTGATTCTTGTTCTAGAACACATGTTAGACTCTCATGTATGTGTAGTTAAAATTCAAATCGTTTGGATCTAAGTTGGTTAAATTGTGATCATTTAAAGTTTGGAACCCTAACTTAGCCTATATATGTTCATTTCCAAAATTGATTTTTCAGCACATATTCAAGCACATATAGATGTCAAATTCGCATAGAAATAGGCATATTCATTTAAATTCAATTCTCATAAAATAAATCTCATTCAAATGGCACAAAAGACTTTAATGTCATCAGAATCAAATATGTAGAACCAAAGGTCCAACAGAGATGAGGAGTTTGACATAAATACAAATTAAGAACATTGGGTCCTAACAGAATTAAACAATTATACTTTTCTTAATAAACAGAACATAATTGAAACTTGAATCAGAATTGAACATACTTGGGAGACTGACCTGCAATGGTCACCAAGTGTGTGAGTTGGTCGCAGTTGCAGCTTGTACGTGGTCAGACTCGAAGGTGGTGTATATCGTCGGGACTCGAGGATGATCGAAGGCGTAGATCATTGGGAATCGGAGTTGGTCGTAGTAGCAGATTGTCGGGACTGGGGGATGATCCAGGGGCGAAGCCAGCTCATCACATGAGGGGGGTCGCTAGGGCGGACAAAAGATTTCATGTCGGGGTGAGCAAAGCTAAGCGGAGGTTTTTTTTTTGAGTTATTTATTAATTATATCTTCGAAAGTACAAAAAAAATAATTTAGGTTATCTATTATTATATCTATTGTTTTTTTTTGGTTATTTATTAATTATACCTTATTTTTTGTAGAAAAAATCCAATGGTCAATAATAATCTTTGGAGATCCAAAGGCCATGAGGTGGGGTGGGGGGTCAGCTGCCCCCTTCGCTATACTGTAGCTTCGCCTCTGAGATGATTGAAGGCGTAGATCGAATCAGAGGTGGCCCAAGATTGGTTTCGAGTATTTTGACCTAATTTCACGCAAGATGAGTTTCACTTTTGAGTCTGTTTTCGATTTTGTTTTCTTTATTAACAAAAATTGGTAGAACGATGTAGTATTGACATAAAACCCTGTGAAGCAACCGTATCTACAGGCATTGCGCATCACGTCCAAAATACGCATTATGTTCAAAATATGTACGCATAGTGGGAATCATATTATACATACGCTTTTGTTCATTTTGAGTCCATTTCGCATCAAAACGCATTTCAAAACATTGTTCGTAGGTTTTATTTGCCCTGTCAAGTTACAGCAAATGAGTCTAAATGGAATACACAGCGTACAGAGTGAGTATTTTTATGTTTTTCTTCTGAATAAGACCCTACCTCATCAGGGTACAATCAAGTGCTCGAACTTTATCGAAGCATGATCTGGTCTAGACCTTGGAACTGTTGTTTAATACAACCAGAATATTGTAAAGAGCCCCATGACAGCCATGAACAACAGAGCTAGCAGGATTTGTGAAGCCTTCTTCTTCATTCTACCCTTCGGTCGTGGAAAGATACTCATTACATTCATCAGATGGGACATTATTTTCTGAAAGGGAAAGTGTCGAAGAGAAGTTACAGAGGGCAAATTTAATTCTAAAATCCCAATGCATTATAGAGAATCCCATAAGACATATTTGAACTCACCAGTCTTAGGGGTTCAATATGAAGGAGGGGCTCCATGAACATTTCCACATTCCTATTTCATAAATAGACCAGAAAATCCACAAAGGGGCTAATTTTTATCAGATTATGTTCATGAATTCTGGAATGCTAAAATCTGAACTGTCGAATAGTTCTCATATTCATACCTTACAAGTAGCCTTCCCTGGTAGTTTTGCAAGATATAGAAGCTGAAACCCTTCCCTAGAGGCATGTGTGTTTTACTCCATTCTGCAGACGAAATAGAACGGAAGAGAAAGTGAGAAACTCTCCTCTGCAGCCCCAATTGTGAGCATCTTTTTGTTATAAAGAGAAAGAAATACCTAGTTTCCAATGAACACCAACGTTCAATCCATCATGCAGTGTAGGTTGTACTACAAATTCAACGTGCTGTCCCAGCCATTCCATCAGATGGGTGAAAAATCCCAGAACTTGCTGCAAAACAAGAATAGGTGAAACAAAACAGAATAGAGCCTTAAACCCAAAATATTTGGAGACAGAAATGAGAATCCATAGTAAAAATAGATTTCTTGGCTCATAGAGGTAGAAATTGCGCTACCTTTTTCCCATGTAAAGGTTGGAAACATGAGAAAAAATTGCAGACACATCTACATTCATCAGAAATTATATCAGATAATTCGTGGGTGTTTCGGTTCTTGATCGCAGTGTAAAGCTTGAGAACGGCATCCAACGCTCGACGATCTTCTTCTCCTGATCCTGAACTCTCAGCATGCACCGGCGCCAGCAATGAGCCTTTGCGCTTTGGATAGAAGTTGTTTAGAATCAGTGATTGGTTCAGAAAGGGTGACTTAACCTTAGAATCACCATTATTAACACAAGCTGTTTTGGTGGTATATTTTTGCAGCCTCTTAGAAGGATCGCATGAAAATCTTGCTTGAGATATGAGCTTGGGGGATTTTGAGATTTTATATTTGGTGTACAAGGCAGAAGGGAAATAGATAGAAGCCATTGGAATGCTTGAGAGAATGACAATGACCTGCAACTCAAGAAGAACTACATTAACAGAAAGCATGATTATATATCAGGGAACCAAAACACAGGAAAGAAACCCAAATGCAAGAAAAGAATGAAAGCTAACCTCAACATGCATACTTCCCAATTCCCATCACAAGCTTAGAATCTTAAAAAAAGTAGCAAAAACTGTTCTGCATGTCAGATATTGCGTATAATCAGATTGAATTGCTGTTCTGCATGTCAGATATCATGTATAATCAGATTGAATTGCCGTAGATAGTCTATTATTAATTTATTATTTCTTTTTTTCATATTTTTATTAAATTTTTGTTCAGAGCATTTGTCTTATTAGATTATTTAATGATTTCTCCTTTCTAAAGTACCCTAATATCCTTAACCTTTAACAAGAAAGGCATTTCAGTCCAAGTCATCTCCGGCGAGTCAAAACGACGAAACCACAAACGAAGAGAGCAGGCTGCGAAACTTAACAAAACATAACAGTCGAGCTCGGTGGTGATGGTCCCTAATTGGGATCCTTCGGTACTTTGTTTCCAAGCTTATGCGCTCGTCATAACAAGTTCCTGGTGGTAAGATCTTCGAAGAAGGGCAATTCAAGTAATCAAATCCCTAATATCAACGGCATATAACTGGTTATACCTACACGATGTTGATTTCTTGTGTTTTGGTATTTTCAGGCAAGTGATTGTTAGGGCTAGGAACTTGCGTGCCAGTGCCAATTTCATACCTTCCAAGTCCTTTCGCGCTCGAAAGCTCTATTACAGCAACGAGGTTTGACACTTTTGATGTTGAAATTTTGAATTGCTTGTAATTACTGTACTTTGAATTGATGAAATTCATGGTAGTATCTTATTGACGGGCGATGCTTGAGCTTTGAGAATGGAATGAGTTTATTGATAATTCAGAGATTATAAAGAACTCGGTGTCTGCCTGTGTATTGTTAGATATGCTGAAAAGTAAAAAATTATCCATGATTGAAAAAGAATGCATTTACCAGGTTAGTTTGTGTTCCAAGTTTTATTCTTTCTTGCTAGGATGATGATTGAGTTCAGTATTTGTTGTTGCACGTTCGCAGGAGAATGGTTTGTTACATGTTCCAAAGGGCCAGACTCAAAATCCACAAGCACAAATGTTCTCCGATCCAAACATGGAGTACTGAGGACTGAATTTTTTTGCCACTGTTCTTTACATGATTTGTCAAATGAGATTATTTGGAGTCTTGTTTGAATGTTTCACCTTCTGGCCAGACTCTTACTTTTGCATGGGTCAATTGTTTCACCCTCTTCTCCATGTCCGTTGATTCGTTGTTTCTGAGTTTGATTTTCTTTACCATTGTATGATATGTATTATATTTCAGCAAAGATACCCTTTCCACTAACTCAGAGATTCAGATCAATGTTCCAGAATGGGATTGATTTGAGCACTGTTGACGTTAGCTATGTCAGCAGCCACTCATGGTACTGACTCTATCATCCTGAACATAATGCATTTTCCTCTTGGGGCAGGGATTTGATTCTACAACCCCTGACCAGTCAAAAAAATATTCTGGACACCGGCTTGGTTCTTATCTTTAATTATTTACGATAGCCTTCATCTTTAAATTTCAATTATTTCCTGAATTTGTTTGGACTCATGGGTGTATTTAGTCTCATCCTGGTTGAAGAAACGGGTCAGTATTTTCCTTAAACTTCATTATTCCAACTTTATCATCATTCTGTTTTAATTCTTGCAAATTTTTCTGCACGTTGTGCTGATCCTTATCATATTTTTTTTATATGATTGTTCTTAAAATAGCAACGTATGAATGTATGATGCAAATGAGTGGCTTTGGCTTTGATCCGACAAAGGTACGAACTTTACTTTATGAACTTTACTTTTTTCTCCTCTGTTTATTTTTGCTTGTGTAGGTTTTCCCTTGAGATGCCGAATGTAAGTGCACGTTTTTTCACTTTTGCTATTTTTCAAGTATTTTCTTTCTCCTCGAATGACTTCATGGATATGATTTGTCTGAATAATGTGCTATCAAATATCGATGTAGTTACACTGCAACTTATGCGTTCGATTACTAGAAACTTGGACATTATATGAATTTTATCTACACTATAGTGAAATTGCTTTAGTTTTAATATTTTTGCAAATATATTTCTTTAATATGGAAACCTACCAACCATGATTCTATATCTTATATTTCAAGTATGTCTCTGTTATATACCGTGTATTTCTTTACTTGTTGCTGTTAATGGTTGGATGAACTGACAGATATGTCGGTCTCGGTCTTCCATCTTGGGAATTTCAGAGGTTAGGACTTAGGTCGTTAAATTGTGTTGCTCCTGTTTTTCTTGTTCTCCCTTATGTACCTACCATTGAATTTGTAGAGGAAAAGCGTAAAGATAACAAAATATGTGTAGGTGAAGGGCATCTGAAGGATTTATTTTTGGTGGAGTTAGGTTCCCCAAGAATAAGGCATTGGGGTTATTGAATGGTCAGTGCAGAATGCCTATAGGATCTTGCAATAGGCTATATATGCATTGCTGTGGAGTGGAGCATAATGGGCTTGTTTGGTTACTTTGGTATCTTAGATGACCAGTATTTTTTATCTAATGAAGGCACCGAGCTGGGAAGCCCAGGCTATAGTCATTTCATGAGTAGTAAATGATGAGGCTAGGACTTGGATTACAAACTAGCCTGCTGAGGAAGACGTTTTTCTGTTAAATGGTTTGATGAATGAGTTAAGAGTGAGCTTCTTTTCTCCTTTCTAATAATCTAGATGACATTAAACAAAGGAAATAACAATATATGTTAGTCCTTGCATTCCTAATTTGCTTTTTGGGTGATGCTTGGAGTTTCTATAATACTGGTGCTTTTGCTGATTGAGGCAGTGTTGTTAAAGGCGAAAGGCGCATGACCCGTCAAACGTCAGAGGCGCTTGTGCGCCCAAGCGAAGCTAGGCACAATTTTTCTTTACAAAGGAATAAAAACATGATAAAGCTTGAAAATCCTCTAGATCCTCCTCCATCTCATTCCGTTCTTCTTCTTCTTCGTAGCCCTCCATATCATCCTCTTCCACATAATCCTCGTCTTCCTCTTCAACTATCACTCTACTACTTGAAGTTGATGATGTCACTTCCTTTGTCATTGTTCCCATTTCCAATCTTGTTGCACGCCTAGTATTTATTATTGCTTCTCCAACCATTGATGCTCTTGCCAAATCACCCCATGTCAAAATCATCTTTAGCAAAAACCAATTCATACCCTGCAGTTTCTATCTCTCCAATAAACCATTCATTACCGCCATCAATATCAATCAAAGAAATTGGATTAATGATGTTCCGCATATCATGACGAGCCTTTCAAGCTTGATTGAACTTAATATACACTAGATCATGCAACTTTTTATGCTCAAGTCTGTTCCTTTTTTATGTTTGAATCTGTAGAATAAAATTAAAATATAATAAACATTAATTTATTGATTATATATGGCATTATGAATTTATTCTAAGACCTATATGTACGTAGTAATTGCTTAGTACTTAGCTGTTCGAACATACTCCAATTACATTCACACCCAGCAGCACTACATGTGAGACTCAATATTTTGATCGCAGACTGCTGCAAATGTGGTGTACTACCTCCAAAAAACCCACCATGTGGCTACAAAGTATCTAGTTTTATCAACAAGGAGTCTAATAAATTTCAACATAATAGGAATTAAAATAACTTATAAGATATAACTAACCTGGGGACTTTGTATTCCTTGCTCGAATTGTCATTGCGTTCCCAAATAATCCTTCAGCTTTCTTGTACATATCAACTTCATTCAAAGTTTGATCTTGCACAGCAAGGCCAGGAACTAATTTTTCAATGCATTTGAGCAATCCTCTAGTAACTTCCTTATAACTCTAAATAGATGGATTGCTATAAAAAACACTCGGGGTTAAAAAAATGTCCTACTGCATGCAATGGATGATGGAGTTGCTTTTCCCAACTTTGGTCAATGATTTTGAACACCTATTCGTACTTGTCTTGATTCTCATTGAAAGACATCTGAATGACCTCTTTAGCTCTGTCCATTGCTTCATAAATGTATCCCATGGTAGGCTTTTTCTCATTGTTAGCTAATCGAAGCACTCGTACAAGAGGACCCATGACTTTTAAAATGTATGTCGCATGATTCAAAAAGGATAGCATTATGATAATCTCACATGCCTTTTACCCTTTACTTCCTTTGCCAATTTGTTTTTCATCCACTTCTCCGACGTGTACATATTTCTATGGTTGTGCTTTTGTAGGTGGACTTGTTGCAATTTGCAAAGTGAGGTAAGTTGTTGCAACTCTTGTAACTACATCTCTCACCAATTCTTTATTCTTGGCGAATTCTCTCATCATATTCAAAGCCCTAAGATGGTTGTAAATAAATCCAATGACAAAAATGACTCTCCAATGTTTGTTGAACTTGTGGAATCTTTCCAATATCCTCCAACATGAGATCCACACAATGGGTTGCACAAGGTGTCCTATACAGATTCTTCCTCTTTGCTTTCACCAACTTACCTACAATGATATGATCAAATGAAAACGGTCAATGAACAATTGAATATTTAACTAATTAAACAGTAAATAAAATCACATAAAGTAAATTAAATTTATAAAATGCTTTCCAGCTAACAGATAATTAGATCAATTGTCAATGATCACTTGAACAACACTCTCTCCAATTTTATCCACAAAGCTATTGAGCAACTCAAATATCTTCTCTCGTGTTTTTGTGAAAGAGGATGCAATGATGCATTGATAGATTCTATAAACATGGTTCCCAATGAGAAATTCACAAAGAAATTGATTATGCCTCTTTGCTTCCTATCAGTCCATCCATCCGACACAATAGAACAACCATGTTTTGCCCATTGCTCCTTATGACTACTCAAAAGATCTTTTGCATAATCCAACTCCTTTTTAAGAAGTGGAACTCTAAGCTCATGATAACTTGGAGGCTTTAAGTTTGGGCCATACCTTCCAATTGATTCAATCATTCTTTCGAAACTATCCATTCAAGCAACATTAAATGGAATCCCAGCTTGATAAAAGAATCGATCTATATGTTGAATTGTTCTAGCCCTTGCCTCATTGTCACAAGTATTTGCCTCAATTGTGTTCCTTTTCCTTCCTTTGGGGTCATAAACAAATCCATTGGCGTTTTTTATTGCTTGATGATCCTTTACTACTACCACCCAGTGTTTTCAAATGCGAAAACGTAAGGCGATGCATTATCAGCTCCACAAGGCGAGACGTAAGTATTAATACGTTGAGGTGTAAGTTTCTCGGGAATATATTTTTTTTCTTAAAAATATATAAATATCATATATTTATATTAGTATTAAAAATAATTTTGTATGTGAAATATATGCATATTCATGTAAAAAAATCTATGGTACTAAAATACTCTTGATTGATTGATTTCTTTCCAAAATGGAGACACTAGCAACAAATATGAATTCAAAGTCAAACAACGTATGAACTGTATCATTTTAAATTTAAATAAGAAGAGATGTGGGCTAGTAATAAGATAAGCCCAATTGATTAACATGCATGAAAGCAATCCCAAGGTTCAGATAACACAAGGACGCGCTAAGCTTCAACAAATTATCATATTTTATGTATTTCTTCAAAAACACGTATGCTTAATTGGTTTCATTTAATCAATACCCTTTGGTGCTTTTTCATGCCATTTCGCACCAATTCGCACACCGAAACGTGCATACAAAAGTTTTTGAAAACACTGCTACCACCTAAAGGTCCCAAATTTAATAGTCTACCACTTTTTTGTTCCATTGTTCTCTCCAATTGTGCTACACTATCTTCATCAACATCATCCCCAAGTTCCTCCACATCTTCAAAATCAAACAATTTGCCATGAGTTGTATCCTTTTGTGATATCCTCTTTCACGTACCTCTCCAATTCGACTTTAACTTCTATGGGATATTTTTTGCATGACAATGCATTCTTACAGTTTCCAATATGATGTTATTTTGCCCAATAAATTCCTCCTTTAGTTGTCTTCCCATAGAAATTACAAGTCACACTATTAGTATCCCTAGGATCCTTCAAGTAATTATACTTCCAAGTTAGATTGCTCTTCATATAACATCCAGATGATGTCCTTGCCGCTGCACTCCCTTCACTGGCCTTTATCCTTATCATATGAAAATGAAAAGAATCTAAGAAAGTATAAGTGGGACCGTGCAATGTTGTTAAGAGGTGCCAAGGAGTGCGCTAAAACGCCTACCTTCAACTAGGCGTGGGCTAGGCACGTGCCCCAGTGAAAAAAGGTAAAGTTACATGTTTTTGAAGATTTTTTAAGCGTAAAAGTTTAAGCCCTAGATCTCTGCTACCTCTCGTCTCTCCTCTATTTCCTCTCTCCTCTTCTCTGCTAGTTTGCTGCCTCATTTCTCTTCTCGTCTGCTACCTCGTCTCTCGCCTCCTCTCCTGTCTCATCTCTCTCCTCTGTTGTCGTCGACTTCAATGTCCCTCACTGCCTCTTTATTTCTAATACCGCTCCTAGTCTCCCACAGTCCCATTTATACTTTCTTAGTTTCTTTTCATTTCCATAGGATAAGGATAATGGCAAGTGAAGGGAATGCCACGGCAGGGGCATTATCTGGATGTAATATGAAGAGAGATCCAGCTTTGAAGTATAATTACTAGGAATATTAATAGTGTGACTTGTAATTTCTATGGGAAGACAACTAAACGAGGAATTTATCGGACAAAAACAACATCAAATTCAAAACTATAGAAATGCCTTGTCATGCGAAAAGTGCCCCATAGAAGTTAAAACTAGAATTGGAGAGGTACATGAAAGAGAGAATCACAAAAGGATGCAGCTCATGGCAAACTGTTTGATTTTGAAGATGTTGAGGAACTTGGGGATGATTTTGATGAGGATAGTGTAGCACAATTGGAGAAAACTGTGGAACAGAAAGGAAGTAGAGGATTAAATTTGGGACCTTCGAGTGGTAGTAGTAAAGGATCATCAAGAATAAAAAAAAGGCCAATAGAATTGTTTATGATCCCAAAGAAAGGAAAAGGAACAAAATTGAGGCAAACAAGCATCAATGATGCAGGTGCTAGAACAATTCAACATATAGCTCGATTCTTTTATCGATATTGGATTCCATTTAATGTTGCTCGATTGGATAGTTTAGAAAGAATGATTGAAGCAATTGGAAGGTATGACCAACTTATAGCCTCCAAGTTATCATGAGCTTAGAGTTTCACTTCTTACAAAGGAGTTGGATTATATAAAAGATCTTTTGAGTGGTCATACGGAGTAATGGGCAAAACATGGTTGCTCTATTATGTCGGATGGATGGATCGATAGGAAGCAAAGAAGCATAATCAATTTCTTGGTGAATTGCTCATTTGGAACCATGTTTAAAGAATCTGTCGTTCCATCATCTTTTACAAAAAGAAGAGAAGATTTTTGAGCCACTCGATGGCTTTGTGGATAAAATTGAAGAGATGAGTGTTGTTCGAGTAATCACTGACAATGGATCTAATTATATGTGTGTTGGTAAGTATTTTATACATTTTATATACTTCATGTTATTTTTTACTGTTTAATTAAGTTAAATATTCAATTGTTCATTGTTTGTTTTGGTTTGATCATAGGCTTCATAGCATTGTAGGTAAGTTGTTGAAAGCGCAGAGAAAGAATTTGTATTGAACACCTTGTGCAACCCTTTGTGTGGATTTCATGTTGGAGGATATTGAAAGATTCCACAAGTTAAACAAACATTGAAGGCGGCCATTTTTGTCATTGGATTTATTTACAACTATTTCGGTTTGAGTATGATGAGAAAGTTCACCAAGAATAAAGAGTTGGTGAGACACTGAGTTACAAGATTTGTAACAACTTAACTCACTTTACAACGAGTCTATCTACAAAGGCACAACCTTAGAAATGTGTTCACATCAAAGAAGTGGGTGAAAAGCAAATGAGCAAAGGAAGTAAAGGGTTAAGGGGCATGTGAGATTATCATGAGCCATCCTTTTAGAATCATGTGACTTACATCTTAAAAGTCATGGTTCTTCTTGTATGAGTGCCTCAATTAGCGGACAATGAGAAAAGTCTGCCATGGGGTACATTTATGAAGCAATGGACAGAGCTCCAGAGGCCATTTAGAAATTTTTCAATGAGAATCAAGACAAACGAGGCAGTAGACTAGTAGAGAAGAGGCGAGATGCAGCGGAGATATAGGGCTTAAACTTTTAGGCGTAAAATATCTTCAAGAAAAAAGGTAACTTTACCTTTTCTTTCTGTGGCGCGTGTGCTCTAGGCACCTTGCGCCTAGTCTGGGGTGCTCGCGTAGGCCACGCCTGGTTGAAGGTAGACATTTCAGGAGAGGCAAGGTGAGGCGCGGCCCGCCTTGGTGCCTCTTGGCAACATTGGATTGAGGGTGAGGAGAAATAGGATTCAGTTAAAACTTAAAACTTAAAACTTGTTGGAGATGTTTAATATTTGTAAAATGATAATAGGGTTAATATTTTGGTTAGAAGTTAAAACATGTTGTAACGTGAGGAATTTAGGACTTTTGGTACTGTTGTGAGTGGTTCAAAAGTCACATGGTTACTATAACAGTGTGTGAAGAAGAAGAATGAGAACACCTGGTGCGTAAGGGGGTTTACAGTGGTGGGTGCAAGTAAAGAGAGGTGTTGCAACCTTACCTTTGCAGTGCAAAGCTGACTTTTCTGTGTTTGAACTTGTGACACATAGACATAGGTTATAATAAAGTAAGTCTTCCAGTGCCCGAAGGTATGCCATTTGAGAGAACAGAATAAATAACTAGATATTTGTTGCCATATAATTAATTAGTAATAAAAACTAGATAAAATATCCTCATATAAATTTCTAATCACTTAAAATATATACCATCCTTCTACACTAGTACACTTTCCCTTTCTATGAGACACATGTACATGAAAAGTTCCTTCAAACTTTATATCATAAACTCTCCATGGGACTCATTGGGGTTCTTTTTATCAGCTTTGCATGATTCAAGAGGCCATGGTTCCTTAGTGCCTGAAATGGCTCTGCTTCATTGATAAGCAGGTAGCCAAAAGAGTTAATGAGTAAACCTCTGAATAGGATGGTTTCCTTTATACATATATGTTGCATGATTGGGGTTTAGGATGGACCTGAAAGAACTTATCTGATGAGATTCATCTTATTCTTTCCATGCTTCCATTCAACCTTCAATTAGTGTGGATTATGTGGCATGTTATGGAGGATTGGTATTGATGTGAATAACAGCATTGTGTGCTTGAAAGGTTTTTTCACACATTGCTGGAAATGGGTGTTATTCACTTATTTGTGTTTTAGTTAGAATTAAATTGAAATGTGTAGATCATTGGGAGGTGGGTGGCATTTTCTTTTTGGGTTGAATGATGTGACCACTCAGTCGCGTCTTAATATAGGGATGGGTCATTTGTGACTGCAGTACCATATGCAACATGATTGTCTCCTAATCATGTGTCTTTTTGTTCATGTCAGAGCTTGGTTGCTGAGAAAGATGGTCTTGACATATTTCAAAATGACTGGGCTCTCCCTAAATTTGAGCAGCGCGCTGAAGCTACTCTCAAGAGACTCATCAGCTGAGCATTAGCCATTTGTGTAACTAATTGAGGCTTACACAGAATGTGGTTGTTCACTGATATTTTCCTCCATTCATGGTGGCATGTCACTGCTGGCTGTGAAGTTGGCAAGATTTCAAATTCGAGTTGCTGGGGATGGTTTTCTTCTTAAAACGTTGTTAATTAATTATGTTAGTCACAGGAAATTTTCCTGAGTGATGGCCATATCTACCTGGATCTCTTTTTATGTATAAGTATTCTGCTTAGATTTCTGTCGGAATATTTTTCTTGAATAGACATAATTGTTGTGTGATATGTGGAAACAATTGATATCCATTTTCATGTGATGTTGGACACTTAAAAATGGGGGATTAGACATTTTTGCAGTTTTGAAGCAGTGATGGTGCTTTGCTTTTAGCAAATGATTATAGATCAGACATTCTCAACAATCTCCAGAAACTTTTACACGTAAAAATTATACCAAGCAGTATACTACAAAAGAGAATCTACACCAAATAGGCCATTATCTTTAGAGGGCCTCTAAATCATCACCAACGGTTTAAGAATGGCCCAGGTAGGTTACCAAATTGACTAAAAAGTAAAAGGGATGCATTGCCACCATAACAGGGGAAAAAGAAAGAAGGAAAAAAGGGACATGCCGATTGGTCTGAGTTCAAACAAAAGCATGTTGCCATAAACTTAAAAGCTAATATAATTGGGCCACCCACATAATGCTATGTTCTAACATACCATTATATTATCACATCTCGATAAAAGTATGCTACGCAAGAAGAAGATTCATGTCCCCTGCCAACATTTCTGAGCCTTTCAATTCAAACTCATGGGGCATAATCAGAGCACATTGCACATCAACAATGAAATATGTCCTAGTACCACCACTTTTATGATGTTTTGTTTCTAAAGGTAGTCCTATCAAAACTCAATAGGCAGCAAAATAATATGTATTCTCGAGTTAATGTCACTTTTGACCAGTGATAGATGAGTCATGTTATAACTCAGCTCTCAACGTTTCAAACGTTTCACTTTGACCTTTAAAATTACACAAGTGTAACACGGCTAGGATTTGTTGGGTTTAGGTCAGTCAACTTGCTTATGTGACAATAAAAAGTCAACCTAATCATTTTTTGACAACCAAGTGTACAGGTGGAAATTCTTAATCATTTTTTATCAATATAATACACACATGACAACTGAATACAAGGATTCATAGGAAAGTTATAAACACTGTATCTTCATATGATTTCTGGGCATACAATCTTAAATCTTAATGTCAGGGGTCTCTTCTATTCAATGACCAAAAAACTATTGAATCTCCTTTGATTCCAAATGATTCAGCTAATTAAAGTGCCACATATGCAATTATTATTTGTTGGAAGAATAATATAACGGCTCTGATCGTTGTGGGGTCCATAAGGTAGGTCCATCTCCACCGTCCACCTTCATCATCATCAACCTTTCTTTTCCTCCTCTTTTTTCCACTTTGCAGAGTATGCATCGATCGGTACCTTTAGTATAAGGCTAATAATTATGGACCCTTTTTCACACCACTCCTGCCTTTGCCTATATATACAGATTATAGATCAAATAGAGAACATGAAACATAATAATATGAGTCAATATTGTATTTTGAATCAATATCGCCCTTGGATCCACCAACAGCTATTATGGTGTTTGCAAAAAAAATGTAAAATTATTAATGAGAAGTGGTTTGGTTGGCACTCGATTGAATTATACATATGCGTGTCTAAAATTCGATTTCAATTGCAAACATATTTATGTGTGATATTTCTAAAATAAAATGTAAAATACATAGAATTCGTATAATAATAATGTTTATATTTGCCGGAGATTGTTGAAAATTTTAACCAAAAGCATAAATAGGATGTTGAAACTTGAAACCTGGACGATGGCGTTTAGTGAGGACATGATCAGGGTAAGGGTAGGCGTGATGACTGCGATCATGCGTGGCAAATCAGACCGCAGGCAAGTGGGTCCCAAGTCACGAGGTGTCCTACCTGGAAAGCATCTGCAGGCCCCACAAAAAATGCAATCGCAGGGGGATGGGGCCAAATATCAAGGAAAGAAAAGCCAGACACCACAGCAAATTTGCAATGTTGTGTGGGCCCATGATAAGAATTTTCAATGGTTCTGATTGCAGTTTGGTGATGTAGGTCCCACTTCATGCACCGCCCAATGGCTAATACCCAAATTGTAGCAATCAAACGGCTTTGGATTAGAAAATAAAAAAGGTATAAAAACCGAAAAAAAAAAAAAAAAGCAAACAAATTGACCACTATAGTAAAAGTGGCCCTAATTGTGTCTCAAATCGCTTTTGCAAAAATTAGGCAATATAAGTATTTATACTAATTGCGTCTTGGTCTTCATTAATGATATATTAACAATTTGCATGTTACTTTATATTAAAATTAAAGGTTAGCTAGGGGGGTCAGGCCAGGTTAAAAGTTAACATAAAACTAGTATTAATCAAACATGAAAATCTGATCAAGAACATGAATGAATGATATAGTCCAGCACGAAAACACACTCAAAAGAAAAAAATATATATATATGATTGAAAACGGCCTCCACTATAATATACGTGTTAAACTTGCCAATTCACACAAATTCAACCATTCATCATTGCTTTATTACAGTGTAAGTAGCTATAAGAATCTAGTACCATCCAAAAAAAATATAACAAAATTGTGTATAATTTAATTAATTCAATGCAAGAATACAACTAGATAGGCAGAGAGATGGTAGTGTTCATGTTGTCAGGGTCACATGAAGTGCCCATTTGCCAAGATTCTCTTTAAAATACTAAATAATTAGATATGTTAATTTAATTTGTTGAGGTGTCTACTAATCCACTATAAATACCTCTCTCACATTCACCATCTCCTCACTTCAATCCCTTTTCATCTCTGCAATTCATCTTTAATTTCTTTTCTAAACCACTCCTTTTTTACTCTTTTAATTCCCAAATGGCCTCTGTTGCGGTATATAAAACTAATCAAGTTTCTCTTTCAAATTCCATTTTATTGCCTATGTTTGTTAATTTGTGTGTGTGTATATATATATATATATATATATATATATTGTATTGGTTTTCTTAGATCTTGAATTTTCAAGCTAAATAGTGATCATCAATTAACCATGAAAAGTTGGTTCATATATATGTTTGCAGGTTGAGTCAGCTCCAACAACTTTGCCAGCTGAGACAAAAGAAGTGACCAACACTGAAGAGATCAAGCAAACAATAACCCAAGAAGAGCCAGAGGTTGCAGCACAACCAGCTGCAGCAGAGCCAGTGGTTGATGAGCCAAAAGAGGGAGCAAAACCAACCGTGGAGGAAGCCGCGGCCACTGATGCCCCAGCTGTGGAGGAACCCGCAGCCACCGATGCCCCAGCTGTAGAGAAACCCGTAGACACCGATGCCCCAGCTGCGGAGGAACCCGCAGCAGCCGCTGGCCCTGAAGCTGAGGCTCCAGCTGGTGATGCAGTTGATGAGGAAGAGAAAAAGCCAGTGGTAGAGGAACCAACCACAGAAGACCTGGCACCTGTGGTGGCAGATGTGGTGGCCCCGGCCGAAGCAGCAGAGGAGAAACCAGTTGATGAGGAAGAGAAGAAGCCAGTGGAAGACGAACCAAGCACAGAAGTTGCTGTTGAGAAGACTGAGGAATAGAGGGTTCTTGTTTTGCATGTCAAAGTTGGCAAGTTTTTATTATTATTACATTTTTTGTTGATTTAATATGGTGTTTTTGTTTATTTGAGGGTGTTTGGATGATATTTGGACTAGTAGATTAAAATAATATTAGGCAACTACTTGGATCCACATCAGCACGCTTGCAAAGTGGCTAGTATTCAATGGTGGGGGAGATGTATATGCATGACATGAGAGGATAGTCATGACCAAGTTGCTGCATTGTGGATTAAAAATATTGAGTTTGATGTTGGTGTGATAATTATGTATTCTCTCTAGTTTGAATGTATTAATATATATCGATATTTTTCACTTAATTTTATCGCGAACAGAGAAAATTATTAAGTTGTATTGATGTGCTTAGGATGAAATTAATATATCTAATTCTAATGTTCATTTGATTCATTATGCATTCCGACATGGAATCAACATACCACATGACTTGAGAGTCCTGAATAGTTTAGAAGACACTCATGTGTATGGTATCTCATAAGGTCTCGGGTTTTGAGCCTCCCTCCCCTGTATGTAAAGGAGTTTGTATTGATTACTTTCATTAGCGAATCAAGAAACAATTACAAGTATATATTTCCAGTGCTGCAACGTTCGACTGCACAAGGAGCCCTAGGAACTAGTGATGCTATGACACGTGTAAAGGTTACTGCCTAAATACAAAACTAGCTGTTGAGAGAGCTTATGTACAATTGGGCCTTTGTCAAATATTGTGAGATAAACTGGATTGGGCCGTGGAGTAATATCCTCTATACGCCCCCGCAAGATCGAGGATCCATCAAGAAGACCGATCTTGGGCCTGAGAAAGGAGAAGTGTTGCTTTGGCAAGGCTTGGTGAGTAAGTCTACGAGCTGGAGTAGAGTGTGAACATGATGAACCATAATCTGACGTTTGTTGACAAGGTCACGAAGAAAGTGTAGGTCTATGGCGATGTGTTTCATACGAGAGTGCTGAACTGCATTGAGGCTGAGATTGATGGCGCCAAGATTATCACAGCGGATGATCGGAGGTGAAGGAAGTCGAAGACAAAGTTCTGATAACAAATTGGAGATCCAAATTACTTCAGAAGCAGTGGAGGCGAGAGACCGGTATTCGGCTTCAGTTGAAGAACGAGCAATTGCACGTTGCTTGCGAGATAGCTAGGGGATTGGACTTTGACCAAGAAAAATGATGTAAGCAGTTGTTGAGGATCAGTCATCTGCATTGTTGGCCCAGTCAGAGTTGGAGAAGGCACGAAGAGTAATAGAGCCAGTTGAAGGAAGAAGAATGCCATGATGGAGTGTCCCTTTCAGATACCGCAACAACCTTTTGAGAAAATGTCAGTGAGAGGAGGTAGTCCTGGTCAGATATTGAGCAAGCTGATTGACTGCAAAGCTGATGTTCAGATGAGTAAAGGAAAGATACTGCAATGCATCAATTAGTTGACGAAATTGAGTACAATCTAATAGAGAAGGGTCGGAGTATTGCGACAGATGGAGACTGGAGGGAAGAGGTGTTGCCACAGGTTTGGAATCAATTATGTTGGCACGAGTGAGAATATCTTTGATGTATTTATGTTGACATAAGAAGAGACCAATGTTAGCGCGTATAACCCCAATGCCAAGAAAGTAGGAGAGATCCCCTAAATCTTTGAGAGAGAATTTTGTAGCAAGGGCAGCAACAATCTTGTTAAGAAGAGTGATGTTAGAACCTGTGAGAATTATATCGTCTACATAAACTAATAGATATAGAACATCAAAAAGCAGAGGTGAAAATAAAAAGAAAGCAATATGTTTTAGAGGTAACAAAGCCAAGCTGAAGCAGAGTGTTACACAGAGCAGTAAACCAGGTGCGAGGAGCCTGTTTTAGATAGTGAATAGATTTACGCAGCAGACAGAGGTGTTTGGGGCGATCTTTGTCAGTGAATCCTGATGGTTGTTTCATAACAACTGTTTTCGTAAGGGTGCCATGAAGAAAGGCATTGTTGATGTCCAATTGTTTGAGCGGTCAATGGCGAAGAGTGGCAAGGGAAAGTATGAGGCGAATGGTGGGGGGCTTGACGACGGGACTAAAGGTTTGGGAGTAATCAATGTCAGAGCATTGAAGATAGCCTTGAGCGACAAGCCTCGCTTTGTATCGCTGAATGGTACCGTCAGAATTTCGCTTGATACGAAAGACCCATTTGGAACCAATGGGTTGATGATGAGGTTCTGGAGGAATTAGAGTCCATGTATGGTGTTTGTGGAGAGCTGAAAGCTTATCCTTCATAGCGGCAGTCCATTAGGGACATTTGAGAGCAGCGTGAACTATAGTAGGTTCAAGAGAGGGAGAGACAGGATGTAGAGCAGAAAGGTGGAGAGTTTTTGGTTTAAAAATATTGTTCTTAGACCTAGTGGTCATAGGATGTGTACTGGCAGGAGGTACTGTAGTTTCAATAGGAGGAGGAAGAGAACTAGTAGAGAGGGATTTGATGTGGGGACAGGTGAAGAAATTGAAGAAGTTAGAGTGGGCGAACTAAAAATAGATGAGGTTGGTGAATGTGGAACAAATGAATCCACCGAGAGTGGGAGTGGATAAAGGAGGAATATTGTTGGGATTAGGAAGAGGTCCTAGGACACTAGAAGTGGGAGAAGGAGGTGAACTAGTGGACGAGACAGAGAGTCCAGGGAATAAGTGTTCCTTGAAGAGAACATGACGTGAGAGATATAATTTCTTGGTAGCAGGGTCATAGAATTTGAAGGAGCTCTCAGAAGGAGAATAGCCTACAAAGATACATGGAGTGGATCGAGGATCAAGCTTGTTTGTGGTCTACGGCCTGAACCAGGGATAGCATAAACAGTCAAAGGATTTTATTTTATGATAATTTGGAGGTTGATGAAAGAGAAGTTGGTATGGAGAAAAATTTTGTAAGGGGGTGAGAGGTTGTCGATTAATGAGATAAATGACTGTTTCAAATGCTAGGGACCAAAAAGAGTGAGGAAGATTGGCTTGAGATGACAAGGTTTTTCCTGTTTCAACAAGGTGCCTATGCTTTTGTTCTACTAGACCCACATGTTATGGAGTATAGGGAGAGGATTGCATTCAAGATATGCCAAGGTGTGAAAGAGTGTTTTTCATTTTGAGAAACTCGCCTCCATTATCCATATATAGAGTTTGAACTTTTGCATTGAATCTGTTCTCAACAAGGTTTTTGAACTGAATAAACATAGAGAGAGATTCAGATTTTTGAAGCAAAGGATAAATCCACGTATACCGTGTATAGTGTCAACAAACAACAAGTAGTATTTGTGTCCAAAGAGAGATGGAGTAGAGGCAAGACTCCATACATTGGAAAAAAATAATTTACAGTGGAGCAGAACTAGACAAAGTAAAAGAGCTGAAAGGAAGTTTACAACTTTTATTGATATTGCAAGCATTAGAGTCCAAAGATTTGTCCTCTATGAAAGGTTCTAAGTGAGCAAATTTTAATAGAAACTAAAGAGTTTTGAGAGCAGGATGTCCCAAGCGCTGGTGCCACAAATTCAAGCTTGTCCGTTGAGCAACATTTGTTGAAATAGGTAGTGATGAAAACTGATAGAGACCATTCTACATGTGCCTTGAGCCACCTGTGTTCCTGAATTCAGAGACTTTACAACAAAATAGTCAAGGAAGAATTCAATAGATACACGATTAAATTTAGTAAGTTGATGAACTGAAGTAAGATTCTTTTTCAGAGAGGGAACACAAAGAGTATGGGGAAGAGTGAATGTGTGATCCTTTGTGTGCAAGTTACATGTTCCTGGTGAGTTATAACCAAACCTTATTCGTCTCCAATACGCACTTTATCCGTTCCATTATATTCAAAGTGGATGGATAAATTCCCTAGCTCAGAGGTCATATGATGACTAGCACCGGAATCAACGAGCCAGGGCTGCATATTGGAGAGATTTGAGGTTGTGGAACTAGAAGCATAGTTAACACTTGGGGCATATTCTGAAGCAAATGACTTAAGTTTGCGACAAACTCTGGCTGAGTGTCCTGGTTTTCGCATATTTGACAAAAAATATAGGGTCGAGATCTGAAACCAACATTTTTGTTCTTGGAGTACTGAGATTGGGATCTCCCATTGAACTAATGAGATCGATTACCTCCCCTGTAGTTCCCATTGTGACGAGGAGGGAAAGGTTTTGAGTTTTGGCTCCTATTAGAGAACCCAGAGTGCTGAGAATGACCATTGTTTTATGGCTATTTTTTAGTATAGTTGGCAGTAGTCACATTGATAAATTGGCTTGACTCTAATTTCTTTAAGTAAGCTTCCTGACTGATGAGCCAGTCAGGTAGATCTGGAAATGTAATGGGGTTTTCACTGCCACTAATTGCTTCCACTATGCCTTTGTAATCAGGACCCAACCCATCAAGGATGTATAAGACAATATCATCTTCATCAATAGCGTGTTTGACGAGGGCAAGTTCATCTATGATCTGCCTAGCATAATGAAGATATTTTTTGATTATTAGATTTCCTCATTGTAGATTATGAAGCTGTTGTCTGAGTTGTATTTTTTTGGATCGAGAATTGTTTGCGTACAATTGATGAAGCTTGTTCTATGCGTCATAATTGGTAGAGACATCTCCTAAGAGATGAGAGATTGTTTCATGAAGAGGAGACAATCATTTAGAAGGAGGCTATCTTGTCTATCCCAGTAGTCAAATTCGTCAGTGTCGGATTGAGGTGGACAGGGATAGCTTCCATCCACAAATCGCATAAGCCGGTAGCCTCGAAGAATCGAGACCAGTTGCATTCTCCACAAAGTGAAGTTTGTGGGCTTGAGCTTTTGACCAAGCTGTGTATTGGCGTTTGTCACAATTACTGGTTTTCCATTGGCAACAATCAGGCCAGATTCATCCCCATGCATAGAATTTTGGATGAAATTTGGTAAACGAATTTGATGCTAGAGAAGATAACTAATAAGGTAAAAGCTTGAGATAGACTAAATCACCCACTACAAATTCCCTATCAGTCCTGTGCTCATCCTAACTTGAGCTGATTCCAAATTATGTTTGAGCATATCTAACATCCTATCCCTCTCTAGTAGAGTTTTTTTTTTTCGTAAACTCCAATCTAGCACTACTCTTTTCATAACTACCCATAACAAGAAGAGGATTACCATATAATAGCTAAAGGGAGTTGCTTTCGTAGAGGTATGATATGTTGTGTTGTAGCTCCACTCAACCCAAGGTAACCAATGGAGCCATCTTCTTGGTTGTAAGCTAGTAAAACCCCTCAAATAGGTTTCAAGATATCTATTAACAACCTCTGTTTGACCATCACTCTAGGGATGGTATCTTGAACTCAAGCACAATGTAGAACACTACAACATAGATAATTCCCTTCAAAAGTTGCTGAGAAATATTGGGTCGCTATCACTCACAATTAATTGTGGCCGCAACTTAAGATATATATTCAATGAATAATTGTGGCACTCTAGTAGCAATATATGGGTCTGCCATGGCTATGAAATGATTGTTTTTAGTTTATCTATCTACCATCACCATTATAACAAACTTGCCTTTCTAGTTTGGCAAAGCTACTATGAAGTCCATACTTATGTCTTGCCATATTTGATGAGGTATAGGCAATGGTTGAATGAGCCCTGGAGGGGAAGTAGTATCATACTTATTTTGTTGGCAAATAGTACATTCAGACACCATAAGCCTAATGTCATTTTTCATACCTTGCCAATAAAAACACCTCTTGATCTTATGGTAAGTCTTCAAAATGCCTGAGTGCCCAACTATTGGAGTGGAATGAAATTCCTCAAATATCTTGTGTCTCCATTTAGATTTAGAACTAAGCGATATCTTGGCTTTGTATTTTTAAAAATCATTGTCTAAATAAAACTTGGAATTAAGCTGAGAATTTGAAGTAGCAGGATCAGATTTCAACTCTTGTAATTTGTCAATTAACCAAGAATCCTTTTCATTGTATCTTCTCAAATCATCAAGCCATGTAAAATGAGGATAAGAAGTGTACTACACTCCATTTCAATGGAATCATGTAGAGGAGGAGATTTCTCTAGTAAAGTAGAAGATCTTGGAACTCTTGATAATGCATCAACAACAACATTCTTAACCAATGTTTGTATTGGATCTCATTATCAAGGCCTAGCAATTTAGCCATCCATTTTTGTTGAAATGGGGTATAAGCTCTTTGATGAAAGAAATGCTTCAAACTGTTATGATCAGTCTTAATCACAAAATGTTTTTCATGTAAATAGTTTTGCCATTTTTTTACAGCATGTACAATGGCAATCATCTCCTTTTCATAAGTGGATAGAGATTGATTTCTAGGCCCAAGGACTTGGCTAGTGAATGCAATCGGTCTACTATCTTACTGAAGAATTGCACCAATTCCAAAACCAGAAGCATCACACTCTACGTAAAAACATTCAGTGAAATCTAATAGTGCCAAGACTTGAGGAGATGCCATAATTTATTTCAGTTTCTTTAAAGCTTCAGTTGCCAAATCATACCAAACAAAACCATCATTCTTAGTAAGTTGATAGAGTGGTTGATAAACTTTGCCAAATCCAGGAATAAACTTCTTGCAATAGCCAGTTAACCCTAAGAATCCTCTGAGTTCTTTGACATTTTTTGGAACATGCCAATCTACTATAGCTTGGAGCTTGGATGGATAGCAACACCTTCCTGGATACAATATATCCCAAACATTCCACTTTTGAAATCCCAAAAGTACACTTTTATTGTTTCTCAAAAAGTTAATGTTGCTGTAAAATTTTGAAAGTTTTATCCAAATCCTTCAAAAGTTATTTCCCAAGTTTCACTATAAACCAATATGTCACCAAAAAATACCAAGATGAATTTTCTTAAGTAAGGTTTAAAAATGTCATTCATTAAACCTTGAAAAATGGTTGGGGTATTAGTAAGCCTAAATGACATTACCAAGAACTTATAGTATCCCTCATGAGTTCTAAATGCAGTTTTCTCCACATCATTATTGTGCATTCTAATTTGGTGATATCTAGCCCTAAGGTCAAGCTTTGAGAAATACTTTGCTCTACGTAATTCATCCGCTCCATGTAATTCATCCAGAAGATCATTTATCAAAGGAATTGGGTATCTTTCTTTACTTGTCAACTTATTCAACTCGTTATAGTCCATACACATCCTCCAAGTTCCCTCTTTTTTCTTGACCTAAAAGGACTGAGGAAGAAAAAAGGATGTGACTTGATCTAATTAAATACAGAGTTCAATAATTCTCGTATAACTCTTTCAATTTCAATTTTCTGAAAATGGACCATAGTGGTATGGTCTTCTATTTGGAGGTGTAGAACCATGCAGCAGTGGGATTCTATGATCACGAGGCCTCTGTGGGGGTACTATGGTAAGAGTCTGAATAATGGAATCATACAACTTTAAGATTGTAACAGTCCGCCCCCTCAAGTCTAGTAACACTTTGTCCCATTTTGGACTAGCCCATACTGGCCCGCACGACTTTGTCTTCCTAGAAGGTCACACATCCCAATATTGCTCTCGCAGAAGCACGCTTAACTACAGAGTTTTTATGGAATTTGGTGCTACCACTCCAAGGAAAACTGGTTGTTATTGATTTAATAGTTTGGCCGATTATATTCTGCACTTCCTCTCATCCCCTAGGCGATGTGGGATTTATGAGATCTAGGCCCCTCGCCACTCAACATCTCGACAACACCCCTAAGCTTGCCTAACAGAGGCTTGTGGCCCCGCCCACACGAGCCGATCAAGTACTACACTAGATGTAATACTGCGTACTTTTAGAGTCCTTGTAAGATTGACACACGCTGAGTATGTATCCATTTGAGCCAAGTAGATAAGTTTGAATAATCAAATTGATTGGTTAAAAATGTTAGAATTTAATATCAAGTGATTCGGGGTGATTATAATGGTTTGTGATTCATTTTTGGAGTATTAAATTTTCTTCGAAATGAATTCGGATCGAATAGGAGAGGTGCTTGGGGAAAAAGATGTAAATAGGGACTACAGTGTCAAAGTCTGATCGATCAGAATTGGTTCCAATCGATCGGAATTCATCATTGACTTTAAAAGTTTTGGAAAAATGGGCAGGTGTTCGGACACCTCCCAAAATTTGCACGCGTGAATGCTTTTAAAATATCCATTTCACAAATTTTCTTTTAGAACTCGAACCTAAACACTTCTAAACCTTTTTTTACTTGTAAAAATCCTTCTTCCAACCATCCAATATCATGAAACAAGATAAGGTTCTTCCTCTTACTTGTTTCTACACCTTTGGTAAGTCTCTTAAACCTAAAAGTTTGAAATTGGGGATTTGGGTGATTTGAAATTTTTGGGTTATGGGTATTTCGGGATTTTTGGGTTTGAATAAATTATCATAGGTTGTTAATGTAAAATTGTGTTGTTTATGGGTAATTGACTCAATGGATAGTACTCAAAAAGCGTTGGTACGCACATGGATCAATTTGGTGATTTTCGGTAAAACGCCAAGGAGGAAAGATAGGGGATTTCATATCTTTGGACTCTTAAGCTTCAATATTGTTGTTATTGCTTATTCTTGAGGTGGTAATCCTTGTGGAAACCACTCTTTGCATGGCCATAAGTGAATTCATTGAATAAATTGTTCTTGTATCAGTATTTCGGCTTGGTGTTTTAAATGGCCATGATATATTGTTCTTAGACTTCTAATTAATTTAATTCCTAGTGTTTGGTGTATTTTGATCATTGATATTCTTGGACTCTTTCTATTGATTAAATTCATATTCCTCGGTGTATTTTGAATTATGGTACTCATTGTTTTCATTTGATTAGGTTGTTAGAGTTATTTGTGAAATCTTGCAAATTCTTGGACTCATTTTTATAATAGTTGTCCGTGGTGTCTCTCTTGGAGTTTGTTGATCTCCCAATTGATGAACATTCTTGATTTCTCCTATAGAGGAAAGTGGCACATGCATTCATGGTTTTAATATGATACATGGGTTTTAAATCTCTGCATACAATGAGATTATATGTATGTATATATATGTTTAAATACATAAGTCTAAATATTATATGTAGTTAAATATTTAACACTTGGTTTTCTTGGGTTCAATAGGGTATGGGACCTAACTGGGCTTGAGAAGATAAAGCTGTGCAGACTTGTGAATCTCGGTGTGATTGGGCTAAAGTTTAACTACCTATAATATTTACATTGGGTTTTTCTAGGTTCTATGGGGTATGGGCCCTAGTTGGACCTAGAAGGCAACTTGATTTTCTTAAAAAATTCATATCTTAGACAAATGGGTGGATAAGGGGAGATGGATGTGGAAATATTTTAACTCTTGAAAATACATTATGCATCATGAATTTTGATGGGATTTTGCATTGGATTTGTGAATTGGATAAATGTTTGACACAACCGATGACTCGTGCCTAATTGAGCTGAGCTTCGGGGAATAGGCTAAGGAACCAAAGCGGCGAGGGTTTAGTATTGAGCAAAGCTCTCGGCCTGGGATTCATGAGGGTCTAGGATTGAGGAAAGCTATTGGCCTAATATTCTTTAGTCAGAAGTAGGCTATTGGAATTATATACTCCAATACCTACGTTAAGGCTCTGAATTTCCTATTAGGTGTACTTATAACCTAGTTAAGCAATCATTGATGATCGGTGAAAGACCGAATGAGGATCAGGTATGACTAAAGAGTGGATTTAAAGTCAAGATTTGAGATACTCGGTAATTGGTCGAAATGTATTTATTTTATGGAAATAATTACATTGGTTTTGAGCATACCTTGATGAGATATTATATCATTTGTTACATGGGCATCATTTGTGGATCGTCATATTCGGTTTATTCCTGTTGTCTTCGAATTTTATTTTGAATTCCTTTCGACACAGTTCATTAGCTTTTTATAATCTACTGGGCATTTGGCCCACCCTCTTCTCTTTCGTTGTTCCTTGTTTACCTTTGTTTTTAGGTGAGCAGATTGAGGAGCAATTGTCAGACGCGTGATGTGGGCATAGTCCATTTTGCTCTATTAGCACTTTGAATTTTTTAGTGGAACTACCTTGTTTACTAGGATATTGGTTAATTCCACTCTTAAACATATTATGATGTTTGGAATGGTATTCTTGCATATGTTTATGGATTATGTCCTATGTTATTTTGGTGTTTAGACACCAGATGAGACATTCCTAATTTGGATGTTCGGATACGTATTGTACATGGATAAAATAGGTTGCATGGTTTGCATCTTTAATTATGCTTTTGAGAAAATTTTCTGGGCCACATTTTGGCATCTTTTAGATGTGGGATTCTTTCGACAGGTTGGCGCCATTGCTATGCAATGTTGCGCCACGTCCGTCATATGATCTCGGGACATTTTTGTCATTTCCTCACGTTTCCCTTTCCCTATGGAAATGGGGCATGATGTAACACCCCTCTTTTAAGGTGCCACATGACACGGTAAATTGTCCAAAACTCAATCTCGTTACCTTTGACCCAATCATCATAAGCCTTATCGAGCAAAATTAAATAACTACAACCTTAATCATTAAACATATTTCTTATTCTTACAATATCTCAAGTTTAAACAAACTTAACATAACATAAATTCTAATGCCCCATCTCTAAGGCCACGTCCTCCTTATTCTCCTCCAAAAGTCTTGAATTATTTTTTTACATGATTGAAACGTGCAGGAGAGGTCAACCCAGTTATATTATCAGTTTAAGAAAATAAAAATGACATTTTCAAAATATACTTTTAATTCAGGAAAGTAAATATTCAAACATCTCAAAATTTATTGTTCATGATCATAGAGAATTCATGTTTACAGAGTAAAGGTTAGTCATAAACTATTCCCTTATTGGGCTTAGTCGTAACTATCCTCAAACCACATTTCAGAGTATGGGTTAGTCATAGACTAAACCCATACGAGGTCTAGTTGAAACTAGCCTCGAATTCAATCAATCGCCTGAGTCGATATAAAAATACCCATTTGACTCAATCATTCCCATAACCAGACCAGGGTTGAGGGTAGCTATGTGCACATGCTAATTACATAAATTCCACATATCATTTCATCGAATTCTCAACATAGAATCAATAGGTACATGAATAGTTTTTAAAAGTGTCAATAATCCAAAACGAATTTACCCTTTTTAAATTAAGGCAAATACTTTTCATTTTTTCACTCAACACCATATTCCAAGACATGTTTCACTAAAAATTAGACAACTAATACCATTTTTGTGAGTAAAAAATTTATTATAATATCATTCAACCACCAAAAATAATCCAAAATTATATATATCTTACAAACGATTTATTTGTTCCTCCTAAACAATGCTTATATCAAATCGATTTCGCAAATAAAGTATCATAAGAAATTCCACATTTTTTTTATATAAGACATTTTATAAAAGCTCATAAAAGATTTAATATGTTATAGCACAAGGGCACCTCATCTTTTTAGCGTTTACTAAAATGTTAAGCGGGTGCTTTCCCTTTACATTTATCGATAACCAAATCAGGACCTTCATCTACTTGCCCTATTTAATCAAAAAAATACATGTATTACAATCAATCCCTAAAGTACCATGAACAACCATGGTTGTCATTTCATAGTTTATTAGTTAGAATAAGCTGATGCTAATCTACATATAAATTATTGAAAATTTTTTAAGTTTTAAAACATTACTTCACTGGCTTTGCTTGACTCCAATATCTGAGGCCTTCGTATCCTCTCTAAATAAATTAAATGAATTACATATATAATCATGGAGGAATGAACTATAAATAATCATGGATTGGCCATGCAAATTGCTTCTCTATTCTCCACCAGTAACCCTACAACATTTTGTTTATATGTCATTTCAAAGCTTTAAATCCCTATAACTCTTGATTAAAATTTCAGCTACAATTCCACTTCTGATTTATTACACACATAAACAAGATCTCAAAACCAACATGCCAATAGATTGAGGAACACTAAAAAGGCATAAAACAATCTCATATAAACAAATTCCTAACCACAATTCATGTTAACACCAATCCACCAAATCTATTCATAATCTTATCAACTTTGAGAATAACTCATACTCAAATCAATCATGAATCAGCAACCTTATATGCACTATGATTTGTTTACCTATAACTTATATATGAAAATCAAAACATGTCTACTATCTTCGATTTATAGGAAACTTATCAAAAATAATTCCTTGAACACAACTTTATCCGATTCAATCCTCTACCTCAGTAACAAATAAACCAAAGCCAACACCTTGCTCAACAAGTCCTATATGCATGACAATACCACATATCAAATCAAATAAGAAATCCATCTAATCCAAATACCATATTACCACCACAAAGATGGAGTCATCCAAAAACCTTACCTTTTCTATAACTAAATCTCTGCACCTTCAGCACCTCCATATATCTCTGGAATACTCTCTTTTAGAGGGTTTGTACAAGAACAATTGAAGAACACACCTATCCTTTTATAGATCAATGCTTAATTGAATTCTTCAACCCCTTGAAATGCCCTATAACTCTTCTTATCATTAAAACCACTACCAACCTATTAACGTTGCTCATAATCACTCCACTAATACCTTAAACGAACTTTTTAATTTTATAAACCAAGCATACTAATCAGCATACCCTTAAATTTACTTAAAAGAAAAAATCTATGATAGGTGTCCGGACATTTACTCAATGTGTTCGAACAGCTATCATATTTTGCATTACTCGAGCGAAAATTCACGGAAAAAAAAAGGAATTTATGGGCACCTGGTATGCTGTCCGAACACCACTTGTCCGGGCACCTGCTATGTAAAACGACAACTATTTAATCTAATTCATTTCCTATATAACCCATATAATTATACTAATTTCAATTATAAAAATAAATATATCTTCTACTCATAAAATTTGAATATCTTTATTATTTTTATTAAGTCAAAATATTGTACGCTTGACACTATCAATTTACACATGGCGCCTTGTCATTGGTCATTAAATTTTTGGAATGTTACACGTGACAAAGATATCTTGTAACTCCTCTGATTGAGATACAATTAACTCATCACCTCCACTGACACAAGCTCAGTTGAATATGGTAGCATGCATTTACTGTTATTACTTATATCTTTTTCCAATTGCTAAAAAGATATTGCCTGTAATAATGGTTGATTCTAGACCCATCCCTCTATCTTCTACTTTACAGAACCAACTATAAATTCCACGGTGAGTAGTTTAAAATCCCACAAAATAAGGCTCATAGTATATAATCACTGTATACTTGGGAATACATCACAACCTCCCAATGGTAACACCAATAAATCAGTTTGGAAGTTCTACTTTCCCAAAGAAATAGTAGTTGCTCTATAACATTCCATACATTTCACTTTTCCCCCATCAATCATAACTTCATATCTTATTATCTTATCAATCATCCAACCAAATTGTTCCACCAACCTATGGTCCATAAAATTATGAGTGCTGCTAGAGTCCATCAATACCACTACTGGATGATTTTTCAGTAAAGCATGAACTTTCATTGTTTTTATAGTATGTTTTGATGCAACATCATAATGGGACAAGTGCTAAGCTCCATTTGACTAAACTCCAATTCTAAATCTGTATGTGATGGTTGTAATATAATAAATAAAATTTCACTAAAATTAATTTTAAGCACAATTAATTTTGTTAATTAATAAAATCATTATTTTATTAAATATTATATTTTATGATTTTATAATGATTTGTTATTAATTTAATCTTAAATTTAATTTATTACAAAATTTAATTAAATTAACGTGTTAAATTTAAAAAAATATTTAAGGGAAAAATATAAAGTCAAAACATGAGCCCCATTGATTTTAAAAAGAAAATTTTTAAAAAATTACATTTCTCATCATTTATTTGTTCGAGCAATCATAATAGTAAAATTTTACTGAGCTAACAAAAATATATTGGATTTTATGTTTTGTTAATGTGGTTATATTGAAAGACGTGTTTTGTTGATGTGATTGTACTAAGAGACGTGTTTTGCTGATATGACTGCATTGGAATTTTGTGTTTTGATATAATTTTGTTTGGGACAACATGGAGACATGAAATGTTGTTGACCTCCATGTTAGATGGAAAGGGATAATGTATTGGGAGATGTGTTATGTTGAAGTAGTTGTATTGAGATATGTGTTTGATTTAACTTTTTGTGTAATGGAGATGAGATTTTTATTGATCTAGTAAAAATGTTCTATTCCTTTGTTCTTGGGGCCGATGTTCAAATTTAATTTGACAAAATTTATTTAAATAAATGTGGGCTCCACATTACTTTGACATATCTGACAATGTTTCTTCTACTTTGGTGGGCCCACATTAATTTTTTTGAAGAAACCAAAATGTTTATGATGCATATTTGAATGTGTCCATTCTCATTGTGATGTCTCTTATCTCAATCGATCCATGTATTTTCTCAAATGTTAAAAACCCTAAATAGTTAGAGCGTTCACCTTGTTAAAGGAAAGAAAAAAAAAAAAAAAAAAGCAACATTTCAAGAAGGACGGGATGTGGGCGTCGTAAATTTCCAAGGAGCTTGGATGCTAAGAGAGAATCTGTCTACTGACATTACTCTGAAATCATCAGTTGCCCCTTATAAATAAATGATAAGAGATTTTCTACATTCTTGATTCCATTATTTATGCTAATACCCATATACACAGTTGAGCATGCATTGACATCTAAACCCTCAATAGAAAACTACAAATAACCATCACCACCTCCAGACAGAATACATTAACAGAAAAAGATGAGGGCTTTCCTATAATCTGTACAACCTGCATAATACCTTTCCATGTGCAGTAAAACAACAACAAAAAAAAAACCATTTTTTATCTGAATGTAGGAGGGAGTGATACTTTACAAAGTACCAAAGCTGCAACCAACATGTTCTTGGGTGATGACGCGAAGACGATCTTGCATAATAGTCGCGGAAGGATACGGTGGGAAACACAAGCGGTAAAAACATGTGTGAGATGAGGGAAGACGATCATGGGGCTCTGAGGACTTGTATATGTAAAGTCGAGAAGCTAAACCACGGAAACCCTCAACTGGAAGATATTTCACCGATGTCCAGAAGAAGAGGAGAACCTTCTTCTGCTTTTCTGACATTTCCCCAACAATCTACAATGCACCAACAAGATTCATAAATATAATTTATCATATTAAATATTACATATATATATGTATGTGTGTGTGTGTGTGTGTTTAAACACATAAACCAAGACTACGTCGTCAAATGAAAATGGGCGCAGCTACTGACATAAGTAACATGGTTCATTGATAGACATTCAACATCCCAAGTTGTGAATGGCCCAAAAGTGATAGAACTTAGTTATTTTGATTTTTTTCTACTCCTGGATGATATTCAGATATAAATGATAGCTCCTAAAAAGAAGTCAAAAAAGAAAAGAGAGGGAAAAACAAATAAAAAACTAATAAATAAAAATGAAGTAGAAGAGCCCAACATTGATGCATCACGCATTGAATTGTGCTTATGCTGCTCCTTGAGCCAAGTTATTCCGTTATTCCTCTCTCATTTCACTGCTTTACAATACTTCTCCTTCTCAAGTTTCAAAAAATGCAGAAAGAAAAGATGACACCATAAAAGTTTCATCCTATTTCTAGCATATTTTATGATGGATCCATCCCTACTCGATGTAAAAAGATAAATAACTTCAGTATACAAGGCTCCTACAGTAGGCGGGGTTGGGGGGATTGGGGCAAATAAAATATAGCTAGCCATCCCTACTTGAGCAACAGATAAAATATAGCCAGCCTAATAATATACAAAGCTATGTTTCTACACTAAGTCATAACTCATAGTACTTTCATCTGAAATGATATTCGAAACCATAGAAATGTAAGGTTTGTCATATCCACTACTGCTTGTAAAGTATCCTTTCCATTTCCTTATCCTTCACAAAGTTATGAAATGCCCACTCTAGAGCCAATGAAACATCCCTATTCGACCTTTGCAATCAATTTGCTGAAAGCATAATCAAAATCCAAGACTTTGTCGATTGTAAATCCGAATTCCATGTGACCTGAACTAAAAGTCTACGTAACAGCAAACAATGTTCTTACTGATCTAGCTATACCTTTCATAGTGCTTCAAAAAAGTGTTTAATGGAGACACAAAAAGGCAAAAATAAGGCTAGTTATCACAACTCCTCATCTACCGAGTAAGGAACATAGATAACGCTAGTATTTCAGATCATAAATACAGTCAAATAGAAAATGAAGAATAAGAACTGGGCGGAAGACTTACTTTTAAAAACAGTTCAACTTCACCTCTACAACTTTGCAAAACACCCACATTAAAAAAGGTAAAAAAATTGGTAAACCAAGAAGTTAACTTTGAATGCATATTTGTTGAAGAAAAGCATAGAGTGGTGCATAGGAGCCTTAAGTTCCAAACAATGGTATCCAATATGAATGCATCTTTAGTTCCAAACAATGGCAAAACAATATGTAACATGCTTCTGATAGTGGAAATAATGAAAGAAATAGAACAAAAAGAAAGAAAAGAGAGATATACAGAGGTGAAGAACAGCAACGAAGACAACCAAAGGATGCATTTATAGTTTAGAGTTAATGAAAATACCACCCAGCAAGAATATACCTTCCAGAACCACAGCATCTGAGGATCAGTTTCTGTGTAGCCATTGAAATCAGTATGTGCTTTCCAATCATCAACACAGATGGCACTTCCAGTTCCATATAGCATCCAGTCAAGATCTTGAAGCTCTAAACTATGGAAGAAACACGTCCGTTTGTCTGACTTAGAAAGAATATCAGCAAAACCTTGAGCAAAATGAGAGACCTGTTCAGAAATTGATGTAACAAAACGATGTTGGATAAGAAGATCAACATATTCTTCTCTATTCTTGCTATTCACAACAATATTTTTCCCACACAGGCAAAGCTCCACAGCTTTCCTGGAGCCTAGCTCCTCAACTTCTGTAACAAATGTCAGTCCTAAAGCATCTGAATCAATAAACTCAGCATCCATCTCAAGGATCTGCTTACAGCTATTATATAATAATGGATCCGCCTCCTGAATATCTTCTACAGAAAGTTGCATTCCAGCCAATTGCAAGAAAAATACTCGATCAAAGGCAATTCCCACTTGTACTTTATGCATCAAAGCTAGAGCAATTACCCGACCACAGAAACTAAAGTACTCCAGATGCATGGGATCCACCTTAGATGCTGCAAAAAGAAGCGAGTATCACATGACCTATACAGATGCACCCTGTGTAGATATACTGACATATAATTACAAAAAACATGGTTATTTCAATTCATGGCAACCATTGACCCTGAAAACAAACTACAACATTACCTTAAATGCTAATTCGCAATAATTGCAACATGATAACATAAATCACGAGCAAAAAACTAATTGTGGCAAAAAGGTAGCGGCAGAGTAATCGACTGGGTCAGTGGTTATGGAATGATCTGATAGTTGAACTGGCAATCGCAGATCAAGATTTCAAATTACCAGATCAGTATGTCAACAAGAAACAATTGTCCCCCCCATAACTTTCCTCTTTAAGATTTGATTCAAAGAAAAGAGTTAGCAGCCTACAAGGAAGTGGTAAAAGTTGTAGCAGCAAGTGTTCTTTGTTGGTACAAATACATTAAGGTGGTTTCAATAGAACTGTTTTAAAAACATGGTTGCAGCAGCTAAAGATTTTGATCACTGTCTAAAGCAACAAAATTAAGATAGAAGAGACGTATACTCTTTCACTTCAAGTCATATGAGATATTTAGGCGAGGAGCTTCTGGATAAGTGTAATCATGCATCCAAGTGGAATGAGAATTATGAACCTCAGCCTCCATCTCTTCAATCTTGTGGGAAGCTGGCATTTTTCCAGAAGTCCATTAGTGCAATTGGCACTTATACTAACAAGACCAAACTGGAAACGGTAAACCATAAGGGTTTAGTGCGGGTCATCAATGTCAAGTGTCAACAATTAAACCCAAACAAGAAGGAACACTTCAATTTAAGTTCAAAGAGGGGATAAAGTCACCATGGTGCCTTAAAAAGTTCCTTAACAATCAGGAAAAAAATTTAAAAAGAGCTGGATAGTGACCAAGAAAAAGGAATGAACATCTGATAACGCCACAAAAAAAAAGTGTTTTGAGAGGTAATCTTTCACTTGGAAAGAGGTTATTATTCTTGAAGTCCACACAAATGAAACCACACAAAAAAGTTTCTGATTTTATATCATAGGAAATACAAGCATAATCATTCACTATCTCACCATTACGTAGTCCACTAGTCCTAAAAACAAAGGTTTAAGAAACTATGATTATCCAACAGATGGTTAATAAAGGATGAAAATTTTGGGAAAGCAAGTTTAAACCACTGAAACAGCTTTCTCACTTTGCAAAGCAATAGCCTTTAGCGAATTGTCTGATTTTCCTTTAGAGATTTTGGGAAAGAACTGATGATCAAACTAAAAGCTCCTGCAGTCAAGCCAACCCTTATATCTGAAAAAATATTCAGTTTTTGACCAAATGCAAAGCACTACAATTTTTATTTTTTTTTAACGTTTGAATAAACAAGCCTTCCCATGAAAACATATATCACTTCTGAAGTAGTATGGAGCTCAGTTTGTGGTACAGCACCTCCAACTATCCAAACTTCTTGAAGTATAAAGTTTTAAACTAGTCATTAATGCACATAGATGATATCCTGTAGGTCGAGAGTCAGCAAAACAACATAGCAAACCTAACTTAACGAATACACAACATGCAATACTTAATGGCCTGATTGCGCTAGGCATTTTCCATTTTAATTTTCTATATTTTATTTTCTTAGAACATATATTTGGTTTGTATGATTGGAAACTAGCAAGACCGATCCAGAAGAAGGAAGCCAAAGGAACTGCAGGCAGTTTGGCAATCCAGAAGGTTGGAACTTTTGGCACTTCAGATATAGTTTTTAAAGAGAACAAAAGATGAAGAAGAGAGCGCCAGAAAGAATGACAGAACTGAATTGTAAAACAGGAGAGAGGATGACAGCCATGGGGGAACAGTTGTGGATTGGCATACAGGTTTGATTTGAGAAAGAGAGAGAAGGAGATGATTATGACAGAAAGACTTGTAACAAAGATGAAAAACGAAAATGATGACTCTGCGTTTTCATTTCTTTTCCCAAAAAAAGGTTTCATTTTCCGGAAAACAATTAAAGTAAATAGCAGCAAACAATTTCCATTCATGTCTCATTTCAATAGAAGCTGAAAACAAAAAAAAAATGCCAAGCTAATTAAGCCGGTCATTCTCAGATAACCAAACAATGTTGTTACATAGAATTCCTTGTGCCATACCCTGTTGTTTGTATACATCAAACTGCATCAAATTCATATCAAATGCTTAGTTGCTTACGCCAGCCGAATATGGTAGTCACAACTAGAATTCATGCCAATATCATAAACAACTACCAACAAAAATTTTTTACGACACATGGGTTGACATTCATCTGTCATTTAGAAAAATATTTATATAGATATCTGTTCAAAGAAATACACCAGCTGAAAATGGTAGCCACATTCCAGAATTTATGCTCATATTATACAAGTACCAACAAAATATAAGTTGAAAGATATTGGTTAACGTTCATATAGTCATCCAGAAAAGCTTTCATAGAGATATCCATCAGAAAGAAAAGGAAAGCATTTATCACAGAATCATAAGGAACAATGGTAATGAATTGGTCAGGGAACGCGTGTTCAGAATCTGTTGAAAAAATAGAGGTAACTTACAAGAATTGGGATAAAACCTTCTACGATCATTTGGGCATGCTGTGAAAAGTGCATTTTGCGGATTGAATATAGCTTGGCATACCAGTATGAACCACTCCCTTAAAACACCAGGACCAGTGGCTTCCTCATTTTTGAATTCCAAAAATAAACCACCATGTAGAGCATCAGGATCCGCACGTGCTATGTACTCAAATGACTCTGACAACAGTTGAGACCTGTCAATAAGCATCTCGTGTAGCTCATCATAATCTTCTCTTACCTCTGGAAGCAACATCATAGCCAAATGCCTCCTGGATTCAAAATTTGTAACTTCCTTACGCTCAAAAAGCCATTCATTATCATCAGTTCGCTTAGCATATCTAACAATTAACATAGACAAAGAAGCCTTCCTATGAGTTAAAACCCCCCAAAACTTCTCCTCAGCCCCCTGATATAGTTTGGAAATGTTGTTCAATTCTTTCAGAATTGCAAGATACTGTGACCATCCTGTACAACCAACTTCGCCTTCTGTATTTGAATTCAGGTGCAAACGGTCCTCCAACTTTTTTAGGCAATTATCCATTTTAAACAGCATGTCAACAAATATAACATGAAGAAGTCCTATCTCTTCCCCATGCCATGGATGGCTAGAACCAATCTTGTTCAGTGGCATGGATATAGGACAGTTGGACCCTGCTTGCTCCACAATTGCCTGGCGGAGTGGGGGCAAAAACGCGACAAGATCATGAACATCATTCGACAAACGCCCCATGCTCGCAGGTGACTCTTCGCTCATAACCAGGTCTTTAGACAACCCATTTGCTAGCTCACCAATAAATGGGAAAAGGTCTTGAATCACAATTACTGGACGAATATCCCCTCTATCCCCTCCATCCTCTTTATCACCATTATAAATCAACAAGCCATTGCACACAGCAGTCTTGGTCAACAAAGACGCTAAAGTATTCCGGCAATGGAGATACAGGGGGTCTTCACAACCTATCTGCCTAAGCAGCTTACAAAACTCTATAATTATAGTGGATACACATTTTGTATACAATGACTCAGCTAGATTTGTTTTACTGATTGTCAAAAAATACTTAATACAATGATTAGCACACTCACGGTTACCTTCAATTGATGAAGTGTAAAGGGTAACCATGGCAGTAGGTGCCCACGATGCCATGAATATGTGTATGTATTCAAATTGCAATTCTATATCTTTCTCTGGCACTCTAGAGAAGAAATCCATCATACGGTCGGTGATGTATCTCGAAGGTGTAGTCACCTCCTCGCCCTTGCAAAGTTGGTAAATTTTTGAAATCATACAATCTATGGCATTCCACCCGGCAGGGTGTCTTGTGCTCCGCATTCGGCCCACCATGGTGAGGCCAGCATCATTTTGGATGGAGCAATCTGCTAAAGACTCATCCCACTGTAGTTCTCTTCCCCTATAAATTAATCGCTGCTCAAATACTGGTATTCCAGTCATGACATAAAGCCGTTCAAGTAAAGAACCTACCGTCTCGTCCGAATTAGCGTGCACAACCAATGTATTTCCGCCCGAAATTAACTTGATAAAGAACTGTACCCTTTTCGTGCACTCCGGTTGCTGGCAGTCCAATAATAATGGTGAAGATAAAGAATCGGCTCGGTAATTGAGCTGATTGAAGTTGGGTGAGATGGAAAAAGTGGTTCCGCCACCGTCGCCATTGGATGAGTCACGGACAGCCGAGATTTCGTCCCTCCGCATCCGAACAGAGACTAGTTCCGATAAATAAGTGTCCTCATCGTCCTCCACATAAGCGGCGTAATCATCCAGCTTTCGCTTTGAAGGAATATGGAGATCGTCCGGGGATGACGATGAAGTGAAGGATGGTAGTTGACGGAAAGACATCCGAGGATGATGGCCCCCGACCAGTTACGGTGGGGGAGAGAGCATATGCTCGATGTTTCGAATCCTCACAGAGAAAAATAGGATAAAAGATGGCAAATTTTCAGAATATACGGTGTTCAAAGCGGCGGGAGAGACGGTGATGATGATGGAGCCTGCTGCTGGTGAAATGGTGGTACGTGAGTTTCTCTATGTTCACAGCCGTCAAGACATGAGACTGTTCGGTTAGCTATTTTTTATATATTTTTTAATATGTTCGTTTCTAATTTCTATGCGAATGGAGACATGGATATAAAAGACGGCGACGATTAATTTTCGATAATCATGTTAAGTTGTTAACTAGTTGCGTATCCGTACTTGACGGACCGTGTGTTACAAACTTTACTATCTCAAATAAATCAATCTAAAAGTTCATATAAGCATTTAAAGAAATTAATATACTTTAAAAAATGGATAAATAGTAAAAGCATGCGGGAAGTGTATTGTAATAAATAATCAATCATTAATTTGAAAGTATTTATAATTTTTACCCCACTTTTTAAAAGTTTTTTAACAATAATCATGTCTAAGAATGATTTGGAATTGGAGCTCAAAGATGATCCCCATTGCCCAAAAAAAAATTTCCATTAGTCGATCCCTTTCAATGTGAATGGTGGTATAGTTTTTGATATCATTCAAGCTATTATTATTGGAATATCATGCCATTAATTACCATGTTTGTTTTTAAGCAATTTCAAGCTATTGAAATTTTATCAGCTTTCACATCAAGGAAAACACCACCAATGTTGAATCATGTCATAAAAATGAACATCATCTTGACTTCAAAGTAAATGTTTATGGATTGAAATTTGAAAGTATGAGTTTAAATACAAGGGAAGGAGATGGGGAGGCTCGAACTCAATACCTCTATGAGAAACCACACACATGAGCGTCATTTGAGCTACTCATGGTTCTCATGCAAGTATGAGTTACCTTGATAGCTCTTTTAGCTCTTCCTCATATAAACATTGTATTAAATTAAAATCCAACCTGGCTAGCTCAAGCAAATTTATGTTTCCCGTATCATTTTTTGGGTACATTTCAATGGATTTCTTTGTAAGAACATTCGACACCCTCCACCTAAAAAGAGTTCGAACTTGCTCCAATCTTCCCACTAATGTTTTTAGGATGGTGATACTAAAATCTCAAGCTTCTTCCAAAATATCTTCTCTATTACTTCTCATATGTGAAGAAGCTTCATACAAACTTAGAAATCCTACCACATCCTGACGTAGACTATCCATGAACTTATCTTTTCTACCATCCTCGTATATCACAACTAAAACCAAAATCACTATGAATTGCTTGTTTCTACAAAATAATTAATCTCCTAGTCATATATCACAACAATTTGGTGGGTGCTTCAATATATCAGATATTGTCTTCTAAAAATAACCTCTCTTTTTTTGTCATCATTAGTATGTTGTTTACATACATCTTACACATCTACCACATCATCATCCGTTACCATCCTTCTCTCCCTTCCAGGGGCAAATGGGGATTTTTTTGGCTTAATGAGTAGTTGGATCACTAAGACATTCTATTAGATACAATTTGGTGGGTGCATTAAACCCATAAACCTTTTATCTATTGAAGCACCCACCAAATTGTTTCAAATAGAATGTCTTAGTGGTCCAACTACTCATTAAGCCAAAAAAATCCATCAGAGCATGAGATTAATAATACTGAATGGTTTTAAATACCATGATTTCATAATTTTTGAAAACAAAATAAAAGAAAATCATGGAACCGATACAATTTAAGCATACAGGAAAGTATCTGCATTGACAAAACTTTCTCGTCTCAAAATAATAACGATAAGACAACACATTGAGGCCTGTTCGGATCCCTTGTTGCCTTCTTCTGCTTATTCGACTGCCTCTTACTTTCCCTGTTGTCGAACTGTCTTCTTCAACCTATGAAAAACATCCACTTTCAAATCATAATTTTCACTCCGCGTATACATAATTTAACGTAAATTAACTCAATAGAGAATAACAATATCAAAATTATGAGTGTATGTGATAATTTACCTAAATAAATTATGTTCATATAATTACGAGATGGGATGATTTCACTTTTGGTCGCTCATTTATTATGATCAAGTCAATTTAGCTAATGAATTCTGAAAAGTTTCAATTTCATGAACTATTTTTTCATATTAGTTTAAATTGATCAATTTGGTCACCCACTCATCAAAAATTGTTTATGTAGTTGCATTTGACTTTTAATTTTTATCGATTTGGCTGATGTGGCATGGTTTGACGTGGATTTCTAAAAACTAAAAATATTTTGTTGATGTGAAAATTAAAATTTAAAAATAAAAAATATTTTATCTAAAATTATTTTTTGATATAAATTAAATTTTAGTGATTTAATTTACATCACTGTAAATTACTTAAAAATTAACAATAAAATCATCAAAAATTAGCCATTGCAATTCATGTATTTGTTTTAACCAAAAAAAGAAAATAATAACTACAATCTAAAACTAAATTGCATAAAGTAAAGTTTGTAAATCAACCTTTCCCAAATGATCCAAAAACAAATATCCAAAATAAGCATGTGCATCCAAGGGCGGAGCCAGGATTTGATATTGGGGGACTATTAAAACTTGACAAAGGTCTGAGCCTCTGGGGCAACACCCTCATATATTTTTTTAGGATGATTTACAACGTTACACCTATTTAATTGACAACACATATTTGCTGAGATTAGCTGATTAGACATTTAGGCTTACTGAGAGTTGAGAGTCTTGAGACGAACTCATAAAGCAACATGGACATAATTACACACTTGCACAGTTGTACCAGCAAAGGAGAGTAGGAGACGAAATGGTTCATCAATTAAGCAAGTAGAGGCTGTGCTCGTACAAGAAGACAGTAAAGACTTAGACGGTGACTTAGCCAATTAGGGCCTTAGGGGGTAAAGTTAATCCTTAGCCGCTTAGTGCCTTAGACAATTAAGGTCTTAGATATTTAGGTATGAGCCTGTATATAAAGTGTGTTTTTTTTAGTTAGGTGGTTAAGTATATGTTTAAATATGATCCTCTATATAACTGTATATAAGTGCATTTTTATTTATTTATATATAAATATATAAGTGTGTATATATATATACATATATATACCAAAAAATTTAGGGGACTACAACTCCCTTGAATTTGTCTTGTGTGCATCATAGACGTATTCATCAGTTCATTTGCGTCAAAGACACCAATACTACAAAAGATAGAAAAACATGGTCTATCAAAAGCAAATTCATCCATTTCATTGTCTGGCACCACAAATAGATTCTTAACTTGACATCAAGATTGAGGAAACTCTGGATGAAGAAGTTGCAGCACCAATTGTCTTCCTTTCATCTTTGGTCTTCCTATGGGTTTTTTATAGGATGGGGGCGACAATGACTCATATTAACTACGTGTTCAATGCTTATGTCATAAAAAAGCCATATCATAATCAAAAAAATGACGAACAACATACCTAGTCTAAAGTGTTCAATGGTTATGTCATATCAGATCAAATCATCTAAGTTTACTTGGTAACTTAGGTGTCAAAAAAAAGTCATATCAGATCAACTAATAGCGAGACTAAAACTAACAATAAATAAGAGGTAGAAGACAAAGAAAAGCATACCTAGTGAAGAGGTTGAAGTATGTCAGAATCGAGCGCAACAATTGGATTGAGTCACGAGTTAATCGAAGTAAGAGAGTATTGTGCAAGATTTGTAGTGAAGCGAAGCGAAGCCAGAGAGTATTGAAGTGAAGCCACAACAATCGGATTGAGCGCTGTGCAAGATTTGTAAATAGCCTCCAAAACCCTAGCTCCAAGAGAGTGATCCTAAATATTGTGTAGATGATTGAAAAATGATTCGCGACTTCTCAATTTAAGGCTCACTTTTTTTTGTTGTTTTTTAAATTTTAACTATATTCCATGTTGTGAATTGTATCCACGTTAGACCATGCCACATAAGTCAAACAGATCAAAATTGAAAGTCAAATGCCACATAAGCAATTTTCGGTGAGTGGGTGATCGAAATTGATCAATTGAAACTAATCTAAAACATAGATGATGAAATTGAAACTTGGTGACTCAATTGACTTGATCATAATAAATGAGTGATGAAAAGTGAAGTTTGCTATTATGAGATTATGTCATATTACTTCTTCAATTCTCTATGTACGAGAACATCTCACTTGTTGTAACTCAATGGACGAATCTAGTTTCCATTTATTTTGGAAGTGCCCCTAGACTCAGCCTATATGGAGCACCAGATTGGCTCGTGTCTCCTATCTGGTTGGTACGGCTCTCTCCCTCAATCTTGGGTCGCTCAAATGGCTCTCTCTACCAAAGGAAACTCTTGGAGATTGCTTCGGGCTTTACTATTTTATTTGGCTTTCAAGGAATAAGTAAGTTTATAATGATTACAATATTTCCATATATGATGTGTTTTTTAAAGCTTCTATGCTCCACTTTGATTACTCTGTTACCATGGCCTCCTCAGGTGCTCCTTGCATCATCCAACGTTGGCTTCAACACCTTTTGGTAGGCTGAAAATTAACGTGGATGTTGCCTGGTCTCTTTCCAATCCAATAGCGGGAGTAGGGGCTGTTATTAGGGACTCCCAATGTAGAATTTTAGCTTCAAGTTACAAGAATATTTCGTTAGCGGGAGGGAGTTTATTTGCTAAAGCCGCCACTTTACTTTTTGGCACAGAACTTGCTATCGCTACGCAGGTTCAAAATTTAATTCTAGAAGGGGATGCTCTCATTATTGTCTTAGATTTAAAAGCTAAAAAGATTGCCTTGACTCCTTATGGAATGTGTGTGGAATCAACAATTCATCTCATTCAGAGTCTTGGGTATGAGGTGGTTTATCCCCAAGGATAACAACAAATTGATAACAACAAATTAGCCAATTCTCTAAGCTCGTATGAGAATGAATCTAGTGCAACCGTTATGTTTGTAGGACAAGTTCTTACAGGGCATTTGGTTGCTAATCTAGTGAGTATGAGTGTGAGGCGAGTGTGAGTGTGAGTGTGAGGCGAGCTTGAGGCGAGTGTGAGATGAACATTACCATGTTTGGTATGAAATGAAGAGTGAGTATGAGTGTTAAAATTGTAATTGTACAATTTCCATACTACCTAATTTTTTATACATAAAAATAAGAATATATTAATTTAATGGTTATGATTACTTCTTAATAAGGGGTATAATAGTCTTTTGAGTATCAAACTCATTCTCTCATGTGGAGATTAGTCTTTTGAAGTTGGACTGTAGTAACTTTTGGCGCTTACTTTGTTAAAATATACTTTAGCTGATCATTATTCTGCCTAAGATTGCAAGCATGATTTACTTGGGTTTTGTATGACTTTTGTGTTGGAATATCATTTGGAGTATAATATTGGAAGCTTACATTGTCCAAGATTTGTTCCAAGCGTACAGACCCAGTTTGTGAACATTACCTTGAACCAAAAATGTTGAAATGGTCTATGTTGATCCCTACCCTTTTTTGTGGACATCATAATGCATATGATTTTGGGGGAAAATATTTACCTTGATTTTTTAATACATTGTTGCTATGCTTAACCGTTTTCAATGTGATGTGTGAGTATATATTTTGGCGCCTACATTGTGACCATACAGTTTGTTTGATATACTATGATGTACAGTTTGAAATTTTGAATCTTACATTGTGCAAACAATTACCCTGATTTGTTGATATGCAATTAGTTACTTTACATTGTGCAATCAGTTACCTTATTCCATTGGTGCATACATTGCTATCCATTAATTTGATTTTCTATATCCTACTTTTTTAATAAGTTCAGTGTATACCTACCCAAAATCATTGAATTTTTGAAGCTTACATTGTGAACATTATACGGGCTATGTATGGTCTAAGAAGGAATATCCAATTTAGTTACCAAGCAATTTTTTGATATTTTGAGCTTTACATTGTGCAATCAATTGCCTTGCATTGTTGATATAGTCTATGTTGATCCCTACCCTTTTTTGTGTACATCATAATGCATATGATTTTGGGCGAAAATAGTTACCTTCATTATTTGATACATTGTTGCTATGCTTAACTGTTTTTAATGTGTATGTGTGGGTATATATTTTGGCACCTACGTTGTGACCGTACAGTTTGTTTGCTATGCTATGCTGTACAGTTTCAAATTGTGAATCTTTCACTGTGCAAATAATTACCCTGATTTGTTGATATGCAATTAGTTATATTGATTTGTGCTATTAGTTACCTTATTCCATTGGTGCTTACATTGATATCCATTAATTTGATTTACCATATCCTCCTTTTTTTAATAAGTTTAGATTGAATTTCCAAAATCATTGAATTTTCAAAGCTTACATTGTGACCATTATATGGGCTATGTATGGTCTAAGAAGCAATATCCAATTTAGTTACCAAGCAATATTTTTGATATTCTGAGCATTACATTGTTCAATCAGTTACCTTGCATTGTTGATATGTAATTAATGACCGTGATTTTTTGCATGGGTGCTTACATTGATATCGATTCCTTTGTTTACCAAGCAATATTTTTGATATTATGAGCTTTGTATTATGCAATCAGTTGCCATGCATTGTTGATATGCAATTAATGACCTTTATTTGTGCATGGGTGTTTACATTGCTATCCATTCCCTTGATTGTCCATCACATTTTGTCCCCAGGCAGTACTTTGGCTAGTCTGCACCATTTCAAATGGCATCCAAAAGAAAATGTGAAGATGGTTACCCGCTACAATACAAATCAAATCTTGGGGCTATCGCGAGAGTCATTAAAAAGAAAAGATCATTTAAAGTGGCTACAAATGACACCTTGCTGGAATTTATTCAAACAATTGATAGGGAAAACTCCTAAAGTGTATACAAGGAAGAATGACAACGTCATATGCGATATTATCCGAACGTATGATGTGACAGAAGCTGCTTTCATGTTGGTAGGAAAAAGGTTCGTCTAACTTCAACGGACGTGACACTTATATTCAGAGTTTTGTCAGGAGATGAAGAAATGGTCATAGCAAAACAACGTAGACGCACAGATTCAGAATTTGTGAAGAGGGCATTCAATAAGGACGTCAAGATGATGAAAGCAACTAATATTAAGGCCGCAATAGACAAGGCACTTGCAATAGAAAGTGATGTTCATGCAAAAGATGTAGCGCGGTTGTTAATGCTATATATCCGCTTGACATTGTTTTTCTCAACTTCAGCAAATGGGCTTGCATGGGCATTCATTCCATACGTTGAAGATTTAGAGAATACGAAGAAGTACAATTGGTCTGAAACAATTGCCAATAATCTGATGAAATCAATCAAGAAGCGTTCAAATACTCCTGAAAAGGTTAATGGTTGTATTACCATTATGTCGATAAGTAAACATACATTGTTTGCTTTTCATTTTTGTTATGGTAATTCTCTAGACTTACACTACAAACTAATTACTTTTTTACTAAAAAATGTAGTATTAATTCTGCGAGCATACGACTTTGTTGAATTCATCTGGTAACACTAGCTTCCCAAGGTTCCTAAAATGGACTCATAACATGGTTGTGTTTGTCCGTTAATTTGCTTATCTCCCACTTCCCCTCTTTAGATATACAGGCACTCACCCTAGCCTTACAATCATTCTTCGCATTCGACCGATGGTTTATAAAATTCTTCGACCGAGTAATACACTAATCAGATCTACCATAAGTAAAAGTCACGTACCTAATCATCCCATCATTGTCCTTATTAACAGTCCTACGCTTCACAGAAAATCCATTACTGTGTCCATATCTCTTGTAAAATTCAAACACTTCATCCAGACTTTGAAATACCATCCCAATCAATGGGGTCTCTGTGCCTTCGCAAACAATGTATCCCAATCCCTCAATGCTCTCATCTGAACTATCATTAACATTGTAGTTCATCTTGTTTGATATGTCAACTTCCTCTTCCAACCACACTGGATAGTCACCATTGTCCCCTTCCATCATTCCACCTGCTCATGGACCAAACAGAACATAGTGTAAGTTACCTACCCAATTAACACAATGTTTCATAGTGAAAATAAATTCCCAATCATGAACATGCATTATGACCATTGCGGAACCAAATAGAACACAATGTATAATAATGACCTTGCATTGTTAGATGAACTCGAACTCAACCCACACTACATAAGATCCAACCTAAACCCAGATATCTTAACAAAATCAAATCTTTTACTTTAAATGCATATTCAAATTAACACATAAACAAAGTACATAACACAATGTATAATAATGACCTTGCATTGTTTCTCATTTACATTTTAGATGAACTCGAACTAAACCCACATTGCATAAGATCCAACCCCAACCCAGTTATCTTAACAAAATCACAGCTTTTACTTTAAATGCATATTCAAAGTAACACATAAACAAAGTACAGAACACAATGTATAATAATGACCTTGCATTGTTTCTCATTTACACTTTAGATGAACTCGGACTCAACCTACACTGCATAAGATCCAACCTTACCCCAATTATCTTAACAAAATCACAACTTTTACTTTAAATGCATATTCAAAGTAACACATAAAAAAAGTACTTCAACTCGAACTCAGCTACGTTGCTAGCCTGCTGCTAAGAACAATGCAGTCACCACTGTAAGGGATAAACAAACCATACCTTGATAGCAGCTGTGAACCCACCCAACCCACCACAATTCGGTTCCCACAAATTGCATACACTCGCGTTAGCTTAGTTTCAAGATCTCATAAAAGTAAGAGAGAGAATTTTGGTTAAATGACAGAGAGAACTTGTGCAACTAAAGAAGCGGGAATTGTGAGCGGGAAATGATACCCTATGCAATAACACTCCCTCATTTATTTTTGTTTTTCTACACATTGGCATGCTGACTCCTCATGCCATCTCATCGCCACATAGACCTGAGATTCTTTGGGACATATTCCTTTGGTATATTTAGAGTGCGTTTGGTTTAACTGTTTTCCATATGGTTTCCGTTTTCATTTTCCAAAAATGGAAAATATTTCTGAAAATGCGTTTGGTAGATAGAAAATATGGAAATGGAAAATACAGAAAATAAAAAATGTGTTGAAAACAGAAAATGATAAAAAGTAGTTTTCTCAAAATAGAAAACACGGAGAATACGAAAACACGGAACTCTCCGTCGTCGTCTTCGTCCACGAGCTTTGACTTCCTTTTGGAGCTTTTCCCGAGAATTCTCAACCAGCGCCTGTGCCTTCACCTACGACTGGAGTTCCGAACCTGCACCCATTGGGCACCGTCCAAGAGCTTGTTAACTTTCTATACACTAGACCTTGGATGGCAATTGGTTAAGCTCTATAGTGAACTTTGCCAGGTTAGCAGGGAAGTTTCCAATCAGATTGCATGCATTTTATTTAGACTAGAATTTGAGCTGCAATATTTGTTAGGAAACGGTGATATTTGGCCTAAAAATTGTTTGATTTCTTACACTTACAGTCTACTACTCTGACACTTGTTGTAGTCTACTACTCTGTCTTGATCTATTCCATTCAGAATCCTTTTCACCATTTTTTTTGACAATTGTTGTCTGATTGATATTCTTTCCCTCTATATGGTTCTTGTGTTGTATCCTTCTAGGTGGAGGATACTGTGTTTTGCCTTTGTAAAACCATCCGGCTTTTAATGACACGCGACATTAATTGATCAGGTCATATGGAGAAAGCACGAAAACTTTTCGATGAAATGCCGCACAGGGACACAATCGCTTGGAATGCGATGCTGAGTGGCTATAATCAACTGGGTCTTCACAGGGAAGCATTATCTCTCTTCCATCATAAGAGAACAGTCGGTGTCAAACCTGATGAGTATAAATATATTAAAAATAGACATAGTTTTCTTATTTATAAATCAAATGTTTTTTTTTTTGTTTTAGAAAACAATTTTGAGTATTTCAAACCAAACATGTTTTCTTTTCTTTAGAAAATAAAAAAAAATAGAAAACGAAAAACAAAAAACAAAAAATGAAGATAAAAAACAAAATACAAATCAAACGGACCCTTCACATTTTCAAAATTCAAAAGGTTCCAAAACCATCTAGATGGACCCATTTATACTCGCAATAAGGGTAGCTTTAGTCACACCCCACTTTTTTCTAAAGATACCCCAGTTTATCAGCAACCCATTTTTTTAAAAATTTTCCTAATAGCACCCAAAGTACAGAAAAAATTAGAAAATTTAGGAATACACCCCATGCCCATAACAATGATCAAAAACAGGGGATTACTTGCATTACCATTCAAAAACAGAGTATGCAATTCATTAGTTAGTGCATGCTTAGCAAAATTAAACAAAAAAAAGGGCACATAATGCAGCTAGTTACATGATTCCTAGACCAATATAGATCAAAACAGAGCCACATTTGAAGACAAAAAAAAAAAAACAGAACATTATTAACCACATTTACAATAGACAGAGACACTTGATTAGTCAATGACCTCAACAGTGGCCATACTTGTCTTCCTTGCAGCCATGATGCTCCTGAACTTGTCTATCCTGTTAGTGTACTGTGTTAGCCAATGCGTAGCTCTTGTATGCCGATGATCAAGCCACATCTTTGAGACAGGTGGTATTGGTGAATCATCAACTAATTTCACTCTAACAAAATGAGATCCATTGATATAGCCAATTGTGAGTATATCTTTGCTGGCCTCAAATGGTGGTGGATCCCTTAGTGACAGAAAATTCAGACATTGTACGTCTGATATGTGAACTACTGGATGCAATAACATTGCCCATGTTAGGCATGGTCATCCAATGCCTCATATCAGCATAACTATCTAAACAATCAACAGAATCAATAAGTTCATCAGAGGATGTCAGTGGAGATAGTACCTTGTTGTATTCATCACGATGTTTCTTCAGCTCTTCCAAAAGATCAATACATACCTTCTTCCAACCATCATCACCTAAACCAAGAAAGCTGGCAATTACTCTATATCCACAATGTCCATCTCCTGGAACATCAGTTATATGTGTAATGTGTGGACGAATAAATTCTGGAAACCTTGTGACCCAATTAGCAGTATTAGGCTTCCTGGTTCGATGCACTTTGAGCTTCATACTACTGCCAACTTGAGACTGTTGTGTTCCTTGAAGATCTTCAAAGACATGATTCTCTAAAATATGTTCAAATTCAGAAGGTTCACGCTTGGTAGAGACAGGATTTGTAAACCTAGGCTTCTTAGCACGCTGTTTCCTGCCCCTCACATCAACCTTCTTCTTTGGCTCTAATGCATCTGTCAATACAGGTTCTGCAAGTACTTGTAGTTGTTTCTTCAATTCAAGTTTCTGTGGAGTAGTTGCATCTCTCAATCTCTTGTTTATTGCTTCCATCTCTGTGTCTATTGTCACCACCTGGTTTGAATCATTAACATACTTATTTAAATTCAATTTCTTCCACAGGTTGTGGACATCACTAATAGGTATGCTTCTGCCATCTAAGAGATAAGCTCCAATCATGTGTGCACAAGGCAAGCCAAGAGTGAGTAAGTTCTTGTGATTGCAAGCAGCAGGATCCACACCCATATTCTGCGCAACCACTACTTCTGATTCTATTTTCACCAAGGCAGCTGTTGATACTACTCCAACCAGGTTCCTGTACAAGTGATTTCTGAATCTAAGTGGCACTCTTGTCAAACTCTCTTCAAAAGATGCCTTGATATCAAGTAACTGACCCTCTAACAGTAAGTGAATAGAATCCAAAGATGTAAGAAAACCATGTATAGAATTTGTCAAATGTCTCTTTAACTTTGCATGGCTACCTTCTACACGGTTAATATTTGTGTTTCCTAGGTGTAGGTGTTGATCAATCCAGGCTGAAACAAATAACTCCTTATAATTGCACAACCAGGACTTTGTCACATAAGTTAAGGCAGCTGGCCATGCCTTGAATTTCTGAATTAACAATGTCATATTGTTGTCATACTCCAAACAGTTAGCAGAGTGCATCAATTTAGCAAAATGTGCCATAAAATCATCAAAATCAGCTTTGATCTTAAAAAACCCTATACATTTACTCAAAACATTTCTCTCAATATGCACACGACACAACATTCTCTTTGCAAGAGGGAATACCTGCCTCACAGCATTCAGCAGAGCAAGCTCACGATCCATAACAAACACACCTGGAAGCTCCTCTTCATCAAATAGTTCCTTGAGACTGTTGAGAGCCCATTCATAATTTTCTTCCTTCTCTGAATGCACATAACAGAATGTCAAAGCAAATGTCTTATCTGTGGAAGTCACCCCAACTATTTCAAGCAACGGCAATCGATACTTGTTCGTCTTGTACGTACAATCTAGCATATATACGTATGGAAAAGCTTTGGCCAAGTTAATTGAAGGAGAGTATGCCCAAAATAAATCTTGTACCTCATTTGTCGTAGGATCACTGCGATGCTTAGTCACATACCCAAGCTCTGTCAATCTCTTGAACAATTGTTGCATATGCGTTCTCCCACACAATTCCTTGATCTTCAGCAAGCTTCTGGCATTGTAGATTGTCCTCAAAGTAGAGGCATTTCTTTTGTCATTCAACTTAATTTGATTAAGGATTTCCCTGCTTTTCACTCCTGTCTTACCAAGCCTTTCCACAATATCCTTCTCTTCTTCATTCAGCCTCCCAACAAAGCTATGACCCTCTCCTGACTTCATTAATTCATGATTGTGATTCCCATTCGTGACATCTAACTCCCATGTTTTTGTATCCCTGTCCACCATCTGAGCTTTCAGCCTGAATGGACAGTCACATTTCTTGGTTGACGACCTCCGTCTCTTTACAACTCTCTTACCCTTCTCCTTCGCAACTGGTTTTGCCCTATACTTGCCACTCCTCTCACACCCAAATATAACCCTAGGATTCCTATTGACATCATTCACATCCGAACGCAGGACAACAACCACCACACCATTCGAACGCCCAGTTTTCCTAACCCATTCTATCACCATTTCTTTACTCTCGAAAGTCAAATCTGTGGTGAAGAACCGAGATGTGTCATTGTCTTCCTCTGCATCAAGATAATCGTTCTCTACATCCCCCTCAAATTCCTAGTTCGCAACCTCTTCTTCAACAAAGTAATCATCATCCTGCAAAACCCATATGAAGAAACCCTAAGCCCTAAACAACTTACCACAACCCATTGTTTGAACAATATCAAAGAAACAGACCGAAAACTCACCATTGCAGTGAGAGCTTCTCCGTCTGTGGTAGATCGTCTCTGTCGTCGATCTCGTTCTCGTTCACTTTCTCGTAGCTCCTCTGTTCAGAGCGTTCTAGAGCATTGAACGAAGTGGGGTGTTTACAGCCTCCAGCTCAAAATATCACTGGTCAATGCAAAGTCAGAATAAGTCGGGGTGTCTTTGTAAAACAGCGGGGTGTGACTAAAGTTTCCCTCACAATAACTATCGGGTCCGGGCCCATTTATAGTCGCAAATTAAGGGGAAGTGGAGCCGGAGAGCGTAGTCGATATTGAAAGAAAAAGCATCACGCGTAAACACGCCCAAGGAACTGTCGTTCATTTCTCTCTGCAAATGCAATGAAGTTGCCGAGTTAGTGAGCTGTGAGCATTTCTTCGATCGGGGAATTAGCGTTTAGTTTAGGACCAAAATGTCTGATCATCCAGAACCTGAAACAAGCGCAAGTAAGTCTTATTTCTCTTGAGTAATTTTTGTGTTCATGCATTTTCGGTATAGAGATTTTTTTTTTGACGACGGAGTTGAACGGTTTCATTTTAGTGCATGATTTGATGATCTGAGGGGCTTGGATGTTTCATTGTGAATCGGAAGTGCAATTTTGCAATTTCATGCCTTGTTTTTGTCTTTGGAACTACATGGAACCAAAAAGAATACAGTAACATGTAACTTATAGAAAGATTGATGAATGGAATCAATTTGGGAGTTTAGAAGTTATCATGAACCTTGTTATTTTTCGCTTAGTTTTAACATTTAGTGATTTCATAATTACATCGGAGAGGAGTTATAAAACTCATTTTCCATATCTTTGGCTTGTCAGGGAAGAGTCGCAAACTCAATGAAGCAGTCATGTTTTCAAGTGTGCCTTTGGAACTCATACCAGATATACTTCTACGATTGCCTGTGAAGCCTCTGCTTCGTTTCAGATGTGTATCTAAGTCCTGGCTTGCCGAAATTGATGGCCCAGATTTCATCAAGAGTCATATGAGACGATCCATCGAAACCACAGCCAATCATCATCTCATTCTGACCGAAGCTGATATGGTGGATGAGTGGAATATGAACAGATACCCTCCAACTCGTATGTTCTCAGCGAGTCTCGACAAGGGACTTGGTCAACCCCTAAAAGCCCTTAGCAACCCTCTGATTTCTGTGAAATGGACAACCGAAATATTGGGCTCATGCAATGGGTTGCTTTTATTGCAAAACAATGGCCAAGATCTTGTACTTTGGAACCCTTTTACCAGGAGGTATAAAACAATGCCCACTGAGGCCATTGATACACCTACTGCACCTCGAAATCGACATTCACCCACATATGGATTTGGCTATGACACCATCCGCAACGACTACAAGGTTGTAAGAATCATCCAATGTTTTCCTTATGATAGTGGGCTTACAGAAGCCTGTGAAATAAAGGTATTTAGTTTGACTATGAATTCTTGGAGAAGGGTTCAAGTACCCTGGAGGATACGTAAATGGTCCAGAACCTGGGCTGTTAGCCTGTGGTGCTTCACGTTGGTTGGTACATCTTTACCAAAGTTATGCTGATGGTAGAGAGGAAATAATTGCTTTTGATTTTAGGAAGGAGGAGTTTCAGATGCTGCCGCTGCCTTCTTTTACTGAAGTGTTCGACCATAATATTCTAGCTGTCCTTCAAGGATGTTTATGTGTGTACTCAGTTTAGGCTACAACTCAGGTTACACTATATGTTATGAAGCCATATGGGGTGAAAAATGAGGATTGGACCAAGGTGTTGACTGTTACGCAAGATGCTATTCCTAGGGATTTTTTTGAATACGTTAGGCCTTTGATGTATTCAAAGAGCGGTGATAAATTACTCTTTGAGGAGACCTTCCAAAGACTTCTTTGGTATGACTTGGAAGAGAAAAAAGGTTTCGAGATTGAGATAGGAAACAAGCCTCCTGCATTCCTTGTAGAGGTTTGTTTGGAAAGTCTTGTTATGCTAGGTGAAGACGATAGTTTTGATGGATGTGATGAATCTAATAGTGACGATGAATCTCATGGGATTGAAGATAAAAAAACTAGTGGATGAGAGGGATATGACAATGGGGTAAAATATCCTTATTTGCGTAGTTGTGCACTATTCGCTTGTCTATCCTAGTTTGATGTTTCGGTGTTTCTTCTGTTTCAACATTTTTTATTTTGTAATTGGCCTTGACGAAAATTTTCTCCTTCCTTAATTCTTTATTTCATACACAAGTAGTTGTATTAGGTAATTATTCACATTTCTCTTCCTTAAAATCTTTATTTCTGATATATTTCAAAATTTCCATCAGAGACGAAGCATTAGACCTCATGCTATTGGCAGCAACAGCTGTAGGAGAAGGGCAGGAGGCAGCTGAAATACAAGGAGGCAGGCCTGCTGGTATTGATGACCTTGACCGGTGATGATCAATTGATGTGAAGGAATCAAATTGATGGAAAACAGGGTAAGGGACTAAATAAGAAGTCCAGGTAATTTGTCAAAGTTTATTTGATGGATTGCTCTTTCATTCATGTAGTCAGTGAAGTCTTTATGTTTTAGTGATTTTTGTGTTACACTTACAGATTAAGTTTAGATTATACTTGAGCAAAATTAAGCATATTACCCATGTATCATACAACCCTAGTAACATTAGAGAGAGAAAAATATGAAGAATTGATTTGGCCAACTTTTCTGTTTATTGAAATACTTTACTTCATTTTTTCTCATTCATCATGTAATGGCCTATTATGTAAAAGTTTCTATTTCCATGTCTTCTTCAGGTTGGTGAAATTATTCTCATCTTTACTCATATTTGAATGAATAAAGCAGGACTGGATGGGGAAAAAAACTTGCGAGTTACTGAATATTGTTGAAGATGGTTCATGGTACTGTTTTTTTCCATTTGTTTTTGGATTACTTTCCTTGCTTAGCTAATGCATTTCTTCCATGATTGATTAGTTTTTTAGTCCATATCCTGGAAAAGATGAAGGTATCATGTGTTTTTTTTTTCTTGGACATAGATTTTGAAGTCAACGTAGTCTCTGGTGTTATTTGTTGTCTCATGTGAGAAGTGTTGTTACTCGTTCCTTTCAGGTCACTGTTGGACAGCTGAAGGAAAGACGGGCCCTGTCAAAAATTTCTGAGTTAGTATTACACTCTTGAACGTTTAGCTTATCTTACTACTAACTTATGCAAGGTTTACTTGTATATCCTTAATCTACACTCATGGTTAAGTTTCTAGTACACAAGAAATACAATATATAGAATTGAGTTGATAATTTCTATTTGAACATTTTGAATTGATCAATGCGAATATGAAACCGTTGCTTCTTGATGTATTATCATGGTTCCCCGCCATGATCTGATGAGTGTCTATGACTATGGATCAGTAGTATTGTGAACAACATGAATTTAGTTTCTTAATTAGTTTCTTGCGAATATTGAGAGCATGACCAACAATGCAGGTCTGAAAAGACATAACATAGTGGAAATAAAAAAACACAAAATGAGAAGCTACTGCAGAACAGACTGAAGCAATCCAATTGCTAGCCTAGACAAAAACAATAGGTATATCTGGTGTATCAGAAATCTACTCTTTGAACCGGTGGAGCGGCCAGAGCAAAAGCCAACCAACAAATCAGACAAAAGACTCATGGTCCAAACATTTCTTATATCCTAGTCAAGAACCAATAATTCAAAGTTTCAAACAATAACATTTCTTATATCCTAGTCAAGAACCAATGATTCAAAGTTAAAAAAGACAGAAAGAAAGAAAGAAAAAAGATGGTGATTATAAATTTTTTGTCAACGCAGGGAGGGTGATTTATAATTGTCAACATGAGGATTTGTTAATGATCGGAAACGTATAGAAATCGCTCAAACAAAAACTAGAAAATTCTGGTACCAGGAACACAGACCCTGAAACTGAGTAAAGAGCCCCGTGGAGAGCAACTGAAAAATTAACACTACTGTTATGGAAAAGGAGTGCACGAGAATTGAAGACTTGGTGGACCGAAAAATCACTGTAGTACAAGAGGGCCCAATTATGGACACAGCGTAGGTTACAACTTTAATCCCCTTGACGTTGGAAATTTAGAATGTCGGATGTCGGAAGAGTTTCAAAGTCTCGAGCATAGAGAAGTATGAAGGAAAAGGAGACCCAGTAGAACATGTCATCGGATTCAAAACAATAATGGATTTCCAGGAGCCCTCGGAGGAAGTGCGCTGCAAATCTTCTCAGTTTCTCTCACAAGAATTGCAAAGAGATGGTTCCTAAGTCTTTATCGGGAGAGTATATTCAGTTTTGGTGAGCTATCTCATAATTTTAAGTTTACAATGCACTTCGTCAGTGCCAAGAAACTGACCAAAACTAATAATAATATCATATTGATGAACATCAAGCAAAGGAATGACGAATCACTCCGGACATTCATTGTCAGATTAAATCAGGAGTGTTTGGAATACCTGACTTATCTGTCTCAATAACAACAATAGCTCTTGTCCGAACCATTAGGCATCCAGTTCTCAAATACTTTCTTTTCAAGAAACCGCCAAAAGACATGGCATCTCTTTTCAAAAGAGTTGATAAGTACATTATAGTCGATGAGACGATGGGAGAAGCCAATAATGATCCATATGCATCTTCGTCCTCAAAGAAAAATTCAAACAACCGAGATAAGAATGACAAAAAGGGGTCCCTCGGATGGTTCTCGGAAAACATACCACATTCTCATTACAACTCTTATACTCCCCTGAACACATCAATAAAAAGAGTGATGAACGAGATTCAAGATCTCGATGAGATGACAAAAACAAGTGACAAATACTATAAATTTCATAAAGGACCATGTCATGACATCGACGTGTGGCAACAACTCAATGATGAGATTGAAAGTCTCATTCGATGTGGACAACTTAAGAATTTCAACAACACTGGAGAAGAGAACAGGAGACGAAAAGATGACAGAGATGATGACCGACGATCGAGAAGACGAATGGATGATTCATCTCGAAGGCAAAATTGAGGTACTGTAAGTACTATTAATGTGTTCATCAGAGAATTGGTGTCCGGAGGAGAAAGTTCTTCCAAATGAAGAGCCTATGCTCGAACAGTTAATAGTGTCGATGATAAGAAGAAGAAGCATAAGAGAGACAAGGAACCTATCTCCTTCACTGAGATAGATGCCGATGACATTAGCACTCCTCATGATGATACACTAGTGGTCAAAGCAATTATTGCCAATTACACTGTGAAAAGATGCTGATTGACAATGAAAGTACAACCGATATACTATTTTATCATGCCTTTAAAGAGATTAACCTTCCCAAAGAAAATTTAGAACACTTTTCATCTCCGTTATATGGATTTGAAGGAGACCAAGTCCTACCTCTCGGAATAGTCACACTCATGGTCACTTTGGGAACACGTCCCAAGTCAAAAATTTTTTCGTGTGATTTCTTGGTAGTTGATGTCAAAACTCCCTATAATGCACTTATTGGGAGATGATAAGCTTATATATTCTCACATTTTATTACTCTAGACTTGATTTTTGTTGGAGGATTCACTTTAAAAAGGACTTAATACTTTATTTTATTCATTTTCATTTTTCTCGAGCACTTGCATGGTTTTTGATGGAAAACGATCAATTTTGTATATTTTGAAGAACATTCAATTGGAGAATGAAGCTAAGATCTTGAAGAATGTTGAAGAATATTTTTAGAATTTTTGGTGAAACCAATTGACCCAGAATTTGGAGACAAGTTGACCTGAAATATAACATTGGCAGAACTGCGCTACATATGAAAAAGTGAATCTACAAGATTCCACAGAATTTTGCTAGAGAAGTACGAGATAGCCCCGGAAATTTAAGACATTAAGCTTTAATTTACATATTTTGGGAGATTTTTAGGAATGAAGGAACATGGTCAAAATGTACGAACAATCTGGCAGCCCAATTTTCTGATCCAAGAAGAAGTCACACTCTTCCTTTTTGTCGGGTTTTGTTGTTTAGGAAACTGGGGGTAATGTGAGATTTTAGTATTTTTTTTAGAGGAAGGTTAGGGTTTTAAAGAGTCTATTTAAGGAGGACTTCATAGAGAACCAGAACTCACGCTTGAGCACACGTTCAACGCTCGAACGCTTGCATACTCTTCCATTGGCAGTCAATTTTTCTAGGGTATTTTCTAGACTTTCTTGTGGTTTTTATTCATGATTATGTGCAACTAAAAGCTTTTGCTAGGGCATGATGCAGTCTTAATATGATTCTCTAGTTTGTTTATTACTCTTATCTTCGATTGCTCTTTTTATTTTGGATTTCTAATCACCGTGCTATGTACTTGTTTGAATACTTGGATGCTTGGCCACCTACTAAGTTCTCAATTAAGTAATTTGATGCAAACTGACGTAGATACCATACGGTGTTTGGCACCAGCTTCTTGTGATTAGGAATTGGGAACGCCTAGGGTAGATACCATACTCTTAGGGTTTACATGGTTCGTTAATGAATTCTTGAACTTAAGGACATCTTGCATGTTTATATTTATTTAGATACCATAGCCAAATTGCATATTAAGATAAACGAATTACCCTAGATACCATAGGTAATTCACGTCTTAGTGGATTCGCCAACAACATCGATTGAGTGGATTAAGGGTGAGGTAATCAACAACTAGAGAGGATTATTAAGATGGATTCATTGTCTTAGTGTATTTATAAATTTAATCTTTCAACCAAATTCGACTAGTTTGTGTTTTCTTTACTTAGTTATGTACTTTCATTGCTTTCTTGGATCACAATTGTGGTGTCAACTTACCATTTGAAAGTGAAGTTCCCAACTGATCACGGGATTGGAGAGATGAAGGGAGATCAAAAACTTGCTAGATAGGTATATATGAATGATCTAAAAGAAAAGAAGAAATCTTCAATCTCAGTAGCCAGTTTGGATGTTAGAGAAATAATTAATTCAAAATCTATTTCTGTCGAGGAACTAGTCCCCATAATCACCGAGGAAGGGACTAAAAGAAAGCTTTACTTCAGCTCCGAGCTAACCAAGTTACTCGCAGAAGAATTAAACAATTTGCTCCTATCCAACATTAAAACATTTGCAAGGAATTCCAAGGAGATTCCTGAAATTTGTGCCGAATTCATAATCCATCACCTTAGCATAAAAGCATGAAGCAAACCAGTGAAGCAAAAGAAGATAAATTTTTGTGTCAGTTCGTCAACAAGCTATCCAGGAAGAAGTGAACAAGCTCCTTGAAGCTAGATTTATCAGAGAAGTTCAATATTCAGAATGGCTTGCCAATTTAATAATGGTCATCAAACTAAATGAAAAGTGGAGAATGTGCATGGACTTCACAGATCTAAACAAAGCTTGTTCAAAAGACAACCATCCTTTGCCAAAAATTGATCAAGTTGTAGATGCCACCTTGGGTAAGGGCCTCCTCAGCTTTCTAGATGATTACTTGGGATATCATCATATTAGAATGGATCAGAATGAGTCCATTTGACGAAGAATGCACCTCGTTCATAACTCTAGAAGGTACTTATTGTTATCAAGTAATGTCTTTTGGACTTAAAAATGCAGGAGTTACTTACCAGAGGATTGTCAGTAAAATTTTTGCTTATTTTCTCAGAAATACTGTGGAGGCATATGCAGATGACATAGTTGTAAAAAGCACAAAAGCTGACAATCACCTGTCTTATTTCCAAGCTGTGTTCGACGTCCTAAACAAGTTTAATATGAAGTTAAACCCTGAAAAGTCTGCATTTGGGTTTCCTTTGATAAATTTCTCGGATTTTTTGTCTCGAAGAGAGGAATTGAAGCTAACCCAGAGAAAGTGGAGGCAATCATCAACATGCAAGTCCCACATGACAAAAAAGAAGTTCAGCAACTTACTGGCCAAGCAACATCTTTAAGCACATTCTCGGTTGGGTCAAGAGAAAAATGCAGACCATTTTTCAATGCATTTAAGAAAACTGAAGGATTCTAGTGGAATGAAGAATGTCAAAAGGCCTTTGAAAAACTTAAGGATTATCTCATGAATCCTCCTCTCCTGTTTGCCCCTTGAGTAAGAAGAAATTGTTTCTTTATTTGGCAATTTCTGAGCACGTAATTAGTGCAATACTGATAAGAGAATAAGATAGAGTACGAAAACCAATCTGTTATGTGAGCAAGGTCTTGATAGGAGGATAAACACGATATAGCCGGGCTTCAAAACTAATATTATCACTAGTTACTACATCTCGTAAATTACATCATGGAAAATTTTATTTACACCACATAAAGTATTAAGTTTACACAACTTTCTGATTTTTTTATTTACATATATATCCTTATTTACATATATAGACAGAGTTCTAGACGAACAAAAAACCACAATAACCCAAACTCAAACCCAACTCAAAACCTTTTTCTCAAATATATCGGTACCTTGTATCGATTTAGATTCATAAAATTGGATTAGACAAATAATACAAATAATCAGAGAGTATTTGTTGATCGTTTCGTATATGAGACAAACCCTAAAAAACTTACCTCTACGCCATCACCATTCTTTGTATAGTCGACAATATTCTTTTCAAGTTGTTGAAGTTGATAATTATTCATATAATCCTTCTGTGAATCGTTATCTTCCATCTTCAACACGTCTTCAATAAATCTTGCGTTGAAAAGTTTTTGGCCTATAGAATTATATCTCTTTTTTGAGAGAATTTGTGTGTAAACTTATAAGTTTCTAGTATAATATGTAAATACATATTTAATATTTATTTTTAATAAAAGGTATATTTGTAATTCCAAATAAGGATATATATATAAATAAAAAAATCAAAAAGTTGTGTAAACTTAGTAGTTTATGTGGTGTAAATAAAATTTCTCTTACATCATTAGTACCAAACTCACACAAGTATTGTTCTAACAGATCAACCACTAAAAAACATCTTGCAAAAGCCCAATACCTCAAGAAGACTTGTTAAGTGGTCTATTGAACTTAGTGAATTTGACATCCAGTACCAACGGAGATACGCCATCAAAGCTCAGGCTCTGGTTGACTTCATCATAGAATGTCAACATTAAGATAAAGAGATGAAAATTTAAGAGTTGCATGAACAATGAGAACTTTTTGTAGATGGATCATCAAATTTATAAGGAAGTGGGGTTGGAATTGTACTTCTCGGGTCATGGGTCATACATACCGAACAAGCCCTTTGATTCAACTTTAAAGCCTCAAACAATGAAGCTGAATACGAAGATCTTCATATAGGGTTAAGGCTTGCCATCGCATTAGAGGTCAAAAATCTGGTTATCAATAGTGATCCCCAATTGGTCATTGAGAAAGTAAAAGGCGAATATGAAGCAAAAGGATCAAATATCTCACCAAAGTCAGAGAATTGATGGCCAAAATTCCAAACATTGAGCTCGACAGAGTGGTCCGACAAGAAAATCAGCAAGCAGATATGCTAGCAAGGCTAGCATCCACTAGTAATGCTGACAAGGCTACCTCGGTTAACTTGAAAATCTTGTAGAAACCAACTATTCTGGTCAAAATGGTTGCCAAGATACAAACAGAGCCATCTTGGATGGATCTGATAATACTATATTCCTTTCCCAAGGTTGTTAGCCAACTTAATATGAAATCAATGAGGAAAATAAATAAATAAAAACACCACAAATTTAACAAGGAAACCCAGACTGGGAATAAACCTTGAGTCTATGAGCGACCATCCTGTCAAAGCAATCCACTATGTGAAGAAAAACTTACAATCTATCGTTAAGTACGACTCGATCATACAACTTGACTCAGTGTATGCTTTAACCCCAAATCAACACACCAATGATGATTTGCAATTGCTCTTGGCGCCTCCAAGAGACTTTGTACTCAAGTACGATCCAAGTAACTTTTGAGGTAGCCTGCGTAGGTTACTCGAAATAGTGCAGCCTTGCTCTTCTTCTTCCTCTTATGGATCGGTCAGAGAAATCAACAGAGCAGCACTCAAACACAAAACTTACTCTCTTATAATGAATACAGATATGAATCACTCATCAGAACATCTAGGAGAGTGGAAAAACAAAAACAAACTCGAAGTACTAATTATCTCTCTCAAAGCTTCGATGTTCTTCACTCTATGTTGATGTGCTTTATATAGACACCAAGAACCACTTCTGATATTGATCAGATGATTATCTTGAAGATAATTACTGCACATGATTAAGATAAAAACCAACACATATATATTCAATTAATAGACATTAGTTCTTATCCAACAACTAATCCACAAGGAGTTCATATCAACTTCAACTAATCCACAAAGAGTCCATATCAGTCTTCAGTATTTTGTTCCTATCACATCTCCTGTATTAGATAATATCCAGATCAATTTTATCTGAATAAAAACATGTGCCAAATCAATACAGAGATAGAGTTCAAGCAAAAACAAAAACTGTATATTCAGATCTGGTAACCTCTGAAGCTTACCAGAAGCTTACCTTAAGACTATATCATACAAGTATCATATCAGTGTAGGATTTTCAATCCCAACAAGATCACATCTGAGAACTCCTCACAGAAGGAAAGCTACTTAAGGACAACAATGAAGCAAGAAATATTTGGGCACAAGCAAGATACTCAATTATACAAAATCATCTGTATAGGTGGTCGTTCACACTTCCTTATCTAAAGATCTATTTGAACTACAAGATGTGAAGTGGAAGTAGCAAAGCAAGAGATAATAGGTTTGTTGAGGTGGTAAATGCCATTAGTGCATCTGCCCGTAGGCATAATTTGATCCGTATAACGATTCTTAATCACAAAATGAAAGGAAAAACTTTAACATAGACATTATTATGCTTAGTGATTTCAAGAGATTCTTGTGCATTAAAGGAATGGATAGTGCATTATTGACTAGTAATCGTCTGGTGTATGTAGTTGTGTTGTACCCATGCGAGTGATATTCAAACTTGTGCCATCGTCAAGCCAAACTTCGTCGGTGCCATTATATTCAGAGTGAATTGACAAAGAATAATGCTTGAGACCTCCAAAAATTGATCCCAAAAGACCCCCATTTAATGTGGAGGGTTGGATGTGAAGTGGGTTCTACATGTGTGTTTTTAATCAATGGTTATTTTAATGCCACATAGATTTGGGGGATTTTGGGGATCAATTTTTGGGGGTCTCTAGCATTGTCCATTGACAAATTACTGAGATCATTGGTCATCTTATAGCTGGCTCTTGAATCCAACAACCAAGTTGGGCTATGCTGAATGGATGTACTAAGTGACATGGATGAGGCTCGATTCACCGAAGAGCCATAATGATTGGCATAGAACTTCAGCTTCCTACACTTGTTGGCCGTACGGCCTGGTATTTCGCATAGTTGGCAAGTGACCCTTCTTTGTCCACGCGCACAACCACCTTGGTAGGAGGATTTAGTGATGCGGGAACCATTCCAATTGCAATTTTCATTTTGATTCCAGTGATTGGATGATTTAAAGTTTTGGTTCTGTAATTGTTGAGAAGAACTAGAAGCCTAATTCTGGTGAAAGTTGGCATTAGCCATTGTTTGAGCCTGAGCAGCTGAAAGATGGGTAAGGTAACATTTATGAGCCGTCAAAACATCCTTCAACTCCTCAAAACTCAAACGAATTTTCTTGGGTCCTAATAGAACCCACAATACCAGAGTATTCTTCATCTAGACCACCAAGATTTAGAGGGTTGGATCATCTTGAGAAATAGGGTTATCAATCAATGCGAGTTTATCTGCAAGGGTCTTCGCATCCTACACGTATTTATTCATAGCTTTGGTAGCTTTTTGACCTCTTGAGAGTTGAGATTTCAGCATCCACGTAGCTTTACTGGTGGTAATTTCACCAATGAGAGGAAACATATTAGCATCAATGGTAGCCACCATGACAAGAAGGATCAATTGATCTTGAGATACCTATATGGCTATGACTTTGTCATTGGAGGAGTCACCCTCTACCTTGGAAGAATATGTATACTTGCCATTAACATAGCCAAACTAGGCCATAGGCTCTCAGAAGATACAAAAATTGAAGCTTCCATAAAGAAAAATTGATGCCAGTGAGTTTGATGGGAATGACAGAAATGGTTTGGCCAATAATAGAGGTGGAAAGAGATGGTACATGGATCGTTATGGTAGTGTTAGCAGTAATGGTCATGGTTGAAGTATAGAGTAACTCGTTGGAGTCATGTGTCTCCGATACCATAAAGAATTTTGAAGAAATAATCTTGACCATTGCATTGAAGATGGAGATACAACCTAATATACTAGAATAATGGCAAAAATATATTTTTTGTCCCTTAACTATGAGACGAGTTTCATTTTCGTCCCTAAGCTTTTTTTCCTCCTATTTTCGTCCCACAACTATTGGAAAGTACCATTTTTGTCCTTCAAGTGAGGTTGGGGTTGAAAAATGCCTACTTGGCAGTTATATGGCATGTCGGAAAAATCTGATATGATGAACAATAAGATGTTACGAAGGATTTTTCCATCACCGAATTTATTTAAGGGACAAACGGAAAAGTTTCCCATAGTTGGGGGACGAAAAGGGGAGAAAAAAAAAGCTAAGGGACGAAAATGAAACCTGACCAATAGTTGAAGGATGAAAAATACCCGTTTACCCTAGAATAATTAACGGCTATCTTGACAGACGATACTATACAATGGCTATAACAACCTTTACAAATATTTTACAAACAATGTACAAACATCATAGTAGATATCGCTATCCCTTGAGGGTACGAATCATAGTTTTAAAAACCGTACCGTTTATCAAACCGTGGGCTGAAGGCTCAAGGTTTTTAAGCTTCAACTGATAGTATGAAGATTGAATCGTTGATTTATAATATATAATAAATTAATATATTGAATTATATGGTATATTAAGTATATATTATTGTTTATCGACTTCTGCTCTAGATAGGAGACCTCACAATTCTGCCTATTGGGAACAAGAGTTTTGTGGATATGGATGTTGGATTTGCAGGTGTGCCAGGGCTTGCTGTTAACCCAAAGGATTTGATATGATGGTCTTTAGGATTTCGAACCGAATCTGACATCTACACCAAACGGACTGTGTGCAATTAGAGAACACAAGCTGCTGGCTCGAGGTTTGTCTTTCGGGAAAAAGACTTAAAATGCCTAGAGTGTCACTATGAAAAAAGTAGGAAAACAGAAGACTAATCGTCGAAATGAAAAGAGCTTCTATTGTAATGAAATAAAAAACAACACATTGTTGGAATGTATCAGGGTCTTCATTGAAAAGGGATACATCCTAGGATGTAGACATGCCTTACAAGCTTAAACTGAAACATAGCTGCGGGGGCATTTGGAAATGTAAATCTAAGTACTAGTTGGCGCGGAGCCATGTTAAATAAAAAGATAAGTGGTTGAAGCCATGCATAAGAAAGAGAATAAAGGATTGAAAACGTTGAGTCTATGTTTGACACAGGGTAATTTGTTGCTTCTTCTTCGTCTTTTATAGTGCTAAGAGATGAACACTTCTTTTGTTCTTCTTCAAGTGTTTGTCGTTGGACATCATGAGATCGTGGTAAGACCACTCTTTTGCTGCTTGTTGGAGTGACTGGGTTAGTGGGCTTCGTAATTGCAACCTTCTCCTAAATGTGGGAATGATGGCAGCATCTCTCTGGTCGTGCTTCTTCTTTATGGAAGAAATGAACTCTCTTGGAAGTCGTAGTGATCGCTGACTCATGAGTCTTCAGGCTTCATAGTGGAATATATAGGAACATGACTCATGACGATCATTTCGTTGTTGCTTCTGCACAAAAGATCGTGTAAAAATGTTGACTTCTGAGTTGTGTAAGACGAATGTGGTTTGAGCCTTGTAGAGTCGTGCTTAAGCTGGAAATATGTTTGAGAGAAAACTGGGTTGTTCAGCTAATAGAATTATGTTTCTCCAAGACCCTCTTTGATGTAATCTAGTTAAAATCTCAATTGTAATCTAGCAAACCACATTTGAAACGATTTTATCCATTAGGACCAAAACTCTTTGAATTGTAACCTTTTGGACAGCAAATCTTGGATAGTCCTGATTTTTGAGAACTAATCCCTGGATTTCAGGCCAACAATAATCAAAAACCTACAAAATGAACACTGATTAGTATAAAATTCTCCTTGCCTTCTTCACGTGTCACTAGGAGATTAACCGTTTTTTATACAATGTGAATCCCGTCTTGCCACGTGTCAGCTGACTTATAGGATTTAGTTTTAGTACAAACAATTATATAGTTAAATATATAGTACAATATATAGTTATAAATAATATAAGTTGAGACCAGCTAGGTTTGTGGGTGTCCACAGTATAAGGTCTCTTTGCAAATAAAGGATCCCACAATTTGCCTACTCTCGTTAATTATAGGCACAAAGAACAAGACAAAATTGGCCTTAAGTTTATGGGAATATAACAAATCAACACTTCGGAATTATCACCACCATCGAAAAATTCTACACCACCGAAAACTCTCTACCACAGAAAGCTCTCCTCTGAAATTGAGATTGACATTCTCGATCCTCCAAGAGAAACAGTTCCCTGCCTGGCGAGTTAAGATCGACCTCGTGGGTTCGGCCAAAGATTATCATCCTCTGAAAAAGTCTTTTGAAATCCTAATAGGTTGAGGAAAAAGGTCTTGCTTGGAGATTTGGTTGATGGAAGACATATCAATTTCTACTTAGATAGATGGACTCTATCAATTGATAATCTTTAGGGTATATCTCTTTAGAGTAAGACATCTCTCTAATATGGGGATAAGATAAGGAAGTACCTAGAGAAGTTTCTATAGTATTGTTGGCCTTCGGTCTGCTAGTTGCAGACCAAGTATAAAAACAATATTTTGCATAGTGGGGCTCATAAATCCACCACGAAAATTGAAAAAGTTCATGCCTATATTCCATAATTGTGCAGCAGTGCGTAACATAGCTTTGTCAGCATATGAACCCTTTGTTCACTAATCAGTAGGAAGTCATGGATATCCAATTTCTTCCAAAGACCTTCAAACTTGGGATGTAGAGGACCTAGCGAAGGCTCATAATAAGGATCTTCTGATTGTTAGAGTCGGATTAGGGAAGACTTGAAATAAGAGTTCCAAGAATGTGTCTGCCTAAAAGGGAGGTTATGTTCATAAAGGGGTTAGCAGAATTCAAGTGAACTGGGAAAAGAGCCTGGAAAGAAAGGGGCTAGATCGAATCGTTCAGGACCAAAAATAGGTATTGAGACTTCTATGAAAGGATGGGCATTGACTGCAGATATACCTTTTTTAACAATGGTCTCTTGTATTTTGTATTTGGGGCTAGATGGCAAGCAGCTGGAGTTAAGTTTTGCTATGACAGATGAGTGCAAGAGGAGAAGGTTGAAGGAATCGGGAGTGAGAGCATGTCCAATGTGTATAGCAAAATAGGGAAAAAGTCATTTTGAGGGATTAAATTTGAAAAACCATTGCTCCAACCGATACCTCAAAATAGTGTTGAGCTTTCTCTCTCCCTCAAACCTGGAGAGGCTTCTTGCATCCCTCAAAATTTTTTTATTCATTTCTCTCTCCTACTTCCCCTCTCAATCGCGCGAACTATTTCACTCTCCCATGCATTCTAGGGATTCCAGGTGCGATATACACTTTATTCTAATATGTTTATGTTTATGTGAGTGCGATTGGCTTGATGTTTGTAGGATTTTGTTTCGCACTAGAAAATATTTATTTAGAATATATATATATATATATATATATATATATATATATATATATATATATATATTAATCGTATTTTAAAATTAATGTATAAATGAAGACAATAATAATATTAGCCAAAAATGTGTTAGATTTGTAATAATAATTTAAAGTTGAAGGTAGTTAAAAGTAGTTGAAAATAATTATGTTGAAAAGTATTAAAATATTTGTGATAATGGTGAAATAAGGGATGTAGTTGGAGTGATACTAAAATAGGGGTCCCTTAAAATATTTTTTTTGTTAAAATAGGGGAAACTATGTGTCCAAAATGGGGATTTGGGTTGGACATGCTTCGAGAAAATGAAAAGGCAAAAGAGGAGAGAGGTTTAAGGCTTCAAAGGTTTATGTGGAGGTGAAATGTTTGGGCAGTAAATGAATTGAGTGACAACACGTCAATCAATTCATTGGCTGGATAAAGAATGTGTTGGAAATTCAAAAAGTGAGAGATAATGTGTCAAATTGAAATCTAAATTCAAAATTTTCTCCTTAAATAAGAAGAAGACGGAGTTTGTTATTAAATGGATGATATTTTAGATGGATAAGCTTAAAGCAATTCAAAAGAACACGGAGTTTGACGCCTTCACGCTTCTAATTTGTCTAGGGCAGATTTCTAGCCATTGCACATTGACCAAATACTGGAATTGACTTCCTCCTGCACTTTGAGATTCAAGCCATTTTGTCACGATCATCCACCATAGGCAACAAGAAATGAGAACCGTCAACCTTAATCTATTGACAACATGCATAATGCCTACCTTTCATGGGAATGGAACAAGCTACATATTCATAGCGCCAGACGACCACCATGAATGAAAACTATGATATGGATCCATCACTATTGGTCCACACACCATGAAGACACGAAAGTTATAGAGGAATCTAGGCTAGTAACCTAAGCAGCAATCTAGTAAGCAGTTTCCTGTGATCTACCATGTCATGACATGGCAAGATCATGCCTAGAAGTCGGGAGATGATGACCGCCATGAAGACCAAGGATACTATTAGAAGAAGAAGAATTATAATTTACAATGACCCCGTGTCAAACTCAGACTCTGTGTCTCTAAACTTTAGAGTTTTTAGCATGACTCTAGTCAACTTATTTTAGCCTAGTTTATTTCCTTTCAAGCCTCCGTGGCTATAGCCTTTGTGGCTATCCTTATGTTTTAGCTTGTAAAGTGCATATAATCATACATTTAAGAATGTATTCCAAATGAAACCCCAATGCATTCCAATGATGTACTGTTTTCCATCATTTCAATAGAAGTACTTTCATTCCGGTGTTTGTCTTTTATCTCCTGCTTTTCTCACTTGATACTTAATAAATTTTAAGTACTTTTCAAAAGGGCACCCTCGAACCAATAGTTTTGTATTTGCAAACTACATATAGCTCGTTTAGTGACAAGTCAAATTCATGCGCAAACCTCATATCAAATTCTTTGTACTGATGGCAAGTCCTGGCACGCTCAAACTCTATAGACTCAAATTCCTATCTCCAAAGGGTCATAATTGGCAGATCTCCTGCCCATACGCAGAAGATGTGAACACCTTCAGATATGCGTATATAGATTACCTAAATAAATTTTGTTTATATAAGAGCCTCCTAAGTGGTGAGGAGTGATCCAGCACTTGAAACACCTAAAAAATTGAGCAACATTTGTGTTTTCAAGTGTTTGTATACTATACACCTACAATGGATGCAAATCTCAAGTGCTACAAAATACATAAACTACCAACCTATCATTCCCTCCTTCTTTTCCCTCCTAGTTGAGTTGCTATATAGTAATAGAAATCCATTGAGAACCAAAATACTGGCAATACCATATGGATTAATAAATGATACAACTAGCAGAAACACACAGGTAGATACGAAATGGTAGAGATTGATGAAGATACTCACTTAAAGAAGAAGCGGGAACGATGAATCGATGAAGGGAGATGGAATTCTTCTACGTGCATCGCCGGAATGAGAGGGATTGGAGACGGAGGCCGCGAAGGGATATTGTGCTAGGTTTGTCCAAAAAAATGACAGGTGGCACGTATTAACTGGATATTGAGTTTACTGTACATAAACTACTGCATACTTCTTCTATCAAGTATTCCTAAAATTACCAGGGTACACCACTTGTTTTCAAGTATGCAAAAATGGTCCATCGTGGGACTCTAGTGCTGAAGTTTTTCAAAAAAGGGGATTTCAAGTGTGATTTAGCAAAACCATTGTGGAGGGTCTAACTTTGTGTACTAGCGTATCTTCGAGAGAGTCATAAAAAAATAAATTCAACTGTTCTAGATTTTAAAAGCAACCTAACTGGGCCCATTTAAATTTGGTTTGGTTGGGTTGGGTTGGGCTGGGCTGGACTCATTTATAGCCTCAAATTAAGGGAGAACCAGAGAGCATAGTTGGTATTGAAAAAACGCATCACGCGTAAACTCGCCCAACTAACTTTCAACTTTCTCTCGCTTCCCTCTCTGTAAGTGCAATGAAGTTGCCGAGTTAGTGAGTTGTGAGCATTTCTACGATCGGGGAATTAGGGTTTAGATGAAGCAGTACCAAAATGTCTGGTCATCCTGAACCTGAAACAAGCGCGAGTAAGTCTTATTTCTCTTGAGTAATTTTTGTGTTCATGCATTTTCGTGTTAGGGATTTTTTTTTTTGACGACGGAGTTGAACGATTTGATTTTAGTGCATGATTTGATGATATGAAGGGCTTGGGTGTTTCATTGGCATTGTTTGGAGGAGAATTTTTAGGAAGGATTGTGAATTGGATGAGCGAAGTGCAATTTCACGCCGTGTTTTTGTCTTTGAAACCATATGGAACCAAAAAGACTACAGACGTAGCTTATGGAAAGATTGATGAAAGGAATTAATTGGGGAGTTTAAAAGTTATCATGAACCATATTGTTGTTTGCTTAGTTTTAACATTTAGTGATTTCATAACATCGTAGAGTAGTTATAAAACTCATTTTCCATATCTTTGGCTTGTCAGGGAAGGATCGCAAACTCAATGAAGCAGTCATGTTTTCATGTGTGCCCTTTGGAACTCATAACAGATATACTTCCACGATTGCCTGTGAAGCCTCTGCTTCGTTTCAGATGCGTATCTAAGTCCTGGTTTGCCGAAATTGATGGCCTAGATTTCGTCAAGAGTCATGTGAGACGACCCATTGAAATCACTACCAATCATCATCTCATTCTCTCCGAAGCTGATGTGGCGGATGTGTACAACAGGACCTATTACCCTCCAACTCGTATGTTCTCAGCAAATATCGACAAGGGACTTGGTCAACCCCTAAAAGCCCTTAGCAACCCTCTGAAATCTATGAAACGGGTAACTGAAATATTAGGCTCATGCAATGCGTTGCTTTTATTGCGAAACAAAGGTCAAGATCTTGTACTTTGGAATCCTTTTACCAGGAGGCATAAAACGATCCCCACTGAGCCCATTGATACTTATACTGCACTTGAAAATCGAGGTTCACCCAAATATGGATTTGGATATGACAGCATACATAATGACTACAAGGTTGTAAGAGTCATCGAATGCTTTTCTAAGGATAGTGGGTGTACGGTAGCCTATGAAATAAAGGTATATAGTTTGACTATGAATTCTTGGAGAAGGGTTCAAGATTTTCCTTGCCCTAAAGCATACATTCTTGATCAACCTGGGCGATTAGCCTGTGGTGCTTCACATTGGTTGATGTATCTTTACGATACTTATGCCGATGATATAATTGCTTTTGATTTTGGGAAGGAGGAGTTTCAGATGTTGCCGTTGGCTTCTTTTACTGAAGTGTTTGACCATAATTGTCTAGCTGTCCTTCAAGGATGTTTATGTGTGTACTCAGTTCTGGCTACAATTCAGGTTACACTATATCTTATGAAGCCATATGGGGTGAAAAATGAGGATTGGACCAAGGTGTTGACTTTTATGCAAGATGCTATTCCTAGGGATTTTTTTGAATACGTTAGGCCTTTGATGTATTCAAAGAGCGGTGATAAATTACTCTTTGAGGAGACCTTCCAAAGATTTCTTTGGTATGACTTGGAAGATAAAAAAGGTTTCGAGATTGAGATAGGAAACAAGCCTCCTGCATTCGTCATAGAGGTTTGTTTGGAAAGTCTTGTTATGCTAGGTGAAAACGATAGTTTTGATGGACATAATGAATCTAATAGTGATGATGAATCTAACTGTGATGATGAATCTAATGGTGATGATGAATCTCATGATTGAAGATACAATGCTAGTGGATGAGAGGGATATGACAATGGGGTAAAATACCCTTATTTGCGAAGTTGTGCACTATTCACTTGTCTATCCTAGTTTGATGTTTCGGTGTTTCTTCTGTTTCAACATTTTTTATTTTTTAATTGGCCTTGAAGAAAAGTTTTTCCTTGTTTAATTCATTATTTCATACACAAGTAATTGTTTTAAGTAATTATTCACATTTCTCATCCTTAAAATCTTTATTTCTGATTTATTTCCAATTTTCCATCAGAGACGAAGCATTAGCTCTCATGCTATTGGCAGCAACAGCTGTAGGAAAAGGGCAGGAGGCAGCTGAAACCACAAGGAGGCAGGCCTGCTAGTATTGATGACCTTGACCAGTGATGATCAATTGATGTGGTGGAATCGAATTGATGGAAGGCAGGGTAAGAGACTAAATAAGAAGTCCAAGTAATTTGTCAAAGTTTATTTGATGGATTGTTCTTTCATTCTTGTAGTCAATGAAGTTTTTATTTTTCAGTGATTCTCGTGTTACAGATTCAGTTTAGATTATACTTGAGCAAAATTAAGCACATTACAGATGCATCATTCAATCCTAGTAACATTAGAGAGAGAAAATATGAAGCAGTTGATTTGTCCAACTTTTCTGTTTACTGAAAACACTTTACTTCATTTTTTCCCCGTTCATTGCCTAATGTCCTATTCTGTAAAAGTTTCTATTTCCATGACTTCTTCAGCTTGGTGAAATTATTCTCATCTTTACTCAAATTCAAATGAATAAAGCTAGACTAGATGGGAAAAACTTACGAATTACTGAATATTGTTGAAGATGGTTCATAGTACTGTTTTTGGATTACTTTCCTTGCTTAGCTAATGCATTTCTTCCATGATTGATTAGTTTTTTAGTCCTTATCCTGGAAAAGATAAAGGTATTATATATTTTTTTCTTGGACATAGTTTTTGAAGTAAACTTATTCTCTGGCGTTAATTGTTGTCTCATGTGAGAAGTATCGTTCCTGTCAGGTTACTGCTAGACAGCTGAAGGAAAGAAGGGCCCTAGTGGAAAATTTCTGAGTTTTGACACTTCTAGTATTTTTTGAACTAGTCTTACACTTGCGAAGTGTTTAGCTTATCTTACTAGTGGCTTATGCAGGTTTTACTTGTATATCCTTAATCTACACTCATGGATCATGGTTAAGTTTCTAGTACACCAAAAAAACAATATATTGAATTGTGTTGATAATTTCTATTTGAACATTTTGACTTGACCAGTGCGAATCTGAAACAGTTGCTTCTTGATGTATTATCATGGTTCTCCGCCATGATCTGATGAGTGTCTATCACTATGGATCAGTAGTATTGTGAACAATATGAATTTAGTTTCTTAATTAGTTTCAAATAAGACAGTACGGAAACAACACCTACATCTGCTTTCTGGTCAAACTTGCTCCTTTTAACAGAAGGAACATGATTGTTACACACTGAGCCAAACACTTTTAAATGTCTAGTTGATGGTTTTATTCCCAACCATGCTTCAATAGGAGTCATCTCTCTATTAAGAAGATATACTACAATATAAACTGCTTCAGTCCATAACTGCTTTGGAAGTTTCTTCTCAGCCAGCATACATCTAGCCATTTTCATAACAATCTTGTTTTTCTTCTCTGAAACTCCATTCTGTTGAGGGGTATAGCTCACTCTCAAATGGTGAGTAATTCCCACTTCTTAACAAAACTGTTCAAAGGCCTTTGAAGTGTATTATTTGCCATTGTCAGATCTGATACTCTTGATTTTCTTCCCACTTTGAGCTTCAACAAGACTTTTGAACTTCTTAACATTGAGAATACTTGAGCTCTACTGGAGATGAAGTAAACCCAAGCCATTCTAGTGAAATCATCTATAAACAAGATAAAATATTTATTTTGACTCAAAGAGTTCACACTCATGGTCCACACACATCAGTGTGGATTAGCTGCAACTTCTCACTTGCCCTCCAAGTTGAGTTTATTGGAAAGGATTGTCTGTGCTGCTTACCAAACTGACATGCGTCACACACCACAATATTCACATGAGACACAGACATATCCCTAACCATATTCTGATCACAAGCCAACTTCCATGAATTCTTGTTAAAATGCCCATACCTACTATGCTATAACAAAGATTCATATGTTTTCATGGTATAAGCACCATGACTAGCATAAGTTGCATAAAGAGGAAAAGAATTTTCCACCATACTGATTTTGGCAATTTCACAATCATTAGGAGCAGATATGGTACAACTTGAATTTTGAAAATTCAAGGAATAACCCTTCATCAACATTTTTACAACACTGAGCAAGTTATAATTCAGTTGAGGAATGAATAACACATCATAGATAAGTTTAGTACCTTGCTTGGTACTTTTATGCTCCGTTTGTTTGAAGTAAATTAGTTGTTTGGAAAACGAATTTTACATTTTACTATGTTTGTTTGGCGAAAATTAAGAAAGTCAACAGAAAATTTGAAAAAGTCAATATGAAAATCTAACGTAATTAGAGGAAAACAACAGCCGCTTTGGAGGAGCAGCTGTTGTTTTCCCAGTCCTCCACTAATCCAATTCGTCTCTCTCATTTTCTCATTAGCGGCATTCATTATTCTCTTGTTGTTCCGTCTCTAGTTTGTCACAACAAATTCCACATATTATATATATAGCGTGTGCCATTATACTTGGCAGATGTTAAAATTCCTCTTTGAACCTGAAACTAACAAATAGTGGTTGATATGCCAATAGGATGTGAACATGTGCCACCGTTACAGCTTATACTTTCATTTTCTTTTCTTTTTTAATATTCCTGTTACTTCACCAAACAAATAATGTATTGACAATAGTATGTGTATGTTCAAATTATCATTATTTTTAGTATGTATTGACACATTAATGAATATATGTACACATTATTTCATCAACAAGAAAAAAATATAATGTCTGTATCTCAAATTTATATTTTTCATCAAACAAACAATGGAAAACATTCACAATATTTTTGTCCAAACACTAGAAATTAATTATTTTTCCTCGATAAACTTTTTCACGATATATATTTTCCATGAGGAGGTTGGCTTTCCTCCAAACAAACGGAGCATTAGGTACTGAACCCTTGCCTTTAGCATGCATCACTTCCCCATTTCCCAAAGTCACCTTGGTTTTGACAGTTTTATCCAGAGTTGAAAGCATACTAACATCCTTGGCCATATGACTAGTGCAACCATTGTCAATGAGCCAAACTCCATTACCAGGAACCACAGAACTGCCAATAGCTATAAACAAATGATCTTGCACCTGCTGATCATTAAAGAAGTTTGCTTCATGAGAAATTGAGCCTGGTTGCCTTTGATTCTGCTCTCTTTGCAATACTTCTCAATATGCCCCAATTTCTTACAAAATCTGCATTGAGGCCTCCCATACTTCTGCCAACAAAACTTTTTAGGATGATTTGTCGTATTACAGTGAGGACAAGGTGGAAACTTGCCTTTCCTTGATTGATCTCCAGAATTGGAACTGTCTAATGACTTTCCCTTTCCACCCTTGTCAAAGAATTTCTTCTTCCCTTCCTTTGTACCTGCGGTATGCTTCCCTTTGTGCTTCATTTGGAAAGCACCCTCTGTAACCTTTTTTGACTTTCTAGAAAATCTCAACTCCTGAGCTTGCAATTTATTACACAACTCAGTAATGATAAGCTTGCTCAAATCACAAGATTCTTCACTAGTTAAGACCTTAGCCTCAAATCTATCAGGCAAGCTTATTAACATCTTCTCAACCACCTTGGAATCTGAAACAGCTTCCCCATGTAATTTCATCTGATTGATAACCTCAATTAGCTTGTTTGAGTAATCCCCAACAATATACGAATCCTTCATTTTCAGCATTTCAAACTCCCTTTTAAGGGTTAACAACCTCTATTGCCTCACCCTTGCACTCCCCTGAAACTCTTCTTTATGTTTACCCCAATCAACCTTAGTTACTTTAATATCAATAATTCTAGGGAAATTTTTTTCATCAGTTGCAGAATGCAAAAAGATGAGAGCTTTAAAGTTTAAGAGGTTAAGATCAGTGTAATCTTTAAGCTCTTGAACAATGGGGTTTTCATATAGGTAACTAGGGGCAACTCATCCTCAATCAAGTGCCAAAAACCATGGGCCATGAAGAAGGACTCCATCCTTGCTACCCAGTAATCAAAGTTTTCACCCTTGAAAACATGGGGAAGAGGTAAAGAAGACTGAGACAATATGGAGAGATTTGAGAAAATCTTACTGTAATACCTTCTGTCAAACTGATTTCTACACAAGCCCTTAAGAAACACAGCTCCGATACCACTGTGGACACTGAGAATGCCAGCTACCAACACTAACTTATACATCTTTAACAACCAGCAACGCCTATCTCAGTTCAACCAACACACAACTTCACTTGTAACATTGAACACAGATGAGCAAGTCAATTAGAAAGATAAACCTGCTAATCGTGATTGAAAAAAGCAGCAAGAAATCCAAGTTTGACAGTAGCAAAAAAACTCTTGCACACACAGAATTTCTATATTAGTTCAACTTTACTTGCACGATACAGTACAACACAACCTAGAAGAGACAAAAGTAATATCTCATTCTAGTACAATGCCTACATGGCATTACCACAACCATATAATAAAACTAGTTGCATGCTCGCGCTTCGTGCGATACATAATTAATTTAAAAAATAAAGATTTTTGATAATTTTTTGATACTTTGTTACCATGATGAATAACAGAGCTTGAATTATAGAAAATGAAGATAATTGTGAGATGAACAAATAACTACAATACTTTTTTCTCAATATGTTAAGAAATAATTTTCTAAGAGGGAGCGAAAAATTTGATGCATAAGGAAAAAATATGCTCAGAGTTTAACAATTATTGTTTGCGTTGGTTTTTTGAACAAAGTTGTAAAATAACTAAAAAACATCACATAAATTCTAAATTCTATAGAAAATATAGCGCACCTCCTTTGTTTCCTAGTTTTTACATCTCATTTATTATTGCTTCTTATGTCAGCAAGCCACAATTTTTCATACTATGTCAATAAGCATATGTAACATATAATTTGTTGTACTCGGTATCTCACATTTGATTAAATTCCTCATTTGTACGATCATCCACTAAGGGATTATCTTATACGAGATAATCGGATCATCCTTTATGAAATCTCCTAAGAATGCATCCTAAACTGGATCTTTTGCATCATCAGAGTTTATTGAATTGTATAATTTGGTTGTTGTTTGACAACTAATTCCATGATTTGTAGGGTCATATCGTTAGGAATTTGATTGAAATTGTTCATTTTTCCCATGAAGTTTTTGTAGTATCTCTTAGAACTTTATTGTGATATTGTATGTTTTTGTGTGTTATTTTATACCTATATTGTGAATATGTTTCATTTAAGCTTTTATCTTTTTGTTTTTCTATGCAATTAATAGGTGATAATTGATATGACTATTTATTGTATTATTAAATATGATTTTAAAATTATTTGTATATTATTAACTGTATGTGCTTGTGGGTCTTAAAGTTATTCAATATATTTAACTTTTTATTTTGTCGGTTACTTTTTGTTTTTTGTGTAGATTTTTTTTAGAGGCATCCACGTGGCACCAAAGAGAAGCCTTTTGGATCCTCCATTATATATATATAGATTGATTTTTCTTTTGTCGGTTACTTTTTGTTTTTTGTATAAATTTTTTTTAAGGGCATCCACGTGATACCAAGGAGAAGCCTTTTGAATCCTCCATTATATATATATATATTGATAGATTGATGATTGTGATATTGTGTTATTTTATACCTATATTGTGAATATGTTTCATTTAAGCTTTTATCTTTTTATTTTTCTATGCAATTAATAGATGATAATTGATATGACTATTTATTGTATTATTAAATATGATTTTAAAATTATTTGTATATTATTAACTGTATGTGTTTGTGGGTCTTAAAGTTATTTAATATATTTAATTTTTTCTTTTGTCGGTTACTTTTTTGTTTTTTGTGTAGATTTTTTTAGAGGCATCTACGTGGCACCAAGAAGAAGCCTTTTGGATCCTCCATTATATATATATAGATTCATTTGTTGTATTATTAAATATGATTTTAAAATTATTTGTATATTATTAACTGTATGTGCTTGTGGGTCTTAAAGTTATTCAATATATTTAACTTTTTCTTTTGTTGGTTACTTTTTGTTTTTTGTGTAGATTTTTTTTAGAGGCATCCACGTGGTACCAAGGAGAAGCCTTTTGGATCCTCCATTATATATATATATATATAGATTGATAGATTGATTTGTTGTATTATTAAATATGATTTTAAAATTATTTGTATATTATTAACTGTATGTGCTTGTGGGTCTTCAAGTTATTCAATATATTTAACTTTTTCTTTTGTTGGTTACTTTTTGTTTTTTGTGTGGATTTTTTTTAGAGGCATCCACATGGCACCAAGGAGAAGCCTTTTGGATCCTCCATTATATATATATAGATTGATGATAGATTGATTTGTTATATTATTAAATATGATTTTAAAATTATTTGTATATTATTAACTGTATGTGCTTGTGGGTGTTAAAGTTATTCAATATATTTAACGTTTTCTTTTGTTGGTTACTTTTTGTTTTTTGTGTAGATTTTTTTTAGAGGCATCCACGTGGCACCAAGGAGAAGCCTTTTGGATCCTCCATTATATATATATAGATTGATAACACAAAATCATATGACATGGCAGTCAACATTCTTACAGTTAAACACAACTTAGTCAACAAAGTAAGTCAAACATAAATATAAACCTAAGCTTATGTCTCAACTCCAACATAATTGATCCTAGCCTCAACTCCAACATACTGATCCTAGTATTAATGTACATGTGAACTTTTCCAGTAATTGTATCTCGACTTCTAACTGGACTTTTGACTTGGCAGCTTGCAATATACTTTACATTGATATTGATGGAGGAGGACAAGTCTCGTATCTAACAGATTTGAAGCCCTATCATATTTCTGCTCATAACAGGATAGGTTTCATTATCGCATCTTGAGCAGCAGCAGTAGCCACAAGAACAACCTCAGGCTTACATCAACATAACAAAGAACACAGTTGTTAAACACAAGATACTAGGTCTTTAGAAGAAACACCTCATGCCAACAAAACAAATAACTTAATGTGACAATCAACAACAAAAAGTAAGAAAGTATCGCAATTGCAAGGTTGACCACACTTTTTAAGTTCATATTGCTGATTTATCAAAAAAAAAAAGAACCAAAACAACACAAAACAAAGAAACACATTTTAAGAAGCTTATATTGCGTTGCACTTGTAGATAAACAGAACTGGTTATTTCATAGTTTCTAACTGCTATCGGAAGTGTGATGCATGAAGGAGGTTACAAAATGGTGAGGATGTCAAGATCACGCATTGTCTTAGCTTGCAAAATTTCCGTCATCTTTTACAATTTGAACATTAAAAGGAAAAAAAAGCTAAGTACACAATTAAACTAAAACTAGTCCCCGACAACGGCGCCAAAAACTTAAAGTAATAATTCTCGCAAGTGCACAGGAGTACGAATAACATAGTGTATGCAAGTACGAGGCCGATCCCACATAGACAAGTTCAATTCAATTGTTGTACCTAACTCAATGAATGATTAAGAATTAGTGGAGAATGGAAGAATAATCTATGTAAAGAAAATAAGCAAGCAAGAAATAAAATTTAGATTTTTATGACGATGTTTGTTACCGATATGAGAAGAATACTAGGGCGATGATTTCACATAGCAATCCTATCACAAGCATTCAATTAACAAACACCCAATTATGGTTCTGATTCATTGGTTGATTCTTTCTTAAATATGTTGGTTCATTTGTTCGTGGTACCAACAAATATTATTAACAATAGAGTAATCCTATTCATTCGTAGTCGTTAACCCAAAGCTAATAACTAATTACAATCTAAAGAACTATACCAACCATTCAATTCCCTAAACCTTGCTCATGGTTGATTTCCTTAATTTCAATTTCGCTAGGACACGTGAATTCTATTCGTTCCTTAGTGCTAACTAGATGAGCCTAGTTTCATACTCAATTGGTGATCAAGCAATCAAATAAATAATAGACTATAAGCATGAAAATCAAAGACAAGAATCATTGAACCAAATCATGCATTCATTAAATTGCAATACTTATAATATTCATGCTAGGCTACATTAAGCCCTAGCAAAAAGATTTTGTTACAACCTATCATCCAAGAAACAAAATCAAAATCAAAAAGAGAATACATAAGAAAGAAGATGAAGAAACCCCGTTGAGATTGATGGAATTGAGGTTGGGAAGAAAGTCTTGAACCCTTGTAAAAGCTTGGAGAGAATGAGGTTTGCCGCCTAAAAACCCAGAAAAATATTGTCATTCATATGCTCGATATTTGAATTTCTTGATCTGATCATACTTACCACGTGACTTGTAGTTTCCCTTTGATCTTTCATCACATCATTATTTTTGACAGTTTCTGTGGTGATTTTTTGTGTTTTTTTTGTTATGATTTTGGTTGTAGACTACAGATGATATGTTATCTGTTTAGATTAATTTGATATCTGTCATAATGTTATATGTCTTGCTAAATGTTCTATGTTTTGTTAAAATGTTATATGTTTTTAATGAAATGCTATTTGTCTTTAGTGAAATGTTATCTGTTTGAAGTTCCAAAACATATAACATATAAGAACATATCCAAAACAGATATATTATCTGCAGATTCAGATATAATTTCAGAAGAAAAAAAAAGAGTTCGAAAAAGAAATAAAACCTCAAAGGTGATGCGCCTTGATCCGTAAAGTTGATTGGTGGTGTTGATGGTCATCGGAATTGGCCGTATCGGCTAAATCTAGCTTTTTTTCAAATGGTAGTCATGATTTCATGAAGCTTTTTTGGCGAATCAAGTGATAATCGATGGCTAATGATGATTGACCTGACAAAAAGCTTTATTTCGATATTTCATTTGTCGAAAACGATGACCGGACGGCCAATTTCCAGTGATCGACGTGAAGGAAGAAGAACAGAGAAGAAGATAGAGAAAAAAGGAGGAGGAAGAAGAATGACATCACACGTCACACGTGTGACTCTAAGATGGATTTTAGAGATATTCTTAAGGGTATTTTTGTCAACATAAGACAAATGTACTTTTTTCTATTTTTTTTTTCACTTTGTCCTTCCTTGAATATATAATTACCGTATTGTCCTTTTCCCTAATTTTCCCATTTTTTTATCCATGCCCTATTGAAGAAAGTGAAAATGTGAGACTATGTAATTATTAATTTTTAAAATAAATACTTATCTAGAAAATAGATACTTATATGACAAAGTTTTTTTTTTTCTTTAACTAAAATGTCTAACTTTCATAAAATGGGCACTAATATCACATTTTCCATTCCAATAACCATCAGGCTGGGCTGGGTTGGGCTCATTTATAGTCTAAATTAAGGGGAAGTAGAACCACAGAGCATAGGTTGTATTGGAAAAACGCATCACGCGTAAACACGCCTAACGAAGTTTGTTTCGCTCTCCTCTCTGTAAGTGCCAGTTAGGGAGCTGTGAGCATTTCTTCGATCGGGGAACTAGGGTTTGGTTGAAGCAGGACTGAAATGTCTGGTCATCCGGAACCTGAAATAAGCGCAAGTAAGCCTGATTCTCTTGAGTAATTTTTGTGTTCATGCATTTTCGTTTTAGGGAATTTTTTTGAACGACGGAGTTGAACGGTTTGATTTAGTGCATGATTTGATGATCTGGGGGGGGGGGGGGCTTGGATGTTTCATTGGCATTGTTTGGAGGAGAATTTTGAGGAACGATTCTGAATTGGATGAGCGAAATGCAATTGTGCAATTTCATGCCGTGTTTTTTGTCTTTGGAACTACATGGAACCAAAAAGAATACAGTAACATATAACTTATAGAAAGATTGATGAATGGAATCAATTTGGGAGTTTAGAAGTTATCATGAACCTTGTTATTTTTTGCTTAGTTTTAACATTTAGTGATTTCATAATAACATCGGAGAGGAGTTATAAAACTCAATTTCCATATCTTTGGCTTGTCAGGAAAGAATTGCAAACTCAATGAAGCAGTCATGGTTGCAAGTGTGCCTTTGGAACTCATAACAGATATACTTCTACGATTGCCTGTGACGCCTCTGCTTCGTTTCAGATGCGTATCTAGGTCCTGGCTTGCCGAAATTGATGGCCAAGATTTCATCAAGAGTCATGTGAGACGATCCATTGAAACCACAACCAATCATCATCTCATTCTCACCGAAGCTGATATAGTGGATGAATTGGATATGAACACTTACCCTCCAACTCGTATGTTCTCAGCGAGTCTCGACAAGGGACTTGGTCAACCCCTAAAAGCCCTTAGCAACCCTCTGATATCTGTGAAATGGAGAACCGAAATATTGGGCTCATGCAATGGGTTGCTTTTATTGCAAAACAATGATCAAGATCTTGTACTTTGGAACCCTTTTACCAGGAGGTATAAAACGATGCCCACTGAGCCCATTGATACCCCTACCACACTTCGAAATCAAGGTTCACCCACATATGGATTTGGCTATGACACCATCCACGACGACTACAAGGTTGTAAGAATCATGCAATGTTTTTCTTACGATATTTGAAGAACAGCAGCCTGTGAAATAAAGGTATTTAGTTTGACTATGAATTCTTGGAGAAGGGTTCAAGATTTTCCTTGCCCTGGAGGATACGTAATTGGTCAAGAACCTGGGCTATTAGCCTGTGGTGCTTCACATTGGTTGGTACATCTTTACAAAAGTTATGCTGATGATAGAGAGAAAGTAATTGCTTTTGATTTTGGGAAGGAGGAGTATCAAATGTTGTCGCTGCCTTCTTTTACTGAAGTGTTCGACCATAATTGTCTAGCTGTCCTTCAAGGATGTTTATGCGTGTACTCAGTTAAGGCTACAATTCAGGTCACACTATATGTTATGAAACCATATGGGGTGAAAAATGAGGATTGGACCAAGGTGTTGACTGTTACTCAAGATGCTATTCCTAGGGATTTTTTTGAATACATTAGGCCTTTGATGTATTCAAAGAGCGGTGATAAATTACTCTTTGAGGAGACCTTCCAAAGACTTCTTTGGTACGACTTGGAAGAGAAAAAAAATTTCGAGATTGAGATAGGAAACAAGCCTCCTGCATTCCTCGTAGAGGTTTGTTTGGAAAGTCTTGTTGTGCTAGGTGAAGACAATAGTTTTGATGGACGTGACGAATCTAATAGTGATGATGGATCTCATGGGATTGAAGATAAAATTTTAGTGGATGAGAGGGATATGACAATGGGGTAATCCTTATTCGTGTAGTTGTGGACTATTTGCTTGTCTATCCTAATTTGATGTTTCGGTGTTTCTTCTGTTTCAACATTTTTTATTTTTTAATTGGCCTTGACGAAAATTTACTCCTTGTTTAATTCTTTATTTTATACACAAGTAATTGTTTTAAGTAATTATTCACATTTCTCTTCGTTAAAATCTTTATTTCTGATTTATTTCAAATTTTCCATCAGAGACGAAGCATTAGCTCTCATGCTATTGGCAGCAACAGCTGTAGGAAAAGGGCAGGAGGCAGCTGAAACACAAGGAGGCAGGCGTGCTGGTATTGATGACCTTGACCAGTGATGATCAATTGATGTGGTGGAATCGAATTGATGGAAGGCATGGTAAGAGACTAAATAAGAAGTTCAGGTAATTTGTCAAAGTTTATTTGATGGATTGCTCTTTCATTCATGTAGTCAATGAAGTTTTTATTTTTCAGTGATTCTTGTGTTACAGATTCAGTTTAGATTATACTTGAGCAAAATTAAGCATATTACAGATACATCATACAATCCTAGTAACATTAGAGAGAGAAAATATGAAGCAGTTGATTTGTCCAACTTTTCTGTTTAGTGAAACACTTTACTTCATTTTTTTCCAGTTCATGGCCTAATGGCCTATTCTGTAAAAGTTTCTATTTCCATGACTTCTTCAGCTTGGTGAAATTATTCTCATCTTTACTCAAATTCAAATGAATAAAGCAGGACTGGATGGGAAAAAACTTATGAATTACTGAATATTGTTCACAGTACTGTTTTTGGATTACTTTCTTTGCTTAGCTAATGCATTTCTTCCATGATTGATTAGTTTTTTAGTTCATATCCTGGAAAAGATAAAGGTATTGTATTATTCTCTTGGACATACTTTTTGAAGTAAACTTATTCTCTGGCGTTATTTGTTGTCTCATGTGAGAAGTATTGTTCCTGTCAGGTTACTGCTGGACAGCTGAAGGAAAGAAGGGCCCGATCAAAAATTTCTGAGTTTTAATTCTTTTGCTATTTTTTGAACTAGTATTACACTTGTGAAGCATTTAGCTTATCTTACCAATGGCTTATGCAGGGTTTACTTATATCCTTAATTTCTAATACACCAGAAAAACAATATATAGAATTGAGTTGATAATTTCTATTTGAACATTTGAATTGACCAGTGCGAATATGAAATAGTTGCTTCTTGATGTATTATCATGGTTCCACGCCATGACCTGATGAGTGTCTATGACTATGGAAAACTTTCCATAGTCATTGGTTGGTTTCCCCCTGCAACAGAAAAAGAGGAAATGTGTACTGAAATATGGCATTGAGTATAAAGGAATATACTAAGATTAAAATCATTGATACTTCTTTCATGCTAAAAAAAATCTGCCACTTTCACACCATCAATGACTGAATAATTTATTCTAAGTTTCTAACCAATGCCAGAGAAGAAAACCTGCAGAGCCAAAGAGATCCTTGGCTTTTCCACCTGCAGACTGATGTCTTGGTGCTATACTATTTCCCTGTGCTTTAGTGCAACAGACGAAGTTGGTATAATTCACAATAATATACATTATATATGGCTCCAAATTTTGTAGGAATAAGAAATCTAAAAGCTTTATTTCATCAATTATTATAATGATATACCCCAGCATAAGTACTAATTCCAATAAGACACAGTACAGAAACAACATCACCATAGACCTCCTTTGAACCAGTAACTTTGAGTACCTTCACCTTGTCTTTTTTTATCAGTTGCACTGCAGCAATACAAGCATCGACTAGATAATTCAAGAAGGAGGATCTCTTAAACACTTAATGGATAATCAATAGGCTTCATGTAAAGGTCTATCGAGTAAAGTTTAGTCCATGAATCTAAAGCAACTACAACATTTGCAACCATTTCTCATTACAACCAAGCATAATTGGAGCAAGAAATTGATGTTGGGGGCTACAAAAGATTGACGGGGTACGGGGCAACACCCATGGAAAATTTGTTTTAGAACTATTTACAAAATTACAAAACTATAGTGTGAATATGCTTCTATCATATTATATTTTGACTTTAAAAATATTTATGCTATCTTCTTTTACAACATTACAAAACTATCAGAGATTCAAGAAGATAGAGGAAGAAGAACGAGAGAGTTTAGAAATTCATTCATTTACTTTTGAATACATTACCTAGAAATGTTAAGCAGATTTATATTTGAACTACCTATACTTAACTTACAGTCTAATTGATGCTTATTCAAATCAACCCTCGACAATAATTTTTTAAGGTTCAACCGGTTGATCCAAATGGTCCAAGGTTAAATCGTATATTTTTTCAAAATAATTTAATTTAATTATAAATAATAATATTTTAATAAATAAAATCTTTACTTAATTATACACCGGCAGTGCTAGACATCCATAAGGACTTTATAGATAACCCTACATAATTGATGTGGTAATCCACCTTATCCATATGATTTGGCACGATTTCAAAATTTGAAAATTAAAAAAAAAAACACAATTAATTAGGCACTCAACGTATCGATAATCACAAGGGTATTGGAAACCCTAAGCTCGTGGGAGGGAAATGAAAGTGGCGACGGAAGCTTTGTTTCTTTCGAGAATTTCGTCAAAGAACTACAATCCAACCACAAAATTTCAAGGAGGACGGAAATCCTTCAAGCAAGATAGTTGATAAGGTAACTTTCATTTTTTTATAGTGTAATATGATGTTTTTACAGTTTGATTATGGGTTTCGAAATCATGAAAGAGGTTAAATCCTTGTGGTTTAGAATGGCGAGATGAAAATAGGGATGAATCATGTTTTACATTGTTCTGTAATTTGTATTGTTGGTTTACTTGTATATTACATGAAAATATGAAGTTTTGTATGCTGGTTTGACACTGTATGATGATTTTCATGAACTACATTGTGCAAATATGGTATTAAATTGCTCTTTTATGGTGATGTTAGGTTGGTCTGATGAATTTTATGGGCCTATATAACCACAGCTATGCATATTACGTTGTGTGAATATTGATTTGTTTGATTGATTAAGCCTGTTTGTTAATCACATTGGCAGAAATAGCCAATGTAACTAAGGAATTGTGATCCTTGGATTTTGAATTGCAGCATGGCTAAATCAAGAGCAAGAAAGCCTATTTCATCCGGGGAGCATTGGTAGAGAAATCATCATCTTCTAAAGAGATTGATGATAAGCCTCATCCCTTTCAATTTTGGTCAAATGGAGCCTTAACAACACTTCTAAGAAGTCTTAACCTGAAGAAAATGCACAAAAATGTCTCCAAAAAACGCCATTTTGGAGCTTGTTCAAGAAGATAATGCATGAGGACCACAGTGACTTGAAGACAAAAAAACAAGAACACATTGTAAGAGATCTGACACTACAAGAAAACATGTATTTTGCGATGGATTTTCCGTCGCAAAACAATTTTGCGACAAAATTTGCAACAGAATTTTTTCCATCACAAAAGTGCTCGTCGCAAATATTTTAGAACGGAATTTTTTGTGACGGATTTTGAGACAAATTTTGTGACGGAAAATTAACGACGGAAATAGTTTACAATGGAATTTCCGTCGCAAAACCCTAAATAAAAATAAAATAATTGTCTTTAATAATTTCCCAAAAACATTTAGTGACAAAAATTTTGTTAAATTTCGTCGCTAATATATATTTTCTTATGAATTTTTAGATTTAGTTTTCTTAAATTAATATTTTTAATTATTTGAAAAATTAATTGACGATGAAATTTTCTCTAAAATCCAATGGCTAATTTTGAATTTTTTCTAAAATTTCATTTTATAAATAATCATTTTTTAATTTCAATTTTGTCTATAAAATCGTACCATAGAAACCCAGAATATGAGAAATCCAAAAAACTACTGCTAAACATCAAATTTTGAAAAGAGAAATTACATCAATTAAACGAAACAAGGATAGACAACTAGAATTAAAAATTACATATCATAACCACTCAGCCCAACAAATTTGTTCACAAAATTGAAATAGCACAATTAGACATTCTCACAATCTAGGAAAAAAAGAAAAGAGATGTCCGACTTTACAACCAATGGTCAACCACCAAAATTAAACCAAAAATCCTAAAGCAAATCTAAGAGCTTGTGAATTTGATAACCACCTCAGTACCCTAAGAAGTAGTATGCTTCGCGAGTTTACCCATAAATACGAGCCTAACAGCAATCTGAATCTCCATGAAAGTGGGTGGGCTTCTTTATGTACCTGACTAGACGATAATATTCTTGAGTGGCCTTCTCGAAGATTTAATTGTTGAAGTTGTTCATGAATCTCATGGCTTTGTTCGAGTTCTCGATGTCTGGATGTACCTATATCAACACCTTGAAAATTTAGATCTTGTAAGTCTGTTGATGACTTCTCCAACAACTGAAGATGAAGATGCAAATGATGTTTGATAGGAGAATTAGATAGTGATAGGAGGGTTGGGTGTATTTAAGAACTAAGGTAAAGGTGAGTTGGGGATCGATGACGTGAAAGATTTTGGGATGTTCGATATTTTGATAGTGAACGGTCTAGAATAATTTATAGTTTAATAATGATTTTGTGGAAGTTTCGTGTTGCAATTTGTATTACGTGTTGGACTATGCTTTGATCATTACGAGATGCAAATCGATGACGTTATGGGTGTGGTTTGGTGAGAAGAAGTAATGGACGGTGAGGATTAGTTTGATTATCTTCACAAACTAACCATAATCAATTAACTTAGTTGCTGTTGGGGGAGACGGAAAGCAACTAAACTAAATATTACCCCAAGGAAGTCCAGAAAAATGATCACTACACTCAATCATCTAAAGGCTTCTAGCATGGAAGTGGATCCTATTATTCATAATAGTCACAATGAAAATAAATTCTTACAATTATTTTAACTTGTCCTTATTTTAGATTTCTTATGCATCATTACTGACTCACTCTCAATTAAAGAACAATGCATGTGAAGATGTTGTCGTAAATGAAAATCAAGCCTCAATTGCAGCAGACGATCAAAACAATTTAGATCATGTATTGAACTTTTGAACACATTTTTTACGTCAATCCTTTTAGTCTTTCCTTGCATATATTTTGCAAGTTTGGAAACTTCAATTTGGTTTCAAAAGCACTCTTCATCAAATTATTGTCTACAACATAATAATATTTTGTGTTTTACATGTTGAAGAACAAGGGGATGAGAATGATAGAGGCAAGAAAAATCTTCTTATACTTGACGTAAATGGGCTTCTTGATGATGTTATTCAATCTGATTGTCGCGTAGAGGCGGATGCTTTATTACTAGAAGGAAAAGGTGAAGTTGACACATTGACTTTTCCTTACATATGAAATGTATTGTTCTCTCATTTCATTTATTGTTCTCTCATTTCATTTGATTGCTTAATTCTAACTTGTTTGGCTCTTGCTTTTCAATATTTAGGAGGTCATATTGTAATGATTTTCTAAAGTTTTGTTTTGAGAGATTTCGTGTTGGTGTGTGGTCATCAAGATCCAACTACCGATCCATCCATGACTTATTATACTTTCTATTTTCCCCATGTTTTCATAACTTTGACTTTCAGTTATAATAATTTCTTGTTTTGCGTTGAGATCCACATTGTGCCTTGAACCATGCTGCTTGACAATTGCAAGAAAAATCTGGACTTGATGATTGAGGTTTTGATGGGAAAGAGTAAAGTCTAGTTGTGTTTCTGTTGGGTATGTCCTTATTGTTTACGTGAATAACGTGCATACGCCACTAAGTGGCAGTGGTGTTTTTTGTTCAATGTTGCAACAATTTTAAAACCACTCATTTTTTGCTATTTGATCATTTAAATGCATTTCTTTGTGCATCTTGTGGTCAGTGCATGACAATTAGTGTGGTGCAGGATCAGTCTCATTGTTCTCAAGCTAGAGTTAATACATTTGAGAACAATAAAAAACCGTTTTTCTTTAAGGAATTGAAGAAATTATGGGAAAAGCAGCACTCCAATCTTCCATGGAAAGTGGGAGAATATAATACATCAAACACATTATTGTTGGATGATTCGACTTGCAAGGGGTTACTCAATCCGATAAACTTTGTAGTACTTTGCAGTTGCATTTTGTGTTCCCTTTCACCCTTCGATTACCATTCATTTAAACTTTTTGTCTCTCAGACAAACACATATGTATTCCCACATTCTTACAAGTATACAAATGCTCAAGATAAATCATTCGGTAAGATATTTATGTTATCCTTTGAGTTCAACTTGTTTCCCCTGATTAGATACAACTACGTGCAATTGCAATCTTTGGCTATGTGATAGCTTCTGATTAAAATTTAAGAAAAATTAAATATTAATCCGTCATTAAAGAGTTTTGTTCCAAAAATGACACTTTTAAAAATCTTATTCAATAAAGTGCATGTAGTTTGAATTAATATTTCAAAAGGGATAAAAATTAAAATATATGGTTTATTGTCTAAAATACCCTCATCATTATCCTAAAAAATGACATGCCTCCTGCACTTGATTCATCTTTGACGTCCATCGGAAGCTTCGTCTCTCCCGTTAGAAGCTTCGTCTCCGCCTCTCATGGCTTATTCGAGAGTTCTATGACATTTTTGTAGTGATTTTTCATCCTGATTTTTGTTATATTCGAACTATATCCACTCATACTCATGACGGGACTTGTAGATCTTGTTATTTTCCTTTGATCTGTCATCACATCATCATTTTCGATAGTTTCTGTAGTGATTTTCGTGGTTTTTTTGTTCTAATTTGGGATCTGCAGACTACCGGTGATTTGTTATCTGTTTCGATTAATTTGATATCTGTCGTAATGTTATTTGTCTTGCTAAATGTTATCTGTCTTTAATGAAATGTTATTTGTTTGAAGTTTCGAAACAGATAACATATCAGAACATATCTGAAACAGATATAATATCCGCAGATTCAGATCTGATTTCAGAAGAAAAAAAGAGTTCAAAAGAGTAATAAAACCTCAAAGGTGATGTGTCTTGGTCCGTAGAGTTGATTGGGGGTATTGATGGTCGTCGACGTCTGTCATATTGGTTGGATCTAGCTCCTTTTCAAACGATGGCTGTGATTTCACAAAACTTTTTTGACGACTCAACTGATAATAGATGATGACTGGGCTTTGATTGGGCTGACCTAGAGCTTCATTTCGGTAGTTCATTTGTCGAAAACAATGGTCAGATGACCAACTTTCGATATGGTGACGCAAGAAAGAAGGAGGAGGAAGACGAAGAAATAAGGAAAAAGAATAAGAGAGGGTATTTTAGTAAGTTGGTAGACTTTGTCATTTTTTTAGTTTGTCGTTGTTGGAATATAACTTTTAGTTTTTATCCTCATGGGTAAAAACCCCTAAAATCTATAACAAATATCTCAATTTATCCTTCTTGAAAAACCACGTTATAACCTTAATTCCTGTGACTTAGTTAACTTTCTTATTCAATGTTTCAGAAAACTTGATGGTTGATTATTTCCTCTTTGTGCCTATGGCTACCACAGGTACTGAATGTGATCTTCAGATGTTTTTGGAAGGGGTAGCTGGTGCTGAAAATGTACAAAGATATGTTAAGCAAAATCCGTTTGGTCAACAACCTATTACACTGGATCACCCATATTGGAATCACTACAATAATGAAGTTCAAACCATAAGCCCTAAAACATAACTATTATGGGAAAGCCTTCGTTAATTGTGCTCAAATATATTAATATTAATTGTTTTCATTAAAATACACTCTTATTACATTATTTTCATTAAACACTAACTCTTACTACATTGTTTCTTATTAACGCACATTATTTCATTTAACACAATGTAGCATGTCATGGCTTGAGATAATGAGCTGCAATGGTGATGCAAGGTGGAGGTTTACGATTTGTTGATGAAGATGGGGACACACGGTTGAGGAATGTCGAAGATGGAGGCAACATCAACATGATTTTAGATGTAATTCCATTATTTTTCTATACCAAACAAGAATTCCATTGTATTTGGATGTAATTCCGTAAAATATTTTTTTTATACTCAACTAGTCAATTCCATTGTTTTTCTCAATAAGGAAATGTCATGATATTAAATTTCAATTTTGTCATGGGAAACAATGTTAATTCAATGTAATAAGAGTGTGAAATAATGTAATAAAGGTCTCTGTTGATAAAAAATAATGTAACAATAGTCCAAAACAATGTAATGAAGGCTCGTGTTGATAAAAAATAATGTAATAAGAGTATAAAATAATGTAATAAAATAATGAAATTTCTCATATTATATAAATAATTCATTATTTTAAAATAAACAAATGAGATTTCTCATATTATACAAATAATTACATTGCAATAAACAATTTCCATAATGTAATAAAAACATTGTTTTAAGTGTTGAGATTTTTATACACTGTTTAAAAAATAAATATAATAAAACAATGAAATTAAGCACGCTCAGGTAAAACCTATAAACAGTTTTGCATACTGAATCCGAATATGTAATTTTTTTGAAAACTAACTTGTATTTTGAGAGAAAACATTTTGAATTTTCATTTAAGAAAAGAAAAAGTAAAAAGTTGTGATGTCACCAGAATTGATTGTTTTGAAAATAACTTGGGGTATTTTTGTATAAAAAAATACATGATACACTTTCTATGTTATCTTGTTTAGAAAGCATGCCACCCATAGATCATGGACCATTATGGATGATTTCATTATGAATACATAGCGCTGCCGTAAATTTAATGAGTCCGTTAACGAAAATTCACTCATAAAAACAAATGGCTAAAATGCATAGAAAACCTGTATGATTTAAGTCATTTTGAGGTAAATCCCTTCTATTTTGAAATGTTTTAAAACATCTCTTAAACATATGGATTTGTTTTGTTACTCTTCCTCCCACTATATGTTACCAATACAACCCATGAACTTATGTATTTCACACTAGAGAGAATATACCTAGAAATAAACTAAACTGCAAGGGGTCTTCGTAAAATTTAGTGACAGAAAAAATTTGGCAAGATAAATACGTAAATTCGAGGGGTGGTGTTAAAAGACATTTCAAAAACACGTGGTATGTATCTCAAAATCATCTAAACCACAGGACAATCCGTGATTTTTAGCCAAAACAAATACTGAAATTAAATGTACAACTTAATCGTGTAATTTTTTCAAACTGAACTGCTTTTCTGTCTGTACAATTTCATTGTGTAAATTTTCTATATGTTCCACATGTGCTTCTCTTTCTTGTTCATAGCATACAAGTGCTCTACCGTTTATAATGAAAAACACTCAACACACGGTGATCTTCCTCGAGTTGGAAAGCTATGTATCCAAAGTAGGTTTATAAGTCATAGAATTCTCGCACTGCTGTATATAATACATAACTGATCCTAGTATTAATGTAGAGGCGAACTGGTCAGTAATTGTATCTCGACTTCTCACTGGACTTTTGACTTGGCAGCTTGCGATATACTTTGCGTTGATATTGATGGAGGACAAGTCTTGTATCTAACATATTCGGATGCCAATCATATTTCTGCTCACAACAGGATAGGCTTCATTGTCGCATCTAGAACAGCAGCAGCAGCCACTAGAACAGCCTCAGGCCTACATCAACTTAACAAAGAACACAGTTGTTAAGCACAAGATACTATGCCAACAAAACAAATAACCTAATGTGACAATCAACAACAAAAAGGAAGAAAGTATCGCAATTGCAAGCTTGACCACACATTTTAAGCTCATATTGCTGATTTATCATAAATAAAAAAACCAAAAGAAATAAAACCGAAGATTATATTGCTTTGCACTTGTAGATAAACACAGCTGGTTATCTCATATGGTCATATATCTGTTTCTTTTATTGAAGGCCAAGGAGAGATCATTTACAAAGTCCTACAACTAAAAGATTCTATGATATTCAAAAGGGTATTGTCATCCACCTATTTATTTTAAGACAATGCTAATAAGACGCTGAACAGCTCCATAGCAAATTATATGACCCCAAGATGGAGCCTCAAGGCCAAGTAGGTCTTGTGTAAACAATCATGCATAAATGCTCACAAGATATACGAAAAAATAGATTGACGAAGGCAATATTATCAGCAGAAAGAAAAATAGGAGACTACTGACTAGAGTCAATGGAAAGTTAGAAGCAATGTAGGCATGCCAACAATTCAACTATCAAATGATCCAACTGCCAAACAATCAAATAGGATTCCGCCTTCCAGTCTAACCCAACAATTCTAAAACAACTAGAAGTTAGAGACTACCCACATTGAGTTATCGTAAGATGGGATTAAAACAAAGGATAATATCCCGAAAAAGGTATAAACCATAGAACAATTATGTTCTAAAAAATTCGTTTATACACATCAAGACAAGTGGCATGAAACTTCCCCGGCATCATTTAAGCCCTTGAAGAACCCAATAATGCTCAGGCTATAAAAGTCATTCGTTTGGGCAAGTTATTCACAATTCAGTTAAAACTAATAAAATAATAGAACATTACTTGTCTATCAATAATAAGAATATTTGAATGACATTTAGTAGAAGCAGATTAGATTCAATGCAAGTATATAATAAATAAACACAGTCCATGGCATTAATTTTCTTGATCTAAAACAAGACAATCATAAATAAGTTGATCAACCAAAAACTCAAATTCTTTAATAATACTTTATAGGGAGAAGTTTTCAAATGACCCCTGTACTTTAATGAAAGGATCATTTTGGCCCTTGGAACTTCATTTAGGTTGAATTTAGCCCCTCAACTTCCAATAATGTAGTCCGTCAGCCCCTGAGCCCATTTTCCGTCAATTTTTGCTGATGTGGCAATTGTTTTCCGTTACTAACATGACATGTGGCTTTCAGACTTGCTACCACATCAGCTAAATAGACGAAAATTGTAACGGAATACATTTTTGAAAGTTCATAGGCTAAATTGATCCTAAATGAAGTTCAGGGGCTAAATTGATACATTCACGAAATTTCAGGGGTCATGTCAATACTTATCCCTACTTTATATCAAAATAGTCTTGATCTCAAAAACAAGATTTGCAAAAGATACTTCGCAAAAAAGAAAGGAAGAGGGAGAAAGTCCACAGAATAAGACCAAATAGAAACCTCTACTCTTCCTGCCATTGCATCCCATAAAAGAGAAAAGGAACCACCCTCAAAGACAAAAAAGACTAATGTAATAAACAACATACCGAAGATGCAGCCATCAATACATAGAGGTGAAACCGAGCCAGTAAACATATGTACTTTGAATAATATTGCAAAAGCCAACTCAAAAGGCATATAAGACTATAAATTGAATTATATAAAATATCACCAATCTTACCTCCTTTTACACTCTCCTTACATTACTCCTCAACATGACTATAACACCAACTTGAATCCTTCGGACAAGAAATCATCCCTAAGAAAAAAAGGGTAATCAATGACAATCAATTCCAAATTTTCAATCAAAGTGAAAAAGAAAAAAATAGACGACGAAGCTATGCAAGATTAAAAAAAGTAAAGCATTGAGTCACTGAAAAAATGGTTAACTAATTCACCTCTTCTTCCTAGTTTTCCCCTCACATTCATCTTGTCTTCTCCTATCCAGAGAAACAAGGCTTCCCATGTAAAGCTCTTTCTGGAAAGTAAACGGCATGCCTCTGATCCACACACTGTTCAGTGTCTTATTAACCAAATCATACCATAACATATCTGTGTTATCCTGCTGCAACAGCACTCACGTCCACTCTTTGAAAAGGCCAAGGGCCTCAAATATCTGAAAGGTTGTACCTCTGAAACTGAAAACAACTTACTCCAAGACGTTTTTATCCCATATTCTTTCATGAGCCACAAATCAACACGGGAATCTTTGTAATACGCAAGTAAACACAAGCAATCTCTCAAAACCCCAACTCCCATATCAAAATTCCGGTCCATGTTTTCGGGCTCAGGCACCTCCCTAAAATTCTCAAGCCTACGATCAAGTGAAACAATTAGTTTTGATGAACGGGATTCAGGACCTCGTGTCACCACCCAATGCAGAGCTCCACCAGCATAAACCCCATTACGTCCCCTATAATGCAGATAATAATTCATATCTTCTATCCTTTTCCAACACCTCCTTCTCAAACTATACACCATTACTTCCGACTCAAAATACTGAAAGTCGGTACCCACAAACTGTGCAATCCTAACAACCTTGTAATCATCATTCGCCGGATCATAACCGAACCCATAAACATAAACAGTGCAATCGCACGTCCCGGAGTATCTCCTAAGATCGAGGGACAGAGGTGGCAACACGACGTGCTTCCTCGTAGAAGGGTTCCACAGAGCGATGTGATCAACGACATTGCGGATGCAGAGGAGGCCATTGCAGGAGCCAAAAACCTTGATTTTGTGATTGTAACAAATCAAGGGAGGGTCAAGCTCAATTGGATTGTTGAGGCCGTCAAAATCAATTGATAACAGGTTGGAGCCTACAACGATGCTAAGGTTGCTGCTGGTTTCGATAGAGTGCTCGATGTGACGCTTGATGAAATCGGGGTCGTCAATTAGGGAACGCCATGGCTTGCACACGGACCTGCAGTGGAGGAGCTTCTTCACGGAAAGACGGCAGAGAACTTCCGCAACAAGATCCGAAGGGAGGTTCGACATTTTTTACATAGAGAAGTCAGGACTGAGAGACAGAGAGACGGGATCGAGGGTTTTTATCTAATAGAGAGCTCTTCGAGTCATCCTTGTTCGTCAAATATCACTGGAAAATGGAGTATATTATACTACTATTATTAACATTACCCCTTTTTTGGGATTGTAGATTTGTATTTTGGGAAAAATTAAAATAATAAAAACAATATGTATGGTTTCGATTTCTGTTTATATCAGAAATGTTGCACATTTTTTTGGAGTAAACAACAGGTTAGAATTTTTGGATGGAAGTCAAAAAGAAAAATAAGCTTGCATCACAAAACAAACTTATGTATTAAGTTTAGTATATTTGTAGCTAGTGAGAAATTTTGTACGCGTCAATTTCACAGTCCGAATTTAAATCCGTATTAAATGTTTAATGATAAATTTATATAATATTGTTTTCAATACTAAAAAAAAAATTTAGATCAATATTGAATGTTCAAATAATAAAATTGTATAATTACATTTTTGATACTAAAAAATATTTGTAGCCCCTACATTAGATATGGTATGTGTAAAGGTATTGGATTCTACGCGGTTTTCTAGCTTATAGGTAATGGCTTGATTTATTCCATTTAAACCTAAAACCAAGTTTGTGGGCAATTTGTCGACACAGTCGCTCAGCATCTTACATAGAAAATAGGGCTCCGTTTGGCAGAGCGAAAAAATTGATTTTCAATGCTAGCGGAAATGCTGTGAAAAATATGCTGAGCTTAAAGCTGTGAAATATGCTGTGAGGTGTTTGGTGCCCAAAAGAGCTGACGCTAGCGGTTATGCTGTGAAATATGCTGTGAGGTGTTTGGTGCCCAAAAGAGCTGACGCTAGCAGTTATGTTGTTTAATTAATAAACATACGTAAATAATTGTTGTAATGAATTTAATTTTAGTCTTAACAACTTTAATTAATTATATCTTGCATTTTAGTCCAACTCATTTATAATCTCTCTTTTAAATTAATTTCTATAATTTTCCTAATGTAAACATAATTACTAAATTAACAATATTTAAATGCATGTTTGATATTACACATAATAGTAAGTATCATATTACAATCTCACAACTCGAAATATTTAACTCTCAAATATTGTTTACATATGCCCACAATCTCAATTACGCTCCCTCCGACGGACAAGTTTGTTTGCAATAAGATCTCGAACACGCGTCATTGTATTGTCGTCACGTAAATCCGAATCCCCTGCTGCAGCAGCGTCACTAGGACCTTCGTCATATGAACAACTTGGTTCTTCATCTATGTCCGTGAACTCCTCATCATCTGTCACCCTTAATCGAATAAAATTGTGAAGTGCCATGCACGCTATCACAATTTCCACTTGAATTGGGAACGGGAATGACCGCATATTTCTCAGCATCGGCCACCTATTCTTTGTTACCCCAAAAGTTCTTTCTATCACATTTCGAAGCGATGAATGTGCATGGTTGAATACCTCCTGAGGTCCCGATGCTCTACGACCATATTCAAATTGAGATGAATGATATCTTTCACCTCTATATGGGGCAAGATAACCAATCCTGTTAGGATATCCCGCATCTACTAGATAATATTTTCCTGCAACAATTAAAATAATTAAAATAAAATCATTTATGCTTTAAACGACTTTAAACAAGTATGACATTGTTTTACCTGGCGGTGGATGCGGAAAGTGTATTGATTCATCTGTAATTGCATCCTGAAATACCCGTGCATACTCCTTGTTCTCCTGCAAATTTAAGCAAATATTTGTCAACATCATTACATGAAAGAAGCTATAATCCAATTGATTAATATTGAAAGAAGCTGTATGATAAAAGGCTCTCATTAATTCTAGAATTTGAGGAATCAGAAGCTTTCTTGAAGTGCAATTTTCATATGACATTTGAAAAATAAAGGGCAATCATAGACAATCAGGTCCTTGGAAATTATATAAGGTTGAGCAAACAACAAACACAGTACACGCATACATCTAAAACATCTAAGAAGAACAAAGCAGACAATACATAATAGGTTAGATATATTAGTGAACAGAATGTTTACCTTAATTCTTTCCTCCCACCACTCATTTGATGCATCAACTGTACCCAACTCAGCATTTCATCCAGTACCGGTATCCTTAGCCATAATTTTCGTTCACAATGTCCAATCCTTTCGAAGGGCATCCCATCTGTTTTTCAAAGCTGTCTTTGGCCAGCTGTATTTGGTCTTTGCATTAAATTTTACAATGAGATCCTCCCATTCTATCTTAGGGATCCGACTACCGGGTACCCTCTTAACAGATTGCATTAATTCATAACACAACTCAACTAGGACTGCAGTGGATTTGTCATCCCATCTAACCTTATCATAATCACCACCTTCAATTGAGCCAACCTTTTCTTTTCCTGTTCGTGACATCTATAAACACATAAACATCACAGTATGCACGTGCCAATTGTGAAAAAAAGGACATTAACAGATGAATCAACTAAAAATTTGCTGGGTTGAACAAAGAATGCAATAAATTTAAATACAAAGAAGGAGGAGCTATTTCAATAAGCAGTAAAATATTTATGCTTAATCAAAGACCTATTTAACAAAAGTTATTCTTAAACAGAACAAATGGTTTGCTCATTATCCACCACTAATCCTTATATTTACACAATTCCATAACTGTATGAACCAAATAATAGTCATAAAGAATGCAACTACTTCTTTGAAAACGGATAATATGTGTTAGAAATGCCCTAAAAAAGCTTGAAGCTTAAAGTTTAACTTAACTGAATTTCTACTTTTGACTGGGTAATAAAACAGGACTGAGGTAAAGACGATCAATAATAAAATCAGATATAGTTTTTCAAAAGATCATCAGGTTTTAGAAAACAAATTTTTAAAAAAACACAAACACACAGTGCTCATGAATTACTCAATAATACACAACTGAAGGAATCAACACAGTGAAACAGTACCACGACACCACAACTTCACCAACAATTTCAAATTCCAATAACAGAAAGAAAAATTGATCAAATAAACAAACCAGTCAGCATCAAACACCGCAAACCCTCATTCTAAATCAAGAAAACCCATAAAAGATTCAAAGAACAACCAATCAAAACCCAGTCTAAACAAAAGTTCTTACATAGATCTTACATCCAACGTTTAAAGATCTCCAATATCTCCACAAGATAACAACAATTAAAGAAAACAAAATAAACTAAATCGCAAGAAATTAACCAAAACAACATAAATCGAAGCACACATTCGTTCGAAGGAGCTGCCGGAAAATCGATTTAACGTATGATCGGATACCGAAATCAGAATTAGAAAGTCAGAACTCGCAAAAGTCACTCGATTTGGACGCTTACCTTACTCGCGAAGAGGAAAGAAACCACAAGTAAATCAGAAGATGCAGCAGCGTCACTCGAATCCAGTAAGAAGGTCGATTGAGGCTTGGCAAGATGGAGCCGTCGCGTGACTGGATCGCAGGAGATGAAAAAGATGGACATCGGGTGGGTGTAGAGAGAGAAGAGAGAAGAGAGAATAGAGAAGAGTGTGTAAGATATATGAGTGAGAAATTTTTTTTTTTAATTTCCGCCTTTAACGTAGGCGGAAGCATCAAATAAGCTCCTATTTGGAGCTTATCAGATGCTAGCGGATCCGCTGTCATTTTGACAGCGGATCCGCTGCCACCGCTCTGCCGTTTGGCAGAGCATTAGACGACAGCGTTCCGCTTAGCGGAACCGCTGCGTTATCTGCTCTGCCAAACAGGCAGTAGGTCTTTTTTGAATGGGCCGGTGACAGGCAAAGAAATATTAGGGAGGAGAGGAATATTACTTTACTGCATTAGGTAAGAACGCAAGGTAGTTGACGAAGTTGACGAAAGCGCGTTATGGGACCCAATTACCGTGGCTAAGTAACAATAAGATAGTTTGGGCCCAAATTCCTACTCCACCTTAGGCCCAACCAAGGCTCCCCAAATGATCTGCAAAGTGGCCCTTTACAAATCAGCGGTGGAGGAGGTGACTTGGGAAACACCCTTTCACTACAATCAGAAATTTGCACTAAGAAGAAACTAAAGATTCAGTATCATATTTTGGTTAAAAGCAAGCAAAAGGCCCGTTACACCATTTGAATTCCACAACAAGATATCCAAAATTTGACATCGAGAACCCTTTTCCCTAAACTTTCTATATGTACCCAGAGGCCAAAACATAACTACCTACAGGTTAGTCTTTGTTCCAAGTGCAAGACAAGTTGCATCCCTTTGCAAACAAGGAATCTGATGCTTGCTCTCTGCCTCTTTTATTTCTTTGGTCATGTGAATCCATGTGAACCAGAGCAGCAATGCGACAAAAATGATGAGCATGGGCAACTACAAAAGCACTGTTTCTACTACCTCCTCGCCTGGAAACCTGCAAAAGAAGTTATCCAAGTTTTAACTACCATGAAAACCATGGAAACATCGAGGACAAGTAATCTGCACTATCATAAATGTGAATGAGATCTATCCCGTGAAATTGTCACGCAAAAGAAAAACGTGAAATGGAAATCACAAGCCACGGTTTTAATAGGCTATCAAGTATCATACTAAATTTCTGCCAAAAAACGCTGAAGCAATATATGTCACCGTCATGTGCCAAGATCACCTTCCTCCATGTTGAAAACTACCCAAAAGGCATTTTTGGCATATAATGTCAGCCTAGTACAAGTTTAAAATTTCATTGCATACCACTAAGTATTAACAAAATACAATCAATTCATCATTCCTATTCCCACTCTTAATGAAGTTATGTCTAACAACTGAGGATACTCCATTAAATAGATTTTAAGAATTGAGTGCCGACGAAGAAGTGGAATATCACCAGCACAGATAACACACAAGAAAAGGAAAATCCAAAATGGTTAACACAAATGTTTAGAAGAGAATTTGGCTCATGGTAATCAGCAATGTACGCCTTGAAGGTGGTATAAGAAGTCCAGTATAATTATTTGAGTGCTAATGGGAAAGACTTGCAACAGCAACTTAGTAAGCATCGGACCAACTACTACATGTCCGCTTACAAAATTATAAGGAACAAGTCATGAAGAAATCAAAAGGTAACACACTGCAAAAAAAGTAAAGACCTTCAACCACGCAGCCTGAAACATCCAGCATTCAGTTTAATGTGGATTGACCACTTGCTAATATCTGCCATTTTCCATTACGAACCACTTAGAAAACATCTACCTATTATGTGATTAGTCCAGAAAACAATTTGTTTTAAGTCAAAGTCAATCCGTGATTGATCCTTCTACAAATTTAAAGAGAAAGAACACAATATTTTATTCTCAAAACAAATATGCTTTGGCTGATAGAAAACCCACGCCAAACCTTTTCTTCTTAAAAGGATTTGCCGAATGCCCCATGCCTCTTGTCAAAGCCAAACTAACTTAGTTAAAAAAAATATTCTTCAACCCTTGTCTTTCTAACTGGAAGCAGAAGTAGTGGTACTAATAATCATAACTATAGCTTACCTCTGTTCACTTTGCTGCTCTACATTTCATAAAACTAGTTTGAACCCTGCTGACAGGAAATCATCCCTGAGGAAGACAACATATGATGTGAGATACCAAATCAAACCATAACAGAGTAAAGGGTCATTATAACAATAATAAAAATGCTGTTAAAGATAAAAATATGAAAAGTACTAGCCAACTTAATTTGCAAGACAGAAGAGACCAAGCACTTGTTCCACATCTCAGTATATTTTTGGGGTTAATAATAAAGCACATATTCATATGACAGTGACTACCAAAGCAGAGTCAAGAAAATATTGTTTGCGATCAATTACCTCCTTTTCCTATTCTTCTTGTTTTCTTTCCTTTCCTTTTCCTCCTGCTCCAGCTTCTCCTTCCATTCATTGCTGCTCAATGGAACAAGGCTTCCAATACACAATTCTGCCACAAATGTTGCAGGAGCACCAGTAATCCTCACCCTCCTGGTTCTTTTCCTTCTCAGATCATACCAAACAAGCTTCTCTTCGTTCTTTAGCAAGAGAACATCTTCACCCTTCTTTGAATAAGCTAAAGGCTTCCAATTATAAACGTCAGGTTGTTCTATCTTAAACAACTTAGTCCATGAATCCTCCACTCCATATTCCTTCATCATCCACACATCAACACATGATGAATTGTAATGGCAAAGTGCGCATAAACAACCAGCCAATACACTCAAATCCATCTCAAAACCATTAGACTCGTAATCAGGCTGTGGAACCATATGAAATTCTTCACACCCAAGACCAAAACCAATGATAAAGTTAGGGATACCAGGTGCTACCCAATGCAGAGCATTACCTGCAAGCAAACCATACGACCTATGGAAAAATAACTCATGAAACGGTCTAGATAACCACATCGTATGAAAATTGGCATCGTCCACCGTTCTCCATGAATCTGACTTCAAACTATAAACATCAACCTCAGACTTAAGTGTCCAAAAAACATCTTCAGCATCCTGGAATAAATGCAAAACGATTCTCAGAACTTTATAATCATCGTTCACAGAATCATAACCAAACCCATAAAATACGGACCCAGGATCATCAGATTCGCTTCCGAACTTCAAGAGTGGCTCTACAGGAAGTCGATGGTAGGTCCTAGTGGAGAAGTTATACAAAGCCAGGTTTTGCTCGGAATTTCGCAACAAAACTAACCCATTAGACGAACCAATCGCCTCAGTTTCGCCACCAAGTCCAGCATATAAAGGGTGATGTTCCATTTCAACGGCGGTAGTGAGAGAATCGAAATCGACTGTGAAGAGACGCCTGTCTTTGAGCATGAGGTAGTGATTAGAGCCGGTCTTGAGCGAGTGGTCGAGATGGAGCTTGATGAAATCCGGGTCCTCGATCATGGAACACCACGTCTTGGACACCCATTTGAAACGTATCAGAGACTTCACCGGAAGCCGGAGTATAATTTCGGTGATCAGGTCTTTCGATATCCTTGACATTGTTGCGAGTGAAGGAGTGCGTGGCGCTTTTAGGAAGTACGGCAAAGGAAAGGAGAAAACTTTACCGAGTCTTACATAGGCATCTTGAAAATGTACAGGACAATTTTGTCATTTAATTTTTGTGATTGATTCAAATGAAAAGTATTGAAACTTTGGTCTTAACAAGAAAATTGGGGGGGGGGGGGGGGGGGGGGGGGCATATATTTTTGTATTTGAAAGAGGTTTTTTTTTTTTTTTTTAAAGTTACCATTGTTAAAGTTACATCTCTTCAAAAGAGTTGTCTTTTTATTTGGAATGAAAATATGTGGTTAATTGGTAGGGTTGCACTATTCAAACCCCCTATAACTATATACAAACCCACATATCACATCTCATCAATCAGTCATACATTTTGCATGTGATACAAGAATCTCCTATCACCTTTGAGAATAACAATGACATTGCACCCTAATCATAGATACTAGTATAGTACGCCAAATGCAAGGGGTGGTCTGAGGAGTGCAGCCTGACATTACACTTGACAACGTGAGAAACAGTTTATCAATAGTCCTTTTCTTTTATTTCTGATGATGTTTGGACATGACAAAATCCTATCCACTTCTCAAACGACATTACTTTGTGCCTCATGTGACTCATGTACAAAAGTTTTAAAAAGACTTGTTGATTACTATTCATGAGCATGCCTAAACCCTAAACCCTTATTTGTCGGTGTTACTTCAACTAGTCAGATTTTTTGCATAGCCTTCGCATATTTACACTCAGAAAAAGAGGCTAGTTATACTTGGGCTTTAGAATGTTTGCGATCTGCAATGCATGGATGTTCTAGCCCACGAGTTATCGTTACGGATAGAGAGTTGGGGCTGATGAAGGCGTGTGCTCAGGTATTTCCCGAGACTTCGAAACTACTCTGTAGATGGCACATCTATCAAAGTATTTTAACCAAATGCAAGACAAAAGAGCCTGGAATGCATTCTACCGCATGTGGACTACGGTGCTCGAGTCTGAAAATGAGAGCACGTACATGAATAATATGACAATGTTGCAGCACCATTTGAGCACTGGATGACAATGCCATACATGGATCTATTGATTGCTTCTGCATACAATGTGATATTGCATGTTCTTCATCATGCAGAGAGTTGGACATATCTACCATTAGGTATAGCTCCTCCACCACCCTATTAGCGCGCTGCCATCGCTATAGGGCACGTAAATGGTAATCACTACGTCAAAGTTGGTTTGATGAGGGATTATCCAATGCCTCCCATCACACCTGAATAGGTTCAGTGTAGGCATACTTGCGCAGCTGCATGGATTACTTTGTATGCAGAACGATTCGATGCGTACATGCACTCATATGGATTCATCAAATCTTCTTCCAAAACTTTTGTTCATGTGCTTGAATAAATTATTGTCTGTCTTGAAAAATTATAAAATTAATATCAAAAAATATAATTTATCTTTTATTTACAAGAAAAATTAAAAAGGAAAATAATAATTGAAAAAATTAATAAAAAACCAAAAACATTAATCAAAATCAAAGCCTTTTAATTAATAAAAAAATTGGGTGAAAAAAATATGAAAAAATACAATTAAGAATGTGATCTTTTTGTTCAATATATATATATATATATATATATATATATATGTATATGTATGTATGTAATATATATATGTTATAGTCTAGGGAGTTAGGGAGACATGACATGACAATCTAGGGTTCAGGAGAGGGGGTTCAAATATCCAAATCCCTATTGGTATGGATGTAACTCTTCTCCAAAAGACATGATTATTAATTGAAAAGACATGTCACTTACATGATGCCTCTTGTAAAGGGTCACTACAAAAAATATAAATTGAGAGTTCATTCACTCATTTAAAACACATATAAGAGATAGATTAAAATAGATCAATTATTCATTCACTTGAGTCATTATGGTTACATCAAAGATAGACAAAAGAAGTGATGCTTTGTTTCTTGTGTGAGAGATCATTTTATTCTGGTAGATTTTTTTTCTCGATAATTAGAAGTAATATTAGGCGACAAATTAGTATTAAAGATTACTACAAACAAGTTTTGTTCCACGTTTATTCCTATTTTGTATTTGTTTTAAATATATATAAGTATATTTTTGAATTAATTAAGATTGGAGAGGAGATAAAGAAGATTATGTAAAAAAAAAAAAGGAACATAGATGCTATAAGTTTCAAGAGTATAATATTTTAATTACTATTAAGTGCACAAATAAAACAGTAAATTTTTTAATTTGTGTGGGTTGGGCCGGGCTTACCTGTTTGTCATGTCAAACGAGTTTTGGGCTAGACTTTAGGTAGCCCACTAGCAAAAAGAGTAGTGTTAGCCTATCAGTGTGAACAAAAAATAGTCTGGCATCACTGGGCTATTACCCCTCTCGACTAGCCCAACCATGGAAAAGTCCAATCTTAAATAATAGGTATTTAAACTAGGTCCATACACTGGACTTAGGATGAAAGTTGTCCGATCTACATTGTACGAATATATGTGACAAGTCAGACTGGCCCAAGCCCGCTATAAATATGTAGGGCCGTACACTTTCCATGGGTGATCAATATTGTACGGTTTTTTTTTTCTTAATAAATATTTTTTCATCTACATTGTAATTAACATCTAATAGACTTGCATGAACTTTAGAACACTAGAGGATGTTACGGAGAAGTTATGGGTTAACTCTCATGTTTATCCTAAATAATAATTAAAATACATAATTTTAAAATTTTATACTTTATTGGATTTTCAATAAAATAATAGTCACTACAACAGTGATGTCTATCATGGCGCTTTTAAAGCGCTATGAATAACGACCAATCGTCGTAAAAAGTTCTGTGCGACGTTTTGAGAAACGCCGAACAAGTGCCGCTATTGAAGGTGTCGCAAAAGATTTCACGACGCTTTTTGTTAAACCCGTCGTTAATAAGATATAAGTGTCGGGATCTCGACGACAAGTTTTGTCTTCATAAACGTAAGAAAATCGTCGTTTATTTTATAATTTACAATGTTTTTGTTAGCGTCATAATTGTGTTATTGCCTACACCGACGCGTATTAAGTGCTATGAATGTGTTATTTTTTACAACAAAAAATAAAAATTAAGTAATTTAGATATATACCAACGCTTTATAAGCGTCGTAAATGAATAAAGCGTCGTAAATTATGTAACATAAACCTGAACAACTTGTTTTCCACTGCACAAATCAAAATATCTGCATAATTCAAATTACACACCAACAATGGCATAATCTAACTCTAGTAGCAGCAAGGACACAATCTAAAACTAATCATCGCATTAATTAACAAGCATCCCAAGTCTAACCGGCATTACGAATCTCATTTAGGTCATATAGAACAACTAAAGTTTACATGTTAACATCCCATAGTGAACAACTAAAGCTTGGTCATCCAAAATGCATGAGCATCCCATGAGAACTTAACCTTTAGCCTTCCTTATAGCCAACTGAATCTCAGGCTACAAAAATACATATAAAGAGCAATTAATTAAGACACTCTGGGTTGTATATTATATGATTATACAAGTAAGAAACTAAAGTTTACATGTATAGAGCAAATAAATGTTAAAAAAATTTAATTTCAATAATTTAGGCTCTATGGAAGAAAGTTGTAAAAATAAGTTGAGTATCATTGCATATCTTGGTAAAAATATGCAAAAATAATGAAAACCATAGAAAAGCAGTAACCCAATGGCCACACAGGATATAATTCATACTGATAATTCAGTAACTAGATATCAATAAAAGATGACACAAGGCAGAAGCTTGAAAGTACGTATAAATAGCAATTAACTATGTGTAATACTAACTATGGATGCATGTATGAACAAAACATATGAAAAAAAATTAGAGTTAAACTTACCATCTTAAATGTTATTACCATTCCCCCCTTGGGTAAATCTCAACAATGCTTGCGTAAGCATAGCCACATCTTCCTCCTTTTTTCTTGCTCTCTCATCGGACATCCTCTTATAGTCCTCAAGCTCTTTTATTGCCATTTCAGCTGCTCTTCATGCAATCTCAACATCTCTTTTTGCTTCTTGGACATCTTGAGAGGAACCAGACCTATTAGTAACATCTTCAAAAGATGGTGTCACTCCATGTCCTTGATAGTGCACACACCCAGGTCTATCCGGCCCGAAAACTTGAGTGAAGATGCCCTCGTCGTCTAAGAAGTTCAATCCCTCCTCTCGATGGACAATCAAATTATGCATTTCTTCCTATATACAAACACGAGAATCATTAGTTTAATTAATAGTGAATAAAACATTAAAATGGACCAACAATAAGAAAAATAAATAAATCATACGGCTTTTTGTTGTGTGAGTGGGTCGGGAAAAGATCCATCTTTATTAGTATTGGAAGCTTGAACATTGAGATGTAGTTGGGTCTAACTCCACTCTTGTTTGTCTAGTAACAATGAGAAAACAACACAAATTACACTTTGTACTTAATCGATATTCAACACAATTGATCGACCACAAGCTCAGTCAATTGAACAGAAACTCTAACAAGAATAAACATGAGAGAAACAACATGAAAACAGGCAAAGAAAAGCTCGGTCAATTGAAAAATTCAAATGACTCACCAACCCTGCCCAAATGGTGTCAAAGGAATCTCTCAATTCTTCCAGTACCGCAGTTGTAAATTTGACAAAACAAAGGGCAAAACTAAGTCAATTCAAACCCACATATATCTAGGGTTCTCCCTTAAAGTAAGAAAAATGATAGTGATTCGTACATTATGAAGGACCTGAGCTGGAATCGTGGAAGATTTTCCAAAATTTAGGGCTGAGTGTGTGCAGGTGGTGGAAGACGAAGTGCAATGGTTGTCGACGATATGCAAGTGGTGGAAGATGAAGTTCAATGGTGAAAATCAGAGTGTAGTCATGGAAGCTGGAGTGTATAGGCAGAGCAGAGGTGAAGAACTGTGTGAATCATCCTTTAGGAAAAAATAGGGATTTGCCTACATCTAAAACGTTGTCGTCTTGATGTGAAGGAAATTGCAGCGTTTCATAAGCACCATAAAATAATACAATTTACGACACATATGCGCAATAGCGTCGTTATATTAAATTAATAACATAAAATTAAACTAAACGATATCGTTTCATTTACTGATGCTACGACGCTTCATAAAAGTGCCGTAAAATTACATATATTCTGACGCCTTTGACGATAAAGTGTCGTCAATTTTAATATGAAACCCTAAACCCTAATTTTTTGTAGTTCTCATTTATTATATATGTTTCAAAATTAAACATTTGGGTAATATTTGAGTTACACTATGATGTTTAAACTAAAATTATATACTATATATTCTTAAAATGATTGATACTTAATATATAGTACTCATTGTACCCTAAACCCCAAACTAAGAAATTGTCAAACCCAAAACCCTAAAATATAACCCTTCTTCTTAATTAAAGCGCAAGCCTTAAGTACATATATAAACCTAACTAGACCTAAACAAATTCATATGTATAAGTATTGGTCTAATGCATCTACCACTACAAATTAGCACAAATTAAAATATAATATTGTTTAGGTCAATATATATGCATATATATATATATACACATATATAAACAATTATGTGTATATATATTAAGGATAACATATATAATTAATAAGTATATATATTTTTGTGAATTTAGCATATAGTATTCTAATTTCTTTTAGATTGAGTTCCATTTGTAGATATAAGTATATCAATTAATCGATTAAAACTTTCAAATTCATAAAATCATGTAACGACGCTTTAAAATAAATTGTCATAACTTGAGTGTTTTAACGACAGTTTTATATAAAGTGTCGTTAGATTTTTTGTTTGACGACGTTTTGGCTTGAAAACTCCGACAAGTTAATGAAGCTTTTGCAAAAAAGTTACTATAATTCTCGCCAATTGATTGGCGCATTTTTTTTTACATCAACGACGCTTGACTAATAAGTGTCACAATTTCAACATTTTAACAATGCCTATAAAAAGCATCGCAAATGTGTTCATTTTAATGGCGCATTTTAAAGAAGCGTCGTAAATCGTATAGCGTCGGCGCTTTACTGTATGTGTCGAGAAAAAAGTGTCATAAGTGATACAGTTTCTTGTAGCGAGTAAAGAATATCAAAACTATAGTAGGATTACAATGCTCTCATACAATATACGTTGTTTTATTAAGAAAACATCGGTCTTATCCAATAGACGCCTAGGTATTGTTCAAAATACAACGGTCTCATCAAATCAATAACTGTCACGATTTTCGTTACCAATACAACGAGTACATCACTATTATTTGATGGGCGCCTATAGTTTTTCTCCTTATTGTTCAAAAGTTGAGGGTTCAAAATACATTTATATAAACACACAGGTGACAAAACTACCTCCATCTCAATCTATAAACAAGTAGTGAAACATGATAAAAAGAGTTCAGAAATATATGATAATATATGATACTGAAGAAGGTAATGATGATGAAGACAAGAGGTTGAAGTTATGCGATTCAACCATATATTGGATTAGTAATTCACCAAAAAAAAAAAAATTCCAATCAACCCTCCTAGTAACACAAAGTTTGATTTATGTTACGCAAGTTTTTTTCCTTATTATGCTCTAGTTTTCGTTAAAATGTCTTTTTTTTTCTGCAGGAAAACCTAAGCGGGTGAAGAAAGGTAGAAGAAAATTATCGTCAAGAAGGTAGAGAGCATGCCAACGAAGACGACAACGTGGCCAGTGAAATGACAGGTTGAGGGAGAAGCGAAGAAGAACAAGTTGAAGAACGAAATAAGAAGATGAAAAAAATATATGAAGGGTTATGAAATACTAGTGTAATTATTAGGTGCAAAATTCGTATGTGTATGACTACAAAAGAATATTGTACCTTTCATTGTAAAAACATATTCAAGAATTAATAGAACAAATTATGCTTCATTTCTCGATTATTCTCTTTTATTGCATCCATCACCTATGTAAATTTTCAACTTAATTAAGCTAATGTAATTTCCATTGAAGGTTCATGTTGAAATATTGATCCAGTGGGCATATAACTTGATGACCGAATACAAGGAAATCAGAGAAAGAAGTATGAATAGATGAAGAATGTGTTGGTGGTAGTTCAGAAATCTAAGTAGTATTTGTTAGAGAATATCCAACAAAACAAGATAAAACACAACTCAAGGAAGATTCAAAAATTATGTAAACAACTATAATCTCTCATCATATCTCACCTGGTTCGGTTACAATAAATACAAATTCAAAAACATTATTATTATTTATTTGTTATTCAAATTGTTATTACGAGCTTTACTTGTATTTGGGAGTTTTTGTAAATTAGGACACTTTGTTACTCTGTACAATCATATCTATATATAACTCTCTTGTAACATAAAGACGATATATGAAAAACATTATTTAAATTATCCAATCTTATGTGGTATCGGAGCAAAAAACTCTAACAAGCTAAGTTCAATTTTTTTTCTCTCTCTCAAATGGCCTCTAAATCGTCCACTACTACCTCATCCACTCCCTTCATTTCCATAGGTCCCACTAATCCTGTCCAAAATCTCATCACGATCAATGTTGTTGCTCAGCTTCCTTTCAAGCTCATCACACTCAATTATTTTTCACGTAAGGCTTAATTCACGGCCCTCTTTTTTGGTATGAATCTTCTCGGATATCTTGATGGAATCACTTCGTGTCCATCCTCAACAATTATGCAAGATGATAAATCCAATCATGCTCTCCTTCCATGACAGCGATAGGACTAACTAATTCTCCATACCATTCTTGCATTCTTATATGAAATAGTCATTCCCTTTGTTTTGTTGGCCACAACCAGTTGAGAGGCTTGACTGTGTCTTGAATGTCTCTATGTCAAGCGCTTCACCACCCATGTTTTTTATTTTCTTATTTCTATTAAGTCGATTGTAGATGAACTTATTATCCTTGGTGCTCTTCCAAGTGATGTTGATCTCCTAATTTATACAACTCATGGTCTTGGTCCCGCATAAAAAGAACTTATTACTACTATGAGAACTCGAGATTCCATTATTCCTTTTGAAGAACTGTTTGATAAAATCATCAATCATGAAACCTTCCTCCTTCACAATAACAAACAATACCTCGAACCATCTCCTCTAACTGCCAATATTGCCAAACAAACCTCTCCTTCCTATTAACATCATAAGACCAACTCCATTGCTATTGGCTTACTTCCAACCCTCTCTTTTGTTTATAAACAATCTAAACACAATCCCTCTCCCAATTCCACCTTCAATTTCATTATTTGCCAATTTTGTAGCAAACAATAATGAAGCCAAAAGATGCTTCAAATTGTTTCCTTATCTTTGTCAACCACATCTTGCTGCAAATAATGTTACCACTTCTTCCTCAGTCTCACATCCTCGGATAGTTGACTCGGGTGTTTCTTACCATGTTGTTGGAAATAAGGAAATCATTAATGGGCTAAGCCCAATTAATAGCTCAATGTTGGAGCACCCAATATGTGTTTATAGTTTGATAAAACCCACAAAAAAGTTATTTATGGTAAGGCTCAAATCTCCTAATTGGTTTTGAATTGAGCTTATTAATAAATAACAACCCAATCATGTTTCAAATATTGAAAATAATTCAAATACAAAATAACTATATCCTAAAAAGTCTCTATATAAGGACTGTTGAAAGAGTTTTGACGTACTTTTTTAAGCACTTTAGCAAAAGAATTAGTGACTTTCAATTCTTGAAACAGATAGCATAACACTTGTGAGAAGAGTGTTTTTGAGCTAACATGTTTTATTGTTTAAGGGTATTTATGCTGTGAATTCGATGATCGATCTAGTATTGAAACACCATGACTAGAAAGTTCCTGGCAATTCACGCTACAAGAGGTATACAATTTCCGTTGCATCTATGTGATCTGAATTCTACACATGTTACCTTTCACATGAATAATCTTTCTCTGCATTAGTTGTATGAGGATCCTAATCATATTCAAATTGGTGATGATTCAGGTTTAAAAATAACTCACGCTGGTTCTATTACTTTTCCTTTTCATTTAAACAATGTTTTATGTGTGTCTTCTATTAATAAAAATTTACTGTATGTTTCTAAATTTTGTCGTACTAATCAGACATCAATTGAATTTTTTCATCTCATTTTCTTGTTAAGGATCTATGTATGGGGACACCTCTGCTTCGCGAAAAGAATCGGCATGATCTCTATGAGTGGCTGGTTGCAAACAGTGCATTAATAGGTTCAACCGTGGCTCTTTCTATCAGTGCGACCACCTCCGCATCTCTGGTAATTTGGCATGGGCGTCTTGGCCACCTACTCCAAAATAATGCAATCTCTTGTTCATTTTGATTTAATTTTGCTTTCGGCAACATTACCTATGTCAATCTCGCTTATGTAATAAAAGCCAAAGTCTTTTGTTTGGTAAATCAACTTTAAAAAGTAATGGGCCTCTTGATTTAATATACACTGATGTTTGGGGACCTTCTCCTATAAAATATGTTGATAACTTTCATTATTATGTTATTTTTGTTGATCATTTTACACAATATGTTTGGTTCTATCTCTTACGTCTCAAATCAGATGTGTGTATCATTTTTCATCAATTCAAGGTTGTTGTTAAAAAATATTTTCAACATTCCATTATTTCTGTTTATGTTGATGGTGGTGAAGAATATATTGTTATAAAAGATTTTTTTAGTACAGTGGGTATTCAACATCTCAAAACATCACCTCACACACCTCAACATAATGGTACTACTAAGAGACATCATAAACAAATTGTTGACACTGGTTTAACTATTCTTCATCAAGCCAAGCTTTCTCCTATATATTGTTCGTATACTTTCAAACAACTATGTATTTAATTAATCACCTTCCTATTCTTCGCTTTCTTTATCCTTATGCAAAATTGCTTAAAAATACAACAAACTACAATAAATTAAAATTATTTGGGTGCTTGTGCTAAACTACCACCCAAAATTCCACCCCCTCCAATTCAACACCCAGCTTCAGCTCAACTACCTTCCACAATTTCATCCCCTCCAATTTAACATCCACCTTCTGACACAATGATTACTCGATCCATAAAATAATATAGTCAAACCCAAGCGTCTCTATACTATCTCTACTAAACATCCTCTCCATGAATAAGTTGAACCAACTTGTGTCACCCAAGCTGTTAAACATGTCGAATGGAGGCAGACCATGTCTGATAAGCTTACAACACTTCTTCGAAATGTAACATGGGAACTCATTCAACCTTTCCCATCTCAAAATATTGTAGGATGCAAATGGGTCGTTCGTATTAAAAGGCATCCCAATGGTACCATATCCAAGTACAAAGCCCGTCTTGTGGCAAAGGGATTTCATCAACGTCTGGGTATAGATTTTCACAATACTTTTAGTTCGATTGTTAAACTAACAACAATTTGTATTATTCTTACTTTTGCCTTATCCAATAATTGGCTATGTTCGCAAGTTACGAAAAGCAATAGATGGGCTTAAACAGGCTTGGTAGACTGAGTTGAAAGGATTTTTGGTAGCTTATGAGTTTGTTAACTCCCGTAGTGATACCTCTCTTTTTATCTATCATAAAAATGTCACTACTATTTATTTTTTGGTGTATGTAGATGATCTAATTGTAACTGACAAAGACACCAAGGTTCTCACCTCTTTTTTTGCAAGCTTTGTCTACTTGATTTTCTATGAAAGTTCTCAATGAACTTCACTATTTCCTTGGTATTGAGGTTCTTCCAACTTCAACAGGCCTCCTTCTCACACAGCATAAATATATTCAGGACTTACTTGACCGCACAGGCATGACTGATGCCAAAGAGTGCAACACGCCAATGTCCTCCAGTTAGTTGCTTTATCTCAATGATGGCTCTATGTCAATCAATGCAACTAAGTACTACCAGGTATTTGATGCTCTTCAATACTTATCTCTCACACGCCCAACTTGTCTTACCGAGAATCATCGGTCCGTTGCCAAACTTGTCTTACACTACTTAAAATCCATCATGCATTATGATATTTTTCTTAAACGTCATCAACAACTCTGTGTCACTGCCTTCATGGATGCAAATTGAGCGGGCAAGCATGATGATAGCAAATCAACCTCAACATATATTGTTTACTTGGGAGGTAATGCCATTTCATGGTGTTCTCGGAAGAAAAAATCGGTTGCCAAATCATCAACTGAAGCGGAATATAACGCTCTTGCCTCTTGTACTGTTGAGGTTCGTTGGATTCAAAATTATATCAATGAAATACATGTCAAGTCCCTATCATCTCCATAGATTTTTTGTGACAACATAGGTGCAACTTATTTCTTGGTTAATCCTGTGTTTCACTCCCGAATGAAATATATTTCTATTGACTATCATTTTGTTCGTGATCATGTGGCTTGGGGGTCCTTTACTGTATCACACATATCATCCAAAGATCAGCTTATTGACTAGGAAGCACGAACACTTCCCATATGAAGTCGTCCCGGTGTCAGACACTTGTCGGACACCGACACGCCTCGGACACTGCTCAAACATGTGTCCGACACGTGTCCAGGTCGTGTCATGCTTTTTCTAAGTTTTGTACTGAGCCGTGTCCTCTTTTTTGTCCTGCACTTTCTTCCATCAGAGTTTAATAAAGCACTTGTGGGCCCACACGTTTTCTTCTACCAGAGTTTAAAAAAAACTAATGGACCCATACTTCTTTTGTCAGAGTTTAATAAAATACCAATGACCCACTCCTTGTCAATACTACTTGAAAATAACACTACAAAGTGCCTGTTTGGCACAACAGTTCCCAAAGCGGGACTGCTAGAGTTCCCGCTTTGCAGAACCGCTTTGCCAAACAGCATGTTCCGCGGGGCGTTACCGCTCCAGTTGAAAAGACTTCAATTTGAAGCCTTTTCAACAGTGGTTGACATTTTTTTTTATTTTTTTAATGTGGGACCCACGTGGCTCCCACATATTTAAAAAATTATTTAAAAATGATGGGACCCACCTATATAATATTTATATAAAATAAATTAAATTCTTAAAAAACATAGAAAATGTACTATTAAATTAAATTCTTAATAACATACAAAATTTTTAATAATATTTTATATTTATTAATTTATAATTATTATAATTAACTATAAGAAATTATATTTAGGGTTTAGATTATATATATATATATATATTATATATTTAATGTTTAACTAAAGTAATTATAATTTTTACATAATAAATTATACTTATAAATTAATAATAATACAACTAAACACCTTATAAGATACAAACAACTTTCAGTTCACCAAACACCTTACAGCTTATTTTAAAGCTTTAAGCTCAGCTTTTTTTTCACAGCTTGACAGTTAGCGTTGAAAATCAACACAACCGCTCTATCAAATGGAGCCAAAAACAGGATAAGAAAGCACTATTGGGCCCACTCCTAATCTTTTTTATTTTTTATTTGTTTACCTTTAATAATTTGAAGAAACTAATAAAACTAGAAACTATATATAGTCAAATTGAATTCAAAAGTATATATATTAAAATCAAATATTATTCTATTCAAAAATAATTGTTTATGTTAATTATTTTATATATGATTTATATTATATATATAAATATAATATATATATTTTATGTATACGTGTCCTAGGCGTGTCCGTGTCCTATAAAATTTGAAATTCCCGTGTCAGAGTGTCCGTGTCGTGTCGTGTCCCGTGTTCGTGTCCATGCTTCCTAGCTTGTTGATGCTCTCACAAAGCCCTTATCCTCATTCATTTTTCAGTGTCCACGCTCCAAGATCGGTATCTCCAATTGCAGCACCGTCTTGCGAGGGCATGTTAGAGAATATCAAATAGAACAAGATAAAGCACAACTCAAGGAAGATTCACTTGTATCTAGGAGTCTTTGTAAACTAGGACGCTTAGTTACTCTGTACAATTATATCTATATAACTTTCTTGTAAAACAAAGACGATATATGAAAAACATTATTCAAATTATGCAATCTTATATATAGTGTTCAACTTGGATTCGAGTATTTTATAGGGGAATTGAAGATTGTGATTTGGAACCATGCAAATACACATATTACAATGAAACGTTCATACCAGTAGTTTTGTGGGTTCAGTGGACTAGATTTTAAAAACCAATGAAAATAATCATTAAGCATAGATAATAAATTGATTTCAAATTCAATACCAATCCTCTCCGAATCCACTTTGTCTACGAAGAAGGAAGTTATAAGTAATGAAACTATGTATTTCATGGAGAATTTGATCTTGACTCAGGATGAACGCTAGTGGCAAAATCCATAGAAGACTTCATCAAGTATTGGCTTCTGAATTTCATGGAGAGTTCGATCTTGGCGGCAAAATCCATAGAAGACTTCATAAAGAATTAGCTTCAAGTTCAGGCTTTTGTAAGGGATATGTTTAAGGATTTGGATGAACTCAAATGGAGAACAAGCAGAGAATTAGGCAGACCATGGACAAGTTAGACCATTGGGACTTGCTTCATCACCTATTATAACGACAATGAGGATTCTAAAATCTTTTTTTATAAGTAAGCGGGGTGGGGGATTTGAACATGTGTAGTAGGGATGTCAACCGGTCCGGTACTCTTCCAATTAGAGAATACCAAAACAGTTTCCATTTAAGGTATCTAATACCAAAACCTTTCCAAAACCATTTAAAAGACCATTTAGATTTCCAAAAACGGAACCGTTCCGTAACCATTTATCATCGGGTACCCGTTTATCATTTAACTTTTAATATTTTTTATTTTTCATAAATGATCAGATAATTGTTTCCAAATCCACAAATTCAAATCCTAACCCTTCCCAAATCTGAACTTGAAATCCAAATTATGCATTAAGACAACATCTAAATTACAGTCACCAACAAATCAATATGATTTGTTATAAACAAACGTGTATAACTCAATTCACTTTTTTTAATATAATTTGATTTATCATGTTATTATAGCAAGATCTATCATTATATTATGTTATTTTATTTTATTTAATATGATTTATCATGTTGTAATTTATAAATATAGTAGTGTACCTTTATATAATATGATTTAGAATATTATTACTAAAAGTCACTTCTTTTTTAATGATATATTAGTATGATATATTTTACTACTAGTGTAATAAAATTTATTTATTAAACGGTTCGGTTACCCTAAACCCAGTATCAAAAACTAAAATTGACCTTAAACCATGACGGGTTTTAAAATTAAAACCAAAATCGTTTCCAATCCCTATAGGATAGGTTTTCGGGTTTTAAATGGATTGGGTACCCTGTAGATAGTGCTCGAGTCGGGTTTTTTTGCCATCCCTAGGGAAAAGGCCTATCAATGTTGACTTGTTTGTGCCTCCACATGCAAAAGTGTATATGAAGAGCACTTCCAATGATCCAAGTTTAATGACCCAACAAAAATTAATATTGGGTCTCACCTCTATTACACAAAAAGTCAAGCCAAACACGTATCTCAGTACAACTAAATCAGCAGCACACGTCTCTCAATACGGCGGGACTCTTCTCACCCCCCTCTTTTACTTGTTCACCCCCTTATGAAATGACACCATATTTTAATATAATTAATCATCGAGAACCGCGCCAAGTTTTAAGTTCATGGAAGTGGCTCTTCTCCCAAGAAAATAGAAATACCTTTTGTTTGTGATTTTGTTGAGAGAGAGATAAGGCTTGTTGGACGAAGTTTTGACACAAACAATAATATGTGGGTTTCCCTTCTTTGCTTCTCTTCCTCTTTCAGAAGCTCTTTCTTTGGCTCTGCTGTTATTACGCTGGAGAGAATGTGGAAGATTTGTTGTTTTCTTTTTTGGGATTGAGGGTTTTGAATCTCAGCTAGAAGTGCTAGCTACTTAAGCCAATAAAAACAGAAAACACATTCAAATGACAAACTTGAGCACGACAAACATGGAGTTTCTGGGTTTGGTTTTGAAAATTGCAAGGATTTAGGTTGCGGGTTTCGTCATCTTCTATTACTAATGGCCTTCAATAAGTGGAGAAAGAGAGAGGGCAAATCAAGGAAGCACTAAAAAGGCAGTTTGCAGAGTGGGGTGGGGAGGGAGAAGAAGACAACAAATGTGTTGCACAGTCTCTCTCTCAGATTCTCGATCTTTGAGTCCGAAAGAATAACTTTTCATTGGACTAATTTACCCCTGTTTGACACTGAGAATAGGCTAGAGATGGAAAAAACGGAACACAAATTACGAGGCCCTACTGAGACAGTCTTTTCAATAGGGGTTAAAATAGCAAAAATGAGGGTGTGAATAGCAGCACCCCTCTCAATATAGCCACACAAGCAACACACACATTTCTATATATTATTCATTCCCACCCAACATGGATGTCAACAAAATCCCATGCCTCCATGTTGTCCACAACAAAATCTCAATACATCCACATCAGCAAAACATATCTCCCAATACAACCACATCAACAAAACACATCTTCCAATACAATCACATCAACAAAACATAAAATCACATACATTTTCACGTCTGGGACTCCACAATGGAACTAAAGTATATAGCTACCAACAGAAATCTTGAATTTCAGAATCCAAACACTCCTCCAATACTTCATCCACTAGAAACCCTTCTCTCATCGTTCTCCTGTTGTCTATCTCATTGCATTCTCTGTGTTTGAAAGAATGTCCGACAGAGAAGAAGAAGAAGCTAAAAGTGGTGATTTTCCACCACCATCCCCAGAGGCGGCCCTGGGGTGGGGCGACACGGGCGGTCACCCCCGGCCCCCAAATCCCCTAGGCCCTGATAGGTGTGATAATACCTATTGTTTTTGGTAGGAATCTCCCCCTCTTAAGCTTCATTTAAATAAATAATGAGTGTATTTATGTTTTGATTTGTATTTTTTGATAGGTTGATTGCGGTTTGGATGAAAAGTGATGAAAAAAGGGCTGAACTGAAGAAAATGTCCACCGACCTTCGTGTGTTCAAATACTTATAACTTTTTGTCACGTTATCGGAATCAAGCGAAATAAAAGGCATTGGAAACTAGACATCTCAAGCTTTCCGTAGACGCTAAAATCGTGCAAATCGGACGTCGTATGGAGATTTTGGAATCATTCCACGCCTAGGCGCAATATTTGTGCACGCCCAGTCCAGCGAGTTGGGGCGTGAATTTGAAGTTGTGCACGCCTAGGATTGCGCCTAGGCGTGCGCCTAGGCGTGGTGCGCCTAGGCGTGAATACAACGCGCCTAGGCTCACAAGACAGTTTTTTGGGATGTTTTAATTCGCGAACTTGCCGAGCCGCACGACACTTTTAGACCTAGAACTGAGTTTCTGGAGAGCGAAACCAGAGGGGGAAGGCGACTCTTGGAGCTAGGAGGAGAGATTCTTCAGCTCAACTTGGATCTACTCAACTAATTGGGTTTATTCATGATTTTCTCATCTCTCCTTTTGTGTTTTTCTCTCATTATGTGTAACTAAATCTCTTGTGCCAAGGCTAGGTTGAAGCCTTGGGTTTGATGACTTTGTTTATGACTTGATTTACATATATATGAGTTGATTTGGGTATAAATCTTGTGTTTCTATGTTTGATTGCAATTTCTTCATGCTTGTAGTGTTTGGCCAACACTTTAGGTTTTTGGATGAAATTGTTTGGAGAATTTGCTTAGACAATAATATGTCAAGTAGATTATGCTTCTTGAAACATTTGATTAGGAATGTGTCTCCCTTTAATTAGGTGACAATTTGTATGAATTCTAATCTCCATAGAACTCCATGAATTCCTATGCATGTTTAGACCAATAAGATGGCTAGAATGTATTTAGGAATATCCGACCTAGACCAATAAGATGGCTAGTAATCGATTTTAGGGAGATTTGGCTTAAGTGCGCTAAAACCGACTTAGGTACGGATTCGTTATGCCCGAATTAGCAAATATGTGTGTGAATTTGTGTCATTGCAAGTCATTTCCCAAGGGGGATTCCAAAGCCTTGGTGTTCATCTCATTCATCTCACTTGCATTAGTTGCATCTTTATTCTAAGAAAATACCAAAAACACTTTGCTATTTGCTTGTCTTAGTTTAATTACCCAACCAAACAATCTTGAGTTGAACTTTACTTTTGTTTGCATTGTCCATACATACAAATATACATTTGGATTAGATATAACACCGTCCCTGTGGATTCGACCCTTGCTCATCATTGTGCTGTAGTCGCCGACTAGTACACTTGCTAGTAAGGTTAATTTAGACCCAACAGGCCCCAAATTTTTGAAAAAAATATTGATTTTATATTAATATAAACACAAAGAATCAATTAAAAACTAACAATTCTCCACATATTTCAACTAAAAACTGATAAAAGAAAATTTTTTAATTTTAAAATAAATAAAAAAGAAAACACGGCCATCAGTCCAAGGCTCTGCTCTGAAAGGGTCATTTGATGATACTGTTGGTGTTGACGGTTCTGCGGAAGATGAGAAACCAAGAATTGAACCAGTTGAACAAGCAGCAGAAGATGAAACTGATGGCGTTGATGGTTCTGAGGAAGATGAGAAAAATAAGGGAGAGGATCAGACAACAAGAAAAGAGGAGGCACACCCATTTGATAACACTGGTGGAGTCGATGATTCTGAGGGAAATGAGGAAAAGAAGAAACAAGATCAGAGTCTAAGAAGTTAATCAAAGCAAGATTCTAGGGAAAAAGAGATAAAAAAAAAAAGAAAGAAGTTGACGAGCCAAGAAATGAAGAGGAAAATCCAGACCCATTAGCTTTTCTGTTTGTTTCTAACATATATGGTGATTCTCATGAAAATACGGAAGAGGAAATAGAAGATCATAGACCAAGAAGTGAGTCTGAACAAGGGAGATTGGGGAACGAAGTTTTTGAGCCAAGAACTGAACCAGAACAAGCAGACGCATTTGCTTTGATGTTGCTCTCTGGTGTAGCATGAGAGATTGGGCTCCGGCAAAAACCTGCACGATCCTGGTTCATCGGTGAATAGACCCCCATTTAACCCTAATGATCAGTCTCAAGAAAATGTGGAAAGCAATGAAGAAGATCAGAAACGAAGAAGTGAGATAGCAAACTGGTATGCTGAGAAGATGTATAAGGAATCCAATAAAGAGATTAGCTCGTTGACTGTTAGGACTTATGTCCCACATCGGTTAAAAACCAGGCAAAGTGCCTGCATATAGAAGCAAGCCCTCTCTCCCCTTAATAGGCCTTTTAGGGGGAGGCCCAAGGGGGCCCAGATTTATTACATGATATCGGAGCAATTCGTTCATGTTGGACATGACCTCTACTCCACTTGTTGGGTCTGGCATAACCCAGCCCACAAGTGCGGGGGAGTGTAAAAGTCCCACATCTAAAGATGTGGGCACTCATGCCTTGTTTATAAGGCTAAGCCCACCTCTTACCACCATCAAGGCCTTTTCCTAGGCTTGAGTGGGTTGGGCCTAGCCCACCTGCTTGGGCCTAAGGAGAAACAAAGCCGTGCGGGCCCGATGTATCCACGGGAACCGGACAACTCAAAGCGGACAATATTGTTGGTGTGTATGGGGGTGTGGATTTACAACATGGTATCGAAGTAGGTGTGCGCTCGTCCCCGATAAGAAGTCCACTCGTTGGGCCTTGGGCTTTGATACCCAGTCCACGAGTGTGGGGGAGTGTTAGGACTTATGTCCCACATCGGTTAAAAACCAGGCAAAGTGTCTGTATATAGAAGTAAGCCCTCTCTCCCCTTAATAGGCCTTTTAGGGGGAGGTCCAAAGGGGCCCAGATTTATTAAATTGACTGATGTCATGAAAGCATTTGAGTTGTACGAGATGCAGAAACAGGACGGTGGGAGGCGGGTTGAGGGAACATTGGATTACGTGGATGAAAATGAACAAATGTATGCAGATAAGATACTGGGAATCGATGATGATGTTGATTCTCATGTTGTAGAGGAGAAACAGAGAAGAGTCCAATGAACGACTCGAACAAGCCTTGGACATATTTGGACACTGAGATTGCAATCTTTGAGAGCATTATTGATCACAAGGCAAAGAAAGGCAGGTACCCATTTACTGATAACACTGACTTGGCTGATTTCATTGAGAATTGGCTTCGTATTAATGTTCACGTTGGAGAATTCAGCAATTTGATTCAGTTTTTAAGGCACAAATATGCAAAGAGAGCTGGAAAGAGGCCTGTGAATGTGGATAATGCTAAGACCAATGAAGAAAAGGTGCTTGAATTAGCACTTAGGATATGGGGATAGAGGTGGTCAAGCTCTCACTTAGTAAATTGCAGATCGGCATACTTACAGGAGGCATACATTTGATTTGTAGATTGTAAAAACATTGGTATTATGATGAATCATTGATATTCATTCCTCAAAGAGTTGTTATCATTTATTATTGGCACTTTTTTTGTTGTAACTGATTCTTCTGAAAAATCTTTTTGTGGTTTTGTTGTTGCTTTTGTTTGTGTGACATACACTTTGAGATGGGATGAGTGAACGGAAGGACATTTTGGGGTGGTGTCGCTTGGCCGAACTGGTGGATGTTGGGCCAATATCAAAACAACAACAATGAAAATAAAATAAAGAAAATTCTAATTGCTGTAGTTAAAAATTCTGGAAATTAAAATGATAAAATATAACATTTGATCCCTCAACTATACCCCAAGTTTCACTTTCGTCGTTAAACTTTTTTTGCTCTTAACTCCGTCCTTCAACTATTGAAAGATATTTATTTCGGCCTTCAAGTGAGAGTAGCTAGAAAAAATCTAACGTGACATCTATATATTTGGCATATCGGATTAATCCCGTTAGCAAACTTGACAAACGTGAACGATATTATCCATAAACTATTAATATCTAACACTTTTAGTGTTTAACTATACAACAAAATAGTTTGGGGATTTTGAAGAGTTAGGTATTTTGGAGATTTTATGAGATGACAGGTGTAGAATTTAAGCCAAGTGGGATGATAGGACGAATGAGGTACCTTTAAATAGATGAGGGATGATTTTAAGAGAAAAAAAAATTTAATGACAAAATTGAAGTAAGGGTATAGATGAGGGACCAAATGTATATTTTTGTCAAAATAAAATGTCAAATCGATTGTGCCAATCAATAGACCAATAATTACTAACTTTGGCCAATAGAATTAGAGATTTATGGCTCGTTGCAGATTTGAAGATTAGAATGGAAAGAGAATGTTAGGAATTTATCAATGTTTGGATCACATTCTTATATTACTTTCCTAACATTATTGATTTCCTTAGTCATGTTTGATTAGATTAAAAATTACAATTATTTTACTTTGTATATGATCGATTTAAACTATAAAATAACACTTTAATTTTAATATCTTAAATTAAAAAATAAAAAAAGATATTCTTTTATTTCTTATGTAATCAAATTTAATCAATAAAAATAATATAATATAAAAAATGACACATTCAAAAAACATAATTGTGATATATTGTCAAATTATATGTTTTCAAAACAACATTATAGTTATTTAATTAAAAATCCGTGAATATTCCAAGGATTCAGAGGAATGGAGAATTCAGCTTTCCTTGGAATCATTGGATTCCATGAATTCCATCAACGAAACATAGGAATCATTGGCAAAAGGAAAACTCGTACTCTTGAAAACTTGGATTCCATGAACCATACGAGACCTAAGGGTTATTGCTTTCACCTCCAAAATTTTGGAAAGCAAAAAAAAAACATAAATTCACAAGAACCATGATTGGTAATCATCACGGAAAGGAAAAATAAGGAGAAACAGAAATGAAAACGTTAAAATCGAACCTCATTTGTCATGTTAATTTTTGAATTTCATGTCAAATACCCTTCTTGTGTAGAGTTTTGCATGTGAACCAGTGGCTAGTTAGCTTTACCAACTGTTTGGTGTAGAGGATTCGCCCAGATCCGTTACACCAACCTCTATGCGGTTCCGTTGTACAAAACGATGCAACGGATCCAATGGCTAAATGTCAGCGGATTTGCCTCAAGAAATAAGCTCCCAACTTTTCTTAATTTTTTTTAATGATATGGGCCCCAGTTTTTAATACTTAAATTTCTATTACTTGTTTTTTAAAAAAAACCTGGGCCCCAGTTCTTAATACTTAACTTTTTTATTAATTTTTTAAAAATGGGCCCCACTTTATATTTAATAAAAATAATTATTTTAGGTAGCAATTTTTATTTATTTTACTTAAAAATATAATTTATATTATTATTAACACTTGTATCATATTATAACATTTTATTAATATAAACATTGTAATATAAAACTATTAAATTAATATTAATAGTTTTATTAATTTATAAAAATATTGAATAATTTATGCTTAAAATTAATTTTAAAAAAATTATATTTATTAGATTAAATTTAATATAAAAATAATCAAATATAATATTTTAATTCAACAGTTTTTCCATAGTTTTTTCGGTAGCATCAAAAATCAATCCAATCGCTCTACTAAATGGACCCATAGTTTCATCCTCAAAATAGAAATATATGCTTTTGGCTTCGTGTTTGGTCTGCGAGAACATCATCAAATAGAAGTCAGTAAGCAAACAGTGTTGTAATTTGTATTTCAAAAAGAGAGTTAAGAGATTGTATGGTCATTGAATTGGGAGTTTCAAAAGAAATATTTGAGATATTATTTTCTCCATTAAATTGGGAGAGGTTATAACCATTAAGTTGAGATTTTATGGGTAAAATTCAAATTATTTCTTTATGGTCATTTAATCTCTCAATGGTTACATATGTTTTAAAAGTATTATTAATTTTCTTATTAAATGGTTTTAAAGGCAATTTTAAAATTTTTTAAAAGGTCTCACTTTAAGACAAAATATGATATATACGTATGATATATATTTTGAATGGGAGAAGAGAAGAAACGGCACAAAAACATTCACTTAAGCACTTTTTTTTTTCTACGTGTTTTTCCTCAAAATGATCATTCATTCATATTTTTCTTTAGTTTGGTCTCAAGCAAATATAAAAGTTCAGCTGATTCCTATTGCCCTACAAAAGTAGGAAGAGCTCGTTGAATCCTGGGGAATAGTCGGTTGTGGTGGAATTATTCTTGAGGCAGTGCTTGCATGTCTCGAGCAAATCATCAATTCTTCATTGTTTTTCCAACAAACAGACGCCAAGGCACTCGGAATAAAACACTACATTTTAAGCTCCAACATCGAACCAACAAGCTCAAATATCTTCACTTCACTGATATCAATATGTAAAAGCATAGTTTACTCTTGTTTTTCAAAAGCACTTCAGAGTCAGATTAATTAAGATCACATTCCTTAATAAATGCAAGTAATGAATCAAGGTATGAAATAATATCACAAAAGACAAATAGAATGAAAATATATGCTACAACCTACAAGAAAATTATTCTCACTATGCATCCATCATCTGACTCTATACATTCACTGATGTTATAATGTAATTATACATAAACTGATGTTCTAATGCAATGATTGTCCATTAGAGTTTTATCTTCAACCGACTGTACTTTTGAGCTTCATGTCAGGCTTGATGCTTCCTACCACGAATTCCTCTGTAAGCTTCTCCAAGAATCCCTCTGTAAGCTCCTAGCTCCACAAGGCTTTCTACATAAATTTATGTGCTGAATACATGCATGGCATCAGGAATGTTATCGGCCTTTTCGAATATCTCCTTCACAGGGTCGTACCAAAAGAGAGTGTTCATTGCATCTTCCATGAGGATTTTGTCACTATAATTAGAGTAGGCTAGAGGCATAGGACACCAATGTCCCATGAGAGTGTTCGTATCATCACCACACTTAGAGTAGGCTAGAGGCCTAGGACACCAAAGGCCAAATTCACTTTAGCCATCACCAATTTATAATCATCAGCGATTGAGTCGTAGCCAAATCCATATGGAGATCTTGAGGTCAATGGTTTATCAAGGGTACCGCTCATAATGTGATGCTCTCTAGTAGCCATGTTTCAAAAAATAATACGTTGTTTCGTGTTCATCAAGCATAGAAGACCATTGCAAGAACCTAGCACCCTAGAAATGCCTCTCAACAGGCAAGTGATTTTCTTAAAAGAACAGCTGTTGACTGAATTCAACTCAGAAAAGTAGACGGGGGTTTCTTCTAGTTTAGTGAAATTAGCATCATAGCCTCTTGTGTATACCAGAACAAGTCTAAGATTGTTAGTTGTTTCCAAAGACTGTTTGAGATGGGATTTAATAAATGTCGGGTCTTCAATAAGGGAACAACATGGTTTCGATATGCTTTTGAAGCGTTTTGGTGTCCTGACTTGTAATTTGGAAAATATGGAAGCAATTAAATTGAAAGGGAGATCATTCTGTGGCATGCTTCCCTATGGATTTAGTAGCTTAGGACGCCTGTGAGACTTTCTGCATGAAATATTCAATTCAGATATGTATGTGTGTGTATATATATATGTGTGTGCTTTGGGACACCAAGTCCCAAAAGAATCAGGTACCAAATGTGAGTTATTCGTAAACATACACTAAGTATCAGGATCCATGCCCAAAAGGAACAAAGAAACATAGATCACTTAGAACTGGTAAACCAACTACCATAAAAACATATGTATACAGATGTCTAACTAAGATATAATTCAAGTTATCACCTCCTCATTCAGTTAGTTTTCGGTTTTGTCATTAAACCAGCCAATTCTACAATTACATGTTATAACTTTGTGAAGAAAATGTAGGCAAACAAGTCATAGACTTGTGGATTTGGAAATTGTTTGACACTGAACTCTTTGGATTCTTAGGAAATAATTCAAAGCTTATCACGTGAAAATTTCTTTAACTTCCAATCATTGGGAAGTGATATTGAATGAAAATTTAGGCTTAAACTTTTCAAAATGTAATCAATTGATAATCACGTCTTCACAACCCTAATCAAGTTTTTTAAACTACATTTGATCCAATTCAACTCAAAACAAACCAACAAACTAAGGAAAACCCTCCAGCGTAAAACAATTACTACTATCTACAACATATCTTAAATCCAATTCAACAAGGAAAAACAACAATAGTCTAAGTTTCACCCAAAAGAATTGCAGTTCTCTATATATCCTAAACTCAACTCAACACAAAAAATTTATTCAGAAGAGCAAAGAATAAAAACTAAAGTGTAAATTACTAACCTTAAAACTACTTGTTCAATATTGGATCTTCTAGGATTGACAGGAACGTTCCTTGAGAGATGCTATTGGTGTTGGGAAATAAAGAATAACGACAAGAGATCCACTGATGGAATTGATCTTCTTGTATTTAGGATTGACTAGGTCTTGGTTATGGTTTTAGTCTGGATCCGAAATATCCACAGTACAAACACCCTTAAAACTGCAAAACAAAAAAAGGTAGAATAGAATAGGAAGAGGTAGAGAAAACAAGAGAACTTGTGTTTCTAAAAGTGTGTCTCTAACTCTCTGCAACCCCTCTATTTATAGTGGGGAGAGTGAGACTCCTGCTAGGATTCCTTAAGAGAGCTCTAATTGAACTAGGGTATAGTCTCCATTCTCTATTAGAATTCGACTAGTGCCTTTGAGCCCTCTAATAAGACTTAAACACAACCTTTTATCCTTATTTTTAAATTAGATAGGATTAGATATATCTCTTATTCCTTTAATATGTATTGGGTCAATATTAATTGTTTAGCTCAAGCCCATGTTGGGAGAATCCGATCCAATATTCCAACATATTTCCACTCGCCCACTATGGGCTTAAATTTGAGAGAGGAATCAATACTTTTCTTTCATATCTTCATACATGTAGATGGGTCATGTGACCTGAAGCAGACATAATATAGTAGAAACCCATTGCGTCACTATGAAGTAGTTTATTATAAAAGTATCAATGTTGTGTACTTTGTCGTACTCCAAACTCGTTATTGGTTAGATTTGACCAAGAATTACTCAATCCCTCAAAAGAGTCCTTATGCTTGTCAACGAGTAAATTACATGTATTTGCAATTTTGTCATTTCGACATCATTGCCTAGCCAGTAGATACAAGTAGGTTTTATGTAAATCCATAATAGTTTTTCCTTAATCCCTCATGTCATTAGGATATGAAAAGAACTCACTTTCCTAGCGTTGTTTCATTTTGGACGCATCTAGCCTTGTCCATAGTAGACATGCTAAAGTAGCGATCATTACCTCATAACTTTCATGACATAGTCAAAAGTCAGGCAAAGGGTTAGCGGGTAGGTTTCTTGAATGTTAAGAAATCGTTAGAACTCACATGATGAAGAAACATGGATCAATTCACTCATCTTCTTATTGGTCACTAGCACATTCAATATGAAATGCATGTTATGGCAGAGTTGCTCTTTCCTAATCCAAGCTCAATAGTGTATGTCAATTCTTATAATAACACCATACAAGTCTTAGTCTTGTCGCTCACCTTGTCTAGGCTACAAACTTGAAATCTCACATTTTACATGACTCCCGTAGCATCAAAAGAGTTTTCACACTTGCCTCTACTAATAGGCTCATGAAAGATGGAGAATCAATCATGTCGATTCTTTTGAAAAGAATCTCATCTTAGTTACGACTAAGATGATATTTAATTTGAATCTTTTATACTCTACAATGCCACCATAGTCGCTAACTAATGTTCGATTTCAAACTAATCTCATCTTTGCACGATCCCACAACACCATAGTCTATTACTCATGCGAGTGAGCCAATCTTACATATGACATAAATTCAATGTTGTACAAATAGTTTCACAAATTCAAATCACAAAATGATAAATTGAATAACCATATTCATACAATAATCATTCGATACAAGAGTTTACGAAGAAATAATGGTCTACAAAGCAAACAACTACATTCTACATAAACTTAGGGATCTAACATGTGCAAGAAAAGAATCCCTAGTTATAGGTTCAGTCAATCGATCAACCACTATCTGACTTGTAGAGACGTGTTTCAAGACATCCTCTTTTTGTGCAATCATATCTCTGACATAATGATATTTCAATAGTATATGTTTTGTTTTTCATTGTACTTAGGATCTTTAGCAGATGCTAGTGTTAGCCATGCTATCACAACAAATTGTGACATGTAATCATGCATTCCCCTTGTGCGGGCCATATTTGGAAAACAAGAAAAAAAAATTTGGGGTGAGCTTTATTTACATCAACTATTTTTTCAACTACAACCTAGTATATCAACACCTTACATAAATATATCTAACCGCACTTTAAGTAACCAAAAACTCACACATTTATGAATACACCCCAAAGGACTTGGCATGTGCTTAGGATCTAAGAATCGATGGCTTATTCTTCTATGAATCAACGACAATATTTCCCACTACCAAATTTGGAGACTCTATCCATGATGTTCTTCACATTAAACCTAACAAATTTTGTAGAGTTGATATCTATAACGGGTTCTTAATCCGATTCATCAAGACTTCTCAAGCTTATCTAGGCCAATTTGTGGACTCTATAGTCGTTGATTTCAACTATTATTGCGCTGACAATCCTTTGACACCAAGACTAAACCAAGATGTTAGGGAAGAAGTGGAACAAATGGCATTTTTCAGGTGTGGAGCCAAGCCACTTTAGGCTAAAAACAGGAACTCAACATTCTTGAATTTGCAACAAAAATATCTTAATTTGAACAAGTTTTTTGGCAGTGAAGAAACAATTGGACCCTCAAAACATGTTCTCCATACTCTAGTGAATAATATGATGAGATATTTTACGGTAAATAAGCTGTGAAGAGCGATGGTTATGTGGTGGAGGGACAATGCACTAGTGCATATATTCTAATGACAGACACTATAGTCCTTCAATGGGTTATTTCTGTAGACAAGAACTTGTTTATACAAAAGAAAAACTCTGTCGTTACTCATCAACCACCTCCATTGCTTGAGATATATATTAAGAATCAAACTTGTGATATTTTGTACAATCAATTGGCTGTTCGAATAGTATTGTGATGCATATTCAAGGTTTTTCGTCATAAAAATTATGGATAAATAAAATGTGTCATGCCAAATCAGCATGACAGGTGGCACTAGGAAGAAGATGCTATGTACTGTGGCTTTTCTAGAAGTTGCGCTAGGAATAAAGAGCTGGGAGAAGATAACTCATAGCCTCCTGGGTATATCTCAATCACGCTCAAACTAATGTCCAATGATGCTAGGGGATCAGGATTAAGATATTTGATCTTACTACAATACCTCAGGAATGATAATATCAACAGCCAAGGAAATACCTTATCTCATCACCTGTCAACCCATATATAAAGGTTGATGTCGACTCAAGATAGGCAAGACATTTTTGATTCACTTGATTGCTAAACTTCTTGAGTCTGATACTGACTTAAGCGTCTGAACACAAACAGGCCTCTAAGGCCATCTAGACCCTTTGTTCTTGTAGGATTCACAGAGGCCTGCCAATACATCAGCCTTCTCAACAGCTAACGTGTGGATCATCATATTTTTGCATCCACAACTGGCGCCATTTGTGAGAAAGAGTTTATCGGTAAGTCTCAAATATCATGCCAAGAACATCATAGAGAGGTTCAAGGCTGGACAATATGCCCTCTCTCGGAGCCAGGGAAGGCCAATGGAGTCATTTTCAAAGAGAATAGAAAGATTGTCCTCTGGTGGATGATATCAGAAGGGAGTGAGTCAAAAGACTCCAGTTGGGACATGACGAACTCAGGGCCATGATGGATGAGATCAATTCCTTCAAGAGGAAGGGTAAGAGACTTGCCAATATTATTGAGCCAGCGAACCCGATTAAGGGTCGGAGAGCCGAGGAGAGGGGCTCAGAGCAGCCCTAGGAAGCTAAGAGCCAAAGCATTGTTAGGTCTCGTTGTTAGAAGATGAGCCTCACCTGAGGACATTGCCCCACACCTATGAGGGCACGACGCCAGTCCATATCCCAACCCGAGAAAAGCCTCGAGACGTTGGGACTTCCCTATGACACAGATCTTGGAACATTAAGAGGGGTCAGAGTTCCAAGAAGACTAATGATACGTAGTGGAGTGCGTAGAGGAAGGCATAGTAGACTTTAAAGAGGATGGTCATAACTCCCTTCGTGAACTCCATACGACGGGAAGTTCCTCCCTCCGAATTCTCCCCTCTAATGTCCAAGGTTTATGATGCTAAATCAGACTCAATTACAGATATCGCTGTCTATACTCACAAGATGACACTATGGGCAGACCACGACACACTGATGTGCAAGATGTTCCCCTCTAGCTTGGGAAGAATCACAATTAAGTGGTTTCATAGGCTTCCAGAGAAATCAATATCATTTTGGAAGGAGTTGGCACATTTTTTCGTTTCAAGTTTATCGCCAATAGTAGAGAGTCAGTGACCCTGAATACTTTATTTGTCTTGCTGTTGAGAAATGAGAGTCTCTAAGGGCATAGGCATCCAGTTATTCAGGCTCATATGTAGACATAGAAGGGTGTGATGAAATGATGGCTATTGCCATCTTTTGGATTGGGTTGCCCAAGGAGCACAAGCTAAGAAAGAAGAGGAGATAGGAAGAAAGACAGAGAAGCCTAGGAAAGAGATGATACAAAGACGTAGGGGTGGAAAGTTCGGTTTTTGGTTCGGGTTGGAACCGAAACCGACAAAACCGAATTTTTTCGGTTTGATATTTGACTAAACTGAACCGCACCCAATAAAGAACATAAACCGAACTAAGCCGAACCGAACTATTAGGTTTCGGTTTCAACCGTATAAACAAGAACTCAATTAAAGAGCAATGGTGGAATTGTAAATAGAGAAAACTTGAGAATAAAGTGGTCTTTTGACAACAAGTTTAAAAAAAGAAAAAATAATAATAAATCATGTTTGGCTTCCACAGGAAGCCACCACCATACCCACTATTGAGATTTGTGAGATCAGAGAAGGATGAGAGAGAGGGGGGGAAAGAAAGGAGCCTTAAGAAAATCAAGTGAGAAATCTGCCATCACAAACAAGACAATAGAAGATCATCTAAGAGTCTATGAAAAGCTGGAAAATCTAAGTAGAAGATTTTAAGAGATGACTAATTCATGTTGAGATCTTCAACCATGACAGAAGTTTCTTGAGTGAATGTACCCTGCAGAACCAGCTCCTCTTTCTCAGTTCTCCCCATCAGCTGCTTCACTCTTTTGAGTCAATTTAGCCACAGTGGCGCCGATTTGCAGGTTTGGGATTGCAGGAATCCCTAATTTCCTCTCCCTCTGTTTGGGCAGTGGGCTGGGCCATGCTTTTACAAAATAAATCTGTAAATAGATATATCACTATAAGTCTAATAAAGGCCCATACTCTATTAGTCAATTACTCTTATACTTAATAAATATAAAATATATAATCTTACACAAGTTTAGTTCAGTTTTTTGGTTTGACACCGAAATCTTTTTTGTTGAACCGAACCGAACCGATAAACCGAATTACACAAGTTTCTTAAACCGAAATCAAACCGTAAACCGAAACACCGAACCGTTTGATGAAATTCGGTTCGGTTTTCAGTCCCAAAAACGGTTTGGTTCGGTTTCTTCCACCCCTACAAAGACGTCAAACCTAGCTTATGAAGCAGAGGACAGTGTTCAAAGAACCAATAGATTGAATTCTCCCACAGACATCAAGGCCGTATTTCAAGCGTCCTTAGAAGATGATTGAAGATCTGTCCACTTGAAACAAGTCCAAGTTTTGTACCTACCACGAGGAGAAAGGACATAGGATAGAAGATTGCAAGTAGCTTAAACGACACCTTGAGGAACTAGTTCATCAAGGACTCCTTCAGAAATTCAAAGATAAGTAGAAGACTACGACGGAGAAGAAAACAAATAATGAGGAGACACAACAAAAGGAGAAGGCCGAGCTGCCAACCTAGGTGATCAATTTTATAAATTCTTCAGCATTGAAGGTCTCTGAGCGGAGTACAAGAGGACGCGACATTAGCATAAGGTATTGCATTTGGATGTGAACCTTAGGATAGGGTGCAAGAAGTATTAAGATGATATGGTAGTAATAACCTTCTTAGAGGAAGATGCGGTGGGAATATGTTCCCCGCACAATAATGCACTTATGATCACTTATACATGGAGAAAACTGAGGTCAGGAAGATAATAGTGGACCAAGGAAGCTCAACTGAGATAATATATTACTCCCTCTTCCACAAATTGGGTAAGACTCAAGCGGACCTGATCCCAGTGCCTACACACTTGATAGGGTTGAATGTTAGGTCTGCATGATCATTGGGGAGGATACTACTACCTGTTACCGCTGTACCCAAGAATTTGAAGGTAGATTTCTTAGTGATAGATTTATCATCATCTTATAATGCTCTAATGGGCAGGACATGGTTACACGAGATGGAGGCGATACCATCCACCTATCACCTGATATTGAAGTTCTCTACTAGTAGTTGTGTGGTGGACACCTAGGATGGGTGTCTTGACACCTCTCTTGTTTACCCAGATTCTGGAACTTGTGGGCTGAAATTGAACACTGTGTCGGAACACCTCCCTACAACATTGCTCCGAAAGTGTTTTAACTTGTCTGAATTAAGTCTGATTCATACAAAACAAAAGGAAAACACTTGTAAGTGAATAATTAAACTAAAACACACATAATAAGATTAACTAAATGCTAGAACACCCTAATTAAAGGATATTGGAACCTCAATTTAGAGCTCTAATCATACACCTCTAACAAAAGGAATATCATCACCGGATGAATCAGTGTTGGCGTTGGCATCATCATCACTAAAATCCTCTTAAAATTCATCGGATTCATGGGAAGACTTATCTATAATTTGAAACAAAAAAGAGCCAACAAAGGGGCTTTCTTAATCAACAAAAATCGAAATTGTCATAAACCTCCCTCCTCTCATCAAGGGTGGCACTTAGAGGAAGAGCCTTGAACACTCGATAAGAAGGGGCAAGCCCAAATAGAACTAGAGTAGACCTCCAAAATTTTGCGGCATGCTTGCAAAGGAATCCCCAAGAACAAATGCACAATCGCACTCATCTGCTCAATTGGAAAGGAGTGAATTATCTAAAGAAAATAGAAAACAAACATAAAATCCAAAGAAATATTGCAGATTACAAATAGATAGGAAGAAAATCAAACATATCCGAATGCTAATCTATAGTGCGTGGGATTTGATGACTAGGCAAGTTTGGGGAAAAAGAATTCCCAACTTCTAGAAACAACCATGTAGTCGACGTCCTTTGAGCATGTCGGAGTACAATGGATTAGAACGCAACTATTCTTACCAGTGAGATAATATTTCTCTCCATTCCCAACACATATGGAGTAACAAACAAGAACGTCACTAACTAAAAGGTTTGCATCGAGCAAGGAGTTTAACCGGAGCACCGCACCCAAGATTCGGTAAGAATTGAATGCAAGATGGGAAGGATGTGGTTGATTCATGGAAAAGAATCCCATAAAAAGGGATCAAATGGGAGGCGAATTATGCACTATGCAACCATCAGAATTGGAATCTTAGCGTACTACAATTGGTTATCTCTATCATCATTGAACGACATTCGAATCTCAATGGAATGAGGAATCCTATAAGCATCACAAAATGACTTCCTTTTTCAACACTGGAGAGGAGATTCTTGAATTTTCCCATAGTAGAAGGAAGAGCCTAAAAAGGAACAAATGATATATGCAAGTAAAAAATCAGAGAGGACGAGGAGGTCCGACGAATGACCCTACCTTGGTTGGAGCATCCGACTAAGGGCCTTGGTTGTTCAATGATGATATGGAAAGGTTCTCCTTGGTCGGATGGGGGCCACGTCGCCTAAGGGAAAAATAGAAAAAATGGAGAAAGGGAAAAAAAGAAGAGAGAAGAGGAATACCTTTTTCTGTAGCAAGTTTCTAACGATGCGGGAGCTTGTAAAGAGAGATCTATTCAAACCTTCAATTTATAAGGAGAACATAAATCTTATGGAGAACAAAAATCTTATAGAGAACATAGTTTCAGTTTTAGTTGCCAAAAGGAGGGAACAACTCAAGTCCAAATCCTTGTCCAACTAGAAGACCTAACTATTTAACCCTTTTCTTTTAAGAAAGGACAAGGTAGGGAAAATACTGAGGACAATTATCAATAAATAAATGAGTCATGGTTCGGCATGACAGGTGACACTAAGAAGAAGCTACGTAAGGTAGCTTTCTGGAAGCCGAGTTAGGAATAAAGAGTTGGGACAAGATAACTCCTAGCCCCCAGGTATATCCCAACCACGCTCAAACTAATGTCCAAGGACGCCAGTGGATTATGATGAAGACATTTGATCTTACCACGACACCCCAAAAATGATCATATCAACTACCAAGGAAAGACTTTATCTCATCACTTGTCAACTCATATATAAAAGCTAAAGTCGACCCAAGGTAGACAAGACATTGCTAAACTCCCTGAGTTTAATAATAACTTGAGCGTCAGAGCGCAAACGGACCTCCAAGACCGTCTTCTCCTTTTGTTCTTACATGATTCACGGAGGCTTGTCGCTACGTCAGTCCTTTCAGCAACTGACGTGTGGATTATCAGTTTTTTTGCAGCCACAAAAATGGAAAAAAGTGAAATTTTGTGATGAATAGTAACTCTATCTATTGAAACCTCCTTCGATTAAAGTTGGAGAATATTCATGTCACCAATTTGTTACTTTGAGTTGGAACATATTTTGTTCTATTTGTCAATTTGCAACTATTATCAAAGACCAAACCGGTCCAAATCCCAATAAAATTAGTGTCTTAGATCATGTTCAATGGAACAGTAGCACTCAAGCTGCGTAACTACAATCAAAAAAATTTCATTCGAAAAGTTTCTTGCAAACATAAATACCACAGGATGGCATGCTCAACAGCGGTGTAGGACGGAGATGGTGTGCTCGGCAACTTGCTCGCAAGTCTCCCTTCTTACTCTCAAGTCTCTGGTTAACAGTTTGTCATTGGGTGTGATAATCCTATACCTAAAAAACCAGAGGATCAAAGCTAAGTTGACCAAAACTAGGGTTTAGTTAGAAAATAGTGAGTTGATTAAAGCAAATCTAGCCATACACGTGGCAACTACATGACCATTAAGAAATAACAGACTAACAGCCTATTTAATAGAACCTTATTAAGAGACTTCTCCTAATAGATGATCAACTACTCCAATGTTTATTTACTAACTGAGACAATATCACTTTTCAATGAAGTTTAGGGTGGATTTGCCATTTCAAAAATAATTTAAAAAATCTCTATTATGAGTTTATTGGGTTGGGTTTGGCTCAGACAGATAAAAAGGATTTCAGGTCTGTTCGTTAAATCTCGACTCAGTTCGGGATTTGGAACTAGATCCACATCCATATACCAAACATCAGCTGATTAGCAACACTCTACCACTTTAATTCTAAAGCGAATGACGAGGCTTCCGCTAGAACTAATGTGTGATTGGTGCAGCGGAACCGCTATGCGGTTCCTCTATACCAAACGGTGTTTCAGGTCCAGTGGAATAGCTGGTGGTATCAGAAAAATCATACATGATAGAGTAATAGATTTCCTGGCGAGAATATGTGCCACTCTATTACCGCTCCGACGAGTAAAACGAAAACTCATAGATCCTCGGGACTGCATCAGCAATTTGATATCTTCCACTATATGTCCATATGGAGCTAATTCATAGCCATCTGAGACGAGAGCATTGATAATAATCTGAGAATCAGACTGGACGATCACTCTAGAAGAACCAGCAAAGGAGGCTATATTGGATGTCTTTTAGGATAGCAAGAGCTTCGGCAAATTGAGGACCATAAGAGCCAGGAATCAAGTCAGATAAGGAGCCATGCACATTTCCTTCATGATCTCGAACAACAGCCCCCACACCAATAGCCTGTACTTCTCTGAACACTGTCCCATCCAGAGTAATCTTGAAAGTGCCAAAGCATGGAGGGCACCACACGGCTGGCTCCTGAACTATTTGGACAGACCTTGGTTGCTGCTGTGAGGCCAAAGCTTGAGCATATTCCATCATATAGGACTCCACAAAACTAACAGTATTACTAGCTGTTTGACACTTCCCGTCAAAGAGGAGAGAATTTTTGTTGATATTACTATTACTTAACATTTTCTTACTTAATATTTTTTATCTTAACATTTTTTTTAATTTTATTTAAAAAATAATTTATATTATTATTCTACTTAAAATTTATTTACTTACATTTATTTATTAATTTTAATTAAAAAATTATTTATATTATTACCAATGTATATTATTATTTCACAAAATTTTGTATTATAATTTAAACTTAAACTTAATTTTAATTTGATTTAAAAATAATTTATATTATTATTCTACTTAAAATTTATTTACTTATATTTTTTTATTAACTTTAATTAAAAAATAATTTTTATTATTACCAATGTATATTATTATTTCACAAAATTTTGTATTATAATTTATACTTAAAATTATTAATTTACATGCTTCCCCTAAACTCATGCATGTGGTCAAAGATTATAGTACCAAAGGAAGTCAAGCAAATGCAACATTTTTCAAGTCAAATTGTAAACATATTCAATCATAAACAATCTAAAGAACACATTTAATCAAGTACCCCAGGGTAACCTAGCTTAGGTATACTGTTCATGCCGTTGTCTTAACATGTCATTTTAAACAATGTATCTTGGATACACAACCACTATCAACACATTCAATCAACTAGTCTAACCAACTAAAGCTTTAAACAACTCATGTAGACAAAGGGTGTTGTTATACATACCCACTCTAGCCTATACCTATGATGGATAGTTTGTGTTTATCACTTCATAAACTCACTCACGTGGGACTCATGTTGGCACAGACCAATGATAATTATGTCAAAAATTAACCAAAACAGTAGTTGTCCATCTGAACCTTTTGGATGTGACAATACGTAGTCAAAAGCATGAGATAAGACCGTCTCTCTCACTCTCTTATGAAAAGTGACTACGTAAGTTCGTGGTCTTATCAATATGGGCAAAGAGAGAGATAGGAAAGAATAGGTAGGGTGGGTTTATATAGTAAATAGGGTGAGTGTTTTTAGAAAAATCCGTAAGCAAATCATATAGAGCATAGCAAGAATTTAAAAGAAAAATTAAGAGTTGACCGTAGGAACCGAATTTTTTGATTTTGAAACACCACTTGAGGTAGATCTCCATTAATTTACTCATTTGGGTGTAGTGCACTTGTATTTGGTGTACTACCACTTGGAAAGTGAGGATGTTTCCGGTTCTTCATTATTTCATTGGTAGCAATGTTGAACCTTAAATCCTTCAATTGGAGTAGCTTACATAGGTAAATAGAACCATTTAGCTTCAAGCGCTCCTTCTAGTGATTTCTTCTTGATTTGCATTCCCGGATATGTTTCTACTTAAGGTACTCGATGGGTTGCAATATCAAGACCCTTTGAAGTTTTGGAAATAAGTCCCTTGAGATCTATATCCTTTCTACTATGCACAAAGGACTAACCAAAAGTTATATCAAAGAAATCCATCACTATCTTTAACGAACTCAAAATTAGAGTTAAGCACTCTTTAAAGCATAACTGTTAAAGATCATCCAAGAGGTATACCAATCTCATGATTTAATCGTAGCACTTCACAAATTATGGTCCTTTGAGAGATTCTTAACCAAACTTTCAAATAAATGCAATGCATCATCTTTTAATCAAGAATAAAACATCATGCATTTCTAACAACCTATTTTGACTCAAATGACTTTTCAACTTGATTTCTTCTAATGAAAACATGTAATGAATATATAACATTGCTATTCAAGAGAAGTATACTCAAAATCATATACCTAAGAATCAAATTAGACAATATAAACATGCTAGTGTACTACTCATCTTCTAATCAAGTGAATGACACATGTATTAGAATCAAACCAACAAAGCATAGATAATAAGTTGAGTTCAGCCATCATTCATATCATCTCCGAAAACTTTGACAATGATTTTAAAGAAACCTACTAAAGGTAGTTCATGAAACTCTATGTATCCAAACTTTGGATCCTTTAAGGTTAGTCTTCACATTTCCAATCAAATGAATATTTATATTAAAATCAGATTTCATTGTCACACAAGCCCTTAGGCACCCAAACCTCTTTAAGTGTACTCTCCTAGGCCTAGGGTGTAAAACCTTAACATCATCATGCTTGGCCCTTGAACAACTATTGTGAGTCGTAGGTCTACCTACATCACTTGTGACCATTGTGCCACTAAAAGTATTTTTGAGCTTCATTGAATCATATCCAAGCCCACTCTTATCAGGGTAATACCTTTGCGAGGCCAACAACAAATTTAAAGAATCGGAACTCATAGAAAATTTAATAAATTGCATTTCAAGCATTTTCCTTTCGTTCATTTCATCAAGCTCAAGTTGTAAGGAGGAAGTATTAGGCAACATAAAGCATTCATGTTCATCCCATGATCTCGAACTCCTCTTCTAATGCATCCACCCTAGCTTGTATATCATCAAAATGATCAGTTTTCACCAATTCCAAATCTGTCCATGAAGGACCCGAATCTAGCATACATATCTCTTCTCTAAGTGACTCATTTTTTTTCAAGGATTCATCAAGAGATATATATAAGTCATCATGCTTAGCATTCAACTCAATATACTTAGCATTTAAGTCAACACATTCATTCAAATGTATATGCTCAAGCTTTCTAAGTCTAGCATTCACCTCTTTGAGCTTTAAGTACTAATGCATTAAATTTTCATATACATCACAAAGCTCATCATATGCATTCTTGTTCAATTTTCTCTTAAACCATCCTTAGTCAAATATGTTCATAATGATGAAAATAAGTTGCATATAATTTTTCATGTAAATCGGAGTTCATTTGGTTCACCACGTTCGCAAAGGAATAGATATGCACAAAACTTAAGTTAAAACTCAGTTTTGACGAAATTTAAGCATATGACCAAATCTAAATGTAACGCAATTAATTTCACCTAATCCTTATACTAAAACATATATTAGACCTTCATGGACATGTGGTTCAAGTTCTAAGTCATTAGAATCTACGTTGGTTAAATTATAATATATCAATGTTTGTAACCTTAACTTAGTCATCCATGTATGTTCATTCTCAAAGCCGAATTTCCAGCACACATTCAAGCATATATGTATGTCAAATTCTCCTAGAAATAGGTATAAGCCTCACTTAGTGCATGTGATCATATAAGTCAAGTAGTGTGACATAATTATTCAAATTCAATTCTCATTATAAAATATTCCATGAAGAGTTCAATATCATCAATCAAATATTTTAATATCATTAAAATCAAACATGTAGGATCATAGATCCAACAAGAACAACTTCAACTACATTTTTTGTAGGCTTTGATTTATTCGAAGAAAGGTGACCAAGTTCTCTTCCTAAAGAATGAAGAGAAGCTTGTATGGTATGATCCTCAGGAAAAACGAACCAGGAGGGCGAGAACTACTTGTGAAGTGATAGAAGTATCATGAATTTCCCTCTCTTCTGATGCTTTTCTCCAAGGTTTGTGCAGCTTGGCCGTCCATATCTCTTTGATTTTGGGGCAAAAGGTCTAACTCGTAAGTTTCACGATCCGAGTTACACGAAGGTTAACCCTCGAGTTATGTTATCTATAACCATGGGTATGGGTAATTGGGCAATACTGCCAATAAACACCGTTTCATTGAATTCTTATTAGTATCTTTTTATATATTCCTTTTATTGTAATATTCAATTAATTCAAATTGTTTTTGTCTTTCATAATCGTCAAATCATTTGGCCGTTGGATGACTCTCCCTGTATATATGTGTAGATCCTAAAATCTATAATCAATTTGTTATCGTCGATTGAGGCCTATGACAACCCTACAAGATCAAAGAACGTTGATCGTCAAACTTGGACACTGGTGTGGTGTCGACCGAAGAAGCTTCGACGGTCAAGTCAGTCAACGGTGAGAGATATTTAAGTGAGAGAAGTGAAAGGCTTTTAGATAGAGAGAGAGAGATACCCAGGTAGTTGAGAGAGTAAATGAAGAGGGGTCCTCTTCCATTTATAGTGCTCACAGTCACGTGACCAACACGTGTAGACCGCACAGACTAGCTTCCTCGTCGGGCCGTGATTGGGCTTGCGGCCCTATCTGAGATTCATTAGATATATAGAGCCTTGGGCCTTTAATGTCTGGTCTTGTATCTAGTCTAACTGTGGGCCTTGCCCTTCAGCTTGGATTTGGGCCAATCATACCTTTGGATGGACATTTGGGCCGATCCAACCATGGGCCTCATCGGGCCTTTCGACTTCTGCCCAAGTATTTCAGGTCAATGGTTTTTGGACCATACAGTTTATCCCCCACTCACAAAGTTAAGTTTCTTGACTTTGAGAGTAGTTAGGTCGTCAGTTGGATGAAGGTCCTGGGCCACCTAGGCTTGAACGTTAGACTCTCATGGGTCTAGTTGTTCGTTCAAATGAAAGACCATGGCCACTTGGGCTTGAACGTTAGACTCTCGTGGGTCTAGTTGTTCGTTCGGATGAAAAACCATGGCCACTTGGGCTTGAACATTAGACTCTCGTGGGTCTAGTTGTTCGTTCGAACGAAAGACCGTGGCCACTTGGGCATGAACGTTAGACTCTCGTGGGTCTAGTTGTTCATTCGGACGAAAGACCGTGGCCACTTGGGCTTGAACGTTAGACTCTCGTGGGTCTAGTTGTTCATTCGGACGAAAGACCATGGCCACTTGGGCTTGAACGTTAGACCCGTGTCTAGTAGTTCGGTCAGACGAAAGTCTTGGGCCACTTGGGTTTGAACGTTAAACTCTCGTGGGTCTAGTTGTTGTTCATTCGGACGAAAGTCCTTTGCCACGTGTCCCCCGTATCTGGTAAGATCTTCACATTAATTGTGGTTGCCAACTATTTGACATTTGGTTCTCCACCGGTAGTCTTTTAGGGTTTTGGGGCATTAAATGTATCCCCTTGAATACGTTTCTCTAGAGAGTGCAGCAAGAACGAGATGGGAGCCGTCTTTTCACTTATGCCGAAGGTAATCATCATAGGTATTAAATGAGCTTTGCTCTTCGTGCTCATCTTTTTAACACAACGAAACCTCCATTCTTCCTTCACTTCTCTACGTCCCAGAGCTTCCTTCGTCCATTCTTCTTGCAGGTTCTTCACTCTTTTGTAAGTTCAAGTGATCTTCTTGATTTCCTTCTTAAATTTCTTTATGTTTCAATCTATTTCTTGTTCCTGGTGAAGGGTTTCAATCTATTTTCTAAGTACGAATCCTGGCTTTGGGTTTTTTTCCTTCAAACTTTTTTGGGTATTTTTGGTCTTTTTCCTCCTTGCTTTTAGCTTTCGGAGAAGTTTTTTGATGACTGGTCTCAATGGCTTCGCCGTCTCGTTTAGAGGAGATTGTCAATCTCCGAGAGTCTGACTTAGACGAGGTTAAAGGTGACCGATGGGGTAGTGAAGATGAAAGGACTTCTGATCGTCTGGCTATAGCAGATTTAACCGTCACAAAGGCTGAGGATGGCTATGGAATTAACTCTGGTCAACCAAACCCCATGATGGTCATTCGTCGTCTGAAGAAGACTCATCATCCGTCCGGATTAAGATACGCTGAGCCAACAGAGGAGGTTGGACCAAGTAGAGTTCTGGCTATCCCTCCTGTAGGTGGGATCGACCCTACCATTGCTGAAGGCACGCCATTGAATTTCTTAACGAAGACCGATGCTCTGGCTTTGAAGGGAAATGACATTCTAAAACTGAAGTATTGCTAAAATGTTCGACCGGAGTGGAAGTTAAGGCTCGTGCTTATTATCAAAGGGTTGATTGGGACGTACCGGGATGGACGGCCATGTACGAGGCTCCATTTGCTTCCGTTTTCCAATACCAAAGCTAGTTCGAGACGTACTGCGCTACTTTACCATTGCACCAACTTAACTTATGCCGAACGGATGGAGGCTGTTGCTGTCGGTTGAATGTTTAAGTGAGAGGTTGGGACGTTCGTTCAGGAATAAAGAGTTGTTGAATTGTTATTACTTGAAAGAGCACCCCGGGGATCTTGGTCGGTACTCATTCAATTTATATAGAAAAAAGCAAGGTCATCCAATCTTAAACTTGACAACAGCCGATCGAGGCTGGAAACCTTATTTTTTCTAGGTTCAAGAGGAAATGGTATTCGGCCCTAATGGATCGGACGGAATTCCATCCTCCTGGAGGAAAGCTAGTAAGTGTATTCTATCGTTTATTTCGTTCACCCTTTACTAACTAGAACTTATATTTCTTTTTTGGCAGTGAATTTGAGCACAAAACCAATTTGTGAGAACTACGAACGAGCTTTCAATAGCTTTGTTGGAGATCTGACCGATGAATAGAGGGATTGGAAAAATATCTTGGCGGAAGCAAACTTGCGCAGGAGTTCATTGTGGTCGTTCGTCAAGGACATTCAAGAAGGTACCCATGTACTTAAGTTTAAAGATTTGAGTAATGTTTTGTGTACAACAAGGTCGTACGAACTCCTACGATATCAATTCTCTTTTCTTCGGCATTTGACTATAGAAGAGAAAGGATTATCGGACGATACAATGGCCGGTCCAGTCGATGTCAAGAAAGTAAGTGAGGCCTTCGAGCGGAGAAAGAGAGCTGCTCAGGAAGCAAAAAGGACGAAGGCTTCGAGAAAAAAGAGTTCAAAAAAGACTCCCACTGAGGTTGAATCGGACGTCGCGCAGACTACTTCGCATGATGTTATTGAGGGTGACCAACCTTCGTCTCCCCCATCAAACAGGCCAGAGAGAAAAGGTAAGGAGCCAGAGGAGCCGTCTGACAACATAACCTTTACTTTTCCAGCAGGAACATCTATGTTTTCTGATCCTGGAGCGTTTATGACTGTGGCGGGCGGCCTAGTTTTCCCGACGGACATAAATGAATTTACTGATTATACAACTGAGAGTATAGTTGATTTCAACGCTACGCATGCTTATAGGGTAAGTATGCTATCGATCGTAATTATTACAGAAGTACAAAGTCATAGTACATTCATACCATCTTATTATTCCCTATTTGCTTTTGCAGATATTCGAGGGCTGCCTCTATATGTGTGAGTAGTATAGTGTAATTAAGAAAAAGTACATTAATGCTTCAAACAAGGTTCAGGAATTGTCGGCCGAGATTTCTTTGAGGAAGAAGAAAGAGAAGTGGTTTTATCTAATGCAAAGATCGCGGAAGAGAAGAATGCATTGCTTGAGAAAGAGATTGAGGAACTTTGTTCTCAGGTTCAATTCATGACCGTTGATCGCAAGTCCTCTGAAGATGAGATAGCCGACTTGAAGAAGCAACTAGAGTCTGCGATCGATGATGCAGTCATTTGTACGACCAAAAATTTAATGAGGGAGTTCAAAGAAGGGAAGTATTCTGAGTGGGAAGTTGAATTACATATCCGCAATCATGAGGAATACTTGAAAATGTTCACTGAAGGTGAAAATGAAGAGGATAATAGTGCTGATGATGATGAAAACGCTGGTGATGGTGCGGACGACAATGAAGGAGAAGTAACTCCGCCTACTGCTGAATGAATATTAAATTTGTTACATTTTGTTAGACGGTAGTACGTTTTTGCCGTCCGTCATTTTTGTAGTGGATACTAATTTTGTTAATCTTGTCGGTATGTCCACTGCGTTCGTAGTTCTAGTTTTTGTAAGTTGTTCCGATCTCATCTTTGTTAATTAAACGATGCGAGTTGAGCTAATTTCTTTTAATCGCTCGAGCAAAGATGGAATCAAAATGGGGAGTTTATTTAGTTAAAAATGATACAACTTAAGATGGACAGTGTTCCAACTGTTGTTCAACTCCCGGCCGTCTTTGGTTGTTAACTTGTAAGCTCCTCATCCGACAATTTCTCTGATTTGATATGGTCATTCCCAAGTTTGTCCCAGCTTCCCTGCTCCATGCTCTTTGGTGTTCTGAAAGACTTTTCTAAGTACGAAGTCTCCAACTTTGAAAATTCTGGCTTGGACGTTTTTGTTGTAATGATGCACCACTTTTTGTTGGTAAATGGCCGTTCAAACCCTAGCTTCTTCTCTAAGTTCATCAATCGTGTCAAGATTCTTTTCCAATAATTCATAGTTCGTGCTCTGGCTGATCCATTGACATCATACCCTAGTGAGAATGGAGTTTCGCCCGTCGGAGTTTTGGCCGTTGTCCGATAAGACCATAGTACACCTGGCAATTCTTTTGCCCACTTGCCCTCAGCTCCTTCAAGCCTTTTCTTTAAAGTGTTCATAATGGTTTTATTAGAGGATTCAGCCTATCCGTTCGACTGTGGGTTGCGCGAAGTGGAGTAATGTAACTCTATTCCATATATGCTGCAGAAAACTTGAAATTGATGACTTAGAAATTGTGAGCCATTGTCGGTCATAATTTTCTTAGGAATACCGAACCTACAGATGATGTTCTTCCAGATAAATGTTTTCACCTCATTATCCCGGACTTGCTTAAAAGCCTCTGCCTCGACCCACTTCGTAAAGTAGTCCGTCAAGACAAGGACATATACTCTTTGGCCAGAAGCAACCGATAACTTGCCGACTATATCCATTCCCCAGTGCATGAAGGGCCATGGCGCGAGCGTGGGATGAAGTCAGCGACAAGGGCTTCGTACTCAGTTTCATTGTTGGTAGCTCGGAACCCACAACAGACGGATTGTTGCATTATTTCTCCTAAGGGTGAAATGAGTACGACTCTGAGCCCACTTCCGTTCACGTTGCTGGAACCATCGACCGAGAGAGACCACGTTCCTCCTGGATGCTTCGTCAGGCATAACAATTCGTGTTTTCCTTGGATCTCGATTGGTGGAGTGAAGTCCGCGACAAAATTAGCCAGCACTTGAGACTTCATCGCCATCCGGGGCTGGAACACAATGTCATGTTCGCTGAGTCCCACGGCCCACTTTGTCAATCGGCCAGACAATTCAGGCTTGTGGAGTATGTTACGTAGTGGGAAAGTTGTTACAACAATGATCGAGTGACATTGGAAGTACGGACGCAACTTTCGGGAGGTTACAATGAGTGCTAAGGTCAATTTCTCAAGTTGGGAGTATCTTGTTTCGACATCGAGCAGGCTTTTGCTGACATAGTAGATTGGCAATTGTCTACCGTCTTCCTCCCTCACTAATACTGCACTAATAGCTATTTCAGAAACTGTAAGATATAACAGAAGTGGTTCACCCTGCTTTGGTTTGGATAGTAGTGGTGCTGACACCAAATATTGCTTCAGTTGTTGCAAGGCTTCTTCTGATTCGCCGACCATTCAAAGTCCTTGGACTTACGAAGAACGCTAAACAAACTGTGGCACCTGTCGGACGAGCGAGAGATAAATCTGTTGAGGGCCACTACTCTTCCAGTTAGCTTCTACACATCCTTCATGCTTCTTGGCGATGGGATGTTAAGAACTGATCGAATTTGGTCCGGATTCGCTTCTATTCCCCTCTGCGTTACCATGTATCCAAGGAACTTTCCAGCCGACACCCCAACAGAGCATTTGGTTGGGTTTAGCTTCATGTTGTACTTTCGAAGTACTTCGAACGCCTCCCGCAGGTGCTCCAAATGGCATTCAGCTTTCAAGGATTTCACTAGCATGTCATCGATGTAGACTTCCATGGTTTTGCCCAACATAGCAGCGAACATTTTGTTAACCAACCTTTGATATGTCGATCCTGCATTCTTTAAACCAAAAGGCATGACTTTATAACAGAAAATACCTCTTTCAGAAATGAGGAGCTCATGCCTAGCAGTAGAATCGACTAGCATATCGATGTGCGGGAGAGGCAAAGGATCCTTTGGACATGCTTTGTTCAAATCGGTAAAGTCGATGCAGACCCTCCATTTTTCGTTTTTCTTTTTAACCATAACTACGTTCGCTAACCAACCTGGATATTGGACTTCACAAACGGAGCCTATGTCAATAAGCTTTTGAACTTCCTCGTTTATAATATGGTTACGCTCGGGGGCAAACTTTCTTCTTTTCTGCCTGACAGGATCGTGATCTGGATCAACCTGGAGTCGATGCACAACAACTTCTTGATCTATTCCGACCATATCGGCGTGTGACCATGCGAAGCAGTCATGATTCTCCGTGAGAAACTCAATCAACTTTGTTCGGATGTCATACTTAAAGCGTGCACCGATCTGTACTTTGTGGTCTGGATCGTCCGGATGAATCTGAATGTCATCCAATTCTTCCATGTCTGGCGAACCTCGGTCGACTATGGCAGCTTGGTCTACAGAGGTCGTCAGTTGCTGTAATTGCTATAAGTCATTTGTTTTTCCTTTCAAAGCACTGGTGTAACAGTTCCGGGAAGCAAGTTGTTCTCACTTAATCTCCTTGACCCCCCATTTGGTAGGGAAGCGTATCAGCTGATGGTACGTGGAAAGTATACTATCATTTCATGGATCCATGGTCGACCAGGTATAATGTTATATGGAGAAGCACTATTCATTACAACAAAGTTTGTGTTGAGATTTACCCCCACGGTATAAACCAACAAGGCAATTTCCCCCAAGCTATACACCTACTCACCGCTGAACCCCAAAAGTATGGTCGACCGACCAACTATATGAGTTTCATCGATTTCCATTGCCTTGAGACCGCTTTGGAAGAGGACATTCGTCGAGCTGCCATTGTCAATTAAGACACGTTTAATTGTATAATTTGTGACTATAATAGAGATTACCAAAGCATCGTGATGCGGATTGAGTAATTGTGTAGCTTTGTCGTCAATGAAGCTTATCATTTGACCAGACGACGGAGTGATTGGTTCAATCGAGCGAAGGAGTGGATTGACAGCTTTCCTAGCGTTCTTCTTTGCAGCTGAATGCGAGATGCCACTAATCTCGGATCCTCCAATAATTACTGCAACCGACCCTTTTGGTTTGGGGTGAACTGGTGGGGTCGGTTCGCGCTCCTTCTTCTGGCCATGGTCTCTTTCCCATTTTCAGTCAGCACATCCTTGAGATGTCCGCGGTTTAACAATTCTATAACGTCATCATGCAAGCCTCGGCAGTCTCGAGTGGTGTGGCCGTGGTCTTGGTGGAAGTCACACCATTTCAATGAATCCCATCGGTCAACTAGAGACCTCATTTTGCTAGGCCATTGTACTTTGTTTCCCAACCTTTTGAGAGTGGAGATCATTTCAGCCGGTTATATATTAAACGCGTATTCTGGCTTCTGAAAGCCAGACGAAGCAGATCGAGATCAATCGTACTGTCATCTGTCATGGCCTATGATCTAGGCTATGGTCTTTACCGACCAACGTATTCCCGGAGCTTCTCCCGATCGAAGATGGTGGTTGGTTGCTTTCATCTTCATCCTATTTCACTTGGGCCCATGCACGAGCTAGCAAATCTTCCATGTTGGTGCACGGGAACTTCGTCAACTCCGTGTAGAGTTCATCGGAGGGTGACAAACCCTTTCTAAAAGTCATGACAACTGTTTCCATGTTACAACTAGGGATCAATACCTTCTCCACCAAGAAACGACCAATGTATGAACGAAGAGATTCGTCCGGCCCGCGTTTGATCTTATAAAGATCGTCTGAAGCCTTGTGCAACCTCCTGCTGCTAGTGAACTGTTTTATGAAAAGATCTGTCAGCTGGGCGAATGAATTGATGAAGGCATTAGGGAGGTTGATGAACCATTGTAGTGCTGGACCGGTAAGACAACATCCAAACGCTCTGCACATGCATGCTTCACGAGACTCCCTTAACACTGTGAGGGTGAGCATACTCTGTCTAAACTGAGCCATATGGTCGTCCGGATCACTGGTTCCATCGAAGGAGCGCATGTTAGGAGATGAAATTTTTTCGGCATTTCCACCAGCGCGATGCGATCTACGAATGGAGAGTCAGAATAACTGTTAGGCAAGCTTTTTCGGATCGGCTCCGGTACTCTGAGAAGTCGTCTGAGGAACGTCTCGACTTCGGTTAGCCTCTGGGCGTCGGTTAAACCCTCAGAGGAGTAAGACAATCCGACACTGGTTGTGGTCGAAAGAGTTGCTGGGGGCGGAGGAAGTCCATGAATGGAGTGACTGCATCGAGCCGATGTTGAGACGGACCTGTGAGGTCGGAGGCAGTGTGGAAAGCTGGGCCATCAACTGCTCTACCTTACTCCTTAAGGCAATGCTTTCTGCCCGGACGGAGGCACTCTCGGCATTTGCTGCAGCCTTGTCTTCTGCCATTTGAGCCTTCAACGCAGCTAGTAGAGTAGCCAAATCATTTGAATCGTCAGAAGACATAGTGAAATGGAGAGTCGCCCGGAAGTATTTGATCTAGCCGAATGATTGTCAATGTCCCAAGGTGGGCGCCAAATTGTAGATCCTAAAATCTACAATCAATTTGTTATCGTCGATCGAGGCCTATGACAACCCTGTAAAATCAAAGAATGTTGACCGTCAAACTTGGACACCAGTGTGGTGTCGACCGAACAAGCTCCGATGGTCAAGTCAGTCAACGGTGGGAGATATTTAAGTGAGAGAAGTGAAAGACTTTTAGATAGAGAGAGAGAGAGATACCCGGTAATTGAGAGAGTAAATGAAGAGGGGTCCTCTTCTATTTATAGTGCTCCCAGTCACGTGACCAATACGTGTAGACCGTACAGACGCTTCCTCGTCGAGTCGTGATTGGGCTTGCGGACCCATATGAGATTCATTTGATATATAGAGCCTTGGGCCTTTAATGTCTGGTCTTGTACCTAATCTAACCGCGGGTCTTGGCCTTCAGCTTGGATTTGGGCCAATGGTACCTTTGGATGGACATTTGGGCCGATCCAACCATGGGCCTCATCGGGCCTTTCGACTTATGCCCAAGTATTTCGGGTCAACGGTTTTTGGCCCATACAATATGTTACATCAGATTACCGTTTGCAATCTAATTCAATTGAATAATTTAACGTTCAATTGTCTCTCTTCTCTGTACTTCATCTTCTCCTTCTTCATGCTTCATCTTCTAGCTTCCGCATTCTAATCTCTACATTTCTTAGCTGGAAATCAAAGATAAGTTCAAGTTACTTCATGAACTGGGATCATTTAGTTCAGAGTTGTGTCTTGGAAGCCTTGTTCCACTAGGAAGCAGTAAAGTGGAGGAGAAGCTGCCGGACGAGAAGGGAAAGAGGAACAAGAATAATATTTATAATAGGTAAAAAAATTTAACCAAATCAATTTGCTTTGATTTGTATTCTTTAAACTGTTTTTCCTTACATTGTTTTGCTGGTCAATGTGGAAGACCATTTGCTTTATAATAGAGTAAAAGAATAGGGAAATGTGGTACCAGTAGTGAGTCTCTCCTTTTACAATTAAGTTGACCAGGCCTTATAGTATAGCAGTCAAAATAGTTTCGTTCGGTAGCAGAATTCTCCTCTTTTTTTTTTTTTTTTGAGCAATGTTTCTCTAGCATCACTTTATTACGGTGATATAACTCTATGACTTTGTTGCTGAATTCTTTATTGACTTGAATCAAATAACATATGTTGTTTTTCTCAGGGATGATTTCCTGTCGGAAGGGTTCAAATTGGTGCTATGATCAAGTTGCAGAGCGAAGTCAACAGAAGTAAGCTAGAGATCACAGGGTTCAAATTGGTGCTATGATCATGTAGCAGAGCAAAGTCAACAGGGGTAAACTAGAGATTACATCGTATTAGACTATTAGTTTTAGTGTGGTTCTTTGATTCCATATTTCCATCTGTTTTCATAGTGCAAGTTTTCTTGTAGTGGCAATATGTAAGTCCTAAAGGTTGTATGGTTGTTCTTAGATAGAAGTGTTTACTCTGCTACCAGAGGTTGAAGGCCGTCTAAAAGAAGTCATCTACCCACAATACTACACATTACAGTTATTAGTTGTCTTTAATCATATTGTTTCCCTTGGCATTCAAACTATGCGTCTTAAGCTATGGTTCCTTTATGCCAAGTGGTTTAGAGTTATGAATTTGATTTTAGGGTAGGGGTTTCTTGGGGTGCTAGCTTTGGTGTTGGTTTCTACATAAGCCTCTCTGTTTTTGAGGGAAAAAAAATGTATTGTATATATGTGTAGAAGGATAAATCCGAGTTGGCTTTCACTTAATAATTCCCTTCGAGGCTAATCAATGAGGCTTCATATTGCTGGTTGTCTGTGACTAATTGTTAAATTGCATATAAAAGGTGTACTTGGTAATAATCATGCTGCAAACGTTCTTATATTCATACATTCATTCCATAAAATTTATGTACGTTTGAATGGCTTAGTTGGCCTTTCCTTTGTTTTTGCGTATGCTTGATATTACTGAGTTGAGACAGCATTACTCGTGAATTCGACTGCATTCATTGGTCACTATACTACTAGTTTTTGTTACTTATTATCTTGAGGTAGGGGTGCACATGGGTCGGGTTTGGGGAGGAAAACTCAACCGAACCTAAATGGAATTGCCGATAAAAGTTAGATATTTGATAAAACTTTTGACACATTTTAACCACAGAGAGAGATAGAGAGGAGAGGAAAAGTATTTTGCATATCCAATTGTAAAAGGAAACCCAAATGTGTATCTTTGCGCTCGTGGTGGTATTGTACATTGCTTGCTTGGTCCATAACTTTAATAGCTATTTGATGGATCACATCTTCAGCTGCTTGACGATATTCCACACAGAACAGGAGTATTGGTCATTGTTAGGCAATTTTTTTGTGTGTGAAACGAAAATATACAATTTCTCTGTCATTATATGTTTTCAGACGAAATATATGTTGTCCCGGATGTTAAGTGAACTTGATTACTCCATTTTGTAACAAATTAAATGGATTTACAGGGAAAGTTGGGCGTGGTCCTGGTGGCAATCACGTTGTGGAACATTGGTTCTCCATGGACAAGAAAAGAAGGAAAGCATCAGATTCCTTCCTTCTCCAGGGGAATTTTGGTGTCTTGTTGAAACTAGTAAAACTGTTCGTATCTTTGCTTTTCTTTTTAATGCATACATGCATACTCGAAGCTTGTTGACGAATGAACTCCCTCCAAAGTTTTTACATGTTAAGTTTTTAGTTTCTTGTCAAATACACTTTCTTGCGACAGTTTTGCATGCGTCAGTGGCTTGCTGGCTTTACTTTCATCCTCAAAATCTATACCTATATATAAAGCAGAGGCTCTAACAACTGCTCCTATTTTTTTGACATCTGGCCTTCTAAAACTCCATGTTTCTTCCTACGTGGACACTCTACAATTCCTTTATTTGTTTTTCAGACGCTCTCAGCTCTCCCTATTTCTCCAATACACTCTCTCCAAACCTCTCTTGCGGCAATAAAAGAAGCAGAAAAAAAACGGACAATCTGAAAGCCATTTTTCGTTCTACGTCTTCTGCTCCCCTTCTCTATTTCCATCTCCCAATTAAACATGTTCGTTTCCACATCCCACAAACCAAATCGGCAGGATCTGTGGTTGGATCTGATCGTAGAGCTGTTGTTCGTTTGTTGTTTACGTGCTTCATCTCCATTCCCGTCGACTCCACATCTCGATTCCGATTTCGTTTCTCCTCATATCTTGTATGGTTTGGCGATTGGCTCTTCTCCTCTGATTGTTGTTAAATTTAATTTAACTTAATGTTTATTTTATTTAACAAACCTGGATAGTCATTATGTATTGATTGAAAAACAGAAGAAGCGACGCTTTCGATTATTGTTCTGATGCATGTATTGGCCGAAGTATATAATAGTCGGAGCCGAATCGAAGGCAACATTCATTCCTTCTCTTATCTAACTTGAATCCGCGTTTCTGGTCATCTGTCAGCAGAGAATCTAAGTTGATGTGGCGTCTTTGTTTTGGACAAAGTAATCTGCTTCAAACGGTGTCAAAATTCAAGTGGATGAGAGTCTCTTATTGAGCCTGAAGTTATAGGTTGCTGGCCAGTGAAGTCTTGAATAAATAACTTTTGGGAGTTCAAGGTTAGTTTTTTTCTTATTTTGTTTTGGGAATGGATTTGCGGTTCTTTTTCAAATCTATAGTTTTTGATGCGAATTTCGAATCGCTTATTGGATTTGAACCTCAGGCCAAATAAGTTGCATATACATAACTGAATTTTCTGAATGTCATTTGTTCAAGTCTCTGATGCACCCAATCATGTTAAATGAATAAGTTTATTATTAAACTTCCATGTATTTGAATTGAGTTGATTTTAGTGTTAAAAGATTCATTGTTTGTATTAGGATGTATAAATTTATTTGGAAACACTTTAGTTGAAATTTTTGTGTGAAATTCTTCGTGTTTTGGTAGTGAGGACTGAAAAAAAAGAATTTTTAACAGAATGAGATGTTAAATCGAATAAAGTTCGTGGTGATGCTAAATGATTCAAGTAGTCTAAACTTAGAAGTTTTTCAGTTGCTTGGGGGACATACTTCTTTAATATTAACCTTTCTTTAATCCAACATTTTTTTATAAACTACTATGGTACAGCTGTAGCAATACTGCACTATAATTCATTTGACTCAGTATGTAAAAGTTTAAAGCCACAAAAAAATTGGTTCAAGTAGTCTAAACTTAAAAGTTTTTAAGTTGCTTGGGGGACATACTTCTTCAATATTAAGCTTTCTTTAATCCAACATTTTTTTATAAACTACTATGGTATAGCTGTAGCAATACTGCACTATAATTCATTTGACTCAGTTTGTAAAAGTTTAAAGCCACAACAAAATTTTATTAACGTAAATAATTAGAGACCCAGACAACCATTAACCAAAAACATCTTAGCACTATGCCATATTCTAATTGGGCATAATTGTGCATAGTTGCTGTATTGTTAGTTGCCAATTGGTTATTGAAACTTATTCATGGTAGGTTTTGATAAAACATATTGACATGGTTTCAAACACTTTGATATGTCTGCAGGTTTTGAACTTTAATAATATCTTTCTTTACATTATATAGTGTTTTCAAATGAAGTGCACCCAAGAACGAGATACAAGGTAACACTCTAATATTAGAAAACTCTTGATGATGTCTATGTGCTTATTTTGTTATTTTATATATTTGACGTTTCCTAATGTTAGTTGCTAGATCTGTGGTTTTTAAAAGTACTCGAATGTTATCTTTATACCTTATAAAAATTTAAATGCTTTCAATAAAAAGATTGTATTATTTGTGGTGAGTGATATTTGCATTGATGTTTTTGAATCGATATTTTTTTTTCATTTCGATATATGTTGTTGATGGGTTAAGTCCTATATTTGTGTATTTCAGATTTTCTGTTGCCGTGTGTTCTGGAGTTCGGCAACATAGGCATGCAAGATTGTTTAGGAGATTTAAGTTACAACAACATAGATTAAGAAGGTTTGGATGGATGTCCCTCCACTTTTGTTTTTTGCTGTTGTACTACAAAATTTAGTTATGGTTTTTTTAATATGTTTTTTGCAGGACCATTTTGGGGATCGCCGTTGAGCAGAGGTTTAAATTTGCTAGGTATAAGAGAAGTATTTCTGAGGCAAATAAGGTCTGGTCGTGCCCTTCATTTTGGAGGTATTTTTTTATGTTTTGCGTTGTGAAATGGTCTTTCATGTTCTGTCTTATTTTATGTGTATTTGTTTGTTATTTTCAAATAATAAATTCTAGGAATTGGTTTTTCAAGTTTAAGTTTATAATTTTGCAATTGTTTTTCAAATTAAATTTTATATATAGTTTATTGTGAGATATTTGATTTTTTATTTTTTTCCCTGTATTTTTTGTATTTTTTAAATCTCCAAAATTAAATTAATTTCTAAAATTTATATTGTGAAAGAGAGGGAAAAGGACATTCTTGAGATGATATTGGAAATGGCTTTTCATGGATTGAGTGGATGGTCGTGTCTTGGATGTTTGCTGCCTGAATCACCTGCCTATGTATTTCATGGAGGTATTTTTCTTGGTGAAATTCAATGTTCTTTGTTGTACAAACTTTACCCCTATTAAATACTAATGCATTTACCATGCTTTTGTGTACTTTTCGAAGAACATCTTTCTCCTAGCTGTATTGGACTTCAAAATCATATTCCCAATAATTTACATCTACAACATTTGAGGCAAAAATACCGGGATGCGAGACATAAAAGAATTTCGATATTGCATCAGAATAGGTTGCGATTATTGGCTTCAGTATCTCATACTGCTCTATCTAATAGTTCTGTAGGTAAGTTTTTTTTTTTGTTTGTAGAAATTGTATTTATATATGTTTTTTTTTGTAATGCCTGATAATTATTTATGAGTTAGTGTATTACGAATGATATTGATTAATATATATTTTTTTCCAGAAGAAGGTCAACATGTACAACATGTAAGGTTACAATATAGAAATTCGCGATTTCAAAGACTTTCAATGTTGTGCCAGACGAGGCCGCAATTATTGGCTTCAAATTCTGTCCTTGGGTATCCTGCATCGGGTGCTGGTGTGCCAGTGTCAATTACTCTGATTTTTGGGCTTCATGGTTGTACTTACAGTTTTGTACCAAGTTCTTCGATTCTTATCAGACCTAACACCATATTTGTGCAGTCAATAAAGTAATTTGCTTTGCCACTTTGTGAAGTTTAATTATACACAGTTTGTTAAACGTGCTTTGGTAACCTCATATCTGCTTTTATTAAGTTGAAGAGTTAAGTGAAATAAGGCCTGGGTTAACATTGTATGGATTGTATATATCTCCACCTCTTGATGCTGTATCTACTTGGTCCAAAACTATAAATGCCTCTGTTCCCGCAGTTTCTCACAAGGCAAGTTTGATTTATGAGAATAATATCATTGTCTTCCGAGTTTTTCCTTGAGCTTAGATTTGATTTAGTCGATGAATTTGAGTTCATGATTTTCTCTATTCAGGAGTTAATATATTTTCTTAATTAGGAATCTCTAGCAAATATCAAATACTGTGTCAAATTTGATAACTCTATTTACCTCATTATTGCCCAAGGTATGGTGACAAGCTTCTATATCAATATTCACTAGCGAAATATGTCTTTGTCACCTTTAAGAGGTCTTATATATCTGGGTATGCATGAAAGTTCTACGAACTCATGGAATTTCTTTATCTCCAAGTATCATTGGAGTTGTCAAAATCAAAGCAATTGTAAGAAAGATCACTGTGTCATGGGCCCTAAAGAGGGTGCAGTATAAATCATTTAGTTGTGTACCTGTCAACTATAATGGCCTCTGTACCTAATATAGTTGTGTGAAAAAAAAGATTGATTCGCAGCACTGCCTGTACAGTTTAATCCAATGATTAGAATGCAACTGTTAGGCAAACACAAATGGTATTTGTGAACCAAAACTCATACTCATAGATTGATGTAGGCATTATAGGACACACACACACACACACATGAGAACTTGAGCAGTAAATTGTCCATTGATGATGCCTCCCTCCCTTTCCCCTTATCCTCTCTTGTGATATTGCAAATGCGAGATATTTTTTATATCAGTAGTTAAATGTGCAATTGAATTGTTTTCCTACTCAATATTGCTTAATATCCTATTACGGAGAACAATAACTTTAGTTTTGATCTGTATCTAATATTACGATGAATTTTTTTTTTTAGATAAACACAGTTATTATGGTATGCTAGATTTGATATTAGAATTATAATATTTTGAGCTTTCAGTAATGTTTCAAGAAAGTTGGGATAAAACTTTGCTACTGGACCATCAGTGATTAAGGTGAATTTTTTAAAAAATCAATGGTTAAACTTAAATGTACAATTGAACTGCTCAATATTGCTTTTCTTCTTCTTATAACTTCTGAATTACATAATTCTTTTTAGGGATCAACTAAAATAAGGAGCAAATTGATGTTGAAGGACACATGGCCTATGATGATGCATAATTTATTCAGTGATTTATTGATATAAGATATTGTATTTGGCATAAAGGCATGGAATTTATATATGTGGATACTTGTGTGCTTTTAGCTGTGGAGGATGTTAGTCGGACGAATGAAAGTGATTGTAATTTATGTTTGGATTAGCATGCATCATTCAAGAATTCAACGATAATGTTTTGCCAGGTTTCATTCTACTCTCAGTTTTTTGAATTGTTCCCCATGTTGTACATTTTCAAAAGTTGAGTTTATCAATAGCCGTTAGTATTGGAATTTGGTCTTGGACGTTAACAATAATATCTTCTATATATGAGATCTCCTATATTAGTTTTTTGAGTTGTTCCTGATGTTGTGCATAGTTCATACTAATTTGTTTTTCTTAAGGCTGAGTTTATCAATAGCCATTAGTTTTGGAATTCGGTATGAGACATTAGCAAAAGGATCCTTTACATATGAGATCTCTGATATATGCATGGTTTTCCTTTTGTAACAACTGATTTCTTAGGTCTATAATTATAAAGGATGCTGAAATGAAGGGCACCACTCGGTTTCATTCGGCAGCTATGGCGGTTGGGTTTGCCAAAACCTCATTTACCTTGATCGTAATATTTGTTACTGGTAAATTGGGTTGGACGCCATTGCTTTATATCAGCACTGTTGGAATGAATATCTGCTTATTTGGTCTGATCCTTACTCTTTCTTCCCTGGGGAATGGTAAACTCGGAACTCGGGGCTGGCCTGGCAATTTTAACAGTTTGTGGCAATGATTCTTTCTTCTCCAATTTTAGTAGTTTCAACAGTCATTTTTTTTTAATCGGCACACCAATACACGACCCACGAACCCATTGATACCTGGGTTCCTCATTCAAGTTTAATAGGTTATTCGATGAATCATTGTTTCAAGTATTGGTTGTATATGCATATTGACAAATCAGTAGATCACTTATTGATTTCCGTAGACCCCTTATTGATATCCGTAGACCCTAATGTACCCATAAAAAGTAACAGGGGTGGTGTTTTGTTAACATTAATGTTTGGGACAACTTGGAATTTCAGTTGAGAATTAAAGAGTTTACTGCCTACAGTGAAGTACTTGAGACAGTTTGAGGTTTGACTTCATATGAAATCTACGGCGTCTTGACTTTGTTAGTTAGTTTCATATGTTTTTATTTTCTTATGTTTGTTATAGAGCTTCTCTGTTGTGAAAAATTAGTTAGCTTCATATGTTCTTATTTTCTTACGTTTGTTATAGAGTTTCTCTGTTGTGAAAAATGTAATTTGTGTTATTTTCTTATTTTCTCAAGTTCTAATGTTCGTTATGGTAACAAAATATTAACAAATTATCGGTAATTTTTATTTCCCAAATAAAGTTAATGTCGCGCTTTGCGCGGGTGTATAACTAGTGTATATATATGCCGGTAGCACTACATATCCCTGCAAATATTGTTCCAAAAGCTTCCCAGTCCATGTGACATTGACACATCACTATGTGACATGGAAAGTTGGATTTTTTTTAGACAAAAATACCCTTGTTTCTTGGTACAATTACTTTTTCTACAAACGCTGACATCATCTAATGACATCACTAATTTTTATCTCTCAAAATTCATGTTAGATTTTGAAAAAAATTATATATTCGGAATCAACAAATAATCCTTTTTAAAACAAAATTCATTGTCGATATGTTTTATCTAACCGATCTTAGTTACATTGTTTTTGACAACAATGTACTAACAATCTGGAATGTTGAAAAACAATGAAATTCATTATAACATTAAAAATAAGCCTTAAAGGTGAACTTTAGAATAAATTCACATTAAAAAAGCATAAATCTTTTTTTTGGACATTCTTCATCAAATTACATATTACATTGTTTTTCAAAAATAATATAATTACATGTATTTTATTGTTTATTTCAAAAAAATTCAAATTTGATAGTTTAACATACAATATATTCACAAACAACTAGAATTAATCAATTTTCCTACATAATCCATTGTCTCATTGTTCTTTTAATTACATTTTTTAAAAATAATGTAATAATTTTCTAGAACGCATAAAAACAATGTTATAATGATCTGCAATACTCAAGCCAATGTAATAACCGACTTTATTTTGTGGTTTTTTTTTTAAAAAAAATTTCTCTATATATAATTATCTATAAAAAATAATTAAAAAAAGGAGAAAAAAAGTTGGGACCCAATACATTCGTCATCTTCCTCTCTTAAGACCCTGTCCCTGTCTGCATTGTGGACTATATCACCTTCGATTTAACCAAATTAATTTCAAGAAAAAAAATTCAGATTCATTCTCCAAACAGAGTGTAGGGATTAAAAAAAAGAGAAAATAGGAGTAATGTATCTGGATCACAAAATGGTGTGGAATCTCTCAAGTGGAGACAAAGTATCGCCGCCGGCGACTTTTCGTATATATGCTTAGCGTTTGGTTTGTGAGAAAATTCAGGAAGAAAACAGACGCCAATATGGAGCAACTACCAAACATGTCTCAAATTTGGCTCTTCTCTTGTTCACTGTTAATTCTGTATGAATACATATCAGAACAAGGCACTCGGAATAAAACACTATATTTGCAAGCTCAAATATCTTCACTGATGTTGTACTATAATTATATATAAACTGATGTTGTAAAGCAATGACAGTCCATTAGAGTTTTATCTTCAACCGACTGTACTTTTGTGCTTCATGTTGGACTCGACGCTTCCTACCATGAATCCATCTGTAAGCTCCTAGCTTCCTACCACGAATCCCTCTGTAAGCTCCTAGCTTCCTACCATGAATCCCCCTGTCCTAGCTTTCTATAAGCTCCTATAGTCCTATCTTTCTACCACGAATCCCTCTATAAGCTTCTAGCTCCACAAGGCTTTCTACACAAATTTCTGTGCTAAATACATGCATGCCATTAGGAATGTTATCGACCTTTTCGACTTCCTCCTTCACAAGGTCGTACCAAAAGAGAGTGTTCATTTCATCTTCCATAAGGATTTTGTCACCGTACTTAGAGTAGGCTAGAGGCCTAGGACACCAAAGTCCCTTTTCTACTATGATGGACAAAAGTTTAGACCATGACGCTTTCACTTTGCGATCTTTCATAGTCCACAAATCCAAGCATCTGTTCTTATCATAATGAGCCACACACAAGTCCCTCCCCAATACACTCAAGTCTAGCACGTTAACTCCTCCAAGGGATGATAACTCATCTGGCAGAGACACTTCATGAAACTCCTGTGTCCCAAGATCAAAAGCAACAATCAAGTGACTAGGAACTCTGTCCATTGATCCTCGGAAGCCCCCCAATAGAGAGAACCAGCAACGAACATTGCCTTCCTAGAACCACAAATATAATAAGGGTTACAAAATATACAACTTCTCCATGTACCAGTTCTCAAACTATAAATGCTTGTTTCAAATGTAGTCAAAAAATTGTCATCTGAGGCTGCATTCACTTCAACCATCACCAATTTGTAATCATCAACAATTGTGTCATAGCCAAATCCATATGGAGATCTTGAGGTCAGTGGTTTCTTAAGGGTGCTGCTCTCTAGTAGCCATGTTCCAAAAAATAATATGTTGCTTCTGGTTCATCAAGCATAGAAGACCATTACAAGAACCTAGCACCCTAGAAATGCCTCTCAACGGGCAAATGATTTTCTTAAAGGAACAATTGTTGATTGAATTCAACTCAGAAAAGTAGACCGGAGTTTCTTCTGGTTTAGTGAAGTTAGCGTCATAGCCTCTTGTGTATACCAGAACGAGTCTAAGATAACAACTTGTTTCCAAAGACTGTTTGAGATGGGAGTTAATAAATATCGGGTCTTCAATGAGGGAACAATATGCTTTCGATAAGCTTTTGAAGCGTTTAAGTGTCCTAACTTGTAATTTGGAAAATATGGAAGCAATTAACTCGAAAGGGAGATCATTCTGTGGCATGCTTCCCTATGGATTTAGTAGCCTGTGGGACTTTCTGCATGAAATATTCAATTCAGATATGTATATATATGCTTTGGAACATCAAGTCCTAAAAGAATCAGGTACCTAATGTGAGTTATTCAGAGCTAGTATGAAATATGGTATAAAACTATGATGCTTAAAAACTGACACAGAAAGGAGAAGGAAGAGACAAATCAACAAAGGGAACTAAACATTGTTTGATAGTGTGCCAATCTCCGGTCACCACACCCTGCCACCTTCTGTTTTATCAGCAACTCATAGTAAATAAGGGCCACTAACCTCAACTATGTAACCAATGTTTTTAGCATGACACCCCTGGATGGAAATGAATTGTGATAACTCAACCAAGGATACCCCACTTATCACTTTGAATGATAGGAGGCCTTTTTCTCATGAATTTGCTTAGCAGCCTTGGATAGTTGGATGGGTTCAATCAAAACAACAGTAGTTGCAGGAAATAACTTAAAGTCACAGCAGGTAACAATGTCATCCATCCAAAAAAGATCAGGAGACTAGTGAGATAATAATAACATATACTAAGTATCAGGTTCCATGCCCAAAAGGAAAAAGAAAACATAGATCACTTAGAACTGGTAAACCAACTACCACATATATATATATATATAAGCAAATGTCTAACTAAGATATAATTCATCACCTCCTCATTCAACTAGTTTTTCGTTTTGTCATTAAACGAGCCAATTCTACAATTACATCTTATAACTTTTGTGAAAAAATGTAGGCAAACAAGTCATAGACTTCTGGATTTGGGAATTGTTTGACACCAAATGTGGTTTGCGTTCTTACGGATAATTCAAAGCTTATCATGTGAAGTTTCTTTAACTTCGATATTGAATGAAAATTAAGGCTTAAACTTTTCAAAATATAATCAACTGTTAATCACGTCTTCACAACTCTAACCGAGTTTTTTCAACTACATTTGACCCAATTCAACTCAAACACACCAATGTTATTCACAAACTAAGGAAAACCTCCAGCATAAAACAATTACGCTATCTACAACATATCTTATATCCAATTCAACAAGAAAAAAAAAAAAAAAACAATAGTCTAAGTTTAACTCAGAAGAATTGCAATTATCTACACATCCTAAACCCAATACAAAAGGGCAAAATTTGTCGGAGGAGCAAAGAATAAAAACTAAATTGTAAATTACGAGCCTTAAAACACGTTGTTCAATCTTGGATCTTCGAGGATTGGCAGAAACCTTCCTTGAGAAATGCGATACGATTCGGGAAAAACGTGAGAAAGATAGAGAGCACGATCTCGAATAAAGCAGTTATTTATTTGGTTGATTTTTTTTTTCTTTTTTTTTTAGTTCAAATGTTTTTGGATTCAGACTTGCTTCACGTATCCTCCTTGTGGGGGCCTGATTTGCAAACAAAAAAAAAACGTTAAGTCCCTACCATACGTCTTGAACAAAATGAGTCATTACTCACATCCAATTCCGTTAGTCAATTGCTCATGTGACATGATTTTTGTCTTTTTTCTTAGTCATCCGCCCATTTGGGTTGATTTTATCAACACATCATATAATAATTATCAAACAAATAAATTCATGTCAAAAAATTAAATAAAAATGAAAAATTAATCTAAAGACATAATAGATTATCTTGCGTTCTATTTTATCAAACTCATCCATGAAATTATCTTATATTTACCTCACACATTATTTGTGAGTTACTTTCACCAAAACATACGATAGTCAAGTACGGGGAAGGGAATTATTATATTTGGAGTTTATAGATTATGTGTTTCCGACTTGTTAGACAATTTTACAAGTGTACGAATCGCTCAAGTAATATAACAAAAGTAAAGTATCAATCCCACAAGAACTGTTTACCTATCAAGTATTGAAATTGTTCGAGTCCTAAATTATTTGAAGAAGTCAAAAAGTGATGTGTAGAACCCCATTTCAGTTCGGGCTAAGTAATGACCATACGAGTAGAAGTGTTACTCGTACAGAGAAACATGCGAGTAGACCTTTAACCTAGCAGTCGTGCGAGTGATAACATGCGAGTAGATCTTTAACCTAGCAACCGTGCGAGTGATAATTCGAGGTATTTCATTGTTTTAATCAATGAAATGAAATTAGATATTCCACTAAAACAATGTAATAGCTACTGCAACCACATGATTGCACTGCTCGAGTCCAAAGTGAACCAATCATAAATATCTACAGTTATTAAAATGAATTAAATAGCAATTTGTATGACTCAAATCAGTGGAATCAATTAATTAAATCAATAGCATAACTAATTTCATTGTTAAAAATCAACGGAATATCTATTTATCTTATACAAATACACTAATTCCAATGATTTTTTCAATAGAATAGCCATTTGTATGACCCAATCAATGGAATACAATTATTAAAATAAGTAGAATGGCTAATTCCATTGATTTTCTCAGTGGAATGGCCATCTATATGAGCCAATCGTGGAATACAGTTATTAAAATCAAAGAAATTAGTAATTCTATTGATTTTATTAGGGGAGTAGCCATTTGTCTGTGAAAAATCCATTGAATCGGTTAATTAAATCAATGAAATTCGGATAAAATGGATATTTCTATTATATAAATGTATTCGATTATCAATGATATTTGATTATATACACTCAGAATCAAATAATCTGACTGTAAAAAAAGAAATTTAAACCAATATTTTCCAAAGATTCAACAAATCAATATAATCAATTATCAAATGAAAGAGAAACAATGAAATACCTTGTTTTCAATCTTCAAAGGTTGTTCGTGTTGGAAAACCATACGGTGAATGACTCAATAACCCAAAGAGATATGTGTGATGTGTGAGAGTGTTTGGCTACACATTTGGTCCCAAGGCCCACACCATGGGTCAATGGACCGAACCACACACACGCGCGCTAGCTTGGCAAGACATGGGTCCAGATCTGAGAAAATAAAAAATTATTATATTTTTTGGTCAAAGTTTGACTAGAGTACTAATTCAATTTTAATTGATTGGGTGATTAAATTCTAATGGGATAAATTTCTTTTCTGATTAAATTCTAATCTCTTACCAGATATAGTTTCTTCTTAGATTAAATCCTTATCTCTTACTAAGTGATTAAATTTAATTTCATCTCAAACTAATAGTTAGAAACAAGTTCTAACTTTTTGCGATTTTCTTCCACTATATAAACCTCAGGGTGGACGACTTCCAAATTGCATAGAAAATGTTATTTCTCAAACAATTTCATTTTTCTCCGTTTTCGTTCCTCTTAAGTGCTGCCAATTTTAAGTCAGTTCGATAGAGATCTGTTCCACGTAGTGCTGCGAAGTTCAAGTTAAGGTATTGCATCTTGGGAGGTGAAACTCGTAAACATGCTAAGCACCGCAATCAGTGGCGGACCTACCTTGAAGGCACTGGGGCACCTGCCCCCGGTGAAAAAAAAAATTTTAACACTAAATATGTTAGAATTAGTTAATTATATGTCAAATAAAGTTTAAGGCCCCCAATCAAAAAAATTGATGCCCCCAATCCATTAATTTTTGCCCAATCCACTAACTAGTTTAGACCCAACCCAACCTCATAAAATCTTAGAAATTGTTTCATGTGACGTTACAAATTCAACAAAAAAAAGCTCAAGCACATGGCCTTTTGAGATACTTGCAATCATTTAATTTTGTTTTCAATTTGTAATTAATGTTGACTATGTTGGGGATTATATATGAATTATCATTGGTTTTGCAAATAAATGGAGACATGTTGAATGTTATTGTGATAAATCAATAATCAATAATCATTACTGTGTTTTTGTATTTGCAATCAATAATCATAAATCGATTACATATTGAACCTAACAAAAAAAATTCCGGGGGCGCTGCCCCCGGACCCCCGCAATACTTTTGTGCCCCCACTAATTCAAATTCCTGGGTCCGCCACTGACCGCAATAGGCAAAAGTTATCGCATTAAGGAGATACAGGTTCCCCTTACCTTACCTTATAGAATAAAGATACCAGGATTTGTTTCTATTTTACTTTTATTTCTGTTATTTAATTTTTCAATCTGTATGGGATCTTTATCTTGTTCAATAAAACTGCTTCTTCTTTGCAGTAGTCTTACAATGTAATGAAATTCAACGCTATCGTAGAGTTGTTATATAAAAGCGGCATTTAATAGTGCGATATGCCTTGGCATTATTGTTCTGAAAAAGAATTTCAAATTTATTTTTTCATATTATTACCCTCTTGTGGCATATAATTACACTTTGATGCTGTTTGATTACACATGAATGCTCTCTCATTACTTTTTTTTTCAATATTATTACGCTATTAAGATGTCTTACACTGTTATAATTATTGTTCATTCCAGGATAGCAAAAACTAGAGCGATCGAGAATAAAACAAGTAATAAACCAATAGAAAAGGTCTACAAGAAACTCTGTTTTGGTGTATGTTGAAAAAATTTATCAAAGATAACCATTTTGATGTAAAGACAAGAAAACAAGAACACATCATTGCTACATATATATGATGAAAGCAAATGATGTTTTGTGCTAGGAAAGAAGAGGATTTACCTGACTGACAATGACATAACCTTTATATTTGGAGTTGTTTCGGGATCAAGAAGCATGAAGATTGGCAAGATGCAGAAGCCAATTAACTTAGAATTTGTTGACGGGATGAAGAAGTCAGTTAACTTAGAATTTGTTGACGGGATGAAGAAGTCAGTTAACTTAGAATTAGTTTGTAATTACATTATGTATGGCGCTTATTGCACTCTATTTAGGGCTAAAAACACTAGATCTTATACAAAGTTCGGATCCAACAGAGCCATCTTCTCCTCTTTTTCACGCATTGCAAAGACAGAAAGCCCCCGCAAACCTTGGCAAGAGACGAATTGACACTCGACTCAATCAGAAAGGAGGCAATCCAATCCTCTTATTACACTGAATGCCAACTTACGTGCTTGTCAAGGATGTCTCATACCTCCAGTTGGTTCTGGTCCCAACCTCCTAAGGTCGACTTGAACCCTTGCCTTACTGGTACAGGTGGATCTCCACCTCCGGCTCTTTCGTCGATGGAGAACCTACGAACACAGAGAGAGAATGACCTTGCGAATAGGAAAAGAGAATGGTGGATAGAGAAAGAGGAAAAGAAACTACAAAAAGAAACAAGAGAAAGGGAGAGAGAAAAAGTAAAAGAAATTATAAAAATACACAAGAGAGAAGTATGGTGAATTGTCATGGCGCATACATTATGTAAATTTTATGTACAAAAACTCTTTGTATGAATATCATTTTTCAAGAAAAAAATATCGGCCCCGCTAGTTGTACATAAAAGTCTTATACATAAGTGTACCTAACACAAGTGGCATGCCACATGTGTTGCTGACTGTATCTTAAAGCATTTGACTTTTCAAAGTGTAATTGAAATTCGAAATTGAAACTGATGTAATTGAGCGGCATTTAACCAAAAGAAAAAAGCAAAAACCCTAAAAGCAGACGTGATGTTCGAGAAAGCAGTGGAGAGATGAAGATCAATTCTCACAAACGGAAGTGAGCGGAAAGTCGACAAGATTTGGGCAAAAGAAGATTTACAGGTAAATCCAACAATTTTGACGAGATTTAAAGTAAATTATTTGAACATTTATATTATTCTGTCATTGTTCTTGAACTATGTCGTCGGTGTTCATGAACAATTTCGACAAAGTTCTCACAATTTGCGGGTAATTTTCCAACAGTGTTCTTGAATGTGATATACCAACGCGATTATACAAATTATTTGGAGGTTGATGCCTTGATATTTGTTATATTTACATATTTGATGGGTATTGTGACACTTTCTTGGGTAAAAAATTTGTTTGGGTATGGATATTGTACTTATAATTACATATGGCTTAGTCTGAAAAACATATAACGATACTGAGATCTAAAAGGGTTCGATGAAGTGTTTTTTGGTTTACCATGTATTAATGTAGTTATTACACGTTATTACATAGTAGTCATATGTTATTATTTGATAATGACATGGTATAAATTGGGGTTTAGTTGGTGCTGAGTATTTAGTGTTTATCATTGTCATCCTTTATCCATAATCACACATTTTGATATTTATATTACATGTTCATGGTCTTCAGAATGACAAAGATTAGAGCAGTTAAGAAAAGAAAGATTGACAAGAATAGCGATATGGTTGCCTCTTCTTCAAAAGAGAAGGTGGTTCCATCCGCGATGAAAGAGAAGAATATTCATGCCAATCAGTATAGGTCAAACATCCTAGGGATTATATCCCTAGTAAAGAGCCTTAATTTTAAGAGAATACATCGAAGGAGTCTTAAAAAGACTCCATTTTGGTGGATGTACAAAAGGTTTATGAAAGAAGATGAAATTGAAGTGAAGACTAGGAAACAAGATAAAGTGATAAGTGACATAATTTCTACATTTGACGAGAGCAAAGGACGTTTTGTGATGGGCAAGAAGAAGGTTCATTTAAGTGATAATGACATAACTCTGATTTTTGGAGTTGTCTCAGGACCAAAGACAATGAAAATTGGCAGGAACAAGAAGCCAATAAACAATTCATTTGTTGACAGAAGGTTTGTAGAAATAAAACACATGAAGGCAAGTAATATAAAGAATGCATTGACAGAAGCATTATATGGGGGAGGAGATAATGATGCTGATGATGTTGCGCGGTTGATGATGTTATACACATGTATAACGTTGTTCTTCTCAACGAGATCTGATAGTATCCCATGGGCATTCATCAAATATGTTGTTGACTTGGAAAATGTAAAAAGGTACAATTGGTCGAAGGCAATATCTGATAATTTGATGGAATCCATCAAAAAATACAGTAGAAGTCCTCACAAAGTTACCGGATGCGTGACTGTGATGTATGTAAGCAAATTAATATGTACTTAGTTGTTGGAAATATGTAAACTTGAACTGACAGAGTGTTATTATCTTATTATGCAGTATTGGTTTTGTGAGCACACAAATGTATTTACCCCAGTTCATTCAACCATGTTTCCAAGGTTGTTGAAATGGAACTTAAAAGGGTGGTCAAAAGATTTTAAGGCAAAACACATAAAGAATTTAACTGCTGATCAGGTATGTCATAAATACACATTTAATATAGATTATAACATGTTATGTGTGTGTTATGATTCTTCTCTGTTAAATAAGATTGATATTTTAGTGTTTGATGATTGTCAAGTAAAAAAGCATACATTTATTTTTATTACACATTATTATAACCTAAATAAACATTTTAATGTTTCTCAGGTTATTGATGGTATGTTAATTATGTCCGAAAAAGAAAAAACAGCACTAGAGAATGAACGTGCACTTTCTGATTCTGACACAGATGATGATAGTACAAGCTTGAGTTCATCCTCCAGTTCATCTAGCAGTGAATCATCAGAAAATGATTTAAATGACAATGACAGTGTCAAAGAGCATGGAGGTGAAGGATCAGTTGACACAAGCGGAAAGCTAAATGAAGCCATGTTAAGAATTAGCGTACTTGAAAAGGAGATTTATGATGCAAAGAAAGAGACCGAAGATTTGAAGCAAGAAAATTATGAAAAAGGCAAACAAATAGATGGTCTGCTTGCAGAGGTTGAATCATTACGGAGCTCTTTATTTAATGATAACATAGATGAGGGTAAACTTGTTGAAAATGACGAGGGCGTTCAAAGGGAAAATGAACCTAATGAGCAGACGACTAAGATCGAATCTATGTGTTTACTGGTAGATAAAGATCCAAATGCAATGGGTTTAGTGGTAGACGAACATGTTAATGTCAATGTCGTTGGTGGCAATGTTGGTTTGGCGGATGGTGGATATGATAATAAAGTTGAAGACAAGCAACATAAATGTGATACAAGCAATGTCATCAAAACTCCCTCGTCAATGGTCCGGGGTATAAAAGGGAAGACGCGTACCCAAATAGAAGACTCGGAGTTTGAGTATGCACATTATGAAAGGAGAAATAAAAAAAAAAAAGGCTAAGATTGGTGAGGTAATAGAAATTTGCAATGTGAGAATTGTGACTCTTGTTTGGCCTAATCCCTGCAATGTCATTTATCTCTAACTGTCTCTTCACGTGTAGATTAATCTCTCTATTGCAAGTAAAGAACCTAGAATGTGTAGGGCTCAGATTATGATTGTGCACATCATTAAATTGTGTAATCTCCCATTTCTCACATGCAGATAACCGAGCAACAAGTCTGGCCTTACAATCATTCTTGGAATTAGCCCGATGATTGACAAGATTTTTCGAATGGCTAATGTACTTATCAGACCGCCCACAGGAAAATATAAGATATCGATAGACGCCATTTGCATCCCTGGTTAATGATCTCCTCTTAATAGAGAATCCCTTAACTTGTCCATATGCCTTGTAATACTCAAACATTTCATCTGCAGATTGAAACAACATCCCAATAATCGGCACATTCGATCCAACACCATCTATTCTAGTATCAGTCGATCCCACATTGACCACAAAATCCGCATCATCCATATTCACACTAGACAGAAACAGTAATTGTATAATTAATAATCGTAAACATTAAACCAAGTAATACTTATTATATTCTGGCTACATGTGACATAAGTAATATGTAATAGGTAACCATTAGCGTGTTATAATATATCTGACATGTGTAATAAGATACCAATTGCATACTATCCCTGGTTGTGATGCTTGAAATATCATAAGGAAAAAATAGATGTAATTAACTGACATGAAAGTGTAATAAGTCACGAATCAGAAATATATTTCACCTATGACTATAAAGATTAAATCAAAACTGCCAAAGATTTTCACCACCAATATATAACAATGAACCATTCAGATTACAAAGATACCCACTATTTTAAAACTTTCATACCCACAGAACAAATAAAAATCGGGCATATGCAGGTATTCCGAGCTGATTCACTAATAAAAGACCGAGAAATAAAAACACACCTCTTAGATTAAGTGACTACTTGATCTCCTTTACTATGCCGAAAATATGGACACCAGATCTGGATCTCGTCAATATAAGCAGAAGTTGTTTGATAGAAAGAGAGCACTTGCAGCGGAACCGAAGAAAAAAGCAAGAAAATATCGAGACTGATGTTGGAGAGAGAAGATTTAGCTGAAATTATTAAAATAATGTAATGAAGATAAGCGGGAAAATAACGTGGGTTACAAAATAACACTACTTCTCACATCTGATGTGGCATGATGAGTTGTCTATCCACATCAGTTATGTATATTTATGTACAAGACTTTTACGTACATATATCTTTTTCCAAAAAATATATAAAGGAGAGAAACGGGAAACTTCTTAGTTCATCTTTAATAGTCTATGTGGCATTCTTAAGTAGTTAAGTGACATACCACCTCAACATGGACAAAAATTCTATGACTATGGACATATATAATTTTCGTTTTTTTTTTTAATAATAGCAACATCTCTGCATCTCAATCCCTCCCACACGTGTTAGAATTTACGGATATGCTTTTGAAGGTGTCAGAGGAAATTAAGGGCGTAGCTTCCTTTGCACAGCAAATCCAGAATGGTTCCAAGAGACGAAAGGTCGCACATTTCCTTGCTGCGCATAAACATGGGAATATACAATCGCATATTCCTCCTGGACATATAGGCATTTTTTATTTTTCCCAACTCGAAAATAAATGTCCAAGACACAGATTTTAAACTAGTTTATGTCCATCTTATTTTATTTTAATAAAATTGATCCAAAATTCTAAGTTCGTTATTTATGAAGCCAAATTTACTCAAGTTATGTTGAAAAATAAGAAATTCAAATCAAATAGGCTGATTTTCGTTAACAAGTTTTCCCTATAATATATATATATGTGTGTGTGTGTATTATTCTTTAAACTTTACTATGTGGCCACAGAATCAAAGAATTTATACTGCTGAAAGATGTTGTTATAAAGGGAATAAATCAATGAAGGGGCTGGTAAAAAATCCTTAAAGGATTAATTCGGAAATAATAGAGGTACGAATCCCATCAAATCAATATATATATATATATATATATATATGGGGGTCTGTATGAAACTATTAATGAGTAATTAATTGCTTCTTCGTGTTTGCTAGGTGAGAACCCCCTGAGACCCACAAATTCTTCTCGTTATCGCGAACATCACCAGCCATCTCCTCCGCTCCTCGTCTCGTCTCCTCTCACTCTTTTTCGTGGAAAGAAGCTATCTTTGGTGACATGGCGCACAATGGTATGTACCCAGCTAATCTCTCGTTTTTTTTTCCTTACTTAATTCGTATTTTCTACGTCGGATTTGATTGTCATTTGCTTAATTATGTTTGGGTTGCAGACTCGTTGTCTGCGTTCCTGGACGTGGCAGTTGATGCCGCGAAGAGAGCCGGCGAGGTCTGTTCTTTCTTTCTTATCTAATTTTATTTTGATTATTTCCATTGCCTGATCTTCTTAGTTCTTAATCTTCTGTTGTTTGATTACTAGGTAATTCGTAAAGGCTTTTATCAGACCAAACATGTTGAGCACAAAGGCGAGGTACCTCCTCTCTCTGTATAGAAGTCTTTCAGAATGATTTTATGGTTTTAGTTCCCATGGCAATCTGAATGTATACTGTAGAGTGAGGTGAAACTTGTTTTACAATGCTGTGAAACATTGCAGAGGAGTTAATGGGCTTTCTTAAAATAATAATTACTGAAGGAATCTCTGGAACTGAAGTTAATAGATTAAAATTTGTGGAGCACTTGGCGAGTAGAGGGCTCAAGAGCTATAGACTATGTGGGATTATAAGTTATAAATTATAAACATGGGATACAAGATGCCAATTTGCTTTCTCAGTTGGGTTATCAAAGGTAAAAATCAGAATTTGTACTTTGGAAGAGGTATAGGTCAATGTAATTGAGATCATCATTCGAGAGTTTATGGTCATCTAAGGTTCATTTATATGCAAAATCTCCACGAAATCAGAGGGGCAATCATTATCTATGATACGCATTATGGCTAATGATGTAGATGTTCTTTGATTAAGTGAAGATATGAATGTTTGAGAGGATAGTCTTCAGCATCTTCTCGTGTACTTTTTTGGTTATTTTCCTTTTCATATATATTGTTTTGTAAGTTTAGTTCTTGCTGAATCACCTTTTATGTGTGTTTATCATAATTCTCAATTGCAGGTGGATTTGGTAACAGAAACTGACAAGGCTTGTGAGGATCTCATATTTAATCATCTCAAGCAGCATTTCCCCTCACACAAGGTTGACTCCTATGCCCTCTCTGTTCCTTCCTGTGCTGAGTGAAATTTAGGTTGCCTCCTTGAAAGTACTGATTCTTTTTAAGTTTTTATCTTGAACTTCCTTCTTGTGTTAATCTTAGTTCATTGGGGAGGAAACTACTGCTGCTTTTGGGGTGACTGAGCTGACTGATGAACCTACCTGGATCGTTGATCCACTTGATGGAACAACTAACTTTGTGCATGGGTGACTCTTATTCATTATCTAATTTGTGAAATGAAACCATCTTTGTTATTGTTGTTCGTACAATTTAACGATTACTTATAGGTTCCCCTTTGTTTGCGTCTCCATTGGTCTTGCAATCAAGAAGGTGCCCACAGTGGGTGTTGTTTACAATCCAATAATGGAAGAGGTAAGATGTTTCACATATACTTATCGTATTCTTGAATGACCTAAAATAAGGGTGCACCTTGGTGCTGTAATAAAGTTGTTTCATTGCTACCTATTTGTCTGTCACTAGATTCAATCCACTAAAATATCCTCTCTGCCAATGTGAATATACTGCATACACTTGCCCTTTACGTACCTCGCAAGCACTGTTGACGCGTTGCACATTAGGTAGTGTTTTTTGTCAACAATAATGCATAACTGTAAATTGTTACAAAATATGCTATAAATCTGATCAGATTGGTTTATAGAATGCCTAATTGTTTTATGTGGTGTAACAAAGTACCTTCACTGCTTTCTATTAGCTTCATATGTTAGGACTATCCATTTGGAAATTTTGAAATAGTTCTACTGGTTGTCAATAATTGTTGGGCGATTGATATTTGTTGTCTCCAAAATTGTCTTTCAGCAAGTGATTTCTCTCAAAACAAAGCTTAACTTTTGCATTTAATGTGTAGCTTTTCACTGGCATTCTTGGAAAAGGTGCTTTCCTGAATGGTTCTCCAATAAAAGGTGATCTCATCTTTGTTTCTGATCTCTTTCCTTTTTCTTTTCCTTTTTTTTTTTTTTTTTTGTCCATTTAGCACCTCTTATAAATGTCTAGCAACTGCATGGTAATGTTTCACCATTTTGCAGTATCATCTCAAAATGAACTTGTGAAGTCTCTTCTTGCTACAGAGGTATATGAGCCTTTGATAGAATCTTTTTCATTTCTGCATTTTCTTTATCTGCTCATTTGCTGTTGGCCATTATTCTTGGTTGAATTTGACATGTTATGCTAGAAGCATAATTATTAATGTGTTCTAGAAGAGGGAAATGAGATGGGATCCATAAAGATTAGGTTTGTAGTCATACTTCTTAGTTTCTTTGTATTCAGAAAGCCTTGACAAGCAACCTTGTGCTTATGAGGAAGGCAGAGGTTCTCCAGGAAAGAGTTTTCAAATTTCATTTTCTCCAATTGCTAATAATCACCTTATACCTCATCATTTGCTAAAAGTGGCATGGTAAATTGACCTGTTTTCTGAGTTGAAAAGTGACAAATTTTAGCCTACTGGAATTGCAGGCTGGTACCAAACGTGATAAGTTAACCTTGGATTCCTTGACCAACAGAATTGAGAGCTTGCTTTTCAAGGTTATAGTTATACTAACCCTTGTGATGGAAGCTTTTAAGCTTTGGTAAAGTCTCTTTGCTTCTGTGAAACTCATCTCGGTTTCTCATGTTACCAGGTGAGATCCCTTCGTATGTCTGGCTCCTGTGCATTGAATCTTTGTGGAGTTGCATGTGGAAGGCTTGATTTATTTTACGAAACTGGATTTGGGGGTCCTTGGTATGTCTTTTTCTTTCTTAGTTATCTTCATTTTTGTTGATAGATATTAGTGAAGATTCAAACATAGCTGCTCTGCTGTCGTGTGTTCAGGGATGTGGCTGGTGGTGTTGTGATCGTCAAAGAAGCAGGAGGACTTGTTTTTGATCCGTAAGGGAAGACTGTAAACTCATGCATGCATTTACTAACGTTTCTCCTGTTGCAGACATACATTAGTCCCATCCTGTTGCGGAGAGCGTTAGTGCCATCCTGTTGTTGCAGACATGCATAGATCTCATTCGATCAATTTCGCAAGCATTAACATCTTGGTGATATTGTTCTGCGTCAGGTCTGGTGCTGATTTTGACATCTCGTCCCAGAGAGTTGCAGCTTCAAACCCTCTCTTGAAGGATGCATTTATTGAAGCTCTGCAGCAATCAGCGTGAAAGGCCCCCAAATTAACTCAGGAAAAAATATTACAAGTTACCCGCTCTTTATATCATTTAACCAGGCTATACTTGGTGCCAAAATGATTTGCAGTTGAGTTCAAACGAAGCTACAGCCAATATGCTCGATGATCTAAATTTCTGTTAGCTTTCCTTTTTGTACTTCCTATTGATGTTTTCCCCTGTTTTTGGGGCTAGTTAATGCTGTTATCAATAAAGATGCTGTGGTTGTCATGGAATTTATGCATCTTTTGAGATACAGCTTGAAAACGCATAAGGGTTCTTCTACTTTGATCTCGAAAGGAAGGAAGGTCTTCTTATGGGACCGATAATCTCGCTTAAAATGCCTTGGCTTGCTGCAACAATAGGAGGCGCCTTTCTTTTTCTTGTTTTTACCTTTGCTTTTTGGTAGGATGATTGATTCTCTTCTTATTTCCTTTTGAGGGCTTGGATAGAACGATTTCTTCTACTAAGAGGACCTTGGACTTTTCATCCAAGTTTCGAATACCATCTTCTTGCTTCCTATATTCCTCCTCAATTTGAATATGATTAATCAAATCTTTGAGAGAAATATTTATTTCTTATGTTTAAGGTATGCTTAACATTTTTCCTAGAAGGAAGCTTGTCTATAATAAAGGTCAACATGATGGTCTCACCCATATTTATATTATTTAAATTTAAATGTTGTAAAATCTTTTGGATCTCATAAAATTCCTCGATGATGTATTTTTGTTTATCTCCTTTGCAGTAGCATGGTGTTGATCGAACATGGAATTGAGAATATGTCCACGGCATATTAACTCATCATTCTTCCATATCTATTTTAAGCTACATGTAAAGATTCTCCCTCGAGTGCATTTGATTCAACAAGCTATCTATTTTATGCTACATGTAAAGATTCTCCCTCAAGTGCATTTGATTCAACAAGCTTTCGGTGTAGACAACAAGAAGTACACCACTTTCAAAGTTGCAAACAATAGGTGCATCTTTTTCTGCCAACATTTGAAGTTCGTGTTATTGAGTTGCTCCAATTTGACTTAATTGTCGATCTCCTTTATGTCGTCAAATCCATCGTAATTACCCTTAAGATTGTTGGAGAAAATGGGGATAATATCGGTGGAAAATAAATTTAGTGGAGATGAAGATTCAATGCACATTACAATGTTGCTCTACTAAAGAGTAAATTAGCCCTCCTCCCCCCGACAGTACAATGGATTATCAACTAATTTCCTTTAGGATACAACGAATCTTCATTTCATTTTCGATAACTTCACTTGCGCTTGTAGTATCGAAAGTGAAATCTTAAAAACTTGAAAAAACAATGATGTGAATCGAAATTTTAATGCTTGTACGGAACATAAAATTTTCATGATGCCTTTAAAGAGAAGTGTAGATAAAGAGATTGAATACTTGAGAGAGGGCTAGAATTCTTGTCAATTCTGTGTGTTGGTTGGCAAACCCATGAATTATATATAGTCAATGGTGCATCCATTTTGATGTGACACGACCCATTGTGAATACGATTCATGTCAATTCTAAAGAGTCACAACTCACACCCCTTTGGATGGGTTATGACCAATTATGAAGAAGGGTCATGTCCATCTGGATGGGTCACAACCCATTGCGTTCTCTGTCAGTGTTCATTGTATCTTACATCCTTATCTACACTCTACTCCTCCCTTTACTCAAAACTGAAATTCTTGGGGAAAAAAAAACTTCCTATTTTGAAAATATTCAACAAATATAGGAAAAGTTGGATTTATAAGAAGAGTAATCTATAATTAATAATTAATTTTACTTGTGACAAAATTAAGGTCTCTGTTTGTTTTCCTTTGTTGGTAGTTACTTCTCTGCCATTAAGGCCCAGACAATGCTGGCTTTGTATCTTCCAAACAGAAATAAGCGATTTATAAAGCCGGTTTAATTAGTCTACATTGTTTCTGTCAACAAAGTAATTAGTGTGATAATTAAACAAATACATAACAAATACCAATCAGACAAATGATCATCTGACTATATTCAACACCCTATTGACCCTCAATATCCTCATTGATCAAATCAACCCATCTCCACCTGCTGGTGCCTACCACCAAACATACTAGCCCCATTTGTTGCATTGTGTGTCATCTTTCCATCACTCTCTGACCTCTTCTTCTTCATGACTATATACCATGTGAAAGCTTCCAAAAACACAGCTTTTATGGCCAAAAGCACTATGAAAACAATGTAACCATTCTTCCATTTATTGTCGGGCTGTAATATATCAAATCCTTTGAATATGTTGATGACACTGAGGAGGATGACTAAGTAACCAACTGTGTGGTGGTAGATATTCCAGTAGAATCTGTACTTGTGTTCTGGCTTTGGCCTTAGAAGCAAAGCAAACACCTAAATGAAAAGGACAAACCAAAAAGTCTACTTAGTCAAAACACAACTGTTGAAAAATGTGCAAATGAGATTGAGGGATGAGAATTGAGAGTACCTGAAGTGTTCCAAGGCAGAATAGGAGGATCCCAATTGTTCTGTGAGGAGTTTGTTCAACACCAGGAGATTCACTGCCGAGTTTGAGACCGGTTGCCCATCCGGCAGTACCGATAATGTAGGCTGATGTTTGGCAACCAAGATGAAGATAAAACCATGCCGGGTCTGCAGATTTGAAGACCTTCAGGTATCTTGCAATCAAGGCACCAAGTGGCATCATTATACCCCAACCTACTGTGTTAAGTACTCCATGAATCTGGAAAATTTTCAATTCTAAATGCTGTTAGAATTCGGATTGCACATTGTATGAGCAGCAAAAACAGAGTCCACAAACAGAACATGCAGAAATGAAGTGAACAACTTATATGCGAAGATTTGATTGAATTACTCACATTTTTCTTCTTCTCTTTTGAATTCCCACCGGAAGTTTCCTCTCCTGAGAGAAGATTCAGGGTTCCTGACGACTGAATATTGTCCCCAGTAACTGAATGCCTAGCAGGAGCTCCAATAGGAGAAAGTGGACCATTTTGCCAAACCTGATTAACAGTCGTAGTATTTCCTGGTAGAACCAAAGTGGCATATATAATAATCTCATTATTGGCAAAAGTTGCAGATAATTCCGAAACTTGAAAGCTAAGCTTTCCTTCTTGAAGTGTAGTCTGATAAGTATCGACAGGAGCTGGATAAGCAGTCATGGTTCCATCGAGCTTCTGGTATGCAACAAGTGCTTGTGCACCAAGCATACCAGTTGAAGTTGGGTTTATAGCCCAAGCAACCCAGTCAGAGGAAGTGAGTCCTCCATGTCTATAGGCAATCTGGAGCTTCCCAGTTGAATTGTCATAGGTCCAATGGAGGAATGAGTTCAGGTAGGGAAGATCATTGCAAGAAGTGTATTTTATGTTGCTAGGGAAGGAATATTTGGCACATGTTTGAGCATTTGATGGCAAAAATAGCAAGGAGAGAGCAATGGAGAGACATAGCAAATAATGGTTTAACATGGTTGCACCCTATTCCCCTTCTCTTGGCTGCTTCTTCTGATGATGATCTTTTTTGCGTTGTAGAAGTAAATAATTCGATCTAATAGTACTTCTTGGGTATGTGTGTGAGAGAGAGAAAGTTTGAGGTTGATATATAAGAGAGGGTGGGGTTAGGTTTGTTGGGATGCAGGAGTTGTTTGGTTTAGTTTAATTTATATTGTTTTTTAGTATTATTTTAAAAAATTATTGAGATTTTATTATTAGTTTAATTTAGGCCTTTGTATTTGCATGCCAAGTCAAACCGAACCCCAAATCTTTTGCCTTGAGTAGGACCCGTTTTGCCACTTGGCAACCCCAAATTCAATCATTAGTGGGCCCTACAAGTCGGCCTTCTTCCTACCACCATCCATTGACGCCAACCCCAATATTCCTGCATTGCATTTGTCATTATGCTGGATCTTGTAAAATTCGTCAGTAACAATTTTGATTATTAATAAGATTTTATAATATATGATTAATGGAATAGTTATTAGTTAATGCAACAATAATAAGATGACAAGACTATAAGATCTCCGGCAGAGTCCGGTAATTGTTGTGACCAAATCAACAATAATAATATATTTTTGTTTGTTCTTATAATGTCTCACATGCATTTTCATGCAAAGCTACCAATCAATGGATCCAGGGGCGGCCCTGGGCCTGGGCGAGCTGGGCCGCCGCCCAGGGCCCCAATTTTTTAGGGCCCCAAATTTAAAAAATTTTAGTTATAGGATAGTTTATTTTAAAACTAATCTCAACCTACTTTAAAGCCCATAAATATCACTTATAAAGCTCAAAAAGAATTGAGAGTTAAAACAAACTAATAAAAGTGAGGGGCCCAACCCAATTAGAAAATAAGAAAGACCACTTAAGGTTTTAGACTCTTAAAAGTTAGATCAGCCCATAAAGAAACTAAGGAAAAAAAAAATCAAAAGCCTCTTCAAAAATCAAAAGACTTTTTAAAGTGTGACCCTTTTTATGATACTGATGGAAGAGATTTAACTTTAGAATCAAAAGTTTTGTGTAACATTTTACCTAAAGAAATAAAAAAGCCTATTTAAATACTAAATCATTTGCAAACAATGGGTGATGGTTTTCTAAATGTATGGATTGCATATAAAATATTGTTTCCAATAACAGTAGCATTCGTAGAGAGAAGTTTTTCAAAGTTAAAGTTGATAAAATCATATATTCGGTCCACCATGTCGTAAGAAAAGTTAAATGAGTTAGCTTTGTTGTATATTGAAAGTGATTTGATGAAAAAAGTTGATTATATTAAAGTAATTCAGGATTTTGCATATCAAAATGCTAGAAGAGTCATATTTAAGTTATTTTTTTTAGAATTAAACTTTTAAGAACGATATGATAATAACGAAAAAAAATTAAGGGGCCCCTTTTTTAAAGTTTGCCCAGGGCCCCCGTAAACTCAGGTACGCCACTGAATGGATCGCATGCCCGCCTGCCTGCGACTCCAAGGCAATGACGCTCTATTACATCTAATATTTGCATAATAACAAAGTTGGCCTATCACGAGACAATGTTCTGAAAGATCCACAAATGGCTCAAGTTTTAGAGCCCAACCCGACTCTGTTAATATATATAAATAATTTTAGTTCCTAACCATCTATAACGCGTTTTTTTAAGGATAACATTTTGTAGTAACTTTGCAGTTTAGTGTGTTACTGCAAGAGCAATGTTAAGATGGATGATCCCTGAGAAGGCAAAGCCATGTTGGCCCGATATATCTATGGGAATCGAACAACCTGAATCTGGAATTTTTAATAGGTGCGGCTCGGCTCGACTCTTTTATTTATCCTCTTAAATTTCGCAATGTGGATGAAGCCCAATGGAAACCAATTATAGCCCAACGCCCAATGAGTGTTACTTCAAAAGGCCCAATTCTTTTCTTATGATATGATGAAGTTTAAAAGGGATCCAAAAGCCGCGAGCCTTGGCCCTGTGCCTATTATAGACACTACAAGTCGAAAAAACTTTAGTCACACCCCTGCGTTTACTAAACACACCCCGACTCTCATTGACTTTGCATTTACCTTATGTTTTTTAAGGTCTTGGCTCATAACACCCCACCCCCAATGTCTTGAAAACAGAGGATAAAGACAAAGCTGGAGGCAAAGCTGGGAATGAAGGCAAAACTTATGGGTTGGAGATTGTAACTAGAATTGGGGGAATAAGCTGGAATTGAAGGCGCTGTTGGAGTTGGCGTCGGAGATTACGTTAGTCAGAGTTGTGACCATGACGGCGAGCTCTTGCTCGTTTGTGAGATATGACTTTTAGGATAGAGATAGAAGGCGCGTTTAGAATGAAATTGCTCTTTGCTTCTTCCCCTTGAGGTCTAAGATGGTTTGAATGTACAAGTTCTTAGAAAAAGGTGGATACTTTGAGGGGTTGCTAGTTGCTACAGGTTCAAATGAGTAGCCGAGGTTGATGGAGAACTGCAGAGGAGTATTACAGGAAGAGTTCTTCATGCACTTCTAAAATATCTAAGTTTTTTGGTATTTTCTGTTTATTTATAAAAATGTAAGATTTTATGGGTTACACTTAATAAGGGATGTGTTTTATAAACATTGGGGTGTGACTAGAGTTTTTTTCTAAAGGTCGGCCTAGTGGAGCCCTTTACTTCAACAACCGTGGACTTAATCCAAGTAAGTAGTTGTATAATGCATTGGTCCGCCAAACGGGTAGGTCCCAACAGAAAAAAGTGCATTGTTAAATGTTTACCACCTATTTGGAATCCTGTTAACTGGCCTATCTATCCCTATTCACCTGTAGGCATGTGGCCCATAAAGCCCCAAAGTCATCATCTACAGGCCCCACCTACCTATTTTCGTACTTAATATTCTCGTATTTATTTTGCTAGTTGGATATCTATACCTTTTTAGAAGGTACAACCCACGAGTAATAAATAGTAAGCAGGAATGAAATTGAAAACCACACATTTTTTCATAGTTTTGGGACCATAACTTTGTCTACTGTTTACAGTTGACTTATCAAAAGTGTAGAATATTTGTGAATACTGGTTTCGATTGATTCTTTTACCAAACAAAAACAAGTGTACGTTGACATCATAGTCATCTACTCTCTAAAATTTTAATCACATCAAGAAGTTTGATTTGATTAATAAGGCAGTTTTGACATTTGCAATAGATTTAAAGTAATTGTCAAAATGTATAAAGAGTAAAATAGCAACATTTAAATCATCATGATGTTTTCTTATATCTAACTTAATTAGGATGTAGAAGCGATGGATGTGGTGTATATACAACTTGGTATATTTAATGATGTTTTGACACACGAAAATGTTAAACATCCCTAGACTAAACATACATCAGTATACATAAAGTGCCACATAGATATATACTCGATGATATGAAAAGCATGTTGACATGGATGGACACATTTGAAATTTAAAATTACTCCATTTCTCTTTTGTTCAAAATTTGAAAATTAAATACTCCCTCCATATTCTCCCCCACTTTCATCTTTTATCTTATGTCTTTATGCACATTTTTTTTGGTCATATAAACTCACGATTACATTGTTTTTTCTCACACAATCATGTTATAATATTTTTTTTTCACACAAACCAGCATTTACATTGTTTTCAAAACAATGTCATTTTCAAAATAGGCAAGTATACGATGTAAATTGACAAATTTCCATAACAATGTAAATTGTCAAATTTTCAGAATAATGTAAATTGTCAAAATTATCAAAACAATGTAATTTTCAATGTTTGTCATATATAAGCTAGAGAAAAAATAGTTTAGAAATCAGTGATGAATAACAAGATAAAATTAATTGTCTCAAAAGCATATTCATTCAAAAGAGTGTCAAACACATTATTACATTGTTTTCAATACAGTGTAATTTCCAAAATATGAAAAAAAAAATAAGTGAGAAAACAAATTACAGAGTTGCTGTAGCTACAGGTGGTCGGAGACATTGTTGGAGGTGGCTAGATGCATGGATCGACGGATTACATTGTCTTCTTACAATGTATGTTGCACTGGGTTGTCGGATTCTGACAGCAATATGGTAATGGGTGAGTAAGGTACGTCCCGACGTGTGGAGTCCAAAAATGTGGTCAGTTGTCGGAGATGTCGCCCGAGGTGGCCAGATTGATTCGATTTATGCCGCGATGACCTTCTCATTTAAGTGTCTTTTTTTGACGATAAGAGCGGCGATGGGTGGTGTGGAGAGTCGGAAAATGATCGTGGTCGTCGGGCGCTTCCGTTTGATGAGCTGACAGCTTCGATCAGTGGTCAGACAAATGAGCTTCGTTGAGTGGTAGTGTTATGTTGTGAGAGTGGGAGGGAGAAAAGGAGGGAGAAAGAGAAGAGAGAGAGGAAAGAGAGAGAGCTAAGAGTGTTTATATAAACTAAAAAGCTTAGGTGACATGTTGATGTGGATTGCCACATGGGATTGGGAACAATTGAGACTATTTTCATTAGGCTATTCAGCAGGATTGACAAACTAAACCCTAAGCATTTTCTCTCTCATTGTTGTTCTCTCTCCGGCTTTGCAAGATACCGATCTAGATCGAATGGAGGAAGTATAAGTTCAGTTTACACGACGAGACCATTTGTGGAGCTTAGTCGAATATTTGAGCTTGAACCACCCAATTTTGAAGCTTCTCCTTTTACTTATGTTTATAGCTATTCGAATTGGTTTTGTAGTATTGTTTGAGAGTTGAGCTAAAGATAGAAGAGGAACATCAGCAATGCAGAGTGTCAGTAAATATTCTAGGTGAATACCACTGTTTTAGATCTACTTTCTTTATGTATATACTGGTATGTATAGTTTTCATATGTAGAGATTGAAGGTAATATATATGTAGATCGATGTTTCAAGTTTGAGTTTTTACAATGTGAATATTGTTGGTTGTTGGGATAATTGTATCTTATGTTGTTATTACTTGATAAGTTCTATAAATACATTCTATTTGTTATTAGTTACATGATATTGAGGTGATATTACATGTCTGGTCATATAAGTACTCTATAATTGTCATTATTACGCTTTGTATGTTATTTACCACACTACATTTTGATGTATATACTTGTGAGTAGCAGACCGTGATACAAGTTGGTATTACTTTATTGGTCTGATATTTACACTACGTTAGTGTTATTTCATATTATATTTGATATAAATATTTGTTATTTTTTACAGCAATGATTTGTTGGGTGTTAATGATGTGGATATCGAATACATTGGAATTAATGTTGGAACCATAAATCTTAGTATCGAGGCATATACATCCAATATTCCTATGGTGGGAATGTTTTTTGATTCTATAAAGAGAATGTTTGAATTTTAAAAGGCATATGGTCAAGTTAAAGGTTTTTCTGTTAAGAGAATATCTATTACCAATGGTAGTAAAGGTCAACCAAGATATTTGGTATTTTCATGAAGGTGGTTTGATAAATATGTTAGTCACTCAAAGACTCTTATCAATCGTCGTGCTCATTCCAAGAACAAGTGCAAGACAAGGATTTTAACAAGTGGTTTGAGAAATATGTTTATCATAGATGGAAAATGAGATATTACTAAGTTTGGAGATGATCACAATCACAGTTTGAGTCCTAGCCAATCAAGATTTTTCAATTACAATAAAGAAATTAACCCACATGTTAAGAGGCAGTTAGAAATCAATGACATTGCAGGAATCAGACCCAACAAGAGTCACAACTCATTTGTCATTGGAGTAAGTGGTTATGCCAATTTAAGTTTTTTGGAGAGGGATGCTCGGAATCATATTTCGAAGCTTAGATGACTGTGACTTGGTGAGGGTGATGCAGAGGCGATGTAGAATTATTTCTTCAAAATGCAGGCCAACAACGAGGGTTTTTTTTTTCTTGAGACTAGGATGATAGTGGACGTTTGAGAAATATTTTTTGGCTTGACCTGCGGAGCAGGGCAGCATACCAAGAATTTGGGGATGTTGTCATTTTCGATACTATATATTTGACTAATAAATATAACATGTCATTTGCTCCTTTTGTTAGCATCAATCACAATGGTCATTCCATACTACTTGGATGTGGTCTAATCTCGAGTGAAGACACTGATACATTTGTATGGTTGTTTTGGACTTGACTTGCTTGTCTGGGTGGTATTGCTCCTCAAGATATTATTACTGACCAAGATAGGGTTATGAAAAATGTGATTCGAATTATTTTTCCAAATACAAGGCATCGATTATGTTTGTGGCATATTATGAAAAAAGTCCCTGAGAAGCTAGGTTCTCATCAAGAGTACGTGAGCATAAGTCGTTTATTGACTGAAGCGACTTATGATTCACAGAGTGTTGGTGACTTTGAAGCTGATGTACAATCAACTAAACTTATTAGTTATGTGATAGTGTACTTTTAAGCATATGGAATGCAATATGATTGTTAGATAGTGCAATTATAATATGCGAAAGTGTTTTAACGTGAGAAGTAACTCATAATAAATGTTGTGTTATTATAGTATAATTAGTTGTATCGATAGTGCAATTTTGTTATATGTTATGTAACTGTGCATCTAATACTATACTTTTCTGCACAGGTTGTTGGGGGATGTTGATGAGTGTGTTCCACCTCAAAGACAACATGGTTGACATCTTTGTATTTGGATAAAGAGCTGTGGATTCCAGTGTTTGTGAAAAAAGTATTTCTGGACAGAAATGTCCACAATCAGACGTAGTGAGATTATTAACGCTTTTTTTTTATGGTTATGTGAATTCAAAAACTACGTTGAAGCAGTTTGTTGAACAATATGATAATGCTATGCGAAAGAAGGTAAAGAAGGAGTGTCAAACTGATTTCAACAAGCAACTCTTGTGTGTAACTCTATATGAAATGGAGAAGTAAATTCAAGATTTGTACATCGCGAAAAGGTTTGGTGAGTTCCAAATGGAAATCACTAGAATAATGTATTATGACATCAAATCAATGGAACGAGGTGAGAATTCTACTCATTATATTAAATATGTAGATGTGGTCTATTGCAAAGGAGGTAGGTAGAAAATGTGGTTCACTGTTATGTATAATGGAATTGACGTCATTTGTTCTTGCATGAGGTTTGAGTTCAGAGATATTTTTTGTAGGCACACTCTGAATGTTCTCATGTGCAATGATCATCTTATATTCCCAAATCAATGTGTTTAGGCGGTGGAGGAAGGATGTAAGAAGAATCCATACGCAGGTAAAGATAAAGTTTGATGGTTGTACAGTGTCGACAAAACAATATAAGCATGACACTATGTGTAAATCCTTCACGAGGTTGACAAATGTTGCATCAGAAAATGAAGAATCATATGCCTAAGTTATGTTATGGATTGAAGCATCAGTAAGAAATATGACAGTTATCCAAGCTACACCTTTCGTAGCATGTTCAACTATTTCGAAAGATCCCATTACGAAGAGAGGTAAAGGATGCCCACCTTGTGTGATGAAGAAAAAAAATTTCAAGAGAACACACAATGTAGGTGTCAGTACATCAGGTCATCAGAGTAACAAGGAGCTGGATTTCATGCCCCCAGGGATTTGAACTTATTTTCAATTGTTATATGAGTGTTGTTGACTTTGTGTTTTTATGACTAATAGTAATGTAATAGTATGGTGACGTTGTGTTTTTATGAACACTAATAATGTTAAACATTTTGTTTAATTTAGTTATTGCATATATATAATTGAAGTCAAGAAATATGTAATTATACAATATGTAATTACAAGTCATAAAAGATAATTAAATATACAATGTCATGAGCTCAAAATCAATACAAATGTTAGTTTACTGCCATGATAATAAACAACAAGCCCAATCAAGTTTAGAAAACAAAAGGTATACTAAATCTATTACATGGATACTACTTGAGAAGTTGGAATTGATTGTACAAATTTACATCCCATAAATAGATTGGAACATTCAAGAATTGATGAACCAGTATTGATCTATACTTCAATATGTCCTCCTTTGTTAGTTTCTTACTGATGGTCATTTTATCCATAAGTTTCTCAATGATGAACACAAAAATGACCCCACAATCAACTATGAACATAGATGGTTTTCAACAAGATAAATATGTAATAATTGAGAGGAGACCGATTGTCCTGTGATTAGAGTATCAAAGAAGGAAAAACGGCGTCTTCGATCACCGTGGAGACAGACTTTGATCATCAAAATTTTGGGACGATCAATAGGTTATAATTTTCTACTACGGAAGATTAATAATCTTTGGCGACCAAAAGCTTTTATGGAGTTAGTAGCAATTGGGAATGATTACTTCCTCGTTAAATTTGCGTCCAAAGATGATTACGATTATGCCAAGTTTGAGGGTCCATGGATGATTATGGATCATTACCTGACTGTTCGTGAATGGTTCCCTAACTTTGATCCGGATCAGGATAGTATGGAGAGGCTGCTAGTATGGGTTCGTATCCCATGTTTGCCGATTGAATACTATGATTATGATTTTCTTATGCGAGTAGGGGAAAAGATAGGGAAACCAGTTAAGATTGATGATGCTACTGACTCTGTGTCGAGGGGTAAATTTGCACGATTGTGTGTGGAAGTGGACTTGACAAAACCACTGCTTGCAAAGTTCAAATTAAGACGTAGGGTTCGACGTATTGAGTATGAGGGGATACACTTAGTATGTTTCAAATGTGGTTGTTATGGCCATAGACAAGATACTTGTTTGCTTGCAACTGGTCCTGAAGTGGAGGCACATGACCAGAGACCAGATAAGGAGGATGATAATGTTGGTCTGCGCTCCGATGCGAATCCGGTGAGGAAGGCGGTTGTTATTGTTAACCCGGAAGTTACAGATGATTATGGTCCTTGGATGTTGGCGAAGAGTAGATCACGGCGAGTAATTAGAAAGCAAGATGGCAATCCAATCAAAGGAGAGGATCGTGATGTTAGGAAAGGAAACAAATCAGGCAACCTTCAAATTTGGGCTGATGATAATCCTAGGCAATCTAGGTTTGCTGTTCTTGAATTAGAGGAAAACCAAGAGGCTAGGATGGTGGCAGTTGATGGGTTTGGAAATAATGGACAGGAAGTGCCGATGGTGGGCCGGGACGAGAAGAGAATTACGCTAGGCTCCGGGAGGGGTCGCAGGCCCAATGTTTGGGTAAGTAAGGCTGCGGTGACTGACCCAATTGGTCCACCAACACGAACAAATCTCATTGTAACAGAGGGGCCGGGAAGGGGACCCATTGACCCTCAATCGTCGACCTCTGCTAATCGACATAGAAGGGCTGCTGCTGAGGAGAGTCATGTGGTGGTTCGGGGATTCCAGAGTGGTCAGCAGATTGTGCGCTCGGTAGTAATGAACGAAGCCAAGTCGAAGAGTGACGCAGCTGATTCCTATAGAGTTCCTTTATCTAATCTGGAACATCATCAGGACCCACCTGTCATGTTGATTAATTCCCCCATTCTTGAAGGAGACTTCATGGAAGTAGGGGAGGAAGCTAACTTAGATGAGGATGTTGCTATTATGGCAGTTCGGGATGGAGAAAAGTGTTTGGGTTCTAGCATGGAGAGTAAAGGTGTGAATGGAGATGCCTGTAACTAGCTTTTTTCGGGATGTTTGATTGGAGTAGTTGCTGGAGTTTGGGTTTATTATATCTTTGTTAATTATGTTTATGGATTGTATTATATGGAATTGTCAAGGTGCGGCTTCGAGGGAATTTAGTCGTGCTCTGAAGGATTTGCTGCGTGTGCATAAGCCTGGAATTTTAGGCTTGTTAGAGACGAGGGTGAGTGGTTGTCATGCAGATCAGTTGTGTAAGCAATGGTGTTTTGATAACTGGGTTAGAGTGAAAGCGGCTGGTTTTAGTGGAGGAATTTGGGTGTTTTGGAGGGATTATTATCAAGTTGAAGTAATCAAGACTCATCCGCAGTTTCTTCATTTGAGTGTTAAAAACGGCAATTCTCATCCTTGGCTACTTTCTGTGGTGTATGGAAGTCCTGATTCTAGCTTGCGCAAATTATTATGGCGAGATTTGAATAAGGAGGTTTTGGAGATAAGGGGGTCGTGGATTGTCGTTGGAGACTTTAATTCCGTTATTTCTCGAGATGAGGTTAGTTCAACCAATAGAACTACAATGAACAGATGCTCTGGATTTGCGGATTGGATTTTTGATCAGAAGCTGATTGACATGGGTTTTTCCGGGCCAATTTACACATGGACTAGAGGAGTGAAGAGTGATACTTTCAAGGGGGCGCGACTTGATCGAGCTCTTTGTAATGGCAGTTGGAGAGAACGATTTGAGAATGCCTCTGTTGTTCATCTCCCAAAGCTCTACTCAGATCACTCTCCAGTTTTGATCCGTTTTAACCAGAACAGTAACGTTAGGCAGTCCTCTTCTTTTAAATTTCAGGCAGCCTGGCTTACGCATCCTGGGTTGAGTATGGTGGTTAAGGATAATTGGCATGAGGGAGAGTCTTTCTTGGAGAATAATGTGCGTATAGCTGCGGCGTTGCATTGGTGGAATCAAACGAATTTTGGAAGTATTTTTAAAAGAAAGAAACGACTGTGGGCTCGGATTGGTGGTGTCCAAAGTCGGTTGGCTGTTAGTTTCTCTACTCGGTTGCACCGTTTGGAGTTAAAGTTGAGGAAAGAGTTGGATATGGTTTTATATCAAGAAGAGCTTTTATGGTATCAAAAGTCTCGCGAGGAGTGGATAAAATCTGGGGATAGAAATACTAAATTTTATCATGCCTCAACTATAATTAAGAGGAGCGGGAGCAAAGTTGAGTCTTTGAGAGATATGGGAGATAATAGCATTTGGGTCTCAGATCCCATGGAAATTCAGCAAATGGTTAATTGCTATTTTCAATCTTTATTTACAGCAGATGGGAGTTGTGATATTTCTTTGGCTGCTCGTAATTCTTTCCCTGAGCTGAATCCTGAACATAGAGAGATTATTGCTGCTTCCTTTAGGCATGAGGATATAAAGCAAGCTTTGTTTGATATGGCTCCTTTCAAAGCGCCGGGTCCAGATGGGTTTCATGCAGGATTTTATCAACGGATGTGGGATGTTATTGGTATGGATTTGTGTTGTCTTGCTATGCAATTTTTTGAGACTGGCCACTTGCCTCAAGGTATTAATGATACTTTATTAGTCCTTATCCCAAAAGTTCCTATGCCTGAACTGGTGAGTCAGTTTCGACCGATTAGCTTGTGCAATGTGGGCTATAAAGTTATTACTAAAACCATGACTAATCGACTTAAGCGAATTCTTCCTCATGTTGTTGCTCCTAATCAAAGCAGTTTTGTCCCGGGGAGACAGATTACAGATAATATTATTATTTATCAGGAGGTGTTGCATTCTATGAGAAGGAAGAAGACTGGTCAGGGATATATGGCTATTAAGATTGATTTGGAGAAGGCGTACGATCGCCTTTCTTGGGAGTTTATCCAGGATACTTTGCAGGAGATTGGCTTTACTGATGCTTGGGTTAGAAATATTATGAGTTGTGTTTCTACTTCCCGCATGTCCATAGTTTGGAATGGCCAACAGTTGGATTGGTTTAAGCCAAGTCGAGGGGTTCGTCAAGGCGATGCTATTTCTCCTTATTTATTTGTGCTTTGTGTTGAAAGGCTGGGTCACCTGATAAATAATGCTGTTTTGTCTGGAGCCTGGAAGGCTATTAAACTGTCTCCTTATGGACCTGCTTTATCTCATTTGTTTTTTGCGGATGATATGGTATTATTTGCTGAAGCTTCGGTGGATCAAATAAAGGTGGTAATGGAGTGTTTAAATTTATTTTGTGCAAGCTCGGGGCAGCGTGTTAGTTTCCAGAAATCTAGTATTTATGTCTCGAAGAATGTGGATCAGGGTGTTGCTTCTGATATTTCTAGATTGTCAGGGATCCCTCTCACTGATAATTTGGGCAAATATTTGGGTACCCCTTCAATCCATGGTCGGGTAAGTTCCAAGGAGTATCAATATGTAGTGGATCGTATTTCTTCTCGTTTGGAAGGTTGGAAAACTAGACACTTATCATTTGCCGGTCGTATCACTTTGGCGAAATCCGTCTTGACTACTATTCCAATATATGTAATGCAAACGGCTTTGCTTCCGAAGGAAACTTGTTTGCATATTGAGAGGCTTGTACGCCGCTTCTTGTGGGGAGGTAGTGAAGATAAGAGACCGGTTAGTCTTGTTAGTTGGGAGCAAGTTACCAGACCAATTGAAATGGGAGGACTTGGGATTAGGAAATTGGAGCAAACTAATCATGCTTTTATGGCTAAAGTGGGCTGGAGGCTTCTCAATGAAAAACAAAATTTGTGGGCTAAGGTAGTTTCAAGTAAATATATGAGAGGGAATCCTAGTGTTGTGAATCTCAAAGGGAAGCAAGGATCTTCAAACTTATGGCGTGGTATTGTGAAAGCTGGCAATATTTTGCATAAGGGAGTGAAGGCGTTGGTGAGGAATGGTCGGAGAACACGGTTTTGGCTTGATCATTGGATGGGGGATAGCCCTCTCATTGATGTATGCTTGCATGATATTTCTTTGGTGGAAAAGCACAAGATGATCTCTTGTTATTGGCAGCGCGGACTGGGTTGGATATGGGCGAAGTTTCATCATCTATTACCTGAAAATATAGTGCAGCAACTAACGGCATTCATGGTGCGTGAGGAGGATGATATGGAAGACGGTATTTGTTGGGGTTTATCAAATAATGGAAAATTCTCGGTAAAATCTGCTTATATGGCCACCGTTGGGTTAGGTGGGTTGAATGTAGATCCTCTTTGGCCGAAAATTTGGAGACTTAATGTTCCTCAACGAGTTAGAGTGTTTATTTGGCAGCTTACTCATCAACGTATAATGTGTAACTCGGAGCGTTTTAAGAGAAGATTTACAGGTGATCCTAGCTGTAAGCTTTGTAGTGGTGTTGATGAGGATGTGAATCATATTTTCAGGAGATGCCCAAGAGCTAAACAATTTTGGCAAGCCATTCTTCCAGATCAAGAGTTGAGTTTTCAAGCTGATTTGGGCTTTAATGATTGGCTTCATTATAATATATGTGGGAGAGATGCTCGCAATTTATCTTCTAATTGGGCCGCGATGTTTGCTGTAATTCTTTGGTGTCTTTGGAAGTGGCGAAATGAGTATGTGTTCAATGATAAAGTTTTGTCTTTGGCAGTGAAAGTGGAGTGGTTTCAACTCCATATGGCTGAAATTGAAAGAGCATTTGCTAATCAATTGCAACTGAATGGTATAAGTGTTAATAAAAGGGTGATGTTGGAGTTTGTTGGGTGGTCTCCTCCTCCTGATGGGTGGGTCAAACTTAATACAGATGGTTGTTGTAAAGGAATGACTGGCTTAGCTGCAGGAGGGGGCCTTGTGCGAGATGTTAGAGGGAGATGGTTGATTGGGTTCTCTATTAATATCGGGATTTGTAGTGCTGTTGAGGCTGAGCTTTGGGCAGTATTCGAGGGTCTTTCTTTGGCATGGCAAAATGGGTTTCGAAAAGTTTTTCTTGAGACAGATTCGCTTGTTGTGGCCTCCTGGCTGCAGGATGGTTGTGTTCCAAATATTCCTATTTCTAATTTGATTTACAAATGTTGTGATCTTTTGAAGAAAGATTGGGAGGTCAATATTTGTCATGTGCTTCGGGAGGGAAACAGATGTGCAGATCTGTTAGCAAATTTGGCTCTTAAGCATGATCGTGGAGTTTTGGTCCTTCATCAACCTCCTGTGGATATTATAGAGATGTTAAGAGAAGATGTTATTGGAGTATCTTGGCCTATACGTGTAGTCAGGAATGCTGAATAGTTAGTTTGTTTGTCCTTGTGGGTATCCCCTCCTTGGTATCAAAAAAAAAATAATTGAGTATATGTTAATCAAGTTGTTTATGGTAACTTACGAATCATTGACTTGTTGAGGGGTGTCCCACATTGTAACAATATTCGGTTGTCCATCATTACTTGATTTTGGCACTAAAGAATTATAGTATGTGACATGTAAATGTGATTTTCAAGAATATTATATCGTACCAATCATAGTAACACACATATATATATATATATATATAGTTATGGAAAAATTACCATTTACTCGACACCTTTGAGGTATAGGTCTTTGATTTTCTTACTCCTAGGAAGAATTGAATTATAATGTTGTCATGTTAAAAGAACTATGTCATCAACGAGGTTGTCCAATGGTTGGCAACATCATGTGGCCTAGCAACATATAGAGGGAATATTAAATATTTGAAATTATTCACATTCTTCATGATTATGCAATTTCGTTGAATGGATTCCTCCTTCTTCCCTCTTAGGAATCCCATGCTATTACTAGTCACCACGAATGAGAAAGAGCTACGATCAACTGAAGGACAATTCCTTATCTTGGTACTTTGTATCCTCATCAAAAGCTTAGAGTGTGAGTCGATGCGCTGCAAATATATAACATTACTTAATTATGGTTGGTGCATAGTGATTATGTAGTTTACATATAAAGTCATTAAGAGCAATTCATGTAATACCACAGTATGTAATGTAATTACGAATATGGTAACGTAATAAGTAAGTCAAATAATGTAAAAAATAGTATGGGTGTACGATATTATACTTACATTATTTGCAACCATGTCACCGTTTACCAAAAGGATGAGACAGTACTGAACACAAAACAAACTATATATGTTGAATTATAATTGTGTTCAAGGAAACATCCATATTGAAATCACATATAATAATTTTTTTTAAAAATGGTACTTACTCATCATTGTCAATTTTAGCAATATCATGCAATCTTGACTTGTCTTCTAGTGTCATGTACGTGAAAACTTCTGAGATTCTTTTCAATTCCTTCAGCTTTGGAACTTTTTCAATCGTCTCCACATCATCCAAATTGCACACTTTCTTGACATTGTCTCCATCTCCATTCTTTCTTTCTCTCTTTCTTGGACTTCTTTTAACATGATTTGCATATTCATAATCTGAATCTTCCTTTGTTACCCTTTTCTTTGTCTTGATACCTATTACCATGGATGAAGGATCAACTGCCTAGAACATCTTCCTTGACATTCTCCTCCACACTATTTAATTCATTCTCTGTCATATTACTCGTCAGCAATGCCTACAATAACATAACTTCACCTATAATCCCATCATTCTCATCATAAAGTTTTTATGTTGAACTTATTTCATCTTGCAAATAAGAGGTTAGCAGCTCATTCTCAATCTACAATCTCTCCCTCTCTTTCATTCTGTTCGATCTGTCTCAAGTCAAACTTTCAACCTCTTCCAACTGAACAGCTTTTTCTTCCTCCAACCTTTTAATTTTCACCAATGCTTCATTAATTGATTTTTCAGTCTTCAAGTTCAGAAAAAACTTTTTTAAAAGGTTTGGACATTTGAACCAACGGAACATTATCTTTCAGACTTGATGGCGAAACTTGTGTAGTGTCATTGGGAAGATTAGGAGGTTCACTGCCAGAATTGGAACAACTAGACCCAGTTGAGGCCGAACTTGTGGACGAAGTATTCGTATCAATGTTGGAATCTAAAATGGGACGTTCATTGTCCATTACTTCCTTATCTTATTCATGCATAATCAATGCACCTTCAAACACCTTCATATTTGTTGGCCCAGACAAAATAATACCATTGCAAGTGCTCTAATTGAGTAACGTAATTGGAATAATATATAATGTAATAACATATTATTAATCAACTATTATATATTTACGTAATATGATTTGAGAAATATATAATGTAATTGCATAAGAGCATAGTGTAAAAAAGTTATCACAACAGAACATAATAATATAATTAGCATGCATTATAGATTAAGAATTCAAATACCTCATTGCTCTTAAGTTTCTTGATGTACCGAATGTTGAAATCCTTTGGCCATCCTTTAAGATCCCACTTTAGCAGCCTTGGGAATATGGTAGAGTGAATAGGGTCCACAACTCTAGTATGTTCACATAACTAGTACTGGGAAATGATATATTTTTGTGGTCAGATATTGATAAAATAAAAACATGGGAATAACAACTAAAGCATTATATTGTTTCTTACAGACAATAATGTGACACAACGGGTGACCTTTGCAGGTGTTTTGTAGTACTTCTTTATCGAGCCCATGAGATTATCAGATATTGCCTTGCCCCAGTTGTGTTTCTTAACATTCTCCAAGTCTCAACAATCTTGATAGAAGCCCAGGGAATGTGGTCTGCTCTAGTTGAGAAAAAATTGTCAAGCACGTGTAGTATAATATCAACAATCGTGCAACATCATCAGAATCTTCATCTGACTCACCCTCTAATACCAGATCAATGGTCCAACTCCATTTTTACATTTCCAATTGTACCATTTTTTCTACTATTAATTGGTCAAAACTTACAAGAGAGTCTTTCTTGGCCACATTTGTAATACCATATGATGTTTGAGAAGAGTCGCCATCCTTGTCCATATTATGGAAACTATATTCATGCATCAAATTCTCACAAGTTCCCTTAATCCTTCTAATTTGATCATCTGCCTCATCACCATAAATCATAGGAAAGTAGAATTCCAACAACATCATCTTATATCTAGGATCTAAGACAGTTGCAACCTATGATCCCACTAATGACATTCCAATAACTATTAAAATTTTCAAACATGTGATATGCGATTTCCTTAATCACAACATTAGAACTCAAACACCACTCCATCAATGTTGTAGTAGGATATGTGGTATTTGAGAATAATTCAGTTACATTGAAGAACAACTCCAGCTTCTTACAAATATCTCCTACAATATCCCATTCTTCCTTGCTTGGCATGCAATCATAGGGTTTAGACCTTAGGGCCTTTAGGGTTTAGAGATTATTTATATTTGATTAAAACTAAGCATTAAATTTAAAATCTATATCTTAACAATATTAATATACTAGAATGTGTTCAAGTCAATTTAACTTAGGGCCCGTTTGGTTCAATGCATTGTGATAGTAATTGTAATCTATTTACAAGTAATCCAATTGTGGTATTGTCATTACAATGTAATCCTATTAAGGTGTTTGGTTTATAAAATGGAAATATATTTTATTTTTTAGTGTTTTCCAAAATTACCCTCCTACACATTTACATATATTAAAAACATTATTGAAAAAATCAAAAGCTAGTCCTGAAGCCTATCCCGGGCACGATCCCAGACCCCAGTATGACCCAAAGCCAGACTTGATCTCGTCTGACCCGGGCCCAATCCCGAATCTCAGGCCTAACCATGGCTCGATTCATGACCTCGGCAGGAACTGGGCCCTATCCCAGACCCCAGCATGACCCGAACCCAATCCCAGACCTTGAATTGACCCGAACCAAAATCCGATCCTGAATCTCCGACCTGACCATGGCCCGATCCAGGATCTCAATTGAAACTGGGCCCGATCCCTGCTCATGCCTAACTCGGGCCTGATCCCTGAACCATGCCTGACCTGGGCCCAATCTCGGATCCTAGGCTCGACCCCGAATCCCTGGCATGATCCAACATCCCGAGCGCAATCCCTAATGCCATCCTCAATCCTGAATCCTGACCCAGATCTCGGATCCCGACCGAGCCCAATTATGGATCTCGACCTTAATCCTAGATCCCTGATTGGCTCTCAGGGCTGGTCTCAAATCCCGACCTCAATCTTGGATCTTGGCTTCAATCTCGGATCTCGACCTCGATCCCGAATCTCGATTAAAATCCTGGACACGATGAGACTGGTCCCGAAGCCTGACCTAGGCCTGATCTCGGGTTGACCTGGACTCGATCAAGGCCTGACCTAGGGCCAAGCTGGACTCGGCCCTGAGGCCCGACCTGGACTTTAATATGTAAGGATACAACTGTAAATAATTTATAATCATTAGGGATATTTTTGCTCAATGAATAAATATTTGATTTTGTAATCACAATACCAAATTTTAGATGGTATTTGGATTACTTGTTTTTGTAAGGAACTTCATTACCAAGTAATTGGATTACACTACATTTTTAAATTAATGGATACCAAATATTGTAATGTAATGTGAATACAATTACCATTACATTACATGGGTAACCAAATGAGCTCTTAGTGTTTAGGGCTTTTAAGCTTTTATCAACATAAATTTAATTGAATTAGGAGTAGATGAACATATTTAACTTAGGGTTTAGGGGTCTTAAGTTTTTTATCAATATCAATTCAATTGAATTAGGAGTATAGGGTCATATTTAATGCAAGGTTTAAGGTCTTATGTTTTTATCAGCATCAATTCAATTGACTTAGGAGTACAGATTAGAGAGTCATATAATCATATTTTACTTAGGATTTAGGGTTTTAAGTTTTTATCAATATTTATTCAATCTAATTAAGAGTATAATAATATTATGTTTAGGGTTTTAAGGTTTAGGGACTTACAGTTTAAACTCACCAAACAAGTTTAGGGGTTACTTTGATTTTAATAATAATATCAAATTAATATATGTTTAAAGAAATAAATATTTATCTATATTAATTCTAAAAGAAATCTTATATGTAGGGTTTATATAAGGATATATATGTACAACGGGGCGGGAAGCAGGTCAGGGCACGGGGTGGATGTGTGGGGCGGGTTGGGAGGCATACTTGTCTCCGCCTTGCCCCACTCGCGGGTTGAGATTCTTTGCCTCGTCCTCACCCCGCACAAGCCTTGGATCGGAGAAAATAGACGCGAGATGGGTTGGGAGGCATACCCGTCCCCGCTCACTAGTTGAGATTATTTGTCCCGTCCCCGCCCTGCACAAGCTTTGGATAGGAGAATCTGAAAATCTATGTGGGGCGAGGCGGGTCGGTTGAAAATTGACATCCCTACATATAAGCCATAAGAAGAGTAAGTATTATTTTTTTCCCCTTTAGAGAAGCATTAATCGCTTTAAATCATGATTCATTGCACTTACTTTTTTTTTTTTTTGAATGGAGATTCATTATATTTACTTAAAAGGTAATAATGAAATACTAGCATTCACTTGGAGTTGGAGGCAGCTGCCAGCTATACATTAACCTCATGAAAGCACCCCACTACGACTCTTGGTCGTCCAAGACATCATTTATAAAAGATAACTCCCATGAAATCTCAAAGTTAACCCCCACATGTGAAAAGTTAAATTAATTATGATCTTAAAAAAAGCATTAGCTCATTAGTTCCCACGTTTAACAACACCAACAAAAAAAAGTGTCATAAACCTAACTTTATAAACCCACTTCGAGAGTTATCTTTGAACTAAAAACATTTGATTTTCAACTACGCGTAATCATGGATTACACACTAGCTAAATTAATCATCAAACTTAATTAAGATAATTTTGTAATCTTCAGAAAATAAAAAATGTTATTGATTATGCAAACATATAAGTTTAATTAAACTAACATACATATAATAAGACGAGACCGTTCACCAACCCCAATGTGCACTTTTGAGAGAGAGAGAGAAGAAAGAGAACTGCATATATTAGTGTCACTTTATTGAATCAAACCCTAATTAATATACTACGTACTACTATATTTAGACACATAATCCTCTAATGTGGCAAGTCAAGATGTTGTTGTTGCATGCTCTACTCCAAAATAGTGCTACATAGGGACAATCGCCATCTTTATACAATATTTTAGGACCTAAACAACTCATGAGCATGCATGTTACATAATCAAAAGACATTAACATTAATAATCAAAGACAGCATTGCTATTGCTTAACTTTCCTAATTGGTTAATTATGCGTAATGTATTGATACTTGTCCATATTGGTTGTATGTGCAGTGAAAATTATTATTATATATAGCGTAGGAAGAAAGGAAGATTAATCTATTCCCATAATGAATTATTTAAGTTGGCCCGGCTGCCGAACTCTTACCAAAAAATATAGACACTATTAACTTATTAATGCCTTGAGCTAGCTCATTTTTCATTTACCAACTCGAGCTGACTTTATTATAATAATTCTTTTCAGTAAAGCAAGTGTATTTCTGAAAGAAAGTGTATTTGGTGATTTCTTATTCTAGAAGGGATTTAAAGGTAAATCTAACCCCATTAATCTTTGTCGGGGATGGATTCAATTCCAATGGCAACTTGGCAAGCCCTGAAGTGCACTTGTAATGGTGTAAGGGTTAATGTCCCCACTTGTAATGGTGTAAGGGTTAATGTCCCCAATAAAATTAATTTTGGATCTCACCTCTGTTACACAAAAAGTCAAGTCAAACACGTATTCTAATATAATCACATCAACAAAACATAAATTTCTATACACTCTCTCTTCCCATCCAACATGGAGGCCAAAAACATTTCATTTCTCCATATTATCCATAACAAAATTACATCAAAACACCAAATACCAATACATCCACATAAACAAAACACTTCTCCCAATACAAATACATAAACAAAATACACGGGCACATCAATAAAAGACAATATCTTGTTGATCCAATAACACTTTACCATTACAAATGTCTTATAATAGATTTGGTACTGGTCTAGGTCTCCTCTGTTTTGGAAGGACACGTGTGGGTTGACATGTTTGCATGGGCACATGAGTCTGACGTGGCTTTATTGGTGGAAGGCTAATTGGGGCTCAACAATCAAAAGCTGTCCTGAGCGTCCGATAATGATCACAAAGTTGATTACAGAACCCAGAGCTTGCCACACGTGTCAGCATGTCAGAATCATTGCTATACAAAATTAAAATGTATCCTGTCGTCTGCCAAGAGTTCAACAGGTCTGCCAAGAGTTCAACAGTTTTGCTTTAGTGTGTGTATTTAGTAGTTTCACCCTTTTACTGGTGTAAATACTAGTTTTACACTTTTTACCGGTGTAAAAGAGAAAACGTGACCTGTCATATCATGCCATGTAAAGCTTTCTAGTACCACCGTTGATCTTGAAGAACTAAAACGTGCGTCTCCACATGGACCTACAAGACAGTCGGTGACAAGAACAAGACTGACCATGTTGCTCATGCCTGTCTGTCACAACCTTTTTTCAGCCCTCCGGTGACACTATCTTCACACGGATACCAAAGCCACCAGACAAGGCAAAGCAAGGCCAGCCTTAAAATTCTATCTGCTCTCATCTTCTGTTTCTCCTTCTTCCACTCTGTTTCTCTATACAATGGCACTCTCTTAAAATTCTCGGAAAACAAACGGGTAAATACTTTCTTTACTGGTAAAAATTCCTTCCTTTGTTTCTGTCATTCTGATAGATGGTTTCTCTTGAAGATTCGCTTTCACATTCACATCCTGGTTCGAATCGCTTCCCTTTGACCCGAAACTATTATGGACCTTCGAGTTCCACTACCAAAATTCACCGGAATATCGGCCGGTCTATGCGTACGATTCGCTCTTGTCTATACCAGGACGACCACAGCTGCTCCTTCATAAGCTCTGTCCCCGATAAATCGGCATGTGTGTCGGAGAACCTGACCGACTCGGTTATCGACATGAGGCTTGGGGAGCTTGCCACTCGGAACAACAAGCCAGTGAAGTCGGAGGAGGAAGAGGAGTTTTTGGATATTTCACTAGTATTCAGCGATTTCTCGGCTTGTAGCAGTGATATTTCGGGCGAGTTGTGGCGACTCGCGACCTTGCCGTCGCCGGAAAACGTCTCAAGCGGGGTTAGTAATGACGTTGAACCGGTCTTGGAGCCCTGCATGGGGTTTCTACAGAGGGAGAATTTCTCGACCGAAATAATTGAGAGCATTTCGCCGGAAGATCTCCAACCGACGGTGAAGATCTGCGTTGACGGACTAAAGTCACCGTCTGTGGCCGTGAAGCGATCTGCTGCGGCTAAGCTGCGACTTTTAGCAAAGAACCGGTCAGATAATCGAGCTTTAATAGGAGAATCCGGTGCGGTTCCTGCTTTGATTCCGCTCCTCAGGTGCAGCGATCCGTGGACGCAAGAGCACGCAGTCACAGCTCTTTTGAACCTCTCGCTCCTCGAAGAGAACAAGAAATTAATCACCGACGCCGGAGCTGTAAAATCTTTAGTTTATGTACTCAAAACTGGAACGGAAACCTCAAAACAGAATGCAGCTTGTGCCCTGCTTAGTCTTGCTCTGGTCGAAGAGAACAAGAGCTCAATCGGTGTCTGCGGAGCAATACCTCCGTTGGTTTCGCTACTACTGAACGGATCAAGCAGAGGGAAGAAGGATGCCCTGACTACACTGTACAAATTGTGCTCGATCAAGCCCAATAAGGAGAGAGCAGTGACTGCAGGGGCCGTGAAGCCTCTGGTTGGTCTTGCTGCAGAGCAGGGGACGGGAATGTCGGAGAAGGCCATGGTGGTGCTGAGCAGCCTGGCAGCGATCGAGGAGGGTAGGGAGGCGATTGTGGAGGAAGGAGGGATTCCGGTTTTTGTTGAGGCCATTGAAGACGGGTCTGTGAAGGGGAAAGAGTTTGCTGTGTTGACTCTGTTGCAATTGTGTGCTGATAGTGTTAGAAATCGAGGGTTGCTGGTGAGGGAAGGTGGGATTCCTCCTCTTGTTGCTCTGTCACAGAATGGAAGCGTTAAAGCCAAGCATAAGGTCAGTGGTTAATTAGTGTTCAATTGTGCTTAATTATACTTCAAAATGCAGTCTTTTTGCCTCAATATTGTTGAATTTGTTATCATGTAGTTTGTTTTTGGCTCAAGATTGATTTTTTTTTATTTTTTATGGCTGTTTTACAGGCTGAAACACTTCTTGGGTATCTGAGAGAGCCAAGACAAGAGAGATGCTCATCCAGCCTTTAGAGATTTATTTAGTAAATGGTAACTATACATTGTAAGTGGTTTTGGTGTTGATGTGTAAGGGTGCCTTGTTGATTTTGTACAGTGTGGTGTTTAGTAATTTGGGAAGAAATTTATTGTAGTGTTTGAATAGATTAGGAGAGGTTAGGGAGCTGAAGACTGACTAAGTGACTAGGTCGATGTATGATTTTGGGGTTCTTTCTGTGATGGAATTGGAAGTTGTTTGGCTTGTGGGATTCTTGGTTGATGGAATTTGGGCCATATTCCTTATGTTTTGTTTGGGTGACCCAAATTATGTCCAAAAATATTGACTTGATTGTCTGTTTGAAGTTAATGAAGATGGATATTGATGCCTACTACTCAAAAGCATGTTCGTTGTAACTTTGAAGAGCATTTTGAAGCTTGATTGCATGTGATGGTGGTAGTTAAGTTTGCCAGATCCTTCTGTTCGGGCTTTATTGTTCCCTGTTCATGGTACATCAGATTTTATATTCCTTAGGTGATTTGATTACTTGTTTGGTTTCGCAGCAAAATGTGATTTTTCATGCATAGCAAAAGTTAGGAAAGATGAGAAGGCTGAGAATTTGAAAACTGAAACAGGCACTTCATCACTCAGACTTTGGTCTTTTTGAGTTGATTGTTTCAGTTTTCAACTTCCAATTCTCTATGTGAACAAAGTTAATAGTTTAAGGTTATAGTTTCTTTCTTGTCCTATCACAACCCATATTTTCTCGGCTTCCAAACAGCGAGCACTGGAAAAAGTGGGTTGCTTTTAAGAGGGATGAATAGAGGGGGCTGAACTGCTAAAGTCTTATAATTAAAGCCATGGTATGGTAGGTAGGCCCATTGCTTTGGTTGTCGGTGGTGTAAATTGTGGCTCATTTGCTGTTGTGTTTTGCCTGCCATAACCCTCTGTCTGTCCTCTTGTGTGGATAATTATATGATACACAAACCGTTGTAAGGTGTCACCAATCGGTTCCACCACTGATTTGGGTTTTAATTTTTTTGTACTGCAATGAAGATCTTCCCTTCTCTATTATCCAAACAAAGAAACAATTGAACAAAAGGATCTTTCCTTTTTTTATTTTCTTGTCCCTTTTTAGTCATATATTAGCTGGCATGGCAGGTGTTTGTTTAACCAATTCTAATGACAATTCAGATTTCAGGGGAGGGTGTTCTGACACAACTTTGTTTCATCACAAGGCAATATGACTCCGAAAATGACAGAAACTATGAAATCACAGCTCAACAATGTTTCCAGTCTTAAACAAAAACTACTTATTGCAAGAACAAATAACCAAGCTTTTGCATTTCATTCAAACAGAAAATGCTTTCTGGGTTTAGACAGAAAAACCACCGGCATTCTTTGCTTTGCTCTTCAGTGTAACCGGTCTGTAACCTTTCTCGAGCACCTTCTCGATCTCTTCGAAACGCAATCCCTTGGTTTCAGGTACTAACAAGAAGATGGCTACAAGTCCAACACAAGAAAACCCAGCAAACAACATGAAAGCACCAAAAGAACCAAGTGATTCTTGGATGGTCAAAAATGTCTGACTCACTATCAGATTGGAAACCCAGTTAGCCACAGCTGCTATGCCTCCACCAAGTCCTCTGTATCTCAATGGGTATATCTCTGAGTTGACAATCCATGGTACAGTTCCCATTCCCGGAGAGTATGAGATTATATACAAACCTAAGAAGATCACTGCCAGGAATCCGATTTCGCTCGGACAACCCTTTTCAAACCATGTCCGATCCTCTCCCCGACAATCTCGGCCTAACTGTTTGGTGTTAGCCAAGCACGCTCCTGGTTGATACTAATGATAATACAAGATAAAACAATTCGAGTAAATTAAATGGTGTTTGATACTTTGAACATGCATACAGAATCAATCAGTAACATAAAACTTACTTTGTTCACTGCATTACTGCAGAATCCGCATTTTGCTTCAACACATGACATGCAATCCCATTTATATGAATCTCCAGCTGCCATGAAATCTGAACAAGTAGCATTTGCTCCGAAGTGTCTGTTCTCCATTGGACTAATCCCAGGAGCATGATGTGAAGCCTCTAAGAACGTAACAGCTGTGGCGATTAGGCAAGTGATGATTCCAACTAGTGAAATCATCATTAACCTTCTCCTCCCATATCTATCAACAAAAGCCATACTGATAAGGGAGCCCAACGCGTTTATTCCAGACGTGATGAGCGAAAGTGCTAAAGCCGTCTTCTTTGAGGCAAATCCTGCGAACTGAACAATGGTGGGAGCATAATACATGACAGTGTTAATTCCCACAAACTGTTGAGTCACTTGACAGGCAATTCCAGCATAGAGTCCCCTTCGGACGACAACGTTGCTCAAAGCACCCTTCAGTTTAGCCCCTAATGTATCTCCTATGGATGCTTCCAAGGCCTTTTCATTTGCAATAGATATCTCTAGTGCATTGATTTCATCCTCAACTTCATCAGCAGAGTATATTCTCTCCAAGATTGCCCTGGCCTCATCTACCTTGTTCTGAATTACACAGCTGGTGATTAAATAAACATGTAGATGGTATAAGCTAACAATAAGCTATAAACTTATATGCCAAGCACCTTTCTATAGAGCCATCTAGGAGACTCTGGAAGCATTAACATGAGCACAATTTGAAGTCCTGCTGGAACTGCTGCTAACCCGAGCATCCATCGCCATTGCGACTTCACCTGAATTAAGATATCAAAGACGAATCAGTAACAGGTTTGTTCCAGGAATTCGGTAAGTATGTTTTCAAACTAGTGATGATTGATTACAAACCGAGCTCAAGGCGTAATTAACGACATAAGCCAGGAACTGTCCACTAGTGATGAGCAGACCGTTTGTGCTAACAAGAGCACCTCTGATTCTAGCAGGAGAAGCTTCTGAGATATAAAGAGGTGCAGTCATGGAAGCCATTCCAACTCCCAAACCAACCATAATTCTTCCAATAATGATAACCCAAGGAGCAGGAGCAACAGCCATGACTATTGCACCTTTCAAAAACACTACATCAGCAAGTAGAATCGATTTTTTCCTTCCGAAACTGTCATTGAGCCATCCACCAAATCCTGCCCCAATAATAGCTCCTGCCACAGTCATACTGACTATAGTTTCCTGCATATATATCATTAAGTCTTGTTTTGAGTCTCACAGGTTCAAACTACAGAAACAATCGTTTCGCAATATAATGCAAGGATAAGACTAAACATCTGATCCTTCCAAGACATATAACTAGTGGGTTATAGAGTGCAAGTTCTACCTGTAACCATGTTTTCTTGTCAACTTCTTCAAAGTCATCTCTTATGTAAAGAAGGGCGCCAGAAATATTCCCTACATCACAATAAGATGAGTTTTTCATCCAACTCTTCAAGCCCTATCTTAATTAATAGACAAAAACAGTCATAAAAGATGAACATTGAAAGAAATAATATATGAATTGTGTCTTGTAATACCTGTATCATATCCGAACAAAAGTCCTCCAATACCAGCAGTGAGAGCAAGCTGCATGATATAAGGAGTCCTCCAAACTGTTCTCCAACATTCTGTGAATTCTGTTTTGTCTGCTTTCACAGCGCCTCCTTCCACCATTTTTTTTTTTAAAAAATAAATTCAAATACACCTCCGGAGATTCTCTACGTAAAGCAAATTCAAACAGTTATGAGAAATAGTACTATACATAGAGCAAATCAGCAAAAGCATTTCCAGAGAATGCCAAACCTAACAACAACTGAAATAGTACTCTCTTTGTTCTTAATACTATCTGCTGTACAGAAGGAAATCCTTTATTTAGCCTAAAATAAATGTAGTTGCCACTTACCTAAACTGTGAATAGAAATTCCTAATTACACATCAGCTTATTCATAGCCTACAATTAGCAAACGAGAATATATGACATGAATTTGGGGTAAATCTTGTATCTGACATTCAAAAGTATGATAAAGCCAAATTAACAGTTCACATAGATATTCTTTTGAGACAAGATCTAGAATAAATTTTCAAAATTTGGATTAACTTTGGGAGAGGTAGACTAGAGAATAAGGAAGCAAAACAACTGGAAAATTCTGTCAACGACAACACAAATTAAGAATTAAGAATACAGATAAAGTCCCAAGTTCTTTCAATTATGAATGACTTACTCTTCAGTGTCCTTCTTGTTTCAAAAACCAGTGATCGCTTCAAATTTTGGGCAGTAAAGAAGAACAAAAACAATTCTTGTACCAACAGGACTGTGTTTTAGGATCAATGGAGGAGGAAAGCTGTGATGGGTTGACAGCCAAGCATAGAGTTTCACCAAAACTTGTTGACCCAAATCCTAAAAGAAACTTTGGTATAGGAAGTATTCAACTACAGAATAGTATCTAAGTACATACCACTAAAGAGACTTTGATGATGATGGCCATGATCATGATGTAAAAAAGTGATTAAGATCTAGCACTATAGTCACCTCTGTAATTAGCCTCTCCTGTAACTTTCTTCTCTATCTCTTCGGACAACCAAGCAAAATTTATCAGTCGGATAAGCTTTCACTTTAACTTTCTCAGATTCTCTTGTTCATAGTCATAGTGGATGACAATCATTTCTTCAGTTCTTATTTTATCTCTCTTTTGGCTAGATTTGGAAGGTTAGAGGAATCTATCTATCTATACAATAAATAAACTGAAAACTGAAAACTTAAAGAAATATTAGAGCATTTTCATGGGTCCACATCATTATCTTCAAACTATTATAAATTGACATGTAACATTTTTCATTTTTTTTAAAAATAAAATTTTAATAAAGTTAATTCATTTTAATATAAAAATTCAATAGATGCTACACAATCTAATTTAATTTCTATGCATGTAATAATATGGATGGTCATATGAGTTTAATCACTTATATCCATTTCCCTTTAAATAGATGGATATTTATTGGGGTTAATATAACTTGTAGTCATTGAAAGTTGACCATTTTCCAAATTACTCATTGAATGTTCAAACTTTTAAATCGGTAACCTAAAGTGTAAATTTGTTTCATTTGATAATTCGAACAAATTTTATCAAATGGAACAAATTTTCTCAGTTGGGCAATAAATTTTACAACTCTACCATTGAACCACATGTTCATATGTATTTACATCTACGTATATATGTATCTATAATTTTTCTCAGGTGTGAACGCTATAACTTATGATTCTATAAAAAAAAAATGAACAGCAACATGGCCACTACTACTAACAAAAAAGTGGTGTCCATAACTTATGTTCGAGCAAAGCTATCTCTATTTATATACCTTATACAGCCTTAATTATTATAGTATTTTACTAAATTCATTATAGCCAAACAAACACAGGAAAAATTACCAAACAACTTGTTTCCTAGCAATGCCCATTAGCATCATACCATGTATATATAGATTTTTATTCACACAAAAAGGCATGTATATATACATAACATCATCTTTTGAGGTTCACAAACCTACAACGAGGCATAATAAAAAGTGCATGAAGTCTAAAGGCAAATAAAGAAGTTGGGTGGTCGTAGAATAAATCTGAAAAATGATATTTCAATAAAAAAAAGAAGATTTCTTGAAAGAGTAGCCATCATCCTAACCTTAAATGATTAGCTCAGATTCTAGAAAACAAAGTAAAATTAGATCAAAACCAGCTAGACTCCTTCATATGTATCTTCAAATCACAATTAGAGCTAGTAATTAAAGACTAAAAAACTAAATGAGACTTGTCTATGAATTTACAGTTGCTCTCAAACCAACAAATCCTTCCAATTTTAAACCTCAGAAACATCCTTATTTGATTTTCCTTTGAGTAACTTCGGTCTGTAGCCGTCTGAAGGACCTTCTCAATTTCCTCGAATCGCATTCCCTTTGTTTCAAGCACGAAGAAGAAAATAAATACGAGGCCAACAAAAGAAATGCCAGCAAAGAGAAGGAAAGCTCCAAAGAAACCAAAAGCTTCCCTGATGCTCAAAAATGACATGGAGACAATGAAATGGGAAGTCCAGTTTGACATGGCAGCAATTCCTCTGTATCTCAAAGGGTATATTTCTGAGTTCACAATCCATGACACCGTCCCCATTCCGGGTGCATAGCAGATGATATACAATGCCATTAGAACCACTGGAAGAAATCCAATCTTGCTTGGGCACCCTTCTTCGAACCGTTGTCGTTTGCTTTCTGTGTGGCAGGAATTCTCAAATTCCTTGTTGAGACCAAGCATGCTCCAGGATGGTGCTACACCACACAGATTAATTGAAGTTGGTGAATTGAAATTCAATAAAACAGCAAAAAGAAGGCAAAAAAAACACCGTACTTGACTGGCTGAATTACTGCAGAATCCGCATTTTGCTTTCACGCAAGGCATACAGTCCCAAGAAGGTGCATTCGTAGAAGTAACGAAAGCTGGACAAGTACCGCTAGCACCAAAGTGGGTGCTCTCTACTATGGTAAGAGCAGGAGCTTGACTAGCAGCTTGTAAGAACACAATGGCTAACACAATAAGCAACGAAAGCCCAAGGCAGAGTTGGTTTGAACAGTTTCTGTCGAAGACCTGTGTCTTCGACCGTCGAAGACTTTGAACTTAACGCCGAAGCCGATGATGATATCTCCTTCCCCTTATCCCGAGATTATCAATGTTTCGTCTTTTGATTACGTTTTTCTTGTAAATCAGCTAGGACATTTGGCAGGAAGCTATCAGACCGAACCACCTATGACATAGGAAGATATTCTCAACTTCTCCACTGACACAACTGAGGTAGTCCCTGACACCTGAAGCCATCTCACGTCCCATCATAGGATGGCGTCAGAAGGGTCAGAGCAGCTTTGAAAGAGAAGGTAGTCAGTCTCTAACGGTAACCTGGATAAAGATCGAACGACTCTTATTTGGACACGAGTCCCTCATACTGCAACGTAAATAGCAAAATCTCACCAAGGGTAGGGGATCTTTTTGTTCTCTGACCATCTCTGGAAAATCCTCTTCGAAAATCTCTCTTCGACACAGTCCTCATTCTGATCATTCAATTACATTCTGGATCTATTTCCATTTGTTACTTTGACATTTGATTATTTGCTAGAAAAAACCTGGGATTACTATTCTAACTTAAGCATCGAAGTGTCTTTGGCAGGTACACACTGGGGCATCTCTCTCACCTCGATTCTTCTGTCTAAGTCATAGGTTACTGGTGGCTCAATGATAAAAATATTTGATTGTAGATTCTACCCTCTACAATTTGGCGCCCACCGTGGGACCCTAGCAATCACAGTTCCAACATGACGGAAGAATGCAGTGATCTGATGACCAACATGATGACCAAAATGGCAAGCCTAACATACAAAATGTGAGACTCTGCTCAACGCTTTAGTGCGATCGCTGCGGACTACGCCACGATTCGCGAAGAAAATGAAGCCATATTGGCCGAAAATACGACGCTCAACAGCAAGTTCGCGTTTCTCACAAACGTAATCGCCACCTCCGGCGCACTCCTTAGCCCAAAACACGGCTTCCATCAACCCCATGACTTCCCTAGAACAAACCACCCTCGGGGGGCCAGCAAACTGGAGAAAGAGCTGGTGCGTAGGCCTGTAGGAAACCGCCACTTTGCCACAGTCACCCAGTTTTCGATAGCAGGAAACCGATAACCTTCCTGTCCTCCCAGACCGAGGATTACCCATGTACCAAGCAATGAATGACTCTGGTGCGCTCCCGGCTACTGGACTCACCTATGACAGGGAGCTGGTGCGTAGGATAGACGTCCAAGAAGCCCAACAACAGATAGATGATTGGATGTAGAGAATCCCGGGTATGCCAACCCCACAGAGGAAGACGCTGCACTACTGATACGCCGATTCACCCTTCGTAGATGCCATCGCTCTCATGGAAATGCCACACAAGTTCAACTTTCCAAACATGAAGTTGTACGATGGTAGCACCGACCCCGAAGACCACGTCATCCACTATCGACAAAAGATGTTGGCCACCACTATCCCAAACCATCTACGAGAACTTGGAATGTGCAAGGGCTTCGAATTGAGCTTGATATGGCCGATCGTCACCTGGTTCATAAACCAATCATTGCCTCATTCGCTGCAATAGTAGATACCTTCAGCCAATAGTTTGCCAACAACAGAAGGGTCAAGAAGTGTTCTAAAGATCCATACAAGATTCGACAGCAGCCTGGGAAGCCCACGCATGATATGCTAGGACGCTTTAACAAAAAAATGATTTCAATCCCTTATTGCAACATTGAGATAGATATTATGGCCTTCCGGAGGGCATGTCTGCTGAAGGGAGAGCTATATAAGGAGCTAATCAAATACCCCTGCAAGACCATGAAAGATGTAATGGCCCAAACCTAGTCTCAAATCAAATGGGAAGAAGACGAGCACAGGGCTCGCGACACAATAGATGATCGCCCCAAAGCCTCGTCGAACGACTATGACGATAAAAAGGATGACAGATAGTCCCAGTGCAAGGATCGTCAGAACCATTATCCTACCACTAACCTCTACCAACGAGACAGGGAGACAACCCTTGATATTCGTCTGTGACGAGCACCACCCTACATGCTCCGCATTGAACAGGAGGAATGCGTCGCCGTGTTAAAGGACTTGGGGAGCACGTGAGATGGCCTGATAGACCGCAAGGCTCGTGGAGAGACACCACAAAGTACAGTGATTTCCATCACAACCGTGGTCATGCGACTCCCGAATGCATCGCTCTCAGATACGAGGTCGTTGAACTCCTAAAAGTTAGGCATCTCAGAAACCAACTGACAGAAAAGGGTCTAGAGACCTACGACAAGAAGAATGATACTTCCGCCAAACACGACAACCGTGAAATCTCGCTACCGGTCCAATCTCACATAAAAACGAACATGGGAATGATCATTGGTGGGTCGGAGATCAATGGAATATCCCACACGGTAGCAAAAAAACATGCGCACCAGACAGTAAACCCAGGAATAAGGGAGGGCAGCAACCCCGCAACAGCAATAGGTCAGGTCCTCAGTTTCATCGACGATGAAGCAGCAGAGCTGATGAGCCCCTACCACGATGCCCTAGTCATCTCCCTGTCGATTATCAACTATCAAGTAGCAAGGATTCTTGTCGACAACGGAAGTTCGACAAATGTTCTATTCCTCCACGCTCTCAAGAAAATGGGCATCAACGAAGCCAACATCTTCAGGAGACCCGTACCCTTCTTTGGTTTCAGCGGGGAACAAAAGTTCACTATGGAAGAGATAACTTTGCCACTCTACGTAGAAGGAATCAACCTCCAAACAAAGTTATACGTGATCGGTGGACCTTCTACGTACAAGGTCATCATTGGTCGCTCTTCGATCCATGAACTCAAAATCATCCCCTCGACATACCACCAGGTGATCAGGTTCCCCTTCAAATGAGGGGGAGTAAGGGAGATCAAAGGAGCCTAACACGTATCACAAAACTACTATAGCAGCGCGTTGAAAGGAATGACTGCCGTGAAAGGGACAATGCCCATTACCAGCTTATAGCAATTATAGTAGTCGATACCAGATGTCAGAATCAACGAACCAAAAATAATGGAAACCGATGAGGTACAGATCCACCTGAACATCCTAGAGCACAAAGTTCAAATAGGGGTATAAGTGCCCTCAAACTTGAAAAGGAGATTGATCAAGTTCCTCACCAACCGACACTATAGCATCGCCTAGTCCCACGAGGTAAAGCAGAAGAAGAGAAAGTTTACCCCAAAAGCAATAAGATCATCAACAAAGAAGTACAAAAGCTTCTCAACTACGGGCTTGTACGAGAGGTAAAATACCCAGACTAGCTTGCCAATGTCGTCGTCATATAAAAGAAAAACGAAAAGTGAAAGGTTTGCATAAACTTCACCAACCTAAACAAAGCTTGTCCGAAGGATTCATTTCCTTTACCGCACATCGATATGTTGGTCGATACCATAACCGGGCACGAATTACTCAGCTTCATGGATGCCTTCTCCGGATACAATCAAATCCTAATGCATCCTGACGACTAGGAAAAGACAACGCTTATCATAGAGAGAGGAATATTCTACTACAAAGTAATGCCTTTTAGGTTGAAGAATGTCGAAGCCACCTATCAAAGGTTGGTCAACAAGATGTTCTTCGAACAACTGGGAAAACAATGGAAGTCTACATCGACGACATGCTCGTCAAATCCCTTATCACCGAACAACACCTGGAATAGTTGAAACAAGCCTTTGACCTCCTTAACAAATACCACATGAAGCTCGATTTGATGAAATGCTCGTTCGGCATAGCATCAGGAAAGTTCTTGGGATTCATGGTGATCCGATAAGGGACAGAAGCAAACCCCGATCAAATCTGCTCTTTCCTCAACATCCCCTCCCAAGAGCGTTAAAGACATTCAATGACTGACAGGCAGGGTAGCTGCCCTTAATCGCTTCATCTCAAGATCGTCATAAAAGTGTCATCACTTCTTCGACATTCTACACAACTGAAGCGGTACTTAATAACCCCTCCCCTCTTATCCAGACCAAAAGACGGAAAACCGCTCTTCATCTACCTCATTGTTTAAGAAATCACTATCAACGTTGTCCTCATTAGGGAAGAAGAGAGAAAATAATTCCCAGTTTACTACATCAGTAAAAGCATGCTCGAAGCAGAAACCAGATATAGCCAACTAGAGAAACTGGCCCTTACACTCGTCACCGTAGGAAGAAAGTTGCAAACCTATTTTCAAAGCCATTCAATAACAATCGTGACAACCTTCCCTCTCTGAAACATCCTGCGCAAGCCAGACCTGTTGGGAAGGATGACCAAATGGGTAGTTGAACTCAACGAATACGATGTCAACTACCAACCGCGGACAACAATCAAGTAGTAAACCCTGACCGATTTCATCGCTGCCTTCACCCTTGAAGCATTGCCACAGGTAGAAGGAGAATTGCTCCTCATAGAAAGAAGCGTACTCAGAACTTAGGAACTCACAGTAGATGGATCGAGTAACATAAAGGGATACAGCCTTGGTGTGGTTCTGAAGTCACTAGATGGAAGCATGGTCCAACGGTCGATCAGGTGCGACTTTCGTACAATGAACAATGAAGCATTGATAGTTGGCATGAACTTGACGATTAACTTGGGAGTTTAGCGCATAAGAGTTGTGTCTGATTCACAGCTTGTCGTGAACCAATTGTTAGGATCTTACCAAGCAAGAGATTCGAACATGACTTCCTACCTCAACAAGGCTAAAGAGCTCTGAGACTCCTTCAAAGAGTTCACCATATCACAGGTACCACGGGCCGAGAATGGCTGCATCAACGTATTGGCAAACCTCATCTCCTCCATTCAAACCGAAGCACCGCTAGATATACCAGTCGAAATCCTTAATTCCCGTAATTTAGAAAGATGGAGAAGAATATGTGACCAACACCAAATAGTGTGTGTGTGTGTACTTAACCCAAGTGTAGGGTATCGACAAGTAATAAACCGATGAGTCTGGTATCGATCCACAAGGAAGCAATGCAAATTTGATGGTGAATGATATGCAAATAACTAACTACTGCTTATAAACGCAATGAATATCAAAATTAAGACAAGTATTAAATATGACCGAATGACTCGGTAGCATAAGCAATTCTTGTAACCAAAGCAATTGAGAATCTGATTTGAAGCAGTTAATTAAAAACATATAGTCTCTAATCCTTCCCGGTGGCTACTCGGTTCTTATACTCAAGGTATCATTGCAAACAAACACAACCATACACAATGCATTGTGTGATACTATCAATCATGCATATGCAAAGAGAATTGGGATATAAGACTTCAATTCATACATGTAGGCCATCGGGCTTCTTGGTCTACGATGAATGCAAAGGGATAAGCACCTAATCTTATGGATTAATGTTCCCACTTGGGGCTTGGCTTGGCTAACACCCTAGTTTCACACTCAAAGACCAATTAACCATAACTTTCCCATGAACATTCCTAAATTAACCCAAAACCCCATCATCAATACACATAATTAATAGCTATGCAATGGAAAACTCGATTAATTAAGGAAATCATGCAATGGGTTTAACAATTTTCAATCGAACACATTAGATGCAATCCCTAGACTAGACAATCCAAGAATACAATCACATATGTCATTCTCATACATCCAATCACACAACTATCACAAAATTAAACGAGAGAAATCGAAGCTATGATTCTTTGAGCATACCTTGATAATCGAAACCTTGCACCCACCATTTTCGACTAGAAACTAGAAAGAGAACTTAGCCACTCATTATAATGAGAATAAACATCAATTTTATAGATGAAAACCAATGTTTACATTCAAGATCACAAGAACTAAGCAAAACCCTAGAGAGAGAAAGAGAGAAACTACAATGGACGCTTGGTGTTCAAGAGTGAATGAATGAGGTAGAAAACCAAATCTTAGGGTTTTCTACTCTTTTTATAATGGAAAATACCTAATTACCCTTACAATATCAATCCCCACTGGTTACAATTAAGAAATACCCCCAAAACCCTTCAGAAGGTGTCCGGACACCTGGGCTTCATCAAGTCTTCGTCATAGGCTCTGTTTCATCAAGTCTTCGCTGAACTTCACGAAGGTAAATACGGAAACCACTTTGGAGGCCAAAGTTTGACTCACCGAGCCCTCACTGCTGGCTATTATTGGCCTACAGTACAAGCTGATGCAAAGGACTAAGTTCGACGTTGCGACAAATGCCAAAGGTTCGCAAAGGTTGTCCATCTTCCCCCATAAAAACTCAATCCTATCTCGTCTCCATGGTTGTTCATGAAATGGGGGATGGACATAGTAGGGCCACTACCAACAACAACCAGACAATGCAAGTACGCAACTGCTTCTTATTAATGACCAACTACTTCACGAAATAGATCGAAGCCAAAGCCTTCTACAATAGCACAGACACCGACATCGAGAAGTTTGTTTGGAAAAATGGCATATGCATATTTAGTCTTCTTAAAGAAATCATCATCAACAACGGGCCTCAGTTCGTCAGCCACAAGCTTCAAAGGTTTTGTAATAACTGGAAAATCATATTAGACTTCGCTACGCCTCAACACCCTTAATCGAATGGACAAGCAGAAGCCTCCAACAAAACCATCATCGATACGCTGAAGAAACGACTTGAATAATCAAAAGGAGCATGGGTAGACGAACTCTATGGAGTACTTTGGTCTTATCAAGCGAAACCCCTTTCGTCTTAGCCTACGATTCTGAGACTGTCATCACAATTGAAGCTAGCCTACCTTCGACAAGGTACTAGTGGGCAACTAAAGACTGCAATGGTCAAGAGATGAACGACCAACTAGATACGATCGATGAACACAGGGAAAATGCCCTGACCCAAAACATGGCCTACCAACTCCAAGAAGCGAAACATTTCAACAAGCACATCTGCATAAGAAATTTCAAAGTGGGAGACCGAGTCCTCACAAGAGTTTTCCAAAACACCCAGGAAGTTGGAGTGGGAAAAATCAGCCCGATGATAAGTCAAATAATATAAGATATACTTGTGTTTTCATATGGACTTTTGCATGATTATTGGGATCTCTCTTTATGATTTTGGTCTATTTTGTGCTTGTGCAGGTGTGAGAGCAATTATTTTCAATATGGGCTCAAAATTGGACAATTGATAGGCTAATGTTTGGCTGCCCAGAATTTCCCCGACAGAGCCCCGAATCCAGAATTTTTAGTGGAGTTGAAGAAAAGGCTTCTCAAGCTTCGCATTGATACCAAGTTTGTTGAATTCGGGTCACAATTCACAAAGTTATGGAATTACAAATTTGGTACATCAAGCTGAAATTGTGCAGGTTATTTAGGCCCAAATCCTTGTTTCTCTCTTAAATCTCACTTAAAGCTAATAAGCTCAGACCATTAGAAGGGCAGTACTATCAATTCCTCAAAAAAATTTATTGACCTAAAAGAAGTTAAAGAAGAGGACGAAGCAAAAGAAGAGAGAATTATCTCTTGGCAAGGAAGTCAATCGACAGCAAGGAGGAGGGGATTTTTTATCAATTTTCTATAATTGTGTTGGTTTTTCTTAACTCTTATGGAATCAATTTCTTTACTTTGTTTGTTTGAATCTAGCATGAGGAACTAATTCTCCTGCTAGGGGAATGATGTAGCAACTCTATTATGCTCAAGGATTTCGGTTTGATTGTCAATTCATTCATGCTTTGTTGAGTGTTAATTGTTATACTTGAACGATATTTGAATCTTGATGATTGATCACCATTAGGATTTGATTATTTTGATGCAAATTGTAGTAGATGCTATGCTCAATTTGAGGTTAGCTTGTTGCAATTTAACACCATAACTGCCTAGACATAGACACCATATGCTAGGATTTATGTGATCGTGCTAAAGGTTACCATTGATTCAAATGCATCCTTGTTTGTTAAACTAATCTAGACGTCATAGGTAGTTGCAAATTAATGATAGACGTAGTAAGTTAGACGCCATGATTACTACATGAATTAGGGGACCTGATCTTTAACAAGCATGACTGACTGAATTGGTAGTTAAGAACCAAGGGAATTGAGTATAATGGAGATGGTGAAATCGAACCCTTAGTACTTTTACCACGTTGATTTTTCATTCAACTTTTGATTTGTTGCTTGCGACATAATTGGAATTAAATTTCAACATTACTCTTAATTTTTGAAACTTCGTGTTCACAATATTTTTGATATCGTTAGTCGGTAATTCTTTTTAGTGAACGTTGGAACTAAGTTAAACTAATACTCAGTCCTTGTGGATACGACACTCGTTTTGTCAATCTATGCTGCTATTGATTTGTGCGCCTGTGATTATTATTTGAGTTTGGGATAGCTATAATTTTAGTGGTTCAAAATCTCACATTACCCAACATGGGAAGGGCTTTACATGGTCACGAAGGTTGTAGGACAAGTAGCTTATTGACTGCAAGGAGGTGAAGGCCACTAGATACCCCGTAGCTGGAACACCACACACCTCAAATCATATCATTCTTAGAAACTCTCGCTATTGGTTCACTTCATTTTTTATTTTTCATTTGATCCGACACTGACTTAAGCATCGTATGGTCTTCGGCTAATGCCGTCGACCCTCACTCTCTTTTATTTACTTTTAGTCTCAAAAATAGTACAAGTTTGGTTGATCGATGAGTCGAAGGGCCACTACCAAAAATCCATAAATAAGCTCGAGCTCAAAGGGGGGAAAGTAACCAAACAAGACATGCATAAACCAAAGAAAGATGCTTCAAAAAGAAAACGACTAAAGACAAAATTTGCTATCATTAATGAAAAAGATAGATATTACAAAGACGAAAAAAGAGGGGGAAAGGCTGGAAATAATGCACAACGAAAATAAACATCTAACTGTCCCTCTGAGGACCCCCCATCAATGCCTCAGCAACAACAGTCACACCAATAATCTCCAATTGTTCCGTTAGCTCTAACTTCTCCTCGTCAAAAGCATCTTTAATCTCTTTAAGCTTAGAGACATGCTCGACTTCAGCTTCTTTGGCCCTAGCCACCGTCCCTTTCAGCATCTTATTCGTGGCATCAGTGGCCTTCTCGACTTCCTACAACCGGACTAGAGTCGAATCTTGGGCATCCTCTCTTCAAATTAAATCTCAAGCTAGCAACCTCCGTCTGAAGCCCCCCAAGAGTGTTTTCCTCCTCGTTGGCCCACCTCGGCTGGACATCACATGCGGCCTTCACCTTCGCCTCCTCCAGGGACGTTAAAAGATGATCATTTTGGGCTCGCAAGGCATAGATCTGTTGATTGAGAGCCTACTCACAGGAACCCTTCAACTCCAATTCAGTCCAGAGAAATCAGTTCAGAGGAAGGTCATGTAGTCCGCAGCCAAGAAAGAAAAGGCATGAAAGTTAAAGACTGCGATCGAAGGTGAATTACAAACTCAACAAACAAATAAATGATCCTAAGTACTATTTCACCTCCAAAGATCGAGCATATGCCAGCTCATGTACTCCCTCGCCCCCAACAAAGCTAGACATTCGCCGTCCTAGGAAGGCAAACATCTTTTGAAGCCGACCACAAAGGGCACTCGCATCTGGGGCCAAAGCCTGCCCCACGACATTGGAGTCTCCCTCATCTGTCGGGGTTTTCTTCCTTGGTTTTGCCAAAAGAATGTCCTCTTCGACCTCATCATTGTCGATGAGGATGGTACTAAAGGTCGATGCATATATCCTGAGCCCTTCTCCATGACCACCGCCTTCCTACGATCGACGGCCGCGACACCCTCTCAACTTGTTTACTCTTCAAGACAATTTGCCCAGATAGGCGTCCATCGACATCGGACATAACTTTTGATGGCGCCCCACTGGTGACAGTCGAAGTCCCAATTCCCTTCGACCTCAACTCTTTATCCTTCGCCCGTTTGGCCGTTGCAGCTTTCTTCATCGCCAATTCCTTGGGGCCAGCAATATTGATTTTCGACGCCATCCCAGTTTCTGCACAAGAGAAGCATATCAGTACAGAAAATCCCTGCGATACTAAAAACCAAGTCGAGTGCATCTCATAGATCACCTTTCGACACACCTTTGACAAATCTTCAAAGTTCTGTTCGCGACAACCACTCTTTCGAAAGCATAGCCAATCAACTCCTTTTATCCTCTAGAATCTCCAACAACTCCCAAACTCACATCTTGATTGCGTCGTTAGACTTGAAAGGCACGGTATTAACTGTAAGAAACAAAATATAAGACTCAATTGACAAATATGAATGAAAACAAAATGTCATAATACTCACTCGTCGACTTTCAGAACGATAAAACTCTTGTTTCCTCCTCAAAAACTAGATCTCCCTTCATAAAGAAGTATCGATCGTTTCGGTCACGGTCATTCGAAGTCAAATCACTCACCAAATGGTCCCAATGAGCCCTTAGGGAAAGGGCATACCACCCCTTCTCCGACCTATGCTTTGCAAAGGAACAGACCGTTGGCAACTCTTCCAGCCCAAACTTCAGTTTATAGTGACACCTAAGGTTTTGCACACCTGGAATAATCCTGTATGAATTTGGCATTAACTGACTCGGTGCGATCTCAAACCATCTACACACCTCAGCCAACAGAGAAGTGTCGCAACCGGGGTCACGACACGGACCGATGATAGGCTCATTTAAAAAAGGAGATGGATAGAAAAAGGATGAAAAACGTTTAGAGTCGCCACCAATTTATTTAAGTGTAATTGGACACTAAAAATGTGATCTACGAACCAGAAAATGGGTAAGGGGGTCTATTGAGTGTGGGGAAGCTGTTAGGCACCCCACAACTCCCGAAAAGATTACCTAGATTGATCTATGTACTTTTCCTGAAAATTTGTTTGTCCCAATTTGTTTTAATGAATTTTTCAGACGCTCAAAAAATCATGTATTATCAAATGGGGTGGAATGTTTTTCATTAATGTTAGACCAAAGTTCTATTTTGAAAATCTCATTTTGATGGGTTTTATTGGAAATTGATGAAAAATCCCACTTTGAGTGGGATTTGAAATTTTTAGAAATGATACACGGGATCACTATGGCCATTCCCGGCTTGGATAAAAATGTTGTTTTGATTTGAAAAAATATTTGTTGGAATTTGCAAAAGGGCATTGGGTTTTATACCAAGGGAACTTTCACAATCACAAAATAAAAATGGTCTAACTTTATTTGACGAATACAAATGATATTTTAATTTGAAATGATAACATAATTAAAGCTTAAGCAGGAGCTGAATGTCATCAAATCCCCCTAATGAACTTTAATTTAGGTATCTAATAATTAATCTACCATTGTTTTTACGGGTACAAATGATTCTTTAATTCGAAGAGATAACATAATTAAAGCCTAGACAGGAGCCGAATATCATCAAGTCCTCCTAATTAACTTTAATTTAGGTATCTAATAAATTAAATTACCATTATTTTATGAATACAAGTGATACTTTATTTCAAAGAGATAACATAATTAAAGCCTAAGCAGGAGCTGAATGTCATAAGTCCTCCTCCTAGTGAACTTTAATTTAGGTATCTAGTAAATTAATTTATCATTTGCTTTTCGTTTAAATGAATATATCATAATTAAAGTCTAGACAGGAGTTGAATGTCATCAAGTCCTCCTCCTAATTGAGTTTAATTTAGGTATGTATATTTTTCCCGTTATTTTGTTTAAATGAAAATTTAGTTAAGATGTGGTTGTTGAATTGACAATTTACAAAACTAAGCATACAACCTAACATATAATTATGCGTTCTAAATGATTTATCAACTACTCCTACTCATGCATCTTTGATATTCTAAATTTACCAATCCCTAAACATGCATACTAATCACATTAAACATGCATAAAACTAAACTACACTACTTTTTCATTTTTTTCACTACCCTATTACATATTTATATTTATAAGGATATACATGCCAAATAAAAACAAGATAAAAATATATACAAATAACAAAAAATAAAAATAAGAATACAAATATGGCCCATGGACCCGTATATTACTCAAACTCTGATTCCACTCCAAATGAACTCTCCGGCCCCAAACAAAGTCAAGTTCGGCCCAAGTAGAGTGAAGCCCGGTTCATGCCCAACATCAACAAGAGAATGGGCTCAAAATTGTGCTCAAATATAATTAAAATTCAGATTAATTCAAACCAAATTATGAGAATCATGCATGTATCCACAAATTTTATATCATACACATATAAACCTATCTCCAAATTACATCTGAACCACAATCTGGAAGTTGGCCATGAGCAAAGACCAAAGACAAATACCAGCTCATATCAATATCAAAACCAAAGCCAAATATCATCTCATACTGAATACCAAAAACACCAAATATCAACTCGTAATCAAATACCAAAACACCAAAACCAAAGATCAAAGATCAAATGTCAGAACACCAAAACCAGATTTCATTATGAGCAAAAAATATACTCACAGGCCAGGTTCAATATGAACAAGCAGATGTTTGCACAAACCAGGTTTTATTCAAATCAGATATGTGCCCACAATCCATATACAAGTAGCAACAGCTTCATATACGGACAAACTAAGCCATGTATTCAAACGAATATCACCATTGAGGACAACGGGTTTAAACCGGATATCAACAGCATAGAACAAGCAAGTATGTTTCCTTCAAATCCAATACATATTATAGATCATACACATCGGAATAGAACCAGGAGAAATACATCCGAAAGCTTTGCAAAATCAAAATCATGAAATAGAACCAGGGGCATGGAAACAGGGTCCGGTATGACACAATTAACACTGGTATGGGTCAAAGAAATGAATCCAGCTTAAGCACGAAGGCAGGAAGCAACACATGGGTATAGCAAATAGATGTCCAAAAAAAATTACAGAGATTGAAGCATACACAAAACAGAAATCAAAACGAAAGATGAAAGTGTCTGTGAAACGTCACTTTTTCGACCCTAAGCTAGAAGAGACCGAATCCTTTCCTTCTCCTTGTTGTCTCTCTCCGCTTCTAGCTGCAGATCCTCTTCTGCTCTTTTCTGCTACCGTTTACTACTATACCCTTCTTGCTCTCACGATTTTAACCTCTCAAAATCTTTTCCTTGACTCTTCTACCCGGCGCAATCTCTTCTCCCTTGGTTTTTTCTTCTCTCTCTGGTTTCTCCCCTTTCTCTCAGCTCTCTTTTTCTCTTACCCTCTTTCTTTCAATTGTGCCGCCCCCTTCTTCAATTGTGCCCCCATGAACATGGTGTGGTTGTATTATTTATGTATTTTTCCATTTTTTCATTTTGTCATTTTTACCCCTTAAACTCTAGTTTTTTCTCTCTTTAAAAATCTTAGGAAACTAACGCTTTTGCATTTTCCATTCTTTTTGTAAAACCCTAAAAGGTGCCACCTTTTCCCTCTTAAGATTTTATTTTCAACATTTTTTAATTCTCTTAAAATTTTAGATATTTTCTAGGGTTTTTTATTTATAGGTACTTATAGGCTCATGGGTCAAGGTAATGACTTTTTATAGGCTTATGGGTCTAAAAAATGGCTTTTGAATTTTTGTGGGCTTGTGGGCTGAAGAATAGGTTTTTGCATTTTTTTGTGTTATTCTATTTTTTCTATTTTTTGACCTGACAGAAACCGGTTACTACAAGAAGGAACTGACAAACGGAGACCTAACTCAAAAGCGTAATAGTAGAAGCTCGTGTATCCGTAGACTTCCCAATCGATCCTTTCATTTGATTTTGGCAGGCGAATGTCTATGCCGTGTGGAATTTTATACACCTTGCAAATCTCTGCCAAATCTACCTTGGTCCTATTGTTAAGCAAGCCCGATCCAATGCTCTGACAAAACCTATTTCCTTCATCGATTTCCCCTTGGTCCTCGAGGGAACTTCTGGAGCAGTTGGTCTCCGACCAGAAACAGAGGCCACTCGAGGCCTACTTAAACTAACCTCTTCCGCCACCTCATGATCCAAAACTGTAGCCCCTGAATCATCCCCAGAGATCCCTCCCACTAACTTGTCAACAGAACCCTTGGTCTTACTTTCAAACTGAACACTCCAATGTTCACCATCACTGTCGACCTTCCCCGAAGAAGAATCTGCCTCAGAGCTCAACATCCTTAACTCAAGGCGATGCTCCAGAAACGAGGTTGTGACAAAAATTATAGAAGAAAAACGAAGAAAGAAGCAAGTTAGAAGACAATGAGAAGATACCTGTAGGAGAAATCAAAGATTTACGCGAAGTGAAACCTCAAACTAGTCTCTCCCGCGACCTTTTATACCCCCCAATACGGCACAATGATGGCCATTAAATGCCTCGAGCCACCCAAAATACGCTTGAACGAATACCAAGATGACTTAAACCAACAGACCACACCCCTTCAAGTCCATTGGACCAAGTGGCGCAATCCCAACCCCACGTTCTTGCAAGCATTCATGTACAACAAATCCATCATCACTAATTGGTGTTCTCTTCGAGATAAGCCAACACAGATAGAAGGACCCAGCCCAAGACTTCAATCCCAGAAATGAAAGAGAGCTTCACTTCAACTTCGACGATTAGCATTCAACCCAGTACGTTTTGCATTGCCAGGATCAAAATTGGAACGTGCCCCCAAACAAAATTATTTTGCATTTCCAGGATCAAAACTGGATCAAACGTGCCCATAACAAAGTTATTTTGCACTACTAGGATCAAAACCGGATCACACGTGCCCCAGGCCAAACTGTTTCATATTACCATCATCGAAACTTTGGATCCTATCAAAACTCGAGCAGATATTCGATTTGATATCTACTCTCAGAGCCAACTAGTTGTTGCCTCAGAAAGTGGGGGATAAATTGTACTGATAAAAAATAGCACAGGCCCAACAACAACTAAAGCCCAAGTCAGAGTCGGTTTGAATAGCTTCTGTCGAAGACCCGTGTCTTCAACCGTTGAAAACTTTGAACTCAACATCAAAGCCGATGACGATATCGCCTTCCCCTTATCCCGAGATTATCAATGTTTCATCTTTTGATTCTATTTTTCATGTAAATCATCTCATCTAGGACATTTGGCAGAAAGCAATCAGACCGATCCACCTCTAACATAGGAAGATATTCTCAACTTCTCCACTGACACAACTGAGGTAGTCCCTGACACCTTAAGCCGTCTCACGTCCAATTATAGGATGGAGTCAGAAAAGTTAGAGCAGGTTTCAAAGAGAAGGTAGTCAGTCTCTAATGGTAATCTGGATAAGGATCGGAAGGCTCTTATTTGGACACGTGTCCCTTATACTACAGCATAAATAGCAAAATCTCACCAAGGGTATGGGATCTTTTTGCTCTCTGACCATCTCTAGAAAATCCTCTTCGACAATCTCTCTTTGACAGAGTCCTCATTCTGATCATTCAATTACATCCTTGATCTATTTCCGTTTGCTACTTTGACATTCGATTATTTGCTAGAAAAGACTTGGGATTACTATTCTAACTAGTGCATCGAAGTGTCTTTGGCAGGTACCACATTGGTGCATCACTCTCACCCTTGATTCTTCTGTCCAAGTTATAGGTTGCTGGTGGCTCAACGATATAAATCTTTGATTATAGATTCTACCCTCTACAATCCCAGCCATGGAGACTATCATTGGCCTTCTCCTTCCATATCTATTTACAAATTCCATGCTAATAGTGGTACCAAGTGCATTGAGGCCAAACGTGACAACTGACAAGAGAAAGGGCCAAGGCCCTCTTCGACAAACTGAATAATTATTGGTGCATGATATATGAAAGTGTTGATCCCCACAAATTGCTGAGCTACTTGAACTGTGATCGCTGCGTAGAGCCCTCTTCATAAAACTTTGTTCTTGAAGGCACTTGCCAGTTTAGCGCTGGCATTCTACCTAATTGAATATTCCAATTCTCTTTCCTCTTCAATGGAGGATTTCAGTGCATTCATCTCAGCCTCCACTTTATTAGCAAGATATATTTTCTCAAAGCGATAGCCCTTGCCTCATCTACCTTGGAGATTAAACAAGGTAGATGAGGCAAGGGCTATCTTTGAGAACAAAAGCCAAGTGAGGACTAGCAAAATATTGAAAGCAATTGCATAATCTAGGTCAACATTGTGTTTAAACAAGGTACATGAGGCAAGGGCTATCTTGGAGAACAAAAGCCAAGTGAGGACTAGCAAAATATTAAAAACAATTGCATAATCTAGGTCAACATTGTGTTTTTGATAATTGTGTATGATAGTTTGCAAAATGTGTGTGAGTATGCTTGACTTGAACATATTAGATGAAAAAATAATGTATTCAGGTTGTGGATATAGTCGGTCGTCGACGTGGATTCCGTCATTCGAAGAGTGTAGAGTCTCCACTTTAAGAAGATTTTGTTATGAAGTGACTTGGCCTCATACAGAGTTTCCCATATCTCCTTTATTGTCTTTTCTCTGCCACACTGGATTTCACTTCATCATTTAGTGTTAGATGCAGATTGGCAATAGCATTACCATCAATCTCGTTCCACTTGCCATCATATGTTATTTTCGTAGGCCTTTCTCCACAATAAGTAATTACTCCCATTGAAACTCTCAACATCGAGCTTTAATGCCATAATACTGATGACGATATGCTTCTCAATTGAACCAGCTTATTTCATGATGAATAGTACCATACATGTGAATAGTACCCTATGAACACTTTTGCTCCGATAGCACTGTTAGGAGATTATGGATTGTAGCAGGCTTGTAACTAAAGTGAAATTAAGAAAGATAAAATGAACAAAAGATATTTTACGTGGTTCACCCAATATAGGCTACGTCCATTGGCAAGTGTAGGAGGATTTTACTAAGAGAAAATATGGGAATTACAATTTCTCTCTAAAACGAAGGAGAGAACAATGACAACTCATGGGTGGCTTGGGAATTGGTTCAATCTTAGAAAAGAATAATGTTTTGTTGTTCAAATGACTTTGGAGGTTTGGATCAGAGATAGAAGCATATTGGCGTCAATTAATTTGTGACAAGTATGACATGAATATAGATATCAGGTTTCCAAATGCTAGAGGCCGGCATGTATCAACTGTTTGGAAAGCTATCCAAGACTCAGGCAACATCAATTCCACCATTGGGCAATTAGCAAATGAAAATCTATCCTTTTCTATGGGAGATGGCCACCTAATTAGCTTTTGGGAGGATAAATGGGCTGGGGATCAATCTCTAAAGGAGAAATTCTCTAGGCTCTATCACATCTCAAATGGGAAGAGTCCTAAAATCAGTGCAATAAAGTTGTGGGATGGTTGGTTTTTGCATTGGGACCTTCATTGGAGGCTTGATCTTTTTATTTGGGAAAAGAATTTGGAATTTGAATTGCTGAATATGATAAATAAGATTACTTTGGTCCTAAACAAACCAGATAAAATGATTTGGAAGCTGACTATAAGTGGAGATTTTACTGTGAAATCGTTGTGCCAGAAGATTGACTCAAGTATTGGGCTTAATATTCCAGCAGAGATAACAAAAGGTGTGGAAACGAGTGGCTCCACCAAAGATAGAAATTTTCACTTGGATGGCTTTGATGGAAAAAGTGAATACTCAGTAGTCTCTGTCTAGCAAAGGCATCATCCCCCAGAGTCTTAATGTATGTGTGTTCTACAACACTGATTTTGAATCTAGCAACCACCTATTTTTGACATGTAGAAGAACCTGGCTGCTCTGGAGTAGAATTTTGGAATGGTGGGGATTTGTCCCATGCCTTCTAGGAAAATTATTGGAGCTTTTTACAATTCGGAGTGACATGGTGGTTGGTACTACACAAAAACAAATATGGGCCATAATTTTCTATGGTGTTAGATGGTGTGTTTAGGAAGAAACAAACAATAGAATTTTCAACCAAAAAGAAGTAGATTTTGAAAATCTATATTTTCTTGTGTTCCTCAGGCTAGGATTCTGGATCAAAGCCATCCGAGAAGATTTCCCATATGCGGGACCAGAACTGACATCGTCCTTATGATTGAAAAATTGGAGTAATAGAAAGAAAGTTCGTTTGCCTTGTGATTGGAAAGCTCTAGAGTATGGGTGGCTCAAGTGGAACACCGATGGTTCTTCACTTGGTAACCTAGGAATTGTAGGTGGGGGAGGGATTCTAAGGGACAACTATGGTACTTTCAAATGTCTTTTCTAATGTTCCTTTGGGTTTCTTGATTCGAATTGTACATAATTGAAGGCTATCCAAAAAGCCATGGAGATTAGTTTGCTTTTACCTGAGAAGGAAAATGTGACTCTCGTTGTAGAGTCGGATTCGACAAACATTATCAGTTGGTTAAATAATAATTCAAATGTCCCTTGGAAACTCCATCAAGATCGAAATGCTATTGAGGTATTGAAAAACCATTTCAACATTTGTTTCTTTATCCATTCCTGGAGGGTATCAAATATGGTTGTGGATGAGCTAGCTAAATTGGGGGTTAATCTAGTTTCAGAGTTCATTGCTTGGTTTTGAGATTGGCTCTTTCTCTCTTCGGTCTTTGCTTCCTCTTTGGAATTTATCTTCTGGTGTTTGGTTCCATTTGTTTCTGCTTATTTTGTTGTTGGTTTGTTTCTTGTTTTTTTTCTTTCCCTCTCCTTGAAGGTCCTTCTGTCTATTTCCTCGATATTCCTCCGTCATAAGTGAGGGTATTAATAAAATCTTGCGATACCGTCCTCTTTATATAAAAAAACAATGACAACTCTCTCTCGCATTTTAGGAGAACACACACCGAAGAAACCTCACTTTTATTCTCTTAAGTGTTTCTCACTCCGGTTGTGGATATTGAATCGCTAAAGCTAAGTCTCCATTTATAGGCATTTCATGGTCATATGCAACTTGTCAACTTGTGCTCCTCATTTATTTCAACCACACTTCCGTATCCAATTTGATTTGCAAAGCCATGGAAAAACACATGCATGAATCCCAAATTAATTGTCATAGCCACCAAATAGACTTTGTCATGCATATCCACCATAAGCCACCATATTGGACTTTGTATTTCTTTATCAATAGCCACCAATGAAGGAACTGATATTGTAACATTAATAACAAATAATGCTGACTTTAATAGTTGTCGAAAATATCGACTTTTATAGTTGCCGACATATGATTTACAACTCACATTCTCCCATTTAAACTCACATGTTTAATGTCCTCCATATCTCGCCAATTCCATACTACTTACATTAATAGGCTTTGTTATGACATCTACTAGGTTCTCTTTGGTTTGTATTTTCAACATATCTATACTTCCATCTTCCACCACTTCTCGAACAAAATGATATTGAACCCTTATGTGTTTGTACTCGAATGAAAGGCTGGATTCCTTGCGATGTTCAAGGTGCTCTGATTGAAAACAATATTATCATAACCTTTTTATGGTATCGGAGCTGCCAAAAAACTCTACCAAGTTATCAACTGGTTTAGCCATGACAACATTGTCTTCTACTTCTAGATCCTTAACCACCACTATTTCCCTTCCTTTATCTACCTCCACTATAGGCGTACATGCTATGTCCTCCTTTCCTGTCAAATTTATGCCTACTAATTTCATTTCCTTGAGACTCTAGTTACCATCCATTTTAAAAGGATATAATTTGTTGGGTCATGTTGATGGCGCACGACCATGTCCTCCAAAGTCAAATGCCTATGCAACTACAGACAGTGTTGAAATTCTCTACCAAACATGGCAAAGTCAAGACCACTTTATTCTCCATGCCATTATTGCATTAATGAAAGTTGTTGTCCTTCCCTTGGTTGGTGAAGTTTGTACCATTGTTGATGCCTGGACTAGAGTGCATATTTTATTTACAAATAGCTCTTGGTCCAAGATTCTCTAGCTTAAATATTAGCCGCCATATTGTGAAAAGGGTGCCACAACCATGTCTGAATATCTACAAAATATCAAATCTCTAGCGGATGAACTGACACGTATCGATCATCCAATTCCCTCAAATGATCTTACTTTATACATACTAGATGGCTTGGGAAAAGATTATATTGGCATGGTTGGTTCAATAAGAACCCGTAAAAGGCCCTTCACTTTTGAAGAACATAAAGATATCTTGGTAGCTCAAGAAGATTTACTCACCAGACTGCACACAACACCTGATTTGTCTCTTACAAAGTTAACTTTCATCAATGTCAATCCAATTCAAATAATCAAATCACTCATGGCAAAGGTAGTTCACATTCTTGGAATGCTTCTAGAGCCCATAAGTCATGGGATCGTGGCTCTCAATCTCATTATCAAAGAAATCATGGCAGAGATAGAGGTCGAGGGCCTCCTAAAATTATCTATCAATTATGTGAAAACCCAGCCATAGTGCAAACACCTGTTGAAACTTGAAAAATCTTAGCAAACAACACTCTAATTACACACATGCACAACCAACTATGCTTATAGTCCTTCCCGTGATACTGCTCCAATTCCTCAGCCCTGGCTTCTCGACTCAAGTGCAAGCCATCATATGACATATGATCTCAATAAAATGCACAAACTTCCTTTTGGTCCTTCAACTGTTCATAGCACCTCCCCTCTTCACATCTTATATAGTGATGTTTGGGGCCTTGCTCCTACTCCTTCACTTGATGGTTTTCGTTATTACGTAATTTTTGTTGATCACTATACTCGCTACACTTGATTGTTCCCATTACACGACAAATTCGATGTCTTTCATATCTTTCTGCAATTCAAGAAGTTAGTGGAAAAACAATTCCAAACCTTCATACTTTCTATACTGACAATGGCGGGAGTTTCAAATGCTTAAATCATATCTCAATAATGAAGGGATTTGATAGTTTCAATCACCTCCCGATACTCCTCAACATGTTGAACAACATTCTCCTTCCAATGAACCTGTGAGATTCACGATACCACTCAACCATTATCATAGTCTGTTCCTCATATTTTCACTCATTCGCATACGATGACTACTAGCTCCATGAACAACATATACAAACCCAAGCAGCTTTATATATCTACCATTCATCCCATACCACCCTCACCTATCCACTTTGGAAAAAATAGCAATGACTCAAGAATATGATGCCTTTTCTCATCATCAAACTTGGGTTTTAGTTCCTGAAGTTCCTGGTTGTCATCCCATTAGATCCAAATGGATCTTCCGTTTTAAATACAAAACAAATGGCATTATGAATCGCTTCAAAAGTCACATAGTTGCCAAAAGTTATATTCAGAGACCATGCCTTGATTTCACTAACAAGTTTAGTCCAGTTATTCGGCCTGCTACAATATGTGTTATCCTAACTCTTGCAATTCCTCTTGTCTAGAAATTGCAGCAGCTTGACATTAATAATGTGTTGCTTAATGGCAAGTTACAAGAAACAGTATACATGAAATAACTAAAGGGTTTTGAAGATCCTAACTACCTTTGTAAATTGCAGAAGTCGCTCTACAGTCTCAAGCAAGCCCCTAGGGCTTGGTACAATGCCTTAAGCACTAGCCTACTTAAACTGGGTTTTATAAACTCTCTAGCTGACCTTTCTCTCTTCATTCTCCGAGAGGGCACTCATCTCATGTATATCTTAGTATATTTTGATGACTTAATTCTCACAAGCTCCAATTCTGATCTAATTTAAAGGATTATAAAATCTTTGGCCAATCAATTCTCTCTAAAAGATTTAGGAGACTTATCGTATTTTCTTGGTGTTGAGGTATTTCCCACTACAGTTGGCTTATTTCTCTCTCAACAACAATACATACTAGATTTGCTCAAAAGATCTAACATGGCTGGTGCCAAGTCTGTTAGCACTCCACTGCCTTCACATTTTCAATTCTCCTCATTGATGGATAACCACTCTCTGATCTTTTGTCATATCAAGAACTAATTGGAAGTATGCGGTATCTTAGCCTTACTCGGCCTGATATGAGCTTTTCTCTGAACCGTGTTGCTCAGTTTATGAGCTATCCCACTAAAGCTCACTGGTCGGTATTAAAATGACTTCGGTGATACCTCGAAGGCACGTTTGATTACGACATCCATATCTCCAAATCTTCAAGCCTTGACCTTCAAACATACTCAAATGTGGATTAGGTTGGTCACCTCGTCAATCGTTCTTCCACTTCTGCTTACATTCTCTTTCTTGGTTCCACTCCCATCTCTTGGAAGTCTCAAAAATAGAGAGTCGTTGCTAGGTCTTCCACAGAAGTAGAGTACCGCTCTCTTGCATCCACTACCTCTAAAGTAGTTTTAGTTCAGCATTTACTTCATAGTCTCTGTAATACTCGGATTTTTTCTGGGTCATTTTGTTATTATTTCTTATTTCATTTAAACATTTTATTTTTAAATATATATTATGAAAATCCCAATTTAGAGCTTAATTGAATTTTTGCTCAAAGTCTGTTTAACTTTACACCAAGCCAAATTTGTATCCCAATATCCAATTAGTTCCAAGCCCATAAATTACAAGCTCCATTCTCAAACTTATCCCAACCCAATAAGTAAAGCCCACAAGCCCAAGCCACAAAACCCATAAACCCATGACCCAAGCTCCACAAACCAAATGAACCCTAAAAATTCTCAATACAAAAAGTGAGGGAGGCTAGAGACAGATGAGGGGATTACAAAAAAGGTAGGGCGGCTGCTTTAGGGAGAGGGAAAGAACACAAAATAAATAGAGAGAGGTGGCACAAAAGGAGAGAACCAGCTTAGAGAGAGATGGGGTGTGGCGTGAAACAAGAAAAGGCGGAGTAAAAGGGGAGGTTTTTGGGTGGAAGATACAAAAAAAGAAATAGAGAGAGGCGATAAAGTAGGAGATTTGAGAGAGGGAATGGCAGCAAATAGGAAGTGAAAAAGAAAAACACACAAAAGAGATAAGAGAAGAGAAGTTTGCGGCAACAAGGAAGAAAAGGGGGGGAGAGGGCAGCTACATGACAAAAAGAGAGAAAAACGTGAGTGGAAAAAGAGAGGGAAGTCGGCCGCAAGAAAGAAAGGGGAAAGTGCGGAAAACAAAAGAGAGGGAGAGTTGAGAATACAGGAGAGAAAAGGAGAGAGTAGAGAGGGTTTTGGTGGTGAACAAAAGAAACAAAAAAGGGGGAAACTAATTAGAGACAAAAAGGGGAGATTTCATCTCCTCTTTCCATTGTTACTGGCTTAACTAATCCTTCCTCTCTTTTCTTGGTGCTCTCTAGAAGAAAATAAGGGGCGCTTCCTCCTTCGTGAGATTCTGTCTCCGCATAGGAGGACCCTATCCGCCTTACTGTCAAACGGTGGTTAGATGGGTCCAACCCTTTGAGATTTTCTCCATTCAAATGGGGATGGCTACTTTAGTACCCTAGTACACTACTTCGGCTGGACTGATAGAGATAATTCTTGAATTATCTCATAATCACATTCCTGAATTATCTCATAATCACATTCTCATTTAATTTTCCTAATTCGTTACATGTTTTTATCCATACTTGTAGCCTTGTAATCATCTCCTAATATGTAGCACCGTAACGTAACAAACACCCTAATTCAAGGATCTCCAATGTAATATATAGCATACTTATACAATGAATCAAAGTAAGAAAGTTTTATCTTCTTCAACACTTGTTTGTATGGACAATTTTCTTTCGGAGGCTCCTTATTTCATTTCTATACTTATGGTTCATTCTTTTTGGATTCAAATCTTTGTCTGGCATTTTCTCTTCTCTCTTCCTGTTGGACATTCGGTGTCCTTCGGAGTTCTTGGTGCAAAAACATTTGCTCTGGGTGCAAAAAAAATAGTCTGTCAAAATATAGTTCTACGTGTATGTCACGTCACGATTTTAGAAGGAAAAACAGCCGAGGGATATAGGCTGGATTTGGTTTAAATATGATACTGTTTGGACCTGAAAATCCATGATAAACCAAATGTGCTTTGTGAATGCTAAGTTCTCATTGGGCCGGTTGCTTTTGAGTCCATTTCATTTAGAAAGTTGGATCCAATATGGGCTTAGATCTTGGTCTTTTGTGGGTTAAGACTATTTTGGATCCAATTTTTCACTATGAGCCGGCTTTGTTTTGGATTTGTTCCTTATGAGACCAACAATCTTTTTTTGAGTTTTCTTTCTTTTTCTATGAACCAATTAAATATGTATTTTTTTATTGCCTTAAATTCGGAATAGTTGCCACTCGAACAAAAATGGTTTTTATCACCCACTTGAGAAAATCGACTGTAATCCAAATGGTTATTATCAAATTCGAAAGTGGGACATCAAATTTTTTTTTCCAAACAATACCTTTTCAAAAAAGTTTTGTCAACTCTTTCTTCGTGGTATTCTGTATCCGCACAAGAGGAGTTCTCTATAAAAATAATAATAAATTTTCAAAGCTACCTTTGATTGAATTTTTGTAAACTTCTTTCTCGTAGTATTTTGTATTCGTATGGGAGAAGTTTTCAGAAATCAATTTTTAAGAAAATAAAAATACATTAGTCCTTGTGCAAGTGTTGGTAACCGCGTGAATAGGTGTTGTGGGGTGCTAATACCTTCACGACGCTCAATCGACCCCTGAACTCAATTTTCTAATCGTAGATCAATATTTTAAAAGGTTGCCAATTACACCTCCAAATCAATTGGTGACGACTTCATTGTTTATTGTAAATCCATCCGCGTCGTCATTTCGGTTGCAACAATCTCCGTTGTCCTCTATTACACAAGCGTACAATTTATTGTGATAACCAAGGCGCTACTGCACTCAATATCAATCCTGTTTATCATTCACCTATGAAACATACACTTGTTGACTTGCACTTTGTTTTTCTCTCTCGTCAACAATGGGATTCTTCTCGTCCAAAAGATTTTTACTCACGATCAACTTGTTGACCTGCTCACGAAATCTCTACTTCGTCGTAACTAGTTTATATATTGTAATATATATCTCCAGTTTATTCAATGAAGACAATATTATCGCAACCTTTTAGGATAGGGTTGGGGTTTTCTCTTTCTGATACAAATCCAATGTGCTACATCTTATCTGACTATTTATACTTGGCTTTTTTTGTCATTAGTTTTTTGCTCACTGATTTTAGAAAGGAAGCGGTTAAATATAAAGTTATTTTTGTTAAACACAACGCTATGTGTTAAATACATCACAACATCAATTTAAAATGGATGTGTTTTTATAAATACACTACCCCAATTTTATTATTATACCCTTAATGTACTTTGATTAAACCACATCTACACATACACCGCCAATAATGCGTGGCGTGTTTTTATGAATGCACTATCCATAAACAGTAATTCTTGTTACAAGCATGATTATTTTTGACATGATCTGTAGAAAACCTTGAAGTGAAGTCCCAAACAAAACCATTATCTGAAGATAACGGATTTGAATTACGTCATGTTGAATGAGCTACAGGCTCGCCAAAATGGAACAAGAAGAAGTTGGTGTCACCCAAGAGTATCAGCATGCAAGTAGGGACTAGGATATTGGAAGGGCATCATTCCACAAGTTGTAGCAATAGGTCAGGAAACGAAATTTTGATGATGGTATCCCATTGTTGAAGGAGCTTGAAACATAGGGAAATGTAGATTTTGGCTATGCGTAGAAGTAAACACCCTTGATGCTGGGAGGCCATATCAACATTAAACACTCCGTTATGAGAACTCTGTGTGGGGGATTTTTCTGGGTCTGGGAACCCATCCAACCCACATCCAGGTATTGTGTGTTCTGGGCTAGGCAAGGTAGCGACTCTGGTCCATGCCTCTATGACCCATCAACTCCCTACGGATTTATTTCAAGATAATTTAATATTCTCGTCTCCCTCACTCACTGCTAGAACCCATGACTCCTTAGAGTTGGGAGAGTGAGTACCCAACTTACCATCACTCTCCCATGGTAAGTTGGGTACTCACTCTCCCAACTCTAAGAAGTCATGGGTTCTACTAGTCTAGATGGTAAATTAGGTACTCACTCTCCCAACTCTAAGGAGTCATGGGTTCTACTAGTCTAGATGATAAATTAGGTACTCACTCTCCCAACTCTAAGGAGTCAATGAGTCATGGGTTATAGCAGTAGCAGTGAAGGAGGCGAAGATATTAAATTATCCTAAAATAAGTTTTCATCAGAGAATTTTTGACTATATATTATTTTCAGTAACATCTAGTGAAAGCCTGTGAAATAGCAAGAATCCTTGGTTTCCAAACTATGTCCATTCTGAAAGCCCACGTCTCTTCCAAATCTGCAGGTACTTGGTTCCTTCATTTTATAGGCCCTGAAACCATCCTCAATTGAATTACCAGTAACATTGCTAGTGAACATGTGATCCAATGACTTAGTGAGATTGCTATTGCGTTCTTCAAACTAAAATTGAATTACCAGTAACATTGCTAGTGAACATGTGATCCAATGACTTAGTGAGATTGCTATTGCGTTCTTCAAACTAAAAATAATGTATTTTTATCATTTTGTAAAAGGGTAAAAGGGCATTATTGTTTAAAAGTCATAAAAAAAATTACGATGTTGTATTTAATAGCGTATTTAACCGCCCCTTTTAGAAAACTATAATTTGAGACTAATCCAATTTTTTCACACAAAATGTTTATTAATTAATTAAAGAAGCAGTAATTTTGGAATTTGTTTTTGCTAATTAGGATTCGAAGGAATGGTGGACTCTTCTTGGTAACAAACTAAAAAGAGTGAAGAATAAAAACTAAAACTACAAAGGCAGTTGAATCGGATTACACCTAAGGGTGGCAAAAAAAAAAAAACAGTTTTAGGTCGAACAACAACACGTGTTTACGAAATATATACTTGTCCGAACCTTAACCCGGAAATATTGAATTTCAGACGTACTTAATTGACCAAACTCAAATTGATTTAAATTCGGACAATAACATAATCCGAGTTAAGTTTTGAACAAATAAATCGGATAATATTTATGTGTTTGGACCCAGACTCCGTTTTAAATCAGACAAAAATTTGTGTTTAGATCCGGATTTCAGACATATAACGCATGTTTAAACTTGGTTTAATTCGAGTCGCACAAATTCACCAGAACGGACATAGTTCTTAATCACCCTCCACTAAACTCAAAATTAAACATGGTAATCTCATTCTTAAGCATTTATGATCCTTTTGAAATCCAAAACCAAACAGATTAAAGAGCTTACCCACATAAGATAAACTTAACTAGAAGATTAATGTAATAGATCATAGATGTCTCTATCTTCTCTTGTGCCAAACATAACCCTATTCCAATAGTCTGTCTGAAATCAATTGTTGTTGTAACCCAATGGCTCTACGGCCTCCACGCCCCCATTTAAAGCATTTCCAGCAACTCCCCCACTTATGTTTTCACAATTACAAAGTCAAATATACTATATTAACTAATAATTTTTAGTACCTAATTGAACATTTGGGATTAAATTTTCATTGATTTACCAACAAGGTGGTTTAATTAACAATCGACTGGGTTAGACAGATGTATGCCTAACATTCGATTGGAATGCGAAACATATTTTTTAATGGTATTTTAAAAAAAAAATCTATGAATTCAGGGCTTGCCACTTGTCAGATAGTTTGGGCCTGAACTATAACTTGAAACATGTGGGCTCAGCCCATTTACTGCAGGCTTCAACGACTAAATCAAGTGTGAATTATGTGCTCTTTCCATCTCTCCAGCTTCTTCCCTCTCCTTGAATCGCAAACGCTTGACCCTTGGATTCCCACAGACATATAAAATTATACGGAGAGAGAGGGAGATGGGTAGTGTTCAACAAAGTTGCATCGATTTTTCCTTTCATGCAGAGGCATTGTGAAAGCAACTTCATTTGTGGATATGAGATCCATTTTTTCTTCAACGGTTTCATTTTCTCTCTTATTCGATCGCAAATCAGAGACGCAAAGGGAGGCTTTAGGCAATACCCGGTACGTCTAACAATATAATCGTATCTGTTTTCACCTTTGATTTATCTGGGTTTTGTGCCTCTTTTTTTTCTCTCTTTTTTAAGGTTGTGATGATCTCTAAATATTTCTTTGTACGCGTTACTTAAGTTTGCTTGAAAGAATTAAGATTCTTCACTTAAAAGCGTAGTGGAATTTTATTTGTGGGGTCTCTGTTTTAGTGTATAGGCATTGCTGTAATATCTCTTATTTCAGTATTATCTATTGCTTTGAACATGAATTGATACCCAAATTTACAGTTTTGATGTTTAATGCTTTCAATAACTGCCTCGTAGCCTCGGAGATAGTCCTCAGTAGTTTCATTGTATGCTCCGATGATGATGTTACTAGCCAAATTAATATGCTCATTTTTTAATGGTGTTCAGAGCTTAAACAGTTAGATCTTTGAAGATTATAGAGTTAATTTTTTGTATGTGCCACTTGTATTTCCAAATTGAACTCAATATTTAGAACATTTTGATACCAATTTTTCTGTGTTACCCATTTGCAAGTTTGCTTTTTAGTAACCCCGACTCAATGGGAGGAATTATGATGCAACATACCAAGGTTTTTTTTTCTCCCTGCAATGGGAGAGAAGGTTTTGGCTTATGAGTTTGTAGGAAGCTTAGCTATATGTGTCGATGTGGCATCAAACAATCTATTTGATGTAGATTAATTTATACCCCACTTTTACACGCTTCTTTTTCAAGTTGTCATCCCACATTATCATGAACTACCATTATATATTTTATGTTCGTTATTTATGACCCTGTAGATTATGCAGAAAGATTTTGTGTACTCTTCAAGATGAGATTTTCAGATTCTGATGCTTTCTTGACAGGTCAGGAACCTTGAACCTGTGGCATTTGGAGGCCTTCATTGGAATCTTGCAGTGAAAAGCATCGGAAATAATTACATTAGTGGCAGAAAGCATATGGTGGATTACAACTTACGATTGTCTTAACCACCCAATTAAAGCGTCAGAAGCTTGGTATTTTCTCAGATTTGGGTATACAGCAATTGCTTTTTGTGGCATTTCTCCTCTGTATACTTTCCCTGCATTGCAAGTTACTTTTTATTGCCTTTCATCTCATATATTCTAATTGTATTTCCTCATTTGGGTAGGTGAAGTTTGGCCTTTCTTGGTTTGCATATAAGTCCCTAGAAAGTCCAGCAGGCTTGTCATTGTTATTATGGTTCTATAGGTTGTCAATTCTTTCGAGGGCGAAGATTGCCTTCTATTCTGAGGATGAAAAAACTGAGGATTACCTATTCAAGATTGTTTTGATTGGGGACTCAGCTGTCGGGAAATCGAATTTGCTTGCGAGGTTTGCAAGAAATGAATTCTATCCCAACTCCAAGTCCACTATTGGGGTAGAGTTCCAAACCCAAAAAATAGATATCAATGGAAAAGAAGTTAAAGCTCAAATCTGGGATACAGCCGGTCAGGAGCGGTTTAGGGCTGTCACATCTGCATATTACAGAGGTGCAGTTGGAGCTCCTCTGGTATATGACATCACTAGACGACAGACATTTGACAGTATTGGCAGATGGCTTAATGAACTTCACAGTAAGTTTTATGACAGCAAACTGGGTGTTTAGTTCTGTTTTGATTGCTTTTTTTCTTATGAGAAAACATGTTTGCCTGACATGGTGTTTCAAATGGAATATGGTACTTGCTATAAATTGAGGCATCACTAGGAACTCAGCAGTCCTTCAGATAATACATTAGAATCTGACATCCTTAAGTCAACAACATAAGGCTCTAATTCTTCCTGCTGTAGTGCCCTATATACCGATTACTGACAGCTCACATAACAACCTAAAACTCTGATATACAAGCCATGTTAGTATTAATACTACAATTTGCATCGCATTTGCAGTGGATCAAGTTTTGTATTATACCCAATTGGATCTGCACCGGTGGTTCCTTCATTCTACTCTTTTTTGATAATATACTGATTGATTGTTTCTGTCTGGCTCAATGGCTTTAACAACACCTTGCATCCACCTTCTTAACCATGATGAACAAAAGTTAATTAGTGAAAGTTTGCGCTCTGACAGCTCACTCCGACATGAATGTTGTAACAATACTGGTTGGCAACAAGTCTGATCTCAAGGATGCGAGGAAGGCAAGGACTTGGCAGGCAAGGACTTGGCAGGCAAGGACTTGGCGGAGGCACTGGGTTTATTTTTCATGGAAACTTCAGCTCTGGATTCCTCAAATGTGACTGCGGCCTTTCAGAAGGTTGTTAAAGAAATATACAATATATTAAGTCGGAAAGTAATGATATCTCAAGAACTCAAGAAGCAGGATGCTCCATTGATGGGGAGTGGAAAGACAGTAGTTTTACAGGAAGACGGAACCCAAGAAGTAGATACTGAGCCTAAAAAAGCTGGGTGTTGTTCATCTTGAAGCATGATTTTACCTTTTAGAAGTTCTGACACCTTTTTTCTTCTCCAAAGTGTTAAATTTATTTATTTTGTTGAAATGTTTGTTTAGAACATTTTTTTTCCTTGTAAGGCAGATAATGGCTGAGGAAGAGAAATTGAGGGAGTAGCTTATGTAAATGACCTTTTCAGGGTATAAAAGAATTACCATACAATGTCCAAGGTTCTTTTTTTTTTTTTTTGCTTGAAATTAGTTTCATCTTTGCAAATTAGAATTATGTGTAATTGTGCTGCATTCTCTTGCATCCTTTGTTGTAAGAGTCCTTTTTGAAAACCAAGTTAAAAATATTCTCCATTGACTACCATTCACGTCTTGCCGGGCCTTCAAAATGGTTATACTATGCGACTTAGGTTTCACCCCTAATGAGAAATGGCCCTAAAACTCCGATACCAACAACTTTTTAGAGCAAGAACAAGATAATAGAAACAAGAGCAGTAGAGCACAAGAAGAAGATAACAAGAACACAACAATACAAGAATATAAGAGAAAGTGGAACAAAGGTGGACATAGAAAAATTGCAAACCAAATAGTTACTTATATGGAAATGTTTAAGCTTCCACGATTTCTCCACTCTCATCAATTACGTTCATCTCAATCTTTTACTTGTATTTTTGTTTCTTCCAATATACGTGGGCAGGCATTGGATTTTCAAATGGAGATGGATCGGGTGCAATTTGATTCCAATTGGTTTGGGAATGGCGTGTTGATGCTTTAGAGATGATTTGAAAATTTGAATACATAATGGTATTGTGGACCCCATACATATGATATGTGTGTCTGACTGTGATTAAACAAATTGCTAATGCACATGCATGGATGGAAGTAAAATATCGTTAGGGTTGGCCAATGATTGGGAATGTGATTTAGAGGATGAGGATGGATCTCGATCTGCTGATTAACTGTTCCCATGTTAGTTCTTCAAGGGGTTTAGTGTATATAGGTCACTGAAAGATATCTCCGTTTGTAATTAAGTTATCCAAGGAAAAAAATTTCAAATTGAGTCACTCAAAGTTTTAATTTTAAACAATTAAGTCATGGGGGTGTAATTCCGATCAATTGGTTGCCGAAATTTGTTGAGGTGTCAGTTTATTCATATGTGGACCAAAATTAAAATAAATTTGCAACAGTAGAATATTGAAATAAAAATAAAAATGCCACATGGAATATTAACATAAATTAAAATGAAATTAATTTTAAAAAAGAAAACGAAATTAAAAGAAAAAAAATGAAGAGTACAGATGTGTGCTTTCATCCTAAATCGAAAACCAGAATTGAAAGGGAAAAAAAATCAATAGTGCAGATCTTGAGATGAGAAAGACGAAGAGATTGGCTATGGCTATGGTCGACTTAACCACTCCCATCACCGTCAACATAGTGATGTACAAAAACAGGAAAGTGGCCATGAATTCTGCAATCCCAGACCGATAAAACGACTAATGACCACAAGGTCAGTTCGAGTACTTGCCCTCCATTGCTCAAATCAGAGTCTCCTATTCTTTCACCGTCCGATCTTAGATCAAATGAAGGAGATCCACAGAGAGAGAGAGGAGGCGATGGAAGAATTGTCGGTTGAGTTCGATTTTGGTGTTTGACGTAAGAGAGAATGGGTGGGGGTGGGTATGTCTGATTCTTGATTTTTTTATTTTTTCAAATTAAGTTGTCATTATCCACGTAATCAAAAATTCCATGTCATTTGGGTCCACGTAGGCAGTAATTGGACATGTCAACAATTTCCGACAACGAATTGATTGAAATTGGACCATCATGACCTAATTGCTTAAAATAAAAACATTGAGTGACCCAATTTGAAATTTTTTTTCTTTAGATGACCTAATTACAAACTGTGATATCTTTCAATGACCTATTTAAATTAAACCCGTTCTTCAAGTGATTATTTAAAATGGGAATTGTATATGTTTTTGTTTTAATAAGCATTGCCATTGAATTAGTGGTATTATCGATCCTGGCACCTAATAACAAAACTGAACAAAATGAGCTGGTTTATGCATGCTTGTTCCATGTGAGAAACTTAATGTGATCTATGTTTTTGTTTCTGTACAGTATTTATCTGCTAAGTTTCCTTATGGTGCACAGTTTGTTGGAGTTTCACTAAATTTTTCAGGGTTAAAATCTCTCTGGGGCCTACTGAAGAGAGAGACCTTCTAAGCGGATGGATTAATTGCATACTATGAATGACATTTATTGTAGCTCTTGCCAGCAGATCCTGGTCGGGTTGGCGATATGTGAGTCCGAGATTACTTTACTGCATTGTATTTTGCATGAGTTGGTGTTCCTATGCATTGATGAATTGGATATTGCTATATGCAGATAAATTACCTCATTTAATTGATAAAATGTGGCTAAAACTAGGGCTGTTATTGGTACGGTTACCGTTACCAAACACTGAATACCGTTACCATACCGATCCTTTCGGTAACTAAAAAATTGCTACCATTACCGTTACCAGAAGTGTCGGTATACCGATAGTCGGTAACGGTAAGACGGTAATTGGTAAATTTACCAATGAATAAAACTTGTTTTAGAGAAAATGTGCCAATTCTAAAAACAATAAAACCTGTTTACCCATTCTATCAAATCCACATCCACATTACATATAATCCACATTCCACATTACATATAATCCACATTCCACTTTCAGATAAATATAAGTAAAACATCACAATAAGTAAAATGTTATAATGGATCTCAAAGTCTACATAATGCAAAAGAAACTCAACAAAAGAAAGTAATCAGCAGTGCAGCACCATAAGTCCAAAACCACCACCAAATCCTGGCCTGAAAATCTTCCAATGAAGATTCTTCTTCTTTTGGCTGCTTAAAGAGAAACAAAGAAGGCTTGTGCAGGGTCCACAACTCACTGTAGCCACAATTGATAAGTCATAAGTTGTTGCAAGGGACACTTACCTGCATATAATATTAGTGTATTAAATTAGATGTTAAATTAAATCTATAAGCTATCATGGTTGTAGAAAATGTTTAGTTTGCAATGGCCAGTGATCATTAGCTGTAAATTTCTTCCCACTAAGTTAAAGCAGTTCAATCAGCATAATAACATTAACCTAGATCCAGTGATCATTATTCATTACTCATTAGCCGTGAATTGAACTCAAAGAGGCATGCACTCACATATTGGCATATTGCTATCATAGGCCCAGTATGTGAATAAAAAGCAAATAAAAAGAGTTATAAATAGGAAAAAAAGGAGTTCAAAAGCAAAGTCTACACAATGCATATAAAGTTATAAACAGTTCAAAATAGGCACTTACAGAACTTGTGGATTTGGTGGACGTGAAGCCGAAATAGGTAGTTCGGAAAGTAGAGCTTGTGCATTCATACCTATGCAAACAAGTGAACAATGCAAATAAATATTAACAATTCACATAACTATTACAAATTAACAATTCAACTAAAATAAAAGTGCAAAAGTTGCTTACTTTTTTCAAATTCTTCAAGTTCCTTGTACAAAGAAATTTCCTCATCCGTTGGCTCTTTATAGAAATTAAATTCATTCGCTCTAAGCCAATCACTAGTACACACCAATGCCTCTACCATCTTTAGGGTCAATGAAGCTCTAAAAGGATCCACAATCCTTCTACCCAAGCTAAAAGCATTTTCACTAGCCACGGTCGAACTTGGGATTGAGAATATATCCTTGACAACCTTTGAAAGAATAGGATACCATGATTGATTCAACTTCCACCAAGTCAAAAGATCAAAAGAGTCACCATCAAGCTTTTCACAAGGATCTGAAATGTATTTATCCACTTCATTTGCAATCTCTGCAACTTCCATTTGCTCTCTTTTTCTTTTTAGTTTCATCTCAACAGGAGAAAGCTCACTTGATTGGGAACCTGAATTTGTATTGACTCGAGTGGTGGTGCCCGTAGTGGTGGAAGATTGATCTTGACCACTAGCCCCTTTGTATACATCATATAATTGTAGCAAGCACTTTTTGATGTCATCAACACTCTTTTTTATTGTAGCAACATCCTTCCCCATGTCTTCAAAGGAAATTTGTATTAATTCAAGCTTATATCTAGGATTTAGAACATGGGCTACATATATCATCTTGTTAACACTCTCAAAATTTCCCCAATACTTATTCAATTTTAGCTTCATTGACATCCCCACACTTTGCAACACCGGATCACTATCATCATCAATTTTCATATCAATATCAATCAACAAGTCCGACACTATCACAAAGATTAAGTGAGAAGTGCAAGACTTAGTTGCACTAAGTGACAATGTAGCATCATAAAACTTCTTCAAAAAATGAACAAAGGCCTTTGCCTTCTCCCAATCCTCCTCACATGGTGGCCCTACCCTCTTCAATCCATCCTTATCTTTCTCATTGAAATAACTCAAGAAAGGAGCATTTTCTTCCACCATTCTAGCAAACACCTTTTTGTACTTCAAGGCACTTTCAAGCATTTTATAGGTTGCATTCCACCTAGTAGGGACATCCATGGGTATATTTGACATTTGGTCCATTTTGAACATTATGACATATTCCCTAAACTTGTCTAACCTTGCCGAGGATGAATGAATGTACTTTACACAATTCCTTATGCCTTCAATTGAGCTATAAAGCTCCTTCAAGCCATCATTAACAATCAAATTAAGGATGTGACAAGCACACCTCATATGCAAGTACTCGCCTTTGAACAAAAGAGTGTTCATCTCACCAAGTCTTTTTTTCATATACTCAATAGCCCCATCATTAGCGGAAGCATTATCAACCGTAATACTAAAGACTTTTTCAATCCCCCAACTTCTCAAACACCCCTCCAAACACCTCCCTATGTCATCACCCTTATGACTAGTGATCTTTATAAAATTGATTATTCTCTTTTGTAAATTCCAATCACTATCCATAAAATGGGCGGTGACAACCATGTAATTTATGTTTTGGATGGACGTCCAAGTGTCGGTTGTGATACTCACTCTTCGTTCCCTTATTATACTCATTATTTTACCCTTCTCAAAATTGTATTGATCCCACACTAGCAAGGGAACTTTTTGCCTATATGGTATCTTAAACCTAGGGCACAACTCACTCAATAATTCTTGAAACCCCACTCCATCAACAATCCTAAAAGGCATTTCATCACGGATGATAAATCTAACCAACTTCTCCTCACATTTCTTTTGGTTAAATACATGTGGGACTAGTGCACCCCCCAGACTTTCTTGTGAAATAGTGCTTTGGCCTTTCTCAACAACTAAATTCCTTCCATAAGCTGGACATTTCTTACATTGCCTTGATAAGTGATTGGCAAGCCCTGTTGTCCCATACTTCTTACTGTCGGCTTTTATCTCCTTTTTGCAAGTCTTACAAACCCCCACCTGGTATTCTGTCCCCTCTGAATCTGTTCTTATAGCCTTAGTGGCATATTCCCACACCCATGAAGGCTTCTTACCTTTATGAGGAGGTGCAATAGATTGGGCTTCTGTTTGTGTTGTAGGTTGGGATATAGGTTGCTCAACAACGTCAGCTTGAGAGATATTCATGTTGTTTGAGTGACTGGATTCCATCCTATGAAATCTACAATTATTCAAGATTCCAAATATACAAAAAAACAGACTGCAATAACAATGAAATAAAGCCTATAGTGTACAATTGTTCACAAGTGTAAACTGTAATATACAAATGAATCAAATGCAAAATTCTATCCCAAAAATAATAATAGTTAATTAGTCTACAAAATAAATCAATAATACAAGCTCCTCCAAACTGTTAGATTCAAGCATATCCATTAATCCATATGTTATTTAACGCCAACAAGTATGCTCAGGGTATAAGGTAGAACAAGAAATTGATTGACCATGTCTGCTATATATACAAATGCAAGTTCACAACGAAACAATGTAAGTAAGTTGATTGACCATGTCTACTGTATCCTTTTATAAAAATCTCCCTACTTTACTATTGAAGGCAAGTTCAGAAATCATAACTCAAAAGCCTATGTTCTTCCCAAAACCCTAAATCAAAAATTAAGTAGAGATAAATTGACTTACCAGTTACCGATTTGGAGGTAGTGAGGCACGACGAGATGAGAGATCAGAGAGAAAGACTAGGCAGAGATGATAGACTTGTGTCGTGGAGGCAGGAGCTAGGTAGAAATCGTGAGCGTCCAGTCTGAGAAGTTGTAGGCGTGAAGCACCGAGCGAGGCAGAGATGAGAGTCGGAGAGACCAGATCTAGCCAAAGGTAAGGTGCAGTGCAGAGATGAGAGGTAGAGGTCACGTTCCTGGTCGAAAGTCGAACCTCGGAAGTCAGAAAGGTAAGGTGAACGACGAGAGGCAGAGGACAGAGGTCGGAGCCTCGTAGGTATTTAGGTTGGGTAAGACTGGTAAGTGGTAAACTGGTAATATGAAGAATAAGTTAATAAGAATAAGATTAAGTTATAATTAAGTTATAACCCTAAAACTAATTAATCAATGGCTTAGATTATAAGAGATGAATAATCTAATGGTCAGAATTAAATAAAACTAATAATATTAATATATATGTCGGTAATCGGGAAATTTACCGATTTTGAACTTTGTTTACCGTTACCGTTACCAATTGTAGCGGTAAATTTACCATACCGAAGTATTGGTAACGGTATACCAGTTTTCTTCGATTTTCGGTAACCAATATGTCGGTAACGGTCTACTAATGGATAATTTCTCATACCAGTAACAGCCCTAGCTAAAACTCCATTGAATTTCTATTTTTCGTACGTGTTTAACAATTGAATTACCTGTGCTAATTTGAAGAATGGATAGAAGTGAAAAGGTGGCCCAACAAACATTTGAGGTATTGTCCCAAATTATAAAAGGGCCCTCAAGTGGGTGAGGTTGGTTTTCAACGTATAAACCACATCACTTGGTTTGAACCAAGTAATGTGGGACATTTTGTCTAACACTCCCCCACACTTGTAGGCTCGGTTAGGGATGGCAAAAAAACGATCCGAGCACTATCCGCAGAGTACCTAATCCGTTTAATATCCAAAAACCTATCCTACAGGTTTTGGAAATGGTTTTGGCTTTGATTTTCAAACCCTTCATGGTTTAGGGTCGGGTTTGGTTTTTACTGTCGGGTTTAGGGTACCCGAACCGTTTAATAAAAAAATTAATTATAATAATAATATTATAAGTCATCTATAAAGGTATACTACTAGGATACAAAATTATAACATGATAAAGCATATATATTTATAGAATCATACTAATAAAACTATAAATTACACCAACTTGAATTATAAAACTATAATTAATATAAATCATACTCAATATTAATATAATCATCAAAGAGAAAAATAAAAATATTATAAGTTACATGGTAAACGGATACTTGATGATAAACAGTTACAGAACGGTTATGGGTTTGGATATTTAAAGGGATTTTTAAATGGTTTTGGAACAATTTTGGTATAGATTATCTTAAATGGAAACAGTTTTGGTATTTCCTAATTGGAAGGGTATCCGACCCGTTGCCATCCCTAGGCTCGATTATGCGAGACCAACAAGTGGACTATACGGGTTAGGGTCCATGTAGTACCCCTCACCTTGTGGGTGGTCCATATCTAAAAGGACCATAGGTGACCCAAACGCCATCAGATGGAGGTCCTGATGATCGAGCACATGCTCCGATACCATGTGATAATTTGAAGAATGGGTAGAAGAGAAAAGTCGGCCCAACAAACACTTGAGATAACTGATGCAAAGTGCTTCCTTGATTGAAGCCACTAAAAAGGGCACAGTTAGAAGTCTGATGATTTGATGCCTTCTAAGTGTGGTTGATTGAATGATTATTTCAACATGGCATGTTGAAGTATGGAGAGTGCATCGAGTGTTGCCAGAAAAGAAAAGACTGAATATCCCGTGTTAGCTAATTTGTGAGTATCGTTTTCAATAATGATTGAAGTAATTGACTTGAGAGAGTTCAGTTTATAGCCTACATCAGTGCACCTCAGATTGTATGAATTTTGCTTTACCCTAACTTCTTTTCTGTATGCCATTGTGGATACGAGAAAGCTTATGACGAAAGCCAAAAGTATAAAGAATGCTGCTACATCCTCGAAAAAGAACGGATGTTGACGGGGGGCTGGTGATGCTTTGGATATGTAATACATTGAAGAAGCGTAGGACATTGTTAACCATTTTAGCACAAGCATGTATTTGGAGTACATAACATGTAAACTGATAAACCTATTGTTATGAAATATAAGAAGAGGGGTAATTGGAGAGAGATCTTTCATATTTTTCGAGTTCCACCCGACAAAATGGGGTCAAAAAGCCCAAATAAAATATTTTAATTTACATAAGCATTCCATCATAATTAAAAAGGGGGAAAACATGATTGATTGTTAGTGGAACACTTGTAATGTCCGTATTGGTGTAAGTAATTTCAAGTCCTTTCTTTAGTTGAGGGGTCTTGGAGAGAGAGTGAGTTTTTGGGAAGTTAGTCATGTTTGGATGCCCTATGCTCCTCGAAAGCTAGGGCTTGCAATCTGTTCTTCATTTGTCTTTATAATTCTCCAATTTTCAATTATCAATATAAGTTCTAGTGTCGATGTATACTTATCACAAACCTACAAAGTGGGTCATTCTTGTCAACGACAAGATCATATTCCAGTTGAACACCTTTATCACTTTGATGTCTTCAATTCAATAATTAACCTTTAGTTAATGACAAAAAATTAAAGTCGGAGATGCGTGAAAGGCTTAACGGTTTGCTTGTCTTCCCACTTCAATACTACACCTTTGGCAATTGGCATGACATGCACTGCACATGCATGACGTCTTATATTTAGGCTTTCATGACCTTATCACTTTGTTGATTAGATTTAATTAAAAATACATTACTCTCTTGACAAACATTAACTAAAACAATAATGGGTTGGTTGTAGAATTATGTATTTGATGTTGTATAAGTACTTAATACAAATCATGGAGGAGTTTGATTGAGGAAGATTTTAGCAATCGAACACATATGGTTGGTTCTATCATTTTTAGTAACCCCGGAATAATAATAACTCAAGCCATAATTATTATCAAATTATTATAGGGGATTTGTACAAAACAACAAAATGTGATAGTTGTGTTCCAATAAGGGAAAAGTAAAAAAAAAAAATTAGAAATAAGGATAAAAGTTACAAACGTACTTAAATGCCCTGGTCTTATCAAAGATAGGGTGGGCATGGGTCGGGTCGGTTGGTTATTGGCCTAACCCGACCAACTGACTATTTACTAAATCTAAAATCATTATCGGCCCAACCTTTAGGGTCGGGTAATAGTTGGCTTTGTTAGTTGCTCAATGGGTCAGTTGTTGGTAACAATCGACCTCCACAAAGAAAGAAAAAAAAAATTGACAAATCCAAGAAACCTAGCTATCCTCCTCAACATTAAACAATGGCATCCCAAAATCCAAAATAATAATCAATAACCAATAATTTTTTTTGGATAAATCAGATATTTATTAAATAGAACTTAAAAGAAGCAGGTACGTGAAGAAAACTAAATCCGCATCAACCCAAACAGAAAACAAGACACACCCAGTTTGACAAACAAAAAGTTTCTAACAACCAAACAGCAGCTAGACCCCTCCTTACCAAACCAACAACTTACCCACAACACTGCCCAACAATGAACAAACCCAATCTACTAAGCTACAAAGGACAACAGCAACAAAAGCCAGAATCAACCAATAAATTAAATAAAAAATCAATTGATACATGGGTTTTAGGGCGTTGTTGGTGAAGAGACGGTGAGAGGTCAAAAGACAAATTAGACCTAACCCCACCACCTTCTTTCTCTAAAACATTGAACCAATCCAAACATCATCTCTTTTGCGGCAGAACTGGAGGATGCCGAATGTGGTGGAGCTTGTCTCGTGAAATATGAAGAAGGGGATCTAACACAATGCCTAATTTCTCCTATCTTGCCATGGTTTGCGATTTGCCCTATCTAAATTGCTCTTTGGCTTCTTGATGCACAATCATCACCGACCATCGATGATCATTTGAGTCTCAAAAAAAATATGATAAAATCGCAAACCACCAATTGAAATAGTTCTATCTGGCCCCGGCCAACGTCGGAGACCAACAACACCACAAATCAACTTACCGAATGAAGACGAATCACTTCTTTTTTTGTATTTTCTATTTCTTTTGGTTCTGGTTATGATGGATAGATCTATTGATATTTTATCTGTTTATATGTTGTTTGTTTTTCATCTACTGATATTATATATGTTTAAAAGCAATTCTTGTGTTTCAATGTTCATTATGGTGACATTACCAAATGAAATTCTCGTGTTTAAGTCTTCAAACAAATATAATAAAACAGATATAATATGTAATAACTCAACCAAAAGAATAAAAGAGAGAAACTTCAAAAATTTATGGAATTGTCCAGACACTTTCAATAGGTGTCCGGACACCTAGAGTAGATATGCAATCTGTCTCATTTTCTTCACAAAGTGTCCGGACACTCTTTGAGCCGTCCGGACACTCAACGATAAATTTCGTTTTAAAACACTTTGAGACAGTTATGGGTTTATTATTTTCACTGGTTTGACAGAGACATAGCCGAGAGAGAGAGAACCAGAGAGACAAGAAGGATTTTGGTGTGAATCAAGGAGAAAGGAGCTTGAATTGAAGCTTTTGGACTTTCTAAAGCTTGGATTGCAAGATCTTCACAAGATTGAGGTAAGATTTCCATGCATTTTGAAACTAGAGTTATGGGTTTGGGTGGATTTCATGAAATTAGAGGTGTTGGGGATAAAAGTTTGTTGATTAACCAAAGTTTATGCATATTGTTGTAAGATTTGAGCTTGGATTGAAGTGTGGAGATTGGAGGAGAGGTGGTTGAGCTAGGGTTTGAGGATTTGGGCAAGGTGAGTAATTTACCTTGAAATTATGAGATAAATGCAAGTAATTGGTTTGGAAAATAACAATTTTGGGATGGAAATTGAATTGTAAATGTGTGTATGGTTTAGGTTGATTGAGCTTAGAGGAGTTGTGGTGTTTGGCCTAAACGAGGTAGAGATTTTCTTAACCCTGAATCTCAAAACACTATTGACTACCCGAATTGTGTTCAATTCATTCGTTTTTGCCTCTTTGTTCAAGGGGAAACAAACCTTGGATTGTGTGCTATTGTGAACTCAATTTATTAAATGGTATGTTTGATGTTGTATGCATTACCCTTGGACACTCGATCATCTATCGAGTAGTCGATGCTCTTGATCATATGTTTTAATAAATTTGTGCGCAATAAATTTAGTTGCATAACATTCATGTGTGATATTGCATTTGTTGCATCGTAAAAGTGGTGGATTGGATTTTGGTACGTACGTCAACGTGTACTAGTGGTTCCGGTTATTTGGCTCTAGTGACACGGTTGATGGTACTTGTATGAACATGCACTAGTGGTTTTGGTTAATAGGCTCTAGTGGCATGGTATGGAATATTTGTGAGAGCATGTGCTAGTGGTTCCGGTTAATTGGCTCTAGCGACAAGGCTCGGTTAGATGTGCAGATAGCATTTGTTTGACGACATGGCATATTGTTGCATTGCGTTATTTCTTTATAATATTCCGGCCTTATTGCTTGTTTTAGACTCCTATTCGATATCCCTACTGGGCCTTCTTCTCACTATTTTATTTTCCCCCCTCCTCAGGTGATATAGGTACTAGCGCTAGTGCTCCGACTACGGATCAGCAGGGAGGCGCGTGATGTGGATGGCTTGGACTAGTGTTGGTGTGATGGTTTGTTTTTTAAATTATTTTTGTGTAGTGTTTATGTTTTGGTGTTCGACTAGTCTTTGGCTTAGTTGTGTACTATGATACATACGGGTACGTATTATTATGAATGAATGATAATTTGGCATGGTTTGGCTGGAGGCCTTAGTATATATACGTGTGTCAGTTTGACGATGGATATGGCCTGAGGCCCTGGATGATTAGTTTGGTGGTATGAGAATTGGTTTATTTTAATTGCTATATTTTATGCAGGGGGCATTATCCGATATACGGGGAGGTGCTGCCGGATTTTTGTTTAAAATTGTGTTGGTATAATGGTGAGTTAATAGTGTTTGAGTCTCTGTTTTAGGTGGAGGTACGTGGGTACACACACGTGTTGCCAATAAGTCACGTTCCTGGGACAGGGCGTGACATAATAAGATAGATATAATAATAAAATAAATATCATATTAGTAAGTCGAAACAGATAACATATAAGCATATCCACGAGTAGAGTGTACTATCATCGATCCAGCCACCAGGGCGTGACAAATTGGTATCGAAGCCTAGGTTGGCTCTATGTAGGACCTAAGGGCTAGGTCCAGGGTGGTTATTTGTGTGAGTATTGGTGTGTTTTGATGTGTGAAGGTTGTGTATGGTACGTCCAGGCCACGTCACGACCTCCGCTGATCCGGTATGTATTCTAATCCCGTAAATCCTCTTATGTTATGATGATATTGAACGTTGGCTATTTATGTTGTGGTTGTAGATGGACACGCGTAGGAGTATTCGTTCCCTCGAGTCCCTAGATCAGGGGCGTGGATGAGGGCATGGACGAGGGGGTGTTAGGACCCGTGGGGGTAGACAAGGTAGAGGTCGAGGTCGAGAAGCTCGACGGGGACGCGGTGAACAAAATATACCCGCTCCTACAATAGTTCTTGTATTACCTACGTGGGGTAGGGTGCAACAAAGGGGACGGCGCACTGCCTTGAGGAATTATGAGGAGGCAGAGAATCCTGCAGTGAATGTGGCAGGTGGAGAGGGAGTGGTTCCTGAGGCTACACCTACTCAGGCGTAAGCTGTATCAACTACTCAGATGGCTTCGATGTTTGAGACTCAAGTGCACGTAATGAAAGAGATGTCGGAGATGATGAAAAATGTTACTCAGATAATTCAGGCACGTACTGGACTGGATACTCATGGTGTAGTGGAGGGTCAGACCTTCGGGGGAGGCTGATAGAATTCAACGACAATTGGGCGAGGTGGATCGACTACGCAAGTTGGAACCTCCTAAATTTCATGGTGACACAGATGTTGCAAAAGCTTATACCTGGATCCAAGGGATAACTAGACGATTAGATAACTTAGGCATTCCGGATGAGAGGCGGGGAATGGTAGCCTCGTATTTCCTGAAATACAAGGCTTATGATTGGTGGTATGCTCTAGGGCAGAGGAAGGAACAACTTACTTGGGCATCATTTGAGAGATTATTTCTGTAGCATTTTGTGCCAAACTCTTATCTCACGGAGAAGGCGAAGGAGTTCTTGACTTTGGTACAGAAACCGGATGTGTTAGTGGCAGACTACAGTTACAAGTTTGAGGAGTTATATGAATTTGGGAAGATGTATGCCCCGGATGAGGAGAGCAAGGCGGAGAGATTCAGGCAAGGTCTGATGCCGAATGTAGGTGCACCGCTGGCTAGTATGAAGATTGTTACCTATGATGATATGAGAGAGGAGGCTTTGAAGCAGGAGCAGATTAATAAAGATTCAAGGAAATATTGGGATGCTTTTGGCGGTGGATCCTTACGTGCTGGTACTGGAGGGGCTTTTAGAGGACAGAAGCAGGGGTGGTCTAGTCAGAAGAGGCAGAGGACAGACAGTCAGACTTCACAGAACCGGTCAGGACAGAACAGTGGAGGGCAGAGGTCCCAGGGAGGTAGAGGATCACAGCAGGGACCGAGGGTTTGTTTTCAATGTGGATAGACGGGTCATGTTAGGCACCAGTGCACTACTTCTGGACCTGAATGTTTTGAGTGTGGCAAGATAGGCCATATGCAGGCAGATTGTCCTCAGAGAGGGAGAGACACACAGCATCGACAGCTTCAACACCTACTACCCCTAGTGCACTGTCAGTTTCCTCAGGTGCCTCTGCTGGAAGAGGACGATCACAGACCAGGACACAACAGCAGCAGTCACAGATTCAGCCTGTATTGACTCAGGGAAGAGTATTTGCCTTAGGGCACCAGACAGAATCTGAGCATCCGAACTTCGTTGGAGGTACTTTTCTTGTTTCAAATTGTTTAGTGAGAGATTGTTTGATTCTGGTGCGACTACATCTTTCATTACTTCATCCTTGGCAAAGTCAATAGAATTAGAAGTGTCCCCAATAAGACGAATGTTTGTGGTGACTTCCCCATTTGGGTACACTACTTCACTTGAGGGGATGGTGGAAGGAGCTGTGTGTAGATTTGGTGAAATAGAATTGACGGCGGATTTATATGTCCTCGATTTTAAAGACTTCGATGTAATTCTGGTGTAGACTGGTTGACAAAACATAGAGCTATTATTGGTTTTTGGATGCGTAAAATTACTTTAAATGTATCGGGAGGTGGGGTGATTAAATTACAGGGGTCTAAGGGAGTGCCATGCTCGCATTTCCTGGAAAATCATGCATATGCTGATTGTCTTGTAGCAAGCTTGATCACTTCAGCACCGGGTGGCGATGTAGCCAAGTCGATATTGGTGGTTAAGGAATATATGGATGTATTTCAGGAGGACTTGTCAGGGATACCACCAAGGAGAGAGATAAAATTTACTATTGAGTTGGTTTCGGACACCAAACCAATTTCTATTGCTCCTTACCGAATGGCATCGGCGGAGTTGAGAGAATTAGGAACTCAGTTGAAGGATTTAGAGTCAAAGGGGTTTATTCGACCGGGCGTCTCTCCTTGGGGTGCTCCGGTGTTATTTGTGAAGAAGAAAGATGGCACTTTGAGGATGTGTATTGATTATCGACAACTCAATCGGGTGACTGTGAAGAATAAGTACCCATTGTCGAGAATCAATGATTTGTTTGATCAATTGCGGGGTGCGAGACACTTCTCTAAGATTGACTTGAGATCCGGTTACCATCAGTTGAGGATTAGGGAGTCAGATGTGCAGAAGACGACTTTCCAAACACGGTATGGGCATTATGAGTTCCTTGTTATGCCTTTTGGACTCACTAATGCACCAGCTGTGTTTATGGATTTAATGCAGCGGGTACTCCGACCATTTTTAGATCTTTTTGTGGTGGTATTCATTAATGATATATTGGTGTATTCACCCACAGTCCAGGAGCATGAGTTGCATTTACGGGCAGTGTTGCAAACGTTACGAGAGCATGAGTTGTATGCGAAACTGAGCAAGTGTGAATTTTGGGCGACGGAGGTGAAGTTCCTTGGTCATGTTATCACACAAGAGGGTATTGCGGTGGATATGTCCAAAGTGGAGTCAGTGTTGAAGAGGGAAAGATCGAAAAATATTATCGAGATTCGAAGTTTTCTTGGCTTGGTAGGATATTACCGACGGTTCATTTGTGACTTTTCGCTTATTGCTGCACCAATGACACAGCTTACACGGAAAGAAACACCATTTGTATGGTCCGAGGAGTGCGAGAAGGCCTTTGAAGAGTTGAAGCTGAGACTGACATCTTCACCAGTATTAGTTGTTCCGGAGAGGAATATGGGACACCAAATCTACTGTGATGCTTCTAAAGTAGGTTTGGGATGTGTTTTAATGCAACGAGAGAGGGTAGTCGAGTATGGTTCACGGTTGTTGAAGCAGCATGAACGGAATTATCCGGTTCATGACTTGGAGTTGGAAGCGGTGGTGTTTGCACTTAAGCAGTGGAGATATTAGTTGTATGGAGAGAGGTTTGAGGTGTTCTCTGATCACAAGAGCCTCAAATATCTCCTCACACAAAAGGAGTTGAATCAAAGACAGTGAAGGTAGATGGAATATCTAGAGGATTATGATTTTTCATTGAATTATCACCTGGGGAAGGCGAACGTGGTGGCCGATGCTTTGAGTAGAAAGAATACTATTGCGGAAATTTCTATGCGAGGGTGGGAGTTTGGAGAGTTGATAAATTCGTTTGGATTGGGATTGCAAGATCCAAAGGGGAGGTTGTATTTGGGATGTGTTTCTGTTCGTCCGGTATTGATTCAAAAGGTGTTAGATGCATAAATTGGGGATGTAACATTTGATGTGATTGAGGAGGAGTCCAGATGGATTAGAGGCGGAGATGGTGGTGTGAGATTTGAGGGTAGATTGGTAGTGCCAAACAATGAAGAGTTACGTGAAGAAATTTTGCGGGAGGCACACCATTCCCGATTTGCCATGCATCGGGGAGGTAATAAGATGTATCAAGATTTGAAGCGTCAATTTTGGTGGCGTGGAATGAAAGTGGATGTTGGTAGATATGTTGCTAGGTGCCTCACATGTTAACAGGTGAAGGCAGAACACCAAAGGCCGACAGGGTTGCTACAACCGCTTCCGGTTGCCCATTGGAATGGGAGAATATCACAATAGATTTTGTGATAGCACTACCATTGACACCGAAGAGAAAGGACACCATTTGGGTGGTTGTGGATCGATTCACGAAGTCGGCGCATTTTATTCCAATTAACAAGACCGACTCACTTGAATTATTGAGTAGATTGTATGTGTGGGAAATTGTGAGGTTGCATGGAGTTCCGTTGAGCATTGTGTCGGATAGAGATCCACGATTCACGGGACGTTTTTGGGAGAGTTTGCAAGAAGCGTTGGGTACCAAGTTAACTGTGTCTACTTCGTTTCATCCCGAGACTGATGGACAAAGTAAGAGAACGATCCAAACACTGGAAGATATGTTGCGGGCATGTGCTATGGATTTTTGTAAGAGTTGGGAGGATTATTTACATTTGGCCGAGTTTGTTTACAACAACTCGTACCAAAGTAGTATCAGAATGGCGCCTTTTGAGGCTTTGTATGGAAGGCCGTGTTGATCACCCTTGTGTTGGGCAGAAGTTGGAGAGAAAGTGTTGTCCGGGCCTGAATTTGTGAAGGACGCCAAACTCAAGGTAGAGGAGATTAAGAAGAGGTTGCTTACGGCCCAAAGCCGACAAAAATCCTATGCGGATAGAAGAAGGAGACCATTGGAGTTCTTAGTGGGTGACAAAGTGTTTGTGAAAGTGAGCCCTAGGAGTGGGGTACAACGTTTTAGCAAGCAAGGTAAATTGGCACCAAGATATGTTGGCCCATTTGAAATTCTAGAGAGAGTTGGGGAGGTGGCATATCGTTTGGCTTTGCCACCAAAATTGTCAAATGTGCATAATGTGTTTCATGTTTCAACACTTCGTAAGTATGAACCGGACCCTTCACATGTGTTGGACTGGGAGACATTGACGGTGGAGGATGACGGAACCTATTTTGTGCAACCAGTGAGAATTCTGGATAGGCAAGATAAGGTTACAAGGCCAAGCACAATACCATTTGTGAAAGTGTTATGGATGCATCATGGAACCGAGGAAGCAACTTGGGAATTAGAATCCGAAATGAAGAAAAAGTATCCACATTTATTTGACTTTTCAGGTACGTTTTAAATTTCGAGGACGAAATTTATTTAAGGGGAGAAGAATGTAATAACTCAACCAAAAGAATAAAAGAGAGAAACTTCAAAAATTTGTGGAAGTGTCCGGACACTTTCAATAGGTGTCCGGACACCTAGAGCAGATATGCAATCTGTCTCATTTTCTTCATAAAGTGTCCAGACACTCTTTGAGCCGTCTGGACACTCGATGATAAATTCATTTTAAAACACACTAAGACAGTTCTGGGTTTATTATTTTCACTGGTTTGACAGAGAGATAGCCGAGAGAGAGAGAGAGAACCAGAGAGAGAAGAAGGATTTTGATGTGAATCAAGGAGAAATGAGCTTGAATTGAAGCTTTTGGACTTTCTAAAGCTTGGATTGCAAGATCTTCACAAGATTGAGGTAAGATTTCCATGGGTTTTGAAACTAGGGTTATGGGTTTGGGTGGATTTCGTGAAATTAGAGGTTTTGGGGATAAAAGTTTGTTGATTAACCAAAGTTTATGCATATTGTTGTTAGATTTGAGCTTGGATTGAAGTGTGGAGATTGGAGGAGAGGTGGTTGAGCTAGGGTTTGAGGATTTGGGCAAGGTGAGTAATTTACCTTGAAATTATGAGATAAATGCAAGTAATTGGTTTGGAAAATAACAATTTTGGGATGGAGATTGAATTGTAAATGTGTGTATGGTTTAGGTTGATTGAACTTAGAGGAGTTGTGGTGTTTGGCCTAAACGAGGTAGGGATTTTCTTAACCTCAATCTCAAAACACTATTGACTACCCGAATTGTGTTCAATTCATTCATTTTCGCCTCTTTGTTCAAGGGGAAACAAACCTTGGATTGTGTGCTATTGTGAACTCAATTTATTATATGGTATGTTTGATGTTGTATGCATTACCCTTGGACACTCGATCATCTATCGAGTAGTCGATGCTCTTGATCATATGTTTTAATAAATTTGTGCGTAATAAATTTAGTTGCATAACATTCATGTGTGATATTGCATTTGTTGCATGGTAAAAGCGGTGGATTGGATTTTGGTACGTACGTCAACGTGTACTAGTGGTTCCGGTTATTTGGCTCTAGTGACACGGTTGATGGTACTTGTATGAACATGCACTAGTGGTTCCAATTAATTGGCTCAAGTGGCATGGAATGAAATATTTGTGAGAGCATGTGCTAGTGGTTCCGGTTAATTGGCTCTAGCGACATGGCTCGGTTAGATGTGTGGATTGCATTTGTTTGACGATATGACATATTGTTGCATTGCGTTATTTCTTTATAATATTCCGGCCTTATTCCTTGTTTTAGACTCCTATTCGATATCCCTACTGGGCCTTCTACTCACAGTTTTATTTTTCCCCCTCCTTAGGTGATATAGCTACCAGCGCTAGTGCTCCGACTACGGATCAGCAGGGAGGCACGTGATGTGGATGGCCTGGACTAGTGTTAGTGTGATGGTTTGTTTTTTTTATTATTTTTGTGTAGTGTTTATGTTTTGGTGTTCGACTAGTCTTTGGCTTAGTTGTGTACTGTGATACGTACGGGTACATATTGTTATGAATGAACGATAATTTGGGATGGTTTGGCCGGAGGCCTTAGTATATATATGTGTGTCAGTTTGATAATGGATATGGCCTGAGGCCCTGGATGATTAGTTTGATGGTTTAAGAATTGGTTGATTTTAATTGCTATATTTTATGCAGGAGGCATTCTCCGATATACAGGGAGGTGCTGTCGAATTTTTGTTTAAAATTGTGTTGGTATAATGGTGAGTTAATAGTATTTGAGTCTCTGTTTTAGGTGGGGGCACGTGGGTACACACACGTGTTGCCAATAAGTCACGTTCCTGGGATGGGGTGTGACATAATAAGACAGATATAATAAAACAAATATCATATTAGTAAGTCGAAACAGATAACATATAAGCATATCCACGAGCAGAGTGTACTATCATCGATCCGACCACTGAGGACGTCGCTACCGCAAGCAGTCACCAAGGGAGTGTTCCCTATACTTATGTGCAATCATCCCCACCCATTGGATGGTCGAAACAGCTACCTGATGAGGAAGATCCGATTTGGGTATCAAATGGGAAAAATGAGGGTATTTATGTCAATAAAATAAATATTTATATCTTTTTGTCTTTTATGGAATATTGTTGTAATCTTTTTGAATTTTATGGAAGAAAACTTATTTGAGTGTCATTATTGGAGTAAAATTTTTAATTAAGGGACTTATCTCTAATTTTTCTAATTTTTAATTAGGTTTCTTCCCTTTTCATTTTTTTTTTCTTTTGGGATAATTTTACTAAACAACTTGATAGCCCAACATTTTAAAATTGCATGTCGGCTTATCAACTAATAAGTGCCTCTAAATCTAATTGTTGTTCAAAAGATGGTGTTGCACACTTTGAAGACTTCACATTTCTTTTGCATAAATCAAAATTTTATTAATTAAAGGTTGAATGTTCATTATCAATCAACTTAGTTTGATCCATTATTGGTCAATGCCTAGTATGGATGGGTAACCATTTGGCCCGCGGGCCAAAGCCCCGCCCAGCTCGAAATTATATCAGGCTTGGGTAGCTCGGCCCGATGCCTCGACGGGATTGGGCTCCATTTCTGAGGCCGAGCCCGACCAATAGCACCATACATTATTTATATATATAATATATATATTATATATATATAGACATTGCAGTTGATATATAAATATATAATACATATATAAATGTTAAATAGTCAAAGTCGGACCGGGCCCGACCGAAAGGCCCAAAGCCCGAGGCCCGAGCCGAGCTTTAGGAGCCCCGGTCTGGCCTGAGCCTTAGTTTGAAGGTCAGGCCCGGCCTGGCCCGGCCCGATGTCGGCCTCTATGGATGAATAAAAAATGTCATACCTAGTCATCATGACAGCTCGCACATAGAGGGAAGACCTCTCGTGGATAAGCTTTGTATAATCAACCCATGATGGAATCAGGAGTCAATCCATAGATTGAGTTGGTCCATCTTCATATCACAATGGCCCTAACTACAGGATCAACCACAACAACCTCAACGCTAGGATCAAAATGAGATCTTAACAAACTCAACAACTGAGATAAGATAATCTAGCAAACGTCTCACAATGCCTATAAAAGGAACTATCGACCTGAGTCGAGATACACACTCTAAATTGCGATATTTGATACTTTGATTCATTCTTGAGAAAGACACTGACTTGAACGTTGGAGTGTCCTCGGGTAACGAATGGTTGCTCTCCCTTTTCTTTTGTAGGTCAGAGATTCGACATCTATACCATAACTTGCACCCCAACTACTGACAGCGTGGGAAGTGCAACAAATCGTATCGACATTTGGCGCCATCTGTGGGAAGCGAGTACTTCCTGGTGAAACCTCTGAGTTGCATCATGAAAGAAACATCAGAGTGAGAACCAAGGTTGGAAGAAATATCCCCTCCCGAAGCTAGGAGAGGTAGGAAATCTAGTTGGAGAAAGATGAAAACATGATTTTTTTTTAGAGGAAGAAATCGAGGAAGCAGTGTGCCGTGAGAAAGAAGAGCTCCAACAAGGGCAAGATGAGCTTAGGAAAATGATGGAGAAGCTTCACTCTATCAAATGACGGGGCAAGTGCCTTGCAAGCATCAGTTAACCGACATACCTAGGCAAGGGTAGGAGCGTGGAGAATGAAGGCCCAAAACGGCCCCATGACCATAAGAGTCGGAGCATGAAGAGATCCCATAGAAAGAGGAGTCTCACCCCGAGGAGAAGAACATGGTTGGTGCGACGTCACTCTACGTCCCTAAGCCTAGAGAGATCAAAAGACGATAAAACTTGAAAGTGATGTCGGTGCACGTCTTGGAGTTTATAGTGGTCACGGAACCCAAGGGAATCTAGTGAGACGAGGTGGGGGCAAGGGCATTCCCTTGTTGCAAGGAGAATGCAACGCCGCTTCACCTCCATGAGTCTAGAAATACCATGAGACAACATGTCTTGGATGCGACACTAGTCCACGTCTTGAAGTTTTGAAAGGTTGTGGAATGCAAGGAAAACTTGTGAGACAAGGTAGAATGCTTAGAAGAAAGTAGAGCAAACCTTGATGAGAATGATCGTGACTCCCTTTGTTAGGTCCATCAGGCACGAGGTTCCTCCAACCAAGTTTACTCCCCCAACATTCAAAGTCTATAATGGGAATATAGACCCAATGGTTCATATTGATACTTATACCCACAAGATGATGTTGTGGGCAGATTATGATGCATTGATATGCAAGATGTTCCCATCCAGCTTGGGAAGGACAACTATGAAATGGCTCCATCAGGTCCCTCAAAACTCAATATCATCTTGGATGGAGTTGGCACGATTTTCGTGTCAAAGTTCATAGCCAATACTAAAGAAGGGGTCACTATTGATATGTTGTTCTCCACTCGACAAAGAAGATGTGAGTTCCTACGAAACTTTGTTTCTCATTTTTTGAATGTTTATACAAATTTAAAGGAATGCGAGAATAAAACAAAAGTTGTGACTTTTGTCTCATGCTCTCAAAAGATAGTAAGCTGAGGGAAAGATTAACCATCGAGTCACCAAGGAGGATGAATGAACTCCAGGAAAAGATCAAGAAGTATATGAAGCTAGAAGAGGATAACAAAATAACTTATGAGTCTAGCGGTAATAAATAGTCACCTATGGGATTGAAGTCCATTCATAAAGCCATATAAATGAACTTCAATGAACCAATCACCAAGATTTTTCAATAAATCAAGGATGAACACTACTTTAGGTGGCCAACCTCACATAGATTTTCAAATGAGGCATCATTTCTAGAGGAGATCCAATCTCGCATAGATTGGCTAAGGTGGCATCAATCCAAACCAAGGTCTGACCTCACATAGATTTACCAATAAAGCATCATTACAAGACGAGGTCCAACCTCACATAAATTTTCCAAAGAGGCATCACCCTAAGCCAAGTGATAACCTTGCATAGCTTGCCAGAACGGCAACATTCCAAATCAAGGTCCAACCTCGCATAGATTTACCAAATAGACATCATTATAACTCGCCAAAGAAGCATTATTCCAAGTCGAGATCCAGTCTCGCATAAACTTGCCTAAAAAGCATCATTTTAAGTTGAGGTCCAACCTTGGATGAATTTGACAAAGAGATATCATCCAAGCCAAAAACTTACCTTACCTTGCATGATCTCGCACTGAAGAGGCATCACTAAAGTCGAGGACTTACATCGCATGATCTCGCACCAAAACCGAGGACCTACCTCTGTCGATCTCTTCCTCTAGATCTTTATTCTTGAATCAAATATATGTGTTTAGAAAGAGAAAATCAAAAATTGAATATGTTAATATTATATATGTGTTTGGATATACTGATATTATATCTGTTTCATTGAATTTTTTGTGTTCCAACCTTTATTGTGACAACATGATCAAATAAAATTCTCGTGTTTTAGTCAAACAGATATAATAAAATAGATATGATAGAATATATACAATAAAATACATACAGTAAAACATATATGATAAAACATATATAATAAAATATCAGTAGGTCGAAATAGATGACATGTCAGCAGATCCCATAGACATAGTGGACGGTATCCGGCCACCGACCCATCAAAGAGAACGCTAGAGGACAATGACAGACCCCCAGCCATCATTTGCCACCATCAGCTGCTGGTTCTACCAGAATCCAACATTAAAGTCTCGGCCAACCGTGAATAAAATAGCCCGATCTGACCACCGGAGACAACGCCACCACAAGCAACCACCACGGGAGTGTTCGCCAAACTTAGATGCATCATCCCTATCCATTGGCTAGTCAGAATAGCCATCGAAGGATGAAGATTCAATTTGGATATCAAATAGAGAAGATAAGGGTATTTTTGTCTGTAAAATAAATGTTTATATTTTTTGTCCTCTATGAAATATTGTTTTAATCTTTATGGAACAAAACTTATTTGAGTTCTTTTATTGAAACAAAATTTTAAATGAGAGACTTATCTCTAATTACCTAAAAAAATAATGATTATTAATATATTTCTTTAGAATTTTTTTTGACAATAAACATGATATCAAAATGTGGTTGGCAAGCTTGACATGACGTGGTCCGTTTGATAAAAAATTTAAAACAAGATCTCCACTTGTGTGGTCAGCAAGGTGATGGCAGACCATGCCGAAGAAAGCGTGGTCTGTTAAAAAACGAATAAATAAAAAGAGAGAGAATAGAAGAGAAGTGTAATAAATCTGGACCCCCTTGGGCCTCCCCCTAAAAGGCCTATTAAGGGGAGAGAGAGCTTGCTTCTATATACAGGCACTTTGCCTGGTTTTTAACCGATGTGGGACATAAGTCCTAACACTCCCCCGCACTCGTGGACTGGGTATCAAAGTCCAAGGCCCAACGAGTGGACTTCTTATCGGGGACGAGCGCACACCTGCTCCGATACCATGTAATAAATCTGGGCCCCCTTGGGCCTCCCCCTAAAAGGCCTATCAAGGGGAGAGAGAGCTTGCTTCTATATACAGGCACTTTGTCTGGTTTTTAACCGATGTGGGACATAAGTCCTAACACTCCCCCGCACTCGTGGACTGGGTATCAAAGCCCAAGGCCCAACGAGTGGACTTCTTATCGGGGACGAGCGCACACCTGCTCCGATACCATGTAATAAATCTGGGCCCCCTTGGGCCTCCCCCTAAAAGGCCTATCAAGGGGAGAGAGAGCTTGCTTCTATATACAGGCACTTTGCCTGGTTTTTAACCGATGTGGGACATAAGTCCTAACAAGAAGAGAGAAGTTTTGTGGTAGATCTTAGAAGAAAAAAAGAAGTTAATGAAAAATGATGAAGTCAAGTTATTCAATTCAAGACAAGGTACAAGCAAGTCTAAGTTTTTAGCTCACATTTTTTTAAGAAAGCAAAAAATTGAGTAAATGTTGGAGGTAATTGTGGATGAATAAAAAATGTCATGCCTAGTCAATATGATAGTTGACATATAGATGGACGACCTATTGTCGAGAAGCTTCATATGGTCAACCCAAGGAGGAATCAGGAGTCAATCCAGAGTTTGAGCTTAATCATCCTCATATCACAACGACTCTAACTATATGATCAACCTAAACAACCACAACAACCTCAATGCCAGGATCAAATCGAGATCCTAACAAACTCAACAACCAAAATAAGATAATCCCAACAAATATCTCACAATGCCTATTAAAGGAACTATCGACATTAGGTGAGATATACACTCTGAATTGTGACATTTGATCATTTGATTATTTTTGAGAAAGACACTGACTTGAGCGTCGGAATATCTCTGAGCCGTGAAGGGCCACTCCCTTTGCTTTTTTGTAGGTCAGACATTCGCCATCTACATCACAACTTGAACCCCAACTGCTGATGTGTGGGTCATGCAGACAATCGCATCGAGACTTAGATAAAAGGCCTGTTGAAATTTATAAATACATGTGATCATGATTCATCATATGGAAGGTAATTGTTGTGTTAATTTGTCTCATGGATTCCTATCATCTTAATATTAAAAGCTTATTTGAGGAATAATTAAGGTAAATATGTGGGAAAGAAATATTAAAGGTAGACTTGTATAAGGGCAACTCCAACAAGAGATAAAAATGAGTGTGCATAATTGTACTGTGCATATCCATCTGCATATTTTGATTGTAGCCCAATCCAACAATGGGTATGCATAATGGGTTTCCATTTTATTTATCCATATATATATATATATTCTATTTTTGTGTCATTAATTATTTTGAATATTTTTTCATTACAATAATTTGATCATTTCGTCAAATGTGGCCTAAAATCTGATTAAAAGTAACCTAACACGTGGCCTAATATCAAATGTGTCTAGTACGTGGCTAACATCTGATGAAAATAAATTTGTTCAAATGTGATAAGGCCACGTGTCTCAACAGATTTTATGATGGCCTTATCTTCTTCTTTCAATGGGAAACCGAGCTATAGAATTCCTCCTTCTAGACTAAGCGCGAAAAGGAGCAGCCCTGTTAACGAGTCAAGCGGTGCAAGTTCCAATGATCCCTGCGCTACGCAGCCAACCAAAGGAAAGCGGTGAAGGAAATCGACGGTTGAACAACGATTTTCTCCCTCTAGCGGAAATTTGCAACCCCCTTCTCTATCCTCTCCATAGTCATAAATTTGGGAACTAAAACTGAGGTCGCAAATTTCCGACCTCAGTTGCATACTACATCAAAACCTCTGAAATGGGCATGCATATCAACGATTATGGATATGTATATCCATTAATACAATTTTTGCATATCGAAAGATAGTCAGTATTTTAATTTGTACACTGTTGTTTAAAATGTTTTAATTTGGTCACCCAATGATAAAATTGTTTCAACTTGGTCTCTTGGGCAAATTTTCTCACTTTGGGACAGTCAAACTGCACATGTGGCATGTTGACTGTCCAAATATTGATTGCCACATGTGCAGTTTGACTACCCAAAAGTGAGAAAATCTGCCAAAGAAACAATTTTATCATTAGGTGACCAAATTGAAATATTTTAAATAATGGTGTGAAAATTAAAACACTAACTATCTTTCAATGTGCAAAAGTTGTATTAACCCCATTTGAGACCTCTGTTGCAGATGCCCTAAAGTAAAATAGAAAAAAAAAAGTGAATAAAATTTTGTTGCTTTCAATTTAAAATAAATAAATAAAATAAATGGGAAGACTTGATTCTTGAAGTGTTTAATGTGAACAAGTATTTACTTAGAGTGATGCTATTTAAACCCCATTTTTACTATTTACACCCCATTGATTAGACAGTTCTTGGGATTGGAGTGGGCTGTCTCATCTCATATCATATCTATCTGTGTGTATAACAATGTAGAAAGAAAATAACGACTTTATCATGCTTTTGAGACCCTCCACTTTTACTTTTTACACCCCCTATTGAAAAGACACAATGAGGGATATTTTTTATTTTTTTATTCTTTGTTAATCATGGATCCCACATGCTTTAGTCAACTTTTTGTTCATTTATTTTAAAATCGTGGGACCCACCAACTTTACATTTAAATGAAATATTTATATGAAATAAATTAAATTCTTAATAAACTACAAAACATACCATTAATTTATTATCACTAATAACTAGTTATTACCACTAATAAGTGGTTAATAACTAGTTATTAGATGTATAACAAGTTATTACCACTAATACCTAGTTATCATCACTAATAACTAATTATTACCACTAATAACTAGTATTAGTTATTGCAAATAAAACTAGGTATTACCACTTACTAGTTATTACCACTAATAAGTAGTAATTAACACTAATAACTAGTAATCACCACTAATACCTAGTTATTACCAGTAATACCTAGTTATCATCACTAATAACTAGTTAATACTACTAATAACTAGCATTAATTATTACAACTAAAGCTAGTTATTACCACTTATTAGTTATTACCACTAATTACTAGTTATCACTAATAACTAGTTATTAGATGTATAGCCAGTTATTACCACTAATAACTAGTTATACATCTAATAACATGTTATTAGCGGTAATAACATGTTATTAGCGGTAATAACATGTTATTAGCGATAATAACTACTAATTAGTGATAATAACTAGTAAGTGACAATACCTAGTGTTAGTGTTAATAAGTAATATTAGTTATTAGTGGTAATAACGAGTTCGTTCAGCAGGAAGATTTGTGTTATTCTCAAGAACCAGGTAGATACAGTTGTTCATCTATTTACAACACTCTACCAATTCCTACGCAAAGGATTTCAAGATCGAGGTCAACTGCCTATGAGCATGTATATCTTAGTCAGTTCCCACCTATATTGCAACCTTACATTATGTTCGTAAAAGATGTAAGAGCTGATGAAAATTGTGGCTTCTGGGCTATTGCTGGATTACTTGGTTTTGGAGAGGATGTATGGGTAAACGACCGACAAAACTTGATTGACGAGTTAAGAACATTTTGGACAGAGTATGTTGAACTATTTGGTGGTTATGATCGGACATGTTCCATTTACAACTCACTAAACTTTTGGGAATCAGATAGACCAGGATCACTTCAGAACTGGATGACTATCTTCAGAACTGGATGACAATGTCAGACATAGGTCACTTGATTGCTTCATGGTACAATGTCATATTACATCTTCTTAGTTCTGAACAGTGCTTGACATTTTTGCCACTACGATCAATGCCTCCATCGTCGCATGAACACGTTATTATCACTATCGGGTTCGTTAATAATAATCACTTTATCCAAGTTGCCTTGACAAACGATTATCCGATACCTCCCATTATGGTTCAATGGTTTAGATAGTAACACCGTTTTGCTATTACTACTAATTACTTGTTATTACTACTAATAACCAGTTATTAGATGTATAACTAGTTATTACGACTCTATTCTAATGTGATAATAACAGCATGTTATTGTCACATTAGAATAAAAATTCCAAAAATAAGAGAATTTTTTTTATTAATTTCTCAATATTAGATATTATTCAATGACACTAAATCACACATATATCAATCTTTTGATTATTATAATTAACCAAAAATTAATCCTTTCTTAATTATTATACAGGTTTTAGTAATAAATTTATTACCTAAAAATGGGAAAGTAAATTCGAAATTACTTTTATTACTCCTTTTTTGGATTGAAAGTTGTGTGATAGCTGGATTTTAAAAAAAAAAGTTATGATCCACGTGACCACCAGAAACCTCTTCAGATGTCAGAAATGGCCACAAGCACGAGCCTACTACATGTTGGGGAAAGAGTTGCATGCATTTAACGCAAAAAGGGAGTGTAACAGCAAATAAGAAAGGACAGACATGAATTGACATGACATGAGGGTGTAAGAAGTAATATGAGACTTTTAATTGCATTAACAATTCCAACATCATTTCTGATAGAAAAGAAAAGAAGAATTGTTAACTAGTACTAGATGGGGGTGTAAAAAATAATATGGGGTTTAAATAACAATGTGGATTTACTTATTGAGTAGCCCTTATGATTAATTATATGATGATCTCTGTTTTTCACAGGGGAAAACAAAAATCCCTAAACCCTTCTCTTCTCTCCAACTCCATCTCTATTTTTCCCTAAACCCTTCAACCCTAAATTTGACGGACTTCCCATGTTTCTCTCTTCCACGAGCAAAACCCCTTAAAGCCTATCCTTCTCTTCATCTCTCTCTCTTAATGTTGACTATTTCAAGAATGAAGTCTCTTATGTCAGCCTCACCCTTTTCTCTTCACCTCTCAAAGGCCACACCTTTTGGTGTCTTCTCTCTGGCATCCAAATCCTCCTCTAATTTGATTCCGACCATTCTTCAGAGCTCCATATCTCTCCACACAAAACCCAGAATGATTTTACCCAAGTTCCCAATTTTTTCAATCCACAACCGGAGGCTGCAATCGGAATCCTCTGGCTCGTCGTCCGACGGGGAGATTCATGTGATTGTGGGCCCTATGTTCGCTGGCAAAACTACCACGCTTCTCCGCCGCATTCAGTGTGAGAGCGAAAATGGCAGGTTCGTTGGGCTTTGTTTTGCGTTAATTTTATGTTGTACGATTTCGGTTTGGCTCAAAGTTTGCCCTTTAATGTTTGAATATAGGCTACTTTTATGTTCATGTAGCTTTTATCGAGTCTGGAGAACTCAGTTTCTTATAATTTTCATGGAGAGTTAGTTTTGCCTCTGCTTATTTTTGTTTGTTTGTAATTAGTATCTTCGAATGTTTGTTTTTGTTTTTTGTATCTGTTTCTGTGGGCTTCATTCTCTTGTCCGCCTTGAAGAAATGTTTCTTTTGCATTCACATTTTTTTTTTTCATGAAGAGTGTGCTGAAGATGAAATTTAAATTTTATGCTACTGGTTGAATGCAATTGTCACTGGCAAGGTGTTATCAGCTTTCAGGTTAAGCGACGTAAGAAGTGGTTTCACTTGGACGAAACATTAAGAGAACTTTGTGTTTCGGGGAGATTGAGCCAAGCTGTCGGGCTGTTATGGGGTACGGGGCTGGGGGTGGACTCAGGAACCTATGCTCTTCTATTGCAGGAGTGCATATACAGGAAAGAATATAAAAAAGGGAGGAGAATCCACGCACAAATGGTAGTTGTTAGGTTTATTCCCAACGAATATCTAAAAACTAAACTGTTGATATTGTATGCAAAATTAGGGGATCTTGAAACTGCTAAGATTTTGTTCCATATATTGTCAGTGAAAAGCTTAATTTCTTGGAATGCAATGATTGCTGGATATATACAGAAGGGACTTGACGGAATGGGACTGCATGTGTATTACAAGATGAGAGAGAATGGTATGAAGCCAGACCAGTATACCTTTGCATCAGTTTTTAGAGCCTGTGCGACTCTTGCGACACTGGAGCATGGGAAGCGAGTCCATGGTGTCATGATAAAGAGCCATATTGAGGAAAATGTTGTAGTCAATAGCGCCCTCATAGACATGTACTTCAAATGCTGCAGTATTTCTGATGGGCATTTGGTGTTTGATAAATCATTGAGTAGGAATGTGATTACTTGGACGGCTTTGATATCTGGTTATGGACAGCATGGAAGAGTTATGGAGGTTCTGGAATCATTTTCCAGGATGAAAAATGAAGGTTTGAGGCCAAATGATGTTACTTTCCTTGCAGTTCTTTGTGCTTGTAGCCATGGAGGTTTGGTTGATGAAGGTTGGGACTATTTCTTGTCAATGACAAGAGACTATGGGATCCGACCTAGGGGGCAGCATTATGCAGCAATGGTTGATCTTTTAGGACGTGCTGGGAGATTGCAAGAGGCTTATGATTTTATTTTGAAATCTCCTTGTATGGATCACTCAGGTATATGGGGTGCTTTGCTTGGGGCTTGTAGAATTCATGGAGACATAGATATGATAAAGCTTGCAGCAAAGAAATTCTTTGAACTTGAACCAGAAAATTCTGGAAAGTATGTGGTCTTATCTAATGCTTATGCCACCCATGGATTTTGGAACAATGTAGCTGAAGTTAGGTTGATGATGAGGAATACAGGGTTACAGAAGGAGCCTGGCTATAGCAGGATTTGGGTTCAAAACAATGTCCACTACTTTTTAAAGGGTGATGAATCTCATCACCAATCTGTGGAAATATATGAACTGATTAATGAAATGTCCTGTGTTTTAAATGATGTGGGCTGTGTTTCTGATATAAACTGCAAATAACTCATGTTGAAGAAAAAAGTTGGTATTTGTGTCTATTTGGCACTGGTGTATCTTCTTGAAAGAAGGTCTGCTTGAAGGTTACAAGATGATGCTTATTGCAGACGTAGTACTTTGAGGAGATATATTGACTTACGAAAACCTATCGATGGGAAAGGGGCGTGATATCTGAGACACATACAGTGCCCCAAACATTACTCTTTTTGAACCATAGTTAAGCTATGGTGTGGGGCAAAGATACGGCAGAGATTTATTGGCCTCTATGTTACCACTGCTTGAACAATTGAAGAAAAACATCATAGTTTAAGATACTGTTGATTTAGTTAAAAAGTACTAGTCAGGCTTCTGACTCAGTTTTGCCTAATATGCTGCCAGTCAATTTGAAAATATGCTGCCAGTCAATTTGAAGCTGAGGAGTCTTTTCGAGGAACTAAGTATCGGTGGGATGAAAGAGGCTATTTGGTACTTACAAACTCTATCATTTTCCTATAATCTATTATGTATTTACCAATTTCCAAGAGCTGTTCCCGGCTGGATTCCTGTCATGCCATGACAAACTTTGTAAGAAGTATTTGGCAAAGAAACAGTTTACCGCTCTCTGGTTAGCTTTGTGGGTTCCCGGCCTTATTCTTGATTTCTCTTCATTAGTCACTTCTGTTGACGGCTTCATTGATTCTCCAGATGCCACCGCCATGTAATTTTAGTATGCTTTTCCATATCCTTACCGTTCAGGATTACATTACTCAGAGAATGCTTATCGATCAGGGAATATGTTGAAATTTGAAAAGCATTACTCACGAAGCAAAGGGGATGCAACAAGCTGACACTGTGATTTGATGTTTAAAGACAATTTTCATTTGTTATGGCATTCGGAACTTTGCAAAAGGACCTTCTGTCTGTTTCCATTGAAGGGGCAGCAATTATTGCTGCTTGTTCAATTCAACTGCATGACTTATTTTTATGGTAATGGTCTGTTATATGAAATTGGTTTTCACCAATTGCTTACATTTGTTAATTCATTTCATGTTGTGGTTTATTAGAATGGCTGGCACATAGTGAAAACATAATTTATATTTGAATTTCTATATTTTTTTTGCTTCTTGTTCTGAACTTGTGATGGTTCGCCTTTTTCTTATGCTGTCATTGGGATGTAACATGGGCAGTCTATTACATTATGTGTGTTATAACTTATAACTCATATGTTTAAGGGAAAATTTGTAATTTAAATAACTAGCCTGTGTAGTTGCAGTTAATAGTTGTAACGTTCTGCACCACAGATTTAGCTTGATGATACTTTTGTTCTGTCTCTGTTCCAGCCGTGTACTCCATATCTTATCCTTTTCAATAACCCTTCAAGTTAAATGTTATCATCTCTCCAATGTTTTTACTAATTTCCATCTGTGAATTTCTTCTTTCTTTGGAATTGTTTACTTTTGTCAGGGATGGCTTTCAGAACTTGCCGAAGGATTTTAGTTTAGTTATTTAAGTTTTAACCTAGGATACTAAATCGATACATCTAATTTTGTTGTTCTTCTTCTTCTTTTGGCACCCTAGGTATTCCATTTGATCGTGGAATTCTATTTTCTAACAACTGCAATGAGATTAATATCAATTCACACATATTATATAGTTTGTCAAACTTGAGTAACAGTATTTTGCAGTAGGTGGATTGAGATGTTCTAGTCTACTAATTTGAGCTTGTTTATCATTGTGAACTTGAATAACTTTGAAAAATAATTAAAGGCTTTCTTGTAATTCACCATTTCTATGGTTTGTTATGCAGAAGTGTTGCGGTAATAAAGTCAAATAAGGATACAAGATATAGATTGGATTCTATAGTCACACATGATGGAATGAAGTTGCCTTGTTCGGCGTTGGCAAATTTGTCGTCATTCAGGCAAAAATTCGGTCCTGATGCTTATGATAAGGTATCTTAATACAGAAATGTAGTATTGCATATCTTGAACGATGGTACTGTAGATTTATATTGTAAGTTTGATCTGTTGGGGTATATAACTGTATAAGCAGTAATTGCCCTATACTTTACATGCTGAAAGAATGGCTGAAATTTTCAGTCTTGACTACTCAACTTCTTTTATGTTCGGTTGGTTTACTTATGACCATTATGTTTTGACAGCTTGATGTGATTGGCATTGATGAAGCTCAATTTTTTGATGATCTTTATGATTTCTGCCGTGAAGCTGCTGATCATGATGGCAAAATTATAATAGTTGCTGGCCTGGATGGTGATTATTTGAGGTAAAATAGAGATTTAGCTCCATTTGCAAGTGTTTCTGTATTTCATGTTTCATGGTGACTATTGGTTGGCAGGAAAAGCTTTGGTTCTGTTCTTCACATAATTCCACTCGCCAATTCTGTGACCAAGTTAAATGCTCGATGTGAGATATGTGGCAAACGTGCCTTTTTTACCTTGCGGAAGACAGAGGAGATTCAGACTGAATTGATTGGAGGGGCTGATGTCTACATGCCTGTGTGTCGACAGCACTATGTTGGCGGACAAGTAGCTTTAGACGCTGCAAGAATATTGAGTGAAACTCAGAAGGTTGAGTGCGGTGCTTACGCATGACCCTTTATTGTTCTGTTCAACCTTTTTTGGCCAGTAGCTGTGTCTTTGGCCCTCAGAAGAAATGTGTATTAGGTAGGTTTTCAGGATGGACTTGCAATGTTATTGCTCAAAACATATCAGTGACTTAGTTTTTATAATGGTGAAAGTAGTGAATGTAGGCAATTCGATTTCACCGGTGTGACTTGTGATTATTATTTAAACGAAGTTTCCTTCCATTAAATTTTTTGGATTTGTGCTTATCATTGACTACCTTATAATATGGTTGATATGATGGTTTTGATAGCCATATCCGTATGAGATGGTAACATAAAGAAAACTATAAAATGAACTTATACAATTGAAATAAAGAACAAAGAATCACATAAAAATCAAGGTTTCTAATCCAAGTATAAAGCCCTTGAAACAACGACAACCTATCGGGAACGGTATTCGCACCTTTGAAATTTGTATGTTCACTCCTCTTTTTTTTTGGAAAATGTGCCAATACCAGACTCCAACAATTTACCTCCTCTTTATATGTGCCAAACATATAAATGTACACCCTCCAGTCCATCGCCTCCTCCACTATACCCATCTCCACTCAACCGAAAAAAAGCATGGTACTCCACTCAATCGAAAGGAAGCATGCACTCATCTCACCAATAGCACCACATAGGTTGAACCAAAAAAACTCCCAAAAAACGATCATTTTGGAGTTTCAATAATAGAAACCCATAAACATGAATCCCCAACATAAATTACAATAAAAAGTTGATTATCAAACCAAGAAATTGATCCCGAAGTCACGAATCACCTTTTGGTTCAATCACGAAGTCATAAATCTCTCTCGGGTCTTCGGGTCCTACACATTGGAAGTCGTGCTTTCCTTGACATGAGTGAAGAGTACTTAGTCGTCAGAAGGGTTGTCTTGGCCGTCGAAATTTCTGGTGAGATTGGCTGAGGGAGGAGGTGATGGACTTCGATCGATTAGGAATGTGGATTTGAGGCTTAACGCATAAGCGTGATTTTAGGTCGATTTGGGAAGGGAAGCTCCAATTGGTGGGTGTTAATGAACCAAGAGGATTTAGGCTATTTAGCGGGTGGCGCATGTTTCAAAAATGACTGTTTTGACACATAATTCATAATTGAAGGAGAGCAGTACACACTAATTTCGGTGGTGTCAATACCGTACCCTCTAAAAATCACTTAAGGCTTGCTTAGATTGATATTTAAGAGGGTCAAGCAAGGAGGATTAAGGAGGGATGAGTAACTCTATCTTCTTTGGATTATAGAATAGAGAGTTAAGTGGGGTGAAGGAGGGAGGAAATTCCCCCACACTTAAAACTCCAACTCTATATTTTGTAACCCCTAATTTGGGGGGTTTGCAAGGTTAGAGACAAGTTTGTTTATTATTTTCAAAATCATTTATTAAAGTTTTACACTCATTTCGATTTTAATAAGGATATTTTTGTAACTCACATTTCTTAACTCTCCTTAACTCTACTTTCTATCCAAGTCAAGGTAGTCCCCTTCCCATAAGTCCCCTCATTTAACTCTCTCTCCATTAACTATACTCTAATATTTATTTTTCAATCCAAGCAAAGCCTTATGGACTTTGTATCATCACCAAGTCCATCAAAGAAGATCTGATGGACTATATATGTATCATCATCAAGCCCATCAGAGAGGGATCTTCAAGCAACTCAGCAGTCAGCAGCAGTAGCTCTCCCTGGTTGCTTCACAATACGCTTCTCAATAACTCCCTAACCTCACCATCCCTCACCTTCTTCGATGCCTTAGGCTTCACCCAACAAGTCACCTTCTTGTATGTCTTCACAATAGAATCACACTCCATTGTCACCATCTCAAGCAAATTCATCCCAAAAGCATACATATCCACAACCTCATTATAGTTTTCCACAAACAGCTCTGGTGCCATGAACTATGGAGTCCCAACCACCGAATGCGCCTAGACGTCTTCCATGCAAAGAATCCGCAAGCCCCAAGTCTCCTATCTTGATTTGCCTTGGATTCCCATTAGTAAAGACATTACATACTAGGATTAAGGTCTCTGTGAACAATGTAGGGCACATTCTCGATACGAATTTCTTGACCATGTCTTTGTTGTCAATGAAGTTCCCAAAGGGGACTTGATTCCACACCACCTCTTTGCCTTCAACTTTCATAAAATGCTAGATAAACCTTCTTTGTTGATCATGTACCAAGTAAATAACTGTATCTTGCATACCTCCCTGCCGAAACCATATACATTGATTTGCTAATCAAACTTGAAACACAACTTCCTGAAACTTAAGAAACAAATTAATCTATCTGGACTAAGAACCTTCAAATAAAGACTGAAGCAGAATAGATGAACAAGAAAAGAATTTCTCTAGGAGAATGAAGATTAAAAAAAACCATGATTAAGGTCTATAGCAAAAGAAGTTGAAGAGAAAAGCTAAGATGGATGGAGCCAGAAAGACGAAGAGTGATTGATTAGGATGAGGAAAATCGGATAACTAGTAGGCAGTTGTATATATGTAACAGTAGGATTAGTATATACAAACTTGCTTAGCGAGCACGATTAGGTCTCCTAGAACCTTTAGTAAATCAAGTTTATTGCTTTTCATTCCCTTCCTCTGTATTTAAAACAATGGAAAAGAATTAAAGTATTTTTTCAAAAATCAAAAATTTTTATTACCTCTCAAGCCAGTTTATTGCTTTTCATGTAACTCAAGAGAATGGACTCTTGTAGTGTAACGCCCCGATCTGGAATGCGTTACTTTTGGTACCATCTAAATCAAACCATAATAAATTCAATCATCACATCACCGCAAATTTAGACAGCACCTCCCCATAATACGGAGGATGCCAATCTGGAGTAAACACGCAGCAAAATCACTAATATAATCACAACCTAGGCAGGGCCTCCGGCCATCTAACAATTCATATCACAGTTTAATTCTCAATTCTAAGCAGAGTCTCAGGCCACCTAACAAATCATACAATCAATCATATTCTCACATCTAAGCAGGGCCTCAGGCCACCTAACAGTCACACATAATATCTCCACACAGCAACATATATAATCAGCATCCAACGCAAATAGCAATCCAGCAAACAAATAAATCGTCAAGACACAAAGTCCACAAACCCGGTTCGAGAGTCCCGATCACACGGAGTACCCTCCCTACCATCCATCCCCCATTCAAGAATAGGGATATTACACAACGTCTCAACTAAGAAATATAGATACGACCAAAATAGTAATAACATAAATCAAGTTTAGAACTATCTAGTCCTATCACTCTCCAGGGGTCCATCCATGTCACGCTCCTTCCTCCTGATCCACGACCCTGGTACCGGAACTAGACTCACCTGCGAGGAGGGAATAGGAGAAAGAAAAGGGTGAGCGAAAGACCTAGTAGGGAATAATAAAGAGTAAGTGAATAACATAAGGCTGAAATATTAAAGAAAGGTACAGATGCAACAATATGATAGCTAACATCAAGTACACCAAACACAAGTATATAATCACACCATATGAGATCCTAACTTGGCCCACCGGCATCCCTACACATATCGGGACCTTGAACAGCCCAACGACATCATCGCATGGTGTTTCGAGCACATATGGAATCCTGATCCGGCCCACCGGCATTCCCGTAGTCATGGGAACCCTGAACAGCCCAACGGTATTCCACATTTCACATCAATCACAACTAGGAGATATACGGGTCCATACCTAACATCTTCCATGCAATTACAATGCATGTCCAACATGGTTATGCAATAGGGTATACATACAACCTAAATATATATATATATATACTACTACATGATGCATGTTCAAGAGTAAATCATGCTAATGGAAGATTGAACAAGTAGGGTATGCAATATAATTCAAATCATACAATAAGGATATCACAAAATGGGGTTGTTCTCCCTTAGGTGTAATTAAGGCGAGAACCAATTTTAATGAACATTGGGAAAGAGAAACATTCGTAATAGAATAACATATTCAAGAGAATAACAAAGGTGGAATTTCCCTACCTCGCACTCCAAAAATTAGCTATGTAAATCAATACTCAACCTTGACTTTTCCCGGCCTCAACCAACCTATTATTCGGTAAACCCATCCTCCAATCAATGTACAAACAACTTCAATTTCACATATCTAACACAAATTAATCCAATAAGTCAAGAACTCATTACCTTCTCTTACCCAAAACTTTCCAAGCTCTTGAACTTCTCCTACTCAAGCTTGTTACTCCAATCAACAATAGAATCTAGCAATACAACCATAAACAAGTCTAAATCAACCTATTAAATCACTAATTTCATCTAATTTAAATATTTTCCCCCAAATTTACAAAACCCATAAAACCCTAGAATCCCAAATCACCCCATCTCTAAATACTAGCTTTTAGGTTTAAGAAACTTACCAAGGTTGTAGAAACAAGTAGAAGGAAGGGATTCAAGCTTCCTTTATGCCTCAAATGATGTAGGAACTCATGGGTTGAGGTTTGGGTTCAAACCTTGAAAGATTAGAACAAAGAGAGGAATTTAAGAATATGTAAGCTAGAGAGAAAAGTCATGAATCCAACTTGAAACAACTTGAAAGAGGACAATCTTACCTTGATTGATGATCTTAGGTTGATGGGAGGAAGGAAATTTGAAAGAAAATGGGGTTTAGGGCTTGTTTAGATTGGGTATTTTGAAAGAAATCTCGAAATGGGTGTTTTAAAACAATTCTCGGGGTGCAGATTTAGGGAGGTGTCCGGACACCTATGCCTAAAAATCACTCTGTTTCAGTTTCTTCTATAACTGTTCGGACGGCTTTTAAAAACTGTCCGGGCTGTTACCTCTGTAGTCAAAAAGATACATGAAAGTAACAAAGCATAATGAAATATATACAACTTGTAATTTGTGGATTATTTTTCGTAAATTACAGTAGAAGCCAAGGGTTACACCATGCTTAAACTTCCATATACAAAAACATCTTCGTGCTTCTGAAGTATCATAACCTCAGAAGAAAAAGTTTATAGTATCAAATCCACATGTCCACTTCCCCTCCCCCATATTGCAAATTACAAAGACAAAAAGAAAACAAGTAAAAGTTTCTACCATTAGTTTATTCAAGCATTTATTTACTAATCACAAATATGACAAAAATTTGTGATATTTGAGGTGGAGAGAAAACCTTTAAAATATGACACAAATATTTGAGGTTGCAGAAGGAGCGATCTCAGCCGTTGATGTAGACAACCCATATAGGGATTGTAATCTTCCTCCTCCTTGCATCGATCCTTTTCCTTAATGAAGAATTCTGATTCTAATCAACTATACCATTATTATTCAACATCTCTACTACCACAATATATACTAGAATATATGCTACTGTTGAAATTGTCTGTCAAATGGAGCCTTAATTTTCTAGCTATTCCATTATTCTTAGTTACAATAGTGAAAAATGAAAGATTATTTAGCCTCATAGGTCTATGAGTATTGATTGCTACCAAGCATCCATGCTTAATATTACGTGATAGTAATCACTTTGTAAGTGTATTCAAGTAGCTAATCACTAATCACAAATATGACACAAATTTGTGATATTTGAGGTTGGGATAAAGTCTTCAAAATGTGACAAAAATATGAATTGGGAGAAAACCTATAAAATAATTGAGGCTGAGCTCGACTTGATGTACGATATACTCTACAAAAACTATAATGAGTTATAAATGGTTGGATAGCTACCTCTTTTGATCAGTCTATCCTCCATTGTTTTTGTATTTATAGCTCTTCTGTTAATTGACAAGCATTCGTACTCATTGATTGATATACATATTACACACTCCTTTGTTATTAGGATAATGACCATGGAAATATGTGAAATACTTTTTGATTGGGAAAGCATAACAACTCACTTGTGGATTTTGCTTAAAGTTTGCATCAGTCATCTCCAATATCATCTATGATGGTTTTATTTGATTCTTGCATATTCGTCAACAGTTATAATAGCAAGTGCTTTGCATTATCTCTAATGATCAAGCAAGTCCAAATTAGGATATGTTGGGATTTTGGACGCCATTTCTGCTATTGCATCTTGGTGGCACTCACACTATTAATGCTTACTCATTGGAAGATAATGCGTTCTAACTGAGGAATGCGTTCAGGCCTTTACTTCAGTCATTACTAGCAGTCTACATCTCCCTCCAATCTTGGATGAACATGAGACTTAATTTCCTAGCTTTTCCACTATTCATGGTTGTAGTAGTGAAAAATGGAGAGATGATTTAGACTCACAAGTTCATGAGTATTGATTGCTCTCAAGCATCCATGTTAACATATTATGTGATGGTAATTAGTTTGTCAGTGAATTCAAACGGTTATTTACTAATCACAAATATGACACAAATTTGTGATATTTGAGTTTGGGAGAAAGCCTTTAAAATATGACACAAATATTAGTTGAAGAAATACCTTTAAAATAATTGAGGTCGAACTCGTATTAATGTATAATATACTCTGCAAAAGTTATAGTGAGTTATAAATGGCTAGACAAGTTCCTTTATTTGATCAATATATCATCCATTATTTTTGCATTTATAACTTTTATGTTAATTAACAAATATTCTTATTTTTTGATTAACATGAATATTACATACTTAAGAGCAATTCCAATGGTGCTTGACTTTTTTGTACTTCATTTTACCTTGGTATTTGTGCATTACCAAATTCTCAAGATGCCGCCCTACAATGGTACAAAATTACAAACACTTCAAAGACATCTACCATTTACCATTTCCATCTCTTTTCTATTTTATTCTCTCTCTCAAGTATGCTTGCAACATGTTAAGCAAAGTGTGATTGTGTGGGTCAAAATTTTCCTCTCAAATGGCTCTTGATATATCAAGTGTCCATTAAATTTAAACCTAATATCAAGAGTTAATTTTCATCCATTATGGGAATCAAGCACATGAAACAAGTGTTTCAAATACTTAATAAACCTAATTTCAAGTGTCCATTGGAGATGTTCTAACTAGTTGGGACAATGACTTTGGAAATATATGAGATACTTGTTTGATTGAGTAAGCACAAAAACTCACTTGGTGGATTTTGCTTAAAGTCCCACCAATCATCTCCAATCTATGAAGCACCGGTGTGGCAATTTTTGTCATGTGCCCGCACCGGGTGCATTTCTAGTGCAGTTGAGAACGAGTCACATTTTTTATATTTATTTTTTAAAACTCTAACATGGCTCGCGGTACAACTCTCTTTGATGACATTGTGATACATTAGTAATCATTATTCATTTGGTGAGTGGTATTGTGATAGACTAGTAGTGGTCCACTAACAATAACACATTGCCATGTGAAAACAAAAATAGGTTTTAAAAATACATCGTCTGCCACTATTGGTAACATAAATTCCAACTTTCAACACAAATTCTAACTTTGTTTAGTAGTCCTAAGGTTTCATTACAATTTACAACTAAAACCAAGCAACACAAACTAAATTGCCTCCATAATATTATCAAATTATATATATCTTTTTTATGTACATATGTATATTAAATATTATATTAGCCATATCCTTGTCGCACTCGTACCCTAACTTTAGGAGAAAATGACAAATCCCCATATCTCCGTAACCATATCCTTACACCCGTATTAGTGCTTCATAGTCTCCAATATAAGATTTGATGGTTTCTTTGATTCTTGCCTACTTATCAGCAAATACAATTGCAATTGCATCAATTGGCATAATATATGACGATCAATCTAGTTCAAAATATGATATGTTGAGATTTTGGACGCCCTTTTTGCTATTGTACCTTGGTGGCACTCACACTATTATTGCCTACTTATTGTATTGATGGTTCATCCAATCCTTCCTCAATCTCAAAATAACTGTCATAGATTGGTAACCCTGCCTCTCACCTCTTTTGATCAAGATTCCTGACGTGAACCCTTCCCCTTACACTCTCGATGCCAAAAGGATTGTCGGAGTCATCATCAGACTTAACCATATCGCCTCATGTAGATTCGATTGCGGATTTTGGTGGAGATGCAGCAGCAGCCTCAAGATGTTGCATAAAAAATTCCATCAATCTTGTAAATCGAACTTTCAATCTTCATTCCAACTGCTCGAACCGTTGATCCAGACTCGCATCCTCCCTTGTATACACCTCCTCTAAAGTCACATGCTTTTTGACAACTTTTCTCTTTGACTGCATGACCAGAAATGTGCTTCGCTATAATACCAACTAATGCAAAACATGGTGAAACAGAGTAACTTCGATAACAATGACAACTTTTACTTGTTCAATTTATTAAAAATTGAACAAAATAAGATTAGAGAAAACTCTATGATTTTTACCATAATTCACCGAAAGCTCCCTCTTTAGTAAGAGTTTACAACCATAAATAGTATAACCAAAACGAAACCCTCATTAAATAATAGAAAACTCTAATTAAATACAAAAAATAAACAAAATTCCAAATAAATCACAAGCCTTCCTCGAGGAATCGTGTGGCCTTCCTCGAGGAAGGGCAATTTGCCTTCAACGTTTAATCTTCCTCCAGCGCCCGCTCTAGGTAATCATCCGAATGGCTGATGGAAAATGCAATTCATGAAGGAGTTTGTGTTCTATGAAAGAGGGTTTTGACGAAACTCATTTTTCCAGTTGATCTCTAGTTAGGAACATGATTGCTATCATATTTGTAACCAAAAACATCTTGGGAAGGGACTCCTAGGTAGAATTAATCTCTAAGATTTTCTTCTACTATAAATACTAGTAGTTTATTAGTGTTTTTTGTAGAGAGAAATAAAGGGATGTGTGTGGTGAGCATTGAGAGAGAATAAGGGGTTTTATTCTTGGGTTTTGCCTAGATTTCTTAGTGAGAGATTAAAGATGTAGAGTGTTAGAGATATAAGTTGGTTTGAGGCTTATGATAATCTCTTGGGCTGTTTGGTATTTTTGGGTTTCTTGGGTAGAGAGGTCACTAAGAATATGGTAAATTTTTTCCTATAGTGACATTTCTCTTGGTTATCTTTTGACAACACCCGTGATTTTTTTCTCCGGTTTTGGAGTTTTCCATATAAATTGTTTGTGCTGTGATTGTGTTGCAATTCTCAATTTCAATTTCATATTTTGTTCTTGATATTGTCGAAGGAGGATCTTGGGGTAAATTTCTCAACACTTAGACCAAGATTCCTGACATGACCCCTTCCCTTGGCGCCGTTGACGCCAAAAGGATTGTCGGAGTCATCATTAAATTCAATCTTATCTGTCTCCTGCAGAGTCAATGGTAGATTCTAGTGCATTGAGCGAACAACTCCATCTGTCTCGTAAATCGACCTTCCAATCTTCGCTCCAATTGCTCAAACCATTGATCCAGACTTGCATCCTCCCTTGTATACACCTCCTCCAAAGTCGTGTGCGTTCCGACAATTTTTCATTTTCTTTTTGGCGCCACGACTAGGAACGTGCTTCGCTTTGATACCAACTAACGCAGAGCATGGTGGAACAAAGCGAATTTGATAACAAGGGCAGCTTTTACTTGTTCAATTTACCAAAAACTGAATGAAATAGACTCTCTCTAGTGAGAGTTTACAACCTTAAATAGTATAATCAAAAGGAAATCCTAATTGAATAATAGAAAACTCTAATTAAATAAAAATAAATAAACAAAATTCCAAAAAAATCATTGGCCTTCCTCGAGGAAGGACAATCTGCCTTCAATGTCCAATCTTCCTCAAAAGCCTGCTCTAGGAAGAGCACTTTGGTCACGCTGCATCAATTTGTATGTTAATCGATTCCATCTGTTCGATGTCATTTCATTGAAACCAACACTTACCCTTATTAGGGTTGGCAATTGGCCGAGTTTCCCGATAACCTGGTCAATCTGCCTTGCTAGAGGATCTCAGGGCAAGATTAATGGGTCTTAGGGGGTTATTGCAAGGTTGGCGTAGGGATGGATTTTGGTTGCCCAGTCCCATATTGTCTGGGCCTCCCTTATTAAAATATTAATTATTAATATATATTTTGTATATTTTGGGTATTCTACATAGAATAGTATAAGTCCATAGGGATTTTGTTTCTCTCATTATCCATGTAAAAAAGGTTGGAACTCTTTAGAGGCATCCTTCCATGTGGACGAACAAAGATGTTTTTACTTGGAACTACAAATGCTACTAGTACTAGGCTACATGCAATGACGGAATCAGGAATTGATGTTGGGGTGGACTACTATATTTCGACTTGCTCAGTAAAATTTAGCAGGGAGTTCGGGGGCAGCTCCCCCAAATTTTTTTTAAGACTATTTTACAACAATGCAACTTATTGAAATGATATTATTAATAAACATTTATCTTAATGTTTGTTCTCATAAATAACCCAAAAGTTAACATAAATACGTATTAAAATTGATGAACATTAGTCAAAGACCATGTGAGATGAAATAATATATAAATGTATAGTTAGAACACGTAAATATTGTTACGTATTGTTTTTTAAATATACAAACATATATATACACTTACTAAAAAAACACAAAATGATATATACACATAAAAATATATTTTAACATAAAAAATCTATACAAACATATGTAGTAATATATATATATTATGGAGTAGTATATATTTGTGTAGTGTGTATATATATAGTAATAATTTTCGGAAGGTAATTGCTAAATGCACATGAGTTTTACTAAGTACACACAACCATGTATTTTTGTGTATGATGTGAATTGACAATTGAGTTTACGCATGTGTATGTATGCCTTTTCAATCTCCCACTCTGATGACAGTTTGACTTTCAATCTCAGCATATATGAGGTCATGTGATTAGACCTTGAGTCAGTATACCCGATAATCAAGAATAACTACATCTAAATAGAATATATGTTTTTTATAGTATAGTCTAATAATACGAAATTCTTTTAATTTTCATCTAACAATTTAGAAACATCAATCACATTCCCACAAAAAAATATATTGTTTTTTTTTACACATTCCCACAAACAAATTCCCAAAATTAAAAAAAATTATATAAAAAAAACAACAATTTATATTGTCTCCCTCTCATTTTGTATACAGACACATTCCCACAAACCTTGCCTTCTCTCCAAAAACCCACAAATACTATACTGATCTTCCACAAACATTCACATCCTCTCTGTCTCTCTTTATTCCGTATGCAAGATTGATTCCTTTTTTAAAATCTAATTATGGGTTATATGGGTTTTGTGTGTTTTGATTGAAGTTTTTGTGGCATATAAATCTAGGTAAACGAGTTGTATATTTCTCTACGCTATGGGTCCGTTTGGTAGAGCGGAAAGATTGATTTTTAATGCTAGCGGAAAAGCTGAGCTTAAAACTGTGAAATATGCTGTGAGGTGTTTGGTGAAGTAAAAGCTGACACTAGCAGAAAAACTGTTGAAATAAAGTATTATAATATTAGATTTTTTATTTTTATATTAAAAGTTTATATTAAATTTAATCTAATAAATATAATTCTTATTTAAATTAATTTTAAGCATATTTTTTTATTAAATATAAAAGCTGTGCCGTTTGGCAAAGCGTTAGACGCCAACATCCAGCTTAACGGAAACGCTATGTCCGACGCCCTGTCATATATATATATATATATATATATATATATATATATATATATTTTTTTTTTTAAAAAGACAAAAGTTGCAAAATACACATACATATGCTATAGTGGGGGCATGTGATGTAATTAGTGTGCGGGGGTCACATCTGCTATGGTTTATTTAAATTGTGGGATTACTAGTCCGTAAATACCTGATGAAAATTGCGACTTTCGGGCGATAGCTGCTTGCCTTGGTTTTGGCGAACATGCATGGGATACTGTCCATCGTGACTTGATAGGTGAGTTGAGCGTATTCTGGCATGAATATGTTGCAATGTTTGGTAGTGAAGAGCATGCATTGAGTGTTCACAACTCACTAAACTTCTTTGAATTAGATAGAGCAGCACCAGTTCAACATTGGATGATAATGCCAAACATGGGTCTCTTGATTGCTTCGAGGGACAATATCATACTACACGTTCTTAGTTCTGCACAGAACTTCACATATTTACCACTGCGATCAACTCCTCCACCGCAGTATCAGCATGTTGCTATTGCTATCGAACACGTTAATAATAATCACTACGTCCAGGTTTCCTTAGCTGGGGGTTACCCGATGCCTACCATTATGCCTCAGTGGAATTACTTCAGGTATGAGTGCGCAGCTGCATGGGCTTTACCATATATGGAACAACTTGATGTATACATACAGCATACTCGTTCTAGGTTTCCTCCTGAAACTATTGTGGTAGAAGATTAGTAATGTAACAAATGCTATTATACTTAAATAGAGTATTTGTTAATAGACTCTGATGTGAGTGCTTTAATACATGAAAAATAAAGATTTTTTTAGCGTCAAAAAATGGCTTAAATTAGTGTACCAAAATAAATATAAACACGTAATAATATTTGATTGATCGAAAAAAATATAAACACCTAATAAAACCAGTGAACCGGCAGCCTCTACGTTTTTTTCTGAATTAAAGTATTATAATATTAAATTTCATAATTTTTATATTAAATTTTGTTATTAAATTTTATCTAATAAATATAATTTTTATTATTATTAAAATTTAGTTTAAACATAATTATTTTTATTAATAAAACTAATAAAATAATTATTTTATTAAATATTAAGTATAATGATTTTATAATACTTTTTCTTAATCTTACATTTAATTTTTAATAAAATAATTATTTTATCCATGTCTCGTGTGTACAAGTAAAACACATTTAACAAGGAAAGTGTCAAATCACCTTTATCATGATAGGATGGATAGAGAGATATAATGAAAGCGTCAAATCAACACATTTAACAAGGTGTGTGTATAAGTAAAAACAATGTGCATTTAGAACTACCTTTTTCAAAAAGTTAGGGGGCTACAGGCTACAGCCTAGTGCAGCCCCCTGGTACCGCCCCTTGCAGTCTTGCTACAGGAGAAATATTACGAAAACAAAATTGAACCAAGAGAACAACTCAATGGCTTTAGAGGAGACAAAGAATAAGTATAATGTGTAGGTGCCAAAAATGGTATGGCCCCACCTGGTCACATAACGACAAGACGAGCTGGATTGTCTAGGTCCACAGGTTAACTATCACAGTTAGGCCCAAACCTAAAAGCTTATCTTTGGGTCCATATACAATCTTTACATCATTGCTAAGTAATATAAACAGTATTCTGACACCAAAACTGTCATATTCTCTGACACTTATCTACAGGATCTTTATAGCTTTATAGACTGGTCACTTTATTATGATCCTTCCTTAGCATAATGGAACTAGGTGGCAAGACATCCGCAGGTGTTGGCGACCCGGTACAGTCGCCAGAACATAGTAATGGCGACGCCACATATGAGCGCCATTACCCGGACTACCTCACTCATAAAGCAGTTCTTATCAGTCTAATCTACAGCCGATATTTGTAGGTGGGACTGGCTCACATCCTTAGGTATGACTTTCTTTCATATACGTATCTATTCATTAAATACCGCCTACAATTCTTCCATACTTTCATCGACACCTGTCTTGATCATGACACATTGTTACTTTATCGCTTACCCTGACACAACCGGGATAGTAGACTTTTTATACACCTCTTTCATACAAGTTGGTCCAATGGTATAACTGGAATGTACACACAATTCCCGAGGTCGATTCTTGTTCTCTATAAATACCCCCCTCTTTTCATATGCGGGGGATCGAGCATTTTTCTAAACAAACGAGACACTACAAAAAACACTTCCTACCAACTCGACAATACCTCCATTCAGACAAAACACTTAAATATAGCCGGTCTTCTATCTCCGACAGGTACTAACTTAATCGTCGGAGCCTCCATGACCGGCACCCCCCAAGCCGGTTAAGGAGCTTTCACGGTTTGCCTTGTTGTGAAACTTGCAGGATCCAAAGCTGTAAACGGACCCCACAGGAAGAAAAGTTGACCTTTCAACGATTATAGAAATCTGCTCCTACAATTTGGCGCGCCAGATAGGGGGGTTTTTGCAAGTATTTGGCCGAAAAGATTTCACGACAACTTCTCATTATGGCTGATACCAGTGAGGTCACTAACAACCAGCTGTTGGAACTCATGCAAGCCATGAGAGAAGACATGTCAAAGAACAAACAGCAAACGGATGCGCGGTTAGAATCAATGTCAGTCGATAACGCAGCACTCCGCGAAGAGGTTTCGCAGCTGAGAAGCCAAAGCACTTCCCAAGGCCATGATCCTACTTCAGTCTGAATTCCACCTTTTCCTCGCCTCGAACAAACACCACCTCCTAGAGACCCTTTGCCTTATCCTTTGAGTGCCCAGTTTGTTCCCGGGAGTACCCCCGGGTGATATGATACTTCTACTTCACGGGGTAAGGGTCCTGCGACAGAAGAAATTCAGCAAAATGTTAACAGGGATGCCCTTGTAGATTTGACCGGTTCTCCAAGAAGTAGGCTCCCACAGCCACCATGTTTTCCTGCTGCACCTTTCGCGGGACCCACTATCGCTTCAGTCGCCCAAGCGACGATGGCCAAGCAGATCATCGAACTGCGGGGAGATATAGATAAATTGACTAAAGCACCTCCTGCTTTGGCCAAAATTAATGCCAATTGCTATACAGGGTCACCATTTGTGGACAATATATACCAAATGGATCTGCCTCACAAGTTCAGCGTCCCAAGCATGAAGTTATATAATGGGACTGATGACCCCGAGGATCACGTGGCTCACTACAAATTAAAGATGGGTGCTATCGCCATACCGTACGGCATGCATGAGACGTGCATGTGCAAAGGTTTCGGGTCGACTCTTACCGGTCCGGCTCTGCGTTGGTACATTAATTTACCCAACGGTAGTATTGCTTCTTTCGAGAAGCTAATCGAGGCGTTCATGGTGCAATTCTCGAGTAGTCGGAAGATTCATAAGTGCTCTGATGATTTATACCGACTGCCCCAACGAGTGGGAGAATCCCTTCGTGACTTCCTGTCAAGATTCAATACAGAGAAAGTATCCATACCCCATTGTGACCCAGGAACAACTATTCAAGCGCTCCGGAGTTGTTTACTCCCAGATGGGGAGTTTTATGAAGAGCTCACTAAATGTGATGTTAGGAGCTACGAAGAAGCTCTAATGAAAGCTACCGTATTTGTCCGGTGAGAGGAGGATGCGAGGAGAAAGCCAGTTAATCCTCCTAAGGAAGAGAAACGAGAGGACAAACGTCCTAGGAAGGATCAATCCACCTTTGGCGAGCCTAGCAGTAACTGGCGCTCCCGCAAGTCTGGAGCTTCAGATTATGCAAAGAACTGTCCAGAGTACCCTCTTAAGATACACCAAGTCGAGGCTGTACAAGTCTTGAAGAAGATGGGCAGCGAGGTGAAGTGGCCGCCTAAGAAAGAGACTGAAGGATGGAAAGACCCCAAGAAGTGGTGTGACTTTCATCAGGACATTGGCCACACTACTCCTGATTGCAGATGCCTTAGATACGAAGTGGATTACCTGTTGAAAAGAGGTCACCTCAGAGAGTTGCTCTCTGAGGGCGGTAGAGCAATCTGGGAAAAGAGGAAAGTCGATGACCCAAAAGCATTGCCACCGCCGCCACCAGTTACTCAAACTTACTGTGTGATTTCTGGGGGATCAGAGATCAGTGGATTGTCCCACACTTCTGCCAAGAAGCACGAGAAGGAAGCAGCAAACCCCGCTGCTAGAATGGCACGATCCCTTGGAACTTTCACTAACCAGGTGATGGTCTTCACGGACGATGAAGCTACCCAACTGTTACATCCGCACCATGATGCTTTGGTGCTCACGCTTCAGGTTGCAAACATTAACCTGAAGCGAATTTTAATTGACAATGGGAGTTCCGCCAACGTGTTGTTCTTGGCTGCCTACAAAGGAATGGGTCTAGATGAGACCTTGATATTACGGAAGTCAACGGCTCTTATCGGGTTCAATGGTGAGGTGAGCCACTCGATGGGAGAAGTTGTGTTACCCATCTATGCTCCAGGGTTGAACAAACAGACTCGGTTTTCCATCGTAGATTCACCTTCTGCTTATAATGCTATTTTAGGACGACCTTGGTTGCATTCGATACGGGCCGTACCTTCCACGTATCATCAAATCCTGCGTTATCCCACCAATAATGGCGTTAAGGAGATCTTGGGAGATCAACACTCTTCTAGGAGTTGTTATAAAACTACCATGAGGAGCAAGGGAGAATCTTCATAGCAGTTACAGAACCAGGCACCCGGTCTGGAGCCAGATGAGCCAGGAATGGAGAAGCTTGATGAAGTGCAGATCCATCCTGACTTTCCAGATCATAAAGCCCTGATTGGAGCGCAGCTGCCTGTTCATCTGCGACAGAGACTGATCCAGTTCTTGTCACAGCATCATAATTGTTTTGCTTGGAGCTATGCAGACATGACTGGGATAGACCCTGATGTCGTGATGCATCAGCTCTAAGTTAATCCTGAGTATCCTCCTGTCAAGCAGAAGCGGAGGAAGTTTGCTCCTGAACGGAATTTAGTGATTAATGAAGAAGTTCAGAAGCTGCTGAATAATGGGTCTGTAGTAGAGGGACAGTACCCTGATTGGTTAGCTAACGTTGTGGTTGTAAAGAAAAAGAATGGCAAGTGGAGAGTCTGTATTGATTTTACGGATTTGAATAAAGCTTGCCCGAAAAATCCCTTTCCGCTGCCGCACATAGATATGATGGTCGATGCAACGGTTGGCCACGAATTGTTGAGCTTTATGGATGCTTTTTCGGGGTACAATCAGATTTTAATGCATCCGGAAGATCAGGAGAAAACAGCTTTCATAACCGAGAGAGGAATTTATTGCTATAAGGTGATGCCCTTCGGGTTGAAGAATGCCGGAGCCACATACCAGCGATTGGCGAATAATATGTTCTCAAAGTATTTAGGGGACACCATGGAAGTGTATATTGACGATATGCTGGTAAAATCCTTAGTTGCCGATCACCATCTTGAGCACCTTCAGCAGGCTTTTGATTTGCTGATTAAGTATAAAATGAAGTTGAATCCTGCCAAATGTTCCTTTGGAGTGGCATCTGGGAAGTTTCTTGGGTATATGGTCACGAAGCGAGGAATTGAGGCTAATCCCGATCAGATTCGATCCATACTTAACATTCCCTCTCCAACTTGTGTCAAGGATATTCAGAGGCTCAACGGAAGAGTGGCGGCCCTTAGTCGTTTATCTCCAGATCATTCGACAAGTGCTGTCATTTTTTCTCTACCTTAAGGAAGTCTGTTAGCTACAAGTGGACACCTGAGTGTGAAGATGCTTTAAACCAGTTGAAAGCCTACCTTACCTCCCCTCCACTATTGTCCAAGCCCAGTACTGGGGAGCAGCTGTACATGTATTTGGCTGTCTCTGGGGTAGCAGTAAGCGCGGTTTTGATCAGAGAAGAAGATAAGAATCAGTTGCCAGTATACTATGTGAGTAAGAGTTTACTGGATGCGGAAACCAGGTATAGTTTACTGGAGAAGTTAGCTTTAGCTTTGGTGGTTGCAGCCAGAAAACTGAGGTCGTACTTTCAATGCCATTCGGTTGCTGTGGTGACAAATCTCCCGTTGAGGAGTATACTCCATAGACCCGAGTTGTCGGAAAGGATAATCAAGTGGGCGGTGGAGCTTAGTGAATACGATATTACGTATCAACCTAGAATCGCAATCAAGTCGCAAGTCCTGGCTGATTTCGTTGCTGACTTTGCTCCATCAATACAGCTAGAAGCAGATAAAGAGTTGCTTCGCATGGTAGATCAAGCCCCAAAGGTATGGACCTTATATGTTGATGGGTCTAGTAACGTCAGAGGCAGTGGTTTGGGAATTGTGCTGATCTCTCCAGAAGGGAGTGTAATTCAACGGGCAATCCGATGCGGTTTCCATGCAACCAATAATGAAGCGGAGTATGAAGCTTTGATTATTGGTCTAATGCTGGCCAAAGAACTGGGAGTCACAAGTTTGAAGGTTTACTCGGATTCGCAGTTGATAGTAAACCAGTTTGTCGGTTCTTATCAGGCCAAGGATCCGAAGATGACTTGTTATCTGGAGCTAGTGAAGGAACTGCAACTGGCGTTCGTGGAGTTTTCCATAACTCAGATTCCACGAGCAGAGAATTCATATGCGGATGCACTGGCCCATCTCGGGTCGTCAATCCAATCTAACCAGGAGCAGACAATTCCTTTGGTACACCTGAAGTGGCCATCAATTAGCAATCAGAAAGAAGTAGATAAGCAAAATGACTGTGAGGTTCTTCCTGTTAGTTCAGACCAGACATGGATGACACCGTTTGTTCAATACTTGGTTGATGGTGTTCTGCCAGCAGAAAAGAATGAGTCCAGACTTTTGGTCGCCAAAGTTGCTCGGTATACAGTACATGATGGGCAGCTATATAGAAGATCTTATTCAGGTCCTTTGTTGCGATGTGTAAATTCAGAACAAGCCCAGTATGTCATGGCAGAATTGCATGAAGGAGAGTGTGGTAATCATTCTGGAGGAAGGAGTTTAACTCATCGTGCACTAACCACTGGGTATTATTGGCCGACAATGAGATCAGACGCAATTGGCTATGTAAGGAGGTGCGATAAATGCTAGAGATTTGCTCAGATTCCACACATGCCACCAGAAAAACTTACTCCTATCGTGGCACCTTGGCCCTTCATGAAATGGGGAATGGATATAGTTGGTCCCTTGCCCAAGGCATCCGGTCAACGACAATACTTTCTGGCCATGACTGATTATTTCACCAAATGGATTGAAGCTGAGTCCTACTCACTGATCAAGGACCTGGATGTAAAGAAGTTCGTCTGGAAGAACATTATATGTAGGTTTGGAGTACCTAAAGAGATCGTGACAGATAACGGCCCACAGTTTGCAAGTCATAAGTTTCAGGAGTTCTGTGCGAATTGGGGAATCAAAGTAGATTTTGCGACGCCAAGACATCCCCAATGTAATGGCCAAGCTGAAGCTTCCAATAAAACCTTGATCAAAACCCTGGAGAAGCGTCTGGAGAAAGCTAAAGGTGCTTGGGCTGATGAATTACCTCGAGTGTTGTGGTCTTACAGGACAACTTCACGAACGCCTACGGGGGAAACTCCTTTCTCTCTTGCATTTGGGTCTGAGGCCGTCATACTAGTTGAAGCTGGACTCCCATCTGCTAGGTTTCAGTGGACAAATGAACAAAGGAATTGGCAGGAGTTGAATGATCAGCTGGATACTATTGATGAACTCAGAGATCAGGCGCTCACACGAACAGCTGCATACCATGATAAAGTTTCAAAGTACTTCAACAAAAATGTTCGAACTCGAGCATTTCAAGAGGGAGATTATGTGCTTAGGAGAGTCTTTGAAAATACCAGAGAGTCGAACGCTGGGAAGCTGGGTCCGAACTGGGAAGGCCCATATTTGATCGACAGGGTACTAGGAAACGACGCCTATAGGCTACGCAGGGAGAATGGAGAAGCAATCTTGCACCCCTGGAATGTTGTTCATCTAAAGTTGTACCATTTCTAAACACACATGATTTTCTGTCTTTATATTGCTATAGTTGTAGTCTTAATATTTCCTTTAGAATCTTTACATATTTAAAACTTTTGTAGTTCATTGTGCGTGTATTATGTGAACTAATTTAAGCTTCGGAGTGTCGATGGGAGTCCCATCGACTACCTTTGATTCTTCATTTGAGCGCAGGGATTGTAGAGTGCGGAGAAACTAAATACTGTCGACTGTTCAGACGCCAAAACATGGAGACGCCATCGAAATAAGCTAAGTTCTTTATGTTTTATTAGTTTTCCTTAATCTTTGACTTCAATCCCTGCAGGTTACTATATTTGCGAAATATTTGAGGCATTAGAGAAAGAAATATTGATTTTATTTTTTTTTAAAAAAAAAAGGGACAACATACATATAAAACATATGGTCTTTACGACCAAATGTTTAAACTTTCGTTCATTTTATTTCTCGCTTCCTTAATCAAAACAGAAAGATTAAGGAGCGAGTCTTGGAGCTTGGCTATGTTATGCTCCATGGCTTGCGATTCCGCAAGCTCTTCCAGTTGGAGCATGGCACAGCCAACGGTTTGCAGAGCTTTGGTAAGCTCTGTGATCTGCTCTTCCTGGTCCTCCATGTCTTTTTCCATCTCTTTCTTGTCCTTCTCCATCTCTTTCATCGCCTCCTTCAAGTCGACGATGTACTATGCAGGGTTCCGATAATCAGGGGGGAGGAAAGAACTCACGTCCCTATTGTCGTCAGAATTAGATGGAGAGTTTACAGAGCTCTGCGAAGCAGCCATTTTTTTTTTTTTGTAAAGACTAGGTGTAGTTATCTGGTCTGTAGGATAATTCCATTGCCAAAAGAGAATTAGCCTTTATGTAATTGTAAACCTTACCTTTTCATCTTCTCGAGAACACCCAAAATTAATTCTGCAATTAATTCTTTGTGGTAATCAAAGAGTCAAGATAAACTTCGCAACCGAAAAAATCTACACGAACATTTAAGATAGACAAAGAAGTCTAAACGTATTTAAAATTCTAAAATCTCTAAATTCAGTTAATCTTGAAAAACTATAAGAGGTTCTTAGAACTGTATTTGTTGTAGTCAAAATGGTATTAAATACCAGTCTAAATTATCCCAATCAGCGCATGCCATTAAACGCATTTATTACTGGGGGACAAAGGTTCATCCAGTAATCAAAATGTAGAAACATTGACTACGTATAATTACCGACGGCAGGACGTGACGACGCCAAGACGTGCAGTCGCCAAAGCAGCGCCAAGACTTTCTGAGTTTCCTGACCAGAACAATGATATAAGGCACGGCTGATCAGACTCACCGTCAGTACTAGGCAACCCACATGGGCTTCGCCGGAACTGACAGTGTAGCCTGATCATCGGTACCAATATCACCAAATTCTCTTACCAACTTATCTTCAACCTTTACTTGTCGATTTGTTCTATTCTTCTTATATAGAGCGTAATAGTCTCGCGGATTTAATTCTCTATTAAGTCCACCGATGGTGTTCTGGGACACTTGTTGATTTTTGTAAATTTTTGCCTGCCACTTGGCATACCTATTCAGTTCTTGGAGTTTTCTCAGTCAAGATTTTGTTACTCTGTTATGAGATTCACCCTGCCATATTCTTTCCAGATGGAAATAATTGAGGCAAAACGTCCCACCTTGTTAGTTTTAGTTTCTTTACACGTAATTCTTCGTAGTTTCAATTGGACTTTTAGAGTTACGTTCTAACAATCCAACTTAAACTGGGGGACAGAGTAAGGTTATTTACTGTAGATTGCTACCAGAGTAAGGTTATTTACTGTAGATTTGCTATGATAGGGCATTTAAACTAAAAGGAAATTGGAAATACTAAATTATTCGAACAATTATTACAAATAACCAAAATTCAAAACCAAACAAGTTCAAATAGTTTCTGTTGTCGCTTCAATCTCAATGGCCTCCGAGGTAATGGGAGGATCCGCACGTGGGATATCCTTATCTGCATTTTCAGGCTCAGAAGTTGAAGCTTCAATCCTAGGAGTCGGAGGTACTTCAGCTGGAGCATCTTCTGTGATAGTACCAGGTATTGGCGATTCATGGGCCTCAATGGGCAGTTGTTCAACAGTGGGGATATCACTCTCTGGAGGCGCCAGGTCTTTTTCGATGTTAGGTTCTCCAATTGCTTCTTCATCCACAACCCATCTTTGATTAGGCTGGTAGTTTTCAAGTACTACCACAGCCTTCTTGAGCATCAAGTCCACATCCCATTTCTGATGCTCATTCTTCTTGTACTGGGTTAGCAATCTGAACCTCTCTGCAGCTTGACCAACACCTCCCATGGCCCCTATCTTGATAAGGTAGTTTTCCTCCATTTTCTTGGCCATTTCAACCCTTTCTGCTGTCTTTATTGTCTGCGCCGCCAACGCTTTGTTTAACAGGTCCCTCTCTTTGGAAACATCACCAAGTTGGTTAGCTTGGTGGTGTATTTGGGATTCCAATGTTCTCATTTTGGCCTCTGCACTCTCCAGTTGTTTGGCGGCGCCCTCCCAGCAATCCTTGAAATACTGAGCATCTCTGATTGCTTGGTCGATCCTTGACTCAAATTGGGTGGCATTGTATGCATCGTCATGTATTTTCTTTTCCAGTGCACTCAATGATTCAGTTGACTGTAGGAGCTGCTCATCTGCTTCTTTCAATTTCTCTTCCAATCTTGAGATTTGAGCAGACATTTGAGTATTCTTGTTCTTCTCCCCAATCAGTTGATGCTCTAAATCTTTTTGTGCGGACATGACATTGGCCAAGTTGTCTTCCAGCCCCTTTACCATGCCTTCTAGTCTCTCCTTTGTAGTCCTCTCTTTGCTCAAACTGCCAATAGCGTTCTCTCCAGACCTGAGTATCCCTTGCAGTGCCTGTTGAGAACACAACAAAGGTGGTATTAGTCATGTAAACTAATGACGATATACTGATACGTTCCTGAAACACTCACAGTAAAGCAATGAACTACTGAGTAGTTGAACTGGCTAGGAAGAGGCATAACATCCAATTTTCTGGCGTCCTCAGGGAAGACCAGTTTCCTAATCCCAACGGGTGGAAGTACGGGAGCAGAAGAGACGGTCAAAGATTTAGGAATCCATATTGATATTTCTTCCATTTCACTTCCCGTGACGTTCAACCTTAGCCTAGGCTGAATATTCTCCCCACCTTGGGCAGTGTCTTCCACTTCTTGGTTGCCCGCTGTCGCCAACTCAGTCCTCGATCCGCTTGCCATAGCTTCACTCCTGGCAACTTCTGATACCACATTCGCATCAACATAGTTGTCAGTTGCTTGGTAATCTCCTAGTTAAAGGTATTGTGTCCCCTTCATCGTTGTCTGAATCATCATCCAGAACAATGGCAGCCGACGCACCCGCAGTGGTACTGATGAGACCACCACCCCTCCCTCTGGGTCCCGAGGCAATGGCGTCGTGAAGGAGTTTTCTGGGTATTTCTGTCCCTTCGCCGACGTTAGCAGTCGCCTTCTCAGTTGCTTTCTTCCCGCTGGTCCCAGTGCTTTTCGATTTTCCTTTACCAGTGGGATCTTCTCTTTGTTTCATCCTTCTTTCAGGTACTTCCTCAGTTGATTTTCATTTCTCTCCCACTTTCTTGGCCTTGGATGCTTCTGCAGCACGCATAGCTGCCTCGAAACCTCCACCCACTGTTTCCTGGCCTTGTTGATTTCTTTCAGCATCCTGCATCAGAGCCTCATACAGGTCGTCTGCATTGGTTATATCAGCAAACACCTTCTCAAACATTTCGTCACCTGCACATATGATAAAGTAAGATGAATACTTTGAGCATGTTTGTTTGTTCGTTTGGGCAGTTAAAATGCACTTACTTATATATCTCCAAAGAGATGTTTTCTCCAATTTGCGTGCTGTTAGAATGTTTTTTCTGGATCTTTTATGTGCCCCAAGATTGTAAAACTCTTATACTCTTTGAAGCACTTCGGGGCTGCTTTTTCACTTGCTTAGCAAATTCTTTGAAGCTGCAAAGAAACGGTGCATAAGATTCAGTAACAGGCATAAACAGATAAAGAAGGAACGGAACTTACTATTTCCTTCAACCCAGTTTAAAGGCAGATCCCCATGAAGCCCATATACTAGGGCGCCCCTAGCAAAGATATATCTATCTTTCCAATCAACAATATGATCGTTGGAGACGGTGTCAAGAATTAGCTCCTCTCTGTTTCTCTGACGAACCAGGCAATACCTTCCTGGACCACTTTCTTTGGCGTAGTAAACCACCGCCAATTCGTTGATCCCGAATTCGAGGTTTTCTAGTTCAGCCAAGCACTGAATGCTCAAAAAAATTCTGAGGCTGTTAGGCATCCATTGACTTGGGCATATTTGCCAAACCCTGCAAGCATCGGCAAGCAACCTTGGTATAGGGAATCTCAATCCTATGCTGAAAGACAATAGATAAACCAGTGTCCATCCAGGGACTTGAAAATCGACTCCCTCTGTGTCGGCTCCAGGTCTTATCTCAATGGATGAATGGATTCTATATTTCTTTCGGTAGAAGTCCATATCACTTGCTACCAAGGTCGATTTAGGGTTTAACCCTTTCGGTATCAACGACCCTTCAATATGACCATTTCTCTCTGATCTTTCTCCTTCATTAACTGGTTCACTGGTTCCGACTCTATCATCACCAGGTTCCTGACTCCCCGACCCAGACCATGAATAGTTTACACTGGGTTCTTGTTCATCTCTGTTTTGGTCGGCCGGAGTTCTACCGCTGCCGGATATTCTTTCATTCTCCGATTCTTGATCATGAGGTCGCATCATTCTATTAAATATAAACTCAGGGCAAGAGAAAGTGAGAGTTACCATCAATTGGTACGGTACGAGGGTCAATCGATGCCTTCTTCTCTTACATCTTCAACAAATCTGAGCAATTTCTATGAATTTCGGTTGAAATTTTTTTTGAAAAACTAGGAGCACGATCTTTGAGTTTTAGTATTGTACGATTGTCCGTAATACCCTTGTGTTCATCATGGTGCACGATTATCGAAACGTGCTCCCCAAGGAATGATAGCGGTAACAATTCAAAATGTAACTATGCACGTCAGGTGCCTTAAATGCTTGTCGTGTCACGATGACACGTGTTACGACCTCTATTTTTAACAATTTGATCTTAGCATTGTGGCATTCATACAGGTGTTATTCTTTGAATTTATTGCAAATGACAGTTTCAGAATATAATAGTTGCTGTTCTTTCACTTTCCGTTTACATAGACTCTCATACTACATTGAGTAAAGCTGGTACTCACGAAGTCGCCATCAAGTGTTCTTTTACAGGTGTTAGCAATCGCCTCTGAATACAAATCGGTTACATCGAATGGCTAACATGCTAGCGCCAATACAGGCCACAGCTATGACTCCAAAATAGCTTCTACGCTAACGCCCAAGCTGGCTATGTGCAACCTCAAACAAACGAGGTTGTATACATTGTCACCCTCAAACAAACGAGGGTGTCCCCTATACAGCTTCGAACAAAGAAGTTGTATCTCACCAGCATCAGTGAATAACATTGTACTAGGTTACACACGTCTCTTCACAACATGCTCCATCAGGATCTTCGCAGAGACCCAGCATCTTGGATCGCCTCTGCTATACATTTCATCTTCAGTTATACTCATTCCTCTGTTTCTTGTTCGTTGCAGGAAATTCATTATGCAAACTCTCCAAGATGAATTTGTTTTCATGCTTAGAGAGTGGGGGACAATTGTAGGTGCCAAAAATGGTATGGCCCCACCTGGTCACATAACGACAAGACGGGCTGGATTGTCTAGGTCCACAGGTTAACTATCACAGTTAGGCCCAAACCTAAAAGCCTATCTTTGGGTCCATATACAATCTTTACATCATTGCTAAGTAATATAAACAGTATTCTGACACCAAAACTGTCATATTCTCTGACACTTATCTACAGGATCTTTATAACTTTATAGACTGGTCACTTTATTATGATCCTTCCTTAGCATGACGGAACTAGGTGGCAAGACATCCGCAGGTGTTGGCGACCCGGTACAGTCGCCAGAACATAGTAATGGCGACGCCACATATGAGCTCCATTACCCGGACTACCTCACTCATAAAGCAGTTCTTATCAGTCTAATCTACAGCCGATATTTGTAGGTGGGACTGGCTCACATCCTTAGGTATGACTTTCTTTCATATACGTATCTATTCATTAAATACCGCCTACAATTCTTCCATACTTTCATCGACACCTGTCTTGATCATGACACATTGTTACTTTATCGCTTACCCTGACACAACCGGGATAGTAGACTTTTTATACACCTCTTTCATACAAGTTGGTCCAATGGTATAACTGGAATGTACACACAATTCCCGAGGTCGATTCTTGTTCTCTATAAATACCCCCCTCTTTTCATATGCGGGGGATCGAGCATTTTTCTAAACAAACGAGACACTACAAAAAACACTTCCTACCAACTCGACAATACCTCCATTCAGACAAAACACTTAAATATAGCCGGTCTTCTATCTCCGACAGGTACTAACTTGATCGTCGGAGCCTCCACGACCGGCACCCCCCAAGCCGGTTAAGGAGCTTTCACGGTTTGCCTTGTTGTGAAACTTGCAGGATCCAAAGCTGTAAACGGACCCCACAGGAAGAAAAGTTGATCTTTCAACGATTGTAGAAATCTGCTCCTACATAATGATAATGCAATATTACCAGCAAATGAAGAACAATCGGAAGAAGGTCAAATTATCATTTTTGAGGGATCTCCCAAATCAAAGCATGAATAAGACTGTCCCAGCAATAACTGTGCATATTGTCTATTTGCTACTACTTGGCACAATTCTGGAGACCAATACAGACAGACAGACAGACATTCTCTAAAAATCCCACGACAAATATTAATGTGCAAGTAGCATAGAAAGCCACTCCTTGATTATGTTGGAAATTGATCAAATATGTGATGCAATTGTCTGCTTGAACAGTTTGCTAAAACAAAAAATGGGCTAAATTTGAAATTAAACATGAATTCAGCTGCTTCACAAATAACCAACTCTGTTTCATCAGGGAAGAAAGATGAAACAAAAACAACTTACAAAAACTGAGAAAAATATATTTTGTACTGTATACTACTCATTACACTTGAGAAAACCACAATGACAAATTAAGGACTTAAAACATACTAAACCACACAGTGACACAACAGATTGATTCTTTCCTTATCGAAACAAGCTTCGAGACTGATCTCGAATTAACTGGACAATATTTTGTGCAAATCCCGATTTCCCCAACTCAAGACATGCTGCGATTTTCTTTACAAGGTCTACATAAAGTTTACTGTCCGCGGCCTGTAACATAGAAATTTAAGACAAGGTCAAAATCTCATTAAAAAAAAAAAAAAAAAACCTCGTGTTGTGATCACATATATCTGTCAATATGAGTACAAAGGTGTGGATATTAATTAGTAGTTACCACTGTGACTTCCAGAGCTATTTGGATCACATAGTTCCCATATGGATCTTTGGCAAGTTGTGAAAAACTTTTGTTATTCTCAAGAATAAAATCCTCAACTACAAGCTCCATGGCTCCGGACTTCAAACACTTCTCCACCACATAACTGCCACCTTTTTGCTTTGAGAGTCTTACATAGTGACCTTTAAGTGTCTTAAATATCATGTTAGAAAAGACAGGATCGTGGTAACCGAGGACGTGCTGAACAACATAGTTCCTGCAACAATATTGATCGATTTCATTTACAAAATTGAGTAGCAAAAACTCCACTGCACATAATACATAATGTAAAAAACTTTAGGACAACAATTTATCGTTAAGGTTAGGACAAGGAGCAGGTTGTTACCCTGAACGATCCTGCGAGAGACACGCTGAATGTTCAACGACCATATTTAGGAGCAGATCTTTATAGGGATACTTGGAGTTAACAATGAACGTTTGTAAGCTTTTGCATCCATTCTCATGCTTCGCTAGTTGGAGACAGTTCTTTAAGGCTGCTTCGTATAGTAACTAAAATCACAGTAAATCAAGTCAGATTGTTGCTCAACCATGCGGAAAGGAAATAAAAGATCATGCAATACAACCACCTGATTCTGCCGAGTGCTGAGGGTCTCTAAACACTTGCATATAACATTAGATCCTGTTTGATTGGTCATTAGAGACGAAAATCCATTGGAAAGAACAAGAACTATAGGATCGATTAATGGCGTCCTCGCTATCACTTTGATGAGATTCATGATTGAAGTTGACCTGATCAATTAAAGAAGAGATCACCAGTGTACTCAGTACTTAATGAGGAGAATAAGGAGAGTAACAAGCCTAACATCAAGAATCATATCAAAGCCCAAGCCCAAGCAGATACAGCTCTGTAGAGACCCATGTCCTTGTATTCCTTTAGTTTACACTCCAACGGATATGTTTGTGTCAGTAATCTCTGTCACCTCTGTCCTAGCTAGTCTGTGCATATAGCTAGTCTGTGCATATAGCCGTTGCAATAGTTTGTATATATCATCTATATTTTCTCTCTTTTGATTAATGAAATTCACATGCTCAAAGCTCTTTATGGTATCGAAGCTGTAGCACTCTAACGAGTCAAAGTTTTTTTTTCTCCTCAAACCCAGCCATGGCTGCTCCTCCTCCCCAATCTACTGCTATCGTGATTCCGATCTCTGGCAAGTCTTCTACAGTTACTGTCCAGGCTATCTCTGCTATACCTCTCAAACTTACATCAACAAATTTCATCTCATGGAGGTTACAGATTATCTCCTTGCTTCGTGCATACAACTTGGTTGGATACGTTGATGGAACTCTTCCCTGTCCAACAGAACCTTCTTCTGACAATACTGATGATACTCTTGCTAACTCTTACCATTTATGAAAGAGTCAAGATCAATTTATATTGTTGGCCATCGTGGCTTCTATTGATGGCGCAGTTCTACCGCTTATTGGCGATGTTAAATCCTGTGCTACTGCCTGGACCAAGGTTCATTCTCTGTATGCGAATTCCTCCCGATCCAGAGTGCTCCAACTCAAGTCTCAACTCACTCATTGTCGAAAAGGCGGCAAAACCATGTCTGAGTATATGCAAAGTGTGAAACATTTGTCTGATGAACTTGCTTTAATAGATCATCCAGTTTCAAATGATGATCTTGTTGAATATATGTTTGAGTGATTACAACGGCATGTTTTGATTGAACTTTGATCTATTGATTGTATTGAGAAACCTAGGTGCATATGCCTACTTGATTAGTTTAGGAATTCAAGACTTATATTAAACTAGTTCAATTGTGCTTATTTGATGATTTGATTACTGGACTAACGTGGACTAATTGCAAGAAATCTTAAAAGGGTTTACATAGCATGTCTTGAGTATGATTTGTGTGTAGGGTGACCAAAACGTAAATTGGTCCTTATGTCATCCTTGACCAACATTAGTGAAGGCTTAATCAGTGTCAAACATGATTAAGAAAGTCAATTTCGTGGTCAACATAAGTCAAGTTTTGCCAAAGATGTTTTGGAGCTTAATTGGGATCAATTGAAGTAAAATTAACTTTCTAGTCAAAGTCAGAATCAACGGACGTGACGTGGCAGCTGACATGGCATTGTTGACATGGCATTAATGACATGGCATTGTTGACATGACATTAATGACATGGCATTGATGACATGGCAAAGAAGACAAGTTAACCATAGTTACATCTTAACTAGAAGACTTGGAGCCAAAAAGAGAAGAGAAGGAAAAGTTAATTTGAAAGGAGGAGACAAGAGGTACAACAAGTCTTATGACAAGTTTTTCTTTTCACATGTGTGGGAAGCTTTATTTCAAAACCATTTCTCTTTCCCACCAAGACACTCCACATCCAATGGATCATATTCTCTCTACATCAAAATCACATTTTAATCCAATGGCCAAAGATTCAAGCTTTATTCTTATCTCTCCTACTTTACATCCTATGGCCAAAATTGAATCTTCATTTGATCCAAAGGCCATCATTTATTCCACCTAAGAGACAAACTTTTCTCAAGTCAATTGTTGTATCTTTCAAGATGCCTCTAAAGTCTATATCCATCCAAAAGCCATGATTTACTCCACCTAAAAGACAAACTTTTCTCAAGTCAATTGTTGTATCTTTCAAGGTGGCCTCCAAAGTCTATATCCATCCAAAAGCCATTATTTCTTCCTACCAAAAAAGACTTGTTGTAATCATTTTCACACTTCTCTAAGCCTTCTAACGCCTATAATGATCCAAGGGTCCATATCTTTCATATCAATCCAATGGCCCTCATTTCATGAGCTTACACTCCACAATTTCTATAAAAACTAACTCTTTGTCTATGGTGCATAGACTTGGCCGAAAATTACTCTTTCTCTCTTAAGTGTTCTTCATCTCTCAAGCTTTCATTCTCTCACTCATTCATTCCTTGATTACATACTTGATTTTGAAGAGAGATCATATACACTAGCCAAGCATAGCTTTATTGTTACTCTTGAGCCTTTCTTACCAGATTCTTATCATTTCCTCAAGAGCCATTCTCTTACTTGCACAATCTGATTTCCAGCACCTATTAGGCTTCATTCTATATCTTCATTTCACCATTCAAGCCTTATCATAACTGATTTTCGTTGGTTGATACACTACTCAAAATTTCACATACCCTAGCAACCAAAAATCTCAAATCTGAGTTTTGTGCTTACCATTCCCATTCCAGCTTTTCAAGAGCTTCATTTGAGCCCTAGAAACTTACAAATCCAGCTACTAAAGAGCCAGCCTTTGAGCCTAAACCTATCTCATACCCGGCTATTCTTAGAGCCATTTTTGAGCTTGTATTTTGTAGAGTTTGGTGTGGTGAGCTACAAACCACACGGTGTGTAGAGTTTGGTGTTTGAGCTACAAAAACATCGGTTGTAAGAGTTCCGCTTGACTCGATTGAACAAGCAATAGTGGAAAGTTTGAAATTCCCAAGTGGGACTTGGGGAGTGGAGTAGGCTTGGGTTAAACCGAACCACTATAAATCTCTTGCCTCTTTTACTTTCCAGCAATTTCAATTAGCATTGCATTCTCATATCATACATACTTGAAATTGGATATTTAGGTTGCTAGATTCAAGTTTGTTTAAATTGATTGTTCTCCTTGACTCATATACATATACACTAGAACTTAATTTGGTATTTAGCTTCCGCTTAGGGTGAAATTTGATAGAATTCATTGAAACCGAAAAAGGAGTGACCTAGTCTAAATTTGACTAAGGACACAATTCACCCCCCCTCTTGTGGTGCCATACATCCTAACAAGTGGTATCAGAGCAGGTTACTTGCATATAGAAGTAATTGTCTTGTGCATTATTTGTGATTCTTGATATGACATCTACTAGTGGTAGACATGATCATGTATTAGAGGGTCAATCTAGTGGTAGACCTCCATACTTTGATGGAGAAGACTATGACCATTGGAAGATGTGAATGAAACTTTATTTCATGTCTCTAGATATTGATTTGTGGTATGTCATAGAAGATGAACCTTATGAGCCTACTATCACCATCAAAGTTGGTGATGTTGAGAAGGAGATTTCAAAACCTAGGGATAAATGGGATGATAATGATAAGAAAAAGATTTCTTTAAATGCTAAAGCTATGTCTATTTTATTTAATGCATTGAATTCAATTGAAGCTAAACATATTTCTACATGCATTTCGGCTAAAGATATGTGGACTAGGTTAGAGATGAAGCATGAGGGAACTAATCAAGTAAATGAGTCTAAGATTAACATGCTCATGCATTCATATGAATTGTTCACTATGCTTCCACATGAGTCTATTACCGATATGGATATTAGACTAACCAAAATTCTGAATTCTCTTGAATCTTTAGGGAAGACTTTCTCCAATCAAGAAAAGGTGCAAAAGTACTTGAGAAGTCTTCCGGAAGCATGGGATGCCAAAGTGACAGCCATCCAAGAAGCTAAAGATCTCAAAGTTTTGAAGTTGGATAAGCTTGTAGGATCACTTCTGGTATATGAGACAAATTTGAAGGCAAGAGAAGCTCAGAAAGAGGACACCAAAAAGAAGAGCATTGCTTTTGCCTCCAAGGGTGATAGTGAAGATGATTTGAGTGATGAGGAAGTAGCCCTAATGACAAGGAGGTTCAAGAGATACTTGATAAACAAGAAGAAGCAAGGTGGTAAACCTTTTGGCCACTCAAGGAGGGACAACTTCAAATCTGGCCGTGGGGATCAAAGCGACTCCAAAGGGAACTATGAGGAGCAAGACAAAGATTTGAGGTGCTTTGAGTGTGGCAAGAAGGGGCACATGAAGTATGAGTGTCCAAAGAAGAAAGATAAGAGCAAGGAGCAAACCAAGAGAGCCTTCAAAGCTACATGGAGTGATTCGGACTCCGAAAGCACTTCAAGTGAGGATGAGGTTGCTAGACTTTGCTTGATGGCCAAAGGAAACTCATCCAATCCGGATGAGGAGGTAAACTCTTTTGATAATGATGATGATGATGTGTCTATTGATGATTTGCTTTCCTTACTCAATGATATGAATGCTAAGAATAGGAAAATGCATAAAGAAAAGAAACAATTGAAAAATGAGATTGATTGTTTAAATGCTAAGGTAGAAGAGCATGAAAAGACCATTGATGATCTCAATGCTAAATGTGATGAAAAGTGCGATATGCTTGCTGCCATGTGTGCTAATAACATGTCTAACTGTGATCATGAACCTTTGATTGAAGATTTGCAATTTAAACTTAGTACCTTGCAAGAAGAGTATGATGATTTGAAATTGATTGCTATTGTGCCTAATGAGAACCAAGAGTCACACGATGACTCTATTGTTCAAAATGAATTAGACGCTTTGAAATTAAGATATGAGGATCTAGAGAAATCTTTCTCGAAGTTTAGTGTGGGATCTTCTAGACTTGATTCACTCTTATCATGCCTTAGACAATCTTTGGACAAATCGGGTTTAGGTTATGTTGGTGATGATGTAAAATTGAAGAAATGTGATATGCATGATATTTCTACATCTTTTGTATCACATGGATATTTGCTTTCCTTGAATGACATGAAGGAGGATTGTTTTCCTAAGAAAATGATTTTTTCACCTCCTAACTACAATGCTTTGAATGATATGCATGCTAGTACTTCGAAATCACATCATGAACATGTATCATTTGTCCAATCCGTGAGACATAGGCCTATTCCCATTAGGGGTGTGCCAAATCAGCCTTGGAAGAAGGATATCAAATCTGGTCCTAAGAAATTAGGGCAACCCATAAGGTATTCTAGGGCTCCTAGAGCTCCACAAGGCTCTATGTATGCTAGCACTTCATTTCATTCTTCAAATGATGCATATATGCATAACTTGAATGCCAAAGTTTTTCCAAAGTTTCAATATGTATTTGGCAAGAAAGTTAAGCAAATGTGGGTTCCAAAGGGAACCAAGATTCTTGATGCTAACCTCCTAGGACCCAAAAGAAATTGGGTACCTAAAGCGAATTGAACTAATGTAGGTGTTCTTGAAAATCAAAAGTTCTAAGGCTTCCAAGTGGTACTTAGATAGTGGTTGCTCAAGACACATGACCGGGAACTCAAGTTCTTTTTCTTCTCTCAAGAAGTTCTCTAATGGTGGTCATGTGACTTTTGGTGACAACAAGAAGGGTAGGATCCTTGGTCAAGGATCCATAGGTGATGTATCTTCTTTCTCTATCTCTAATGTGCAATTAGTTAATGGATTGTCTTTTAACCTTCTTAGTATTTCTCAATTGTGTGATGGTGGCTTGCGCATATGTTTTGATGATTCAAAGTGTGAGCTTTTAAATGCCATGAACGAATGTGTGCTTGTAGGAAAAAGAGATGGTAATGTGTATTCTATTAATTTGAAAGACTTGAATGATTGCAAACTTAAATGTTTGATTTCCAATGTTAATGATGTGAATATATGGCATAGAAGATTAGGACATATAGGAATTTCTACAATTGAAAAATTGGTTAGAAATAATCTTGTTAGAGGCATACCTTCTTTGAACTTTGACATGTATGATGCTTGTGAGCCTTGCATTAGAGGAAAGCACACTAGGGAGTCTTTAAAGTCTAAAAACCAAATTTCAACTACTAGGGTTTTAGAACTTTTACATCTTGATTTGTTTGGTCCAAGTAGAGTAAAAAGTCTAGGTGATAGATCCTATGCCTTTGTGATTGTTGATGACTATTCTAGATATACTTGGGTGATTTTCCTTGCACATAAACATGAGACCATTCATGAGTTTTCAAAACTAATCAAGAGGCTTCAAAATGAAAAGAACATAAGCATTAGTAAGATTAGGAGTGATCATGGAGGAGAATTTGATAATCATGCATTTATTGATCTATGTGATGAATATGGCATTAGACATGATTTCTCTTCACCTAGGACACCCCAACAAAATGGGGTGGTAGAAAGGAAAAATAGAACTTTACAAGAAATTGCTAGGACTATGCTTTGTGAACATGATTTGCCTAAGTTCTTGTGGGCCGAGGCCATTAATTGTGCATGCTATGTTACAAATAGGTTGTCTATTAGAAAGAAGATAAATAAGACACCTTATGAGATTTGGAATGATAGAAAACCTAAGGTTGACTACTTTAGAGTTTTTGGTTGCAAATGTTATGTACTAAACACTAAGGATGACTTAGGTAAATTTGATGCAAAATCTACTCCTTGTGTATTTGTTGGCTATGCTTTAACTTCTAGAGCTTATAGAGTTTACAATCCAAAGTCTAGGAGAATAGAAGAGTCCATTCATGTTAAATTTATTGAAACTCTTGCATTTGACCCTTTGCTTGAGAATGATGACATTGAGTTAGGTTTGGAGAAGTTGAGCTTAAAAGATGATAAAGATGACTCTCCTACACCTAAAGATGATGATCCAAGCAAAGAGGGAGAAAATGAGCACAAGGAGATACAAAATAGTGATGCACCCGTGGGCTTGGAAGAAAGTGAGGTTGCACCCGTGGCCTCCAATAGTGAAACTACAGCTCCTACATCATGGCTGCAAGTGAAGGACAAACACAAGCATCCCAGACAACTCATAATTGGCGATTTGCATCAAGGGGTAAGGACTCGTAGATCTCACTTAGCTCCTAATGATGGTGATATGCATGCTAATGTGGTAGATAATGTGACTGCAAATTTAATGAATACTGCTTTAATTGTTGATGTGCATGGTTCTTATGCCTTAATTTCTCAAGTAGAACCTAGAAACATTGATGATGCTTTGCTTGATGATACATGGATTATTGCTATGCAAGATGAGTTGAATCAATTCACTAGGAATAAAGTTTGGCGTCTAGTTCCAAGACCTAAAGACCAAACCATAATTGGAACTAAATGGGTGTTTAAGAACAAAATGAATGAAGATGGTGAAGTTATTAGAAACAAGGCTAGATTGGTTGCATAAGGATACAACCAAGAAGAAGGGATTGACTATGAAGAAACATTTGCCCCCGTAGCTAGGTTAGAAGCTATTAGGTTGCTTATGGCATTTGCATGTTTCAAAGGTTTTAAACTTTATCAAATGGATGTCAAAAGCGCATTTTTGAATGGTTTTATCAATGAGAATGTGCATGTAAAGCAACCACCTGGATTTGAAGATCCTAACTTTCCAAACCATGTTTATAAATTGACAAAGGGTTTGTATGGTTTGAAACAAGCACCTAGGGCATGGTATGATAGACTTTCCTCATTCTTAATTCAAAATGGTTTTAAAAGAGGAAGAATTGATAGCACTTTGTTCTTAAAGGAAAAGGTCATGACATGCTTATTGTTCAAATATATGTAGATGACATTATATTTGGTGCTACTAATGAGGCTATGTGCAAAGAGTTTGAGTCTTGCATGAAAAATGAATTTGAGATGTCTATGATGGGTGAACTTACATTCTTTTTTAGGGCTGCAAGTTAAACAAACTAAGAAAGGTATACATATTAGTCAAACTAAATATACTCATGATATGCTTAAAAAGTTTGGTTTTGATTCCTTGAATCCTTCTCCTACTCCCATGAGTGTGTCTACTAAGCTTGACAAAGATGAAAATGGACAACCTTATGATTCTAAAATGTATAGGTCCATGATTGGTTCACTTTTGTATTTGACCTCTAGTAGACCCGACATTATGTTTAGTGTATGCATGTGTGCTAGATTTCAAAGTCAGCCTATGCATTCTTATTTCCTAGCGGTTAAGAGAATATTTAGGTATCTTAGGCATACATCAACTCTTGGCTTATGGTATGACAAAAATTCATTGTTTGATTTACATGCATATAGTGATGCCGACTTTGCTGAATGTAAGATAAATAGGAAGAGTACTTCGGGTACATGCCAATTTCTAGGGAGTATGCTTATCTCTTGGTTCTCCAAGAAACAACCTTGTGTTGCCTTATCTACCACCGAAGCCGAATATATGGCTATAGGGAGTTGTTGTGCTCAACTCTTATGGATTAGACAATAACTAAATGATTTTGGACTTAAATTGAAAGATATTCCTATATATTGTGATAATACTAGTGCCATTAGCCTTTCTAAAAATCCGGTGCATCATTCTAAGGCTAAACATATTGAAATTAGGCATCATTTTATTAGAGACCATGTGACTCAAGGAACAATTAAATTAGATTATGTGGACACAATGAACCAACTTGCGGACATACTAACGAAACCTCTAAACCAAGAGAGATTTGAATTTTTAAGAGGTAATCTTGGTATGAGAATGAGTCATTGATATGTGTATGAATTTTATGCATTGCTTATATTGAACACCTTTTGGATGCATTTACAAAATAAAGGGGGAGAAATATACTTTGAACTTTAAAGTTTGGTATGCATAGGTTAAGGGGGAGGAACTTGAATGTCATATTGTATAGACCTTGCCTATTGATACTTTACTTGTCTTGAAGTGAAATTCCCTTGTGTTTATAGAAACATATGCTTATAGGAAGTTTATTTGTGTGAAGCATAATGTGAGGGGGAGAGTTTCTCATGTGAATTAAAGAAATAGCTCAAAGTTACATAAGTGATTTTGTAATCATCAAAAGGGGGAGAATGTTGAATATATGTTTGAGTGATTACAACGGCATGTTTTGATTGAACTTTCATCTATTGATTGTATTGAGAAACCTAGGTGCATATGCTTACTTGATTAGTTTAGGAATTCAAGACTTATATTAAACTAGTTCAATTGTGCTTATTTGATGATTTGATTACTGGACTAACGTGGACTAATTGCAAGAAATCCTAAAAGGGTTTACATAGCATGTCTTGAGTATGATTTGTGTGTAGGGTGACCAAAACGTAAATTGGTCCTAATGTCATCCTTGACCAACATTAGTGAAGGCTTAATCAGTGTCAAACATGATTAAGAAAGTCAATTTCGTGGTCAACATAAGTCAAGTTTTGCCAAATATGTTTTGGAGCTTAATTGGGATCAATTGAAGTAAAATTAACTTTCTAGTCAAAGTCAGAATCAACGGACGTGACGTGGCAGCTGACATGGCATTGTTGACATGGCATTAATGACATGGCATTGTTGACATGGCATTAATGACATGGCATTGATGACATGGCAAAGAAGACAAGTTAACCATAGTTACATCTTAACTAGAAGACTTGGAGCCAAAAAGAGAAGAGAAGGAAAAGTTAATTTGAAAGGAGGAGACAAGAGGTACAACAAGTCTTATGACAAGTTTTTCTCTTCACATGTGTGGGAAGCTTTATTTCAAAACCATTTCTCTTTCCCACCAAGACACTCCACATCCAATGGATCATATTCTCTCTACATCAAAATCACATTTTAATCCAATGGCCAAAGATTCAAGCTTTATTCTTATCTCTCCTACTTTACATCCTATGGCCAAAATTGAATCTTCATTTGATCCAAAGGCCATCATTTATTCCACCTAAGAGACAAACTTTTCTCAAGTCAATTGTTGTATCTTTCAAGATGCCTTTAAAGTCTATATCCATCCAAAAGCCATGATTTACTCCACCTAAAAGATAAACTTTTCTCAAGTCAATTGTTGTATCTTTCAAGGTGGCCTCCAAAGTCTATATCCATCCAAAAGCCATTATTTCTTCCTACCAAAAAAGACTTGTTGTAATCATTTTCACACTTCTCTAAGCCTTCTAACGCCTATAATGATCCAAGGGTCCATATCTTTCATATCAATCCAATGGCCCTCATTTCATGAGCTTACACTCCACAATTTCTATAAAAACTAAATCTTTGTCTATGGTGCATAGACTTGGCCGAAAATTACTCTTTCTCTCTTAAGTGTTCTTCATCTCTCAAGCTTTCATTCTCTCACTCATTCATTCCTTGATTACATACTTGATTTTGAAGAGAGATCATATACACTAGCCAAGCAAAGCTTTATTGTTACTCTTGAGCCTTTCTTACCAAATTCTTATCATTTCCTCAAGAGTCATTCTCTTACTTGCACAATCTGATTTCCAGCACCTATTAGGCTTCATTCTATATCTTCATTTCACCATTCAAGCCTTATCATAACTGATTTTCGTTGGTTGATACACTACTCAAAATTTCACATACCCTAGCAACTAAAAATCTCAAATCTGAGTGTTGTGCTTACCATTCCCATTCCAGCTTTTCAAGAGCTTCATTTGAGCCCTAGACACTTACAAATCCAGCTACTAAAGAGCCAGCCTTTGAGCCTAAACTTATCTCATACCCGGCTATTCTTAGAGCCATTTTTGAGCTTGTATTTTGTAGAGTTTGGTGTGGTGAGCTACAAACCACACGGTGTGTAGAGTTTGGTGTTTGAGCTACAAAAACATCGGTTGTAAGAGTTCCGCTTGACTCGGTTGAACAAGCGATAGTGGAAAGTTTGAAATTCCCAAGTGGGACTTGGGGAGTGGAGTAGGCTTGGGTTAAGCCGAACCACTATAAATCTCTTGCCTCTTTTACTTTCCAGCAATTTCAATTAGCATTGCATTCTCATATCATACATACTTGAAATTGGATATTTAGGTTGCTAGATTCAAGTTTGTTTAAATTGATTGTTCTCCTTGACTCATATACATATACACTAGAACTTAATTTGGTATTTAGCTTCCGCTTAGGGTGAAATTTGATAGAATTCATTGAAACCGAAAAAGGAGTGACCTAGTCTAAATTTGACTAAGGACACAATTCACCCCCCTCTTGTGGTGCCATACATCCTAACAGATCTCACTCTTTATATCCTTGAAGGTCTCAGTGAAGAATATATGGGCATAGTTGGATCCATTCGAACTCGCGAGACTCCCTTCACGTTTGAGGAACTTCAAGATGTCTTGGTTGCTCATGAACTTTTTGTGTCCAGACTAACTTCTGCCCAAACAACCACCCTTACCACTGCAAATGTTCATCAAGTTCAACCCAACTCTCATGATTCTCAGTCTCATGGCGGAGGTGGTAGGTCACAGTGGAATGGATATCGCAACAACAACTGGAACAATAACACTCGTTCCAACTCTAGTGGTGGCCGAGGATATGGTCGCGGTCCACCTCGACTGGTCTGTCAATTGTGTGGCAAGCCAGGCCATCCTGCTAATAAATGCCGGAAATTCAAATATTATGCCAACAATGTCCCACCAGCAACTGGTCAACCTTCAGTAAATTTTGCTCACTCCACTACAGGCCTTGCCTCTCGTCCTCCACATCATCCACAGTGGTTACTTGATTCTGGTGCTAGTCATTCCATGACCCCAGATCTGCAGAACATTCAAAACCCGACTGAATATGATGGTTCAGACTCAGTGTTCATTGGTGATGGTACAGGTTTGCCCATCTCCCACACTGGTACAACACGACTTCACACTACTCCACGCCCCATTCACGTACACCAAACACTATGTGTTCCTCTTATTAATAAACACTTACTCTCTGTGCATGAACTTACTAAACAAAATAATGTTTATGTTGAATTTTTTCCTTTTCATTGTGTCATAAAGGATCAAGCTACGGGACGCACTATGGCTCTGGGCAAATGCACTGATGGCTTGTATCACCTCGATCCTACCTCTTACTCTTGCAATGTTGCTACTATCTCTCCATCTTCCAGTTCCAAAACGACTCCAATAGGATGGCATCATCGCCTAGGCCATCCCTCTAGTAAACTTTTGTCTATTATTATGAGTACTGCTCCACTACCGTGTTCCTCAAATGGGACTTTGCTCCCTTCATCTTGTACTCCTTGTGATTTGAATAAAAGTCATAAGTTATCTTTTGGTGTATCCTCAGTTACCAGTTCCGCTCCTTTTCAAATTCTTTACAGTGATGTTTGGGGCCCTGCTCCCCTCAAATCTATTGATGGTTTCACATATTACGTAATATTCGTAGATCACTTTACTCGCTATTCATGGTTATTCCCTATCACTCACAAATCCTCTGTGCACTCTGTTTTCATTCAATTTAGACATATTGTTGAAAAACAATTTCAACACCCTATCAAAACACTCTATACTGATAACGGTGGGGAGTTTCAAAAACTGAAATCTTACTTAGTTCAGGAGGGTATTAGTTGGTATCAATCTCCTCCCCATACACCCCAACACATTGCTCTTGCAGAACGAAAGCATCGCCATCTCACCGAAACAGCTCGCACCCTTCTCTCCGCTACTAACCTTCCATTTTCCTTCTGGTCTTTCGTGTTTCAAACTGCAACATATCTAGTCAATCGACAATCACTCTCACATTCATCTCCCAAATCTCCTTATGAACTTCTTTTTCACCAACCCCCCAACTATCTTAAACTCAAAGTGTTTGGTTGTATGTGTTTTCCCTGGCTTCGACCTTACACTACACACAAACTTCAACCCCGATCTACCCCCTGTATTTTTGTGGGATACTCTACATCTCAAAGTTCTTACAAGTGTTTTGACCCCAAGACCCATCGTATCTTCCTCTCTCGTCATGTAATTTTCCGAGAGTCCGAGTTTCCCTCTTTTCATGAATCTGAGTTCTCCACTTCCGCTCTTCGTTCTAAACTTCCTACTCCCTCTTCTAGCCCTTCCTTGGTCGTTCTTCAACCTAGTAACTTTCCTTCCTCTCTTTTACGTGACGCACTACTCCCCACTAACACATCACCTCCACCGCTCCAGCCCACTACAACCTCTCCATCCTCCTCAGATACACCATCTCCATCAGCCCAATTACCTACCACCCAAATCACTATTCATCCACATCCACCTCATCCAGACCGCACCCATCGTATGACCACTTGTGCCATGAATAAAATATTCAAACCAAAATCACTTGACCTAGCCACAGCTCATCCTCTTTCTCCCTCTCCTGAACCAAAATCAGTAAAAAGTGCTCTCTCTAATCCACATTGGAAGCATGCCATGGACCAAGAAATGGCAGCCTTGCAACAGCATGGAACTTGGACCTTAATTCCACCCGACCCAAGTATCAGGTCCATAGGATCCAAGTGGATCTTCCGCATCAAGCAAAACCCAGATAGGTCTGTTGCCCGATATAAGGCCCGTCTCGTGGCCCAAGGTTACACCCAGCGTGAAGGCCTGGACTATCACAATATGTTTAGTCCAGTCATCAAACCAGCTACCATAAGAGTTGTTCTTACCATTGCTATCTCGAACAAATGGCCATTACACCATTTGGATGTTAATAATGCCTTTCTTAATGGTTCCTTGCAGGAAGTTGTCCATATGAAACAACCCAAAGGTTATGAAGATTCCCATCATCCAGATTACCTATGCCGTCTTCACAAAAGCATCTATGGTTTAAAACAAGCGCCCCGCGCATGGTTCCTTGCTCTCAGCTCTTGCCTTCTCAGGCTTGGTTTTATAAACTCTCATGCTGACCCATCTCTTTTCATACTCACTACTAATCATCATATTATGTATGTTTTAATTTATGTAGATGACTTGATCTTAACTAGCTCCAATTCTCATATTCTTCACAGAGTTACTCAAGCTCTGGCGCAACACTTCTCTCTCAAAGAATTGGGTACCTTGTCTTATTTTCTTGGTGTTGAAGTCCTCCCACTACCTGATGGCTTATTCCTCTCGCAACAAAAGTATATCAGAGACCTTCTTGATCGAACGGATATGTCTGGTGCCAAGCCGGTTCATACACCTCTCCCAGCACATTTTTCTACCAGTATCGCTGATGGCTCTCCCTTACCCAACCCAACACAATATCGGCAGGTGGTTGGCAGTCTGCAGTACCTTAGCATTACTCGTCCCGATGTCAGTTTCGCCGTCAATCGACTTGCTCAATTCATGAACAAACCAACGGACATTCACTGGTCCCTTGTCAAACGCGTTCTTCGTTACCTCAAAGGCTCTCTGCATCATGGCATCAGTATTCACAAATCAGCCAAGCTTCCGCTACTCGCGTTCTCTGACTCCGATTGGGCTGGTCATCCTGATGATAGTTCATCCACTTCGGCGTACATCATTTTTCTTGGCAACACTCCTATCTCCTGGCGCTCCCACAAACAACGTGCAATTGCTCGTTCATCTACCGAAGCTGAATACCGTGCCTTGGCCTCCACGGCCTCTGAAGTTATTTGGCTCAAACACCTTCTTCATGACCTTCGTTGTCCCATACCATCAACTCCTATTATATATTGTGACAATCAAGGTGCCACCAGGTTAAGCATCAATCCAGTTCTTCACTCACGTATGAAACACATCAAAGTGGACCTGCACTTTGTACGGTCTCTGGTAAATCAAGGGGCTATTCAAGTTCACAAAATTTCCACTCACGATCAACTTGCTGATCTTCTAACCAAGACTCTCCTCCGCACTCGCTTTACTCAGCTCAGATCCAAGATTGGTGTCTCAGAGGGTCCACCAATCTTGCGGGATGGTAATGAGGAGAATAAGGAGAGTAACAAGCCCAACATCAAGAATCATATCAAAGCCCAAGCCCAAGCAGATACAGCTCTGTAGAGACCCATGTCCTTGTATTCCTTTAGTTTACACTCCAACGGATATGTTTGTGTCAGTAATCTCTGTCACCTCTGTCCTAGCTAGTCTGTGCATATAGCCGTTGCAATAGTTTGTATATATCATCTATATTTTCTCTCTTTTGATTAATGAAAATCACATGCTCAAAGCTCTTTAGTACTCACATATATCACAAATAAAAAAAGAAGTTCTGAGTTAGGATTAGTACCCATATCTGTGTTGCGATGCATTGAGAAACCATTCCTGATTTGCAGTCATCTTGTATGTGATTAGTCTCAATTGATCTTGATCGCATGATTTTACTAGCTTCAAAAAGACTTTATGCCAGTCTTTGTCAGTCATTAACATCTCAGCCGAGTCAATAAGTTTGTTAACCGTATAAGCTTCCATGGGTGGATCTCTTTCATCCATGGCGATTGGCATACGATCAATAAGTCCAACACCATTAGGGTTTGAAGTACTCTTATGATTATTTCCAGCAAAATCTGTGAAAAAAAAAAAAGATTACAAGAAAACGATTGAATTCTTCTTGAAATCAAAATTCGATTGATATAAGAAAAAGAACCCAAATTAATGGAAGAATTACCTCTATTGCGGTTCATATAATCATTAAACGTCCACGCTCTCTGTGGAAATATCGGTGAAGGTCGCCTTTTATTCTCCTCCACCATGTCTTTTCTCGGCGAACAACCAAAACCAGGGAAACTGTTACCAACCTTCGGTAACTGTGTTGCTATTGAAGACCCATTATTAATAAAGTCGAAAGATTTGCTGTTCGAGATGCGTAGTTGCTCAAGATTTTTCCTAAGTTGATCAAAATTGAAACTATTGGGTTCTTCAACGTGTGACTTGGGAGTCTCGGGATTTGGAAATTTCTCCATTGATGAATTTGTAGAAAGAAACAGAAGCAGAGAACAACAAGAAAGAAACAATCAGGGAATGTGGGTTTTAGCGGCAACCGTTGAGGGTTTATATAAACGGAGAGAAGTAGAAGGATTGATGGGGTTTAGGATTACTAGAAATATTACAATGTGTCATGAATTGGAAGTCTTTTGAGAGCGCGTGTTTATAGGAAACTCTAATTCCTAATTAGTAATTAGTAATTATAATGTTAATAAAGGAAACAATGAATGTCAGATATTTAAAAAGTTTCCCGTTTTGTTTGTGTGAAATTGGTCCTTCAGGCTCGGCCCACAAATGAGAACCGTTAAAATTCAGTTACTTGATCAATCTTCATTGGGTTTCAGGTAGGGGTCACCATTTGGCCCGCAGACTTAGGCCCGGCCTGAGCCCGGTCCTGGCCAGCGGGCCAAAGCCCGGCCCGGCCCGGCCCGAAACTAGACTGGGCCTGGGCAGCTTGGTCCGACCCCTTGGGCAAACCTGTACTCCATTTTTGGGGCCGAGCCCAGCCCGAAGCCAGACACCTCGGGTCAATTTTGGCCCGACCTCAGCCCGAACCCGACCTAAACCCGACATTATTTATTTATATATATATATATGCACTGTCTGCATATGTGTGTATATATATACACAGACAGTGCACACTGCACTGTCTGTATATGTGTATGTGTGTGTATATATATATATATATGTACAAACCCTAAACCCTATATATATATACACATATATACGTATATGTAAATGTAATATATACATATATATATATATACATATACATATATATACATATACATATATATACATATACATATATATACATATACATATATATACATATATAGATATATATATATATATATATATATATATATTATTACAATGTATGTGTATATATATACATAATACGTATACATTACACATATGCATATATATAATACATTTTCCACAAATAATACATATATAAATATTATATAGTAAAAAATCCGGGCCCGACCCGAGGCCCGGCCCGGGCCGGGCCTGGGCCTCATTTTGATAGCCAAGCCTGGCCCGAAGCTCTATCCTCAAAGTAGGGCCCTGGCCGGGCCCGAGCCTCATATTTCCGGGCCGGGCTGGCCCGACCAGATGCCGAACCCTAGTTTCAGGGGCCTTTTTCCCGCTTCAAAAAGAAGGATGCTAGACAACCCATCTAAACCGTCCGATGAAGTAGCTTCCGCCTTTAAGTCATAACTGATTGAAGACTAGGAGCAATGCAATTACCTCTTAAGGTTTCCCTACTCTTCTAATTCAATTTTGAACTATCAAACCCACCAAAAAGAAAAAGGAAATCCTCTGACTGTCAATTAAGAGCCCTTTTGTAGGGTAATCCAATCGCCGCCGGTGTGTGCTAAAACACTAGATCTCAGATTTTTCTTTCCTTTTTAAGGTAAAGTCTTGTGCTTTCTTGTGCCGGATGTTTCTTTGAAACACTTTAGATATTGTAAATGTATGTTTTCAATTTAAGTATGTTAATTTGATCTGTGTTGCTTGTTCTGACTTGTGAGAGTTTAGACATTTAATTTTGTTATCATCGATTGTCATCCATTCAGATATATGTTTGTGAGTGATAAAAGGAATCAAAATATGGCCAGAGCTTCTGAACCAATTCTGTATTTTAGATCAAGACTAGTGTCTCTGTTTGACAAATCTTGTATCTGTTTGGCAGTGTGTTTGCACTACGTTCAGGTGCACCTCACCTCACAGTACCACAGTTTTTTGTGACACGCCAAACGCTTTTATAGCAGAACTCACCTCACAGCACCACGGCTTTTTACCTCGCAGCACCTCACCTCACATCACCGCACTCCCAAATGCTTACAATATATGTTGAATTGTCCCACGTAATCAAATTAGGTCAATTATATTATTTTAGATTAATGTACAATATAAACGTTAAGTGATTTTATATTAATATTATTAGTCATCTAATATAACAGTAATTTAGATACGCCAAACGCACCTCACAGCACCGTATTACAGTTTTTAAAGTGATGCGTCAAACAACTTTTGCGTTCCAACTCACCTCACAGCACCACAATTTTACAACTCACAGCACCGCATAAGACTTCACAGCAGTTGACAACACTCCCAAAGAGCACCCTTATTTGTTGTTAAATAAACTAACATATAAATTGTGAATAATAAGCTAACTTACAAATTATGAAATAAGCTGTTAAGTTAGGTGTTTGTGGAAGCATTGATGCTACTTTATTAGAAAATATTTTTATATGGGGTGTTTGGTATAGTTTATTTTCAAGCTTATAAGCTCCAACATAAGCTCTATCAAACAGGCTTTCATTACTAAGTAAGATGGAGTATAATAATGGTGAATTTAGTTTTATTATCTTAGTTTTCAGGATTGGATTGTTGTAATTTTTTGGGCAAATTACCACCAATGACAAAATTTGAAAATCATGTACCAATAGATTTATGCAATTAATTTTGTATCATAAAGTCCATGGGTTTTAAAACATGTACCAATAAGGATAACAAAAATTTAAATATTATTTTATTGATTAAATTGCCAATAAATTCTCTCACGCATCAACATCTTTTTCTCTCACATTTTCTCCAATATGTGCATGACATCATTAGTTTTGACATTTTTCTTTCTTTTCTTAATCGAAACTTTAAAATGATTTATCACTCAAAATAAATGATGGATCTAAAATTTTATGTTTAGAATAAATGTGAAAAACTTTTTCAAACAAGACTCATTGTCGATATATTTTGAGCCAAAAAAATCAGGCAAATAAATTTACGCAAATAAGTTTTAAAAAATTACATATTTAAAGGCCTAAACATTGGAATTCAAACAAAGATCAATTGGAACAGTGACAAAGTCACTAGTTTTAAAGTATGTATCGTTTGGGATCAACCGTGCGATTTTCAACTAAATCCGAGACTGTTGACAATTTATCTGCATCAATTTATTTATTTTTATGGTATATGTTTTTTTTATCCCTCAAAATGCACGATGAATTTTTTAGACAAGTATATATTCAGAATCAATATGAAAGAAAAAGCTCTGTCAAACAAGATTCATTGTCGACATATTCTGAATCAAAAAATCTCACAGATAAATTTACATCGATAAAATGTTAAAAATTGCATATTTAAAGGTCTAAATGATGGAATCCGACAAAAAACTATATATTAATACAAATAAATTTTAAAAAAACACATTTGCGATTTTCAATTCAATCAGAGATCGTAAATTTATTTACATTAATTTATTAAATAATATTTATTAATTACTTATACAAGTGAGTGGTGGGGGTAAAAAGAAATGTTCACTTGCTCTCCAATTAAACATATACAAGAACAATCTCAAAGTAATTCGAAAATTGTATATAAATATAGAAGTATATTATTTTTATATCATTGCATACGTAGCAAATTATTAGTGTGAAATTTACATGTTGAGAAAGGGGCCACTTCAAGGAGACGTGCATGGTCCTACCAGTTCCTCTTTGACATTAAACAATTGATAGCCTTTTTTTTTTTTTTAAGGTCCACAGGCCACACACACGCTAAGTCATGCCCGAGGGGCATGAAGGACACCACAGCGGATGGAAAACTACCCAAATCCCAAACCCCCCTGGTGAGAGTAGAACTCTGGACCTCAAGGTCCTAGGCAGATAACCAGACCAACCAGGCTATCGCCCAGAAAGTACACACTTCAATTGAAAGTTAAAATATGACTGCTTTAATTATTAAAGGATAATATTACAGTTTGACAACATATATTGGGAGTGACAAAATTCTATCCGATTTGGATGACCGAATTTGATCGATTTGGATTAAACTAAGTATGAATATTAGTTATATGTCTGAAATCTAATTCAAACACAAAATATTATCCGGTTTAAAATCGAATGAGGGTCCAAACACAAAAAACTTTTTCGGTTTAAACCCGAACCCAAATGTCGAACATATAACCGAAGCATCTTCTCATGATTTAAACCATATAGAAATTGTTTGGTGATATATGGTGATTGTACGGGCCAACGTAGCACATGATAACTTAATGTTCTTCCCCCTATGTGACTTCCACAAATTCCTTCATGCACTTCTCTTAGGGCATAATCAGCCTCTCTGGGCGCCAAACATCGAAGGTATGGAAGTGTGAAGGACCTTCTGTATAATTCTCCATCAATCAGAGTATATCTTGCTGCCCTTTTTCGGAGACTCCTTGCTTCATTCCTATCTTCAGGAAGTTTCCCTTCAAGTAAGAATTCTCTGATCGGGTCCTTCCAGCTTGGTTCAGCTTCAACCGGAACAACTTCTAGTTCAGCTGAAATACTTGGTTGAGGAAGTACTTCAATTCTGACCGAAGTAGGCCCTTTGGCTGAACAGGCTGAAGCTAATCGTGCAAGGACATCTGCTTTTGCATTTTCCTCCCTAGGTATTCGATTGATCTCTACCTTGGGAATCTTGGCCAATAATTTCTTGACCGCAGCTAAGTACTTGACCATGTTTGAGCCTCTCGCCTCATAGTCTCCCTTCATTTGTTCAGTCACTAGCTGAGAGTCGCTGTTGATCAACAAATTTTTAATTTCAAGTTCGACAGCAAGTCTCAATCCAGCTAGTACTGCTTCATATTCTGCTTCATTATTTGACGCTTTGAAGTGAAAATGAAGTGCATGTTCAATACATATGCCCCCCGGACCGAAGAGGAGTACTCCAGCTCCGCTACCCTCTTGATTAGAAGAACCATCAACGAAAAGGTTCCATTTTGGGTAGTCCTTTTCGGTCAGTGTTATCATGGTTGGTCGAAGACATTCTACAACAAAATCGGCTAAGGCTTGAGCCTTAATCGCCTGTCTTGGTTTGTATTGAATGTCAAACTCACTCAACTCAATGGACCACTTTATCAATCTGCCTGATGTATCCGGCTTCTGAAGTATGTTCTTCAATGGTTGATCAGTCAGAACTACTACAGTATGAGCTTGAAAGTAAGGCCTTAATTTTCGAGCAGCAGTGACCAAGGCTAAAACAAACTTCTCTGCTTCAGTATAACGAGTCTCAGCATCTATTAAGACCTTACTGACATAATATACTGGCTTCTGTATTTTATCGTCCTCCTGTATAAGGACTGCACTTACTGCATGATCAGTCGTAGCAAGGTACAAGTACAATACCTCTCCTTCTTTTGGACATGTTAGTAGAGGAGGATGTCCGAGGTATTCCTTCAAACCTTCAAATGCCTTCTGACACTCTTCAGTCCATTGAAATTCCTTGGCCTTTTTTAAGGCCTGGAAGAAGGGTCTACACTTATCACCCGACCTAGCAAGGAATCTCCCAAGTGCTGCTGCTCTTCCCGTTAATCTCTGAACCTCTTTCGGAGACTTCGGAGGCTCCATCTGAAGAATGGCTTCTACCTTCTCTGGGTTCGCTTCGATTCCTCTACTAGTGACAAGGAAGCCAAGGAATTTTCCTGAGCTTACTCCAAAGGCGCATTTATCTGGGTTCAGTTTCATTTGAAACTTATCTAAAGTGTTAAACACTTTTTGAAGATCTGAAGGGTGATCTTCCGCCCTTCTACTCTTCACGACCATGTCATCCACATATGCTTCTACTGATTTTCCTATCAGCTCAGCAAAGACATGGTTTATTAACCTTTGATAAGTGGCACCAGCATTCTTAAGTCCGAAGGGCATAACTTTATAGCAATATGTCCCTTCTGGAGTTATGAATGAGGTGCTCTCCTCATCTCTTGGGTTCATCTTGATTTGGTGGTACCCCGAATAAGCATCCAAGAAGCTAAGGAGTTCATGGCCCGAAGTTGCATCCACCAATTGATCAATCTTGGGAAGAGGATAGCAGTCCTTAGGACAAGCTTTGTTTAGATCTGTGAAGTCAACGCACATACGCCACTTTCCATTCGCCTTCTTTACCATGACCACATTGGCCAACCAATCTGGATATTGCACCTCTCGGATGAAGCCTGCTTCAAGTAACTTCCCCACTTCTTCCTTGATAGCAGCTTGTCTTTCTAGGGCGAAGTTACGCTTCTTCTGTTTGACCGGTTTAGTCCCCGGTATGATGCTCAAACTGTGGGAGATGACTTCCCTACTAATTCCTGGCATCTCGTGCGCACTCCATGCGAAGTTCTTTATGTTAGAGAGGAGGAGATTGGTTACCTCCTCAGCTAACTTTTTATTTAACAGAGACCCTAGAAATAACTTCTTTTCAGTTCCTTTCTCCACAGTTATTGGAAGAAGTGCTTCAACCGGTGTTGGCTTCAGTATATTCTCTTCTTCCCGAACATCTAAGCTTCCAACTGATATGGAGGTCTTCTTCTTGTCCTTCAAGTCCGTATAGTACATCATTCGAGCTAACTTCTGATCTCCTCTCACTTCTCCTATCCCATTAGAAGTTGGAAACTTCATTTTGAGGTGGTAAGTAGAGACCACCGCCCGAACCTTGTGCAGCAATGGTCTGCCAATGATGGCATCGTAGGGGGATTGAACATCTACTACAAGAAGATCGATCATATGCATAACTGTCCTTGGATAGGTTCCCAGAGTAACAGGTAGGGATATGACTCCCTTGGGAATTATGGATTCCCCTGCGAACCCATATAAAGGAACCGAAAAGTTCTTCAATTTTTCGTCTAAGATCTTCATCTCTTTGAAGGCGTGATAGAATAAGATATTTGCAGTACTTCCATTATCCACCAGAACCTTTTTCACCGTGAAGTTGGCGATGACTGCTTCTACGACTAGGGCATCATCATGTGGATCCTGGATCTTCAGCATCTTTTTCTGAAAAAGTAATTTTTTCTTCATCCCTTCTTGGCTTCTTTCTTTCTTTACTTACTTCATTTATTCGAGCATAAGCCCTTCTTGCTGAGGAGCTTTCTCCTCCTGCGGCCAGACCTCCTACAATAACTCCAATTGTCCCAGCAGTCCCCCTTTGGTGACGAGGAGACCTATCCCTTCTTCTTTGTCTCCTTCGATCGTTATCCTTATCATCACTATCGGTTCTTCTCCTCTTTTCTTCTCTATCTGAAGTGAACTGCTTCAGGTAGCCTCTCCTAATGAGGCCTTCAATCTCATCCTTGAGATGCCTACATTCTTCAGTGTCATGACCATGATCCCTATGGAACAGACAATACTTATCTGAAGTACGTTTTTCTGCCGGGGCCCTCATTTTCTTAGGCCACTTCAGTATATCCCTGTTACTTATTTCAAGAAGGATATTATGCAATGAATTATTAAGAGGAGTATAGGAACTATACCGAGGGACTGGACCCTGGTCAGTCTTCCTACCAGACTGATCATCCTTCCTCTTGTCATTCTTTCCTTCTACTCTTCCTTGCTTCTTGGTTGGAGGGGGTAAGTCTTTCTCAGTCTTTCCCAAGGCGCTCGAGCCTTTTTTGGCAGGGGCCGAGGAAGAATAGAACTGGGAAATTTTCATCATGTCCTCAGACTGCATGAATTTATCCCCCCTAGCATAGAGTTCTCCCATGCTCTTCGGGCGCTTCTTTGTTAATGAACGTACATATGCTTCATCCCTTACCGTTCTTACTAGGGCCGAAATAGCTACCTCTACTTGGACATATGGGATCTCCAAGCATGCTCTGTTGAACCTAGCAAGAAATGATCGAAGTGATTCTCCTGGCTCATGGACTAGATTCATCAGGTCTAAACTTGTCTTTGCTGTTCTACGTGCGGCGGAGAAGTGAAGGGCAAGTTTCTCTGACAAGTCCCCAAAACTAGTTATACTATGTCTTGGTAATTGATTGAACCATGTTCTTGCTGGCCCGAAAAGGGTTGATGGGAAGATCTTACACATTATGAGGGCATTTGCCCCCCGACACTCCATCATTGATTTGAAACCCTGGATATGGTCACAGGGGTCAGTCAACCCTTCATACTTCTCCAGTTTTGGAACAATAAGGTGACATGGCATTTCAGCTTCAAGTATCTCCGAAGCTAAGGGTGTTAACGTACTGTCCCACACTCCCTCCATTGGGGACACTCCTTGTAGTGCTGCAATCTTTTTGTTCATTTCATCTAGGTGTCGACCGACATCTTCATTGTAGTTTGTTCCCCTTCTAGTACTTTCTCCAACAGTACCTTCGGGGTTCACTCTCCTGGTTGTTTCTTTAGATTTACCGGAGTGCGAACTTCTTACTTCCTCATTATCCCGAATTTCTTGGTTTTGTGGGGGAATTTCTTGTCGACCTCCAGGCTGATTCGCTTGTAACTGCTGGTTCATGATTAGTTCGGTCAACATTTGCACCTGATGAGAGAGTTGTTGGAACTATTCCTGAGTGCAAGGTACTTGGGACGGTCCGGCTTCCCGGTTATGCGGGTTGGTTCGGTCAGCAGCATCCCCCTGGCGTTCTACCTCCTGACGGGGGTGATCACCCTGTTCCCGGTCGAGATCATTAGGGTCAGCAACTCGACGGCTTGTTTCTGAAGTAGTAGCGGCGTTCCTTCTCGATCTGACCATTGTGAGTTTCTTTGGGAAAGTGTACCTTCTCTTCCCACAGACGGCGCCAAACTGATGACGTCTGAAACAGGTCTACCCTATTAGACGGATCAGCCAAGTCAGACTGAGCAGGAATAACTAACTTTCGGGTACGTGATCTCTTCCTTCCTTCCTGCACAAGAAGCGAACGTAAGCTTCGGTAGGGCCCCGAGGGTGTACTCGGGGGGACCTCTCCGACGCTCAAGTCAGTACAGTACTAAACTTAGGAGGATGGCTCGTTGCTTCGAGCGTTGCCTCTTGCTCAGTAAGTATTCTAGAGTGCAGGAGTTAGATTCATTACCTGAGGGCAGAGGTTCCCCTTTTATATGAGTTTGAAGTGCTTGAGTTGTAGTAGGAGTCAGACTCTCTCTCATTGGTTTTCCAGAGGGTTTATCGGATGGTAAATTCCATCCGTATCCCTTTCCAAAGGGGAGTAGGACTCTTCTATAACTGAACCTTGTTTACCGAAGTAGCCCCTTTCGTCATGCACTGAGATGGACACTTCGGTTGAACCGAAGCATCTCATTGCTTGTAGTACCGAAGTGTATACTTCGGCTAAGAACCGAAGTACACTCTTCGGTTCACCTTCAGCCACAGCTTTTCTGGCGTTCTTTCCGCCACGTGGCCTTCATTGATTCATGAGGGTTATTTTAGGAATATCACTAACTAAACAAAGCAGGCAGAGGACATAGAAACTGATCACTTTTAATTTTAGATTTATTGAGTCTTTATTGTTTAGGTAAAAATATTTCATTCGCAACTTCAAAGTTGGATTATTAGTTGCTGATGAGACTAGCTAGTGAGACATCTCTAACAATGCTCGAACGGGAGGTCCAACAAATCATTGGGATATCCACATCACAACCGATCAATCACTATGGTGTATCATTACGCAATTTGTCATCGTAGCTGAAAAATCTTGCTGGTCTTAAATTAATAGTTCAATTGAAAGCAATAGATTGCAACCCGGTTCATGATAATCAAGATTACACAATCACCAAGATATTCGACATGGAGTCAAAGTCTAAGGGACAAAAGCGAGGAGGAGATGGGATAAAACTTGAAGACCAATGTCTCTATTTGAATCGGAACGACATGTAATGATAGTTGACATTTAAAGAAAAGATATAAAAATTTGACTAAGAGCATCCACTTACCTATCAAATCTCTCAAATTTTTTAAACACTCTACTTAAGTTTTCGAGGTTGCCTTTGGTACAGCGGTTGAATTAATTTTCAATGCTAGCGAAAAAGCTATGGAAAAAAGGTATGGAACGACGAAATGGATTCCATTTGCACCAAGAGCTACAATAAGTGATTAGAGATAACGTTGAGATGATATACTATGAGAAGTTGTGATGGAGGAGATGAGATGATCATTGTGGGAAATAGTGAAGATTGTTTACGAACCCTTAATGCTATTGACTAATTATACATGCATCTCAATCGAATAAACTGGATATGTTAATCAATGCAATTTATAATTTTGACCAAGCCATATGTATCTATATATGTCTTGATTTCATATGCAATCATGGTAGGGCTTAATGTGTCTGATCGTTGGTTTTGCTATCAAGTAATTTACTTGAAAGAAATTGAAGGGTTACATGGTTAGCATGTCAATGGTGTTTATATTTATGGTGTGCCATTAAAATCCTTGTATGGCACAATGGCATAAAGCAAATATGTGATGATTCAAATCCTCTGCATAAACTTCTTATCTCACCTTCAGAAATCTTAAATAATTTTTCTGTAGGTTTTTTTTTTTTAAAAAAAATTCAGAGTGCTCTTCATCAAAATCTCTCTTTGTTCTGTCCAAGCAGTGGAACCATGTCTACTTTTTAGTCGCAACTGCGTGAATTATCAAGCGAATCGGGATCCTTAGCTAAATTGTACACAAATTTTAACCGTCAATGATTATATGCTTACCAACTTCTTTAGGGTTTAAAGATGAGTGAGACTATCTACATATTTACTTAGTTTGTTCAATAGAATGTAAATATATTCATACTAATTTCAGTATAAATTAATTTATTTAATTAAAAAAAACAAGACTTGCAACTTCACTTTCATATTTCTCAAAGTGACAATATTATAGTTTTCTTCAATTTTTGATATTCCCAATTCAAGAGGTTGGTTAAAAAGGTGGGTCTCACAACTTTAATGTTCTTTTCACAAAATGTTATGAAATACAAATAATATACAATGTAAATATACAAATAATCAATCAAACACATTTTAAACAAATCCGGGCTTGATCAATTACGTATGTCCAAAATTCAACATGGATTAGGGTTCGGCCATGTAAATATTTTGTAAACCTTCAATGTTATCTAGCTCGAAACCGATTTTTTACCGCCCCAACCATATGTATATATATACATCCACTGATATTCCACCAAACATGTTATAGTAAATTTAAAAGGGCTTTTTACACATAAGGACTAATTGTGAGAGTTGTGTTCCAATATGGACAAGTCAAAAAAACCTTTAGAAAAATGGACAAAAGTTACAAACTTACTAAATTGTCTTTCCTTCTTCTTCCTTGCACTTATAGGGGAAGATTGTTGTCCGGTCATCATTTTTGGAGAATGAAACACGAAAAATGAAAGTCCACGGAAGCCCAATCATCACTGACCATCGATGATCAGTTGAGTCGCCAAAAAAGCTTGGTGAAATCACGTATCATCATTTGAAAAATAATCTGATCCGATCAACGTCGACGACCATCACCACCACCAATCAACTCACCGGACCAAAGCGCATTAAATCTGAAACTCTATCTGGTAAAATAAGCAAAAATCATTCTAGTTTTTAGATCTAATTTTTCAGATATGCAGAAATTCTATATGTTTCAAATCTACAGATATTATATCTGCTTTGATGATATTATATCTATTTTGGATATGAAAATATTATGTATGTTTAAACGAAATTTTTGCATTTCAACTTTCATTGTGATGATATTACCAAATGAAATTATCGTGTTTCAGTATTCAAACATATTACAATATAACAGATATAATAAAATTGATAACATATGAAACAGATAATATATGAAACAGATAACACATGAAACAAATAACAAATGAAACATATAATAAATTACAAGATTCGTGGGTATGGTGGACCACCATCGTCCGGCCATCAATCAAGGCCTCCAACTAATTAAAAAGAAGCGTTGGAGCACCACGACCAACCCCCATCCATTATTTATCGCCGTCAACTACTGATTCCACCTGATTTTGGCCTTAAAAGTCGTGCCCGACAGTGAAGAAAAGTGTCTGATCCGGCCACTAGAGATGCCGCCTCCTCAAACCACCACCATGGAAGTGTAACCTAGACCTAGGCACACCATTCTTATCTATTGGCTTGCCAAAATAGTCACTGGAGGAGGAAACTCATATTTGTGTGTCATATGGGGAAGATGAGAGTATTTTTGTCAATAAAATAAATATTTATAAGTTTTTGTCTTTAATGGAATATTTGTTAAACTTGATGGATTTTATACAACAAAACTAATTGGAATGTCTTTATTGGATCAAAATTTTTAGTGCATGGACTTATCTTTAAATTTCTCAGTTTAAAAAGAAGGCGGAAGAGAAAAAATGGTTGCAAACCTGATCCAGGTTGGGCCACAGATATGGGCTTGACCTAGGCCCAATTCAATGATGTCGTTGGTTTGAAGTTGTATGGATGAGGAACAAAGCCATGAACAGACACAAGAAGTACAAGTTGATCTTTTCGAAATTCAAGAGAGGCTAGCTTTGTCCCCTCAATTGGTACCACAATAATAACCATGATTTAATTATTACAACAAAGAATTTTTATATTTGTTGATTAACAGGATAGTAGGCATCAATCTTTATGTAAAGCGGTATTGGAAACAAATCAAAAAACAAAAAAAAAAATCCACTAAATTGAAACATGATCGTGAATTAAAATTTATATACTTGTGTACGAATTCCATTGATCCATGAATTATCTTATTATATAATAAAAAAATACTACAGAAGATTAATTCATCTGATCATGTGACGATTTAGTATCCTCAATTGTTATCCTCGGACTGGTTTGTTATTGAAGAATTGTTGCTAATAGAAGAATCATAATCTTCAGAGTTGATATCATCATCGTGGATCGTGATCATTACTGTCAGTAAAACTATTGTTCTCACCACCATTATCATTATTGCTGTAATTAGAATAACCATCTTGAGAGCTGTTATCATTATTGGTGTTGACAGAAGAATCGTCTTGAGAGCATCACAGCTATCATCATCACTGAATGTAAAGCTATCAATCTCACTCCTCTATTCACAGGAATCTTCTCCCGAGCTGGTAACAAAGCTGTCAACCTCAGCAGAATCATCCTCTTCTTCACTGGCACTCATAGATTCATCATCATCATCATCATCATCATCATTGTCATTATTATTGTTGCTCAGCGACTCATCATCATAATCATCTTGATCTTCACAAAACACTTGAGGAATACCAAGTAAGAATGACTCATCATCATCAGTATCAGTATCGAGCAAATGACAATTCTCTACAGTACTCTCCATGACTAGTTATGTCAATTTTGTGGAGAAAGTCAGAAGGAAGAAGAGTTAGCAAGAGAACAATTGAATAACAATATTCACAGGAGAGTTTATTTATATGTATGTGTATACAAGAAGAACTAAGGAGTGTTTGTTTCTTATGAGGATTACAACGGTGATTAGACTTCTAGTAATAATAGGATTTGTCTCTCTAAAACACCGTAATAAGAATTACTAATAGGAATGGAATTAGGTTTGGACTTATTTTTTACCAACTCAATACACACTTAATGTGGATTGTCACCCGAGAACCACAAATAATTTAAATAACACTCATGCGTATGATATGTCACAAAGATCTCGAGTTTAAACATTCTTATTCCCTCTTCCTCTTCTGTATTCAAAAATACCCGTGAACCCGTCTCCCAATTCTCTGAATTGAAAAAGCGACGACAACAGAGGGTCAAAAAGTCTCAATTCTCGGAACTTACAATTTTACCCTTATTTTTCCACTATTCCTGCACGGGACCAGAAAAACTGCCAACGTTCCCAGGCCGCCTCTGATGCTTCCAACTCTTTTCTTGTGACTCCTCTTTTTATTGTTTCTAGCTTTGATTGATTGGCGGACGCGGACCAATTACTATACAATAAGTAGAGATCCATACAAAAAGGTTGGTTTTTGGATGTCTAATTTAATCCGAATCAATTCCTCCATTTGTTTTTCTGGGTATGACCAATACTTTACGTTAATCATAAGAACTAATCACGTCTTTTCATGATTTCATTTCAAGCATGAGCCAGAGCTATGTAATAATTTCTGTTCTTGCGTTCGATTCCATTTTTTCTGATGATTATATGAAGGAGATGTTGGGACCTCTGGTCACGATTAATGCTGAAAATATGGTTCATTTGAAATGAAATTTGCACTGCTCTTCTGCTATCACATGATTTGTATGATTTTTTATTGAGTCACGTTTGTCATGATATGAATTTGTAAGACATCATTATTTTGATGCAATTTTGTTGATGGGTTGTTCAAAGTTATGATTTTTAGGCAAAAAAAAAGAAAAGAAAATCGAAGGGGATGGTTCAGCTTGGATTTGGAATGGAGGAATATACATCGGAGAAGGGGACTCTACGCATGGCGCAGAAGGAGAAAGAGAGGGAACGACGTCGCATGAGGGACAGACAAAGACGGCAATCGATGAGTGCCGAAGAGCGCGCACAACACCTCGCTAGACGTCGGAGGAACTATCAACTGCGGAGGCAGAGAGCTGAGAATGCGAGGTTGGTCCCACAATTTGAGGAAGGGACCATTCAGGATCAACATGAGCCGTTGATCGAAGACATTATTGTATCTGACGATCAAGGGCATGATGTAAAGACTGAGGTGGGTTGGAAACTTCCTCCACATATATTAGCTATGCTACCCAGAAGGCCTCGTTTAACTCATTTTAAACATCTTGCTCGGTCATTGAATGATCAAGTGGGTGAAGACGATCACAGACTTCATGTAGAAGTGTTTGTGAAAGATGGAGAATCGAATTGTAAGTTCATTAACTTATCTGGTCTTGTGTATTGCATCCTCTCTCTATATGTTCTTCTTGAAGCCATTAAAATTATCAAGGAAGTATTAAATATATATGTGTTTAGTGACTTTGAGGGACAAATAGGATGTATATGACAGACTAAACATTGTTGGTGTTAATTTGATGGGTTTGATGAGTCTGGTTGTTGTATTCCTGTATTTCGCGTCCAAAATGTAGCGCATCCTTGGGTGTATGTTCACGATGTTGTAACGCTTTTCAGGTTTATTATCAGAAACTTTTGCAATTAAGATGTATTAAGTCTCTTGCCCGGGCACTAAAGATGCATGGAATGAACCATTTTGTCATATACCTTATATTCTACAACTGCCAGAAATATACACCCTTGCGAATGCTCACGATATTTGAACACCCTTTTCAGGTGGATCAGCAAAAGCTTTACGATTAAATTCTATTAAGCGACTTGCTCGGGGAATATATACTACTGTGACAGAGTCTGCAGATCAAAACCATCAAAGTGAAGGTAAAGCCAAGGTTTGCAGTCATGCGGAGGTAAATTTTGTGGGACTTCTTTGAATTTTAACGAAGCTTAGAATTTTTAATAGGTGAACAGAATCTGAAATGCGGCGAGAATCAACTCAAAAGCTGTGAGGTACTGCAAGGTGTACAGCCTAATAGTCTTGGGGTTGAAAACAATCAACTTAGTTAAGATGGTAAAACGATAAATCAATAGTTTTCTTCAGTGGACAGTATTAGTTTATTTGTATCCGAGATAACCGTGGTCAGGGGATTAACATATTCTACTTTTTCATGGTACATTAGGTTAAAGTTATATCCTTGCTGAAGAAAGGAAACGTTCTGGTTAGCTCCTCTTCAAAATTTCTCAATTGAAGACATTTACGTAAGAAGCTGATTGATAACACAATCATCTTTTGCAATTAATTGACTGAAGAAGCAATTTATTTGGTTTTCTGGTGCATACATAGGAAGTTTGGTTGAAGAGTTTTAAGCTTAAGTTTGTTGTTCTCTATTTGTTGTCTCCTTATTTGAATTGGTTCTACCTTTGTCCAATATTCTCTTTGGAAGTAAGAGTAATGGAGGATAGATGGTTTTTATGCTTTCATGTTTTAGATCGTTACCATATAAAGGAGAAGGAGACATGACATGAAAGATGAACACTTTCAGTCAGGAAAACTAATTTGTGAGTGGTTGGTGACTATGTTAAGTGATCATACACACAAATCATTGCTTGATAATATGGATGAAATTATTTAATGCTTCGAGTTAATAATTTACTTGTTCTACGCCAAAGGGTTCTTCAAGGACAGAGATAAGAAAGAAACAAGGCAGTACTTGTAATAAGCATTATGGTTACGCATTAAAAATAACTGTAATACGACAGAATGGGAAAATGGACCTTTTTCTAGCAGAGCGTCAACCTTGATTAGTTCAGATAGTTTTAACCATAGGGTTCTTTCCTCATCCTCTAATCCGGAGTAGCATGTTATCAGGTTTCACGTTAGCGTTTCTGTCAGATGTGCCTTTGCTACAGATGTAATAAGTTATGTCTTGTTTTGCTCCGCATAATAATCTTACATATATAATGCAGTTACTATGTTCTTCTTTACTCTGTTTCGGGTTCACGTTGATTACAAGGAAAAAGTTCACCAAACAAGTTGTATTTTATATGGTTAATTTTATTCTTTGATCTGTAATAAAAAATAATATAATTTTGGCGTTTCTCTTCATCTGAATCTTAGTGTGATAAAATCCTGGAAAGCAAGCAAGTTTTTTCATTGTCCCTTGCCTATGTTGATTGCACTGTTTTTCAACCAGACCAACTGTATTGTATTACAGTTTCTTTCTTTCTTTCTATATATATCCGGCAGAATTGCAGGCCGGATGAAGCATACATTATAGTGTAGGAGCACAGAGTTTTTCAGTTGCTTTGAACATTAACCTACAATGAGACATGATGATATTGATGTTCTTGGTGCATGTCAGCAGATTCAGGAATTTTAGACGTATTAGTTTACATATCTACATTCTTATAGCCAATCTTTACTGCTGCTTGGTTGCATCGGTGCACTGTTTTAATAGTATTAAGCTATCTTAATTCTATACCACTAAATATATAAAAAGGAGGCCAATCTTAATTCTATCAAGACATGGATACCATTGCTACCTATGCCCTAGAAGTAGTGAGTAGTGACAGCAAAAGTAGTATAAAGGGTAAAATTCACAGATATTGCCAGGCAATCATTGTCATCTTTCACCTCCATGCTGAAGAGGTTGCCATTGCTCTATTCTTCCACAAAAGGTATAGAGCTCCATCCCTCTCTTCAAGTCCATAGTTCTTGTTATATTCCTTCAATAGATCCCGGATACCACTAGTCCCTGAGGAAGCCAATGGATATGGAGTAAATCCAGCCATCATAAGTCGTGACCTCCACTTCCCCAGAAGTTCATGCCTTTCTACCCTCTCCGCTCCCTCACAAGCAACCATGTTGACAATGTCCCTGGCCACACAATGCTGCTCTGCATTGATGCGCTGCTTGTCATCCCTTGGGCAAGCCACATCGATCGATTCAAAAAATGCATGATAATAATCCAGTGTTTCAACGAATCGCTGAAAGAAAGGGGAAGTGTTGGTGTTCGATTCTTGTTCCATCAGGGTCACAACCTTCGGGGACAAACTCTTAACAAGCCTCAATAACCGGTCTCTATGATTCCATGTGGTCACACTCTCGTCTGGCACATGATGCAACACATAAGGAAAATTTACCACCACAGCTTCCCCAGGTCGAACCATAAGATCTTCCAATTGAACCTCACAACCAGACATGGCAGCATCATGGAACTCAAATTGCAAATTACACGACTTGGCAAGCTTTTTCAGCCTCTGCCCTACAATATGAAGTCCACCACCACGAGCATGATTTGATTGCGAATCATCAATACCAGTTATGCGAATTGAAGAAGCTCCACCAGGCTGATCTGCTAGTGCTTGAATGAGGCCCATCCACTGGCTGCCCTGTGCAATCTGGAAGTCAATGATGTGGATTCTAGGTTCGTTTTCTATAGCTTCCTGAATGACAGCATTAGCTGACTTGTAGGCAAACCTCCAATACGGGCATATCTGAAAAATGATGGTCATGTAAGACAATAATTCAGAGCTTGTTGGTTCTTCACACTTCAATGATTTGTAGATTTTACTCCCTGACGATGCTAGCCTTGCCCTAAGCCCTTCCAACATGTAAGCACCTAATCGTTGGATAGGCTCTCCAGATACTGACACCTTTTGCTCCAACACATGCATTAAGCCAGCTGCTGTTGGCATATTACCATCACATACTGCTCGAGCACAGGCAATGAGCACCTGTTTCAGGTCCAACCTGGGGAGCATTTGCACGAGTTGATTCCAGTCCCAACCTGACACAGAAGGAGCTTGGTGGACACCATTCATGGAGCAGCAATTGCAACTATCATTGTCAGATTCTGGCCCAAGCAATGAAATCTCCAGTTCCCTCAGCTTGTGTCGCAGTACATTGTCATTATCTGTAATTGAAGACCCACTGACTGGAGAGCTATACGCATTATCAGGGGAATGATGAGGATCCGACAGGTATGAGTGAGAACTTCTGCTGGTAGAGGTGCTAGTAGCAGAAGGGGAATCATAGACAACAAAACCAGTACTAGCTGTGGCTGATTCGAGCGTAAAGAATTGCTCCTCGCATTCTTGAAAAGAAACACTGGTTCGGTCACAACCAACGTCTCCAAAACCATTGTTATCTAAAATTTTAAAATGCAAGAAATCATATGGTTCAATCTCTTGCATTGGCTGGTGGTAAAACCCATGGATAGCAGCCGCAGTTTGATGTGTCTGAGATGTTTGCATCTAAAACCAACCCACTGTTGACTTGATTCTGAAAATGGAAAATATGATGCTAGCAGCTATTTGACAGCCAACTGCTTTGATAACCTGCAGCAAAGTATTAAGGATTATGATCACATGTAGATTGAAAAATCACACAACCAATGCAACTCGATTTAAATGCTAGGGATGAAATAAATTGCACAGCACTACTTTCCAAATCATGAAACATTTCAAAGTATCACCTTTTGGATTTCCATACCAACTTAATTATCCACCCAATGAAAAAAATTATGGCTACCAAGAGTAAGCGGAAAAGGCTTTTTTAACGAGTGGCATGGGCTAGATTCCAAAGAATAAAATCCATTTTTGCAATGATACAACAACGCAGTCTCAATCGCCATAGATCCCCTATGCCAATATCACACCAGAAACAACAAAAAAGCATTCACCTCCACAGAATTGAACTTGAACCCACATGGATAGAACTCCTCTACCGCACGCTTATGTCAAAAACAACAAAAGTACGTTCACCTCCGATCTTAAAACTAACTTACAGGAGGCAAAGTAAATTTCACAAAAAGGAACTTGCTTTCGAATATTTTAACCAAACCCATAAACCCAAACCAAAGATTACCAAAATTCCATATGTTGAAACCTAAAACCCAATTCGAGCAATATTTATCAAAACCATAATCTTCATTAAAACAAAACCCATATAGAAGACACGACATCTAGATGTCATAATGAGAAGGCAATAAATCAGTGAGTGTTAAGTGGTTTTCCCATACCTCAGTCAAAGAAAAATCTCCAGAGCTCTTGAATTTTGTCTAGACTCTCCGATTTCCTCTTCAATGGCAGTAGAAGAGCGATCGCTTGTCATCTCTGGGTTTGTTCCACAACCAATACTTAACGTTATGGCCTGGAATCAAACGCCCCCGCATATTCCTTTAATTACATTACTGCCCTGTTACCTAAAATAAGTGTCGGTGGAAAAAACAAGAGACTACAAGGCGATTACTTCGATCAAGTGGCATACACCACATAAATATACTCAACGTATTTAATCTTAATTGATAAATAAATCTTCTTTTGATCTGAGTCAAATATATGGTTTTTTTTCACATTTTTGGAATGCTATTAATAATTATACGTGTCCAATTTACTACAATATAAGACCTTTTGAGATAGGCCAGCAGTGATCAACAAAATGCGCAAATGATAATAGCAGAAAACCTTGAGCATCGATGAGCACTGGTTAAAGAAGTTTCGACGATTAAGTCAATGAAAGCAATGCTTAGAAAAGGAAAAGTTCGAAAAGAAAGAGATCTTCGCATTGAGAGTGGGGAGAAAATAAAATCCCCTCCAACAATAGAGATTCAATTTATATAGTGCCCATTTGGTACACAATATGTTCATTTGCTGCATAATTTTGCACCACAATATATGTTATAAGGCCGAACCAATAACTAAGGGACGAAGCCGAAGATAAGGCAGTTCCTCGTTAAATGGTAACAGCCGAAACTACTGCAAACTACCGTAAACTCCCCCAAACTTCCATGAACTTCTCCAACTACCACAACTGCTGGTAACTGCTCAAGAAAAGCATAAAAGGAGTTCATTGAGAGCTTGGAAGGGGAGACTTGATTTTCTGACTCACTTTGTAATGACAAGTGATAAATAAAATATCATATCATTTTGCACCGTGGACCTAGGCTCAAAACCGAACCACATAAAATCTCTCTGTTTTATCTTACATTTACCCATTCATCCTCAATAATTCGATTGTCGATAATTTACATCAACAGATATAAAGATGCGGCCAAGGTAAAGATGGGATGCAAGGATGTTGGGCAGGAGTCAGGATAATTGGTTTCTTGGACAAAAGTGTTGGCCTGACATGCGTGATGTAATATAGTATAAAACTATAAATAGAGTATAAATCAAATAGTTATACCTGTTAGTGGGCCATGTGCATGCCGAAGTGGGCCAAGATGATTTTTGGACACTACAATAACCAACAAATTCGAAGTGTTTCTTTGTTAAGACTCACTAAAAGAGAGTAAATGTAATATAATATTATACCAAAAGTTGTACTTCATTTGGTAACAAAGTCATGTTTACTTTAAATATCTCATACCATAAATAAATCCTAATAAAGTACAAATATAATACGTATATCCTATATGATGACGTCCAAAACGTACTTGGATGTATCATGAGATAGGATTGATGTCAAGAAGTATCATCAAGTCTGTTGAAGAGGTCAGCATAGTAGAAAATGTGTTATATGGGACTCCGAGTGTGTTCTCAGAGGACCTCTCAAACGGTCAAGCTAGTATGCTATCAACGGAAAATGCTCGATGTTTGGAACTCTCTCTCCCCAAATACCTATTAAGAGTGTAGTCGTGTAGGGTTCAAGATACTTTATTTGGTGATAAAAGTCCCTTTTTGTATGAGTTGGAGATTTCTAACTTTGGTAGCAATAGATTTTTTTCTTCCCATATTCCTAGGTAGATTTATAGGGGGTGGATCTCAGACCCTATAAGAGCAACTTCAGTAGTGTAAATTTGTTAGCCCAGCAAAAATTTATATTGGGTCCCACTTCTATTACATAAAAAGTCAAGGCAAACACGTCTCTCAATACAACCACACCAACAAAACACATCTCCCAATATAACCACACCAACAAAACACATATTCCTATACATTTTCCTTCCCACCCAACATGGTGGCCAACAAATTCCCATGCCCTTCATGTTGTCCCCAATAAAACTACATCAAAACACAATCTTTCAATATAAAACACATCTCCCAATATAGCCACATCAGCAAAACACAAAACTCAATACAGCCACATCAGCAAAACACAAAACCCCATACATATTTGTTGGTCCAGACAAAATAACACCATTGCAAGTGCTCTAAATACATATCAAACAACCAAATGAAGTCTCTTTTTTTTTTTTAAGAAATTGAAATGGTCGAAGTCTAACAGACTCTAACTCTTAGGGCAAATGCAATGGGAATGAATTTGCTGGGCCAACATTTTTGTTGGCCCGGTCCCACCTCTATTACACAAAAAGTCAAGTCAAACACGTATTTTAATACAGCCAAATCAGCAAAACACAAATTTCTATACACTTTTTCTTCCCACACACTTTCTCTTTCCATCCAACCCAACAACATTCCATTCCTCCATATTATCCACAACAAAACTACACCAAAACATCAAATATCAATACATCCACATCAGCAAAACACTTATCCCAATACAGCCACATAAGCAAAACCCATTTTACAATACAGCCACATCAGCAAAAGACAACATCTTTGTTGGCCCAATACCACTTCACCATTGCATTTGCCCTTACAACTCACCAAAACCCAATTCATGGTTTCTTACCTCATATATTATTACTTATTTAAGAAAAATATGTATGTGTATGAAGTTACATCGAAAGCTTGAATTCATTAAGTAAATTAATTTACCTTTGGATTTTATATTCAGTCCACATCATGCGTTAAAATGGAAGTAATCAACGCGTTTTTTACTGTTAGAAGGCTAAGTGGCAATTCCGTGAAAAGCATACATATTCGAGGGCAGATGTGAGGCGACCCTTGTACCAGGAAGGTCGACATCGACAGCAAGGGCTCGCATTCTCCGAAGCAACGTGTTCCTTAATTTTTGTCATCATTGATGATGTGGAAATTAAATTAGCATCTCCCGCACTCCACTTGATGGGCCAAGGAGGAGGAGGAGGAGGAGGAGGAGGAGGAGGAGGAGGAGGAGGAGGAGGAGGAGGAGGAGGAGGAGGAGGAGGAGGAGGAGGAGGAGGAGGAGGAGGTGTTTGTTGTCATCCTGCGTCATCAGAGACGACAGTTATGTCTGCCTCTAAAATCTAAATTGATGAGGATGGTCCCATTAGGACTACTAAGCCAATGGGACTTATCCACGTCATCATTCCTAGTGTACTTATGATACGGATCCAACCATCTTTTAGTGATGGATAATTGATGATGTATAATTATAATTATATTGGTGAAAACGAAATTGATCAAGTAATGCAACCAATAGAGTTTTTAGTTTTGTACAATGGAATGATCAAGTAATGGAATAGTTTTGTTGTTATCACTCTTTTGCCACACCACTCTTAACTCTTTTAATTAATGATTAATGGGTGAACCCATGTGGCATTAATAGAGAAGAAACACTTACACACACACACACTCCCCTAGACCTATTACTGTTGTTGGATAAAAGGCTTTTTACACATGAGTCAGCACTCTGAGTCACTGGCGACGGACCCACATGAGTCAGAACTCGTGCGTCATGTCCATGCCAAGGGAGACCAAATCAAAAGCTCTGATTCTCAAGTGGACATCATTCTCTGTGGTTTATGATTTTGTTTTCGTCTTCACGAATTAACAAATAAAGATGCTTTTTGTAATGGATTGGGACCCATGTGAAAAACTTTTATTATTATTATTATTTATTGTCCTAAACCCACCGTCCTCTTTCATCTCTATTGTATTTGTCGTTGTCTGTTTTTTGGTTTTGTCTGTGGACATGTGTGGAATAATCTTCCCCTTTCTGCGCAGAATAAAACTTAAAGTTCCCCCCCCATAAACACAAAAGCAATTGAAACGCATAAACTGGTGGGGTGGTGTGGTGGGGTGGGGTGAGTGAGATGACTTGCTTCTTTTTCACCACTAAAATAAATCAAAACGGGTGGATTTGGAAACAAATCGTCTCTCAACCTTTAAGCTGACCCATGAATGTTTCACATTTCTTCATCAACATAATATATTTTATAATAACCAACATGCTTGTTCTGAAAATTTTCCAGGAAGATGGACTCAAAACCCTTATCACATGGACTTCGAATTCTTGACAAATCCAGTGTATGGGATGCATGTTTGCTACGGTGAGATCAAAGTTTTGAACTTCTGACTCAAACTTTGATCATCTGATGTTTTGCTGGCTATCTTGACCCAATGAGGTTTTGGATCCCAGGCCGAACCCAAACGTTCAGCCCACGACTTCACCAAAACGGCCCAGAACAAATAATTCACCCAAAGTATGAAACAATATTTTTTTTTTACTAACCGAAAACCATCTAACTCAACATGTCATTTGAAAAGTTGAATGGGCGTAAATCTCATACCATCAAAACAGTTCGCACCGCACTAACGACAAGATTGGTCAAAGCCCATATGGGTAGAAACCAAGAAATGAGACAAACCCACGAAACCAAGATTTTACAAAAAAAATCTCAACTAATTAGTTCTTCGAAACCTTGACCTCAGGCACAATACTCCCCAAATCCAAAGGAGAATCAACCAAACTATTGCCAAGTGATTTTGCGTGAAGACTAACATAGATATCGTGATAAAGAAGTGATTTATATCATGTTTAGTGATGCGTAAGCCTTTGGGGAGGACAACTTGAATGCATATTCTCTTGGTTGACGACTTTGGTCTACTTTCTAAACTCGAACAGCAAATATTTCTTGGTCATGTCACTACAAGAAAGTGGATCATTTACGACACTTTAACAAGACGGTTATATAGAAGCGCTGACGCTTCTTTCATTTCACGGCGCTTTTTTAAAAAGCCGCCGTTAAAATATTTCACATTTGTGATGCTTATGTTAAGTGTCGTTAAAAGGTTGATATATCGGCGCTCTTTTTCAAGGCGTCGTCAATGCCAAATAATTTCGCATTATTCAGATGGCGCGAAATATATCGTGGCGCTTTTGTGTAACACGTCGTTAAATTTTTGCCGTTTCTAACAATAACCGCCATTATTTATTTTCTAATTAGCGACGTTAATAAGAAATGTTGTGAAATGTTAATATGATGGCGCTTGATGGTATAAGCGCCGTGAAACTAATTTCCCCCTTTTTTAATAAGGATTCAAATCTTAATTAGGATTAACATACGTAGAACTCAATATGAAGCAATTAGTATAGTATATTTTATATTCATAACGTTATCCTTAACATATAGATATATATATGCATATATATATATATAAATGTGCATATATTTATCTAATTAATAATAATATATAATTGTGTGTAATTTGTACAAAGATGAATATATACATTAAATCAATATATACTTATATATTAGGTCTAGTTAGGTTTATGGCCACGATTATCAAACCATAGACATATATAACCCTTAATGACTAAGAATAAGTTAAGGTTTCAAAATTTCTTAGTTTAGGGTTTAGGGTATATATTGTACTATATATTAATCATGAGTATCATTTTAAGGATAATATAAAATTTTACTTGAAACATCACAGTAATTCAAATATTACCTAAATGTTTAATTTTGTAACATATATAATTGGGGTTTTAGTGTTAGGACTTGATAGGGTTTAGGGTTTCATATGAACAGGAACGACGCTTATTTACGAAAACGCTAGAAATATCTGTAATGTACTAGTGCTCGACGTAAGCGTCGTAATTTAAGAAAATAAAACGACGTCGTTTCGTTGAATTTGTAATTTACAAATTAAATATAACGACGCTTCTATAATCAAACGTCGTAAATTTTACTATTTACGGCGTTTATGAAACACCACGCCGCAAATGAGTTAACATCAAAACAACATCGTTTTTTTAATAGATGTAGGCAAATCCCTGAAGGTTTACTCGACACAATTCACACAGGTAGAGACTCCCTCCTCTGTACTCCGTCTTCCGCCCCACCGCACTCCCTCTTATACCACCGCACTCCATCTTCCACCACCTGCATTACGTCGACACAAGCACACACTTCACTGTACGATTCTTGAACTACTTCGACCACAAGAGCACGAACACTCCACCTCGAGATGATTCTGGTACTTCATAAGGTATGAATTCCTATTGTTTTTCTTGCTTTAAGAGAAGAGCACTAGATATATGTGGGTTCAAAAGTTTCAATTGAGTAATTTGAGTTTTCCCTTTGGGTTTGTCAGATTTGCAAGCGTTGTTGCTCGAAAGTAGGCATCTTCTATGAAGCCTATCACTGCTATACTGGAAAGAAAGTGGTTCAATTTTTTTTTTCTGAGTAAGGTGGGCATACTGTTTTGGTTGAGTTAGTATGAATATGCAATTATAATGTAATGGTGTTTTGGTTGGTTGCCTTGGAAACATTAGAACAATGATTTTAGGTTCTTAGCTGATGATAGGTTTGTATTTTTCTCCAATGCAATGAATTCACATACTCGTTTATTTGCGAAATGAGGCTTGAAGTTTGAAGTTTGTTGTTAGTTGTCTGCTACCATAGAATTTTGGTTTGTGACAGAATTGGCATTAGTGCTCACAAATTGTTCGACAAAATGCCTGTGCGATGCTTGACCATTCTCATTTCTGTTATTTCGACCTCCTTGGGTGGCATTCAAAACTCTCTTTTGTTTGATACTTGAATGTATCCCTTCCACATTATCCAAGTTTTTTCCTTTTTTTTCCCCTTTTTTGAGTTCGTCGCTTCAAGTTGGATTATGCAAAGACCTATTGACAATTGCTTTCGTTTGTCCTTATAATGTAGGAGTTTTGTGCATCTATGTGTATATGATGTTACCTGCTTACCTTAGTTTGATAACCTACACCTTTGATTCCTACTACTCGTGGGATCTTTTATTGGGTTATAATCTGAATCATAATGCAATGAATAAGTGAATTGTTTTTCTAGTTGATGTTGAGTCAATTCACTCTTTCGCAATTGCCTAATTTGGAGCGAATTGTCTTTTCATCAGAAATTATAGCTTCTCAGTTGATAATTGTCTATAAGAAATACCATGTTTAAAGAGAATGTGTTCATTTGAAAATAAATATGCAGTTCCTTTTATTCTTTATGTTTGAAACTTTATATGTACGTATTAGCGTTATGTTTGAAACTTTGTTTATGTGTGAATAGATGACCACATTGGACAAAAGTTGGATGAATATTGACAACCGTTTGGACCCTGATTATATTAGGGGAGTCGAGCAATTCCTTGACTTTGCTTTTCAACACCCAAGAGTAGGAAATCTCATATATTGTCCCTGTAAAAAGTGCTTCAATGGACATTTTAAGGCTAGAGAGAATGTCAAGGAAGATTTGATCATAAGGGGCATAATTCGTAGTTACACTTTTTGGAACTTCCATGGCGAAGAACGGCCTACTACTGTGCAAGTTGAGCATGATGAGCTTGGGCTTGAGGTGGAATGTGATGAAATAGATGAGTTGATAGCAGATACCAGGTCTTAATCTAGAGATTTTTGCAGACCATAAATATGATGCGGATAATGCTAGAAGTAATGTGTCGCAAAATGAGGCTGAACAAATTTACAAGGTTCTTGAAAATGCCAAAACTACATCTATTATGATTGTAAGATTTCATTACTCTCGTTCATCTTAAAACTTTTATATATTAAATGTGTTGGGGGATGAATAATAACGCCTTCACCATGTTACTTAAGGAGTTGAAGAAGGCTTTTTCTAGGGGTAAAACACTATCGAAGTCATATTATGAGACAAAAAAGATTTTCCAAGATCTTGAGCACTCATAAAATAAGATAGATGCGTGTGTTAATGATTGTGTTCTATTTCACAAAGAACTTGCAGATGCAGATAATTGCTCCACTTGTGGAGATTCTAGGTGGAAAATAAATAGTGGTAGAGGTTGTGATGATGAGGATGATGATGATATATATTCTAATTCTTGTAAAAAGAAAACGAGTATCCAGAAAGATATTACGACACTTTTCTCTTAAATCAAGGCTTCAGAAAATGTTCATGTCTTCCAAAATTGCTTCTGATATGTGTTGGCACCATGACAATCACATTAGATATGGCAATCTAACACATCCGATAGATTCAGAGGCTTGGAAACATCTTGACCGATTGTATCCTGACTTTAGTTTTGAACCACGAAATGTGAGACTTGGATTGGCAAGTGATGGATTCAATCCCTTCGGTAACATGAGTCTATCATATAGTATGTGGCATGTTATTCTTATACCATATAATTTGCCTCCATGGATTTGTATGAAACAGCCAAACATGATTTTGTCTCTACTTATTCTAGGAGAGAGAGCTCCTGGGAATGATATTGATGTTTACCTACAACCATTGATTGATGAGTTGAAGGAATTATGGGAAGAAGGTGTGGATACATTTGACGCATCCAATAAGACAAGCTTTCGGATGAAATCACCTTTGTTATGGACTATTAGTGACTTTCCTGGGTATGTAGTTCTCTCAGGATGAAGCACCAAAGGATAGTTAGCTTGTCCAATTTGTAATGTGCAGACATGTTCAAAGAGATTAGTGCATGGAAAGAAACAATCTACATGTGTCATCGTAGATTCTTGCCAATGGATCATAAATGGCGTGATAACGAACACAACTTTGATGGCGAGAAAGAAAAAGGATTATCACCGAAGATGTTGTCGGGTGATAGTATGCTCGGACTGATGGTAGACATGGGAGAAATAATATTTGATAAGGCAAAAAAAAAAGTTGCAGGAAGCAAGCATCACAATTGGAAGAAAAAAAATATATTCTTTGATCTTCCATACTGGAAAGATTTGCTCATTCGTCACAATTTAGATGTTATGCACATTGAAAAAAATGTGTGTCACAATGTGATTGCAACATTGCTCAAGATTTCGAGAAAGATAAAAGACAATCTAAATTCTCGTCTTGATTTACAAGAATTGAATCTCAGAGAAGAGCTGCATCTAATTGAGAAAGATGAGCACACTTATCTACTACCTCTTGCTCGTTATACTTTGTTGTCTGGTGAGAAGCTTTGTGTACTACAATTTTTGAAAGATGTCAAGGTTCCATATGGTTTTTCTTCAAATATCTCTAGGTGTGTTAACTTAAAAGAAAAGAAGTTGATTGGCTTGAAAAGTCATGATTGTCATGTTCTTCTCCAATGATTACTACCACTTGCTATTCGAGGCATATTGCCAGATGACGTGTGTGATGCCTTGATCGGCGTAAGTAGTTTCTTTGTTGATTTATGTTCAAGAACACTTTGTCCGAAGGAACTCAAAAGAATAGAAAGACATGTTGCATTAACATTGTGTCGTTTAGAGATGATATTTCCACCATCTTTCTTTGATGTGATGGTGCACTTACCAATCCATTTGGCATATGAAGCCAAGATAGCTGGGCCTGTTCAATACCGATAGATGTATCCCATTGAGAGGTAATTGTAATAATTTGTTATTCAATACTCAATGATTAATGGTGCACTTATTAACTTATAAGTTCAAACGTAGGTACTTCTTGCACACATTGAAGTCTTATATTCGAAATAAAAATCGACCAGAGAGATCAATTGCTGAAGGGTACATATTAGAAGAGTGTATGAATTTTTGTTCGAGATACTTGCACGACATAGAAACAAAGTTTAACAGAGTTCCAAGGAACTTTGAAGGTCTTGATACACGACAGCATGATGCTCTAGCTATATTCTCAAGGAAGGGGCGTGCTCTGGGAAGGTCAGATGTAAAAGAGCTAACCAATCGCATTCATATTCACATTCAAGAAGCCTAGATCTTATACATCTCGACAATTCTCAAATTGGTTTGAGACTCAAGTAAGCGTGATTTTTAGTTTTAATTGTTTTAATTTTTGCTTTGATTCATAAATAAATAATTTTCCTGAAATGATTGAAACTTTTATTTATATAGATGGATGGATTATGTAAAAGGACAAGTGATGAATCACTTGGAAGAATTGCGCCATCTATCTCATGGCCCTGACAAAATGTTAATGGCATGGAGTGGTTATGTTGTTAATGGCTTTAAGTTCCACACAAAAATGAGAGAAGCTAGGCTAAAAACTCAAAATAGTGGTGTGGTTGTTAGTGGAGATAATGGGGCAGATAGATTGAATTATTATGGAGTTTTTATTGACATAGTTGAATTGCAATATCTTGGAGGAAAACCTGCTGTTTTATTCAAATGTGATTGGAGAGATATACATAACGATGGCAGAGGTATTGATAAGGACAAACATGACTTTGTTAGTGTCAATTCCATGAGAATATTAGGGACAAATGAACCTTTTGTATTGACAAGCCAATGTGAACAAGTTTTCTATGTTAGAGACAATGCATGACTAGAATGGCTAGTCATAACAAAAGCCCTTCCACGTGAATTTTATGATGTGGTAGAGAATGAAGATGAGGCAATTATTGATGAAACAGATGCATTGCAACCTCTTATACCAAGGGATACATCGTTCTCTTATCTGTCAACAGATGATGTTGATCATGTTATATGGAATAGACCTGATTTGCCAATGGAAACAATTACATCGTCAGAAAGTACCAGAAATACAAAAAGGAAGAGAAAAAGAAAACATTAGAGGTTAAGTATATTTTTTCTTATTCTTCGTCTTTGTCCTATCCTTGTATGCACACTTAGTTTAGAATACTTGCCAACACATAAATTTACTTTATTGAACTCAAACTACTTGTCCTATCTTTCAGGCATGACATCACAACAATCAAGACCAATTGAAACATCACCATCATCGCATTCAAAGTAATATTCTCCACATGATACTGGAGCAACCTCTTCTGGTTTGTTTTTAATTCAAGCATAGTCTAATATTTAATTGGATCTTTGATTTATATGTTGGCATCAATGGGAAAAAAATGGAGGGACTTCCGTTATAGGTTGAAGAAGGACTTCTATGATAAATACGAAACTGATGAGCAAAGATTGGTAGCTCAACCACCTATCATCAGTGAAAGTGATTGGAATTGGTTCGTGAAAGAATATTGGGGGAAAGAAAAAGTCTAGGTGATATTTATTCTCTTTGGTTTTTGTTTGTATAGTATATTTTTATATCTTACATTGATTTAATGGTAACTTATTTATGCAGGAGATGTGTCAAAAAAAAATAAGGAAAATCGAGAAGTTCAACAAATGCTCCATCTCACCGGTCGAAAATCTTTTGCATCGATTAAGCATGAAGAGGTAAAGTATATATGCATTTCTAAGTTTAAAGTATGGAATATCGATTAAGTACACAATATAATGTATGACGACTAACATATGTTGTTTTCCTATTGTTACTAGACGATAAAGAGGGGAGTTCGACCTAACCGCATTGAAATGTTTGAGCTTGGCTATGTGAAGAAAGATGGATCATATTCAAACGTATTCACGCAACAAAAAGTTGTATGATTTATTTTTGTTTTCCTTATTGTTGGTCCTGTAATATCCCGTCCCAAAATAAAAAAAAAATAAAAAAATTAAATATACAATAATAATAAATAAAATTAATAAATTGGATTTAGTTATAAAAAGAATAAATTGTAGGGTAAAAAGAATTATTGGGAGGATTTAAAGAATATTTAAGTTAAATTTAGGGTCAAATAAACAAAAGAAATAATAAAATAATAAAATTAAAAAAAAATATTTAAGTGGGTGAAGGTCTGCGTGGAAGTCAATACAAAAAAAAGAAAAGAAAAGGGGGGCATGCACTCATTTGAAATCCACCACCACCACCACCACCTCCGGCCAGCCATTTCTAGTGGCAGTCCGGCCACTTTTCCGGCCAGTAAGGGGACCCAAGCTTGAGACCTACAACCACACTTCATTAGAGAAGGATTTAGGTAAGTTTGAACTTAGGGTTTGTGGGTTTAAATGGGTTTTGGGGATGTTAATTCAAATGGAGTTTTTCTTTGTTTACTAACTCAAAATTAGACTCTAATTTTCTTATATTGTTAGGTACAAGTGTGATTCTTGAATCAATTCAAGAGAAAGCTTGAAATTCTTGAGTTAGTGGAACCAACAAAGTTTAAGGTAAGAGTTAGTGACTCAAATTGCTTTAATTAAGGTTGGGGTAAGATGAAAATAATATTGTGATATGAATTTAATTGTTTAACCTTAGAGAATTTAGGTAGAAAATGAATTTAGTGAAAATGGGGATATTGTGTGGTATGAAATGTGAGAATTGAAAGGATTGGTGAATATGGAAAATTAATGGAGATTATTGTAATGAATAGGTTAGGGAATTGGCGTGACGTGTACTTTGCTTTCTTGGTGAGGATTGCGTGTTTACTTCGAGGTAGGGATTTCTCGCCCTTTTATTTCGAAACACTTTCAGGCCACCGAATTGCTTGAATGGTAAGCTTTGGTTTCCGCCTCGATCATTTCCGAGGGGAAACAAGCCTTGCATGCTTACCATTGTTTCCTTTATATAAATGCTACTCTGAAATGTTATTGTTGAATATTCATAGCCCTTGAAATGCTTGGTCATAAATCGGGCATTATGTGATTCTTCATGCATCATGATATATGAATGTTTCTGTATATATATATGTTGCACAAATGGCATGAATTTCAGGAATTTACATTAGATGCATGGTGGGTCCCGAGGATGGTCCCGGGCTCACGTTAGATGTTGGATGTTATTTGGGCACGTGCGTGGATGATGGATAGGAGCCTTTTGATGGTCCTAATCCATAGGATTCCCGTAGCGGTATTTATTACTGCACGCTGGATAGTTATTTGATGCTAGACCAGGCGTGGCAGGTTGAGATATCACCGTGGGGCCAGCGGTGAGTGGTTGCGACCACATGCGTGCCAACCTTCTCTCTAGCGGTTTGAGATTGATGAATATGCGATTGTGGTATTGATTGGATGCTAGAGAGAGAGGTAGTGCGATGGATTCTCGTCGGCTTATCGCCGCAGGGCGGGAATCCGATTCGCCGGCTTTGGTGTCATTGGTGAGGATATGGAGGTTCGGTTGGGTTGATCGGGTGCATTAGTTTGCATTGCATTTTGTTGCATTAATTAAACAATGTTTCTTCTCCAACCTTATTATTCTTTACTTGTCTTCTAGTATTTCTCCCTACTGAGCCTTCTGCTCACCCTATCTACTTTCCCTCCCCACAGGTGAGACAGGATCTAGTGCACAGGCTGCGAATCAGCAGGAGGACGCGTGACGGAGGTGGCCTGGACTTTTGTGGTTATGTGACACTTGCGTGTGAACTTATATATATGTATGGTGTGATGTTGATATGTTTTAGTAATTTATGTACATTGATGTATGGTGTTGATTTTGTTGGCCGGGAGTGGTGGCTGTAGGGTGTGTTTGATGATGATGATGGGATATGTGTTTGATGGTGGACCTATGGGTCGGTGGATGTTGATGATTTTAGAAGTGTTTTTTTGTCTTTGTGTGTGATCTGATTACAGGTGGGTTTCCTCAATTTATGGGGAGATGCTGCCGAAATTTTTGGTAAAGTTTACATGGTTTATATTGGTTGGGATGTAACGTGTGACATACACGCGGTTGTGTTTGGTTTGTTGGGTGTTTGTGTATTTTTTCCTTTTCTTCACTCTCCGCGGATCGGGGCGTGACAGGTCCAGTTTAATATTTTTATTGAATTATAAACTATTGATGCCTGTGTTTTTATATAGGAAGATATGCGTAATCTGATCTCGAGCGAGAGGAGGGATTGAACTCCTTAGACGACGAGCACATCTTCACCCAAGTTCTTGGGCCGGATAAACCTGAGTGTGTGCGCTGTCGAGGACATGTAGTGACACCATCTTCTAAAGGTTTTACCAGTATGTCTGGATCCTCTCAAGCTATCCAAGAAGCAAAAGGAGCTGTTGAGATTGCACAAAGTGAAGCTGAAACGACAAGAAAAGAACTAGAAGATTATAAGAGGATGTCGGATGAGAGAACGAGAAAACGGAGGAAAATGTGGCTAGGCTTACGCAGGCTTTGCTGAGATTTACAGAAAGGGACAATGGTGATAACCTTTAGCATGGTAAGTTTAACTCTTTTTTTTCATAGGAAGAATAGTATATGAGTGCTTGAGTGTTACAACATTCAAGTGGTTGTAGTAAGTCCTCTATATGTGGCATGTTTTCTTGAATCAACTGTTTTTTTCAGCATGTGCAAGTGCTAATCATTGTTTGGATGGATTGGTTCCGTATGAACACTTAATTGTTTTATGTTCTAGATATTTGTTATTTCAGTCGAAATAGGATTCAGAAGATATTTCTCTCTAATTGTTTATACTCTTACATGATTTATCAAAGGTTTTTGCTTCATTCCATATGTTAATGTGAAAAGTCTATCAGCTCTGACTGTGGCTGTTGATATGCAAATTTTTTACCCAGGTTTGCCTGCAAGCTGCTTTGCGCATTAGTTGTTTGACTTGTCTTCGAGTGCAATATGAGCATATGTTTAGTTCTTATTTGCTTTTACGTTAGATTTCTCTTGAATGAGCATATTTCAGAATCTTGTCCTATGCATTAAGGTCTTGTATTTCTCCATTCTTGTCTTTCAAATATGTGCAAGTGCTAATCATTATTTTGATAAATTGATTGCATTTTTTTTCCCAATTGTTAACTTCAATAATTTTTATTTTTTCTCCCTTATCCATGTATGTTGTTGATTCTGAGACTTGGTATTATTATTTATAGGTAATGGTTAAAGTAGATGACTGTTTGGTGATGAAAGATGGGGAAGGGTGTTGCTGTGCTCAATTCTCTACTTAACATTGTTGCACTAAGTTTGGCAATACAATGAAGGTTTTGATTGCTCCTGAGCTAAATTTGTTATTAATGGAACCTTTTTATTTTGTCTTTAGATTAGTTGGATTGAGTACAAGCCAAGCTTCTATGTATATTTTGGTGTGGATAGTGGAAGTGTTTGATTATGTAAAACTATGATAATTGTTTTCATGTCATGAATGGAAATATGGCATCATTAGTCCACTTTTATTTCTATAGGGCATTTTCATTTCTGTCATGCATTTGTTTTTCTGAAGGGGGTGTGCATAAATAAGCTCTTATGGTTGCAGGGGCATTCATATACGACGCTTTCCTAACCGCCGTAAATAATTTAAATATTATAGTTTTTAAAAATTTTATATATTAACAGCACTACTAAAGCGCCGGTATATATAACGTATTAAAAATAAAATATTTTTGTGACTCTTTAAAAGCGCCGTAACATATCAAAGAACGACGCTTCCCTATACCTGAAGACTAATCCTATTGTTGAGATACAGAAGCTTCTTCTTGATTATACTACGCTTAAGTAAGCGCCGTGAAATTAGAACTATAGCGACGTTACGTAAAAAGCATCGCTATATTATTAACGACACTTGTTTTAACGGCGCTTGTTCGGCGTTTTCTAAAGCTTCGAAAAATACTTTTTACGGCACTTTTTCGTTCTTAACGGCGCTTTAAAAGCGCTGGTGAAGACATCACTGTTGTAGTGTGTCTCGAGAACCTTATCAGTCACCCCTTCCATGGGACGCTTCTTTCTTTGCGTGTCAAACACATCCAATTAACCATAAATTATTCATTTGATGGCTATTAAATACACCAACAGGTACTGCCACCAATCGTAGTCCCTTTATTGGCTGTGTCATATCAAAGCAAACAAAATGTGAAGTATATAGTGTGAACCAACATGTTCCTCACAGAAACAGAAACCCCAATCCCAAACCCTAGATTGGTGGCATAATAATAAGAATAATGCTTCATCCATCCAAAATGTGACCCCCCCCATTTAACCCCCAATTAATGTGGAGTGTTATATGTTAAATGAGTATTTATAATCAATGACTATTTCACATGTCACATAAATTTAGGAGTGAAATGAGAGTTTTATTTTGGATGGATGTCCAAGAATGTAAATCATAACCAGTGGAAGAGAGTAAGCAGTGTGCATTCAAAAAGTAAAGAAAAAGCAAGCGCTGCTAATATGAACTATGCTACTATTTTAAAGCCTAAGAGGAAGAAAATGATCATGCATTAAGTATTTCTAGTGCATCCAACTAATAGGAAGAAAATATTTGAGGATACTCAAAAATGGTCCTGGAAAGAATGAACAGGTTAAACCAAAATTATTGGGAACGAATACACTCCGGAGATGACACAGGAGTTGTCCTATCCAAATTGAGCAGGCCAAATATACCGGCCAGCCATACGAGCATGATGTTATCAAGATATAATTATATGAATCTTCCAACAAACATGCACACTTATTATTAGCCAATTCTAATAATGGACTTGGAGAAGCAAGACCTTGCTTGGCTGCTTAGATGGAGTTTTGGGAGGGGCGGTAGTCAGTATGGATGTTTTGGGTTGATATACAAAACCCCTGATTTCAAGGTTTTGGGGAGTTAATCACCAATTGTTTAACACAAATAACGAAGCTATCTGACCCTTCCCTCCCAAAACCCTCCTCTCAAGTAGGGTTGTTACTCTCTACTAAAACCCCCAACACCTACTTCTCCCAAAATTCCTCAAAACTCATTCTTCCCAAAACCTGCATCCAAGGAAAACATCCTGTACCACCTTAATTTTTTTTAATGATAGATCCAATCTTCCGATATATCACAAAGCGGAGAAGATCATTCTAAAACTAACATTGCAAAATTAGGATTAAAAAATGTCATAATTCCATAATTGTCAGTTCCTGGGCAACTTACTCAGACACACATCTTTAGAAGCTATAATTCACTGTTTCATAGAACTACATCATGGAAAGATGCGTCATTATGCATGTCGTGAGGAAACTGAAATATATTATGCTACAAAATTCTTCCTTTGAGGAAGAAATAGGAAAAAGGAATCCTTGAACCTTAAATGCAGCTTCAATTCACTAACAATAATATATCATCAACAACAAAGTTGTTCACAATATTCAAATTTAATAATGGAGCACACACCATTTCTCTAAATCTTATTAGCTATTCTAGTCATGGAATTGGGTCAGTAAGAGAGGGAGACATTCTATACCACCTTAATTTTGTTTCAAAATAGATCCAACCCTCAGTTATCTCACAATGCATATAAGAACAAAAGCGAGTAAAATTCAGGTGAATGACTATCAAGATTTTGTGACTCTTCACATCCATTGCAATTTCGAATGCAGGACGACCATTATACATTTATATATTAACTCAAGAACATTGTCATTTCAGTTTACCCCTGCAATACAATCAAGCACACATCTTTAGAATATATATTTCATGGTTTCATAAAATTGAACCAAAGATGCGAGCTTCTCCTGCTGTTGGGAAACTGAAATGTTATGACCTTGAAAGAAAGGAAAACGGATTCTTGAATCACATTGTTAAATTCTCCAACAATAATACATCATCTGCAACAAAGTTGCTCACAACATTCCAATTTATTAACTTTGGACATCACCGCAATCAAAAAAGTGTTCTTGATGGAGAAACAAATTCAACTTATAAAATATTTCATAGAACATAGAAAAAGAAACTCCAATAATTGATTGTTTCCTAATTGAAACCTCGTTTCTGGTAACGAGCAACCTCCTCCTCATTAGGGAAAAAACCCCATAAGCCTCCTTGCAGAGTTCTGATACTCGTACATGAACCCTCCCATTGGCCCTATCAACCCTCCCGTAACCATCGATGACCCTTTCAAGTCCGGTTTAATCCCTAGTATCAGAAAAGCACACATATTTCAAACTAAGCAAATCAATTAGACATATCCGTATATGCAATTTGAAATATAGCGAGAGAATACCGGAAAGATAGCCAACGGTAACAGAGACGCCGCTGATGGTTGTAAGACGGAAGTAATCGACAGTGCTAAATTTTCCAACGACCTAGGTGAAAGGTGGGTTGTGATCTATCACCGGTTACTCCGGCTTTGCCGATGCTGTGATGTCTGTGTTCATCCTATCTGACCACCAACGCCGTCAAAGCCACAATCTCTCGATTTTTTTTGAAAGACTCTTGATCCTAGGTGGACGTAAGTTTTGGGCCCGGATGGACTTTAATAAACTTCAAAAGGCCTCTGTCTTGTCAATAAATTTGGGCTTCATTTTGGGTTTATTATGTAGGAGAAGTAAAGCCCATATATGTGTACGTAAATGTAAAGGTGACAAAACTTTATCCGGTCCAGATAATCGAATTTGTCCGACTCGAATTAAATCAAGTTTGAACATAACTTATATGTCCAAAATCCGGGTCTAAACACAAAAATTTTGTCCAGTTTAAAATCGGGTTCGGATCCAACACATAAATTTTTTTCTGATTTACTTGTCTAGACTCTAACCCGGATTAGGTTATTGTTCGATTTACTTGTCCGAATTTAAGCCAATTTGGGTTTGATCAATTAATTACTTCCGAAATCCAATCGGGGTTAGGGTCTAGACATGCAAATATTTTGTAGACATGTGTTGTTATCTGACTCGGAACCAACCCGTAATCCATTTTTTTCCACCCCTACGTAAATATTGATGAATAAATTTCTCCAATTTTTTTTCATTGACTAGCCTTTCGAGAAAATGGGATAAGCTAATATATATGTGTACATAAATATCCATGATTTATTGCACGCCTAACCTAAAACTCTATGCGTGTGTTCCCTTCAAACTTTGAAACTAAAAAACAAATGAGAAAAAAGAAAGAAAGAGAGGGAGATAGTGATAGAAGAGGTAGTGGCTTCATAAAAGAAGCATCCAATCTAGCACTGCTTTTCCATCTGCAGCTTTCTTTTTTCTGCATGCCATTCCAATCCAAACACTCCAAGACAACAACTAAAATACATAATTGTTTATATATATAAATATATGAGACTATGAGAGAGAGAGAGAAGGGAATGTCAGTGTTTTTCTTTGTCATATATATATTATTGCTATTGTTTCAATCAACGACACCATGAAAGTAATCCTAAGATTATTCCCTTCCACTTGTAGTCCTTGTCCATTTCCCCACCTCAAACAAATTAAGTGGAAAACATTTTAGAGGAATTGAAGGAAAAAGACCATATTATATTCCTCCAAGCACACCCTTCCAATCTACAAAAAACCAAAACATAGTCTTGGAGTGTAGTTACAGAGCATTTTCTACTTTAGCATGCAGCAAATGCTTCTCTGACTGATAGATTGATTGGTCACACTAGTCCTTTCTTTTTGGACTAAGCAGCTTGCTTATCTGCCGATTCTCATTCCCTTTCTTTAATCATTTGGAATTCTATGGGGAGACTAAATATGGTTTACTATGCTTGTTCCAAAAGGACAATCTTAACCATTCCAATACTTACTATAAATACCCCATTCATTATAAGCCCATATTAGACAGCAAATTTAAAATGGGAAGGGAAAGACAAGAAGAAGCAGTTGTACTTCAATCCTCCATTGCTTTATTGCAAGAGAGATTTAGGGAGTTGCATAGAGTGAAGAAGGAGAGAGAAGAAAGAGAGCTCTTGAAGTTGATGATGATGCTCCCTGATCATCATCATCATGAGCCTTTGGAGTTCACTGCTCCCACCACTTTGTTTTTTCAACCTGAAAGTGACAGAGTTCTTCTTCCTCCAAAGCCTCCTTTAATGCTATCTCTCTCCCTCTGGCCATACTCACAGCAGAGTGGCAAGCATGATCATCTTCAGCTCCTGGAGGCAAAGCCAACATTATTCAACGACAATTTGTTTTCAAATGAGAAAGCACCCACTTTGTTGAGTAAAGTTGATGATTTTGATCTTGAAAGCAACGATGATGTTGACACCTCTCTTCATTTATAGCTAGGCTGATGATGATCTCTATGTATAAACACATATATATATATATATATATCCAAAATTTTGGTCTAGTTGAACAAATGAAGTATGTTCTTGTGTTTTATTATTAGCAATGGTTTATTTACTTATATTATGATAGTGTATTTTTCTCTACCATGAAAGCAGAAGCAAAAGGACCATATATTTAAGCCAATCTCTTGCAAGTATTCAAAGAGTAATTCATTAATTATAAATCACAAACTGTTATTACTTCAAGTCCATTAAATTACTTTTTATAACAATAATGTCACTGGGACACTAGGGAAGCGAAACCCTTGAATTAAGCAAAGCAATGACTATGGTGAGGGAGCCTTAATTAGTAATGTCCATGGATGGAGCTTCTTGGCCTTGGAGAAACCGAATAAGTCTTTGGAGGAGATCTTACAGTACCAGCGACAGGCGCTCTATCTATTCTTCTATTGTTTGAGTAGTCATCATTTCCATACTTAATCACTGAATCAATACCATGGCACTTGATCATCATAGAGTTGACACAGACATTTGGTGTAATCACTTGAGCATCATTAACATAGAAATTGGACTTGCCATGATTTTGTATCTTGATCATCCTGTCATGTAACCCAGATGGGACTGTGGTTCCTGTTGGAAAATGAATCAAGTCACTGAACTGAAGAGTCATTGTCATGGAATGACTAAGCAAGAAGTCTTCAAGGTGCTCTGGTGAAAGTGTGAATTTGGAAAGCTCTCTGTCTACGGGCATGAAAAAGGTCAAGGAGTCCTCATTGAATATTTGGTGTTGGGTACTGCTATTGTTGTTCAAGTACATTTGGAGAATAACTGCAAATCCATAGAAGGATTGTGTTCTCATGTCTCCAACTGCTGCTTGCATATCTGTGTGGTTGAAACTGTGTGATTGGGACACAGAGAGAAGGATCAGGAGCAGAAAACAAAGAAAACCCATTTGAAGGAAGTGAAGAAGTAGGTTCTTGACTCAAAAAAGGACCAACTGTGGGAGGATTTTATTACATGAAGTTGAGCAGATTAGCTTGGAAGTCGTTTAGACATGAGGGAGTGCTTTTCTTGGAAATTAGTTTGATGTCAAATTAATTAATATTGGTGTGAATTATTGAAACTTGCAATACCAAGAGCATCACAATTAAAGATGTGTAATAAAAAAAAAAAATATATATATATATATATATATAAATTCAGCACTCTGATTGTGACACTAGGTCACGGCCTACCCTGCACAAAAATTCTAGATGAAGTTTTTGATAGGAATAAATGGACATGATTGATACTTTGCTTCTTGAAGAGGATCATCTTGATGCCCTCAAACTTTGAACAAGTGAAATAGTGCTGCAAAGCACTTTGTCAGAGAAAAGGAAATTAGCATATGAACCAATTGAATGTTATATGGTTCCAGAATTGGAAAGAAGTTTACTGTCTGATGCCTTCTAGATAGACTTTCAACTGTTGTCGTAAGATTTAAGGAATGAATGTAGATTGGAATCTAACTTTTTTAAAGGATGAAGACATCTTTCATGTCCTCCTCGTCTCTTCAGCAATAGAAATAGAGCAAACTGCTAATATATATATGGTGATATCAGTATCCATTTTCAGGTATAGTGGCTTCTGTCTGTGGCACAATGTTGTCTCCTTCGCTGAGGATTACGATAGCTTTGCTCTTCATTACTTCAATTCCTCAGAAGTCAGGTAATATCATCGACCATGGAAGCATACAAATGTGTCTTAACTATTCCGCTCGCTCTATACCTTATTGACGTTAATTTAATGAACTAGTCAATTATTTTCTACTGAGCAATTAGAACAGTTCTATTGAAATTAATCCTACTTTTTTTTGTTGATTATAGATGGGCAGTTTCAAGAATGGTGCATAGCTGATAAGCAAACCCCAGATGAAGAATTACAAAAGGCCCTTGATTGGGCTTGTGGAAAAGGTGGAGCAGATTGTAGGAAAATACAGGTGAACAAACCTTGCTACTTTCCAAACACTGTGAAGGAACATGCCTCTTATGCTTTCAACAGTTACTATCAAAAGTTCAAGAAAAGAGGAGCCACTTGCTACTTTAATTCTGCTGCCATGATTACTGATCTTGATCCAAGTAAGATAATCAATGCAATTAAAAAATATGGACTGAACTGCTAACAACAATTGGCTTATGTCTTCATTCCTTTGCTCATTTTTAACATTTGATTGCACTTTGCAGGTCATGGCCCATGTAAATTTGATTAACTTTCCTGAACAACACAACAAAAGAACTGAAGATAACTACAGATATTTTGGGAGGAGGATTTGAGTAATATTGTTTCAAGATGTATGAAACAATACAGATCTATGCTTTGCAATTTCATTTATGGTTTTGAGTAACATTATCTCAGTTTTATAGTAAAAGGCAATCGGTTCATTTTCTTAACTTTGAAGGACAAATCATGAGTGTTTCTTCTTGTTAAATTAATAACAGTAACTTAATGTGTTACAGTTTTTGACCAAGAATTATTACTTCGACTGTGCATATTATTAATAACCTGGCATTACATTTTGCAGTGTTTTGTGTACCAACATATAATGATTAGCCAATCATGTTGTGGGATTCCTGGCATGGAAAATAAATGATTTCATATTGTAGACATTTATAGAGGATGGGAGAGTTTCATCGCTTTCACATTGATGACATTTTGAATGTCGAAGGCTCAGATATCTCCTATGATCCGCCAAGGATGGGCAATTCTCAATGTGACCTGCAGCAAATTTCTTCTTGTCTTCTTCATATCCTTATACACAGTACTCCCCACCCTTTCTCCCTTGAAGTTTGGGATAAAATTGCCATATGCTAGACAATGATACAATTGGGAAAAAAAAAAAAGACTTTAAAATTAGGATGTAAAGATCAGGATTTGGGCACAAGATGTGAGAGAGAGAGAGAGAGAGAGAGAGAGAGAGAGAGAGAGAAAGGAGGGAGGGAGGAAGAGGAACGAACTTATGTTTTTTAACCCAACTTAAATGTTATTATTGGAAGAAGAAATCAGAAAGAGAATGAGCAAACGAAAGCACTAACCTCTCTGAAGATGCAAACTATGCATAATGTTGAATAGACCTTAAGCAGTTGCTTATGTTAGTGGAATCAAGTAGTCTTTTTTTTTTCCCCTTTCTCTCTTAATCTCTTTTGTTTGATATGGTAGTGGAACAAAGTAGTTGATAATGGATAGTGGTAGATGGATTGGCTCAGCACAAATGAATCTAATTTTTCTAGTTTACCACACCATCATCTCGTCAGTATCATGATTAGATGTGAACTCAAACTTACCTACCTCTAGAGATTAGAGAATGGCCTACCACAGAAGAAACCCAAATCAAAAGATGACAACTTTAATCATTTTTGTATGGCTCTGTGCTTTCAAACAGGGACATCTCCTATAATCAAGTAATTCATTTGTTCTTTCTAGTATCGCCGGGAAAGAGATATGGGTCATGCTAATTAATTCCAACCACCATCTCATTCAATGGCGATGAGGAGTTAAAAAGACTCCCCCTCCCGCTTATCTGACCATTCTTGGGACAAGTAACTGTTGGATCTTCCAAGAAAAATAGCTCATTTAAGTTTAAAACCCTTTTTCTCCACACCACGTATTATTGTCTGTGCACTCAAGCCCTTGAATGGGATAATACCACTTTTACACATCGAAAGATAGTCAGTGTTTCAATTTACACACCGTTGTTTTAAATGTTTTAATTTGGTCATCCATTGATAAAATTGTTTCTCGAGTAGATTTTTCCACTTTGGGGCGGTCAAAATGCACATGTGGCAATCAATATTTGGACAGTCAACGTGCCACTTGTGCAGTTTGACTGCCCCCAAAGTGAGAAAATCTACCCGAAAGATCAAGTTGAAACAATTTTATCATTGGTGATCAAATTGAAACATTTTAAACAATAATGTGTAAATTGAAACACCGACTATCTTTTAATGTGGAAAAATGATATTAACCCGCCCTTGAATAGTTAATTAGCTAAATGTAGTCCTAAGTGTGAGAATAGACCCCCATTAAATGCCCTTTCACAATGGGTTACTCTGGGTCTTCTCCCATCAAATCCTCATCCACAAAATTTTAGGAAATCTGAAGAAAATGTTACATCCCAGATCCCACTAGAGAACAAAACAAATAAAAAATGGTTTTGGTCGTCTCTATTTAAGCGGGAGACACTTGTGTCAATTCAGTGCAGTGTGATCTTAGTGAGTGAGGTTGGTGAGCTCATCTCTCTTGGGCAAATCCCTACTTCGGATTTTGTGGGTGGTGTGTCTTTAGGGGGAAAGATGAGTTATTTGAACGTTGGTGTTAGTCCTGGAAATGTAGCAGTCTACCATGGGTCCAATATGAAGGTGATGGATAGGAGGGTGAGGCTTGCGGAGTTGGTCTTAAGGTGTTTGATATGTGGTCTTGCACTTGTTGCTGCCGTGCTCATAGGTTCAGACACCCAAGTTAAAGTAATCTTCTCAATTGAGAAGAAGGCCAGATTCGTAGACATGAAGGCTCTTGTGTATGCTCTTCAACTGGCTCTTTATGGGGATTTTTTTTCAACATCTTCTCCCCGATAATCATGAATTTCAATCTCACATTCTCACTTGATGCAGATTTGTGGTTATAGCCAACGGGATAGCTGCAGCCTATTCTTTGGTTCACGCAGTTCGTTGTGTTGTTGTTATGGTTAAAGGCAGTGTTCTGTTTAGCAAGCCCTTAGCTTGGGTCATCTTCTCCGGGGATCAGGTATTGGGTCTATGAGCTATTTGTTCTCTTTGAGCACTTTCCCTGTTACTGGATAGTTAACTTCCAATTAGGACATCCAAGAGTAATGAACCAATGTCATAGACTCATAGTTTTTATTTGATCATCAGAAGATTGATTAAGAACCAGTTTCACTGTTCTTCGTTATCATATCGGATGCTTGATAATTAGGTGACTAGTCATAAATACCAACCTAATAAGACATTCACTAGGTTTGGTTGGACAATCGCAATGAGAGAATATTTTGGATTATATCGAATGATTTGACTTATCAAACATGAGGTACTGTTCACTGTCCTTGGTTCATTGGCTACATTTAATGTTGCCATTAAGTGATCTCATAGGGTAGTTGGTATTGTGTGTTAAAGAATAGTACTGTGAATTAATGCTACAATAGGAACTTGGGTGTTGAAACTTTGAAGTTCAAACCATAATTTCATGATGTGGGACCTTCGTCCTTTCCTTGCCCAAAAATCCAAAATGCATTGCATGGATTCTGTGTGGAGAATGGTCTCTGATGAGTGAGTAAGTTTCACTTACAGAAAACAATATCATTGGTGAATTTTCTGGGGAACTTTGTGAGAATATAATGTAATCTTGATTTTACCTTTGATTATCGAACTTAGACACAAATAGCTTGGTTTATGTTCCCCCAAACCAGGAACAAAGTGGATAGTAGCTTTTAGTTTGTAATAAGAATTCATAGCATTTGTTATTGGCCTTCATTAATGTATGTGTCCTGGGAGAATCTGTGTCCATAACCCAATTAATATGTTAGGATTTTAGTTTGTAATAAGAATTCATAACATTTGTCATTGGCCTTCATTAATGTACCTGTCCTGGGAGAATCTGTGTCCATAACCCAATTAATATGTTAGGATTGACTATGGAGGAAAGGACCCCATTTTACATGACATTGTCAAAGGCAGGAGACAGGATCTCCTGGCTATTTGAACAATACAACTGTTGTTGCTATATCAGAAAATGAAAATTTTTGCTTTATGCCAATGAAGAAGGAATATTGTGACCTATATTCATTTGTTAGTTTAGTGCAATGCATTAGTTCAGTTAGACTTGTTACCACTGCGCCTGTTAAAATTCTTGGAAGGGAACTTGCTTTTTTAAGCTTAAGGTGTTTATGGTAGTCAAAATTTTGTCTTTGGTTCAACATGGTTGTTTGCATGCGCAAAAAATAGGAAGTATTCTTTATGTCTAAATCTAGTGCCCTGGGACGAGATTGCAGATTTGCTCTTGCCTAACACGGTCAGCCTGATGACCAAAAGCTTATGCGTAAGCAGTTGTGTATGCTAGCTACTTATATATATATATATATATGAATCCACATATGGGAAATCTCCCACAAGAAAATGAAGCATATGAATTGATGGGTCTTCGAGGGGTTGGGACTGCAGAGTGCAGACACCAATATTAGGGACATTATTTGGTAGTTTAAATATCAATTTAGTAAATACGGAAGCCTTTGTTGAACGTCAATACCATCCTATTAGTTGTGAGCAATCCAGAAATATTATGGTTCTCATATCCCGAATAACTCGATAAAAATGTTGTCATATCGATCTGCAGGAAGTTGCAGTTGTGATTGACCATGTCTATGCCTTATTTCCAGAGTTGAATTTGGTTGATATCTGAAGTGTGTAATGCATCGATCCACGTGAACTTGGTATTGCAGGTGATGGCATACTTGACTGTGGCTGCAATTGCAGCTGCTGTACAGTCATCCATGTTTGCAAAGTTTGGGCAACCAGAATTACAATGGATGAAGATATGCAACATGTATGGGAAGTTCTGCAACCAAGTTGGGGAGGGATTAGCAAGTGCATTCTTAGCCAGCCTTAGCATGGTAGTCCTGTCTTGCATCTCAGCTTTCAGTCTCTTCCGCTTGTACAGCGGCAGCAAGAATAAGAATGTTACGAGGTGGTAGGATCCGATCAACTGCCGTATCCATCCACGATGTTCTGCACTCGAGGGGGCATGTTATGTTACATATGAAAACGATTGTACGTGTTACACTAGTTTTGTAATAAGGCAAGGGTACGTATCTTCTGCAGTAATATTTATTTTTTATCATGCTTATTAATCCAGTTTCTTAACTAGAATCAAATTCAAGAACACAGAAAAGAATACAGTTTGAAGCAGAGCCAAGGAATCAAACTTTCTTGCTGTTATAAGCTTGAACATGTGGTGTTGTGCAGCAGTGCAAGTGAATGAATTTAGCTTGATCACAGTCTGGATCGAAAACGAATACCATGGGCCATCTTTGACAGTCCAGCTCCAGCATATATGATGGGTCAATCCAGGACCAAGTTCATTTACTTTGCATGTTGAGCTCCGTTAGCCCTTATAGCATTTTGACATTAAAAATGGTTGATGTGTCAACTAATATATGACATTGATTTCATTTGAATAAAGGGAAATTTTATCTACACATCATATAAACATTATCTTTACATCACTTGTTAATTTTTTATAATTTATATAAATATCCTTATATACAATGACATATTAGCCCTTAAACAAATTTAACACAAACAAATTTAAAATAAATAAAAAAAACAATTACTCTCTCATCTTTTTCTCTAAAACTTTATTCTCTCATCTCTCCCTCTCTTACCTCTCCGCTCTCACGTACGGCGTCAACACAAACGACAATCCTTCCTCAAACCTAGAACTCCATCATCATCCTCCTCTCATAATCTCCCCTCCTAGCTCCTAGATACAGTATCCCATAGCATGTCCATATGTACTCGTCTTTCTTCAACACCCTTATACGCCTCTACTTTTCCATATCTTCCGATTTTCCTGTTTGTTTGCTGGGAAAATCTTATAATTTAAGAAAAAATTTGCCCAAGTTCTTGACCGATTGTGGTCCCCATTTCCTCTATTTTTCTTCTCTGCTTTCTCGGAAGACAAGGTGGTGGGATAACGCTTTTTCTCTCAAACACATGAATTTAAAATTAAGGCACATAGAATTTAAAATTAAGAAACACTTGCTTATACCAAAACAACAACGACACCATAACGATCTCTCTCCCTCTTCTGATGGTATATCTCTCCCCTCTTCTACATTCTTTGAGCCCTAATTCGTCACAGATTTAATTGTCATCCGTCGTACCCAAACACTGCAACTTTCCTGCATTGAAGAATAATGAGCTTCCAGGATTTGGAGGCCGAGAGGCCGTTGGCTTCGTCAAGGGGGGGTTTGATCAACGGCAAGCAAGACGTTACTCCAGCCGTGGCCTCCGTATCTTCCAGATCAACACCACCGCGTCGAGAGGAGTGAGTGGGGTTGAATATGGGTTTAGAGAGAGAATGTATGTGTAAATTTAATAATAAAATTATAATATTTTACAAATCAAGGGTATAGTTGTTTTTTCACTATAATTTTGTGTGTAGATTTATAATTTTTTGGTGTAAATTTATCATGTTCAAAAAATGGTGTAAAGATAGTATTTATGTGGTGTGTAGATAAAATTTCCCTTGAATAAAATATAAATGAGGTGTGAATAATGACATGCCTTTAAGCTCAATAAGAACCCAACCCATTCTAAAGCCCAACAAACATAAAAACTAAAAGAGAAATTTTATTTACACACCATTAATCTATTATGTTTACACCACTTTTTTTTTTATCAGAAAGAAGCCATCTCATTCAAGAAGAAAAATTGACATTAGATGATACAGAGTCGTCATTTATAATTGAAACCAGAAAACTAGGACGTTCTTCAAGCCAAACTCTGAGGCATAGTGATAACTCACCAGGCCTAACGAGGCCGCCACCTCTCTAATAGATTCTTGGAAGTGACCAAATGAGGCCATATGGTATTCATTTGAATTTAAGGCAGCAACCAAGATGGACGAGTCAGTCTCCACTTCAATATTACGAAAACCACACTCCTCACAAATTTGTAAGCCCTTTAAGATTGCCAGAACCTCAGCCATAATAGGTTCGAAGGTAGCTTGTATGAACTCAGAGAACGCCAGCATCACTTGACCATCTTTATCCCTCAACACAGCACCCACTCCAACAGCCCCCTCCGCCTGAAACACCGCACCATCAACATTTAGTTTATAATCTGTACAAGTTGGTGGTCTACATATATGAGGACTCAGATTGGCAGCAAAACTGGATATAGGGAGGACTTGGGCGCTGGAAAATTTTGATATGTAATTTTTAGCAAAGAGAACCGTCCCAACCACATCTCGTCTAATTTCCCTATGAATAAAATTGTTCCTAGAAGTCCAAATAGCCCATGCGCAGCATATAAAAAGACAAGCATCCTCATTGTTACAACAAGAGAGCACCCAGTGTAGCCAATCATCAAAGCACACCCATTGATCAACCTTCTCAAGCGTGTCTGGTAGAGCAAGTCGCCAGACCTCTCTTGCCCATGGGCACGTAATGAGAGCATGAGAAACATACTCAAAATCAAAGGCACAAAAATAGCAAGAGCCATCCGGAGTCACATGTTTAGTCTTCAAGATCCCAAAACAAGGGAGCACCCCCCGCCCAGCCCTCCAAATAAAATGCTTGATCTTTGAGGGAAGCTTTAAATGCCATAATCGACTCCAGGGAAAGCTAGGCTGACTCGAAGATGTACTCCCACAGGAACTGGTATCATATTTAAAAGCATAATCCATATGATAAGCTGATTTTACAGAAAATCTGCCTTTGACATACAAATGCGATCCCAACTCATCCAATGAATACCACGCTTTTCGGGCTCTCTCCCCCACCAGAACTTGGCCATCATGTTAGATACCTCTTTGCAAATTGATCGCAGAAGCTTGAAACATGACATAGTGTTAGTTGGAATGGCATGTGCCATAGCCTTAATTAAAATCTCCTTACCACCCTGGGATAATAACTTCTCCTTCCATCCCTTAGGCTTTGAGAGAATTCGAGATTTCGACTCTCCAAAAACCTACCGCTTTGAACGGCAAATCAAAGAAGGGAGACCCAAATATTTACCTAAAAGAGCATCATTATGAACCTGCAGACACTGAAAAATAACATTTTTGATATCCTGCGGAGTGTTAGGAGTGAAACAGATGCTAGATTTATCAACATTCACCAGTTGGCACGATGCCAGTTCATAGGTGTGTAAAATATCAACCACCCTTTAACACTCCTCTCAGTTGGCCTTACAAAAAATAATGCTATCATCGGCAAAGAACAAGTGAGAAACCTGAGGACTATTCCTTGCCACACAAAACCCATGAATAAGATCAGCTGCACAATCCTGCTGAATAAGGGTTGATAAACTTTCAGCACATAAAAGGAACAAATATGGGGACAAGGGGTCCCCCTGTCGCAACCCCCTGGTTGGACCAAAAGGATCTGAAGGAGAGCCATTGATAACCACAGAATAAGAGACTATAGTAATACACCCCATAATCAACTGCACCCACCACTGATGAAACCCCATTTTAGACATTAAGGCCTCCAAGAACGACCACTCCACCCTGTCATACACCTTACTCATATCGAGTTTGAAAGCCATGTGGCGTTGATGTCCAGAAACACGGGATCTCATCTGATGCATAATTTCAAAAGCCACCAAAACATTATCAAATATTAGTCTTCTAGGGACAAGGGCACTCTAATTTTCAGACACTATAATGGGGAGCAGCTTTTTCAAATGATTTGCCAGCACTTTCGCAATGATCTTGTAACTGACATTGCATAAACTTATAGGCCGAAATTCAGTGATTTTTCTTCGCTCCTTCACCTTAGGAATAAGCACTATATTGGCATGATTTATACCATAGGGCATAGAGCCAATTGGAAAAAATAGGAAACCAACGAAACAACATCAGGTCCTACAATATGTCAAAATTTTTGGTAGTCTTTACATCACTTTTTAAACATTATAAGTTTCAAAAAATTCTAAGTTTACACACAAAATTTTGATGAATATACGAAAATACCCTTGTTTCCTACAATATTAGGAATGAGTTTGTTAAGTTTACACACAAATTAACCACAATCAATATTCTCCTCCCTCACCACTTTTGTGATTCGTGGGCATTCCTTACACTTGACATGATTGTTGCTTCAATCCATCAATTTAATAAAAAAAACTACATTGATTTAATAAAATTAAAAGCTTCACAGCATAACCTTACACTTGACATACCTCCCAGTCTCTATATCCCCAGCTTTCCATCTTAGCTTCCCCAGAATCAAAACTCTCCAACCCACAAACCCATAAGCCTCATCCATTGTAAACCCATTCAACACGTCAGAAGATACAGGCACCCCTGGCCCACCCATCACAGGGGAAAGCGCCACCGTGCTTTTCTTTTTGTGAAACAGGGGAGGGAGAACAACTGGTGGTGTAAATAATCATCTGGTTTTTGTAAGAAACATAGGATGTGAGCTTATCATAGTATATGGAAACTCTTTTGTTGGGGTTTCTTATGACAAGGGTGAACTGCATGGAGGTGGAGATCAAGGGAGGGGAGGTGACGTTGAACTCGTAGATGGCGACGGCCACGACCGTGAAATGGGGCTTTTGTGGGCGGTTACGCCAGCTAGGAGGAGGAAGATAGAAAGGAGGGGGGTTTTATCATGGTTGAGGAGAAGACGTAGTTAGGTGAAATGTGCAAAGTTAGTTATAGAAAACATAGTTGTTTAGCCTCTTATCTTTCTAAAAGAGGTGGGAGACGGAATCAATGGAGAGAGTGATTTGATACTGCTGCAGCAACCAGATTGCTTGAAAAAGTAGAGTGAGTGAGATCTCAAAAAAATAGGTCTAAATTTAGTAATCTCTAATTAAATATCTAAAAATTATTTAGTTTAAGGATTAATACGTCATTATATATAAAGATATTTATCTAAACTATCAAAAATTAAAAAGTGATGTAAAAATAGTGTTTTTGTGGTGTGTAGATAAAATTTTCCAAACTAAAATCAAAAGGTAAAAAATCAAAACCTAACATCGAAACATACAGATTGCTCCTAGCTGCAAGAGACAGGGAGAACCCTTCTTCTGCCTGCAGCCTCCCCGATTGTGTGTTAACTTTTTGTGCATATTGAGTTTTTTTATTCAGATTTGAGATTTTTTATTTGGGATTTTGATTCAGTTTTTCGACTTGGGTTTTTCAATTTTGGGATTTATAATGCTTTTGGTTGCATTTTCAATATTGATGGGGCCTATTAAGGCCAGATAATTGATTGATCCTTGTAGCAATGCTTGAACTGAACTGATATTTATCTGGTTTAAATTTTTTTTGTAAACTAGAACTTCCATGTCTTGGGTAATTGACCATGGAAGGGAGAGTTCAAAGATTTTGGCTATTTAATAAATTATTTTTTTAAGTAAGTTTTTTTAATTTCGATCGGTTTTCATTTTTCATAAAAACACAAATGGTTATGCCCGAATCGACCGCTATACATATGCATGTATTAATATTCGGATAAAAAAGTGTTTAGCCGAACGATGCATTATGGTATCACCGCACTGCGGTGAGTTTGAAACTAAAGCTGCAGCTTGTAGAGACTTCCTGGAGCAACGCGGTTGACCACATTTTCAATGTCAAAATACGTCATTTTTTAAAAGTTTGCTCTTAATCAATTTTATTATTTTTACAAAAAAATTTATCAAAAATTAATTGATATCAAAGAAAAATATCTAATTTTACCCTTAATTCTTGACAATATTTTTATTAACATGCCAAAAAACTGCAACTCACTTACGTGAGAGTTTTGGAACTCGTCTCGTATCAACGGAGAAGGGTCAAAAACACTTGGTGGTGGTTTTGGTAGTAGTGGTGTTGGTGTTGGTGATGATGATGATATATGAGTACGTCGAGAAGATGACCTTGATTTCACGAACTTTGAATATCAATTATAATTTGTAAAGTGTTTATGACTTTATTCTTGTTACTTGTTAGTTTGTTTGAATTTTATGAACTTTAATTTGTTAATTTGGAAATGGTTATGTTGGACTTAGACTTTAAAATTTAAATGGTTATGTTGCACTTTTTTATTAGGATATTTGTTAATTTGAGATTGATAATATTGTGTTTATTAGTTTATTTGGATGGATTTTTAATTTATAGTATTTTTAATTTTTCTAATAATTTACAGGTATTTTTTAAAATTTATTATGACTTCTCGAATTTTTTTAATTAATTAATTAAATTGAATCGGCTGACCGGTTTAACCGGGTTTAGGGGTTTGCCAGTAAAATCCGATTTTTAAAACATTGCAAAATACATGGTAGGTACTCCCAAAAGGACCAATATAAAATAGTGCACCGTACCGCACAGAATCAATTATCAACAGACACCCACCCCGCACCCCCTCCTCTGCTTCCGACAAAAGCCACACCGCTTTTTCTCTCCCTTTCAAGTTTTCAAAGCTCGAAAAACCCTAATAATTAATTCCATTTGTTCAATTATATTGATAAAAGCCCTGATTTTATAGAAAAATCGAGACTTTACTTTGTTTGTTGTATCGGTGATAGAAAGATACAGTTTTTGTTTATTCATTTTTGCTGGGTTCTTGGAGATGTCTGAGAAATTCTCGCCAACGCTACGGATTGGGGATCTCAGCGATTTCATAGCGCCCTCACAGGCATGCGTCGTTTCTCTCAAGGGACTCAAAACAACCTCAAAGAAGCCTGATAAGGTCGAGGTATATTTTTTATCAGTTTCTTATTTGGGTGACATATTATGCTGGGAATTTTGAATTATCGGTTTTTTTGCTCTAAATTTGGGGCCTCTTTCATGTGGAGACGATATGAATAACGGGTTTTTATAGGTTTTGCTCATATCTTATACTTATAATTGTTTGTTAAACATTGCCCCCTATTGTTATTGCTTCTTGTGATGTTTGGTGCATTCGGTAGTAAATTGGGTTAGTTTTTTGGAGTTTGGGTTTGTAGGCGTGAATTCGTGGGCGTTTTTGTGTTTTGAAGTTATTCTCATATTCCTCTTGCTTATCAATTCATCATTGTAAATTTGGGCATGCTTTTCATTATCTTTGTTGTGAAGGTTTCAACTGTTAACAAACAGCAAACCGACCCTGTTAAAATTTCACTGAAGGACTGCTTAGCATGCAGGTAAATTAAACTCTCTCTGCTTCTCTCCCACTTAATCTTTCAATCAGTTGCGAAGAGTTTTAAGAACAAAATGTTTATATGAAAGATTTTGTTAGGTATGAAAGATTTTGTAAGGCAATTACTGTTTGTTTCTTGGGCTAGTAGTCAGTGTGGTTGCATGTTCCGCATTTGTACCTTATTAACCTTATTTCACTGGAAGGCTGGGAATTCACTGTTGTTATAATTGCCATTCTTTTGGTGGTAATCATTACTTTTAGCATTTAGATGGCATAAAGGATTTTCGTATCTTTATGAATGAGTGAGTTGGCTTTCCACCGGGTAGTATTGGGCTTGCAACCTCTCGGCATACTTTAATCCAGTATCTCTGCCTTGCTTCATGAAAAATTTAATGAGTAGGTTCTCATTTTACCAAACATCCTGATTGGCATATAGTGATTAGTAGCCTCTTTGAGATTTCTTGAAATCAAATACACAAACAGGAGAAGTGATCTGTGTTTCAGTTGCCTTCAAGCATATTCCTCGTAGAGATTTCTTGAAATCAAATACATAAACAGGAGAAGTGATCTGTGTTTCGGTTGTCTTCAAGCATATTCTAAAAATGTTGATCAGTTCTACATCAAATTTGGGCAGGAATGTTTTTTAATTTGCTTTCACAATAAAGACTTCTAATTTGAAATTTTCTGTGTCCATGCAGTGGATGCATAACATCCGCAGAGACAGTTATGCTTGAGAGGCAGAGTTTGGATGAGTTCCTTTCAAATCTTAACAATGGAAAGGCTGTAATCGTCTCGCTTTCTCCGCAATCCAGAGCCTCTCTTGCGGCATATTTTGGCATCTCTCCACTTCAGGTGAAACTATAGCATTGCTAACCATCTATCTCTCTTGTTACCTGTTTACTGGCCTTTCCTAACGTTTTATATTTGTTCTTTTTGTGCATGTTTGTATTATTCTAAGTGCAAAAGTCCCTGTCAATGTTGTAGGTGTTTAAGAAGCTAACGACATTCCTAAAGTCCCTGGGAGTAAAGGCCGTCTTTGATACAAGTTGTAGTAGAGATATATCACTTATCGAAGCTTGTAATGAGTTCATAAACCGATACCAGCAAAGTCAAGTAGTTGATGATGATAGAAGTAAATCATCTCTGCCCATGCTTGCATCAGCATGTCCAGGTATTTGTGTAGGCGTGCACTAGATTGCTGGAAACTCACTTCTAGAACAGTGAAATTCATAATGCAGATTTGGTATTTTAGATGACATGTTCATTCATAAATAATTTTAATTCATATCAATGTGTCTCTCTGATTGAAGGGTGGATATGTTATGCTGAAAAACAACTTGGTTCCTATATTCTCCCTTATATATCTTCTGTAAAAAGCCCTCAGCAAACTATGGGAGCTACCATTAAGCATCATATATGCAAAAAATTGCAGCTCAGGTAAATTATTCTCAGGATATAGTTATTTTATTGTGATTCCCAGTGTCATTATTTTTATTTCTTAAACCCTTTCTCACATGTGAGCATCTTGATATGTAATAGGGTTTTAAAAGCATGATTGAAAATTCAACTCTGTTTTGTATTTATGTGTGCTTTAATGATATGATTGCTGAATTCTTCATCTAATAGGCCAGACGAGATTTACCATGTAACTGTGATGCCCTGTTATGATAAGAAGCTCGAGGCTTCTAGGGATGATTTTGTTACTGAAGTGGAATCTCATGGAGGTCTTAGGGTTGTGGAGGTAGATTCAGTATTGACATCTGGAGAAATTTTAGATTTGATACAGGTGGTACACTGCATTGCCGCTAATGAATTCTTTGAAACATTTCCCTCGTTTCTTGTCTTGAATGTTGTCAATAGATAAATTGGTTTGCTAATCCTTTCTTGGATTAATTTATGCAGCTAAAAACAGTGGATTTTAAGGCAGTAGAAGAGTCTTCTGTTGACAGAATGTAAGAAAAACATTATTTTTCAAATGCTACTTGTTCGTTTTGATTATATATTCAATGATTACATTGCAACGAACTATTGTGATTTTATTTAGGTTGACAAATGTAACTGAGGAAGGACATCTATATGGGGTCTCTGGAAGCTCTGGAGGCTATGCGGAGACTATTTTCCGTTATGCTGCTAAAGTACTCTTTGGGATGGATATCAAGGGCCCTTTAAACTTCAAAATTATAAGAAATTCAGATTTTCAAGAGGTCTCTTTAGAGGTAAGTTCTTTTATTACCATTTCTAGTCGTAGATGTTCTAGGTAGTCAATGTTAATTCTTATAACATAAATAAGAAATTTTTATCATAGGAGGCACTGCTCTTTGATCTTATGCATGTTGTTTCTGTTGCTTATTGTAACTTATTATGCCACGTCCTCAATTTAGGTGGAGGAGAGAACTATGTTAAGATTTGCAATGTGTTATGGCTTCCGGAACCTGCAGAACATTGTCAGGAAGATTAAAATGCAGAAGTGTGAATATCATTTCGTGGAGGTTATGGCATGCCCATCAGGTTCTAATTTCCTTCTTCATTTTTACACCATAGAAAGTCCATTTTCATAATAGCGACTAGTCCATGACACTCCATGTATGTACATTTTGCATGTCATACAGTGCAGTTATGAAGCTGGCGATAATTGTGTGTTTTAATTGGTCAGGCTGCTTAAATGGTGGGGGTCAAATCAAGCCGAAGCCTGGGCAGACTCCAAAAGATCTGATTCAGGCATTAGAAACTATTTATATGGAAAATGTATGTGTCTATCTCGAACTATAAAGTTACACTTGCAGTAACTCTTTTTTTTTTTTTTTTTCAAATTTAGCATATTTATGTGGATGCTATGAACTTGCTTGAAATGCCTCGGAAATTTGGAGGTTGGAGGTGGTTTGCCTGCGTAGATGAGATATCCTGGAATTTCTTCCAATTTTTTTAATCTTCTGCTGGCATTGAATATTTGTAATGGTTTATTCTGTGACAATTTGTAGGTTTTGGCAGCTGATCCTTCGAAGAATCCCATTGTCAAAGGCTTATATGATGAGTGGCTTGAGCATCCTGGATCAGAGAAAGCCAAAAAGTACATGCATACAGAGTACCATCCTATTGTTAAAAGCATTACTTCTCAGTTGCATAACTGGTGAATACTCTTATGATGCCAACTGCCGCGAGACATTAGAACTTCATTTTGAAAGAGGGCATTTTATATGGATCTTATCATCACATCGCCGTGTATCCATCGTGTACTTGTGGTGGGATTCGTTCAGAGAAAGAACCAATTTTGATAGGGTATACGAAGTGTTTTACTATTTTGCGTTTTCGAGTTTGTGTAGATAGTCCTTGATATTAATTAGGACCTCGTTAGATAGAACAAAGAATCAGTTCCTTGGTTTGGTGGGTGTAACAGCAACTCCAAATAAATCCACCATTACTTGTAAATGCCATTTTTTTTTGTTCAATTCCTATTCATCCTTGTAATAGTATAACAACGTTACGGCACAAGTATGGCGGTGTACAATTTTGAACGGATTTTTGACAGGTAATATTGATCACTTGACATGTGCATCATTTCTTATATACGTTTCGTAAGGAAACCTTAAAATCAAGTGCTTGCACATTGGCTTTCTTTGTATTATTGGATAAATCTTTGAACTTAGGAAGCTGGACTCAATTAACACTTGTTACAATCCCTCTACGGGTGACAAGAGCGGATTAGAGAATTTATGTTAACAAGTGGGACCGAAAACAATGGTCTCATTTATCATTTCACTTCTTAATAGTCAACACTCACAAAAAGTGATCCTCATTTTAGGTTTGCACTCTCCGGAACTCAATCAAAAAGTGATCCTTATTTTAAGTCTGCACTCTCCGGAGCTCAATGCTCGACACTATTCAGTTTCTAGTTTTTCTGATTTTCAAGTTGTAGATGTGAACATAATGTGGACCGGAAAATAGAGAGAAAAACCATTCACCATATAGAAATAAGCTTTATAGATTATAACCTTCCCATTAAACAGCTATATACTGTAAAACACAAAGGCTAAGCTTTCCAAAAGACAGTTCCACACAAAATAACTCCCAGTTGTGGGAGTGAACCCAGTCACCATCCGACTGAAATAAAGCTAATCGTTTCAAATTGATTTAAACCCACTAAAGCTTAAACCTTGCTATATATCCTACCAAGTCTTCTGCAGTTAAGAAGCTTCAAAATTATCCTTTTTGCATACTCCTATGCCAATTCCTATATCTTATATACAAAAAAAAGAAGATCATATGGAACTGCCTTAAATTTTACGGTTAACCAAAAAAAAAAAAAAACCTCACCTGATTCCCCTCTTACTCTTTCTAACTGTATAATCTCAGGCGAGGCCACTAATACCTGCCTTCCCCAACTTCAGTTCTTTAAATTGCCGAGTTCAAGTGCACTCACCAAAACCTGTTCAGCATTGTTGCTAGCATTCTCATCTTCCTTTTCTTTCCTCCCTTGATAACCATCATTTTCATCATCCTTGTTATCTGGACAAGCATCAGCTCCAACCATGCTTTTTAAATTATCATGAGCCAGCTCTTGCATATTGACTTCCTTCACATTCTCCAAGTCATTAGATGCAGGGGAACCAAGCAGTTCTGGTTTATCTTCTTCAATAGCTTCATGTTTGGAAGTTCTGATAACTTCGCACCCAACAGATGCAGCAAAACCATGCAGCTCCAGTTTGTCTTCTTCAACAGCTTCAAGTTCGGAAGTTCGGATTACTTCGCACTCTCCAGATGCAGTGGAACCAAGCAGTTCCAGTTTATCTTCTTCTACAGCTTCGAGTTTGAAAGTTCTGATAACTTTGCAACCCCCAGATGCAGTGGAACCAAGCAGCTCCAGTTTGTCATCTTCAACAGCTTCAAGTTTGGAAGTTCTGATTAATCCGCACTCCCCAGATGCAGCACCACCATACCCAGATGCCTTTGTTTTAGCTGAGAGCATTGGCAGTTTTGTGCTATTGCTATTATTAGAAGATAAATGCGAGATTATATCTGGCTTTGCCTTTATATCAACCCATCTGTCACCAACCCAGTCCCTGGAAGTCCTAAGATGCTTCCTCTGAATGGGTAGGAACTTGTTCTCGCCTGAAGAGAATGAGATACAGAGAGATTTACATTATCTGTCTTAACAATTAATAATGATAACCACATGTTCATAGATTCCAGCAAGTTGCATACAATATTCCGGAACATATAGAATAGAGCAAAGGAATTACATATTGGAGCATACCAGGTAGGTAAATTTGCAGGTTATCATTCTTGTAGATGTCAGTTCTAGTTACAACACCTTCCCACCATCCATCATTCCACCATGCATCTACAGCTGCTCCAATCTCAAAAACACAGTTCGAAGAGTCCTTAGGAGACTGTGGCCGAATCCTCAGACGGCCAGGGCATCTCATGCCTAGTTTATCAGGAGCAGCCTCCCTAGATGCAGGGACCCATTCCTGTACCATATAAGAAAACAACAAAAATTAATTTTCCAGATGCTAGATGGATGAGGGAATGCCGTAAGCCTAAGCACCAACTGCTTGAATGATAATAAAAGAGGCAAAACCTGGGGTTAGGTCATACTCAAAGCAAATATTTTGCAAGAACATTTGCATACATACCTCCAGACTGCCTGATGTCCCAGCATCCTTCACATCGTCATATTGAACTTTCAAACGCTTCATAGATACCTGCAACACATTACACCTAAACCAGCAGCCTCGAATGCCACTATCTTGGCAGAGCAGTTCTATCTTCTCCCCTACTTTGAAAGACGAAAGGCATTGTGACTTGGGAATAACTAACCTAGTCCCCATTGTTTTCCTTGAAATTTTTAATGTCAACTTCGGGTACGCCGGTTCACCTTTCATTATCTGGTTCCCAGATAGCGAATTATTTATGCAGCCACTTCTAAGTTTCACTTGTCTGTTGCAACTTTTAATTCTCTTAGCACTCATCCTGACAGGATTGTCATGGGCCAATTCTTCCATGAGTTCCTCATTGGAATTATGTTCCTTGACTATAGGCTTGGAAGCAACTGAAGCATCTACAGAAGAGAGGATTGCCTGATTTGAGTATCCCCGCAATTTAGCAAGAGAGAAGGTCTTAACCTTGTTGTTCTTCAACTGCCTAAAGCACATATGGACTCCACAAGGTGAAGTGTCTGGAACAACGCATTTCTCATAATGACTAGGAGTCAAGACTGTTGCCAGACCATCAACACACTCTGCGCTGATCACTTGGACATGAGGAGTGATGAGAACTTCTCGAGGGTGTGGATTCAGCTGAGAAATTATGCCCTTAACTTCCTGATTGTGGTGAAACCACCGCACTTTCACCTTCTTATGCCCCTTCTTATCTTCATACATATCCTCTAAGTATCCAACATAATGTCCTTGTTCTTCAGCCATGATATATACAAAGGAGTGAACCTAGACATCAGATGAAAAAAAATCATCAAAAAGCAAGTGGGGAAATAGCAAAATCTAATATCTAACAGAGCTAAAGAAGAACAAGCTTGCATTATACATAAAAATAGTAGCCAGCATGTTGATGCTTACATTTATGGTAGTTCCATTCCTCTGAAATGCTGGGTAGTGCTTAAGCTGTTTTGCACAGATCCAAGCCACACCAGACCACTCAATCTCAGAATTTTGGACTTTCAGTTTCCTCAAAACCTAGAGTTGTGACAAAGCTTCAGATCTAGTCCTGAAGGATATCATAAATATAGAAACAATGGTGGGACAGCATATGTATACCATCTGATCTGGCATAGAGTTTTGATATGCGCCGAATTCAGTAGTTAATTCTTCAAGAGATCTTAACTCCCCTATTGAGTCATCCATCTGCATATCTGTAACAGCTAAATTAGCATTGCCCAGAAAAATTCCACTCTCGTGGTGAATGAGGAGCATCATTTCAAAAAAAAATTAAGTATACATTAGGTCATTCCTAGTTAACATAACTATAAACATGCTAATCAGAAAAATGCAACAAGTAGAACATGTATTAATGCAATCTGGACACCATAATGAGTAGTTCATTAAGGTTTAGTATCAAAGCTAACAAAAATAGAGACAATGACAACTGTCAAGTATAGCGGGATCAAACCACAACTATCACTTGCAAGGGGCAACATTGTGACGTATATGGTGGATCTGACATGACTGTAAATTTGTAGACAACGAACTCCATGCATATATATAGGGGAAGGATTCACAAAATTGTTTACAAGAATATGTGAATGAAATAACATCATTCAAATGCTGACATTCCCATTGTTTTTTTTTCCAAATCAGGGAAAAGAAATCAGCCATCAATTTAAGATTTAGGGATTCAGAACTTAAGAAGATGAAAAAAGGAAATGAAAAGAAAAGAAAATCCAAGAGCCAACATACGCATTCATTCAAAAATTTATAATTGACAATTTGGATTTATAAGAAGCATACACAAAATTTAAAACGCAGTAGTATTGGCACACAGCATTCAAAATGAGAAATTGATAAATGACCAATCTTGAGGTTAGACAAGGTAAGTAATTCCATCACGATAGCACAAAGATCTTGTTAAGAAACTTGCAGCCGCCAATCCACCTCAGATTCACTCTCACTTCCTCCCTCTGGTAGGTGAGAACAAAGAAGAAAGATGTGTAATGCAATAAAAGTACAGGTTGATCAAAGAGCTTGTAAAAACATTATCACACGTCGAGCAATCAAAAGACAAGCTCTCCGTATTGAGGAATATGGGCAATTAATTGGGCTCCGAATGAATCTAACCATAATAGGAAACTAGCTTCTTGTTTTTCTTATAATTGATCCTACTTACAGTAAGTATTTGAAACAGATGGTTCAAGTTCAATCAATCATGCTACTCAATGCATAAAAAAGGTAAATAACTCCCTTGCACAATTCTCCTGTAGTAGACGGGGTTGGGGACAGACAGATGTACGCACAACTTACCCCACATAATATGTGGAGAGGTCGTTTTAGGAATTGAACCTGTGACCTCTAAGTTGCACTCCTACAACTCTACCATTGGGCTACGTGTTCGCCTGTAAAAGGTAAACAACACATGTGCACAAGGCTCCTACAGTGGGCGTGGTTGAGGACATGCAAGATGTACGCATACCTTACCCCCACATAATATATGGAGAGGCTGTTTCCAGTAATTTAATAAATATACAAACATACTCAGTAGACACATAAATACCAAGCCATAGTCTGCCCGAGATTTTCAAGTGGTCAAGCTTCTCACGACCTTGCTCTTAGGGTATGAGTTGAAATCCCCATCCCTATTGAACAATCAATTAAAATAAAGATTTTAAATTCAATTTGGGTGGTTGAAATGGAATATAGAAAAAAGTCTTAAAAGATTCATAAACAAAGTAAAGCTAGTCTTTGAAATTCCACTTAAGTGGATGCATCAGCTTGGTTAACTTGGATAATAGAGACAGAGAATCTCGCAAGACACTCTCTAATTGCTTCCCAAAAGTAAATGGGACAGACATTTATTGATGAGTACAAGGCCTAACGTGTACAAAAGGTCAGAAAGCCAGTTTCAAATATAATGGATATGCTGTTTCACTAGTATTAATGCATTACATACTTGCTTGGCAGACATTAAATCAAGAAAATGAACATGAACAAACATAATATTCTTCCGCATCAGAAATTCAAAAAACTCTTTTACGAGACTTTGCCAAGAGAGAGTGACATTCAGTTTGTAGTCCTAAATCTAGTGTCTCAAATCATAATAATAATAATATTCTTCCACATCAAAAATATCTTTTATGAAATTTCAGGAACAAATGTTTATCGTGACCTTTATAAGGGGTCGCATTCAATAATCGACGGGATTATTCATTCGCAATTAATGCAATTGTATTCCTCATTCTCCATAAAAGTCTACAATCCAAAGTCCAAAATAAATCTAAAAGTCTCAATTTAGATAACACAAATGTAGAACATAATCTTTCGATGTAAACAAAAAAAATAATCTAACCACTTGTAACATGATTTTAACAACCGAAACCTATTATTATTTCTGCTTACATGAGAAAATAGCTGCCCTTCACACCTTATTATTATGTGGGGGTAAGGATTGCATACATCCTGCACAATCCTAAGCCTAAGAACTTGATTGCTAGTCAGCTGAGATATTGAAACCTACCCAATAATCCAATATTAAGGCAGTGCCAACAGTAAATTTAGGCATAATCTTCAAATATATTCCCCACTAATAACTACCATTTGTGAACCATGTCCATATATATTCCAGACATAAAAGCACAATCCATGATGCATTACTTACTTAATGGAGGCTGATGCCTCGAGACCAAGGATGACAACCAGTCTACAACATCTCGCCTAGCTCGCCATTTTGTGGATGCATTGATGAATCTCTGGGACCCAAATGCCTGCACCAAGTCATCCGAAACTACATAGAACATGTGCCTTATACTCCTCTCAGTTCCAACAACTGCAAGGACTAATTTCCCTTGTACATCTTTCAAGTAAAAGTGAACCACGCGGTTTCCACGCTCGTGGCTTATAATGTGCTCCTCCCAAGCTACAAAAATAGGATTATTTGTAGCCATTTAGAAGAGCCTTAGTGGAGTTCAAAAACCCCCCTTTACCACATCACCTGAGAACAATGTCTTTGACAATCAACTTCCAAGTAGGTTGAACCAGTATAAAAATTTTCTTCAATAAGATCAAAAGAACGAGACTCAGCAGAGGAAAACTGACCTTGGCTTTACGGAGAATCTTTATTATCACAGACATCAAAAGGCGTCCGTATCAAACAAACCCGCTTAACAAGAGAGATCAATTAGGGTTTTTGAAGCCTAATAACCAGTAAGGGGCAACTCTAGCTTAAGAATGACGATGAGAACTCAAGGTCAGGGGATGAAAGGAGGACCACAAACGCCATTTGTAATAAAAAAATAAAAATAAAACAAACTGATCAAGGAGACCCCACCAAGGCAAACAGATAGGCGACCCAAAATCTGTCAAAACTTGGAAAATAAGATTGAAAGCAGTAATTTGGTCAAGGGTTCTTGAGAGACAAATTTGTCTTTGGCTTTATTGCTAGCAGTACGACCCAAAAACACACTATAAACTACGCAGGAAGAGATTTGTGGAGAGGGGTTACAGGGTTTTGACGACCAAGCAGACCATGTCAGCCGGTGGGGTAGAAAGAGGAAGGGGTGAAAACGGAATTTACATATATATATATATGCGGAGACTGAATTTTGTTGTTATTGTGCTTCGCTTCCATGTGATTACTTTGGATTTTTCTTGTGGTGATCAAACACGTGGCATACATCCCATGGCCAGATATGTATATGCATATATTCCTCATTTGGGTATGGTCTGTGTGAATAAAGGAATTTTGGGTCTTCCATTACTTAATTGCTATTGTAATGTAAACCCTCCCTCAACATGTGGATGTGGTCAAGAGAATTAGGACTCCTCTTTACAAATTAGTTTTTTTTTTTTTGGGTGTATAATGAATGTAAATAGGTCAATATAACATAAACAAGTAATTTGGGTTATCAAGGGAATGATAGGATTTTTGCGTTAATGATGATTGATTCATATAATCATAAGTATTTGTAAAAATCAATACATTAAACTTCTTTCCTTAGTTACTCTCATCCATATCTTCCGTTAATGGGAGCTTAAAATATTTGGTTTAGAAACTTTGTAGCTTCCATAGTGAATTTTTTTTGAAACAGGGAGGAGGGATTCGGACCCTAGTCATTAGGGTAATACACACAATCTTCATCATTTTTACTAGTGGCTCTGGTGTCTTCCATTGTGAATTGATCTCACACTCTACATGTTAAGTTTCTTTGAGTTACAAGAAGAGGTTGCGCATATGCTGTGCATAGAATAAAAGGAGCCACACACACAATTCATGCTTTCAGAACTTACTACAACAAAACAGTAATGGTGTGAGGCTTTGAGTTCAATTAGAAGCAATCAACAAGAATGGGCATTTTACATTGAGATCCAATCTTAATTTCCCAAGATTTTCCAATCTCACTAACCCAGTTCCAAATTCTCCAATTCTTATCCCTATCAAAACTAGACGATGCTCTCTGCAACAGACAATACTTGCTTCCATTTCTTTTGCGCACTCCAACTTCAAAGGAACTAGATGCTTAGAGATACCCTCCAACTTCAAAAGAACCAGATGCTTAGAGGTACTCAAACCTAGATGCCATAAACACTTGAAGAGCATTTTTGCCCAGGTTTCATCAAACATGTATTCAAGGTTTGTTGTGTTTGGAGTTGTTTTCGTAGGATTTTTATTGCTATTTATGGCGATTGATAACCAAAAGGCCATGGCTATTTCCCTGAAGGGCTATTGGTGGAAGAGTTCTTGGAGAACGTGAGACTATGCACTCACAGTGAGTACTAGTGCTATCTACACTATAGTTTGTTGTGCTAAAATCACTCACAAACAAAGCACACAATGATAATAATAACAAAATCAAATAACGATAAAAAACAAAGCAAAAATAATAAAGCACATTAGAAATTTATTCGATTCGACAATATCCTACGTCCACGGGGCAGTAGAGATTCAGATTCATTGTATTGGAGAATATTACAAATAGTAGATAAAGTCTATTTCAAGAATCTCCTCCCAAAACTCTATCAAACCGTATTTGACTTGCAACCCCTATTGTGGGGAATATTCCAAGATGGACATGTGGCGTAAGCCTATTGGTCATTCCAATTGTTTGACTCAGTCATTAATAATGAGCCCACAATTTTTGAGATTAATCTACCACTAAATCAAGTAACTGATCTAATGGAATCCCTACAATTACTCCAAATGAGTTGGACAAGCATTAAACTCTTGCACTATATAAAGAAAAGCAAGACCTCAAGTTAAATTTTAATATTTACTTTGTGATTACTTAGGCTGCTGATAATCTTGAAGACTTACTTGAGCGTCGGAGTGTCCGCGGTCATCCAATGGCCATCGGGTTCACTAACCGTCTTTGTTTTCAAGGTTAGGGCCATCGGATCGCGGAGTAGCAACCAGCCGAACAGTCCCTAGTAACACTAATGAGTGTTCGGCCAAAGTGGTGATCAATTTTTATGCACTACAACTACAGTACAAAACTAGGGGTTTTTATTGAACCCTAATATGAATAGCACATTTGTGAATTTTTACTTGAGCGGAAATTATTTCACTCAAGCTCCAACTCTCGAGTTTCACAAACTTAACTTTTTGCTCGAGCCGAATACTTTTTTGCTCAAGTGCATGCTCTTAGGTATCTTTAGCATACATGTTCACTAGAGTGCAATATTTGTCGGTCGAGTGAATTATCTTGGATCAATTTTGAACCAATTTCCCATAAATCTCTACCTTAAAAAAGAGTCAATAGCTAAATTGCTCCAAACATCACCTCAATGAGAACACGAAAAACAAAACAAGTGACGCCAATAAAACATGAATCAACTCCAACCAATATCCAAATATGCTGTCTCCAATCCGACACCACAATGTCATACACCCAAAGGTGCTCAAGTATGCTACAAATGGATCAAGTTCAAATAGGGTGGGAACTTTAGCCCATCACCACCTTAGTCAACATAACTATAGGGTTATCAGCAGTATCAAATTTCACTACACAAATGTCACTTTTATTCAAAACTTCACGGATAAAATGAAAACTAACGTCAATATGTCTAGATGAACCTGGTGAACCTAATTCTTTATCAAGTAGATTGCACTCTAACCGTCACAATGTTTCAAGATCTTTCTTGATGAATACCCAATTTAGATGTTTAACCCTCAAATCAAATGACTTTCATAGTGGTTTCAGTCACAACCATATATTTAGTATCAGTCTTCGACAATACTGTCGCAACCGGGGTCACGTGGAATAGTAATAGTAAAAAATAGTGAAAAAGAAAATGGAAAAGAACATAAAAATAATAAATGCTCAAAAACCCGTTTCTTAGGCTCACAGGCCTACAAATATGTAAAAGCCCGTTTTTAGACCATAAGCCCATAAAAATTCAAATCCAAGCTCAATTCAACTAAACCTTAGAAATTATCTAAAAAATAAGGAAATTAAAAGATTTTGGGAAATCAAACCTTAAAAAGGAAAATGTAACAATTTTTTAGGGTTTTGCAAAAGGAATGAAAAATACAAAAAGGGTTATTTTCTTAGGGTTTCTAAAGAGATAAGAAATAAGGTTTAAGGGGGGTATTTTGATAAAAAGAGAAAAATAGGGTTTTAGTCTCATAATATAAAAGGAAGAAGAGGGAGTCTTATGGACACACAATTGAGAGGGGAAAAAAAGGGGAGAGCCGTAAAAAAAAAAAAACAAGAGAACAAAAGGAGAGAAAAAGAGGTGTGAGAGAGAAGAAAAAAGGGGTTTTGGCTTTTGGTGGAAAAAACAGGAGAGGAGGCAGCTGTAGGAGGATAGAGAAAAAGTGAGGAAAAAGAAAGAAAGAAGAGGAAAAAAGAGGACATGAGGGTTTAGCTCATTATCATCTTTTGAGTGTTGTTCTTCCTAGGTAAATATTCTTTGCATCTATTTTGCCTTGTTGAAAAGAATATCTAGATTTGATTTCTTGGCTAGGATCTTTGTATGCTTACCATGTCAATATTTAGTTTTGATATCAGATTTTGATGTTATTTTGGGTAGGTTTTTGTGTAGTTTGCTGGTTAATTTATGGGCTGTATTGGGCAATTTTTTGTGGAGTTTTCTGGTTAATTTCTGGGCTGTATTGAGCATATTTTTGTGCAGTTTTTTGTGCAGTTTTCTGGTTAATTTCAGGGCTGTGTTGAGCATATTTCTGTGCAGTTTTTTGGCAGTTTGTGGTTTGTTTTCTGGACAATTTGGGGCTGTTTTTGGGCAGGTTTCTGGACTCTATTTGGACCGGAATTAATGAAAGCTTGTGCGATTTCAGGATTTTGTTGGTTTATTGCAATCCGTGTATATTTGGGCCTCATGTTGTGTAGTTTAATTCATCTATGGTGACTGGTATAATTTGGACATTTATTATTCGAATTATTATCCTTTTATAGAGTCATAATAGAGTCCTTATAAGAAGGCCCGATAATTCACTTTCAAAATACAAAAAATGATCGACAACATTTGTTGATCAATATTCTATTATTATTTATCTCTGTCTTATAATATTTTGATTTTAGTGTTGTTTTTCATACTTTTGAAGACATAATAAATAACCCAAAAAAAAATTCCGGAGGCACTGCCTTTGAACTCTTGCAAATATTTTTAAATATAAATTTTTTCGCTTCCTGTATAAACTCGACCCCATATGCTCGAGAGGCTAGGTCCGCCCCTGTATGGGGGAATATGATAATACCAAAACATCCCCCAATAAAAAAATTGACACATGGCAACCTTGTTGGAACCCTAAAGATGTACCTTGGCCTACATTCCGAGAGCCTATCTCGGTCAAACCCAGGATATAGAGCACTTTGCTAACCCTACCCCAACAGAATCGAGATACTTTGGATTCCGTACCTTAGACCATCCTCCAGGGCTATCTCACATAAACCAAGAGAATCATTCAGAATTTAAAGTGGAATAGAACTCCTCAAGAGGAATCCTTCTCCAATTCAAAGACCAAAGAGAGGTTCTCTCCTAGCCAAGCTAGAGCTTCCTCAAAATACGGATCATACTCCACAACAGAGTATGACTTATTCAACTATTATAAAAAGGCACCTCCAAACAAGTATAATCGACATATTTACTATGAGTGTATGAATTTAAAATTGAATGTAGGTCATTTCAATTAAGGAAATCATAAGTTGATTTCCTTTATTTGGATTATGGGTCTTATTTGATTTCATTTATGAATTTGCCATAAATTGGCAATAATAGGTTAAATTAATAGATGACACTTTCCTAAATAATTATTTATACCATAAGTTGGTATTTAAAACTTAACCTACCAAAAGTTGGTAGTGTATTTTCATTAAACCTACCAAAAGTTGATAGTGTATTTTCATAAAACTATCAAAAGTTGGTAGTGTATTTTCATTTAAACCTACCAAAAGTTGGTAGTATATTTTCATTAAACGTACCAAAAGTTGGTAGTGTATTTCCAAATAAAAACTATCAAAAGTTGATAGTAATGTTCCAAACTTTTTCCCAAAACTATCATAAGTTGATAGTATTTTTCATACAAACTTTTTCTCAAAACAATCATACCTTACAAAGAGCAAGTTTTCAAGAGATAGCCATTAAATTAATTAGGGTAACCGTTTTCAAACGGGAGTTGCGGGGTGCCTAACACCTTCCTCACACTCAATCGATCCCCGTACCCCTTTTTCTCTGGTTCGCAGGTCTTTACAGTGTCCAATTGCACCTTAAATCAATTGGTGGCGACTCTAAACATTTTTCATCCTCCATCACCGGTCCACGTCGTGACCCCGGTTGCTACAACTGGCGACTCTGCTGGGGATACCAGGTTTTTTTAAACCTAAGAGGGTCAAGCCCATATGATTAATTAATTGGCTATGGTTACTTCTTTTTGTATGATTAATTGTTTGTTTCCTTTATATGTTAGAAATGTTGATTTATTTTGTCGTGATAAATTATTTGTCATCTCATACATTTACACTCACTATAGCCTACCACCCGGGCTCTACCTTTAGCATTAGAGAGGGTTGACTGCTATTCTCATGATATTATGTCTCCGCATGGATAGTGGAAGACATCCTCACCGGATTGACTTCCCTTAAAAGTTAAGGGAGGAGCTTTTGTTCCAATAGCTGGGATTTAAAAGCAACCTGATCCGGGACCTCTCGACATAGTTAGATAAACTTAACCCTGCACTTTACAAAACCCTAGATCCATGTTCGAAACTTTCAAAAATTTAGGATACCACGTGTGATGGCATACTCTATTTTTGTGTGATTCATTTATCTCTTTTTTCCAGTACTTGATGCTAATGTCTGTTTCCCATATTTTTAATAGTAATCTCCATTCTTGATTTTTCTTCCCATGACATTCACATAGGCATAGGCATAGTCATTGTAATTTGGTTTGGTAATATTTTCAAGACATCTATTAACTGAAGTAGGATTTGCACAAATAATAATCACATGCATACACATTTTTAAAAAAGAGAAATAAATGAGAACTAATGTTGTTGTTTTCATAATGTATAGAAAATCATACGCATTTTAAAAAAAAAATTTTAAAAAGAGAAGAAAATAAATGAGAGTTATGATAGTTTCATTTACAGAGGGATGCAGAACAAAGTAAAATTGACTGATACTGGGGCAGATTTTGAAAGCTCGATTGATGTAACTGGGGTAATTTTTACAAATTTATGTAATCAGTTCAAAGAGTTCCAATTAATAAAGATTGTTGTTGTCAAAGAGGATCAAAACTTTGCTGCTAAACCCTACCACGTCCTCTAGGTTTTGAGCTCAACAACTGGACCAGTTGGGAATTGTCAGTTTCTGTCAACAGCCTTCAAGAGTAATCTCTATATGCGCCATCATCTGTGGTCCAGCTCACGGCCATTGATTGGGTTTTTATAATGAGCATGTCTTTACTTTACTTTGATGGATTTCCATAGTATGGCATATGCATGTTCAATATTTCTATGTCCTCATGTGTCTGGTGTTTATGTTATACTCATCTTCGTTGAGAATTCCCACATTTATTCACCTTTATTTGTCCCTCACTTCCAAATTCCAAATCTCACACATTCCATTTTGAAGGATTGAAATTTATGATAATAAAGAAGATGAACCTAATGAACTAGATTTTGGGGCACCCATTAACAATGTTGAATCTGACTTTAACACTGAGGATGAATTTGAGATATCGCCAGAAATGTTGAGACAAGTTAATCAAGAAGAAAAGATAAGTCAACCACACAAGGAAATGATTGAAGTTGTTAATTTGGGAGCTAAAGATCTGAAAGAAGAAGTTAGAATTGATGCAGTCTTTGAAGGGGAGGATAGAAAGAGATTGATAGAGTTGTTGCATGAATACCAAGAAGAAAATGCCAAGATGTTTTTGCATGGTCATATCAGGATATGCTAGAACTTGATACAAATATTGTGGTCCACAGATTGCCATTAAAGCTAGATTGTCTTCCAGTGAAGCAAAAGTTGAGGAGATCAAATCCAAAGAGCTTTTGAAGATTAGAGATGAAGTAAAAAAGTAGTTTGATGCAGGATTCCTTGCTATAGCAAAATACCCCGAATGGTTTGCAAATATTGTACCAGTACCGAAAAAGGATGGTAAGGTTCTATGTGCGTAGATTACAAAGACCTTAATTGAGCAAGTCCAAAAGATAATTTTCCTTTACCCCAGATTGATATATTGGTAGGCAACACTGCTAAGCATTTCACGTTCCCCTTCATGGATGGATTTTCAAATTACAATCAGATCAAGATGGCACTAGAAGATCAAGAGAAAGTTACTTTCATCACTTTATGGGGTACCTTTTGTTATAAAGTTATGTCATTTGGTCTAAAAAGCGCGCAAGTCAAAGGAAGAGGAAAATCACATGATTAACTTGGAAAAGTTATTCAAGAGGTTAAGAATGCACAGTTGAAGTTGAACCCCTCAAAATGCACATTTGGGGTACCATCAGGAAAGTTGTTGGGTTTTATTGGTGGTAGAAGAGGTATTGAAGTGGATTCGGACAAGGTGAAGGTTGATTTTGGAGATACCCCATATTCACACTGAGAAAGAAGTCAGAGGTTTCTTGAGGAGACTCAATTATATTGCTAAGTTCATTTCACAGTTGACAACTACATACGAGCCAATTTTTAAGTTACTTCAGGAGAATAGCTCATCTGAATGGAATGACGAGTGTCAGTTTGCTTTTGAGGGGATCAAACAGTATTTACGAAATCCACTAGTCTTGAATGCCTCCAGTTGCAGGGAAACCATTTATTCTCTACTTAACCGTATCAGACAATTTAATTGCAAGGAAGATCCTGCGGGCAGGCTACCATTGACTCACCATGGAAAGAGATTGTATTGACTATGCAATCAGATGCCACAAGTATAAGATTTTTGCTAGTAAGACTCATGTTTCAGTGAACCCTCTACGTGTATTAGCAGCCCTATGGTCATTTTCGATGTGGGGTCTAAATGTTATTGACTTAATTGAGCCTAAGGCTTCCAACGGACACCGCTTCATTCTAGTTGCAATTGATTGTTTTACGAAGTGGATGGAAGCAAATTCTTATGCCAAAATGACCAGTAGCATTACCGTTCGATTTCTGAGGAAAGATACTGTATGCCATTATGGGGTTCCTGAAAGAATCATTCAAGACAATGACACAAATTTCAATAGCAAGATAGTGAATAACTTCTGTGAGCAGTTCAAGATCAAACATCATAATTCGTCTCCTTATCGTCCCAAGATAAACGGAGTTGTTGAGGCAGCTAACAAAAGTATCAAGAATATCATCAAGAAGATAACAGAGAATTACAAGGATTAGCATGAAAAGCTACCCTTTGCTTTATATGGGTACCGGACTTCTATATGTACTTCTACTGGCAAAAGTCCTTTCTCCTTGGTATACGGGACAGAAGCGGTCCTTCCCATTGAAATAAAAATTCCCTCACTAAGGGTGGTGGTGGAGGCCAACTTGGAGGAGACAGAATGCGCCCGAACATTTAAATTTTATTGAGGCGAGAAGATTGGGAGCACTTTGTAGACGATAACTTTATCAAAGAGGAATGATGAAGGCACGTCACAAGAATGTGTGTCCTCGTTGTTTCAGATAAGGGGATTTAGTACTAAAGATGATTCAACCGCCTCAAAAGATGATCGCGGAAAATGAACTCCCACCAATAAGGGACCATATGTGGTGAAGAAAACATTCTCTGGTGGAGCGATAATTTGATAAAGATGGATGATGATGATTTGCCTCACCCAGTGAATGCCGATATTCTTAGGTGGTATCAAGAGTAAAAAAGGAAAAATCCCGCTAGAGTGAAAACCCGAAAGGGCGCTCTAGGCAAAAATTAGGGACAAGAAAGAAAGAAAAATCCCGCTAGAGTGAAAACCCGAAAGGGCGCTTTAGGCAAAAATTAGGGACAAAAAAAATAAAGAGAAATCCTGCTAGAGTGAAAACCCGAAAGGGCGCTCTAGGCAAAAATTAGGGACCAAAAAAAGAATCCCGCTAGAGTGCAAACCCGAAAAGACGCTCTAGGCAAAAATTAGGGACAAGAAAGAAAGAAAAATCCCACTAGAGTGAAAACTCAAAAGGGCGCTCTAGGTAAAAATTAGGGACAAGAAAGAAAGAAAAAATCCCGCTAGAGTGAAAACCCGAAAGGGCGCTCTAGGCAAAAGTTAGGGAGAAGAAAAATTCCGCTAGAGTGAAAACCTGAAAGGGTGCTCTAGGCAAAAATTAGGGGCCAAAAAAAAATCCTGCTAGAGTGAAAACCTGAAAGGGCGCTCTGGGCAAAAATTAGGGACAAATGAACATCTCATTGAACTAAAAACCCTCAAGGGTGGCGCTTCAATTGTGGCTGCAAGTTCCAGTTTCAGATTGTTTGAAGAAGGATGGTTGGGACATGAGTCTGTTGAATTGGTGAATTGATGTATGAGTTGGCTGTTAACTTGTCTCACATTGACATGGTGGGGAGTGCAGAATTGACTTCATAGTTGTTGGGTTGAAGGACAGTTAACTAGACACACATCCAAAACTGGGACAGTTTTTGGTGCTCTCTTTATGTTATCATGTATTTCACCTTGCGAAGGTGTTTAGTTCGTTAAATAGAAGGCGAAGTTTGTTGACAGAAATGGAAGGCTCAGAGACAGTCTCGTACGAGTCAGATTTGATCATTGTTAAGTGGGTGCACACCAAAACTGTGGCAGTTTTGGTGCAATCTTTGAATTATCACATATTTCATGTTGGAGAAATACAGTTTGTCCTTCCTTCCTTTGACTTCTCTACATTCTTGTACATATCTTCGTCCAAAGGTTTTTCGATTGTCACCCATCAATTTCAATAAAAGTTGTGAGGACATTCATTTCTTTGGTTCTATTACTTGTTGTCACCTCTTCCATATTCCAATTCAATTCTCATTCCATACTCAAAAAAAATAAATTATCATTTGCTTACAGTAATTGGCATACATGGCTGTACCATTGAATTTATCACTGACAAAGTTTTGACAGGAAATATAATGAGTGCATTAGGACATTACTTTTGATAGGAAATTGACGGATTTTGGCACCCTAAGCTGGAAAAGATCTGAATGGAAAGCCTGAGGTTGAAGCAAGTGTTAGCAGGAAAGAGAAGATCATATTCCTAAGTCGTGTAAAAAAAAAAGAGGAAAAAAAGAGAGAGAAAAAGAAAAAGGGAGAGAAGGAAAAAATGAAAAATGAATTGAGTAAAGAAATTCAGATAAATTGGCAGCCTTGAATTCAGAAGCGTATGCACATGCAAACTTCAAGGAAAAGGAATTGATTATGGAAATACGCAAGGAAAAGGAAAAGAGATAGCTTAAGAGTTGGGATCTAGAATGGGAAAAGGCATTTACTAATCAGATTAGAGAGGATACATTGAAAGCTCAGTGAGTCAGAAAGTCAATCCTTACAGGGAAGCAAATTTGGTTTAGCAATTAGGGACTGTACGCGAGCTGGAGGATGGCAAAGCCTTGAGAAAACATGCATTCATTCATCATGAGGCATTCATAATTGAACAAAATAGGTCATCGCATGCATCATTGCTGCATATTGTCTGTCCTTTGTGTATTATGACAGGTTTATGCAAAAGGTACAGTTTGGATAGCGTCATTCTTCTCAAATTAGATACATGACAGTCGTTTGCAACATCTTTCTGTTTAGGTAGGACCACAAAGCTTCTGAACCTCATCCGTAATGTATTACAAAAAAAAAATCATTTTTCAGCCAAGCCGGGAATGACCATAGTGATCCCGTGCATTTTACTTTTATTGCTGGCCAAGCCGGGAATAGCCATAGTGATCCCGTGCATTTTACATTTCTTGTTGGCCAAGCTGGGAATGACCATAGTGATCCCATGCACTTTTTCTTCCTATTGGCCAAACCGGAAATGACCTTTTTCTAGCATTATGCATGTACTTATTGACCATACTATTTGAATACAAAATAGTTGACCTAATATACATCAAACTACCAATCGGACTAGGATAAGAAACTTGATTCATATACTCATGCTTCTCATCTATTTGTGAAAATAACAAAACACTCAACTTAAAATGAGGAGCCACAGGGCTACTTACAGGTTAAAATATGTGATCCATATCAAAATATTATAGCACCTTGGTCAAGTATTACTTCTACGTAAGTTGAACAATAACCTTCTTTCAGTCCCTAACAATCTTCATACCAAGTATTGTCTTGGCTTCACCAAGTTCTTTCATCTCAAACTAAGAACTCAATTGAGCCTTCAATTTACTAATATTCACATTGCTTTTACATGCTATCAACCTATCATCGACATATAAAAAACAAATAAATGAATGAACCATTACTTAGTCTGTAAAAATTCACACAATGATCATAGGTGCTTCTGGTATAAGCCCAATCATGAAGCAATCAAACCTTTTATATGCCACTGTCTTAGTAACTACTTCAAGCCATATAAAGATTTCTTTAACCTGTAGACATAATTCTCCTTTTCAGCCAATTAAACCCCATTAGGTTTAGTCATAAATATGTCTTCCTCAAGGTCACAGTGCAAGAATTTTTTTTACATCTAACTATGCCAACTCAAGATAAATTGTGCCACCAAAGCTAACAAAATTCGAATGGAATAATATTTAATAAGAGGAGAGAATAGCTCATTGTAATCAATACAATCTTTCTGAGCATAGCCTTTAGTTACTAATCTACCTTTGAATCACACTATATTATCCTCAGTAGGTCCTTGCTTCTTTGCATAAACCTATTTGCAACCAATTTCTTTCATGCTTTTTGGAAAATGCAGCAAGTTCCACGTTTTGTTTCTATAAGGTGATTGCATCTTTTCATCCATTGCATGCTTAAATAAATGGTGCTTAGAATCATATCAGAGATGGGGAAAAATAGAGGGAGTTAAAGTGAAAAATACCATTTTGAAACCTTGAAACACATGTACTTTCCACCTGCAAAAATCTCACTTTATTTTACCCTCCGAAGATCTTCAACGCTCTACAATCATAGAATTTCATGAGTTCGTTGATCAAATTCTCTCATTTCACAGCTACACAAACGATTTACAAACTTTAGACAATGATGATTAAATTCTCTTATTTTTCTAAAACAATATCGAGAAAGATCCGGATTAGAGAAAAATGGAAGAATTTGTTTGTAAAAGTGGGAGATTTTTTTTGTTATATATACAATTTGGCTTGCAATGGCCTGGATTGTCACATATTATCGTGCTTTATTTGATGTTCATGGGGATGAATTGAGTGTGAATAACGTCGAGAGGCATATGATGGAGTAATAACTATTTGGAAGTGATTAGAACTAGGGCTGCACATCGGGTCGGGTCCCGGGTTATCGGACCGGGTTTGACCCGACCCGGACATTTTTAATAGGTAAGTCACCCGACCGGTAACCCTGTTAAGGATTACCGGGTTACCGGGTTACGGGTCACCGGGTTATCGGGTTATCGGGTTCGGGTTCCGGGTTACCCGATTCCTTTAATTGGGTCTAGGCCCACCTATTGTCCACAGGCCCACATTTAAATTCTCTTTAAAAAAACTAAGTAAAAGCATCCATTTAAGCTTTCCAAAGCTGCCAAAGGTGCAAAGCATGTATTCAATTATCAATACCCAAACAACACCTGCATCCAATCATCCATCTATTTAGCAAAATATCTTAACAAAATTAAGCAAACCTATTCAAGCACCAGCATAGCAGCATCCATCTATTTAGCAAAATAGCTTGACAATTGACGATACATTAAAGACTAAGTTAGACAAAGAAGTTGATGGCTTAACAAAAAAACAGGCTGTAAATTTATAATATACTAATATAGATTAGTAGACAGTAGATAGGCTTAACAAAGTCCAGTGAGCTCCCAGCTTCTAGCCTTCTGCAAATAATAAAGAGAACAATTTAATGGTCAAATTGGCACACCTAAAATCAAAGAACCTGTTTTTTATGAATATCAGCAATTCAACATATGTAGAAACCAGCAGAGAAGAAAAACAACAGGGCAGCAGCAGCTATAGATGTTTTAATATCCTGTTCCCATCTCAAGTTTTCCCCCCTCTATTAAGAGTAGACTATGCACATTGCACAACACTCTTGTTCCTTTCTTTTTCATTAGTACATTAAGTCAGACGAGAAAGAGAGGTAGTTGTTCATCTGCTTTGCTTGAATGGAAAAAACTAATACTATAAAGAACCATTATTTGTTTTTGATAAGTATTGGAAAGCAAAGCAAATTTAACAATAATTTTAAGCATTGATGGAAGCTAAAATTACTTTTTTTTTTGTAAAAACACAATCATCCAGATGAGTGCATAACTGCATACCATGTCCTGTCTTCAACCTTCCCCAACATCATGAGGTCCATCTCCACCATCCAATTCTGAGAAATATGATTCCATAACAACTTAATGAGATAATATGAATTATAATATAGAAAAATATGCATATTCAAAATTGAAAATTTAGTAATTACCTTCTATAGCAACTCTCTCCACTTCTTGAGCAGCTTCGTCATCAAGAATCACCTCATCACTTTCAATTGCAATAACATTCTTTATCCAACTTTGTGTGCATAAGAGAGCTTCAACAGTTCTTGGTAGCAATGAATTTCGACGGTCTGTAATCACACGACCACCAGTACTAAAAGCAGATTCTGAAGCAACGGTAGAAGCGGGGATAGAATAAATATCACGTGCAATGGATGCAAGAATCGGAAATCTGCCCTCAGTCACTCTCCAGAAATTCAATAAATCAAAGTTATTTGTTGGTGTCTCACGATCATCTGCCAAGTACTTATCTAACTCCGATCGAGAGAGAGAAGTGGCATATTCAGTTTGATCACAAACCATATCCCACAAATTTGCAATCACATAGTCTGCTGCAGTCGAGGATGAACTTTTATCAATTCTTTGTGATAACTGTGATTGTGGAATTTGTGATTGTGCTGGTGGAGATGTTGAAGATGAATGATAGTACTCATATAAGTCCTGCAATAATTTTTTTGTCCCTTCAAACAATTCTTTACTAGCTGTTTCATCAAAGGCTCGCTCTAAACCCCGTTTGACAATTATATTTAACACTTTTGTAGGCCATGCTTCACAATTATATTTAAGATATGAGCGAAGCACCTAACATGAATATAATTCCCACCCAACAAATGCTTAGACCCATATTTCTTTATCCAATCCACAGCCCCTTCATTTGCAGAAGCATTATCAACTGTGACACACATAATCTTCTCTATCCCCCACTCTTTAGTAACCTTTTCCAGTTGCTTCCCAATGCCCTCACCAGTATGGTCTTCTACCATACTAAAACTAATAATTCTCTTGTGCAACTTCCAACTTTGATCAATAAAATGCGTCGTTATACACATGTAGCTTGTATTGCTAGAAGAAGTCCACATATCAGTGGTGAGACTAACTCGGCCTATGGAGCCTTTTAAAGCCTCTTTCAACTTCAACTTTTCAGCATTGTACTTTTTGAACATGTGTCTAGCCACCGTGGTACGCGATGGTACTCCATATCGAGGCTCCATAGTTTTGCAAAACTGTCTGAATTTGACACTTTCAACAATCCGAAATGGGAGTTCATCACAAATAATCCACTCAACTAGACTGTCCCGAATTAAAGTAGGATCAAATTTGTGAAGCCTCATTTCATTTGTAGAATCCCCATCGTGCGATATGGTGTAGTTGTCCATTGGACCTTTCTGAGACTGCAAAACTTTGCACTTTTTAATATGACTCTTCAAATTCTTTGTCCCATGTTTGTTAGGATCTGCCATATATTTAACACCACAGTGCTTGCATTCAGCTCGTAGGTCTTCCCCTTCTTTCCCCTCTAGTTTATTAAAATGTTCCCATGCTTCTGATCTCTCCCTCCTTTTTTTAGAAATAGTAGCAGTTGAAGATGTGAAACTAGTTTGCTGACTCGAAACCACAATCTCCTCTTCAAAACTTCCATCAGAGTGTGAACTTTGTCCTTCTTCTACTATTTGCACTGGTGGTGGACCTGGTGGTAAAGCTGGTGGAACTGGTGGTGGTGGTGGTCCTCGTGGTTGGCGTGATGGTGGTGTTGGAGGCATATTTCTTCTTTTAGTTCTTGCCATCTGCATTAAATACAATAGATACACAATTTATAATATATATGCCCTAAATTAAACACAATATATACGCAATAGATACCCAAACAAACATACAAGGTAATGGTAAGTTTATCTATATACATGACTCCATGTATCTAAGAAAATAATTTTCAATAAATCACCCATTGGAAAGGCAATTCATCCAGCAGCATGAAAACAGCAAGGTTATCAAGTTCTCATCGCTCAACTTATTAAACAAACCAACATGTACGGTACTTTTCAACAACAGGTAATTGACCAAGGAGTACACCCTAAAAGACATGTTGAATAATCAGTAATTCACAAATTTAAATTGACCTTATGCAGGATGTTCATGCTCTAAATCGGCAAAGACAATAATAGAAAAATATTTAATAACAATCAATAAAAAGCAAACAAAATCAGGGTTGAATCATGCCTTACTGACACAAAATCAATAGCATTACAACAACTAAAAAAAATACTCAAAAAGTTGGAAATCTTGCCATACTATCCGTGAGAGTAACTCAATAAATCAATAAAAAACAAACAAAATCTCAAACTCACAGGACAAGAGTTCTTGACAACATGTAGAAGAAAGAACGAAAATCAATTACCTGAAAGAGCAGAGAGTCAGAAGAAATTTGTTCGATTTGAAGATCTGACAGAAACCCTAATTTCAACCCCTTAAATTCGTGGAACTCTCCAAGACAATACACAATACCAAATCAAAGACCCATTGGAGTCGAGTAAATCTGATGCGCTCTCCCTCTCCGGCGAAGCAGCGACTGCAAGGATGAAGATATCTTTATCGTAGAGTTGAAAACGAAGAAGCAGTGGTCGACTAAAGAGTCAAAGACTGACGGCATATATTTTTAATTTTTAACATTTAATTTAATAAATTTATTATAATACAAGAATTAGAATATAATATATATTTATTATAATAAAATAATTTCTTTTCCGGGTTACCGGGTGGCCCGATAACCCGGAAATCACTGAAAAAAGCACCTGAAACCCGGCCCTGTTAAGTGTTGATCGGGCCGGGTTTAACCCGAGTGATATTCGGGCCGGTCCGGTCCGGCCCGATAAACATCGGGTCGGACCGGATTTCCGGGTTGGGCCAAAAACCCGGACCCGATGTGCAGCACTGATTAGAACATTGTGATTGTTGGTGGGCCTAACATGACTGGTGAAGTTAAGGTGGATAAGTGGCAGAAGGAACTAAAATGGGTCGGGTTCAGACCCGTTCCTCTCGGTGAAGTTTAGGTGGATAAGTGGGGGATGCCCAACTCCTCAAGTTAGTTTATTGAAATAAGTTTATGGATGGGTTTGTCCTTGTTGACCGTCTTTGCTTGAAAAAGTTACTTTGGTAGAAAAATAGTTCTTGATTTTGAAATGTGTTTGAATTATGTACACCGCTATGCACTCCTTTTAGATTTTTGAGTTTTATATATTTTTTTATATATAAGTTTCATTAGTGACCACTTTGATCCGCATACAATTTTTTAGTGGTTAATTCGTACCAATTTCGATAAAAAGTGATTGGTGTGTCATGATCCTATTGTAGCACATGTATGATTGATCGAGTTCATAAAACAATTGACCTTGAAATGACTCTACAAAATCAGTGACCATTTAAAGTTTGAATAATTAGTGATTGACGCTATGTTTGGTTAGTCGTGGGAGCATGAATAGGAACGGGAATGAGAATAAGAATGAGAACGGGAACAGGAACGAGAATTCCAGGAATTCCGATATTTGGTTGGTAAAGGAATTGTGTCAGGAACATGAATGAGAATACTTGACAAAAGACTATATTATCCTTTAATAATTGTTCAATACTTTTTTTAGGGTAACAAAACCCCATAATTTCAATAAAATCAAGTCAATCATCTAATGTCACATAAGTAAGTCATCTAACCCCACAATTTACGGGATAGGGGGGGCTGGAATTATTCCAGCAATTTCACCCCATCTCCACCATCCAATGTAAAAATATATTGATTTGACAACACTACATTTAATACATTCAATGGTGGAGATGAGGTGGAATTGCTGGAATAATTCCAGCAAATCCTTTTCCACAATTTACACGTGCACCACATCAAACCATCAAATTGGTGAATATCAATTTGATGAAAAGTGAAAATCGATAAAATAAAGTTGCTAAAGAGCTCTCTGGATAGCTACCGCAACCTCTCAAGCAAATCCACTATGGATATGCGATTGCTTAGTTAGTGGAGAAGCTCGCCAATCCATTACCATCGTCAGAGGCTCCCCCTTCACCTTCATTCGACAAAGGTTCAACCTCAGATATCCCTTCAGCTTTAAAGCCTAGTTCGAAACCCAGAACCGTAAGCCGTCTTCTTCCATATTGACCATATCTGTGATCTGTGATGAGAGGAAGAAATGATAGGTATATTTGTTCAAAGGGATAAAATTGTAATTGAACATGTGCACTCAATCCATTGTGGGAGGATTGGAAAAGAGAAAAATGCGTAAAAATGAAAGAAAGAAAAAAGTCATTCAAGTAATTGGGAAAGCCCTGATCCACTAAATTGGCAATGCTATGTGATCCTGGCTCACAGGTCGGGGAGGTAAGTGGGCCGATGGTCGAAATGGTCCAGCCGTAGCCATGTACGAGGACGTGCATACTCCCAGGGGGAGGATTGATGAGAATCTCACATCGAAAGATGATGGATTGGAAGTCTAGTTTATAAGGGATGACAAACCTCCTATTGTCAACCTGAGTTTTCAATAGAGAAGTAGGCCCAAACTTATGATGTTAGACTTGGGCTCCCATCTCGTTTAGCGGGTATCAATCATATCAAACATGAGAATCCGAGGTCAAATGGAATTGACCAATCTGTTCCGGCCAGAATGGAGTAACCAAACAAACATGAGTTGTAACATGTACTATATGTCAAGATTAAAAATGTCATTTGTCCATTCAACGTTTTAGAGATGATTTGTCTTGACATATTTATGGGCCCTGAGCCCCTGGGATGTGTTGTTTCTAATTTCTAATCACCAAAAATCTCAATGTTATGTGTATGGAGCCTGCCCAACAAACCTTGCTTAGATTTTGTTCAAAGAAATTATTAATTTCTAGTTGAAGGAGACATATTTTGATGTTGCTTGATATGAAAGTACTAAAGACTATCAACAAAGTTTCAGGATTCCATGGCTGAATGCAGACAATAGTTAACAATTAACATAACTTGCAAGGATTGTAACACATTAGATCATGCTCTTTAGTTTGATGGATTCATCTCAAAAACATATCATTTTGCCATTTGTACAAACAAAATATATATATATATATATATATATATATATATATATGGTTATGGAGAAACACACTCAACATTATTATTGGGAATTATTATTGAGTGTGACGTCAAGGAACATTTGGTACATCAACAATTGAACACGCAACTCATCATCAATTACACTGCTCCTCTAGCTTTGACATTTGTTGTGATGCATGAGAAGAAAAAACGACAGCTAGCATTCAATTAATTAAGAAATACATGGAATTGGCCTTGCCTTAATTTCTTCCCACATAACCCTTCACTCACAATTCCAGCAATTCACAATTTTCAAAACCCACTGACAAATCGTGTGGGTTTCTCAATTTTTTTCTTTCTTAAGATACAATTCAATTCATTACCTCTCTATATAAATGGATGGTTGCACCATCCACACAAGCCTTTCCTTAAGAAGCACTATATTCTCTTCCTCTCAATCTTGAATTTCCTCTTAATTAACATGGCCTTGCTGCTGAGATGGCTTGTTCACTCAGCCTGTCATGTTTTAGGCTACCGGCCAGAAGAGGGTAATAACAAGCATGACCATGTTGTGGGGCTCCAAGCTGTGACAAATAAGGTCTTTATGGAAGAAAAGGAGACTTCTTCAGGTTCAGGGTTCCAAATGCCTCTTCATTATCCAAGGTACACCAAGGTTGATTATGAGGAGATGGAGGAGTGGAAGTTGGATTTGCTTCTGAGTCAATATGGGCTTTGTTTCAATGGAACCCTTGAAGAGAAAAGGGCCTTCGCAATGGGTGCATTCTTATGGGCCTGACCCAGTGTTCAATTAAGATGATGATGAGCTTAATTGGAGGCCCATATATCATACGATGCATCGAGGTTTACACTATTTGTCACTTCCTAATTATTATTATTTTTTTCTTCTGGTTTAGTTAAGCTTGGGGGAGAGGGAAGGGTTGGACTTAAGAGTTGTAACAATGGCAAACAAATCTGGAATAGCTAGCGTTTGATATAGTTGATTAAATTATTATCAATTGTGTTTAAGTGAAGAGAGGGACAAATAGTGTTTTATATAAGTGTATAATCATCAGATTAAAGAAGTATAAATGCCGCCTACAAAGGCCAAAGCTCTTATCATTATTTTTAATGATACATTTACATTCAAGTACCTAGAGAAATTGTATATGACTTTATAAAGATGAATGATCAATAAGGTAATTAAAACATGACTTTGTTTCTTAAAAAAAAAAAAACATGACTTTGATCAATGTATCTTGAGAAATTATACATGAATTTATAAAGATGATTTTGATCGACGAATCTAGAGAAATTATACATGAATTTATAAATATGAATGATCAATAAAGTAATTAAATGATTAATGTACATTATATTATTTTTGTTCAATTCACGTGACAGTATTTCGAAGCAACACAAAACTAAATTAATAATAGTACATTTTTTAATAATCAATCAATTATGTATATATATAATTGGATTCAGGGGCGGATCTTAGTGAGGCCCAGAGCCCACACCCTCAATTTTTGGCAAATTTTTTTCAAATTTACTATTAAATTTCCTAAGCCCAAAATAAATCCACTTACTTTTAATACAAGCCTTAGTAGCTTTTTGTGCAAGTACTTTATTTAGTAGTTTTGTTAATATGTATATTTGTAGTTTTAGACACTTGGTTAACCAAACCCCAAAATAAGCTCATTTATTTTTAATACAAGTTTTTGGAGTTTTTCTGCAAAAAAATTTATTTAGCAGTGTTTTTGTAGACTTACTCTTGGATTTGAAAATTAGACAGTAAGATTTCACCCTCATATTAATATGTAGATTTTTTATAATTAATTTTTGTTGGCATATTTTAAATAGTCTTAAAAAAATTCGGCCCCATCAAACTTTCACCCCCTTCTATAAACTCTCAGCATCACCACTAACCAAATCCACCCTCAAACATTTTTCTAGATCCGCCCCTGATTGGATTATGTAAGTTACTTATTATATGTCTCCCTTTAACCCAGCAATAAACTACAGACCTAACTGAATAAGTAAACACAAAAGATCGATGACCCAACTAATGATGATGCATGTCCACATTAGCCCAATAAAAGATTAATCACAAAGAGGTTATCATTTGATAAGTTAAAACTTGGTGTATTCGCTTGTGTATCACTAGCATTGATTTTGCCTATGGCAATTGTAAATTTAAAGAGGGCTTTTTCAACTACGAAGATTGTAAAACAATGATCGTAAAATTGAATATTAACAAGTGATACATATAGAACTCCAAATTTTTTTTCTAGAAATGTTGTCTCCGGACCCCGCATAAAGTTTTGCCCCCCTAACATACAAAGTTGGTTCTGCCCGTGGATGCACTGAATCAATTCACATGACAACATTTCAGAGCAACACAAAGCTGACATGGATGCACTGAATTTTGCTCAAACGTGAATTTATTTCCATATTAGTTATATGTTCGAAAATGACATGTAACACATCAGTTTGATAGTTCATGGGAGCCCAACATGTTAATAACTTTATTCCACTCTTTTATCGCAGAATTCATTGTTTAAAATTTATTGTTGTAATATATATTCTATTATTTTTTAAAGCACAGTCTATAATTCATTGTTTTAGTTCTGAATCCATTGTATTTGAAATTCTATTGAAAAAAACAATGGAATTAAGATTTACTGAAAAAAAAATCATCAACAATGGATCTTGTCAGAAAGAGTTTTATGCGCTGATTCCGAATACTTAATTTTTTTAAAAATATAACATGTATTTTAAGAGTTAAAATGTTTTAAAATTTTGTTTAAGAGACTTGAGCTCTCATGAACTACCATTATATAGGCTACCTAACACTACTGTAATTATACATGGTAGCATTTTAGAGCAACACAAAGATGGATGCAAGTACGCAACTTATTGAATTTTGTTTAAACCTGAATTTGTTTCCGTGTTAATTATATGTAATAGGTGTAAACGTGAATTTGTTTATGTGTTAGTTATATGTAATAGATACATTAAAAAAATGCAATATATACCAAAAAATATACAATTTTGTAAGAAAAAAGTTCAAAAAAGAAAGAAAAAGAAAACATAATTCACTCCCTTTACAAACATTACTAGAAACCAAGGCAAGCAATAAGGTGGCACCATAGAAGACGATGGCGATTCTCTTGATCTCCTCTGATTTCTTCTACATGAACAGCTTAAATAATAAATTAAAAGGGAGGGTCCACTCAATTGAAAAATTACCAAAATGATGTGTCCTTAATTGTCCATAATCTGATTTTTTTTCTCATTTTTATGGACACCAAAATTATGGATACATATCATTTTGGTTTTTCTTGTCCCTCTCTCTAAGGGTTACTTTTCATTTTTTTCCTCCCTCTTTCTTCTTGTTTTTTTATTTTTCTCTCCTCTCTATTTTTTTATCTCAGCTGCAACATCCAGGAGCAAAAATGGAGTAGCGATTCGTTTTAAGTTTTGTAAGATTCGTTTGTCAACAAAGAGATTTTAACAACCAATAAGCAAGAAAAAACACAGATATTACATTTTAGATATGGAAAAAGACGAAGAAAGCATCAATGGCTTATTACATTGACAGTGTAACAAGGCGCTGGTGAACCAAATAAGCAAGCAATGACAAGTGATCACCAGTGACTTATTATATATTGACATGGTAACTAGTCACATTCAATCTATAATGAGCTATTGCCCAGATTAATCACCAAGCAATGCCAAGTTTAATCACCAGTGGTTTATTACACTGTCAATGTAATTAATTACAATGTCAATGTAATAAGTCACTGGTGATTTTAATAAGGCATTGCCAGAAGAAATTTATTGCAGAATCTACTCTGCCATACTGAAACATGTGTGGAACAACAAAAGAAGAACAAGGGATATACATAATCATCAACAGCTCCACCACGATCAAAGAAGGCAATTTCTTCATCCAATTACCTTTCCGGCCACCACCACCTCCAAAAGAACCCCCAGTTGATAAGGAGTGGAACCCAACCGATCTAAGCCTTCAATGACCGCTCAGTCAATTGGAATCATTTCCAATAACAGTTCGTCACATCGTTGGTAACAAACGAGTCACCGGACAGAGGGCTACCATTTCCAGCCAAGCTCCGACGAAAATGATGGCCAGAGGAAGAAATCCCCCATTTTGACCCATGGACGAGCATCTCGTGGAGAGGGAGAAGGAGAGAGAAAGAGAGAGGTGAGAGAGGACATATTATGGATGAGTGGAGAGATAAGGAATAGTTGAGAGATAAAAGAGATGGATAACAAATCTTTTTGAAATTTTTAATTTTGAAATTTTTTGAAATTGTCATGTTGAAATGTTTAGGTTGTGTTTGGTATCACTTTCAAAAATTTTGAAAATAAAAAATAAAAACATAAAACATAAAACATAAAATGAAAACATAAAATTGAAACTTGTTTAGTTGAACACTTAAAACAGAAAATAAAAACTGAAAGCATAAAACTGAAAAAAAAAAGAGTGTGTTTATGCTTTTATTTTCATAATAATGGAATACATCCACACCACTATATTTTTCATAACTGTAACTTTTGCCGTGTCTATTGCAACGTAATTCACCATTGAAAACTTCAGCAGAAAGAAAAAAAGATAAGAAATAAAACAATAACCCAAAGTATATTTGATCATTGTCTTCATATCTCTATGCAATTTGCAATCTGAAATCTTAAAGAAAATGCAATCTATAATAAGTGTAACTAGTTCTGTTTTCAAAACTTTTAAAAACCTTTTTTTTTCTTGTTTTCAAAAATTTTGAAAACCTGTTTTTGGTTTTCATAAAAACCAAAAACAAAAAATACAAATAAACAATATTTTTTGTTTTTATTTTCTATTTTTTGAAAACTAAAACAAAAAACAAGAAACAGAAGTGATACCAAACAGACCCTTAGTTGACATGCCATCTAGTTATGGACATGTTATGGATACAGAGTTTATGAACATGTAGTGCTTTCGTTGAAATTATGTATGGATAGATTTTGGAGCTTACTGATAACTAGAAACTTCAATGAGCCTCATTAGATATGCTTTTCACCAATTCGGATATTCTGAGTTCTGATCGCCCATAATTGTTTGGAAAGTTCCCATTCAAATGCCCTCCCACTATAAAATCATCAAGGGCATATTTGGAACTTTAGTTACCACCCATGAACCTTGAGCTATATAGGCCTTCAGGACTGATATATAGAGGACACAATCCCTTTAAGGTCACTCATCGTATCAAATCTGCAAGTACCCTAAACCCACAAGAGAAAATACAATACTCTCTCCTTTGAAGCTCCTACCTTCTTGAAATGGATCAAAATAAGGAAAATAAGCTCCAAACACCTGATAAACATTCAGACAACCTCTTCATCAAAAAGACTCTGCACCTTCTTATCTCAGTTTGTGTTATCTTTTGTTTCCTTCTCTGCAACTCTTCAGGGCTTTCTTTGTTTGCTTATTCTTTCTCATTCTTCACCCACTCCCTTGACAGGAAGTATATGTTCCTAATTTGCAATGGAATCCTTGCTTTTCTCGCTAAAAGCTCGACTTCATCATCAGTTTCCTTCTACTCTACTCCTCCTTTATCTGAGATCGAAGCAGCAACTCTTGATGATGAGGAAGTCTCCGCTCCAAGCATTGATGAGCCTCTGAAGAATGCTGCTTTTGCAGCTGAAGAAGAAGAGCGGGCAACAGAGAGTGAGCTTCTGAATGAAAGAGAAGGAGAACGTATAGATTTGGCAACAAAACATGATGAAGTTGATAAAGAAGAAGGCAGTTCTCTATATCTGGAGAGACAAGAACAACAGGATGACGAAGAAGGAGAAGAGAGAGAAGTAGCAACAGGAACTGAAGATTTGAAAACCGAAGAACTGAACAGGAAGATTGAAGAATTCATAAGAAAAATGAAGGAGGAAATCAGGATTGAAGCTCAAAGACAGCTGATTGCAGTGTAGTTTTATTACTGAAAAAAGACAAAAAATAAATATATAAAGCCCCATGTTCCTGGATGTCTTGATCTCATTTTAGATGACCAAGCTCTCATGCTTCCATGTCATTTTCAATTCGTGTTTCATTCTCTATCTTCCTTTCAACTTCCTCTGTAGTCTATCTTTGGCCTTGTAATCTTCTTTTCTGCATCAGTGGAGGAAAAACTCTTGTTAGTTCAGAGATTCCAATCATGTTGCTAGCCATTTCTTGTTCACGTTTTCATTCAAGTTAGGCCTAACGGTGAATCAAAATTAGTGGATTTAATGAATAGTTTTTGCAGCACAAAGAGAATCTTCATTTTGATGCTAAACAAAGCTGTAGATGTTCTTCAAGTCCTGTGAATTTAACTCCCGACATCTGTGGAAAATACTAGAAAGAAGAACAACGGCATTATGTAACAACCCCATTAGACAAATGAGTCATGCCAAATCATCCTGACACAACCTTCCACGTGCTTCATTTTCCTGTCATCCAAACATCCTTCATCTGGATTGCCACATGCTCCCATAGTGGGAATCAGAAAATTGACCTTATGGTCAAGCACTCAAGCCTCCACTGATCATGCAAACCCAAAATATCAATAACAGGAATGTAAAAAAATAGTAAGATTTGATCTCTCAAGCGCCAATGAAATAATTTAGGCAATTTTTGTCATCTACTACTCTGGAACCTACCATTCATTTTGATTCATACACTTATGTGGCTAGGAATATGCAGCTTTCATTTTCATTCTTTCATTCAATATTTAATGTTTGTTTCTCATCTGCAAATATAATGGTCAGTGTCACTTCCCCTTAGGCTGAGGGACCCTCTCCTATTATAGAAGATTCATGTTGAATAAAGCATGTCAAACTCATACCTGCTGCAACTGCTCACCATTTATGGAGAGAAATCTGGAAGGACCCCTGAATCTCTGTGTTTGGTAAGAACCACCTGCAAGTTGATGAAACCATTTTAATCTTGTCTGCAAATAGAGACAATGTAGTGGGTCCCAAATTATTGTCAATCCTCAATAATTTAGTATGGAAACAGTTTTAACTATCATTCCAAGAACACAACCCACTTTGTGTTTGTGAGTGTGTGAAAAGCGCAAGATTTTGAAAGCACAAAAATCAGTACGTCGAGCCATCCATTAGGTAATCCACGAGGCATATGAAATGTGGGTTTGGACTAATCCCCAGAAGTATTATTGGCCCAGATAACCTGAGGTCCCTAGAATACAAAGCAAAAGACTGATAGCAAAAGCATGGATTTAGTCATCGATGCAAAGAAACTCATGCCAATATGTTTAAATTCATTCAAGAAAGAATCTGGACATGCAATTGTAGCCATAATCATCAAAATGAATTACTAATTTGGCAAGCCAGCCGCTAATTGCCATAGTACAACTGCTTTCAGCTATAAATTTTAAGATCAATATTTGTAGGTTTAATGTAGTAACTGAACTCAAATGAAAGCAATCAAAATAAAGTATTCACGCAGATCTTGAGCTGACAACACCAAACAAGCAGCAAGAAAAACGAGTTGGGTTGAAATGAGTAAAGACCGGTAGATGTTTCAAACATTGCTTTACTTGCAATTTCACTACCAAAGAAGTAATATTTCTGACATTTTATGAGAACACCTTATGTCTTTTCACATTTTTTTGCAGCCCTCAGCAATTATCACGAGGTAAAGTCTTTGAGTCCATGAAGAGAAGAAAATTATCAGTATTCCAGTAGATGATTATGTTCGTCTCTTTTTCTTCAGCATAGACAATGGGGAATGCATCCCTGTTTTGGCCCTCGCATCATCCATTGGCTAGAATTCACTTTTAGGTGCCTCTTCTCTTCATCAATTGAAGCATCCAACATCCATATTTACCTCTAACAAGTCGTCAACTCCCACGAATCTAAAATTAACCTGCTGGTGAAATTGTAAAATCCATTGCAACTCCATCACTCTCAGGCATATCTTTAACATCATTCAGAAGTTTCATAAGTTCTTTTGGCAATTCCCTACGGATATATGCAGAACGCGCCTTTGTAACTGATGATTCGCTAAACAGAGTCTCCGTGAGAGATTGATATTCCTGGAACCATCCATCATTGTTATGTTGTACCTCATGGCCATCATACAATACGATAGAACTTTCCTGTCGCCATCTACTCAGAAAATACTTTTCAGGAAGTTGAAAATAGTTCTTCACAAACAACACACGAAGAGCATGTCTGCACAAAATCCCTGAAGATTCAAATTCCTTGCAAGAACAGTGAATCTGGTCACCTTCTGGCATCCATATAACAACACGCTCAGCATCTATCTTCTTGAAATGGTGTACAAGATATGATCCGTTAGCCATTTCAGATATGGCATATTGCATGGCTAGTACCAACTCATGCTGCAAAGCATGGTAAGCAAAAGGTGAAAGAATACCACGAGCATGTTCTTCAATGGGTATGCATGTTTTGGTGAGCATATACTGTGCCTCTTGATGTGCCTGGTTCTGGATATTGGCAGAGATACTAACCTGCAATATTGTTAAGCAGAACTAAAACTGGTAAACAGAAAAGATTTCAGTTAAAGAAATATCAGGCAACAATTGCACATATTATACCTGCTCAAAAAAGCTTCGTAGACACGTTTCCACACTGAAGAATCTCTTCAAATATATATCCACGGATTTTGAATATGTCATTGTTGTCATTCGAGCAAGGAAATAACCTCTCACATACGATTCTGCCCAAGATAACCTAAAAGAATGCAGCAGAGCTATGTGTTTATCTGAGCCAAGTCCTAACATAGAAACCATTTCACTCCATCGAAGTTCAAAGTCCTCTGTGCTCTCCACATGGTATAATGCATCAAATTCAGATTTAAATTCTGCATACCGAGAGCCAAGAGGATGAGAAAACCAACTTGATAACTTGGATAGGATATTCCATATAGAAGTAACATGTTTAGTGCTTGGTAATTCCCTTTGTATGGCATCCTTAAGCCCAGGGTCAATGTCAGTTATGATTGTTTGTGGGCATCTTCCCTTCATAAAACGAATAAAGGTCTGTATCGAAGCAAAAAATTAGTAAATGTACAGTCAGGATACATGAAGACTGAAGACGTATCTAAAATCAATAGATGGGATTACAAATAGTGACCTCACTGACCTGTAAAGCCCATTTGAAAGAACATGCTGTTTCATCTTGTAATAGAGCACAACCAAAGAAAATGGTCCTCCCATTATTGTTGATTCCAAGCCATGCCCCAAAAAACATACCATACGTGACTGATCGATAAGTAGTGTCAAAATAAACCACGTCACCAAACATTGTGTAAGCATGAACAGAATCACCATATGACCATGCAAAATTCTCAACTTTATTATTATCATCCATAGTAAAATCATAAACAAATTCTTCATCTGCCTCTTTCAAATGCTTGCATGCCTCGAGAAGTTCCATTGTATCATTCTCTCTTTTTTCAGTGAGTAAAGCATCATTTTCCTGAACAACTTTCTTTCGGTTCTGAACAAAGTTCCTAACATCCCTCTCCAGGAACGGCAGTTGTCCACCTTGAATCCCCTTTTCCAACTCCAACAACTTTACTATACGATGTATTGGAAACCCAGCTTTGGAAAGCAAGATAATTTTTTCCTGATCTGCCTCTTGAATCTTTCGGTATGCAGGGAGGAGCCGTACTTGGTCATCTTCCAAAATTTCATGGTTATGAACATTACTAAATTGCACAACCACCCACTGGGAATCTCCATCAACAACCTCCTTTGACAGATACATCTTTGCATCACATCCGCACCTCACAGATTTCCGATCTCTATGGTGTTCGACGGAAGGCTTCTTCCGAGCTGGTGCAAACCCCGAGCGATAACAAACAAAGTCTCGTTTATAAACCCCTAATTGAGGGCTCAATCTTGACCGCTCTTTCCTTATTGAGAAACCATTTTTCCTTGCGAAATTTCCATAATACTCAAATGCATCATAGTCACTCTTAAACACCATACCCACATAAGGGGCAACCATAGCCTCAGATGGAAACAATTCCGGCTTTACTGATTGGGATGTAAAGGTGGTCTCTTCAGCATTTCCTTCGTATGTAATGTAGCATTTCCAATCCCCACACGGGCATTGCTGCTGCTTTATCCATGTATTTTTAGATGGTATTGACATCATTAATTGAGTTGAGATTATAAATAAGATCTTCGACTGAAGATTTCACAGTATAGCTCCTTTGAACTGAAGAGGTAACAAAAGATATCAAAGTCACTAAAAAATGTACTTGTAAGTTCTATCAATCAAATTAAATAAGATAAGCAAACTCATTGTACATTATAAACTTCTAGCTTAGATTTAAACTAAAAAATCAGGATTCTAATTGATAAAACTGTCTCTATAGTTGCATGGATTTAACTATGATTTCAGTCACTAAAAACAGCAAAAGGAAACAAAAAGTGATCGAATCACCAAAATAATCTCAATATTAAAGACAAACAAACTAATCATAAATGTAACCAGTTTCGTTTAGGCTAACTGGTTGAATGAGAGATATTTTAATGCATTTCTTCAAGAAGTCTGGTTTTTTCATTGTATGCAGAGAAGATACAATACTTAAACCTCCATTTTGAATAATTAACTCATGCTCAGAAAATAGCAATCAGCTGTACACATCAAAATAAGACATAAAACTACCATTTTGCATCCTTTAATACCCTATTTTGCCCCATCTCATATAGTTCCCTCTTACAGTCTTTCTTCCACTGCAGAATTCGCACTAGCTAAACTTAGAGAACCAATTCAATTACTTCTTTCAACTCAAACCCACAAAAACACCAATCGAAGAATTCATAAAAAAAAATGAATCAAGAAGGCTCTGCATACCTTAGGCACAGGAGAGAATTACCGAAGTAGCTTATGGCTTCTTCATTTCTTTATGCATCACCGTTTCAGATTTATTTGCGGTTGTATTTCGCAGTTCAACACCTGACACGTACTTTAGGACTTAGCAAGCGAGACAAACCACTAAATTCAAAACCCTAAACCCCAAACCAAATGAGTGGCAGCGGTGAAGGCGAGGACAGAGCTTCGATTCTGTTCATAGATTGGGGAAGAGATGCTTAACAACTGAAGCGCCAGTGCCTGTTTTGTTTTGTTTTTCGATTTCTCTTTTTTCTTTTATATAAAAAAAAAGGTGTTATGAGAAACAAATGACTGGGCCGACAAGTTAGTCAAATAGGCCTAATTAATGTGTGTAACAGTGGAACTGTATGCTGATACGTGTAGGTTGGGCTTTAGGGCTTTGAGTTTGAAAGCATTGTCAGTTTCTATCGTTGAAAAGCTAATCCTATTTGGGTTATGAAAAATGACATATTAATATCATTTTTAAAATTATTGGACATGCAGATCCATTCCAAAAAAATTTATTTTTTATAAGTCTATTTTTTTGTTTAATTTATAAAAATGTTTAAAATTTTCATAATTCCAAATTTGACCTTGGTACAAATAATAAAAGGATAAAACAAACTCATCGTAAAAATCTGTCGTCGCCTCCCTACCTCTGTCCCGCCTATGTCGTTGCCTCCCTACCTCAGTCCCGCGTATGCCATCACCTCCCTACCTGAAGTTGATTACATGATCGGTGAATCTATGATCTGCATTATCGGAGTATTATAGAGAATGAATTTCTGGAAGAGTCAATTAAATTTAAGGTACACAATGTTAGTGCTTCCACTTCGAATTTGTTTACTGTGTTGATCGTTTATGATGCAGGAAGAGTTGTTATTACTTTGTAAGTTTGGTTCCGAAACTATGGTTTTGAAGATTGGTAGTGGTCTTGACTTTAATTTTCTATTAGGTAAGTTGTCTGATAGTTGGAGCTGTCGTGTTAGTGATAGTACTTCTCTTTCGTATTCTTTGCCTGGACATCCTAGTTGCTTATTGAGGAATCAAGTTGAATTAGAGAGTATGATATGTTTAGCTCATGCATTTGAATTGAAGTTTGTTGAAATTAATGTTATTGTTTCAGCAGTTGATCGAGAAATAGTAAGAATTGGGAACCCTAATGTATTGTCCATATCTTCAGAAATTGTTGATTCAGATAATTTACATCAAAAGGGATTAGAACATGTTATTGAAGAAAAAGGAACATCAATTAGTGTTACTATTTGTGAAAATGAAGATAACCTTCTGGATAATCAATATTCTTTAACTAGTAAGAGATTATTGTTTTCATCTCATTGGTCTCATGCTATTACTCTTGTTGGGCAGATATTTGATGGAGGTGTAGAGGGATATAGGTCCGCACTTTGTAGATATTCAGTTGAGGTAGGTTTTAATTTCAATTATGTGAAGAATAACAAGAACAAGGTCTCAGTCGAGTGTAGTGAGAAATATTCACAGGGATGTAGTTGGTATGTATCTGCATTGATTTTGAAGGTGAATGGTTTTTGTTATGTGAAGAAATTTATAAAAGAGCACATTTGTCAATTGTTTTTATGTAATGGTGGTTGTAGCAGGTTGAGCTCTAAGAACATAGCATAGACGATTACGGATAAGATCAGAGTTAATCCAGCATTGTCTAGAGTTGATGTGGTAAATCTTATGCAAACAAATTATGGGTTGATTGTACCGTATAAAAAGGCATGGAAAGCTCTTGATAAGGCTAGGTCCATGTATTTTGGTGAACAAGGTGAGTCCTTTAAACAGCTAAGGTGGTATGTGGACACAATGATGACTTATAATCCTGGTTTTAAATTTTGTAGGCCGATGTTGTTCATGGATGGGACATTCATGAAGGAAAGGTTTAAGGGTACCATATTATCTACCACCGAAAAGAATGGTAACCAAGGTAATCGATATCTTATCTATTTTAATACTAATTTTTTAATGTCACTGTTTTATAGTTTATATTTATAATCTAACTATTTTTATAATTAATTGTATTCAGTCTTTAATGTTTTTTTTTTTGTTTCAAGGTTTGTATCTTTTGACTTTTGCGGTTGTGGACTCAGAGAATCAAGAGAATTGGTTTTGGTTTTTGTCTGAACTATACAAAATTGTTGGGTCTGAATGTTAACTTACATTTGTTATGGATCGAAATGTTGGTTTATTGGATGTTTTGCACAGAGTTTTCCCTAGAGCCAACCATTTTTTCTGTCTACAACATTTGAAGAACAACCTTAGGGATAAATTTAGTCATGGCGCATTTACAAATACTTTCAGGGAGCAAATGATGTTTTTATTTTGGGAATGTGCACATGCTCCAACAGAAAGCATTGTTTAGTGAGAAGCTCAATGAATTAAGAAGGAAAGGAGGTTCTATTGTGGATACTTTTCTACAAGGGTTACCCTTTGAAAATTGGACCAATGCATATAGTAGAGGATGTCGTTATGGTGAGATGTCATTGAACGTTGCAGAGTCTTTCAATGCATAGATACATGATGCTAGAAGCATGCCATCACGCCTATGATAGATGTCATACGAATAAAGCTTATGAAATGATTTTCAGAGATGAGGGAAGAAGCAGCTAAGTGGAATGGGATATTGAGTCCAAAGATGACAAAAAAAAGGAATCTACATGTGTCTGAGGGAAGGACGTGGAATGTTAGGATGTCTGCGCCAATGGTCTTTGAAGTCTTTTCAGATCCTTTAGTTATTGTTAACATAAGAGAATACAAATGTTCCTGTCAAAATTGGCAACTGACTGAATTCCCTTGTTGTCATGCAGCTATTGCTATAACTAGGTCTGATTTACCTATGAAGGATATTATGGAACACTATTTTCATGTTGATACATATCGAAGGTCGTATGAAGAAGGTATACATCCTATTCCAACATTTTCAAGACCAAGATTAGGAATAGATGATGAGAATGAAATTCTTGCACCGCTTACGAAAAGACAACCCGGGAGGCCTAAAAAGAGAAGATTCAGATCAAGGGGGAGCTTGTTAAGAGGATACGATGTTCTAGGTGTGGCAAACTAGGTAATCATAACAAGAAAACATGTAAATAACCATTAGCGCCTTAAGGTGTCATTTTAAAATGGGGTTGCCTTTATTTTCTGTTTTTCCTCATGTACACTGTTGAGTCATTTTTAGATGGTGAAATTTATATTCTCATTAGCAGTTAAAATTTGAAAAGTGAGATATATTTTTGTTTGTAATCTCTTTTAACCAGATTTTAAGGTTACTACCAATACTTGAAATTTTAAGTTACAGTTTAATAAAATTGTCTCAGACTTATCAAAAAAAATTACTATTTGTATTTTGGTAACCCTCAGTGGAACTCATCGTTGACATGATCTTTGATCATAGTCTCAATACATAAAACTCTATACTCAGTATGTAATACCCCGAACTTCATTTCTTTTAGAAATTAGGTATGACAAACACGTGTTGAGTATGTATATATATATAAAATCATTAGAAATTAATACCGAGTGATTTTGGGGGTGTACGAGTGGTTTTAAAACTGAAATTTTTTACTACAGAGGTAATCGTTCGGACGGTTTTTAAAAAACCGTCTGGACAGATATAGAAGAAAACAGAACAGGGAGATTTTTAGGCATAGGTGTCCGGACACCTCACTAAATCTGCACCTCGAAATTGGTTTATAGGTGTCCGGACACCTCACTAAATTTGCACCTCGAAATTGGTTTAAAACACCCATTTTCGCGATTTCTTTCAAAATACCCGACCTAAACAAACCCTAAACCTCATTTTCTCTCAAATTTCTTCCCTCCCATCAATCTAAGATCATCAACCAAGGTAAGATTACCCTCTTTCAAGTTGTTTCAAGTTAGATTCCTAACTTCTCTCTCTAGCTCTTAAATCCCTCTCTTTGTTCTAATCTTTCAAGGTTTGAACCCAAACTCAAATCCATGGGTTCCTACATCATTTGAGGCCTAAAGGAAGCTTGAATCCCTTCACTCTACTTGTTTCTACAACCTTGGTAAGTTTCTTAAACTTAAAAGCTACTATTTAAAGATTGGGTGATTTGAGATTCTAGGGTTTCATGGGTTTTGTAGATTTGGGGGAAATTCTTTAAATTAGATGAAATTAGTGATCTAATAGGTTGATTTAGACTTGTTTATGGTTATATTGCTAGATTCTATTGTGGATTGGAGTAGCAAGCTTGAGTAAGTGAAGTTCAAGAATTTGGGAAGTTTTGGGTAAGAGAATGTAATGAGTTCTTGATTTATTGGATTAATTTGTGTTAGATATGTGCAATTGAAGTTTTTTGTATATTGATTGGAGGATGGGTTTATCGAATAATAGGTTGGTTGAGGTCGGGAAAAGTCAAGGTTGAGTATTGATTTACATAGCTAATTTTTGGAGTGCGGGGTAGGGAAATTCCACCCTTTGTTATTCTCTTGAATGTGTGTTCCTATTGAGAATATTTATCCTTCCCCATTGTTCATTATGATGCGTTCTCGCCTTAATTTGTGCCTAAACTTTGTGATATCTTTATTGTATGATTTGAATTATATTGCATACCTTACGTGTTCAATCTTCCATTGAGCATGAATTACTCTTGAACATGCATCATGTAGTAGTATATGTATATATGTAGGTTGTAGGTTTACCCTATGTTGGACATGCATTGTAATTGCATAGAAGATGTCGGGTATGGACCCGTATATCTCCTAGTTGTGATTGATGTGAAATGTGGAATGCCGTTGGGCTGTTCAGGGTTCCCAAGACTATGGGAATGTCGGTGGGCCGGATCAGGATTCCATATGTGCTTGAAACACCATGCGATAATTCCGTTGGGCTGTTCAGGGTCCCGATATGTGTAGGGATGCCGGTGGGCCAAGTTAGGATCTCGTATGGTGTGGTTATCTACTTGTGTTTGGTATACATAACGTTAGCTATCATGTTGTTACATTTGTGCCTTTCTTAATATTTTAGTAGGGATGGCAAAAAAAACCGATCCGAGCACTATCCATAGGGTACCCGATCCGTTTAAAATCTGAAAACCGATCTTATAGGTTTTGGAAACGGTTTTGGTTTTGATTTTCAAACCCGTCATGATTTAGGGTCGGGTTTGGTTTTTGATACCGGGTTTAGGGTACCCGAACCGTTTAGTAAAAAGATCCATTATAGTAATAATATTATAAATCATGTATAAAGGTGTACTATTAGGATACTAAATTATAACATGATAAAGCATATTAAAACGTATATATGTATAGAAACATACTAATAAAACTATAAATTAGACTAATTTGAATTATAAAATCATAATTAATATAAATCATACTCAATATTAATTTATATTAATATAATCATCAAAGAAAAAAATAAAAATATTAAAAGTTAAATTGTAAATGGGTACCCGATGGTAAACGGTTATGGAACGGTTCCGGGTTTGGAAATTTAAATGGTTTTTTAAATGGTTTTGGAACGGTTTTGGTATAGAGTATCTTACATGGAAACGGTTTTGGTATTTCCTAATTGGAAGGGTACCCAACCCGTTGTCATCCCTATATTTCAGCCTTACATTATTCACTTACTCTTTATTATTCCCTATTGGGCCTTTCGCTCACCCTTTTTCTTTCTCATATTCTCTCCTCGCAGGTGAGTCTAGTTCTGGTACTAGGGTTGCGGATCAGGAGGAGGGTGCGTGACATGGATGGACCCTTGGAGAGTGATAGGACTAGATAGTTCTAAACGTTGATATATGTTATTACTATTTTGTCGTATCTATGTTCCTTAGTTGAGACATTGTGTGCTATCCCTATTCGATGATGGGATGGACGATAGGGAGGGTACTCCGTGTGATCGGGACTCCCGAACCGGGTTTGTGGACTTCGTGTCCTAAAGATTTCTTATGTTTGTTGGATTGCTATTTGTGTTGGATGTTGATTATATATGTTATTGTGTGGAGAAATTATATGTGGCTGTTAGGTGGCCTGAGGCCCTGCTTAGAATTGAGAATTTAAAATATGATATGAATTGTTAGATAGCCGGAGGCCCTGCCTAGGTTGTGAATATATTTGTGAAATTGCTGCGTGTTACTCCAGGTTGGCATCTTCTGTATTATGGGGAGGTACTGTCGAAATTTTTAGGTGATCTAATGATTGAATTAATTAGGAGATCGATTAAAAGGATACCAAAAGTAACGCATCCCGGGTCAGGGTGTTACACAGTAGATACACCAATGCAGCACAGATAGTTCTAGTCGTGCTTTAATAGACAACAAAGGAAAAGGTTCCATCAAGAACCTTTACTAACCGATAAGCAGGAGTCCCCTGTTTCTGAGAGTTCTATATGCTTCAATCACAAACGTTGACTCATTAAACCCTTCTGCTAACCCCTTTTTACTAATCATTGTGTAGAGGCTGTCCAAAGAAAGAGTCTTCACCGTTGCTATATGAAACATGCAAACAAAGAAGTCAACTTTTAAAATAGTGATTTCACCAAAACTCATCTTGTTCCCAAATATATGAAGCGATGGAACCTTAGCAAAGGTCATCAATGGAATTGACTGCAATAAATACCCGCAATTGTTACAAAGCATACGATGATGCACAAATCAAAGAAGCTAAAGACCAGGAATCTCAAACAGGACTAAAAACACACAAACAACTAACCGATCCAACAAAGTCTGCAGACCTTAAGTTGAATGGAACAGTAACATCATTCAAAATGAAACCAATACTTATATATCATAGACCTAGAAAGTCGTCTGAATCACCAAAAATTGAATGAAACAGTAACATCATTCAAATGGAATGAATTACATCAGTAACATCAAGAAATACTCCACGTTAAAAAAGTTACTTTCCATTCTAATCTTTCTAGTCTCTTATAAAATTTCCCATCATTTTGGCTTTGTATCTCCTTACATCAATGACTGTCATATTTTCTTCTATTGGCTCATTGTTGCATATCCAATCCATGATGTGGCAGACGTGGATGCCGCAATCAACACTGCTAAATGACTGTTGTGGACATTTAAAGAAAGCAGACAGTGGATATTTGAATTCAGATTGGCTGAAAGTTGTGTATTTTGATATCTTTGATTACATTATCTTGTCCTTCATTTTGCCCTCAACATAGTCTTTATGCATAACAATCGAGGGGAAAAAATCAAATAATAGATGATTTATTTATTATATATATGTAAATAAAATAGTAATTTTATGTTGATTGATAGCTTACTATTAATCTTGCATCTTCAAGATACATGTTTTTGCTACCATCTCTAAGTAGGTTGGAATTATAATGATTCCATTCTCCTTTGTCGACATGAAAAACTAGTAATGTCCAATGATTTGGTGTGGTATCCCTTCCGCCATTTGAGTTCATTGGAAACATCAAAATCCTTGTATCATCTGTATTTGTAGCATATCATCTATCTTGATCTTTCGAGAATCAGCCATATGGTCATCCGTGATATAACTCTGTTGATTAAATAATATAATAGATAGTTGTAATGTTAATGTAATTTTATTATTGATTAATGTAAATGATCTTCCACTTACCTAGCACAAGCTGTCAAATACGACGAATAGGTTCGAATATGTTAGTTTAACATTTTGGGTGGTTGCAGCTTTCAAGAATTCTCGATGGGCATTGATTACCTGCACACACATCGGAAAGAAAGCTAATATATTTTTGAGAATCATGCTTTGCCATACATGTGTACTTTATGAAGAAGACGGTAACAACTTATATTGTTTGATATAGAAAGGTCTTTGAGAATATCGAACAATTCAGCTAATAACACATAGGAATTGTATTATGATCCATTCCAAATGAAATCCCTATATGATAAAACAATAACATTAGTAGTTATAATAGTATGAAAAAGTATTATTAATAATTAATGACACATATGAATTGAACTTAGGTTGGTTTTTTGGCATTTTGAATTTCCAGCATTTTCTTTCTATCCTCAGCAGCTAGTTGTTTAACCGTTGACCAACTCATTGCAATTTTTACTATCTCTTTCTTTGCTTTCTTCTTTTGAGGAATATCTGGACAATCTTCAAGATCAATAATCCCAACATCTTTCTGAGAAGGATCTTTTGTCTTCTTTTTTAAACCAGGGTATGTGAACTCTGGATCAGCATTTGTTTTCCTCTTCTTGCCCTTTAGTCCACGTACCATTGATGTCTGCACATTTTGGACAGGTTGGTGCACCAGTGGTGTCGAGGCATGTTGCTGTGTAATGTTGTGTACTTGCTGCATAATGAGTTGTTCAATAAGAGATTCATTGTCCGATTCAAACTTCTCCAAATTAAGCTCTATTGTGGCCAATTTTCGCAAGGCTTCATTCAGTTGTTCTTCTAGTTCTTACCCTCTGGATTTTGAGTCTTTTAGTTGTCTTTCCAAAGCTTCAATTTTAGTTTTCGCCTCAGTCTGGAGTGAGACATCATTTTCTTTACAAACTACAATCACCTTTTGTGAAGACTCGTCCTCCTTAAATTCTTCTTCCTCCTGTTCCTTATTTTTTCTTCCTACTTCTTTTTCTGATAATTCTTCTTCATTACCTCCTGCTTTCTTTCTCTCTATTTGTGATGAGTCATCTTCTTGTTCTTCTCCTATTTTTTCTTTCTCAGGAACTACTTCTTCTTGTGATGGTTCATTTTCCCTATTTTCTCTCTCAACATCTTCTTGTGAATTTCCCTCTACTTGGAGTTTTGAATGTTCTTCAATTTCTTCTCCTTTTTCATCTTCTTCTGATTTTGTTTGCCATTCGTCTTCTTCATCAATTGCAACTATCATCATCTTCTTTTGTTTTGAATTTGTTGTTACTAATTCACTTGTATTTACCTATATCAACACAATATCAATGAAAATATGAACATAAAAAACATTAGCAATTAAGTTAACATGCAATGACATAGTTATAATGTTACCATTTAGAAACTATAACATTTGAAATGCTACCATTTAGAAAGTGTGACATTTGAAATGTTACTATTTAGAAACTGTAACATTATGTCAAATGACCATTTAGAATCTGTAACATCTGAAAAGTTATTATTTATAAACTGTAACATTTGACCTAATGTTACCATTTAGAAACTATAACATTTGAAATGTTACTATTTAGAAATTGTAACATTTGACCTAATGTTACCATTTAGAAACTGATTTGGAGCATTAACAATATATTATAAAAAGTAAATATAAAACAAATAACTATATTGACTTACTTTTTTCCCTTCAATTTTCGTAATATCAATTGTCTTTAATTTTTTTTTTAGTTTCTTCAAATCTCATTTTAGACATCGAGGGAATGCTTCTTTGTCTTCAGGAGCATTGATTTGAACATGCTCGCACAACAAATACTGTTATCACACATGGAAGAAAAACAAATGTCAGTAAAACTTTGTACAATTATATATTTATTGTTTGTGTAAGATAAAGTAGCATGATGATTTATAACAAAGTAACTTACTGGTAAAACCATAACACAGCCGGTGACGTTTAATGGAGTGTTTCCATGTGCACATAGAGACATGTACAGTCAATCAAGAATGTGGGAAGACCAATCATATGTAGTCATTTGGCTTATATCATCAACATATTGAATGTATGCCCATCCCAATGAATGTGCTTTGTTTGGAACGCAAAGTGATATGAGGAAGAAAAGAGTAACTAACCTAGCTACATCTTCAATGTCAAAAAATTTTCTACCTCTGATTGCAGTATTCAGAGCTGCAAATATTTTTGTCTTAGTAATGCGATCGCATTTGTTAAACATTCGTTCAACAAATTCTCTTGTCATCTTCCTCTCCCTTTTCCTAGAAGCAATTTTTTTTCTCCATAAATAATTCCAAATATCAACTTGATGTCATTGCAACTCATTTTCAACTTCTTCCTATTGATGTAGAATTCCCCTGATTTGGTATCAAATAAAAATATCATATCCAAAATGATGTCATCGAACTTCCAACATTTTTTGTTGTCCAAATTGTCTTTCATGATGCTTTTGATAAGATTCCAGAAAAGAGTTTTCTTGAGATGGATCAGGTGTTGTTTTTGAAATTTAATTCTTTTGATCTCTCGTATTACTGACTTCATATTTGATCTATATTGTGGTGGAAATTTTGAGATATTCTTGCTAGCCACTGTCTTCTTACGTGTTTTTATAGTGCCCTGTATAAAGTGAAATGTTTATCATAAATAATTAAGTGTAACTGTTTTAAAAATAGTAACTTATAAAACAGTAACTTAAATCATAATAGTTACCTTATCAAAATGAATAGCTGGTGTTTTCGTTTTATCTTTCACCATTTTTCTTCAACAAGCAATCTGAATGAAACAATAATATGTAAAATTTTTTAAACATTTATGGGATATGAGAACAACAAAATGAATAGTAACTTTAAGAAATAACAAAATTATAACATTAGTAATGTGATCATCAACCAGAAGAGGAGGGCTTTCTATAGTAGACAAATAACTTTATCATCAAAAAATGGGAACACTATAATAAAAATAGCCAAGCTTGAACTTTTTTTGACAAATATCAAAATGTAAATTTCATTATATATGAAGAGCAACATTAATCATGTATGCATCAAAAAACTTGAAACTAATGCAAAATTTATCAACAAATTTTAAATTTATTGAAAAAGTAACATTAGTGCAAAATTTAGCGAGAAGAAATATAGTCAAATTAAACTTGAAACAATAACTTGTATATTTTTTCTTTGGTTAGGGTTCCGTTTTGGTCTTCATTTTTAGTGAATCCCTTGGATACTTATCAATTCTAGTTCATGTTACGGTTATCGCAAACTTTTAACCCAACCTATTATATAGAAATGGCTTCCATTCAAAAAATTATATAATAGCATTATTCTTAACTTATATAAGTATCAGAACTATATATTGAGAAAGACACCAACATAAATAAAGTCAAAAGTGAAAATCAAATAGTCCTAGCACCAAACAAATACCTTCATGGAGGTATAGACCCAACTACCTTACATTGAAATAGTTACTTAACAGATATGCAATAAAAGATGTCAAACTAGTTACTACACCTTCTGTCCAAGAAAAATTTTAGTCAGCGCAGTCTTAGTGAGCAAAGAAGCCTTCAACAACTTCAAACACCGTCAATACGCAATTTTAAATCATTCCAAATATCAATTCAATTCATTCACTCTACACAAAATTGGCAAGAAAGAAGAAAAAGAATAGTAATGATACCTCATCTATAGACAAATTGACCTCCATTTCTTCCAGAGCACCCAAATCCTTCACATTGAACTTATTGAGGAGAGTAACACTGGAAATGGTAGATATTGGATTCACTGTTAGATCATCCATTAACACTAATAACTTTTACAATATTCTAAAAAAGCAAATACAAAAAGTAACTTTTACAATATTATGAAAAAGCAACTTTAGTCAAGACGCATGAACCAAATGACATATGCTTTCCAATTGGAAAGAAAAACTTCACCAGAGATGATAGAGTAACATTAGACAAAAATTATAGCAACTTTTAACCCTAATCAATCCAAAACTTCTCATTAGACAAAGATTATTGTAACTTTTAACCCTAATAAGTCCAAAACTTCCCATTAGACAAAGATTATAGTAACTTCTAACCCTAATCAGTCCAAACTTCCCATTAGACAAAGATTATAGTAACTTCTAACCCTAATCAGTCCAAAATTTTGTCATTCGACAAAGATTATAGTAACTTCTAACCCTAATTAGTTCAAAATTTGAAAGAGTAACAACAGATCTTTGAAGTTACTATAATCTTTGTATAATACGCAACAAGAGAAGTATAACGATCTTACATGATTGATTTGTAGCAGTTTATCACCGGAACTGGTCAGGTAGTGTGAACGTCGAAGGTAGCATTCATCTTCGTCAGTTCAGAGAACGGAAAAGTAACAACAAATCTTTCGTTTTCGTCTTCGTCAATTGCAGAGAACGAGCATTGTGATTGGTGACGTTTTCATGGTTTTGGAGTAAAATCAGGGGTAAAAATGTACTTAAGTAAGAAGTGGACCTTAGAGGGATAAACTGTTTTGGGCTGGACTTATTTGTCCATAAGTTTCTAAACTGGTACCGGCCCTTGATTTTCCCTTTGGGTTAATAGGACTTGTGGGCGCCGAAAGATAACATGTGTTCCAATTTGGCCACCAAACTTTTAATTGTTCCAAATTGATCACTGAAAGTTTAATTTGTTCCAATTAAGACATTCGAGCAGAATTGAGCTATTTTGATCAGTCAACCTACTGAAGTGGCAGGTTAACCGTTAAACAATGTTAAATAATGATGATGTGTCAAATGGAATATAATATGTGGCAAACAGAATAAAACTTAAAATCATTATATTCCCAAATCTGAAAACCCCTAACCTAATCCTTCATTTTTTTCTTAAACACCTAGCCCTCAGAGTGGGCTTTAAGTTTGAAAGCATTATCAGTTTCTATTGTTGAAAAGCTAATCCTCTTTGGGTTAATAGGACTTGTGGTCACTGAAAGATGACCTGTGTTTCAATTTGGCCACTGAACTTCTAATTGTTCCAAATTGATCATCGAAAGTTTAATTTGTTCCAATTAAGACATTCTGGCAGAATTGAGCTATTTTGATCAGTCAACCTACTGAGGTGGCAGGTTGATTGTTGAACAATGTTAAATAATGATGATGTGTCAAATGGAATATAATATGTGGCAAACGGATTAAAACTTAAAATCATTACAGAAGCACTACACATCCATAAAATAAACATTCATAAACTTACATAAACATATGGCATGCCTATGTGGTTTCTTTAATAAAATTTTTTTTTTAATCTATGTGGCATGTCTATCTGGCTTGCCAGCTAGATTATGTAAGTTTATGGATGAGAAAATTATGGACATATATCATTATGGAAATCATTATATTCCCAAATCTGAAAACCCCTAACCTAATCCTTCATTTTTTTCTCAAACCCTAGCGCTCAGACTCACCTCCCCTCAGCGTCATAGCCTAGTACCAAGCGCCATTCCCCTTTATCGCCCTAGTGCGGACCATCATAATCCCCTCGTACCTCTTATGTACTACTTTTGCCGCTAGCTTGTCACCATCGCTTATTCGCTTTCATTGTTGTAGCAGTGTGCTATGAACCCAATATTAGCTAGCCAAAGTTCGTTAGTTCTGCTAAAATTGATTAACAGAATGATAGCTGTTAAACTTCTGTTTAGTAAGTCGGTTAGTTTACTAGTATAATAACATGTATTGTGTTTCATTCCAACAGTTTATGAATGATATAAAATGAAGACGATTTCCTCTCTCTGTGTCCTCTTTGTCTTCTTCCTATGTAAACCTTTCTTTCACCATTACTAGGGTTAGGTTTGAAAGGGGTCTAACAATTGGTATCGGAGTTTTGATCCTTACATTTCCCTTCCTGCTTCCTATGTAAACCTTTCTTTCACCATTGCTAGGGTTAGGTTTGAAAGGGGTCTAACAATTGGTATCGGAGTTTTGATCCTTACATTTCCCTTCCTGTCAAAGGTTAAGGTTTGAAAGAAGGTTCAATTGTTCTTGATTCTGATTTGGAAGTTACGTTTCCCTTCCTATGCATATTGTAATTTGATTCATCATTTGCTTTGCTGCCATGGAAACTCCACCATCCATCCTTGAAGATAATCTTGAAAACCGTGTGTCCATCTTGGAAGCAAAAATTGAGAAGATCTTAGTAACATTGGCGAGTTTGAAAACTCTTGTCCATAGTGAGTTTGCTAAGCTGCCTTCTCTTATTGATGCGCAGATTGACTCCAAACTTTGATCTGTCCTTGCCAAAGGAAAGTACGAAATGCGTCAAGAACCAGGACCTGTTCTTGAAGATGACGATCACTCCGATTTAGGGCTACATCGCACATTTCGACGATCTGATATCCACGAACAGCGAGGAACTCCTACACGCAATTGTTGTCAGAAAGTGGAGTTCCCTCATTTTCTGGCAGGTGACGATCCTGTTGTGTGGATCTACAGTGCAGAACGATATTTTTCTTTCTTTGGAGCTCCAAAAAATAAGAAGGTTGTTCTTGCTTCGTCCAATCTGGATTTTGAAGCCTTACAATGGTTTCGATGGATGTATTTCCATCAACCTACACCACAATGCCAATGGGAAGCCTTCACAGTAGCTTTGTGTAAGAAGTATGGGCTTGGTGAATTTACAGATCCGTTGAATGCGAAGTACAGTGCCGATGATGTTGTTTCTCTTCATGATGCTGATCAGCAAAAACTAACAGTTCTTGTTGACGGATTCAACAAGTGCCCAATGCTATATCAACCAGAGGCACCAAAGGTGTTTGATGAATTGCCTCAATCAAGTTATCTTCCTAATGATAGTGTGACAGTAGCTCGGGAAGAGGCACATGTGAAGGACTCGTTCAAAGACCCTAGTGAAAAAGATGACAAGAAGGATAATGATGTGTCTGAGGAAGATTTGGCTCTCAAGCAGCAGAGTGAGCTCGAAACGGGTCAGGAGAGCTTAAAGAATAGGTTATTTGGTTCAGAATGTGATATTGGGTCATTGGGCTATGAATATGTAAGGAAATTAATCCTAGAATTTGCACAAGAGTATGTTAAGCGGCAGAGAGTTGAGTACCCAATTGATGCTCTTGTCCAACAGGTTATTGCGTTCCATATGAAGCACAATGATGAAACTGTAGTTGTTCAACTATTTGATCAAAAGACTTTTGATCCTGGGGGCTGCAAATACTGGAGAAAGATTCGGGATGTTTTTGTAGGAATGATGGAGTCTCTACTCTGGTTGATGCTTGTGTACACCATACTCACAACTAAGAAGTGTAGTAGCACTTGGGATCAGTTGCTCAAAGATATTGCTATTTTTCCAGTGTGTGCTACAGGATCTTTGGTTAGTATGATGCACTTCAGTTTCAATGAAATATATGGGAAGCTTCCTCCAGAGATTGCACAGGTGACACTTGTGGTACTTAATGTAACTCAAAACAAGTTCTCAGGCGAAATTCCTACTAAACTAGGAACACTAAAGTGCTTACAGAATCTTGATTTGTTTTATTGCAAATTGACTACTTTGGAAAATGGAATCCCAGCTAGACGAAGACCATTTGGAGTTTATATTTTTCATCTTATTCTTGATAGACTTTGGGGAATATTTGAGTTTAACGGGAAGCAAAGATATGAACTGGACTTTTCAGGTTGGAAGGAGAATGTGGGTCTAGTACTAGTAGAAGGTGGCAAATATATGCAGAGACAATGGTGTGTCATTGATCCACAAGTGGCTGATTTGGCTCATAGCATGGACTGTGTTTGTAGTCTATCAGATTGCATTGCAATAGGTTATTGGTCTTCTTGCAATCATATTAGTGTGCAGGGAAATACTTCTTATGGTTTTAACATGCATTATCAGGTGAATGACCACAAACAGAAAGACCGGGACTGTGATTTCTCTACTCATGGACATTATTTGGCCCTTCAGTGGCTTTCTTGGTGGACAATATGTTGGCAAGGAAATTGTAGTGGCAAAATGATGATGGGTACAACCATCTGGGATGTTATTAAAGAAGATCTGGGAGATGAAAATGAAGTGGATTATGAGTTTGTTATCCTCTTTAATGGAATTGAGATAGGAAACTCTGTGGCTGATAAAATACCGATGTTTGGAAGGGCCTTAATTCTGGAATTTTGGTTTTTGGAAGGAGCTATAGTGTGTATTGCTAATGATGCCACTAATTTCCCTTTCGATCCTGGAAGATTCTAATATCATATTGACTTGAGCTTAGTTTATGAAGAATTCTTTCCAGTTGAGATTACTGTCACTATTTTGGTATTCTTGAGGACAAGAATTATCTTCAGAGGAGGGTAGTTGTTATGAACCCAATATTAGCTAGCTAAAGTTCATTAGTTCTGTTAAAACTGATTAACAGAATAATAGTTGTTAAACTTCTATTTAGTAAGTCGGTTAGTTTACTAGTATAATAACATGTATTGTGTTTCATTCCAACAGTTTATTGACGGATCGAGTTTAACACAAGAGGGGGGGGTGAATTGTGTCCCCAAATTTCCTTTTGGAATCCCTTTTTAAATTTAAACAAATTAATGACAATTAACACATAGCACACAAATTTGGACTCTAATGATTATCCTAATCAATATTCAATCCAATGCAAGATGTGATACAATATACTGAATGAACAAATATCAAATAATCAAGATTTGCACAAAACAGATTTTCAAACAACACACTGCACACAGATTTTTCAACTCAGGTTTCACCTATCAAATGATGTCGAAATGCAACAAAATTTTATATGCAATGTCACAACACCTTAATAAACACTATATCAAAATTTCAGATTAAAATTCAAAGTTTAAGTAAGTCTGCTAATCTCGGACAGATTAGGGTTTTGAAAATCCTGCAGTTTGAAACAAGTAGTAAATATAAACAAGTAAACAAAGAAATCAACACAGCGATTTATAGTAGTTCGGAGACCCTTCTCCTACGTCTACTACCTAGATTCACCAACCTAGGATTTTCCCAACTCCACTAAGGTGTGGTTTTAAGAGACCCACAAAACTCCTTACACCAAGGGTTTCTAAGAACTCCCTCAAACTTCAATGTTTACAATTTCCCCTAACAAAGGGAATTTCTCAATGGGATTTTCAGCCAAGGTTCTCACAGGTTACCTCAAAGGTATTTGGTGTGGAACTCTCAAGATTACAGCAACACTCTCAAGGATAGGATTTTAAGAACAAGAGAGGTTTAGATTGTAAGCAAACAAAGCCTAAAGGATATAGGAACTTCCCCTTTGCAAAAGCAAGAGTAGTGAGAAGTCCTTGATTGTAGAGGCTTGTATTGGAGAAGATTGTTGTAGCAAATAGCAAGAAAGCTTGATGATTGATGTACTTGATAGCAAGAGGTTTCTCTCAAGGATAATTTTCAATTTGCTTCTCCAAGTTGTATGAAAGGGAAGATCCTCTTTTAAAGGCAATTCTCTCCTATGCTTGCAGCCATTGGATCAAACTTCAAGAGTTGATCTCTACCATCCATTGCAGCTCCTAATCTTGGTCATTGATGATTTGAGCAAACAAATCTCCACCATAGAGCATATAGACGTTGCACATGCTCCTTTTTTAAGTCAAAAATTGCAAGCAAGAAAGTTGTCCTATGCACAACCATTTGATCAATGTATGTCTTCAAATCTTGACCATTCAAACTCTCTTTAATTCTCTGTTGGACCTATGGTCCTATATGTCTAATTTTGATGATATTAAATCAATTATAAATGATAATGAAACATTAAAGCAATATTTGATTTATATGAATTGAATTTAAATGACTATATATTTTTGAGATAGTGCTGGAAATTAAGTTTTGAAAACAAACATACATGAACTAAGTTAGAGCATCAATTTTCCAATTATCATATCTTAACCAACTTAGGTCCAAATGACTTGAAACTTGAACCACATGCACAAGAAGGTTTAATATATGTTCTAGGACTATATTCATGAGAAATTAAGTGCATCACATATATATTTGGTCATATGCTTAAATTCCGCCAAAACTAGGTTTTACCTAATTTTGTGCATATGTGTTCTTTGTGAACGTGGTGAACCAAATGAACTCCGATTTAAATGAAATTTCGTGTGCATCTTAGTTTCATCACTATGAACATATTTTATTTAGTAAAGTTCAAGAGAAAAGGTCATTTACACTGAGTTTACAAAATGACTTTGAATTTACACTTAGAATTTATCGGTTTCACTATTAGTGATCTAATTGCTTGGTTGAGTGACCAAACGATTTCCGATTGTTATGAAATTTTACATGGACATTCTAATACATATAAAATGATTTATCATCCAGTAATATGAATTTTCTGGGTTGTTTTTCTAATGTAATTAACCTATGCGCTCTATATGAAGCTCTTTGAGCTTACATGCAATTGGGGAGTTCTATCTCCTATTTCCTTGTAGGTTAATCATCATTGTGGTCTCATATGGCTCAGAATTTAGTATGTTCAAGAGTGGTCGAAGTCCTGTTTCTAAGAATGAGCTTGGAGCTCTAGGAAACAATGAAAAATCCTATATTTGCCAACTTTCCACTAAGGCATTTAATCAAGTTGAATGAATCAAACATTGAGGCTATTGGTTGTGGTCTTCATGGAGATACAACTCTTTTCAAACATGTGGGACAAACCTTGTCCTCTCTATCATTAGTGATATATTCTTGTTTGACATTTTCACTCAAGACATGTGCTACCAAGAAAGTTAGGTTGGTGCAATCAAACAAGATCCTTGACTAAGGGATCACTTTTGAAGTCTTTGATTCAAAATGAAGGGACAAGATGGCATAGTACAATTTACATCCATGGTTGAGAATTAAAGAGAGTTTGAATGGTCAAGATTTGAAGACGTACATTGATCAAAGGGTTGTGCTTGTGACAACACTTATGGAAGAAAGGTACAACTTGACTTCTCTCAAGCTTCCAACGTCTATATGCTCTATGGTGGAGATTTGTTTGCTCAAATCATCAATGACCAAGATTAGGAGCTGCAATGGATGGTAGAGATCAACTCTTGAAGTTTGATCCAATGGCTGCAAGCATAGGAGAGAATTGCCTTTAAAAGAGGATCTTCCCTTTCATACAACTTGGAGAAGCAAATTGAAAATTATCCTTGAGAGAAACCTCTTGCTATCAAGTTCATCAATCATCAAGCTTTCTTGCTATTTGCTACAACAATCTTCTCCAATACAAGCCTCTACAATCAAGGACTTCTCACTACTCTTGCTTTTGCAAAAGGGAAGTTTCTATATCCTTTAGGCTTTCTTTACTTACAATCTAAACCTCTCTTGTTCTTAAAATCCTATCTTTGAGAGTGTTGCTGTAATCTTGAGAGTTCCACACCAAATACCTTTGAGGTAACCTGTGAGAACCTTGGCTGAAAATCCCATTGACAAATTCCCTTTGTTAGGGGAAATTGTAAACATTGAAGTTTGAGGGAGTTCTTAGAAACCCTTGGTGTAAGGAGTTTTGTGGGTCTCTTAAAACCACACCTTAGTGGAGTTGGGAAAATCCTAGGTTGGTGAATCTAGGTAGTAGACGTAGGAGAAGGGTCTCCGAACTACTATAAATCGCTGTGTTGATTTCTTTGTTTACTTGTTTATATTTACTACTTGTTTCAAACTGCAGGATTTTCAAAACCCTAATCTGTCCGAGATTAGCAGACTGCTTTAAACTTTGAATTTTGATCTGAAATTTTGATATAGTGTTTATTAAGGTGTTGTGACATTGCATATAAAATTTCGTTGCATTTTGACATCATTTGATAGGTAAAATCTGAGTTGCAAAATCTGTGTGCAGTGTGTTGCTTGAAAATCTGTTTTGTGCAATTCTTGATTATTTGATATTTGGTCATTCACTATATTGTATCACATCTTGCATTGCATTGAATATTGATTAGGAAAATCATTAGAGTCCAAATTTGTGTGCTACTTGTTAATTGCCATTAATTTGTTTAAATTGAAAAAGGGATTCCAATTGGAATTTGGGGACACAATTCACCCCCCCCTCTTGTGTTAAACTCGATCCGTCATTCTCAACCATGGATGTAGATTGTACTATGCCATCTTGTCCCTTCATTTTGAATCAAAGACTTCAAAAGTGATCTCTTAGTCAAGGATCTTGTTTGATTGCACCAACCTAACTTTCTTGGTAGCACTTGTCTTAAGTGAAAATGTCAAGGATCTTGTTTGATTGCACCAATTCTAACTTTCTTGGTAGCACATGTCTTGAGTGAAAATGTCAAACAAGAATATATCACTAATGATAGAGAGGACAAGGTTTGTCCCACATGTTTGAAAAGAGTTGTATCTCCATGAAGACCACAACCAATAGCCTCAATGTTTGATTCATTCAACTTGATTAAGTGCCTTAGTGGAAAGTTGGCAAATATAGGATTTTTCATAGTTTCCTAGAGCTCCAAGCTCATTCTTAGAAACAGGACTTCGACCACTCTTCAACATACTGAATTCTGAGCCATATGAGACCACAATGATGATTAGCCTACAAGGAAATAGGAGGTAGAACTCCCCAATTGCATGTAAGCTCAAAGAGCTTCATATAGAGCGCATAGGTTAATTATATTAGAAAAACAACCCAGAAAATTTATATTACTGCATGATAAATCATTTTAAATGTATTATAATGTCCATGTAAAATTTCATAGCAATCGGAAATCGTTTGGTCACTCAACCAAGCAATTAGATCACTAATAGTGAAACCGATAAATTCTAAGTGTAAATTCAAAGTCATTTTGCAAACTCAGTGTAAATGACCTTTTCTCTTGAACTTTACTAAATCAAATATGTTCATAGTGATGAAACTAAGATGCACACGAAATTTCATTTAAATCGGAGTTCATTTGGTTCACCACGTTCACAAAGAACACATATGCACAAAATTAGGTAAAACCTAGTTTTGGCGGAATTTAAGCATATGACCAAATATATATGTGATGCACTTAATTTCTCATGATTATAGTCCTAGAACATATATTAAACCTTCATGTGCATGTGGTTCAAGTTTCAAGTCATTTGGACCTAAGTTGGTTAAGATATGATAATTGGAAAATTGATGTTCTAACTTAGTCCATGTATGTTTGTTTTCAAAACTTAATTTCCAGCACTATCCCAAAAAATATATAGTCATTTAAATTCAATTCATATAAATCAAATATTGCTTTAATGTTTCATTATCATTTATAAATGATTTAATATCATCAAAATTAGACATATAGGACCATAGGTCCAACAATCTCCCCCTTTTTGATGATTACAAAACATGAATGATATAAATGTCTATTTGATTGTAATTGAATTTAATATCAATTCAATGTGCATTAAAAAGTTTAATGATATCAATTTAAAACAATTTTGAAACTCATATACAACTTTAGTTAAGTAAGCTTAGCTCCCCCTTACTTTAACATCTATTCTCTCCCAATTATGGCATATACACTCCCCCTTAAGTTATGCCTATATTTTAATGTAATTTATCATCATGTCTCTCCCCCTTTTTGTAATAATTCAAAAAGTGGAGAACTAAGGGGTTGATGCAAGTTTTGTAAAAGATTTATAAGCATTTTTGAGATTTTATCACAAAAGTGATTTAAGACCATAAACATGCTTCAAATAATATCAAAACTAGTTCTCATCAACAAATAGTGATGGCAACACACCAATTGAATTAATAGAACCTAAGTGACCCAATTTGGAGCCTATCACACTAAGTGACCCATGGCCTCCTAATGACACTAAGTTACTCCCCCTTCAATCATGCATACCAATTTATATATTTAGCTTATAAGCACATATCACCAAGAAAATATAATAAGCATTCAAGTTCAAACTTGGGATATCAATCAAACAAGGATATGCATTCAAGTAATATGCACTCAAGGTGCTTCACACAAACCCAATGCATTTCTTAGTTTTATGAATCTATCCTTAGCTAAAGGCTTAGTGAACAAATCGGCAATATTATGTTCCCCTTCTACATGTTCAAGCACAATGTTCTTTTTAGCAACATGATCTCTAATGAAATGATGTCTAATGTCTATATGCTTAGCTTTACCATGATATCTAGAATTCTTAGACAAATGTATGGCACTTATGTTATCACAAAGAATTGGAATGTTTGAAAATTCCATATTAAAATCAACCATTTGTTGTTTAATCCAAAGCAATTGGCAAGTACAACTACCAATAGCCATATATTCGGCTTCGATAGTGCTCAAAGCAACACATGTTTGCTTCTTGGAGAACCAAGATATGAGCATATTTCCTAGGTATTGACAAGTACCACTAGTACTTTTCCTATTTATTTTGCAACCCGCAAAGTCGGCATCTACAAATGAATGCAAATCAAATGAAGATTTCTTATCATACCACAACCCTAGGGAAGGTGTGTCCTTTAAGTACCTAAGAATCTTCTTTATGGCCATGAGATGTGTTTGCTTAGGATTAGATTGAAATCTTGCACACATGCAAACACTAAACATAATATCGGGCCTAGATGCGGTCAAGTAAAGTAAACTACCAATCATTGACCTATATCTCTTTTGATCAACATCATTACCATCTAGGTCGGGTTCTAATTTGGTTCCCACTCCCACAGGTGTGGATGAACCTTTAGAAATATCCATGCCAAACCTTTTTAATATCTCATTTGTATACTTAGTTTGACTAATGTGAGTGCCAAGTGGGGTTTGTTTAATTTGTAAACCTAGAAAGTAAGTCAACTCACCCATCATACTCATTTCAAATTCATTCTTCATGCATAATGCAAAATCTTCACACATAGATTCTAATGTAGCACCAAACACAATATCATCAACATATATTTGCACAATTAGCATATCAAGACCTTTGTATTTAATAAACAAAGTATCATCAATACTACCACATTGAAAACCATTTTCAAGCAAGAACTTAGACAATCTTTCATACCAAGCTCTAGGAGCTTGTTTTAAACCATATAAAGCCTTGTCTAGTTTGTAAACATGGTTTGGAAATTTCTTACTTTCAAATCCGGGAGGTTGTTTAACATAAACTTCCTCATTTATCACACCATTTAAAAATGCACTTTTCACATCCATTTGAAAAAGTTTGATATTTTTGTAACATGCAAATGCAAGCAATAATCTAATAGCCTCTAACCTTGCAACCGGTGCAAAGGTTTCATCAAAGTCAATGCCCTCTTCTTGGCAATATCCTTGGGCCACTAATCTAGCTTTGTTCCTAGTTACATTACCATTTTCATCCATCTTATTCCTATAGACCCATTTTGTTCCTATAATGGTGTGGTCTTTAGGTTTAGGACAAAGAGTCCAAACCTTACTTCTCTCAAATTGTTCTAACTCCTCTTGCATGGCATACACCCAATCATCATCATGCAAGGCATCACGTACATTTTTAGGCTCCACTAAAGAAAGCATGGCAAAAGAGTTTAAAGGATTAGAATTGACCGTAGAGTCCCTTTTGGCTCTTAGTTGCCTTCCTTGATGCAAGTCTCCAATAATTAGTTCTTTTGGATGAGACTTCATCACCTTGTATTTGTGAACACCCGGTTGTTCCATAGCATTTTCAGCTTCTTTTGGTTCTTCATTTCCCTCGGGTTCACCTTCACTTTCTTCATTTGGTGGTGTTTCTTCATTTGAGATATTCATCTCCCTTAAGTTCTCCACCAAAGGGACATCATCTTCATCTTCTTCTAGCAATTTTACTCCATGTGTACCTTCATTTTTGTGCTTCAAAGGATGTTCCAAATCTGAAAATTTATTTTCTACACGCACATTTGGAGCAAGTGTGGTCATATCATCGAATTTAACATTTACACTTTCTTCCACAATTTTAGTTCTAGAGTTAAATACTCTATATGCTTTAGATGATGATGAATATCCTAAAAATATTCCAATGTCACTCTTTGCATCAAATTTATCCAAATTGTCTTTGGTATTTAAAATAAAACATTTAGCACCAAAAACCTTAAAGTAATCTACTTTAGGTTTCTTGCCATACAAGAGTTCATAAGGAGTTTTCTTTAATCATTTTCTAATGCTAAGTCTATTACTCACATAACATGCATTACTAGTAGCTTCGGCCCAAAAATATTTAGGAAGATTATATTCTAGAAGCATGGTTCTTCCTAGTTCTTGTAAAGTTCTATTCTTCCTTTCTACAACCCCATTTTGTTGAGGTGTCCTAGGAGCACTAAACTCGTGTTTAATACCAAAAGAAGCACACAAAGAATCAAAATTAGCATTTTCAAATTCACCTCCATGGTCACTTCTAATTTTTGAAACCTTTAAGTTATGCTCATTTTGCAATCTCCTAAGTAAGTTTTCAAAAGCATGCAATGCATCACTTTTATGCACAAGAAACAAACACCATGTAAATCTAGTATAATCATCCACAATAACAAATGCATAGTATTTTCCACCTAGACTCCTAACTCTACTAGGACCAAATAAATCCATATGTAACAATTCTAGAGGCCTAGAAGTACTAATATCAAGTTTATGCTTAAAAGACTCTTTAGTTTGTTTACCCCTAACACAAACATCACAAACATGTTCAACATTGAAATTTAACTTAGGCAATCCTCTAATAAGTTCATTGGCACACAACTTTTTCAATGTAGACATTCCGATATGACCTAATCTTCTATGCCAATGCAAAGCATCATCATTCTTAGCAAGCAAGCAAGATATTTTAGAATTTTTCATAGCATCAAAATGCATTACATACATATCACCACTTCTACTTCCTAATTTCACAACATTACCATAAACATCAAACACATAACATTTATCATTTTTGAAAAGAATATCAAAGCCTTTATCGGCTAAATGACTAACACTCAATAAATTAAAAGATAAATTTTCAACCAATCTTACTTCACTAAGGGAGAAAGAAGAGTTACCTATGGATCCCAAGCCTAGGATCTTACCTTTGACCTTGTCTCCAAAGGTCACAAATCCTCCATTCTTCTTTGCTCCAAATGATGTGAATAATGAAGCATCTCCCGTCATGTGTCTAGAACAACCACTATCCAAATACCATTTGCATGACTCGGATTTGGATTTTAAGCACACCTAGATAAACACATGTTTAATATACCTTAGGTATCCAAACTTTGGATCCTTTGGGGTTAGTAGCAATAAAGGCATATGCATCAATTTTGAAAGTTCTCATCACATATGCTTTCTTTTCAAAGTCATTCAACCCTTTAGGCACCCAAACCTTCTTCACATAAACTTTCCTCTTCCTAGGTGTAGTTCCCTTTGGAACATTAGCCTTACCCTTGGGGTGGGTACCATTTTTGTTCACGTTGACCGTGGCCTCCTTAGCCTCTAGGGTGTCCTTAAGTTTCATAGGATCATATCCTAATCCACTCTTGTCAAGATAATGTCTTTGAGATGCAAGAAGTTCATCCAATTTAGAAGAACTCATAGAAAATTTTGAAAATTGTTTTTCAAGCATATTGTATTTCTCATTGGCCATATCAAGCTCTTTTTGTAGAGAAGAAGAGTTAGGCATAATAATGCACTCATGATCATCCCATGTATCCAACTCACCTTCTAGCTCATGAATCCTAGCATGCAAAGCATCTAAGTCATGTGAATTGCTAGATGATGCAATGTTACTAGAATTAACACATGTTTTCAATTGATCTTTTAAATCCTCATTTTCTTGAACTAATGCATCAAGTGAAAAACATACATCATCATATTTAGATTTCAAATCACAACACTCATTTAGATGCATTTTTTCTACTTTAGAAAGTCTACTAACTTCTTTCTTAGCATGCTTGTGTTTATGCATCAATTTCTCATAAGCAATATAAAGTTCATCATAAACACAAGAGAGCTCATCATAAGAAGGTTTAGAAGATGTTACCATCTCATCCGAATTTGATGAGGACACTTCCTCTTCCTCATTTGCCATGAGACACAAGTTGGCTTGGAGTTCCTCTTCACTATCACTTGAAGATGATGATGAAGAATCATCCCAAGTGGCCTTGAATGCCTTCTTCTCCTTCTTCCCTTTTTCCTTCTTCTTCTCTTTCTCTCTATATTCCTTATGCTTCTTCTTTTGAAGCTTAGGGCAATCGGCCATAAAGTGACCTACTTTGCCACACTTAAAGCAAGTACTATTTTCTTTCTCTTTCTCCTCTCTCTTTTCTTTAAAAGCCTTTCTATTCTTGAATCCTCCACGTTTGTTCATCTTCAAGAACTTCTTGAAATGCTTAGCTAATAGGGCTGCCCCTATTTCACTATCATCATCACTAGAATCCGAACTAGTGTCACTATTGATCCTAAGAGCTAAGCCATTTTTCTTAGGTGGTGCATCTTCCTCATCTAATCTTGACATCTCCAACTCATGTGTCATTAGACTTCCTATTAATTCCTCTATCTTAAGCTTCCTAAGGTCTTTAGCCTCTTTAATGGCTACTACCTTATCTTTCCAAATCCTAGGTAAACTCCTAAGGATCTTTTGGACCTTATCAACTTCCTCATATGGTTTGTTCAAGGCTTCTAATTCATTACATATGCAAGTAAGTCTAGAAAACATCTCCCTAATGCTCTCACCCTTCTTCATTCTAAAGGTCTCAAACTCGGTGACTAGCATGTTTATCTTAGAGTCCTTCACTTGACTTGTTCCTTCATGCTTCAATTCTAACATATCCCAAATCTCCTTTGCACTCTTACATTGAGCTATGTAATCAAACTCACTCCTAATAAGTGCAATGTGCAAAGTGTTGATTGCCTTATTATTTAGGCTAAGTAATCTCTTATCTTCCTTAGTAAACTCACTCTTTTCCTTATCTACCATCTCATCACCCAAAAGTTTCTTAGGAACATAAGGACCATTCTCTACAACTTCCCACAAATCATAATCAATGGAATTTATAAAAATTTTCATCCTATTTTTCCAAAAACCGTATTGCAAGCCATTGAAAAATGGTGGTCTATTCATGGATAGGCCTTCGGCCTCACCATAAGAATTTATATTTGCCATAAATATGCCAAATAGGATATAACTCCTAGTTTTAGCTAACCTGGCTCCGATACCAATTGACGGATCGAGTTTAACACAAGAGGGGGGGTGAATTGTGTCCCCAAATTTCCTTTTGGAATCCCTTTTTAAATTTAAACAAATTAATGACAATTAACACATAGCACACAAATTTGGACTCTAATGATTATCCTAATCAATATTCAATCCAATGCAAGATGTGATACAATATACTGAATGAACAAATATCAAATAATCAAGATTTGCACAAAACAGATTTTCAAACAACACACTGCACACAGATTTTTCAACTCAGGTTTCACCTATCAAATGATGTCGAAATGCAACAAAATTTTATATGCAATGTCACAACACCTTAATAAACACTATATCAAAATTTCAGATTAAAATTCAAAGTTTAAGTAAGTCTGCTAATCTCGGACAGATTAGGGTTTTGAAAATCCTGCAGTTTGAAACAAGTAGTAAATATAAACAAGTAAACAAAGAAATCAACACAGCGATTTATAGTAGTTCGGAGACCCTTCTCCTACGTCTACTACCTAGATTCACCAACCTAGGATTTTCCCAACTCCACTAAGGTGTGGTTTTAAGAGACCCACAAAACTCCTTACACCAAGGGTTTCTAAGAACTCCCTCAAACTTCAATGTTTACAATTTCCCCTAACAAAGGGAATTTCTCAATGGGATTTTCAGCCAAGGTTCTCACAGGTTACCTCAAAGGTATTTGGTGTGGAACTCTCAAGATTACAGCAACACTCTCAAGGATAGGATTTTAAGAACAAGAGAGGTTTAGATTGTAAGTAAAGAAAGCCTAAAGGATATAAGAACTTCCCTTTTGCAAAAGCAAGAGTAGTGAGAAGTCCTTGATTGTAGAGGCTTGTATTGGAGAAGATTGTTGTAGCAAATAGCAAGAAAGCTTGATGATTGATGTACTTGATAGCAAGAGGTTTCTCTCAAGGATAATTTTCAATTTGCTTCTCCAAGTTGTATGAAAGGAAAGATCCTCTTTTAAAGGCAATTCTCTCCTATGCTTGCAGCCATTGGATCAAACTTCAAGAGTTGATCTCTACCATCCATTGCAGCTCCTAATCTTGGTCATTGATGATTTGAGCAAACAAATCTCTACCATAGAGCATATAGACGTTGCACATGCTCCTTTTTTAAGTCAAAAATTGCAAGCAAGAAAGTTGTCTTATGCACAACCATTTGATCAATGTATGTCTTCAAATCTTGACCATTCAAACTCTCTTTAATTCTCAACCATGGATGTAGATTGTACTATGCCATCTTGTCCCTTCATTTTGAATCAAAGACTTCAAAAGTGATCTCTTAGTCAAGGATCTTGTTTGATTGCACCAACCTAACTTTCTTGGTAGCACTTGTCTTAAGTGAAAATGTCAAGGATCTTGTTTGATTGCACCAATTCTAACTTTCTTGGTAGCACATGTCTTGAGTGAAAATGTCAAACAAGAATATATCACTAATGATAGAGAGGACAAGGTTTGTCCCACATGTTTGAAAAGAGTTGTATCTCCATGAAGACCACAACCAATAGCCTCAATGTTTGATTCATTCAACTTGATTAAGTGCCTTAGTGGAAAGTTGGCAAATATAGGATTTTTCATAGTTTCCTAGAGCTCCAAGCTCATTCTTAGAAACAGGACTTCGACCACTCTTCAACATACTGAATTCTGAGCCATATGAGACCACAATGATGATTAACCTACAAGGAAATAGGAGGTAGAACTCCCCAATTGCATGTAAGCTCAAAGAGCTTCATATAGAGCGCATAGGTTAATTATATTAGAAAAACAACCCAGAAAATTTATATTACTGCATGATAAATCATTTTATATGTATTATAATGTCCATGTAAAATTTCATAGCAATCGGAAATCGTTTGGTCACTCAACCAAGCAATTAGATCACTAATAGTGAAACCGATAAATTCTAAGTGTAAATTCAAAGTCATTTTGCAAACTCAGTGTAAATGACCTTTTCTCTTGAACTTTACTAAATCAAATATGTTCATAGTGATGAAACTAAGATGCACACGAAATTTCATTTAAATCGGAGTTCATTTGGTTCACCACGTTCACAAAGAACACATATGCACAAAATTAGGTAAAACCTAGTTTTGGCGGAATTTAAGCATATGACCAAATATATATGTGATGCACTTAATTTCTCATGATTATAGTCCTAGAACATATATTAAACCTTCATGTGCATGTGGTTCAAGTTTCAAGTCATTTGGACCTAAGTTGGTTAAGATATGATAATTGGAAAATTGATGCTCTAACTTAGTCCATGTATGTTTATTTTCAAAACTTAATTTCCAGCACTATCTCAAAAAATATATAGTCATTTAAATTCAATTCATATAAATCAAATATTGCTTTAATGTTTCATTATCATTTATAAATGATTTAATATCATCAAAATTAGACATATAGGACCATATGTCCAACATTTATGAGTGATATGAAATGAAGATGATTTCTTCTCTCTGTGTCCTCTTTGTATTCTTCCTCTGTAAACCTTTCTTTCACCATTGCTAGGGTTACGTTTGAAGAGGGTTTAACATAGTGGCGTTAGTGGCAGCCATTGAAGGGACTTTGAGTGAAGAAACACAGTACGAGTTTCGGGTCTTCTGCACAATTTGGGTTTTTAAGCGGTGGCGTTAGTGGCTGCACATTAACCTCCGACGAAATCGGATCTTGCAAGGGAAATCGGACGCCTTGTTCTACCACGTACGGCCAGAAAAGTAATCGGACACCTTGCTCTACTGAGTCTAGTGCGGTAGAGAATCGAATAACTATTGAGACTGCAAATTAGTCAAAGATCACTTTTGTCGACTTAAGATTTTATGTGGAAGACATGGCTGCAATAGTTTTTGTTTGAAATGTGGTTTTATTTTGTCATTATATTACAGGTGTATCACAATTATTGGCCACATGAAATTTTTAAAATAAAAATTTAGTAATATCCACATTAAATATGATTTTTCACGTGCCAACAATGGTTTAACGGTCAACCTACCACCTCAGCAGGTTGACTGACCGAAATAGCTCAATTATGCCCGAGTGTCTTAATTGGAACAAATTAAACTTTCAGTGATTAATTTGGAACAATTGAAAGCTCGGTGGCCAAATTGGAACACAGACAATCTTTCGATGGGCACAAGTTGTATTAACCGGGTTAAGTCAACTTTTGGCCACTGACAGATACTCGAAGTTTCACTTTGGTCACCCAAGGATCAAACATTCCAAGTTGGTTACTCAAAGATTTTTTTGATACAATTTGATCACTCGAATAGATTTGGGGATTTAGGACAGTCAACTCGTTGACGTGTTGCGTTGACCATTAAAAGCAACTGCATTTTGCTTATATGGCATGACAGTTGTCAAAATTAAACATATAAAAATGCCACCTCATTTTCTAAACAAAAAACCTAAATAGTATAACCTCAAAATTTCTCCAGAAATACAAAAACCTCTGTTGTTCTTGGTGGATCTTTCGGCTACATCTCTCAAAAATCTCATCCAAGCATGAAACCATCTCTCAAAAACCTCACCTCATCGATTGGATATCGCAAGGAGCGAGGACAATCACTAGATTAAGATTGACAAACCGACCGTTCCTTATCGAATGCCTAGCAAGAGAGGTCACTACGTACCTCGACCTCAGGATGAACTCCGGTGTTGAGGCCTGAAGACTGAAAAATCATTCCCAACTCTTTCTCTCTCTTCAAAGGAGAAAGAAACCCAATTTGCCTTTGATCACTCGATTCCTTTTTCTTTTCGTCATCTGATCATGGCACATCTCGCCTCTCTATAAGAATAACTCTCACTCTCTCTTTCTCTGTCACGTTCAACCCTTTTATTGGTTAAAAGATCTACTTTTTAATAAGTTCTTTTGTTTCGTAGGCTTATGTGAAGATCTGACGATGCGTTTCGGACTAAGATTTCTCATGGGATTTTGATCGAGATTTCTGATTTGGTCTTTCAAGAAGAATCCCAACTTTAGGAATTTGGGGTTTTTATTTTTTTTGGGTTTTTTAATGGGGAAGAATATAAAATGATGTGTCTTTATTTTTAATTTTGAAAAAGAAGAAGAAATATATCTTGTTAGATATGATATGTAATATGAGATCTAGTGTAACATGAGATATGAGATTGTAATATGAGTTCAGATCTGAGATCGTATATTACTGTTTAAATGTAACTACAGATTTGAGATCATATGTTACTATTTCAATGTTTTACATGAGCATAATGGGCCAACTTCGGGTCTCCCTTTTTGGTGACCATTTTGGACAGAATATAGCTGGGTATTGTACTTCTCAGTCAGGGGAGTCTAACGATAGTGATAATGTAACAAACCGTCGTCGGAATAGTCTGAATTTGAGATTTTTTCTTTCATCTGAAACAATAACATAAACATATTTAAATGATTTGACAGAACTTGACATATTATTTTCATATTCAACACTCATAAGACTCAAGACGAAAATCATGTACCCAACATTTACACCTAAATGAAAGCAATGAATAATAGAAACAAGAGATCTAAATTTTTTTAAGCTTTAAATATTGAAAAAACAAATCTAGAGAGAAGAAGAAAACACTAGTGCATATATTTTTCAGATCCAATGGAGAGGAATAAGAAAGGAGGAAGAAGAAGTAGAAGAAGAAGAAAGGAGGAGATGGAGAAGAAAGGAGGAGGAAGAAAGAAAGAAAGAGATGAAAGAGTTTGGAGGAAGAAGAAAGAGGTTTGTGGAATAAAGGATAGGGGTAGAGACATAAATGACCATTTTATTGGTACTTTTATGTCCATGTATTTTTTTTGTTAGATCTAAATGTTCAAAAGTACACTAATGAGTATCAGCTTGGAATTTTCCTTTTGTAAAATTGAGATTTACAACTCCATTTTACAACTTTGGGTTGGGATGCACTTATAAGTATAGAGTGGTTTTCGGCTTATAAAGATAGAAGGATATCATTCCCTTATTTCCATTAAAACCATCAACAAATACCAATCCGTCATTAATCCAAGCTCGTAATGTAGCTCCCATTGCTGATGGCATCTTCTTGCCTCAGCCTTCAGCTTCAATCTGGGATGGGGGCTGAAATTAGTCTAGTCAATTCCACCAAATCTCTACCATTCAATGCATAATTGCATTGGATTTGATAACACCACACCCCACCATTCGATAGTGCAGATTTGGTGAAATTGATGGAATAATTCCAACCAATTTTTTTCCCTTCAATCTCATCTTTCTCATCCTCGGTGCCGGTGATCTGTTGGACTGGACTGCCTCAAAAGTCAGCACGAAGAATGGCCCAATGACTGGGCTAACAACTTGGTTAAATGGGCCGCTGTAGGGTTCGAGTCCAAAGCAAATACCATTTCGTTAGTATTGTTGAAAAGCGATCCCTTTCTTTTTAGTTTGAACACCCCGTATAACCATCTATACGTGCTCAAGAAAAAGGGAAAGAAAAAAAAAAAAAAAAACAACCATGCAACCATACAATTGTCTTTAAAAAAAAAAAATTCAGAAAGTGCAAAATCATAGATTTCTTTTTTGGAATTAAGGTGCAAAGCCAATAAATGGATTTCCATTCCCTGCATTCATATATATTGGCTATCAGTGTATGATATCCTTAACAACTGTACATTTTCATTGTGGCATTGGCTGCTTTCAATTCGCATTTACAGAGAAACATAAGAGAGGTTACAGTTTCCTCATATGCACTAACATAATTGCAGGAAACAAAGTGACTAGTATTGATTGAAGAAGATTACTACTTGAAACCCATTTATTGGTTTAATTACTCATATCTTTGAGTATGATCTTGTCCTGCAACATAGTCAACAAGTCCTGCGCCTGCCTTTTCTCCATGCCCATCAGTTGCCAGCTGAGAAACTCCTCCAAAGGCGATTATCATCACCAATAGCACACCTGTTGAGGCCAAAAGAGGCCAAAAATAGGCAAGGATTCCGATTAACCTTGGAGCAGCATATAAGAAAGTTGAAAGTGCCAATGAAGCAATAATTGCTGCTGCAAAATGGTTTCTGTATTGTAACATCTTCTTTGTGATATCCATGGCTTCTTGAGGACTGAGAGAGAGAGAGAGACCAGAGTTGTCTGTTGGAGATGACTGGTTTCAAAGATTGCTTTTAAAGATGGATTTGTTCTTCAACTCCTAATTAAGTTATGAGGAGATTCTGTGTTTCCCATACAATTTTACTCCCAAATTTGATTAAATATCTCTAGTTACAAAAGTACCCTCCTCCCAAAATTCCAATTCCCATTATCTTTTGTGCATAACTGCTGCAGATGAACAAAAGTTGAGAAGGGCAAAGCAGTAACTGCATGAAACCCAATGGAATGTATTTGGTTTGGCATATATGCCTTTCTCTACCTCTTTTCATTGTTGTCTTTTAGTAGAAGATTGGGACTTGGGGAAGGTACTTCTTCTTTTCTTTTTTTTCTTACATGTGGTCATAGTTTTTATGAAAAAAGTTAGCTAATCAAAGAAGAAAATGAGGGATCATATATTGCTTCAATTTTATTCTGCTTTCTGATGCCAAGTGATTGAAAGAGGAATAACTTTCTCGGAAGACTTTCAGATACCACAAGATTTTTCTTCCGCTTGATGATTCCAATCCTAATTTTTCTTTTTTGGAGGCATAAAGATGGTTCTTTTTTCCTGGCCCACTAAGCCCTAACTTTGTTTTATGTAATTATGGGTAGCCTAGACTAATATGCTTCAAGTTAATATAATTTGTAGTTATAACATTGATCACGTTTTAACTCAGTCACCGAATATTCAAAATTTTCAACTTACTAATCTACTGTTCAACTTTGTTCCATTTTGGTAATTCGGACAATTTTTTTTTCATTTTTGGGCAATTAACATGTTGATGAGGCATAAAAAGTCAACAACAATTGTTTTTATTATTTGTCAGTACTAACACTCGGTGACATGTAAAATGAAGACTTATTTTTTCAAAAAATTGATGGAAACAAGATCACAATTTTTTTTGTTGATTTATTTTATTTTATGTAATTTATCTTGATCAGCAAGGATTCTTCGTTTTCGAATTTGAATTTGAGTTGATCAGTTTAAGATCTGCTTTCTTTTTTCTTTTTTCCCGAAGGATGTTGAGCTTGTCTGAGTTCACTATGATTTTAGTCTAATCCAAGTTGATACTGATAGTTCAACTCACAGAGTCAGTTGTTTTGATATGGTGAGAGCAGATCGAGATGATTGGAATCCCATCGAGAAAAAAATTGAGAAGAGGACACCAAATGGATGGCCCGTGATGTTGAAGTGAATCCAAGCGTTATCAATGTCGATGGTGTTGAATTTGTCCACACAAGTTAAAATTGAGAATTCGAAATATAGAAAGATATATGGGCTTGTTTATACTAGGAAAAGGAAGGAAATAGATGTCCAGTATCATGGAAGTTTTGATGGCCATGGAGATATTCGCACAAGAGAATAAGGTGTTGCGGGAGGAACTTAGGGTTTGTGAAGAAGAAAAAGAAATGAGAGATTTATGTTTTTGATGGTGGAAAAAAGGATTTGGAGAAGAAATTGTTCAACAACTTATGCCCTGTCTACGCGTCAGCAACTCGTCATGCAATGTGGTCCAATTTGAATGGTTTCTTAACAATTAACTCGTCACGTACGCGAGTTGACTGCCCAAAAATGGGAAAATCTTCTCAAGTTAACAAAATAGTGCAAATTTAAACTTTTGAGTACTAAGTTGAAAAGTTTAAACATTTGGTAACTGAGTTGAAACGTGGCAAATCTTTTGATGACTACAAGTTATATTAACCCAATATTCTTCTATGATATATCACATACCCATCTTTCTGTAAAAGGGATACTGTTTCAGTGGCCTAAGTTTCTTGTACATTGGTTGTCCAGAATCAAATGGGCTTTCCATATGATGAATCACTCTCCCAAATAGAAACAGAATTTGTAGCAGTAGTAGAGCCAAGAAAAAATATCAAAAAACAAAAAGACGAACGAGAAAACAAGACCTTTTGGGTTCACTTATGCCTTTACACTCAATGGTTCCATTTGATATGTACCAAAATGGACCCTTAGCAGGTGAGCAATCAAAAGTTAAAAGAATTATGTTTATATAATAGACATATACCATGGGTGTGTTTGGTGCACCATATATTGTAGTTTGACAATATATTATCAAACACAATCAAACAATATTTTTTGGACACAAAAACCGAGACACTTTGGACACCATATATTGCTCATCTTGAAATGGTCTCATTTATATATATATATAAATAGAATACAACTTCACATTTTTTTTCCCTCCCAAACTTCCAAGTTTTTTTTTAGATTTTTTAATTCTTATTATTTTTCAGATATTTTAATTTTATTATGTTTTAGTTATTTAGTCATAATCATCTAACAACCATTTAAATTATCTTTTATCTAAAACTCTAATTTAATAATTTAATGATTATCCTTTATCATTATTTAAATTATAATATAAGTATTATTTATTACTATTTTTAATATATATATATATATATAAAAGATTTTATACAATTCATCTTCTTTTCCCTCCTAAACTTACAAATATTTTATCCTATTAATTTATTTATTCTCTCAACTACATTTCAATTGAAATAGTCAATTTATTCCCTCAATTAAGATTGAAATATTTTTTAAAAATATTTTAGCAAAAATATAGAGGATAGTAAGATATAATAGATAAAGTTAATATTAACCAACAAGATATTTTTTCCCTCCTAAAATCACCTAAACCATAAACGTATAGATAGATAAGAACCATTTAATTCTTATCATGTCTTGGTTGGTTGATTATACATATTTGAATTTTCTAGCCTTTTAATCTTCTAACAACTATTTATAAATATACTTTATCATTATGTAAAATATAATCTGATAATTTAACAATTATTTTTTTTATACTATCATACAATATATAAAAATAGAAGACACTTCAACTTTTTCCCCTCATAAATTTTCAATACTTTTATAGTATTAATTATTTTTTCTCATAAATCAACATTGAAATTTTTTAAATCAAACATATAATGGATAATATGATATCTTCTAAACTTCAGTGATTTTTTCAAATATTTTAAAGATATTCAAAACTATTGTGAAAACCAACGTTTCAAAGATTTTTCAATTATTTTAAATATATTCAAAAAAAGTATGATGATCAACACTTTAAATATATATAGACGTAGATAATCATCACCAAGTATGGTGCTGCTTTCATCCGTAGAAAAATTGATAAATGAGTAAATTGTCTTGCTTGGTTTTATTTTATGTGTTATCATTCCATTGGTGTAACAATGACTAATTTATTATATTTGATATTCCTTGTGCAGTTTTGTACATCAATACATCAAAGAGGACTCTTCGGGAATGAGCCCAAATTGTACTTGTGTTTCTGTTAATTGTTATTGATGTCATATTTACTTTAGGGTTTAACATCATTAATGATTGTTTTCTGAATATAATTTAGAGGGTGATGTCCCCATCTCCAATCAAAAGAAATTTGTGTGGTACGTATTTCTCATTTTCTCACTTGCTAATTTGTTCTTTCTTTACATATAGTTGTTTAGCATAGCTAAATAATCTTGATTTGTCTAGCCAGACAATTTCAATGCAGACATTGAGCTTATAGAGTTGCCATGGAGAAATTTCCAAGTCTTCTACAGTCAAACACATAGAAAGTCAAGTCTAATGAGCCTAGACAATTCCTGAAACCTGATCTAATCATCATCAACAAATAAAAACACCTCTTCATATGTGAATTCAAGTACTTCGATTAATGAGTAGAATGACCTTTCGAGATATGCGAATTCAGATGGAATGCATATGTACAATTGATAAGTTTTTGTGCTTCCAATTACACAATTCCATTGTATTCTCTACATTTACTGTTTTTCCTTTATTGATCGATGGCATAACATGGCTACATACCAATGAATATCATAATGAATTGGATATTTGTTAGACAATTGTGCTATTCAGTGGGTGACAGATGATAAGTCTCCTATTGAAAATTTTATTTTTTTCCTCAATTGTCCATCAGGTTATTATTACAATTATAGTACCCAAATATAATTGAAATATAATATTTTATAAGTGGTTAACTTTATATTAATTTAGCAAATTATTTAACTGTAGGACTCAACAGATTCTATTGAACATATTCAGGAAGTCAGTGAGGTGAACAAGGTATTAGTAATTATTAAAATAATGATTGACAATTGCATGTAATTTAGTGTTCAAGATCCTTATAAATATATTTTAATATTTCAAGATTCATTTTCGGATGAGACGGATGGTATCTCTCCAAAGAAAACTTTCTTAAAAATGATTGTGATCTACCCGATGAATTATACACTCAACTTTCAACCAGTAAAGTGAAAAACATCAAGATTGAAAAAAGATTAGGACGGGAGTAAATTTTTTTAGTTGTTTGATTTGATATTGTTGAACTTAAGTTTCGTAATTATTTAATTTTTGTTTTTTGAATATGTACTCTCTATGGTTTTTATTCCCAATGCAATAAATATTTCATAAATTACTTTCTCTACCTAGCATTTATAAGACTTATTCTGAAATAAATTCAATTATTTGTATTTCAAACTAATTTTATACAATTAATATTATAATCAGTTGTAATAACGATAATTTAATGATTGGAAGAAATTGCTCTTTTTATAGATTATATAATTTGTTGTTGTGCCATAAAATTCCATAAACAAAATTAATTTACAAGTGCCCTGCCACAATGATTGTAACATATAATTACTTATCTTAATAAAGATACTAAATTTCCAAGAAAAATAAGAACAATAAAATTATCTTATAATAAAATTAACATATTAAATTTATTCATGCACATATCCAACTATATATGAAAGGTTAATTATCTTGAAATTTGTCAATTAATTAATTATGCACATGTCCACCTAACCTATCAAATTTATTCATTCAAATATGCAATATTATGAAAACATTAAACAATTAGTCCAAAAGTGGGAAAAAATCTGAGAATAAAAGGTTTTGTTTTAAATACAATTTTCTATTTATAAAATTTGCGAATATAAGGTTATTCTTTTTAATAGAATTTCGGATGCTTTTTTATTTTAAAACAATTATAACTCTATCATCTTTATTATAAAAGGATTAATTTATGTTAAACTATAAATAGGAATCAATTAAAGTCGGTTTTTAGTTATGGCCAACTATATCTTATAGTTTCTAGGGTAAAAGGTATGAATGGGTTAAGATATTGATTGTTAATAATGAAGGACAATTATGTAATACTACAAACAATGTAGTGTTTAAAAGAGTATTTCATAATTTTTATCTTAAATATGCCATGTTATTGTCAAATTTCTATCATTATACACTTCAATAAATTTTGACTTGAAATTAATATCAACAATGTCTCTTCACTTATCCTAAACCCTCTTTAGGTGTTGGTTCTTCTATGATCAAGTATTTTAGTACCATTATAAATTCTTTATTATTCGTGCATCGCATGAGTTCAAACACTAGTTTTCAACAATTTTGAAACACTTTGAAAACCATTTTCCAATTATATCCTTGATTTTAAATGTATTGACGATAATGCCCCATCCTCTGCGCCTCTCTCATCCTTACAACTCATTTCCTCCATTGATCCCCTCCCATCCTCCTCTACGGTAACCCAAAAACTCAATCCTCAATGATAACTCCATCGCTGTTGATCAATTTCTCAAGTCGTCCTCCTCCAACGGACTCGAGCTACGCGAACTTGATTGTGAACTTGATGAGATGCTTCGGGACTCGTCCTCCTCTTTGCGAAAGTCTTTACTTTTTTTTTTTAATTATAAATAATTCATTTAAGGTACTCTTTTATAAATAATTCATTTAAAATGTTGTGTAATTATTTTGTCCATTAAAATGCTTTAAATAATTATTAATATTTAAGAAATTGTTTATTTATTTTACTATTTATTTGCATCAATAACAACTTTAATGCTTAATACCCAACAATTTTAACATCATATATACTACTAACAAAAGTATAATCAAATACCTATCAACATTTGAGGAATCATATATGCTACCATTTATTATCAACATTTATTATCTGTAATATATGGTATAATATATGTTAATGTCAAAATTGTCTACCAAACGGACTCCATGTAAATGTAATAAGTGGGCCATCTGTCAAAAGCTTAGCTCCCATCTTGGCATCACTTTCAAGAACGCAATAAGTGGGGATATTCAATTAAATTATGATTAACAACATCTTTATCTTGATCAAAATCCTCCTTTAATATTTTGTTTAGTATAAGGATTTGGTCATCTCCTCTCTCACTATTTCAACTATTTTGGTTTTGGGTGTTGGTGGGGATTGGGAGGAGGTAATGGAGTATTCCCTTTGTCATAACTCATACGGTGAAAATCCCAGTTATAGTTTCAAAAATTGCCATTTGGCCAAGTCTTGGTTAACAGCTGGACATTATGTATATATTCTTCTTCTAACCAATCATACTTGCAAGCAAATTAAGAAGATGGGAAAAAAATATATAAATGACATCACATATGTGTTTGTTCTTTCAAGCCACTTTAGGTTCATCCCCATCAAGTTATTATCGTAATCAATACCTCATTTTCTTTCAAAACTTTAGTTGAGTGACTTCCACTAAGCAGAAAAAAAAAAGAAAAAGAAAAAAAAAGAGGCATGGATTATGGAAGATTTAGCGCTTAAGCAAGTGAATAACTCCAAGACTAGACCATGACACTAACATCTACTAAGAATCTCTCCATAAACCCTCTTTAAAATAGTTAAAAGTTCTGTCTGAGGATCAAATAATACCTACCAATCTATCAAACTCGTAAAAGCAATTGACAAAGATCAGGAAAGTGACAAGCTTTTGGAGTTTAATCTTTCATGTGTTAAAAAAAAAAAAAAATTGCACCAACGAACCCAATTAATGTATTCACTTGTTGATCACACTTTATTTGGTTTCAAGATAAGGAATTAGTAAGGAAGAAAGTTTTAAACTAAAAGGATGAGGTTTCTAGAATTTTTGAAATTCAAAAAGAGATAATCTTGTTGGGTTATCCTTTATGATCAGCAATTAAAGTTCTAATGAAATAGAGAATTAAGAGAGAAATCAAGGTTACTGTCAAAAACTGAATATGAAAGAAGCCGGCTTGGCCGGCTTATGATGTGCGCCTACCTGATTTTGCTTGCAAGGGAAAGGCCAACGAAATCCCTCTCTTTGCGGTCAATTCCTTAAAAAAGGAGATGAATTCTATCAGTATCTCTTATAATACCAATACCAAACTCTGGTTATTTTATTCCCCCACAAAACCCAGTTGTATAACCATTAACCACTTCGATCATTGTGTATTATTCGAGTTTAATAGAACCAAAAGACAAGCACGAAAAGAGATGGTGGGTCATGAGGACCAACAGCTTGGAGGAGGAGGAGAAGACCTCTCTCTTGTTCACCCCGACCCTCTTGTGTTAGAGCTGAATCGGCTGCAGAACCTACTCAAAGGTTTCGTCTTTTTCTCATAAACACACCCCCTCTACTCTACACAAATTGCATTTGTTCCTGCAATGGGTTTTATAATGTGCAATGATATAGTGATTTATGATTACTTGAATTCTGTTTTAGTCTTAGTTTGGACTATGTCTGGGGAAGTTTTGGTTATAATGTTACCAAGGGGTTCAGATTCTTAATCAACTGCCACCATTACCTTCATTAAGTTTTGTGGAATGTCAAAATTTGCTTGCTTTGTTGCCTTAGATTTGAATATGGATGGTAAGATATGAAAAGAAGCAAAAAAATTTGTTTCTACTGTTCACATAGGGGAAAACATGGAAAGGGGGAAATGCCTCTCTTGCAAGTGAAGAGAATGGTGAACCAATTGTCTCTGTAAACTCTTGCTTTTTATGTATTTCTACATTTTAAACATACTTTCTTGTAATTTAAACTTTGTATTGCAGAGAAGGATCGGGAGTTGGGATTTTCCCAGGGGGAAATAAAGGCGTTAAGAGCCACTGAAGTATTGAAAGATAAAGCTATTGAAGAGGTACTAAAATTATTATGCCAAGAATCCTGGTTATGGTTTCAGACCCTTATATCTTATTGATATGATTTAAGTAGATGAGATTAAAAATTATGTCAAAGCTTTTCATATTAATTTCACAGTAACCTATGTCAATTTTTTTTTTCTATACTTCTGTTGGCTCCAGCTCAGGAATGAAGTTGGCAAATTGGATGAGAAACTTAGTGCCACTGAAAATCTTCTTGAACATAAGGTGCGTTAAGGTCTTTTATGTATTGTTTCTGGATATGAGACTACGGCTCTCAACCTTGCCTAAATCGATTATGCTGTAGAATCTTGAGATCAAGGAACTGACTAGTGAGAAGAAAGATGCATTGGCTTCCCAATATGCAGCAGAAGCAACCCTTAGAAGGGTGCATGCTAATCAAAAAGATGACGATTCTGTTCCACTTGAGTCTGTCATTGCTCCTCTCGAGGCAGAGATCAAATTGTATAAGAATGAGGTGAGAATATTGACAGATTATTTGCTCATGAAAAAAGAACCGATCCAGTAACAGAAGATAATTCATTTCTTTCATATGGACCTGTCAGATTGCAGCATTACAAGAGGATAAAAAAGCTTTGGGACGCCTCACTAAGTCAAAAGAATCAGCTTTGCTTGAAGCGGAGAGGATCTTGCGAAGTGCTCTGGAGAGAGCATTGGTAGTTGAGGAGGTCCAAAACCAGAATTTTGAGCTCAAGAGACAGATTGAGATCTGCCAGGTAGGAAAGCCAACTTGATACAATATATATATGGATTTTGGACTGAATAATGCATGCAATGCAGGAAGAGAACAAAATCCTTGAGAAGACCAATCGCCAAAAGGTTTTAGAGGTTGAAAAGCTTACCCAAACCATTCAGGAACTTGAGGAGGCTATTCTTGCTGGTGGGGCTGCAGCCAATGCCATTCGTGACTATCGACGACAGATTTCTGAGCTGCAAGTATGCACCATGCTTCACATAACTGTTATCCAGCAACCTGTTACGAATCGTAATCTTTTTACCAATAACGATTAAATACATATTTCAGGAAGAAAAGAGGACATTGGAGAGGGAGTTTGCGAGAATTAAAGTCTCAGCAAACAGAGTAGCAACTGTTGTGGCTAATGAATGGAAGGATGAAAATGACAAAGTCATGCCTGTGAGGCTGTGGCTGGAAGAGAGACGGCTGCTGCAGGTATCTCTTTCACAGCGAACTCTTGAAGAAAATTAATTTATTCATATGTGAGTGAACGACATCATTAGTTTCTTCTTCAATTCATCATATTTAGGCAGAGATGCATCGATTGAGAGACAAGCTAGCTATATCAGAGAGAACAGCCAAAGCAGAAGCACAGTTGAAGGTGAAATTCAAATTCTCTTCCAAATTGTTTATCTAAATCTTTTCTGTAACATACATAAATGGCTAAAGTTTTATGTTATTTGAGCTTACTTCAGGCAAAATTGAAGGTGAGGCTAAAGACACTAGAAGAAGGTTTAAGGCATGTGTCCAGTTTTTCTGTCAATCCGGATACTTTTAGTGGGTCACCTAAAACAGAAAAGTCCAATAACATCTTTGGGTTTCTGACAAACAATTCTGGAGTAAGGAAAAGGTCTTCATCACAGCCAAGAGGTTCCACCATAAGTAGAGTCTCTCTCTCACAGCATCCGAGTCTAGGAAATGAAGCAGAACGAAAGCAAGCCAATAATATACATAAGAGAAGCACTTCTGGGGAAAATATGCTGAGGAAAAGTCTATGGGCATCTAAAAGTAAAATTGTTGATAGTAGTGGAAAGGAGAATACCCAAATTGAGAGGAATATGGATGTCAATCTTGATAAGTTCAAGGATGACGAAACAACTACAACAATCTTGGCTGAAACGAAAAACAAAAGTGGTGGCAATGAAGAGACACAAAATAAGAGAAATCCCAAAGATCAAGAGATCTTGCCAGATGGTGAAGATACGGTTTCAGGGTTTCTGTATGATAGACTTCAAAAAGAAGTCATAAACCTAAGGAAGGCTTGTGAAGTTAAAGAAGATAATTTGAATGCTAAGGATCAAGAAATCAAGGTGACTTGTTTACTTCAAGTAACTCCCTTGTTCTCTTTTTGTAAGTATTAGAATATTTAGGTACTGAATGGATAAAATGGTATTCAATACAGATGCTCATGAAGAAGGTAGATGCACTGACAAAAGCCATGGAAGTGGAGGCCAAGAAACTAAAGAGAGAAGCAGCAACTAGAGAAAAGGAAGCCTCATCAATGAAAGTGGATGATAATAAGAAGATAAGAAACAACATAAACTCCTCTAAAAGGTAAACAAACGTCAATGTTCTCTCTGATATTTAGTTTATTTATGGCTTACTTTTTTAACATGACAAAAAGATTTGCATTGCAGCAGACCGAGCAAAGCATATTGAAGATTTGTTGCAAGGGTAGATGAAAGCAATCTAATATTTATTCGATTCTTCATCCAAATCTTCCTATTCTTCAATGAAAATGCGGAATTGATTAACGCTTCTATCTAGTAGAAATAAAGTTCTAATTTCATCCCAGCACAGAACTAAGTGTGTTTTTCTGAGCTGAATCCCATTATCTTCAGCTTGAAATGTATTCAAATGTTGTGCAATTCTATAATTTCAAAATCTTTATGCATCAATTAGTCGAAGTTGACTTAATACACACTTAATCAAATACTGTCGGGATGAAACAAATGATGTGATATGTGATAGCACAAGCAAGTCAATTTATGCGTTTCTCAGAGAAAAAGGGGCAGAAACTCTATGACTAGAGATACATACGGCATTTTGGGACTGAAAAAATTGCCGGAAACTGGAAGAGGTGACACAGAAAAATCAACAAAACAGGATACACCTCTACAACTTGAGCAACTGAGCAGCTAGTCTATGTACAGAACATGTTACAAGTTGATGACAGTTATAGCTCAGTAATGAAAGCTAAAGAGGGCTTCCATTTCTGATTACCTTCCCTGGAACTCCCAGCGAATTGCAAATAAACTCTTTTACCCTTCAACTCCTTGGCATTTCTCAGCAACAGCTCCAGCTGCTGCATTGTCAAGACAATCTTCACACACTGCCTCTTGTTGGCCAACTTTGAGGACACCAGAGGCCTACAAAGATGTACAAGTTGTGGTGGGACGACCTGGCCAGGTTTTAGCTTGGCTGTTGGCAGCAATGGTGTGTAAGGCTTCGCCAACTTATAGCCATGGTAAGGATCAGAAGTGACCTTCTTAACTGGTGTTGAAGCCTCAAATTCCTTTTCCTCTCCATTAAAGACGAAAACTTTAGCCTTCTCCTTCTTAGGATTGAACGGTACTTCTATGCAATTCCCCATTCTGTAATTTCCGCTCACATCAGTTAAGCCACCTTCAATATATATAGTGTGAGTCCAAAATATTCAGTTGATTTCATCTTTGAAGACAGTTTAACGTGCAAGCCATCACATTCTTTTTGTCAAGAGCATACATTATATGAACTTCGAGTTCTCTATGGAGGGAAGTCAATTCTGAAAGGTCGTTAAGCAAACCCTAAAGACATTTATGTTCATAAATACTAACAAAGTCAAATGGTCAAATGTACATCCCATATTTTTGGCTCCGTTTGGCGTAGCTTATTTACTGTCAAAATAAACTAGCTTATAAACTGTGAAAAATAAGCTAACTTATAAGTTGTGAAATAAGCTATCGGTGTTTGGCGAAACTTATTACATAAGCTAACTTATAAACTCTTAAAAAAGTCTATTTAAATTTAATTTAAAAGATAAAATAAAATTTTTTATAATATTATCTTAATAAAAAAGAAGAAACTAAAAAATGAAAAAAAACAAACATAAGCTCTAAAATAAGCTTCAAATTGAAGTTTATTTTTTTGGAGCTTATTAGAGCTTATAAGTTAGCTTATGTGGGGTGTTTGACAATGCTTATTTTGAAGCTTATAAGTTTCAAAATAAGCTTTCCCAAACAAGCTAACAGAATTAAAGTTTGAAGTCAACTTCATGCGAATTACGTTTTCTGGGCACAAAACGGTGGCCCTTTGTTTATTAGAGAGTGTCCAACTTTTTTTCCTAGCATAGAAAGTGTTGGAAATATTGGGTTGGGTTCGTCCAATATGGATTTGAGCCAAATAATTAATAAAGGCCCAATACCTATATTGAAAGTATAAGAGATATGATCATACCCAAAATAAGGATATGAATCAAAGTTTGTGTTTAAGTCCTATAGAAAAATGAAAAGGTAGTAGTCTAATTCTAGTGAAGAATCCTAGATAAACTAGAACACTATTACTCTCACCTCCATAAATAGAGGGGATTGCAAAGAGTTAGAATCACTTTTGAAATTACTCTAGTTCTAAGAGTTCTCACACAGACACTCTGGCTGAATACTATCCCCCTTTCTCCTACTCCTTTTCTAGTGAAATCCGAGTGCTTTTTCTTTTGCGGATTTAGGTTCTTGTGGTGTGTAAACTTTCGGATCTAGTCTAATACCATATTCTGAGGCTTAGACGTTCTTGTTGGCAAGAAGATCGTTTATGCCTGTGGATCACTTGTCGCGTGCTACTCCTCGTCCGCGGACTCGAAGGGGTAAGTTCAACATTGGTATCATAGCAGTAAGCCTAACCAGATTCAATCTTAGCACTTTTTACCTATTTTGATTGATGTTTGATGTTTGTCAGAGAAAGCATGTTGGGTTTTAATTTTCCAAATTCTTATTTAGAAAATTTTTATTTATATTCGCATGTTTCTCCAAAATTATGAAATAAATGTCAAAACAATCTATGAATTGCATGAAATTCTGAGCATACATATTTTGATATGTTTTGTCCATACTGTATGAATTTTTTGCATAAATTTACTCTATAGAAAGAAAAACTACCAATCCTAATTGTTTGTACTTGAAACTTAAATAATTCATAAAAATTTCACAAATCTAATTAGGGCCTGAAACTGGTATGTGTAGAAAGATAATTTCAATAGCTTTCCAGCGACATATAGTTTGCTTAATTTAGATCTCTGGATTGTGAGTTATGATTTTTTTTTTATATCCTATTGATATGAGGGCTCTAGGAAAAATTGTTATGGATTACACAAAAATTACTTGTATTTACTGGCCAAGCAATAATGTTGAGAGGGAACAAATTGCAAATACATATAGGGGCCGTTTGGTTCAATGTATTGCGATAGTAATTGTAATCCATTTACAAGTAATTCAATTGTGGTAATGTTATTATAATGAAATCTTAATAAGGTGTTTGGTTTATAAAATGAAAATGTGTTACATTTTTTAGTGTTTTCCAAAATTAGCCTTATATACATTTACATATATTAAAAATATTATTGAAAAAAATCAATAGCTAGTCCTAAAGCCTGGCCTAGGCCTGATCCTGGACCCCGACATGACCTTAACTCGATCCTAGACCCCGACATGACCCTAACCCTGACCCAATCACAACCTGACCCGAGCCTGATCCCGATCCCGATCCCGATCCCGATCCCGATCCCGATCCTCGACCTGATTCGATCTCGATTCTAGACCCAGACATGACCAGGACCCCAACTTGACCTCGACCTGATTTGGGCTCGATCCTCATCCTAAACCTGATCCGGGCCATATCCGTAATCGCAGGCCTGACCATAGCTTGATCTAGGACCCCGAACGGAACTGGCCCGATCTCGAATTCCGACATTACTAGGAACCAATCCCAGATCCAGGCTTGACCAGGACCCAATCACGGCCTGACTCATGCTCGATCCCATATCCCGGGTGTGATCTCTGATCCTTGCCCCCATCCCGAATCTCGAGTCCAATCTAAGATCCTAGCCTTGATCCTGGATCCCAGGTCCGATCCTGGATCCCGAGTTTGATCTTGGATCTCAGATCCTGGGTTAGATCCTAGATTCTAGGTTCGATCTCGGATCTGAGCCCTGATCTTGGATCCCAGGTCTGATCCTAGATCCCGAGTTTGATCTCTGATCTCGGCCCCGATCCTGGATTCCGAGTTCAATCTCAGATTTCGGCATTGATCCTAGATCCTGGGTCCGATCCTAGATCCATATCCTCGATCCCGGGTTTGACCTTGTATGCCAAGTTCTATCTTGGATCCCGACCCCGATCCCAAATCCCGAGTTTGATCTCGGATATTGGCCCCGATCCCGGATCCTGACCCAGATCCTGAATCTCGACCTTGATCTTGAATCCCGAGCCCTATCCTGGATCGCGACATCGATCCTCGATCCCTGGTAAGATCTTGGGCTCAACTTGGATCTGGACCTCGAATCCCGTATCTCGAGTTTGATGGCGATCTTGATCCCTAATTCCAGACAAGACCAGACTAGGTCTTGATGCCCGGCCTAGGCTTGAAGACTTTAATATGTAAGGATACAATTTTAAATAATTTATAATTATTTGGGATATATTTGTCTAAGAAACAAATATTTGATTTTATAATCACAATACCAAATTTTTTAGATGGTATTTGGATTACTTGTTTTTGTAAGGAACTCAATTACCAAGTAATTAGATTACACTATATTTTTAAATTAATGGATAACAAATATTGTAATGTAATGTGAATCCAATTACTGTTACATTACATGGATAACCAAACGGGCTCTTAATTTACTGGTTGATAAGCATAAGGAATTTATGAAGGGATTGAGTTATGTTTGGTCAAATGTAATCAATAACGAGTTTGGGGTATGACAAAGGACACAACATTGACACTTTTATAGTAAACTACTTCATAGTGGCCTAGTGGGTTTCTACTTTCAAATATTATAATATGTGTGATTTAGGTCACACAGCTCATTTACCTGTATGAAGATTTGAAAAGAAAAACATTTATTCTTCTTAAGCCATAGTGGGAGAGTGGGAGTATGTTGAAATAGGGCAAATGCTAAACCGGTACCCACTCTAGTACTTTTGAACATCAAGGTCCAACAAAAAAGCACATAAACATAAAAGTATCCATTGAATGTCCAATTACCTCTCTACTCCTAACATTCTTTCTCCCACAAATTTGTCTCCTCTTTCTCCTTCGTCTCCTCCTTTCTCCTTCGTCTCTTTCTTTCTTCTTCTTCCTCCTCCTTTCTTCTTCGTCTCAGTTGGATCTGAAAAATATCAACACAAGTGATTTTCTCTCATTTCTCTCTCTAGATTTGTTTTTTTCCCACAATTTAAAGCTTAAAAAAGCTTTAAGATTAGTTGTTTCAAATAGTAACATAATAAACAGAACAAATCTACACAATCATGCAGACATATTCATGTTACTGTTTCAAATAGTAACATAATAAACAAAACCCTTACCATATTTCTTACTGGAGACATCATAAACAAAATCCTTGTCATAATTCTTACTAGAGCAAATGACCTTAAAAAACACAATGTCAATACATTAATCTTATAATATAGGTAAATATTAGTATAATATTAATTTTTTACAAAATAGTAACATGATGATGTTAATGTTTCAAAGAGTAACATATATTGGGTTAGGTTAACCTAACGTGGGCTTGAGCCAAATAATTAACAAAGGCCCAACATGTGTATTGAAGGGATAAGAGATATAATCATATCCAAACTAAGGATATGGATCAAAGTTTGTGTTTAAATCCTATTGAAGGATGAAAAGATAGTAGTAGTTTAATTCTAGTAAAGAATACATATTATATCCTAGATAAACTAGAACACTCCCTACGAAATCTAGTAGGATTCTTACTTTCACCTTTATAAATAGAGGTAGTTGCAAAGAGTTAGAATCACTTCTAAAATAACTCTAACTAGTGTCCGTGCGATACGTGAATAATAAAGAATTTGTAATTTTAATAAAATACTTGATCATAGAAGAACCAACTTGTGCCATGCACAAATAGTAAAGAATTTGTAATTTTAATAAAATACTTGATTATAGAAGAACCAACACATAAAATGGGTTTAAGAAAAGTGAATAGACATTGCTGACATTAATTTCAAACTAGAATTTATTGAAGTGTATAATGATAGAAAGTTGACAATAGCATGACATAACTATGTTAAATTATGAAATCCCTCTTTGAATACTACATTGTTTGTAGTATTACATAATTGTCCTTCATCATTAACAATCAATATCTTCAGTCCATCCCTACTTTTTACCTTAGAGACTACAACATATAGTTGGCCATGATTAAAAACTGGCCATTGGCAAATACAGACCAACATGAGAAAGTGATTGTCCTTGGCTTTTGTTTATTGTCATAGCAAAACGAAAGCTAATGCATACTATATTCTTTGAAATTTAAATGGCAATCGAGAATCTAATACAGATAGTACCATTTGAGGAATAAATACCTAGTGACCCACATTACTTTCTAAAATAACCTTAACTTCTATAATATACTTTCCCAATAGTGTTACTATCAATCTGGTTCCATTGCATAAACAAGATTTCTAATCAATATTTCTAAGCAGCATTACTGGAACACCAATCTGCAATCTTAATTCATGGTTTGGAAGACCATAAGATGTAATAGAATTTAAGAATTCAGTTGTGTATAAATCCTCAGGACTATCGGCATTCACATCTGTTTTGCAAGCCCTGTCTAAACTAAAATAAGTTATTTCTTCACCTAGAATTAACAAAAAGCCTAAAGTCATTACCGTTTGCACAATTTCAATTGTAGGCGCAAGAATTGCCCTCTACTGTAGATAATTAGAATCACACATTTTTTGAAGTAAAGAAGGATATATGCTATCAACAATTGCTGCCAATGGATTGTTTGAGTCATTGATAAGGAGATCATCTGGAATTTCTACAATTCTCTCACCATCATTATGATCACTAATTTTTAATATCCATTCAGAGAACTCTCTTATATTGTTTAATGCAAAATCTTGACCACTCGTATGAAGCCTCATATTTTTTGTCAATCTTAAGACCTTACAAAATTTCCACAAATATGAAGAGTTTATCGTTACAAATACAATGTCTTGTCTTCTCTCCTTTGGAACAACAGGAAAAATCTATCTAAAGTCACCCCCAAAAACTACGACTTTACCTCCAAAAGGTTGCTGAAAATTTTTACTATTTGTAAATCTAAGAACATCCCTCAAGGTATTGTCTAAAGCTTCAAATGAATATTTATCAGTCAGGAGTTTCATCCCATATTATGAGCTTGGACTTACTAATTAGTTGAGCCAATTGACTTTTCTGTCTAATATTACAACAAGAGTCCTCGTTAATATTCAAAGGAATTCAAAATCTGGAATGAGCTGTTCTACCACTAGGAATCAACAAAGATGCTATTGATATTAAATTAAAGAGAACATAGTATTATTGATATTCAACATAGAATATCAATAATTTTAATTTTAATAAATAACATCACAGACAAAAAGTGTATATCAGTAAGATTGTAGAATTTAACAATAAGAAATATTACATAGGATATGTAAAATATTCCTTTATTTTTGAAGCAAATATTTTCCAAGTAAAGACCATGTTTGCTCCTATACAAATTCTGGTCTATACAAGCAATTGGACAAAATTAGAGAAACAAATAGATTTATGAGATAATATCTTGAACCCCATAAGCTTGCTTCTTTGATAGCATCAAAATATTCTCTATCATCATCAAGCAATCCTACGACATAATATGCTTTTTTGAAGAAGAAGAACGTACGCCACTGATAGTTCTAAGATCTTCATAATATGCAGTGCCTTTGATAATGCATTTCACCACTACCTGGAGGTACATAAAAAATTCTTCCGATTGAGAATCCTCTTTTTCTTGGGAACCATTGATGCTCTTCTTGTCTCCATACAAATTTTGTTGAAAATTCAACATATGAGAGATTCTTGGCTTCTTCATAAACTCTATTTGCCTCCATCCAAGCCATAAACATTGATTGTTAAAATCTTTGTCAAAGGAAAAAAATTCTCCAAGATGCCTCGTTAGGAGATGTATATCTACAATCATAGTACGGATGCCGGGGGTCTGCTGTAATTTTTTTTACAGCAGACCCCACTTTAATAAATAATAAGTATTTAAAATTTTTTAAAAAATAAAATAAAATTATGAATGTATTTTGATCGTGTTTACGAATCTAACGGTATAATTTTCATCCCAAACAAAAATCAAATTCATCACAAGATAGACATATAATGTTACGGGTTTATATTCAACGGTTCACAATTTTCATCTCTTTTTCATGTTCAATTTAATTTTTGTATGGGACAAAAAATATACCATTACACTCGTAAACCTGATCAAAACACATCCATAATTTTTAAAAAATAAAATAAATTTTTTTTAATCCCTTTAGATTCATTACAGCGGGACCTGCTGTAAAAAATTTACAGCAGGTCCCAGCATCCCATCATAGTACATGTTGATTTCATCTAAGTTATGATCTCCTTGTTCAGTGGTTTGACATTGATAGAAGGAAGCAATGACCCTATCATATGACCGTTATTCACATATTTAAATAGATATTTGATAGATCTTTGACTGATTGCACCATTCAACATTGATATGAACATGATACTTCTTCAAAAAATATGAGTTGTATGGAACCACATACCTGTTGTTAATGATAATTCTTTTTAAAAAGATGTGTGCATATCATATTTAAAAAATATATTAAAAAGATGTGTGCATATCATCTTTGCTATTTTTTGCCTTATATTTTATGTGTCTTATGTAGAAGCATGCTTCATTATTCTCTTTTCCGTTTGGCCTTTCTTCTTCAATGACTTGATATTTTGCATTTGCTTGTTTATCTTTTCTTCAAGCATATTTTCTTTTACAATTGCAAAACATCTTTTATTTTGAACTTCTCAATTTTTTTTACTACATTCATCTATCATCATCTCGATACAAGATTGTGTTTCTTTGTTCATTGAAGCTTGATATGTCAATTGTAAGAGTTGTGATTGAACCCTTCAAACCTAATCTTTAGTATCTTCTTCCTCATTCAGCTTCCTGATGTGCCAAATATATACATACATTTGTGCATCCTTTACACATGAGTTTATCTCATTTTGAGTTGATATTGCCTAAGAAAACTATATTTGCATATTGTAGGTGCCAAGGCAAGAAATGGAGGAAAAGAGTGCAAAATGAAGATTTGGACTCCAGAACCAATTTTCGATCGATCGGAGCCATTCCCGATCAATCGGACCTGTCAAAACATCCAGAAATTCATGGAGACAGATTGCATTTCTGATCGATCGGATTTACTATTCATGGCACAGCAAATTTCACGAAAAAAACTCCGACTTCAAGTGGGTCCGAACCAAAGCGACCCTAACTTGTATGAGAAACGACATAGGAGTTTAGGGAGGTATAAATAGGTAGTTTTTAGGGTTTTTGAGGAAACTCTCACACATTCTCACACATTCTACCACCATTGGAGAGCTTGGAGCCACCATTGGAGCTTGGAGAAGAAGAGGGTCTACAAGGGGGTTTTCTCTCTCCTTTTCTATCCTAGTTTCTATGGTTGATTTCCTTTGTTTAATGATGTATTTTGCTTCCATGAGTGGCTAGATTTCTTACTAGGGTCTTAATGTAACCAAACCTTGAAGATTCAATAAACTTGGTTTCTTTATTTCTTGATTTCTCTCTCTTTCTCTTGGTTGTCTATGGGTGTGATTAATGCTTTTGAATGTTTGGCAATCATTCAATTGACTTGTTGCCTAGATTGAGACTGGAAAGAGATATCTAGGGTTTGCCTCAAGCCATAGATGACATAGGGTGTATGAACCATAAGAATACAGGTTTGTGACTTATGCAATCGTTAAATGATTTTCATAGTTCTTAATGAGTTTTTGATATATTAATCCGATTGTTAGGAATAACAGGGATTTATATTGAAAATACGTTTGATGTGTCTAGGAATAGAACATTGAATATGTTGGAAAATCGATTGTCATTATAGAGAGAGGAATTAGGGATTAAAGGACCAAGGGAATTGAATTGGATAGGTGAGGTGACGTTAAGTACCCTAGTGCTTTCTATCTTTGATTATATACTTGTGTTTGATTTGTCTTTGTTCTTTTTAATTAGTTTAGCTAAAAATCAAAACAAACCACAAAACCTTTCCCCAATTTGCATAGTTGTTACTAGTTTGACATTGATATTGATTGCCAATATATCCTTGTTGGGAACGATAATTTATTCATCTCTTTATTACTTGTGTGATTTGTGCGCTTGCAATTAAATCCATATCAAGTTTTTGGCGCCATTGCCAGGGATTGAGGCAATTGTTTTTTGTGTCAAATTAGGTTTTCAATTGTATTAATTGGTTTTTATTTTTCTGTAGAATTCTTTCTCTTGTATGAGCTTGGGAAGACATTCTCTTAATCAAAAATTAATTGCTATTGATTTTGGAGATTGAAAGGACTCTTCTCAATCTTAGATGGGAGCTTATTAATAATCAAATGGAAGGCATTGGAGACAATCAAGGAAGGGGTAATATTGGTGACCTTGGTGGAGGTTTAAATGTGCATGATGGCAATGGTAATGGTAGAGGTGCTAACGGAAGATACGGTGGTGAAAATGTTGAAAACCCTCCTAGGCAATTTGATCCTCGCTCTCTTGAGGATTGTGCTTGGCCTACTTGGGACACAAATCCTTCAAGCATCCGCTATCCTCCTATCAATGCTACTAATTTTGATATCAAGCCGGCTATCATCAATATTAGCTCTAATTCGGTGGTTTTCTATGGTCTTCCTAATGAAGAACCCAATGTCCATCTTCACTCTTTCTTGCATGTGTGCACTACTTTTGGGATTAACGGAGCTTCTAAGGATGCTATCTTGTTGAGGTTATTCCCATTTTCTTTGAGGGACAAGGCTAAGGGATGGTTGATGTCCTTGCCTCCCAATTCTATCACCACTTAGGATGAGATGGTGGAGCAATTCTTGACGAAATTCTTTCCTTCGGCCAAGGCGGTACAAATTAGGGCGGATACATGTCCTTTGCTCAAAAAGATCTTGAATCATTCTATGAGGCTTGGGAGCGCTTTAAAGGCATTATTAGAAGTTTCCCAAACCATGGACTTCCAGAATGGGTGGTGTACCAAGCTTTCTATAATGGGTTGAGCATGCATACTAAGGGGACTATTGATGCGGCTACGGGAGGTTCTTTTATGACCAAAAATCAAGAAGAGGCTCAAGAATTACTTGATAAAGTAGCCAAGACCACTAACTCTTGGTCCTCGATGAGGGGGAATCCAAAGCAAGGGGGAAGTTGTAGAGATGATGAAGTTATGTCTACCTTGGCTATTATGGCAAAGAAGATTGATGCATTGTCTATGAATCAAGCTCAAGGGGTACATGCTATCCAAAACACTCCTACCTATGTTTCTTGTGATTATTGTAGTGGTGGTAATCCTACGGGGGTATGTCTTATTGCATCTCCATCAAACTCTAGTGAGCAAGCGAATGCCATTGGTGGAGGTAATTTCAATCAACTTCGAAATGATCCTTATTCCAACTTCTATAATCCGGGATATAGGAATCACCCCAATTTCTCTTGGAGCAATTCTCAAATGTGCAAAATCCTCAACATCTAGTGCAACCCCAAGAGAAGAAGAGGGATATTGATGAGATGTTTTCAAAGCTTGTCGGAGGCCTAGATACACTTATAACTCATACCTCCCAATTTATGATAAGGACGGAGCAATACATGAGTAAAACCGATGCCACTCCACAAGATCAAGCAAATTTGATGTAAAATTATGGAGCTTCCATTCAGAATCTTGAGGTACAAATGGGGCAAATAGCTAACAATTTGTCATTTAGAGAAAGAGGTACCTTGCCAAGCCAACCGGAATTGAATCCAAGAGGGAAGGACAAAGAGCAATGCATGGCAATCACTCTTCGGACTGGTACGGTAGTTCAAAATGCTGCTGATCTTGATGCCGAAAAGGCAAAAATTTTGTATGAGGAGGAGAAGTGCAGGAAAATAGGGGAGAACGAAGTTGAAAAATGTCCAGAGACAATTTCCAATCAATCGGAGGGGGTTCCCGATCGATCGGGCCTCTTTGATGAAACTTCACCCGGGGCTAATTCTGATCGATCGGAGCCCCAACCGATCGATCGGCCTGTTCCAGCTCATGTGAAAGTGGAAGATGCACAACCACGATATGTAATTGAGCCCGATTGGCCTGATAGTTCTCTTCCTACACCTCTAGTCAAAGCTTATGTGCCTCCAATTCCATTTCCTAAAAGGTTAAAGAGCAACAAGAAGAAGGATGATCAATTCTCCAAGTTCTCAGAGGTATTCAAGAAGCTTCAAGTGAACATCCCCTTTGTCGAAGCCTTACAGCAAATTCCTTGCTATGCCAAATTCATGAAGGAGATCTTATCCAAGAAGCGGAGATTGAAGGAGCATGAAAAGATACAATTGACCGAATAGTGTAGTGTCATTGTGCAAAGGAAGCTCCCAATTAAGCAAGATGATCCGGGAAGTTTCATAATCCCGTGCACCATTGGAAAAACCTTGATTGAAAGATCTTTATGTGATCTTGGAGCTAGCATCAATTTGATGTCATTGTCGGTTGCGAAGCAAATTGGAGTGAAAGAGATTAGTCAACCACGGTGTCCTTACAAATGGCGGATAGATCAATCAAATACCCGCTTGGCATAGTAGAGGATGTCTTAGTGAAGGTGGGTGATCTTATGTTCCCGGTGGATTTTATTATCTTGGATATGGAAGCCAACCCCACTACTCCCATAATCTTGGGTAAGCCATTCTTGAGCACGGTAAGAGCTTTGATTGAGTGGAGAAAGGGAAGATTACTTTGAGAGGTGCGGGAGGTGACCAAATCACTTTTAAGGTGCTTGGAAATAGAAGGCAAGAGGAGGTCTCTCAACAATGCCTCCAAGTGGAGCATATTGACATGGTCATTCCCGACACTATTGAGAAGGAAGCTCATTATATTCCGATTGAAGTTCTCCTAGGCTAAGACTCCAAAGTGAAGCATCAAGTTCCCAAGGCAACCACCCAAGCTGAAATTGAACTGCAAAAGTCTCAAGTGGAAGATCTCAAAGAGAAGCAAAAGAAGAGGAAGAAAAAGAAGAAGAGGAAGACCAAGAAAATGAAGAAAAATGTTTTTCCTAAAGAAACGGTGGTGATGAAGGTTTGTGCTCCTTGCATGGCAACTAAGTAATCAAATGTCAATCTCAAGAAGCCATCAAAGGGAGTCTACACCACAACCCTCAAGGATCCCAGTTGAATTCACAAAGGGGAGTCGGGCTGAAGACTCTAAACCAAGCGCTTGCGGGAGGCAACCCAGGTTGTATTATTCTATCCATATCTTTTTAGTTTTATTTTCTCCTATTCCATGCATTGAGGACATTGCATATTTTAAGTGTGGGGGTGGGAATTTAGGTTTCTAGTTTTTGTAAAAAAATAAATTTTTTTACTTCAAATGCCTTATGCCATGTCATTCTTGAGTGTATTTGAATGAATTTTGTGATCTTTGAAGCATTGATGGATCTTGCTATGGACATTCTTTCCAATTGAGTTTTCTTATCTTGAAAATTGTTTTGTCCATTGTGCTTTTGTGAATATGGAACACTTGATTGTGGAGTATGAAATATGACTTGACTTTGGCATTTGTGGTTGTTTGAGATCAATTTGATTCTAAATAGCACTACTTGAGCATTGAAAAAAAAAGAATAGAAAAGAGAAAAAAAGTGTGTTTATGAATAAATGGTTTCCTTCATAAGATCATCTACATCAGATTACCTAAACATGGATCTGTCTGTAAAATAGGGAAAGATTATAGAGAATTTGTCAAAATAGAGCTCTGTATCAGATTACCTAGAGGTTCCCTATTTTACAGAATATGAACAGTGGTTCCCTACATCTAGAGAACCACTATTCACTTCCCTAAACATAAAATAATATTTTTTATTACTTTACTCTCTCATCTCTCCTCATTTTTTCCCTCTCCTCTCTCCTCACTCCTCTTTTTTGCTCTCCTCTCTCTCTCCTCACTTTTTCTCTCTCTCTCTCCTCACTATTTCTTTCTCTCTCCTCTTTCTCTCTCCTCTTTCTCTCTCTTCTTTCTTTCTCCTCACTCATCTCTTTCTCTCTGCTCTCTCCTTTTTCTCTCCTCTTTCTCTCCTCTTTCTCTCTCCTCACTCATTTCTTTCTCTCTCCTCACTCCTCTCTTTCTCTCTCTTCACTCATCTCAATTTTTTTCTCCAATTTTTAATAACATTAATTTATTATTTTAATTAATATATTGTTTTAAATGTAATTAATTTATTATTTTAAATAGAAGTAATCTATATGAATAGAATAAATAAAGGAAAGAGAAATAAATATTATTTTAATGCAGTAGAGAATATGATAGGTAATCTGATACAGTGTTGGTTAGATAGGAAATCTGTAAAATAGGGGAAAATGACATTTTGTCTGTATTTTAGGGAATTTGTGGAGATAATCTGATGCAGGTGCTCTAAGTTTTCTGCTGAGTAACCGGGCCTCTTGCCTAGCAAGCAATAAGTTTCGCGTAAAAAGGTAGGAAATGAATGTTAGAGTACCTAGGTGACTAGTTTAACCTTGTAGCCTTCTTGACTCGAGTAATTAGATCCGTTGGGGTGTCTTAACACCTAGTGCCCTAAGCCAACTGGATTAGGAGTCATTGGTCGAAAGCTCGTTACATGAGTCATTTAGAAAGCTTAAGGAGGTTGAACATTGCACAAGTCAGTGCACCTTTGAGAAGAAAAAGAAAGAAAAAAAAATGTGAATAAGAATGAAGTTTGAATAAATGTTCATTGTATTTGCTCTTTGATTCTTATTGTTCTTGGATGACTACATGGTCATTGTTGATGTCACTTTGAAGCCAAATATCAAGTGAAATCCATTATGTGCTTTAATTCTTGAATTTATAAGCAAAGTGGATGAGATAAAATTCTTGAAGGAATGCTTTTATTGGTTTGAATGCGCTAATGTTTGGTTTGTTAGTGTGGATAGGTTTGCAATTGAGAATCCATTTTATACTCTTGTTGATGACATGAATTTTGGCATTGAAGTTGTTTAATGTTTGTGGGTATCATTATGGTAAACCCTCAGGAGACACAACTCCTCCTACTAGGGGCACCTAGGGGTTTAAAGGCTTATGACACATGCTAAGTGTCATCGTGACCCCTACGAAAGTGGCATAGATTAGTTTCTTATTTAGATTAGGTCTGAGTTGTTTTATTTTTCATTTGAGCTTAATGGAAAATACTCTTTCCCTCCTTTATTCACTCTCAATTTGCTCGAGGACGAGCAAAGGTTAAGTGTGGGGGTGTTTGATGTGCCAAATATGTACATAAATTTGTACATCCTTTACACATGAGTTCATCTCATTTTGAGTTGATTAAGAGTTGATATTGCCTAAGAAAATTATATTTGCATATTGTAGGTGTCAAGGCAAGAAAGGGAGGAAAAGAGTGCAAAATGAAGATTTGGACTCCAGAATCGATTTCCGATCGATCGGAGCCATTCCCGATCGATCGGACCTATCAAAACACCCAGAAATTCATGGAGACAGATTGCATTTTCGATCGATCGGAGTTACTATTCACATCACAGCAAATTTCACGAAAAAACTCTGAATTCAAGTGGGTCCAAACCAAAACGACCCCAACTTGTATGAGAAACGACATAGGAGTTTAGGGAGGTATAAATAGGTAGTTTTTAGGGTTTTTGAGGACACTCTCACACATTCTTACACATTCTACCACCATTGGAGAGCTTGGAGCCACCATTGGAGCTTGGAGAAGAAGAGGGTCTACAAGGGGGTTTTCTGTCTCATTTTCTATCCTAGGTTCTATGGTTGATTTCCTATGTTTAATGATGTATTTTGGCTCCATGAGTGGCTAGATTTCTTACTGGGGTCTTAGTGTAACCAAACCTTGAAGATTCAATAAACTTGGTTTCCTTATTTCTTGATTTCTCTCTCTTTCTCTTGGTTGTCTATGGGTGTGATTAATGCTTTTGAATGTTTGGCAATCATTCAATTGACTTGTTGCCTAGATTGAGACTGGAAAGAGATATCTAGGGTTTGCCTCAAGCCATAGATGACATAGGGTGTATGAACCATAAGAATATAGGTTTGTGACTTATGCAATCGTTAAATGATTTTCATAGTTGATATATTAATCCGATTGTTAGGAATAACAGGGATTTATATTGAAAATACGTTTGATGTATCTAGGAATAGAACATTGAATATGTTGGAAAATCGATTGTCATTATAGAGAGAGGAATTAGGGATTAAGGGACCAAGGGAATTGAATTGGATAGGTGAGGTGACGTTAAGTACCCTAGTGCTTTCCATCTTTGATTATATACTCGTGTTTGATTTTTTTTTGTTCTTTTTAATTAGTTTAGTTAAAATCAAAACAAACCAAAAACCTTTCCCCAATTTGCATAGTTGTTACTAGTTTGACATTGATCTGGATTGTCAATATATCCTTGTTGGGAACGATAATTTATTCATCTCTTTATTAAATGTGCGATTTGTGCGCTTGCAATTAAATTCATATCTATTCCCTTCATCTAAGATGTGTCGACTCCTTACTACCCTAGCGAGTCTATTCAATATGTATTTCTTCGAAATCTTCAATATTCTGACTTGAGTAAACACTCTCAAAATATTGCAACACAAAATCCACTCAGATTCAAATTTCATACAACTGTAACTAGAAGTCACTCTATCATCTTTTGGCTCACATAAGACTTTATATTCCTTCTCCACTAAGTGATATAAAGAAACAACATATGCATGTGAATCTTGACCCCCTCTTTTAATTATAACTGAATTTGCAAGACCAAATTCATTCTTGAAAATGCTGAAATTTTTCAAAGTATGCCTTTGACAAACCCAAGCTAGGAACATTCCATATCATTTGAAACTCGGCCTCTAATTCTTTATTTCGTTTTTACTCAACAGACCTATCAAAATGCTTAAAGAAGTCACCAATATTCAAATCACTCTTTAAGTGATCTTTTAGATCACTATTAAAACTTTCGCTCATTTGTGTACTTCTAATGGCCAAAGTGAAGGCATTTTTCATCTAAGCCCTAGCCCATTTCTCTTTTAAACCATATATTCGACTCAACCAATCATTCTCCTTTAGATTATACTGTTCAAGCAATTTCTTCCATTTATTCTCAAATTCATCCCCATCCACATAGTGGTACATGCATTTGTTGAAATCTTTCATAAATGGAGACTTATTCTTCATATAGAAACTTAGATGCTTAATTGCATTTTGTCGAATGTGCCAAGTGCATAATCCATGAGAAACTCCAGGCCAAACAACTACTAATGCTCTAGACATAGCAGCATCTTATTCGGTGAATATCGAATGAAGCTTCTTATCACTATGTGCATTTGCAAAAGTCTTAACTACAGGATCCATGGCTGTCGAAAATAGAGGATTCAAGATAGTGAAGAGAGAGGGGAAAAAATAGGTTTGGTGTCTTGGGGGAAAGGGAAAAAATGGTAATCCAACCAAGAAGAGGGAAAGATGGATTTTGTTTGACAAAGAAAGGGTTCAGTTGCAAGCAAGGGATGCCTACTTTGCTTTGCAAAAAAAGGGTATTTTTCGTATCGATTAGATTTATCTAACAACACCAAATCAAACACTGGATGGGTCCAGTATTGAAAACTGCACCACCTTGATCCTCCATTCATAGTTTATCCTTAAATTGTTTGACTGATAAAAAATTCCCCAAAAAGAAAATATTGGCCATCACACCCTTTGAATTCTATAAATTGAATTTCAAAATACAAAATTTCGAGCATATTTAACTGAATATAAATTCATCATAGAAATATCAGAAAGAAAAAAGAACATAGAAGACCCATAAGAAAAACAACAATTTAAACACTTGGGTGTAGAGGGTAAAATCTACAATCAAAGATTTGTATCGTTGGGTCACCAACAATCTACGAATCTGACAGACGGATCGATATAAGATTTGAGCACCGGTGAGGTAGCTGCCAAAGACACTCCGACACTCAAGTTAGTATGATGATTGAACACTTTTGATGACAAGTAATCGAGAGTTAAAATAAACAATAGTAGATAATAGGGAATTAGAGTAGATGATGAAGGTGATGGTTTTGTCGAGGGGCTCAAGTCGTAGCAAACTTTCAGAAATCATTCCCAAAAGAGGAGAGAAAGCTTCAGAGAAAAGAGAAAAAGATCCATTCATTTCATGAATTTCCGCTATGTATTATGTGTTCTGCGGGACACATGTCTTCGTATGAACCGTCCGATCTTAAGCCAAGTTACTATTAGTGATAGGTCGCCTTTTCCTTCAAAATCGCTCTGAACCTCAGACACTACTTCGTCACAAGACGTGAGACAGCTTCATGTGTCAGAAAATTTTCAATTATGCCCAGGGGCGAAGCTAGAGCTTAGTTTGAGGGGGTCGTAGTGGTAGACATAGAATTTTATATTGGGGTGGACAAATCTAGCAGGGGTCCAGGGGTAGCGCCCCCGGAATTTTTTTTAGGTTATCTATTAATTATACATTCTAAAGTATAAAAACTGACACTAAAAATAAAAAAATTATAAAATATGATAAATAATATTTGTCACATGCCTTCTTGTTTCAACCATGAACATGAATTTTTATAATAAGGGGGGTCTAAACTGAAAATTTAGGGGGGTCTTTCATGTAAATTAGTATAAAATTAGGCTTATTAAAAAATTTGAGGGGGTCATTATAGGGTGGCTTCGCCCCTGATTATGCCCTTGCGTGTTAGGAGGGAAAGATGGGGATATCTTCTTATGTCAGGGATACGCTGATTTGGTTAATCTCTACAGGTTGACCTGTATGATTTACAGAAGTTAGAGGATTAGGAACCAAGATAAAGGGAGTTTGTACTCAAAGGGATACCAATGTCATGGCCTGGGTGTTTGACTTCGATTTCAGCCTCGACAATTGTTATCTAGGCTCCTCGACAATGAAAGACATAGGTCTTGGGCCAAACTTCGGTCTGGGCCCTTGATGGACTTTCGACAGCTGTTGGGCTCGGATGGTGTTTTGCCCTTACATTGGGTACTGAAGAAAATCACCCCAAACTGCATCGTTGACATTTGTTCTTGATAGAAGGAGAGATAAAGTCAGTGGCAAGATAAGGTATATTCAGCAATGGGTTTTAAGAGAGAAAGAGATAATCAACGCTGCAATGGAGTTTTTGCTTTTGGTGGGCAGCAAAGGTGAAAATCTAGAAGGGACTCTACAACAAGTAGGAGAAGCTTTCATTTTCTGTTGCCTTCTTTTCCTTTCTAGTAATTAAACTGTTGGCACCAAAAAATATCTTGGGCCTAATAAGCCTAGTCCATGTACAAGGCCCAAGGTGTAGCCCATACGGTCCAATATGTTTTATCACAGCCCATGAGCCCATTATATGAAGCCCAAATGGTGAGTAACTGCCCAGGTGCAGTTGTGCTGAGAGTGATCCATGAAAAGAGGAAGAAGTGGTGGCAGTTATAACAAGATGGTCCAGGTGGCAGCTTGTGAGAGATTTAAGGGAAAACTAACATGAAGAGGTGGTAATGTGGTAATGGTTTCAAACTGACAGAAGATGGCATGAATCAAGGATAACTGCAGAGAAATCATGGTTTATGGAGGAGATTTTCGTGCAAAGACAGAAGATATATAAGATGGTAGATAGACGGAGGACACAGAACCAATCAGTCAAACAAACTACTCAAGCCCAAAGGCAATTTCAACTTCCAAGCTTCCTAGCATTCTAGCATTTCAATTACATTTCCAAATCCTTGTCAATTTCAAGCTATGTCGTTCATTCCAAATTTTCTTGTATTTATTTCTTGTCAAGTTTCAATGCCAACCATCGTTGTGTAAATTATTCTTGGTGTCTATTTATGTTTCTTCATTTCAATCTCAACGAAGCGCACTTTAGTGGAGTTGGGGAACCCAGAACTATTGAGGTCCCAAGATAGTTCGTTCAATCGTCTAGATAGAAGTCTTATTTACATTCGGTGCATTTCATTCACATTAGTGTAGGAAACTATAAGCCTCGGCACACCTGCAAATCATCATCACCTTGGGCACATTTTGGTGACAACATAAACGATCGAAGAGGAGTACAACAAAATGAAAAACCAAGGATTAAAATAATAAAAACAATGTCATTTGGACGATACTTTAACTCGACACATAAACCCAAAAGTCTCATAGATATTATTACCTGTCTGGCCAAATAGATTTGAGTTCAAGGAACCATGAATTTCATCTATGAGAATACACGCAAGATGAGTTGACACTAAGTCAACAAACACCACCTGTTGATCTGGAGACTCTCAGACAGTTAGTTCAAGATTTATATGGCCACGGTCTTAGACAGGTTGGTCGGCCAGAGTATCACAAACCTTATCCAGCTATTGTGGATAGGGAGAATCCTTACCCAAGAGGATTTAGAGTACCTGATTTCACTTTATTCTCTGGAGAAGAAGGGTTGTCCACCGTGGAGCATATTGGTCGTTTTACTGTGTAGTGTGGCGAATTGGCAAATTATGACAACTTTGACAACCTTCGTCTCAGGTTATTTCCAAACTCTTTCACCGGAGCTGCTTTTACTTGGTATTCCACATTACCAAGGAATTCCATCAGCACATGGTGGGAGATGGAACAGTCATTTCATACCCAGTTCTTTAGAGCTGAACCAGAGGTGTCTGTGGCTGAGCTATCCAGATTGGTGCAGAAGGTAGGAGAAACCACCAATGCTTATATTGCTCATTTTAAAAGGCTGAGGAATAGATGCCGCATCTATCTGCCTGAGTCAGAATTTGTCAAGATGGCCCAGCGAGGATTGGATATTAAATTGCGCAAAAAGTTTCGAGGTATGGAATTTTATGATTTTTATGAAATGGCAGCAAAGGTAGCAGAGTATGAAGAATTGTTGAAAGACAAAAGTAGGAGAAAGAAATCTTCTATGGGAACTTACTACCAGGAGCCGGAGATGGCTGCTGGGGAGGTGACTTCAGAAAAGAAAGTATGGGTTTGTCCCGCATTATCCAAACCGAAGGCAACTGAGCCAGTAAAGAAGCAGCCTATGGGTGGTAACATCAATTATACTTTTGATGTGACCAAAACGGAGGAGATTTTTGATTTTCTGTGGCAAGAAAAGTTTGTTACATTTCCAGCTGGACACAAAATACCATCTCCGGAGGATATGAAAGGGAAGGAGTCCATGCTGGTAGATGAACATCAATTACTGGACTCTGAAGAACATGTTTCAGGAGAAAATAAACAAAGGTGTCTTACGATTCCCTGATAAGGAGTCCATGCTGGTAGATGAAGATCCATTTCCTCTGGTGGCAACCACAATGCATGCAATTGATGTAGATCTTCGTGACTACCTGGAGCTTAAAAGGAAATTGAAGGAAAAATCTCAGGTATGGGAACCAAAAGCTCATAATTCTCAGGTTCACAAGGAGAAAAAGACCCAGAAACCACGCTATGTGCAACCACCAGCTAGCACCATTACCAACATATGGCAGTTGGTGAAACATAAGAAATTTCCAGCACCTTTAACCAAAACTCAGTTGAGGAGGAAGCAGAGACAGTATGCTGCCTATATGAGGAGTTATTACAAGCCTCCAGTGGTTCAACATAGAAACTGGACATGGATTCGCAAAGAAAAGAAGTAAGAGGATAACCACCAAGTGAAAAAAGATCAACCGCCTGCAAAGGAATTCATGGTGGGAGCAATTCAGGTACCCTATGAATGTTCTACTACTACTTTAGTTTTGCCAGCTGCTTGGCAGGCTAAGAAGCACATAAAGGAAAATCAAATGCTAAAGCTTGACCGGCTAGGGAAGGGTGATCAACCTTTTAGTTCAGTGATGATGCAAATAGTGGATGAAGAGACCCCCAAAAGGGTTATCTTGAAGAAACCTTCAATCCAAATGTCACAGCACATCAAGCCATTGTATGTCAAAGCACAAATGAATGGCAAGCCGATTGACAGAGTCTTGGTGGACAACGGTTCTGCGGTCAATACCATCCCACGATCGGTTCTCAGGTTGCTGGGTAAGAAAGAAGATGATTTAATTCCAACAGACGTGACTATGGCAGGTTTTATAGATGAAGTTACTAAGGCAGTGGGTATACTGCCAGTGGAGCTGATTGTCGGGCAAAATCTTCCATGACTGCCTTTTTTGTCATTGACAGTTAGGCCAAATATCAAGCCTTATCGGGAAGAGATTGGATTCATTCCAATTGGTGTATTCCATCTTCACTACATCAACTATTGGTGTGCTGGAGAGGAAATGATGTGGAAATCATTTGGGCAGACAACCAGCCATTCAAGACTACATCAGATCAGGTGGAAGCTCGCTATTACCATGCCCAATGTGGACCAATCCGATTCGGAACCAAGAAAGAAGAGATGCAAAAATTGCAAGACAATTGTTGCAGCCAACGGCCATTGTTTCTTATAGGCCGAGGAGGTCAGAACCAATCATTGAAGAAGTTCCATGACATGGTTGAATGATGAAGAGAGGATAGTGGCGGCCGCAATAAATAAGATTGTAGTACAAGCTGCCATTGATAGAATTGTAACAGAAGAAATTAGTGAAGAAGAAATGATAGTAGAAGATGATGGCTGTTTAGCCACTAATAATAAAGAGGAGTTGAGTTGGAATGATTTGCAAATAGCACCGGCCAAATTAGATGATTTGAAGGCCGAAACCCAAGATCCTTTGGAAGAAGTGAACTTGGGGGGGGGGCAAGAAGAGTCCAGAATTACTTACATAAGTTCTACCTTGGATCCATCTATCAAGGTAAAACTAATAGCTTTACTTCACGAGTTTCGTGATTGTTTTGCTTGGGATTACCAGGAAATGCCAGGATTGAATAGAAAGGTGGTAGAACATAGACTGCCTATCAAGCCAAGATACAAACCATACCAGCAACCATCTAGGAGAATGTCTTCAGAAGTGGAGTTGCGTGTCAAAGAAGAAATACAGAAGTTGGTTAAGGCCGGCTTCATACGGCCAACCAGGTATGCTGAATGGTTATCCAATATTGTACCAGTAGTTAAGAAAAATGGCAAAATTCGTATCTGTGTTGATTTTCATGATTTAAACACTGCTACACCTAAAGATGTGTATGTCATGCAAATTGCTGATATGCTGATAGATAGTGTGTCTCAACACAAGTTACTATCTATGATGGATGGTTACTCTGGGTACAACCAGATATTTATTGCAGAAGAAGATGTTTCAAAAACGGCATTTAGATGTCCATGAGCATTGGGTACTTATGAATGGGTAATGATGCCCTTTGGCCTAAAAAATGCCGAAGCCACCTACCAACGAGCAATGAATGCTATCTTTCATGACATGATAGGCAGGAAACTGGAAGTTTATATTGATGATATTATTGTCAAGTCAGTCAAGGCCAATGACCATGTGGCCGATCTCAGACTGGCATTTGAAAGGATGAGGCAGTACCAACTAAAGCTCAATCCTTTGAAATGCGCATTTGGAGTTAAATTTGGAAACTTCTTTGGGTTTTTGGTTCACCAAAGAGGCATGGAGGTTGACCAAAACAAAGCCAAAGCTATATGCCAAGCTCAACCACCAAAGAACAAACAACAACTCCAAAGCTTCCTTGGTCAGGTAAATTACCTTAGAAGATTTATTTCTAATTTTGCAGGTAAGACCAAGGTGTTCTCAGAATTATTGAAGTTAAAGAAAGAGGAGGCATTCAGATGGGAGTCAAAACATGAAGAGGCCTTTCAAACCATCAAGGCCTACCTAAGCAAACCTCCAGTTCTCATGTCACCTACCAGGCATAAACCATTGAAGTTGTATATATCAGCTACTGACGATTCCATTGGGTGCCTACTAGCCCAGGATGATGATGTTGGAAGAGAAAGAGCAGTCTACTACCTGAGCAGATTGCTGACAGATACTGAAGGACGATATTCTGCAGTGGAGAAACTCTACCTTGCATTATATTTTGCATGTACCAAGTTGAGGCACTACTTGCTTCAAACTAAGGTGTACGTGATCTCAAAGATGGATTTGATGAAGCACATGCTGACCAAGCCATTGCTAACAGGAAGGATAGGTCGATGGTCATTGGCCTTGACAGAATTCAACATCAAATGGAGACCACAACAGGCAGTCAAAGGGCAAGCACTTGCTGATTTCCTTGCTGACCACCCATGTCTGGAAATTCCTGAGACCTTACAAGGCATGATAGATGCGCACACTACACCAAACTTTGGAGATGAAGGTGAATGGGTGCTAAAGTTCGATGGGTCTAGTACAGAGATGGCTGCTGGAGCTGGGGTAGTCATTCAATCCCCAAGAGGTACAAAAACCACTTTAGCTTTTAATTTGGATTTTGATTGTACTAACAACCAGGCAGAATATGAAGCACTGATCATTGGCTTGGAGATTTTGCTTGAACTAAAAGCCAAAAATACTCTGGTGGTTGGAGATTCTCAATTGGTGCTAAAACAATTGGCTAGAGAATACAAATGTGCTAGTTTCACATTGGCACCATACTACAGTATAGCCTTGCAATTGCTTGATGATTTCCAGGAGGTGGAGTTGAAGTACAATCCACGAGAACAAAATCATGAGGCCAACGGATTGGCCCAATTAGCTTCTGGTTTAATACTTCCAGAAAGTCTGATACAACAAATCATCACGATGGAAAGACAATCTCATCCATCTATCAAAGAAAGAGGCATGGCAGTTGAATGCCTAGCTCTTGACAATCAGATGGAAGATTGGAGGAGAGATATCATTAACCATCTGACATATCCCAATGATCCAGCATCCAGAAAGATCAAAGTGATGGCAAAAAGCTATGTAATGATCGAGGGGGAACTCTTCAGAAAAGGATCTGATGGTTTGTTACTCCGCTACCCTAGTTTTATTGAAAGTATGAAAATAATACAACAGGTACATGAAGGTATCTGTGGTGCACATCAAGTCGGTCCAAAGATGAGATGGTTGATAAGAAGACACGACTATTATTGGCAGACCATCCTGAAAGATGGCATTAAATATGCAAAAGCCTGTCAACAATGCCAGAAGTTTGGTAACATTCAAAAAGCACCAGCGGTGGATATGCAACCTATCATTAAACCATGGCCATTCAGAGGGTGGGCACTTGATATTATTGGAAAAATCTTTCCTGCCTCATCTAAAGGCCATCATTTTATCCTGGTGGCTACTGACTATTTTACAAAATGGGTAGAGGCAATACCCCTGAAAAATGTCGAACAAGCAGAGGTGGTAGATTTCATCAAAGAACACCTTATTTTTAGATTTGGCATTCCAGAAACCATCACAACTGACCAGGGGACAATGTTCACTGGAGGGGAGGTCAAAGCATTCCTAGAAGACTATGGAGTCAAATTGCTTACGTCTACTCCATACTATGCTCAGGCCAATGGGCAGACAGAGGCTTCAAATAAGGTAATCATTTCTATTTTGTAGAAAACTATTGAGGATAATCCTAGGGCATGGCACAAGATGCTACCAGAGACTTTATGGGCCTACCGCATATCCAAGAGAACAAACACTGCAACTAGCCCTTTTGCTCTCACTTATGGGCATGATGCAGTACTACCTATGGAGCTGATAGTTCCATCTTTGAGGATCATGAAGCAACATGGTCTATCTACTGAAGAATATTCAGAAGCTATGAATATGGAGTTGGAACAGCTGGATGAAAGTAGGATGGAGGCTTTGAACAGGATGATAGTTCAAAAGAAGAAGATAGCAAAGGCATACAACAAGAAAGTGAAGAAGACAGTGTTTCATGAAGGCTAAATGGTGTGGAAGGTGATCCTACCACCAGGAATTAAGGACAGAGAGCTAGGCAAATGGTCTCCAAATTGGGAAGGACCCTTCAAAGTGCACAGAATTCTCAAAGGCAATGCATACTGGTTGGCAGACCTAGATGGTCAGCCACATAAGAGATTTATTAATGGCAAATACTTAAAGCCATATTTCCCAAGCATTTGGGAATCTACATTTGTAATGGCATAAAGAATGTAAAAGTAGGCTATTTAGCCGCAGCCATGAGCTGGCCTTAGCGACCACATATTATGAATGAAAATAGAAGATGGCCACAGGCCACACAAAAGAAATTACAAATAAATGATTAGCAATTATAAAAGAAAAATATCCGAAATTAAGGCCAAGTAATGGCCAAAGTCAAGTACTAGAAGCCAATACAGATGGCAATAAAATAAACCAACCAAGGCCAAACAGTGGAAGGTCAAACAGTGGCCAAAATCCAACATTCAAGTTAACATATGCTTTAAGGCTGACCAGGTATTCTGATAAGCCTGAAGACGAGCTTGAGTCAGCTGCAAATCTGAAGACCAAGCTTGAGCATCAGGTAGTCGTGACTTGATAGAAGAACCTAGAGTATTGAGGCTTTGCTGAGCCTCTTGGAATTTTTCATGCACCTGGCCTCTTGCATCATGCTGCTGCAAAATCTTATCCTTCAAACTTTGGATTTTGAGCTCCAAAGCTTCAATCTCCTCCTGAGCAGCAATAATGTCTTTTTGAATCCCAAGGTCTTCAGCAGCCAGACTTTCAGAATTGGCAAGTAAAATTTCACAAGCAGCTCGGTCTTTAGATAAACCCTCTAACTTACTAGATAATGTCTGTTCCAGAGAGTAGTCTTGATAAAAAGCAGTGGGTAGATGATGCAAATCATGCTCCAAACGTATGAGCCTGCTTTTACTCTCTGGAGCTATCTGAGGATCTGCCAGCAAAATCTTCACATGCTTCAAAGCTTCCTTACCATCTGCTTCTTGAGCATCTGGAAGGTTTGTCTCAAAAAGTTGGACCAGTCTATTGGTTGCATGCTGTAGTTCTTCCTTAGTTGGCACTTTGCTAACAAGAGGAGGTGGAGTCAGGAAGGAGAAATTCAAACCTGCTAATGGGTTTACCACGCTGGTTGGGATGATGGAGGTAAGCACTTTAAATGATGTTGCTGCCTGCATACATATAGTACTGTCATAAGTATCAAAGGATTATTTATGGTAGTAAAATAAAGAAAGATATCAACCTGAGAAGAGAGAGGAGTAATTGAGCTAGACGGTTGGTTAGAAATTTTGGGAGTGACAATTGGCTCATCTGATGAAGGAACTCCTACATAGTTGGTGGAAATCTTTTCACTCTCATCTCCGGAAGCTTCGCTATCATAATCTCCTGAGATAGTAACAGACTCTGAACTGGATTGTGTGGTCTTCTTGACTCTAGTGGAAGATCGTTGAGATCTTCTCACAGCCACCACCTTCTTATGAGTTTTTGGCTTCTTCTTGGGAGAAATTGGCTCATTCTTAATGTTCAATTTTCTAGAAGAAATTGGAATAGCAGGAATAGCTGCATAACATACTGCCAGATCAGAATTTCATAGACAGACAAGCAAATAAAAAGGAGATCAAGAACCATACCAAGTGTAACATCTACAATGTCTGCCTCAGATTCAGTATTGGGAGGAGGTAGTGGATCAAGTGGAAGCAGATTTATGTAATATATTTCCCTCCAGGATTGATAATCATAAGTACTACCAGGATTGAATGGTGGCAGCAGCTGGAATACAAATCTCCTCAAAGCATTATTATTGGCAGCCACCTGGTTTTCAATCCTTTCTCTGGACTGAACAATGGTCCTCTCTTCTCCAGGAGGGTTGTAATGGAAAAGGCGGTTAAGAGGTACATTTTGGGTATAACCCAACTGCCTAGCACAGAGCTGAGGATTGTAGGCCTCAAAGCCACAAGGAGGGTTCATAGGATTATCAATATTGGCACCTTCATGGAGATACCTGGGTGTAACAAGACTGGCCCAGAAATCACGAAAGAGATGGTCCATTACCATGGAGATGGTAACTTTTGAAGACAACAAGGGCATCAAAGGACCACCAGGCAGGGTATCAGTAAACAAAAAATATTCAGAATCAGGTTGGTCTGAAGGCAAGGATAAGAAGAAATTGAAGATTTCTACAAAAGATCTATCACTAGTGCAAGCTAAGACAAACTACCCATAGGAAGTGAATTTGGTAGGTAGTTGATAATCAGGAGAACGTAAAGCAGGGAAGTAAGTGAACAGCCAAGGCTGAAGAATCCAAAGGTTGCCAAAAAAACGATGGTAAAAGGGTTTCTCAAAGGTGAGCAAAGAAAGACAGTGATAGATACGGCCTAGCCAAATACTACCCAAAGCTACATTCTGACCTTCTGCTAGGGCACAAGCAAGAGGAAGATAGTCTTTGGCAGGTTGATTTGCAAAGGTACCAAAGACATACCTGCATAGCAAACACCACAGGAACAGAGTATGCTCTTTGAAGGTAGGTTCCCCAAGATGCCTTGTGGAGCTCAGACCCTGGTAGGAGAAAGTTTTCTTTTCGTCCATTACTCCTACCTCGGTGATCCTGACAGAAGAAAAGAGGCAGGGAGCATCTGGACCTGTGATGGGTAATCCAGTTAGGGCATACATATCCCTCAACGTGATGGTCATATGGCCACCGGGAAAGACAAAAGAATTCGTCGAACGAGACCAGAAACAGTAGGCCGTTGAAATCAAAGATGGGTCGAAAGGAATTGGCTCAAGGGTCATGTCAATAAGCCGATCAAGTCCCTGCTTCATCCATTGTACACCGAAGGTAGTTCGAAGTCGATTGATCCAGTCTCTCCATCCTAGAGGCGGTTTGGGCCAGGAACGATGTCGTTCCAATAGAGGTAACTCTTTTACATAATTAGCAAGGAGTTCTTCACGAAAAGATGATGAAAAGCTTGTCAGTCTTTCGGGGGAAAGGTGGGAGTCAGTAGGAGCGGTATTTGGAAGGAAAGAAGCCATTGTTAAGAGAAGAAGAAAGGAGAACGCTAGGGATTTCTCAAACAAGTGAGGAAGTAAAGAGGCGTGCAGGAGTAAGAGATTAATAGGCATCAACTCAAATTAAATGAGATAAAAGAAGAGTTTGAATTTTAAATGGATTTTATTTGATAGTAATTGATATTTGAAGAATTGTTGAGAAGGGCCGAAAAATCAGTTTGAAATCCAACTTTGAATAGATGAAATTCAAACTGGGGGGGCAATTGTTGGTACCAAAAAATATCTTGGGCCTAATAAGCCTAGTCCATGTACAAGGCCCAAGGTGCAGCCCATACGGTCCAATATGTTTTATCACAGCCTATGAGCCCATTATATGAAGCCCAGATGGTGAGTAACTGCCCAGGTGCAGTTGTGCTGAGAGTGATCCATGAAAAGAGGAAGAAGTGGTGGCAGTTATAACAAGATGGTCCATGTGGCAGCTTGTGAGAGATTTAAGGGAAAACTAACATGAAGAGGTGGTAATGTGGTAATGGTTTCAAACTGACAGAAGATGGCATGAATCAAGGATAACTGCAGAGAAATCATGGTTTATGGAGGAGATTTTCATGCAAAGACAGAAGATATATAAGATGGTAGACAGACGGAGGACACATAACCAATCAGTCAAACAAACTACTCAAGCCCAAAGGCAATTTCAACTTCCAAGCTTCCTAGCATTCTAGCATTTCAATTACATTTCCAAATCCTTGTCAATTTCAAGCTATGTCGTTCATTCCAAATTTTCTTGTATTTATTTCTTATCAAGTTTCAATGCCAACCATCGTTGTGTAAATTGTTCTTGGTGTCTATTTATGTTTCTTCATTTCAATCTCAACGAAGCGCACTTCAGTGGAGTTGGGGAACCTAGAACTATTGAGGTCCCAAGATAGTTCGTTCAATCGTCTAGATAGAAGTCTTATTTACATTCGGTGCATTTCATTCACATTAGTGTAGGAAACTATAAGCTTTGGCACGCCTGCAAATCATCATCACCTTGGGCCACATTTTGGTGACAACATAAACGATCGAAGAAGAGTACAAGAAAATGAAAAACAAAGGATTAAAATAATAAAAACAATGTCATTTGGACGATACTTTAACTCGACACATAAACTCAAGAGTCTCATAGATATTATTGCCTGTTTGGCCAAATAGATTTGAGTTCAAGGAACCATGAATTTCATCTATGAGAATACACGCAAGACGAGTTGACACTAAGTCAACAAAGAAAATTTTATTTTCTATGAATGCATTGTTAAGTACGAGCCGTAATAAATTTTAGATTCTATGAGGACCTGCAAATACCTCATTTTTCTTTCAATATAACTTGGAAAAATGATTTCTACAGCATATGGTGAGCTAGCCATGTGTGATATATGGGTGTTTTAAATGACTAATAATATATTTAAGGTGTAGATGTAAAATTCAATCTAAAATTTACATTGTTTTTGTTGAGACTTTCCTGCTTTTTTAACACCTTCAAAAAGTTACAAGCTCAATATCGGTAAAAATCATGTAAAATTAATTTTGATTATAGGGAGTAGTGCTATAAGAACCCCACAATATATGCATATTATTGTAAAAGTTTGGGCATAACTTTCTTCTCTAGTTTGCTAAGATGGCTAAAGAATCGATAATGGGTTCTGGTATTGTGGTATTGTTTTTACTTTCGCGATCATAGTAATTTTTTAGCATTTGATACTAGAGCTCTTAGGAGGCCAATAGGTCCCTACCATTTCCTTATACTTTGTTGGTAATGGCCTCAATCATATTGCAATACTGGTGATGTAGAATGTCAAAGGCCGGTTAGAGATAAATTTAAAATACATAGTCTCGCGCGCAGCATATAAGGTCGTACAACCACCATATTCATAAGTTTGGTTTGTACCTCCTTATAGTCAGGGGCGGAGCCGGGACATATTAGGAGGGGGTCGCTGGGGTGGATACTAAATTTTATGTCGAGGCGACAAAGCTAAACGGGGTACTAGGGGCAGCGCCACCGGAATTTTTTGGGATTATCTATTATTTATATCATTGAAAGTACGAAAAATAACACTAAAAATTCAAAATTTATAAAATAGAATAAGTAATAATTGTCACATGTGTTGTTGTTTCAACCATTTAAGCATAATTTTTTACAAAAGCGGGTCGAAATTGAAAATTAGAAGGGTCTTTTTTAAAATTACTATATACTTAGCACTAACTAAAATATTTTGAGGGGGGTCAACTTGCATGTAGCTTCGTCCCTGTTTATAGTGAAGTAAATGGATGTATAACTATCGTACCAACGGATCCATTTACTGTTACGGTAAGTACATGCATAATATTCTTATAAGATTTGCATTGAATCTTTATGCAATCTTTTCATTCTTGGTTGTAGCTAACAACTTCATTTTGGTTGATGTCGGTATAAATAGAGGGAGCTAGTAGATACAATATTCGATGATATGATGACATATATGTCAGATGTTGCACATCTCAATTTTGCTGGTAGCACTGAAGACTTTTGGCGGATTCAATTTGAGAGACATGGAATATGTTTTGATAGTGTTGACACTCCTCTCTTTTATTTCTTAGTAACATTGCATCTAGCCAGAAAGTATGACAACATCCTTGATATATTCAATGAAGGTAATTTTACATCTTTCTACAAACATTAGTCTTTATTACAATATTACAATTGTAAAATAGTAGTTGAAAATATTTCAACTATTTTTCTCAGAAAATTAATTTTGAGAATATTTTGTATTTTATAAAATAGCTGAAATCGTTCCCGACAATAAATATGTTCTTGAAAACATTATACATGTCGTATACAATAAACTGCAAAGAGTGGCTACAATTCGTTGCAACGAAGACTCGAATAAACCTAAACAATTACAGGAGGTTTGGCTATGCTTCAATAAAAAATTGGAAATGGATTCTTGTGCACAGCCGACATTTAATTGTCCTAACAATCAAAGAAAAATATGCTTCCATTCACCTTATCCATAAATTGAGTGAATGCCGACAATTTCTTTTCTTGTAATGCTTTTGTTAGGAGAACAAATAAAGACCATACTTCATACGTGTCTCACTTTGATGTTGTTTGGTATCACTTCAAAAAATTATGAAAATAAAAATAAAAGCATAAAATAAAAAACTGAAAAATGAAAACATAAATTTGACTACCTGTTTGGTTGCGTATTTAAAACAAAAAATGAAAACATAAACATGATTCAAAATGAGATCGTCAAACGAGATGTCATGAAACTCTGCTCTTGATTTAAAGAAAAAGTCAATGTCTGAAGTTTGGCCTAGGCCAGAACAGACACCGAGGCCTAGCCCGGGATCGACCCTACCCGTAGCCCGCCCTGAGACCGACCCGACCCCTACCACCGTCCTTGGCGCATAGTCCAACTCTGCCCCAAGACCGTTCCGGGAAAGACCCGACCCTAAAAACTGTCTTAGGCCCGTAGCCCGACCCAGTCCCTATGACTGTCTGGGTACAAACCTGACCCCAATGACCATCCCTGGACAAACTCGACCCCGAAGATCGTCCTGGACCGACCCGACCCTGAAGACTGTCTCGAGACCGACTCGACACCGAAGATGGTCCCGGGATAGATCTGGCCCCGAAGCCCACCCCAAGACCGTACTGACTTCGACGACCATCCTAGGTGCCTAGCCGACCAAGACCCAAAGACTTTCCTGGGATAGACAAGACCTCGAAGACTGTCCCGACAGACCCTACCCCAAAGACCGTCCTGGGATCTACCCGACCTCGAAGATCGTCCCAAGCCAAACTCGATCTCAAAGACCGTCTTGGGACAGACCAGACCACGAAGATCGTCCTGAGATAGACCCGACCCCGAAGATCGTTCAGGGACAAAACCGACTTCTATAACCGTCCCGAGATAGACTGACCTCGAAGACCATCCCAAAATATACTAGACCCTGACGACTGTCTCGGGATCAACCCGGCCCCGAAGATCGTTCAGGGACAGACGCAACCCAAAAAGCCATGACCTCGATGACCGTCCCCACCCCGAAGCTCTCTCCGAGATCGACCCGATCTCGAATACCATCCCGGGCCCATAGCCCGACCTTACTAGGCCCAGGATGGACTTGGCCCCGAATCCCGGCCAGGGATTGATTTGGTCCGAAGACCGACCAGAGATCAACCAAGGCTCGTAGCCCAGTTTGGGATCGACTTGAGCTTGAAACCCGACCTAGGCCCGTAGCCTAGCTCGGGCCTGAAGCTCGACTCGAGACCGACACGGGCCCGAAGTTCGGCATGAGAGAGACCCACGTCCGAAGCCCGGATCAAACCCAACCCGAAAATGAGAAAATGTGAGAAGGGTCGGTACACATGTCATTTGAGAGAGAAATAAGGTCGTCATTTGTGTAGTGTTTTAAAAACTTTTGAAAACTTTTTTTTTTGTATTTTTAAAAAGTTTGAAAAACTGTTGTAGGTTTCCATAAAAACGAAAAGAAAAAATACAAGCAACCACTATTTTTTATTTTTGTTTTCCTTTTTTTCGAAAACCAAAACAAAAAACAAAAAACGGTAGTGATACCAAACAGGGCCTAAGTAACATGTTCAAGTGTGCACTGTGAATGGATGTTAAGTAAGAGGGTGTGATATGTTCAAACTTGGTGTAAGATGAGTTCAAATGGCTAATTGTAAAAAAAAATCCAATAATAGATGATATCATGAACAAATATTGGCCAAGTATTAAGCACCAGCACTGGATTATGACAATTTGTATCAATATATATACACACATATAGATTAAGGGTAAATGTGAAGGAAAGGAAAGGGATAAACATTAATTTGGATTATATAGCAAAATTAAAATGAAAAACAAAAACATCATGGAATGTATAGAGACTATGTACTTACAAAAACTCTGACCTCATATGCTCCTTAGTCCTTGAACCTCAATCTCCTTGAAGTCACATTCAGATACGAGTCACGACACTTGCAATAAAACGGTAGCGTTTAAAAAAAGAAAGAAATTGTGGTAAAAGGAGAAAAATAAGTTTTAAAAAAGAAAAAAAAATGATGGTAAAAGGAGAATAATAGGTTTAAAAAAAAAGAAAAGAAAAGAAATGCAAGAATTCAAATTCGAACTTGGTACCAGTGATGTAAAAAAAGACATGGTTTAACACCAGACCAACAAATAAAGTTAGGCAAATGATGCATAAAATATATATATAAGTACTATATTTTTTCCAAAATGCAGGCCCCCCTAGTCTCTATGTCCAAAAAAGCTATTTGTCCCAGCGATCCTAGTTGCTGAGATGTATGGAGAAGATTAAAAGTGCAAGTGATTAGCCCCATTTGTATTTTTGATCTCCTCCATACACTTCAACAACTGGGATCATTGGGATCACTGGGATCCTAATTACTGGGACGAGTAGCAGGGGTGCTCCATGTCGCATAGGCGCCGATGGCATTTTCAGGAAGACCATGCTGCCGAAATCCCTTAGCATCCTCGTAGAGAGTTCGTAGCTCGAAATCTCTCTGTTGGCGCCACTTATCACCATCAACTGTGAAAATTCCATGACCTAGCAAATCCCTTAGGATGCTGTAGTTGTACCAGCCCTGTAACATGCATCAAATCCAAAGTGAATTACCTTGCCGTAATTCAGGAAAAAAAAAAGAGAGAACAGAAAGAAAGAAAATAGACAAATACTAACAACCAGATTGTGAATAATTACCTTGCCATAATTCTCAAAATTGCTTTTGAGTATTTACTCAATATTTGAAGGTTCAGCAGTGTAGATTTCATTCCTAAAAGGCCAATAAGCCTGTAAGTCTTGTGCTGAGCAGTAACTTCTGTCATGAAATGGTGTAACCTATTGAAATTGAGTATCTGATTCACTTTTGTGCCCGCTATGGGATGGTACTTGCTCTCCTTCTTCTTGTGCGATCGGATAGTGAACAGAGAATAGAGTAGTACACCCAAAGCTGCTGCTGTAACGACAATTGACTTCCACCGGAAATCCATGACTCCACAAATAAGAGAAGGCACTGCTGTGCGCCCTCTGAGATGCAGAGGCGAAGAGGTGCCCGCAGCCCGCAGACACGTGGATGCCAAACTCATATACGATAGACAGCTATGCAAAAGATATATATCCCACTTTTGGAAAATCTGATCTACCCTTCAAAAGTCATGTAAAGCCAACCAAAGAAAAGTCACCAGCATATAGTGAGCTAGACATATGTGATGGGTGTTTTAATTGACTAGTAACCAAGGATTTACATTGTTTTTTATGAGACTCTCCTTGTTTTCGTACTCATTTTATTTCTATGAGCTTCATTATATTATATTGTTCATCTGTTTTTTGGTTGTTCTCTGTGTGAATTTGACATCTATATATGCTTGAGATGGTGCTGGAAATTCAGTTTTCAAAATGAACATACATGAACTAAGTTAGGGCATTAATCTTCTAATGATCATAATTTATCCGACTTAGGTGCTAATGACTTAATTGAAAGTTGAACCACATGTCCATGAGGATCTAATATATGTTCTAGGACAAGAATCAAATGAAATTTAGTGGATTACATTTAGATTTGGTTATATGCTTAAATTCCGCCAAAACTAAGTTTTTACGTAAAACTAAAGTTTTGTGCATATGTGTTCCTTTGTGAACGTGGTAAACCAAATGAACTCCGATTTACATGAAAACTTGTATGCAACTTATTTTCATCATTATAAACAGACTTGACTAAGGATAGTTCAAGAGAAAATGTAATTTAGATTGAGTTTACTATATGTGCCCTATTTGCGTAGTCAATTTGGTTAGGCCATAACTTTGTCATTTGTGAACCAATTGACTTGAAATTTGGTGTGTGCATTATATTCACTGTGATCTTTCATATGAATGCTTAACGGCCAAATTTTGACCTCAACATATAGGGGCTGCATGGTGCAGTACCTATATACTTGGAATTTATTGATTTTCAACTATTTTAAGCTACTTGCTTTCTTGAGTGATTAAACCTTACCCAAATATTACGAAACTTTATATACACATTCTAACATGTCTGAAATGATTTATCATGAATGAAATAGAATTTTATTGGCTGGTTTGATTTATGATTAATCTAAGTGTCTTACATGAAGCTTAAGCTCTTTGAGCTTACATACAATTAAGAAGTTCTATCTCCTATTTCTTTTTAGGTTAATCATCATGATGATATCAAATCACTCAAGATTCAGTTTGGACAGTGATTATGATCCGGTTTTCAAGTATGAGTTTGGAGCTCTAGGACCAAGAAAATCATATGGTTTCTACTATCCACTAAGGCATCTGATCAAGTTGAATGAATCCAGCCTTGAGGCTATTGGTTATGGACTTCATGAAGATAAAAATGACATTTATCAAGTGAAGGTGGCAGATGTACTAATCGTGCGACAAATTGGACCCGATTATGTGAAGTAGTGTGCAAGTGCATGAGCTAGCTATGTGCATATTGAAGACATGGACCGTGTATGGTGATGAAATGGAGCTGAAAAATATCTGAATACCTACTAGAAGGCTGTATCTCACATGGAGGAAGTCTCTTGCACCATTTGACTTTGAAGGGAGTTTGGAGCCACAAATACTTGGCCAAGAACATGACAACTCACCTATTGCCAATATTGGACAAACAAAGGGCACTGTTGGGGACCGGCCATGTATTATTTTACCTAGGGCTGTTATTGGTACGGTTACCGTTACCAAACCCTGAATCCCGTTATCATACCGATCCCCTTCGGTAACTAAAAAATGCTACCGTTACCATTACCGAAAGTGTCGGTATACCAATCAATCGGTAACGGTTAATCGATAATTGGTAAATTTACCGAGAATAGACTATTATTTTTGTACAAAAAGTAACGGTAACAATGATGTTGACCATTCACATGTAATATAAATATTAATGAATAAACAATATTATTTGGATATTCAAAACGGTTCGTTTAAGAGCAGCATCCAAAAGTCACTAACTTTGACTGAACTGATTTGAGTAAATTCAACCTAACCAAGTAACCATAGTCAAGAAAAGGAGCCAAATGCGTTACACCCAAATCGCAACAGATCTAGGGCTGAGAAGAACAACCTAGAAGACGACGATCCCCTAGAAGAAATAAATCCAAATTTGCCCACAAGAAATAAACCCAAATCCATCTCATATATGATACATGTTAACAAGCTTATACTACCACAGGAATCATATCATCTCCCAGAAGAAAACCCAAATTCAACTCAGAAAATCAGAGAAAAAACCTCAGACGGGATGGTGCTTGGCCGCTGATGCCTAATGGTACTGTGAGTAGGGCCGTGAGAGGGTCGTGAGATGGCCACAATTTTAGGTGGGATTCCTATTTGGGATGACTGAGAGGATGAGAGGCCCGTGAGCAGTAGCCGTAGCACTAGGCGTTTGACCCACTAAGGAGATTACAAGAGGATGAAACTTGAGACTTTGGGAGTGAGAGAGTACGATATCAACTGAGGAGGAGAGCATGTGAGTGATTAGTGTGACCAAATAAACCCTAAAAATGTATGGTCTGATCTATTTACCAAGAGATCCAAGGGTCCTAATTAAATAAAATTAAAACTAAAAATAAAATTAATATATATTTAATATATACGTCGGTAATCGGGAAATTTATCGATTTTGAAATTTGCTTACCATTATCGATACCGAATTCAGCGGTAAATTTACCATATCGAAGTATTGGTAATGGTATACCGGTATTTTGTCATTTTCGGTAACCAATGTATCGGTAACGGTATACCAATGGATAATTTACCGCTACCGTAACAGCCCTAAATTTTTACCCGATATGCATAGTGGCTTGATTGGTTTGTTGAAGGAAGAGGATATGCCGATGTGAAGTATTACCAAACAAGGCTTAGAGCCAAGTATTCATTGCTACACAAATCAAGACCAACGGCTACAAAGTTAAGGGACAAGATTTACTTTGACTTTCATCCAAAAGGCTGAAGTTTGCTTACTGTACTAGAGACCTATCAAGGGCTGAGATGTTATATCTAAAGCAAGATCAAAGGCTATGCTTGAGACAACTCTTTTGCTTGTCAAAGTGGACTTTAAGAGCAACAGGATAAACGGCTCTATCATTGAGGGTCACGATTTGTTTGAGTTTTATATCCTATGGATGAGATTGAGAGCTGAGATTAAAGGTCAAGATTCGAAGATGGAAAAAGATTCAATGGTGAAAATCACAAGAGTTTGGTGAATCAAAAAGACGGGTTCTTCCCCATTTCAACTTAGAGAAGCCAAAATTATATTGAATAAATTTTTACTCTCAAAGTTTTCAAGCTAGTTTGTGCCTTTGAATCCAAGCTTCTACCCAAGCCACTCTAAAGGCTTCCTTACTATTTTCCTTTTGCAAAAAGGGGTGCTTCTCATTTGGCTTTGAATTTTCAGATTTAAAATCCTCCTTATCCTTCATTCATATCCTACCCGTGAGGTATATTGGTTGTATTGAGAGAGTTCCACATCTTATTAGCTTAGTGTTATCCTTGTGAAAACCCATTTGAGCCTAGACTATAAAAGTCCCTTCATTGGGCAAAAACCTTGTTGAGGATGAGTTTGAGGGAGTGTTTGAAACCCTTGCTTGTAAAGTTCGAAGATTGTCTTGAAATCTTCAATTTCAAGGGTGATCTAAAAACCCTTGTGAGTTTTGTAGAGCTTTTGTGAAAACCACACCCTTAGTGGATTGAAAAGTCCTAGGTTGGTGAATCTAGATAGTAGACATAGGAGAATGGTCTCCGGATCCGAACTACTCTAAAATACTTGTGTCGATTTTCTTGATTGCATCACTTGCTTATTTGCTTATGGATTGACTAAGTGTTTAATTGCTTTCAAAATTGATTGTAGGTCATTGCAAGACCTTGCATTAAAACTGATTTTTTGTTGTTGTGTTGATCATTTGCTTGAGGTTGTTAATTGCATTAGTGGAGGTTTCTCTAAATCATTAGGACAAGTGTTTTGAATTACAGAATTTTCTGGACCCTAATCTGTCCGTGAATAGAAAACTTCCTTAGAGTTTGAATTTTGATCTGAATTTTTGATATGGTATTCATTAGGGTGTTGTGATACTGCATACCAAATTTCGTTGAATTTTGACTTGATTTGCTAGGTGAAATTGGTGTTACAAATCTGTGCGCAGATTGTTGTTACAAAAATCTGGTTTTGTGATTCTTGAATATTTGATACTTTGTCATTCATTATATTGTATCACATAGTGCATTGGATTGAAACTTGATTAGAATGATCATTAGAGACCAAAGTTGTGTGTTAATTATAATTTGGTGATTATTTGTTGAAATTGTCAAAGGGGATTTTAATTGGAATTTGAAGACACAATTCACCTTCCCTCTTGTGTTAAGCACGATCCATCAAAGACTTGTCCCATATTGGTTGGATAAGTCCAAGTGGTGTAGTTTATAATTAAAGTCCCACACCTTCTCACACAACGTACCAAGACCTTTCCTTAGGCTTAAGTACTATTAAGTGAGACGGCACAGGAAGAATAAAATCATGCGGGCCAGATGTATCCATAGGAATTGGATAACTCAAAGAGGATAAAAGGTCGAAGTCGTGAAATATAGTAAGGATGCAGTTTTGACAATCATGCCTATAGAAGGGTCGTGGGTTCTCGTCTAAGAAAGTGGAAATAGCCTGCAAATTCCGTGTATCAGACAAGCGTACATGAAATTTTTATGTTCGAGTTTAGTGGGATTTGAACCCACAAGACTCACGATTTCATGGAGCCAGACAATATACAAAAAATTGTGAGACGCCAAATATATTTTCAATTCTACCAATACACAAATGTTGTAAATTATTTACATACGTACGTACATACATATACTGGTAATGCTTCTTTCATGGCTCAAAAGTGAAAGCATACTTTACAACTAATAGAACCAATTACGATGGGAACAACAGTAATATATGCAACTCAATTTTGTGACTAAAGCGCCATCCTCACGAGCCACATCTACCAATTAAGCATTCTAGTTAACAACATGTTTGTTGATGCATGGTGGAGAAGGCTTGGATGTTCCGTGTAGAAGTTTTATGTATCCAGCATTGTAGGCACGGATGCCATTCCCAACAGATGATAATGTTAATGAGTAGTGGTGTCTTTTGAAATAATAATTTGGTGTTGGTCGGCAGATTGAGTTGTTTGGAAGGCGAACCACTTTAAGCGAACATGCTTTGTCCAAATTGGGAATTGCATGAAGGTGTGAAGGAAGGTCTACAAGAAAATCTCCAAATTCATCTGTCCAACTTGTTGATTTACTACTCTTCTTAGCGTGATGACAGTGAACCACCACCCGAGCACCTGCGGATTCATGAGAGTCAATGTATGCATGAGAGTAAGGCTGAGCCAAATAATTATAAGCTAAGAGTTTAATTGGCTTGCCTGTCTGTGTTTATATTGCTTGGTTTTGTAGCTAAACCCCTTGTTGTGACTCATCCCCAGTATTTACTATGACATATATATCCTCCCAAGCAATATAGTTTTCTTTGATCATAAGTTTGGCTGAAAACTACACATGTACTATCGAAAGCTACATATCCCCATACATATTTTATGACATATATATCCTCCCAAGCAATATAGTTTTTCTGTTTGGTCAGATTAATTTGTTCGAACAAAATGATCATATTTGATAGTTCTATATATACTGAATCTATTTATATGTATTTTATGTGATGCATGGAGGATATAAGCATGTTAAAATGAAAGCAATAAGCCAATGAAAAAAGAAAATGAATTGAGAATTAAACCTGGTATTGGCCATTGACGAAGATGTGGTTCACCATCACCATGCAAGCAAGCCTCACAAACCACACTGCCTGTGACTAGGACGGTTGAGAGCTTCTCATCTCCATATCCAGCTATTTGTACCATCTCCTCTCTGTTCGAGTACAACAATTGATTATGATTATTCAAAAGGTACTCTTCTCCTTCCACAGCACCGGCCGCCATTAAAGCTGCCTGAAGGAACAACACGAAGAAGGTGAGTGCGGACATGAGCATCACAAGATTGTGGGTGCCGCTAAAGTAGCTCATCTTCTTTGTGTTTGTTTGCAGGGATTCAGTTTTGTGTGGTATTTCTTGAAAATAAGGCTTTAACTTTGGTTTTATAAGGGAAGGGAATATCTAAATGCCCCTGGTCACGCCTGATATTACAAACACAATCCTCAAGGTTGACTAATTAGAGGGTTAAAATGGGACTTCCACGCACAAGAAGAACAAGGCAAGGCAAGGCAGGGAGTTGGGAAGTTAAAATGAAGTAGGTAGGTTGCCTACTCTCATCTTCTGCATATCCTAATTAACCAGTTAATTTATTAGTCAAAGTACATGAGGGGTTTACCAAAATCTATACACAAACACCTATCTTGTTATGTATCTTTATATACGTGGAACCTTCGAAGCTAGGGAAGAAGGCGAGAGTATTCAAGGCTAGCTCTCCCAACCTAACAACACCAGAATTAGTACATGTATAATTAATGTTGGTGCATATTTGAATGTACTGTTGCGTGCATATATATATGAAATGGTTCTACCAAGTGTGGGGGAAGCATCTTTGTTACGACTACATCTACGTGTGTTCTATCTTGTTAATTTGTAGGATGCAAGGAATGATATTCTTGAAAATATTCTTAGGTATGAAGTATTTTTGAATTCAAATAATTTTTTATTATGTACATCCCTATAAAATAAGGAGAGATGTTATATATAACTTTATTGAAAATTCACAAAAAAAATTCTCGAATAATATATATATTCTGCTAAAATTTTATATTTTAATTATTTTTAATATAATATGTACATCAACATATGTACTTAAACTTTGTATTTCAATTAGATTAGGATCCTAATGTCCAATGACATCCTTGAGTTTTCAAGGGTCCCTGGACGAACCCTAAAAAAGGGACCCCTCTAAGAAAGTTAAATGTCGTATATAGATTACTTAAATATGACTCTTCTAATATTTTTATATGCAAAATTACTAATTACGTTGGTATAATTAAAAATTTTCATCAAATGACTTTAAATGGACAACATAACTAACTCATTTAATCTTTATTGATTTTTAAGTCGAATTGGGCTTGAATTTCTATTCGAGACAACCTATGTCGTGTTCCATCAAAGTTACTATTTTCTATAGATAAAAATCATATACTTGGCGGCATGACCAAGTGGTAAGGCAGAGAACTAGCTTAAATGGGTTTGAAACTATTATAATACTAATAATTTTTCAAAAATATGGGGCCTTGAAGATTTGGAGACCCAAGTCTGCGACCCGTATTGCCCTACCCTAGACGCCTTTGCTAATCTCATACCTTGAATATTAAAATATTTAAAAGAGGAATAAAATCTACACATTTGAGAAACACACTTGTCAAAATAATAGAGCTTCTTTTTAAAAAATCTCTACTTTTAGAGAGGATAGATATATGATAAATGTGAGACAAAAATTGTGGCTTATCTTGTAAGAATTAATTACGTTAATGCCATTTTCTGATTTAAGAATTAGAAAAATTGTGGTAATTTAAGAATTAATTACGTTAATGTCATTTTCTAATTTCTATGGTGCTATGGTGGGTTGGGCCATATCTTGTAAAATTAAAGTTTGTTTACTACTGTTTCGTTGACCTAAAAACACCACACACAACACAACACAACACAACACAACACAATACGCTTTAATGGTATTGGTGATCAAAATAGCCACCCAGCATCAACTCCTCTTTTGAAATTTTAATTGGCCCATCCTCTCGTTGGGGAAAAAAAAAACCAACTCCTCTGAGTTCCATGAGCTTGAAGAGATCCTACAAAAAAAGAAAAACTCACCATAAAAAAGTCCAGTAACTATAATCTTTATTCGTTTGACTGGCAACTGCATAAAAAATTTGCAGCATAGATACATGGTCATTGGTATCAAGCTAAAGATTTTATATTTTCTTCAAATTAACATTAAATACAACAAACCAAATAACACAGAATTATTTATTTCAGTCTAAAGAATCAAGTGCAGAGCTCGCGTCACTTTCCAGAGTAAGAGCTTCAAAGGCCACCATACTTCCCGTTGAGGTCCTGGCTATTCAAATACAAGTAGTGCCTCTTATCTGAGAAGCTTGAAGTCGTAGGCACAGAAGAAAACCCAGAGTAACCCTTATCTTTCTTTGCTAAGCACACATCATATAAGTATTTTAACAACTCATTTTCTTGCACAAATGGTTGGGCTGCATATTCCTCACATGGCATCCACTGCAGGTAATACAAGCCAAAATGAAGCATCACTATCATGTTAAAAGATGATTTTCGGGCTATCGCCTGTTGATTGAGAGCTAGACAATAAAAATTTCTTCTCTTTTTTAGTCGAAAGTAAGAAATTGTTCCCATCTCATTGCCCATTTGCATTACAAGTTACCTGAGCTGCCTCTATCTCAGATTCCTGTGCCTGGATGTCAAACGAGAGGGGTCGCAACATGCACAAAAAGAACAAATCTGATTTCCCAAAGAATGATTTGTGGCTTTGTCTGTAAGTCATTTGCAGAGCCAAAAGGAGAAGATCTTAATTTCAAAATCCCAGTGTGATAACCATTCAAAAACAAAAGAAGTGATGAGATAAATGCAGTAAGAATGTACTCTCAGTTTTTAATAGATGCGATGTCAGAAAATCTCCAACTCCAACTCTTACAAAATATGTTCCTATGGAGTCCATATTCAGTATAATTTTAGAGTCATAAAGCATAAATGTTTTTTAAGTTTTTTTACCAACCAAATCTGTAGCAAAGAAGGGCACATCATTTCTTTTGCCCAATAAACAGGTAGAACAGATGATAGTAGCACACATTTAATACCATATGGAAAGCAGATGACTGCTCCACATGTTGATGTATCTCTAATTTTGGTGGGTGGAGGGGGGCACTACAGGAAGTAGCCAAGCATATCCTAGCATGCAGTAATGAAGCCAATTGCAACAAAGTTTGGTCTGAATTTATTCGAAGTATTAAAGTAAATTTCATACCTGAAAGATAGTACTTCTACAAACTCCGCCTCAATCTGTATCAACCAAAGAATTATAAACTGTAAATATCATACAAAACACTAGCAAAACTATAGCCAGTCTGGCTCAACTTAAGTAATATCTCACTGAAGGATGTGCAAATTCCAAGACAGACAATCACTCACCGCTGTCTCTTCTTTGACTTCTCTGACTGCTGCTGCACAGATGTCTTCCCCCTGGAAATGATAAATCTTTTGTAAGTGGAAAATGTAGATAAAGCGCAGTTTTACGACCAAGATGCTAAACTCATACTAAATACACACCTCATCAACAACTCCGGTAGGAAACTTCCAAATGCTTTTTCCGCGGAGCACGCCACTCTTTTCTTGGACCACTAGCACCTAACAATAAGTTGAAAACACAATTTTTGAGATATAACCGAAGAGTCACTGAGAATGGGAGTGATACAAAACCAGCATTAAACATGTGACATAGTTATCAATATCACTTGTTTAAAAGAAAGTATTAAGGTTCTTTCAGATAAAAGGCTATAACTTCCGTCAAGGAAGGGAATAATGGAGAACACATATTCATAATGTGAGGGAGAGGGGAGCAGGGGGAAGGAGAGAGATTTGAAGTTCATTAAAATAAGTAAAAGAAGAGCCTATCCAAAAAAACTGAGTTGCTGTTGTCCAAAGAGCTTCAATGGATGATATAAATAGGACAATCTTTTGCAATAATCATATGTGATTTGAAAGATAAGCAACACTTTCTAGGTTAGATTTCCCGCACCTCCAGAAAAGGTGCAAATTGCCCAATAAAATGGTTTCAGGGAGGGAAAAATGGAAAAGACGAGCACAAAAATGACATCTATCGCACCAAAAATAAATTTAATCAAGACAAAATGAAAAGGTCAGAGTAACTTCAAGAAAATGAAGAATGCAAGAATGAGAACTTCACAAAAGATGCTGGAAGAGGAACTGAAAATGATGATGATGAGAGAAGCCAGACTAGAAGGAAGCATCAGAATGCATAAACAAGAAAGCACCTAGTTGGCATGTTTGAAACTGCACACAGAAAACCATCTGTCATCTTAATCAGGCCACTTGTATTTTGACTGGCGATGAGAAAGTTTTGGTGTTGACAACAAAACAATTACAGAATCCCACTCACTGCCTTCCTTGTTAAAGGTGAGGTCTTAGGGGCTTGAGCAGTACAATACTAACTGATGACAATATTATTTTAGTAGTTATACCTCTCTTTTATCATTCATGACAAATGCACCAATTCCCACTCGGTGAGAGGCATTCGCAGGAAGAGTGTGAATGCCTTCAGGAATCCAGTAAACTAGCATCAAGTGTTTTGGCTCTGCATGGTGGTACCAGAACCCTTCCTGCACAATGACAATACAGAAATAGAAATGAAACAAAAATATGACACTATGAAATTAGTCAAATTCAACATTCTGTGCAATATAAGCAACTTTGGAGCCAAAGTGTCCATTTCTGCGCTAACCTTAACTGCAGGTTCAACGAGATTCACCAGCTCAATAGGCAATTGGATCCAAATTCCCTTCTTTCCCTACAAAACGTGTTCATTGATCATTACCATGGAACTGGGTATTTAAATTTTGTATTAATTCCATGGAAGCAAATGATAAATCGTTCTAGTCACATGCTAAAATTTAAAATCTTCATGCAAATGCATTAAAAAAATTGAAGCTAAACAGCAGCTCATCTCGCAACATTAAAACTTTTTCGAGGGCATAATACCAGATGAAACATAAGACATTACCTTGCACTATACTAAAAAGTAAGAACTCCAAAATCACACAAATTTGCACATATTTGAGCAAAGTAGTAAGTTCCTTGGCCAAATCGACTCCACAGCTTCCTATCTAGTAACAGCAAAAGATCAATTCACGAAGCTCACTGAAGACAATACGTACCTGATGTTTCCAGTGTACAATCGAAGCTCTAAGTGCCGAAGAAAATGCCTTAGAATCCATGGGTTCTTTCATATTTACGATGACACCTTCATGATCATCATTGATTGCATCAAGCAGTTTAACCTCCCGAACCTCATTTTCAGCAGCCAATGGAGAAGACGAATTCATCGAAGCCGACATAACTCTGATTCTAAAAGCAACTGTAGACCTGACCCAACTACCTGAACAAAGGGAAAACATGAACCCGTCAAACTCAACCCTAAATGGCTAAACCCAACAAAATCAATTTTAAAAAATCTATGATTTCACCTGAAAAGCCAGAAAAGAAGAAAAGGGGGGACCAATATTGAACAGAAAGAAAGAATTTACCTTTACTGTGTTTTGTAAGCAACTTGGGAGCTAAAGATTTGAGGGAACGGCGGCTTGTGCTACCAAGAAGAGAGGATTCGGGTATGCAAGGCTTAGAGAGGTATTTACCCATTTTTATAGGCATCATCGACAAATTGGATAGGAGTAAACTCATTTGGTGAATATTGACAAATTGATTTATTCAAAACAAATTTTCTTATTATTGAAAAGATTTCCTTGTTTGAACAATTAGCGTGGGTTTAGGGGAATTCAACCAACGGAAAGCATAAAAACAGAGAGAGAGCTTGCAGTTGCTGCGCAAGCTCAAGCTCATTTCCGACCCAGACCAGATCACATGACTTACTTTACAATCACTGATATATTTTTCTTTTTCTTTTTCTTGTAATTTTGTTATTAAAAGAATTGCGACTTCAATACAATAACATTTTCATGCACATTCCTTCCAAAAACTAGACTTTTGAAATTCAACAACAATTTCACTCATATGCAATTTTCTCGAATGTCTAAACACGTTTAGATTAGTGCAAAAGTTGTTATTCTTTTCTAATTATATGAAAACGAAAGTTATCTTTATACCACTTTTTGACCATGATAAGTTTACACCAAAACATTATAAGCCTACACACAAAATTATAGTGAAAAGATCAATTTAGCATTGATGTGTAAAATACTAGAAATTTTATTGTTAAGTTTACACACACATTTTCTCTTTAACCCCAAATTCATCCTCACCTTCTTATATTGATAAGTAATTATTTGTCACACATACTGTTTGTATCAAAAATAAATCCTACAAGTCAGTTGACACGTGGTAAAGAGGGATCCACAATGCACAAAAGATGGTAAATTTCCTAGTAACACGTGGCGGAGGCAAGGAGATTTTTATGATAATCGGTGTTCATTTTGTAGGTTTTCAATTGGTTGCTAACTTGAAATCCAGGATTTTGTTCCTAGAAATCAAGGTTGTCTGGGATCAACTGTCCAAGAAGGTACAATCCAAGGAGTCTTGGTCCTAACAGATAGATTCTTCTCAAACGTGGTTGGTTGGATTATTACCTATATTTTAGCAGGATAACATCAAGGAGGGACCTGGAGAAATGAAGTTCTTTTAGTTGAACAACCTGGTTTCCTGTCAAACACTTTTCCAGCTGAAACACGTCTCTATGCAACTCAAGCCACATTCGTCTTGCACCACTCAGAAGTATCCATTTTTTCACATGATCCCTCGTGCAGAAGAAACAACAAGATGATTGCCATGAGTCACGTTCCCATTTTTTTCAAAGTGAAGCCTAAAGACCAGCAAAGCAAAGATTGTCACAACATCAAAGAAAGACCGTTTCCTCCATAAAGAAGCAACACGACCAGGAGGACATTGCCATTATCCCTACATTTAGGAGAAAGTTGTAGTTACAGCCCCACTAACCCGACTACTCCAACAAGCAACAAGAGAGTAGTTGTGCCATGATTCCCATGATGCTCGACGACCAACACCTGACGAATAACAGAAGAAGTGCTTATCTCTTAGCACTATAAAAGAAGAAGAGAAAGAAACAACAAACGATCCCGTGTCAAACATAGACCCAGTGTCTTCAATCCTTTATTTGCTTTCTTTGGCATGGCTCCGACCACTTATCTTTTTATTTTGCATGGCTTCGCGCCAACTAGTACTTAGATTTACTTTTCCAAAAGCCCCGCGGCTATGTTTTAGTTTAAGCTTGTAAAGCATGCATACATCCCAGGATGTATCCCATTTCAATGAAGATCCTGATGCATTCCTGCAATGTGTTGTTTTTCATTTCATCCCAATAGGACCTCTTTTCATTTTGATGATTAGTCTCTATTTTTTTTCCTCTGCATTTTTTTCCAGATTGACACTCTAGGCACTTTAAATCCTTTTCCTGACAAGGAAAACCTCGAGGCAGCAACTTATGTTCTTTAACTGCGCACAGTCCGTTTAGTATAGAGGTTAGATTCGCTACAGAATCGTACAAACTATCCTATCTAAACCTTTAGACTGACAACAAGCCTTGACATACTTGTAAATCCAACATCCATATCCACAAAACTCTTGTTCCTAACAGCCAGAATTGTGAGGTCTCTTGTATAGAGTAGAAGACGACGAACACATACAGTATACAAACCAAAACATACCAAAAGTTTGGTTAATTACATATGCAAGCACAAAACATTGCTCCCCACTCCCATACATACATACATACATATATATATATATATATATATATCAGGAATTCTCCTATGTGGACCAAAAGTGTGGACCAAGTTTGTGGACCAAAATCCAATGGTTGTAATCAATCACAACATAAGTGGGGGCCACACATTTATTATGGGGCCCACCACATCTATGGTTGAAAAACAAGTCCACAAACTTGGTCCACACTTTTGGTCCACATAGGAGAATTTCTGATATATATATATATATATATATATATATATATATATATGTATGTATATATAGTCAGTGCTAATTGCTTGATTATTTGTACACCATCATCATCATCACATGATGAAGCAAACATGAGGATTGTCATCGCTAAAAACGACACTGGCTTGTTCATCTATGATGGTGGAGTAGAGTGGTGGTTGCTAGCTGCCATAATCGTCGCCGTCGTCGTAGCTGTGTTTGAAGTAGTTACATGTGTTGGATATTTTATTTTTGTAATAGAAGAAAGTTGAAATGCCAAGTCAACAACATTATAACATATAATATGATTTTACGTGTATTATATGTTTGTATTTCAAAATCAATATATATTAATAAAACACTTGTTTCATACAAAAGGTTCAATCAAGCATATATATCACAAAACAAAATAAATTTTACCACAAGATAACGAACCAGTTGAAGAATTGTAATCGAATGAGTTGGAACGTGAGTATCTATCAAACAGCAAGGAAGAGCGAGGTATGACATGCACCGAATCTCCTTAAAGTGAATTTGCTCCTGCCTTGTGGTGTCTAACAACTTTGAACAATTACCTCCCAAGATACAACGCTCCTTTCACCACCTTGTTAGTGACACTCCAAAACAGGTAGTACAAACGAACCAAGTAAGAACAACACTCTCATACTAGAATTTTGGTAAAGTTTCAACAGGGGAGAAGCAGGAGAATTTTGTGGGAACAACAGAGAAGAAGAACTTTCGTATCTTTGAAATGAAGTTGCAGGTCTCCTTATATAGGAGCTGGAGCAACCAATTGCCTAGAAAAATCATAGAGTAGTTGCTGATTTTTTGGGCACAATCACTTGACCAGGAACTACCCACTGATATGGTGGGCATGATTGGTGGGCATGATCCTTGACTCAATTGCAACCCACAATTTCGGGCTTGACTTGAGACTAAGTCTCCTGTCCAAATGCAATGTATCTGGATATTGGGCTTTCTCTTCTATGGGCTTGGGCTTGTACCAATGTGCAAAAAATTTGAGATGCAATGTATCTGGATATTGGGCTTTCTCTTCTATGGGCTTGGGCTTGTACCAATGTGCAAAAAATTTGAGATGTGAATTGGACTAGGCCTAATCACAAGCCTACCACACGCGACGAACCGAACCGAACCGAGTCGAGCTGGCTGGATGGACGGCGATGGCGGCGCGCGCGCGCGTGTGTTTAATCAAAGCCCATAATGGAGAGCCTCTCTCTCTTACAAAAGCTTGGGTGTCCTTGAGCCCAAAGTTTTACTACAAAGCTTGAGCTTATAAACACCGCATCCACATTGTATTTTTCCAATGTGGTATTCACACACACACACACTTATTGCACTTTGTTCACCATGATCATTATGGTCACTTTGGAGTCCTTTTACATTCAACCAAAAAATGATTTGGTCACACTAATTGCTCCAATTTATTGTTCGTATAACAAGGATTAATTACCCATAAATTTCATTCAATAAATATTATTGAGCTTTCAATTAATAATGGTCAAACTATGGTTGACCATCAATTTTCCAACAATCCCCCACATTAAATGTGAGCAGACGACTGTACGGGAATACGTCTGAGAGTGCAGTAGAATCAATACTGCATCGAGATAGGTAGCTTTTGGCTTTGAACCTTCCATAGTGAAAATCCATCGGACTTACTTAACTAGTCAATGGACTGACGCCTTGAACTGCCAGTTGTTTGTGTAAGCCTAGTCAACAAACCTCACACAACACTGATCCAATTCATAATTGGTTCTCGGTTGTGTTCATTATTTCAGCCATGAACATCTTGGATTCAGTGAGTGCTGTAGAAAATATCGCCTTAACATATTTTCATAGAGCCAGTCATACTCTTTACTCACATAGGTGATTTCCTATCAAGAGTATCCTCTAATACTCCACTTATTTATCACAAGATATAGGAATCATTAAAAGCATATCTTAACTTTATACACACATTCTAGCAACACTTTGTGCGTCTTAGGAATGGGTTGGAGTAAAACTCCGTACTGCTCATACTTAAGTTACACCCAACTTGTGTTGTCCTATTTAACCTAGTCCCTGGGATCTCCAATCGCTAGGTTAGGTTTTCATCAAGGTAACTTATTGAATCAAGACTTTCAAGCCCATCCTCCTCGAACGCAGTCTATTTGCTCTCTACTCAACCCCTTAGTAAACGGATCCGCTAAATTGTCTTTAGACTTCACAAAGTCTATGAAAATTATTTCATTTGAGAGCAACTGCCTAACGGTATTATATCTACAATGAATATGTCTAGACTTACCGTTATATATCATATTTTGTGCCCTTGCAATTGCAACTTGATTATCATAGTGAATGCAAATTGCGGACACTGGTTTTGACCATACTGGAATATCCACTAAAAAGTGATGAAGCCACTCTGCTTCTTCACCAACTTTATCCAAAGCGATGAACTCCGATTCCATCATTGATCGTGCTATGCACGTCTGTTTTAAGGATTTCCAAGATATTGCCGCACCCTCTAAGGTGAATACATAGCCGCTAGTTGATTTCGACTCCTCAGAATCTGAAATCCAATCATCACTATACCCTTCTAGAACAGTCGGGTATTTACCATAATGCAAAGCATTCTCCTTGGTTTTGTTCAAATACCCTAATACTCTTAATAGAGCTTTCCAATGCTCATGTCCAGGATTGCTTATGTACCTACTCAGTTTACTGACAGAGTATGCAATGTCTAGCCTCGTGCAATTCATAATATACTTGAGATTGCCTATAACCCGAGAGTATTCCAACTGTTCAATACTGTTACCAGTATTTTTATGTAAGACTAGATGAGGGACAAAAGGATTATTAGCTTCCTTGATGCCATGTCCTTTAAACCTTTCAATCACTTTCTCAATAAAGTGTGATTGAGATAAAGCTAGGCTTTCCGAATTTCTGGAAATTTTAATACCTAGTATCACATCTGCTTCACCCAAGTCTTTCATATCAAAATTCTTTGATAGCATTTTCTTGGTACTATTGATTATCTCAATATTACGTCCAAGAACTAGCATATCATCGACGTATAGACAAACGATTACACATTCGTCGTTAACGACTTTGGTGTAAACACATTTGTCACATTCATTGATTTGGAATCCATTCCGAATCATCACTTGGTCAAATTTCTCATGCCATTGTTTAGGAGCTTGTTTAAGTCCATATAATGACTTGACAAGCCTACACCCTTTGTGTTCTTGTCCTTTGACCTTAAACCCTTCAGGTTGTTCCATATAGATCTCCTCATCGAGTTCACCATTCAAGAATGCAGTTTTTACATCCATTTGATGTATCTGCAAGTCATATACCGAGGTTTGACAATTAGCATCCGAATGGATGTAATTCTTATGATCGATGAATAAGTATCAAAGTAGTCTAGACCCTCTTTTTGTCTAAACCCCTTCACTACAAGCCTTACTTTGTACTTATCTATGGAACCATTAGCTTTAAGCTTCTTTTTTAAAATCCATTTACATCCAATTGGTTTATTCCCCGGAGGGAGATCAACCAATTCTCAAGTATGATTACTTAGAATGGATTCTATTTTGCTGCTTACAACTTCTTTCCAAAATGGAGCTTCTGGAGTTGACATCGCCTCATTGAATGTCTTAGGCTCACTATCTATCATGTATGTTAGATAGTCTGAACCAAAGGATCTAGAGATTTTTAATCTCTTACTCCTTGGTTCTGTTTTATCAGCCTCTTGATCTTTATTCTCAGAATTCGATTATCTAATCATTTTCTGAGAGGTTTCTGTATTTTTATAAGGAAATGTTTCCTCAAAAACTTCAGCATCTCTTGTTTCCATGATTGTATTAATATGGATGTCATCAATTACAAATTTGTGTACCAATAATCTGAATGCACTACTATTTTGTGCATATCCTATAAATATGCAGTCAACCGTCTTAGGTCCAAGTTTGAATACTACCTATCTTTTTGCGGGGCATTCTGTTAAGAATATAATTAGCAGTTAAAACTGCTTCCCCCCACAAGTTTTGAGGTAAACCAGAACTTATTAACATGTCATTAACCATCTCCTTTAATGTTCTATTTTTTTTTCAGCAATCCCATTTTGCTGAGGAGTGTATGGAGCAAGTAGTTTGGTGGATTATTCCAAAACTTGCACATAACTCATCAAATGAGGTAGAATCATATTCTCCACCTTTATCGGACCTAAGAGATTTGATCTTTTTATCATGTTGAGTCTCTACCTCATTTTTATACTTGATAAAAGTGTCCATAGCTTCATTTTTGCTAGCTAATAAATAGACATAGCAAAACTAAGTACAATTATCTATGAAAGTAATGAAGTATTTGTTTCCACCTCTGCTTTGAATAAATTTCAAATCTCATAAATCATTGTGGATTAATGCTAGAGGCTCAGTGCTTCTCTCAATTGAGTGAAAGGGTTTTTTAGCAAAGTTTGCTTCAACACATGTTTCACATTTATGGTTGTCATCCAAATTAAATTTGGGAATTAGCCCCAAGTTTGCTAGTTTTTTCATTGTATCATAGTTTACGTGTCCTAATCTATCATGTCATAGACAAGGAGAAACAACAAAGTAAACTGAAGACTCTGCTTTATTATTATTGGCTATAACAGCCTTCGGGTACATAAATTTGGATTTTTCATCCATTACAGCAACACAAGCCTTAAAAAGGCCATCACTAGCATAACCCCTTCCCACATACATTTCACCCTTCCTAATAGTGAACTTGTCGGATTCAAACACCATCTTGAATCCCTTCTTGATCAGGACAGGGACCGAGATCAGATTCTTACGAACTTCTGGAACATGAATCATGTTCATTAGGGCCAAGGATTTCCCGGATGTGAACTTCAGGATCACCTTACCCATTCCCTCTACTGTGACAGAATCACCATTAGCCATGTAGATCTTCTCTCCATCATCTTTCTTTTCATAGGAGCGAAGATATTCTTGTCAGTGCAAATGTTAACAGTTGCACCTATGTCCACATACCAATCTTTGGTATTTGCCACCATATTCACATGGGAGACCACAACACATAGCATCTCATCATCTTCTTCACCTTCTTGCTCAGTCAGATGAGCTTGATTGGTAGGTTTCCCTTGCCCTTTCCCTTGTTGTTGTTTGGGCGTTTCTACAGTCTTTAGCTCTATGTTCGGGTTTGTCACAGACATAGCAATTGCCCTAAAACTTTTTTGACTGCTTGCCTTTGGCTTGGTGGTCTCGTTTCCTTTTCCCATCGAACTTGGGCTTGGAAGTTTCTACCAAATTTGCCTTGGGCACCCTCGGAAGTTTACCACTCTTCTTCATATTTTCCTCTTCAAGCCTCAGATGAAGGCTTAGATCCTCCATATTCATCTCTTTGGTTTTGTGCATCAAACGATTCTTGTAGTCACTCCACCCAGGAGGTAATTTCTCTATGACTGTTCCTACTAGGAAAGCCTCACTCAAATTCATTCCTTCTGCTTCAATCTCATGTAGGAGAAGCTGGAACTCTTCCACTTGTGCAACGACAGACTTTGAGTCTACCATCTTGAATTCATAAGACCGACTCACCACAAATTTCATTGTGCCGGCATCCTCGGTCTTGTACTTCTTGTGAAGAGCTTCCCACAATTTCTTAGTGGTGGGTATCTTGCAATACACACCGTAGAGTGAGTTCACCAATCCATTAAGGACATGATTTTTGCATAGATAGTCTCCATACATCCATGCTTGCATAGCAACAACAGTCGAAGGATCCGACTCATCCGCACTTATGGTAGGACACACTTTTGTGAGGTATTTTGAAAGCCCACAAGTGGACAAGTAGAACTACATCTTTTGTTCTCACCTCTTGAAATCAGTACCACTGAATTTCTCCAATTTTTCTCCCAAAACCACATAAGTCACACGACCAATCACGGGATCAGCTGTCCCCACAATGGGTGCCATCAGAGTGGTCACACCAACGCCACTAGGGCCAACCATAGTAGTCATGTTGGTAGGAAGAGCAGCGCTACCTTGAGTAGTCAACTTAGTCATGCCATCTTTGGCAGCAAGACCAACTGGGTCAAACCACCAGTGTATTCTTATCACCTCCAGGAAGGACGATGGATTTCTCAGTGACATTTGTCATTTTCACTACAATTCAAAGAACACTTATCACAAATAATGCACAAATATATTTAATAAAATTTGTGACGTTGTATTAATAGTGACCAGGTCATTCTCAGATAAGAGGGGGTCTTCCGTTAAAACAGCGCGCAATTAAACAACCTCTTTCCTTACACAGAACTTTCTAGACATCACTTATAATACTAATCACAAAATTATTAAACTTGCAAATTCAATATATGCACAATTATCACAGAAATTAAACCATGCACCAAAACATATAATAAAATTTTGTTATTTAAATAATTATTCAAAATGAATTAATAATAAAATAATTTTATTGGACAAAACTTACGCAATAGCAATTGATGTGCACGTACATATAATGATACACAATATTCAGTAGTTGATATGCACGTACATATAATGATGGACAGATGCAAAGTTCACTCAATATGCACGTACATGTAATTTTATACAAATAAATGATCTAGCAATTAATAGGCAAAGATACTCAATGTTGAATTAATAGGCAGAGATGCACGTTTTACCAGATCAATACATTTTCAATATATGCACAGGTAATGAGCATGCCATATTTAAAAAAGATACAAAAGCCAAATTCACTTTAAGATTATTGGATATTTTATTTTTGTAATAGAAGAAAGTTGAAATGCCAAGTCAACAACACTATAACATATAATATGATTTTATGTGTATTATATGTTTGTATTTCAAAATCAATATATATTAATAAAACACTTGTTTCATACAAAAGTTTCAATCAAGCATATATATCACAAAACAAAATAAATTTTACCACAAGATAACGAACCAGTTGAAGAATTGTAATCAGATGAGTTGGAACTTGAGTATCTATCAAATAGCAAGGAAGAGCGAGGTACGACGTGCATCGAATCTCCTTAAAGTGAATTTGCTCATGCCTTGTGGTGTCTAGCAACTCCGAGCAATCACCTCTCAAGATACAACGTTCATTTCACCACCTTGTTAGTGACACTCCAAAACAGGTAATACAAACGAACCAAGTAAGAACAATACTCTCAGACTATAATTTTGGCAGAGTTTCAACAGGGGAGAAGCAGGAGAATTTTGTGGCATTGTTAGTGACACTCCAAAACAGGTAATACAAACGAACCAAGTAAGAACAATACTCTCAGACTATAATTTTGGCAGAGTTTCAACAGGGGAGAAGCAGGAGAATTTTGTGGCAACAACAGAGAAGAAGAATTTTCGTGTCTTTGAAATGAAGCTGTAGATCTCCTTATATAGGAGCTGGAGCAACCAATTGTCCAGAAAAATCAGAGAGTAGTTGCTGATTTTCTGGGCACAACCACTTGACCAGGAACTGCCCATTGATATGGTGGGCATGATCCTCGACCCAGTTGCAGCCCACAATTTCGGGCCTGACTTGAGACTAAGTCTCCTATATTGGGCTTTCTCTTCTATGGGCTTGGGCTTGTACCAATATGCAAAAAATTTAAGATGTGAATTGGGCTGGGCCTAATCACAAGCCTACCACGGGCGACGAACTGAACCGAGCCTAGCCAACTGGATGGATGGACGGCGGTGACGACGCGCGGGTGTGTGTTTAATCAAAGCCCCTAATGGAGAGTCTCTCCCTCTTACAAAAGCTTGAGCGTCCTTGGGCCTAAAGTCTTACTACAAAGCTTGAGCTTATAAACACCACATCCACATTGTATTTTTCCAATGTGGTATTCACACACACACTTATTGCACTTTGTTCACCATGCTCATCATGGTCACTTTGAAATCTTTTTACATTCAACCAAAAAATGATTTGGTCACATTAATTGCTCCAATTTATTGTCCTTATAACAATGATTAATTATCCATAAATTTCATTCAACAAATATTGTTGAGCTTTCAATTAATAATCGTCAAACTATGGTTGACCATCAATTTTCCGACAATATGAAGAAGAGGGTTGTGCTTGTAGTGCTTGATAGTAGATCGTGATATTTGGTTCACCGATGATCATGTCTTGATTTTGGTGGTAATATTGTTGGGTATTATTGTTATGGTAATATTCAGGGGTAGGGGTACATGGATATGGCCACAGCTCTGCTCTCCTTCCAGTCTTGGTAACTGTTTTCAAAACCTTTTTTGGGTCTGCCCAACCCATTACTGTTACCTTATGCATGAAAACGTTTGTATCCACATCATCTACTATTGCAAAATTAAAAAACATTACATATATGTATATATACATATGGTGGTAATCAAAGTTAATGGTAGATATATAGCAAGTTATGTTAAAAAAAAAGATCTTTGATCTTCTTAAGAGCGGAGAGCCTTCTTTATCTTGGTTTCGCAGCCAACGCAGTATCAAGGTCAAACAGTCGGAGATTGAGTAGAGGAAATACCCTTGATTTGTAAATCCCTTTAATATGTATATTACTTCTGAAAATCTCTCAAATTGAACAAGATCGGTAAAGTAATTGTTACATAGTATTAGTGGGTGTGTATAATTGAACTTCATGTGCTGATTTTGTGTTAAAAACTGTTGAAACGAAAATCAGCAAACCAGGTCTGATTTTCTCTCCATAAATCGGTAGTGTCATGTTGTTTTTCTTTCAGAAGAAAAATGATAGGGCCGTGTCATTTTTCTGGAAGAAAAACGACATCCTGTTGTGTTTTTTTTCCTTTGGAGAATTCTGGTGTAAACTTAGTAATCTCTAATTAAATATGTAAAAATTATTTATTTTAAATTTTTAGTTTAAGGGTTAATATGTCATTGTATATAAAGATATTATGTAAACTACAAAGATAAAATGTAGTGTAAAGATAGTGTTTTTATGGTGCGTAGATAAAATTTCTAAAAAAAGTGTTGGTTGTTTTTTTTCCAATAAAATGAAACCAAATGAGCTGAATTTGTGTAGAAAAGTGGGCAGCGCCCAATATTATTCTTGACCATCCCAATGGAGAAGGCCAGTCTAGAAAATTCACAAACTCATTTACCCTTTTCACATCCTCTCAAAATCCTTCTAAGGCCACTGAATTTTTATTGCTGAAATGCCACTCATTTTTTACTACCGATAATTATAGGACCCAGACGATCACGAACACGAAGCTTCCTCCCATGATTTCATTCCCTTAACGAGTCTATTCCCTTTTTAGAGTAATATCAATAAAACGGATTAATAGCACTTTTGATCATTGAATAATTTGATCAAGCTAAACTCTATAACTCATTTTTCAAACGTTTCAAGTTAAATATTGAAATTTAAAATTTGTTTTAAAACCTAAACTTGGGAGAAAAAAGATATCAAAACATCCCTACAATCTTCAAAATCAATCAAGAAAAGAAAATTTTCTAGCTCAAACTTTTATTCATCTGAACCCATGAATAAATTTCATAACAATCCAAATGCTAGCCCCTCAAATCTCAAGAAAAACAAACAAATATGCAAGAAACAACTTATTTGGAGAATCTGGGATGAATTAGTAAAGAAAATGCTACTGACATCAAGCTTGTTGGGTGGGATTGAGAGAACCCATTAACGCACCATTGATTAATTGAGATTTCCTCACAGATGTTGTGATAATGAGCATAAGGACTGCCTTGTGACGGAGAGAAGGGTGGGATTGTGGGTGGAGGAGAGATCCAAGGTGGTTGAGGGAGGAAAATAGAGAGAAACTAGCAGAGATCCAAGGTGCAGATGGTTGCAGGTTTGGATAATGACAATGGAAGTGTACAGCTAGAGGATTTACCGGATTTGAACCGTCCCTTGTATTCCAATCTCAATCTTTCCAATTTTACCCCTGTCCTTTGATGATATTGAGTCCATTACCGATGAACTATCTTTGAAAAGTCTTGTGGAGGCTTTCTCTGACGGCTATGTCTTCGTTGTGAGGCGAAGGTGACAAAGGAGTGGAGCTGGAGAGGAGGAGGAAAGGAGAGGGTGGAGAAGATGGGGATTGGGAATTTAGGGGTTAACTTTTGATTTCTTATTAAAAGTGCCATTACAGGTGTAAAGCCAAGATTTCATCTTCATATTTTTTTCACAACAATATTTTTATACTAAATATCCATGTCACTTTTCTTGACTTTTTATGACCAGCTAGGATGATTGACTGCCCGTTTAGGGAGAAAACTACCCATGTGATGAGTTTGAAACAAATTTAAAAATACGATACTCAAGTTGAGACGTTTAGAAAATGGGTGATCGAATTGGAGTGGGGCAAATAATTCGGTGACGAAAAGTGCTATTAACCCTTCATAAAACTCAACTTGTTTCTGGCTTCCAATGCTTTTTGTACGTTATAGCTCCATACATGACTGTTGGCAAACACCAACAATCTTACTCTTTGCTGGAGAGACGGCCACATTGGATCCCTTTAAATCTCAGATCCATAATGTTGCCAATCAGACCTCATGTTACTATTCTCCTTATAGTCATTTTTCATTTAGCATGGATGCTTGAGCTGTTTTCTTTACTTTTGTAGACTCAAACTTTGTTATTTTTGTTAAAACTGAAACGCTCCTTGAAATTTTTTGCTCGGTTTAGAAGTCCAAATATTGGTACTTGAGCTTTGTGACTGAGTCCGATTCAACTTGTATTATATTTATGTATTTATATTTGATTGTTTTCATTATGAAAAAATAAGGTTGGGTATACCTAAAACCGACCCAAAAAGGTCAATTGATAACCAACACGACACCCAACCCATAAAAGTCGGGTTGATAATAGTTTTCATAATTGGGCAACTTCGATTGGTCTGGTCGATTACATTATCAACCGATAATCAATCGATCGGACCCAGTCCCAGCCTGAGTCCTTGTGAGTTATCAATTTGAGTTTGCTATTAGTAAAGTCATTTGGTAGAAAGCTGTAAGAAATTTTGATGCATCATTGACAATATATATGATGATATGAAAAGAGACATAACAAGTAGTTTATGGAAGTGGATGCAGCAATGAAACCAAAACTAAAACGGATCATCAACACAAGTATAAAAAAAATAGTTTTAAATTACGTATAACAAGGGAAGCGAAGAGGCTAACTCCCGATGGAACCATATTCGATACCCTTTTCATGTAAGGGTAGGTCCGAACTCTAAAGGCTTTAAGAAAAGATAGCACTATATGGTGAAAAAGGGAGTTCGTGTGTGTTGAAGTGCCATATAAGTATTGATATTTAGCCTCTCCTTGGGGTAACCACCACTAGTAGCCCTTATGTTTTACTTAAACATATATAGATGGAGTTTTCTTCTGTAGGTTTGGAATAAGTGCTGCTATTTTGGTGCAGGTTTTTTGTTGGTTTGCAGTAGCCATCTTGATAGGCTAGGATGTCATCCAAATAGGTGGATATGTCCGAACACCTTGAAGTTCTGTTCGAACAGCTGGATCTCTGACTTTTAATTTGGTAGACAAAGCACAATCTGTCCGGACAGATCGCGCAGACATACCTTTTAAGTGAGTATCGAAACAGTTTTTCTTAATTTCAATCTCTTTGTTTTTTGGGGCTTTCTTGAGAGACAAAAACATAGAGAGAGGAAAGCTTGGTGAGATCAATCTTGAGTGTACAAAGGTGATTTCTTGTGGGTTTCTCAAGGGGTATGGATCCAAGTTTTGGGGGAGCAAACTTAGATGTTGTCCAAAAGGCTTAGATTTATTCATCTAGTGGAGTACTCACACAACCCCGTGGATGTAGGCTTGGTATAGTCGAACCACATAAATCTCAATGTCTTATTTACTCTCTTACTTGGTTTACTTTATTGCGTGCTTGCTTATTGCTTGTGGTGCTGAATCTTTGTTTCATATTGGATATTGTCGTTTATTGTTGATTTGATGTGGTCATTGTGTGTATGTTCCGTGACTCTATATACCAACAATTGATATCGGAGCCAGGGTTACAGTCCAGGGTGTTTTGCTCAAGATTTGTTTGGCTTAGTTGGGAGGGTTAGTTGTTGCACACAAGGTGTTTATGAAAATTCCTCTTTTGACAATTTTCAATGTATTGGGTTGATTCGAAGGTTGAGATAGCTTTCACTAGTAGTGAGGTGCATGTGGGGAAGTATGAGTCAGAGAAATTCAATGGGAAGAAAGATTTTACCTATTGAGGATGCAAATGAAGAATGTGCTAATTTCTCAAAAGTTGCACAAGGCTTTGAACGGGAAGGCGAAGAAGCTTGTTTTGATGGAGGATGAGTAGTGGGATGAGTTAGATGTGGAAGCTAGAGCAATAAATGCTTATGCTTGGATAAAGATGTGGCTTATTCAGTTAAGGAGAAGACAATGACGACTGGAGTTTGGCTAAGTTGAAGTCCTTGTACATGATGAAAAATCTCACAAATCGACTCTTCAACTCTAAGTTGTACACAACTAAGATGGATGAGGGAACTCCTAGTTGGATCATATAAAAAGATTTGAGAGAGCAATTTCAAACTTGCAGGTTGTTGATGTTAATGTAGAAGACCTACTACTCTCCTTGCCGCGATCTTATGAAAATTTTGTCCAAACCATGATACTTGGGAGAGACACTCTAACCATGGATGACGTGCCTTTTATATACATATATTTGTGCACCCATTACCTTAGTTTTTGTCTCATTTTGAGTTTGATTGAGGATTGATATTGCCTAATTAGTTTATATTTACAATCTTAGGTCAAAAGAGCATGAAGTGAAGAAAAGAGAGTAAAAATGGAGAAATTGCATAATAGAGTCAAACTTTGATCGATGGGGTTCGAGCCAGATCGATCGAGCAATGTTGATAAAGTCCCAATTTTCTTCCAGAGACTTTTGTGATCGCTCGGACTTAAGTTCAAGATAATTTTTTGGAGATAGCAGTAAATCCCGATCGATAAGACACTATTCATAGGATTTCACAAATTTTGTCAAAAATACCCAAATCCAAGTGAGTTCGATCCAAAATGACCCCAACTTGTTAGATAAACGAAATAAAGGTTCAACAGGGTATAAAAGGGTGTTAGATGACTTTTTATTGTATCTTAAGGAGCTAGGGTCCATGAGTGGCTAGATACTTTTGTTAGGGTCCTTATGTAACCCGACTTTGATAATTCAATAAACTTGGCTTTGATTTCTCTTGATTTATATCTCTTTGTTGATTGTCTACGGGTATGCTTAATGTTTTTGGGTGTTTGGCCATTATCTAATTGATTTGTTGCCTAGATTGAGATCGGAAAGAGATATCTAGAATTCGCTTGTCACCATAAACATCATAGGTTGCATGAACCATAGGAATATATGGGCATGGTTTATGCAATCGCTATATGGTTAGTCCATAGATCTTAATGGGTCTTTATATTTTTAACCCGAATGTTAGGAATAGAAGGGGTTAGGGATAGAGGCACTTTTGGTGTAACCAGGAATGGAGCATCGAAGAGGGTAGGGATATCGATTGTCAACAAGAGGTAGTAATTAGGGGATTAAGGAGCCAAGGAAGTTGAATTGGATAAGGGAAGGTGAAATTTGGTACCCTAGTGCTTTTAATACTTGATTTACATCTTTGTATTTTCATTCAGTTATCTTGTTTTAATTACTTGTTTACTCTAGTTGTTAATCAAACCACAAATTTGATTCTCTAAATAGCGTATAACGTAATCATAATCGATTGCCAAAATATCCTCGTGGGACGATGCTCTACTCACTCATTATTACTTGTGCGACTCGTGCACTTGCAAGTATCACTCAACAATGTACAAACTCAAGGCGACATTGATGAATGATGAACTACGTCAATTGGCTAGTGGTGGAGGGGTCAAAGAACACGGTCAAGTGTTGGTTGCTACTAGAGGACGGTTGAAAGAGAGAAGGGCTTCTTCAAAGGAGAAATCTAGATCAAAGTGTAGTCGTATTTAGGAGATTAAATGCTACAAGTGTCAAGAATTGGGACACTACAACAGGGATTGCTCTAACAAGAAAGTGACATTTAAGAAGAACAAGGGGAAGGAAGAGGCAAGCTTTGCTTCTGAAACGGAGGAAGACTAAGGTGAATGCTTCTCGATTTTAGATAATGTTGAAATCTTCGATAAATGAGTTTTTGATTCGGATTGTACTTATCATATGTGCCCAAATAGGAAGTGGTTTTCATCCTATCGAAGCATTGATGGTGGAACTGTTAGGTGTAAAATACACCTATTTTTCTGGGCTTAAAGTTATTATTTTTCTATGTTGTTTAGTGCAAAATACTACCCATATTGGTATTTTTATGAACAGGTACAACTGAAGGGTAAAGCTGGCATTGGACAGAATTTGTAACCTGTTTTGCAACCTATTGCGGGCGCAGAACGCGAGAATCAGTCTGCACGTTTAAGTTGCTGATGTGGCAAATACAGTTGGGCCAACTTAGGGTTTTAAAGCTATATAAAAGGGCTCATGTGCTGGAGACGAAAGGGGGCAATGCGTGAAAACATAAACCTAATTCGAAACAAAGAGAGACGGCAAGAAGGAGGAGAGGAGATATCAAGCTTGGCAGTCCAATTCTTCAGCAACTCTCCACTCTTCCATTGATTTGAACATTGTTAATGAGTATCTTTATGGTTTTTATTATGACTATGTGTAGCTAAACTCTTTTCTAGCTAGGGTTTGGTAATTCTTCTACCGTAAACCTTGTGCACAGATTTAAATGACAATCAGACTAAGTTTAAAAAAAAAAAGAAAAAGAAAAAAAGAAATGGCGCCGTTGCCGGGGACTGTTAAGTTTATTATCGGTTGTTTCTTAAGGCAATAGTGTGTATTTATTTATTTCTTTAGTTTATTTTTACTACTGAAACTTACCTCAAAAAAAAATAAAAAATTTCGTGTGTAGATACGAAATTGTCTCTTAAGAGAAGCATGGCTGAAGATCCACTTAATCGGGCAATTCAAGTTGTTGGTGGTGCTGGGAATGCTGAGGGTAATGCGCGTATACCCATGATGAATAGATACATCCCGCAGAACATAGCCCAGCCATCATGTATTACATATCAACCTACGGGAGCAGCTAATGTCAGCCTATCACCTCAATTGTTGAATTCTGTACCACATTATGAGGGGCGGTTTGATGAAGATCCACATCAACATCTGAAGGATTTTACCGATCTTTGTCGAACTCAACACATGACAGGCATGTCTACTGATAATCTGAAACTGGTACTCTTCCCCTTCACTCTTAGAGGATGAGCCAAGATGTGGTACAACTCTATTGAAGGAGGTACTGTTGGCACGTGGGAGCATATGGCAATTAAGTTCTTAAGGAAATTTTTTCCAGCTCATAGAACTAAGCAGCTGGTGCAAGAAATTCAGAATTTTCAGCAAAAAGATGGTGATTTATTCGATGAGGCTTGGAAAGATTTCAAGAGCCGCTTAAATCGTTGCCCAACTCATAATCTGCATAAGGATGATGTTGTGCTGTACTTCTATGAAGGGTTGAATGAGATTAATAGGATGAAGGTTAATTCAGCTTGTAATGGAGTGTTAATGAGAAAAAATAGTGAGGAAGCGATGGAGCTATTCGAAGACTTGAGCGAAGACTCTCAACAATTTTCTACACGGGGTAGAAGCTCAACAAGGAAGCAAGGCATGTACGAAGTAAGTGCTGATACTATGGTACAAGCTGAGATGGGAAATATCAATAGAAAAATAGACATGATTATTGAAGCCATGAAGGGAATGAATATGAAAGCTTCCGTGCCAACAAAGCCAGTTATTGTGTGTGCTATTTGTTCAAATAATGATCATGTGACTGAAGCCTGTCCATTGACTTCTATGACGGACCAAGAGCAAGCCAATTACTTGGGACAAGGAAATTTCAACATGAGAAATCAAGCTTATCCATGGCGTAATCATCCAAATTTCTCATGGAGGAATGAACAAAATTCAGCTGAAACAGCAGCTCCTGCACAGCAACCAGCAAAGAGGAGTGACTTGGAGACCACAATGATGCAATTCATGCAACAAACAACTCAAGCCATTCAAAAATTAGAGACCCAAGTGGGACAAATGGCTAAGGAGATGAGTGAGAGGAAGAAGGGAGAATTACCTTCACAGCCCTCGAATAACCCAGCTGGGCAACCAGAGCAATTGAAAGCTGTAACAACTCTCCGAAGTGGCAAGCAAATCAACAAGACAGAGCAGCTGCGAACAGAGTTTACAAACTGCAATAAAGCTACAGATAGGGTTCAAACAGGCCGCAGAACTGCACCAGTGGAGACACAGGAATGGGAAAGAGATCCTCCACCTTTCCCGCAAAGGTTTGCCAAAAAGAAAACTGATTCTAAAGCATTAGATATTTTTGAGAAATTATGTAAGGTGGAAATTAATATTCCATTGCTTGATGCTATTAAACAAATTCCTTCTTATGCTAAATTTCTTAAAGAATGTTGTACTCAAAAGAGAAAATTTGCTGCACATGAAAAAATTGATTTGAAAGAAGAAGTTAGTGTTGTGTTGTTAAATAAACTCCCACCAAAGCTTAAAGATCCTGGTAATTTTACCATACCATGTAAAGTGGGAAATCAATTTTTTGAAAAGGCACTATTAGACTTAGGAGCAAGCATTAATTTGATACCTTACTCTGTCTATGAACAACTTGGGTTGGGAGAGCTCCAAGAGACTTCTATAATATTGCAGTTAGCCGATCGTAGTGTCAAAAGACCCAAGGGGATTTTAGAGGATGTTTTGGTGACTGTAAATGACTTGATCTTGCCTGCTGATTTTGTTGTGTTGGATATGGAGGATAGTCCTAGATCCTCATCTTTACCAATCATTCTTGGACGTCCTTTTATGGTTACTGCTGATATGAATATTAGTGTGAAAAAGGGGATTGTAACTATGCAGGTGAAAGACAAAGAATTGGAATTTTGAGTGTTTGATGCTCTCAAATCTCATGATGATCATAGTGATTGTTTTAATGTTGATACTACACATGATCTTGCGAGTGGGCTGTTTCAGGTTACCAGTATTGATCCAGTTGAAGCAGTGGTGGCGTATGATTTGAATGAGAACACAATTTCTGAAGGAATTTTGGAGAATGATGGCCGAATAAATGAGGCTATCCAAGCATTCCAATTGAACCGGTCCTATGGTGGTAAGACTACTCCTCCTTTTGAGCAACTGATGCCTACTAATGCATCTCTTGTTCCCTCAACAATTAAAGCACCTAATTTGGAGCTGAAGCAGTTACCTAGTCACTTGAAGTACATTTACTTGGGTGATAACAACAAAGTACCGGTGATAGTAGCTGCCAATCTAAGTTTGGGGGAGGAAGAAAAGTTTATCCGAATTTTGAGGAAGCATAAGACAGCTCTTGGGTGGACCATCGCTGACATAAAGGGGATTAGCCCAACTAGGTGTATGCACCAGATTTTATTGGAGAATGATGCAAAGCCCACTAGAGAGGCACAAAGGTGATTGAATCCGCATATGAAAGATGTTGTCAAAGCTGAAGATAGGTGTCGCTTGCAACTAAACAAGCTTGAAGAATTGCGGCATGAGGCCTATGAGAATGCAAAGTTATCTAAGGAGCGAGCCAAGAGGTACTATGATAAGAAGCTTGTGTAGAAAAAAATTTCTGCTGGGCCAGAAGGTGCTATTGTATAAATCTCGTTTGAAACTTTTTCTGGGAAAGCTCAAATCAAAGTGGCATGGCTCGTATGTGATACAAGCTGTGTTACCTCATGGTCCATTAAAGTTTAAATATCAAGATTCTGATCAAACATTCAAGGTTAATGGCCATCGAGTGACGCCTTATTAGGAGAATGTACAAGTTCCTGTGGATGAAGTGGTATATCTCCACTCTATTGATCTCTGACAGAGTATAAGGCTATGTCTGGCTAAAGACAATAAATTTAGCACTTAATGGGAGGTAACCCATGTGGAAGAGGAGCACAATTTTGACCACTTAAATCAGCTAAGTCTCTCTTCCTTCCCATCACTTTATTTTGTTCTTTCTTTTGTCATAGCAAATTTTCTTTTTGTTTTCTTTTTAAACATTGAGGACAATGTCAACTTCAAGTTTGGGGGAGAGGGAATTTGCTTTTGCCGAAAATATTCCGAAAATTTTTGAAAAAGTTTTTGAAATTGTTTTGAGAAGAGAACTGGCATACTTGTGCTTAATTGTTATGAAGTGCTTTTGAGACTGATGGTGTGATTCTTTGCATGATCTTTTGCAATGAATGTCTGCTTAGTTTACATATTATTTGCATCACCAATTAGCTTGTGAGGAGCCTGCAGAAATTTTGTGTGCTATGGATTTCATGACTTTGTATAGCTAGAACTTGCATTAGACCATCTGAAGTAAATACTATGTTTTTGTTCTTTGAAAGTGATGAAGGCATTCTTTGTCAATTTTGGCCTACCTTGAACCTTACCTCTATTCCCATTCCTTTGAATGAATATTCTTCTTTTGTAATACACCTTCCCATCTTTGTGATGTGTTATGTATGTGTCATAAGTCATAAAAATAGAATCCATCATGAGGCTATGGTTTGAGGTGATTGATAAGGTGAGGAGGAGTTTAAGTGTGGTGTTGAAGGGAGGCAGGTCTGCATATTAAGAGAAGTGTATAAACAGAGTTATGGGGAATTTGCAACCTGTTTGTGACCTAAGTGCTACCTGAAACTAACCCAAAAATTAGAGACTCAAATCTGAAGCAGCCAATTCAAAAAAAAAACAAAGAAAGAAAGAAAAAAGAGAGAAGCTGAAGTCTCTCAAGAAAAAAATTCTAATAAGGTTTGCTCGTGATTCAAGATCTATCTATGGTTACTAGAGGTTCAAAGAGGAAGAAGGAGCGCGCGTGTAAAAAGCAAAGATTTGAAGCTCAACAGAGGGAGATGTTTGATTTGATTCGTGACGGGACCTCCTTGCCCTAATTTTATTTGGTTGATATGTTGATGATCTGACTAGTTTTGGTGATACTCTAACTTGTTAGTTTAGAGGAGTGGAAGCTCTTGTTATTCTATTATGTTGGTTGGTTAGATGGAGTTAGGATTAGTCTTATGATGGATGCCTATTTTTGAGACTCTATGGAATATGGCATGATCATCACATGTTTTGTTTGAACCGTACCTTTATCTAGCCTATGCTATTCCTTGTTACATTGAACTTACTTGTGATTGGATTATGATGACTTTAGTTTGAATCCAATTTATATTTATTTTGTGCATCTTTGAGCCTTCCTTAGCCAAATTTCTTGCCCCCAATAAAGTCCTTTTGATTCATTGAATGAGGATTTTAGTGTGAAGTAAGGTTGGTGGACATGCAAGCATATGGCTGCGGGTTATGAGTTCATAAGAGAGTAAACACTACCCTTATACACTTGAGTGAAAATTTTCTTTTATTATGTGTGTACCTTTGTGAGGGTGTGTGAAAATAAATGTGTAAACTGAAGTAGTTGTGAGCAGATTTTAGGTTGTGCAATTCTCTACCGGACGTCAACGTTGCATTGAAATAATGAGAGGGTACTTGTAATGCCAATTCTCGATTGAAGTTTTTCAAATGATGCTTAAATGGTTTAAACTTTTTCTTGATTGCTTGTTTGAGGACAAGCAAGGTTGAAGTTTGGGGGATTTTGTTAGGTGTAAAATACACCTATTTTTCTGGGCTTAAAGTTATTATTTTTCTATGTTGTTTAGTGCAAAATACTGCCCATATTGGTATTTTTATGAACAGGTACTACTGAAGGGTAAAGCTGGCATTGGACAGAATTTGTAATCTGTTTTGCAACCTATTGCGGCCGCAGAACGCGAGAATCAGTTTGCACGTTTAAGTTGCTTATGTGGCAAATACAGCTGGGTCAACTTAGGGTTTTAAAGCTATATAAAAGGGCTCATGTGCTGGAGACGAAAGGGGGCAGTGGGTGAAAACATAAACCTAATTCGGAACAAAGAGAGACGGCAAGAAGGAGGAGAGGAGATATCAAGCTTAGCAGTCCAATTCTTCAGCAAATCTCCACTCTTCCATTGATTTGAACATTGTTAATGAGTATCTTTATGGTTTTTATTATGACTATGTGTAGCTAAACTCTTTTCTAGCTAGGGTTTGATAATTCTTCTACCATAAACCTTGTGCACAGATTTAATTGACAATCAGACTAAGTTAAAAAAAAAATTTTAAAAAAAAGAAAAAAAAAAGAAAAACCTTATTTCTATTGTAAAACAGTTGGGATCGATAGCATAAAGATCAAGATGAATGCCGGAGTGGTGTGGACATCGATGGATTTGAGGCATGTTCCTGAACTGTGGAAAAACCTTATTTCTATTGGAGCTCCTGATTCGAGTGATTGCAAGTTTATAGGGCATGATAGGGTAATGAAGATAGTATGTGGCTCTTTAGTTGTTATGAAGAGTATCATGTAGGGCATGGGCACTACAATGACAGGAAGTGTTGTGGTAGCGAGTTGTGGAAGTTCGTCAAATTGCATTAGACTTTGGCACATGCACTTTGCACACATGTTGGAAAAGGTTTTCACTACTTGAAAAGTAGGGATTGCTGAATGATATGAAAAAATCTAGCATGGAATTTTGAGAGCATTGTGTTTAGGGAAAGCAGTGCAGTGTTAAATTTATCACAAGCAAGCACAAGAGTAGAGGCATATTGAACTTGGTGCATTAAGATGTGTGGGGCCTGTAAAGGTCACTTTTAAGGGTAATTCACGATACTATGACTCATTCATTGATGATTACTGAAGGTGCTCTTGGGTATATTTTTTGAAGTCCAATAATGAGGTGTTTGAGACATTCAAAGGTACAGAGTAATGGCTGAGAACAAAATAGGAAAGAAGGTGAAAACCTTAAGTTCTGACAATGGTACAGAATACACGGATGGTGCTTTTGTACAATTTTGTGATCAAGAAGGCATTATTTGACATTAGAATGTTAGAGGCATACCACAATAGAATGGAGTCATAGAGAAATTGAACTGAACGTTGCTTGAGAAGGCAAGATGTATGCACTCCAATGCGAGATTAGGCAGTCAATGATGGGCGGGATTGATTGCCACTACGTACCATGTGGTGAATCAATCTCCATATTCTAGCTTAGATTGTATGACTTCTTATGGGGTTATTTATGGGGATAATGCAGAGTATAGTAGACTGAGGGTATTCGGGTGCATCGCTTACTATCACGTTAGGGAGAACAAGCTTGATGCTAGAACTAAGAAATCTATTTTATTGGAGTATATGAAGGGGTTAAAGGTTACCATCTATAGTCTATAGATGAGAACAAGTTTATCATTAGCAGAGATGTCCTTCGATGAGACTTCAATGTTAGCTTTGACCAAAGCTAATATGCTTAGTGATTATGGTGATGGCCTTGAGTCTCAAGTGATTGAGATTGAAAGGTCTATAGGCGGTACGAATCAAAACTAGGTTCAAGAGAATACTCATATGGATGATTATGAGCTTGAACATACTGAGGATGAGAAACTAGTTGGTACATAGAGACATGGGCAGTAGAAGAATACAAGTTCTTTGGCTTCCACTAGGCCAAAGATGATATACAGCCAGTTAAGAAGTTTGGGTCAAAAAAGCCTTTGAACCACTATAGACAGGAAAATTTGGTTACGTATGCACTCTCGGTGAAAGATGATGAGCTAGCTATTTACAAAATAGCTATTCGTGATTCAACTAGTGAGAGTTGGATGGTTGCTATGTAGGAAGAGATGGAGTCATTTCGGAAGAACCATACCTGAGATGTAGTCCCATTAGGGCTGTTACGGTAACGGTAAATTATCCATTGGTATACCGTTACCGACACGTTGGTTACCGAAAATGACACAATATTGGTATACCGTTACCAATACGTCGGTATGGTAAATTTACCGCTGATTTCGGTACCGGTAATGGTAAGTAAGGTTCGACATCGGTAAATTTCCCGATTACCGACATATATATTAAAATTATTTTTTAATTTTAATTTTATTTAATTAGGACCTTTGGATGGATGAGAAAAGGAGATCAAACCATTCATATTAGGGTTTATTTTTAAATTTTTATCATTCATTTCTCCTTCCTGTCTTCCACTCTTCCTTATTCACGAATCAAGGCTGCTAGCTCAGAGTTCGTGCTCTCGTCCGTCTGGACCACTGAAGTCTGAAGTCACAACGACCCTCTCCACTGGGGCAGCGTCACACTCAGCCTTCTTTGAATCTCTCTCTATCCTCCCTCACCTTCTTTCTTTCTTCCCTCCACTCATCGAGCAACTCACCGAACCAAGGAACTCAATCTCGTGCAATCTAAGAGGTGGTTGCTTCGATTCAATCCCTCACTCTCACTCTCAGAGGTCAGCCTCAACCATCACTCTCACTCTCTGTTATTCACAGTTCTCGTAAATAATTTCTATAACTCCATAAGCATTGTTTGTTATTTTGTTTAGCAGTTAGGCTTTGCCTTTTCTAGTTCTACCAAGCACTAACTGTTTGTTGAGATTAGTGAGCTTGAGCTAAATATGATGCCTGCTTGTATGTTGGTCTGTACTCTGTAGTCTGTACTAATGAAGTAATGATGGTAAAAACATGTTTTTTTTTTTGAGAAAAGAGAAATTTTTATAAACAACCAGAAGCATTCCCTGTAGCATAACAGAGGCTTACCCGTATTATCACGCAGGACAGCCCCCACTCCAATAGCATCCATGTCCACAAAAATAGCTGCATCCACATTTAGCTTTAGATGACCTTGCTCAGGTGCAGACCATTTCAAATGTTTTCCAACTTGTGGTGGCCGCCTGGACACCACTTGTGTAGAAGACCCAATTGCAGCACTTGTCAAGAACTCATAATTTTACAACTTGTGGTGCCCGCCTGGACACCACTTGTGTAGAAGATCCAATTGCAGTACTTGTCAAGAACTCATAATTTTCCAACTTGTGGTGCCCGCCTGGACACCACTTGTGTAGAAGACCCAATTGCAGCACTTGTCAAGAACTCATAATGGACATGTTTGTAAGTTTGTTAGTTATAGATAATTAGATATCATATTTGGTTTATTTTTTATGGCAATGACACATACTAGGATTTGAATTTGATTAAGAATAATGTAAGTTCCATGGCTAGGATGTTATCTGCTATTGCCTATTAATGTATATTTGTCTATTTGAATGTCTGCTACTGTAAAAATAAATAAAGTTAGTTGTTAATAATGTTATCTGCTACTGTTTATATGCTACTGTATATAACTATACATACAAATTCTTCTAGGATGGAATCCACCCACTCAAACAATATGAATACCTCTACTCAAGTTGACATTGTTGAGCAACATATACCCCAACCTACAACTCAAACAGAAGTCGAATCTAAAGCACCTCCTCAAAAAGGTAAGAGGGCTTCATGGGTGTGGGATTTTGCCACTAAGGCTACAAGGAAAGATGCAGAAGGGGGAGAATACCAGGTGGGGGTTTGTAAAACTTGCAAAAAGGAGATAAAAGCTGACAGTAAGAAGTATGGTACAACAGGGCTTGGCAATCACTTATCAAAGCAGTGTAAGAAATGTCCAGCTTATGGAAGGAATTTTGTTGAGAAAGGCCAAAGCACTCTTTCACAAGATAGTATGGGTGGTGCATTAGTCCCGCATGTATTTAACCAAAAGAAATGTGAGGAGAAGTTGGTTCAATTTATAATCCGGGATGAAATGCCCTTTAGGGTGGTTGATGGAGTGGGGTTTCAAGAATTATTACAGGAGTTATGCCCTAGGTTTAAAATACCAAGTAGGCAAAGAATTACCAGTCTAGTGTGGGATTTGTATGAATTGGAGAAGGGGAAAATAATGAGTTTGATAGGAGAACAAAGAGTGAGTATCACAAGCGATACTTGGACTTCCATACAAAACATAAATTACATGGTTGTCACCGCCCATTTTATGGATAGTGATTGGAATTTGCAAAAGAGAATAATCAACTTCACAAAGATCACTAGTCATAGGGGTGATGACATAGGGAGATGTCTGGAGGCATGTTTGAGAAGTTGGGGGATTGAAAAAGTCTTTAGCATTACGGTTGATAATGCTTCTGCTAATGATGGGGCGATTGAGTACATGAAAAAAAGGCTTGGTGAGATGAACACCCTTTTGATTAACGGCAAGTACTTGCATATGAGGTGTGCTTGTCATATCATTAATCTGATTGTTAAAGATGGTTTGAAGGAGCTTAATGGCTCAATTGAAGGCATACGGAATTGTGTAAAGTACATTCATTCATCTCCCGCAAGGTTAGACAAATTTAGGGAATATGCCATAATGTTTAAAATGGACCAAATGTCAAACATACCCATGGATGTTCCAACTAGGTGGAATGCAAACTACAAAATGCTTGAAGGTGGCAAGAAGTACAAGAAAGTATTTGCTAGAATGGGAGAAGAAAATGCTCCTTTTGTGAGTTATTTCAATGAGAAAGATAAGGATGGATTTAAGAGGGTGGGGCCACCGTGTGAGGAAGATTGGGAGAAGGCAAAGGCCTTTGTGCATTTTTTGAGGAAGTTTTATAATGCTACATTGTCACTTAGTGCTACTAAATCTTGCACATCTCACTTAATTCTTGTGATAGTGTCGGACTTATTGATTGACATTGATATGAAAATTAATGATGGTAGTGATCCGGTGTTGCAAAGTGTTGGAAATTCAATGAAGTTGAAATTGAACAAATATTGGGGGAATTTCGAGAGTGTCAACAAGATGATATATATAGCTCATGTTCTAAACCCTAGATATAAGCTTGAATTGATACAAATTTCCTTTGAAGACATTGGAAAGGATGCTGCTACAATAAAAAATATTATTGGAGATATAAAAAAATGTTTGCTATAGTTGTATGATACATATAAGGGGATTTATGGTCAAGATCAATCTTCAACCACCACGAGTAACACCACTCAAGTCAATACAAATTCAGGTTCACAATCAAGTGGACTTTCTCATGTTGAGATGAAGCTAAAAAGAAGAAGAGAGCAAATGGAAGTTACGGAGATTGCAAATGAGGTGGATAAGTACATTTCAAATCCTTGTGAAAAGCTTGATGGAGAGTCTTTTGATCTCTTATCTTGGTGGAAGTTGAATCAATCATGGTATCCTATTCTTTCAAAGATTGCCAAAGATATATTCTCAATCCCAAGTTCGACCGTGGCTAGTGAAAGTGCTTTTAGCTTGGGTAGGAGGATTGTGGATCCTTTTAGAGCTTCATTGACCCCAAAAATGGTAGAGGCATTAGTGTGTACTAGTGATTGGCTTAGAGCAAATGATTTCAATTTCTATAAGGAGCCAACAGATCTTGAAGTTTCTTTGTATAAGGATCTTGAAGAATTTGAAATAAGTCAGCAACTCTTATACTTTTTATTTTAGTTGAATTGTTAATATTACTTGATAGTTAATGTGAATGGTTAATATTTTTAAATGTCTTTGTATAGGTATCTTGAATGCTCAAGCTCCACCTTCCGAACTTCCTCCTTCTGCTTCACGTCCACCAAACCCACAAACTAAATACTGAAGAATCTCTGTGATTGTGAGTGCCTATTTTTTTCTAAATTGAATGTTGATTGGTGTAAGAATTTTTCTGTGAGTGGAACTGGTTTGAACTGAACAAATGAACTGGTTGGAACTGGTTTATAGAACTGGTTGGAACATTCAATTTCAGCACTATAGGTGTATTGCTATTTACTTTGTTAAACACATATATATATAAATATAAATTGTTGTTTTCACTTCCATTTTGACATTTCTCTTATCTAATCCTTTTTCCAGAGATGAGGCAGTGGAGTTGCATTGAAAGCTCTTAAGCAGTTAAGCGGGTACAAAAGGGTTGGGGTCAGGGAAGTATATCAAGTTTGCAGGCCCAAAAAATGAGTTAATGATCTGAATTCTGAAGTAGTAATGTACTAATGTAGTATCTAAGTATCAATGTAATATTGTCCAGTCAAGTAGTTCGTAGTATATGAAAATTTGAAGGCCATGAAATTGACTTTGTTAATTTATTTTGTGTAATGGTCTTGTATTTGTATGAAATAAATTGTTAGTAATGTGTGGGACATGGGAAGTGGAACTATTAGAGTCTGGAAACATATTTCATTTCAAAAAGCATATTTTTCTTGCTTATTTTTGATGCAGGAGACAGGTTTTAAAATTGGTAAATTTACCAATTACCGATTTACCATTACCGATTCATCGGTATACCGATAGTCAGTATACCGATTCTTTCGGTAACGGTAATGGTATCATTTTTTTAGTTACCGAAGGGATCGGTATGGTAACGGGATTTAGGGTTTGGTAACGGTAACCGTACCAATAACAGCCCTAAGTCCCATTGCCCAAGAAAAAGAAGACTATAGGCTACAAGTGGGTGTACAAGAAAAAGGGAAGCTTGAGTCTAATGGTACAAGATTTAAGGGTAGACTAGTAGCTTATGGTGAATTTGAGCTTGAGCAAGTTGATATGAAGATAGTCTTCTTACATTGGGACTTAGAAGAGGTGATTTATATGCATCAATCGGAGAAGTTCAAGGTTGATGGTAAGTAAGGTCATGTTTGCCGCTTGCGGAGGTTACTTTATGGGTTTAAGTAGTCACCCAGCCAATGGTACAAGCGGTTGGACTTATTCATGCTAGACCATGAGTTTACCCAGAGTAAGGTATGATCATTGTGTCTACTTTTGGAAGCTTCGTGGTGCAGGATTATCTATCTTTTTGTGTGTGGATGACATGCAAATTGTTTGTAAAAGTATGGAGGAGTTAAAGAGGTTGAAATCTCAACTTGGTGATGAGTTTGAGATGAATAATTTGGGTGCTGCCAAGAAAATACTGGGGATGGAGATTAGAAGAGATGAGAAGAACCGTAGATTGTTTTTGACTTAAACGGGTTATCTTGAGAGGGTGATATCTCGATTTTGTATGGAGGGTGCAAACTCAGTGGTTACTCCTTTGGCTCCTCACTTTTGACTCCCTGGAAAGTTATCTCCAACTAGAGTCGAGAAAAATGAGCACATGTCACATGTTCCCTATAGAAGTGTAGTAGGCAGTTTGATGTATGCCATGGTGTGCACACGTCCAGACATTTCACAAAAGTGAGCTAGTACATGGCAAATCTGGGGAAGAAACACTGGAAACTGTGAAGTGGGTCTTTAGATACTTGAAGGGAACCTTGGAAAGAGATTTGGTCTTTGGTGGAGATACATGCTGGTGATCTAGACAGACGTAGGTCGACTAGTGGTTTTGTATTTCAGATATATAGTGCTCCAGTTAGTTGGCGGTCATTGCTACAAGCTATAGTTGCACTTTCTACCACGGAGGCTGAGTATATGGCAATGGCAGAAGCTGTGAAGAAGGCTTTATGGTTATAGGGTTGCTAGAGGATTTGGGTGTTAAGTAGGACAACGTTGAGCTACATTGTTATAGTCAAAGTGTAATTCACTTGACTAAAAATCATGTGATCATGTCTGCACCAAGTATATTGACGTCCGATATCATTTTGTGTGTGATCTCATTGAAGATGGTTGTATTACCTTGGTGAAAGTGCACACAAATGATAACCCTACAGACATGTTGACAAACCAGAAGCAAGTTCGAGCATTGCTTTGACTTGCTCCAAATTACTTCTTGTTAATTGGATTCGCCCTTTGGGTATGGCCTTTCAGGGAAGTTGTGCATTGTGGAGTTGGTTTCTAGATGGAGAGGTTTGATGATACTTCTTATTGGTTGTTTGACTGGCATAACCCCGTGGACGTAGACTTGGAATAATCGAACCATAAAAATCTCGGTGTCATCTTTACTCTCTTACTTGGTTTACTTTATTGTGTTCTTACTTATGATGGTTGAATCTTTGTTTCCGATTGGGTATTGTCATTTATTGTTGATTTGAGGTGGTTATCGTGTGTGTGTTCTGCTGCACTATACACCAACGCCTTTGCTTTATAAGGTTGTCATATTAAAAGAAATGTATATTCCTAGATCATGAGCGTTCGTCATTACGACTTATAGCCATTGCTTGATCCCGAAGGAATACAGAATGGTAGATGAGTGGGAAGAACATAAGTTGGCATTGTTAACTGTAACGCATTTGTAAACAATAATGGAATTGTTGTGGTTGTTGTTTGCATGTGAGTAACATTTGAGGCAAGTGTTTGTGCACAACTCACATAATCTTTAACTTCAACCATAGCTTCAGATATTAAAGATCAATTTGAAGCACTTATCCTAGAAAGGTCCATGAGCAATTGTAATACTCCAAATCCGTCATAAGGGTAATTACACAGCACGATAACTATTCGTACATTCTCAGTTACCGAGACTCGTACTATTAGTGTACCGTAAGCCTTGTTATCAGAATACATCAACTATACCTTAAGTACATTAATAAGAACTTAATAATCATACGGAATATACACAATCAAAGATTACTCATTATACATATATTTATTCTTATACAGTCATCTTTAAAATTAAATACTCAAAATAGTTCCAAAGCTCAAGTAATCTATGAACCATACTCGATCTCGATACCTTTTTCTCGACCCTAGCGATTATCTACATGTATGGGGACATGTAGGAGAGTTAGCCAATCTATACATGATCAAATATAAACAAATACGCAAAACTTTAAAATTTGAAGCAATAGTACTTTCTCAAGTTCGATGGTATTTATTGAAAGCATCCAAAATTTTAAGTAATCGGAAGTAGCAATAAATTAAATTCATTGTCAAATAGCATAATATTTCAATAACTTCGTAAAACATACATGCCTAACAATTTTAGTAAAAATCTGTGTACCGAATCTTAAAATCCCCAACATACAACTTTTCTTGGCTTCGTCAACCCGGTTTGCAAGAAGGGGACAACCCCCCATATGCCCTCTCATCAGAAGGATCGTGGTATCCAATGAAACTATTGTGTGGGAATATAATCGCTCCAAACACACATAATCTAGTCACACTCTGAGACTAGTATACAGAACCCACAACCGGACCAAGGTTTGGGTGGCCATGTGCACAGGCATACATAATATATCCATCAATGTCCAAGTAATCCAAGAATTCAGCACATGGTGTTTGAAATCACACCATCTCACAAGTAATAGGGATTTAATAACTTACATAAATCTGTAGCATTTAAATTATTAAATTTCCTTTTTAATAAGGCCAAGCAAGCATCCCGACATTTTAAACTTATTTGGCAAAGCCCTTAACGAAAACTCGAAATACGATCAAGTATGAATTCTTCAGCATGAAAAATGTGCAATTTTGTAGAAATAATTTCCTATTGTAAACAAAGGAATTTTCATAACAAATAAACTTAGATCACAAAGATAACACTTTCCGTAAGAATGTATAGAATGTGTTAGCAATAGCAATCCTTACCTTTACCGACAATTCAACTTTGAATAGGGGCTTTCCCTTTCCTCTTATCGTAAACGAGGCTCGGCCCGACATCCCTCAGTTCCTATTCAATTATTTCCTTTAGTTTCAAACTAATACACAACATTATATTCTTTATTTTCTTGTTAAATTGATTTGCTATGGTACTATTTAGCCGTTCTTCAACTTCTCTAATGTCACTCATACATTCTAGCTTCTTGCTATAATCTATGGACAAATTCTAGATGTCCCATAACTTGATATATATATATATATATATATATATATATATATATATATATATATATATATAGTTATAGTTATAGTTATTTAACATGATCAAATTTTTCTTTGCTACCACGAAGTCAACTTGTAAGACCACAACACAGTAGATACAAATACACTCTTTTCCCTTTAAGATGATCATGTATGCAAAAGACCGAAATTAAAATTTTCAATCACTTAGTTTAGTTCAAACGTTCAAAATTATCAACATGTTGAGGCATCCCTCTTTTCCTTTTTGAGGTTACTTGTCAAAACAAATCCTATTTGTGTAGCATATGCTACTTGACCATTTCTTCACTTACCCCTTTATCGTTGGAAGGTCCTTTTCTTACTCCTTAGTGATATGCTCCTAACAAGATAAAAGGCCTAAAACAAATATGAATCATTTTCCTGACCTTGATCCTTATTAACGCAACCTTCGCAAGAGAAATGTTTTTCTAACGTTAGTAACTGATCTACTTAAGGACTAACCATGTCCAAAACAATATTGAACTTCACTTGCTCAAACACCCGGTATCCTTGACGGTGACTTCTTCTTCTCCCCACGGTTCCACTTTGTCCTTCACTTTCTTTCTTCTGTTCAACTCTTTTGAGTTTATAAAGAGCTCAAATCTTGGTCATTATCTTATCCGAATACTCTCCCTCTCCCCTAGTTTACAAGTGTGACCCAAGGACTAACCTCCCTAGTTGACAAGTGTACAACGGTCATTTGGCCTTCATATACAAAAAGACTTTGTACGTAAACAATGGATGGAAGGACTAGTCATGACATGAAAACAAAACTCAAGGGTCCAATTATTGCAAATTCAAAATAAGGGGGTGCATGTAAAAATGACCCAAACCATAAAGAGTTTCCATAACACTTGGCCTTGCTAATTTCAAAAAATTAAAAAAAAAATTATGTTTAACCATAACCATAACATAAAATTAAAATAGCTTCCACACCATGCAAGAACATAATATAAAAAATTGAACTAGCTTCGAATGAGGATTAAACTCACGACCTTCCGCTTACGAAGCGAACGCACTACCACTATGCCATGGAAGCCCTTTCGTTCTTCGGTCTGAAAAGCAGAAAACTTATCCCACACTACCTCCATCCAGTCTCTATACCAATGTACGAATGAGCTTAGATGGTGCAAGATTGAAGGTCTACCAGTCATTTGAAGTTTTATACACAGGTATATAATGATATTGCTCATCTTAGCCTTCACTTCCCTGCGAGAAGGAAGGTTCCAAAGTTAACTAGCCTGTACAGAAATTTTACTAGTAGTCATGCAAGTATGCAACTTCAAAGGCGAGAGCATCCTAGTTATTGGTGGGTGTTAAGGTTTCAACAACGATTACAACATGACTTCAAACACAAAGCAAAGAAGGTCATTCAAGCTCAAGCAATCATTTGATTATATTCCAGCATATGAAATAAATTTTGAGCACCGAAAATATGAAGCTCCTTATACGAAAGAATCCCAATTATTTATTAAGTTTTCCAGAGTCTTAAAAGAGTAGGGGTCTACCAAGGCTGTTAAAAAGCTCAGAAGGTCCAAAATGAGGTAGAACCATAAAAGTTTCAGTTGGTTGGTAAGAAACTTCTAGTCAGACGAGGGGGCTTCAATGCAGTGCTTTTTCGTATCACCTTGATCATCATTGCTCTCACACTCTCCCTCATCGGCCCCTTGATTTTCTTCGTTATCTGATTCACATCTTTTCCGTTGAGGAATCACCTGAAAGAATGAAGCCTTCCAATCTCTTGTTTCCAAAAATTTAATGAGAATCTCAATCACTTGGTTTACAGTGAGGACCTGTATTGAAATGAACATCATGGAGAGTTGAGACTAAGATTGAATTAAATATTAAATTTCCAGAATATAATGTGTTTGCATGAAAAATCCCGGTATGTAAAATACGGACAAAAAGTATTTTTCATTCCACAACTATGGGCAGTGTTTCATTTTTGTCCCTAAGCTTCTTTTCTTCTTTTTTTTCCTATTTTCGTCCCCCAACAATGGGAAAGTACCCATTTCGTCCTTCAAGTGAGATTGACGTCGGAAAAATCTGATGTGGCACATCGGAGACATCCAATATGACAAACTATTCATAACTTGAACAATATGTCCCTAAAGTATTTAAGTTTGAGACCTTTAGTCCCAATGCCCCAAATTGAACTCAAGAACCCTAATCTAGCTCCACTCTAATCTCCACCCAAATTGCTATTTTTCAGCTTGAAATTTCAGGAACAAAAAACCCATAGCCAGCATATTCCAGAATTCTACAAAACTAAGAATTTGGAATTCTCGATGCGACAACTTTCTCCATTCTTTCTCAGCAACACAAACTTTCTCATTAACTTGAGAAAAACCAAAGAATAATTGGGTCTTTTATATGAATCAGCCACCAAATCTCGCAAATAGGTGAGCCAATAAGAGAGGGGTAGAAGAGAAGAATCAATAGTCGACACGAAGATGAGCCACCAAACTCTCCCTCCTCCTTCAGTGCAAGATCTGCAAATTTTTCCCTCTCCCCCAGAAATCTAACCCTAATTGAAATCTAGAATCATACATTCAGATGAAGAAACATGAGTATGGTTGCGAGAAGCGAAGCTTCGCGTCTGCAAGGAGCAACTCTTCGTGTCTGTGACGAGAATTGTGGAAGATGCCTCCTGCAAATTGCTCTTTGGGAAGATGAAGATAAGTTGGAGAAGGGATGAAAATGGAGAAATTGGGGATTAGATTTATTTGAACTTATATGCCACGTGGATTGATTTTCTTATGTGGACTATACACGTAGCTCCACCATTTTTCAGTCACCAGATTTTTTTTAGGGACAACTGGGGTACTTTCCCATAGTCGTGGGACGAAAATGAGAGAAAAAAAAATAAGAAAAAAAGAAGTTGCTGCTTAGGGACAAAAATGAAACTCAACCCATAGTTGAGGGATGAAAAGTTACATTTTCCCGTAAAATGCATGTAAGGGTGAACTAAACACTTAGCGTGAAAAATCTCCATATGTATAAATGTATAATGTGTGTCTGTTTGGTATGCTTGTTTTCCATGTGTTTTCCGTTTTTATTTTACAGAAAATCAGAAACACATTTAGTTACCCATTTAGAAAATACAGAAAACAGGAAATCAATAGAAAACAGAAAATGAAGAGGGAAAGTTTTCTAGTAATAGAAAACAGGAACACAAAAAACAAACTAAACGAACCCAAAATCTCTCAGCATAATCTTCCTAGTTGCGTAACTGAATAAGGAGGTCTCTTTGTATCTTTGAGCAGGAAAATATAAAGCATATTAGGAAGAAACCATGGACAGAGAGTATTTTCAAAAGAATTCATGTATGCCCATAGAAGAACCTAATGTTACATGCGCGACCCTTAGTACAGAACATGGAATGCTTGATATATGTATGTTCACTAAGATACAGATATTGTTTGACACCTCTTATATGAGACGCCAATGCAAACAATCAATTGAAAAAGAGAAAGCAAAAGATGTGCATCATCCTTGACACAAGTAGTCAATTGAAAAATATTGGGTTAATACTCCATGTCCATGCACTCTCTTCAAAACTAGACGAATTAGTTCATCGCTAGGCCTTGACTAACAATAATAAAATAAATTATTAGAACACAGTTTTTTATGCGTAGTGCCATTATCGGTGCACTGCTCCCAAAAATTCAAGAATCCAGAACAATGGTCATTCATCATTCCGATAACTTTCCAAACGTAATTTTCTGGGACCTTAGTTATTTCATATTTGTGGTAACTCTGGTAGAGCCAGAACTCAGAAGCATAAGGTGGAAGTGGCAAATGGAAATTCACGTTCTATGAAGAATGAACATGCTACCATATCACCTTTAGGCAGATTGTGCCAGAGGGTGAATCACATCTCACACCTAGCAATTGTATCCTACCATCCTACACAGGATAAAATACGGCAGTTTTTACAGTTTAGATGCCCTTAGTTTGGATCTTGCATTTGGCATTAGCTATTCAAATAATAAAAGCAAATAGCATGGCTTAAAGAAAAGTAGGAAACAACACAACATACATCATTTTTAAAAAAATGCAATAGTACTGAAGACCAAATATACCTGAGAACTTGACATCTTCAAGTAATCTCCTATGGGGAGTTTTGCCGTTTGGATTCCTTGTTCTTCCGCTTTCTTCATGGTTATCCCTTTCCACCGATTCCGATCCACTAATCCACCAATGATATATATCTTTTCTGAAGCAAGGTCATCTAACACGTATTCGGAATCTGCCGTAAGATATACAAGATTTTGTTTCTGATCTTGCAATGCTTCAATATATGATTGACTTTCTTTCTCAATTAACCATTTATCGAATCCTGGGAGCCTTTGAAGTTGCTGCTCCATTTCCCCTCTGCATCCAGTCAACCAAAGATGACCAGGAGAAGTACATCGTCCATTTACCGCATAACAATACATAATCTGCAGTTTACAATAATGAATGACAAATCAAACAAACTGGAAAGCAATGACAAATTCAGCAATGTACAGGAATAAGGCTTTTAAAGTGATAATTGTCAAATCCCAGTCCCCTAGAATATAATAAAACAATGAAGAGTACCATTGTGAAAACATAGCATGTGGAGTGAAGCAACCAAAGATCAAATGGAACAACATGGCTTCAAATTAACATGAACTTGCAGTACAGATAAAAAAAAAAAAAGCCTACAAGAAAAGGGTATACATTCAAAAAATGTATCGAGTGAATCAAAACTAACAGTGTAGATACAAAATTAGGGCTAAATCAGCACCAGTAAGAAAAAAATCAGAACTTTCGACCATGACAACAGGCATTCTTCGTACTATACCTGCTGCACGAGGCTGTGAATCTCGGTGGAACTCATGAGATGCGAAAACTCGAGATCGATCACAATCTTCTGTCCAATTTCTTTGGCTTTCGTGAGCCTCTCGATCTTCCGCTCTCGCTCCTTTGACCTCTTCTCCATCCGCTCTTTCCTGACCTCTCTCCGCGACTCGATCAGCCTCTGCCTTTCATCCTCGCTCGCTGCAGCCAGCGTGCCGTCCCACTCCTTTCGCCTCCTCTCTGCATCCTTTCGCTTCTGTTCCTTCATTTGAGCCTTCTTCTCCGCTTTCTTTGCTTCGAACCTCTGTTGCTTCAGGAGCTTCTTCTGGGCGTTCTTCGAGAGAGGTTGGGGAGGGGCTTCGAACGTGCTCTTGTCGTTTTGGTTCTCTTTGGCCTCCTCCATTGTTGTTCTGCTCCGGAGAGCTTCCCTTTGTTGCGTTTCGTTTGGATGTGGCGTTCGAGGAGCCCGGGTTTTGTGAGTTGTGGGAGAGGAAATGCGAACGGTGTCGTTGGGCGCCGTACGTATGGGAGGATTGGGAGCAACCCCAACTCAACAAAGTGAGTTGTGGGATCAATTCCAACTCAATACCTCCTTTTGGGACAGACCATCCCTCATTTTAACTAAAAATCTATATCTATTTTGAGAATTTTCATTTCAACATCACATTAAATATTTTATTATTTTTCAGTATAACTATCATTAACTCTAATTTATTATTACAAATACAAATAATATAATTTAATATTAATAATCTCATTATTTAACATTCATTTTTAATAATATTTTTTTAAGAAAAATTATTCTAAAAAATAAATATTTCATCTACTATTTCTTATTTCAACCCACACAAACATTATCAATTATCACTTAATTTATTTACCACTCATGTCAGCTACTACTCATTTCAACTTCCACTCAAATATTATCAACCACCACTCATTTTATCTATCATTCATATCACCTACCACACATTTCAACCATCACTCATTTTATCTACCACTTATATCAGCTAACACACATTTCAACTACTAAAACATTATTAGCCACCACTAATTTTATCTACCACTTAAACATTATCTACCACTCGTTTCAGCTACCACTCATTTCATCAATCCTTAAATGAACTCATTTGCTATATCACTTTCACTTATTTTCAATCTCTTCTCTAACTCACTCATTTCCATTTCATTTTTCTTGTAAACTTTGACATTTTATATGGCTCACCGTAATCATTTGGTTAATATGTTACGAGGATGACATCAACCAAGATTTTGCATTGCTCACAACTATGGTTATGGAGGAGGAAGAAAAGCGTCCAGTGCAACACCTAGGTTCTATGTCAGGTCATGTTGTTATTTGGCGTGGTCGAGTTGAAGGTTATGAAAGATTTTATCATGACTATTTTATTGAAATGCCCATATATCCTCTCCGCATATTCCGTATGGGGTTTCAAATGAATCGTTCATTATTTTTTCGAATTTTATCTACCGTTGAAGGTTTTGGTTCATATTTTGTGCAAAAGAGAGATGCCCTTGGCGTGCCTGATTTGTCTCCTCTTCAAAAGGTAATAGCTGCAACAAGGATGCTTGCTTATGGAGCATCTACAAATTATATAGATGATTATTTATGAATTGGAGAAAGCACTACCATTGAAAGTCTCAAAAGATTTGTTCGAGCAATTATTGCTTTATTTCAAGAAGAATACTTACGATCGCAAAACAATAATGATGATGTTACCAGGTTATTAGCTATGAATGAAAGATGAGGTTTCTCTGGAATGTTGGGTAGTATTGATTGCATGTACTGAAAGTGGAATAATTATCCAACTACTTAGCAAGGTATGTGCATCGATCACATTCATTAACCGACCATATTTTGGAAGTAGCTGCTTCTTAAGATCTCTGGATATGACATGCTTTTTTGGATTACTAGGATCTCTCAATGATTTAAATGTGTTTTATCGATCTTCATTATTTAATGAACTTGTTGAAGGACGTGATCCTCCAATCAATAACAACAATTATTCAATGGGATATTATCTTACCGATAGTATATGATGACGTGCAAATCTAGCTTGGTTTACAGATGTCTTAGGTTGATCCAAACTAGGCTGATTGTAATACTACTTGTGAAGATTTTTGAACTGAAAGATGAACACAAACACAAGCTAAAGAGTCTCCCCAAAGTGTGTTCCTTGGGAAAGACACTCTGATGTAAGCATCAGAAAAGCAAGAAGAGAAAACTAAGAACCCTGGTGATAAAAACTCTTAGAGAAAAGGTATGAAAGTTTTGAATGAATCTTTTACTTGACCGAATTGCCTTTTTATAGTAACAAACTAGCTCTAATTCATATTGGTTTCAGAGTCTTGTCTGCTATGTGAACTAGGAGATGTTCACCTTTGTCATTTCAAATGAGGTAGGAATCTCCTTTTAGTAATCCTGCTACAATTCATGAGTTGCCTTACCACTGCCATGAGCATAAATTATTCTTTCAACCACGAGGTAGGTATCTCGATGTCGAGGTATGAGCTCTGCTTTCTCTCTTTTTGGCATTTTTAGCAAGATCGAGGTGAGGTTTATCGAGATATATCTTCTCATCTTGGTCTTAGGTGTGCTACGTGTTATTTTTGATTGGTAGGTGACTTTGGTGTCATTATATGCCTCCAGACCTGCACCAGCCGAATCTATTTGGCCTGTGTGGAGGTTTGTACAAGTCATGATCGGGCGAACCTATTTGATTGGTTCGAAGTCGAAACATTAAATATTAAGTAACTTATTGGATTTTAAGACTTGTGGCTGAGATTGGAGGATATGAATAGTTCTCGATCTCAATCGTTAGGCCGATCTATACCCCACTATAAATAGTGGAAGACCTATCATTTTCACAGCTTTTACCTTTGGTGAGTTTGAGACCAAGCAATATCTTGCGCATCGAGCAATCTTCATTCTGAGTTAGGTTTTCATTTTTTCGAGCAACTTTTCCTTTCTCCGAGGTACTTTTTAAAAATATCTTATGCTTCAGATTCTGATATTTTTTTGTAACATCTTAAAAAATGCTTTTGCCTATGCCTTCTATAAGTCTTATAAGACTTCCTCTGCAGACAATGAGGATGTCATCTCAAAACCAAATACCATTGAAACTACTACTTCTACCCCAAATGCTTGAAGAGGGTATCAAGAAGAGGGTATCACCAAGCCTATAGGATTAGGTTGTAGGTTTACTAAGGAAGAAGTAGAAGCCTTTAGAATTCAATATAAGAGCCCTTATCCTTGTCGACCTGTTGCTGCAAGGGAGTCGTCTTTTAATCCTCGTCATGGAAAATTTTCCATCTTTATTCCCATTGATGCCAATGAACATCTTTCTTTTTGTACCAACTAACACTACAAAAACTGCTATCAACCACGACACTTATTTTCGACCTTTTTATGAAAGCGCCGTCGCTTACAAAATATTCTTGTGTTTTTTTATTTAACCGCCGTAGTTTTTTTTAGCAATAACGACACTATCATCAAGCTTCGTTAATGCCCAATAGTCACGGCGCTTAATTAGAAAGTGTCGTAATTGAAAATAAAAATTTGCGCCATTGAATTCGCGCACTATACTCTACGACGCTTCTGAAAAGAGCGTCGTAAAATCATGGCACTTATTAAAATTGCGCCATAATACAAAGGCGAAACTTTTACAATGCGCCGCAAATAAGAATATAAATGGCACTTTCAACAAAGCGTCGTAAAATATAATAAAACACGATACTTTAACAAAAAAACGCCTTGATATTTATTTACTTACTCTTTTTTATTTTAAGGCAACAAAGTTTAATTTATAGACTAATTAAATATCATACTTATATATAAAAACAAAATGACTATGAACCTATATATGCATAGACTTATAACAACAAAAATGCACCATATATATACACGTTAGTATTTAAGTTGGCACTCCAAAATATATATATATAACTATATATATACTTTGTTAATTTGTTAGCTCCAATATTAATAGATGCATTAGATCAATACTAATATATAAAGTTTAAAAGAGATTGTTCGTTTAGGTCTATATTAAGGGTTTGTGCTTTAACATTGAAGGCGTATATGTTTAGGGTTTAGGTTTATACTTTTTTGATTGAGATTTTCTAAGCGGCATCTTTATTAGACTTTTATTGCGGTATGCCCCTCATATTTGTATACTTTTTATTTTTTAACACAATTCTTACTTACCAAAAAAATTTAGGGTTTAGGGTTTGACACACAATATATATATAGGGTTTGGGTATGAGTACTACTAGGGTTTAAGGGTATATATGAATCACTAAATTAATTAAGATTAAATGTTTAATTCACAAGATACAATATTCTACTTGAAAGTCATTACCAAATGTACGTTTTTATTCAAATTATAATGAATTTATAAAGTCTTCTCATAATGAAGAAATTTGCTCAGTTACTCGAGATGACATACCATGACATGGACTTCTACATTGATCTTAGGAAATTCTTTAAGAAACCTGCTATCCCTATTGTTTGCTCTCCAGAGGACTTTACTAGGGCTTCTCATTCTAAGAAGGCTAAAAAAGGTGTGAGATAGGTCTTTTCTCTACTCAATTTCGCTTGGCACATCTTTTTCGTTGAATTTCTAATTTTTATTTGTCTTGCAAATATGTCTAGTTTTGGCAAGTACATGGATATGCAAATTCCCAAATCTCGAGTGCTGAAGAAAAAACTTCCTATTGTCAGTGTTGGACTGAGCAAGAGAGGTCGTGGTGGAGACAAAAATGTTGTCTCTACTAGACCCAAGACCTCCTCCTTAGCCACGAAACCTGTTTTGCCCGTTGTCATTAGATTTATGCATTATTTAGCTTCCTTATCTAGTTCCTTTTTCGAAAAAGGTTGCTCCTGCTCATATGGCTAACATTCATGTGCCAAAATGGGGAGTTCTAACCTCTGATAGTGCCTCCAACCCTCGGGTGGCCATCGAGATGCTAAATGACCTTTTCACTCCTGCTAATCTCTATTGATCTACCCAGTTTCCTATTGAGTTTAAGTTGTCCCATATCTCGATGAGATATATGGAGGTAAGCCATCTTTTATCTCGATTTTAGCTCTTCTTTTTCTTCTTTTTTTTATAAAGATTAACTTTTTTATTTTTGTTTAGCTGGCTTCTGTCCTTAGTAGCTTATCTTGTGATGTTGCCAATTTGATAGCTTCAAAGAGGACTACCGAGGAGAATTTTAGGTTATCTGAGAAAGAGAGAGTACTAGCCAAGGAAAACCTAAAGAAGGCTCGATCTGAGGTTAGCCATTTGACCGGGCATGAGGAGAATTTGAAGGTAAAAGTGGGTCGTCTGGAGGATGAGTTGGAAAGGCACAAGAATCTTATCGAGGATAAAACTTCTCGGAGGTATTTGGAGGGCCTAGTTGCTGGGGTTGAAGATTTTAAGAAGTCATATGATTTCGGTCTCCCTCTTCGACAATAAGGCTTCTTTGGTTTCCGATCTTCATTCAAGCAGGCAAGGAGAGATCTAATCAAGGCAGGACTTGATCTTGATATCCTTACTCCTTCATGCCTAGCTTTAGCAGGAAAAGAAAATGAGGAGTTGGACAAGGCAGAGACTTATATGATTTCAAGGCGGTTGAGGAGGTAAAGAGTGCTCCTTTCGAGGACAAACATCTGAACTATTCAAATGTATTTGTTCTTTGATCACATATGACCAAACTAGATCATCAACATATATTGTTAAAAATTGGATGAGGCGTCCTCAAGTGGAGGGCATTTCTAATGGAAGCTCCTTAGAGGCATTAGTAGCAGACTGAGCAGTAGTAGTCTTGAACGGATCATCAGGAATATCATAAACCTCGATCGGAGGATGGGTATTCTCATCATCTACATAAGTCTCAATGTCGACTTCGTCATCATTTGGTACAATATGGCTTACAATAACTTTTACAACCTCTGTTTTTCGTTGCAACTTTTGTTTAGACATTTTATCTTGCTAAATTTTTTGATAATGTCTCTCCGAAGAGTAGCTCTCCCATCTTGTATAAGTTAAGATTGTTCTTAAGTTATAAGATGAGAATAAATGGTAACTCTCGTAACTTTAATGTCAAGTTGTAAGAACAATCTAAGTTATAGATTTCATCGATTCTTATAACTTAAGCGTGATAAGATTGAATCGAGGTTTATTTATGATTTTCTTGGCCATTGTAACTTAGAATGTTTTCTAAGTTGTGAGGTTGAATCGAGGTATGTGTTTTCTCGACTCTTGTAACTTTTTCTCTAAGTTATAAGGTTGAACCAAGGTATTGACCATTGTAACTTAGAGTAGTTTCCAAATTGTAATAGATAAATCTTGCAACGATCGAGTGCTTGAACATTGTCAGAGGATTTTAGGGGATGATAGGCATATCCCAAATTTGTAGTATGTAAATTGAAAATTCTAAAATAGGGTTATCATTTAGAATACTGATTGGAAATTTCTAAATTGAAAATTGGTACTCAAAATAGGTGAAAATCCATTGGACATGCTCTAACTGCTCCCTCTATCCCATTAGGTTCATGCTTCAAACCAATATTCCAATAAGTCATTGAAATATTTATAGATAGTAATGCTCTTATTCCAAAAAATATCTCTTTCCCTCCTCACCATCTCTCTTCTTACCATCTCTCATTGTCTCTCTCTCTCTCTCTCCGTCACTATCCGGCCGTCGTCACCTCCGTCATCGGCTGGTGGGAGTGTGTCCTAAAAACAAACCATGTATGATGATAATTATGAAATTTATTGATAAATATTTATTGTTACATTTTTGTTTAAAATGTTTTACTTAATATTTCATTTATATATGAATGTTCTGTAAAGGTCTAGGATGTTAAATATAGTAATTTTGGATACTAAGATGCACTTTATGTGTGAGTATAAATATACACAAGATTCACTATTACATCCAAAATAAACTAGTCATAACCAGATTAACAAAACTAGGAACTTTGTTGATATAGGTTGTATTGCATGGACATCACCGAATAGGAGAGTGGTTTGTCTTGACTACTAGAGACGATTCTCGGATTGGTGCACTAATGTATGTAAGGCAACATACATTGACAGACTTACATAGGAAAGAACAACCAGAAAAGTACTATCAATGAGTTGTTCATCATATAGCTGTAGGAGTATGATATCTCATAAGTTTGAGTAGGCTAATACTTCACACTTATAGCGTATGCGTTTTGATTCATCAATGAGTGAGACATGCATTATTATCGATATACTCGTTGGATTGGGCGTATGTCACTAGGATGTGGGAACACACCTACAATATAATCATTCATGTACTTCCGGTTACGGAAGTGTAAACACCCACCTGAAACGTTCAAATTAATATGCCCAGAAACTATGCATAGTGGTCCTTATGGATTAAGCGTTAGTATTTAGTTTGATCGATGAGTCAATCTAATACGCTTAGGGGATAGATACAAAGGAATCGAGAGCTCAGGGAAAATATGGTCTTTGGAGTATTTGATCATAGTACACAAACTCTCATTCCAATTTATTGGGTGTTGCATGGAGGATATATTCGTATGCATCTCACAGGTTATGAATGTTTCTAAATAAGATAAGTCTCAATGTAAGAATTTTTATCTTTGGGAGTTCATCCATAGTTTAGGTGATGTTAGATGAACATTGGATTGAAATATTATTCATAGTCATAGGGCTTGGCTGTAAAGGATAATATTTTGGGAGCCTAGATTTGTATGTCCTACTGAGTCCCCTTGGTAGCCCCAATTTAGTCTCATGTCCTATTAAAGGAAGATCGACAAGAATCTCAAAGCCACTATTGGCTATGCTCAGAAACTCGAGGAAAAGATTTGTATTACAATAAGTTTAATTTTATGGGTTTTGGTTTACCAAAAAAAGCCTAAGAATAAAATTAATTTTATAAAGATATAAAAATTCCTCGTAGTTAGTATTTATTAATAAAATAAATATGCGTGAATTTAATTCGGATACACGATTTGGAATCAGACTGGGTACGTGCATGCCCAATAGGGTGCGCGTAGGCCTAAGGAGAAAAGCAAGGGAGTGGTCTAGCGCTCTAGGCCACAGCTCAGCACAAATGCGCAGACAACGCTGGGCCGCACAACACAGCTCCATGTTGAGCTGCACGGCCCAACTTGGTAACGGGCAAAGGGGGTTTCATGGCAACCTCCCTCGCCCTTCCCTTATTTTATCTTCTTCTAATTGTAACTCTATTGGAGTTACTAATTCTAATTATGGGATGATTCCTCTAAACCCGAGTCTTTGTTTTAGTATAAATACATCTCTTTCTCTATGAAAAATGACGATTATTCTCTAGCCCCAAAAAACCTAAAAATAAGAGTTTTATAGAGAGAAAAAAAGAGAGTTTGCTTGAGTGATTTAGGCTCACTCCCTAGGAGATTTTTGTTTACTTTTTGCAGTGAGGCTAAGGGGAATACCAAGGAAATAACATAGGCATTCTTGAAGTGGTGGTTCGTGTGTTCAAGAAAAGAAGAAAGATAGGAATCTCAATATTGAAGAGGTTGGTTATTTTCTAACACCCTTCATGCCATGATTGTGTGCTTGAATAATTTAGATATAATGTTGTATGGATATAAACCTAGAAGTATATTAGGATTATTTATAAAATTAAAACTAGATCTAATGTGTTTGTATGCCATGTTAAAAATATTATTTGTAGCGAAATAAATTTTTAGATGCATGCTAGGGGGTATACATGGGTTGTAGGGCATCGTTCGTTAAAATTTTGATTTGTACCTGTGTTAAGCCAACTGCATCCAAGGAACGATAATCCATGGCGGTAGATAGCAAAGCATAAGGGTATCAGGAGTTTAGGATCCAATAAAAATGCAAGTAGATGCCTAAGCTTTTTATGAGATTGTATTTCAACAAAAGATGAAGATCTGATCCGTGGGCTATTGATTGTTTTGTTTTAGTCCTCCTACGAACTAATAAAGTACTTTGGTAGTATATGCCATTGATTTTTTTTATTATGGCAACAAGCATTGCATAATGTTGTCTTTTTTTGTGCAATTTAATATGTTTTCCACGTGTAAGTGAAAATTGCAGATATTGTGTATTTGTTTGGATTCCTCAGATCTCTCTCTAGGTCAGAATTTTTGGCTAATTTTGAGAAATCCTCTCAATGTTTTGGTAAATTTTGTGAAATCGTCTGAATTTTCTAGTCAATTATGAGAAATCATCTATGGGTTGATTTTCAAAAATCTTCTAAATTTCTTGTAGATTTTTGTTTGATTATTAGAAATCATGTGAATTTTTTGATTAATTTTGAGAAATGCGCTGAATTTTGTGGTAGATTTTTCGAATTTATCTGGTTGTAGCTAGTCGTTTGTTATTCAAAATCAAGAAAATTGAGATTTCCTCTTATTGAAAATCCTATGTTGTAGTTGGTTGTTAATATTTCCTCTGAATTGATTCATATGAAATTTAGATTTCTTCTGTTTTTTCTAATTGGTACAGATGAAATTCTCTGAATTGGTTCGTATGAAATATTTATAGCTGTAGGGAGTTCGTGCGAGGGGGGAGAAAGCATTTTCATTAGAGAAAAACAGGGCTGTTAATGCTTAGTTTTGATCGATTTTTATTGCTTTTTGTACCTGGGACGATATGTTCGGTTTTTTGCTATGTTGAAGTTCGAAAACCGACCAGATTACAAGTGAGTGATTCGCAGTTGACTTTTAGTTTTGGTCAGTTATGTCGGTTTTCGGATATGGACCGAGCCTACTTGTTGTGGCCTAGAAAGAAGACATTGACATATTAATTATTGAATCTAATTTTCAGGCTCTAAATTAATGGATTCGGGGGAGGGCCGGTTCACTTGTGAACATGTTATTAACCTGTTCACTTTGTGAATCGTTGGATCATAAAGGATAACTATGATGGTAAGGATTTTGTTTAATTTTATCTCTCTTATCTATTTGTACAAATTCAGTATCTCTCTCTTCTTTCACAGGTTTAACCAACAACCAATTCCATATATTCGATTAAACTTTTAAAACTCATCTGTCTAGTGCTTTCATATACTTTCAGAAACAAACCTAAAGCAAACAAAATCTTATTTTCACTCTAGTGCTTTCATCAATCCAAGAAAACAAGAGGCCATTGCGATTTCATTGATGATACTTCTAGATCTGAGAAAACTAAAAGTGATGAGAGTAGATCTTAAAAATATGAGAGTAATCATGAAATATCTGAAAAAAGTGAGAGTGACGGACTTTGTGGTCGACCCTACCAGAACCAGATGAGAGTAATCTATTTATCTGCATATTCAGATGAGTTATCTCCGGCGATGCATGCCGTCTCTGGCTGCAGATGAGCCGCAAGGAGCCAGGAGGCCAAGCTGGGAACTTGTAGAGGATTGGGACTGGGAAGATCGTTTCACCATTAATGGAAAAAGGAGAAATCAAATAAAGTACAAGAGAGAATGTGTCAGATAGTGAAAGAGGTGGATAAAAATTATAACCATTAGATCTGTCTGTCTAGATCTGACGACTATTAACCTGAATAGGTTAATAACCGATGCATTAGGGCACCGGTTCTCCCCTCAATCCTCAATTAAGTCCATATCAATATGATACTTGTGAATCAACCTGCATAATTTGCTATGACCTTCTTTAAATTAGTTAGGTAATTGCTAAATGCACATGAGTTTTACTAAGTACACACAAACATGTATTTTTGTGTATGATGTGAATTGACAATTGAGTTTACGTATGTGTATGTATGCCTTTTCAATCTCCCACTCTAATGACAGTTTGACTTTCAATCTCAGGATATATGAGGTCATGTGATTAGACCTTGAGTCAGTATACCCGATAATCAAGAATAACTACATCTATATGTATTTTTATATTATAGTCTAATAATACGAAATTTTTTTAATTTTCATCTAACAATTTAGAAACATCAATCACATTTCCACAAAAAAATATATTGTTTTTTTTTTACGCATTCCCACAAACAAATTCCCAAAATTTTAAAAAAATTATATAAAAAAACAACAACTTTTATTGTCTCCCTCTCATTTTGTATACAGACACATTCCCACAAACCTTGCCTTCTCTCCAAAAACCCACAAATACTATACTGATCTTCCACAAACATTCACATTCTCTCTGTCTCTCTTTATTCCGTATGCAAGATTGATTCCTTTTTTAAAATCTGATTATGGGTTATATGGGTTTTGTGTGTTTTGATTGAAGTTTTTGTGACGTATAAATCTACGTAAACGAGTTGTATATTTCTCTACGCTATGGGTCCGTTTGGTAGAGCGGAAAGATTGATTTTCAATGTTAGCGGAAAAGCTGAGCTTAAAACTGTGAAATATGCTGTGAGGTGTTTGGTGAAGTAAAAGCTGACGCTAGCAGAAAAACTGTTGAAATAAAGTATTATAATATTAGATTTTTGATTTTTATATTAAAAGTTTATATTAAATTTAATCTAATAAATATAATTCTTATTTAAATTAATTTTAAGCATATTTTTTTATTAAATATAAACGTTGTGCCGTTTAGCAGAGCGTTAAACGCCAACATCTAGCTTAGCAGAAACGCTATGTCCGACGCCCTGTCATATATATATATTTTTTTAAAAAGACAAGAATTGCAAAATACACATACATATGCTATAGTGGGGGCATGTGATGTCATTAGTGTGTGGGGGCCACATCTGTTATGGTTTATTTAAATCGTGGGATTACGCGTCCGTAAATACCTGATGGAAATTGGACTTTCGGGCGATAGCTGCTTGTCTTGGTTTTGGCGAACATGCATGGGATACTGTCCGTCGTGACTTGATAGGTGAGTTGAGCGTATTCTGGCATGAATATGTTGCAATGTTTGGTAGTGAAGAGCATGCATTGGGTGTTCACAACTCAATGAAATTCTTTGACTTAGATAGAGTAGCACCAGTTCAACATTGGATGACAATGTCAAACATGAGTCTCTTGATTGCTTCGAGGTACAATATCATACTACACGTTCTTAGTTCTGCATAGAGCTTCACATATTTACCACTGCGATCAACTCCTCCACCGTAGTATCAGCATGTTGCTATTGCTATCAAACACGTTAATAATAATCACTACGTCCAGGTTTCCTTAGTTGGGGGTTACCCGATGCCTACCATTATGCCTCAGTGGAATTACTTCAGGTATGAGTGCGTAGCAGCATGGGTTTTACTGTTTTACCATATATGGAACAACTTGATGTATACATACAGCATACTCGTTCTAGGTTTCCTCCTGAAACTATTATGGCAGAAGATTAGTAATGTAACAAACGTTATTATGCTTAAATAGAGTATTTGTTAATAGACTCTGATGTGAATGCTTTAATACATGAAAAATAAAGATTTTTTTTAGCGTCCAAAAATGGCTTGAATTAGTGTGCCAAAAAAATATAAACACCTAATAGTATTTGATTGATCGAAAAAATATAAACACCTAATAAAAACCAGTGAACCGGCAGCCTCTACGCTTTTTTCTGAATTAAAATATTATAATATTAAATTTCATAATTTTTATATTAATTTTTATCTAATAAATATAATTTTCATTATTATTAAAATTTAGTTTAAACATAATTATTTTTATTAATAAAACTAATAAAATAATTATTTTATTAAATATTAAGTATAATGATTTTATAATAATTTTTATTAATCTTACATTTAATTTTTAATAAAATAATTATTTTATCCGTGTCTCGTGTGTGTACAAGTAAAACACATTTAACAAGGAAAATGTCAAATCACCTTTATCATGATAGGATGGATAGAGAGATATAATGAAAGTGTCAAATCAACACAAAAGTGTGTGTACAAGTAAAAATAATGTGCATTTAGAACTACCCAATTAGTTATTCAAAAATTTTGACTTTTGATGACATAGGATAGGGAAGGAATGATCATGGAATGACTAAATAATCATGGAATCCAATTGGTAGACAACAAATATAGAGGGTAGATATGAACACGTGTATGGGCCACAAAGCCCATAGTCATAACTTTAAACTCTACACACAATATATGGGCTCTGGCCCATATACCATGGTTGCTGATAAGGGAAAAAGATGCACACATAAACAAAGGGTAGTCAGTATTGGCGCGTATATCGTAAAGGTCCTTTCCTTTGCTTTCCAATGAGTTTGCAGCTGAAAGCAGCGAATCCTAACCCTAATGAGAACGCAAAGAAGGGGCAAACTATTGATCTCGGAAATGGTAGTGAAGTCGTGTATGTACAGAGGTTCATGGCATACGATGAGGCCTGGAGATTGTTTGATTACCTCGACAAACAGATTCCGTGGACCAGACCCACTATTCGCGTCTTCGGTCGATCCTGCGTCCAGGTAATAATGATCGCTTCCTCTTCTGGTTTGAAAAAAAATAATTAATTTTTGAATAATTTCTGTGATTGTTGCTGTAAATTCTGGGAAAGGTGAGGAATTCTCAGAGGAATTGTTGGCTCCTTATTGAATTGTAATTTTTGAATAGTTTCCTAAATAATTGCTTGATATTGGCGGTGTTTTTTTTTTTAATTTTTAAAGTGATCTTTTGTGCTGTGGGTGGATAAGATCGATTAAAAGTGTTTTACCAATGGAAATTTGGTAGCAGGGCGCATCTAGAAATTTGATCGTGGGGGGACTTGGTTAGTAGTATAGTTTGGAATTATTAAGTGAACAGTTAAAATTTTACGGGGGTTTGCTGCCACCAAAATTTTTTTTGGGCTATTTCCTGAAAAGTGACTAGAAATGCACAAATATTTATATAGTTATTAAATTAAATAAATATCTGTATAGTCTTTAAATTACAAATCACAAATAAAAAATGTACTCAAGATAACAAAAACAGTCATTTAAGTTGTGCTAAACGATTTTTCATTGAGTAGGAATCATCGAACATTATGTATGAGTGTGTTGTATGTATATGTATCAATCAATAATTATAATTTTTATATACATTATATACATGTATTTATAAAAAATGTGTAATTTCTATTTACTATAAATACTATACATATATAATTTTTTTTTTTTCCAAAAATTCAGGGTGGGCTCCTGAATATAAACTAGATCCGCCCCTGCTTGGTAGCATGTTACTAAGGTGGCCGGTGTGTCACTGATCATTTGTATAATGTGATTGGGGGTTGCAATTTCAATTGCTCCCACCCGATCAATGTGCCCAAAAAAATGTATGATTGTTCTGAGTTTCTACTTCTTTGGTTTTTCTGACCAAAGTGAAGATTATGTCCTGCTTATATGGTCTGTTAGGCGCTTCAGAGTGCAGTGTTTTAGGGTAATTGGGTTACTCTCCCATGAAGATGGTAAATTCTTGTTGAAGATGATAAACTGGTTTGTGAATGATGTTTGATGCACAGTAGTTTTCCCATGTTATGTTCTTTCTCGGCAGCCTAGAGACACCTGTTATATAGCGAGCGCAGGATTACCAGAATTGGCTTACAGTGGATATCAACCGCATCCCTATTCTTGGGATGATTTTTCTCCACTCACAGAAATCCTGAAGTTGGTAAGAATGATTGCAGTCCATTGTTTCATACTCATTAATTATCAGATTAGTGTGCTGGTCTGCTATAATGGTACGTAATGCTTTGTTTTCTAACCTGAAGGTCCAAAAAGTACTACCTGGAAGTAGATTTAACAGCTTACTATTGAATAGATATAAAGGTGGCAATGATTATGTTGGTTGGCATGCTGATGACGAAAAGCTTTATGGGTCAACTCCAGAGATTGCCTCAGTTTCCTTCGGATGTGATCGCGAATTCGTGTTGAAGAAGAAACCCAGTAAATCATCTGGAGGTAATTGTTAGCTGTCATATGCTTAGTTTGTATATTATGTAATTAGTTGTTTGCATCGATATTTTGATTCTTTGTGTGGCAATTATGTTGTAGGATATTCTCCACATCCATCTAATCTACACTCAAATTTTCTTGATGTGATAATATCCTGGGTGTCGTTTGGGATGCCAAGGGGTTACGCATGTGGTATAGACACGAAACATTCTGAAGCAAAAAACAAAAGGTGGTTAAAAGAATAAAACAAGGAACTAGAAAGAACATGGGCAGAAGGCAGAAACTTTTAATATGGTGTTTCATCATCAGTCGTATTGTTATGGGTATCAATAGAGCTTTCTTCCATGGCTCAACCTTACCTTGATGATAAATTTTTGTGTGCTAGGAGAAAAAAGATCTGATGGCGAACCTGAAAGCAAGCGCTTAAAGAAGAGCAGTGATGCTAATCAGCACTCCTTCATGCTTAAACATGGTTCATTATTGGTTATGAGAGGCTACACTCAACGGGATTGGATACACTCAGTACCAAAGCGTGCAAAAGCAGAAACGACTCGGATCAACCTCACCTTCAGGCTTGTTCTTTGATGGATTCTCAGCAGGAAATGTCAATGGCGTAATGTTGTTTGGCTTGTAATTGCCTTTTTGTGTCTATTGAATTATAATCCATACTACGAGATTTTGGAGGAAAGAAATCCAGCTGTAGTACCGTCTGTAATCCTTCAAAGACATCAGAGAACGTAATGTTATAGCAAAACGTTCTAACTGATGGTTGTATGATAGGCTTTTTCGTGAGACTTCACAACTAAAGTTTATGTCCTTTCTCTCGGCCATTTTCATAGAAGTATGGAATATTTATCATTTCTATTCGAACATATGAAAAGCGATTGTACATATAGGATAGCAGTTCAAAGTTAAAAGGTTTTTCCAACGAATGAAAATACTTAGGTTGAGTTTAGTAACAATCCCAAAAGGGAATTTCATTATTCCACTTCGTAAGTTGATTTTTGCTTCAATAAACTTGTCATTCCTACTGACCATGAATTATTAAGATTTCAAGTAAATCGGAAGTTTTCCCCATATTTTGCAGGTCCTTTGCGAGGGTGCGACCTTTACGAAATTGATAATTCATCTCAAGTCATCATCAGCCTGTGCAGTTTGGTATTCTCTTCTATATGTATTACCTTTGAATGAGTACATATATAAATCCGCAGAGATGTTTTATCATCTTGTTAATTATTCAAATAATTCATTTTCTGGTGATTTCTTCATTTATTTATTTTGTTTCCGTTGAGCTCAAGTTCTGCATAATTGTGTACATAACAATATCATAAATTGGTATATGAGTAATTGATGCTTGCATGCCATTTGTTTTTTTTGCCAAAGTTTCCAGGTGAAGAAATGAAAAAAGAAAAAAAGAGTAGAAACTCATGAAATCCCATCAATGCTTATGGTTATTTTGCAGTTAAAATTTTCAAGGAAATAAACGATGAAGAGTGGGAAACGGTGGAGGAAGATATCTCTGAGTCTATTTACAGGTACTTCATTTATGTAGATTCTAGATACATACTGAGAAAATAATTTGGTGCAAGAGCTAGGTTTCATTTATTGTTGCTATGTACACTTATTGTTGCTTAGCAGATGGATACTTGTAGTTTAATACATGGCCATTGAACAAGCCAACAGAGCAAACGCAATGGACTGGTATGTTACTGAACTTGGCATCCTTCCACTATCCTTTCGAAAGAAGAGCCCTTTATACATGGGTAGGCTGATAGAAACCAGTAGTCCACAGAGTAGAATCTGCAAGGCAAACAAGTCTAAAATCTTGGATTGGAAATCCCGAATCACCATCCTTATTCCCCAGACTAAACTGAACATGTTGAGCAATGATAGTGTTGCTAAAATGTTAAACATTGGAGAATGAGAGCCAAACTCCATCATCTCTTGCTCATATCTGCGAGACACTTCCTCATCAGCAGCCACCTTTGCAGTGACAACAAAGGCTGAGTTTGAAATCCCCATTAGCTTCAATACATTGTCGAGCAACCCAAAGAAGTAGGAAGTAGTTCTTTTGAACACCCACATTCTTTGATCGTTCCACCAACCCAGGAAAGTGCCTCCGCAACATATAAATTCTCCTAGGCTATATGCTCTGCTAGCAAAGAAGATATATGCAAATGGTAGTACCCATAGGCTTGATAGCTGAAGTTGCCAAGACGATCTAGTTATTAGCAGTTCAATTAGCAATATGGTTCATTTTCATGTGAGAAGCACCACATGAACTTAGACTAGATAGAGAGTTATCTCTAGCAGGATTGTTGAATAGAAAAGTCATACCTTTGGGAACAAGTAGATGCCTCTGAGCAGGCAGAGGGACGGGACAACAACGTAGTAAAGTGTAGCCAAACAGTTAACAGCCCACAGCACGATGAGGCAGTAGGAAAGTTGAAGTCTAAGGGGTATCTTCTTATGACCATGTAAGAATGGACAATACCGTGAAAGGAAGATCTGAAAATCGCCTTCAGACCATCTCTTATGCTGCACCAACGACTGCAATAGTGTTGTAGGAGCAACTCCCAAGAAGCCCTTCCTTTCTGGATTATAGTAGACGGACCCCCACCCTTGACATTGTATAGCTAATCCCGTCATAATATCCTCTCCCGAACAGCCATACTTTATTCCCATCTGCAGAATCACAGTTAGTCAAATTGGATAGCAAAAACAAGAAATATCAAAACAAAAAAGGTTAACATATGAATATGCTGCCTATAAAAATGCATACTTCTAAAAGAGAATATGCTGCCTATTAGAAATGCATATAGAATCTGAAAACACGCTACGACTCCCGTTGAAACCTAATAGGAGCCATGTACTTCATATAAAAGCTTTGTATAAAAGCTTATGCAGCAATTAAGAGAGCTTGTATGAGCCGTAAAAAGAGATAAGACCTCTTTGCCCCATTGAGTCTTCTCTTCATAAGTACAACTCGCAAGAATTTTGCATGTTGCTTTCAGTAATTCGGCATTTTCATCAGTCTTTCTCTCGTTCGTCCTTTCCCATTCTGCCTTAGAATCCTTGTTGTTATACTTCTTCCCAAGAAGAGCTTCCCTTCTGTGGAAGCACCCGGTACCAATGTAGCAGATCCCTCCATTTGCATCAAATCCATGAAGCTCCACCTTGATACACAACAGAACTTAAAAGAACTAATCAAATCTGTTGCTTTTATCACATTGTGATAGATTTTTGAAAGAATAGTTCTTGATGCCTACCTCCATTATTACATTCAGAGAACCAGCATACAAGTCATTCTTCGTGACGTTGTCGAAGCTCTGTGGATACTGAACATAAGCAATCCTGTGACCCTCCTTTTCATCCAAGAAAAAGCATAGGGCATCTCGTACGGATTCTGAGTTGTTTGAATACATGTCGCAATCCACATTTAGGATAATCGGAGCATTGCTGATCCTTGACGACACCCTTATCTATTCATTCATTGTTTCATCAAAAAACAATAACTTCTATATGTTTACCTTCAAGTAACATTTCACAACAGACATACCAGTGCATTCATGGCCCCTGCTTTGAAATTGTGGGGATGTTGGGGTCTCTTTTCACGAGCTAAGTACACCAGAGTGGGCAGAGGTTGCCCTTCAGTATCAACTGCTTGAGGGTCTCTCCCATGTATTAGTATCTATACAAAACCCAGTTGGTTTAAAGGAAGGTAACAAGCCAGGGATGTCATTCATACCATTCACAGAAAGAATTCATTATACCTGAAAAATGGTTTGATGATCTCGTGGGCTGGAGACCACGTCCCACTGACGAAATCCTTTGTGCTGTTTTCTTATATTTTCTGAGATTTTGCCTTGCAATTTGGCGCTTTCAATCTTCTTCTTCATCTCTTCATATGATTCCTACAATTAGACATAACAGTCACTGGACAAGTTATGTTTAGACCCTAAATTATTACCTTGATGATTACCTTGATAAAAAGCCAATCTTTGGCCTTGAGTTGATCATCATCGATAGGTTGAGAAGCCATACGGAAGTAAGCCTCTGGCGATCTGGGTTCGACCTTGTACCTTTTACAGAATGGCAGCCAAAGGTTTGAGAACCTTGAAGCCTCTAATAGAGCATAGAATGTGAGTTCTGCTCCACCATCATCTGATAAGTAGACACTAAGCTTCTCTGGTGGGTAATTATAAGCCATAACTGATAAGACTGTGTTGATCACCATAACCGGAGGCTCGTTCTCAGGGTCTGCAGTGCACACAAATATGTCTACCCTAGGCATGTCTTCCTCATACCTGCGTTATTCATGAAAATAAAGTTAGCTAATTAAGGAAGGAAGGAACTATTGGAAAATTAAGAACTAGAGAGACCTTTGAGAGAGTCTGTCTTTGAAAGTGTAACGATAGATGGGGTTCCATCTGATGATTTGGGTGATGAACCAGTAGAAGGTGAACCAGAGATCTGCAAGAAGAGATCCGATCCAAACCCATCTGTGGAGGAGGAGGTCTTTCGACGGGAAGTGAAGCAATCTGAACACCCACGTCAAGCATATACAGAGGGCGATGGAGGATACATACAATTTGAACAGAAAACTTCTCATTGCTGTCCTTACTGTCTTTGTCTCAAAGAGTGAAAAACGATCACCATTCCTCTCCATCTCTCACTGCATCCAATAATATTTGACTAGATTTCCGGTTACAAATGAAAAAGAACATATGATTTAGATGTATGGAGCTGAAATATAAAGGTTCCAAGTTTCGCTTCATAGTCGTAGAGAAGTCAACTTTACATTTCAATCGACCCTACACGACAACAATTCATGGAAAATTATTGGTACTAGAACTTCCACCATGCATAATAAGAAGCTTTATCTGAACAACAAATTCCCACATTTTGGGTGGCTTTAAAACTCCCCAACGGAGATATTATACTCATGACTGCAAATGTTCTCTGCTCGATTTATCCGCTGGGTTTCCCTGATTTACATGTACTAACATAACCTAATCCAATTCATGTTCTGCACAGGTTGTAAAATGCCAGACACATCACTAACTATTCCTACAAGCTCAGTATTACCAAGCCATTGACGGTAATTGTTGAATGATGGTGCTTAACATAAGAGGAGGTGAACTGTGTTTCCAAATTTCAAAGGAAGGGTCTGTTCATATTCACCTGTTCACTTTGTGAGCCATTGGATCTTGCTCTTAAGATCCAACGGTTCCCTCAAATCCAAATTCTACTACATCCAATGCCTCCGTTTGCCCATCTACACCGTATTCTTCTCTTCGATGTCGACACTTGGATTCCTCTTAGTTATATAAATTCTTAATCAAAAATATTCCGTCTTCTATGCTCCTCAATGGTCCCCACCTAGCACCATCACTACGCCACCGCACACCTCCACCTGGGCCCTCCTTCCCTCACCAAAAATCTGGGGTCCACCGGGTATCTCCGTATACGGTTCGTATTTCTCTAACTTTGATTTCGAGATTTCTTTTTTAGGCTTCTATCTTATAAACCCCTTTCAAATCTAACCCTAGCAATGATAAAAGAAAGGTTTACAGAGGAAGAAGACAAAGAGGACACAGAGAATAAATCATCTTCATTTCATATCATTCATTAACTAACTGTTTACGGTCTAAGAGCAGCTCCAGTGGCTACGCTAAAGCCATACTATATCCCATTTTAGCGGAGCATTCATCAAAAAGTTCAAAAAAAAAAACCCACAGCAGTCCCTCTATTTAACAAGACACAGCCCTCTATAATACCGTGATGCTACAGTGGTTCGCTAGAGGTGGCGGAGCACTGTAGATCCTCTAAACAATTTTTTAAGATAAAATAATAAGAGTTATGAGCCACCCAATTATATTCTATCCAATTATATTTTATAGTTATCCAAAGTTTTCTTTGTTTATCAAGCTTGGTCGATAAATAAACTTGTTTTTAGTCTAATAAACAACGTTTTTTTTTATATTTATATTTCCTATTTAACTGGATAAACCTTAAAACAAGTAACAAATTTTTATTAGATTAATTTAAAATTACTTAAAAGTTACACTTTTCTAATAAAATAATTAAAATATAATGTAAAGAGTACAAACTACGATTCACTATAAATATTCGATAAATGTTTGATAAGATCACTTTGGAGCTGAGAATGAACTTGTCTATCTCTGATTTAAAAATGTTGATCTATGAAATCCTGAAGTTCATATGCATGGTCTTCTGGCACTTCTATTGGTGGAGGACTTTTATCGATTTGATCATATATGAAAGACATATTTGGTTGAAGGTGTAGATGTCGCTCGTCTTCAACGATCATGTTGTGTAATATGACACATGCAAGCATAATCTCTTTAAGTGTTTCTGTCTCAAAGTAACGAGCAAGTCCACGTACAACTGCGAATCGAGATTGTAGCACTCCAAATGCACGTTCCACATCTTTTCTGACGCCTTCTTGACACCTTGCAAAATGTTTGGTCATGGTTTGTGGTAGCGGGATCGATTTCATGAACGTAGCTCAGGAAGGATATACACCATCAGCTAGGTAGTATCGCACTGTATAGTTATGACCATTGATTGAATAATTAACTATAGAGGCACGCCCTTGAGTTAGTTCAGAAAAAACATGGGATCGTTCTAACACATTGATGTCGTTATGGGACCCTGGTAGTCCAAAAAATGCATGCCATATCCATAGATCATATGATGCAACGGCTTCTAAAATAATTGTTGGTTCATGACAATGTCCAGTGTACATACCTTTCCAAGCAGTCGGACAATTCTTCCACTTCCAATGCATACAATCTATACTTCCTAGCATCCCAGGAAATCCACGAGTTTTGTTTAATGCTAGTAGTAGTTCAATATCATTGCTGTTGGGAGACCTCAAATACTCAGGACCAAAGATAGAAATAATTGCTTTTGCAAAATATTTCACACTCTCAATAGCAGTACTTTCTGAAATTCGTCCATGAAATCTGCAGCAACTCCGAAGGCAAGAATCCTCAATGCTACAGTTATCTTTTGAAGAGAAGATACCCCAGTCTACCGGCTGCATCTCTTCGTTGTTGAAAATATGGTTCATGCATTTCTATTGCGGATTGAATGGGAAGAAATAGAGCTCGATTCATGCGAAATCTCCTTCTAAACATAGCATCATTATAGACTGGTGATTCTGCAAAATAATCGTTGAAAATGCGTTCATGACCTTGCAGTCGATTATGATTAATGATCGAACTTATCGATGAGAACCGGTACGTGATTTTGATCCTCACTCGAATCGTTTTCTTTCATACTCCAAAAATAAAAGATCTTCAAACTCATCCTCAGAGGACGAATTTGAGGATGAATCATCATAAATTTTTTGTATATGCTTGAAAAGAGAATTCATTGCGAAAATATAATATAATGAAGAAGAGTTGGGCGAGGTGTAAATGAAGTTGTGAGACACTAGTTCTTTTATAGTAAAGTATGTGACCATTGAAAAGTAACGTTTGAAATTTTGACCATTAGAATATGCCGTTAGAATATTATGATCCTTTAGAATATGCTTTGGAATATTCTGATCCTTTACAATATGCCATTAGAATATTCTAGACCATTCGAATATCTTGTAAATATAGCCGTTTGATATATGACCGTTGGAATTTTGAGTGTTGAGAATATAGTCGTTCGAGTACACTTTTAGACTAAATTGAAAAAATCAAAATTTCTTGTAAAATATATATTTAATATATTATTTTATTTTAAAAATGATATTGTCAAAAATATATTTGTTATTGTATAATGTAATTGATAAAAATTAAACATAAAAGATTTTAAAAGTGATTGGAGAAATGAATATTTTAAGTTATAAAAGATGGTTTAAAGGAGCTGCTGTGGAGGGTTGTTGAATTGTGATTCTGTAAAACTGTAAAATGACACATTTTACTGTATTTTAGAGAATATATTAAGAGGAGCTGTTGTGGATGCTCTAACAACACTTCTCATATAGCTAGAGTTACACGTGACACATGTGGCAACTTGCCATGTCAGCATTTAGTTAACACTAAAACAAAATATTAACAGCAATTAATCAACTGACATGTAAAATGACTAATCTATCCTTAAGAACCTATCAACTACTTCCCCCCTAAACACCTTCTTTGTCCTCAAGCATAGAATAAAAGTGATGATAATGTTTCTTGGAACAATCTGACAATAGCCATTGAAACATAACATTCAGATCATCTGAACACAATCACAACAACATCATCTAACAACTGGAACAATAATAAGCAATTTGTTCTTCCATAACAGAGGAGTTTCCTAAGTTCAAAGCATCCTCAGTTCAAAGCTGGAAATCAGGGAATCAATTAGTAAAAATGTCTTAATCCTCCCAAGTTGCTTCATCAATACTTTGATCCTTCCAATGAATTAGTAGTTGAGTCCCTGCCACATTGCCTTTGCTATATACCATTCTCTGTAGCACAGCCAATAGCATCTGATGATATAACCCAATATCATTCACAGATGGTAAAGTTAGAGCTGGAAGTCCTCCAAGGTTGATTCCAACCCTAGCCAAGAATCTTTCTATCATTAGTACTTGAAATGGAGGAGCAAGTGTCATTATAGCTATACCAAGTTGGATGATAATTGCAGCTAAGCCCATTGTCCATTTGCTACCAATAATATCAAATGTTCTCCCCCCAGCCAAACTACCACAAAGGGAATCAATACTCAGCATGCCAACAAGTGCTTCTTCCTGTACTTCAATTATCTTTAAATCTTCTTGAATGAATATGATCGCTCCACTCATAACAATTACATCATATCCAAGAAGAACATTATTGAGAGAAACTAAAACAACACAGGCTATTACATATTTTCTGGTACTGCTACTCCTGTCTTGATAATGATGATGTGAAGCATCATCACTATCTTTAGGGAACTCAAAATCCATTCTCCTGTATTTGTTCTTGCTCCCAAGAGACACCCTTGCCAACCCCATATCTGGTCTTCCATTTTCTTGGACACCCACCATTACCATTTCTCCTAAACCCTCTTCCTCTCCTGTATTCTCGTGATACCAAACCCAATTAAATCCAATTTTAATTCCTCCTCTTTTCACAGACAACCCATCAGTAATAATAAAATCATTCTTATCCACAAGGAAATGTTTTGGTGCATATGTGATAGCCTCTTCTCCACCAGGATCAAAAGTGAGAGATAAAGATCCCCTTTTACCCACTTGTATAGAGACTACATGGTAAGATAAACAAGGTTCAATACCTGGTTGAGAAAATCCTTCAAACATTTTGTGTGCACCTGATTGAGGAAATTCTTCAAACACCTTTTGTGCATCGTTCATAGCAAGTTTCGGATCGGACTTCTCCTTTGGATTTGATCTTTGTATTTCACGACTATCCAAGAAATCTTCACCGGATTGTGAACTTTTAGTTTCAGGAAGTGACAATTTCTCAGCAAATTTGAACTTTTCATTTAGTATGCATGCCAATGATTGCAGATTCAATTTCAAATATGCACTTTCCAAGGTTTTAGCACAAGACAGTTGATCTTTACTAGTTGCATCATTGACCTTCATTGGTTCATGCTCGGCAAATCTTCGACTGAATCATAGCTTATATCGTCTATCGTCTTCAACGATTTCTTGATGCAACAAGTCACGATGTAGATCTTCGAAAACAGTGGTTAGTTTAGCATCGATAAGTGATTCGATTGATGATGATAATTCCGCAAATTTGTCATGAACGAAGGTTTGGAATTTGTCAATTGTTGTTGTAGATAGTTTTGCTTCAAGATTATCTACTCGATTTTCTAGATTTTCTTCAAGAAAGGATACTGAAGTATCCATGGCAGCAGATTGTGTGTGGATGCAAAGGAAGGGAACAGTAGGTTCTCTTCAGGATCAAGAACAGTTGAACTTTCTTTCAAACCTTAACCTATCTTGGGATAGGGAGGGAACAATGAAGATCAATGTCTTCGATACCAAATGATAAACCCTTTCAAACCTAACCCTACCTAGCAATGGTAAAAGAAAGATTTACAGAGGAAGAAGACAAAGATGACACAGAGAGAAGAAATCATCTTCATTTCATATCATTCATTAATTAGCTGTTTATAGCCTAACAACACTTCTCATATAGCTAGAGTTACACGTGACACATGTGGCAACTTGCCATGTCAGCATTTAGTTAACACTAAAACAGAATATTAACAACAATTAACCAACTGACATGTAAAATGACTAATCTATCCTTAAGAACCTATCACTATCTCAGGGTATGAGACGAGGAGGAGCTTCCGAGTTGCGATGGTGAGATGCGTAGCCACTGATCATTTGTCGGAGAGTTTTGTAGTTATGATGTTGGATTCTGAGGCATCACCGGAGACAACGAAGAGCTTGTGGTGGTGAGATGTAGCCTTGTCTCCAGAATCGAGGTTGATGAATTGCAAGATGTAAAATAAAAAAAAAAAAAGAAAGTTGAGGGTGTATTTGATAGAGTGAAAAGTTTGATTTTCAATGCTAGTGAAAATGTTGTAAAAAAAAAAAAAAACTAAGCTTAAACTGTTAAATATGCTGTGAGGTGTTTGGTGAACTAAAAATAGACGCTAGGGAAAAGTTATTGAGTGAGTATTATCGAATTTAATAATAAATTTAATCATTTTGTTATTAAGTTTAATTTTAAAATTAATATATGTAATAAATGTATAAAGAAATTTTTTTAATGCAATATATTAGTAAATGAAGTATTATAAAGGGGCCCCATGATTTTAAGAAGATATTATTTAGTTATAAATAATGGGGCCCGCTTGATAGCTTTTAAGAAAAGACAAAAAACTTTAATAATTACGTGGCCCCATAATATAAAAAAATGAAAAAAAATAGCTGCTATTAAATAAGCTCCATATTGGAGCTTATTTTAAGCTAGCAAAACCACTATCGTTTGTGCAGCGGTTCCGTTGTAAATGCTAAGGCGTTTGGTAAAGCGGCGGCGTTAGCGGAAACGCACGGCATTCGCTGACATCGCCGCTTTACCAAACATGCACCAAGTCTATAACAATAATTAGGGTAAAAGTTTATTTAAGAGGGGTATACCGTGTCAAAGTTCTGACTTACTTGTTCACTAGTGAACAGGCCCTCCCCTCAATTCCAAATTCCAATTGGAATCCCCTTTAACAATTTTATCAAATAATAACAAATAACAAGTAATACTGTTTTTGTTGTTTGTGTTGACTTAGTCTTACTGACTAAGTTGTGTTTTAATTAATTTTTTAAATGTTGATTTTCATGTCATGTGGTTATATTTCATTTTATTATGTGATTGTAGTTGTGCCATGTTGGCAGTGTACTAGAGAGGTATATTATCCTTGTTCTCTTGTAATTTTATTTTGTATTGTGTTAATCGTAATGAAAGAAGATATCTAATATTCCACTATTATTGAAGAAGTTACAAATCGAGAGACTCGTCAATACAAGGAGAAAAAGCCCACTCTAGATGTTATCTTGTTCTCTCAATCTCTCTGTACAAGAAACCATGTGGAGAAGATACAAAGACGAGAACTCACCCACATAACACAATCGGGACCCAAGAGCAGCTCTCTCGCCTATCTCTTGGATCCCCCACTCTCTCAAGTGTTTACTCTCTTGCAGGGGCAGAGCCAGGATTTGAGATGAGGGGAGCCACTGCAGGGGTTCGCTTGAAATTTTTTTAGACTATTTATGTGTTTTTTTGTTAATATATAGTTCAGTAAATATAACTTGACCTCGAATATTAAAGTCATTTTTATTGAATTATATTAATTATTTTATATTATTAAAAGAACAAACAAATAAGAAAACATATTTATAATCACTAATTTTAGTAATTGTGTGTTACCGTATATTACTCAACATAGAACCATGAATATAGTTATCTATTAAGAGAAGATATTATAATATTTATTCTATTTAAATTCAATTTTTAAATAGTTTGATATGTATTCCCATTCTAAAATATTATAATTCTATAAATAAAATTATATATGTAATAATCTTAAGTATAAGATATAATAAATGGTGAAATTTGAATACCTAATTAAATATTCTTTATTAATAAAGAGATTCTTTTAAAAAAAAAGAAAATAATTTTAAGAAAAAAAACAAACAAACAAAAAAGATGCAAGTTGGGAGAATAGAACACTAATCAAAAGAAGCAAGATGGGACTGTCTACACTAGACCAACCATCATTTGTTATGATATGCATACACAAATATATATATATATATACTAAAAATATTTCAAAATCCAGCCTGGTCCCCACATGCCTATACTCTCATGTGGTGTGCTCTCTTTCTCTCTCTTTCTAGGCGGTTGTCATACTAGCTCAAACTAAATCAAAATCCTAAAAGTTTTATTTGAACAAACTGTCCCTACAAAGCATATCAATGTCATATGTCTAGACAACTCGAGGAATTGTTTGGATGGCTTGGAAAAAATGCACATACTGTTCGGACGGTCCATCATATGAGCCAAATTTCACAAATCTCCATCTTGACGAATATCAAACAAGCAAACATCTTTACATGTTCCAAGCAAAATCCACTAAGTAAGAACGAGACAAATTAACCAATCAACGCGCTCACAAGCAATGCCTCTACTTGAGCCAATACAAATTTCCACCTTGACGAAAAGAACCGAGCCAACACCTAAGTATGTTCCAAACAAACTCCACCAAGCATGAACAAGTCAATGTCGACATCATCAAGCAAGAACCATCTTCAACCAAACAATCAACCAAAATCTATTGTCTCCAAACGACACCATAGTGCCCAAGCCAAAATTGATCATGTCATATTGGATATTGATCCCAAACGAACACCACCAAACAAATTGCATGGTCATCAACAATGCAAATACAAGTGTGGTGAACTCTCATCAAATGCCAAAATCTATCCATCAACCTAAGCAACAAATGGCCAACTACATAGGCTAAGTGTCAAACCAACCAACGGACTGCAAGAATGTGAACTACAAAGTCAAACTAAAAATGGAAATAGGTGCCCAGCAAGTGTATACTTCTCCACTAGGAGTAGACCAACAGTGCACCATCAAAGTCCATAAACCAACCAAGAAGCCCAAATACAAAGCGTATGCGTATGCGGATAAGTTAAACAAATGACTTCCAAAATTAACTTACCCTCAAAGTTGGAACCACCAAATATCCTCAAGTATCATTGTGCTCCATTGCTAGAGCCTCGAAGGCTTCCAAAATAGAATTTAGTCTTCTTGTCCAATGCATAATGATCACCAAAGCCAAGTTTGCATAACGGTACCAATCAACAAATAAGGCTCCATTAGTCCATGTGAAACTTTCAAACAAATATGCCCAAAACAAATATATCTATTCAACTTCTCCAAAACACTATCAAAGATATTACTTGGTTTATCACCCAGAGTAACATCCAAATCCAAATACCTAATGCTACCCCAAATTTAAATTGCTCTTACCATCAAATTTCTCTACTTCAAACCTAGTATTGAAAATAACGATCCCGTAAGATGGGCCCAATGTGGAAGATGACGATGACGGTGTATTCCTCCTTGGATTCTCCTCACTCATCTTTTACCCAACAGTATTCAGTCAATCCTAACTGGAAATCAAGACCTAGGGTGTGAAATACTATGGAAACTACAAATGTAGAAACCCCAAATCATCAAGAATCACAAACCCCAAGCTTCGATATCAATTTGTTATGCTAAAATCACAATACCCACAGACAAAACACCAAATTGATTGATGAATCAAACAAATCCAAGCTAGCTATGCAAAGAATCAAACAATAAATCAAAGCGTAAAGAACACAAGCGATATACGTGGTTTGGCGTAAAGCTTACGTCCATGGGCAATAGAGATCCAATATTCCACTATGGTTGGAGGAGTTACAAATCGAGAGACTCACTAATACAAGGAGAACAAGCCCACTCTAGATGTTATCTTGTTCTCTCAAACTCTCTCTACAAGAAAACAAGTGGAGAAAATACAAAAACAAGAACTTACCCACACAAGACAATCGAGACCTAAGAGTCGCTCTCTCGCCTATCTCTTGGATCCCCTCACTCCCTCTCAAGTGTTTACTCTCATATGGTGTGCTCTCTCTCCTTCTGTCTAGGCAGTGGCTATACCAACTATAACATCTCGGGAAAAAATGACCTAATAAGTTACCTACACTTAGACACGTGTAGGATATATGTAAAGTTTAGTATGTTGAATTTTTTTTAAAAAAAGATAAATTGAGGTATGCATTTAAACATATACATATATGTAGAAAAAATACTTATAGGAATAACAAAGTCGAGTTCAAATCATGCATATAATACATATAGAATAATTATGATCGAAAAAAATACCAATAATCATGAGTTTTATATGATTTCGACAAATAGTTGGATAAGTAGAAAAATAAGGACAAATGAACTAATTGAATTGATATCAGAGTACCAATGAGGAATGGAGAGGTGTTATATGCTTTTCATGTAGTTGACATGGATCAATGATAATTGTCGAAAGAGAATAAGGCAAGTAGGACAAGTGGCAAGAAAAGAGATAAAAATAAAAAGAATGATGGCTAATGAAAATGGAATGACCAATAGGCAAGAGGAAATTAAAAAGAGAAATGAAATAGAAGATGAAAAATCGTGTGTTCATGTGAGTGAATTAAACAAGGATTTGTGAGGAAATGACACATGACACTTGAAGAGAATATTTTGGCAAACAAGTGTTGTGGATTACTGTGCATAGAGTAGGAAGGTTGAGAGAGGATTGAACAAGTAATTGTTTGCGTGTTTGCCACTTGGTAAACTTATGGGAAGAGAAGATGAAGTGATAAGATGAAATGATGTGTACATACAACATTAATATTCCAAAAGAAAGAATAGAGACGATGAAGTGAGAAAAGATAGAAGACAAGAAGAATGAAAAAAAGGGAGAAGGGGGTTGAAGAAAGGAGTGAGAGCCGAAGGAAGAAGAAGAGTTCAAGATCAAAGAAGTGTTATCATCAAGGTAAGAATCATGTGAAATTATCTTGAGTGAAATATAAGTTCTGTAGAGATCTCCTTAATGGATAAAGAATGATTTCTTGCTAGGATTTCTATCAAAGACAAGGAACCATACTGAACCACTTATCAAGGCGAGAAAAGGTAAATTTAAAGGAAAGGTTTCAGACTTATTTATCACGCCCCAATCCGCGGAGTGTGAAGAAAAGGATAAGGACAAATGAGTACCTCACGTGCTATGTCACAAGTCATTATGGTCTCACTAAGAATTTTGGCAGCATCTCCCCATAAATTGGGGAACCCAACTTGTAAACAATACATATATAGAACAAAGAAAACAACATCTAACACTATCAAAAGTCAACCGACCCTCAGGGTCCACCGTCAAACACATATCCCACTATCATCATCAGACACACAATAGTTATAGGACACCACTCCCAGCCAACGAAACAAAACCATGCATCAACCACAGTCATAACCCTAGTACATCAATGTACTCAAACAACTAAAATATGCAACCATCATGCCATACATATATAACCACACACATGTGCCAAATAAACACAAAAGAATAAACAAAAGTCCAGGCCACCACGTCACGCGCCCTCCTACTGATCCGCAGCCTGTGCACTAGATCCTATCTCACCTGTGGGGAGGAGAAGTAGATAGGGTGAGCAGAAGGCTCAATAGGGACAAAATAGTAGAGCACAATAAAATAATAATAAGGCTAAAAGAGTAACAACGTGTAATCGATGCAACAATATGCAATGTAATAACAAATGCACCCGATCAACCTAACCAAACCTCCATATTCGCCTCCAATGACACCCAAGCTGATTGCTCAAATTTTCGCTCTGTGAGGATTAGCTGACAAGAATCCACCTACGCTACCTCTCTCTCTAGCATCCAACCAATACCAAGAAATAAAAACCAATCATCCATCAACATCAATCTCAAACCGCTAGAGAGGAGGTCGATATGTATGTGGTCGCAACCACTCACTGCTGACCCCACAGTGATATCTCAGTCTGCCACGCCTGGCCTAACATCGGATACCTAGTCAGCGTGTAGTAATAAATACCACTATATTAATCTTATGGACTAGGACCATCATAAAGCTCCTATCCATCATCCATGCACGTGTCCAAATAACATCCAACTCCTAACATAAGCCCCAAGTCCATACTTGGAACCTACCATACTTCTAGTATGCAATCTTTAAAAGAAACATGTCATAAGTGCAATAAATATTTATATATATACATACACACTTATCAAGATGCATGAAGATTCATACAAAGCTCGGTTTTTGACTAAGCTTTCCAAGGGTCATTCATACGAAGTAATGTAAACTATCAAAGTTTGTTTTCCCTCAGAATAAATCAAGGTGGAAATCAAAGTTTACCATTTTAGCCGGTGGTTTGAAAGTGTTTCGAAATAAAAAAGGGTAAGAAATCCCTACCTCGAAGTAAACTCGCAATTCTCACCAAGAAAGCAAGGTACACTCCATGCCAATTCACTAACCTACTCAATGAAATGAACTCCATTAAGTTTCCATATTCACCAAACTCATTCAAGTCCCACATTCCATACTCCACAATCTAACTTATTTCCTAGATATTCACTTTCTACCTCAATTTTTCAAGGCTAAACAATTAAAGTTCAATCACAATATTATTTTTCATCTCAACCCAATAAGATCTTACCCACACAAAAATGTCATATGGTATTAGGGTCCATCTACTTTATTGGCTTATTGCAATTTTGCATATTTGCAAAATTAGTTATTTGATGTTTATTTGTTGTTATTTTAATTTCTTTGCTGAAAGGTACATGATTTGGGTTTTGTCGTATGAATATATTGTTCGAGTCTTTGAGAAAAATAGTAAGAAAAAGAAGTAGTAGTTAAGGGAATACATAGAGGTTTATTAGAAAATTCAGAGGGCAAAAAGATACAGAGGAATCATAGGGGAGTAAGAGAGGTAAGATTTGAAAAAAAAATGGAGAGAAAGAGAAGAAAATAAGGAAACAACAAGAAAGAGAGACATTGAAGTTACATGAAGGGATAGAGGGAGGGAGTGGGACAGAGAGAGATTGGATTAAAATAGAGAACGGAGAAGAGCAAAAGAAGTGGCGGAAACAAGAAAAAAGAGACATAGAAAGTGAGTGGAAAATATATAGAGACTAGAGGGGAAAAATACAAAGGAATAAAAAGGAGAGGAGAGGAGGAAAGTTGGGATGAGAGATTCGATTAAAAAAAGTAAAAGGAAGTGAAGTGAAGGTAACAAGCAAAAAGAGAGAAGTTAAGTAGAAAATTCTATAGAGACAAGAAAAATATAGGGGAACAAGAAGGGGAGGGGAGAGAGTGGGACGGAGGGATCAAACTATAGAATACAAAAGGAAGAAGATGACAAGGAGAGGAAACAAACTTCCTTGCGTGTTTGGGAAAGAGACCTGTCCTCAGGATTAAGGTTTTCACTTAAACCTTAATCCTAAGCTATCAAAAATGAAAAGCTAAGAATTTGAAAGTTAAAGAAAACCCGAGACTTTGAAAGTTCATAGACCCCAGAGTGGAGAACATGGAAAACAAACAGAAGGGAACCGTTGTCGATTAATAACAAGATGGATATAAGTTATTGTTTTTATGAGTTTTTACATGGAAAGAAAGAAATTTGGTATTTCATATGATGGTTAAGAATCAGAGTTGAGTTCATCAAGGGAGTTCTCTTTCTTGAGATTTTTCAAATGTTTCGAGAAGGTAAAACGCGATAAAGAAAGTGAAAATTATAGTTGCTTTGTCATCATTTCTGTGGACATTTGCAATCATATTCCTCAATTTCATCTTGAATTTGACGGGTTCAAAATGCCAAGAAATGGAATGCAGCCTACTGTCTGAGTATGAAAAGCCATATCACAAGATCATCAAGAGCCAAGTTGTGAGGATATTGGATTCCACAACCAAAAATTGTAGAATCAGCTATGGAGACTACCATTATTGATGGAGAAAAGAGAGATACTGATTATGGAAATAAATTGTCCGTAAGTTCCAGAAAAGAATGTAGAAATGATTATATATAAGATATATGATTCACAATATATATATATGGTTTGACTTGCAATCTAGTGTTTACAGTTATGAAGGACAATCAAGTGTTTATAGTGATTAACCTCAATGCGCGATATTCTTCAACGCATTGAGTTGTGCCAATAGTCCAGCGAGATGCTAGTGTACATTTATAGTTGCTCAGCAGATGGATACTTGTAGTTTAGTATATGGCCATTGAACAAGTCAACAGGGCAAATGCAATTGACTGGTATGTGATTGAAGTTGGCATCCTTCCACTATCTTTACGAAAGAAGAGCCCTTTATACATGGGTAGGTTGATAGAAACCAGTAGTCCACAGAGTAGAATCTGCAAGGCAAACAAGTCTAAAATCTCGGATTTGAAATCCTTAATCACCATCCTTATTCCCCAAATAAAACTGAACATGTTGAGCAATGATAGTGTTGCTAAAATGTTAAACATTGGAGAAGGATAGCCAAACTCTATCATCTCTTGCTCATATCTGAGAGACACTTCCTCATCAGCCACCTTTGCAGTGACAACAAAGCCTGAGTTTGAAATCCCCATTAGCTTCAAGATATTGTCCAGCAACCCAAAGAGGTAGGAAGTAGTTCTTTTGAACACCCACATTCTTTGATCGTTCCACCAACCCAGGAAAGTGCCTCCGCACCATATAAATTCACGTAGGCTATATGCTCTGCTAGCAAAGAAGATATATGCAAATGGTAGTACCCATAGGCTTGATATCTGAAGTTGCCAAGATGTGCTAGTTATTAGCAGTTCTATTAGCTAGGAATAGGGTTCTCTAGTAGGATTGCTTAATAGAAAAGTGATACCTTTGGGAACAAGTAGACGCCTCTGAGCAGGCAGAGGGACGGGACAACAACGTAGTAAAGTGTAGCCAAACAGTTAGGAGCCCACAGCAAGAAGAGGCAGTAGGAAAGTTGAAGTTTAAGGGGTATCTTTTTATGACCATGTAAGAATGGACAATACTGGGAGAGGAAGATCTGCAAATCGCCTTCAGACCATCTCTTATGCTGCACCAGGGACTGCAATAGTGTTGTAGGAGCAACTCCCAAGAAGCCCTTCCTTTCTGGATTATAGTAGATGGACCTCCACCCTCGACATTGTATAGCTAATCCCGTCATAATATCCTCTACTGCACACCCATACTTTATTCCCATCTGTAGAACAACAGTTAGTCAAATTGGATGTAGTTAATAGCAAAAGTGAGAAAGATCAAAATAACAAAGGTTAACATGTGAATTCTTTTACTATGGCAGCGCTGCCTACTTCACCAAGCGAATATGCTGCCTATAAAAATGCCTACTTCTATAAGAGAGTATGCATATAAAAGCTTATGCAACAATTAAGAGAGCTTGTATGAGCATGAAAAAGAGATGAGACCTCTTTTCCCCATTGAGTTTTCTCTTCATAAGTGCAACTCGCAAGAATTTTGCACGTTTCTTTGAGTAATCCAGCATTTTCATCAGTCTTTATCTCGTTCGACCTTTTCCATTCTGCCTTAGATTCCTCGTTATACTTCTTCCCAAGAAGAGTCTCTCTTCTGTGGAAGCACCCGGTACCAATGTAGCAGGGCCCTCCATTTGCATCAAATCCATGAATCTCCACCTTTATATACAACATAACATAAAAGAACTAATCAAATCTGTTGCTTTTATCTCATTGTGACATTTTATAGATTTTTGAAACAATAGTTTCTTGATGCCTACCCCCATTATTACATTCAGAGAACCAGCATACAAGTCATTCTTCGTGATGTTGTCGAAGCTCTGTGGATACTGAACATAAGCAATCCTGTGACCCTCCTTTTCATCCAAGAAAAAGCATAGGGCGTCTCGTACTGATTCTGAGTTGTTCGAATACATGTCGCAATCCACATTTAGGATAATCGGAGCATTGCTGATCCTTGACGACACCCTTATCTATTCATTCATTGTTTCATCAAAAAACAATAACTTCTATATGTTTACCTTCAAGTAAGATTTCACAACAGACATACCAGTGCATTCATGGCCCCTGCTTTGAAATTGTGGGGATGTTGGGGTCTCTTTTCACGAGCTAAGTACACCAGAGTGGGCAGAGGTTGCCCTTCAGTATCAACTGCTTGAGGGTCTCTCCCATGTATTAGTATCTATACAAAACCCAGTTGGTTTAAAGGAAGGTAACAAGCCAGGGATGTCATTCATACCATTCACAGAAAGAATTCATTATACCTGAAAAATGGTTTGATGATCTCGTGGGCTGGAGACCACGTCCCACTGACGAAATCCTTTGTGCTGTTTTCTTATATTTTCTGAGATTTTGCCTTGCAATTTGGCGCTTTCAATCTTCTTCTTCATCTCTTCATATGATTCCTACAATTAGACATAACAGTCACTGGACAAGTTATGTTTAGACCCTAAATTATTACCTTGATGATTACCTTGATAAAAAGCCAATCTTTGGCCTTGAGTTGATCATCATCGATAGGTTGAGAAGCTATACGGAAGTAAGCCTCGGGCGATCTTGGTTCGACCTTGTACCTTTTACAGAATGGCAGCCAATGGTTTGAGAACCTTGAAGCCTCTAATAGAGCATAGAATGTGAGTTCTGATCCACCATCATCTGACAAGTAGACACTAAGCTTCTCTGGTGGATAATTATAAGCCATAACTGATAAGACCGTGTTGATAACCATAATTGGAGGCTCGTTCTCAGGGTCTGCAGTGCACACAAATATGTCTACCCCTGGCATGTCCTCTTCATACCTACGTTAGTCATGAAAAAAAAGTTAGCTAAGGAAGGAAGGAACTGGTGGAAAATTAAGAACTAGAGAGACCTTTGTGAGAGCCTGTCTTTGAAAGTGTAACGATAGGTGGGGTTCCATCTAACAATTTGGGTGATTAACCAGTAGAAGGTGAACCAGAGCTCTGCAAGAAAAGATCCGATCCAAACCCATCTGTGGAGGAGGAGGTCTTTTGGCGGGAGGTGAAGCAATCTGAACACCCACGTCAAGCATACACAGAGGGCGATGGAGGATACATACAATTTGAACAAAAAAGTGCCCCTTGATGTCTTTGTCTGAAAGAGTGAAAAACAATCACCATTCTTCTCCATCTCTCGCTGTATCCAATAATATTTTACTAGATTTCCGGTCACAGGTGCAAAAAGAACATATGATTTAGAGGTGTAGACGAAGGTGAGTCGAGTTGGATAGTGTTCTATCCTTATGTGAGCTTGTATGGAGCTGAAATATATACTAGAAAAATCTTGCTGACATTTTTCATTTACTTTTGCTTAATAATCAAAGGTAAAAGTTCCAAGTTGCGCTTGATATTCGTAGAAAAGTCGGGATTACATTCCAATTTGTGTTCAACCTCTCACGACAACGATTCATAGAAAATGATTGGTGCTACAACTTCCAGCATGCATAATGAGAAGCTTTATCTGAATAACAAATTGCAATATTTTTGGTGGTTTTAAACTCCCCAACGGAGTTAGTATACTCATGACTGCAAATGTTCTCTGCTGGATTTATCCGATGGGTTTCCCTGGCTTACACGTAAAGTGTAAGAAACATCACTAACTAATCCTACAAGTTAAGAATTACCAAGCCATTGACAGTAATAGTAAGTGTAATATACAGTCAATAGGGAAGAGAGCCTGCAAATAATGGAGGCTGAGCTGCAGCCAAGTGGGTTGGTCAAATTGAGGGTGAAAATGATATATGGTGGCATGATAAGTCAACATGCCATGTACATATATGAATTAAAAAAATATTTTTTCCTCTCTTAGGCTCTTCACATTTATTTTACTAGGGCACAAATACCCTTTCTCTTCCCACAAACTCCAGATTGAGATTCCCGATCTCGAAGTCGTCCCTCATCCTGCCATTCTCATCAAGAGGGAGCAGATCAGAAAGAAGATGAGATGCTAGTAGCCGCCAAACCAAACCTGATATCATACGTGGTATCTGTGGTTTTTCATGGATGGCGAATCAGCTCCAGATCGGCCTGATCGAAATCATTTCTTTTGCACATTGATGACATAAATACACATTCAAAGAAGTATGATATGAACTCTTTAGCTCTATCAAAAACCTTGTGCAACTGCAGCTGAAGGCAAAATGAAATAACAAGGCCTGCTTTACACTCGTGGATCTCCTGGTGTTTGCTTGAACCAATTAACCGATAGGGATCGAAAGCTTCAATTTGTTCTCAAATTTCAGTACAGGAACAGGTGGAGATAGGTCTGCTTTTCCATTAACAAAACTTCGGGACACCACGTCAATAATATTCTGCACCTATAAAGTTTAAAGTAGACCAAATCAGGGAACTAATATTAATCTACAAGAAAATTACTCCATGCTATTGGTATAAATAACACTATTCTTGACCGTTTGCTACACCATGTAAGGCTGGAGGCACCTTTTTAAAATGATCATCCAGCCAATATGTCAAATAACAAGTATTAGGCATTCCCTACAATATAGGGACTAATATGAGCCAATACTAATACATGCATTTGTATCATATAACAGTAATCCAGGATCACAGTTAATGATTCACTACTTTAGAATCCAAAGGCTCAGCAATCCGTAATTTTGAGGCCATTCAGAGACCCTGAGAGCCCATTCCCATTTCCGTTCTCAAACTTATGTAACTCAGATTCAATGGTTTTAGCAATCTCTGTCCCTTTTGCTGCTGGCTCAGGCAGATCCACGTGAAAAGACCCCTGTTTGATTGGTTCAGCAGGTTCACAGATCAAGGATTGCTCCTTGACGTAATTATAGAGCTCTTGATGAAAATGATGGTCCAATGAAAAGCAACTTTCAGTTGCATTCCCTGAATGTCTAGATGATCCAGAGCCTTCTCTTCTACAAAAATGCGGGAGAGATGCAACATCCATTATCTACATGAAAATGAAACATACAACACATAAGAGTAATCTGGATGGAAGTGACATAGAATATATCATCTCTCTCTAGTAGACTGTCAAATGGAAATTACAAATCTACAAAATACTTTTGATTCTAATTCACAATCCCTGCCATCACTTAATCCTTTATTCATAGCCCATTTTTGCTTTTTCTTTTTGCTATATGAATCTTTCTATCTCAATATTTACTAGATTCCAAACCAATGTAAGGGGTTGCTGAAGCGTAGATAAAATGTCGCAATATGACACTAGAAAAGAAGAGATGGGAGGAAAGAAAACAGAAGACAATGGCTCTGCATGACCAGAGCTTATAAAAGTAACTATTCACCTAGCTCCAATGAGCCTACAAGGCTACAAGTAGTATCTTTTTGAATTCATAATACTTGTAGGTACATTGGGGATAGGTGAATGGGCACTTTTGCAAGTTCAGAAAAGTTCTTATCATGCAGAGATCCTACACCCAATAGGAAAGCTTCTTCGGCTGACAAAATGTATTTTTAGAACCCTAATCCGCTAGTAACTTCAGCCATAACACCCTAACAAAAATGATGGTGGCATACTCTCAATTTATATAGAAGGTTAGACATAGAATAAAGAAATGCTTATCACAAGGTTATGGTCGTCAATGGGGAAAAGGAAAACATAACAGCAATGTTTTAACTTTAAGGATCTTTACTTCAAATTGTAACATATATTTTATATTTTCTGGGTAGGATCAGAATTTGAAATGGCCAAGTTATCAATATTTCAAGAATTACGGGACTAACTGACTTACCTTTAACAATTCTTCTCGTCCATTACCTGACAACACCTGAATTTTTTTCCTCGTCCTCTCCTGCAAAAGAGGCTTGACAACCTGCCAAACGTTTTAGAACAGTCTCATTACCAAAAGGCCATACAATTTTCAGCCCAATCACAACGTTTCTTTCACCCGACAAATAAATATAAATAAGACCTTGCACCGCTACATCTAGAAAGAACTAGTAAAATATAACACATGAGGCTTCACAACAATTTGCAACTTGAAATTTACCTTCCAACAAGTCGAGAATATATAAGGGACATTTACAATGTAATAAGTGGTGGTCTTCTCGGGATAGTTCAAATCATCAATAGTTGATATTATAGTCAATAACTGCAGTCACAAAAATAACCATGTCAATTAATGTGAATGATTCGTGAAGTACTCACACGCAAATTTGTTTAACGGGATCTATAAATTTACACATCTTTCAAGATATGAGAATGTAACTCGTACAAAATTTGCATGAAGGGATCTGTAAATTTCTAAATATCTTTCATGATAACAGAATGTTCTTAATCTCAATGATCGCCAGGATTCAGATAATTGAAAATTCAATGAGGAAGTCAGGTTCCCTGAAAAGTTTTGTTTCCATCTGTTTCTTATCAAAACTTCAGAGTAAAACCAAGATACGAAGGTCTGGAAAATTCCAATTGGGTCTAAGTAATGGAGTAAATTGAATATGATAACTGTTATAGTATCTAATTTAAAAGAACTACCTTAACCGGAAAATAATATTTACATAAACTTTGAGGAAATACAAGGATCTGCTAGCGACAACAGCAGCATGCAAAGTTATACCTTTATTTGACTCAGTGCGGAAAGCTTCAGGCCAGTCATATCTAAAACCTTCACACAGGTGGTGATAGGACGACCACACTTTTTCGATGCAGAAGGCTATCAGAAAGCACATATGTCAAACAATGACTAAACAAACTAAAAAAGCTCCATACTCTAATACTCACCAAAACGACACGATCCCGGTACTCATTGATTTGAATATGTGACTGCACATAGTAGTGGACCTACAATGAAACACAGAAGTTACAAATTTTATTTTAATTTGATGCTCGATTTCACACGGGATTAAGATTTAATTGCACAAATTAGCAATACAAGTTTCAAAATACGTTTGAATGAATTTCAAGGCACTTGATCATAGTACTCACAGATGCTTTGTCAAATGTGCTGAGCCCAACACCAACAGCAAAAACGGGTAGGCCCTGAGATAAAGAAGCCATAAGATTAATTTAGAAAACACACATCAACATCTTATTTAACAAAGGCTCTAATATTGAACCCTGTTAAGGTAGATAAAGCACTGCTGGAAAGTTTGACAATGTAAATAAAACATGTATAAAAAAATATAATTATCACCTCCTTTGAGTAACCTGACATTCCCACGAGCTGAGATTCACGCACAGCTCGATACAAATCAGTAGGAACTATAGGTTTCTGAATAAAGAAGCAAATACCAGAACATAAATGTCAGAACTCGTTGAAAATATAAGTCTCAAAATATTTTTAAGAAAATGCCTGAACATCTAAAATGAAGTCCATCACATGTTTGGATATACATGATTGCATGATACATATTGCCACCTCATCCTTCGACATTTTGAGATCATAGTGTTTTCTAGCACCACCATATTGTTTTGGTTATATGTGCAATAGCATGTTTCAGGCTTCCTAACTTCTGTTTCAGGTCCTCATGCCATTGTGCTTGCACATGAGATACATTATACATGTGGTTCTTTAAAATACTTTTAGCTTTATCCATCAACTCAATCTTTTTAAGATCAAGGAAACTCTGATGTAATAATGGGATACTATAACAATGGTAGCCTAACATGATAAAGATTGATTTTGAGCATGTGAGTGTGTGTATGGGTGTCATTTGTGCATAATGTGCATGCACATGAATGTGTTTGTACTTGTGAGCTAAGAAAATTATCCCTACGAAGAAAAGAAATGACATTCAAAGCAATTAGCAAGAATCAAATTGATTTTGTTGTTCCAAATGCTCTTACAATTTACTTCGCAGAACATAGTAATAAACTTTAGAGGAATCAGAAAAGGGATGGCCTCAATGGACAGCATCTATCAAGCCTTCCAGTGTAAATAACATTCATGAGGGAACGATCTACCCCTTTTTTCTAGTTAAATGGCTTGTGAGGTAACATGTAAGTTCAGGAAAGATCATTAAAAATGCCCTTTTCCTAGCAACATAAAATTTTACTTAGTGAAATATATACAGTGGACGGTGCATCTCTTGAATTATCAATATCTAAATAAAACACAAGCATCAACCATGATCAATAGAATAAAGGGAAAAATTACAAAAAAAATACATGAAGCACCATAGTATGACAGAACTTACCGTTAATATATTGTCAATCTCATTTTGTACCCTCCAGTTCAAACAATCAACCAACTGAAACATAATATGAGTATGATGTCATATATAAGAGAAGTAAAATGTGTGAATGTCATCAAACTGAAGATTCTAGAAAAGCCAGATTCATAAAGATTTCACTGCACACCATTTTATGGGCTTTGGCAACATTCGATTCTCTAGCTTTCAGGAAACGCTCCAAGGTCTCAGTTGGATAGCCTTGATGAACATTCTGCAAAAGTAATAATTAATTGGTCACACAATAAAGTCGAAACTCAAAGAAATTTATTAAGCGGAACTTATCATATCAAAACATCTAGAGCACATCCTCAAGCAGTTTTTCCCTCCAGTTTATTTTCAGCTTTCATCAAACAGTGCAAACAGAAAAGAATAGGAAAGATCAAACACTAAACTCCCAGAAAAGGACAAAACGAAATAAACCACTTATTCCCAATGATCCATTATTTTCTATCCCCTAAAAGCAAACAGGTGCAGACAAAAAATGCATCTTTCATTACATTCAAATTTCTTGTACAAGAGATCAAATGACTTTAGAAAATTCATCAACAGGAAATGCCAAAGCAGTTCTTCACAATGATCCCCTTAACAATGGAATGCTTGGATACTTGGTCACTTTATATATATAGTTTTCTGTTCTACCTCAATGGTGAGGCAGGTCAACCAAAAGGCTATATGACATTGTAATTAAATCATCATCAAATCCACCAAAAAAGGCACTGAATCTGAGAGTCATAAGTTCTAACTAATCAAAACGTCCACTCGATATTCAAACCTTATTATTATCTTAATCAAACAACAAAGACTCATAATGTTCCCAATCACGGATGATTTGAATTATGAAATAAAAATGAAATAACTAAGATAAACTGATGAAGTAGAAATTTTCAATCATCACAGTTGCAATAATATAGATAAAGCTGCAACTGGCGCTAAACTGAATTTTAAAGTGAGACTCGATCAGAGCAGCAAGCAATCTAAAATACTGTCTACTATACTACTGGTAGAAACACCCACATGAACTGCCATTTTCACAAACCTATATGGCCCAACGACCACAATTTCTCAACAATCAGTTACACAGATCGAAACTCTCTACTTCGAAAAAGGAAAATCTGCACTTCCCCATCACTCGAAGCAGTTAATAGCACATTTACCTCAACAAATGAAAAAATCTAAGCTGCAAAGAGGGACTTGGTGGATCAGGAAGAGAGACAAAGGATACCAAGTTTAAGCAATAACCCCAAAAAAAAAATGCGTGTAAATAAAGAAATACAATTGAACTCCTCATCAACACAAGTTTGGGAAACAGATCGGAACAAAGGAGAAAGGAACTACAAGGAAAAAATGCAAACCTGAAATGTTCTCTTCAAGGGCTCCTCCACTGCCATCAGCATTGCAGTTTTAAGATTTTCAAAAATTAAATTAAATTTTAAAAATAGAAAAAGAAGTTACTTAAAAGAAGATTCAAGTAAAAGGGAAGACCTTGATCTATCAATACTCGGAACTGATTAATCGCTTCTTGTGAAGCGATCCCCATTTTTTTTCTCGCAGTGTCTCCCCGGAGAAATCGCAACAAGAAATAAAAATCACGGAATATAGTACCCTTCTAGCTACTCCTTTTTTTGACTCCTTTTCATCATGGAGAACTATACATATACATATACATATACATATAGACGAAAGAGTCAAGTCGTTAAAAATTGGAAGAAAAGATATAAATCCCTCAAAAAAAAAAGTAAAGATATAATTTTTAGCAGAAAAAGAAATCTAATCTAAAACTAGCAGAGACATTGTTGTTCTCAATTTGCTACCATTTTGCTTTTTGGTAAATATCAAAGCCTTCGCCTTTTGGCTGCTTCCGTGCTTCTCTCTCTCGTTGCTGCGCTTTCACCGTTTTAACGGCTCTGTTTTCACCAACAAAGGGATCTTGACCGATTCGCCTTAGATTCCTTTTCCACCGTCGATTATTTGACTTTTGAAAAAAAAATTAAAATGGGGATATTCCTTCTTTCTATAAATACTGACAAGTTCCTACTGCCTAGCTACTCTATCTATGTTAGCAACAACTTCTTTCTCTGGAAAAAAATTTATTATTTTTTGGTTTAATCACCCAATGACACGTGGCAGCGTGACCTCTACTCCACCAATCACCAAGTCACACGTGAAAAAGCAAGGGGATTTCATCGCTAACTATTTGTTCATTCTGCACGATTGTGATTTAATCTACGTTGGAAATCAAGATGTCGGAAGGAGTATTGTTCGAAATAGCTGAAATTCAGGGATTCATTTTCAAAGTTGTTTTCTTCTTCTTAAATGTGGGTTGTTATTAAGAATACGAGATTTCAAATGGATAAGCACAAAGCAATTCAAAAGATTATAGAGTTTGATACTCTTACACTCCTAATTTATCGTAGACATGTATTCAATTGTTGCACAACGACCATTGACAAGAGGTGACTTTCTCCTGCACTTTGAGAATCAAGTCATCTTCCCACGATCTTCCACCAGAAGCAACCAAGGATGATAATCGCCATCTCCTTCCATCAACAACTTGCATGAAGCCTACATTCTAGGGGAGTGGGACGAGTTCAATGTTCTTAGTGCTCCAACAGCCTACATGAAGGAGGACCACGATCTGGATCCATCACCATGATCCACATAATCTGAAAACATAAAGGTTACATGAGAATCTGGGCTAGTATCATAAGAAGTGTAGACCCAAAAGTCTGCAATCAATTTATAATGTCGAGCGAGGCCTTCAACAACCCTGCAAGATTTCACAAGAGTCAACTATGAAGCTTAACACCGGTGTGGTGCTGGTCGCGAAAACTCCGACAGTCAAGTCAGTTGATTTAAGGATAATTTATAGTTAGAGAAGTAAAATGCTATTTTAGAGAGAGCGACAAATACCAAGTAGCTGAGAGCGTAAATGAGAAGGGGTCTCCCCTATTTATAGTGCTCTGAACCACGTAGTTAGCATGTGTTGACCGTACAAACGAACCTTGAGATTTGATTGGGCCTAAGGCTTGTGGGGATCTTCCCGCGGTGCATGGGCTTGGGGACTTCGAAATGCATATATTGGTTTTTGAGGTCCGATTAGGACTATCAATATCGACGGGTCTCTCCGCAGGTTGGGCTTGACCCGGATCCTTATGGTCTAGCGTCGAGTGGATATTGGGCCTTGTCCTGCATGACTTGGACCCCTTAACTTGATACCTGTCATTAGGCCCATTGAGATGGATGTTTGGAGTAGGCCATTTTTGGCCCATACAAGAACCAAGCAAGCAAGCAATTTCTCATGATCTACCACGACAAGACGTGCCAAGATCATGGCTAGAAGCTAGGAGATGTTGACCACCATGAAGACCAAGAAGACTATAAGAAGAAGAAGCAGAAGTTGCAACTACCCTACGTCAAACACAAACTCCGCGTCTCTAAACTTTATCATTTACTTAGCATGACTCCAGTCAATCATCTTTTTTGCTGACATAGTAGACTGGCAATTGTCGACCGTCTTCCTCTCTGACCAATACAGCACTAACGACCGTTTCAGAAACTGTAAGGTATAATAGAAGTGATTCACCCTGTTTTGGCTTGGAAAGTAGTGGTGCCGATACCAAATACTGCTTCAGCCGTTGCAAGGCTTCTTCCGATTCGACCGACCATTCAAAGTCCTTGGACTTGCGGAGAATGCTAAAGAAACTGTGGCACCAGTCGGACAAGCGGGAGATGAATCTGCTAAGGGCCGCTACTCTTCCAATCAGCTTTTGCACATCCTTCCTATTCCTCGACGATGGGATATGGAGAACCGACCAAATTTGGTCCGGATTTGCTTCTATTCCCCTATGAGTCACCATGTAACCAAGGAACTTTCCGACGACACTCCAAAAGAGCATTTGGTTGGGTTTAACTTCATGTTGTACTTTCGAAGTACTTCGAACGCCTCTCGTAGGTGCTCCAGATGGCATTCAGCTTTCAAGGATTTCACCAGCATGTCATCGATGTAGACCTCCATAGTTTTACCCAACATAGCAGCGAACATTTTGTTGACCAACCCTTGGTATGTCGATCTTGCATTCTTCAAACTGAAAGGCATAACTTTATAACAGAAAATACCTCTTTCAGTGATGAATGATGTTTTCTCTTGGTCGTTCGGATGCATGAGAATTTGGCTGTAGCCTGAGAAAGCTTCTATGAAACTGAGGAGTTCATGCCCGCAATAAAATCGACTAGCATATCGATGTGTGGGAAAGGGAAAGGATCCTTGGGACATGCTTTGTTCAAATCAATGAAGTCGATGCAAACCCTCCATTTTCCGCTCTTCTTTTTAACCACAACTACATTCGCTAACCAATCCGGATATTGGACTTCACGAACGAAGCCTGTGTCAATAAGTTTATGGACTTCCTCGTTGATAATATGGTTGAGCTCGAGCGCAAACTTTCTTCTCTTCTGCCTGACAGGTTCGTGATCTGGATCAACCTGGAGTCTATGCATAGCCACCTCTGGATCTATTCCAACCATATCGGCGTGCGACCATGCGAAGCAGTCATGATTCTCCGTAAGAAACTCAATTAGCTTTGTTCGGATATCATACTCAAGGCGTGCGCCGATTTGTACTTTGTGGTCTGGGTGGTCCGGATGGATTTGTGTGTCATCCAACTCCTCCATGTCTGGCGTACGTCGATCGACTGGAGCAACTTGGTCTACCGAGGATGTCAGGTCCTGTAATTGCTATAAGTCACTCGTCTTGCCTCTCAAGGCACTAGTGTAGCAGTTTCGGGAAGCAAGCTGCTCTCCCCTAATCTCCTTGACCCCCCATTTGGTAGGGAAGAGTATCAGTTGATGGTATGTGGAAGGTACTGCTTTCATCTCATGGATCCATGGTCGCCCGAGTATGATGTTATACGAGGACACTTTATTCAGGACGACAAAATTTGTGTTCAGATTTATTCCCTCTGAGTAAACTGGCAAGACAATTTCTCCCAAGCTATAAACCTGCTCTCCGCTGAACCCCAGAAGTTCGGTCGACCGATCGACTATATGAGCTTCGTCAATTTCCATCGCCTTGAGACAGCTTAGGAAGAGCACATTCGTCGAGCTGTCATTGTCAATTAAGACACGTTTAATCGTATAATTTGCAACTAGAATAGAGATTACCAGAGCATCGTGATGAGGATTGAGTAATTGTGTAGCTTCGTCATCGATGAAACTTATCATTTGACCGGACGGCAGAGTGATTGGTCCAGTCGAGCGTAAGAGTGGATTGACAGCTTTTCGCGCATTCTTCTTTGCAGCCGAATGCGATATACCACTGATCTCGGATCCCCCAATGATTACTCCAACCGACCCTTTTGGTTTGGGGTGAACCGGTGGGGTCAGTTCTCGCTCCTTCCTTCTGGCCATGGTTTCTTCCCTTTTTCAGTTAGTACATCCTTGAGATGTCCACGGTTCAACAGCTCAATAACCTCATCATGCAAGCCCCAACAATCTCGAGTAGTGTGGCCGTGGTCTTGGTGGAAATCACACCATTTTGATGAGTCCCTTCGATCTGTCGATGACCTCATTTTGCTGGGCCACTGCACTTTGTTCCCCAAGCTCTTGAGAGTGGAGATCATTTCGGTCGGTTCAATATTAAACGCGTATTTCGGTTTCCGAAAGCCGGATGAAACAGATCAAGATCGATCGAATTGTCGCCTATCCTGGCGTGATCGCTCTGACCCGCGGGGTCGATGATCTGGGCTTCGGTCTCTGCCTGCCCCCGGATGCCCGGTGTTTTTTCTGATCGAAGATAGGGGCTGGTTGCTTTCATCTTCATCCCATTTCACCTAAGCCCACGCTCAAGCTAGCACATCTTCCATGTTGATGCACGAAAATTTCATCAATTCATTGTAGAGTTCGTCGGAGGAAGACAAAACCTTTCTGAAAGCCATGATAGCTGTTTCCATATTGCAATTGGAGATCAAAACCTTTTCCGCCAAGAAGCGACCAATGTATGAACGAAGAGATTCATCCATTCCGCGTTTAATCTTATAAAGGTCGTCTGAGGCCTTGGGTAGCCTCCTGCTGCTAGCAAATTCTTCGATGAAAAGGTCTGTCAACTGGGCGAACGAATTGATAGAAGCATTAGGGAGATTGATGAACCACTGTAGGGCCGGACCGATAAGACAACACCCAAACGCTTTGCACATGCACGCTTCGTGCGACTCCCTCGACACCGTGAAGGTAAGCATCCTCTGTCTATACTGAGCCATATGGTGTCCGGATCACTGGTTCCATCAAAAGATCGCATGTTAGGGAGATGGAATTTTTTCGACATTTCCACCAGAGCGATGCAATCGGTGAATGGGGAATAAGGATAACTGTCAGGCAAGCTTTTTCAGATCGGCAATGGTACTCTGGGAAGTCGCCTGAGGAATGTCTCAACTTCGGCCAGCCTCTGGGCATCGGTTAACCCCTCAGAGGAGTAAGACAACCCAGCACTGTTAGTGATGGTCGAATGCACTGGTGGGGGCGGAGGGAGCTCATGCATTATATTAGATCGTTCGCCGATCGATAGAGGAAGGCTCGAGGTGTTAAATGACTGAGAACGCGGTTGGCAAGAAGTCCCAGCTGGATTGGGAGAGTCAAGCGACTGCATTGAGCCGATGTTGAGACGAACCTGGGAGGTCGGAGGCGGCGTGGAAAGCTGAGCCATCAACTGTTCCACCTTACTTCTTAAGGCCATATTTTTCACTCGGATGGAGGCATTCTCGGCCTTTACTGTAGCCTTATCTTCCGCCATTTGAGCCTTCAGTGCAGCCAGCTGAGTAACGAAATCGTTTGAATCGTCAGAAGACATAGTAAGGTGATGAGTCGACCGAAAGGATTTGATCTAACCGAATGATTGTCAAGGCCCCATGGTGGGCGCCAAATTATAGATCCTAAAATCTGCAATCAATTTGTTGTCGTCGATCGAGGCCTATGACAACCCTGCAAAATCAAAGAACGTTGACCGTCAAACTTGGACACCAGTGTGGTGTCGAACAAACAAGCTCCGACGGTCAAGTCAGTCAACGGTGGGAGATATTTAAGTGAGAGAAGTGAAAGGCTTTTAGAAAGAGAGAGAGAGATACAAGGTGGTTGAGAGAGTAAATGATGAGGACCCCTCCTCTATTTATAGTGTTTCCCACTCACGTGGTTAGCGCATGTTGACCGTACGGATGAGCTTCCTTGTTGGGCCGTGTTTGGGCCCGTGGCCCATTCTGATACATACAGGATATCGTGGCCTTTAGATGGCTTTGCACCCAATATGGATATGGGCCTTGGGCTTTAACCAATACTTGGGCCAGATAGGCCGTCGGATGCATATATGGACCGATCCAACCAGGGCCCACGCCAGGCCTTAGGCTGTGTACTCAAATACTTTAGGACCAACTGTTTTTGGCCCATACAGACAGCTAGATAGCATTGTAGTACTCGACTCCACACTTGTTGTTGTGAAGAGATTCACTGAAATAGTAAGGCAGGTCTCTCAAGGACAAAAAATTTATCCATGGTGGTATGATACTTTCAGTATCTCTAACTAATTAATATCACTCAGATTAGTACTCAGCCAGGCAAGAGCTAGTTTGCTGTCAAAAAGGAAACATGAGAAATCATCCACGATTGTGAAATCCTAGTAGAAGTAAGAAAAACAATATCTAAACTCATAACTTAAGGTAGTCACTCATTTGTATTGCAGGTTAAAACAACCAAGATCAGAAGAGTTGGAGTTGGGGTTGCGGTTCAGATGAAGAGGTTTGAAGTATGCCCACAACCAGAGTTGCATAATCTAGAAATGACCCCGACAGCTTTTAAAACAATATTTGATAAAGAACCTCATAGATTTGTACACAAGGGCCAAGACCATTGGATTGAAGGAGCACACAACGCTATGAGCCCAACACAAGGTGAGCCTGGTGAAGTTATGAGTGATATTTGAAGAGCCTACATAGAAGAATTTGTTGAGCAAAAAGATCAAGAACTAGGTATTCTCCTCTTCTGAGACAATTTCTTTGTTCTCTACATAGGTCTTGAGCCAATAAGAGTAGGACATATTCCTGACCCTGTGTAAGAGAAATAAACATCTTTAGAAGCTTCGATAACATTGTTAGCCTTTAGACCATCAAAACATATTCCCAACATAAAGGCTAAATCTTGAAGTGTGGGACTCATAATTTAGCTTTGAAGTGAAAAGAAATGGTCTACACGTCCCAAAATTAAGCGATGGCTTAGAGGAGGGCTTTATGTACATGGATCTTTTGCTCACTAATTAATAAGAAGTCATCAATACCTAATTTCTTCCACAATTTTTCCTAATGAATTTAGTGACCCAACTAGGCCCCATAACTTGCGTCCTTGGTAGGCCAAAGACGAATAGGGGAAGTCTTGAAAAAGGTGTTCCATGAATGAGAATGCTAGGAAGGGAGTTTTTGGTTGCAGAGGGGATAAAATCATTGAAGATACTCAGGGAAAGAGCTAGGAAAAGAAGGAGTCAGGCCAATGCTTTCAGGACCGAAGGCATGGATAGGTACTTGTAAAAAGGGTGAGCATTGATGAATATCCCCTCCTTTACAATGATTTACTAAAATTGGTTTTCAAGACTAGAGGCACGATGGCTGGAGCCAGGATTCGCCATGGCAAAAATGAGGGCATGATATAGAAGAAGACTCTAGAAGAAAGGGTATGAGAGAAAGTGGAGACAAAGAGGCATGAGAATAGATGAAATGGTTTCACTCTGTGAGAGTTCTTATGGAGGTGAATCGTCTGTAGTAAAAGCAGCTGTCTCTTCACTAATTGGCCTATGAGATGGTTTAAAATTCAAGAATTTACGCATTTAAGGGTTGGTTTCAAAAGTCAAAAAATTCAAATCCTTCTCCTTAAATAAGCAAAAGGTTTGAAAGGGGCATTGTTTGTACTTAAAATGACCTCCAATCACCTACTGATCTGTGACAACGTGGGGTCCATAATTGGCAATGGTCAACCAATCTCTAGTGGACACGTGGCACGTGCAAGGAGATTTTAGATTAATATTTATTCATTTTGCAAGAAAATGCGGTGTTAATTAAGTTGAAATCCAAGAGGCAGTTGCTAAAAAGCAGATTGTTTGAAGAGTGATGTCCAAAAGGCTACAAACAAAGGATTCATTCTCATAATTGTTTTAATTGTGATTTAAAATAGTTTGTTAAACATAAATCAAGATTTCAGCTGGATAAATGAAAGAAAGGTTTAGGAGAAATCAAAGTTTGAAACCTATACGTTCCTAAAATGTATTAAACATGTTCCCATCATTGATGCAATTTAAGACTGGATAGAGAGAGTAGCACTGGTAACAGTGCACAGGAAGTCAGATCCAACTGATGTGTGCCTCATTGAACTGGGAGGGACAATGGATAGATAAGCACATGCTAATTTAGTCACTTGCTTTATATATGTTCATTGGTCTGTCTGTAGGTGATGATTCTTTCGATGTAGTAGACATTGAATCCATGCCATTCATTGAGGCTCTAAGTCAATTCTCATGGATAAAGTTCTTTTTGTACACCAAATTCAATTCTTTGATGGAAAATTTACACTTGTGATTGAACTAAAATCGTTGGATAGTATCTTATGCAATTGAGTCTTCTCAACAACAGTCCTTACGTTTTCCTTTCATGTTGTCAGTGCTCTGTTTATTATGGTGGTGTTTTTTTGATTGTTTTCTTTGGACATTCAGTTCCATGCATTTGATTAATCGTTCATTTGCTTTGTTGTTGGTTTTGTTTTTTTTTTCCTTTTATGTTTGTCTTTTTTTGTTGATTGCTTTGTTGGTATTTGTTTTCAAGGATTATTGACTTTTGATTTACTATTTGTCCTTCTTTGGTGTTATCCTTATTGAGCATAATGTTAGGCAATCTTACTATTTCTTTGCTCTTTTTTTTGTGTCTTTTTAGCGTCTTTCTTTATATTGCGTTACGGTAAATGTGGGAATAGGAACTTTGTGAAATGAAATTATAGGTGACTAAAATATAGATCAATGATGGATTAATTGGAGGCCAAATCAGACCCGGTAAATTATAGGAGATTTGAATGTTTGAAGGAGAAAAGAGAGAATCTAGGTCTCTCCATTCACATCCAGCCACTATAAACATAGAACTATTTTTAGGCTAAACCAACTTTTATACCCTCGAAGTTGCACACGTTTCTCGCTTCTGTCCTTAAAGTTTAAAACTTGCCCCAAATATCCTTAAAGTTTTAAAAAGCTATCCAAATCTATCCCGATCCATATTTTTCTACAATATCCTTGACAAAAATTACCGACGTGGCAATTTGAGTCCAACGTGGCATAACTGATGTATTTAAAAGACAAATAAATAAAAGAAAAAAGCCACATATGAAGGGAAAAAAAAGCCAAATGAAATTAAAAAAAACAAAAGAAAAGAAAAAGGGATGCTTATCTTCTTCATCTGGAGGCGCAATCCTCAATGGAGGGTATTTGCACCCAGATCTGTTGAGGACCAATATGAGACGAATCACGCAAGAACACCATCCAAGTGAACATATCTACAACCAATGCCCACCACGTGATGATGCTCAGCTGCTACCGTCGGTCCGCCGCCACCATCAACCCCTTTCATCTAGGCCCCTCTCTTTGCAACCCATACAATGATGTAAGTGCCTAACTAGAACACATGGTGCTGCTGTGGACTGATTCGACTCAGTTTCCTGCAATCGTTGTCCAAAGAAAGAGACTATGTTCGGTGCCAGAATCTGTTGAATGACTTCCTGCACTCCCAATTTCACAATTTCGTTCACTCTCTACACTATAAATTCTCTCTGAACTCGATTAAAACCCCTTTGACTCACAACAACAGTACATAACGATAATGGGTATTATACTAGAAGAGATTCTTGATTTGTTAGGTGATTTTAGGGATTCTCGATTCATGGTTTTGTATTGGAAGAGATTCTCGATTTGTTAGGTAATTTTTTTAAAATTTGTATTTTTTAATGACATGTAAATTGTTTTAATTATAATAATGATGTGGATAATCTAGGCTAGAGCTTCGGTTGCCAGATGAGCATTTTCCAGATTTCATTCATCGGTACAGTGATTTTGGGACATAAACCATTAGCTTTTTGAAATTTTAAGGATATTTTGGGTGAATTTTAAACTTCAATGACATAAACGAGAAAAGTGTGAAACTTTAAGGGTATAAAAGTTGGTTTAACCCTATTTTTTACTACATGGGTTCATGAGTGAATTTTAGTTAAAACTGCAACAAAATAATGGATTAGAAGTTTTCCATGGGTAAACATAGAAACTAACGTATATTGTTACATTACATGACCAAAAAGATAGATTACATAGCCAAAAAAATAGAGCAAGATTCAAATATTGCGAGCTTCCTTCAAAAATCTATCACTACAAGAAAAAGGGTCTTAGATGATAAAAAAACACTGTCATAAAAGGGGATGCATGACAGAGTTTGTTTCTATCATGTATGTCACTGTCATCCTTTTATGACAAAAAAAAACTTTGTCATGCATTAATGATATAATTTAATAATCATAAATCTATCATAGCAAGAAATTAATTTCGGTTAATATTTTGGCGGGAGTTGACTTTTTTTTACGGGTATTGACTTTTTAAGTTTGATTTTTTGGCAAGAAAATGAAATATTTTTAAAAAATTTTGATTTAATTTTGGTGTCAAAATTAGTTGATTTTAGCGCTAAAATTTTCAATTCAGTATTTTTGTGACTGGTTTTTTCTGTCACGAGATTAAAAATTATTTTAAAATAAATATTATTTTTTAATTTTATTTATTTATTCCTGTATTTGAAATTCATTTACAAATTTGACATATGAAATTAAAATTAAATTGGACATAAAATTGAATCCAAAAGCATTATAATTTATAATATACTGCATAATATTACATAACATTCAATATAAGGAAAATAGTCTCATCTTAAGCAACAGATTCCCAAACTTTATATCTCAAGTACTTTAAGTCACAAAACCATTCCATGCATGCTAAACAAGAGATAATTCGCAACAACCTATCAAACAAGACACAATTTCCAGCAACCTATCAAAGTTTATCAAAGTTTTCACAAACCAAAGAAGAAGAAAACCATTCCTAGCCAAGGAAATGCAGCAGCTCCTCCCATTCCCAGAAAGGTCCTTAAACAATGCACAGAGGAAAGAAATTAACCAAAATGAACATCAAAACAAACTACGTACATCAATGAAGCAAAATAAACATTATGGGATAATACTTTAAAATTTCTAGAGTAAACTCATCATTTCAAAATAATCCCAAGGCAATGCAAAATCCTGTTTTAGTTACCCAACTAGACCATTTGCATATTTTAAAGGGTGACCTCAATTCAGATATATAGTCTGATAACCTAAATACATCAATGAAACAAGGTTTATCTCAAACAAGAATCCACCAGCAGCTCAAGTTTTTGCTAAACAAGTCATCTAACAGTCATTAGTCCTTACATCAAAGTGGAAACCAGCATGTGAAATCAAATAACTCACTGGAAACCTGCATCTGAACTCAAATACCAGAGACGCCTCATGTTTTGAACATTTTTCAACCTAAAAACTAGCATCTGAGCTCAAATAAAAAAGCATCTGAAATCAAATAACTCAAACTGGAAACCAGCATCTGAACTCAAATACCAGAGACTCCTCATGTTTTGAACATTTTTCAACCCAAAAGCCAACATATGAACTCAAATAATTTAAAAGGCATTTGAAATCAAATAACTCAAATTGAAAACCAACATCTGAACTCAAATACCAAAGACTCCTCATGTTTGGAACATTTTTCAACCCAAAAACCAGCATCTGAACTCAAATAGTCTAACTTAGCATTTGAAATCAATTAACTCAAACTGGAAACCAGCATCTGAACTCAAATACCAGAGCTTTTCTGCTAGTAGCACATTTTTCCTTTTTCTAAGATGTCTATGTATGGTATCGCAATTTATACTAACCGTTTTGGTGATGTGTTGATGATTTCCGAACAATAATTAACCTACTCCAAACGAACCTCATCGATTTCAGCCTGAGTGTGCACCGTCTTTCCATTGAACTGATAGGCACAACATAAAAGCCATCAAAGTTATAAAACAATGTTATACATGGTATAAACCAAACGTATGATATCTTATTCATCATTCATCAATAACTTACATCATTCATTAGCAAATAATGTCTGCTGTTATGTCCTTCATGTATCGCATCACATAATAGTCGCATTCCATATTTCCTGGTTGTGTGGGTATCTATTCACAGTTAAACAAGAAAATGATAATTAGAAATATAACATGCTTTAGCTTAAAGTAATAGGCACACAATGTGGGTGTTTGGCAGTGCGTTTGCACTGCGTTCAGTTGCAACACATCTCACAGCATCACAGTTTTTTGTGACACGCCAAACAGCTTTTGCGTTCCAACTCACCTCACAGTACCACAGCTTTTTACCTCACAGCACCTCACCACACCTCACATTACTCCCTAACGCTTACAATGTATGTTGAATTGTCCTACGTAATCAAATTAGGTCAATTATTTTATTTTAGATTAATGTACAATATAAACATTAAGTGATTTTATATTAATATTATTAGTCATCTAATATAACCGTAATTTAGATACGTCAAACGCACCTCACAGCACCACACTGCACCGCACCACAGTTTTAAAAGTGATGCGCCAAACAGTTTTTTACGTTCCAACTCACCTCACAGCACCACAGTTTTATAACTCACAGCATCATACCACATCTCACAGCACCTCACAGCATTCCCAAACAAGCCCAATATTTACTTAAGGTAATCTGTTTTACCTTCACAATTCTCATCTTAGCATTGCAATTCCATCTTTCCTTACCAACCTCGACTGTGTACATTGTCATGGAGCCGTATGCATATTAAAGTACATGTAGTTAAGTATCTGAAATATAATGAACCAAATTGAAAATAAGAATGCAATCAAATAGAAAGAATACATACGCCTTAATCATATATTCCAAATCATGATCAAGATTATCTTGCCCCATAGGATCCAGATAAAACACTTCTTTTTTCACCACATCAATCACAAGTAAAATCCAATGGAAACTAAAATAGAAGAAAAGAAGAAGAAGAAAGTAAGTAATAGAGAAACCAACAGTTATGTTATAAAATCATCAATTATGAAAGACATGCTAAACTGAATGAAAATTGAAATAAGAACACTAAATTCAGACCTGGGATTGTATGGCATAAATAAGAATTGGCTTTTACTGGCCTTTTTCAGATGCTAACATAAATGCTCTATTCTGCGAGTATGAGCACTAGGTGGTGACACCGTACCCGGACATATGAATCCAAATTGTGTCATTCCATTCCTATTTAGGAGAAGAGAGTCATACAACAACCTAAAACAGTTGACACAAACATCATACTTAGACGGGTATCCCAACATCATATAAAACAATTAATGACTGCAAAATTACATTGATTTTGTACCTCTCTTTCTTAACTTATTGCTTTGTTTTCAAGTTAATCTTGGGTGTTTTACGTTATTTTTGTTTGCATTTCAGTTAACGAATCCTAGATGATGAATTATGTCAATGGTAATTTTGACAATGTTATTGGACATGTACATGCGAGTCTTGGTAATTTCAGCAAAATCTGCCACTGTTCAGTCCAGCCCACTTGTGAAGGTCACCATAAATCCTTTGAGAAGATCTGGGTTTTGTGTCATATACCGTTGGAAAGATATGGAAGTCTAGTTTATGAAGAATTTTTCCGAGCATTGTGGACAAAGTTATGACAGTTTGAATACGAACTGCGCAGGCCAGAAAATCAGAAATCCGGGCTCATACTTAACAATATTGGTTTGAGACTTCTTGAAAGCCCAAGGACGTTTCCAGCCTTTGAAGGAAACTAATAGTGCATCAATTTATGATTTGAATGAATCTTTGACTATTATGATACCATATTTCAGCTGGAGGAAATCTTTATGCAAGAGGAAACTAAAGGATTCTAATTCTACTAGGATTATATTGTTTCCTTTCATACGGATGACTTTAACCTAACCAAGGATGATATAAAAGGGGCTAGCATACACAGCAAGAGACGGGAGACCTAAGGGAGAGACTCGAAAAGCACATAAGGTGAGGATATTGGAGAGCAACATCACTACGAGAGAAGAAAGCAACAAGGTTCTTAAAAGGGGAATCCTCTTCACCAAGATTACTTTGTAAAGGGTGTTCTTTTTCTTAAGTTCTTGATGTTGTTCCTTCTTGAATTGTTGACGTTTCTATATATTATGTGTGGCTAAACTCTTTTACTAGGGATTCGATGTAGCCTAGCATGACTATTCTATGTCTTAATTAATTTGTTGCCAATTCAAGTTTCTAGTTTTATTCATTGTGCTTCATATATCATGTGTTGATTTAATGACTGATCACCATTATTTAGATACATGTTTGAGACAAGATTACACCACGATCAATGGGTAAACTTGATATAGCTCTTGTGAATGAATGAGATGTTGTTGACGCATGATCCATGCATAGACACTCTTGGTTCTTGATGTTCTTCTTGCACTCAATGCATTCTTGTTTGTAATCTTGACCACAATCAATGGCTAGATAACAAATTAAGAATAGTTTATCTTGACCACAATCAATGGCGTTTCATATTTTAAATAACAACGAACCTTAGAAACGAGAATTGAATCTTAACCAAATAAGACATAGAATAGGATTGCTATGGTGAAATCGAAGTCCTAGTTTGCATTCTCTTGATTTAAAACACCCTGAATCTTTCTAATATTCTTGCACTTTCTTGATTTTCAAATTCACACAACTTCTCTTTAATTTTCAGAAATAATGTAGTTTTATTTTTTTTATTATCTCGAGACGTTCTAATTGAGTAGGAATTGGAATTACTTGACAAAACTCTGTGGGATCGACCTCGCTATTGCATACCTATGCTATAATTGTATTCGTGCGCTTGCGAGTTAATTAAAATTACAACAACAATTAAGTGTAAAGCAAAATGAAAATGTCTTATGCAATGTATAGTTCAATAATGTTGACTCCTAATAGTTGCATCGTCAGCAATGCTTTGCACTCCATCATCCCAATATGAGCTTTAATCCCTTTTGCCTCAAATACACCCTCTGGCACAAGATATGGAATCCAGCCATCTTTAGGCAAGTGTGTCTCACACAACTTGGCAAACAATTGCAGCATTGGATGACTAATCTGGTGCCCCACCGTTGCCTGCCTAGTGTTTCATACATGCTGCACTACTACTTTCTTGCTTTCCAGCTTTTTCAGTCTTTCAACCCTTGCCATTGGATCCTCACTATTAGGTAATAAAACTTTCTCCTGAAACAATTGCTTTATAGCACTTCCAATCCCCTTTTTTTCTTTCTCATCTGCAACATCCGTTCGCAAGTTAGGGTTGAGTCTTGAACTTTTTCTTGGGTTGGCAGCAGGAATCAAAGATTTTCCTCTTTTCTTCATAGTTGTGATGTCATCCTTTTCATCAGGTCCTTCCCTATTTTCCACTACTCTTTGAAGTGAGGATTCTCTCTTTTTCACAGTTGAGTTGTCTAAATTACTAGGCTACTGCATTTTTACATATTCAAATATCAACAGTATAATCAAATAGCAGTAATAAGAAGAGATAAAGTAACCAAAGTGAAACCTAACAAAAAACAGATAAACTAACCTTATGTTCATCAACTCCATCCACCTTGTCCTTGTCCTTTTCTATGCAATCGTCATCACAAAATAAAGGAGATAGTGAGAAGGTGGAATTTTCTACATCTGAATATGGAGGTTTGTTCTTTAATATGTTCGTGATTTCTTCCCGTTGCTTTTCGATTGATTTCTTCCAAGCAAAAAGCTCAATCTGTTGATTTTCAATTGAGTAGCGAGGTACATTCACGCTGTGAAAGTACTTTGTAATGTTAACAAATTCACCAACACCTTCAAGTGACCAGCTTGAGGAAGCCTTCCCAGTGATTGTGCAAGTATGTGTCGTTTCTTCCATCGGACTCCAGCGACCCTTCTTCAACCTCCTATTTCAACTTCTCCTGTAACATAAAAAAGAAAGTAGTCATATTTCACCACATTAATGTGAGGGACAATGTTTAAGTTGCTCACAAGTTTGTTAACAATGTATGTAGTTTCGGGGTCGTATCCTCCATTTTTCATTCTCTGATCTCTCTTCTAAAGTTCATTTCTATCAACTAAATCTTCAGAAACACCAGTTTATGAGCACTGGTGGGTAAACATGTTACATTATTTTAATGTAGTAAATAAAATCTCTTAAAATAATTAAATTACCATAACATGAAAGCAACGTACCACATCTTTCATCAAACCAACATATCCTCTTCGACTGAGTCGATGATTGAACTTATATAAGGCCCTTTTCCCATTGTTCGTAGAACTAACTCTCTGTAGTAAAACATACATATTAGTTATTTCTTGTTATATGTAAAACATATATGAACAAGTGATGAATCGATCCTAAGTTGAATATATACACTTGAAAGTCATCAGATAAACGCTTATTGACAAACTCTCTCCAAACAAGTTTCTTAATTTGGGGATATTCAATGGGGGGCGTATATAGCAACTTCCGATCCCTAATGAATGGCATGTTGTTCTTTCTTGTCAGCACGTACTTGAAGTTACGAAATGCATGCCCAATTGACTATAACAGTGTCTTCTTACTGTTAGGATGAACAACAAAGCGTTCCTAATATCAATGATAACAAAATAGAAGTGAGAGTTAGTAAGTGAAGTTTACTAATAAATAAATGATGTATATTTATCACAGGTTGCCTATTCAGAGTATGTATTGTTGAACTTTACCTGAACAGACTCCCATAAGCGATCCTTTATCTCAAATGACACTTTACACCAATCTTTTTCGAGGATTGAAACCGAAGTATGAGCCAAGACTCCAAGATACGTACACAGCTCAGTGGCCTCATCACCTGTGGGAACTCTCATTGAATTATATTGTACCACTATCCTCCCCTTCGTCGTTCTTAATTTTTTATTCTGCCTGGCACTCCTATTGACACCTCTTTTCGGGTTACTGCTCTTTGGAACATCAGCACCTAGAACATCGTCACCTTGAACATCAAAACCTAGAACATCATCACCTTCAACAAATTTACCTTCAACTTTAGCATCTTCAGCGTCTTCGTTTTCATGGTCAAGCAGTTTATCATAATATGCAACCTCAAAATTATCCTCGTCATCAAAAGAACCCTTTCTTTTATCCATTTAACTACACCTGACAATTGTAAAACATAAATAACATAAGAACTTAAGCCACAACACATAATTAAAAGAAAAAAGCCATCACACACAAACATATACACAAAACACACAAGTAAACAATAAAATATTTAGGAATTTAATGATTACTCACTGCCAACAGGGTTCTACATAATGGTATTTCAACGTTCGATCCAAATTCCCTCTTCGGTATTTCGTGCGAAAATTTCTTGCTCGTCATCGACAGAATATAGAAAAGCATTAGTTGATAAATCAGAACAAAATAGAGGGTGTTCAGCAACATTATAATAGACATCATCTTCAATTCTTTGGTAGGGATCACCTCTACTGGGCATATGACATACAATAGACCATTTTGTTTCACTCTGATCAGGTACATAAAACACTTGATTGGCTTGAGAAGCCAATATAAATGGATCAGATTTATACCCTAACCAGTTTAAGTCCACTAAGATGAATCCATGTTCATCCTTCTTCACACCACCCCTATTTTGAACCCAATCACACTTCAACACAGGAATTTTTAACAAGTGGTAGTCAACAACCCATATCTCAACTATACCCTCATAAAATGTCATGTCACATGTTATAGGAATTTTATCTTTAGAAGCAGCAACATGCATGGCTTTCGCAACTAGAGTTACACCACTATTTTGAGTAACTCGGTTTGACTCTCGATCACGTGTTACAAAGTGAAAACCATTAATATCATAACCTGGTTGTTTATCTACGAAAGGAATAGGGCCTTGTGATATCCAACGTAAGGTATCCGATACAACAACACGATTTTCAATCAACGAGTACACCTAATAAGCACGAAGTGTATGTGAGCATTATTTTTTTAATGAGCAATAACAAACAAGTTAAATGAATACTGAACTTAAAACAAATGTTGAGCATAACCTTATCAGTTATTCAATCGGCAAAGATACGATTGTGTTCCTCTTGTAACCATTTTTCATTTTGATGTGGATGACAAGTTCTAAGTCATTCCACGTGTTCGCGGAAGGGAATTGAATATATCATACATTACACATGTTATCCAATATAGAGATTATACAAACATATTACATTACATGGAGGAAATTGAAGAGATTACCTAATGTATGGTTCAACTTTGTGTGTTGTGCAAAATGTACAAATGTGCTTGATCTAGTAAAGTTTGGTTAACTTTCTCTAGTTTTCCCATAGACAATGGCTTATCAATTGACAACTTTTGCACATGACCAGCTGGTAGCCCAATAGTAAGCATGTTTGACATGTATTCGGCAGAAAATTCTACTGCTTCCTCTACAATATAACTCTCAACTATGCATCCCTCAGGACGGTTACGATTTCGAGCATAGCCTTTAAGGTTTTTATGTATCTCTCAAAAGGATACATCCAGTGAAGATAGACAAGACCACATAGTCTAACTTTGTTGACTAAGTGCACAGTAAGATGAACCATAATGTCAAAAAGAGATGGGGGAAAACATTTTTCCAACAAACACAAAGTCACTACGATGTTCGTCTCCAATTTATCCAATATTGACACATCAACCATAGTTGCACACAAGGAATTGATGTAGAAACAAAACCTGATAATAGCATCTTTGACATGCTTTGGCAAAACACATTGAAGTGCAACGGGTAAGAGTTGTTCAATAAGAATATGGCAATCATGGGACTTTAGGCCTTGAAGTTTAAAGTCTTTCATTGACAGAAGATTCTTGATGTTTGACGAATACCCATCAGGAACCTTGATACTCTTCAAAGTTTTACAAAAGCTTGTCTTTTCATCTCTAGTTAATGTGTAAGAAGCTGAAGGAAGAAAGGTACGCTTACCTTTTACTAATGGTGCTAATTTGTCCCTCATTTTCATTGCCACAAGATCCTTCCTTGACTTAAGACCATCTTTGGTCTTTCCAAGAATGTGCAACAATGTTCCATAGATGCTCTCACACACATTTTTTTCGATGTGCATAACATCTAATTGATGTCGCTTCAATAAGTACTTCCAATAATCTAAATTATAGAATATGGATTTTTTCTTCCACCACACATGTTCATCATTGTCAATCCTATTGAGTTTTTTAGTGTTGTTCTTTCCCCATTCATGTTCAATAGACTCAACTAGCTGTAAAATCTCCTCGCCGCTCAACGATTTCGGAGCTCGGTCATGCTCTGTTGTGTTGTCATAGGCTTTCGCTTGGCGTCTGAATTCATTATTAGAAGGAAGCCACCGACGATGACCCATTTATGTATTTTTTTCTACTATGTTTCAGTCTACATTTGGGTGTGTTTCCACCATAATATGGACAGGCATTGTACCCTTTAACGGTGCAACCTGCTAAATTCTCATATGCTGGAAGGTCATTTATAGTCCATAGTAACACATCTCTTAAATTAAAGAATTCCTTTTTGTTGGCATCATAAGCATCTACCCCAACATCCAACAAAATTTATAAATCTTCTATCAAAGGAGCCAAGTACACATCAATGTCATTGCCTGGTTGTTGAGGACCAGAAATCAATAGAGACAACATCATAAATTTCTGTTTCATACACAACCATGGCGGAAGATTGTATGTTATAAGAAGAACTGGCTAACAACTATATGTACTACTAAAAGAGCTCTCTGGTTTGATTCCATCAGCTGATAGGGCAAGACAAAGATTTCTAGGATCCGATGCAAATGTAGGCCATTTCTCATCAAATAGCTTCCATGATGGTGAACCAGTTGGATGTCGGAGCTTACCATCAATGGCCCTCGCATTTGCATGCCAAGTCAAGTCCTTTGCAATTTGAGATGACTGAAACATACTCCTAAATCCTTATGTTTGCTTAATCCTGTAGTGACCCATCCGGACGACTACGAATGATGTCCGGATGGCTTTTCAGCTGTCCCACTTTATCAGCTACAAAATGTCCATTGTAACCCTATTTCTTGTAATACCAATGAGAAACACTCATAAGGGTAAAATTATACTAAAACAAATATATTTTTACTTTCGGTAAGTGCTAGATTAAAGGATATTGGGACCTCAATTTAGAGGTAGAGGTCCAATTATACAGGTATTTTTGACATCACTCCTAATGTTTACACGCTCCTGTTGTTTACATAGAGATGGTCAGTTTCTTACTTTCTTTGTTAGCAAAAACCGAGGGTAAAAACCATCTCGTCTCTCCAAAACAAAAGGCTAGAAAATGTTGTAATTGACGTTGTTAGAATAATAATGCCAAAAATATATGATGGAACCAAGAAAACCATTTTGTATTTAGAAATTACCTCCGGGCGCTATAGATTATTAGGAATGAAGTCAGTTTCACGTCTTAATTAACCGGCTTTAACAACACTAGCTCGTTGATTTTGATTGCCGACGCACCATTTAGTGTATTGTCTTTACATACTAATGCAGATTACAGTCTACAATGAATGCAAGCCAGTAGTGAAGTACTGTCTTTTCCTAAGCATCACGAGTTGGGTCACCTACTTTTGAATTTTTGCAGAAAATAAACATTGTGTGTGTGAGCAAATTCTCTCTGAAATTCAAGGGTTGATGGTAACTCTTCTAAAACCTAATTACTTAATTATGGATAGATAAATATAGGGTAGAAGAAAAGCCACGCCACACTGAAGCTAACATCTTTAACTTTTATTTACTTAACAATGATTTCCAAGACAAGAACAGATCAACACTCTTTTGCCTTTGCTTGTTATCACCGAACTGCTTATCCTTGGAGGGTTAAGAATGAGATTCTGGCAGTTTCTTCCTATCAATGACTGGACATTCCAAGAATCAGCTTCAACATTTTATTTGGACTGTTGCTGGCTTCACAAATATGACGCTACCTGCGAGAACGACAGAAAAAGAAAGATTATATTAGGAGAGAAAAGAACCAGTGTTTTACAAGCTTACTTCTGTTACTTGCTATTCTGAATTGGAATTGCAGGTGAACAAAAATGGAACATCCAGAAGCTAATGGAATTCCTATACCAGACAAGATCACCAAGGAGTCTGAACTGCTAGGTTACTTAATTACATGTCAAGTTCTTGATACTACAGAAACAAAAGCATAAACTTATTTTCTAGAGTTTGAATCATTAACCTCTGTAACTGCTCTTTTTCCTGAGGATACTGTCACAGGATCTTTCAGAAGTTCGTTGCATATCATTTGTTCGACTTATATCTATATATTAAGCTCATATATCTTGCTGCATGGTCCATCTAATTTTTTTGAGTTAAAATCTTAAAAAGCATACGATTCCTTTGTTTCCACTACTTATTAGTTGCTGAAAATTGATCGCTATGCCCTTTGTTTTCTCTATAGATGAGGTGAATGATTCTCCAATTGAACAAGTCAGACTCACAGTGCCTATCACGGATGATCCCACACTACATTGCTTGACATTTCGAACATGGGTTTTGGGAATCATCTCATGTGCTCTTCTAGCCTTCCTAAACCAGTTCTTTGGTTACCGCCAAAATCCACTCTACATATCTTCGGTTTCGGCCCAAATTGTGGTACTTCCTATGGGAAGATTTATGGCAGCAACTCTCCCAACCAGACCAATTCAGGTTCCGGGAACGAAATGGTCATTTTCAATGAATCCAGGGCCATTCAACTTGAAAGAACATGTGTTGATCACCATATTTGCCAATTCAGGATCAAATTCTGTATATGCAGTGAACATTATAACCATTGTGAAAGCTTTCTATAAAAGGCAGATCCATCCTCTTGCAGCTATGTTATTAACGCAGACTACCCAGGTGACATCTTTCTTCCTACTAATCCCAAATTTGTTACATCGTATATGTAAAACTGGAACTCAACGCTTCATTCTCCTTGTTTTGGGTTTTATTGTATTCGATCGTTCAGTTGCTTGGATATGGATGGGCAGGGATTTTCCGTAAGTTTCTAGTGGACTCACCATACATGTGGTGGCCTTCTAACCTTGTTCAGGTCTCCCTTTTCAGGTACATATCCTCCGTAATTGTGTTTTATTGTTTTGAAGAATTCAACATAATCTCTCAAAAACTTTTCCCCTGCCTTTTGAACTTACAGGGCACTACATGAAATTGAGAGGAGACCAAAGGGAGGCCTAACAAGGCTACAATTCTTCCTTGTAGTCCTTTTATCAAGCTTTGCCTACTACATTGTTCCAAACTATTTGTTCCCTTCTATAACTGCTCTATCATTTGTTTGTTGGATATGGAAAAAATCGGTCACAGCTCAACAAATTGGTGGGGGTCTACGTGGTCTTGGTATTGGCTCGTTTGGACTTGATTGGGCGACTGTGGCTGGCTTCCTAGGAACACCGTTGGCTACTCCTGGATTTGCTATAATCAATATAATGGTTGGATTCTTCTTAATCGTCTATGTAATGATCCCCATAGCTTATTGGACCAACTCGTATGAAGCCAAGAGATTCCCCATTTTCTCATCCCATGTTTTCAATGCCACGGGCGGGGAATATGATGTTTCAACAGTTTTGAATTCAACAACCTTCGAATTCAATCAGCAAGGATATGATGGCTATAGCCAAGTTAACTTGAGTATCTTCTTTGTATTTTCTTACGGTCTAAGCTTTGCTACGTTGGCTGCTACACTATCTCATGTTGTGCTTTTTCATGGGAGGTGGGTACTTATGCTTTCATATATTCAGTGACAGTAAAGACGATGACTTTTCTAATCATTCTTGACATTCCATTTGCAGAACAATTTGGCAACAAACTAAAGCAGCATTCCAAGATAAGTTTGGTGATGTTCACACTAGAATAATGAAGAAGAACTACGACGTAGTCCCTCAGTGGTGGTTTTACACACTATTGGTGCTGGTAGTTGGACTTGCTATGCTTGCTTGTGAAGGGTTTGGAAAAGAATTGCAGCTTCCTTATTGGGGAGTTCTACTAGCGATTGGGTTGGCCTTATTCTTCACCCTCCCAATAGGTGTTATCACAGCAACCACAAACCAGGTATGCATACGACAGCCAAATATACTCAACCTTCTTGATTTCTATACTCAAATTGCCAAATTTTTGTGCAGCAACCAGGGCTAAACGTCATTACTGAGTTGATCATCGGATACATGTATCCGGGGAAACCTCTAGCAAATGTGGCTTTCAAAACCTATGGGTATATAAGCATGTCACAAGCAATAATGTTTCTCTCAGACTTCAAGCTAGGGCATTATATGAAGATCCCTCCAAAGTCCATGTTTATAGTCCAGGTAGGTGTTAACACTCAGAATATCATGTTCCTATAACCTTGAGTGGGACTAAATTATAATATTTATTTATGGCTTCACTGAAGTTAGCAGGCACTATAATTGCATCCTCAACATACTTTGGAACGGCTTGGTGGCTTCTGACTAATGTGGATAACATCTGCGATACAACTAAATTGCCAAAGGGAAGCCCGTGGACTTGCCCAGGAGATGATGTTTTCTACAATGCCTCCATCATTTGGGGTGTGGTTGGGCCACTGCGCATGTTTGGTCGTCTGGGTCTTTACTCTAAGATGAACTATTTCTTTCTCATTGGCATTCTTGCACCGGTACCGGTGTGGTTTTTCTCGCGCAAATTCCCCCAAGCAAAGTGGATAAGACTAATCAATATGCCAATCCTTTTAGGAGCCACAGGTGCCATGCCACCTGCCAGAGCGGTTAACTACTTGATGTGGGGTGTTGTGGGCATTTTCTTCAACTTCGTCGTCTACAGGAGATACAAAGGGTGGTGGGCTAGACACAACTACATTTTATCGGCTGGGTTAGATGCTGGGGTTGCTTTCTTGGCTATACTAAGCTATTTCACGTTACAAAACAGAGACATAAATGGGCCAAGCTGGTGGGGTTTGGAAATAGACGATCATTGTCCTTTGGCAAGTTGCCCTACAGCACCTGGCATAGAGGTTGAAGGTTGTCCTGTTTTCCATTGAAAGAAATTTTCGCAGACCATAAGACTCATATATGCCTGAACTTGGAGGGTAAAGTTTAAATGTAATGTTAGTCATATCTTATATGTTTCCTATATCGTTCAAGTCCGTCATTGGATATTACTCATACTGGTAATTGAATCACGTAACACTACAGGAAACTCTCACAGACTTCCTGAACTAACTCATAAAAATAAATCTCTGATAAAGAGTTACTTTAGAGACAAATTTATAAAGAACAACATAAGAAGCGAACAAACTAACCAGAAAGCTTATATCATGGAGAAAACGAAAAACAAGGAAAGGAGATGCTCAACATATCGAGAAATGTTGACATAAGCATTCAAAATGAAGATATCAATAGTTAAGTGTTGAGTCAATGACATCTTTTCTTGTATTGTATTTATGTTTGTTAATGTGTGTTTTATGTCTAGTTGGTTTTTAACCCAGTTTTATTTTCTGTTTAGCATGGTTAAGTCAGTTGACTGTAGTTTGACTCTTTTATGTGTTTTTATTTGTATTTTCTGGAGACTTCTAGTAAGCTTGTACTACAGCTTTTATTTTATAGTTCTATCGAGATAATTTAGAAGGTGAATGAAGAAGAGTTCTCCAGAAACAACTCTCTTGTTTTCCTACTTCAGTCTTTTAAATATTTTCTTGAGACTACTAAGTTATCTTCCACTGGTCTTTTGGAGTTTGCATCTTTTACAGTGGCATCGGAGCCCCTTGATCTTAGAGGCCTTGTGAGTGATTTCCGTTGCAGCCACTGCTCCTTCGGGGTGGTGGTAACATCCCTGTTTTGTTTTGTTTAGTGTGATTGTGGCCGCAACACCCATCCCATGGCAGCATCTTTGTGTTCTTGGGTAGTGCAATAGCACCTCCCTGTTCTATATTTTCTTGAGTCTTGTTTTTGTTCCTTAGCCCATGTCTGAAGTTCATCCAGTCAATTTTTGTTCCACCTCAAAAGTCATAGCCAAGCATGTTGTAGTAGCCGAGTTTGTTACCTCTCTAATTTCAAGCTTCTTTGGTGGTACCTCTGGTGGAGCAAAATAAGTTTCACGAGTCTCTCTCTCTTATAGCCCGTTTTGGAGGCAAAAGGCCTCGAATTTTCTGGTGATAGCCTAGCTGGCCACCCATGTTTGAAGGGTCATGTGAGAGACCCAATGTTGTGGTTGGTCTTCTATAAAGAGACTGTTGTGATTGGAGGTATATTGAGTTTTATCAAGCCCAAAAAGGGCAATATGCCCATGGTGGATTAGTACCTCTGAACATGAGTTCGATGTAATAGGTATGATAGATATTTTAGGCACCATTGAATGTGCGGTGTATTCTATGTTTGTTGGTTGGATTGTTTTTGGTATTTGGGAAAACTCATGTTGTATATCAACATGAGTTTGAGGGGGAGTGTTGAAGATAAGTCAGCACCAAGTTTGAAATTGTTTTGACAGTATGTGATGAGTCACCAACACACTAATAAGTTTCTTTATAATTCTACATGTATCATCTGTACTTCCAATGTTGTCTCCACGTGTACGCTCTTATGGAGTGTTCTCTCCAATATTTCTATATACTAACGGTTTGCCCGCGCTTTGCTGCGGGTTAATTGGCCTGAAGTAGATTAAGAGAAAGTAATAACACATTAGAGATCAAAACTTAATACTTCTAACATTGCCTTTCACTTCATGAAAACGTTAGTATAGGTGAAGACAGAGAAACATGGGGTTGACTCCAAAGATGGTATACCTGTATTTTGCTGCTATTCCAAATTATTGATAGATGCTTGCACATGCACATCAAACTACATAACAATATTCTGAAATTCTAATAACCAACTCAGACGACAATAATTCTATTTGCTTACAGGATGGTGGATTCATGTCAGAGGAAAACAATGAATATATTGGTGGTCGTGTGGACATTTGGTTAAATTTAAACATGATTCATTGGTCAAGAGATTATGTGTTGGATCATCTGGTGCGCAATCTACATATTAACATTGAATCTATCTCTTTTAGTTTTCGTAGGATTAGTGGTGGTTTGTGTTGCTGCGTTTTGATGTTTTCAAGGTCAAGACCACTAGTGATTTTATGGATTTAGGAATGTTGACGTCTACTGATGGTCATATGAATTTTTACATTTCTAAGTTTCCTGTTGGTGATGCTGCTATGAAATTTGAGATACATGAGTTGTTATGAGCTTATTTGCTAACCATTATGTCATTTGTTTAGTTATAACTCACAATTTTTTTGCTTTAGTTGCCTAATGACGATGAACATGCAAGTCCACTTAGTGTAGATGTGAAAGTGCTATGCCCTATGACCAACTTTTGTTTCAGAAAGAGGGAAGGTTATCTCCCTGCCATGCCTGGCTCTCAATGCTTCACAGGCTCACAGCGAAAGTCAACACGGATAGTTGTGGATCAGCATTGCCTTCTTTGCACTGGAAGGTTAATCTAAATATCTATAATTCTATTTGTGATCTTGTATAGAATTTGGCAATCACACTGGAGAGAGCCATAGAAAGAGAGGAGCAAAAAGCCTTTCCCATGTTCTGATAAGCTTCAACTGGTGAATGGTGTTGTTGAAGATTCTGAGTTAGAAGACACTCTCGAAGGAAGACTGTGGATGGTATTATAGTAATAAGAGTTAGTTAAGTTTCTATTAATAGACTTAACGATAGTTTGTTGTAATTGAGAGTTCGTTTAATGGTGTTTAGTCTTGTAACTAACTCTACAGCTGTCATTACTTGATTGGCTAGTTAGTAGTTAAATACTCATTACTGTAACAGAGATTGGCAGTTTTAATGAATACAAGACTTTCTGGTTTTCCTATTTCCATCTTCCTCTGCAAACTTCCTCCGCCATTACCCTATTCATTTCCATGTGTGGTTAAGGTTTGAAAGAGGTTAACATTTGGTATCAGAGGTATCTCCGATCCTGAATCAACACTCACTGTTCCCTTCCGTGCATGCCGCGTCACAATACTAGGTCTAACACAATGGAAAATCGCATGTCAATTCTTGAAGCTTCTATGGAGAATCTTTCGGTTGCTATGGCGAAACAGTTAACTAGTCTCACAAATTCATTGGAATCATAGATCGGTGCCAAGTTAACCGAGAGTATTGAGGAACTCAAGCGTGAGTGGTCAAAGCAGAAAGATCGGGATCCAGCGCCATATTCAATGGAAGGAGAAGACCAATCTGCTGGTGGTATGGCTCGTATTCCACGAAGGATGGATGGCCATGATCAACAAGGTCCTCCTCTGCGTTTTAATGGGCAAAGGATGGACTTTCCAAAATTTGTTGAAGGAGAAGACCCTCTGGTATGGATTTATAAAGCTAAGCAATTTTTCTCTTATTATGGAGCTCCTGAATTGCAGAAAGTAGTGCTTGTTTCTTTCAATTTGGAAAAGGATGTGCTACAATGGTTTAGGTGGATGAATTGTTTACAAGTTATTCCACGTTGGGAGGATTTTGTCCTAATTTTCTGTAGAGAATATGGACCATCTGAGTTTGAAGATGCTGTAGCAGCCTTATTCAAATTAAAACAAACAGGTTCACTTAAGGACTATGTGACTGAATTTCGTAGATTGGCAACAAGGACTAAAGGCCTCAGTCCCGAGTTGTTAAAAAGTTGTTTTTTTGGGAGACTTAATTCTGAATTGATGTATGATGTCATGCTTTTAAAACCTGTTGATGTGCATGATGCTATAGCTATTGCAACACAAATCAATAATAAATTGAATAATCTCAGAGTTAGCACTTCTAAGGCTTTCCTTGTCAAGTCAAGTGATCAAGTGGTTAATGCTAAACCTATTACAACGATTGTTCCTCATACTAAAACTAGTGATTAGACAGTTAAGAAGAATTTCTCATCTGATATTCCTTCCAGAAAGATTACTCCTGAGGAGGTTCAAGATAGGAAGTCTAAAGGGTTATGTTTTTATTGTGATGAGAAATTTGTGAGGGGACACAGATGTGATAAGAGACAATTGTTGTTGTTGGAGGTAAATTTTGATGATGATGGGGAGATAGATGGTGAGTTGGTTGTACCTGATAAGGAAGAGCTAGTGGATAATGTAGAATGTCAACAACTGGAGCTCAATAGTTGTGCTTTTTATGGAATTGCAGCTACACAATCTATCAAAACTATGAAGATTAGAGGAGTCTTGCAGTCCTATCCAGTATTAGTTTTGGTTGATTCTGGCAGCACACACAATTTTGTGGATGCCAGAACAGCAAAACAATTTGGATGGAAGATTGATAGAACAAAAGAATTTGAAGTCATGATAGCTAATGGAGGAAGAGTAAAAGGTTCAGGTTGTTGTAACAATATTCCATTAACCTTGGGATCTTTTACTTGTTCTACTAATCTCCTAGTTCTTCCTTTGGGGGGTTGTGATGTGGTACTGGGCATTCAATATCGGCCCAGTTTTATGGGATTTCCAATCTCTTACTATGGAATTCAAGGCTAATGGTCATACTCACTTATTGAGTAGTGATGCTCAGAATGAATCTAGAGTTCAGGAGGTAAGCCTGCATCAGAGAAGGATCTCAATTATACATGTTTGGGTTTACTATTATATTCTATGGAGTCTGTCAACTCAGGAAGTCAGCAAGTTTTATCATTACAACAGCAAGAAGATTTGGACAAATTGTTGAATTCATTTGAATCCATTTTTTCTAAACCAACATCATTACCTCCATCTAGAAGCCATGACCATAAGATACCTCTCATTGATGGAGCTAAACCCCCTAGTAGAAGGCCCTATCATTATGGACCACTCTAGAAGGATGAGATTGAAAAGGCAGTAAATGAACTACTTGAAGCTGGTTTCATTAGGGCTAGTAATAGTCCATTTTCTTCTCCTGTCTTGTTAGTTAAGAAAAAGGAAGGTACTTGGAGAATGTGTATGGATTATAGAGAGCTCAATTTGTTAACTGTCAAAGACAAGTACCCCATTCCGTTGATTGATGATTTGCTTGATGAATTATATGGCTCTCAATATTTTTCTAAGTTGGATTTAAGGTCTGGTTATCACCATATTAGGATGAATGAAGCTGACATTGAAAAAATTGCCTTTAGGACTCATGAGGGACATTATGAATTTCTAGTTATGCCTTTTGGCTTGACTAATGCTCCAGCTACATTTCAGGGAATGATGAATGAGATTTTTAGGCCTTTTCTGAGGAAATTCATATTGGTATTCTTTGATGACATCTTAATATATAGTTCCAGCTGGCAACTTCATTTACAGTATGTACAACAAGCTTTTGATATACTTCAACAGAATCAACTCATAGTGAAGAGACAGAAGTGCACTTTTGGCCAACCTACTGTGGAATACTTAGGCCATATTGTTTCCAAGGACGGAGTTTCAGCTGATCCTACTAAGATCCAGTCAATTATTTCTTGGCCTATTCCTGCCACTCTTAAGGATCTTGAACTTTTTTAGGGTTAACTGGGTATTATAGAAAATTTATTCCAGGTTATGGGAAAATTTGTCAGCCCCTATATCAGTTGACCAAGAAGGGTGCTTTCCAGTGGACTAATGTGGCCACTGAAGCTTTTGAGCAGCTTAAAAAACTTATGATTTCACCTCAGGTACTTGCCTTACCTGACTTTTCTACTACTTCTGAATTGGAGTGTGATGCTTCAGGAGGGGGTATTGGAGCTGTGTTATAGCAAAAAGGGAGACCTATTGCTTTCCTAAGTCATTCTTTAGGACCACGGAATCAGTCACTCTCTACATATGAGAAGGAAATGATGGCTATAGTTACTGCAGCAAGAAAATGGCAAAACTACCTTCAGGGGAGACATTTTATCATTAGAACTGATCATGACAGTCTCAAGTATTTTTTTTGAATCAAAGAGCGACTAATCCTTTTCAACAAAAATGGGTGACTAAATTGTTGGGTTATGACTGAGATTCAGTTCAAGCATGGCCATGAGAATATAGCTGCTGATGCTCTATCTAGGGTGCATGGTCCATCACTCCTACAAGAACAGCCTGTTGATCAATCTATTGTGGAGTGCAAAGCTATTTCTTATCCATATTTTGGTTGGATGGATGACTTGAGGAGACATATAGAACAAGATGAGTGGATTATGGAGAAAATGAAAGAAATAAGGACTTCAGTTGATTATGGACAACAGTCTTCTTATATTGTGGATAATGGTTTTTTGAAATATAAATCTAGGATTGTAATCAGTCCTACATCTAATTGGCGAGAGAAGCTATTCCAAGAGTTCCATGCTACTCCAACAGTTAGTCATCCTGGGGTTTTGAAGACTTATCAAAGAATAAAAAGGGGTTTTTACTGGTTAGGCATGAAAAAAGATATAAAGGAGATGGTAGCTACCTATCCAATTTGCCAGCAGCATAAGTATGAGACTGTTTCTCCCCCTGGACTTTTGCAACCATTGCCTATTCCTAAGAAAATATGGCAAGATATCAGCATGGATTTCATAACAGCTTTGCCTAATTGCAAAGGAAAATCAATGGTGATGGTGGTAGTGGATCGGCTTACAAAAATAGCCACTTTGTCGCATTATCTCATCCTTACACAGCAGCTGGGGTTGCTCATTTATTCATTGAACATATTTTTAAACTGCATGGCATGCCTGCCACTATTGTTAGTGACAGGGATCCAATATTTCTCAGTGCTTTTTGGAAGGAGTTCTTCCATCTGCAGGGATCCAAGTTATGTATGTCTTCGGGCTATCATCCCCAGAGTGATGGTCAAACGGAAGTGGTAAACAGATGCTTGGAGACCTATCTCAGGTGTTTTGCTAGTTTACAGCCAAGACAGTGGGTACAGTGGCTCCCTTGGGCTGAGTGGAGCTACAACACTATCTTCCATACAGCTACAAAGGCAACGCCATTTGAATTGGTATATGGCTGTCCGCCTCCTTATGTTATTACATATGAATTGGGGATTGCTAAACTAGATGTGTTGGAGAAATGCTTGCTGGAAAGGGATAACATGCTGGATATGTTAAGACATAATCCTAATTTGGCACAGGAAAGAATGCAACATCAGGCCAACAAACATAGGTCTAAGAGAGAGTTTGCAGTTGGAGATCTTGTTTACTTAAAGCTCATTCCATATCAGCTGCCTTCTTTATCCTCACATTCATTCAACAAGTTGCAACCGAGATTTTATGGGCCTTATGAAGTTTTGTCCCGGATTGGTTCTGTTGCTTATAGGTTGAAGTTACCTGAGGGTTCTAAAATTCACCCTGTGTTTCATATGAGTTGCTTGAAAAAACATTTAGGAGCAACAATACAACCTAGCATTGTGCTACCTCAAGTGACTGATACTGGTTTGGTTCAGCAGAGTCCACTAGCTATTTTGGATAGGAGGGTGTTTTTTTTTTTTTTTGGTATGGATAGGACTTAGGAGGGCTTACAAGAAGGGTAATGTTGCTGGTGTGCAGTTATTAATTCATTGGGAGGGCCATAATGTAGAAGAGGCTACTTGGGAAGATCACAATGATTTCAAGAACAAATATCCCACATTTCCTTTATAGTAACTTGATTGTGGTTGGCAATTATTCCAATATCTTGATTGACTTGTAGTAACCTTGTGGACAAGGTTGTGCTCAAAGGAGGGGTAGTTGATAAGCTTCAGCTGGTGAATGGTGTTGTTGAAGATTCTGAGTTAGAAGACACTCTCGAGGAAAGACTCTGGATGGTATTATAGTAATAAAAGTCAATTAAGTTTCTGTTAATAGACTTAACGATTGTTTGTTGTAATTGAGAGTTCGTTTAATGGTGTTTAGTCTTTTAACTAACTCGACAGCTGTCATTACTTGATTGGCTAGTTAGTAGTTAAATACTCATTACTGTAACAGAAATTGATAGTTTTAATGAATACAAGAACTTTCTGGTTTTCCTATTTCCATCTTCCTCTGCAAACTTCCTCCGCCATTACCCTATTCATTTCCATGTGTGGTTAAGGTTTGAAAGAGGTTATCATGTTCATAGATTCAGCTGACCAAAAATTCAAATATTTATAGAATCACGGTGTCGAACCATATGATAGAGTCAAATTACTTCCCTACTCCACCAAAGCATTGAGTATGGTTATGAATCTGCAAAAAAAAACTTAGCTAAGATACTATTAAATAAATATTTCAATGTGATTATAACATAGTTCTTAGGTATTTGCCAATCTTAAGCAAAGAAAAAGAAAAAAAATAAATCTGAATTGTCCACAAAGAACAGCTCAAGAAAACAGCAAACTCGGCATCGCACACCCAACACTCCCTTATTAACCAATCAATATGCTCGAATTCCAATCCTACTTCGGTCGAGCTGCCTTAAAGAAACAAAGTGTGCCTAGCTTCTAGTGCACAGGAACCATATTATCCCCATTTTTAGACTAAATTATGGCTTAAAAATATTATGCAAATTCTAAAATGAACTTGTGACGCCCCCAAATTCCATCAAAGCGGCGGAATACACACACACAGAAACCACACAAAAAATAACAGATATCTAGATCCAGCCTCCAGGTATTCCAAGAAAAGAAACCAATCCATAACACCTCCAAGTAATAGCAACAAAGGAGATTAATTAGCAAAGGAAGTTGAAATTTTCATATACCTGATTTCATAACACCTCTTATGGCTGAATCCTTAACTTGAAATTTCATTTCCAGAAATATTTATAAAAAGAATAGAAACTACACAAACGGATACGTATACAGAGAAGGACTTGTGGCCCCAACCCATATTCTTGAAACTTGAGCCATGATCTTTGCTCATCAATTCTCAACAGAAAAGGTATACAACATGGTCAAGCTGCAAGCAAAAACGTATAAATAAAGAAAATGAGACTCAAAAGTATTATGTAGTTCATTCCACAAACATCAATTGAGATCATGATCTTAGAACATTACCAGCTTCGTTATTTGATGCGACCGTGAGCTATAATAATTTAGGGCAGTTTCACCAACTTGCCATTGAGCCGCAACAATGACACATAACATGTAACCATATCATTTAACTTAGGAGAAGACAAACTAAGAAAGATCAAATAGAATGCTTCACAAAATTACCTTCACAAATACTGATAAGAATCTTAAATGCTGATCAACGCTTGCCATCTCTTCCACCAACTTCTCCACAACTGTACCTCTCTGCAACACAAAATCATAAGAAATCCAGTAATAAAAGAAAATAATCATCCAGGAAAAACCATAAGCACTACGCTCTAAAAAAAATGGAAAGCAATCTTCAGATGAAAATAACTCTAGATCATCTAAAAGCTTGAGACTACGACCAAAATCAGAACTTAACAGGTCCCTGACATTCTCATTATTGATTTCAAATTCGGAAATTTTAATTTTAAAATCTATCTCTGGAGTCTGTAATCATACCAAAATAAATGGAAATAGCAGCACACATCAATTCATACCACAATCTTCAAAACTCTCAGTATTCTAATTTCATAATAACCTATAGCTGAAGATGTGAAACCCATTTGTAAGACTAATGGCATCAGATTCAATTAAGCTCACATTTATCATATGCGTATATATATTGTTCACAGTTGTCTGTGTGATGCCCATCATGGTGTTAATACCCCAACTCCCAAAGAAGAACAACATGGTCTTGCATTCAAGATCACCACCACATAGCCATTCAAAATTAGATAACATCTTGATTGACTTCTCAACCACTTAAAGATTAACCCAGCCATTCAAACATCTTAGATTGGCTTCCCAACCATAGAGACTGATGTGGGTTAATCCCACAACATCAAACCAAGAACCAAAACGAAAACCCAATCGATTTCGACACCACATTATAGAAATGGTCAGAGAAAATAAATATCCAGCAAATCAATACATCTCAATCCCAGCTCAAAGAACATCGAACCAAGAATCAAATAGAAAACCCACTCAGGAAAGGGAAAAAGAACCATTCATAAATCAATATAGTGACCCAATATAGTAACAATGCGAATAATTTAAAGACAAACACAAATACAGACCACGATGAATAACAATGTGAAAATTTTGAGCATACTGTAATTGTTATTAGAGGCCATCTAACATGTTGGATTCTAGGTTTTCATGGGCTCTTTGATGCTGTAACTAAAAAAATAAAAGCTTGAGATGTCAGGAAACAACACCGCATAAAAATTTGCAGTGAGTTCAGGTTTTTGGGTAAAGGAAGCAAGAGGATGTCACCCATGTATGCAACAGTCAACTACAGACCTCAAGACATTACATGCATCTCTTCCTCAACAATATTTGATTGTACGCAGAACAAATTGCAGCCTAACCAAACTCGACAGTTATAAATCCTTCATCTGTTACTCTCTCAATCAAATTTATACCCCTATAAGAAGGAAAATGAAGCAACTCAAACCAATAAACTCACCAAATATAAAAAGGCAACATACGACAAACAACCACAACAACAGTCAAAAGAGCAGGCCCAGTCCAGAAAAATATCAGGAAGAAATTAATTCAGTGTTTATCAGCTGAGAAAACAAAAAATAGTGACAGAACAAAGGTATACATACAATGGTACAACAAAAAAAAGAAAAAGAAAACACCTGAGATACATTAGCTGCCTTCTCAACTTGCATTCTATGTCTCTGAGCAGCCTCAGTTTTCTCAGTTGCTCTCACTGGACGACTGATGTTATGGCATAATATCTTCCAAATACATGCAGACCTGCGGGCAGACTATAAACACGCCCAATACTTTCCCTAAACCATGAACCTCACACAAACAACCCTAGAGAGAGACAATCGGGAAAAAAAATTAAAAAAATCAATTGAAATGCACTTTAAAAACTACCCGCTCGGTATCCCTTTCAACATTGCCAGACCTGCTAAAATCCAAAGCCATCCCATTGGTCTGTGATATCTAGAACGAAGAGAACAAAAACAGACCCATTGTGTGATTGATAGCTCCAACCTACAAAATTTAACCCAAGACACCTGTTTCAACCTATGCACATATAAAATGTTCAAATAAACTCTATAAGAAGTGGAAAAAAGAAAAAAGAAAAATTGAGATTCCTTAGCAGCCTTCTCAAACTGCATCCTACGTCTTCTTTACTTGCTCTTCCACTCCTGAAAGTTCCTCATTTTGCTATACAATTGACAAAATTAAAAGAGAAGACTATAGTTAATTCCTAATAGATTACTCAGAAATGGGTCAAGATGCAGTCAATCTTACCCCAAGTTTTTTTTTAATAGCTTCAGCCTACAAATATAGTGATTGCCATCAAATATAGTAACCAATGGCAATCGCGAATGGAGAACTTTTTTTCTAAAAAAAAACTGCAAGACAAAGGTTAAAAAACATGCAAGAGGAAATTAGAGGAAAATAAAACAAACCTCGATAAGAAATCGAGTAATCCAGCCTAATCATGCAAAGTTGTTTCCTAATGAAAAGGCTTTGGGAAATGCTTTCTGCAACGACAGCCTGACATACACGGTGATGAAGGTTTATCATCACATAAGAACAATTTAGTAAGATGTCAAATACGGGTCAGTTGCATAGAAAAAGAGTGAGCTTGAAGAAGTCCCCCTAGTCAGGAAGAGAAAAGCCAATACTGAAGTTGACCCAAAACTTCACTCAGCAGCTCAAACAAAAGCATTCTATATGAACCCACTACCTGCACAAACATAACATGTAATAATTATATTCTTTTTTTTATTTTTATGATCCAATTTCGAAGACTATTTTAGTATTTTAACCCAACACAAAATTTGTTATCCCTAAGTATTAACTTTCACAAATGAATGCAGATTCTCAACATTGGAAACCCAACACAGTAAAATTTTGCATCCCTGCATGCAATCAAAACAAACAAAAAACATGATACGAAAGCTTCAGCTCAAACCAAAGCATTCTATATGAAAAATTACCTGCTCCGTATCCCTTTCGACATCACCAGACCTACCTCGCTATCCCGAGATCAACAGAAAATTCCACCACCGAGAACCACCTTGCTACCCCGAGATCAACAGCCAATTTCACCAGAGAGAAACAGTCGCCAAACGAACGCAAAAAGATGTCACACGCGAGCTAATGCACTGAATTGTTCCTCACCCAAACGCATGAGACACACAAACAAAGGAGAAGGTGGAGGAGAGAAATCGCAGGGAAAGCGGAGCCGGCCGGAATGTGAGGGGAGGTGGAGAAGAGAAAGCAAAAGTTTTTGTCGCTGTGCAATTTCCGCCGAAGATTGGAGAGAGACAACAGTAGAGGTTAAAAGCTTCGTGAAGAAGTTCTTAAGAACACGTGTCAAACGATTATCCCGAGATATGCATCCAATACCACGAAATAATCGGAAGCCCGGGACCTGCTGTAATTTTATTACAGCAGGTCCCACGGTAATACCAATTTTTAACATTAAAAATTTTTATTTTTATTTTTAAAAATTATAAATAGGTAGTGTTCATCGTAACGAACACAACGATATATTTTTTGTTAGAAACAAAAATCAAATTCAACATGAAAAAAACACGACAATTCTAGACCATCGGATATAAACTCAAAATATTTGATGTTTTTGATCACGATGCATTTGATTTTTGTTTTAAACAAAAAATATACCGTTGGATTCGTTGTGAAAAATACTATATATTTATGATTTTTAAAAATAAAAATAAAATTTTTTACTACCCATAAAAGGTATTACAGCGGGACCTGCTGTAATAAAATTACAGCAGGTCCCGGGCACCCGAAATAATCGCACAAAAAAGCGAGGCCAACAAAAAGAGGGCCCACCACAGAAAGGGGCAGACGCCGAAGGAGAAGAGAGAAACCCACTCTTAGGCAATACAACGAATCCCTCACATCCAACCACGTGAGACACACAGAGCAATAAAACACACAAGAAAATGACATATGAGCCACAATTGTTGATATTTCATTTGTTGAAAATCTCTTTTAAATAAGATCTATTGTTGATTGTTGATATTTCATTTGTTGAAAATTTATATGTTCAACAATTTATTTGTTTAATTTATCTCTTCAATTTAGTGTTTTTGACTAACAAATATTCAAACATAAAACCTTAAAACCAACAGAAAAATTAAAGGTGGTCAACAAGCTTCGATTTGATATATTATAGGTCTAAAACGGACAACATGTACCAAATATATGACCATTTTAGCGAACATTGGTCAATTTTATATGTTGGACATTTATCTATTCAACAATTTATTAGTTTAATTAAGTGTTTTTTAGTTATTTTTGGTGGTGGTTTGTTCTATTCTATGTCTTAAAATTTATTTGTCCAAAAATTTACTTACCCGTAAAGTTTTGAGTCATATTTTTTTTTTAGCTCTAAATATCAATGAGTCTCGTTAAAAAGAGATTTTCACACTAATTTTGCATATACATTTTTTTTAAATCCGTTATGTATTTTGATATATAAAATATTTTGAAGTTTTGTTTACGAAAAAAAAAGGATAAAAAAAAATTGGACGATGTCAACAAGCGTGAAAATGTGAGTGATGATAACAATTTTGTCAATAAAAGATAATGTTTGAAATATGTTGTCCTTAGGGCTTGGCATCGGGCCGGTTTAGATCTTCGGGCCTCGGGCGGGGCCAAACTGAGAATATGAGGCCCAGGCCCATAACGTTAGATCTTCGGGCTTCGGGCTAGGGCCTCTGGTCGGGCTTGGGCCTCGGGCCGGGCTCGGACTCCCACGCCCTATCACTATTCATCCTCTTTGAAAATTATAAAATTAAAACTGACCAACAAGGCAAAGCTACTTTCATGTTATACTTGCCAACTAATTAAATTATTATCTTTACATACCACCTGTTATATTTTTAACACAATTAAATAATTTTAGTTTTACTTAATGAGTATTGATTTTAAATTTTATATTATACACATCTATAGCTTTAAATTGTTTAATTTTATACTTATTTTATAAAATCTTAGGGTCTTAAGATTTTATCAACATTTATGAGTAGATGGTCATATTATGGCTTTAGGGTTAGTGCTTAGGTTTAGGGTTTAGGATTTAAGATCTTCAGGATTTAGGGTCTTTAGGGTTTAAGGTTTAGGGCATTTAGGGTCTAGGGGTTTAGGGTCTTTAGGGTTTTGGGGTTTAGAGTTTAGAGTTTAGAGCCTTTAGGGTTTTGGGCCTTTATCTTTACATACCACCTGTCATCCCTGCTTACAATTGATTAATGTCATAATTGTACTTTAATTTTTATACAATTGAACAATATTTTATAGAGGGTGAAATATATACGTATTATGTGTATATATATACACGCATACATTGCAATAATATATATATATATATACACATATATATTATATATTATATATACATATATATATATATATTATATTATATATATATTACATATATATATGTATGTATATATATGCAGACAGTGAATGGTGCATGTATATATATATATATACAAATACACAGACAGTGTGCATTGTCTGTGTATGTGTGTGTATGTATATATATATGTATGTGTGTATATATATATATATACAGAAATTCTCCTATGTGGACCAAAAGTGTGGACCAAGTTTGTGGACTTGTTTTTCAACCATAGATGTGATGGGTCCCATAATAAATATGTGGCCCCCACTTATGTTGTGATTGATTACAACCATTGGATTTTGGTCCACAAACTTGGTCCACACTTTTGGTCCACATAGGAGAATTTCTGTATATATATATATGTAATATATACATATTATATACATATAAAAATAAATAATGTCGGGCTTGGGTTGGGCTCGGGCTCTGGCCTGGCCAAAATTGGCCCAATGTATCGGGCTTCGGGCCGGGCCCGGCCCCAAAAATGGAACCCAGGTAAGCCCTAGGGGTCAGGCCAGGCTGCCTAGGCCCGGTCTACTTTCGGGCCGGGCCGGGCTCGGGCTTTGGCGCACGGGCCCGGGTCGGGCCTAGGCCCGCGAGCCAAATGGTGAGCCCTAGTTGTCGTTAGTGGTACATGTTTTAAAGCGTTATGATTTTAAAGGTACAAAAAGTAATGACATGAACCTATTGAAAATGAACTTTCGATTCAAGGACTTAATGGCAAATGACAATTTTCCCTGACAAATGTAGGTATTCAAATAGCCCGTTTTGTAGATTTTATTTTATTTTCATTTTCAACATTAGGTTATAAGCTTCAAACACCACACAGTTGAAATAAATTATCAAGTGTTTGATGAAGCTTATAATTGATATTCGCTTATAAGTTGAGAAAAGTTTTTTTTTTTGTTAAATTTAATTTTAATTCTAAATTACAACATATTTTTTATAAATAAATTAAAATTATTATGTAAAAAGTTTATGATATTGTGGGTCTGTTTGGTCGATACTTTTGAGTAGCATATGTGTTACTTGGATGTATGGTCACACTAGGAAATATAAGATAAGAAATGAGATTATTAGATCTAAGGTAGAAATAGCACCTATCGAAGATAAGTTACGAGAAAATCATTTAAGATGATATAGACATGTTCAACGTAGAGATAGCGGTGCAGCGGTGAGGAGAAATGAGTGAATTTGTATAGGAGAGAGTAGCAGGCGGCGAGGTAGACCTATGTGGCTTGAAATAATAAGAAATTATATGAATTTAATAGGAGTAGATGAATGTATGATTCATGATATAAATGTTTAGAGAGAACAAAACATTTAGTGGATTCCTGATGATATTCTCGTAGACTGATATAACCGACCCTAAACTTTTGGGATAAAGACTCTGGCAATGTTAATGTTGATGATGATGATGTGCTACTTGTCCACCAAACACAAATGTTATCAAAATATCCTCAGCTTTTCAGAATAACCAGCATTTTGATTTTTTTTATTAAGGAGTTGATTTTATCTGACCATGTCTCTAAGAGAATTTCTTTGTTTCAAGTTTGTTAAACGTGGTGAATCAAGTCTCTTTTATTTCGGTGATATTTGTTTCTTGTAAAGCTTTATAAGCTGTATTAATAAGATCAAATAACATGAGAGTTATCTCTTACACTTTCTTCTATTATCACATTCAATCCTTAAATTATAACATCAGGTATCGAAGCCGACTGGAGGCCTGGAAGAAAAGAAGTAGCAGTCTTCTTAGTGGTAGCAGCAGTTCTCTTAGCAACAGACAACAACAATTTCGTGCAACCTGCGATCCCACGTCTCGATGGTCATTATGACCATTGGAGCATGTTGATGGAGAACTTCTTAAGGTCCAAGGAGTATTGGGGGATCGTGGAAAAGGGTGTTGATGAGCCAGCAGGAAGGTGTAGTTCTGTCTGAAGCACAAACAACAAGGTTTGGATGAACAAAGGCTGAAAGACTTGAAGGCCAAGAACTATCTCTTTCAGGCAACAGATAGAGCCACTCTGGAAACCATACTCAAGAAGAATACTACAAAAGACATTTGGGAATCTTTGAAGAAAAAATATCAAGGTACATCTAGAGTGAAGCGTGCTCAACTTTAAGCTCTTTGCAAAGAGTTTGAAATGCTTCATATGAAGGAAGGGGAATCAGTCAATGAGTTCTTTGCAAGAACATTGATCATTGCCAACAAGATGCGGATTCATGGGGAGAATATGAAAGACGTTACAGTCAATGAAAAGATTCTTCGCTCAATGACCTCAAAATTTGATCGTGTAGTTTGTTCTATTGAAGAATCAAACGACATTGACAGCATGTCAATTGATGAACTACAAAGCTCATTGCTAGTACATGAACAAAGAATGAATGGCTAGTCATGTCACAGAAGAGCAAGTCCTGAAGGTTACTACCAATGAAGGAACATCCTCGTGGAGAGGAAGAGGGCGCAGTGGATTTCTTGGAAAAGGAAGGGGCAGAGGACGACAAAGAGTTGACAAGACAAATGTGGAATGCTATCACTGCCACAAGTTTGGTCATTTTCAATACGAATGTCCAAACAAAGAGAGGGAGATCGGAGCAAACGTTGCTGAGACAGAAGAGGAGATGGTTCTGATGGCTTACGTTAAATCAAAGGAGACTCAATCACCTAATCTATGGTACGTGGATTCTGGTTGCAGTAACCATATGAGTGGTAATAAACTTCTGTTTTTTGATTTGGATGTTGCATTTTGGGAGCATGTGAAACTTGGTGATGATACTAGTATATGTGTTATGGGTAAAGGAAGTGTTAAAATCCATTTGAATAGTGGCATGCACACTATTACTAGTGTTTTCTATGTTCCAAAACTAAAAAGCAACCTGATTAGTCTTGGTCAACTCCAGGAAAAGGGTCTTGCTATTCATATTCAAGGTGAGATCTGCCAAATTCATCATCCAGAGAAGGGTCTAATTGCACAAGTCATGATGACTAAGAAAAAAATGTTTACATTGTTCACTCAACCTCAACAAGAGAATTAGACATGTTATAGCTCAACTATTCAAGACATGACTTGGCTGTGGCATTATAGATGTGGACACCTGAATTTCAATGGCTTGAAAACTCTACAATAGAAGTAGATAGCGAAGGGATTACCTTATATTCAATCTCCTTCAGCAATATATGAAGACTGCATTATTGGAAAGCAACATCGAGACTCCTTCCCTAAGGAAAGCACATGGAGAGCCACTCAAGCACTACAACTTGTCCACTATGACATTTGTGGACCTATCAATCCAACTTCAAACAACAATAAAAGGTATTTTATCACCTTCACTGATGACTATAGTCGCAAAACGTGGGTTTATTTTTAGCTTGAGAAATCTAAGGCCTTTATAGCATTTCAAAAGTTTCATGCTAGTGTTGAAAATGAATCTGGCAAGACAATTAAGGTACTGCACACTGACAGAGGGTGTGAATTCACTTCAAATGAATTCATCAACTTTTGTGAAATGCAAGGTATCCATAGGCAGCTAACGGTAGCCTACACACCTCAGCAGAACGGTGTGGCTGAGAGGAAGAATCGCACCATTCTGAACATGGTACGATGCATGCTTACAAAGAAAAATATTCCAAAAGCTTTCTGGCCAGAAGTTGTAAACTGGAGTATTCATGTCTTGAATAGAAGTCCCACTTTGGCCGTGAAAAATGTGACACCAGAAGAGGCATGGAGTGGCCATAAACCAACAGTTGATTATTTCAGGATCTTTGGATGCTTGGCGTATGCACATGTGCATGATGAGACCTGAAGAAAACTTGACAACAAAGGGGTAAAGTGTGTGTTGCTTGATGTAAGCAATGAGTCCAAGGCATACAGACTGTATAATCCAGTTAATCATAAAATTATTGTCAGCCGAGATGTTGTTTTTGATGAAGATGGTAGCTGGGAATGGAGCAATGTAGAAAACAAGTTAGTACCAATGGAATCAGCCTCAGTAAACTTGGATGATGAAAGCATAACTGAATCACCAGTGCAATCATCTATGGACACTGAAGCAATTGATGCTGAAATAGTGGATGAACCAAGCAGGGATCCATCCAATACAAGTAGATTAAGGAGAAGGCCTATGTGGATGACATATTATGCAAGTGGGGATGAACTATCAGATATTGATATTATTACTCACCTTGCATTATTTGCAGATAGTGATCCCATATTCTTCAATGAGGCTGTCAAGGACATCAAATGGAGGAAAGCTATGGATGCAGAGATGGAAGCAATTGAGAAAAATGGCACCTAGAACTAACTGATATCCCAATTGGAATGAAGACAATTGGAGTTAAATGGATATACAAAACGAAGCTGAATGAAAAGGGAGTAGTTGATAAATACAAAGCTTGACTGGTGGCTAAGGGTTAAGCACAAAAGTATGGAATTGATTATGTTGAAGTGTTCGCACCAATTGCAAGACATGATACAATCAGACTTGTGGTGTCACTGGCAACTCAAAACTCTTGGTCAGTTTTTTAGTTGGACATAAAATTAGCTTTTCTACATGGAGAGTTGGATGAGAAAGTCTTCATTGATCAACCTCCAGGCAATGTACAGAAAGGAAATGAGCAGAAGGTATATAGATTGAAAAAAGCTCTATATGGATTGAAACAAGCTTCACGAGCTTGGTACAATCGAATAGACTCCTATTTTTCAAGAGCTGGTTTTCAAAAATGCCCCCATGAGAATACCTTATTCATCAAGTCTAGAGAAAAAGGTAAAATATTGATTGTCTATTTATATGTAGATGATCTAATATTTACTGGCAATGATGCAACCATGTTCGTTGAGTATAAAAAATCCATGATGGACGAATTTGATATGACTGATCTGGGGAAGATGTGTTATTATCTTGGTATTGAAGTTGTTCAATCAGCCACTGGTATTTTCATTAGCTAGAGGAAATATGCTCAAGAGGTTCTGGAGAGGTTTCAAATGAGCAATTGCAACCAAGTTCAAAATCCAATTGTTCTAGGATGCAAGCTCACCAGAGATGCTAATGGTGTTAAAGTTGACAGCACTTATTACAAGCACCTCATTGGAAGTTTGATATATTTGACAACCACACGACCAAACATAATGTACGTGGTTAGCCTCTTGAGTAGGTTCATGGAAGCCCCAATAGAACTTCATGCTCAAGCTACAAAAAGGGTCCTTCGCTACTTAAAAGGTACAATTAATTATGGAGTGTTTTACAGGAAGGGTGAAAATAAGGAGTAAGTTGGATACAGTGATAGTGACTATATTGGGGAAATGGACGGGAGGAAAAGCACATCTGGTTATGTTTTCATTTTGAGTTCAGGAGCTATTTCATGGTCTTCCAAAAAGCAACTAGTAGTCACTTTATCTACAACTGAAGCTGAATTTATTGCAACTGCATCTTGTGCATGCCAAGCTATCTAGCTAAGGAGAATGCTTGAAGAGTTACAATGTGATCGACAAGGACCTACAATAATCTATTGTGACAATAGCTCCACAATTAAGCTATCCAAAGATCTGGTATTACATGGGAGAAGCAAGCATATAGATATCAGATTCCATTTTTTGCATGACCTCACAAGAGATGGAGTTGTTGAATTGATTCATTGTATGAGTCAGGATCAAGTTGCTGACATACTGACAAAACCACTGAAACTAGAAGCATTTGAAAGGCTGAAAGGCTGCGTGGGCTACTTGGAGTTTGTTCAGAGTCTAATATAAACTGACTGCAAATATTGCATTCAGTTTAAGAGAGGGTATTAAAGAGTTGGTTTTATCTGTTAATAAAGCTCTTATTAACTAGGGATATGCTGAGTGTCTGACCTGGTCTCTAAGAGAATTTCTTTGTTTCAAGTTTGTTAAACGTGGTGAATCACGTCTCTTTTATTTTGGTGATATTTGTTTCTTGTAAAGCTTTATAAGCTGTATTAATGAGATCAAATAACATGAGAGTTATCTCTTACACTTTCTTCTATTATCACATTCAATCCTTAAATTGTAACATTTTTCTTTTTTATTTTTTCAAATTTTGTATTATATATATATATATATGGATATTTAGATATAACCCACATGCCATTTTAATTTTTATTATATATATATATATTTTTGTATTATATATATATATATATTTTTTTCTTTTTTATATTTCACATGGTATTTTTATTTTATTTTAAATGTCAACAAATTTGTGACATGTCAACAATTTTCAACTCCAAATTGGGTTCAATTGATTGCTTTAATTGCTTATATTTAAGATAAAAATGTATAACATTCATGTACGTGATTTGTCACAGCAAATATGCTATCATTTAAAGCAGCATATATGATACTTTTAAAATTGTCCAACAAATCCTACTTATGATATTATCTTAATAAATATAACTAAATAAAAAAGAAAAGAAAAAGAGAATATTATGGCAATATGCATGCTACCAGCAACACAACTTATAAACTAGCCGTACCCCGTTTGGCACCGATTTGACCGCTAGCCGTACTGCTTGGCTTATAAGCTCGCGGCCCCCAATACCAAACGGGGAAAACGTGTATACTTATTCTAAGTTGCCTAGTACAGAAAGTTGTGTATTAGGTGGCATCATTTCAATCACAGAAAAAGAACGAAAAAAGAAATTAGAGTTGGAATTATGAGAGCATCTCTAACCCACAACTTCATTTTGGGGGACATCCTCTCCCCCAATGATAAAAGGGTTAATATCATTTTTGCATATCGAAAGATAATTAGTATTTCAATTTATAAATCGTTGTTTAAAATATTTCAATTTGATCACCCAATGATAAAATTGTTTCAACTTGGCCTCCCGGATAGATTTTCTTACTTTAGGTCAGTCAAACTGTATATATGGCACATTGACTACCCAAATATTGATTGTCACATGTGTAGTTTGACAACCACAAAGTGAGAAAATCTGTCATTGAAACAATTTATTATTGGCTGATCAAATTAAAACATTTTAAACAACGGTGTGTAAATTGAAACACTAACTATCTTTCCGTGTGCAAAAGTGATATTAACCCAATTGGAGTATAAAATCTCAGTTCACCCCAATCGGACCGTAAGCAATCTTAATAATTAGATAATTCATCCAAAACCAAAAGAAAAGTGGGGAAGCTTGTAACTTTTGTGGAGGGTGACCTTTTTCTTCTTTATGTTTACGATTGTTGAAAACGGTTGTTAATTTGGATGTGAATTTCATTTCATTTCATATGTGCGAATATCTGTTTTCGGGGCTGCTAGTTAGTGCAATTCTCCTTCTCCTTCATACAATAGTCAATTGACATATATATATATATGTCAATGGCCCCGTTTGACATAACTTATTTACTATCAAAATAAGCTAGTTTATGAGTTGTGAAATATATTATCAAGTGTTTGGCGAACTTTATAGCATAAAAACTAGTTTAAAAAACTCTTAAAAAAGTCTATTTAAATTTAATTTAAAAGATAATTTTTTTTATAATATTATCATAATAAAAATTAAAATAACAAACATAAACTCTAAAATAAATTTCAATTTAAAACTTATTTTTTTTGAGCTTATTAGAGTTATAAAGCTCATTTATGTGAAGTGTAGGGGTCAAAGTCAACCTCAGCAAATTATATGGGCCCCGAAGCCCAACAACATAAAAGCCCAACAGAGGCTAGGGCCCCGAAGCCCAACAACAATCAGGCCAGAGCATACAGTCCAAAAAGGACTTGGTCTTTTAAAGGCAATACAAAGCCGATACAAGTAAGGCCGAACCAATAACTAAGGGACAAAGCCGAAGATAAGGTAGTTCCTCGTTAAATGGTAACAGTCGAAACTATTGCAAACTACCTCAAACTACCGCAAACTCCCCCAAACTGCCATGAACTTCTCCAAATGCCACAACTGCTGGTAACTGCTCAAGAAAAGCATAAAAGGAGTTCATTAGGCTCAGGGAAGGGGACTGGGGTGGGGGAAAAATTCTGACTTTCTCACTCACTCTGTAATCACAAATGATAAATAAAATATCATATCGTTCTGCACCGTGGACCTAGGCTCAAAAGCCGAACCACGTAAAATCCCTCTGTTTTGTCTTACATTTATCAACTCACTCTCAACAATTCGATTGTCGATAATTTACATCAACAATTTGGCGCGCCAGATAGGGGACAAGTTTTATCATAATGGCAAACGCAGAGGATTCACAAGATAAGGCAGTAAACAAGAAGATGAAAGCTTTGATTCAACGCTTTGATGAACATGAAAGAAGGGTCCAACAGTTGGAGCAAGAAAACTTGACGGTTCGAAGAGAAAATCAAAAGCTGCTTGACCTTATGAATCAACCTCCAAGTCCTCACGTAACCAGAACCATTCCTGCAAGTGCTATCCCAAGTACTTCTGTTCAAATCAACGATGGACAAACAACACAAATTCCCAACGCAAGCGTTCCTTTGCCAGGGTTTGTGCATCAAACGGAACCGTCATTGGCATCAACGTCAACTCAATTTCTAGGGCCAACGGCACAATCCATGGCACCATTATTTCCAATACCAACTTCATCTTCGACTATCCCGACAGTCGGTGCATGGTTCAAATATAACTACAACATTGCCAGAAATAACGACGCAGCGAAGTGTCGACAAAAGATTGGAGGAAATGGAATCAGCATTCTTCAGGATACCAGGCATTCCACCACCAATAAAGAAAAATCGGACTTTCCTCAAATCTCCATTTGTTCATGTCATTGCCATGGAAGAGCTTCCAAAGAAATTCATCATACCACATATTAAACCTTATGATGGTACCACCGACCCGGAAGATCATGTGGATCAGTACAGTCAACGATTGACTTTGGTGTTGTACCCATTCAATAAGCACGAAGCATGCATGTGCCGAGGATTTAGTTCAACTTTGGTGGGACCTCCTTTGAAATGGTATCTAAATCTTCTAGAAGGGCAAATTGCTTCATTTGCACAACTGGCCGACGCATTCGTTGAACAGTTTGCAAGCAGCAGGAAAATAATTCCAACATCTGATGATCTGTATCGGCTGCGACAGAAGCAAGGAGAATCTCTACGGTCATTCTTAACAAGATTCAATAAAGAAAAATTAGAGATTCCGGGGTGCTTAGATGAAATTGCAATCAATGCATTTCGCATGGCTCTTCTTCCTGGAAGCAAATTGTACGGAAAGCTTACTCGTTATCCGTGTAAGTCATTTCAAGAAGTGTAGGCAAGAGCGAGCATTCAGATTAAATGGGAGGAAGACGAAGGAAGACTTCCAGAGCGACTAACAGAGCAGCCGAAGAAATCTGAGCAAAAGCAAATAAGTTTAAAGGCCCCGCAATATCCTCGCAAAGATCCTAAACCAATCGATTTCAAGAAGAAACCTCGATCTCCTAAATACAATTTGGTAATTCCACCAAATGAAGTCTTATCAGTGTTGAAGAAAATGGGAGATGTTGTTCGATGGCCCGACAAAGTTCGTAAACCACTAGATCAGTGGGATACTTCCAAATGGTACGAATTTCACAACGATTACGGGCAAACAACAGATGACTGTTTTACCCTCAGAAAAGAAGTAATCCAATTGCTAAAGAAAGGTTATCTTCGGGATTTATTATCTGAAAGAGGAAGAGCAACGATGGCCCAAGCCGACAGACGAGAAGAAGAACAGAAACCACCTCCACCAGAAAAAATGATTAACATAATATTTGGTGGATCGGAGATTAGCGGAATTACACATTCATCAGCAAAGAAACATGTCAAGCAGACAGAGAATTCTGAGGTATGGAATGACAAGCCGATGGTCTAATTCACGAGACAAATCATCAGTTTCACAGATGATGAGATTATTAAATCCACACGATGATGCTTTGGTCATCACTTTGCAAAATGCCAATTGTGAAGTTAAAAGAATCATGATTGACGATGGCAGCTCAGCGAATTTACTGTTTATGTCCACACTTTAAGCAATGGGACTTTTAGAAGCCGACATAATCAGAGGTCCTATCCCACTCATCGGCTTCAGCGGAGAACAACAATATACCATCGGCTCTATTCCTTTGCAAGTATACGCGAAAGGAATAAATCTCCAGGTTCTATTTAATATATTAGATTGTCAATCTCCATATAATGCAATACTCAGACGACCTTGGATTCATGCAATGAGGGCTGTGCCATCAACTTATCATCAAGTAATACGATTCCCAACAAGAGAGGGAGTACAAGAAATATATGGGGATCAACGTCAGCCAAGGAATTGCTATGAACAAGCATTGAAAGGAAAAACTAAAGCTTTATAGCAATTACAGCAAGAGCCGATTCTAAGCAATCAAGAAGAACCGGCTAAAAAGGATATAGAAGAAGTCATCATTCATCCTGATTATCCAGAGCAGAAGATTCAAATTGGAGCAAACTTGGATCGTCAACTCCGAGAAAATTTAATTCAATTCCTGCAAGATCATAAACACACTTTCGCTTGGACGCATGTAGATATGATTGGAATTGATCCGAAAATCATCACTCATCAGTTGCAAGTCGATGATGGCTTCCTTCCGGTAAGGCAGAAGAGACGAAGGTTCGCGCCAGAAAGAAATAAAGTTATTAATGAGGAAGTTCAAAAGTTGTTAGACAATGGGTTCGTTCGAGAAGTCTAATACCCAGATTGGCTTGCAAATGTGGTTGTGGTAAAGAAGAAGAATGGGAAATGGAGAGTTTGTATCGACTTCACGGATTTGAATAAAGCTTGTCCAAAAGATTCTTTTCCACTCCCTCATATTGATATACTTGTGGATGCAACAGCAGGGCATGAATTACTCAACTTTATGGATGCATTCTCCGGATATAATCAAATCTTAATGCATCCAGAAGATCAAGAGAAAACTGCATTCATAACCGAACGTGGCACATATTGTTATAAGGTGATGCCGTTTGGATTGAAAAATGCAGGAGCAACATATCAACGGCTCGTCAATCGCATGTTTGCCAGTCTGCTCGGAAAGACGATGGAAGTATATTTCGATGATATGCTAGTAAAGACTCTGAAGGCCGAAGATCACATCGAGCATCTTAGACAAGCATTTGAAATTCTTGATGCTCATCAGATGAAATTAAATCCTCTCAAATGTGTATTCGGAGTCAAAGCAGGAAAATTTTTGGGATTCATCGTTACACAAAGGGGCATTGAAGCAAATCCTGATCAAATTCAAGCGATACTTGATATTCCTTCCCCCACAACAATACGAGACGTACAACGGTTGGCAGGGAAGATTGCAGCACTAAACCGATTCATCTCCAAATCTTCCGAAAGATGTCATCATCTATTCACAGCATTGAAGAAATCAGCCAATTTCGAATGGACAGAGGAATGTGAGATGGCGTTGAAGAAATTGAAAGGATATCTAACCAATCCTCCAATTCTCGCGAAGCCAAAAATCGGTGAGATACTTTATCTTTATTTAGCAGTTTCTGAATTTGCAATTAGTGTAGTATTGCTAAGAGAGGAAAACAATTGGCAACATCCGGTATATTATGTCAGTCGAAGTTTGGTAGATACTGAAACAATGTATCCTTTAATGGAAAAGCTTGTTCTAGCGCTTATCACTGCAGCACGAAAGCTTCGTCCTTATTTTCAAAGTCATCCTATCATGGTGGTAACGAGCTTTCCGATCAAAACAATACTACACAAACCAGAGTTGTCCGCACGATTGACGAAGTGGGCAATTGAATTGACCGAGCATGATATCACGTATCAACCTCGAACCGCAATCAAGGCTCAAATTCTAGCAGACTTCATTGCTAAATTTAGTCCAGGAATGATGGATAATGCTCACAAAGAATTGCATCAAAACAAAGAAGACGATGAAGCTATTTGGCAATTATTTGTTGATGGATTGAGTAATGCAAAGGGAAGCGGCTTAGGTATCATCTTAATCTCACCACAAGGAGATCAATTCCCTCAAGCTATACATTACGGATTTCACGCTACAAACAATGAAGCAGAATATGAAGCTCTAATTGAGGGACTGAAACTAGCAAAAGAATTAAAAGTTCGACGCGTCCACGTGGCTTCAGATTCTCAATTGATCGTTAATCAATTGAATGGAGAATACCAAGCAAAAGATGAGAGAATGAACGATTATCTGGAGTTAGTACAACAGTTGAAACTTGAATTCAAAGAATTCCAGATTAATCAAGTCCCTAGAGAAGAGAACCAACAAGCAGATGCGCTGGCAAATTTGGGATCAGCAATCCAAGTGCAAACAACTCTGAACATCCCACTGATTTATTTGGAATCATCAGCAATAAACAAACATTCCATGGTGGATCAATCGTTCGTTATTACTGAAGATGATGATGATTGGAGAACATCATTCATACAATATTTGCAGGATGATGTGTTACCACAAGATAAGAATGAGGCTAGAGCATTACAACGAAAAGCATCACGCTACACAATAGTTAATGGCATTCTTTACAAAAGATCATACCAAGGAGTTTTGCTACGATGTTTATCTCAGGAAGAAGCACATTATGCGTTAGCAGAATTACATGAAGGTGTCTGCGGAAATCATTCAGGTGGACGAAGCTTAGCCAGCAAAGTCATGCAAACTGGTTATTATTGGCCTACCTTCGTGGCGATGCAGCCATATCTGTGGCTAAGTGTGATAAATGCCAACGATTTTCACAAATCCCACATCAACCCCCAACGGAGCTGGTCCCAATTTCATCAGCATGGCCTTTCATAAGATGGGGAATGGATATCGTTGGAAAGCTTCCCCCAGCTTCAGGACAACGAGTTTTCTTATTGATCTTAACAGATTATTTCACAAAATGGGTAGAAGCTGAAGCGTATAAACAGGTCCGGGACAAAGAGGTTAAAAGTTTCATCTGGAGAAACATCATTTGTAGATTTGGAGTTCCTTATGAAATCATTTGCGATAATGGATCTCAATTCATCAGTCATAAACTCCAAGACTTCTGTAATACCTGGAAAATAAAACTCTGTTTTGCATCGCCAAGACATCCACAATCGAATGGCCAAGCAGAAGCTACTAACAAAACGATAGTCAACACTTTGAAGAAGAGACTGGAAAATGCAAAGGGAGCCTGGGTCGATGAACTCCCAGGGGTTCTGTGGTCATATCGAACAACAGCAAGAACTTCAACAGGTGAAACTCCATTTTCTTTAACTTATGGAAATGAAGCAGTGCTACCAGTTGAAGTTGGTCTCCCAACAGCACGATTCGAATGGCAACGAGATGAGGAGAATAACATCATCCTCACTGAAGAGTTAGATATGCTCGAGGAACGACGGAACAACTCATCTGTTAGAACAGCAGCCTACAAGCATCGGATCACAAAATACTACAACAAAACAGTTAACCCAAGAATTTTCAATATCGATGACTGGGTTCTACGCAAAGTTTTTCAGAACACACAGCAGTTGAATTCCGAAAAACTGGGGGCCACATGGGAAGGACCATACAGGGTCATAGATATCATCGACAATGGTGCTTACAAGTTGCAAACCAAAGAAGGGAGGATACTTAACAACAGCTGGAATGCAAAGCATCTCAGGTTATATCTTTCCTAAAAATAAAAAAATAAAAAAAATAAAACCCAAAAAATTATTATTATAAGGATCTGGATGATGAATCACTGAAATGTATATATTTTCTCAATCGAGTTGAATATATACATATATATGCTCAGCATATATAAGTGCTTGACAGACCGCATTACATCACCCCCATCGTTCTGTAGTTGATTATTGCAGGATCTGTCAGCATATTGGATAAAATATCAAAGTTTGGACGAAGGTCAAAGCGACGAAGATTGATGTCCTCCAATTTCCCAAAAGTTCATGTATACTTAACCCTTTGTTTATTCTAAGATTATTATTTGCATCATAGTTCAAATCTTAAGCATGTAGTTAAAGCTATGAACTTCAATTGATAAGAAACGTAAAGGAGTTAAGATTGTATTTAAGACTAAAAGGAAGGTACAAGATAGAAAGAATAAAATATAAGTCTAAATATCATTTTCGGCTTCAGAAACGGAAGTTTGTGTTGCATCGATGACCTTGAATTCTTCATATTCTTTGATCATTCGATCAACTTCTTCCTCGTTTAAAGTACCAGCCTTATATTGCATCATCACCTCCCCCAAGGCTTTGATTTTTTCCTTTCCAGCAGTAAGAGCGCATTCTCCCTTGTAGAAATCAACATCTTCCTTTGATTCTGTCAGTTCATCCTATAGCCGATTCGGTTTCTCAATAGAAGCACTTAGCTCAATTTCACAATCTTTCAGCTTAGAATCAACTTCTTACAGATCTTTCAATAATATTTCATTTTCTTGAAATTTGATCTTGAAAGCTGAAAGTTCCTCCTCCGTATCTTTCTGTTGCTGCATTATGTTGGACAATTGCCTACCCTGATCTGTAAAGTCAGTTTTCAAAGCAACACGCCTTCTATCCAATTCATCAAATTTATCTTCAGCTTTCTTTAAAACTTCAGCAGCAGCACTTTTCGTTTTCTCCAATTGAGCTTCGACCTCCATCCTTAACTTTTTCTCTTGCTCTTCGGCCTTTGAAATTTTTTCATTGTCAGCCTGTAATAATCCGCTAGAAAGACGAAGGCTCTTTATCTCCTCCTTTAATTTTCTGATTTCCTTATCAATGTAAAGCTGAATTGACAAAGCCTGAAAGAAGAAGACGAAGGTTACTTTTAATTTAACATTGAAATAAAAATAAATTGAGTTTCGAAAATACCTGAAAAATATGAGAAATGCTATAAAGAGAAGCATCCTCAAGGTTTAACTGAAGAGGAGTAAAATCAAGGGGATAGGCCAATTTATATAGATCAGGAAATAACTCAGCATGCCTTGAATAAAGGGGGATGTTAGGGATCGACATTTCGAAACTCCTCGCCGGGAGATTAGATGGAAGATCAGCACCCGATAGTCTCAACTCCTTTTCAATTAGAGCTCTCAAAGGTGAAACTGGATGAACAGGATATTTTCCTTCTCTTCTCACGGTCTCCTCTATCACTTCATCATTAGGAACTTGAATGATGTCATCGGCCTCCTTGTTCAATCCCGCACTTTCATCTACCAGAGAAGGAGATGATAGCCTGAGTTTTTTCTTCCTTATAAGTGTAGAATCATCATCAATATTGCTCTCAGGAACTTCAGGAGCTTCAGTTACTTCAGCAATTGTTCCTAGCTCGCTGTGAAGTCTCAAGCTAGACTCATGTTTTCTCTTCGTCCTCTTCTCCTTAGAGCTTCTCTGGACTTTCTTATTTTCAGCAATCTCCTTAAGAGTCAAAGGAACGATTACTCTTGGAGCCATATGAGATTCTGTCAAAAATTAGAAAAGAAATCGTTAGAAACACGAAACAAAACCAAAAACATAAACGTTTTATCAACTTACTTTCAAAAAGATACTTTGCTGAAACAAATTTCCAATCTCTTTCAGAACGAGGAATCGTCTTCAAAAACAATTGACAATTCCTCTGAGCTTCTTTAGTAATGGTTATCTTAGGAGATTTTCCTGCAATAAAAAGACAATTATTCATAATAGGATTGAATGAAGATAAAAGAAATCTAACTAATTTTACCTTGAATATTCCAGGAAATAGGAATAGTATCATCATCTTCCAAAAGAGTTTCCTTCTTCACCAAGAAATATCTCTTTTGCCAGTTATGATCACTAGATGTTGTCCCAGTGATCAAATTTTCTTTATCTTTCTTCGACAACATAAATCTACCTACATCTTTTTTATTTTCTTGCCAAGAATAAGCAGCAAGAAATTCATGAAGACCGAAAGTAAGACTATATTTTACACTCAAAGCTTCTAAAGAGAGCAAAATACGCCAAGAATTAGGCATAAGTTGACTGGGGGCAACTCCAGAAAATCTTAGCACAGATCTGACTAAAGGTCCTAAGGGAAATCTCAACCCACATCTTAATGCTAACACATACACAACAGTCCACCCTGGAAATTCATACGAAGCTAATTCACCAGGAGCAGGAATTCGCATTTCTATCTCTTCAGGAATTCCAAATTTGGCCTTAAAACTATTTAAATCTTCTTCTGTTAACACAGAAGTAGGATCATTGTCAACTACTATATCTTCCTCAACAACCTTTTGAGTCTTACTCTTTGAACGCGTGGTTGGTAAAAAGCTAACCTTAGAGGGACTAATAACCTTTTTGCTCGATACTCCTTCGGATTCAGAGTAAGATGAAACCCTAAGACTAGCGGTTTGATCTCCTAATTCTTTTTCAGGTATATCACCTTCAGGAAACTCATCTTGAGTATCCCTAATAGCCTAACTTTCACTCGGAATAATCTGGGGACTAAAATTAGATTCATCCCTCTCGTTTTCTCTCTCAAACCTATCAATAAATTCTTCAGAGGAACCGAACCAAGCCATGATTGAAAATTCGAAAAAGAAGAAGTCAAGAAACGTACCGAAAGTCGAATCGTGTTCTTGAAGTTTTAAGATAGTGGGTGGTTACAGTAACCCATTAAAAAACCCCAAGGATTAAATAGTAAATTCAAAATTCAAAAGTCAAAAGTTAAAACTCCTCGGAAATCGTTCCTCTCTAAACTAATCAGAGCCGTTCGATCAAAAGTAACTTCTCGATAAGCGACGAAAACGGCGGCGCTACATTATTACATCTCCTTAAAAGATTAGTTCGAATCAAAACACGATTCAACTTCTAAAGTTGCGCTCTTTTCCCTATAAATATACTGGAGAAAAACCAAAGAAACGCCACTTCCAAAACAAAAACCTCTACAGTTATGAGTTCCTCCAAGCTTCCTATTAGACCTGAATATCAGAATATAATGTCCAAACCATCAACCAAGTCAGATGAAGGACCGTCTGAAGTGGCTGAAGAACTTCAACAATTGAGCTTATACCTCGACGGGTATGATCCTTACCAACATGTCTCCGATCTGCAAGATTTGGTGATACGTTTGGATAAAGATCTCCATGAAGCAGAGAGAAGGATAATGAAACTTACTGGAGCATACAAATTGGCAGGAAGGTCACTTTATCGACTTCGAGATATGTCAGAAAATGCTGCCATGGAAGACGATCCTCAAAAGCTACGACAAGCTGTACAAAACATCAATCTTCTTATGAAGAATAATCTAGTTAGAATGTATCATGCCTTATGGCCAAGACCTTAAAGGCTTGAACAATTTTAACTATTTATAAATACTATTCCATGTTTATTTAATCTTTGTCAAAGATAAAGCTCTTAGACAAATCGAGGATTTCCTCACTAGATTCCAAATACATTCAATTTCTGTCAAAGATAAAACCTTTAGATGAAGCAAAAATCTCCCCGTTAAAAGACAAAGCTTTTCAATGAAGACAAAGCTTTTCAAAGGAAGCCGAAGCTTTATTAGAGGAAGACGAAGCCACTCAAAGTTCCAAAAATAATTCAACTCCAATAAATTAGCATTAATTCAGATAAATTAACCCTCGAGCAAACCAAAAGGCATTCCAACTCCTCGAAAAGAAACATGGATTGAATCCATAACTATCCATCTTCCCACTACTTATCACGACTTCCAATAACTTCTTTCATATTCCACTTGTACAAATATTCAAAAGAAGGAATTGAGAGAAAACAACATTTTCCACAAAAAATCTCTAAGGATGGATATTCCCAACTATCCACCCACGAAGAAATCTACAATTGAAGAAGGTTCTACTTCCAAAGAGATTGAAGACGGAAATGATCCCAGATTCAACCTCTCTCCTATAAGAGAAGAAATATATGAAGACGATCATCAGAAAACCATCGAATCTCTAAAAGGAGCTTTGATGGAAACCAAAAGAAGACTCGAGAAAACAACCGATAAAGTTCAAGACTATAGAAGACAACTCATGGTTTCAAAGCATGCCATCCAAGGCATCCGATATATGTCATGGAGCAGACAAGCAAGTAGCCATGATCCAGATAAATTGCACGAAGCGATCACTGAGATCACAGTACAACTTAAATCTGTTGTAGATGGAATATATAATGTTCTCTACACTCTAGATTAAAATTCCTGTTTATTTTCCTTCCTTAAGTTTTATTTCGAAAAAAGGTTCCCATAAAGTCTCAGTTTGTTCTCTTTAATCAAAAAGAGACACGAATATAGAAGGCGGGATATTTGAATCATTTATTTTGAAATTCAATTCCAAAATACGAAGAGACGTCATAATTTCTAAAAACGGTGCAACTGTTTAGCTTCCCCACGTTCTTTAGGAATAACTACTTCTTTGAACGTGAGTCTTTCGTCCTTAAATACACGACAATAAGGAAGGAGAAGACATTCCTTCTTCCTTCCAAAAATCTCTCAACATTTAACAACATGAGTTCGTCTGATCCAACTCCTGCAAAAAGAGTATTGGATGAGAAAGAGAATCCCATTCCTTCAAAGAGGGCAAGAAACGAAGATCCATCGTCCTCAAAGGCAGGGACCAAAGAGCAAGGTTCCACATCTCGAATCAACGACGAACCAGACGATTCAGTCGTTGAAGTATTTGTAGTGTCTGAAGAGTTGTATGAGGAAAACCCTCAAAATTCCATCGAAGGCCTAAGAGGACTCCTGGAGGAGGCCGAAAGAAATCTCCAAAACGAATACGAACGAAACCAATCTTATACGGACGTGCTTCGAGCAGCCAGAGATGCGTTGAACAGAGTTCGTGATAATGCTTGAGGCCATTCTCAAAATCAGAATGTTTATCGATTACAAGAATCCCTGTTAGATCTTGCAGCCCATGTTGGGAATGCAATAAATATCATAAATGATGTTATTCGCACCTGGGCTCGTTAAGAGTTAGACCATTACATATTTATTTCCATGTATGAAATATTTATGTTTTATCTTGACAAAGATGTTTTCAGTGTTACTCTCATTGCTCTGAAATTGTAATTGCAGAAGAACTTCAATAGTCGAAGATGCAAAAACTGCAAACAGAGATGATGAGACAAAGAATTCTAAAGAAGACACAACCCCAAGCAAAATATTTTTAAGTTTAAATCAAACTTAAAAATATGGGGCAAAGTGTAGGGGTCAAAGTCAACCTCAGCAAATTACATGGGCCCCGAAGCCCAACAACATAAAAGCCCAACAAAGGCTAGGGCACAGAAGCCCAACAACATAAAAGCCCAACAGAGGCTAGGGCCTCGAAGCCCAACAACAATCAGGCCAGAGCATACAGTCCAAAAAGGACTTGGTCTTTTAAAGGCAATACAAAGCCGATACAAGTAAGGCCGAACCAATAACTAAGGGACTAAACCAAAGATAAGGTAGTTCCTCGTTAAATGGTAACAGTCGAAACTACTGCAAACTATTGTAAACTACCTCAAACTACCGTAAACTCCCCTAAACTGCCATGATCTTCTCCAACTGTCACAACTGCTGGTAACTGCTCAAGAAAAGCATAAAAGGAGTTCGTTAGGCTCAGGGAAGGGGACTGGGGTGGGGGAAAAATTCTGACTTTCTCACTCACTTGTAATCACAAGTGATAAATAAAATATCATATCGTTCTACACCGTGGACCTAGGCTCAAAAGCCGAACCACGTAAAATCTCTCTGTTTTGTCTTACATTTATCAACTCACTCTCAACAATTCGATTGTCGATAATTTACATCAACATGAAATATTTGACAGAGTTTTATTTTGAAGTATATTATAGACTAACTTATAAGTTTAAAAATGAGCTTTTGTCAAACAGACTAGATATGTTATCTGTTTAGTCTAACAAAGAATGTCAATCTCCACTCACTTCCTTAGTCCCCGCCACCAACCCTCGTTCAAAGACTAATAATAATATCACACTCAAATATGGCGTGCGGGCGTTCATGTATCACATGTATGTAAAACTATCGAAGGCATGAATGTCGTGCTAGTAAGTTTTGTTTTAATTGGAAGAGAGTCAGTCATCTCTTCCGCGGTTGGTACGCTTTGGGTCCCACTAGTGATGGTTTGGTTCAACTTTTGACAGCTGAAAAATCATTCAAGATCTTCCCAACAAGATTTCTCTCATTAATTTAGTTCCTTCTTATTAATTATGATAATGATTATTGACCTGACCAAGTGGGATGGAATCATGCCAAGTTACAATACAGTACACTCATACATACAGACACAGATCTATGCCCTTTAATCCAGGCAGTCATGTACTGCCACGTTTCTCCATCAAACAGTTGGAGAGTCCATGTTGGTGTTTCCCACATGAAAATGGGATACCATCCATACCAACAGCTTCAGCTTAGATAAATACTACAATAATTATTTAAATATGGCGATGAATATTTCCGACGGCCACATGCAAGGGAATCATCTACAGAGAAGAGAAGGCAGTGATGGCAACTAGTGTAATTTCCTTGAATCCTGGCCCCCCTTTAGTCTAACTAGAACTCAACATTTGACTTTTTTTTAATTGGAAAATAGAGGGATTCACTCTCTTCTCCCTCCTCCTTTTCTGTACAAATAACGCCCCCACCAACACAATTCCGTCAAGCCCCTCTCTCTCTCTCCTCTATAAGGAGACAGGTCCTCGTGTTCTCTCTCTCTCTCTCTCTCTCTCTCTCTTTTTCCTCCATCCTCTCTGTGTCTCCGCAAAAAAAAAGCTTCTGCTTCTCACCAATGGCGGATCTCAAGTCAACGTTCATGAAGGTCTACTCGACTCTCAAATCTGAGCTGCTCGACGATCCTGCTTTCGAGTGGACTCCCGATTCCCGTCAATGGGTCGAGCAGGTACTTCGCATTTTCACATCTTCTCCTTTTGGTGCTTTTTCATTGCTTCTTTGAATGTTTATTCCTTCTTCAATGACTTTTGCTCGTATGATCATTTTTTTTTTTATTTTCAATGTATGATGCCTAAAATTTTAAATTTCCTCGGCATGCTTTTGATTGTTTGAGGTTGGAATTAGCTGCTCCTTCTTTGCTATTAATGTGGGAGAATTGGTCATAAGAGAAGTCAGGACTGAAAGGAGATACAGAGGTTGGAGATTGAGCAACTCATCCTACTTAAATATATATGAACATAAAAATGATAATCAAATTTGATAAAACAGTTCATGGAAGGATGTTTCCGTCTTGCTCAAACTTTATTATGATGATGATTTTTGGATTTCTTGTAGCCTGTAGGAACCTCTTTCTTATCAAATCATATTCCCAACCGATGCTTGCTGATCTTCAAATTAATGAACCAGGATCATTACAAGTCTTGGTTTTATCTTTCTCAAGTTTTGAATGAGTGAAGATGTATGCCATCATACTAAAATCCTTGGTGTATTTTATAACTAGAGATACATATTGTTTCTGAACAATCTTAGTTCTCCAGAATATTTATTTTGTATGTAATCAATCCCCACAAATATATTATTTGGCACAGTTCCTATTTAGTTCTTTCTCTTTCTCTCAGTCTCTAACCAGCTTGTTTTGACCTATCTACTGCAGATGTTGGACTACAATGTGCCTAAAGGTGGGAAATGAAAAATTATATCAAGTTGTTTTCAAAGACATTATGTCCTGAGGACTTTATAATCAATCAGGATCTCAATTTATTTGTCAGGGAAGCTGAACCGAGGCCTCTCTGTACTCGACAGCTACAAATTGTTGAAAGAAGGAGAGGAATTAACTGAAGAGGAAATGTTTCTTGCAAGCTCTCTTGGTTGGTGTATTGAATGGGTATGCTGATGAATACCTTTATGTGTTCCTTGTTGGACCAGTTAAGATACTGCAAACAATACTATTATAATTATGACAAAAATACATGCAGCTTCAAGCATATTTTCTTGTTCTTGATGACATTATGGATGGCTCTCATACACGGCGAGGTCAACCTTGTTGGTTTAGATTGCCAAAGGTTTGTGCTAACAGAGTTTTTTTTTTTTTTTTTTTTCAATTAATTTCTGTTATTGCTAGTGAATTAACTAACTTTTGGGAATGTATGTTTTGTAGATTGGTATGATTGCAATAAACGATGGGGTCGTACTTCGTAATCACATTCCTAGGGTTCTAAGAAAACATTTTCGAGATAAGCCTTACTATGTTGATCTGCTAGATTTGTTTAATGAGGTAATTGATCTATTTGACTTAGGTTGCTTTTCATTATAAAAGTGCGCTCACAATGTTATATATGCCATGCCTATGTAGGTTGAGTTTCAAACAGCCTCGGGACAGATGATTGACCTGATCACAACACTTGAAGGGGAGAAAGATTTATCCAAATACACGTTGTCACTGTGAGTAGCATCTGAGCTTATATCCATCCATGTCAGATAAACCTAGTTACTCTTTTTTTCCGTTATGAGACAAAAATGGTTTGAGAAAGGACCCTGTATTCACCTTGATCATGCACTTGTGTACTATTGTTCTGGATAATGCAAAGGTTTAGCATGTTAAAAATCAGTGAGATTTTTAAAATTTAATGCGTGGCGGCTCTCATATTGTATTGGTGGCCTAATACTCTATACATTTGCTTCTTTTTTTTTTTTTTTGCAGCCACCGCCGCATTGTTCAGTATAAAACTGCCTATTACTCATTTTATCTATCTGTGAGTATAAATTCTTATAAATGTTGAAGGCTACTGCACATAATTTATTAGCTAATCTGGTAATTCTGTTGTTGCAAACAACATTTGTGATTAGCCCAATCATCAGTAGTTTCATCGATGTATTCTGGAGAAAAGAACTAGAAATATCTCAGCATATTATTTTCTGGATGATATCACTAGAACAACTGTTATTTTGAGAGAGATTATGATTTTTCTTGAAGTAATTTTGTAACTATTAACTAGTTGTCTTGTGTTTTGTAGTTTTGAGTTCCAGTGAATTAATGAGCAGTCTGGGGGCTTAGAACAACCATAAATAGAGTTTCTTTTTAAGCGTTTGGGCAATGGAATACAATTTTTTTGGTGATATTTCTCTTGTACGTCCCAGAAACTTTGAATAAAATTTCTTTTCAGTTTAGGACCAGATTCTGACATGTAGATCTTTCCCAGGATGTGGATTCCCTCAATACCCTCAATCTATGAATCTTATCATTCCTAACCATTGTAATCCTACGTCAACTTAAAAACCCAGGTTTCCTGGGCAGCTTCTGTTAACTTGAAGCACTATTTGCCTTGCACGTGAATGTTAAAAGATGATTACAACTATGTATCTTGTAGATTGAAGTATACAACACTTTTCATGATTTTTTTCCCTTTCCATTGTTTTATTGCGTTTATGTTGGAAAGCTATGAATTTAATTGGCTTGCCATGTTCACTAAATTTGTTCAGGTTGCATGTGCATTGCTCATGTCTGGTGAGAAACTAGAGAACCATATAGATGTCAAGAACACACTTGTTGACATGGGGATTTACTTTCAAGTACAGGTAATTTCCTTTTCGGTATCATAAAAGTCCATATTATATATCATTTACTTCACTTTATAATCTTTTGTTTGTTTGTTGTTAGTTGTGGCACGGCTACTTTTTTGGATTTCATTACTTTTAAAGTTTCAAAGCTTATGTAGATTTGGTGCAAGAAATTCATCTCGATGTTTAGAGTTGATTCTATATGCTTTAATGGATTTTATCTGCTAATGTCAATAGTTTGCTTCTTCTTTTTTCGCCTTTTGTAGGATGATTATTTGGATTGCTTTGGCGATCCTGAAACCATTGGCAAGGTCAGCTCCCGTGTGATGTATTAATGTATAACCCTTAATTGCAGTGTGAGACTAATGATCTGCACATTTCATGAAATTTTTTTGTAAATGTTTTCCTTTCTGTTATCAGATAGGAACAGATATTGAAGACTTTAAGTGCTCCTGGTTGGTTGTTAAAGCAGTGGAGCTATGTAATGAAGAGCAAAAGAAAGTGCTATATGTAAGAATGGAGTCTTATTTGACCATTGTGATATTTCCTCATAAATGGGAGGATCAGTGTAAAATTTTCTCATTATTCTGTTTGTTTTATTTCAGGAAAACTACGGAAAGCCGGACCCAGCCAATGTTGCGAAAGTCAAAGCCCTCTATAACAAGCTTAACCTTGAGGTTTGCGCTTGATCTTTATTGATGTTGAGCAAATTAATTTGCATGTATCTCATTCTTCCTCTCCTATGAATTCTTCAATGCTTTTTCTAGGGTGTATTTGCTGAGTATGAGAGTCAAAGCTATGAGAAACTCATAACTTCCATCGAAGCCCATCCGAGCAAGGCAGTGGAAGCAGTGTTGAAGTCCTTTTTGGCTAAGATATACAAGAGACAGAAGTAGAGAATCAATTTCCAAGAATGTGGGGAAGGTTAGACTGGTCGAAACAGACCCTCACCTTCCATTCTGATGTGTTTTTTTCCTAGTTTCATGATTGAAAAAGATTGAATCTTGTTGTATCCTATTCGTTAAGAAATTATGTCTGCTGCTTATGGTTACGCTTTTTTTATGTTAAATAAAGATTCATTGCTCATGATGTATTCGAACTTGCTTGTTTCATGTTTGTTGTATCGCCTTAGATTGTCGATCTGAGCCTTCTAATATGCTAAGATTTAAGAGTCATGCATCCTCTTGCATCAAATATCGAATATGTTGACAGCAATAGATTTTTCCTCGATATGGTGAACCCATGTCCCATGACCAACCATGGAGATTTGTGTTTTAAAAAGAAAATATGCAAACTGGGTCTGGCCGATCGATGTGGTATAATCTTGCTTTGGAGTTGTTTAGTCCGTCTGGTTCAGCATTTTCTTTAGAGTATATAGGTTATGGGTAAGGTCTCTGTATATATATCTTGGCTGTTCTCAATCTCACCCACTGTCAAACCTTCTGCATGGAAGTTGTTTATACAATTTTGGTTTTTTTTTTTTTTTTTTTTTTTGGTGTTGAATAAAAGGATCATTGCTCATGAGATTTGAGATGATGTATTGGAAAATATTCACTTGAATATTTCATGTTTGCTGTATCGCCTTCTATTGCCCCTTTGATTATAGAATCTACTTAGATTTTATAGTGATGCATTCTTTTGCATAAACTACCGAATATGTTGACACCAATAATTTGTTCCTGGGTATGGTGAACCCATGTGATTTTAAAAGAAAATATGTATGGTAAACCTTCCTTTGGAGTTGTTTTGGGTCTATTTGGTTTAATATTTTTTTAGAGCATATATGTTACTGATCTTCAATTCTATCCATTGCGAGAGTTTTGTGCGTGAGAATTATTTATCTATATCTTGGGGGTGGGTTGGTTTCATTTTTTTGCTAGTCTTTTCAATCAATCAAAACAATTAAGAGAATTTTTATTTGTATATCATCAAAATACTAAATTTACATAATTTTTAAAATTTTTTTATATATCACTATTTAGACTGACATATAAATCATTTAGTAAAAATAAAAAATTAATATATATTTACATATTGAATTAGAAATTATTAAGTCTGCATAAAAAAAATTTTTAAAGAAAAAATTGTTTATTTTTATTATTATTTGGCTTTTCTTATACTGTACTGTGCAATATTGACGTAATTGAACTGGACCTAATTTCATTTTTGGAAAGGCTGCAAAGGGTTTCATTATTATAAACTAGGTCGGTTTTGATTCAATAAAAATTAAGAGACTGTTAGTCTTGTTCCAAAAAGAAAATGTTTTGACTCCTAAAAAAAATACTAATTGATTCACAAACGGCAGTGCTAGTTGTACATAATAAAAGTGTACATAGGCTTACATAATACATGAGGCAAGCCACATGTATAGATGACAAATCAATTTCAAATAAAACGAAAATTAAAATTGAGCGGCATAAATAAAGAAGGTGGAAATGCTACCTATTTTGATGGTACAATCGAGACAACTTCTATCTACAAAAAGGTGATTTTCAGAAAAGATCGTGCAAGAGAAATTTCTATCGATGATTGTCGCCTATTCAAAAAGATTCATCATCGATTCAAACGCTAAAAGGAATCACAACCAGTTGTGTACAAGTAAGTTTCAACAACCCCTTTGTTTGTATCATTGAAAGCTTGAGATTATTAGGGTTTGACGGATTTTTTTATATGATTTTTGAAGGGTTAAGTAAACTTTTGACTACTGAAAGATACTCAAAATTTCATTTTGGTTACTCAACGATCAAACCTTCCAAATTGATCACTCAAAGATTTTTTTTACTACACTTAGGTCACTCGGGTAGATTTTGACTATTTAGGGCCGTCAATGATATGACGTGGCATGTTGACCGTGAGAATACAATTGTTTTTTCCTTATGTGGCATGATGACTCAGTTCCTAGTGCTGAAGTGGCATAAAACAGTTAATAATTATTATCAATATCTGATATGTCTTTTTTAATCCTAATTTGTCTTTTTTAATAAATTACAGTGTTGCAAAAATCGGCCTAGTCGGCCGACTAATTGATAGTCGGCACTGGCCGCTGCGCCTAGAGTGTAATCGGGTCACTTAATCGGTGACCCGATTAAGCCCCGACTTGTCGGCCTAGTCGGGACTAGGCGTTTTTTTTTGGACAGATTTCGATGGAATTTAAAAAAAAAAAAAATTTGACTGCAACCCAATTTTCTTCATTGCAGCCCTAGAATCTTCAGAGGAGCCCCGAAGAAAATAGACAGAGAAGCACTCAAATGAATCGAAGAATCTGACTGCAACCCAGTTTTTTGCGTTGCTTGTCGTCAATCGTCATCTTAATTCATGCTCGATGGGGGCGTACCTGCCATGGAGAACAAACCCAAGTGTCCGACCACCTGAATTGAACGGAGAGATCGAAACCCATCACTGAGTGCGGCAGGGGAGGTAGAGAAGCAGAGTAGGTAGAGAATGTTTCACACAGCTCCATGGCATCTCCTTGGTTTCTCCGATGAACTGGCGTTGTGGGTTTCTCCACAGTTATTAGGTCACACGTAGATATGCTTTGGTCAACTACCTTTTTGACACCGAACGGCACAGTTTTATTCAAACTCTTTCATCATTTTTTTTAATAGTTATTCTATTGCAATTCGTTTGTATATATTCAATTGCAATTCATTTTTTATAAATGATGAATAAATTATATATTGCATGTATATATATGTAATATTTAATATAATATTATGTGTATATAATATTCTCTCTATGAATAAATTATATATTGTATAATATGTATAGCATATATATATATATATTATTTTTTAATTAAAAAAACTTAGAACGATTAATCCGATTAATCCCCGACTAGTCCCCGATTAATCTAATTAATCCCTAATCCCCGTGGACCGGCTAACGGCCGACTAGCGATTTTTGCAACCATGATAAATTAATACCTAAAAAGGATAATCAAATCCTACCGAATCTCGTCTCCTTCAATTTGATCGATGAAGAGGAATTGCTTCCAATATTTGTATATTCATGACTTCGTCCAAAAAGCGAGTTGCAGATCTCTGGTGTCTCGGTCGTCGCAAGCTCAGTGGTTCCAAAGATCTCGCCGGTGTCTCGGTGGTCTCTTGCAGATCTCTTTTGTTTTCGCATAATGAGTGGGTTATTTGCAGAGTGTTTCAAAAGAGTTCAGGTGGGTCTTTCGTTGCTTTGCCTCTCTCTTTCGTTGACTTCGTACTTCAGATTTGGGTCTTCAGATCTGCTTTCTCTATCATAATGATTTGGGTGTTCCGACGGAGCTAGATCCCGATGGAGGCAAGTGAACTTGAATCCTAACGAAGCGGATCGAGCCGCTGCTACGAACCATGGGTGTTCTGACGGAGCTGGATCCCGATGGAGGCAAGTGAAGTTGAATGGGTGTTCCAGCATGGATCTTTGATGTGGCCAAAGATGATTCTTGGTTTTTTTTTCCTTATGTCATAATAATTGTGAGATTCAGACTTAGATGTGATTATTTTTTCTATTTTTTTCCTTTAAAAATTTAATTTCACTTATAAAATTACACATAATCAACATTTTTTTTTAAAAAAATATTTGTTTGGTTTTTTAAATGCCACGTCAGCTTGTTAACTGCCCTAAATAGTCAAAATTTGCCCTAAATAGTCAGCTTGTTTGGGTGACCAACTTGGAACATTTGATCTTTGAGTAACCAAAATGAAATCTCACATATCTTTCAGTGGTCAAATGTTTACTTAACCCGATTTTTGAATAATTTCATTACATATTTTAAACCTTCTATTACAAGTTTGGGCAAATTAATCGTGATGAGATTGTGTGTAAATAAACATAAATTCAAGATTCAAACCTCATACGATTTATGTATAAGGAGTCTAAAATTACACCATAATTGCTATGTATCTATAGCATCTTATCAATCCTATGATTTTTGGTTTTCTCCCTAACGATCTGCAATTACATTTTGTTTATGCATAAAATGCACATAACTTCATTATTAGCATTGAGTTTTAATACTATTGTACTGTCATGATTAGTTGCACACTATTGCCGTATAATTACACATTATGAATATTTTTTTACCTGTTTCTTCCTTACAGGATGACAAAATTTAGAGCAGTCAAGATTAAAGAAAGTGGCAAATTATCGATGAAGGAGCCCTCTGTCCCTAAAGATAGTAGCAAATCATCCAAGAAGGAAACTTTGTCAAAAAAGGAGAAGTGTAAGAAGACTTCGAATCAGTATAGGTCAAACTTGTTGGGGATTCAATCCCTAATAAGTGGTATTCATTTTAAGAGGAGGCATAAGAACAGTTTTCAGAATACACCATTTTGGTGTATGTACAAAAGATTTATCAAGGACGACCATGTTGAAGTGAAGACTAGAAAACAAGAACACGTTGATATCTTAATTATATATATATATATAATTATACATCATTTTACATGTAATCTTGTATTGTTTAAAGTCAATTTGGGATTGATACTGCCTAAGAAGTTGTTATTTGCACATTTTAGGTGTCGGGGCATGTATTGAAGAAAATGAGTTGAATCGAGTCAGAAAAGGAGAATTCTGGAACCAGTGAGCAAAACTGATCGATCGGACCAAGTTTTTGAAGAAATTCCAGAGAGCATATCCGATCGATCGGAGGACATTCCCGATCGATCGGCCAGACCCAGTTCGCGATTCTGAAGATTTCAAATGCCCAAAAATATTCCAAACTCATGCGGGTTCAGTTCAAAATGATATCAATGGATATTCTAAACGACATTCATGTAAAGTGGGGTATAAAAGGGTAAATTTTTAGGGTTTTAGATATTCTACAACTTTTGGAAGAAACAAGGGTCTTGTAGTCTCTCTCTACAGCAGCCATTGGAGCTCGAACAAGGGGATTCAGGGGTTTCTCTTTATTTTTCTCTTGTTCTTGTATTTAATGATTGCTATTTTGGATCTTGATTTGTATTCCTTGGTTATGAGGAACAAACACGAAACTCAAACTCTCTCATAATGAATATAGATATTAATCACTCATCAAAACATTTAAGACAGTGGAAAAACAAAAATAGACTCGAAGCATAAAATATTTCTCTCTAGATTTTTCTCTCTCAAAGCTTCGATACTTCACTCCATGTTGATGTGCTTTATATAGACACCACAAACCACTTTTGATAATCTCAGATGTTGATCAGATGATTATCTTAAAGATAATTGTTGCATATGTTTAAGATAAAAACCAACACATATATATCCAATTAATAGACATTAGTGTTTGTCCAACAACTAAACCATAAGGAGTCCATATCAAACCTCAATACTTTGTTCCTATCACTTCTCCTATATTAGTTAGGATCCATAACAATTTTATCCAAATAAAATTGTGTTCCAAATCAACATAGAGATAGAGTTCAAGTAAAACACAAACTGTAGATTCAGATATGGTTGTGGTAACCTCTGGAGCTTATTTATGACAGTGTGGACGAATATGTCCCTTGATTCCACAAAAATGACAAATGGGAATGAACCTACCTTGGTCATACCTTTGTGAACTTTGCCTCTTATAGAAGGATTGAGGATGGAATGGTTGAGCTGTGCGGCCAAAACGATAAAATTTTTCGTACCTTAACTGAGGAGATGCTCTCCCATTTTTAGCATTTACCACGTTTGATATATTGCACTTTTGATTTTTCTGCTCCAAAGTCCTTGAGGTGAAAGGAACAAATTTCACAAATTTTGGGGTCTTGTTTTGTGCACCCATTTGTGAACTTTCACCTATTTCGTATCAAAGTCCAAACATCTCCTTGCTCGTCCTTTGCATATCAAGTATGTTCTACAAATGATTAGAACCAAATTCAAATTTATTACTATTAGAACAAACCTTTTTCAGCATGTTTTCTCTTTTTGCTTCAGCCTCTATGAAGTAGGCTATATCAGAGGTTACATCAGATTTCTTCAAAGCTTCTAGCTTAACTATTTCTTCCTTCAATTCTTTGATTTCCTTTCTGGCTTCAGCTAGTTCTTGCACTAGAAGTTCCTTCTCTTTAATAGCTAAGTGTCTTTCCTTCTTCTGAGCTTGTTTCGGATCTTTGGTCGCTTAAGGTTACTGGAATATCTTTTTCATCTTCTGATTCAGCGTCAAATTCTTCTTCTGTATCATCGCTCCAAGTGATCTGATAGGCATTCGGCTTCTTTTTCCAATTTGCACACTCTTGAGCAAAGTGTCCTTTACACTCAAAGCATTGAGTGGACTTTGGATCTTTACTTTTCTTTTCAGCTTTGGACGATGAAGATTCATCCTTCTTGAAATCCTTGGAGTTCTTGTTCTTCATGAATTTCTTAGAACTTTTTGTTAGCAACAATAATTCATCAACAACATCATTAGAATCATTAATAGAGAGATAAGCAACACCTTTTAATTTTTTAGGTTTTAGACAACTTGCCTCAAAAGTTTGTAATGAGCCAACTAATTCTTCTACTTTTATTTTATCAATTTCTTTGCTTTCTTCAATTGCTGCCACCTTCATTGTGAATCTTTCAGGCAGAGATCTGAGAATATTTCTTACCACTTTGCTTGATTCAATAGGTTCTCCTAAAGTAAAAGATGTATTGACAATATCGCTCAACTTCGTATAGAAGTCATCAAACACCTCATTCTCCTCCATCCTTAAACTTTCAAAAATGGTGGTAAGTTGTTGAAGCATTGACTGTTTAACTGTATTGGTTCCTTCTTGTGTCACCTCCAACAGATCCCAAGCTTCTTTTGCCTTATCACAATGTGAGATCCTGCGAAACTTAGAAATATTCACACTTGAAAATAAAGCATTTATTGCCTTACCGTTCCAACCTGTATTTTCAAGGTCACCTTCAGTCCAATTCTCAAAAGGTTTAAGAATTTTGTTACCCTTGTCATCAATGGACTCAGGTTCACTATACCCTGTCACGATTGACATCCAAACTCGTTCATCAATGGATTTCAAGTACGCTCTCATGCGTCCTTTCCAGTATGAGTAGTTTGATCCATCAAACTGTGGTACCTGATTTGTTGATCTAAATTCCATTGTTGACACTTGCTCCGATGCCAATTGAGAATACCATATTCCTTTGCCAAGATCGTTAGTCAACGTAATAGGAAAATCAATGCGGAAAATAAACAAATAAGAACACCACAAATTTAACGAGGAAATCCTGACTGGGAGAAAACCTCGGGTCTATGAGCTACCAGCCTGTCAAAGCAATCCATTGTGTGAAGAAAAACTTACAATCTATCGCTACCTATGACTCGATTATACAACTTGACTCAGCGTATGCTTTGACCCCAAATCAACACACCAATGATGATTTACAATTGCTCTTGGCACCTCCAAGAGACTTTGTACTGAAGTAGGATCCAGGTAACGTCTGAGGTAGCCTGCTAAGGTTACTTCAAAACAGTGCAGTCTCGCTCTTCTTCTTCCTCTTATGGATCAGTCAGAGAAATCAATAGAGTAGCACTCAAACACGAGACTTACACTCTCTCATAATGAATATAGATATGAATCACTCATCAAAACATCTAAGAGAGTGGAAACATAAAACAAACAAAAACAGACTCAAAGCACAAAATATTTCTCTCTAGGTTTTTCTCTCTTAAAGCTTCGATACTTCACTCCATGTTGATGTGCTTTATATAGACACCACGAACCACTTTTGATAATCTCAGATGTTGATCAGATGATTATCTTGAACATAATTGCTGCACATGTTTAAGATAAAAACCAACACATATATATCCAATTAATAGACATTAGTGTTTATCCAACAACTAAACTACAAGGAGTCCATATCAAACCTCAATACTTTGTTCCTATCACTTCTCCTGTATTAGATAGGATCCATATCAATTTTATCTAAATAAAAACGTGTTCCAAATCAATACAGAGATAGAGATCAAGTAAAACACAAACTACAGATTCAGATTTGGTTGTGATAACCTCTCGAGCTTACCTCAAGACTATTTTAACTGAACAGTTTAACTTATCATATAAGTGTCATATCAGTGTAGAATTTTTAATCCCAACAGGTGCAATATAAATGGAATGCCAATTTATTATCAAAGATCACATCGATATTAACATAGAGTAGTACAGAATGATATTTTTTATACAAACTAAAGAAAGGTCTAATGGAACTGAAGATGGGTGAACTTAGATTTGATCATTTGCAAATATTTGGGTGAACTTATGCACATTTTCATCTCATGAATGTCCTGCGTCATTCAAAAATTCATGTTACACAAAAGCGCTAAACCTAGCAATGTCATCAGGTGTCAGTTCCTTTGGGACGAGTATGTGGTTAAAGATGCAATCCATAATGTACATGACAATTAACCCACAGTCCACTCTATTTTAGAACAAGAGACAAAGAGACATCCCATTAAGTTTGCATTTTGTATATGTAAATGGTAAATACTCCTAATATTTCATTAAAAGTGTGCTACTTACAATCTTGAAGGTTGTTGTGACATATCCATCATTGTCATAATACTTGCTGGCTTGCAATGGCTTAGGGTAGGCATCACTTTGTTGTAGTAGTTGACCTGAGAAGCACAATAATTAATAAATTTGACCAATAATGTACTAACATAATAAATAATGAAATTATCACAAATTCATGAGCATCTTTCATATAAGGATCTCTTCCATCCTTAAGCCTTAGCCTTATAGAGTTGTAACGTTGCCAAACTTGATCTCATGTGTCTAGTAAGAGCAAAGTCCAATGATTTGCTTAATCATGGTCTCCCTTTGAATGAAAAGGGAAATGAAGACATCTGTAATCTTTATGCACCTCTTTAATCTTGTCTATAAGTAGTTTTTGGATGACTTCCTCTCCTTCAATTCTGAGATAGGCCTGCAAATATATATATTACTAGTCATGTTATCTTGATAAGAAGTATATTTTTTTATCAGACATAAACTTGTAAATGCAAATGATTTGCCTAGCCTATCATCTTGAATATCCTCACTTTTTTGTTGAATCGTTGTCATAATCTCTGCATATGCATCGATTACCTAATAAATGGATGAAAACAAGTTTTATCTCTCTATATGCTGGTCATTCTCGATTCAAAGTATTAAAATTTGAAATTTAATGGATTACTTATAGTGTTGGATGCCATGTCAATGCCAACCAATGCTATTGTATCTCTGTAGGTAATGGAGATATTACTAGACCACACGAATGTGCTGTATTGACAAAACAATTCATAATATATTATTACAATATCTTTAAACAAAGTGTTACATATGGAATAGAGTTATTCCATTAATAAAAACAATATAATAGACTTCAACTATTGAAATAAATCAATGGAACAGATGTTCTTTTGCTTTTAATAAACTTACCTGTTGGTTCCAAGATTATAGAAATTTTCACTAATTTCTCCCAATCCTCCTGATCGATTAATTTACGAGTAATGGATTTTGATGGCAGTGGCTTTGTCTTCTTCACTATTTCAGATACTTGTAATGTTTCACCCCCTTCTCCTATAGTGGAGCTATTATTGGCACATGGAATCGAAGATGTGATTGGTAGGGCAATAGCACTGTCAGTGTCATCCGACTCATGATCTCCATCAAGAAATCAATTCTCTTCATCAATTGGATGCAACTCATCATCAATAAGGGTATTTCGATTAATAAATACTTCATTTCTATTCCATTCCAACAAAAAATTTGCATCCCAAACATTATAATCCATTATTACTATCATCATTTCTTGATGCAACCAAACATATCATTATAATGACCATTCCCATTCCCATTACCATTCCCTACGTCAATCAAACGTAACCTTAGTCTAAACCAATGTAATATCATTATCCCCATGGTTTAAATAAATGAAATTAATGAATGGAATAACCAAAAGGAATGCAAGAAGCATTGAATAAATTAAAATTTAGGGTATGAAGTGTTTTTTTGCCTAGGACTTCTTAAGTGTTTTTATGTATAAATTGTCGAATTTCATTGGAATTCTTGGCCAATTCTTTTGGTCCCACTTTAAAAACCTTGGGAAACTTGCTTCATCAATTTGGGTGAAGATAGTGGTATGTTCACAAAATTAGTACTGAAAGAGAAAAATAAAATTAGTTATGTTCAAACAATAGTAATAAAATGAATATGTTATTGGATATAATCTTACCGTCATCATAATGACACAACTTGTCACCTTGGCAGCATTCGAATTGAATTTCTTGATTAATTCAATCAAGTTACTTGCTATTGCCCGTGACCAATTATAGTTTTCCATTTCCTCCATGTTGACCATGTATTGAATAAAAGCCCATGGAAGCGTATCACCCCAAAAATTCACAGATGTATAAAGTAAGTAGCCTTTCTATGTCAACTGCATTATTGTCTATGTTGCCTGCCATTGCTGCTTGCAAAGAAGCTTTTATGTTTCTTGATTTGAGAATCTTGTTGTGACAAAGTCCAAGTTTGCAGGCTTCACCTGTCTTACCAAATTCATTAGTTGCTTCCCTGAGGACACACCAAAAATGAGTGTGATGTTGTTCTCCGAAAGGCAAACCTCCTTCTTCCCCAAAATGAAAGCTCCTTTACTCACATCATATGTTTTGATTATTGTACAAAAAATTTCGTAAGTCTTCCTCAGCCTCACAGTTGGGTCTTTGCCGATCCATTGCTTGAAGATATTAAAAAATAAAGTATGTTGCTGTATTTCAATATCCTTGCTTGTGAAGCTGAAGAGCTTTTAAGCAGTTTACATATTCCTTTCAGATTAGACTAGTACTAAAGAAGGTAAACTTTCTTTGCTGGTTTTACTGCTCTTTTTTATTTTGTTTCCCTCTCTTTGGCATTGTATTTTCAAAATCAATCCTGAAGTCCAAAGTGAACCAAACATAAAGATGCGTAGTTATTACAATCAATTGAGATGCAATTTTCATTAATCAAATCAATGTAATCACTAGTAACACTATTTTATCAGTGGAATAACCATTTGTGTGAAAAAATATCAATGGAACCAGTAACTTAACCTAATGGAATGTAGATAAATTGTTATCTCACTATTATTTCACTAATAGCTTTACTCCATTGCTTTTATAGCAAGCAAATATCTAATTTTATTGTTTCTAACCAGTGGAGTATCATTGGAATTAAACAATACATTACCTTAATTCAATGGAATGAGGTATTCAATTCCAACAATGGAGCACACCCCTGAACTCCTAAGTTAACCAAGCATAAAGAGTAGAAGTTATTATAGTCAATTGAACAACAATTTGTACTTACTCAAAACAATGAAATTACCAATTCCTTTGAGTTTATCAGTGAAATAACCATCTCTATTACAAAAGTGCTTGGAACCAATTTCTTAAACCAATGGATTTTAGATAGAATAGCTACTTCGCTGGTTATTCTACTGAAATCTTTACTCCACTGGTTCTCTAGGAATGAAACATCTAATTCGATTGTTTCATAACTACTGGAATAACATTTCTTCACCAGACTAATAAATGGAATCCAATGAACAATGTCAATGCGTTGATTCAGAACAATTGAAATCGAAAAAATCATATACAAACTTGATTTTTTTATTGAATTGAAGATTCATGATAGTCGAGTGTGAAGTGAAATAGGAATAATAGAAATACCTTCTTCGTTGGCCGTCAAATCTTTTGAACATGATTGAGACAAATGAAAGAGATTGAAATCGACGATATTCGAAAATCTCTGATAAGTTTCAGGAATTGGGAGAGACGAATGATAGATGAAATGAAATCACTCTCCTAAAAACGTACACAAGAAGTAATGTTTCGAAAACAGTTTCGTATCCCTCTTTTTTTTTAATTTTCTCTTATTTTTGTCCAGTCATCAGCTTAGTCAGCCTGCCACCTAGATTTGGGTTGCTTTGGTCTACCTACCATTATTGTTTGACAAATTGTCTCTGAATGGACAATTTGAGAATCATTCGAGATTTTTGACCAAAATTACTTGAAATATTCCTTATTTTCATACACGTTTCCAAATCAACCCTTCTCACACTTGTGAAATTTGGGATTCAATTGTATGACGAATTTTTAATGCAATTAGAAAATAACTTGTTTTATATAATTCCTCTAAATTTGCAAAAATTTAACTATTTTACTTGTTAGTGTAGAACATATCTCTCAAAATGTTTTTATTATTTCCTATAGAAGAATTTATGATATTGATTGTTTTATTTTAAGAAAAATTGAATAATGAACTTCATGTAATTTCACATAACATTTTGAACAGCAAATAGATTATTAGAAAATTGAAAAACAGTATTTTAGATAGTATATATGATCGTATTATAAACAACATTTTAAAACCAAAGTACTGTTTATACCAAAATTGACCTCCACACATCCGTTGACTCGTGTGAAAGACGTGCCCCACAGTTTTCAAAGAACAACCAATCTCCTGGTGACATGTGGCTGAGTCAGGATCATTTGTATATTAAAAGTTGTTCGTTTTGTAGGTTTTTGATTGGATGCTGACCTGAAATCTAAGAATTAGTTCCCAAAAATTAGGACTACTCGAGATTTAGTGTCCAAAATGCTACAAATCAGGGAATTGTGGTCTTAACAGATTATTCTTTTTAAAAGTAGTTTGTTGAGAAATAACCGAGATTTTAGCAAGATTATCTCAAAGAGAGTCCAAGAGAAATGTGAGTCTGTTAGCTGAATGTTCCTGATTTTTCTCAAACTTGTTTTCAGCTGAAATACAACACTATGAAGCTTAAGTCATATTCGTCCTGCACATCAAAGAAGAACACATTTTTACACAATCTTTTGTGTAGAAGCATCAACAGAATGGACGCTGCTGTTGGCCATGTTCCCACAGATTCAAGCATAAAGCCTGAAGACCCGCGAAGTGGAGACAACCACGACCTTCAAGAGCGTCGACATTCTCCTTGAATGAGATACACGACCAGACAGAGGTTACCATGATCCTCATATCCAGGAGAGAGTTGCAGTTAAAGACCATTAACTCAACCATTCAAGCAAGCAATCTCAAGGCAGTTGGAATGCAAAACTTGATTTTTGATCTTATACCCCCCCGAATGAGGTAGGCTTGCTTTGCATAGGCTACACATGGTGCGGTAGACTGAAAACCAAAGAAATCTTGACGAAAAAGTCGATAAAGTAGATGCAACTAGATTATTTAAGTAGGAAGTAGTGCTTTCTATGGTACGATCCGAAACTAGGCAAAGAGCTTTCTTATATTATTTTAAGATATTTTTTCTCGAGTTATGGGCGGAGCTTGAAGCTTCTCAGTCGTTGGAATAGTGAACGAATCCTCCAAAAATGGAATGAGTTTGGAAATACTACCACAAGAAAGCCGCCCCCTCATCACTTACTGCTATTTTTTCTTTGATTTCGGGGGAAATTCACACTAGGGACCATGAAACCCCTCCATCAGTATTTTATAGAGAATGCACCCCCCGTCTTCCTGTGGTTACAATTAGATAGATGATCGGACCTCTATTTTGAGATCCTAATACCATCTAATTAGGGGGTTCTAGTATCTAAAGTAATGTATTTGTGTTTAAATAAGTTAGTTTTACTCTTATGATTGCTTTTCATTGATTTTGCAGAAAATATGACTAAACTGACAAAGTTGGAAACTTTCGGGATTGAAGAAAAGTGTATAGAGATGATGAATTGTCCGGACACCTTCATTGGATGTTTGGATAGTTGAATCCAAGGGTAAAAAGGTCAAAGAATAGTGAAGCTACAGCTAAAAATGAAAATTTGCACAAATTGTCCAAACACCCTATAATCTGTCTGGACAGCTGGAACTAGAAGGTTTAATCATCCACACAGATTTCAACAGTCCGGACAGTTGCCTGATTTCTACATTCCGAGAATAGTTAATTGAGCTGGTTTTTTGGGTATTTCTCAAATATAACCAATGGGAGAAAGCTTTGTAAGGGTAAATAGGTATTTGTACTTGTAAAAAGAGGGGAAAACCCTAAGATTTGGGTTTTCTTTCTCATTCATTCATTCTCCACATCTAGCCACCATAGTTTTTTCTCTCTCTAGGGTTTTGTTTAGTTCTTGTGATCTTGATTGTAAACATTGGTTTTCTTCTCTAAAATTGATGTTTATTCTTATTATAATGAGTGGCTAAGTTCCCTTTCTAGTTTCTAGTCCTGAACGGTGGGTACAAGGTTTTGATTAGTCAAGGTATGTTCAAAGGGTCATAGCTTCGATCCCTCTCTTTTAATTTCGTGATAGTTTTGTGATTGGGTATATGAGAATGACATATTTGATTGCATTCTTGGATTGTCTAGTCTTGGGATTGCATCTAATATGTTCGATTGAGAATTGTTAAACCCATTGCCTAGCTATTAATTATGTGTATTGATGATGGGGTTTTGGGTTAATTTAGGAATGTGCATGGGAGAGTTATGGTTAATTGATCTTTGAGTGTGAAACTAAAGTGTTAGCCAAGCCGAGCTCCAAGGGGGAACATTAATCCATAATATTAGGTGCTTATCCCTTTGCGTTCATCGTAGATTAAGAGACCCGATGGCCTACATGTATGAATTGAAGTCTTATAACCCAATTCTCTTTGCATATGCATGATTGATAGTATCACACAATACATTGTGTATGGTTGTGTGTATTTGCAATGATACCTTGAGTATGAGAACCAAGTAGCCACCGGGATGGATTAGAGACTAGGTTTTTAATTAATTGTTTTAAATCCAATTCATGCTTACTTTGATTACAAAATCGCTCATGCTACCGAGTCATTCGGCCATTTTTATTACTTGTCTTTATTTTGATATTCATTGCGTTTAGTAGTGTTAGTTAGTCATTTGCATATCATTCACCTTCAAATTTGCATTGCTTCCTCGTGGATCGATACCAGACTCACGGGTTTATTACTTGTCGATACCCTACACTTGGGGTAAGTACACACACACACACTTTGGTATCGGTCAAGTTTTTGGCGCCGTTACCAGGGAAGTGAGTGTCAAAGACGGAGCTGGGTGGCTTGTAGATGCTAGCTTTATGCTATTAAACACCATCAAATAAGGAAGGAGCACGGTCATGCTTCAAGGGTAACTTTGTTCCTCCTTTTCACTTGCTTTTTAGTGTAGTTGCTGAAAAGAGAGAAAAAAATTGTGAGGAGAACTTGGCGGATGAGGCTAACTTAGATTCCTGTGGGCGATGGATGCCACCTTGTTTGTTGCTTGGTAGTGATATGTTGTTTGAGAGATCTTTGCGCATTTTCCTTTCTATCACTACTTGCTAAATCTTGGTGTGTTTTTGTTCCTAAGATTGATTGTTGTTCTATTCCTATCTCTGCTTTTGTTCTTACTTGATATTGTTTTTGGTTGTTTGTTGATTGAAAATCTTGTGTTACTTGACTTGGTTGGTTGCCATCTTTTGTGCTATTTGCTATCTTTGCTTGCCATCATGTCTCAACCTAGAGATAATGTTAGTGGGCGTGGGTCTAATAGAGACGGGAGAGGTAGTGATATAAATGCGAGTGATGTGGGAAGTGTACATGGGGGTGATACGAATCTTGATGCATTGCGTAATCTCTTGCAACATGTGAATATTGATGAGTAGATGCATCTGACGCAAGGGCAAGATGCCCAAAATGCACCAAATGCTCACAATTTGCCAAATGTTCAAGTTGAGCATGCTTTGCAAAATGCACCTCAACCACTTCAACAAGACAATGCAACGCAATATGTCCCACGAAATGTCTACCAACCTCCCAATATGCCTCCCGTATACCATATGCCTCCCCCATACAATTATGTGCATCCCATGTATTATCAAATGCCACAAGTGCCGCAATATGCTCCCTATGGGCAAAACATTCATACATCTCCTCATATGGAGTACATTCATGCCCAAGCCCAAGAGCATCGCACTTTGAGGCAATTTACGCATCCCGCAAGGCAAACCCAACCTTTTTGCATCATCATGCCACCGAACCAACAAAATGTGAGCCTTAAACCGTCCATGTTCCAAATGATTCCCAAATTCCATGGAATGGAATCGGAACCACCATACTCCCCTGTGCGTGATTTTGAATCAGTGTGTACTACTTTTGGTGATGTCACATGCACACAAGAAATTTTGAGACTCAAACTTTTTCCATTCTCTTTGAAGGATCATGCAAAACAATGGTTTGAGAACTTACGCCCCCAATCCATTGCGACTTGGGCGGCAATGCAAGAATAATTTCTCAACAAATATTTTCCTTCCCATTGTACCATTTCTTATCAAACACAAATCATGAATTTTCATTGCAAAGAAAATGAAACCTTCTTCCAAGCTTGGGAGAGGTTTAAGGATTTATTGTTTATGTGCCCTCACCATGGATTTCAAAAATTTTAAATTGTGAATTTCTTTCATAAATCTTTGACTCCATCTTTGAAGAAATTGGTTTCCACTATGACTCAAGGTGACTTTTTGAATAGGGATGCCAATGAAGCATTCACTTTCTTTGATAGGTTGGCGGAGGAATCCCGATCTTGAGAAGCTCCTCTACTAACCCGACATGATATTGTGCCAAGCTCTAGTGGCCAGTTTGTTTTGAATGAAAATGATGATATGCATGCTAAACTTGCTTTGTTGTCCAAGAAATTGGAGTCCTTAGAGTCACAAAAGTCTCCTATAAATGTGGTTGGTGTTGATGAACATGTTGCTTGTACTTTGTGTGAAAGTAGAGATCATAGGACGGATGAGTGTAATGCTTTACCATCTTGTAAAGAAGTCCTATTTGGGCAAGGTTGCAATCGGAATAATTCTCCAAACTTTAGGAAGCCCTACCCTACCAATAACCAAGGCAACAATTCTTACAATGAGAATTACCCTTGGAGAAATCATCCAAATTTTGGGTGGAGGAATGATGGGAATGATCAATCTCAATCACGCCCCAATCCACCCCACCAACAATTGCCTCCTCCAATTGTTGCACAACCAGCCCAACAATCACATATTCCACCCCCTAAGAGGTCCCTTGAGGACACTCTTAACATTTTCATGCAAGCTCAAATAGGGGAGAATCAAAAGGCCAATAAATTTCAAGAACAAACCAATAGGGCCATTAAGGATATTAGGAGTCAAATGACCAAGGTCACACAAGCTCTCACCACCTATGAAAGAGGAAAATTTCCGGCTCAACCTTACCCTAATCCTTCGAAGCAAACCAATTTGATAAATTCATCTAGTGGGAGTGGGGAGGTTAGTGGACATGAACAAGTCCAATCTATCCTTACTTTAAGAAATGGAAGATTTGTGGATAGACCTATACCCTTTGAGAATAGTGATGAAAATGATGTGGTGCAAGACTTTGGTAATGGTGCGAAAGAGAAAGGGAAAGAGAAGAGTGAAAATGAGAAAATTTTGCTTGGTGAAAAGAGAGTTACGAAACAAAGAGCACAAGTAGAAGAAAGCAAGAGACAACCAAGAGAGGATAAGGTAGAGCCTAGCAAGGAGAGTGAGTACATCCCCAAGCTACCTTTTCCCCAAAGGCTAAGAAAGAGCACCAATGAGGCATTGCATAAGGAGATGTTTGAGCTATTTAGACAACTTAAGATCAATATACCTCTCCTAGATGCCATTAAACAAACACCCTCTTATGCCAAGTTTCTTAAGGATTTGTGTACGGTGAAGAGAAAATTAAATGTTAAGGAGAAAACTTTTATAGCGGAGCAAGCAAGCTCCATTATTCAAACCAACACCCTCCCTAAGTACAAAGACCCTGGTTGCCTTACTATCTCTTGTGTCATAGGGAACCATAGGGTAGAGCAAGCATTATTAGACTTGGGAGCAAGTGTGAATCTCCTTCCGTACACAATCTATCAAAAATTGGGGTTAGGTGAATTGAAACCCACTAGGATTACCTTGCAATTAGCCGATAGATCCGTTAGGATTCCTAGGGGTATTGTTGAAGATGTGTTAGTACAAGTGGATAATTTTTACTATCCTATGGATTTCATTGTGATAGATACTCAACCCCCGACTAGCTTTAGCACTTCCATTCCGATCATTTTAGGTCGCCCATTCCTAGCAACTTCCAATGCCTTAATCAATTGTAGGAGTGGGGTGCTACAACTTTCTTTTGGGAATATGACCATGGAGATGAATATCTTTAGTGTGACTAAACTTATTAGTGAGTGTGAAGATATAAGGGATGTAGATTTTATTCATGCTCATGTTGAGGATAGTTTGGAGTCAACCCTTGAAAAGGATCCGGTTGAAGGTGTGTTAGCATTAGGTGCGAAAGTTATTCAACCTTTGTGTGAGAACGATGACATTGAGGAATTAGAGCCTCCTACACTTAGAGTTGAATCATCCCAATTGCATCCACCAAGACCGGATAGAAAACCTTTATAAGTGGAGTGAAAAAGCCTTCTAAATGTCGCTTTGTGCAAAACGTTATTGGAAAAGTTAGGAAAGAGTGACGGCCCAAATCTCGGGTACAATTTTTTCCCAGAGATTTGAGGACCAAGGAGAATGGACCTTTAGATGTTCGCCATGTTCCTCAACATGGAAGTAGTGATTTTGAGGACACTAGTGGAGGGAAAGTGTTTAAGGTGAGTGGCCAATGCTTGATACTATTCGTGGAGAACTTTGATGCTTTGGTTGTTCTCCGGGATCTAAAGGATCCCACCCCTACCTAGTTTGTGGGAGACTCCACCCTTGTACTATAGTATGGTTGTGATTAGTTTTGGTTTGATTTCAATTTTTGTGTCTTGTATGCTCACAATACATTTCACAATTTTCGCTCCTTGTGCACTCATTGAAGTTGGGGGGTGAGAATTGTGAAATGGTTGTGTGTTATGTTGTGATTTTCTTACCCCTTAATTTGGTGTTTTTTTGTATGTTCACAATGCAATTCACAATTTGTTCTTGCCTTGTTTTTTATTCTTGACATTAGGGACAATGTCTCATTTAAGATGGGGGGTGAGGGAATTGTGAATTCATTGTGAAACTTGCTTTATTTTGGTGTGCTTTTGTGAATATCAAAAATTTGAAAAAATTGAAAAAAAAAATTGTTGTGTCATGCTTTGATTGTGTGGTTGGTATTAACTTTTCAGGATATACTTTATTTCTCATGATTCCGACCACTTTTGAAGAGTATTGTATGACTTCCTACCTTCCATCCTTTTGTGTTGTGATTTGTTGTTCATACATGCTAGTTTGGCCCTAGGAAGGGACGGGTAGATGCTTTTGAGATTCACTACCAATTTGAACGTTAATTTCGTATTCTTGTTCAAATGTGCAAGTGTAGAGTAGGTTTCTTAATTCCTTTTGTGAAACCGATGCATGTAATTGAGTGGGATGATTATGATCAATTTCTCTCGGGATGATTGAGGCTTATTTTGATATAAAATTGTGTGGTTGAGCAGGCATATTGGCATTGAAGTATTTGTATGACTACGTTTTTGGATCCTTTTGTCTAAAAAATTACCTTTTTACCCTTCTCATTATTTTGTGCCATTCTTCATTGATATACATTGGGTTTTGGGTGATGCTCTTCATTGATATTCATTTGACATCTTATGTTCGTGTTCTTTAACAGCTTTGTAAACATTACATTTGATTACCGAGAAGTGTGATTTTTTGCATTTGCCACTTGCTTGTGAACTTAGGATTGAATGATTCATTAGGTTGAGAGATTTGAGCCTAGCCTATTCATTTGTGAGTGATTAGAAGCCTAAATTTCCTTAAGCCTTTTTATTTCACTTACAAACCTTGTGTGAACCACTTCCTTAAATACTTCCCACCTTTGGTTGCAAGGTTGAGTAGGAGCTTGAAAAAATAAGTTGGTAGTGACATTACCCTTTCTTATGTTGAAAAAATTGAGGGTTGTTGTATAAATGTTGTTCATTTTCGAGAAGAAAAGAGAAAGAGAAAAAAGAAAAGAGAAAAAAAGAAAAAAAATGCATAGAAAAGAGAAGAAGAAAAAAAACATCAAAAAAGATGTATGCAATAAAGTTAATCCTTTGTGTGTAAAGAAGGAGAAGTCTTTGAAATCGTGGTATAATGGAAGGGGTGACAAAAATGAGAACTTAGCTCACATGTTGAACTTAACCTTGTAACTTGTTACCTAGATCCAAATTCTTCCTACCTTGTCCCATGGTCACATTAAATCCTATTTAACCTTTTGATGAATTTGATCCAAGGTAAGCAAGTGAGTTGGTGAATGCATTAATTGCTCTTGTAGGTAATTTCTTTCTCAAAGCTATGCCCATCCAAATTATCTTTCATAAACACATACATTTAATATAATTGTGTAAGTCATTCACCTGGCACAATGCTTTCATGTTTTTATGTACATTTGGGATTGGGGATTTATGAACACCAAAAGGGTCCATAACAAGGTTTTACTTGTGTGAATGTGTTGAGTTGCCTTGGTTGATTGTACATATATTTTTCATAGTATAAAATATTCTTGGTCATTTTTAAAAGGATTGAGATCGATTTTCCAAAGATTTTGCATGTTTTTGACTAAACGGGGGAATTTGGGGATTAGCTTTATTTCTTGCGTGTGAGAACTTAAGAATCATTTATGATGCTTTCAAAGTAATGGTGGATCCCCTGGCAAGTGTTTGTGGGTATCGCTCTGATAAGCCCTCACGAGACTACAACTCATCCACTAGGGTGACCTAGGGGTTTAAGGGCTTGTTGCATATGCTAAATGCAACCGTGATTCCTACGTCAGTGAGTGAGGTTTTTATTTTTAGGTAGTGTTTTCATTGCTAGGAACTAGCAACGTCTAAGTTGGGGGGTGTGACCAGACCTCTATTTCGAGGTCCTAATACCATCTAATTAGGGGGTTTTAGTATCTAAAGTAATGTATTTGTGTTTAAATAAGTTAGTTTTACTCTTATGATTGCCTTTTATTGGTTTTGTAGAAAATATGACTAAACTGGCAAAGTTGGAAACTTTCGGGATTGAAGAAAAGTGTATAGAGATGAAGAATTGTCCGGACACCTTCATTGGATGTTTGGATAGTTGAATCCAAGGGCAAAAAGGTCAAAGAATCGTGAAGCTACAGTTAAAAATGAAAATATGCACAAACTGTCCAAACACCCTATAATCTGTCTGGACAGTTGGAACCAAAAGGTTTAATCATCCGAACAGTTGCTAGATTTCAGCATTCCGAGAACAGTTAATTGAGCTGGTTTTTTGGGTATTTCTCAAATGTAACCAATGGGAGAAAACTTTGTAAGGGTAAATAGGTATTTGTACTTGTAAAAGGAGGGGAAAACCCTAAGATTTGGGTTTTCTTTCTCATTCATTCATTCTCCACATCTAGCCATCATAGTTTTTCTCTCTCTAGGGTTTTGCTTAGTTCTTGTGATCTTGATTGTAAACATTGGTTTTCTTCTATAAAATTGATGTTTATTCTCATTATAATGAGTGGCTAAGTTCCCTTTCTAGTTTCTAGTCCCGAATGGTGGGTACAAGGTTTCGATTAGTCAAGGTATGTTCAAAGGGTCGTAGCTTCGATCCCTCTCTTTTAATTTCGTGATAGTTTTGTGATTGGGTATATGAGAATGACATATTTGATTGTATTCTTGGATTGTCTAGTCTTGGGATTGCATCTAATATGTTCGATTGAGAATTGTTAAACCCATTGCATGATTTCCTTAATTAATTGAGTTTTCCATTGCATAGCTATTAATTATGTGTATTGATGATAGGGTTTTGGGTTAATTTAGGAATGTGTATGGGAGAGTTATGGTTAATTGATCTTTGAGTGTGAAACTAGGATGTTAGTCAAGCCGAGCTCCAAGGGGGAACATTAATCCATAATATTAGGTGTTTATCCCTTTGCGTTCATCGTAGATTAAGAGACCCGATGGCCTACATGTATGAATTGAAGTCTTATAACCCAATTCTCTTTGCATATGCATGATTGATAGTATCACACAATGCATTGTGTATGGTTGTGTGTGTTTGCAATGATACCTTAAGTATGAGAACCGAGTAGCCACCGGGACGGATTAGAGACTAGGTTTTTAATTAATTGTTTTAAATCCAATTCGTGCTTACTTTGATTACAAAATCGCTCATGCTACCGAGTCATTTGGCCATTTTTATTACTTGTCTTTATTTTGATATTCATGGCGTGTAGTAGTGTTAGTTAGTCATTTACATATCATTCACCTTCAAATTTACATTGCTTCCTCGTGGATCGATACCGGACTCACCGGTTTATTACTTGCCGATACCCTATACTTGGGGAAAGTACACACACACACTTTGGTGTTGGTCAATAGAACACAAGCCAAGGAACTCAAAACCACAACACAAGGCAACCCCAAAGAAAGTAAATAGGTAAATAGAAGATTCAAGAGGCTTGTGACAATCAACATCAACACGAATGGACCAACTTGATATTTGGCATTATAACCTGAAAAATTTGTTTCAAGAATGGTTTTCGGATTTTTTTCGTTCTTTTAGATATTCTGAGAAGATTGAATCATGGGATTAAGATGTCTCTCTACTATTACACATAGTTGTTTCCACCAATATTTTGATCTTTTTGTTTGAGCTGTACGAGATGAAAGTTTCATTTATAGTTCGTGGAAGGGAGTCTATTGTCCCACATTGGTAAGATGTGGGACTAATGCCTTATTTATAAGGACAAGCCCACTCCCTAATCACTAATAATGGTTTTTCCTAGGCTTGAGTGAGTTGGGTCTAGCCCACTTGCTTGGACCTAAGGAAAAACAAAGTTGTGTGGGCTCAATGTATTCACGGGAACCGAACAACCCAAAGCGGACAATATTGTTAGTGTGTATGGGAGTGTAGATTTACAACATGGTATCGGAGTAATTCGGTCCAATTGAATATGACCTCTACTCCACTTGTTGGGTCTGACATAACCCAGCCCATAAGTGTGGGGGAGTGTTGTCCCACATCGATAAGATGTAGGACTAATGTCTTATTTATAAGAACAAGCCCACTCCCTAATCACTAACAAGACCTTTTCCTAGGCTTGAGTGAGTTGGGCCTAGCCTACCTGCTTGGGCCTAAGGAACAACAAAGCCGTGTGGGCATGATGTATCCACAGGAACCGGACAATCCAAAGTGGATAATATTATTAGTTTGTATATGTGGGGGAGTGTTGTCCCACATCAGTAAGATGTGGGACTAATGTCTTATTTATAAGGACAAGCCCACTCCTTAATCACTAACAAGGCCTTTCCCTATGCTTCAGTGTGTTAGGCCTAGCCCACTTGCTTGGGCCTAAGGAGAAACAAAGCCGTGCGGGCCTGATGTATACACGGGAACAGGACAACCCAAAGCGGACAATATTGTTAGTTTGTATGGGGGTGTGGATTTACAACATAGTATCGGAGCAATTCGATCCAATTGGACATGACCTTTACTCTACTTGTTGGGTCTGGCATAACCCAGCCCATAAGCGTGGGGGAGTGTTGTCATAAGATGTGGGACTAATGGCTTACTTATAAGGACAAGCTCACTCTCTAATCACTAACAAGGTCTTTTCCTAGGCTTGAGCGAGTTGGGCGTAGTCCACTTGCTTGGGCGTAAGGAGAAACAAAGCCGTGCGGGTCCGTCGTATCCACGGGAATCGAAAAATCGAAAGCGAACAATATTGTTAGTGTGTATGGGGGTGTGGATTTGCAACACCCCTTGGGTTGCCTATCTCAATAAAGTCTATAGGTATAAGGGCCTTGGGACTCATTCATTCACCGCAAGGCAACAGAAGAGGGGTTTTCTTGTTTCACTACGAAGAAAGACACAGAGCACGCAAGATACAGACAGGAGACTAACATGAAATAAAAAAGAAGTAAATTCTCATTGTTTAGAAAGATAAAGCAAAACTATTTGACAGAAAGTCGGATACATTTGATAGTATTGTTGATGTAAATTATCGACAATCGAATTGTTGAGAGTGAGTTGGTAAATGTAAGACAAAACAAAGATATTTTACGTGATTCGACTTTGAGCCTAGGTTCACGGTGCAAAACTATATGATATTTTATTTATCACTTGTGATTACAGAGTGAGTGAGAAAGTCAGAATTTTTCCCCCACCGAAGTCCCCTTTCCTGAGCCTAATGAACTCCTTTTATGCTTCTCTTGAGCAGTTACCAGCAATTGTGGCAGTTGGAGAAGTTCATGGCAGTTTGGGGGAGTTTACGGTAGTTTGAGGTAGTTTGCAGACTGTTACCATTTAACGAGGAACTGCCTTATCTTCGGCTTCGTCCCTTAGTTATTGGTTCGGCCTTACCTGCATCGCTTTGTATTGCCTTTAAAAGACCAAGTCCTTTTTGGACTGTATGCTCTGGCCTGATTGTTGTTGGGCTTTGGGGCCCTAGCCTCTGTTGGGCTTTTATGTTGTTGTTGGGCTTCGGGGCCATGTAATTTGCTGAGGTTGACTTTGACCCCTACACTTTGTCCCCTATTTCTAAGTTTGATTTAAACTTAGAAATATTTTGCTTGGGGTTGTGTCTTCTTTAGAATTCTTCGTCTCATCATCTCTGTTTGCAATTTTTGCATCTTTGACTGTTGAAGTTCTTCTGCAATTGCAATTTTAGAACATTGAGAGTAACAATGAAAACATCTCTGTCAAGATAAATACTTCATACATGGAAATAAATATGCAGTGGCCTAACTCTTAACGAGCCCAGGTGCGAATAACATCGTTTATGATATTCATTGCATTCCCAACATGGGCTGCAAGATCTAATAAGGATTCTTGTAATCGATAAACATTTTGATTTCAAGAATGGCCCCAAGCATTATCACGAACCCTGCCCAACGCATCTCTGGCTGCTCTAAGCACATCTGTATAAGATTGGTTTCGTTCATACTCATTTTGCAGATTTCTTTCGGCCTCTTCCAGGAGTCCTTTCAAGCCTTCGATGGAATTTTGAGGGTTTTCCTCATACAACTCTTCAAACACTACAAATATTTCAACGACTGAATCGTCTGGTTCGTCATTGATTCGAGATGTGGAACCTTGCTCTTTTGTCCCTGGCTTTGAAGACGATGGATCTTCGTTTCTTGCCCTCTTTGAAGGAATGGGATTCTCTTTCTCATCCAATGCTCTTTTTGCAGGCGTTGAATCAGAAGAACTCATTTTGTTAAGTGTTGAGAGATTTTTGGAGGGAAGAAGGAATGTCTTCTCCTTCCTTATTGTCGTGTATTTAAGGACGAAAGACTCACGTTCAAAGAAGTAGTTATTCTTGGAGAACGTGGGGAAGCTAAACAGTTGCACCGTTTTTAGAAATTATGGCGTCTCTTCGTATTTTGGAATTGAATTTCGAAACAAACAATCCAAATATCCCGCCTTTTATATTTGTGATAAATTGTCTCTTTTCGATTAAAGAGAACAAAATGGGACTTCATGGGAACCTTTTTTCGAAATAAAACTTAAGGAAGGAAAATAAACAAGAATTTTAATCTAGAGTGTAGAGAACAATATCTATTCCATCTACAACAGATTTAAGTTGTACTGTGATCTCTTCGTGCAATTTATCTGGATCATGGCTACTTGCTTGTCTGCCCCATGACATATATCGGATGCCTTGGATGGCATACTTTGAGACCATGAGTTGTCTTCTATAGTCTTGAACTTTATCGGTTGTTTTCTCGAGTCTTCTTTTGGTTTCCATCAAAGCTTCTTGTAGGGATTCAATGGTTTTCTGATGATCGTCTTCATATATTTCTTCTCTTATAGGAGAGAGGTTGAATCTGGGATCATTTCCGTCTTCAATCTCTTTGGAAGTAGAACCTTCATCAGCTCTAGATTTCTTCGTGGGTGGATAGTTGGGAATATCCATCCTTATAGATTTTTTGTGGAAAATGTTGTTTTCTTTCAATTCCTTCTTTTGCATATTTATACAAGTGGAATATGAAAGAAGTTATTGGAAGTTGTGATAAGTAGTGGGAAGATGGACAGTTATGGATTCAATCTATGTCTCTTTTCGAGGAGTTGGAATGCCTTTTGGCTTGCTCGAGGGTTAATTTATCAGAATTAAAGCTAACTTATTGGAGGAACTTTGGGAAGCATCGTCTTCTTCTAATAGAGCTTCGTCTTCCTCTAATAGAGCTTCGTCTTCCTCTAATAGAGCTTCGTCTTCCTCTAATAGAGTTTCATTTTCTAACGAGGAGATTTTTGCTTCATTCAAAGGTTTTATTTTGACAGAAATTGAATGTACTTGGAATCTAGTGAGGAAATTCTCGGTTTGTCTAAGAGTTTTATTTTTGACAGAGATTAAATAAACATGCAATAATACTTATAAATAGTTAAAATTGCTCAAGCTTTTAAGGTCTTGGCCATAAGGCATGATACATTCTAACTAGATTATTTTTCATAAAAAGATTAATATTTTGTAAAGCTTGTCGCAGCTTTTGAGGATCTTCCTCCATGGCAGCGTATTCTGACATATCCCGAAGCCGATAAAGTGAACTTCCTGCCAACTTGTAGGCTCTGGTGAGTTCCATTATCCTTCTTTCTGCTTCATGGAGGTCTTTATCTAAGCGTATCACCAGATCTTGTAGATCGAAGACATGTTGATAAGGATCATGCCCATCGGGATAGAACTTCAATTGTTTAAGTTCTTCTGTAACTTCAGATGGTCCTTCATTTGACTTGGCTGGTCGTTTGGACATTATTTTCTGATATTCAGGCCTAATAGGAAGTTTGGAAGAACTCATGATTGTAGAAGGTTTTTGTTTGGAAGTGGCGTTTCTTTGGGTTTTCTTTAGTATATTTATAGGGAAAAGAGTGCAACTATAGAAGTTGAATCGTGCTTCGATTCTGACTAGTTGTTAGGGAGATCTGATAATGTATCGCCGCCTTTTACGCCATTTAACGAGAAGTTACTTTTAATCGAACGGATCTGATTAGTTCAGAGAGGAACGATTTCCGAGGAGTTTTAACTTTTGAATTTTGAATTTACTATTTAATCCTTGGGGTTTTTTAATGGGTTACTGTAACCACCCACTATCTTAAAACTTCAAGAACATGATTCGACTTTCGGTACGTTTCTTGACTTCTTCTTTTTCAAATTTTCAATCATGGCTTGGTTCGGTTCCTCTGAAGAATTTATTGATAGGTTTGAGAGAGAAAACGAGAGGGACGAATCTAATTTTGGTCCCCAGATTATTCCGAGTGAAAGTCAGGCTATTAGGGATACTCAAGATGAGTTTCCTGAAGGTGATATACCTGAAAAAGAATTAGGAGATCAAACTGCTAATCTTGGGGTTTCATCTTACTCTGAATCCGAAGGTGTATCGAGGAAAAAGGTGATTAGTCCATCTAAGGTTAGCTTTTTACCAACCACTCGTTCAAAGAGTAAGACTCAAAAGGTTGTTGAGGAAGATATAGTAGTAGACAAGGACCCTTATTCTGTGTTAATAGAAGAAGATTTAAATAGTTATAGGGCTGAATTTGGAATTCCTCAAGAGATAGAAATGTGAATTCCTGCTCTTGGTGAATCAGCTTCGTATGAATTTCCAGGGTGGACTGTTGTGTATGTGTTAGCATTAAGATGTGGGTTGAGATTTCCCTTAGGACCTTTAGTCAGATCTGTGCTAAGATTTTTTGGAATTGCCCCCAGTCAACTTATGCCTAATTCTTGGCATATTTTGCTCTCTTTAGAAGCTTTGAGTGTAAAATACAATCTTACTTTCGATCTTCATGAATTTCTTGCTGCTTATTCTTGGCAAGAAAATAAAAAAGATGTAGGTAGATTTATGTTGTCGAAGAAAGATAAGGAAAATTTGATCGCTGGGACAACATCCAGTGATTATAACTGGCAAAAGAGATATTTCTTGGTGAAGAAGGAAACTCTTTTAGAAGATGATGATACTATTCCTATTTCCTGGAATATTCAAGGTAAAATTAGTTAGATTTCTTTTACCTTCATTCGATCCTATTATGAATAATTGTCTTTTTATTGCAGGAAAATCTCCTAAGATAACCATTACTAAAGAAGCACAGAGGAATTTTCAATTGTTTTTGAAGACGATTCCTCGTTCTGAAAGAGATTGGAAATTTGTTTCAGCAAAGTATCTTTTTGGAAGTAAGTTGACAAAACTTTTATATTTTCGGTTTTGTTTCGTGTTTCTAACGATTTCTTTTCTAATTTTTGACAGAATCTCATATGGCTCCAAGAGTAATCGTTCCTTTGACTCTTAAGGAGATTGCTGACAGTAAGAAAGTCCAGAGAAGCTCTAAGGAGAAGAGGACGAAGAAGAAACATGAGTCTAGCTTGAGACTTCACAGCGAGCTAGGAACAATTGCTGAAGTAACTAAAGCTCCTGAAGTTCCTGAGAGCAATATTGATGATGATTCTACACTTATAAGGAAGAAAAAACTCAGGCTATCGTCTCCTTCTCTGGTAGATGAAAGTGCGGGATTGAACAAGGAGACCGATGACATCATTCAGGTTCCTGATGATGAAGTGATAGAGGAGACCGTAAGAAGAGAAGAAAAAGATCATGTTCATCCAGTTTCACCTCTGAGAGCTCTAATTAAAAAGGAGTTGAGATTATCGGGTGCTGATCTTCCATCTAATCTCCCGCGCGAGGAGTTTCAAAATGTCGATCCCTAACATCCCCCTTTATTCGAGGCCTGCCGAGTTATTTCCTGACTTACACAAATTGGCTTATCCCCTTGGTTTCACTCCTCCTAAGTTGAATCTTGAGGATGCTTCTCTTTATAGCATTTCTCATGCTTTTCAGGTATTTTCAAAATTCAATTTATTTGTATTTCTATGTTAGCTTAAAAATAATCTTCGTCTTATTCTTTCAGGCTTTGTCAGTTCAGCTTTACATTGATAAAGAAGTCGAAAAGTTAAGTGAGGAAGTAAAGAGTCTTCGACTTTCCAGTGGATTATTACAAGCCGCTATTAAAAAAATTTCGGAGGCCGAAGAGCAGGAGAAAAAGTTAAGGATGGAGGCCGAAGCTCAATTGGAAAAAACAAAGAATGCTGCTGCTGAAGCTTTAAAGAAAGCTGAAGATAAATTTGATGAATTGGATAGAAGGCACATTGCTTTGAAAACTGACTTTACAGATCAGGGTAGGCAATTGCCCAACATAATGCAGCAACAAAAAGATACGGAGGAGGAACTTTCAGCTTTTAAGATCAAATTTCAAGAAAATGAAATATTATTGAAGGATCTACAAGAAGTTGATTCTAAGCTAAAAGATTGTGAAATTGAGCTAAGTGCTTCTATCGAGAAAGCGAATCAGCTATCGGATGAACTGACAGAAGCAAAGGCAGATGTCGATTTCTACAAGGGAGAATGTGCTCTTGCTGCTGGAAAGGAAAGAATCAAGGCTTTGGGAGAAGTAATGATGCAATACAAGGCTGGAACTTTAAACGAGGAAGAAGTTGATTGAATGATCAAAGAATATGAAGAATTCAAAGTTATCGATGCAACGCAAACTTCCGCTTCTGAAGTCGAAGACGATATTTAGACTTATATTTTTATTCTCACTATCTTATACCTTCCCTTTTAGTCTTAAATACAATCTTAACTCTTTTATGTTTCTTATCAATGGAAGTTCATAGCTTTAACTATACGCTTAAGATTTGAACTATGATGCAAATAATAATTTTAGAATAAACAGAGGGTTAAGTATACATGACCTTTTGGGAAATTGGAGGACGTCAATCTTCGTCGCTTTGTCCTTCGTCCAAACTTTGATATTTTATCCAATATGCTAACAGATCCTGCAATAATCAAGCATAGGACGATTGGGGTGATGTAATACGGTCTGTCAGGCACTTATATATGCTGAGCATATATATGTATATATTCAACTCGATTGAGAAAATATATACATTTCAGTGATTCATAATCCAGATCCTTATACTAATTTTTTTTTTTTTAGGAAAGATATAACCTGAGATTCTTTGCATTCCAGCTGTTGTTAAGTATCCGCCCTTCTTTGGTTTGCAACTTGTAAGCACCATTGCCGACGACATCTATGACTCTGTATGGTCCTTCCCATGTGGCCCCCAGTTTTTTGGAATTCAACTGCTGTGTGTTCTGGAAAACTTTGTGTAGAACCCAATCATCGATATTGAAAATTCTTGGGTTAACTGTTTTGTTGTAGTATTTTATGATCCGATGCTTTTAGGCTGCCGTTCTAACAGATGAGTTGTTTCGTCATTCCTCGAGCATATCTAACTCTTCTGTTCTCCTCATCTCGTTGCCATTCGAATCGTGCTGTTGGGAGGCCAACTTCAACTGGTAGCACTGCTTCAGTTCCATAAGTTAAAGAAAATGGAGTTTCACCTGTTGAAGTTCTTGTTGTTGTTTGATATGACCACAGAACCCCTGGGAGTTTTTCGACCCAGGCTCCCTTTGCATTTTCTAGTATATTCTTTAAAGTGTTGACTATTGTTTTGTTAGTAGCTTTTGCTTGGCCATTCGATTGTGGATGTCTTGGCGATGCAAAACAGAGTTTTATTTTCCAGGTGTTACAAAAGTCTTGGAGTTTATGACTGATGAATTGAGATCCATTATCGCAAATGATTTCGTAAGGAACTCCAAATCTGCAAATGATGTTTCTCCAGATGAAACTTTTAACCTCTTTGTCCCAGACCTGTTTATACGCTTCAGCTTCTACCCATTTTGTGAAATAATCTGTTAAGATCAATAAGAAAACTCGTTGTCCTGAAGCTGGGGGAAGCTTTCCAATGATATCCATTCCCCATCTCATGAAAGGCCATGTTGATGAAATTGGGACCAGCTCCGTTGGGGGTTGATGTGGGATTTGTGAAAATCGTTGGCATTTATCACATTTAGCCACATATATGGCGGAACCAGTTTGCATGACTTTACTGGCTAAGCTTCGGCCACCTTCCACATACACCTTCATGCAGCTCTGCTAGGGCATATTGTGCTTCATCTTGAGATAAACAACGTAGCAAAACTCTTTGATATGATCTTTTGTATAAAATACCATTAAGTATTGTATAACGAGATGCTTTACGTTGTAGTGCTCTGGCTTCATTCTTATCTTGTGGTAACATATCATCCTGTAGATATTGTAAGAATGGTGTTCTCCATTTATCATCATCTTCAGTAATAACGAACGATTGTTCCACCATGTAATGTTTATTCATTGCAGGTGATTCCAAATAGATTAGTGGGATATTTTGAGTTGCCTGCAATTGGATTGTTGATCCTAAATTCGCCAATGCATCTGCCTGCTGATTCTCTTCTCTAGGCACTTGATTAATCTGGAATTCTTTGAATTCAAGTTGCAGCTGTTGTACTAACTCCAAATAATCGTTCATTCTCTCATCTTTTGCTTGGTATTCTCCATTCAATTGATTAACGATCAATTGGGAATCTGAAGACACGTGGACGCGTCGAACTTTTAATTCTTTTGCTAGTTTCAATCCCTCAATTAGAGCTTCATATTCTGCTTCATTGTTTGTAGCATGAAATCCGCAATGTATAGCTTGAGGGAATTGATCTCCGTGTGGTGAGATTAATATGATACCTAAGCCGCTTCCCTTTGCATTACTCGAACCATCAACAAATAATTGCCAAATAGCTTCATCGTCTTCTTTGTTTTGATGCAATTCTTTGTGAGCATTATCCATCATTCCTGGACTAAATTCAACAATGAAGTCTGCCAGAATTTGAGCTTTGATTGCAGTTTGAGGTTGATACATGATATCATGCTCAGTCAATTCAATTGCCCACTTCGTTAATCGTCCGGACAACTCTGGTTTGTGTAGTATTGTTTTGATCAGAAAGCTCGTCACCACCATGATAGGATGACTTTGAAAATAAGGACGAAGCTTTCGTGCTGCAGTGATAAGCGCTAGAACAAGCTTTTCCATTAAAGGATACCTTGTTTCAGCATCTAGCAAGCTTCGACTAATATAATATACCGGATGTTGCCGATTATTTTCTTCTCTTAGCAGTACTGCACTAATTGCAAATTCAGAAACTGCTAAATAAAGATAGTATCTCACCGGTTTTTGGCTTCGCGAGAATTGGAGGATTGGTTAGATATCCTTTCAATTTCTTTAACGCCATCTCACATTCCTCTGTCCATTCGAAATTGGCTGATTTCTTCAATGCTGTGAATAGATGATGACATCTTTTGGAAGATTTGGAGATGAATCGGTTTAGTGCTGCAATCTTCCTTGCCAACCGTTGTACATCTCGTATTGTTGTGGGGGAAGAAATATCAAGTATCACTTGAATTTGATCAGGATTTGCTTCAATGCCCCTTTGTGTAACGATGAATCCCAAAAATTTTCCTGCTTTGACTCGGAATACACATTTGAGAGGATTTAATTTCATCTGATGAGCATCGAGAATTTCAAATGCTTGTCTAAGATGCTCGATATGATCTTCGGCCCTCAGAGTCTTTACTAGCATATCATCGATATATACTTCCATCGTATTTCCGAGCAGACTGGCAAACATGCGATTGACAAGCCGTTGATATGTTGCTCCTGCATTTTTCAATCCAAACGGCATCACCTTATAACAATATGTGCCACGTTCGGTTATAAATGCAGTTTTTTCTTGATCATCTGGATGCATTAAGATCTGATTATATCCGGAGAATGCATCCATAAAGCTGAGTAATTCATGCCCTGTTGTTGCATCCACAAGTATATCAATATGAGGGAGTGGAAAAAAATCTTTTGGACAAGCTTTATTCAGATCCGTGAAGTCGATACAAACTCTCCATTTCCCATTCTTCTTCTTTACCACAACCACATTTGCAAGCCAATCTGGGTATTGGACTTCTCGAACGAACCCAATGTCTAACAACTTTTGAACTTCCTCATTAATAACTTTATTTCTTTCTGGAGCGAACCTTCGTCTCTTCTGCCTCATCGGAAGGAAGCCATCATCGACTTGCAACTGATGAGTGATGATTTTCGGATCAATTCCAATCATATCTGCATGCGTCCAAGCGAAAGTGTGTTTATGATCTTGTAGGAATTGAATTAAATTTTCTCGGAGTTGACGATCCAAGTTTGCTCCAATTTGAATCTTCTGCTCTGGATAATCAGGATGAATGATGACTTCTTCTATATCCTTTTTAGCCGGTTCTTCTTGATTGCTCAGAATCGGCTTTTGCTGTAATTGCTATAAAGCTTTAGTTTTTCCTTTCAATGCTTGTTCATAGCAACTCCTTGCCTGACGTTGATCCCCATATATTTCTTGTATTCCATCTCTTGTTGGGAATCGTATTACTTGATGATAAGTTGATGGCACAGCCCTCATTGCATGAATCCAAGGTCGTCCGAGTATTGCATTATATGGAGATTGACAATCTAATATATTAAATCGAACCTGGAGATTTATTCCTTTTGCGTATACTTGCAAAGGAATAGAGCCGATGGTGTATTGTTGTTCTCCTCTGAAGCCGATGAGTGGGATAGGGCCTCTGATTATGTCGGCTTCTAAAAGTCCCATTGCTTGAAGTGTGGACATGAACAGTAAATTCGTTGAGCTGCCATCTTCAATCATGATTCTTTTAACTTCACAGTTGGCAATTTGCAAAGTGATGACCAAAGCATCATCATGTGGATTTAATAATCTCGTCATCTCATCATCTGTGAAACTGATGATTTGTCTCGTGAATTGGACCATCAGCTTGTCATTCCATACCTCAGAATTCTCTGTCTGCTTGACATGTTTCTTTGCTGATGAATGTGTAATTCCACTAATCTCTGATCCACCAAATATTACGTTAATCATTTTTTCTGGTGGAGGTGGTTTCTGTTCTTCTTCTCGTCTATCGGCTTGGGCCATCGTTGCTCTTCCTCTTTCAGATAGTAAATCCCTAAGATAACCTTTCTTTAGCAATTGGATTACTTCTTTTCTGAGGGTAAAACAGTCATCTGTTGTGTGCCCGTAATCGTTGTGAAATTCGCACCATTTGGAAGTATCCCGCTGATCTAGTGGTTTACGAACTTTATCGGGCCATCGAACAGCATCTCCCATTTTCTTCAACACTGATAAGACTTCGTTTGGTAGAATTACCAAATTGTATTCAGGAGATCAAGGTTTCTTCTTGAAATCGATTGGTTTAGGATCTTTGCGAGGATATCGCGGGGCCTCTGAACTTATTTGCTTTTGCTCAGATTTCTTTGGCTGCTCTGTTAGTCACTCTGGAAGTCTTCCTTCATCTTCCTCCCATTTAATCTGAACGCTTGCTCTTGCCTGCACTTCTTGAAATGACTTACACGGATAACGAGTAAACTTTCCGTACAATTTGTTTCCAGGAAGAAGAGCCATGCGAAATGCATTGATTGCAATTTCATCTAAGCACCCCGGGATCTCTAGTTTTTCTTTATTGAATCTTGTTAAGAATGACCGTAGAGATTCTCCTTGCGTCGGCCAGTTGTGCAAATGAAGCAATTTGCCCTTCTGGAAGATTTAGATACCACTTCAAAGGAGGTCCCACCAAAGTTGAACTAAATCCTCGACACATGCATGCTTCGTGCTTATTGAATGGGTACGACACCAAAGTCAATCGTTGACTATACTGATTCACATGATCTTCCGGGTCGGTGATACCATCATAAGGTTTAATATGTGGTATGATGAATTTCTTTGGAAGCTCTTCCATGGCAATGGCATGAACAAATGGAGATTTGAGGAAAGTATGATTTTTCTTTATTGGTGGTGGAATGCCTGGTATCCTGAAGAATGCTGATTCCATTTCCTCCAATATTTTGTCGACACTTCGCTGCGTCATTATTTCTGGCAATGTTGTGGTTATATTTGACCATGCACCAATTGTTGGGATAGCCGAAGATGAAGTTGGTAAAGGAAATAACGGCGCCATGGATTGTGCCGTTGGCCTTAGGAATTGAGTTGACGTCGATGCCAGTGATGGTTCTGTCTGATGCACAAATCCTGGCAAAGGAACGCTTGCGTTGGGAATTTGTGTTGTTTGTCCATCATTGATTCGAACAGAAGTACTTGGGATAGCGCTTGTAGGAATGGCTCTGGTTACATGGGGACTTGGAGGTTGATTCATAAGATCAAGCAACTTTTGATTCTCTCTTCGAACAGTCCAGTTTTCTTACTCCAACTGTTGGACCCTTCTTTCATGTTCATCAAAGTGTTGAATCAAAGCTTTCATCTTCTCGCTTACGGCATCATCTCGCGAATCTTCTGAGTTTGCCATTTGGATAAAATTATCTCCCCCTTCCTGGCGGGCCAAACTGTTGATGTAAATTATCGACAATCAAATTGTTGAGAGTGAGTTGGTAAATGTAAGACAAAACAAAGATATTTTACATGGTTCGGCTTTGAGCCTAGGTCCACGGTGCAGAACTATATGATATTTTATTTATCACTTGTGATTACAAATTGAGTGAGAAAGTCAGAATTTTCCCCCCACCAAAGTCCCCTTTCCTGAGCCTAATGAACTCCTTTTATGCTTCTCTTGAGCAGTTACCAGCAGTTGTGGCAGTTGGAGAAGTTCATGGCAGTTTGGGGGAGTTTACGGTAGTTTACGGTAGTTTGAGGTACTTTGCAGTAGTTTCGGCTGTTACCATTTAACGAGGAACTGTCTTATCTTCGGCTTCGTCCCTTAGTTATTGGTTCGGCCTTACTTGCATCGGCTTTGTATTTCCTTTAAAAGACCAAGTCCTTTTTGGACTGTATGCTCTGGCCTAATTGTTGTTGGGCTTCGGGGCCCTAGCCTCTGTTGGGCTTTTATGTTGCTGTGGGGCTTTGGGGCCCTAGCCTCTGTTGGGCTTTTATGTTATTGTTGGGCTTTGGGGTCCATCTAATTTGCTGAGGTTGACTTTGACCCCTACAAGTATGAAAGTCCTTTAACCGAATGGGCACCAAGCCAGCTTCCACTTGTGTCTCCTGGGCCTGTTGACACATCCCGTACACAATGTGACCTGGATATTAGTGGTTAACACAAATGGTTACTCAGCCATGTCACACGGTCTCGGTAGCAAGGATTGTGAGAGAAAGAATGATGGCTTCGAAAAACAGATATAGACTCGATCCACACACACACAGACATATATATATATATATATATATATATATATATATATATATATTACGCTATTACTTGGCTTGGTTGAGAATCCTTGTTTTGTAGTCAGGCATCACTACAACACAGGAAGTGGGCGGACTATCTCACTGAGGCCGGATTGCTATCAATCTCATTCAGATTCTCATCTAGTTCATGCAATGCGTTGACTAGATGAATTACGAATATATAATGTATAATCAAGTGAATGGTTTCGTCAGTGAGTGAGACTGGTGGAAATGTGAGATCAAAACAAATGCAATAGAACTCATGATAGAGTTCGTGGAGTAAGTACCAGAGAAGCAGGAGAAGAGACATCACTTGACATTATAAAATATGAAAGAAGAGAAGTTTACAAACATCCCGCGTCAAATACAGACCCAGCGTCTTTAATCCTTTATTGCTTTCTTAGGCATGGCTCCGGCCAACTAGATTTAGATTTGTGTTTTCCTTTCCAAAGTCCCTGCGGTTATGTCTTTATTTTAGCTTCAAAAAAGCAAGATGTATCCCTTTCATTTCCATTCAATAGAAGTCATTTCATTTCGGTGATAGTATTATGTTTCTTGGTTTTTTCAATGTTGACACTACACGAATTTTTAGTCCTTTCTCCCGGAAGGCAAACCTCGAGCCAACAGTTTTGTGTTCTCTAACTATACGCAGTCTGTTTGGTACAGAGGCCAGAATTTGTAAATTCATAATCTACAACCACAATACTCCTGATCCCCAATGCCGAAACTATGAGATCTCATGTCCAGAGCAATAGATAACCAACAAGTACCTTAACATATTTGCTGACATTTTTTTAGACTTTAAGTTGGACTGATTATGTTGTGGGCTCTCTAAAAGAAAAACATATTTGAGAAGAGGGGAGTTTTAGTCACACCCCAAACTTTACTAACCATACCCCGACTTATGTTGACTTTGCGTTTTTTTAGACATATACTCTTTACACCCCACCTCTCACCATCTCTTTTTTCTTCCTCACGAGTACACCCACTGCCGATCATGGTGTCGCCGTCGTTCGAGTGCCAATCCGGTAACCACTACCACCAAATTGAAGCCCAAACCACCAAGAACTAAGCATGACCAACGCCGAAGAGTTTTGTCCACCGTAACCATCAAAATCATGTTTGAAAGTCTGTGGCCACCGCGAGGAAAATCGTCTGATTCAGATAATTTGACCATTGTTGGAGGAAACCGACATCATCTTTACATTCCTCGTGGCAAGGCGCTTCCATTCCACCCATTTTGATCTTGTACAAGTCATTTTTGGACGACCCGAGTTTGATCTCAAACAAGGGTTTAGTGCATATAGGTCACTGAAAGATATCCCCGTTTACAATTAGGTCACTCAAAGAAAAAAGTTTCAAATTGAGTCACTTAATGTTCTAAATTTAAGCAATTAGGGCATTCTCGTACAATTCTGGTCAATTGATTACCAGAATTTGCTGACATGTAAGATAATTGCCATTGTTGAGGCGATGACATGGATTTTTAATGATGTGGCACATACATGCCATTCTGGGAAAAAAAATTGAATAAATACTTTAAATGGCCAAGCTTAGAGTCACCTTCTTGAATCAAAGAGAGAACGATTCTTACTGAGCTCCAACATCAATTAAGAAAATGAAAAAAAAACAAAAAAATTGAAATTTACAGATGATTGTTTGGGTTCTTCCCAAGCTCCAGTCAAACCCAGATCAGAACTTCCAAAAAACCAATTATGCGAGCAGACGACTAATCTAGAGTCTAGACCATAGACCACAAACACAAGGTTAGAAAAAACAAAACCACAAGCCTAAAGTCAAAAGAAAGGCTTCTAACCTATAGAACCCACAAAACCACCGAAGAACCCCAACTCCAAAAGAAGTAGAAGAAGAACAACAACCCATCCAGCAAAACAAAAACACTTAGCATATGGGAAAACATATAACCTTAATGAAACCTTTAGGTCAAGTCCATTCGTGATTGCTTGACAAGACCTCAACAATCGGAGGTCTCGAGGTATGGTTACGGTCCAGATCTGGACCATGGTGATGTGGAAAGGGGAGGTGGAGGAGGGGTGGTGACAATGGGTCACCCATACCCTTCCCTGATTCTCCTTGGTTCTTTGCCTCTTCTGGTAGAGAAATAATTGTAGGGTTTGTAGGTGGTGGAGGTGGAGAGGAGGGTAGAATGGAGTGGGTGGGGGCGGCTGGGAGGGGCTGAAGGGAGAGGATAATTTTATTTTTTATTTTTGTTTTTTGTTGATATATTCCACGTTACATTTTTATTTTTATTTTTAATTTTACTTTTACATCATTTTTAATTCCACATGGCATTTTTTATTTTAATTTTATATGATATTTCGACCAATTTGTGACATGTCAGCAAATTCCGGTGACTAATTGATCGGAATTGGATCCTCATGACCTAATTGCCTAAAATTGGAACAATGAGTGACCCATTTTAAAACTTTTTTCTTTGGGTGTCCTAATTGTAAAAAGGGGGTATATTTCAATGACGTATATACACTAAACCCCTCAAACAAGTCATTTTTGGACAACCTGGTCTCGAAGACCAACTCTGGGATAATTACGAGCCGGAGTTTCTTGATAGAGTTCAAGTCAAGAATCACCCCAACGGACAATGACAAGGCCAGCGACAACATATCCGATTTAGGGTTGCATTTATAAAATGTCTTGAATTTTATGTTTGGTGTATAAATATTTAAGAATTTTCAAGAATACGCTTAATAGGAGATATATGTAGTAAAAATTATGGTGTAACTAAAGCTTTCCTTTAGAAGATGCTGCCTAAACTTTCAGTTGAGGCCCAAAAAAATGTGTTGTTTAGGACACCGAAATGGCACTCATTTGTCCGGTTAAAAGAAAAGTAAAGTGCTTCATTGTTGATTGGCCGAGCAGATGAAAGTCTGCTCCTTTTCCTTAGATGTTAAGAAAGATGAAAAAATTGAGTGAAACAGAGATCGAAATGGGAAAGGAAGAACGTGAGGAAATTGAATCATCGTCACAAGAAGAAGAAGAAGAAGAAGTAGAAGAAGGAGACAGTGATGAAAACGATTATGAGAGAGGACTGGTGGAGAAATGGAAAACCCACTACTCATCAAAGCACAGAATACTCTTGGTTGGAGAGGGAGACTTCTCCTTCTCTCTTTGCCTGGCCAGAGAGTTTGGTTCCGCCCTCAACATGGTTGCCTCCTCGCTTGATAGCCAAGGTTTCTCCTAACCCAACTTCTGTTTGTTTTCTCAGATTATAAAATAAACTACTACCTTTTTTTCATGAAATAATGCAGAAAACATAACGAGCAAGTACAGTAATGGAGTGAAGAATGTTAGGGAGCTAGAAGAGAGAGGATGCTTGGTTCTCTATGGAGTTGATGCAAAGCAAATGGGCCACCATTACTTCCTCAAGACTCAGAGGTTTGATTGGATTGTCTACAACTTCCCCCATGTGGGCTTTCTCTTTCGAGAGGATAGTTACTGCCAGATCCAGTAATTTCCCGTTCCTAATCTCCATTGCTTCAATCAAGTTCCATTAATTTTTTCTTTCAATAAACGGCTTCTGGGTTTTCATATATGTCAATTTGGGTCTACTTTGAATGTTGATTTTTGATGGGGTCTGAATAGGTTGAACAAGAGACTGATAAAGGGTTTCTTGAAGAATGCAAAGGTTCTGCTAAGGGAGAATACAGGGGAGATTCATATATCGCACAAGGAGGGTGATCCCTACAACAAATGGGATTTAGTTAAGAAAGCAGAGAAGATAGGGCTGGTTCTCCATGAAGTCGTGCCTTTTAACAAAGATGATTATCCAGGATATAATAACCAGAGAGCTCAAGGAAGCTCCTCTGATGATTCCTTTCACCTTGGCGATTGTAGTACTTACAAGTTCACATGCAAACTCTCCCATATTTGCTTGTAATGAGATTACGACTGTTAAACTCTTGACTAATGATGGTATGGTCAAAGGCGAGGGGACTTTGGTAAAATATGTTGCTTTCCTATGACCATCTAGTTTGTTTCAGTATCTATGTTTGCCATAGTTTGTTTCATTAACCTTTCCTTCTCGTTCTCATTGTTTCCCTGGAACAAGATCCTTCCACAAAGCCAACACCTCTTTTTTCTCTTCAGCTACTTGATTTTTCACTATTTACTCTTCAGATATCATTATATATGAAATATCTTGAAGAAAATTGTGTTTGATTCACTCAATCCAATCTTTCAACATTTGCTTATGGGTTTTGTGGGATTTAAAATGTTTAATATTTGCTGTTTGTTAATTTCTGAAATTACGATTACTATTTTGTCCCCTTATGTGTCCCCGCCCTTATGATATCCTGTAGTAGTGTTATGATAGATTTGTCTCAAATCAACCTTCCTGTGTATTTTCTTCATGGATTTCTTCTTGATTGATGGTTGAGGCTTTTGTGGCTTCCATTGGTGTTTTTTTGTCTAGCACATTTGGTTAGGTGGATCAAGTGTTTGGTTCAGTTTGGTTGATCTTTGCGGCGTATGCTTGTAGGATTTTTAATCCTAGTGTTTATGACATTTGCATGGTCAATCAGATTTTGTCTAACATTGTTGTGCAGGGAAGTAACAGTGTCTAAATTATCTTGTGTGGATGAATCAGATAGATCTTCCCTTAGTCATTTAAATAAATCATGAAACATATGTTTGTTGTGATAAGGGTTAGGTTTGTTGAATGACTGAATATACATAAATATCCATTTAAGAGATTTAGCAAACTAATTGATGAGATATATTTAATCATGATCATATTGTTTTCATCTTCATCTTCTTATCTCTTATTTATAGGTTTGTCATTATTATCTCACCAAAGGATAAATGGATTTATCTCAGATAGATATATTTATCATTTGGTATTTGATAACTAGAAAAAAATAAAATCAATGATATCATCATCATGAGATTTAACGAACCAACTGATAAGATGAATTTAATTATCATCATGTCATTCTACATTCATCTTATCTATGAGATATGATTGTGTTATCAATTATGTGTGGTCTAAATTATCATATGGATAATTATTGGCTTAGGGCATGTAAGTCAATAAGTCAGGTTGTGTTTCTATTTAGTTTAATCTCCTATTGATGGTCATCTTTATCTCAGATAAAGCTCATCTCTTATGTATTTGGTGAATGGTTGTTTACCAAGAGATTAACCAAATATGGTATTGATGAGATTGACTTATTGATAACCACATTTATTTTCTCAATGATCTTATCTCTGGAAAATAAGCTTTTGTATAAATACCATGTCTCTCATGAAGACGATATCAAAGCTATTAAGGAAACATACAAGATCATCGATTGAGTTTTATGTTTCTGTTTCATATTGTACTCTCTCATATTCTTGAGTGTTAGATCAAATGTATAAATGAGTGAGAGAATGTTTGAGTGTGAGTGAAAAACACCAAAATACTTGTTAAATTGATGGGTGGACTCCAGAATCTCTGACGGTCACCCCTATAAAGGTTGGTTTGAGCTAGGTGGACTACCAGCAAGACCGTCTCGTGCAAAATCCTTGGTGGATTCTTAAGTACAGCAAGAATGGATTATTGTTGTGTCGAAGCATACGTTGAATCTAGGATGTACAAAATGTTAAATGAGGCTGAGTAAATCCTTTGTAATATTTATTTCATTATAGTAGATTGTTTTGAAGGTTTGTCGTTGAAAGACCTAGGTCACACAAGAGAGAAAGGTGAATTGTGTCTCCAAATTTCTATTGAGAATCCTCTTTCACAAAATCGTCAATGCAAAGCTCAACACACAGAGTTTCGTCTCTAATAGTATAACCTAATACAATTCAAGCAGATTTCAAAACTTAATTCAAACAAACTGACCGAAGCACAAATGATACAAAGATATAAATTCCAAGCACCAAGGATAATTTAATACACACAATCAGATTTGATATATAGCACAGAGTAAAAGATGTAATACTTAAGTCAATATATGTATAAGAATAGAAGTAAACGATTTATCGAGTTAATGAAACAATCAAGTAATACACTTAAAACCAGATTTTGAGTATGTATATTTCACTACCAGAATCACAATTTATGAAGTATAGCTATGTCAATCAGGTACAACTTTGTGACAAGAGTATATAAGTATATTAAGAATACATGCGCATACAAACAAAGCTCAAGATGCAAAGTAATATAATATCAATCGTGTCACTTCAAAAAATAATATTTGACAATCAAGAAAAATTTCATAGGACAAGTAAATAATCAAAACAATAAAGAAAGCTGTAAAAGTGTAGGAAAGAAATGCCAACAGTGATTTATAGTGGTTGAGAGTTCAGAATTTCATCAAATCCTCCTACGTCAACTCTCTAAGCACCCTTGCTTAGGAGGTCAATCTACTATGGTGATTTTTCGGAGTTCACCACTAAAAACTTAGAAATTTTCACAAGTTAACCCTCCAAATTTTTACACAAAACTTTCACAGCTCACAAAGGTTACAACATACACGTTTAAGTACAATGTTCCTCTCAAATAAATTTAGAGAGAGTGTTTAGGAGATAGAAACTCTCAAGTATAGTATATGGCTCACGGGTATGGATGAGAGAATGATAAGTATAAGAGCTTTTTACAAAACAGAATATAATATGAGAAAGGTTGGTTTGATCAAGATGATAGCTGAGAATTTTTGAGCTTCTCTTTGAATTGTTTTGGTTGAGAGAATGATAGATAAGCACGGCTCAATGCAGTAGTTTTCTTGTCTCACTTTTTGTCTTTTCTTGTTGCTATATAAGTCAGCCACGAGCTAGGCAATTTGGGTTTGAAAAATTCCTTAAAGTTATCCTCTTAATTTTTGGTAATTAACTCCACAAACTTACCTTTTTATTATAGGAAATCATCTCCTTCAAGTCGCACTGAGAATACAATATTCCTTTGCCAAGATAGTTAGTCAACGTAATAGGAAAATCAATGCGGAAAATAAACAAATAAGAACACCACAAATTTAATGAGGAAACCCTGACTGGGAGAAAACCTCGGGTCTATGAGCGACTAGCATATCAAAGTAATCTACTATGTGAAAAAAAACTTACAATCTATCATAACCTATGACTCGATCATACAACTTGACTCAGTGTATGCTTTGACCCCAAATCGACACACCAATGATGATTTGCAATTGCTCTTGGCACCTCCAAAAGACTTTGTATTGAAGTAAGATCCAGGTAACTTCTGAGGTAGCTTGTGAAGGTTACTTCGAAATAGTGCAGTCTTGCTTTTCTTCTTCCTCTTATGGATCAGTCAGAGAAATCAATAGAGCAGCACTCAAACACGAAACTCACACTCTCTCATAATGAATACAGATATGAATCACTCATCAAAAACATCTAAGAGAGTAGAAAAACAAAACAAACAAAAACATACTCGAAGCACAAAATATTTCTCTCCAGGTGTTTCTCTCTCAAAGCTCCGATCCCTGAGACTCCATGTTGATGTGTTTTATATAAACATCTTGAACTCCTTCTGATAATTGCAGACGTTGATCAAGTGTTTATCTTGAAGATAATTGTTGCACATGATTAAGATAAAAAATCAACACACATAAATCCAATTAATAGGCATTAATTCTTATCCAACAACTAATCCACAACGAGTTCATATCAAATTCAATACTCTGTTCCTATCAAATCTCTTGTATTAGATAATATCCAGATCAATTTTATCTCAATAAAAACATGTTCCAAATCAATACAGAGATAGAGTTCAAGAAAAAAACACGAACTACAGATTCAGATATGGTCGTGGTAACCTCTGAAGCTTACCATAAGCTTACCTTGAGGCTACTTCATCATACAAGTGTCATAACAGTGTAGGATTTTTAATCCCAATACACACATTTTTCTTCTCCTTTGTCTTGATTATGTTTCTCCAGAAATTCAGCACTCTTGATTTATAGGATCTCCATGTAAAAGGAAACAAATAAGCTCCACTTTATTTTGAATAATAACTAGATGGCGCCTAGGGTCTTCTTTGTAACATAAAGTCAGCTCCTCTTGATTTGTATGGAAACAACCCTCTGATAGATATTATTTTCATCAATGTGTAGATTCAACACTATGAGATTTTTCTCTTAATGACCTAGACTCCAGCTTCAAATCTTCTCAAAAAGGAAACCAGATTCTTCACTTTAATTCTGAAATTAGTTCTTTTGATCAAATAAGAAATAATCAATATAAATATGGAAATGACTTGATTTTTCTCTCTGAAGAAATCACCCTTTGATGCTTATGGAAACAAGCTATAATTCTTAAAATATTAGCCCTTCCATATTTGCAAAAGAATCAGCTCCAAAGTCTCAGTTGAATAAGTATGGACATATCTTTCCAGTGAACCGGCTCCTTCAAATCATAATAAGCTATTCTCTTGTTTTTCACGGCTATGCATATAATAAGGAGACTTCCTCGTTGAAGTCCAGACGTTGAGTTCCTTGATGGATAATTATTTCCAATAAACTCTCCTTCTTCACTATGTCTGTCATGCCTCGATCCGCGGAGCGTGAAGAAAACGACAAATACACAAAAACTCTGACACCAAACACAATCACGTGCATCACACGTGTTACGTCCCAACCCAATATAAACTTTACCAAAAATTTCGGTAGCATCTCCCCGTAAATTGAGGAAACCCACCTGTAATCAGATCACATACAAGAAAAAAAAACACTTCTAATATCATCAACATCAACTGACCCATAGGTCCACCATCAAACACATACCCCCTTATCATCATCAAACACACAATAGTCACGCCCACCACTCCCGGCCAACAAAAACAACACCATACATCAATCCAACCATAACCATACTATATCCATGTACTTAAACTACTAAAACGTACCAACGTCACACCATACATATGTAAAAATCCACACACACGTGTCACACAACCACAAAAGTTCAGGCCACCTCCGTCACGCGTCCTCCTGCTGATCCGCAGCCTGTCCACTAGATCCTGGCTCACCTGTGGGGAGGAAAGTAGATAGGGTGAGCAGAGGGCTCAGTAGGGATAAATACTAGAAGACAAGTAAAGAATAATAAGGTTGGAGAAGAAACATCGTTCAATGAATGCAACAAAATGCAATGCAAACTAATGCACCCGATCAACCCAACTGAACCTCCATATCCTCCACCAATGACACCAAAGCCGGCGAATCATATTTCCGCCCTGCGACGATAAGCCGACGAGAATCCACCACACTACCTCTCTCTCTAGCATCCAATCAATAACACAATCGCATATTCATCAATCTCAAACCGTTAGAGAGAAAGTTGGCACGCATGTGGTCGCAACCACTCACCGCTGGCCCCACGGTGATATCTCAGCCTGCCACGCCTGGCCTAGCATCAAATAACTAGCCAGCGTGCAGTAATAAATACCGCTACAGGAATCCTATGGACTAGGACCATCACAAGGCTCCTATCCATCATCCACACACGCGCCCAATTAACATCCAACACCTAATGTGAGCCCGGGACCACCCTCGAAACCCACCATGCATCTAATGTAAATTCTTAAAATTCATGTCATTCGTGCAATACACATATATAAAAACATTCATTCGTCGTGATGCATGAAGATTTACATAATGCCCGATTTATGACCAAGCATTCCAAGGTTATATATCCATCAAATTAAATCACCAATAAATTGACAATAATGCAAAGGAACAATGGTAAGCATGCAAGGGCTTGTTTCCCCTCGGGAAAGATCGAGACGGAAACCAAACTTACCATTCAAGCAATTTAGTGGCGTGAAAGTGTTTTGAAATAAAAATAGTAAGAAATCTCTACCTCGAAGTAAACACGCAATCCTCACCAAGAAGCAACGTATATTTCACACCAATTCGCTAACCTATTCATTAAGGTAAGCTCCATTAATTTTCCATATTCACCAATCCTTTCAAGTCTCACATTCCATACTACGCAATATCCCCAATTTCACTAAATTCATTTCCTACCTTAATTCTCTAAGGTTAAACAATTAAATTCATATCACAATATTATTTTCATCTTACCCCAACCTTAATTAAAGCAATTTGAGTCACTAACACTTACCTTGAACTTTGTTAGTTCCACTAACTCAAGAATTTCAATCTTTCTCTTGAATTGATTCAAGAACCACACTTGTACCTAATAATATAAGAAGATTAAAATCTAATATTGAGTTATTGAACAAAAGAAATTCTCAAAGAATCAAAACCCCAAAACCCATTTAACTCCTAACCCTAGAACCAAAAAATTTACCTCAAATCCTTCTCAAATGAAGTGTGGGTGTAGGTCTCAAGCTTGGGTCCTCTTACTGGCCGGAAAATTCCTCTTACTGGCCGGAAAAGTGGCCAGACTGCCGCTGGAAATGGCTGGCCGGAGGTGGTGGGCTGCAAAGGGTGGCTTCCCCCTTTTTTAAAATATTCACGGGTGAAGGTCTGCGACCTTCACCCACTAAAATACTTTAACTTATTTATTTATATATAAATATATACATCTAAATCATTATATTTATTCTTTTACTCATTTCACCCTAACTTTAACTCTAATATTCTTTAAACCCTCACAATAATTTTTTTTACCCCATAATTTATTCTTTTTATAATTAAATCCAACTTATTTATTTTATTTTTATTATTCTATATTGTATTTATTTTTTTAATTTTGAGACGGGTATTACAGTGTCATCAAACAACAACCTTAGTACACAAATTTAACAATTCAACCATGCCATATCATTGAGACAAATATTGCATACACGGCAACCTCACTTGCCAGCTTGGCACTTTCAAAATTTGCTTCAATAAACTTCTAGTGGATTATCAAGGGTACTTAAGAATTTTTAGGAAGCCCTAGGTCTTCCAAGACCAATCTTGGATCACCAGATAGCTCACATATTCATTGGAATATTTAGACTTAACCTGAAAAATAAATTGGTGCTCCACATCTCAAAGTTTGCTTGTAAACTCATTTGAGCTTCATACTTGAACATATGTTAGTCTCATACAAAATGCATTTGAAATATTAATATTTTTTCATAGAACATTATATAAGATATACACGATTATGCTTACAAAATTTCACCTCATTTAACAACATAGTGAAACAAATCAGGACAGCAATTTTGGGAAAGGGTTTTGAGCAAGCAAACGTTAAAATTTATCAATCATTCCCTCACGGAAAATGTTCATCGTGATGTGATTTAGGTCTCTGTCAAATTTCAGCTTAATCGAAGTTCATTTGATACAAAAACAACCACTGAGTTATTAACTAGTTTTAGATCACTGTAATGAAACCGATTTCATGCAACACTCAAATTCATCATATAATGCATTAAATCAAATAGCATGAAATGGTATAATCATCAAAACTAAAATGTGGGACCTTTGATCCAACAAGTCCCTACATAGACTCGGGGTTTTCTCCCTATTGAGTTTTCTCATAAAAATTGTAGTGCTTGGTATTTGTTCATTATTCCGCATACTTTTTATAATTGTTGATTAACGACTAGTGTGTGAGCACACGAATTCTCAATGCTTGAGTTTTATTTTATGTTATCAGAAGCTTTCTCTATGGTGGTGTTGGATGGATTTTTGTTTGTGGGTATTGCAAGCAATTATTGATTGCGGTTGTTTTTTTCTAGGAGTTAAGTTGTGTGAATGCTGTGAATTTTGTGTTTTTTCTTTTGGTACTTTTCATATGATTTTTTTTTTATTGCAGAATTTGATGAATATACAAATGGCTGGCTCTGTCTCATGTTTTTTTTTTTCTTCTTGGCATTGAAGAGTGTTCCGCATAAAACACGAAAAATAGATTCAGTGTCTTGTTTGTGGTTTAGGGATTGTTCTATAATTTTTTACGATATGACTGACAAAATGTTAGATGAGGTTGCTGCCGCCTTCTTGTCCAGAAGGGAAATTGGCGGTAACCGTGCAACGAAATAAGATTTGAGTTTTCACCTGTAATCGTCAATGAAGTTCTTTCCTTGAATATGTGCCTTAATGCAAGGAAATGCATCCATAGGAATATAGAACCGTAGGATTACGAAATAACATCAACAAGTTCAACCTTTCATATTGCAATGTCAAAATACCTGTCAAAATACCAATAATCCCTCACTAACTTCGGAAGGACGAATACAAAAAAAGAAGAAGTGTATCCGAGCCTACATTTTACCATTGAATAATTCATTTAAGGTAACAGATTACTCTTCTTACATAACATAATACAATCAATTAACCTGGAATCATTTCTCAGAATTTCTAAATCCTATAGTATATTTTCAAGTATGTCTAATAGTTTTGGGAGCACGGGGACTACGAAATCATGCACTAAGAAACCTCTTCACATTGCAAACAACCAGACCCCAGATGAAATCAAAATGGTGATCCATCTCTGATATGCTACAAAATCAGAGGAACTGGTACCAGTGACGCCAACAAGAAACCTACACTCACCAACTGAAGGGTCCTGGAAGGTGACTATACCAAGCCCATCAAAATCACAGCTTTGCGCATTCTGCATTTGCAGCTGATAAAAACTGTTGAATGCATATGAGATATTTCCTTTTGCTCCAATTTCATTACATGAACCCCCATAGTTGAGTGTCGTGCAATCTGCAACACTACAGGCAATTTTCATGTGGTTTGCCACCCCGGACAGATCTTTAGCTGGGTCTGCTACACACCACCTAGAAGGAAGGTATCCAACATTGTTTGCATTCTTTAGTAATTTGTTACCCGAACCAAGGTTCAAAGCATACTTAGCCTGGCCATCAAAGGAGAAAATCCCCCAGTGTCTCTCAAAGTTTCCAGGAAGTACACTCTTGGCCCCTTCATCAAGTAAACTGAAGAGATAGATATCCATAGGAGGGACACCAGGCCGCAGAGGAGTTCCCTTGTTACCTAAAACATGATTTATGAGGCCTTGGTTGAAAACCCTAGCAGCAGTGAGATTTGCACCGACGGCTCCATCTGTGGGCCAACCCACTTCTCCAATGACTATGGGCATCTGACCATACCCAATTCTATTTAGAGCTGCAACTAAGGTGTCCAAATTTCCATCAAAGGCATTGTAGTAAACGTTGGGCCCATCCGTTACAGCATGGGTGGTACCCTCAAAGAAGGCATAATCTTGAGGAAAATCTGAGTTCCCATAGAGGCTGAGAAATGGGTAGATATTGACTATAAAAGGGGAACCATTTGAGTTGAGAAATGAAACAAGCTGGGTAATAATTTGCAAAAGTTCAGGTCTAAATGCCCCTTGAGAAGGAATATTGGACTCGTAGGCATCCGCATTGCATGGAACCACCAACTTAACATAGCCGGCAAGATTTGCTTTGGCCAAGGACTGCTGTAAGTTAAGCAGGGCAGGCACAACATAATTCTGAAATTGACCAGCATAACTTGAAAGGAATGGCTCATTTCCTGCTGCAATGTACCTGTCATCATAAGCTTAAGAGTTACAACTGAAGAGCTTCAACAAATCCACCAACTCCTAATATTCTAGAAAGAAAGAATCTTTATTAAAAGTCTCATGCATTTTCAAACAAAGTTCAAGCAATAAGATTGTTCCAACTTCTGTACTTTTTCAGATGGGTTGTCTGCATTGAGGCTCTCAAAACCTACCCGGCATCCCACGGTGACTATTACTAAAACTATCTCATTTTGACTCACTGCTGAACATCTCCGTAATGAAATAGCTTATTGAGATTGGGTAAAATGTCATATACCATCAAGTGGACGATGTTGTATGCATTCTAGGATGAGGAGCTATGCAAGCAGCTTGCCATGAAGAGGGTAGGTAGCAAAGGAAGTCCAGCACAGCAACCCCCAGCTTTCAAGACAATTCAATCTACTTAGTGAGGAAGTAGGGCAAAGCTTGCTGCATAGCAACTCAGAAAATTAAAGATGCTAATCACAAACATGAGTTTGCAACTAGTGACATGACTGAACAAATTCAGAAAGGAAATTCTATCAACTAGCCAAGGATCAACCAATCTGACAACCTTCTTTTTTTCCCTGCAGCGCATATATGCCACTAATGGAGTCAAAAAGCTTTATAAGTACACAAAAATTAGTAAAGGAACTCCAGAACTTCACAAGGATGAGCTTCTCATAGCACTATACTTGGTAGTCATGAATCATCAACAATAAGTCTATGAGAAGTAAGCAACAAATGAGTTCTGTAGAACTTATGAACAATCCATCACAAATGATATTTCCACAGATGAAAGATCTCAACATTTGGAGCATTACCCCTCTCACTGAATCAGAAACAAGAGAAGAGGCTCCAAACAACTGAGCCACAGATACATCCTTTGCGACCTGGTTCTTCTTGACTAGTCGTACTCGTTCACCAGAATCACAAATAAGTGCAACTCCGATATCCAAAATGTTATCTTTTACAGCAAAAATACTAGTAAAAAAAAATAAAAAAAAATAAACATATTTTATCAAAAATAAGGATAACAAGAAAGGGGTCTAGTCATAGAGACCGACCTGATATCAGTACCACCCTTAACGACGTATCTGGAGATATTCTGGCGAATAAACAAATCAGAAGCAAGGGTGGAAGAGGCTAAGGCAGCCAGCATCTCATTGGGTACTCCAGCCATGACCTGAATCCCGCTCCCCATGAGAGATGCGAGCACATCTGGGTCTGTATCAAACAGCTTCACCTTCTGTATTTTGTTTTCTTTCAGGAGATCCACCACCGTAGAAGGCTTCATCTTGTGTAAAGATACTGTGCCCCAGTTCACCCCAATGGCGGATTCGGAGACCTGAAGTGATACTAAAAGAAGTAGTATCAGATTTAGGCAAAAGAGAGGTGATGCTGCTGCGTCTGACATCTCTGCCTTTGACATATGGACACCTCGTTGTGCCTTGGGTGTGATTTGACAGAGTGAAGGAAACTCTTCACAAGACGGGAAGACACTGTGACCGCTAAACAGAGTAAAGGGCAGGAAGTTCCCAGATAAACTTGAGATTTTATAGGATATTTACTAAACTTGAGATTTTATATGGTTCCGAATTCCGATAAACTTGAGATTTTATTATTACTATTATTATTATTATTATGATATTTACTAAACTTGAGATTTTGTATGGTTCCGATTTTACCCTGATTTATGGTGTGCTACAGTTTTAGGGCTAATAAAATATGTTTCCCCACCATATACCTATACCTTTAATAATAATATTACCTGCACTCCAAACCTTTATGAAGGAAAAGATGTTTCCCCTTATTTGGACTAATTTTTTTTAATATAAATTTATAACTATAATTATCCATGAAGGTAATTTCACAAGGACTTGTGTCACTGTATGGCCTAATAATGCCAAATTAATGAAGCGATAATGTCTAGGAGAAATAAATGATTCTTCATTATTGTAATAATCGACTTTCACATGGAGACGGACACACCGTGTCCCCTGCACTTCCACCCAAGCCGAAAAGTAAAAAGAAAGAGAGCTCACAAGCAACGCTTGTTTATTAGCATGGTTGCCAAAATCGTGATTTAGATCATACGATCATAAATTTTAGATCAACAAAATGATCTGTATTGATTCACGATAAACCAGATTGAGTTCCTCCGCCTTCGTGAAGCTTGTGATGGAGTTCGTGGAATTCTAGCTTCTAGGGCTCAGTTGTGAGACCTCTTGATCTGGTTTGGGCTTGATCATATTGGGCCTATTTCTTCAGTCTATTTGTCTCATATATGGGCTCAAAACAATCATTGAAGGGAGGGACAATGTCAAACCAATACTCATTAGTGTATTTTTAGACATTTAGGTCTAACAAAAAAACACATGATATAAAAAAACTCATGATCATTTACCTTTATACCCCAACCTCTTTGTTCTCTTTATTTTCTTTCTTTCTCCTCCGTCTCTCTTTCTTATTTTTCTCTCTCATTCAGACATATTCATGTTACTGTTTTATAATAAATAAAACTCATATTTCTTACTGAAGCAAATGACCTTAAAAAAATAGTCAATCTATAGTACATGGTTCTGCATTACAACGTCAATACATTAACATGATAATGTAGGTCAATATTAGTCTAATATTAATTTTTGCAACAGTAACATGACAAAAAAAGTTTCAAATTCAGACTATTTGGACAACGGTTCGCTACATCACCATCGCCGTTAGACTCCCCTCACTGAGATACACAATGCCCAGCCATATTTTGTCCAAAATGGCCACTGGAAAGGGAGACCCGAAGCTAGTACGTTTTGCTCGCATAATGTTACTGTTTCAAACAATAACATACGATCTCAGATCTGTAATAATATTGAAACAGCAACATACAATCTTAGATTTGTATGATCTCAGATCTGAACTCATATTACGATTTCAGATCTCATATTGCATCTTCGATCTGACAAGATAAAGACGAAAACTAATAAAAATAAGAAGAAGGATAATAAAAAAATGAAGAAGATGATTGTGGAGATGCGATGGTGGTGGAGGAGCGACGGTGGTCGATTGTGGTGGTGGCGGTGGCGGAGATAGAGGCAAACATGACAATGGTGGAGATGGAGAGTATGTGTAAAACCCCATATTTTTATAGGGGGTAAATGAACTCAAATGAAAAAAAATTGAGGACGGAAAGAATGAACTAAGGAAACTTAAGGGGCAAATTTAGAAATCCTAAAATATATATATATATATATATATATATATATATATATATATATATATATACACACACATATATGTATATGAATAAAATAATAATAATTAAATTTATTAATTAATTAATATAGGTAAACATAGTATATGGGTATATAAATACCTCTCTTGCCTTTTAGTCTTGGTACAAAACCCTAAATATCAAATACTACAAACGTCAAAGGAATAATATACCAACGTAAACTCTAGCCACCGGAGGACATCGCCAGAGGTGACAATATAGGGTGAGTGATCGTTTTACTTGGTGATTTGTGATTGTGAGTTATGATTGAGCATAGATTGATATGTTGCTTATCTTTCGATGTGGATACGAGGGACAGACCAGGAATTGATATTGGACAGATTGGTGGAATTGCATGAAAGGGGCTGAGAGAACCAAAGTTTGGACAAGTGAGACACGACTAGTATAGGGAATTTATTGTTTCGTATGTCACACATGTGCCAAAGATCAAGAGCATTGTGAGTGTGCAGATCAATCTTCTGGCTACACCAGTACCCAAATTGGGATTTATCTGGTAAGAAAGAATCGTCGAATCACAGGTGTGACAACCCAATCGGGTTTTAGCCACCGAGAATACCATCAAGGATCTCAAACCATGTGACAACCGTCATGCAGAATTAAATTGTGTTCATGCAGGTTTAGTTCCTCATAAATACTGGGAAACCACTATCGAAGGAATGAAATCTGCCAATGACGATGATTTAAAAATCAAATTTAAATTATCAGATGTCTCTATTCAAAATTCTGGAATCGGTTTTATCACAGATTTCCTTGGTATCAAAAATATTACAAAAAATGTTATTCTTGGAACACCATTCCTTGATCTTATTAAACCTTTTCAAGTTGACTATGATGGCATCCATACAAAGCTGATGAGTCATTTAATTCATTTTTCATTTATTAACCAACCTGTTATTTCAAATATCAGATTATTAAAGCAGCATGCTATACATCGTTATAGTCTTAATGCTCTAACCACTTATGCAGAAACATGCAGGGACAATGAATGGTTACTCTGACAAAAGAAGGCTTTTGTGCCATCAACAGATCATCAGGATCTAAAAGAATTTCACATTATTAACATTTCAAAGGTTATTCTCATAGGTCGGGAATACCATTGCAAAAATCCACAAAAGGTTGTTTCAAAAATTCCCTACAAATTAGTATTATATGACAAATTTTTTTTGAAAAAACTCTTTTTGAATTAAAAAACCAGCTAATCCTCTGTTAGATCATCCAAAAAATCTTCTCAAAGTTTTGAATCAGATGATCTCCTAGAGGATTGCAACTGTTCAAACCCAGTTATGGTTTGGCTATTCCACTGTAAACGGTCGGTGGTAAAGAAACAATCAAATTCGTTGATAGTTGGAGACTTTACTAAAAAGTCCAAAAATCCCATGTGGTACCTAATCAAATCTAGGTCAATGATTTGGCTATTCCACCTCAAACGGTCGGTGGTAAAGAAATTATCAAATCCGTTAAAAGCTGGAGATTTTGCTCAAAAATCCAAAAATCCCACTGGGTAAAAATCTCAAAGACCAGTCTCAAAGCATGCTGGCACAAAGCACCTGCAGAGTCTGCATGTTCCTGTCAAAAACAAAGGACGACAAAATCATTAAAGACACTCCAGTAGTCAAAACTACAGGATCTCGGCAGCACTACAGGACAAAGCAAAAGCAACAGTGACAAAAGTGAAAGCTACAGGGATTCGGCGCAAAAGTTAAAGTAGGCCATGAAAATCCAAAAGCTTTTATTTTTCAATTAAAGATGTGATGCTCTCTCCATCTATATAAGGAGAAGACATCTTAGTTTTAGGGGGGGTTCAAACCGAAAAACAAAAACTCTCAAGTTGATAGTCTCTCGGAGTTCCTCCGCAGTAGGTTAGTTTTCAATAAGCTTCATATATGCTTGCATACATATATGTTTGCATAAGTGATATGCTTTAAATAGATCCTTACAGACAGATATCATAGATATCCCAAAACGTCTGTAAGTTAATTTCTGCACCTTAACATACAGATATCCATACAGATATCTGTTTATCAATCAATACAGATATCATTTGATATCTTTTATCAAATTTTTATTTAATTCTTATCAATTGCTTGGCTGGTTCTACCGTCTCAATCTTTAAATTATTTATGCTTCCAATATCAAACTGCTGCCACCTCCGCCGGATGGTTTAACCACCAATGGATGGTTTTATCCAATTTTTATTTATTCAATTTATCTTATTAATTTTATGCATTTTATTTGAATGCATAAAATATAGGAGCCAGAGGCAAGGCGTTATCTAAAATAGTGAGTCTGTGTCACCTACGGTCTGGGTTGGTGTCTGGCCGGTAGTTGTGAAATATAGGGCCGGTCATGCTGGCGTTTGTGGGTGAGGACAGGCAGTAAGGACCGACGGACAGGCCAGTAAGTCCCGAGTGGCCTCTTCCCACCATGGTAGGCATGTATCAAACCCTATAGGAAACAACTCGTAAGTTACCGTACCCGAGTTCAGACATGAGCTCACTCTTTAGATCAATGTCTACCTCCAGCTCAGTTGCTGGCGATGGCATCGTCAACACTGAGGAGATTAATCTTGAAAACTTAGATAGATCAATTGATACTTGGGATATTCCCCGGGTAGAAATTAACAAAATCTATAAAAAAGAATCTAAGCTATCAATTTTAAATAAGACAGATTATACAATTAAAACGGAAGAGAGGGATGTTCCTCTATTCAAAAGCCACGAAACAATTAAATTATTTACGTCAAAATCCATTAAATGGAATGAGGTTACATTACCCAAAACATGGGAATTACAGGATGCTGTACTTCCAACAAAAATACAAAATACAAACATTGAGTACATTACTCAATCCTCTGACGAGAAGGTCGAAATCACTTTCGGCTTTCGACGTCACTCGATCGATCTACAAAATCTTCACATAGGATCTTCTTCAAGTTTCTTTAAACCACTCCTTAGTCCACCAAATAGAAAATCTTTTTCTACATCAAGTGTCTCGTCAAAAACTAGACCTCCACAAAGTACCTCTTATCGTTCTAATATACGAGGAGTGGATACCTCTAGTACAATACCAAAACCCTTTTACGATGTCCAAAATCCCGAATCCTCATTGGATTCCCAAACTGAACAAAAGGAGTCACCTCCAATGTCACCCACTTATTCTCAAATGGTAGATGACTCTGCCATTCCTGAGTTAAATGTCTTAGACAGCTCTACTGAGTTCGTCATTGACAAAAAATTCGTCCAAAAAGAGTTTTACTCAAAAGAAAACACCCCAAAACGTGATTGGTTTCTTTCCAATTACAAAGGACAAAAATGTGATTCAATCCAACAAGAATATTACAATTTTATGACAAACCATAGAATTCAATTATTATTCTTTGACTGGTTTGAAATAACTTTCCCAGACAGAGGTAATAATTATCCCAAAACCTTATATATATATATATATATATATTTATTTATTTATTTATTTATGCATATCGGATGGTGATTGTGGCATGATTCATAATTATACTGTCTCTGCTTCTTTTGCATCGCCATGAGTTGATTATTATTTTGTGGTCTAGCTCTCTCTCTCCCATCAGGATTTTTGTTGTGCTTGCTCTCTCGGGTATCCTGGTTCTTATCGGGTATTATACCCCTACTGGGATTTATAGCTCAACCTCTTTTCTATGTTTCCCTTTCAATTGAGTATGCAGATGGTGACTAGTATCCCGAGGCGTGAGCGTTGTGCAATGGATAACAATTAGTGGGTTTAGGGGTAGGGTTTAGGATTTAATTATAAAAACTTCCGCGTGTTTTAATTCTTAGACTTATTAATGTCATAAATGTTTTTTTAAGAGATGGATTTTATGTTGAATTTGCAATAAATGATTTTTTACGAGTTTGCATAGAGTTTTGTATATTTGGGACATTTTAGTAATTTCGTAGACCCCCCTTCGGGACGGGTCGTTACAGTATGTGTCTTAAAGTTAGGTTTTTTTTTATATCCATTCCTATTGAAGAAGAAGGACAAATGTGAGATTATATAATTATCAATTTTTAAAATAGATACTTATGTGGAAAAAAGGTACTTATATGACAAAGTGTTTTTTTTCTTTGACTTAATTGTCCAACTTTCATATAGTAAGTACTAATATGTCTTTTTTTAATTTTAGTATTAATCTTTTACTAGCGACATAACCGCGCTTGGCGCGGTTAGTTTATTATATGCATTGTATTGTAGAATAATACATGTAATGCAATATTCTTTCAATCTTAATTTAAAACGTACACTTACAATGCATTTTTATACATTTACTTAAATACAAACATGATTAACAATTTAAATATGATAGATGACAAAAAATGTGCTCATCTATCCTATTTAAACAATAATAGAGAAAATGGCTGGCTTTGTCGATCACAGGTATTTTTTTATAAAAAAAGTTTGTATTATTTATTGCTATTAATAATTTTATTGTGCCATCCTTCTCCTTCTGCATGATTTTCAATGTGAAGTAGTTCATACTTCTAGGAGAAACAACCAATTGACTAACTTTTTAACGCGTCATTGTTTAGACTCTATTATGCTCATAGGACATGTTCCTCACTCTTGTAATATCTTAACATTATCCAACTCTTTTATCTAATGAATCTTTCCCCTCAAAAAAAAATAATTTTATTGTGCCATTTTAAAAAGAAGTAAGGTGGTCCCACCCAAGAAAGAAAAATCAAGCCAAAGATATTTAAACAAAATCCACTCATGCAAATTTCTTTTCCTAATTCTCTCAATCCTATATTCTAAAAGGAAAAACAAAGGATATTCAAACAACCAACCAAATCCATATATGTTCCAATTAACTTAAAGTTTAAAGCTATATCATTCTTTTCCTTCCACCTATGGCTATGTATAGTCTATCTACATTTTATATTAAATGGTACAATAATTACTTACATGATATTGTTAACTTATGTACCTGAACGCCGGGGCTATTAAAGGTGTCTTATCAAGTTGCATTGAAATATGGAGGCATTATCCTAATTTAAACGACTTCAATTCTTTGTAGATTTACATACATCTAATTGTTCATAAGAGATGGCTATGAACCTTTAGTTTCCTGAGAAGGGATTATCTTTTTGCAAACCTGAGATGGTGAGATTGTCATTTTCATTAGGGATAGGCTTCATCCCTCCAAGTGGTGCAGTTGAGGAAATTTATCTCCCAACAGTATATGCTTGTATTTGCACCTCATCTTTGCCCCACCAATTCCTTAATCATCCACAACTTCATTGATTGGACGTTCAGAATTCAAGTTTCAATTGGCTGCTTAATTAGATGTTTCCAATTGTCCATCACCGCCCATCTTATCAAGTAAAAAATCCTCCTCAATTAACTGATGCCCAGTAGAGACAATCCCTTCAATATCAAAATATTTCTCTACCATTTGAGCTGCATCATCAACATTTTTTTATGCTGGATACTGTAAATTTTGTGTCCATGTTATCGTTATCAACAATGGATTCCCCATTAGCTTTCTTTGTAGGAGTCTTTGTAGGAGTTTCAACATCCTCTGCTTTTTCAAAAACTACCAAAGGGACATTGCTGATAAGAAGAAAAAGAAGATGTAGTAAAAAAAGGCCAGTAAGAATCTTTATCCAATCCCGCATTCCTTCTACCTTATTATAAGCAATTCATCCATGCCTGCCAAAGTCGTCCATCCCTTCTTTCTTCAACCCAAGTCTTTCACTCTCCCACTCCTACCTTACTATAAGCACTAATAGAATTATCACATAGATTCATTAAGAGGCACCCAAAATATTTAGGATTAAGACTTTTATTATGAGGAAAAAAGTGAAGGCACAAAAATGCATACACCTTTCATGTTTTAAATACCTATAAGGTCATCACTCAGGGATTACAGAAGCAGCATTACAACAAAGATTACACAACAAAGGTCTGATGGATTCTGATAATTAAGCCGGTTGAATAGGATATGCCATCTACTTTATAATTCAAGGACCAGAGCCCCATTCTACCCTCTGTCATCTTATCAAACATGTCCTTCAGCCTCCAACTTATCCTTGCATTGTTATAGTATTCTAGTGTAGCTCCATCCAAGCAACTGTCCAATGGCCTTAGCCACATATAAGCAAAGAACATGTAACTGTTATATTTACCTTGCTTCACGTACTCACTAATTAAATCTATTGTAGATAAAAAGTGATTGTTGAAGCCAAACTCAATGTCAAACTTACACCTAATGTATTGAATGGCATTAGGGTTAAAAGTGTATGTCCTTAATCTAATTTAAGAAAAGAGGGTACAACAGGGGCTTCTTAATTTTAGCAAATTAACCTATCACAAACATATATTATCAATACATTAAGAATATCTAAAAATATTCTTATTTACAATATGTTTACCCCCTCGTTAACATTATATTGTCTTAAGCAATCCGTTTAAAGTAAACAAAAGCTTTAATAAACAGGATTTAAGCTTTAACGTTGCATGATCTTAAGCAACCGTAATAATTCACAAAATGAAATACGTGTACCAACCGCGCGGAAGAGGATATGCACGGGCTAAATTTTGGCTTTTCTAGTTCTCCAAGAACTACAGGCATGAATGTATGCATGAAGTGAATCGAAGAAGACTAATCTAGACTGATATGGATTGCGACATTAATACCGATGCATGAATCCTGTAGTGCAGAAGAGGCGCTCAGAAGGGGATGAGTCGCAATTAGAAAAATTATTTTAAGCATAATATTAAGTGATCAAAATAACAATATTAATTAATTATAATATTACATGTGTTGTAATACCCGGAACTTCATTTCTTTTAGAAATTAGGTATGACAAACAGGTGTTGAGTATGTATATATATATATATAAAATCATTAGAAATTAATACCGAGTGATTTGGGGGGTGTACGAGTAGTTTTAAAACTGAAATTTTTGACTACAGAGGTAACCGTCCGAACAGATATAGAAGAAAACGGAACAGGGATATTTTTAGGCATAGGTGTCCGGACACCTCCCTAAAATCTGCACCCCGAGGATTGTTTTAAACACCCATTTCGCGAATCCTTTTAACATACCGGACCTAAACAAACCCTAAACCCCATTTTATTTTCTCTCAAATTTCCTTCCTCCTATCAACCTAAGATCATCAAATCAAGGCAAGATTATCCTATTTCAAGTTGTTTCAAGTTGGATTCATGACTTCTCTCTCTAGCTTACATATTCTTAAATTCCCCTCTTTGTTCTAATCTTTCAAGGTTTGAACCCAAACTCAAATCCATAGGTTCCTACATCATTTGAGGTCTAAAGGAAGCTTGAATCCCTTCCCTCTACTTGTTTCTACAAACTTGGTAAGTTTCTTAAACCTAAAAGCTAGTATTTAAAGATTGGGTGATTTGAGATTCTAGGGTTTTATGGGTTTTGTAGATTTGGGGGAAATTCTTTAAATTAGATGAAATTAGTGATCTCATAGGTTGATTTAGACTTGTTTATGGTTGTATTGCTAGATTCTATTGTGGATTGGAGTAGCAAGCTTGAGTAGGTGAAGTTCAAGAATTTGGGAAGTTTTGGGTACGAGAAGGTAATGAGTTCTTGATTTATTGGATTAATTTGTGTTAGATATGTGCAATTGAAGTTGTTTGTATATTGATTGGAGGATGGGTTTACCGAATAATAGGTTGGTTTAGGTCGGGAAAAGTCAAGGTTGAGTATTGATTTACATAGCTAATTTTTGGAGTGCGAGGTAGGGAAATTCCACCCGTTGTTATTCTCTTGAATGTGTATTCCTATTGAGAATATTTATCCTTCCCAATTATTCATTATGATGCATTCTCGCCTTAATTGTGCCTAAGGGAGAATAACCCCACTTTGTGATTTCTTTATTGTATGATTTGAATATATTGCATACCTTACGTGTTCAATCTTCCATTGAGCATGAATTACTCTTGAACATGCATCATGTAGTAGTATATGTATATATATATAGGTTGTAGGTTTACCCTATTGCATAACCATGTTGGACATGCATTGTAATTGCATGGAAGATGTCGGGTACGGACCCGTATATCTCCTAGTTGTGATTGATGTGAAATGTGGAATGCCGTTGGGCTGTTCAAGGTTCCCATGATTACGGGAATGCCAGTGGGCCGGATCAGGATTCCATATGTGCTCGAAACACCATGCGATGATATCGTTGGGCTGTTCAGGGTCCCGATATGTGTAGGGATGCCGGTGGGCCAAGTTAGGATCTCGTATGGTGTGGTTATCTACTTGTGTTTGGTGTACATGATGTTAGCTATCATATTGTTGCATTTGTGCCTTTCTTTAATATTTCAGCCTTATATTATTCACTTACTCTTTATTATTCCCTACTGGGCCTTTCGCTCACCATTTTCTTTCTCCTATTCCCTCCTCGCAGGTGAGTCTAGTTCCGGTACCAGGGTCGCGGATCAGGAGGAGGGTGCGTGACATGGTTGGACCCCTGGAGAGTGATAGGACTAGATAGTTCTAAACATTGACATATGTTATTACTATTTTGTCGTATCTATGTTCCTTAGTTGAGACATTGTGTGATATCCCTATTCGATGATGGAATGGATGGTAGGGAGGGTACTCCGTGTGATCGGGACTCCCGAACCGGGTTTGTGGACTTCGTGTCCTGACGATTTCTTATGTTTGCTGGATTGCTATTTGTGCTGGATGTTGAATTATATATGTTGTTGTGTGGAGAAATTATGTGTGACTGTTAGGTGGCCTGAGGCCCTGCTTAGAATTGAGAATTTAAATTGTGATATGAATTGCTAGATGGCCGGAGGCCCTGCCTAGGTTGTGAATATATTTGTGAAATTGCTGCGTGTTACTCCAGGTTGGCATCCTCCGTATTATGGGGAGGTGCTGTCGAAATTTTTGGGTGATCTAATGATTGAAATAATTAGGAGATTGATTAAGAGGATACCAAAAGTAACGCATCCCGGGTCGGGGCATTACATGTGTGAGTCATTTGATACAATTCAAAAGCTGACATGGCAAGCTCAGGGTAAACCCTCTCTAGGCTTCCGTATCTATCTATACACTAGTCGAAATCCCACTCGATGTGCTGATTTTTTTTTGATTGATTGATATTTTTTTAGATGTTGTATTTCATTTTTTATGTTTTGTTTCAATTTCTTTACTCAAGTTTTGCACATTGTGATGGAGGGAGAGTAATTATTTTGATTGTCAATTAGATTTTTAATAATTATTTATGAGGAATTGTATCAAACTAATTCAAAGATATTTACTATCTATTAATTTTCATAATTAAAAAGAATTTGCATTGTTCATCTAAATTGATATGATATTTTTTTTATTGTAATACATATGTTTTTGAATAATAAATTAATTTTTTAAACCATATGATATTTAGAATTTTAAATGCATTTATTTTAGTGATCAAACAACTTTTTTTTTAGTTTATATAACTCTACTTCTATGTTGTACCTTATACATTTTAATTTTAACTCCATATTTCCTCGAATGTATTTATCTGAACAATTTCAATGTCGGTCTCCTTGTTCAGTGCATAGTAAATCAACTGGGGTTTTCTTGCGATATGTTCTTGTCAGCATTTTTGTTAATACTCTTCTACATTCTTTTATTGTCTTCTTTCCTTTTTCTTTCTCTCCGATCATAGATGATAAAATCTCATATCCATTTTTGTCTTCCTCTACAATCTACAATTTGTGCTATTGCCAAAACATATAGCGATCTTGGTTGATAGGTAGAAACAGATTCCACAATATAAGTCATCTCAGAACGTCTTGCATTTGTACGAAAGAACAATCTTGTTCCTATTAGAAGTTTTGCGTATAAGTTTCCTTGTTGTTCAAGATCCATCAAAAAATATAAACCTTCATTTGTTAACTGCAGTACTTTTTTTCCTCATTTTCCATACATTGATGTGTTGCATACCCTTTTTTTTGTCTTTAGACAATCGTAAAAATTCTGCACAACTGTTGACGCAAAAAAAACTCATATTATTGTTGAAGATATTTTTGAAAATGCTATAAATAATTTATTGAAATATATAAGAGCAATAAATAATGTATAATACGTGCACCTTTGCTTTATTGATCCATAAAAGTTATGGCCCTTCAGTATATCTCTCTTGGAATAGAGTAATCTTTATTATGACAACATCATTGAATTTCGTTTCTATCACATGACTCAAGGTGACCGACAACACCATGCCACCATCCTGCAATACAATACATCATTTTTTATTATAACTGAAATTGTCAAAATGCATATTCAAATCTTTGTGTACTGATAAATCTATGTGCTTATTAGTGCATGTTTTTCACTTTTCACCAACCATGTGTGAAATAACCTCAGAAACAGAATAAATAAATAATAGTATAAATAAAGTAAATGAGAAAATTGAATAAAACATAACACTTTTTCAGGTTTATAGCATGATAAGGGTGTTGAAGAACAAACCATATGGGGATTCTTTGTTCATTCTCCACTGAATCTCTCAGTGGTCTCCAGGGCGTAATTTGTTTAAACAATCAGATACATGAAGATCATGAGAGGATTTGCAGTTCCTTTTGGCAATAAAGGATGCTCTTAACCTCTCCCAAGTCCCAAGGCACATTAGTCTCAATAGCTATTTTCCTCCTACCGTGTGGTGGATACCTGAGACACACCAAAACAATTTGTTATTCATTTCCAATCAACACCAATTACGTTAGTATAAGCGAAAGCAAGCATAGTTTTAACCAAATCAAGTAAAACTAACCATTAGAAGCATATTGCTTTTCCCAAATCTAAGACGAAACATTAAACACAATTGCAAATAATAATCATGAAAACTGATGCTAGACATGCAATAGCCCATTTGAAATTGTCAATGTGATGATCATTATCATCGTCTCTCTCGAAATATTATTGGTAGGATTTATGCAAACAAGCAAGCAATAACGTCAAACATTGGTAGGATTTCCACTTATGATTAATATGTTCGCAGGGGTTCTAATCATCTTCATAAAAATCAAGAATATAAAATTCAGGTGGAACCTGCATAAATTGCACAAATCATCAATATAACCTACTGAGATTCAACAAGTAACCGACCAACTGATAGATCAAGAGTAGCTTCTTCTAGGCACACTAATGTCATAAATGCTAGTATAGTATGTAAATGACATTCGAAGTTCTAACACTTTACGAAGAAGCTAAAAAAAATGTCTTTGCCCTACCACTACTTCATGAGGCTTATATGATAAATTAGACAAATTTGAAAGAAATACAATGTCACTAACCTCTTGCATTTGTACGCTAGGAGCATGGCATATTGGATGTAGCGAAGATTCTCCAACATTTGGACTTTGATTGTGCTAAAATATGATTTGCTAAGACAAAAGACATAGAAAAAATTAAACAGGGAAAATGACTAGATATGGAAAAGATACTTACCTTTTCGTTTTACTTGTTTAGGAAATCATCATGATTGTTTGTTACCGAAAAGTATTTTCGAAACAAAAAATTGAGAATAGAACAATTTCAAAATTTGACTCTGTAAACCGATCTATTCCTCAATGCCACGATTGATTTTACCGTTTTAGGGTTAGAAACTCATATTGAAATCAGTAACCCGCCAGTTGTGTAATGAAATTACAACTAATAAAAAACAATGATATAGAGCTTCACTTGCCTGTTCCCTGAGAAGTCGTAGAATTGTGAACTTTGTCATTATTGTCTCTGTCAGGCTCATCTAGAGTTGCAGTGGAACTGAACCGAACCTAGAAAGAGAGAAAAGAATTGAATTGTTCAGCGTATAGGGAATCCAATCTTACAATCCGTAACAAGTCAAAAATTGACCCATAACACTGGCCCATCACACAACCCCTGCTCCGCAGATGCATCAGGTCAGAAGGCGGTCAGAGTCCACATATCGTACGGCTTAGAAATCCTCTCCTGTAAATTTGACGATCGCCGGAAAGATGTCGTAAGGAAATAGAATATGAAGTATGAACCTATCATTGGAAAGGTATCATAAAAAAATAGAATATGAACTCGAATAAAAAACAAAGTGTAAATCGCAGTTGTACATAATGATTGCCGTGAAAACCCACATAATTCAAATAATCTATTAAAACCCCTAGATCTAACTACTTCAAAGAAGACATGAACCCAAATATAATCCAACTTAAAAAAGCAACAGCCAAAAGAATCAAGATAAACGAAAATGAGAAATTTGTAAATCCATTACCGTAAACAATCAAGATAAACGAAAATTCGGCAAAAAAACCCAAGAAATAAAAGCATCACATACCCAATTAAAAGTGGAAAAGGAAAAAAGGAAACCACCCCAAAAGAAGCAGCCTCAACCGCGGATGAATTCATCGAGCCGAAACCATGGTTAAAGTTTGGGATGTGTGAAACATAGCGGGCCGTTGTTTGCCATTTTTTGTTGCGCAGACGCACGTTCAAAAGCAGACGAATCGAATGGTAGAATGCTCGCAAGAAATTTGTAAACCATCAAGAGAGAAGCCAAAAACCCAAGAAATTAAAGCATCACATACCCGAAAGGGCAAAATAGGAATTAAAGCATCGTAAGAAATTTCGTTTGCCATTTTTTCCTGCATAGATACATGACCGAGGGAGACGAATTGAATGGTAGAGTTGAACAATTGAAAATCCTCTTTATCTCTCGTTGCTCACATAATTATCGGGTTAATTGCAAAGATATATGTTTTTTTTATTGCTTTGGGCATTTTTTATTGGAAAAATCGAGAGTGATTGACATAGAGATAAGAAAGAGTGGAGTGTCCACGTAGGCAGAAACTCAGAGTTTTAGTAATCCAAGCTCGTTTATGGAGAGAGTTGAGTAATTACAAAGTATCAAAATGGATCATTATACTCTATTTAGTATCTTAAAAGTCTAAGTTGCTAGTTTAACTTTTGTACAATGTTTCGTAACCAAAAGATGTCAATAGATCAAGTTATGTTATCAAAAGCACAAAAATGTGAAAACTTGTCTATGGACAGAGTTGAGCAATTCCGAAGCATCAAAGTGACCTTTTGTACTCTACTTAGACTTCTTCGAAGTCTAACTAACTAGTTTAGGTTTAGTACAACATTTCATAACCAAAAGATGCCAATCGACCAACTTATGTTCTCAAATCCACAAAAACGTAAAAAACTCATCTATGGAGAGAGTTGAGCAATTCCAAAAGCATCAAAGTGGACCGTTGTACTCTATTTAGACTTCTTCAAAGTCTAACTAGCTAGTCTAGCTTTTGTACAATGTTTCGTAGCCAAAAGATGCCAATAGACCAAGTTATGTTCTCAAATGCATAAAAACATGAAAAGCTCGTCTATGGAGAGAGTTGAGTAATTCCAAAGCATCAAAGTGGACCGTTGCAGTCTATTCAGACTTCTTCGAAGTCTAACTAGCTAGTTTAGCTTTCGTACAACGTTTCGTAGCCAAAAGATGCCAATAGACCAAGTTATGTTCTCAAATGCACAAAAATATGAAAAGCTTATCTATGGAGAGAGTTGAGCAATTCCAAAGCATAGAAGTGGACTGTTGTGCTCTAATTAGTGTTCTTAGAAGTCTAACTTGATATTTTAGCTTTCGAACAATATTTCGTTAGGAAAAGATGCCAATAGACCAAGTTATGTTTGAAATTGCTCAAAAACGTGAAAAACTCATCTATGGAGAGTGTTGAGCAATTACAAAGCATCAAAGTGGAATGTTGCTCTCTATTTAGTGTTCTTAGAAGTCTAACTTGCTAGTTTAGCTTTTAGACAACGTTTTGTTAGAAAAAGATGCCATAGACCAAGTTATGTTTGACATTGCACAAAAATGGAAAAGATCGTCTATGGAGAGAGTTGCGCAATTCCAAAGCCTCAAAGTGGACGGTTGTGCTCTATTTAGTGTTCTCATAAGCATCTATACCGTCAAATCGATTTTGACGGAAGGAAAAAGACATATATGGTAGAATCGTAACCATAGAATATGACCCTAATCGAAATGCATACATTTGTCTCATACACTTTGTGGATGGTTAGAAGAGATATATTTTACATCCCAGAGGGGCTATAATTGAAGATACCAATGTTTCTGGTATAGAAGTTCCTAAATTCTAAGTTTCTTGTTCAGCTTCGTACAATGTTTCGTTAGGAAGGGATGCCCATAGGCCAAGTTATGTTCTCAAATGCAGAAAAATATGAAAAGCTCGTCTATGTAGAGAGTTGAGCAATTTCAAAGTATAAAAGTGAACTTTGTACTTTATTTAGTGTTCTTAGAAGTCTAAGTTGTTAGTTTAGCTTTCGTACAATGTTTTGTAACCAAAAGATGCCAATAGACCAAGTTATGTTCTCAAATAAACAAAAACGTGAAAAGCTCATCAATGGAGAGAGTTAAGCAATTCCAAAGCATCAAAGTGGACCATTGTACTCTATTTAGTGTTCTTAGAAGTCTAAGTTAAGTTGTTAGTTTAGCATTTGGACAATGTTTTGTTAGGAAAAGATGCCAATAGACCAAGTTATGTTTAAAATTGCTCAAAAACGTGAAAAGCTCGTTTATGGAGAGAGTTGAGCAATTCCAAAGCATCAAAGTGGACTGTTGTACGCTATTTAGTGTTATTAGAAGTCTAGGTTACTAGTTTAACTTTTGGACAATGTTTCATTAGGAAAAAGATGCCAATAGACCAAGTTATGTTTGAAATTACACAAAAACATCAAAAGCTCGTTTATGGAAAGAGTTGAGCAATTTCAAAGCATCAAAGTAGACCGTTGTACTCTATTTAGTGTTCTTAGAAGTCTAAGTTGCTATTTTAGCTTTTGTACAACGTTTTGTGACCAAAAAATGCCAATAGACCAAGTTATGTTCTCAAATGCACAAAAACGTGAAAAGCTCGTCTATGGAGAGAGTTGATCAATTCCAAAGCATCAGAGTGCACCGTTATACTCTATTTAGAGTTTTTCGAAGTCTAACTAGCTAGTTTTGCTTTCGTACAATGTTTCGTAGCCAAAAGATGGCAATAGACCAAGTTATATTCTCAAATGCACAAAAATGTGAAAAGCTCGTCTATGGAGAGAGATGAACAATTCCAAAGTATCAAAGTGGACCTTTGTACTCTAGTTAGTGTTGCTAGAAGTCTAAGTTGCTAGTTTAGCTCATACAAAGTTTCATCAAGATATGATGCCCACAGAGCAAGTTATGTTCTCAAATACACAAAAACGTGAAGACCTCGTCTATGGAGAGAGTTGAGCTATTCCAAAGCATCAAAGTGGACCATTGTACTCAATTTAGTGTTCTTAGAAATCTAAGTTGCTAGTTTAGCTTTTCGACAACGTTTTGTTAGGAAAAGATGCCAATATACCAAGTTATGTTTGACATTGCACAAAAATGTGAAAAGATCATATGTGGAGAGAGTTGAGCAATTCCAAAGCCTCAAGGTGGATGGTTGTGCTATTTAGTGTTCTCATGAGCGTCTACACTCGCAATTCCATTTTTGACAAATAGAAAAAGACATATATGGTAGAATCGTAACCACAGAGTACAACCCTAATCAAAATACATACATTTGTCTCATACACTATTGGGATGATGAGAAGAGATATACTTTACATCCCAAAGGGGCTATAATTGGAGATACCAATGTGTCTGGTATAGAAGTTCCTAAAGTCTAACTTTCTAGTTTAGCTTCGTACAATGTTTCGTTAGAAAAGGATGACCATAGGCCAAGCTATGTTCTGAAATGTAGAAAAACATGAAAAACTCATCTATGGAGAGAGTTGAGCAATTTCAAAGCATCAAAGTGAACCATTGTACTCTATTTAGTATTCTTAGAAGTCTAAATTGCTAGTTTAGCTTTCGTACAACGTTTCATAACCAAAAGATGCCAATAGACTAAGTTATGTTCTCAAATACATAAAATCATGGAAAGCTCATCTATGGTGAGAATTGAGCAATTACAAAGCATCAAAGTGGACCGATGTACTCTATTTAGTGTTCTTAGAAGTCTAAGTTGCTAGTTTTGGACAATGTTTCATTAGGAAACGATGGCAATAGACCAAGTTATGTTTGAAATTGCACAAAAACGTGAAAAGCTCGTTTATGGAGAGAGTTGAGCAACTCCAAAGCGTCAAAGTAGACAGTTGTACTCTATTTAGTTTTCTTAGAAGTCTAAGTTGCTAGTTTAGTTTTTGTACAACGTTTCATAACCAAAAGATGCCAATAGACCAACTCATGTTCTCAAATGCACAAAAACGTGAAAAGCTCATCTATGGAGAGAGTTGAGAAATTCCAAAGCATCAAAGTGGACCGTTGTACTCTATTTAGTGTTCTTAGAAGTCTAAGTTGCTAGTTTAGCTTTCGTACAACATTTCATAACCAAATGATGCCAATAGACCAAGTTATGTTCTCAAATGGACAAAAACGTGAAAAGCTCATCTATGGAGAGAGTTGAGCAATTCCAAAGCATCAAAGTGCACCATTGTACTCTATTTAGAGTTCTTCGAAGTCTAACTAGTTAGTTTAGCTTTTGTACAATGTTTCGTAGCCAAAAGATGCCAATAGACCAAGTTATGTTCTCAAATGCAAAAAAATTTAAAAAGCTCGTGTATGGAGAGATTTGAGCAATTTCAAAGCATCAAAGTGGGCTGTTGTGCTCTATTTAGTGTTCTTAGAAGTCTAACTTGATATTTTAGCTTTCGGACAACATTTCGTTAGGAAAAGATGCCAATAGACCAAGTTATGTTTGAAATTGCACAAAAACGTGAAAAACTCATCTATGGAGAGTGTTGAGCAATTCCAAAGCATCTAAGTGGAATGTTGTTCTCTATTTAGTGTTCTTAGAAGTCTAACTTGCTAGTTTAGCTTTGGACAACGTTTCGTTAGAAAAAGATGCCATATACCAAGTTATGTTTTCAAATGCACAAAAACGTGAAAAGCTCGTCTATGGAGAGAGTTGAGTAATTCCAAAGCATCAAAGTGCACCGTTGTACTCTATTTAAAGTTCTTTGAAGTCTAACTAGCTACTTTAGCTTTTGTACAACATTTCATAGCCAAAAGATGCCAACAGACCGAGTTATGTTCTCAAATGCAGAAAAACATGAGAAACTCTTCTATGGAGAGAGTTGAGCAATTTCAAAGAATCAAAGTAGACCGATGTGCTCTATTTAGTGTTCTTATAAGTCTGGCTTGTTAGTTTAGCTTTCGGACAATGTTTCGTTAGGAAAAGATGCCAATAGACCAAGTTATGTTTTAAATTGGACAAAAACGTGAAAAGCTCATCTATGAAGAGTGTTGAGCAATTCCAAAGCATCTAAGTGGACCGTTGTGCTCTATTTAGTGTTCTTAGAAGTCTAACTTGCTAGTTTAGCATTCGGACAATGTTTCGTTAGGAAAAGACGCCAACAGAGCAAGTTATGTTTGAAACTTCACAAAAAAGTGAAAAGCTCATCTATGGTGAGAGTTGAGCAATTGCAATGCATCAAAGTGGACCGTTGTACTCTATTTACTGTTCTTAGAAGTCTAAGTTGCTAGTGTAGCTTTCGTAAAACATTTCTTAACCAAAAGATGCCAATGGACCAAGTTACGTTCTCAAATGCACAAAAACGTGAAATGCTCGTCTATGGAGAGAATTAAGCAATACATCAAAGTGGACGGTTGTACCCTATTTTGACTTCTTCGAAGTCTAACTAGCTAGTTTAGCTTTCATACAATGTTTCGCAACCAAAAGATGCCAATAGACCAACTTATGTTCTCAAATGCTCAAAAACATGAAAACCTCATTTATGGAGAGAGTAGAGTAATTCCAAATCATCAAAGTAGATTGTTGTACTCTATTTAGCGTTCTTAGAAATCTACGTTGCTAGTTTTTCTTTTGGACAATGTTTTGTTAGGAAAAGATGCCAATAGACCAAGTTATGTTTGAAATTGCACAAAAACGTGGAAAGATCATCTATGGAAAGAGTTGAGCGATTCCAAAGCCTCAAAGTGGATGGTTGTGCTCTATTTAGTGTTCTTAGAAGTCTAACTTGCTAGTTTAGCTTTCAGACAACGTTTAGTTAGGAAAAGATGCCAATAGACCATGTTACATTTGAAAATGCACAAAAAAGTGAAAAGCTCGTCTATGGATAGAATTGAGCAATTCCAACACATCAAAGTAGACAATTGTACTCTATTTAATGTTCTTAGAAGTTTAAGTTGCTAGTGTAGCTTTCGTACGACGTTTCACAACCAAAAGATGCCAATAGATCAAGTTATGTTCTCAAGTGTATAAAAACATGAAAAGATCATCTATGGAAAGAGTGGAGCAATTCTAAAGCATCAAAGTGCACCGTTGTATTCTATTTATAGTTCTTCGAAATCTAACTAGCTACTTTAGCTTTCGTACAATGTTTCATAGCCAAAAGATACCAATAGACCAAGTTATATTCTCAAATGCAGAAAAACGTGAAAAGCACGTCTATGGAGAGAGTTGTGTAATTCCCAAGAATCAAAGTGCACCATTGTGCTCTTTTTAGTGTTCTTAGAAGTCTAACTTATTAGTTTTGCTTTCGGATAACGTTTCGTTAGGAAAAGATGCCAATAGACCAAGTTATCTTTGAAATTGCACAAAAACATGAAAAGCTCCTCTATGGAGAGCGTTGAGAAATTCCAAAGCATCTAAGTGGACCGTTGTGCTCTATTTAGTGTTCTTAGAAATCTAACTTGCTAGTTTAGCATTCAGACAACGTTTCGTTAGGAAAAGACGCCAATAGACCAAGTTATGTTTGAAATGCACAAAAACATGAAATGCTCGTCTATGGAGAGAGTTGAGCTATTCCAAAGCATCAAAGTGGCCCGTTGTACTCTATTTAGACTTCTTCAAAGTCTAACAAGCTATCTTAGCTTTCGTATAACGTTTCGTAACCAAAAGATGCCAATAGACCAAGTATAACGTTTCGTAACCAAAAGATGCCAATAGACCAAGTTATGTTCTCAAATGCACAAAAATGTGAAAAGCTAGTCTATGGTGAGAGTTGAGCAATTCCAAAGCATCAAAGTGGTCCGTTGTACTCTATTTAGACTTCTTCAAAGTCTAACAAGCTAGTTTAGCTTTCGTACAACGTTTTATAACCAAAAGATGCCAATAGACCAAGTTATGTTCTCAAATGCACAAAAACATGAAAAGCTCGTCTATGGAGAGAGTTGAGCTATTCCAAAGCATCTAAATGGACCGTTGTGCTCTATTTAGTGTCCTTAGAAGTCTAACTTGCTAGTTTAGCTTTTAGACAACGTTTCGTTAGGAAAGGATGCCAACAGACCATGTTATGTTCTCTAATGTATAAAAACGTGAAAACCTCGTCTATGGAGAGAGTTGAGTAATTCCGAAGTGTCAAAATGGACGGTTGTACTCTATTTAGTGTTCTTAGAAATCTAAGTCACTAGTTTAGCTTTTGGACAACGTTTCATTAGAAAACGATTCCAATAGACCAAATTATATTTGAAATTGAACAAAATCATGAAAAGATCGTCTATGGAGAGACTTGAGCAATTCCAAAGCCTCAAAGTGGACGGTTGTGCTCTATTTAGTGTTCTTAGAGGTCTAACTTGCTAGTTTAGCTTTCGGACAACATTTCATTAGGAAAAGATACCAATAGACCATGTTATGTTTGAAATTGCACAAAAAGTGAAAAGTTCATCAATGGAGATAGTTGAGCAATTCCAAAGCATCAAAGTGGACCATTGTACTCTATTTAGTTTTCTTAGAAGTCTAAGTTGCAAGTGTAGCTTCCGTACAACGTTTCACAACCAAAAGATGCCAATAGGGCAAGTTATGTTCTCAAATGCACAAAAACATGAAAAGCTTGTCAATGGAGAGAGTTGAGCAATTCCAAAGCATCAAAGTGCACCATTGTACTCTATTTAGAGTTTTTGGAAGTCTTAATAGCTACTTTAGCTTTTGTACAATGTTTCATAGCCAATAGACCAAGTTATGCTCTCAAATGCAGAAAAATGTGAAAAGGTCATCTATGGAGAGAAATGAGCTAGTCCAAAGCAACAAAGTGGACCGTTGTATTCTACTTAGAGTTCCTCGAAGTCTAACTAGCTAGTTTAGCTTTCGTACAATGTTTTGTAGCCAAAAGATGCCAATAGACCAAGTTATGTTCTCAAATGCATATAAACGTGAAAAGCTCATCTATGGAGAGAGTTTAGCAATTCCAAAGCATCAAAGTGGACCATTGTATTCTATTTAGAGTTCTTCGAATTCTAACAAGCTAGTTTACCTTTCGTACAATGTTTTGTAGCCAAAAGATGTCAATAGACCAAGTTATGTTCTCAAATACACATAAACGTGAAAATCTTATCTATGAAGAGAGTTTAGCAATTCTAAAGCATCAAAGTGCACCATTGTACTCTATTTAGAGTTCTTCGAAGTTTAACAAGCTAGTTTAGCTTCCATACAATGTTTCGTAGGCAAAAGATGCCAATAGACCAAGTTATGTTCTCAAATGCACAAAAACGTGAAAAGCTCGTCTATGGAGAGAGTTGAGCAATTCCAAAGTATCAAAGTGTACCATTGTGCTCTATTTAATGTTCTTAGAAGTCTAACTTGATAGTTTAGCTTTCGGACAACATTTTGTTAGGAAAATATGCCAATAGACCAAGTTATGTTTGAAATTGCAAAAAAACGTGAAAAGATCATCCATGGAGAGAGTTGGGCAATTCCAAAGCATCAAAGTGCACCATTATACTCTATTTAGAGTTCTTCAAAGTCTAACTGGCTAGTTTAGCTTCCATACAACGTTTCGTAGCCAAAAGATGCCAATAGACCAAGTTAGGTTCTTAAATGCACAAAAAGTGGAAAGCTCGTCTATGGAGAGAGTTGAACAATTCCAAAGCTTCAAAGTGTACCGTTGTACTCTATTTAGTGTTTTTAGAAGTCTAACTTGTTAGTTTAGCTTTCAGACAACGTTTCGTTAGGAAAATAAGCCAATAGACCAAGTTGTTTTTGAAATTGCAAAAAAAGTTAAAAGATTGTCCATGGAGAGAGTTGAGCAATTCCAAAGCATCTAAGTGGACTGTTGTGCCCTATTTAGTGTTTTTAGAAGTCTAACTTGCTAGTTTATCTTTCAAACAACGTTTCTTTACCAAAAGAAGCCAATAGACCAAGTTATGTTTGAAATTGCACAAAAAAGTGAAAAGCTCGTATATAGAGAGAGTTGAGCAATTCCAAAGTATCAAAGTGGACCGTTGTAGTATATTTAGTGTTTTTAGAAGTCTAAGTTGCTAGTATAGCTTTCGTACAATGTTTCGTAACCAAAAGACGCCAATAGACCAAGTTATGTTCTCAAATGCACAAAAACATGAAAAGCTTGTCAATGGAGAGCGTTGAGCAATTCTAGAGCATCAAAGCTCACCGTTGTACTCTATTTAGAGTTCTTCGAAGTCTAACTAGCTAGTTTATCTTTTAACAATTCCAAATAGTGAAAGTAGATTGTTGCACAAAAACGTGAAAAGATCTTCTATGGAGAGAGTTGAGCGATTCGAAAGCCTCAAAGTGGACAGTTGTGCTCTATTTAGTGTTCTTAGAAGTCTAACTTGCTAGTTTAGCTTTCAGACAACGTTTAGTTAGGAAAAGATGCCAATAGACCATGTTACGTTTGGAAATGCACAAAAAAGTGAACAGCTCGTCTTTGGAGAGAATTGAGCAATTCCAACACATCAAAGTAGACAATTGTACTCTATTTAATGTTCTTTGAAGTTTTAGTTGCAAGTGTAGCTTCCGTACAACGTTTCACAACCAAAAGATGCCAATAGGGCAAGTTATGTTCTCAAATGCACAAAAACATGAAAAGCTTGTCAATGGAGAGAGTTGAGCAATTCCAAAGCATCAAAGTGCACCATTGTACTCTATTTAGAGTTTTTGGAAGTCTTAATAGCTACTTTAGCTTTTGTACAATGTTTCATAGCCAATAGACCAAGTTATGCTCTCAAATGCAGAAAAATGTGAAAAGGTCATCTATGGAGAGAAATGAGCTAGTCCAAAGCAACAAAGTGGACCGTTGTATTCTACTTAGAGTTCCTCGAAGTCTAACTAGCTAGTTTAGCTTTCGTACAATGTTTTGTAGCCAAAAGATGCCAATAGACCAAGTTATGTTCTCAAATGCATATAAACGTGAAAAGCTCATCTATGGAGAGAGTTTAGCAATTCCAAAGCATCAAAGTGGACCATTGTATTCTATTTAGAGTTCTTCGAATTCTAACAAGCTAGTTTACCTTTCGTACAATGTTTTGTAGCCAAAAGATGTCAATAGACCAAGTTATGTTCTCAAATACACATAAACGTGAAAATCTTATCTATGAAGAGAGTTTAGCAATTCTAAAGCATCAAAGTGCACCATTGTACTCTATTTAGAGTTCTTCGAAGTTTAACAAGCTAGTTTAGCTTCCATACAATGTTTCGTAGGCAAAAGATGCCAATAGACCAAGTTATGTTCTCAAATGCACAAAAACGTGAAAAGCTCGTCTATGGAGAGAGTTGAGCAATTCCAAAGTATCAAAGTGTACCATTGTGCTCTATTTAATGTTCTTAGAAGTCTAACTTGATAGTTTAGCTTTCGGACAACATTTTGTTAGGAAAATATGCCAATAGACCAAGTTATGTTTGAAATTGCAAAAAAAACGTGAAAAGATCATCCATGGAGAGAGTTGGGCAATTCCAAAGCATCAAAGTGCACCATTATACTCTATTTAGAGTTCTTCAAAGTCTAACTGGCTAGTTTAGCTTCCATACAACGTTTCGTAGCCAAAAGATGCCAATAGACCAAGTTAGGTTCTTAAATGCACAAAAAGTGGAAAGCTCGTCTATGGAGAGAGTTGAACAATTCCAAAGCTTCAAAGTGTACCGTTGTACTCTATTTAGTGTTTTTAGAAGTCTAACTTGTTAGTTTAGCTTTCAGACAACGTTTCGTTAGGAAAATAAGCCAATAGACCAAGTTGTTTTTGAAATTGCAAAAAAAGTTAAAAGATTGTCCATGGAGAGAGTTGAGCAATTCCAAAGCATCTAAGTGGACTGTTGTGCCCTATTTAGTGTTTTTAGAAGTCTAACTTGCTAGTTTATCTTTCAAACAACGTTTCTTTACCAAAAGAAGCCAATAGACCAAGTTATGTTTGAAATTGCACAAAAAAGTGAAAAGCTCGTATATAGAGAGAGTTGAGCAATTCCAAAGTATCAAAGTGGACCGTTGTAGTATATTTAGTGTTTTTAGAAGTCTAAGTTGCTAGTATAGCTTTCGTACAATGTTTCGTAACCAAAAGACGCCAATAGACCAAGTTATGTTCTCAAATGCACAAAAACATGAAAAGCTTGTCAATGGAGAGCGTTGAGCAATTCTAGAGCATCAAAGCTCACCGTTGTACTCTATTTAGAGTTCTTCGAAGTCTAACTAGCTAGTTTATCTTTTAACAATTCCAAATAGTGAAAGTAGATTGTTGCACAAAAACGTGAAAAGATCTTCTATGGAGAGAGTTGAGCGATTCGAAAGCCTCAAAGTGGACAGTTGTGCTCTATTTAGTGTTCTTAGAAGTCTAACTTGCTAGTTTAGCTTTCAGACAACGTTTAGTTAGGAAAAGATGCCAATAGACCATGTTACGTTTGGAAATGCACAAAAAAGTGAACAGCTCGTCTTTGGAGAGAATTGAGCAATTCCAACACATCAAAGTAGACAATTGTACTCTATTTAATGTTCTTTGAAGTTTTAGTTGCTAGTGTAGCTTTCGTACGGCGTTTCACAACCAAAAGATGCCAACAGACCAAGTTATGTTCTCAAATGCATAAAAATGTGAAAAGCTCGTCTATGGAGAGAGTTGAGCAATTCTAAAGCATCAAAGTGGACCGTTGTGCTGTAATTAGTTTTCTTAGAAGTCTAACTTGTTAGTTTAGCTTTCGGACAACGTTTCGTTAGCAAAATATGCCAATAGACCAAGTTATGTTTGAAATTGTAAAAAAACTTGAAAAGATCGTCCATGGAGAGAGTTGAGCAATTCCAAAGCATCTAAGTGGACTGCTGTGCTCTATTTAGTGTTTTTAGAAGTCTAACTTGTTAGTTTATCTTTCGGAAAATGTTTCTTTACAAAAAGAAGCCAATAGACCAGGTTATGTTTGAAATTGCACAAAAAAGTGAAAAGCTCGTATATAGAGAGACTTGAGCACTTCCAAAGCATCAAAGTGGGCCATTATACTATATCTAGTGTTCTTAGAAGTCTTAAGTTGCTAGTATAGCTTTGGTATAATGTTTCGTAACCAAATTATGCTAATAGACCAAGTTATGTTCTCAAATGCACAAAAACGTGAAAATCTTGTCAATGGAGAGAGTTCAACAATTTTAGAGCATCAAAGTGCACCATCGTACTCTATTTAGAGTTCTTCCAAGTCTAACTTGTTAGTTTAGCTTTCGGACAAAGTTTCATTAGCAAAATATGCCAATAGACCAAGTTATGTTTGAAATTGCAAAAAACCATGAAAAGATCATCCATGGAGAGAGTTGAGTAATTCCAAAGCATCTAAGTGGACTGTTGTGCTCTATTTAGTGTTTTTAGAAGTCTAACTTGCTAGTTTATCTTTCGGAAAACGTTTCTTTACAAAAAGAAGCCAATAGACCATGTAATGTTTGAAATTGCACAAAAAAGGGAAAAGCTCGTATATAGAGAGAGTTGAGCACTTCCAAAGCATCAAAGTGGACCGTTGTACTATATTTAGTTTTCTTAGAAGTCTAAGTTGCTAGTATAGCTTTCGTACAATGTTTCGTAACCAAAAGATGCCAATAGACCAAGTTATGTTCTCAAATGCACAAAAACGTGAAAAGCTTGTCAATGGAGAGAGTTCAGCAATTCCAGAGCATCAAAGTGTACCGTTGTACTCTATTTAGAGTTCTTAGAAGTCTAACTAGCTAGTTTATCTTTCATACAATGTTTCGTAGCCAATAGATGTCAACAGACCAAGTTATGTTCTCAAATGCAGAAAACCGTGAAAAGCTCGTCTATGGAGAGAGTTGAGCAATTCCAAAGCATCAAAGTGGACCGTTGTTCTCTATTTAATGTTTTCAGAGATCTAACTTGTTAGTTTAGCTTTCGGACAACGTTTCGTTAGGAAAATATGCCAATAGACCAAGTTATGTTTGAAATTACAAAAAACGTGAAAAGATAGTCCATGGAGGGAGTTGAGCAATTCAAAAGCATCAAAGTGGACCGTTGTACTCTATTTAGTGCTCTTAGAAGTCTGAGTTGCTAGTGTAGCTTTCGTACAACGTTTCGTAACAAAAAGATGCAAATAGGCCAAATTATGTTCTCAAATGCACAAAAACGTAAAAAGCTCATCTATGGATAGAGTTGAGCAATTCCAAAGAATCAAAGTGCAACGTTGTACTCTATTTAGAGTTCTTCAAAGTCTAACTAGCTAGTTTAACTTTCGTACAATGTTTCGTAGCCAAAAGATGCCAATAGACCAAGTTATGTTCTCAAATGCACAAAACCGTGAAAAGCTCATCTATGGAGAGAGTTGAGCAATTTCAAAGCATCAAAGTGGACCGTTGTACTCCATTTAGTATTCTTACAAGTCTAAGTTGCTAGTTTAGCTTTCGTACAATGTTTTGTAACCAAAAGATGTCAATGGACCAAGTTATGTTCTCAAATGCAAAAAAATGTGAAAAGCTCATCCATAGAGAGTGTTGAGCAATTCTAAAGCATCAAAGTGGACCGTTGTTCTCTAGTTAGTGTTGTTAGAAGTCAAAGTGTCTAGTTTAGCATTTGTACAATGTTTCGTTAGAATATGATGCCCATAGAAAAGTTATGTTCTCAAATGGACAAAAACGTGGAAAGTTCGTCTATGGAGAGAGTTGAGCAATTCCAAAGCACCAAAGTGGACTATTGTACTCTATTTAGTGTTCTTAGAAGTCTAAGTTCCTAGGGTAGCTTTCATACAACGTTTCATAACAAAAAGATGCCAATAGACCAAGTTATGTTCTCAAATGCATAAAAATGTGAAAAGCTCATCTATGGAGAGAGTTTAGCAATGCCCAAGCATCAAAGTGGACCGTTGTACTCTATTAAGTGTTCTTAGAAGTCTAAGTTGCTAGTGTAGCTTTGGTAGAACGTTTCATAATGAAAAGATGACATAGACCAAGTTATGGTCTCAAATGCAGAACAACGTGAAAAGCTCACCTATGGAGAGAGTTGAGCAATTCTAAAGCATCAAAGTACACCGTTGTACATTGTTTCGTAATCAAAAGATGCCAATAGACCAAGTTATGTTCTTAAATGCACAAAAACATGAAAAAGCTCTTTTATGGAGAGAGTTGAGCAATTCGAAAGCATCAAAGTGCACCGTTGTACTCTATTTTGGTGTTGTTAAAAGTCTAAGTTGCTAGTTTAGCTTTCATACAACGTTTTGTAAGCAAAAGATGCCAATAGACCAAGTTATATTCTCAAATGCACAAAAAATGTGAGAAGATCATCTATGGAGAGAGTTGAGCAATTCCAAAGCCTCGAAGTGCACCGTTGTACTCTATTTAAAGTTCTTTAAAGTCTAACAAGCTAGTATAGATTTCGTACAATGTTTCGTAGCAAAAGAATCCAATAGACCAAGTTATGTTGTCAAATGCACAAACAAGTGAAAAGCTTGTCAATGGAGAGAGTTTAGCAGTTCCAAAGCATCAAAGTGCACCATTGTACTCTATTTAGAATTCTTCAAAGTCTAACTAGCTAGTTTAGCTTTTGTATAATGTTTCGTAGCCAAAAGATGTCAATAGACCAATTTTTGTTCTCAAATGTAAAAAATGTGAAAAGCTTGTCTACGGAGAGACTTGAACAATTCCAAAGTTTCAAAGTGGGCTGTTGTACTCTATTTAATGTTCTTTCAAGTCTAAGTTGCTAGTGTAGCTTTTGTACAACGTTTCGTAACCAAAAGATGCCAATCAACCAATTTATGTTCTTAACTGTAAAAAAAGGTGAAAAGCTCGTCTATGAAGAGAGTTGAGCAATTCCAATGAATCAAAGTGCACCGTTGCACTCTAGTTAGTGTTGTTAGAAGTTTAAGTTGCTACTTTAGCTTTCGTATAACATTTTGTAACCAAAAGATGCCGATAGACCAAGTTATGTTCTCAAATGTAAAAAAACATGAAAAGCTTGTCTATGGAGAGAGTTAAGCAATTCCAAAGCATCAAAGTGGACCGTTGTACTCTATTTAGTGTTCTTAGAAGTCTATGTTGCTTGTTTAGCTTTGGTACAACGTTTCGTAACCAAAAGATGCCAATAGACCAAGTTATGTTCCCAAAAGCACAAAAACATGAAAAGCTCGTCTATGGAGACCTTTTAGCAATTTCAAAGCATCAAAGTGGACCGTTGTACTCTATCTAGTGTTCTTAGAAGTCTAAGTTGCTAGTGTAGCTTTCGTTCAACGTTTCATAACCAAAAGATGCCAATAGACCAAGTTATGTTATCAAGTGAACAAAAGCATGAAAAGCTCGTCTATCGAGAGAGTTGAGCAATTACAAAGTATCAAAGTGCACCTTTGTCCTTTATTTAGAGTTTTTCGAAGTCGAACTAGCTAGTTTAGCTTTCGTACAATGTTTGAAAGCCATAGAATGCCAATAGATGAATTTATGTTCTAAAATTCCCAAAAACGTGAGAAGCTCGTCTATGAAGAGAGTTGAGCAATTCCAAAACATCAAAGTGGACTGTTACACTCTAATTAGTGTCGTTAGAAGTCTAAGTTGCTATTTTAGCTTTCGTACAACATTTCATTTGGAAATGATGCCCATAGACCAAGTTGTGTTATGGAATGAACAAAAACGTGAAAAGCTCATCTTTGGAGGGAGTTGAGCAATTCCAAAGCATTAATTAAACCAAATAAACATATATAATAATAATAATTACCCCTGAAACACGATGTGAAACAGTTTTGTATCCAAAATACCATGTATACTACCACCTAAGCCACCATAGTACTTATACAACAACAGAATAGTAAAACATATCTACTCGATGCCAAACTGAGTATTATCTACAAAATACAATACCAAAATCCCACGCCCTGCTAGAAGAGTCGGCTCGAGGCTACACATCAACTCAAGCATCCCGTCACTAACCGCCACCACCCGCATCTAACTCACGTGAAACGGAATAAAAAGAGGGGTGAGCCGAGAATGATGAGTAAATTATCGTTTCCACGAGGATGTATTAGCAATCAAAATTAATGTCAAACAAGCAACAACTATGTAAATTGGGTGAAAAGGATGAGTGGTTGGTTTTGTTTTTAACTAAACTAAAACAAAGAACAAAAGAGCAATTAAGTAATCAGAAATGTAATCAAAGATGGGAAGCACTGGGGTACTTAATTTCATCTCACCTATCCAATTCAACTCCCTTGGTCCTTTAATTCCTAATTCCTTTCTCAATAATGACAATCGGTCTCCCTATCCTATAATGCTCTATGTTTAGTCACACCGAAAGTATCTCTATCCCTAACCCCTGTTATTCTTAACATTCGAGTTCAAGAGACAAAAACCATTAAGATTTATGGATTAATCGTTTAGCTTTCGCACGACATTTTGTAAGCAAAAGATGCCAATAGACCAAGTTATGTTCTCAAATGCACAAAAACATGAAAAGCTCGTCTATGGAGAGAGTAAAGCATTTCCAGTGCATCAAAGTGGACCATTGTAATCTAATTAGTGTTCTTAGAATTCTAAGTTGCTAGTGTAACTTTCGTACAAAGTTTCATAACAAAAGATGCCAATAGACCAAGTTATGTTCTCAAAAGAACAAAAACGTGAAAGGCTCGTCTATGGAGAAAGTTGAGCAATTCCAAAGCATCAAAGTGCACTGTTGTTCTCTATTTAGAGTTCTTCAAAGTCTAACTAGCTACTTTAGCTTCCGTACAACGTTTCGTAGCCAAAAGATGCCAATACACCAAGTTACGTTTGAAATTGCACAAAAAAGTGAAAAGCTCATCTATGGAGAGAGTTGAGATATTCCAAAGCATCAAAGTGGACCGTTGAACTCTATTTAGTGTTCTTAGAAGTATATGTTGTTAGTGTAGATTTCATACAATGTTTCATAACCAAAATATGCCAATAGACCAAGTTATGTTCTCAAATGCATAAAAACGTGAAAAGCTCATCTCTGGAGAGTTGAGCAATTCCAAAGAATTAAAGTGGACCGTTATACTCTAGTTATTGTTGTTAGAAGTCTAAGTTGTTAGTTTAGTTTCGTAGAACGTTTCGTTTGGAAATGATGCACATAGACAAAGTTATGTTCTCAAATGCACAAAAAAGTGAAAAGCTTGTCTATGGAGAGAGTTGAGTAATTCCAAAGCATCAAAGTGGACCATTGTACTCTATTTAGTGTTCTTAGAGGTCTAAGTTGCTAGTGTAGCTTTCGTAGAACGTTTCGTAACCAAAAGATGCTAATAGACCAAGTTATGTTCTCAAATGCACCAAAACTTGAAAAGTTTGTCTATGGAGAGAGTTGAGCAATTCCAAAGTATCAAAGTGTACTTTTGTACTCTATATAGAGTTCTTCGAAATCTAACAAGCTAGTTTAGCTTTCGTACAATGTTTCATAGCCAAAAGATGCCAATAGACCAAGGTATGTTCTCAAATGCACAAAAACGTGAAAAGCTCGTCTTTAGAGAGAGTTGAGCAATTCCAAAGAATCAAAGTGGACCGTTGTATTCTATTTAGTGTTGTTAGAAGTTTGAGTTGCTAGTGTAGCTTTCGTACAACATTTCGTAACCAAAAGATGCCAATAGACCAAGTTATGTACTATAATACACCAAAACATGAAAAGCTCGTCTATGGAGAGTTGAGCAATTCCAAAGTATCAAAGTGGACCGTTGTACTCTAGTTAGTGTTGTTAGAAGTCTAAGTTGTTAGTTTAGTTTTTTTTAGAACGTTTCATTAGGAAATGTTGCACATAGACCAAGTTATGTTCTCAAATTCACAAAAACGTGAAAAGCTTGTCCGTAGAGAGAGTTGAGTAATTTCAAAGCATCAAAGTGCACCGTTGTACTCCATTTAGTGTTGTTAGAAGTCTAAGTTGCTAGTGTAGCTTTCGTCCAATGTTTCATAACCAAAAGATGTCAATAGACCAACTTATGTTTTCAAATGCTGAAAAACGTGAAAAGCTCATCTATGGAGAAAGTTGAACAATTCCAAAGCATCAAAGTAGAAAGTTGTACTCTGGTCACTATTGTTAGAAGTCTAAGTTGCTAGTTTAGCTTTCGTACAAAGTTTTGTTAGGAAATGATGCCCATAGACCAAGTTATATTCTTAAATGCACAAAAACATGAAAAGATCATATATGGAGAGAGTTGAGCAATTCCAAAAGCATCGAAGTTGACCATTGTACTCTATTTAGTGTTCTTAGAAGTCTAAGTTGCTAGTTTAGGATTCGTACAATGTTTCGTAACCAAAATATGCCAATAGACCAAGTTATGTTCTCAAATGCACAAAAACATGAAAAGCTCGTCTATGGAGAGAGTTGAGCAATTCCAAAGCATGAAAATGGATTGTTGTACTCTATTTAGTGTTCTTAGAAGTCTAAGTTGCTAGTGTAGCTTTCGCACAACGATTCATAACCAAAAGATGCCAATAGACCAAGTTATGTTCTCAAAAGCAGAAAAACATGAAAAGCTCGTCTATGGAGAGAGTCAAGCAATTCCAAAGCATCATAGTGCACCGTTGTACTCTATTTAGTATTCTTAGAAGTCTATGTTTCTTGTGTAGCTTTCGTACAATGTTTCGTAACCAAAATATGCCAATAGACCAAGTTATGTTCTCAAATGCATAAAAAAGTGAAAAGCTCGTTTATAGAGAGTTAAGCAATTCCAAAGCATTAAAGTGGACCTCTAGTTATTGTTGTTAGAATTCTAATTTGTTAGTTTAGCTTTCGTAGAATGTTTCATTAGGAAATGATGCACATAGACCAAGTTATGTTCTCAAATGCACAAAAACGTGAAAAACTCGTCTATGGAGAGAGTTGAGTAATTCCAAAGTATCAAAGTGGACCGTTGTACTCTATTTAGTGTTCTCAGAAGTCTAAGTTGCTAGTGTAGCTTTCGTACATCGTTTCGTAACGAAAAGATGCTAATAGAAGAAGTTATGTTCTCAAATGCAGCAAAACATGAAAACTTTGTCTATGGAGAGAGTTGAGCAATTCCAAAGTATCAAAGTGCACCGTTGTACTCTATTTAGAGTTCTTCAAAATCTAACATGTTAGTTTAGCTTTCGTACAACATTTCGTAGCCAAAAGATACCAATACACTAAGTTATATTCTCAAATGAACAAAACGTGAAAACCTCGTCTATGGAGGGAGTTGAGCAATTCCAAAGCATCAAAGTGAATCGTTGTACTCTATTTAGTGTTCTTAGAAGTCTAAGTTGCTAGTATAGCTTTAGTGCAATGTTTTGTAACCAAAAGATGTCGATAGACCAATCTACGTTTTCAAAAGCACATTAACGTTAAAAGCTCGTCTATGGAGAAAGTTGAGCAATTCCAAAGCATCAAAATGCACCATTCTACTTTATTTAAATTTCTTCGAAGTCTAACTTGCTAGTTTAGCTTTCGTATAGCGTTTCGTTATGAAATGATGCCATAAGTCCAAGTAATGTTTTCTAAAGCAAAAAAAAAAAGTAAAGCTCATCTATGGAGAGAGTTGAGCAATTCCAAAGCATCAAAGTGGACCATTGTACCCTATTTAGTGTTCTTAGAAGTCTAAGTTGCTAGTTTAGCTTTCGTACAACTTTTCGTAACCAAAAGATGCCATTAGACCAAGTCATGTTCTCAAATACGCAAAAAAGTGAAAAGCTCATCTATAGAGAGAGTTTAGCAATTCGAAATAATCAAAGTGGATCGTTGTACTCTATTTACTGTTCTTAGAAGTGTGAGTTGTTGTGTAGCTTTCGTACAATGTTTTGTAACCAAACTATTGCAATAGACCAAGTTATGTACCCTAATGCACCAAAACATGAAAAGCTTGTCAATGGAGAGTTGAGCAATTCCAAAGCATCAAAGTGGACCGTTATACTCTAGTTAGTGTTGTTAAAAGTCTAAGTTGTTAGTTTAGCTTTCGTAAAATGTTTTGGTTGGAAATGATGCATATAGACCATGTTATGTTCTCAAATGCACAAAAACGTGAAAAGCTTGTCTATAGAGAGAGTTGAGTAATTTCAAATCATCAAAGAGGACCTTTGCACTCTATTTAGTGTTCTTAGAAGTCTAAGTTGCGAGTGTAGCTTCCGTACAACGTTTCATAACCAAAAGATGCCAATAGACCAACTTATGTTCTCGAATGCAAAAAAAGGTGAAAAGCTCATCTATGGAGAAAGTTGAGCCATTCCAAAGCATCAAAGTAGAAAGTTATACTCTAGTTATTGTTTTTAGAAGTCTAACTTGCTAGTTTAGCTTTCGTACAAAGTTTTGTTAGGAAATGATGCCCATAGACCAAGTTATATTCTAAATGCACAAAAAGTCAAAAGATCGTCTATGGGGAGAGTTGAGCAATTCCAAAACATCAAAGTGGACCGTTGTACTCTATTTAGTGTTCTTAGCAGTCTAAGTTGCTAGTTTAGCATTCGTACAATGTTTCGTAACCAAAATATGCCAATAGATAAAGTTATGTTCTCACATGCACAAAAACATGAAAAGCTCGTCTATGGAGAGCGTTGAGCAATTCCAAAAGCATCAAAGTGGCCTGTTGTACTCTATTTAGTGTTCTTAGAAGTCTAAGTTGCTAGTGTAGCTTTTGTACAACGTTTCATAACCAAAAGATGATAATACACCAAGTTATGTTCTTAAAAGCACAAAAACATGAAAAGCTCGTCTATGGAGAGAGTTGAGCAATTCCAAAGCATCTAAGAGCACCGTTGTACTCTATTTATAGTTCTTTGAAGTCTAACTAGCTAGTTTAGATTTCGTACACAGTTTCGGAGCCAAAAAATGTCAATACACCAAGTTATGTTTGAAATTGCACAAAAAAGTAAAAAGCTCGCCTATGGAGAGAGATGAGAAATTCCAAAGTATCAAAGTGGGCCGTTAAACTCTATTTAGTGTTCTTAGAAGTCTATGTTGTGAGTGTAGCTTTCGTACATTTCGCAGCCAAAATATGCCAATAGACCAAGTTATGTTCTCAAATGCACAAAAACGTGAAAAGCTTGTCTATGGAGAGAGTTGAGCAATTCCAAAGCATCAAAGTGGACCATTGTACTCTATTTAGTGTTCTTGAAAGTCTAAGTTGCTAGTGTAGCTTTCGTACAACGTTTTGTAACCAAAAGATGCCAATAGACCAAGTTATGTTCTCAAATGCGCAAAACATGAAAAGCTCGTCTATGGAGAGAGTTGAGCAATTCCAAAGCCTCGATGTACTCTATTTAGTGTTCTTAGAAGTCTAAGTTTCTAGTGTAGCTTTCGTACAATGTTTCGTAACTAAAAGATGCCAATAGACCAAGTTATGTTCTCAAAAGCACAAAAACTTGAAAAGCTCATCTACGGAGAGAGTTGAGCAATTCCAAAACATCAAAGTGCACCCTTCTACTCTATTTATAGTTCTTCGAGGTCTAAATTGCTAATTTGGCTTTCGTACAATGTTTCGTAAGGAAATGATATCAATAGACCAAGTTATGCCCTCAAAAGCTCAAAAACATGAGAAACTCGTTTATGGAGAGAGTTGAGCAATTCCAAAGCATCAAAGTGGACCATTGTACTCTATTTAGTATTCTTAGAAGTTAAGTTGCTGGTTTAGCTTTCGTACAATGTTTCGTAACCAAAAGATGTCAATAGACCATGTTATGTTCTCAAATGCACAAAAACGTGGAATGCTCTTCTATGGAGAGAATTGAGCAATTCCAAAGCATCAAAGTGGACCTTTGTACTCTATTGTAGGGCTGTTATTGGTATGGTAAATTATCCATTGGTATACCATTACCGATCAATTGGTTACCGAAAATAACAGAAGATTGGTATACCGTTACCAATTGTTCGGTACGGTAAATTTACCGATGATTTCGGTAACGGTAACGGTAAGCAAAGTTCAAAACCGGTAAATTTCCCGATTACCGACATATATATTAAATATATATTAATATTATTTTTAGTTTTAGTTTTATTTAATTATGACCATTAGATTGATCTAATTTAATCTAGACCATTTATTATTTTTAGGGTTATCATTTATATATCACTCGTAGCAATTTCATTAACTTTAAAGCAGCGTTTGCTACATAACAAAATGCTTTGTTGGTATTGATTACATGCTTTTCTTCTCCATTTCCATTATGGTCTTTTATCTTTATTTATCTTGTTTCTTCTAGCTTTCATGCTATGGAGTTTAAAACACTTCGGATACTAAAAATATTAGAAATTAATGAAATGAAAGATTTTCCGTTATAGATTGTTGGAATAATGTTATGTGAATTCTCCTTTCTTTTTTTCTCCGATTGATAGGTATTTTCTCTTATTCACATGTAGCACAATGATCCTTCTCATTAATCTATTACTTTTATTATTGGTATTGTAGGCAAGATGAAAGTGTTGTACTTTCATACAATGACTATTAAACACAATACTACTTGATGTATTTTTTTTTCTTTCTCTTTTTTAAATAAGTTTAAGAATTGGTAAATTTACCAATTACCGACTTACCATTACCGATCGATCGGTATACCGACCATCGGTATACCGACTCTTCCGGTAACGGTAACGGTAACATTTTTTGAGTTACCGAAAGAATTGGTATGGTAACGGTATTCTGTGTTTGGTAACGGTAACCGTACCAATAACAGCCCTACTCTATTGAGTATTCTTAGAAGTCTAAGTTTCTAGTTTACCTTTCGTACAACATTTCTTAACCATAAGTTGCCAATAGACCAAGTTATGTTCCAAATGCATCAAAACATGAAAAGTTTGTCTATAGAGAGAGCTGAGCAATTCTAAAGTATCAAAGTGCACCGTTGAATTCTATTTAGAGTTCGTCGAAATCTAACAACAAGTTTAGCTTTCGTACAACGATTCATAGCCAAAAGATGCCAGTAGGCCAAGTTATGCTCTCAAAAGCACAAAAACATGAAAAGCTCATCTAAGAGAGTTGAGCAATTCCAAAGCATGAAAGTGGACCGTTGTACTCTATTTAGTGTTCTTGGAAGTCTAATTTGTTAGTGTAGCTTTCGTACAACGATTCATAACCAGAAGATGACAATAGACCAAGCTATGTTCTCAAAAGCACAAAACAGGAAAAACTCATCTATGGAGAGAGTTGAGCAATTCCAAAGGTCAAAGTGCACCGTTGTACTCTATTTAGAGTTCTTCAAAATCTAACATGCTCGTTTAGCTTTCGTACAACGTTTCGTAGCCAAAAGATGCCAATAACCAAGTTATATTCTCAAATGAACAAAACGTGAAAACCTCGTCTATGGAGGGAGTCAAGCAATTCCAAAGCATCAAAGTGAATCGTTGTACTCTATTTAGTGTTCTTAGAAGTCTAAGTTGCTAGTGTAGTTTTAGTACAACGTTTTGTAACCAAAAGATGCCGATAGACCAAGTTATATTTTCAAAAGCACATTAACGTTAAAAGCTCGTCTATGGAGAGAGTTGAGCAATTCCAAAGCATCAAAGTGCACCATTCTACTCTATTTAAAGTTCTTTGAAGTCTAACTTGCTAGTTTAGCTTTTGTACAGCGTTTCATTATGAAATGATGCCATAAGACCATGTAATGTTCTCTAAAGCAAAAAAACATGAAAACCTCGTCTATGGAGAGAGTTGAGCAATTCCAAAGCATCAAAGTGGACCATTGTACTCTATTTAGTGTTCCTAGAAGTCTAAGTTGCTAGTTTAGCTTTCGTACAACATTTCGTAACCAAAAGATGCCAATAGACCAAGTTATGTTCTCAAGTACACAAAAATGTGAAAAGCTCATCTATAGAGAGAGTTGAGCAATTCGAATAATCAATGTGGACCATTGTACTCTATTTAGTGTTCTTAGAAGTTTGAGTTGCTAGTGTGGCTTTCATACAAGATTTCGTAACCAAAAGATTGCAATAGACCAAGTTATGTACCCTAATACGCCAAAACATGAAAAACTTGTCTATGGAGAGTTGAGCAATTCCAAAGCATCAAAGTGGACCGTTGTACTCTAGTCAGTGTTGTTAGAAGTCTAAGTTGTTAGTTTGTAGAACGTTTCGATTGGAAATGATGCATATAGACCATGTTATGTTCTCAAATGCACAAAAACGTGAAAAGCTTGTCTATAGAGAGAGTTGAGTAATTTCAAATCATCAAAGTGGACCGTTGTACTCTATTGAGTGTTCTTAGAAGTCTAAGTTGCTAGTGTAGCTTCCGTACAACGTTTCATAACCAAAAGATGCCAATAGACCAACTTATGTTCTTGAATGCAAGAAAACGTGAAAAGCTCATCTATGGAGAGCGTTGAGCAATTCCAAAAGCATCAAAGTGGACCGTTGTACTCTATTTAGTGTTCTTAGCAGTCTAAGTTGCTAGTTTAGCATTCGTACAATGTTTCGTAACAAAAATATGCCAATAGACCAAGTTATGTTCCCACATGCACAAAAACATGAAAAGCTTTGTTAGGAAATGATGCCTATAGACCAAGTTATATTCTTAAATGCACAAAAAGGTCAAAAGATCGTCTATGGGGGGAGTTGAGCAATTCCAAAGCATCAAAGTGGACCGTTGTACTCTATTTAGTGTTCTTAGTAGTCTAAGTTGCTAGTTTAGCATTCTTACAATGTTTCGTAACCAAAATATGCCAATAGACCAAGTTATGTTCTCACATGCACAAAAACATGAAAAGCTCGTCTATGGAGAGCGTTGAGCAATTCCAAAAGCATCAAAGTGGACCGTTGTACTCTATTTAGTGTTCTTAGCAGTCTAAGTTGCTAGTTTAGTATTCGTACAATGTTTTGTAACCAAAATATGCCAATAGACCAAGTTACGTACTCACATGCACAAAAACATGAAAAGCTCGTCTATGGAGAGCGTTGAGCAATTCCAAAAGCATCAAAGTGGACCGTTGTACTCTATTTAGTGTTCTTAGAAGTCTAAGTTTCTAGTGTAGCCTTCATACAATGTTTCATAACCAAAAGATGCTAATACACCAAGTTATGTTCTTAAAAGCACAAAAACATGAAAAGCTCGTCTATGGAGAGAGTTGAGCAATTCTAAAGCATCAAAGAGCACCGTTGTCCTCTATTTAGAGTTCTTTGAAGTCTAACTAGCTAGTTTAGCTTTCGTACAAAGTTTCATTGCCAAAAGATGTCAATACACCAAGTTATGTTTGAAATTGCACAAAAAAGTGAAAAGCTCGTCTATGGAGAGAGTTGAGAAATTCCAAAGCATCAAAGTGGACCATTGTCCTCTATTTAGTGTTCTTGAAAGTCTAAGTTTCTAGTGTCGCTTTCGTACAACGTTTCGTACCCAAAAGATGCCAATAAACCAAGTTATGTTCTCAAATGCACAAAACATGAAAAGCTCGTCTAGGGAGAGAATTGAGCAATTCCAAAGCCTCAAAGTGAACCATTGTACTCTTTTTAGTGTTCTTAGAAGTCTAAGTTTCTAGTGTAGCTTTCGTACAATGTTTCATAACCAAAATATGCCAATAGACCAAGTTATGTTCTCAAATGCACAAAAACGTGAAAAGCTTGTCTATGGGGAGAGTTGAGCAATTCCAAAGCATCAAAGTGGACCATTGTACTCTATTTAATGTTCTTGGAAGTCTAAGTTGCTAGTGTAGCTTTCGTACAACGTTTCGTAACCAAAATATGCCAATAAACCAAGTTATGTTCTCAAATGCACAAAACATGAAAAGCTCGTCTATGGAGAGAGTTGAGCAATTCCAAAGCCTCAAAGTGAACCGTTGTACTCTATTTAGTCTTAGAAGTCTAAGTTGCTAGTGTAGCTTTCATACAATGTTTCGTAACTAAAAGATGCCAATAGACCAAGTTATGTTCTCAAAAGCACAAAAATGTGAAAAGCTCATCTACGGAGAGAGTTGAGCAATTCCAAAACATTAAAGTGCACCATTCTACTCTATTTATAGTTCTTCAAGGTCTAACTTGCTAATTTAGCTTTCGTACAATGTTTCGTTAGGAAATGATATCAATAGACCAAGTTATGCTGTGAAAAGCATAAAAACATGAAAAGCTCATCTATGGAGAGAGTTGAACAATTCCAAAGCATCAAAGTGGACCATTGTACTCTATTTACTGTTCTTAGAAGTCTAAGTTGCTAGTTTAGCTTTCGTACAACGTTTTATAACCAAAAGATGCCAATAGACCATGTTATGTTCTCAAACGCACAAAAACGTGAAATGCTCTTCTATGGAGAGAATTGAGCAATTCGAAAGCATCAAAGTGGACCTTTGTACTCTATTTAGTGTTCTTGGAAGTTTAAGTTGCTAGTTTACCTTTCGTACAACATTTCGTAACCATATGATGCCAATAGACCAAGTTATGTTTCAAATGCGCCAAAACATGAAAAGTTTGTCTATGGAGAGAGTTGAGCAATTCTAAAGTATCAAAGTGCACCGTTGTAATCTATTTAGAGTTCGTCGAAATCTAACAACTTGTTTAGCTCTCATACAACGATTCATAGCCAAAAGATGCGAATAGACCAAGTTATGCTCTCAAAGGCACAAAAACATGAAACGCTCGTCTATGGAGAGAGTTGAGCAATTCCAATGCGTCAAAGTGGATGATTGTGTAGGACCTAGGTGACACAAAAAGGGGGGTTGAATTGTGTCCCCAAATTCCAAATAAGAATCCCTTTTCTTTAAATTCTAAATAGATCACAAGAATTAAGACACAAAGCACACAAGTTGGTCTTTACTAATATAAGCCTAACTAATTACAAGCAAGAATCTGATTTGTGTAAGTTACCTTAGCACTTCCTAAGTCAATTTGAAATAGGAATCAAGTGTATAATATGTATAACTTGAAAGCACTAATCTAATTAACACTTAGAAAGCACAAAACAATCTAATTGAAATAATAGAACAAATTTTGCAAGTATGAGCCGATTTAAGCAAAGTAATGATAACCGATGATATAAAATAAAAACCTAGCAAGATAATCACTTAGATATCACACAACATGTAAAGTCCAACACAGAATTCAGTTTGTATAATGAGAAGCAAATTTGAGTCAAATGAGTAGAGAATTGAACTTCTGAATCCAAGTCACCCGAAATTATCACAAGATAATCGAATGATCAAGAATTATGAATTGCAGGATTGAACAAGTAAATAATCAAAGCATGCAAAACAATAAATAAGCAAAAGTAAAGCACACGATTATTTATAGTAGTTCGGAGCACCCTCCTACGTCTACTACCTAAGCACCCTTGCTTAGGATTTTCAAATCCACTAGGATAAATAGTTTCCTCAAGAAACCAACAAGTCACAGAGGGTTTTTACAAGTCACCCTTAAACTTTTCACAACCTCACAAGGTAAGGGATACAATTTTAGGCTTTAGGTTCCACTCTAGTGTTTAACCAACAAGGTTTGAGGGAACTCTCACAAATTTGACAAAGGCTCACGGGTAGGATTGAAAGATAAAGTGTAGGAGAGCTTTTTAGTAACAACAATATATGCTTGTAAAACTAGACTTGGAAGACTTGGCTTTTTGCTGGAGAGAAAGAGAGCTTGAGAGAATAGGATATGTAGCTTGTAGCAAGTCTTGTGTCTTCTCCTCTTGTATGGATGGCTATTTATAGGAAAGCCAAGTAGAGATAGTTGAGAGCATCCCTTGATCTTCTCATCTTCACTTGAACTTTAAATTTGAATGTAGTTTTTTTGAAAACAAACTTGATTTTCTCCTTTCAACTGCATCAATCTCTTATCTTTGAATGTAGACAACATACTTGGCCTTGTTCACCCAAGATTTTCGTCCATTTAAGTCTCTTGTTGAAGAAATGCAACCACTTGATCATAATATCTCCATTTTGACTTGAATGAGATCTTTACCAACTTGAGTTTTGAAATTGGCTTCATCTTCTTTCAAATTTCAGCCAATCAAAGCTCATTTGAAGATATCTCCTCAGCTTCAACCTTGAAAATTTGATTTCAAGTGCTTGAATCTCTCTCTCTTGGTTATCTCCTCATAAGTTGCAACAAACTTTGATTTTGTTTTTCAAAAATACAGCAACACATCTTGAACCTTGCCACATTCTTGTCCTTGTATACTGAATTTCGAAAATCATGCAACAACCTTGACTTGAGTTTGAATTTTGAATTTTGAATCTCCAACTTTGAATTTCGAATCCTCTCTTTAAATTTTGAATGTAGTTTGTTGAAATCTCCATCAAATACTCTCCATAAAGTGCTTGTCTGAAATTGACACAGCTTGTCCTAATTGGACACACCTTGTCTGAAATGAACACTTCTTGTCCGAATTGGACATTTTCAACATTCACCTTCTAGTCGATTTGCAAGAGTGCTCAGGATTTTCATAGCTTGTCCTAAGTCTTACAAGACTATTCTTGGACAGCCGGATTACTACAACTCTTGTCCTAACCTGAAAAACCTTAAGATATGCTTGTAAGCTCATTTGAGCTTCATGCTCGAACCACAGGTTAGTTGAGTTCAAATAATCAAAATTTGAGCATATAACATCATAATATATATGGACTTATGTACATACAAGTTTCCAGCTCAAACAAATATCATTTAGTCACATAAGCACTCAATTAAGACAAATATCCACAATTTTCGGATATGAACTAAGGCACAGCTTTTCAGCTACTAAATGGCAGAATTTGTTACTCATTCCTTCATGAAAAATGTTCCTCATGATGTGATTAATATCTCTGTAAAAATTCAGTGCATTTAGATGTCATTTGATATAAAAACGATCATTGAGTTCACAACTAATTTTAAAACACTTGAATGAAAAACCAATTAAGAGAAATCTCAAATTCAATCAATTTACCATCAAATTCATCACAAAGATCATGTAATCAAATAGCATAGCATGATACAATCATCAAAACAAAAAATGTAGGACCTTTGGTCCAACACATTGTACTCTATTTAGTGTTTTTGGAAGTCTAAGTTGCTAGTGTAGCTTTCGTACAACGTTTCGTAACCAGAAGATGCCAATACACCAAGTTATGTTTTCAAATGCACAAAACATGAAAAGCTCATCTATGGGGAGAGTTGAGCAATTCCAAAACATCAAAGTGGACCATTCTACTCTATTTAGTGTTCTTAGAAGTCTAAGTTGCAAGTGTAGATTCCGTACAACGTTTCACAACCAAAAGATGCCAATAGGGCAAGTTACGTTCTCAAATGCAAAAAAAGGTGAAAAGCTTGTCAATGGAGAGTACTATATTTAGTGTTCTTAGAAGTTTGAGTTGCTAGTGATGCTTTTATACAACATTTCGTAACCAAAAGATGCCAATAGACTAAGTTTTGTTCTCAATACACCAAAACATGAAAAGCTCGTCTATGGATAGTTGACCAATTCCAAAGCATCAAAAAGGTGAAATGATGCACATAGACCAAGTTATGTTCTCAAATGCACAAAAAGGTCAAAAGCTCGTCTATGGAGAGAGTTGAGAAATTCCAAAGAACCAAAGTGGACCATTGTACTCTATTTAGTGTTCTTAGAAGCTTAAGTTGCTAGTGTTGCTTCTGCACAATGTTTCATAACCAAAAGATGCCAATAGAACAAGTTATGCTCTCAAATGGACAAAAATGTGAAAAGCTCGTCTTTGGAGAGAGTTGAGCAATTCCAAAGAATCAAAGTGGACTGTTGTACTCTATCTAGTGTTCTTAGAAGTCTGAGTTGCTAGTATAGCTTTCGTACGACATTTCTTAAATGCACCAACACATGAAAAGCTTGTCTACGGAGAGTTGAGCAATTCCAAAGCATCAAAGTAGATCGCTGTACTCTAGTTAGTTTTGTTAGAAGTCTAAGTTGTTAGTTTCGCTTTCGTAGAATGTTTCGTTAGGAAATGATGCACATAGACCAAGTTATGTTCTCAAATGCGCGAAAATATGAAAATCTCATCTATGGAGAGAGTTGAGTAATTCCAAAGCATGAGAGTGGACCGTTGTACTCTATTTAGTGTTCTTGGAAGTCTAGGTTGCTAGTGTAGCTTTCGTACAATGTTTCGTAACCAAAAGATACCAATAGACCAAGTTATGTTCTCAAATGCACAAAACATGAAAAGCTCATCTATGGAGAGAGTTGAGTAATTCCAAAGTATGAAAGTGGACCGTTGCACTCTATTTAGTGTTCCTAGATGTCTAAGTTGCTAGTGTATCTTTAATACAATGTTTCGTAACCAAAAGATGCCAATGGACCCAGTTATGTTCTCAAATGCACGAAAACATGAAAAGCTCATGTATGGAGAGTTGAGTAATTCCAAAGCATCAAAGTTGACCGTTGTGCTCTATTTAGGGTTCATCGAAATCTAAGAAGCTAGTTTAGCTTTCGTACAACGTTTCGTAACTAAAAGATGCCAATGGACCAAGTTATGTTCTCGAATACATAAAAACATGAAAGGCTCTTTTATGGAGAGTTGAACAATTCCAAAGCAGCAAAGTTGACCGTTGTACTCCATTTACAGTTCTTCGAAATCTAACAAGCTAGTTTAGCTTTTGTACAATGTTTCGTAGCCAAAAGATGCCAACAGACCGAGTTATGATCTCAAAAGCATAAAAACGTGAAAAGCTCATCTATGGAGAGAGGTAAGCAATTCCAAAGCAACAAAGTGCACCGTTGTATTCTATTTAGAGTTCTTCGAAATCTAACAAGCTAGTTTAACATTCGTGCAATGTTTTGTAGCCAAAGATGCCAATAGATGAAGTTATGTTCTCAAATGCACAAAAACGTGAAAAGCTCCTCTATGGAGAGAGTTGCGCAATTCCAAATAATCAAAGTGGACCTTTGTACTCTATTTAGTGTTCTTAGAAGTCTGAGTTGCTAGTGTTGCTTTCATACAGCCTTTCATAACCAAAAGATGCCAATAGACCAAGTTGTGTTCTCAAATGCACCAAAACATGAAAAGCTCATCAATGGAGAGTTGACCAATTCCAGAGCATCAAAGTGGACCATTGTACTCTAGTTATTGTTATTAGAAGTCCAAGTTGTTAGTTTATCTTTCATAGAACGTTTCGTTGGGAAATGATGAACATAGACCAAGTTATGTTCTCAAATGCTCAAAAACATGAAAAGCACGTCTATGGAGAGAGTTGAGCAATTCTAAAACATCAAAGTGGATCGTTGTACTCTATTTAGTATTCTTAGAAGTGTAAGTTGCAAATTTAGCTTTCGTACAACATTTCGTAACCAAAAGATGCCAACAGACTATGTTATACTCTCAAATGCACAAAAACATGAAAAGCTCATGTATGGAGAGTTGAGCAATTCCAAAGTATCAAAGGTGACCGTTGTGCTCTATTTAGAGTTCTTCGAAATAGAACAAGCTAGTTTAGCTTTCGTACAACATTTCGTAACCAAAAGATGCCAATGGACCAAGTTATGTCCTCGAATGCATAAAAACATGAAAAGCTCCTTTATAGAGAGTTGAACAATTCCAAGGCATCAAAGTTAACCGTTGTACCCCATTTATAGTTCTTCGAAATCTAACAGGCTAGTTTAGCTTTTGTACAACGTTTTGTAGCCAAAAGATGCCAATAGACCAAGTTATGATCTCAAAAGCACAAAAACATGAAAAGCTCGTCTATGGAGAGAGGTAAGCAATTCCAAAGCATCAAAGTGCACCGTCGTATTCTATTTAGAGTTCTTCTAAATCTAACAAGCTAGTTTAGCTTTCGTACAACGTTTCATTGCCAATAGACGCCAATAGACGAAGTTATGTTCTCAAATGCTTAAAAAGGTGAAAAGCTCCTCTATAGAGAGAGTTGAGCAATTCCAAAGAATCAAAAGTGGACCATTGTACTCTATTTAGTGTTCTTAGAAGTCTGAGTTGCTAGTGTTGCTTTCATACAACCTTTCGTAACCAAAAGATGCCAATAGACCAAGTTGTGTTCTCAAATGCACCAAAACATGAAAAGCTCATCAATGGGGAGTTGACCAATTCCAGAGCATCAAAGTGGACCATTGTACTCTAGTTATTGTTATTAGAAGTCCAAGTTGTTAGTTTATCTTTCATAGAACGTTTCGTTGGGAAATGATGAACATAGACCAAGTTATGTTCTCAAATGCTCAAAAACATGAAAAGCACGTCTATGGAGAGAGTTGAGCAATTCTAAAACATCAAAGTGGATCGTTGTACTCTATTTAGTATTCTTAGAAGTGTAAGTTGCAAATTTAGCTTTCGTACAACATTTCGTAACCAAAAGATGCCAACAGACTATGTTATACTCTCAAATGCACAAAAACATGAAAAGCTCATGTATGGAGAGTTGAGCAATTCTAAAGTATCAAAGGTGACCGTTGTGCTCTATTTAGAGTTCTTCGAAATAGAACAAGCTAGTTTAGCTTTCGTACAACATTTCGTAACCAAAAGATGCCAATGGACCAAGTTATGTCCTCGAATGCATAAAAATATGAAAAGCTCCTTTATAGAGAGTTGAACAATTCCAAGGCATCAAAGTTAACCGTTGTACCCCATTTATAGTTCTTCGAAATCTAACAGGCTAGTTTAGCTTTTGTACAACGTTTTGTAGCCAAAAGATGCCAATAGACCAAGTTATGATCTCAAAAGCACAAAAACATGAAAAGCTCGTCTATGGAGAGAGGTAAGCAATTCCAAAGCATCAAAGTGCACCGTCGTATTCTATTTAGAGTTCTTCTAAATCTAACAAGCTAGTTTAGCTTTCGTACAACGTTTCATTGCCAATAGACGCCAATAGACGAAGTTATGTTCTCAAATGCTTAAAAAGGTGAAAAGCTCCTCTATAGAGAGAGTTGAGCAATTCCAAAGAATCAAAAGTGGACCATTGTACTCTATTTAGTGTTCTTAGAAGTCTGAGTTGCTAGTGTTGCTTTCATACAACCTTTCGTAACCAAAAGATGCCAATAGACCAAGTTGTGTTCTCAAATGCACCAAAACATGAAAAGCTCATCAATGGGGAGTTGACCAATTCCAAAGCATCAAAGTGGACCGTTGTACTCTAGTTATTGTTGTTAGAAGTATCAGTTGTTAGTTAATCTTTCGTAGAATGTTTCGTTGTGAAATGATGCACATAGACCAAATTTTGTTCTCAGATGCTAAAAAATGTGAAAAGCTCGTCCATAGAGAGATTTGAGTAATTCCAAAGCATCAAAGTAGATAGTTGTACTCTATTTAGTGTTCTTAGAAGTCTAAGTTGCTAATGTAGCTTTCGTACAACATTTCGTAACCAAAAGATGCCAATAGACCAAGTTATGTTCTCAAACGCACCAAAACATGAAAAGTTTATCTATGGAGAGAGTTGACCAATTCCAAAGCATCAAAGTTGACCGTTGTACTCCATTTAGAGTTCTTCAAAATCTAACAAGCTAGTTTAACTTCTGTACAAGGTTTCGTAGCCAAAAGATGTCAATGGACCAAGTTATGATCTCAAAAGCACAAAAATGTAAAAAGCTCGACTATGGAGAGAGGTAAGCAATTCCAAAGCATCAAAGTGCACCATTGTATTGTATTTAGAGTTGTTCATAATCTAACAAGCTAGTTTAACTTTCGTACAACGTTTTGTAGCCAAAAGATGCCAATAGACCAAGTTATGATCTCAAAAGCACAAAAACGTGAAAAGCTCGTCTATGGAGCGAGGTAAGCAATTCCAAAGCATCAAAGTGCACCATCATATTCTATTTAGAGTTCTTCTAAATCTAACAAGCTAGTTTAGCTTTCGTACAACGTTTCATTGCCAAAAGATGCCAATAGACAAAGTTATGTTCTCAAATGCACAAAAACGTGAAAAGCTCCTCTATGGAGAGAGTTGAGCAATTCCAAAGAATCAAAAGTGGACCGTTGTACTCTATTTGGTGTTCTTAGAAGTCTGAGTTGCTAGTGTTGCTTTCATACAACCTTTCGTAACCAAAAGAGGCCAATAGACCAAGTTTGTGTTCTCAAATGCACCAAAACATGAAAAGCTCATCAATGGAGAGTTGACCAATTCCAAAGCATCAAAGTGGACCGTTGTACTCAAGTTATTGTTGTTAGAAGTCTATGTTGTTACTTTATCTTTCGTAGAACGTTTCGTTGTGAAATGATGCACATAGACCAAATTATGTTCTCAAATGCTCAAAAACGTGAACAGCTCATCCATAGAGAGAGTTGAGTAATTCCAAAGCATCAAAGTAGATCGTTGTACTCTATTTAGTGTTCTTAGAAGTCTAAGTTTCTAATGTAGCTTTCGTACAACATTTCATAACCAAAAGATGCCAATAGACCAAGTTATGTTCTCAAATGCACCAAAACATGAAAAGTGTGTCTATGGAGAGAGTTGACCAATTCCAAAGCATCAAAGTTGACCGTTGTACTCCATTTAGAGTTCTTCGAAATCTAACAAGCTAGTTTAACTTTTGTACAAGGTTTTGTAGCCAAATGATGCCAATAGACCAAGTTATGATCTCAAAAGCACAAAAACGTAAAAAGCTCGTCTATGGAGAGAGGTAAGCAATTTCAAAGCATCAAAGTGCACCATTGTATTGTATTTAGAGTTCTTCAAAATATAACGAGCTAGTTTAACTTTCGTACAAGGTTTTGTAGCCAAAAGATGCCAATAGACCAAGTTATGATCTCAAAAGCACAAAAACGTGAAAAGCTCATCTATGGAGAGAGTTGAGCAATTCCAAAGTATCAAAGTGCACCGTCTTATTCTATTTAGAGTTCTTCTAAATCTAACAAGCTAGTTTAGCTTTCTTACAATGTTTCATTGCCAAAAGATGCCAATAGACGAAGTTATGTTCTCAAATGCACAAAAACATGAAAAGCTCCTCTATGGAGAGACTTGAGCAATTCCAAAGAATTAAAGTGGACCGTTGTACTCTATTTAGTATTCTTAGAAGTCTGAGTAGCTAGTGTTGCTTTCATACAACCTTTCGTAACCAAAAGATGCCAATAGACCAAGTTGTGTTCTCAAATGCACCAAAACATGAAAAGCTCATCAATGGAGAGTTGACCAATTCCAAAGCATCAAAGTGGGTCGTTGTACTCTAGTTATTGTTGTTAGAAGTCTAAGTTGTTAGTTTATCTTTCGTAGAACGTTTCGCTGTGAAATGATGCACATAGACCAAATTATGTTCTCAAATGCTGAAAAACGTGAAAAGCTCGTCCATAGAGAGAGTTGAGTAATTCCAATGCATCAAAGTAGATCATTGTTCTCTATTTAGTGTTCTTAGAAGTCTAAGTTGCTAATGTAGCTTTCGTACAACATTTCGTAACCAAAAGATGTCAATAGACCGAGTTATGTTCTCAAATGCACCAAAACATGAAAAGTTTGTCTATGGAGAGAGTTGACCAATTCCAAAGCATCAAAGTTGACCGTTGTACTCCATTTAGAGTTCTTCGAAATCTAACAAGCTAGTTTAACTTTTGTACAAGGTTTCGTAGCCCAAAGATGCCAATAGACCAAGTTATGATCTCAAAAGCACAAAAACGTAAAAAGCTCGTCTATGGAGAGAGGTATGTAATTCCAAAGCATCAAAGTGCACCGTCGTATTGTATTTAGAGTTCTTCGAAATCTAACAAGCTAGTTTAACTTTCGTACAATGTTTCGTAGCCAAAGATGCCAATAGAGGAAGTTATGTTCTCAAATCTCAAAAATGTGAAAAGCTCCTCTATGGAGAGAGTTGAGCAATTCCAAATAATCAAAGTGGACCGTTGTACTCTATTTAGTGTTCTTAGAAGTCTGAGTTGCTAGTGTTGCTTTCATACAGCCTTTCGTAACCAAACGATGCCAATAGACCAAGTTGTGTTCTCATATGCACCAAAACATGAAAAGGTCATCAATGGAGAGTTGACCAATTCTGAAGCATTAAAGTAGACCGTTGTACTCTAGTTATTGTTGTTAGGAGTCTAAGTTGTTAGTTTATCTTTCATACAACATTTCGTTGGGAAATGATGCAAGTAGACCAAGTTAAGTTCTCAAATGCTCAAAAACGTGAAAAGCTCGTCTATGGAGAGAGTTGAGCAATTCCAAACCATCAAAGTGGATCGTTGTACTCTATTTAGTATTCTTAGAAGTCTAAGTTTCTAGTGTAGCTTTCATACAACATTTCGTAACCAAAAGATGCCAATAGACCAAGTTATGTTCTCGAATGCACCAAAACATGAAAAGTTTGTCTATGGAGATAGTTGGGCAATTCCAAAGCATCAAAGTGCACCGTTGTGCTCTATTTAGAGTTCTTCGACGTCCAACAAGCTAGTTTGGCCTTTCGTACAATGTTTCATAGCCTGAAGATGCCAATAGACCAAATTATGTTCTCAAATGCATAAAAATGTGAAAAGCTCATCTGTGGAGAGAGTTAAGCAATTCCAAAGAGTCAAAGTGGACCGTTGTACTTCAGTTAGTGTTGCTAGAAGTCTAGGTTGCTTTTTAAGCTTTCTTACAACATTTCATAACCAAAAGATGCCAATAGACCAAGTTATGTTCTCAAATGCACAAAAACATGAAAAGATCATCCATGGAGAGAGTTGAGCAATTCCTAAGAACCAAAGTGGACCATTGTACCCTATTTAGTGTTCTTAGAAGCCTAAGTGTCTAGTGTAGCTTTTGTACAATGTTTCGTAACCAAAAGATGCTAATAGACCAAGTTATGTTCTGAAATGGACAAAAACGTGGAAGGCTCATCTATGGAGAGAGTTGAACAATTCCAAAGAATCAAAGTGGACCGTTGTACTCTATTTAGTGTTCTTAGAAGTCTAAGTTGCTAGTGTAGCATTCGTACAGCATTTCGTAACCAAAAGATGCCAATAGACCAAGTTATGTTCTCAAATGCACGAAAACATGAAAAGTTTGTCTATGGAGAGAGTTGAGCAATTCCAAAGCATTAAAGTGCACCATTGCACTCTATTTAAAGTTCTTCAAAGTCTAACAAGCTAGTTTAGCTTTCATACAGCGTTTCATAGCCAAAAATGCTAATAGACCAAGTTATGTTCTCAAATGCACAAAACGTGAAAAGCTCGTCTATGGAGAGAGTTGAGCAATTCCACAGAATCAAAGTGGACCACTGTACTTTAGTTAGTGTTTTTTGAAGTCTAGATTGCTATTTTAGCTTTCGTACAATGTTTCGTTAGGAAATGATGTCCATAGACCAAGTTAAGTTGTCAAATGCACAAAAATGTGAAAAGCTCCTCTGTGGAGAGAGTTGAGTAATTCCGAAGCATGAAAGTGGACTGTTGTACTCTATTTAGTGTTCTTAGAAGTCTGAGTTGCTAGTGTAGCATTTGTACAGTATTTCGTAACCAAAAGATGCCAATAGACTAAGTGATGTTCTCAAATGCACGAAAACATGAAAAGTTTGTCTGTGGAGAGAGTTGAGCAATTCCAAAGCATCAAAGTGCACCATTGTACTCTATTTAGAGTTCTTCAAAGTCTAACAAGCTAGTTTAGCTTTCATACAACGTTTCGTAGCCAAAAGATGTCAATGGACCAAGTTATGTTCTCAAATGCACAAAAACGTGAAAAGCTCGTCTATGGAGAGAGTTGAACAATTCCAAAGAATCAAAGTGGACCACTGTACTTTAGTTAGTGTTGTTTGAAGTCTAATTTGCGATTTTAGCTTTCGTACAATGTTTCGTTAGGAAATGATGTACATAGACCAAGTTATGTTGTCAAATGAACAAAAATGTGAAAAGCTCATTTATGGAGAGAGTTGAGTAATTCCAAAGCATGAAAGTGGACCGTTGTACTCTATTTAGTGTTCTTAGAAGTCTAATTTACTAGTGTAGCTTTCGTACAACATGTCGTAACCAAAAGATGCTAATAGACCAAGTCATGTTCTCAAATGCACCAAAACATGAAAAGTTTGTCTATAGAGAGAGGTGAGCAGTTCCAAAGCATCAAAGTGCACCATTGTACTCTATTTAGAGTTCTTCAAAGTCTAACAAGCTAGTTTAGCTTTCCTACAATATTTCGTAGCCAATAGATGCCAATAGACCAAGTTATGTTCTCACAACGGTCCACTTTCATGCTTTGGAATTACTCAACTCTCTCCATAGACGAGCTTTTCACATTTTTGCGTATTTGACAACATAACTTGGTCTATGGACATCATTTCTTAACGAAAGATTGTACGAAAGCTAAAATAGCAACTTAGACTTCAAACAACACTAACTAAAGTACAGTGGTCCACTTTGATTCTTTGGAATTGCTCAACTCTCTCCATAGACGAGCTTTTCACGTTTTTGTGCATTTGAGAACATAACTTGGTCTATTGGCATCTTTTGGCTACGAAACGTTGTATGAAAGCTAAACTAGCTTGTTAGACTTTGAAGAACTCTAAATAGAGTACAATGGTGCACTTTGATGCTTTGGAATTGCTCAACTCTCTCCATAGACAAACTTTTCATGTTTTCATGCATTTGAGAACATAACTTGGTCTATTGCCATCTTTTGGTTACGAAATGCTGTACGAATGCTACACTAGCAACTCAGAGTTCTAAGAACACTAAATAGAGTACAACGGTCCACTTTAATTCTTTGGAATTGCTCAGCTCTCTCCATAGACGAGCTTGTCATGTTTTTGTTTTCGTACAAGGTTTCAATGGATAAAGAAGCGAATAGACCGAGTTATGTTTGAAATTGCACAAAAACGTGAAACGCACATCTATTGAGAGAGTTGAGCAATTCCAAAGCTTCAAAATGGACCATTGTACTCCATTGAGTGTTCTTAGAAGTCTAACTTGCTAGTTTAGCTTTCCTATAACGTTTCGTTAGATAAAGATGCGAATAGACCAAGTTATCTTTCAAATTGCACAATAACGTGAAAAGCACATCAATGGAGAGAGTTGAGCAATTCCAAAGCTTCAAGGTGGACCGTTATGCTCCATTGAGTGTTCTTAGAAGTGTCACTTGCTGGTTTAGCTTTCGTACAACGTTTCGTTAGATAAAGATGCGAATAGACCAAGTTATGTTTCAAATTGCACGAAAACGAGAAAAGCACGTCTATGGAGAGAGTTGAACAATTCCAAAGCATCAAAGTGGACCATTGTACTCCATTGAGTGTTCTTAGAAGTCTAACTTGCTAGTTTAGCTTTCGTATAACGTTTCGTTACATAAAGATGCGAATAGACCAAGTTATCTTTCAAATTTCACAAAAACGTGAAAAGCACGTCTATGGAGAGAGTTGAGCAATTCCAAAGCTTCAAAGTGGACCGTTATACTACATTGAGTGTTCTTAGAAGTGTAACTAGCTGGTTTAGCTTTCGTACAATGTTTCGTTGGATAAAGATGCGAATAGATGAATTTATGTTTCAAATTGCACAACAACGAGAAAAGCACGTCTATGGAGAGAGTTGAGCAATTCCAAAGCATCAAAGTGGACCGTTGCACTCCATTTATTGTTCTTAGAAGTCTAACTTGCTAATTTAGCTTTCGTACGAGGTTTCAATGGATAAAGAAGCGAGCAGACCGAGTTATGTTTCAAATTGTACAAAAACGTGAAAAGCACGTCTATGGAGAGAGTTGAGCAATTCCAAAGCATCAAAGTGGACCATTATACTTCATTGAGTGTTCTTAGAAGTCTAACTTGCTAGTTTAGCTTTCGTATAACGTTTCGTTACATAAAGATGCGAATAGACCAAGTTATCATTCAAATTGCATAAAAACGTGAAAAGCACGTCTATGGAGAGAGTTGAGCAATTCCAAAGCTTCAAAGTGGACCGTTATACTCCATTAAGTGTTCTTAGAAGTGTAAGTAGCTGGTTTGGCATTCGTACAACGTTTCATTAGATAAAGATGCGAATAGACGAAGTTATGTTTCAAATTACACAAAAACGAGAAAAGTACGTCTATGGGGAGAGTTGAGCAATTCCAAAGCATCAAAGTGGACCGTTGCACTCCATTTATTGTTCTTAGAAGTGTAACTTCGTAATTTAGCTTTCGTACACGGTTTCAATGGATAAAGAAGCGAATAGAACGAGTTATGTTTCAAATTGCACAAAAACGTGAAAAGCACGTCTATGGAGAGAGTTGAGCAATTCCAAAACTTCAAAGTGTACCGTTGTACTCCATTTATTGTTCTAAGAAGTCTAACTTGCTAATTTAGCTTTCGTACAAGGTGTCAATGGATAAAGAAGCGAATAGACCGAGTTATGTTTCAAATTGCACAAAAACGTGAAAAGCACGTCTATGGAGAGAGTTGAGCAATTCCAAAGCTTCAAAGTGGACCGTTCTACTCCATTTATTGCCCTTAGAAGTCTAACTTGCTAATTTTGCTTTCGTACAAGGTTTCAATGGATAAACAAGAGAATAGACCGAGTTATGTTTCAAATTGCACAAAAACGTGAAAAGCACGTCTATGGAGAGAGTTGAGCAATTCCAAAGCTTCAAAGTGGACCGTTGTACTCCATTGAGTGTTCTTAGAAGTGTAACTAGCTGGTTTAGCTTTCGTACAATGTTTCGTTAGATAAAGATGCGAATAGATGAAGTTATGTTTCAAATTGCACAACGACGAGAAAAACACGTCTATGGAGAGAGTTGAGCAATTCCAAAGCATCAAAGTGGACCATTGTACTCCATTGAGAGTTCTTAGAAGTCTAACTTGCTCGTTTAGCTTTCGTATAACGTTTCGTTACATAAAGATGTGAATAGACCAACTTATCTTTCAAATTTCACAAAAACGTGAAAAGCACGTCTATGGAGAGAGTTGAGCAATTCCAAAGCTTCAAAGTGAACCGTTATACTCCATTGAGTGTTCTTAGAAGTGTAACTAGCTGGTTTAGCTTTCGTATAATGTTTCGTTAGATAAAGATGCGAATAGACGAAGTTATGTTTCAAATTGTACAACAACGAGAAAAGCACGTCTATGGAGAGAGTTGAGCAATTCCAAAGCATCAAAGTGGACCATTGCACTCCATTTATTGTTCTTAGAAGTCTAACTTGCTAATTTAGCTTTCGTACGAGGTTTCAATGGATAAAGAAGCGAATAGACCGAGTTATGTTTCAGATTGCACAAAAACGTGAAACGCACGTCTATTGAGAGAGTTGAGCAATTCCAAAGCTTCAAAATGGACCATTGTACTCCATTGAGTGTTCTTAGAAGTCTAACTTGCTAGTTTAGCTTTCCTATAACGTTTCGTTAGATAAAGATGCGAATAGACCAAGTTATCTTTCAAATTACACAAGAACAAGAAAAGCACATCAATGGAGAGAGTTGAGCAATTCCAAAGCTTCAAAGTGGACCGTTATACTCCATTGAGTGTTCTTAGAAGTGTAACTAGCTGGTTTAGCATTCGTACAACGTTTCATTAGATAAAGATGCGAATAGACGAAGTTATGTTTCAAATTGCACAAAAACGAAAAAAGCACGTCTATGGAGAGAGTTGAGCAATTCCAAAGCATCAAAGTGGACCGTTGCACTCCATTTATTGTTCTTAGAAGTCTAACTTGCTAATTTAGCTTTCGTACAAGGTGTCAATGGATAAAGAAGCGAATAGACCGAGTTATGTTTCAAATTGCACAAAAAGTGAAAAGCATGTCTATGGAGAGAGTTGAGCAATTCCAAAGCTTCAAAGTGGACCGTTCTACTCCATTTATTGACCTTAGAAGTCTAACTTGCTAATTTTGCTTTCGTACAAGGTTTCAATGGATAAAGAAGCGAATAGACCGAGTTATGTTTCAAATTGCACAAAAACGTGAAACGCACGTCTATTGAGAGAGTTGAGCAATTCCAAAGCTTCAAAATGGACCATTGTACTCGATTGAGTGTTCTTAGAAGTCTAACTTGCTAGTTTAGCTTTCCTATAACGTTTCGTTAGATAAAGATGCGAATAGACCAAGTTATCTTTCAAATTGCACAAGAACGTGAAAAGCACATCAATGGAGAGAGTTGAGCAATTCCAAAGCTTCAAGGTGGACCGTTATGCTCCATTGAGTGCTCTTAGAAGTGTAACTTGCTGGTTTAGCTTTCGTACAACGTTTCGTTAGATAAAGATGCGAATAGACCAAGTTATGTTTCAAATTGCACGAAAACGAGAAAAGCACGTCTATGGAGAGAGTTGAACAATTCCAAAGCATCAAAGTGGACCATTGTACTCCATTGAGTGTTCTTAGAAGTCTAACTTGCTAGTTTAGCTTTCGTATAACGTTTCGTTACATAAAGATGCGAATAGACCAAGTTATCTTTCAAATTTCACAAAAACGTGAAAAGCACGTCTATGGAGAGAGTTGAGCAATTCCAAAGCTTCAAAGTTGACCGTTATACTACATTGAGTGTTCTTAGAAGTGTAAGTAGCTGGTTTAGCTTTCGTACAATGTTTCGTTGGATAAAGATGCGAATAGACCAATTTATGTTTCAAATTGCACAACAACGAGAAAAGCACGTCTATGGAGAGAGTTGAGCAATTCCAAAGCATCAAAGTGGACCGTTGCACTACATTTATTGTTCTTAGAAGTCTAACTTGCTAATTTAGCTTTCGTACGAGGTTTCAATGGATAAAGAAGCGAACAGACCGAGTTATGTTTCAAATTGCACAAAAACGTGAAAAGCATGTCTATGGAGAGAGTTGAGCAAATCCAAAGCTTCAAAGTGGACCGTTGCAATCCATTGAGTGTTCTTAGAAGTCTAACTTGCTAGTTTAGCTTTCGTAAAAAGTTTCGTTAGATAAAGATGCGAATAGACCAAGTTATCTTTCAAATTGCACAAAAACGTGAAAAGCACGTCTACGGAGAGAGTTGAGCAATTCCAAAGCCTCAAAGTGGACCGTTATACTCCATTGAGTGTTCTTAGAAGTGTAACTAGCTGGTTTAGCATTCGTACAACGTTTCATTAGATAAAGATGCGAATAGACGAAGTTATGTTTCAAATTGCACAAAAACGAAAAAAGCACGTCTATGGAGAGAGTTGAGCAATTCCAAAGCATCAAAGTGGACCGTTGCACTCCATTTATTGTTCTTAGAAGTCTAACTTGCTAATTTAGCTTTCGTACAAGGTGTCAATGGATAAAGAAGCGAATAGACCGAGTTATGTTTCAAATTGCACAAAAAGTGAAAAGCATGTCTATGGAGAGAGTTGAGCAATTCCAAAGCTTCAAAGGGGACCGTTCTACTCCATTTATTGCCCTTAGAAGTCTAACTTGCTAATTTTGCTTTCGTACAAGGTTTCAATGGATAAAGAAGCGAATAGACCGAGTTATGTTTCAAATTGCACAAAAACGTGAAACGCACGTCTATTGAGAGAGTTGAGCAATTCCAAAGCTTCAAACTGGACCATTGTACTCGATTGAGTGTTCTTAGAAGTCTAACTTGCTAGTTTAGCTTTCCTATAACGTTTCGTTAGATAAAGATGCGAATAGACCAAGTTATCTTTCAAATTGCACAAGAACGTGAAAAGCACATCAATGTAGAGAGTTGAGCAATTCCAAAGCTTCAAGGTGGACCGTTATGCTCCATTGAGTGTTCTTAGAAGTGTAACTTGCTGGTTTAGCTTTCGTACAACGTTTCGTTAGATAAAGATGCGAATAGACCAAGTTATGTTTCAAATTGCACGAAAACGAGAAAAGCACGTCTATGGAGAGAGTTGAACAATTCCAAAGCATCAAAGTGGACCATTGTACTCCATTGAGTGTTCTTAGAAGTCTAACTTGCTAGTTTAGCTTTCGTATAACGTTTCGTTACATAAAGATGTGAATAGACCAAGTTATCTTTCAAATTTCACAAAAACGTGAAAAGCACGTCTATGGAAAGAGTTGAGCAATTCCAAAGCTTCAAAGTGGACCGTTATACTACATTGAGTGTTCTTAGAAGTGTAACTAGCTGGTTTAGCTTTCGTACAATGTTTCGTTGGATAAAGATGCGAATAGACGAATTTATGTTTCAAATTGCACAACAGCGAGAAAAGCACGTCTATGGAGAGAGTTGAGCAATTCCAAAGCATCAAAGTGGACCGTTGCACTCCATTTATTGTTCTTAGAAGTCTAACTTGCTAATTTAGCTTTCGTACGAGGTTTCAATGGATAAAGAAGCGAACAGACCGAGTTACGTTTCAAATTGCACAAAAACGTGAAAAGCACGTCTATGGAGAGAGTTGAGCAAATCCAAAGCTTAAAAGTGGACCATTGCAATCCATTGAGTGTTCTTAGAAGTCTAACTTGCTAGTTTAGCTTTCGTAAAAAGTTTCGTTAGAGAAAGATGCGAATAGACCAAGTTATCTTTCAAATTGCACAAAAACGTGAAAAGCACGTCTATGGAGAGAGTTGAGCAATTCCAAAGCATCAAAGTGGACCGTTGCACTCCATTTATTGTTCTTAGAAGTCTAACTTCGTAATTTAGCTTTCGTACACGGTTTCAATGGATAAAGAAGCGAATAGAACGAGTTATGTTTCAAATTGTACAAAAACGTGAAAAGCACGTCTATGGAGAGAGTTGAGCAATTCCAAAACTTCAAAGTGTACCGTTGTACTCCATTTATTGTTCTAAGAAGTCTAACTTGCTAATTTAGCTTTCGTACAAGGTGTCAATGGATAAAGAAGCGAATAGACCGAGTTATGTTTCAAATTGCACAAAAACGTGAAAAGCACGTCTATGGAGAGAGTTGAGCAATTCCAAAGCTTCAAAGTGGACCGTTCTACTCCATTTATTGCCCTTAGAAGTCTAACTTGCTAATTTTGCTTTCGTACAAGGTTTCAATGGATAAACAAGCGAATAGACCGAGTTATGTTTCAAATTGCACAAAAACGTGAAAAGCACGTCTATGGAGAGAGTTGAGTAATTCCAAAGCCTCAAGGTGGACCGTTATGCTCGATTGAGTGTTCTTAGAAGTGTAACTTGCTGGTTTAGCTTTCGTACAACGTTTTGTTAGATAAAGATGCGAATAGACCAAGTTACATTTCAAATTGCACGAAAACAAGAAAAGCACATCTATGGAGAGGGTTGAGCAATTTCAAAGCTTCAAAGTGGACCATTGTACTCCATTGAGTGTTCTTAGAAGTCTAACTTGCTAGGTTAGCTTTCGTATAACGTTTCGTTACATAAAGATACGAATAGACCAAGTTATCTTTCAAATTGCACAAGAACGTGAAAAGCACATCCACGGAGAGAGTTGAGCAATTCCAAAGCTTCAAAGTGGACCGTTATGCTCCATTGAGTGTTCTTAGAAGTGTAACTAGCATGTTTAGCTTTGCTACAACGTTTCATTAGATAAAGATGCGAATAGACCAAGTTATGTTTTAAATTGCTCGAAAACGTGAAAAGCACGTCTATGGAAAGAGTTGAGCAATTCCAAAGCTTCAAAGTGGACCGTTATACTCTATTGAGTGTTCTTAGAAGTGTAACTAGCTGGTTTTGCTTTCGATAAAGATGCGAATAGACGAACTTATGTTTCAAATTGCACAACAACGAGAAAAGCACGTCTATGGAGAGAGTTGAGCAATTCCAAAGCATCAAAGTGGACCGTTGCACTCCATTTATTGTTCTTAGAAGTCTAACTTGCTAATTTAGCTTTCGTGCGAGGTTTCAATGGATAAAGAAGCGAATAGACCGAGTTATGTTTCAAATTGCACAAAAACGTGAAAAGCACGTCTATGGAGAGAGTTGCGCAAATCCAAAGCTTCAAAGTGGACCGTTGCAATCCATTGAGTGTTCTTAGAAGTCTAACTTGCTAGTTTAGCTTTTGTATAACGTTTCATTAGATAAAGATGCGAATAGACCAAGTTATCTTTCAAATTACACAAAAACGTGAAAAGCACGTCTACGGAGAGAGTTGAGCAATTCCAAAGCCTCAAAGTGGACCGTTATACTCCATTGAGTGTTCTTAGAAGTGTAACTAGCTGGTTTAGCTTTCGTACAACGTTTCGTTAGTTAAAGATGCGAATAGACGAAGTTATGTTTCAAATTGCACAAAAACGAGAAAAGCACGTCTATGGAGAGAGTTGAGCAATTCCAAAGAATCAAAGTGGACCTTTACACTCCATTTATTGTTCTTAGAAGTCTAACTTCGTGATTTAGCTTTCGTACAAGGTTTCAATGGATAAAGAAGCGAATAGACCGAGTTATGTTTCAAATTGCACAAAAACGTGAAAAGCACGTCTATGGAGAGAGTTGAGCAATTCCAAAACTTCAAAATGGACCATCGTACTCCATTGAGTGTTCTTAGAAGTCGAACTTGCTAGTTTAGCTTTCCTATAACGTTTCGTTAGATAAAGATGTGAATAGACCAAGTTATCTTTCAAATTACACAAGAACGTGAAAAGTACATCAATGGAGAGAGTTGAGCAATTCCGAAGCTTCAAGGTGGACCGTTATGCTCCATTGAGTGTTCTTGGAAGTGTAACTAGCTTGTGTAGCTTTCTTACAACGTTTCGTTAGATAAAGATGTGAATAGACCATGTTATGTTTCAAATTGCACGAAAACGAGAAAAGCACGTCTATGGAGAGAGTTGAGAAATTCCAAAGAATCAAAGTGGACCATTGTACTCCATTGAGTGTTCTTAGAAGTCTAACCTGCTAGTTTAGCTTTCGTATAACGTTTCGTTACATAAAGATGCGAATAGACGAAGTAATCTTTCAAATTGCACAAAAACGTGAAAAGCACGTCTATGGAGAGAGTTGAGCAATCCCAAAACTTCTAAGTGGACCTTTGTACTCCATTTATTGTTCTAAGAAGTCTAACTTGCTAATTTAGATTTCGTACAAGGTTTCATTGGATAAAGAAGCGAATAGACGGAGTTATGTTTCAAATTGCACAAAAATGTGAAAAGCACGTCTATGGAGAGAGTTGAGCAATTCCATAGCTTCAAAGTGGACCGTTATGCTCCATTGAGAGTTCTTAGAAGTGTAACTAGCTGGTTTAGCTTTCCTACAACGTTTCGTTAGATAAAGATGCGAATAGACCAAGTTATGTTTCAAATTGCACGAAAACGAGAAAAGCACGTCTATGGAGAGAGTTGAGCAATTCCAAAGCATCAAAGTGGACCATTGCACTCCATTGAGTGTTCTTAGAAGTCTAACTTGCTAGTTTAGCTTTCGTATAACGTTTCGTTACATAAAGATGCGAATCGACCAAGTTATCTTTCAAATTTCACAAAAAACGTGAAAAGCACGTCTATGGAGAGAGTTGAGCAATTCCAAAGCTTCAAAGTTGACCGTTATACTACATTGAGTGTTCTTAGAAGTGTAACTAGTTGGTTTAGCTTTCGTACAATGTTTCGTTGGATAAAGATGCGAATACACGAATTTATGTTTCAAATTGCACAACAACGAGAAAAGCACGTCTATGGAGAGAGTTGAGCAATTCCAAAGCATCAAAGTGGACCGTTGCACTCCATTTATTGTTCTTAGAAGTCTAACTTGCTAATTTAGCTTTCGTACGAGGTTTCAATGCATAAAGAAGCGAATAGACCGAGTTATGTTTCAAATTGCACAAAAACGTGAAAAGCACGTCTATGGAGAGAGTTGAGCTAATCCAAAGCTTCAAAGTGGACCGTTGCAATCCATTGAGTGTTCTTAGAAGTCTAACTTGCTAGTTTAGCTTTTGTATAACGTTTCGTTAGATAAAGATGCGAATAGACCAAGTTATCTTTCAAATTGCACAAAAAGTGAAAAACACGTCTACAGAGAGAGTTGAGCAATTCCAAAGCCTCAAAGTGGACCGTTGCACTCCATTTATTGTTCTTAGAAGTCTAAGTTCGTAATTTAGCTTTCGTACAAGGTTTCAATGGATAAAGAAGCGAATAGACCGAGTTATGTTTCAAATTGCACAAAAACTTGAAAAGCACGTCTATGGAGAGAGTTGAGCAATTCCAAAACTTCAAAGTGGACCTTTGTACTCCATTTATTGTTCTAAGAAGTCTAACTTGCTAATTTAGCTTTCGTACAAGGTTTCATTGGATAGAGAAGCGAATAGACCGAGTTATGTTTCAAATTGCACAAAAACGTGAAAAGCACGTCTATGGAGAGAGTTGAGCAATTCCAAAACTACAAAGTGGACCGTTCTACTCCATTTATTGCCCTTAGAAGTCTAACTTGCTAATTTTGCTTTCGTAAAAGGTTTCAATGGATAAAGAAGCGAATAGACCGAGTTGTGTTTCAAATTGCAGAAAAACGTGAAAAGCACGTCTACGGAGAGAGTTGAGCAATTCCAAAGCCTCAAAGTTGATCGTTGCACTCCATTTATTGTTCTTAGAAGGCTAAGTTCGTAATTTAGCTTTCGTACAAGGTTTCAATGGATAAAGAAGCGAATAGACCGAGTTATGTTTCAAATTGCACAAAAACTTGAAAAGCACGTCTATGGAGAGAGTTGAGCAATTCCAAAACTTCAAAGTGGACCTTTGTACTCCATTTATTGTTCTAAGAAGTCTAACTTGCTAATTTAGCTTTCGTACAAGGTTTCATTGGATAGAGAAGCGAATAGACCGAGTTATGTTTCAAATTGCACAAAAACGTGAAAAGCACGTCTATGGAGAGAGTTGAGCAATTCCAAAACTTCAAAGTGGACCGTTCTACTCCATTTATTGCCCTTAGAAGTCTAACTTGCTAATTTTGCTTTCGTACAAGGTTTCAATGGATAAAGAAGCGAATAGACCGAGTTGTGTTTCAAATTGCACAAAAACGTGAAAAGCACGTCTACGGAGAGAGTTGAGCAATTCCAAAGCTTCAAAATGGACCATCGTACTCCATTGAGTGTTCTTAGAAGTCTAACTTGCTAGTTTAGCTTTCGTATAACGTTTCGTTACATAAAGATGCGAATAGATCAAGTTATCTTTCAAATTGCACAAAAACGTGAAAAGCACGTCTATGGAGAGAGTTGAGCAATTCCAAAGCTTCAAAGTGGACCGTTATACTCCATTGAGTGTTCTTAGAAGTGTAACTAGCTGGTTTAGGTTTCGTACAATGTTTCGTTAGATAAAGATGCGAAAAGACGAAGTTATGTTTCAAATTGCACAACAACGAGAAAAGCACGGCTATGGAGAGAGTTGAGCAATTCCAAAGCATCAAAGTGGATCGTTGCACTCCATTTATTATTCTTAGAAGTCTAACTTCGTAATTTAGGTTTAGTACAAGGTTTCAATGGATAAAGAAGCGAATAGACCGAGTTATGTTTCAAATTACACAAAAACGTGACAAGCACGTCTATGGAGAGAGTTGAGCAATCCCAAAACTTCAAAGTGGACCTTTGTACTCCATTTATTGTTCTAAGAAGTCTAACTTGCTAATTTAGCTTTCGTACAAGGTTTCATTGGATAAAGAAGCGAATAGACCGAGTTATGTTTCAAATTACACCAAAACGTGAAAAGCACGCTTATGGAGAGAGTTGAGCAATTCCATAGCTTCAAAGTGGACCGTTATGCTCCATTGAGAGTTCTTAGAAGTGTAACTAGCTGGTTTAGCATTCCTACAACGTTTCGTTAGATAAAGATGCGAATAGACCATGTTATGTTTCAAATTGCACGAAAACGAGAAAAGCACGTCTATGGAGAGAGTTGAGCAATTCCAAAGCATCAAAGCGGACCATTGCACTCCATTGAGTGTTCTTAGAAGTCTAACTTGCTAATTTTTCTTTCGTACAAGGTTTCAATGGATAAAGAAGCGAATAGACCGAGTTGTGTTTCAAATTGCACAAAAACGTGAAAAGCACGTCTACGGAGAGAGTTGAGCAATTCCAAAGCTTCAAAATGGACCATCGTACTCCATTGAGTGTTCTTAGAAGTCTAACTTACTAGTTTAGCTTTCCTATAACGTTTCGTTAGATAAAGATGTGAATAGACCAAGTTATCTTTCAAATTGCACAAGAACGTGAAAAGCACATCAATGGAGAGAGTTGAGCAATTCCGAAGCTTCAAGGTGGACCGTTATGCTCCATTGAGTGTTCTTGGAAGTGTAGCTAGCTGGTTTAGCTTTCGTACAACGTTTCGTTAGATAAAGATGCGAATAGACCATGTTATGTTTCAAATTGCACGAAAACGAGAAAAGCACGTCTATGGAGAGAGATGAGAAATTCCAAAGAATCAAAGTGGACCATTGTACTCCATTGAGTGTTCTTAGAAGTCTAACCTGCTAGTTTAGCTTTCTTATAACGTTTCGTTACATAAAGATGCGAATAGACCAAGTTATCTTTCAAATTGCACAAAAACGTGAAAAGCACGTCTATGGAGAGAGTTGAGCAATTCCAAAGCTCCAAAGTGGACCGTTATACTCCATTGAGTGTTCTTAGAAGTGTAACTAGCTGGTTTAGCTTTCGTACAATGTTTCGTTAGATAAAGATGCGAAAAGACGAAGTTATGTTTCAAATTGCACAACAACGAGAAAAGCACGGCTATGGAGAGAGTTGAGCAATTCCAAAGCATCAAAGTGGATCGTTGCACTCCATTTATTATTCTTAGAAGTCTAACTTCGTAATTTAGGTTTAGTACAAGGTTTCAATGGATAAAGAAGCGAATAGACCGAGTTATGTTTCAAATTGCACAAAAACGTGACAAGCACGTCTATGGCGAGAGTTGAGCAATCCCAAAACTTCAAAGTGGACCATTGTACTCCATTTATTGTTCTAAGAAGTCTAACTTGCTAATTTAGCTTTCGTACAAGGTTTCATTGGATAAAGAAGCGAATAGACCGAGTTATGTTTCAAATTGCACAAAAACGTGAAAAGCACGTTTATGGAGAGAGTTGAGCAATTCCATAGCTTCAAAGTGGACCGTTATGCTCCATTGAGAGTTCTTAGAAGTGTAACTAGCTGGTTTAGCTTTCCTACAACGTTTCGTTAGATAAAAATGCGAATAGACCAAGTTATGTTTCAAATTGCACGAAAACGGGAAAAGCAAGTCTATGGAGAGAGTTGAGCAATTCCAAAGCATCAAAGTGGACCATTGCACTCCATTGAGTGTTCTTAGAAGTCTAACTTGCTAGTTTAGCTTTCGTATAACGTTTCGTTACATAAAGATGCGAATAGACCAAGTTATCTTTCAAATTGCACAAAAACGTGAAAAGCACGTCTATGGAGAGAGTTGAGCAATTCCAAAGCTTCAAAGTGGACTGTTATACTCCATTGAGTGTTCTTAGAAGTGTAACTAGCTGGTTTAGCTTTCGTACAATGTTTCGTTAGATAAAGATGCGAAAAGACGAAGTTATGTTTCAAATTGCACAACAACGAGAAAAGCACGGCTATGGAGAGAGTTGAGCAATTCCAAAGCATCAAAGTGGACCGTTGCACTCCATTTATTATTCTTAGAAGTCTAACTTCGTAATTTAGGTTTAGTACAAGGTTTCAATGGATAAAGAAGCGAATAGACCGAGTTATGTTTCAAATTGCACAAAAACGTGACAAGCACGTCTATGGAGAGAGTTGAGCAATCCCAAAACTTCAAAGTGGACCTTTGTACTCCATTTATTGTTCTAAGAAGTCTAACTTGCTAATTTAGCTTTCGTACAAGGTTTCATTGGATAAAGAAGCGAATAGACTGAGTTATGTTTCAAATTGCACAAAAACGTGAAAAGCACGCTTATGGAGAGAGTTGAGCAATTCCATAGCTTCAAAGTGGACCGTTATGCTCCATTGAGAGTTCTTAGAAGTGTAACTAGCTGGTTTAGCTTTCCTACAACGTTTCGTTAGATAAAGATGCGAATAGACCAAGTTATGTTTCAAATTGCACGAAAACGAGAAAAGCACGTCTATGGAGAGAGTTGAGCAATTCCAAAGCATCAAAGTGGACCGTTGCACTCCATTTATTATTCTTAGAAGTCTAACTTCGTAATTTAGGTTTAGTACAAGGTTTCAATGGATAAAGAAGCGAATAGACCGAGTTATGTTTCAAATTGCACAAAAACGTGACAAGCACGTCTATGGAGAGAGTTGAGCAATCCCAAAACTTCAAAGTGGACCTTTGTACTCCATTTATTTTTCTAAGAAGTCTAACTTGCTAATTTTGCTTTCGTACAAGGTTTCATTGGATAAAGAAGCGAATAGACCGAGTTATGTTTCAAATTGCACAAAAACGTGAAAAGCACGTCTATGGAGAGAGTTGAGCAATCCCAAAACTTCAAAGTGGACCTTTGTACTCCATTTATTGTTCTAAGAAGTCTAACTTGCTAATTTAGCTTTCGTACAAGGTTTCATTGGATAAAGAAGCGAATTGACCGAGTTATGTTTCAAATTGCACAAAAACATGAAAAGCACGTCTATGGAGAGAGTTGAGCAATTCCATAGCTTCAAAGTGGACCGTTATGCTCCATTGAGAGTTCTTAGAAGTGTAACTAGCTGGTTTAGCTTTCCTACAACGTTTCGTTAGATAAAGATGCGAATAGACCAAGTTATGTTTGAAATTGCACGAAAACGAGAAAAGCACGTCTATGGAGAGAGTTGAGCAATTTCAAAGCATCAAAGTGGACCATTGCACTCCATTGAGTGTTCTTAGAAGTCTAACTTGCTAGTTTAGCTTTCGTATAACGTTTCGTTACATAAAGATGCGAATAGACCGAGTTATCTTTCAAATTGCACAAAAACGTGAAAAGCACGTCTATGGAGAGAGTTGAGCAATTCCAAAGCTTCAAAGTGGACCGTTATACTCCATTGAGTGTTCTTAGAAGTGTAACTAGCCGGTTTTGCTTTCGTACAATGTTTCGTTAGATAAAGATGCGAATAGACCAAGTTATGTTTCAAATTGCACAACAACGAGAAAAGCACGTCTATAGAGAGAGTTGAGCAATTTCAAAGCATCAAAGTGGACCGTTGCACTCCATTTAATGTTCTTAGAAGTCTAACTTGCTAATTTAGCTTTCGTACGAGGTTTCAATGGATAAAGAAGCGAATAGACCGAGTTATGTTTCAAATTGTACAAAAACGTGAAAAGCACGTCTATGGAGAGAGTTGAGCAAATCCAAAGCTTCAAAGTGGACCGTTGCAATCCATTGAGTGTTCTTAGAAGTCTAACTTTCTAGTTTAGCTTTTGTATAACGTTTCGTTAGATAAAGATGCGAATAGACGAAGTTATGTTTCAAATTACACAAAAACGAGAAAAGCACGTCTATGGAGAGACTTGAGCAATTCCAAAGCATCAAAGTGGACCATTGCACTCCATTTACGGTTCTTAGAAGTCTACGTTCGTAATTTAGCTTTCGTACAAGGTTTCATTGGATAAAGAAGCGAATAGACCGAGTTATGTTTCAAATTGCACAAAAACGTGAAAAGCACGTCTATGGAGAGAGTTGAGCAATTCCAAAACTTCAAAGTGGACCTTTGTACTCCATTTATTGTTCTAAGAAGTCTAACTTGCTAATTTAGCTTTCGTACAAGGTTTCATTGGATAGAGAAGCGAATAGACTGAGTTATGTTTCAAATTGCACAAAAACGTCAAAAGCACGTCTATGGAGAGAGTTGAGCAATTCCAAAGCTTCAAAATGGACCATCGTACTCCATTGAGTGTTCTTAGAAGTCCAACTTGCTAGTTTAGCTTTCCTATAAAGTTTCATTAGATAAAGATGTGAATAGACCAAGTTATCTTTCAAATAGCACAAGAACGTGAAAAGCACATCAATGGAGAGAGTTGAGCAATTCCGAAGCTTCAAGGTGGACCGTTATCCTCCATTGAGTGTTCTTGGAAGTGTAACTAGCTGGTTTAGCTTTCGTACAACGTTTCGTTAGATAAAGATGCGAATAGACCATGTTATGTTTCAAATTGCACGAAAACGAGAAAAGCACGTCTATGGAGAGAATTGAGAAATTCCAAAGAATCAAAGTGGACCATTGTACTCCATTGAGTGTTCTTAGAAGTCTAACCTGCTAGTTTAGCTTTCGTATAACGTTTCATTACATAAAGATGCGAATAGACCAAGTTATCTTTCAAATTGCACAAAAACGTGAAAAACACGTCTATGGAGAGAGTTGAGCAATTCCAAAGCTTCAAAGTGGACCGTTATGCTCCATTGAGTGTTCTTAGAAGTTTATCTAGCATGTTTAGCTTTGCTACAACGTTTCGTTAGATAAAGATGCGAATAGACCAAGTTATGTTTCAAATTGCTCGAAAACGTGAAAAGCACGTCTATGGACAGAGTTGAGCAATTCCAAAGCTTCAAAGTGGACCGTTATACTCCATTGAGTGTTCTTAGAAGTGTAACTAGCTGGTTTTGCTTTCGTACAATGTTTCGTTAGATAAAGATGCGAATAGACGAAGTTATGTTTCAAATTGCACAACAACGAGAAAAGCATGTCTATGGAGAGAGTTGAGCAATTCCAAAGCATCAAAGTGGACCGTTGCACTCCATTTATTGTTCTTAGAAGTCTAACTTGCTAATTTAGCTTTCGTACGAGGTTTCAATGGATAAAGAAGCGAATAGACCGAGTTATGTTTCAAATTGCACAAAAACGTGAAAAGCACGTCTATGGAGAGAGTTGAGCAAATCCAAAGCTTCAAAGTGGACCGTTGCAATCCATTGAGTGTTCTTAGAAGTCTAACTTGCTAGTTTAGCTTTTGTATAACGTTTCGTTAGATAAAGATGCGAATAGACCAAGTTATCTTTCAAATTGCACAAAAACGTGAAAAGCACGTCTACGGAGAGAGTTGAGCAATTCCAAAGCCTCAAAGTGGACCGTTATACTCCATTGAGTGTTCTTAGAAGTGTAACTAGCTGGTTTAGCTTTCGTACAACGTTTCGTTAGATAAAGATGCGAATAGACGAAGTTATGTTTCAAATTGCACAAAAACGAGAAAAGCACGTCTATGGAGAGAGTTGAGCAATTCCAAAGCATCAAAGTGGACCTTTGCACTCCATTTATTGTTCTTGGAAGTCTAACTTCGTGATTTAGCTTTCGTACAAGGTTTCAATGGATAAAGAAGCGAATAGACCGAGTTATGTTTCAAATTGCACAAAAACGTGAAAAGCACGTCTATGGAGAGAGTTGAGCAATTCCAAAACTTCAAAGTGGACCGTTGCACTCCATTTATTGTTCTTAGAAGTCTAACTTGCTAATTTGTCTTTCGTATAAGGTTTCAATGGATAAAGAAGCGAATAGACCGAGTTGTGTTTCAAATTGCACAAAAACGTGAAAAGCACGTCTACGGAGAGAGTTGAGCAATTCCAAAGCTTCAAAATGGACCATCGTACTCCATTGAGTGTTCTTAGAAGTCTAACTTGCTAGATTAGCTTTCCTATAACGTTTCGTTAGATAAAGATGTGAATAGACCAAGTTATCTTTCAAATTGCACAAGAACGTGAAAAGCACATCAATGGAGAGAGTTGAGCAATTCCAAAGCTTCAAGGTGGACCGTTATGCTCCATCGAGGGTTCTTGGAAGTGTAACTAGCTGGTTTTGCTTTCGTACAATGTTTCGTTAGATAAAGATGCGAAAAGACGAAGTTGTGTTTCAAATTGCACAAGAACGTGAAAAGCACATCAATGGAGAGAGTTGAGCAATTCCAAAGCTTCAAGGTGGACCGTTATGCTCCATTGAGTGTTCTTAGAAGTGTAACTTGCTGGTTTAGCTTTCGTACAACATTTCGTTACATAAAGATGCGAATAGACCAAGTTATGTTTCAAATTGCACGAAAACGAGAAAAGCACGTCTATGGAGAGAGTTGAACAATTCCAAAGCATCAAAGTGGACCATTGTACTCCATTGAGTGTTCTTAGAAGTCTAACTTGCTAGTTTAGCTTTCGTATAACGTTTCGTTACATAAAGATGCGAATAGACCAAGTTATCTTTCAAATTTCACAAAAATGTGAAAAGCACGTCTATGGAGAGAGTTGAGCAATTCCAAAGCTTCAAAGTGGACCGTTATACTACATTGAGTGTTCTTAGAAGTGTAACTAGCTGGTTTAGCTTTCGTACAATGTTTCGTTGGATAAAGATGCGAATAGACGAATTTATGTTTCAAATTGCACAACAACGAGAAAAGCACGTCTATGGAGAGAGTTGAGCAATTCCAAAGCATCAAAGTGGACCGTTGCACTCCATTTATTGTTCCTAGAAGTCTAACTTGCTAATTTAGCTTTCGTACGAGGTTTCAATGGATAAAGAAGCGAACAGACCGAGTTATGTTTCAAATTGCACAAAAACGTGAAAAGCACGTCTATGGAGAGAGTTGAGCAAATCTAAAGCTTCAAAGTGGACCGTTATACTCCATTGAGTGTTCTTAGAAGTGTAACTAGCTGGTTTTGCTTTCGTACAATGTTTCGTTAGATAAAGATGCGAATAGACGAAGTTATGTTTCAAATTGCACAACAACGAGAAAAGCATGTCTATGGAGAGAGTTGAGCAATTCCAAAGCATCAAAGTGGACCGTTGCACTCCATTTATTGTTCTTAGAAGTCTAACTTGCTAATTTAGCTTTCGTACGAGGTTTCAATGGATAAAGAAGCGAATAGACCGAGTTATGTTTCAAATTGCACAAAAACGTGAAAAGCACGTCTATGGAGAGAGTTGAGCAAATCCAAAGCTTCAAAGTGGACCGTTGCAATCCATTGAGTGTTCTTAGAAGTCTAACTTGCTAGTTTAGCTTTTGTATAACGTTTCGTTAGATAAAGATGCGAATAGACCAAGTTATCTTTCAAATTGCACAAAAACGTGAAAAGCACGTCTACGGAGAGAGTTGAGCAATTCCAAAGCCTCAAAGTGGACCGTTATACTCCATTGAGTGTTCTTAGAAGTGTAACTAGCTGGTTTAGCTTTCGTACAACGTTTCGTTAGATAAAGATGCGAATAGACGAAGTTATGTTTCAAATTGCACAAAAACGAGAAAAGCACGTCTATGGAGAGAGTTGAGCAATTCCAAAGCATCAAAGTGGACCTTTGCACTCCATTTATTGTTCTTGGAAGTCTAACTTCGTGATTTAGCTTTCGTACAAGGTTTCAATGGATAAAGAAGCGAATAGACCGAGTTATGTTTCAAATTGCACAAAAACGTGAAAAGCACGTCTATGGAGAGAGTTGAGCAATTCCAAAACTTCAAAGTGGACCGTTGCACTCCATTTATTGTTCTTAGAAGTCTAACTTGCTAATTTGTCTTTCGTATAAGGTTTCAATGGATAAAGAAGCGAATAGACCGAGTTGTGTTTCAAATTGCACAAAAACGTGAAAAGCACGTCTACGGAGAGAGTTGAGCAATTCCAAAGCTTCAAAATGGACCATCGTACTCCATTGAGTGTTCTTAGAAGTCTAACTTGCTAGATTAGCTTTCCTATAACGTTTCGTTAGATAAAGATGTGAATAGACCAAGTTATCTTTCAAATTGCACAAGAACGTGAAAAGCACATCAATGGAGAGAGTTGAGCAATTCCAAAGCTTCAAGGTGGACCGTTATGCTCCATCGAGGGTTCTTGGAAGTGTAACTAGCTGGTTTTGCTTTCGTACAATGTTTCATTAGATAAAGATGCGAAAAGACGAAGTTGTGTTTCAAATTGCACAAGAACGTGAAAAGCACATCAATGGAGAGAGTTGAGCAATTCCAAAGCTTCAAGGTGGACCGTTATGCTCCATTGAGTGTTCTTAGAAGTGTAACTTGCTGGTTTAGCTTTCGTACAACATTTCGTTACATAAAGATGCGAATAGACCAAGTTATGTTTCAAATTGCACGAAAACGAGAAAAGCACGTCTATGGAGAGAGTTGAACAATTCCAAAGCATCAAAGTGGACCATTGTACTCCATTGAGTGTTCTTAGAAGTGTAACTAGCTGGTTTAGCTTTCGTACAATGTTTCGTTGGATAAAGATGCGAATAGACGAATTTATGTTTCAAATTGCACAACAACGAGAAAAGCACGTCTATGGAGAGAGTTGAGCAATTCCAAAGCATCAAAGTGGACCGTTGCACTCCATTTATTGTTCCTAGAAGTCTAACTTGCTAATTTAGCTTTCGTACGAGGTTTCAATGGATAAAGAAGCGAACAGACCGAGTTATGTTTCAAATTGCACAAAAACGTGAAAAGCACGTCTATGGAGAGAGTTGAGCAAATCTAAAGCTTCAAAGTGGACCGTTGCAATCCATTGAGTGTTCTTAGAAGTCTAACCTGCTAGTTTAGCTTTCGTAAAAAGTTTCGTTAGATAAAGATGCGAATAGACCAAGTTATCTTTCAAATTGCACAAAAACGTGAAAAGCACGTCTATGGAGAGAGTTGAGCAATTCCAAAGCTTCAAAGTGGACCGTTATACTCCATTAAGTGTTCTTAGAAGTGTAAGTAGCTGGTTTAGCATTCGTACAACGTTTCATTAGATAAAGATGCGAATAGACGAAGTTATGTTTCAAATTACACAAAAACGAGAAAAGTACGTCTATGGAGAGAGTTGAGCAATTCCAAAGCATCAAAGTGGACCGTTGCACTCCATTTATTGTTCTTAGAAGTCTAACTTCGTAATTTAGCTTTCGTACACGGTTTCAGTGGATAAAGAAGCGAATAGAACGAGTTATGTTTCAAATTGCACAAAAACGTGAAAAGCACGTCTATGGAGAGAGTTGAGCAATTCCAAAACTTCAAAGTGGACCGTTGTACTCCATTTATTGTTCTAAGAAGTCTAACTTGCTAATTTAGCTTTCGTACAAGGTGTCAATGGATAAAGAAGCGAATAGACCGAGTTATGTTTCAAATTGCACAAAAATGTGAAAAGCACGTCTATGAAGAGAGTTGAGCAATTCCAAAGCTTCAAAGTGGACCGTTCTACTCCATTTATTGCCCTTAGAAGTCTAACTTGCTAGTTTAGCTTTTGTATAATGTTTCGTTAGATAAAGATGCGAATAGACCAAGTTATCTTTCAAATTGCACAAAAACGTGAAAAGCACGTCTACGGAGAGAGTTGAGCAATTCCAAAGCCTCAAAGTGGACCGTTATACTCCATTGAGTGTTCTTAGAAGTGTAACTAGCTGGTTTAGCTTTCGTACAACGTTTCATTAGATAAAGATGCGAATAGACGAAGTTATGTTTCAAATTGCACAAAAACGAGAAAAGCACGTCTATGGAGAGAGTTGAGCAATTCCAAAGCATCAAAGTGGACCTTTGCACTCCATTTATTGTTCTTAGAAGTCTAACTTCGTGATTTAGCTTTCGTACAAGGCTTCAATGGATAAAGAAGCGAATAGACCGAGTTATGTTTCAAATTGCACAAAAACGTGAAAAGCACGTCTATGGAGAGAGTTGAGCAATTCCAAAACTTCAAAGTGGACCGTTGCACTCCATTTATTGTTCTTAGAAGTCTAACTTGCTAATTTTGCTTTCTTACAAGGCTTCAATGGATAAAGAAGCGAATAGACCGAGTTGTGTTTCAAATTGCACAAAAACGTGAAAAGCACGTCTACGGAGAGAGTTGAGCAATTCCAAAGCTTCAAAATGGACCATCGTACTCCATTGAGTGTTCTTAGAAGTCTAACTTGCTAGATTAGCTTTCCTATAACGTTTCGTTAGATAAAGATGTGAATAGACCAAGTTATCTTTCAAATTGCACAAGAACGTGAAAAGCACATCAATGGAGAGAGTTGAGCAATTCCACAGCTTCAAGTTGGACCGTTATGCTCCATCGAGTGTTCTTGGAAGTGTAACTAGCTGGTTTAGCTTTCCTACAATGTTTCGTTAGAGAAAGATGCGAATAGACCATGTTATGTTTCAAATTGCACGAAAACGAGAAAAGCACGTCTATGGAGAGAGTTGAGAAATTCCAAAGAATCAAAGTGGACCACTGTACTCCATTGAGTGTTCTTAGAAGTATAACCTGCTAGTTTAGCTTTCGTATAACGTTTCGTTACATAAAGATGCGAATAGACCAAGTTATCTTTCAAATTGCATAAAAACGTGAAAAGCACGTCTATGGAGAGAGTTGAGCAATTCCAAAGCTTGAAAGTGGACCGTTATACTCCATTGAGTGTTCTTAGAAGTGTAACTAGCTGGTTTAGCTTTCGTACAATGTTTCGTTAGATAAAGATGCGAAAAGACGAAGTTATGTTTCAAATTGCACAACAACGAGAAAAGCACGTCTATGGAGAGAGTTGAGCAATTCCAAAGCATCAAAGTGGACCGTTGCACTCCATTTATTGTTCCTAGAAGTCTAACTTGCTAATTTAGCTTTCGTACGAGGTTTCAATGGATAAAGAAGCGAACAGACCGAGTTATGTTTCAAATTGCACAAAAACGTGAAAAGCACGTCTATGGAGAGAGTTGAGCAAATCTAAAGCTTCAAAGTGGACCGTTGCAATCCATTGAGTGTTCTTAGAAGTCTAACCTGCTAGTTTAGCTTTCGTAAAAAGTTTCGTTAGATAAAGATGCGAATAGACCAAGTTATCTTTCAAATTGCACAAAAACGTGAAAAGCACGTCTATGGAGAGAGTTGAGCAATTCCAAAGCTTCAAAGTGGACCGTTATACTCCATTAAGTGTTCTTAGAAGTGTAAGTAGCTGGTTTAGCATTCGTACAACGTTTCATTAGATAAAGATGCGAATAGACGAAGTTATGTTTCAAATTACACAAAAACGAGAAAAGTACGTCTATGGAGAGAGTTGAGCAATTCCAAAGCATCAAAGTGGACCGTTGCACTCCATTTATTGTTCTTAGAAGTCTAACTTCGTAATTGAGCTTTCGTACACGGTTTCAGTGGATAAAGAAGCGAATAGAACGAGTTATGTTTCAAATTGCACAAAAACGTGAAAAGCACGTCTATGGAGAGAGTTGAGCAATTCCAAAACTTCAAAGTGGACCGTTGTACTCCATTTATTGTTCTAAGAAGTCTAACTTGCTAATTTAGCTTTCGTACAAGGTGTCAATGGATAAAGAAGCGAATAGACCGAGTTATGTTTCAAATTGCACAAAAATGTGAAAAGCACGTCTATGAAGAGAGTTGAGCAATTCCAAAGCTTCAAAGTGGACCGTTCTACTCCATTTATTGCCCTTAGAAGTCTAACTTGCTAATTTTGCTTTCGTACAAGGTTTCAATGGATAAACAAGCGAGTAGACCGAGTTATGTTTCAAATTGCACAAAAACGTGCAAAGCACGTCTATGGAGAGAGTTGAGCAATTCCAAAGCTTCAAGGTGGACCGTTATGCTCCATTGAGTGTTCTTAGAAGTGTAACTTGCTGGTTTAGCTTTCGTACAACGTTTCGTTAGATAAAGATGCGAATAGACCAAGTTACGTTTCAAATTGCACGAAAACAAGAAAAGCACATCTATGGAGAGGGTTGAGCAATTCCAAAGCTTCAAAGTGGACCATTGTACTCCATTGAGTGTTCTTAGAAGTCTAACTTGCTAGTTTAGCTTTCGTATAACGTTTCGTTACATAAAGATACGAATAGACCAAGTTATCTTTCAAATTGCACAAGAACGTGAAAAGCACATCCACGGAGAGAGTTGAGCAATTCCAAAGCTTCAAAGTGGACCGTTATGCTCCATTGAGTGTTCTTAGAAGTTTAACTAGCATGTTTAGCTTTGCTACAACGTTTCGTTAGATAAAGATGCGAATAGACCAAGTTATGTTTCAAATTGCTCGAAAACGTGAAAAGCACGTCTATGGAAAGAGTTGAGCAATTCCAAAGCTTCAAAGTGGACCGTTATACTCCATTGAGTGTTCTTAGAAGTGTAACTAGCTGGTTTTTCTTTCGTACGATGTTTCGTTAGATAAAGATGCGAATAGACGAAGTTATGTTTCAAATTGCACAACAACGAGAAAAGCATGTCTATGGAGAGAGTTGAGCAATTCCAAAGCATCAAAGTGGACCGTTGCACTCCATTTATTGTTCTTAGAAGTCTAACTTGCTAATATAGCTTTCGTACGAGGTTTCAATGGATAAAGAAGCGAATAGACCGAGTTATGTTTCAAATTGGACAAAAACGTGAAAAGCACGTCTATGGAGAGAGTTGAGCAAATCCAAAGCTTCAAAGTGGACCGTTGCAATCCATTGAGTGTTCTTAGAAGTCTAACTTGCTAGTTTAGCTTTTGTATAACGTTTCGTTAGATAAAGATGCGAATAGACCAAGTTATCTTTCAAATTGCACAAAAACGTGAAAAGCACGTCTACGGAGAGAGTTGAGCAATTCCAAAGCCTCAAAGTGGACCGTTATACTCCATTGAGTGTTCTTAGAAGTGTAACTAGCTGGTTTAGCTTTCGTATAACGTTTCGTTAGATAAAGATGCGAATAGACGAAGTTATGTTTCAAATTGCACAAAAACGAGAAAAGCACGTCTATGGAGAGAGTTGAGCAATTTCAAAGCATCAAAGTGGACCTTTGCACTCCATTTATTGTTCTTAGAAGTCTAACTTCGTGATTTAGCTTTCGTACAAGGCTTCAATGGATAAAGAAGCGAATAGACCGAGTTATGTTTCAAATTGCACAAAAACGTGAAAAGCACGTCTATGGAGAGAGTTGAGCAATTCCAAAACTTCAAAGTGGACCGTTGCACTCCATTTATTGTTCTTAGAAGTCGAACTTGCTAATTTTGCTTTCTTACAAGGCTTCAATGGATAAAGAAGCGAATAGACCGAGTTGTGTTTCAAATTGCACAAAAACGTGAAAAGCACGTCTACGGAGAGAGTTGAGCAATTCCAAAGCTTCAAAATGGACCATCGTACTCCATTGAGTGTTCTTAGAAGTCTAACTTGCTAGATTAGCTTTCCTATAACGTTTCGTTAGATAAAGATGTGAATAGACCAAGTTATCTTTCAAATTGCACAAGAACGTGAAAAGCACATCAATGGAGAGAGTTGAGCAATTCCAAAGCTTCAAGTTGGACCGTTATGCTCCATCGAGTGTTCTTGGAAGTGTAACTAGCTGGTTTAGCTTTCCTACAATGTTTCGTTAGAGAAAGATGCGAATAGACCATGTTATGTTTCAAATTGCACGAAAACGAGAAAAGCACGTCTATGGAGAGAGTTGAGAAATTCCAAAGAATCAAAGTGGACCACTGTACTCCATTGAGTGTTCTTAGAAGTATAACCTGCTAGTTTAGCTTTCGTATAACGTTTCGTTACATAAAGATGCGAATAGACCAAGTTATCTTTCAAATTGCATAAAAACGTGAAAAGCACGTCTATGGAGAGAGTTGAGCAATTCCAAAGCTTGAAAGTGGACCGTTATACTCCATTGAGTGTTCTTAGAAGTGTAACTAGCTGGTTTAGCTTTCGTACAATGTTTCGTTAGATAAAGATGCGAAAAGACGAAGTTATGTTTCAAATTGCACAACAACGAGAAAAGCACGGCTATGGAGAGAGTTGAGCAATTCCAAAGCGTCAAAGTGGACCGTTGCACTCCATTTATTATTCTTAGAAGTCTAACTTCGTAATTTAGGTTTAGTACAAGGTTTCAATGGATAAAGAAGCGAATAGACCGAGTTATGTTTCAAATTGCACAAAAACGTGAAAAGCACGTCTATGGAGAGAGTTGAGCAATCCCAAAACTTCAAAGTGGACCTTTGTACTCCATTTATTGTTCTAAGAAGTCTAACTTGCTAATTTAGCTTTCGTACAAGGTTTCATTGGATAAAGAAGTGAATAGACCGAGTTATGTTTCAAATTGCACAAAAACGTGAAAAGCACGTCTATGGAGAGAGTTGAGCAATTCCATAGCTTCAAAGTGGACCGTTATACTACATTGAGTGTTCTTAGAAGTGTAACTAGCTGGTTTAGCTTTCGTACAATGTTTCGTTGGATAAAGACGCGAATAGACGAATTTATGTTTCAAATTGCACAACAACGAGAAAAGCACGTCTATGGAGAGAGTTGAGCAATTCCAAAGCATCAAAGTGGACCGTTGCACTCCATTTATTGTTCTTAGAAGTCTAACTTGCTAATTTAGCTTTCGTACGAGGTTTCAATGGATAAAGAAGCGAATAGACCGAGTTATGTTTCAAATTGCACAAAAACGTGAAAAGCACGTCTATGGAGAGAGTTGAGCAAATCCAAAGCTTCAAAGTGGACCGTTGCAATCCATTGAGTGTTCTTAGAAGTCTAACTTGCTAGTTTCGCTTTTGTATAACGTTTCGTTAGATAAAGATGCGAATAGACCAAGTTATCTTTCAAATTGCACAAAAACGTGAAAAGCACTTCTACGGAGAGAGTTGAGCAATTCCAAAGCCTCAAAGTGGACCGTTATACTCCATTGAGTGTTCTTAGAAGTGTAACTAGTTGGTTTAGCTTTCGTACAACGTTTCGTTAGATAAAGATGAGAATAGACGAAGTTATGTTTCAAATTGCACAAAAACGAGAAAAGCACGTCTATGGAGAGAGTTGAGGAATTCCAAAACTTCAAAGTGGACCTTTGTACTCCATTTATTGTTCTAAGAAGTCTAACTTGCTAATTTAGCTTTCGTACAAGGTTTCATTGGATAGAGAAGCGAATAGACCGAGTTATGTTTCAAATTGCACAAAAACATGAAAAGCACGTCTATGGAGAGAGTTGAGCAATTCCAAAACTTCAAAGTGGACCGTTCTACTCCATTTATTGCCCTTAGAAGTCTAACTTGCTAATTTTGCTTTCGTACAAGGTTTCAATGGATAAAGAAGCGAATAGACCGAGTTGTGTTTCAAATTGCACAAAAACGTGAAAAGCACGTCTATAGAGAGAGTTGAGCAATTCCAAAGCTTCAAAATGGACCATCGTACTCCATTGAGTGTTCTTAGAAGTCTAACTTGCTAGTTTAGCTTTCCTATAACGTTTCGTTAGATAAAGATGTGAATAGACCAAGTTATCTTTCAAATTGCACAAGAACGTGAAAAGCACATCAATGGAGAGAGTTGAGCAATTCCGAAGCTTCAAGGTGGACCGTTATGCTCCATTGAGTGTTCTTGGAAGTGTAACTAGCTGGTTTAGCTTTTGTACAACGTTTCGTTAGATAAAGATGCGAATAGACCATGTTATGTTTCAAATTGCACGAAAATGAGAAAAGCACGTCTATGGAGAGAGTTGAGAAATTCCAAAGAATCAAAGTGGACCATTGTACTCCATTGAGTGTTCTTAGAAGTCTAACCTGCTAGTTTAGCTTTCGTATAACGTTTCGTTACTTAAAGATGCGAATAGACCAAGTTATCTTTCAAATTGCACAAAAACGTGAAAAGCACGTCTATGGAGAGAGTTGAGCAATTCCAAAGCTTCAAAGTGGACCGTTATACTCCATTGAGTGTTCTTAGAAGTGTAACTAGCTGGTTTAGCTTTCGTAAAATGTTTCGTTAGATAAAGATGTGAAAAGACGAAGTTATGTTTCAAATTGCACAGCAACGAGAAAAGCACGGCTATGGAGAGACTTGAGCAATTCCAAAGCATCAAAGTGGACCGTTGCACTCCATTTATTATTCTTAGAAGTCTAACTTCATAATTTAGGTTTAGTACAAGGTTTCAATGGATAAAGAAGCGAATAGACGGAGTTATGTTTCAAATTGCACAAAAACGTGAAAAGCACGTCTATGGAGAGAGTTGAGCAATCCCAAAACTTCAAAGTGGACCTTTGTACTCCATTTATTTTTCTAAGAAGTCTAACTTGCTAATTTAGCTTTCGTACAAGGTTTCATTGGATAAAGAAGCGAATAGACCGAGTTATGTTTCAAATTGCACAAAAACGTGAAAAGCACGTCTATGGAGAGAGTTGAGCAATTCCATAGCTTCAAAGTGGACCGTTATGCTCCATTGAGAGTTCTTAGAAGTGTAACTAGCTGGTTTAGCTTTCCTACAACGTTTCGTTAGATAAAGATGCGAATAGACCATGTTATGTTTCAAATTGCACGAAAACGAGAAAAGCACGTCTATGGAGAGAGTTGAGCAATTCCAAAGCATCAAAGTGGACCATTGCACTCCATTGAGTGTTCTTAGAAGTCTAACTTGCTAGTTTAGCTTTCGTATAACGTTTCGTTACATAAAGATGCGAATAGACCAAGTTATCTTTCAAATTGCACAAAAACGTGAAAAGCACGTCTATGGAGAGAGTTGAGCAATTCCAAAGCTTCAAGGTGGACCGTTATGCTCCATTGAGTGTTCTTAGAAGTGTAACTTGCTGGTTTAGCATTCGTACAACGTTTCGTTAGATAAAGGTGCGAATAGACCAAGTTACGTTTCAAATTGGACGAAAACAAGAAAAGCACATCAATGGAGAGGGTTGAGCAATTCCAAAGCTTCAAAGTGGACCATTGTACTCCATTGAGTGTTCTTAGAAGTCTAACTTGCTAGTTTAGCTTTCGTATAACGCTTCGTTACATAAAGATACGAATAGACCAAGTTATCTTTCAAATTGCACAAGAACGTGAAAAGCACATCCACGGAGAGAGTTGAGCAATTCCAAAGCTTCAAAGTGGACCGTTATGCTCCATTGAGTGTTCTTAGAAGTGTAACTAGCATGTTTAGCTTTGCTACAACGTTTCGTTAGATAAAGATGCGAAAAGACGAAGTTATGTTTCAAATTGTACAGCAACGAGAAAAGCACGGCTATGGAGAGAGTTGAGCAATTCAAAAGCATCAAAGTGGACCGTTGCACTCCATTTATTATTCTTAGAAGTCTAACTTCGTAATTTAGGTTTAGTACAAGGTTTCAATGGATAAAGAAGCGAATAGACGGAGTTATGTTTCAAATTGCACAAAAACGTGAAAAGCACGTCTATGGAGAGAGTTGAGCAATCCCAAAACTTCAAAGTGGACCTTTGTACTCCATTTATTGTTCTAAGAAGTCTAACTTGCTAATTTAGCTTTCGTACAAGGTTTCATTGGATAAAGAAGCGAATAGACCGAGTTATGTTTCAAATTGCACAAAAACGTGAAAAGCACGTCTATGGAGAGAGTTGAGCAATTCCATAGCTTCAAAGTGGACCGTTATGCTCCATTGAGAGTTCTTAGAAGTGTAACTAGCTGGTTTAGCTTTCCTACAACGTTTCGTTAGATAAAGATGCGAATAGACCATGTTATGTTTCAAATTGCACGAAAACGAGAAAAGCACGTCTATGGAGAGAGTTGAGCAATTCCAAAGCATCAAAGTGGACCATTGCACTCCATTGAGTGTTCTTAGAAGTCTAACTTGCTAGTTTAGCTTTCGTATAACGTTTCGTTACATAAAGATGCGAATAGACCAAGTTATCTTTCAAATTGCACAAAAACGTGAAAAGCACGTCTATGGAGAGAGTTGAGCAATTCCAAAGCTTCAAGGTGGACCGTTATGCTCCATTGAGTGTTCTTAGAAGTGTAACTTGCTGGTTTAGCATTCGTACAACGTTTCGTTAGATAAAGGTGCGAATAGACCAAGTTACGTTTCAAATTGGACGAAAACAAGAAAAGCACATCAATGGAGAGGGTTGAGCAATTCCAAAGCTTCAAAGTGGACCATTGTACTCCATTGAGTGTTCTTAGAAGTCTAACTTGCTAGTTTAGCTTTCGTATAACGCTTCGTTACATAAAGATACGAATAGACCAAGTTATCTTTCAAATTGCACAAGAACGTGAAAAGCACATCCACGGAGAGAGTTGAGCAATTCCAAAGCTTCAAAGTGGACCGTTATGCTCCATTGAGTGTTCTTAGAAGTGCAACTAGCATGTTTAGCTTTGCTACAACGTTTCGTTAGATAAAGATGTGAATAGACCAAGTTATGTTTCAAATTGCTCGAAAACGTGAAAAGCACGTCTATGGAAAGAGTTGAGCAATTCCAAAGCTTCAAAGTGGACCGTTATACTCCATTGAGTGTTCTTAGAAGTGTAACTAGCTGGTTTAGCTTTCGTAAAATGTTTCGTTAGATAAAGATGCGAAAAGACGAAGTTATGTTTCAAATTGCACAGCAACGAGAAAAGCACGGCTATGGAGAGAGTTGAGCAATTCCAAAGCATCAAAGTGGACCGTTGCACTCCATTTATTATTCTTAGAAGTCTAACTTCGTAATTTAGGTTTAGTACAAGGTTTCAATGGATAAAGAAGCGAATAGACGGAGTTATGTTTCAAATTGCACAAAAACGTGAAAAGCACGTCTATGGAGAGAGTTGAGCAATCCCAAAACTTCAAAGTGGACCTTTGTACTCCATTTATTGTTCTAAGAAGTCTAACTTGCTAATTTAGCTTTCGTACAAGGTTTCATTGGATAAAGAAGCGAATAGACCGAGTTATGTTTCAAATTGCACAAAAACGTGAAAAGCACGTCTATGGAGAGAGTTGAGCAATTCCATAGCTTCAAAGTGGACCGTTATGCTCCATTGAGAGTTCTTAGAAGTGTAACTAGCTGGTTTAGCTTTCCTACAACGTTTCGTTAGATAAAGATGCGAATAGACCATGTTATGTTTCAAATTGCACGAAAACGAGAAAAGCACGTCTATGGAGAGAGTTGAGCAATTCCAAAGCATCAAAGTGGACCATTGCACTCCATTGAGTGTTCTTAGAAGTCTAACTTGCTAGTTTAGCTTTCGTATAACGTTTCGTTACATAAAGATGCGAATAGACCAAGTTATCTTTCAAATTGCACAAAAACGTGAAAAGCACGTCTATGGAGAGAGTTGAGCAATTCCAAAGCTTCAAGGTGGACCGTTATGCTCCATTGAGTGTTCTTAGAAGTGTAACTTGCTGGTTTAGCTTTCGTACAATGTTTCGTTAGATAAAGATGCGAATAGACCAAGTTACGTTTCAAATTGGACGAAAACAAGAAAAGCACATCAATGGAGAGGGTTGAGCAATTCCAAAGCTTCAAAGTGGACCATTGTACTCCATTGAGTGTTCTTAGAAGTCTAACTTGCTAGTTTAGCTTTCGTATAACGTTTCGTTACATAAAGATACGAATAGACCAAGTTATCTTTCAAATTGCACAAGAACGTGAAAAGCACATCCACGGAGAGAGTTGAGCAATTCCAAAGCTTCAAAGTGGACCGTTATGCTCCATTGAGTGTTCTTAGAAGTGTAACTAGCATGTTTAGCTTTGCTACAACGTTTCGTTAGATAAAGATGCGAATAGACCAAGTTATGTTTCAAATTGCTCGAAAACGTGAAAAGCACGTCTATGGAAAGAGTTGAGCAATTCCAAAGCTTCAAAGTGGACCGTTATACTCCATTGAGTGTTCTTAGAAGTGGAACTAGCTGTTTTTGTTTTCGTACAATGTTTCGTTCGATAAAGATGCGAATAGACGAAGTTATGTTTCAAATTGCACAACAACGAAAAAAGCACGTCTATGGAAAGAGTTGAGCAATTCCAAAGCATCAAAGTGGACCGTTGCACTCCATTTATTGTTCTTAGAAGTCTAACTTGCTAATTTAGCTTTCGTACGAGGTTTCAATGGATGAAGAAGCGAATAGACCGAGTTATGTTTCAAATTGCACAAAAACGTGAAAAGCACGTCTAAGGAGAGAGTTGAGCAAATCCAAAGCTTCAAAGTGGACCGTTGCAATCCATTGAGTGTTCTTAGAAGTCTAACTTGCTGGTTTAGCTTTTGTATAACGTTTCGTTAGATAAAGATGCGAATAGACCACGTTATCTTTCAAATTGCACAAAAACGTGAAAAGCACGTCTACGGAGAGAGTTGAGCAATTCCAAAGCCTCAAAGTGGACCGTTATACTCCATTGAGTGTTCTTAGAAGTGTAACTAGCCGGTTTAGCTTTCGTACAACGTTTCGTTAGATAAAGATGCGAATAGGCGAAGTTATGTTTCAAATTGCACAAAAACGAGAAAAGCACGTCTATGGAGAGAGTTGAGCAATTCCAAAGCATCAAAGTGGACCTTTGCACTCCATTTATTGTTCTTAGAACTCTAACTTCGTGATTTAGCTTTCGTACAAGGTTTCAATGGATAAAGAAGCGAATAGACCGAGTTATGTTTCAAATTGCACAAAAACGTGAAAAGCACGTCTATGGAGAGAGTTGAGCAATTCCAAAACCTCAAAGTGGACCGTTCTACTCCATTTATTGGCCTTAGAAGTCTAAAATGCTAATTTTGCTTTCGTACAAGGTTTCAATGGATAAAGAAGCGAATAGACCGAGTTGTGTTTCAAATTGCACAAAAACGTGAAAAGCACGTCTATGGAGAGAGTTGAGCAATTCCAAAGCTTCAAAATGGACCATCGTACTCCATTGAGTGTTCTTAGAAGTCTAACTTGCTAGTTTAGCTTTCCTATAACGTTTCGTTAGATAAAGATGTGAATAGACCAAGTTATCTTTCAAATTGCACAAGAACGTGAAAAGCACATCAATGGAGAGAGTTGAGCAATTCCGAAGCTTCAAGGTGGGCCGTTATGCTCCATTGAGTGTTCTTGGAAGTGTAACTAGCTGGTTTAGCTTTCTTACAACGTTTCGTTAGATAAAGATGCGAATAGACCATGTTATGTTTCAAATTGCACGAAAACGAGAAAAGCACGTCTATGGAGAGAGTTGAGAAATTCCAAAGAATCAAAGTGGACCATTGTACTCCATTGAGTGTTCTTAGAAGTCTAACCTGCTAGTTTAGCTTTCGTATAACGTTTCGTTACATAAAGATGCGAATAGACCAAGTTATCTTTCAAATTGCACAAAAACGTGAAAAGCACGTCTATGGAGAGAGTTGAGCAATTCCAAAGCTTCAAGGTGGACCGTTATGCTCCATTGAGTGTTCTTAGAAGTGTAACTTGCTGGTTTAGCATTCGTACAACGTTTCGTTAGATAAAGGTGCGAATAGACCAAGTTACGTTTCAAATTGGACGAAAACAAGAAAAGCACATCAATGGAGAGGGTTGAGCAATTCCAAAGCTTCAAAGTGGACCATTGTACTCCATTGAGTGTTCTTAGAAGTCTAACTTGCTAGTTTAGCTTTCGTATAACGCTTCGTTACATAAAGATACGAATAGACCAAGTTATCTTTCAAATTGCACAAGAACGTGAAAAGCACATCCACGGAGAGAGTTGAGCAATTCCAAAGCTTCAAAGTGGACCGTTATGCTCCATTGAGTGTTCTTAGAAGTGTAACTAGCATGTTTAGCTTTGCTACAACGTTTCGTTAGATAAAGATGCGAAAAGACGAAGTTATGTTTCAAATTGTACAGCAACGAGAAAAGCACGGCTATGGAGAGAGTTGAGCAATTCAAAAGCATCAAAGTGGACCGTTGCACTCCATTTATTATTCTTAGAAGTCTAACTTCGTAATTTAGGTTTAGTACAAGGTTTCAATGGATAAAGAAGCGAATAGACGGAGTTATGTTTCAAATTGCACAAAAACGTGAAAAGCACGTCTATGGAGAGAGTTGAGCAATCCCAAAACTTAAAAGTGGACCTTTGTACTCCATTTATTGTTCTAAGAAGTCTAACTTGCTAATTTAGCTTAAGTACAAGGTTTCATTGGATAAAGAAGCGAATAGACCGAGTTATGTTTCAAATTGCACAAAAACGTGAAAAGCACGTCTATGGAGAGAGTTGAGCAATTCCATAGCTTCAAAGTGGACCGTTATGCTCCATTGAGAGTTCTTAGAAGTGTAACTAGCTGGTTTAGCTTTCCTACAACGTTTCGTTAGATAAAGATGCGAATAGACCATGTTATGTTTCAAATTGCACGAAAACGAGAAAAGCACGTCTATGGAGAGAGTTGAGCAATTCCAAAGCATCAAAGTGGACCATTGCACTCCATTGAGTGTTCTTTGAAGTCTAACTTGCTAGTTTAGCTTTCGTATAACGTTTCGTTACATAAAGATGCGAATAGACCAAGTTATCTTTCAAATTGCACAAAAACGTGAAAAGCACGTCTATGGAGAGAGTTGAGCAATTCCAAAGCTTCAAGGTGGACCGTTATGCTCCATTGAGTGTTCTTAGAAGTGTAACTTGCTGGTTTAGCATTCGTACAACGTTTCGTTAGATAAAGGTGCGAATAGACCAAGTTACGTTTCAAATTGGACGAAAACAAGAAAAGCACATCAATGGAGAGGGTTGAGCAATTCCAAAGCTTCAAAGTGGACCATTGTACTCCATTGAGTGTTCTTAGAAGTCTAACTTGCTAGTTTAGCTTTCGTATAACGCTTCGTTACATAAAGATACGAATAGACCAAGTTATCTTTCAAATTGCACAAGAACGTGAAAAGCACATCCACGGAGAGAGTTGAGCAATTCCAAAGCTTCAAAGTGGACCGTTATGCTCCATTGAGTGTTCTTAGAAGTGTAACTAGCATGTTTAGCTTTGCTACAACGTTTCGTTAGATAAAGATGTGAATAGACCAAGTTATGTTTCAAATTGCTCGAAAACGTGAAAAGCACGTCTATGGAAAGAGTTGAGCAATTCCAAAGCTTCAAAGTGGACCGTTATACTCCATTGAGTGTTCTTAGAAGTGTAACTAGCTGGTTTAGCTTTCGTAAAATGTTTCGTTAGATAAAGATGCGAAAAGACGAAGTTATGTTTCAAATTGCACAGCAACGAGAAAAGCACGGCTATGGAGAGAGTTGAGCAATTCCAAAGCATCAAAGTGGACCGTTGCACTCCATTTATTATTCTTAGAAGTCTAACTTCGTAATTTAGGTTTAGTACAAGGTTTCAATGGATAAAGAAGCGAATAGACGGAGTTATGTTTCAAATTGCACAAAAACGTGAAAAGCACGTCTATGGAGAGAGTTGAGCAATCCCAAAACTTCAAAGTGGACCTTTGTACTCCATTTATTGTTCTAAGAAGTCTAACTTGCTAATTTAGCTTTCGTACAAGGTTTCATTGGATAAAGAAGCGAATAGACCGAGTTATGTTTCAAATTGCACAAAAACGTGAAAAGCACGTCTATGGAGAGAGTTGAGCAATTCCATAGCTTCAAAGTGGACCGTTATGCTCCATTGAGAGTTCTTAGAAGTGTAACTAGCTGGTTTAGCTTTCCTACAACGTTTCGTTAGATAAAGATGCGAATAGACCATGTTATGTTTCAAATTGCACGAAAACGAGAAAAGCACGTCTATGGAGAGAGTTGAGCAATTCCAAAGCATCAAAGTGGACCATTGCACTCCATTGAGTGTTCTTAGAAGTCTAACTTGCTAGTTTAGCTTTCGTATAACGTTTCGTTACATAAAGATGCGAATAGACCAAGTTATCTTTCAAATTGCACAAAAACGTGAAAAGCACGTCTATGGAGAGAGTTGAGCAATTCCAAAGCTTCAAGGTGGACCGTTATGCTCCATTGAGTGTTCTTAGAAGTGTAACTTGCTGGTTTAGCTTTCGTACAATGTTTCGTTAGATAAAGATGCGAATAGACCAAGTTACGTTTCAAATTGGACGAAAACAAGAAAAGCACATCAATGGAGAGGGTTGAGCAATTCCAAAGCTTCAAAGTGGACCATTGTACTCCATTGAGTGTTCTTAGAAGTCTAACTTGCTAGTTTAGCTTTCGTATAACGTTTCGTTACATAAAGATACGAATAGACCAAGTTATCTTTCAAATTGCACAAGAACGTGAAAAGCACATCCACGGAGAGAGTTGAGCAATTCCAAAGCTTCAAAGTGGACCGTTATGCTCCATTGAGTGTTCTTAGAAGTGTAACTAGCATGTTTAGCTTTGCTACAACGTTTCGTTAGATAAAGATGCGAATAGACCAAGTTATGTTTCAAATTGCTCGAAAACGTGAAAAGCACGTCTATGGAAAGAGTTGAGCAATTCCAAAGCTTCAAAGTGGACCGTTATACTCCATTGAGTGTTCTTAGAAGTGGAACTAGCTGTTTTTGTTTTCGTACAATGTTTCGTTCGATAAAGATGCGAATAGACGAAGTTATGTTTCAAATTGCACAACAACGAAAAAAGCACGTCTATGGAAAGAGTTGAGCAATTCCAAAGCATCAAAGTGGACCGTTGCACTCCATTTATTGTTCTTAGAAGTCTAACTTGCTAATTTAGCTTTCGTACGAGGTTTCAATGGATGAAGAAGCGAATAGACCGAGTTATGTTTCAAATTGCACAAAAACGTGAAAAGCACGTCTAAGGAGAGAGTTGAGCAAATCCAAAGCTTCAAAGTGGACCGTTGCAATCCATTGAGTGTTCTTAGAAGTCTAACTTGCTAGTTTAGCTTTTGTATAACGTTTCGTTAGATAAAGATGCGAATAGACCACGTTATCTTTCAAATTGCACAAAAACGTGAAAAGCACGTCTACGGAGAGAGTTGAGCAATTCCAAAGCCTCAAAGTGGACCGTTATACTCCATTGAGTGTTCTTAGAAGTGTAACTAGCCGGTTTAGCTTTCGTACAACGTTTCGTTAGATAAAGATGCGAATAGGCGAAGTTATGTTTCAAATTGCACAAAAACGAGAAAAGCACGTCTATGGAGAGAGTTGAGCAATTCCAAAGCATCAAAGTGGACCTTTGCACTCCATTTATTGTTCTTAGAACTCTAACTTCGTGATTTAGCTTTCGTACAAGGTTTCAATGGATAAAGAAGCGAATAGACCGAGTTATGTTTCAAATTGCACAAAAACGTGAAAAGCACGTCTATGGAGAGAGTTGAGCAATTCCAAAACCTCAAAGTGGACCGTTCTACTCCATTTATTGGCCTTAGAAGTCTAAAATGCTAATTTTGCTTTCGTACAAGGTTTCAATGGATAAAGAAGCGAATAGACCGAGTTGTGTTTCAAATTGCACAAAAACGTGAAAAGCACGTCTATGGAGAGAGTTGAGCAATTCCAAAGCTTCAAAATGGACCATCGTACTCCATTGAGTGTTCTTAGAAGTCTAACTTGCTAGTTTAGCTTTCCTATAACGTTTCGTTAGATAAAGATGTGAATAGACCAAGTTATCTTTCAAATTGCACAAGAACGTGAAAAGCACATCAATGGAGAGAGTTGAGCAATTCCGAAGCTTCAAGGTGGGCCGTTATGCTCCATTGAGTGTTCTTGGAAGTGTAACTAGCTGGTTTAGCTTTCTTACAACGTTTCGTTAGATAAAGATGCGAATAGACCATGTTATGTTTCAAATTGCACGAAAACGAGAAAAGCACGTCTATGGAGAGAGTTGAGAAATTCCAAAGAATCAAAGTGGACCATTGTACTCCATTGAGTGTTCTTAGAAGTCTAACCTGCTAGTTTAGCTTTCGTATAACGTTTCGTTACATAAAGATGCGAATAGACCAAGTTATCTTTCAAATTGCACAAAAACGTGAAAAGCACGTCTATGGAGAGAGTTGAGCAATTCCAAAGCTTCAAAGTGGACCGTTATACTCCATTGAGTGTTCTTAGAAGTGTAACTAGCTGGTTTAGCTTTCGTACAATGTTTCGTTAGATAAAGATGCGAAAAGACGAAGGTATGTTTCAACTTGCACAACAATGAGAAAAGCACAGCTATGGAGAGAGTTGAGCAAGTCCAAAGCATCAAAGTGGACCGTTGCACTCCATTTATTATTCTTAGAAGTCTAACTTCGTAATTTAGGTTTAGTACAAGGTTTCAATGGATAAAGAAGCGAATAGACGGAGTTATGTTTCAAATTGCACAAAAACGTGAAAAGCAAGTCTATGGAGAGAGTTGAGCAATCCCAAAACTTCAAAGTGGACCTTTGTACTCCATTTATTGTTCTAAGAAGTCTAACTTTCTAATTTAGCTTTCGTACAAGGTTTCATTGGATAAAGAAGCGAATAGACCGAGTTATGTTTCAAATTGCACAAAAACGTGGAAAGCACGTCTATGGAGAGAGCTGAGCAATTCCATAGCTTCAAAGTGGACCGTTATGCTCCATTGAGAGTTCTTAGAAGTGTAACTAGCTGGTTTAGCTTTCCTACAACGTTTCGTTAGATAAAGATGCGAATAGACCAAGTTATGTTTCAAATTGCACGAAAACGAGAAAAGCACGTCTATGGAGAGAGTTGAGCAATTCCAAAGCATCAAAGTGGACCGTTATACTCCATTGAGTGTTCTTAGAAGTCTAACTTGCTAGTTTAGCTTTCGTATAACGTTTCGTTACATAAAGATGCGAATAGACCAAGTTATCTTTCAAATTGCACAAAAAGTGAAAAGCACGTCTATGGAGAGAGTTGAGCAATTCCAAAGCTTCAAAGTGGACCGTTATACTCCATTGAGTGTTCTTAGAAATGTAACTAGCTGGTTTTGCTTTCGTACAATGTTTCGTTAGATAATGATGCGAATAGACGAAGTTATGTTTCAAATTGCACAACAACGAGAAAAGCACGTCTATGGAGAGAGTTGAGCAATTCCAAAGCATCAAAGTGGACCGTTGCACTCCATTTATTGTTCTTAGAAGTCTAACTTGCTAATTTAGCTTTCGTACGAGGTTTCAATGGATAAAGAAGCGAATAGACCGAGTTATGTTTCAAATTGCACAAAAACGTGAAAAGCACGTCTATGGAGAGAGTTGAGCAAATCCAAAGCTTCAAAGTGGACCGTTGCAATCCATTGAGTGTTCTTAGAAGTCTAACTTGCTAGTTTAGCTTTTGTATAACGTTTCGTTAGATAATGATGCGAATAGACCAAGTTATCTTTCAAATTGCACAAAAACGTGAAAAGCACGTCTACGGAGAGAGTTGAGCAATTTCAAAGCCTCAAAGTGGACCGTTATACTCCATTGAGTGTTCTTAGAAGTGTAACTAGCTGGTTTAGCTTTCGTACAACGTTTCGTTAGATAAAGATGCGAATAGACGAAGTTATGTTTCAAATTGCACAAAAACGAGAAAAGCACGTCTATGGAGAGAGTTGAGCAATTCCAAAGCATCAAAGTGGACCGTTGCACTCCATTTATGGTTCTTAGAAGTCTAACTTCGTAATTTAGCTTTCGTACAAGGTTTCAATGGATAAAGAAGCGAATAGACCGAGTTATGTTTCAAATTGCACAAAAACGTGAAAAGCACGTCTATGGAGAGAGTTGAGCAATTCCAAAACTTCAAAGTGGACCTTTGTACTCCATTTATTGTTCTAAGAAGTCTAACTTGCTAATTTAGCTTTCGTACAAGGTTTCATTGGATAGAGAAGCGAATAGACCGAGTTATGTTTCAAATTGCACAAAAACGTGAAAAGCACGTCTATGGAGAGAGTTGAGCAATTCCAAAACTTCAAAGTGGACCGTTCTACTCCATTTATTGCCCTTAGAAGTCTAACTTGCTAATTTTGCTTTCGTACAAGGTTTCAATGGATAAAGAAGCGAATAGACCGAGTTGTGTTTCAAATTGCACAAAAACGTGAAAAGCACGTCTATGGAGAGAGTTGAGCAATTCCAAAGCTTCAAAATGGACCATCGTACTCCATTGAGTGTTCTTAGAAGTCTAACTTGCTAGTTTAGCTTTCCTATAACGTTTCGTTAGATAAAGATGTGAATAGACCAAGTTATCTTTCAAATTGCACAAGAACGTGAAAAGCACGTCAATGGAGAGAGTTGAGCAATTCCGTAGCTTCAAGGTGGACCGTTATGCTCCATTGAGTGTTCTTGGAAGTGTAACTAGTTGGTTTAGCTTTCGTACAACGTTTCGTTAGATAAAGATGCGAATAGACCATGTTATGTTTCATAGCATCAAAATGCATTACATACATATCACCACTTCTACTTCCTAATTTCACAACATTACCATAAACATCAAACACATAACATTTATCATTTTTGAAAAGAATATCAAAGCCTTTATCGGCTAAATGACTAACACTCAATAAATTAAAAGATAAATTTTCAACCAATCTTACTTCACTAAGGGAGAAAGAAGAGTTACCTATGGATCCCAAGCCTAGGATCTTACCTTTGACCTTGTCTCCAAAGGTCACAAATCCTCCATTCTTCTTTGCTTCAAAGGATGTGAATAATGAAGCATCTCCCGTCATGTGTCTAGAACAACCACTATCCAAATACCATTTGCATGACTCGGATTTGGATTTTAAGCACACCTAGATAAACACATGTTTAATATACCTTAGGTATCCAAACTTTGGATCCTTTGGGGTTAGTAGCAATAAAGGCATATGCATCAATTTTGAAAGTTCTCATCACATATGCTTTCTTTTCAAAGTCATTCAACCCTTTAGGCACCCAAACCTTCTTCACATAAACTTTTCTCTTCCTAGGTGTAGTTCCCTTAGGAACATTAGCCTTACCCTTGGGGTAGGTACCATTTTTGTTCACGTTGACCGTGGCCTCCTTAGCCTCTAGGGTGTCCTTAAGTTTCATAGGATCATATCCTAATCCACTCTTGTCAAGATAATGTTTTAGAGATGCAAGAAGTTCATCCAATTTAGAAGAACTCATAGAAAATTTTGAAAATTGTTTTTCAAGCATATTGTATTTCTCATTGGCCATATCAAGCTCTTTTTGTAGAGAAGAAGAGTTAGGCATAATAATGCACTCATGATCATCCCATGTATCCAACTCACCTTCTAGCTCATGAATCCTAGCATGCAAAGCATCTAAGTCATGTGAATTGCTAGATGATGCAATGTTACTAGAATTAACACATGTTTTCAATTGATTTTTTAAATCCTCATTTTCTTGAACTAATGCATCAAGTGAAAAACATACATCATCATATTTAGATTTCAAATCACAACACTCATTTAGATGCATTTTTTCTACTTTAGAAAGTCTACTAACTTCTTTCTTAGCATGTTTGTGTTTATGCATCAATTTCTCATAAGCAATATAAAGTTCATCATAAACACAAGAGAGCTCATCATAAGAAGGTTTAGAAGATGTTACCATCTCATCCGAATTTGATGAGGACACTTCCTCTTCCTCATTTGCCATGAGACACAAGTTGGCCTGGAGTTCCTCTTCACTATCACTTGAAGATGATGATGAAGAATCATCCCAAGTGGCCTTGAATGCCTTCTTCTCCTTCTTCCCTTTTTCCTTCTTCTTCTCTTTCTCTCTATATTCCTTATGCTTCTTCTTTTGAAGCTTAGGGCAATCGGTCATAAAGTGACCTACTTTGCCACACTTAAAGCAAGTACTCTTTTCTTTCTCTTTCTCCTCTGTCTTTTCTTTAAAAGCCTTTCTATTCTTGAATCCTCCACGTTTGTTCATCTTCAAGAACTTCTTGAAATGCTTAGCTAATAGGGCTGCCCCTATTTCACTATCATCATCACTAGAATCCGAACTAGTGTCACTATTGATCCTGAGAGCTAAGCCATTTTTCTTAGGTGGTGCATCTTCCTCATCTAATCTTGACATCTCCAACTCATGTGTCATTAGACTTCCTATTAATTCCTCTATCTTAAGCTTTCTAAGGTCTTTAGCCTCTTTAATGGCTACTACCTTATCTTTCCAAATCCTAGGTAAACTCCTAAGGATCTTTTGGACCTTATCAACTTCCTCATATGGTTTGTTCAAAGCTTCTAATTCATTACATATGCAAGTAAGTCTAGAAAACATCTCCCTAATGCTCTCACCCTTCTTCATTCTAAAGGTCTCAAACTCGGTGACTAGCATGTTTATCTTAGAGTCCTTCACTTGACTTGTTCCTTCATGCTTCAACTCTAACATATCCCAAATCTCCTTTGCACTCTTACATTGAGCTATGTAATCAAATTCACTCCTAATAAGTGCAATGTGCAAAGTGTTGATTGCCTTATTATTTAGGCTAAGTAATCTCTTATCTTCCTTAGTAAACTCACTCTTTTCCTTATCTACCATCTCATCACCCAAAAGTTTCCTAGGAACATAAGGACCATTCTCTACAACTTCCCACAAATCATAATCAATGGAATTTATAAAAATTTTCATCCTATTTTTCCAAAAACCGTATTGCAAGCCATTGAAAAATGGTGGTCTATTCATGGATAGGCCTTCGGCCTCACCATAAGAATTAATATTTACCATAAATATGCCAAATAGGATATAACTCCTAGTTTTAGCTAACCTGCTCCGATACCAATTGACGGATCGAGTTTAACACAAGAGGGGGGGTGAATTGTGTCCCCAAATTCCAATTGGAATCCCTTTTTCAATTTAAACAAATTAATGGCAATTAACAAGTAACACACAAATTTGGACTCTAATGATTTTCCTAATCAATATTCAATCCAATGCAAGATGTGATACAATATAGTGAATGACCAAATATCAAATAATCAAGAATTGCACAAAACAGATTTTCAAGCAACACACTGCACACAGATGTTTCAACTCAGATTTTACCTATCAAATGATGTCGAAATGCAACGAAATTTTATATGCAATGTCACAACACCTTAATAAACACTATATCAAAATTTCAGATCAAAATTCAAAGTTTAAGGCAGTCTGCTAATCTCGGACAGATTAGGGTTTTGAAAATCCTGCAGTTTGAAACAAGTAGTAAATATAAACAAGTAAACAAAGAAATCAACACAGCGATTTATAGTAGTTCGGAGACCCTTCTCCTACGTCTACTACCTAGATTCACCAACCTAGGATTTTCCCAACTCCACTAAGGTGTGGTTTTAAGAGACCCACAAAACTCCTTACACCAAGGGTTTCTAAGAACTCCCTCAAACTTCAATGTTTACAATTTCCCCTAACAAAGGGAATTTCTCAATGGGATTTTCAGCCAAGGTTCTCACAGGTTACCTCAAAGGTATTTGGTGTGGAACTCTCAAGATTACAGCAACACTCTCAAAGATAGGATTTTAAGAACAGGAGAGGTTTTAGATTGTAAGTAAACAAAGCCTAAAGGATATAGGAACTTCCCTTTTACAAAAGCAAGAGTAGTGAGAAGTCCTTGATTGTAGAGGCTTGTATTGGAGAAGATTGTTGTAGCAAATAGCAAGAAAGCTTGATGATTGATGAACTTGATAGCAAGAGGTTTCTCTCAAGGATAATTTTCAATTTGCTTCTCCAAGTTGTATGAAAGGGAAGATCCTCTTTTAAAGGCAATTCTCTCCTATGCTTGCAGCCATTGGATCAAACTTCAAGAGTTGATCTCTACCATCCATTGCAGCTCCTAATCTTGGTCATTGATGATTTGAGCAAACAAATCTCCACCATAGAGCATATAGACGTTGGAAGCTTGAGAGAAGTCAAGTTGTACCTTTCTTCCATAAGTGTTGTCACAAGCACAACCCTTTGATCAATGTATGTCTTCAAATCTTGACCATTCAAACTCTCTTTAATTCTCAACCATGGATGTAAATTGTACTATGCCATCTTGTCCCTTCATTTTGAATCAAAGACTTCAAAAGTGATCCCTTAGTCAAGGATCTTGTTTGATTGCACCAATCCTAACTTTCTTAGTAGCACATGTCTTGAGTGAAAATGTCAAACAAGAATATATCACTAATGATAGAGAGGACAAGGTTTGTCCCACATGTTTGAAAAGAGTTGTATCTCCATGAAGACCACAACCAATAGCCTCAATGTTGGATTCATTCAACTTGATTAAATGCCTTAGTGGAAAGTTGGCAAATATAGGATTTTTCATAGTTTCCTAGAGCTCCAAGCTCATTCTTAGAAACAGGACTTCGACCACTCTTGAACATACTGAATTCTGAGCCATATGAGACCACAATGATGATTAACCTACAAGGAAATAGGAGGTAGAACTCCCCAATTGCATGTAAGCTCAAAGAGCTTCATATAGAGCGCATAGGTTAATTACATTAGAAAAAATAACCCAAAAAATTCATATTACTACATGATAAATCATTTTATATGTATTAGAATGTCCATGTAAAATTTCATAACAATCAGAAATCGTTTGGTCACTCAACCAAGCAATTAGATCACTAATAGTGAAACCGATAAATTCTAAGTGTAAATTCAAAGTCATTTTACAAACTCAGTGTAAATGACCTTTTTTCTTGAACTTTGCTAAATAAAATATGTTCATAGTGATGAAACTAAGATGCACACGAAATTTCATTTAAATCGGAGTTCATTTGGTTCACCACGTTCACAAAGAACACATATGCACAAAATTAGGTAAAACCTAGTTTTGGCGGAATTTAAGCATATGACCAAATATATATGTGATGCACTTAATTTCTCATGATTATAGTCCTAGAACATATATTAAACCTTCATGTGCATGTGGTTCAAGTTTCAAGTCATTTGGACCTAAGTTGGTTAAGATATGATAATTGGAAAATTGATGCTCTAACTTAGTCCATGTATGTTTGTTTTCAAAACTTAATTTCCAGCACTATCTCAAAAATATAGTCATTTAAATTCAATTCATATAAATCAAATATTGCTTTAATGTTTCATTATCATTTATAAATGATTTAATATCATCAAAATTAGACATATAGGACCATAGGTCCAACAATCTCCCCCTTTTTGATGATTACAAAACATGCATGATATAAATGTCTATTTTATTGTAATTGAATTTAATATCAATTCAAAGTGCATTAAAAAATTTAATGATATCAATTTAAAACAATTTTGAAACTCATATACAACTTTAGTTAAGTAAGCTTAGCTCCCCCTTACTTTAACATCTATTCTCTCCCAATCATGGCATATACACTCCCCCTTAAGTTATTCCTATATATGCATTTTGGCAAATGATTTTAATGCAATTTATCATCATGTCTCTCCCCTTTTTTGTAATAATTCAAAAAGTGGCGAACTAAGGGGTTGATGCAAGTTTTGTAAAAGATTTATAAGCATTTTTGAGATTTTATCACAAAAGTGATTTAAGACCATAAACATGCTTCAAATAATATCAAAACTAGTTCTCATCAACAAATAGTCATGGCAACACACCAATTGAACTAATAGAACCTAAGTGACCCAATTTGGAGCCTATCACACTAAAGTGACCCATGGCCTCCTAATGACACTAGGTTACTCCCCCTTCAATCATGCATACCAATTTATACATTTAGCTTATAAGCACATATCACCAAGAAAATATAATAAGCATTCAAGTTCAAACTTGGAATATCAATCAAACAAGGATATGCATTCAAGTAATATGCACTCAAGGTGCTTCACACAAACCCAATGCATTTCTTAGTTTTATGAATCTATCCTTAGCTAAAGGCTTCGTGAACAAATCGGCAATATTATGTTCCCCTTCTACATGTTCAAGCACAATGTTCTTTTTAGCAACATGATCTCTAATGAAATGATGTCTAATGTCTATATGCTTAGCTTTACCATGATATCTAGGATTTTTAGACAAATGTATGGCACTTATGTTATCACAAAGAATTGGAATGTTTGAAAATTCCATATTAAAATCAAGCATTTGTTGTTTAATCCAAAGCAATTGGCAAGTACAACTATCAATAGCCATATATTCGGCTTCGGTAGTGCTCAAAGCAACACATGTTTGCTTCTTGGAGAACCAAGATATGAGCATATTTCCTAGGTATTGACAAGTACCACTAGTACTTTTCCTATTTATTTTGCAACCCACAAAGTCGGCATCTACAAATGAATGCAAGTCAAATGAAGATTTCTTATCATACCACAACCCTAGGGAAGGTGTGTCCTTTAAGTACCTAAGAATCTTCTTTATGGCCATGAGATGTGTTTGCTTAGGATTAGATTGAAATCTTGCACACATGCAAACACTAAACATAATATCGGGCCTAGATGCGGTCAAGTAAAGTAAACTACCAATCATTGACCTATATCTCTTTTGATCAACATCATTACCATCTAGGTCGGGTTATAATTTGGTTCCCACTCCCATAGGTGTGGATGAACCTTTAGAAATATCCATGCCAAACTTTTTTAATATCTCATTTGTATACTTAGTTTGACTAATGTGAGTACCAAGTGGGGTTTGTTTAATTTGTAAACCTAGAAAGTAAGTCAACTCACCCATCATACTCATTTCAAATTCATTCTTCATGCATAATGCAAAATCTTCACACATAGATTCTAATGTAGCACCAAACACAATATCATCAACATATATTTGCACAATTAGCATATCAAGACCTTTGTATTTAATAAACAAAGTATCATCAATACTACCACATTGAAAACAATTTTCAAGCAAGAACTTAGACAATCTTTCATACCAAGCTCTAGGAGCTTGTTTTAAACCATATAAAGCCCTGTCTAGTTTGTAAACATGGTTTGGAAATTTCTTACTTTCAAATCCGGGAGGTTGTTTAACATAAACTTCCTCATTTATCACACCATTTAAAAATGCACTTTTCACATCCATTTGAAAAAGTTTGATATTTTTGTAACATGCAAATGCAAGCAATAATCTAATAGCCTCTAACCTTGCAACCGGTGCAAAGGTTTCATCAAAGTCAATGCCCTCTTCTTGGCAATATTCTTGGGCCACTAATCTAGCTTTGTTCCTAGTTACATTACCATTTTCATCCATCTTATTCCTATAGACCCATTTTGTTCCTATAATGGTGTGGTCTTTAGGTTTAGGACAAAGAGTCCAAACCTTACTTCTCTCAAATTGTTCTAACTCCTCTTGCATGGCATACACCCAATCATCATCATGCAAAGCATCACGTACATTTTCAGGCTCTACTAAAGAAAGCATGGCAAAAGAGTTTAAAGGATTAGAATTGACCGTAGAGTCCCTTTTGGCTCTTAGTTGCCTTCCTTGATGCAAGTCTCCAATAATTAGTTCTTTTGGATGAGACTTCATCACCTTGTATTTGTGAACACCCGGTTGTTCCATAGCATTTTTAGCTTCATTTCCCTCGGGTTCACCTTCACTTTCTTCATTTGGTGGTGTTTCTTCATTTGAGATATTCATCTCCCTTAAGTTCTCCACCAAAGGGACATCATCTTCATCTTCTTCTAGCAATTGTACTCCATGTGTACCTTCATTTTTGTGCTTCAAAGGATGTTCCAAATCTGAAAATTTATTTTCTACACGCACATTTGGAGCAAGTGTGGTCATATCATCGAATTTAACATTTACACTTTCTTCCACAATTTTAGTTCCAGAGTTAAATACTCTATATGCTTTAGATGATGATGAATATCCTAAAAATATTCCAATGTCACTCTTTGCATCAAATTTATCCAAATTGTCTTTGGTATTTAAAATAAAACATTTAGCACCAAAAACCTTAAAGTAATCTACTTTAGGTTTCTTGCCATACAAGAGTTCATAAGAAGTTTTCTTTAATCCTTTTCTAATGCTAAGTCTATTACTCACATAACATGCATTACTAGTAGCTTCAGCCCAAAAATATTTAGGAAGATTATATTCTAGAAGTATGGTTCTTCCTAGTTCTTGTAAAGTTCTATTCTTCCTTTCTACAACCCCATTTTATTGAGGTGTCCTAGGAGCACTAAACTCGTGTTTAATACCAAAAGAAGCACACAAAGAATCAAAATTAGCATTTTCAAATTCACCTCCATGGTCACTTCTAATTTTTGAAACCTTTAAGTTATGCTCATTTTGCAATCTCCTAAGTAAGTTTTCAAAAGCATGCAATGCATCACTTTTATGCACAAGAAACAAACACCATGTAAATCTAGTATAATCATCCACAATAACAAATGCATAGTATTTTCCACCTAGACTCCTAACTCTACTAGGACCAAATAAATCCATATGTAACAATTCTAGAGGCCTAGAAGTACTAATATCAAGTTTAGGCTTAAAAGACTCTTTAGTTTGTTTACCCCTAACACAAACATCACAAACATGTTCAACATTGAAATTTAACTTAGGCAATCCTCTAATAAGTTCATTGGCACACAACTTTTTCAATGTAGACATTCCGATATGACCTAATCTTCTATGCCAATGCAAAGCATCATCATTCTTAGCAAGCAAGCAAGATATTTTAGAATTTTTCATAGCATCAAAATGCATTACATACATATCACCACTTCTACTTCCTAATTTCACAACATTACCATAAACATCAAACACATAACATTTATCATTTTTGAAAAGAATATCAAAGCCTTTATCGGCTAAATGACTAACACTCAATAAATTAAAAGATAAATTTTCAACCAATCTTACTTCACTAAGGGAGAAAGAAGAGTTACCTATGGATCCCAAGCCTAGGATCTTACCTTTGACCTTGTCTCCAAAGGTCACAAATCCTCCATTCTTCTTTGCTTCAAAGGATGTGAATAATGCAGCATCTCCCGTCATGTGTCTAGAACAACCACTATCCAAATACCATTTGCATGACTCGGATTTGGATTTTAAGCACACCTAGATAAACACATGTTTAATATACCTTAGGTATCCAAACTTTGGATCCTTTGGGGTTAGTAGCAATAAAGGCATATGCATCAATTTTGAAAGTTCTCATCACATATGCTTTCTTTTCAAAGTCATTCAACCCTTTAGGCACCCAAACCTTCTTCACATAAACTTTTCTCTTCCTAGGTGTAGTTCCCTTAGGAACATTAGCCTTACCCTTGGGGTAGGTACCATTTTTGTTCACGTTGACCGTGGCCTCCTTAGCCTCTAGGGTGTCCTTAAGTTTCATAGGATCATATCCTAATCCACTCTTGTCAAGATAATGTCTTTGAGATGCAAGAAGTTCATCCAATTTAGAAGAACTCATAGAAAATTTTGAAAATTGTTTTTCAAGCATATTGTATTTCTCATTGGCCATATCAAGCTCTTTTTGTAGAGAAGAAGAGTTAGGCATAATAATGCACTCATGATCATCCCATGTATCCAACTCACCTTCTAGCTCATGAATCCTAGCATGCAAAGCATCTAAGTCATGTGAATTGCTAGATGATGCAATGTTACTAGAATTAACACATGTTTTCAATTGATTTTTTAAATCCTCATTTTCTTGAACTAATGCATCAAGTGAAAAACATACATCATCATATTTAGATTTCAAATCACAACACTCATTTAGATGCATTTTTTCTACTTTAGAAAGTCTACTAACTTCTTTCTTAGCATGTTTGTGTTTATGCATCAATTTCTCATAAGCAATATAAAGTTCATCATAAACACAAGAGAGCTCATCATAAGAAGGTTTAGAAGATGTTACCATCTCATACGAATTTGATGAGGACACTTCCTCTTCCTCATTTGCCATGAGACACAAGTTGGCCTGGAGTTCCTCTTCACTATCACTTGAAGATGATGATGAAGAATCATCCCAAGTGGCCTTGAATGCCTTCTTCTCCTTCTTCCCTTTTTCCTTCTTCTTCTCTTTCTCTCTATATTCCTTATGCTTCTTCTTTTGAAGCTTAGGGCAATCGGTCATAAAGTGACCTACTTTGCCACACTTAAAGCAAGTACTCTTTTCTTTCTCTTTCTCCTCTCTCTTTTCTTTAAAAGCCTTTCTATTCTTGAATCCTCCACGTTTGTTCATCTTCAAGAACTTCTTGAAATGCTTAGCTAATAGGGCTGCCCCTATTTCACTATCATCATCACTAGAATCCGAACTAGTGTCACTATTGATCCTGAGAGCTAAGCCATTTTTCTTAGGTGGTGCATCTTCCTCATCTAATCTTGACATCTCCAACTCATGTGTCATTAGACTTCCTATTAATTCCTCTATCTTAAGCTTCCTAAGGTCTTTAGCCTCTTTAATGGCTACTACCTTATCTTTCCAAATCCTAGGTAAACTCCTAAGGATCTTTTGGACCTTATCAACTTCCTCATATGGTTTGTTCAAAGCTTCTAATTCATTACATATGCAAGTAAGTCTAGAAAACATCTCCCTAATGCTCTCACCCTTCTTCATTCTAAAGGTCTCAAACTAGGTGATTAGCATGTTTATCTTAGAGTCCTTCACTTGACTTGTTCCTTCATGCTTCAACTCTAACATATCCCAAATCTCCTTTGCACTCTTACATTGAGCTATGTAATCAAATTCACTCCTAATAAGTGCAATGTGCAAAGTGTTGATTGCCTTATTATTTAGGCTAAGTAATCTCTTATCTTCCTTAGTAAACTCACTCTTTTCCTTATCTACCATCTCATCACCCAAAAGTTTCCTAGGAACATAAGGACCATTCTCTACAACTTCCCACAAATCATAATCAATGGAATTTATAAAAATTTTCATCCTATTTTTCCAAAAACCGTATTGCAAGCCATTGAAAAATGGTGGTCTATTCATGGATAGGCCTTCGGCCTCACCATAAGAATTAATATTTGCCATAAATATGCCAAATAGGATATAACTCCTAGTTTTAGCTAACCTGCTCCGATACCAATTGACGGATCGAGTTTAACACAAGAGGGGGGGGTGAATTGTGTCCCCAAATTCCAATTGGAATCCCTTTTTCAATTTAAACAAATTAATGGCAATTAACAAGTAGCACACAAATTTGGACTCTAATGATTTTCCTAATCAATATTCAATCCAATGCAAGATGTGATACAATATAGTGAATGACCAAATATCAAATAATCAAGAATTGCACAAAACAGATTTTCAAGCAACACACTGCACACAGATTTTTCAACTCAGATTTTACCTATCAAATGATGTCGAAATGCAACGAAATTTTATATGCAATGTCACAACACCTTAGTAAACACTATATCAAAATTTCAGATCAAAATTAAAAGTTTAAGGCAGTCTGCTAATCTCGGACAGATTAGGGTTTTGAAAATCCTGCAGTTTGAAACAAGTAGTAAATATAAACAAGTAAACAAAGAAATCAACACAGCTATTTATAGTAGTTCGGAGACCCTTCTCCTACGTCTACTACCTAGATTCACCAACCTAGGATTTTCCCAACTCCACTAAGGTGTGGTTTTAAGAGACCCACAAAACTCCTTACACCAAGGGTTTCTAAGAACTCCCTCAAACTTCAATGTTTACAATTTCCCCTAACAAAGGGAATTTCTCAATGGGATTTTCAGCCAAGGTTCTCACAGGTTACCTCAAAGGTATTTGGTGTGGAACTCTCAAGATTACAGCAACACTCTCAAAGATAGGATTTTAAGAACAAGAGAGGTTTAAGATTGTAAGTAAACAAAGCCTAAAGGATATAGGAACTTCCCTTTTGCAAAAGCAAGAGTAGTGAGAAGTCCTTGATTGTAGAGGCTTGTATTGGAGAAGATTGTTGTAGCAAATAACAAGAAAGCTTGATGATTGATGAACTTGATAGCAAGAGGTTTCTCTCAAGGATAATTTTCAATTTGCTTCTCCAAGTTGTATGAAAGGGAAGATCCTCTTTTAAAGGCAATTCTCTCCTATGCTTGCAGCCATTGGATCAAACTTCAAGAGTTGATCTCTACCATCCATTGCAGCTCCTAATCTTGGTCATTGATGATTTGAGCAAACAAATCTCCACCATAGAGCATATAGACGTTGGAAGCTTGAGAGAAGTCAAGTTGTACCTTTCTTCCATAAGTGTTGTCACAAGCACAACCCTTTGATCAATGTATGTCTTCAAATCTTGACCATTCAAACTCTCTTTAATTCTCAACCATGGATGTAAATTGTACTATGCCATCTTGTCCCTTCATTTTGAATCAAAGACTTCAAAAGTGATCCCTTAGTCAAGGATCTTGTTTGATTGCACCAATCCTAACTTTCTTGGTAGCACATGTCTTGAGTGAAAATGTCAAACAAGAATATATCACTAATGATAGAGAGGACAAGGTTTGTCCCACATGTTTGCAAAGAGTTATATCTCCATGAAGACCACAACCAATAGCCTCAATGTTGGATTCATTCAACTTGATTAAATGCCTTAGTGGAAAGTTGGCAAATATAGGATTTTTCATAGTTTCCTAGAGCTCCAAGCTCATTCTTAGAAACAGGACTTCGACCACTCTTGAACATACTGAATTCTGAGCCATATGAGACCACAATGATGATTAACCTACAAGGAAATAGGAGGTAGAACTCCCCAATTGCATGTAAGCTCAAAGAGCTTCATATAGAGCGCATAGGTTAATTACATTAGAAAACATAACCCAGAAAATTCATATTACTGCATGATAAATCATTTTATATGTATTAGAATGTCCATGTAAAATTTCATAACAATCGGAAATCGTTTGGTCACTCAACCAAGCAATTAGATCACTAATAGTGAAACCGATAAATTCTAAGTGTAAATTCAAAGTCATTTTACAAACTCAGTGTAAATGACCTTTTCTCTTGAACTTTGCTAAATAAAATATGTTCATAGTGATGAAACTAAGATGCACACGAAATTTCATTTAAATCGGAGTTCATTTGGTTCACCACGTTCACAAAGAACACATATGCACAAAATTAGGTAAAACCTAGTTTTGGTGGAATTTAAGCATATGACCAAATATATATGTGATGCACTTAATTTCTCATGATTATAGTCCTAGAACATATATTAAACCTTCATGTGCATGTGGTTCAAGTTTCAAGTCATTTGGACCTAAGTTGGTTAAGATATGATAATTGGAAAATTGATGCTCTAACTTAGTCCATGTATGTTTGTTTTCAAAACTTAATTTCCAGCACTATCTCAAAAATATAGTCATTTAAATTCAATTCATATAAATCAAATATTGCTTTAATGTTTCATTATCATTTATAAATTATTTAATATCATCAAAATTAGACATATAGGACCATAGGTCCAACAGATGCAAATAGACGAAGTTATGTTTCAAATTGCACAAAAACGAGAAAAGCACGTCTATGAAGAGAGTTGAGCAATTCCAAAGCATCAAAGTGGACCGTTGCACTCCATTTATGGTTCTTAGAAGTCTAACTTCGTAATTTAGCTTTCGTACAAGGTTTCAATGGATAAAGAAGCGAATAGACCGAGTTATGTTTCAAATTGCACAAGAACGTGAAAAGCACGTCTATGGAGAGAGTTGAGCAATTTCAAAACTTCAAAGTGGACCTTTGTACTCCATTTATTGTTCTAAGAAGTCTAACTTGCTAATTTAGCTTTCGTACAAGGTTTCATTGGATAGAGAAGCGAATAGACCGAGTTATGTTTCAAATTGCACAAAAACGTGAAAAGCACGTCTATGGAGAGAGTTGAGCAATTCCAAAACTTCAAAGTGGACAGTTCTACTCCATTTATTGCCCTTAGAAGTCTAACTTGCTAATTTTGCTTTCGTACAAGGTTTCAATGGATAAAGAAGTGAATAGACCGAGTTGTGTTTCAAATTGCACAAAAACGTGAAAAGCACGTCTATGGAGAGAGTTGAGCAATTCCAAAGCTTCAAAATGGACCATCGTACTCCATTGAGTGTTCTTACAAGTCTAACTTGCTAGTTTAGCTTTCCTATAACGTTTCGTTAGATAAAGATGTGAATAGACCAAGTTATCTTTCAAATTGCACAAGAACGTGAAAAGCACATCAATGGAGAGAGTTGAGCAATTCCGAAGCTTCAAGGTGGACCGTTATGCTCCATTGAGTGTTCTTGGAAGTGTAACTAGCTGGTTTAGCTTTCGTACAACGTTTCATTAGATAAAGATGCGAATAGACCATGTTATGTTTCAAATTGCACGAAAACGAGAAAAGCACGTCTATGGAGAGAGATGAGAAATTCCAAAGAATCAAAGTGGACCATTGTACTCCATTGAGTGTTCTTAGAAGTCTAACCTGTTAGTTTAGCTTTCGTATAACGTTTCGTTACATAAAGATGCGAATAGACCAAGTTATCTTTCAAATTGCACAAAAACGTGAAAAGCACGTCTATGGAGAGAGTTGAGCAATTCTAAAGCTTCAAAGTGGACCGTTATACTCCATTGAGTGTTCTTAGAAGTGTAACTAGCTGGTTTAGCTTTCGTACAATGTTTCGTTAGATAAAGATGCGAAAAGACGAAGTTATGTTTCAAATTGCACAACAACGAGAAAAGCACGGCTATGGAGAGAGTTGAGCAATTCCAAAGCATCAAAGTGGACCGTTGCACTCCATTTATTATTCTTAGAAGTCTAACTTCGTAATTAAGGTTTAGTACAAGGTTTCAATGGATAAAGAAGCGAATAGACCGAGTTATGTTTCAAATTGCACAAAAATGTGAAAAGCACGTCTATGGACAGAGTTGAGCAATCCCAAAACTTCAAAGTGGACCTTTGTACTCCATTTATTGTTCTAAGAAGTCTAACTTGCTAATTTAGCTTTCGTACAAGATTTCATTGGATAAAGAAGCGAATAGACCGAGTTATGTTTCAAATTGCACAAAAACGTGAAAAACACGTCTATGGAGAGAGTTGAGCAATTCCATAGCTTCAAAGTGGACCGTTATGCTCCATTGAGAGTTCTTAGAAGTGTAACTAGCTGGTTTAGCTTTCCTACAACGTTTCGTTAGATAAAGATGCGAATAGACCAAGTTATGTTTCAAATTGCACGAAAACGAGAAAAGCACGTCTATGGAGAGAGTTGAGCAATTCCAAAGCATCAAAGTGGACCATTGCACTCCATTGAGTGTTCTTAGAAGTCTAACTTGCTAGTTTAGCTTTCGTATAACGTTTCGTTACATAAAGATGCGAATAGACCAAGTTATCTTTCAAATTGCACAAAAACGTGCAAAGCACGGCTATGGAGAGAGTTGAGCAATTCCAAAGCTTCAAAGTGGACCGTTATACTCCATTGAGTGTTCTTATAAGTGTAACTAGCTGGTTTTGCTTTCGTACAATGTTTCGTTAGATAAAGATGCGAATACACGAAGTTATGTTTCAAATTGCACAAAAACGAGAAAAGCACGTCTATGGAGAGAGTTGAGCAATTCCAAAGCTTCAAAGTGGACCGTTATACTCCATTGAGTGTTCTTAGAAGTGTAACTAGCTGGTTTTGCTTTCGTACAATGTTTCGTTAGATAAAGATGCGAATAGACGAAGTTATGTTTCAAATTGCACAAAAACGAGAAAAGCACGTCTATAGAGAGAGTTGAGCAATTCCAAAGCATCAAAGTGGACCTTTGCACTCCATTTATTGTTCTTAGAAGTCTAACTTCGTGATTTAGCTTTCGTACAAGGTTTCAATGGATAAAGAAGCGAATAGACCGAGTTATGTTTCAAATTGCACAAAAACGTGAAAAGCACGTCTATGGAGAGAGTTGAGCAATTCCAAAACTTCAAAGTGGACCGTTCTACTCCATTTATTACCCTTAGAAGTCTAACTTGCTAATTTTGCTTTCGTACAAGGTTTCAATGGATAAAGAAGCGAATAGACCGAGTTGTGTTTCAAATTGCACAAAAACGTGAAAAGCACGTCTATGGAGAGAGTTGAGCAATTCCAAAGCTTCAAAATGGACCATCGTACTCCATTGAGTGTTCTTAGAAGTCTAACTTGCTAGTTTAGCTTTCCTATAATGTTTCGTTAGATAAAGATGTGAATAGACCAAGTTATCTTTCAAATTGCACAAGAACGTGAAAAGCACATCAATGGAGAGAGTTGAGCAATTCCGAAGCTTCAAGGTGGACCGTTATGCTTCATTGAGTGTTCTTGGAAGTGTAACTAGCTGGTTTAGCTTTCGTACAACGTTTCGTTAGATAAAGATGCGAATAGACCATGTTATGTTTCAAATTACACGAAAACGAGAAAAGCACGTCTATGGAGAGAGTTGAGAAATTCCAAAGAATCAAAGTGGACCATTGTACTCCATTGAGTGTTCTTAGAAGTCTAACCTGCTAGTTTAGCTTTCGTATAACGTTTCGTTACATAAAGATGCGAATAGACCAAGTTATCTTTCAAATTGCACAAAAACGTGAAAAGCACGTATATGGAGAGAGTTGAGCAATTCCAAAGCTTCAAAGTGGACCGTTATACTCCATTGAGTGTTCCTAGAAGTGTAACTAGCTGGTTTAGCTTTCGTACAATGTTTCGTTATATAAAGATGTGAAAAGACGAAGTTATGTTTCAACTTGCACAACAATGAGAAAAGCACGGCTATGGAGAGAGTTGAGCAATTCCAAAGCATCAAAGTGGACCGTTGCACTCCATTTATTATTCTTAGAAGTCTAACTTCGTAATTTAGGTTTAGTACAAGGTTTCAATGGATAAAGAAGCGAATAGACCGAGTTATGTTTCAAATTGCACAAAAACGTGAAAAGCAAGTCTATGAAGAGAGTTGAGCAATCCCAAAACTTCAAAGTGGACCTTTGTACTCCATTTATTGTTCTAAGAAGTCTAACTTGCTAATTTAGCTTTCGTACAAGGTTTCATTGGATAAAGAAGCGAATAGCCCGAGTTATGTTTCAAATTGCACAAAAACGTGAAAAGCACGTCTATGGAGAGAGCTGAGCAATTCCATAGCTTCAAAGTGGACCGTTATGCTCCATTGAGAGTTCTTAGAAGTGTAACTAGCTGGTTTAGCTTTCCTACAAAGTTTCGTTAGATAAAGATGCGAATAGACCAAGTTATGTTTCAAATTGCACGAAAACGAGAAAAGCACGTCTATGGAGAGAGTTGAGCAATTCCAAAGCATCAAAGTGGACCATTGCACCCCATTGAGTGTTCTTAGAAGTCTAACTTGCTAGTTTAGCTTTCGTATAACGTTTCGTTACATAAAGATGCGAATAGACCAAGTTATCTTTCAAATTGCACAAAAACGTGCAAAGCACGGCTATGGAGAGAGTTGAGCAATTCCAAAGCTTCAAAGTGGACCGTTATACTCCATTGAGTGTTCTTATAAGTGTAACTAGCTGGTTTTGCTTTCGTACAATGTTTCGTTAGATAAAGATGCGAATACACGAAGTTATGTTTCAAATTGCACAAAAACGAGAAAAGCACGTCTATGGAGAGAGTTGAGCAATTCCAAAGCTTCAAAGTGGACCGTTATACTCCATTGAGTGTTCTTAGAAGTGTAACTAGCTGGTTTTGCTTTCGTACAATGTTTCGTTAGATAAAGATGCGAATAGACGAAGTTATGTTTCAAATTGCACAAAAACGAGAAAAGCACGTCTATAGAGAGAGTTGAGCAATTCCAAAGCATCAAAGTGGACCTTTGCACTCCATTTATTGTTCTTAGAAGTCTAACTTCGTGATTTAGCTTTCGTACAAGGTTTCAATGGATAAAGAAGCGAATAGACCGAGTTATGTTTCAAATTGCACAAAAACGTGAAAAGCACGTCTATGGAGAGAGTTGAGCAATTCCAAAACTTCAAAGTGGACCGTTCTACTCCATTTATTGCCCTTAGAAGTCTAACTTGCTAATTTTGCTTTCGTACAAGGTTTCAATGGATAAAGAAGCGAATAGACCGAGTTGTGTTTCAAATTGCACAAAAACGTGAAAAGCACGTCTATGGAGAGAGTTGAGCAATTCCAAAGCTTCAAAATGGACCATCGTACTCCATTGAGTGTTCTTAGAAGTCTAACTTGCTAGTTTAGCTTTCCTATAATGTTTCGTTAGATAAAGATGTGAATAGACCAAGTTATCTTTCAAATTGCACAATAACGTGAAAAGCACATCAATGGAGAGAGTTGAGCAATTCCGAAGCTTCAAGGTGGACCGTTATGCTTCATTGAGTGTTCTTGGAAGTGTAACTAGCTGGTTTAGCTTTCATACAACGTTTCGTTAGATAAAGATGCGAATAGACCATGTTATGTTTCAAATTACACGAAAACGAGAAAAGCACGTCTATGGAGAGAGTTGAGAAATTCCAAAGAATCAAAGTGGACCATTGTACTCCATTGAGTGTTCTTAGAAGTCTAACCTGCTAGTTTAGCTTTCGTATAACGTTTCGTTACATAAAGATGCGAATAGACCAAGTTATCTTTCAAATTGCACAAAAACGTGAAAAGCACGTCTATGGAGAGAGTTGAGCAATTCCAAAGCTTCAAAGTGGACCGTTATACTCCATTGAGTGTTCTTAGAAGTGTAACTAGCTGGTTTAGCTTTCGTACAATGTTTCGTTATATAAAGATGTGAAAAGACGAAGTTATGTTTCAACTTGCACAACAATGAGAAAAGCACGGCTATGGAGAGAGTTGAGCAATTCCAAAGCATCAAAGTGGACCGTTGCACTCCATTTATTATTCTTAGAAGTCTAACTTCGTAATTTAGGTTTAGTACAAGGTTTCAATGGATAAAGAAGCGAATAGACCGAGTTATGTTTCAAATTGCACAAAAACGTGAAAAGCAAGTCTATGAAGAGAGTTGAGCAATCCCAAAACTTCAAAGTGGACCTTTGTACTCCATTTATTGTTCTAAGAAGTCTAACTTGCTAATTTAGCTTTCGTACAAGGTTTCATTGGATAAAGAAGCGAATAGACCGAGTTATGTTTCAAACTGCACAAAAACGTGAAAAGCACGTCTACGGAGAGAGTTGAGCAATTCCATAGCTTCAAAGTGGACCGTTATGCTCCATTGAGAGTTCTTAGAAGTGTAACTAGCTGGTTTAGCTTTCCTACAACGTTTCGTTGGATAAAGATGTGAATAGACCAAGTTATGTTTCAAATTGCATGAAAACGAGAAAAGCACGTCTATGGAGAGAGTTGAGCAATTCCAAAGCATCAAAGTGGACCATTGCACTCCATTGAGTGTTCTTAGAAGTCTAACTTGCTAGTTTAGCTTTCGTATAACGTTTCGTTACATAAAGATGCGAATAAACCAAGTTATCTTTCAAATTGCACAAAAACAAGAAAAGCACATCTATGGAGAGAGTTGAGCAATTCCAAAGCTTCAAAGTAGACCGTTATACTCCATTGAGTGTTCTTAGAAGTGTAACTAGCTGGTTTTGCTTTCGTGCAATGTTTCGTTAGATAAAGATGCGAATAGACGAAATTATGTTTCAAATTGCACAACAACGAGAAAAGCACGTCTATGGAGAGAGTTGAGCAATTCCAAAGCATCAAAGTGGACCGTTGCACTCCATTTATGGTTCTTAGAAGTCTAACTTCGTAATTTAGCTTTCGTACAAGGTTTCAATGGATAAAGAAGCGAATAGACCGAGTTATGTTTCAAATTGCACAAAAACGTGAAAAGCACGTCTATGGAGAGAGTTGAGCAATTCCAAAACTTCAAAGTGGACCTTTGTACTCCATTTATTGTTCTAAGAAGTCTAACTTGCTAATTTAGCTTTCGTACAAGGTTTCATTGGATAGAGAAGCGAATAGACCGAGTTATGTTTCAAATTGCACAAAAACGTGAAAAGCACGTCTATGGAGAGAGTTGAGCAATTCCAAAACTTCAAAGTGGACCGTTCTACTCCATTTATTGCCCTTAGAAGTCTAACTTGCTAATTTTGCTTTCGTACAAGGTTTCAATGGATAAAGAAGCGAATAGACCGAGTTGTGTTTCAAATTGCACAAAAACGTGAAAAGCACGTCTATGGAGCGAGTTGAGCAATTCCAAAGCTTCAAAATGGACCATCGTACTCCATTGAGTGTTCTTAGAAGTCTAACTTGCTAGTTTAGCTTTCCTATAATGTTTCGTTAGATAAAGATGTGAATAGACCAAGTTATCTTTCAAATTGCACAATAACGTGAAAAGCACATCAATGGAGAGAGTTGAGCAATTCCGAAGCTTCAAGGTGGACCGTTATGCTTCATTGAGTGTTCTTGGAAGTGTAACTAGCTGGTTTAGCTTTCGTACAACGTTTCGTTAGATAAAGATGCGAATAGACCATGTTATGTTTCAAATTACACGAAAATGAGAAAAGCACGTCTATGGAGAGAGTTGAGAAATTCCAAAGAATCAAAGTGGACCATTGTACTCCATTGAGTGTTCTTAGAAGTCTAACCTGCTAGTTTAGCTTTCGTATAACGTTTCGTTACATAAAGATGCGAATAGACCAAGTTATCTTTCAAATTGCACAAAAACGTGAAAAGCACGTCTATGGAGAGAGTTGAGCAATTCCAAAGCTTCAAAGTGGACCGTTATACTCCATTGAGTGTTCCTAGAAGTGTAACTAGCTGGTTTAGCTTTCGTACAATGTTTCGTTATATAAAGATGTGAAAAGACGAAGTTATGTTTCAACTTGCACAACAATGAGAAAAGCACGGCTATGGAGAGAGTTGAGCAATTCCAAAGCATCAAAGTGGACCGTTGCACTCCATTTATTATTCTTAGAAGTCTAACTTCGTAATTTAGGTTTAGTACAAGGTTTCAATGGATAAAGAAGCGAATAGACCGAGTTATGTTTCAAATTGCACAAAAACGTGAAAAGCAAGTCTATGAAGAGAGTTGAGCAATCCCAAAACTTCAAAGTGGACCTTTGTACTCCATTTATTGTTCTAAGAAGTCTAACTTGCTAATTTAGCTTTCGTACAAGGTTTCATTGGATAAAGAAGCGAATAGACCGAGTTATGTTTCAAATTGCACAAAAACGTGAAAAGCACGTCTACGGAGAGAGTTGAGCAATTCCATAGCTTCAAAGTGGACCGTTATGCTCCATTGAGAGTTCTTAGAAGTGTAACTAGCTGGTTTAGCTTTCCTACAACGTTTCGTTAGATAAAGATGTGAATAGACCAAGTTATGTTTCAAATTGCATGAAAACGAGAAAAGCACGTCTATGGAGAGAGTTGAGCAATTCCAAAGCATCAAAGTGGACCATTGCACTCCATTGAGTGTTCTTAGAAGTCTAACTTGCTAGTTTAGCTTTCGTATAACGTTTCGTTACATAAAGATGCGAATAAACCAAGTTATCTTTCAAATTGCACAAAAACAAGAAAAGCACATCTATGGAGAGAGTTGAGCAATTCCAAAGCTTCAAAGTAGACCGTTATACTCCATTGAGTGTTCTTAGAAGTGTAACTAGCTGGTTTTGCTTTCGTGCAATGTTTCGTTAGATAAAGATGCGAATAGACGAAATTATGTTTCAAATTGCACAACAACGAGAAAAGCACGTCTATGGAGAGAGTTGAGCAATTCCAAAGCATCAAAGTGGACCGTTGCACTCCATTTATGGTTCTTAGAAGTCTAACTTCGTAATTTAGCTTTCGTACAAGGTTTCAATGGATAAAGAAGCGAATAGACCGAGTTATGTTTCAAATTGCACAAAAACGTGAAAAGCACGTCTATGGAGAGAGTTGAGCAATTCCAAAACTTCAAAGTGGACCTTTGTACTCCATTTATTGTTCTAAGAAGTCTAACTTGCTAATTTAGCTTTCGTACAAGGTTTCATTGGATAGAGAAGCGAATAGACCGAGTTATGTTTCAAATTGCACAAAAACGTGAAAAGCACATCTATGGAGAGAGTTGAGCAATTCCAAAACTTCAAAGTGGACCGTTCTACTCCATTTATTGCCCTTAGAAGTCTAACTTGCTAATTTTGCTTTCGTACAAGGTTTCAATGGATAAAGAAGCGAATAGACCGAGTTGTGTTTCAAATTGCACAAAAACGTGAAAAGCACGTCTATGGAGAGAGTTGAGCAATTCCAAAGCTTCAAAATGGACCATCGTACTCCATTGAGTGTTCTTACAAGTCTAACTTGCTAGTTTAGCTTTCCTATAACGTTTCGTTAGATAAAGATGTGAATAGACCAAGTTATCTTTCAAATTGCACAAGAACGTGAAAAGCACATCAATGGAGAGAGTTGAGCAATTCCGAAGCTTCAAGGTGGACCGTTATGCTCCATTGAGTGTTCTTGGAAGTGTAACTAGCTGGTTTAGCTTTCGTACAACGTTTAGTTAGATAAAGATGCGAATAGACCATGTTATGTTTCAAATTGCACGAAAACGAGAAAAGCACGTCTATGGAGAGAGATGAGAAATTCCAAAGAATCAAAGTGGACCATTGTACTCCATTGAGTGTTCTTAGAAGTCTAACCTGCTAGTTTAGCTTTCGTATAACGTTTCGTTACATAAAGATGCGAATAGACCAAGTTATCTTTCAAATTGCACAAAAACGTGAAAAGCACGTCTATGGAGAGAGTTGAGCAATTCCAAAGCTTCAAAGTGGACCGTTATACTCCATTGAGTGTTCTTAGAAGTGTAACTAGCTGGTTTAGCTTTCGTACAATGTTTCGTTAGATAAAGATGCGAAAAGACGAAGTTATGTTTCAAATTGCACAACAACGAGAAAAGCACGGCTATGGAGAGAGTTGAGCAATTCCAAAGCATCAAAGTGGACCGTTGCACTCCATTTATTATTCTTAGAATTCTAACTTCGTAATTTAGGTTTAGTACAAGGTTTCAATGGATAAAGAAGCGAATAGACCGATTTATGTTTCAAATTGCACAAAAACGTGAAAAGCACGTCTATGGAGAGAGTTGAGCAATCCCAAAACTTCAAAGTGGACCTTTGTACTCCATTTATTGTTCTAAGAAGTCTAACTTGCTAATTTAGCTTTCGTACAAGGTTTCATTGGATAAAGAAGCGAATAGACCGAGTTATGTTTCAAATTGCACAAAAACGTGAAAAGCACGTCTATGGAGAGAGTTGAGCAATTCCATAGCTTCAAAGTGGACCGTTATGCTCCATTGAGAGTTCTTAGAAGTGTAACTAGCTGGTTTAGCTTTCCTACAACGTTTCGTTAGATAAAGATGCGAATAGACCATGTTATGTTTCAAATTGCACGAAAACGAGAAAAGCACGTCTATGGAGAGAGTTGAGCAATTCCAAAGCATCAAAGTGGACCATTGCACTCCATTGAGTGTTCTTAGAAGTCTAACTTGCTAGTTTAGCTTTCGTATAACGTTTCGTTACATAAAGATGCGAATAGACCAAGTTATCTTCCAAATTGCACTAAAACGGGAAAAGCACGTCTATGGAGATAGTTGAGCAATTCGAAAGCTTCAAAGTGGACCGTTATACTCCATTGAGTGTTCTTAGAAGTGTAACTAGCTGGTTTTGCTTTCGTACAATGTTTCGTTAGATAAAGATGCGAAAAGACGAAGTTATGTTTCAAATTGCACAACAACGAGAAAAGCACGGCTATGGAGAGAGTTGAGCAATTCCAAAGCATCAAAGTGGACCGTTGCACTCCATTTATTATTCTTAGAAGTCTAACTTCGTAATTTAGGTTTAGTACAAGGTTTCAATGGATAAAATAGCGAATAGACCGAGTTATGTTTCAAATTGTACAAAAACGTGAAAAGCATGTCTATGGAGAGAGTTGAGCAATCCCAAAACTTCAAAGTGGACCTTTGTACTCCCTTTATTGTTCTAAGAAGTCTAACTTGCTAATTTAGCTTTAGTACAAGGTTTCATTGGATAAAGAAGCGAATAGACCGAGTTATGTTTCAAATTGCACGAAAAAGAGAAAAGCACGTCTATGGAGAGAGTTGAGCAATTCCAAAGCATCAAAGTGGACCATTGTACTCCATTGAGTGTTCTTAGAAGTCTAACTTGCTAGTTTAGCTTTCGTATAACGTTTCGTTACATAAAGATGCGAATAGACCAAGTTATCTTTCAAATTGCACAAAAACGTGAAAAGCACGTCTACGGAGAGAGTTGAGCAATTCCAAAGCTTCAAAGTGGACCGTTATACTCCATTGAGTGTTCTCAGAAGTGTAACTAGCTGGTTTTGCTTTCGTACAATGTTTCATTAGATAAAGATGCGAATAGACGAAGTTATGTTTCAAATTGCACAACAACGAGGAAAGCACGTCTATGGAGAGAGTTGAGCAATTCCAAAGCATCAAAGTGGACTGTTGCACTCCATTTATTGTTCTTAGAAGTCTAACTTGCTAATTTAGCTTTCGTACGAGATTTCAATGGATAAAGAAGCGAATAGACCGAGTTACGTTTCAAATTGCACAAAAACGTGAAAAGCACGTCTATGGAGAGAGTTGAGCAAATCCAAAGCTTCAAAGTGGACCGTTGCAATCCATTGAGTGTTCTTAGAAGTCTAACTTGCTAGTTTAGCTTTTGTATAACGTTTCGTTAGATAAAGATGCGAATAGACCAAGTTATCTTTCAAATTGCACAAAAACGTGAAAAGCACGTCTATGGAGAGAGTTGAGCAAATCCAAAGCTTCAAAGTGGACCGTTGCAATCCATTGAGTGTTCTTAGAAGTCTAACTTGCTAGTTTAGCTTTTGTATAACGTTTCGTTAGATAAAGATGCGAATAGACCAAGTTATCTTTCAAATTGCACAAAAACGTGAAAAGCACGTCTACGGAGAGAGTTGAGCAATTCCAAAGCCTCAAAGTGGACCGTTATATTCCATTGAGTGTTCTTAGTAGTGTAACTAGCTGTTTTAGCTTTCGTACAACCTGTCGTTAGATAAAGATGCGAATAGACGAAGTTATATTTCAAATTGCACAAAAACGAGAAAAGCACGTCTACGGAGAGAGTTGAGCAATTGCAAAGCATCAAAGTGGACCGTTGCACTCCATTTATTGTTCTTAGAAGTCTAAGTTCGTAATTTAGCTTTCGTACAAGGTTTCAATGGATAAAGAAGCGAATAGACCGAGTTATGTTTCAAATTGCACAAAAACGTGAAAAGCACGTCTATGGAGAGAGTTGAGCAATTCCAAAGCTTCAAGGTGGACCGTTATGCTCCATTGAGTGTTCTTAGAAGTGTAACTTTCTGGTTTAGCTTTCGTACAACGTTTCGTTAGATAAAGATGCGAATAGACCAAGTTACGTTTCAAATTGCACGAAAACAAGAAAAGCACATCTATGGAGAGGGTTGAGCAATTCCAAAGCTTCAAAGTGGACCATTGTACTCCATTGAGTGTTCTTAGAAGTCTAACTTGCTAGTTTAGCTTTCGTATAACGTTTCGTTACATAAAGATGCGAATAGACCAAGTTATCTTCCAAATTGCACTAAAACGTGAAAAGCACGTCTATGGAGATAGTTGAGCAATTCGAAAGCTTCAAAGTGGACCGTTATACTCCATTGAGTGTTCTTAGAAGTGTAACTAGCTGGTTTAGCTTTCGTACAATGTTTCGTTAGATAAAGATGCGAAAAGACGAAGTTATGTTTCAAATTGCACAACAACGAGAAAAGCACGGCTATGGAGAGAGTTGAGCAATTCCAAAGCATCAAAGTGGACCGTTGCACTCCATTTATTATTCTTAGAAGTCTAACTTCGTAATTTAGGTTTAGTACAAGGTTTCAATGGATAAAATAGCGAATAGACCGAGTTATGTTTCAAATTGTACAAAAACGTGAAAAGCATGTCTATGGAGAGAGTTGAGCAATCCCAAAACTTCAAAGTGGACCTTTGTACTCCCTTTATTGTTCTAAGAAGTCTAACTTGCTAATTTAGCTTTAGTACAAGGTTTCATTGGATAAAGAAGCGAATAGACCGAGTTATGTTTCAAATTGCACGAAAAAGAGAAAAGCACGTCTATGGAGAGAGTTGAGCAATTCCAAAGCATCAAAGTGGACCATTGTACTCCATTGAGTGTTCTTAGAAGTCTAACTTGCTAGTTTAGCTTTCGTATAACGTTTCGTTACATAAAGATGCGAATAGACCAAGTTATCTTTCAAATTGCACAAAAACGTGAAAAGCACGTCTACGGAGAGAGTTGAGCAATTCCAAAGCTTCAAAGTGGACCGTTATACTCCATTGAGTGTTCTCAGAAGTGTAACTAGCTGGTTTAGCTTTCGTACAATGTTTCGTTAGATAAAGATGCGAATAGACGAAGTTATGTTTCAAATTGCACAACAACGAGGAAAGCACGTCTATGGAGAGAGTTGAGCAATTCCAAAGCATCAAAGTGGATTGTTGCACTCCATTTATTGTTCTTAGAAGTCTAACTTGCTAATTTAGCTTTCGTACGAGATTTCAATGGATAAAGAAGCGAATAGACCGAGTTATGTTTCAAATTGCACAAAAACGTGAAAAGCACGTCTATGGAGAGAGTTGAGCAAATCCAAAGCTTCAAAGTGGACCGTTGCAATCCATTGAGTGTTCTTAGAAGTCTAACTTGCTAGTTTAGCTTTTGTATAACGTTTCGTTAGATAAAGATGCGAATAGACCAAGTTATCTTTCAAATTGCACAAAAACGTGAAAAGCACGTCTATGGAGAGAGTTGAGCAAATCCAAATCTTCAAAGTGGACCGTTGCAATCCATTGAGTGTTCTTAGAAGTCTAACTTGCTAGTTTAGCTTTTGTATAACGTTTCGTTAGATAAAGATGCGAATAGACCAAGTTATCTTTCAAATTGCACAAAAACGTGAAAAGCACGTCTACGGAGAGAGTTGAGCAATTCCAAAGCCTCAAAGTGGACCGTTATATTCCATTGAGTGTTCTTAGTAGTGTAACTAGCTGGTTTAGCTTTCGTACAACCTGTCGTTAGATAAAGATGCGAATAGACGAAGTTATATTTCAAATTGCACAAAAACGAGAAAAGCACGTCTACGGAGAGAGTTGAGCAATTGCAAAGCATCAAAGTGGACCGTTGCACTCCATTTATTGTTCTTAGAAGTCTAAGTTCGTAATTTAGCTTTCGTACAAGGTTTCAATGGATAAAGAAGCGAATAGACCGAGTTATGTTTCAAATTGCACAAAAACGTGAAAAGCACGTCTATGGAGAGAGTTGAGCAATTCCAAAACTTCAAAGTGGACCTTTGTACTCCATTTATTGTTCTAAGAAGTCTAACTTGCTAATTTAGCTTTCGTACAAGGTTTCATTGGATAGAGAAGCGAATAGACCGAGTTATGTTTCAAATTGCACAAAAATGTGAAAAGCACGTCTATGGAGAGAGTTGAGCAATTCCAAAACTTCAAAGTGGACCGTTCTACTCCATTTATTGTTCTTAGAAGTCTAAGTTCATAATTTAGCTTTCGTACAAGGTTTCAATGGATAAAGAAGCGAATAGACCAAGTTGTGTTTCAAATTGCACAAAAACGTGAAAAGCACGTCTATGGAGAGAGTTGAGCAATTCCAAAGCTTCAAAATGGACCATCATACTCCATTGAGTGTTCTTAGAAGTCTAACTTGCTGGTTTAGCTTTCCTATAACGTTTTGTTAGATAAAGATGTGAATAGGCCAAGTTATCTTTCAAATTGCACAAGAACGTGAAAAGCACATCAATGGAGAGAGTTGAGCAATTCTGAAGTTTCAAGGTGGACCGTTATGCTCCATTGAGTGCTCTTGGAAGTGTAACTAGCTGGTTTAGCTTTCGTACAACGTTTCGTTAGATAAAGATGCGAATAGACCATGTTATGTTTCAAATTGCACGAAAACGAGAAAAGCACGTCTATGGAGAGAGTTGAGAAATTCCAAAGAATCAAAGTGGACCATTGTACTCCATTGAGTGTTCTTAGAAGTCTAACCTGCTAGTTTAGCTTTCGTATAACGTTTCGTTACATAAAGATGCGAATAGACCAAGTTATCTTTCAAATTGCACAAAAACGTGAAAAGAACGTCTATGGAGGGAGTTGAGCAATTCCAAAGCTTCAAAGTGGACCGTTATACTCCATTGAGTGTTCTTAGAAGTGTAACTAGCTGGTTTAGCTTTCGTACAATGTTTCGTTAGATAAAGATGCGAAAAGACGAACTTATGTTTCAAATTACACAACAACGAGAAAAGCACGGCTATGGAGAGAGTTGAGCAATTCCAAAGCATCAAAGTGGACCGTTGCACTCCATTTATTATTCTTAGAAGTCTAACTTAGTAATTTAGGTTTAGTACAAGGTTTCAATGGATAAAGAAGCGAATAGACCGAGATATGTTTCAAATTGCACAAAAACGTGAAAAACACGTCTATTGAGAGAGTTGAGCAATTCCAAAACTTCAAAGTGGACCTTTGTACTCCATTTATTGTTCTAAGAAGTCTAACTTGCTAATTTAGCTTTCGTACAAGGTTTCATTGGATAAAGAAGCGAATAGACCGAGTTATGTTTCAAATTGCACAAAAACGTGAAAAGCACGTCTATGGAGAGAGTTGAGCAATTCCATAGCTTCAAAGTGGACCGTTATGCTCCATTGAGAGTTCTTAAAAGTGTAACTAGCTGGTTTAGCTTTCCTACAACGTTTCGTTAGATAAAGATGCGAATAGACCAAGTTATGTTTCAAATTGCACGGAAACGAGAAAAGCACGACTATGGAGAGAGTTGAGCAATTCCAAAGCATCAAAGTGGACCATTGCACTCCATTGAGTGTTCTTAGAAGTCTAACTTGCTAGTTTAGCTTTCGTATAACGTTTCGTTACATAAAGATGCGAATAGACCAAGTTATCTTTCAAATTGCACAACAACGTGAAAAGCACGTCTATGGAGAGAGTTGAGCAATTCCAAAGCTTCAAAGTGGACCGTTATACTCCATTGAGTGTTCTTAGAAGTGTAACTAGCTGGTTTTGCTTTCGTACAATGTTTCGTTAGATAAAGATGCGAATAGACGAAGTTATGTTTGAAATTGCACAACAACGAGAAAAGCACGTCTATGGAGAGAGTTGAGCAATTCCAAAGCATCAAAGTGGACCGTTGCACTCCATTTATTGTTCTTAGAAGTCTAACTTGCTAATTTAGCTTTCGTACGAAGTTTCAATGGATAAAGAAGCGAATAGACCGAGTTATGTTTCAAATTGCACAAAAACGTGAAAAGCACGTCTATGGAGAGAGTTGAGCAATCCCAAAACTTCAAAGTGGACCGTTGCAATCCATTGAGTGTTCTTAGAAGTCTAACTTGCTAGTTTAGCTTTTGTATAACGTTTCGTTAGATAAAGATGCGAATAGACCAAGTTATCTTTCAAATTGCACAAAAACGTGAAAAGCACTTATACGGAGAGAGTTGAGCAATTCCAAAGCCTCAAAGTGGACCGTTATATTCCATTGAGTGTTCTAAGAAGTGTAACTAGCTGGTTTAGCTTTCGTACAACGTTTCGTTAGATAAAGAGGCGAATAGATGAAGTTATGTTTCAAATTGCACAAAAACGAGAAAAGCACGTCTATGGAGAGATTTGAGCAATTGCAAAGCATCAAAGTGGACCGTTGCACTCCATTTATTGTTCTTGGAAGTCTAAGTTCGTAATTTAGCTTTCGTACAAGGTTTCAATGGATAAAGAAGCGAATAGACCGAGTTATGTTTCAAATTGCACAAAAACGTGAAAAGCACGTCTATGGAGAGAGTTGAGCAATTCCAAAACTTCAAAGTGGACCTTTGTACTCCATTTATTGTTCTAAGAAGTCTAACTTGCTAATTTAGCTTTCGTACAAGGTTTCATTGGATAGAGAAGTGAATAGACCGAGTTATGTTTCAAATTGCACAAAAATGTGAAAAGCACGTCTATGGAGAGAGTTGAGCAATTCCAAAACTTCAAGGTGGACCGTTCTACTCCATTTATTGCCCTTAGAAGTCTAACTTGCTAATTTTGCTTTCGTACAAGGTTTCAATGGATAAAGAAGCGAATAGACCGAGTTGTGATTCAAATTCCACAAAAACGTGAAAAGCACGTCTATGGAGAGATTTGAGCAATTCCAAAGCTTCAAAATGGACCATCATACTCCATTGAGTGTTCTTAGAAGTCTAACTTGCTGGTTTAGCTTTCCTAAAACGTTTCGTTAGATAAAGATGTGAATAGACCAAGTTATCTTTCAAATTGCACAAGAACGTGAAAAGCACATCGATGGGGAGAGTTGAGCAATTCCGAAGCTTCAAGGTGGACCGTTATGCTCCATTGAGTGCTCTTGGAAGTGTAACTAGCTGGTTTAGCTTTCGTACAACGTTTCATTAGATAAAGATGCGAATAGACCATGTTATGTTTCAAATTGCACGAAAACGAGAAAAGCACGTCTATGGAGAGAGTTGAGAAATTCCAAAGAATCAAAGTGGACCATTTTACTCCATTGAGTGTTCTTAGAAGTCTAACCTGCTAGTTTAGCTTTCGTATAACGTTTCGTTACATAAAGATGCGAATAGACCAAGTTATCTTTCAAATTGCACAAAAACGTGAAAAGCACGTCTCTGGATGGAGTTGAGCAATTCCAAAGCTTCAAAGTGGACCGTTATACTCCATTGAGTGTTCTTAGAAGTGTAACTAGCTGGTTTAGCTTTCGTACAATGTTTCGTTAGATAAAGATGCGAAAAGACGAAGTTATGTTTCAAATTGCAAAACAACGAGAAAAGCACGGGTATGGAGAGAGTTGAGCGATTCCAAAGCATCAAAGTGGACCGTTGCACTCCATTTATTATTCTTAGAAGTCTAACTTCGTAATTTAGGTTTAGTACAAGGTTTCAATGGATAAAGAAGCGAATAGACCGAGATATGTTTCAAATTGCATAAAAACGTGAAAAGCACGTCTATGGAGAGAGTTGAGCAATTCCAAAGCCTCAAAGTGGACCGTTATATTCCATTGAGTGTTCTTAGTAGTGCAACTAGCTGGTTTAGCTTTCGTACAACGTTTCGTTAGATAAAGATGCGAATAGACGAAGTTATGTTTCAAATTGCACAAAAACGAGAAAAGCACGTCTATGGAGAGAGTTGAGCAATTGCAAAGCATCAAAGTGGACCGTTGCACTCCATTTATTGTTCTTAGAAGTCTAAGTTCGTAATTTAGCTTTCGTACAAGGTTTCAATGGATAAAGAAGCGAATAGACCGAGTTATGTTTCAAATTGCACAAAAACGAGAAAAGCACGTCTATGGAGAGATTTGAGCAATTGCAAAGCATCAAAGTGGACCGTTGCACTCCATTTATTGTTCTTAGAAGTCTAAGTTCGTAATTTAGCTTTCGTACAAGGTTTCAATGGATAAAGAAGTGAATAGACCGAGTTATGTTTCAAATTGCACAAAAACGTGAAAAGCACGTCTATGGAGAGAGTTGAGCAATTCCAAAACTTCAAAGTGGACCTTTGTACTCCATTTATTGTTCTAAGAAGTCTAACTTGCTAATTTAGCTTTCGTACAAGGTTTCATTGGATAGAGAAGTGAATAGACTGAGTTATGTTTCAAATTGCACAAAAAATGTGAAAAGCACGTCTATGGAGAGAGTTGAGCAATTCCAAAACTTCAATGTGGACCGTTCTACTCCATTTATTGCCCTTAGAAGTCTAACTTGCTAATTTTGCTTTCGTACAAGGTTTCAATGGATAAAGAAGCGAATACACCGAGTTGTGTTTCAAATTCCACAAAAACGTGAAAAGCACGTCTATGGAGAGATTTGAGCAATTCCAAAGCTTCAAAATGGACCATCATACTCCATTGAGTGTTCTTAGAAGTCTAACTTGCTGGTTTAGCTTTCCTATAACGTTTCGTTAGATAAAGATGTGAATAGACCAAGTTATCTTTCAAATTGCACAAGAACGTGAAAAGCACATCAATGGGGAGAGTTGAGCAATTCCGAAGCTTCAAGGTGGACCGTTATGCTCCATTGAGTGCTCTTGGAAGTGTAACTAGCTGGTTTAGCTTTCGTACAACGTTTCGTTAGATAAAGATGCGAATAGACCATGTTATGTTTCAAATTGCACGAAAACGAGAAAAGCACGTCTATGGAGAGAGTTGAGAAATTCCAAAGAATCAAAGTGGACCATTTTACTCCATTGAGTGTTCTTAGAAGTCTAACCTGCTAGTTTAGCTTTCGTATAACGTTTCGTTACATAAAGATGCGAATAGACCAAGTTATCTTTCAAATTGCACAAAAACGTGAAAAGCACGTCTCTGGAGGGAGTTGAGCAATTCCAAAGCTTCAAAGTGGACCGTTATACTCCATTGAGTGTTCTTAGAAGTGTAACTAGCTGGTTTAGCTTTCGTACAATGTTTCGTTAGATAAAGATGCGAAAAGACGAAGTTATGTTTCAAATTGCAAAACAACGAGAAAAGCACGGGTATGGAGAGAGTTGAGCGATTCCAAAGCATCAAAGTGGACCGTTGCACTCCATTTATTATTCTTAGAAGTCTAACTTCGTAATTTAGGTTTAGTACAAGGTTTCAATGGATAAAGAAGTGAATAGACCGAGATATGTTTCAAATTGCACAAAAACGTGAAAAGCACGTCTATGGAGAGAGTTGAGCAATTCCAAAGCCTCAAAGTGGACCGTTATATTCCATTGAGTGTTCTTAGTAGTGTAACTAGCTGGTTTAGCTTTCGTACAACGTTTCGTTAGATAAAGATGCGAATAGACGAAGTTATGTTTCAAATTGCACAAAAACGAGAAAAGCACGTCTATGGAGAGAGTTGAGCAATTGCAAAGCATCAAAGTGGACCGTTGCACTCCATTTATTGTTCTTAGAAGTCTAAGTTCGTAATTTAGCTTTCGTACAAGGTTTCAATGGATAAAGAAGCGAATAGACCGAGTTATGCTTCAAATTGCACAAAAACGTGAAAAGCACGTCTATGGAGAGAGTTGAGCAATTCCAAAACTTCAAACTGGACCTTTGTACTCCATTTATTGTTCTAAGAAGTCTAACTTGCTAATTTAGCTTTCGTACAAGGTTTCATTGGATAGAGAAGCGAATAGACCGAGTTATGTTTCAAATAGCACAAAAATGTGAAAGCACGTCTATGGAGAGAGTTGAGCAATTCCAAAACTTCAAAGTGGACGTTCTACTCCATTTATTGCCCTTAGAAGTCTAACTTGCTAATTTTGCTTTCATACAAGGTTTCATTGGATAGAGAAGCGAATAGACCGAGTTATGTTTCAAATTGCACAAAAATGTGAAAAGCACGTCTATGGAGAGAGTTAGCAATTCCAAAACTTCAAAGTGGACCGTTCTACTCCATTTATTGGCCTTAGAAGTCTAACTTGCTAATTTTGCTTTCGTACAAGGTTTCAATGGATAAAGAAGCGAATAGACCGAGTTGTGTTTCAAATTGCACAAAAACGTGAAAAGCACGTCTATGGAGGGAGTTGAGCAATTCCAAAGCTTCAAAATGGACCATCATACTCCATTGAGTGTTCTTAGAAGTCTAACTTGCTGGTTTAGCTTTCCTATAACGTTTTGTTAGATAAAGATGTGAATAGACCAAGTTATCTTTCAAATTGCACAAGAACGTGAAAAGCACATGAATGGAGAGAGTTGAGCAATTCCGAAGCTTCAAGGTGGACCGTTATGCTCCATTGAGTGCTCTTGGAAGTGTAACTAGCTGGTTTAGCTTTCGTACAACGTTTCGTTAGATAAAGATGCGAATAGACCATGTTATGTTTCAAATTGCACGAAAACGAGAAAAGCACGTCTATGGAGAGAGTTGAGAAATTCCAAAGAATCAAAGTGGACCATTTTACTCCATTGAGTGTTCTTAGAAGTCTAACCTGCTAGTTTAGCTTTCGTATAAAGTTTCGTTACATAAAGATGCGAATAGACCAAGTTATCTTTCAAATTGCACAAAAACGTGAAAAGCACGTCTCTGGAGGGAGTTGAGCAATTCCAAAGCTTCAAAGTGGACCGTTATACTCCATTGAGTGTTCTTAGAAGTGTAACTAGCTGGTTTAGCTTTCGTACAATGTTTCGTTAGATAAAGATGCGAAAAGACGAAGTTATGTTTCAAATTGCAAAACAACGAGAAAAGCACGGGTATGGAGAGAGTTGAGCGATTCCAAAGCATCAAAGTGGACCGTTGCACTCCATTTATTATTCTTAGAAGTCTAACTTCGTAATTTAGGTTTAGTACAAGGTTTCAATGGATAAAGAAGTGAATAGACCGAGATATGTTTCAAATTACACAAAAACGTGAAAAGCACGTCTATGGAGAGAGTTGAGCAATTCCAAAGCCTCAAAGTGGACCGTTATATTCCATTGAGTGTTCTTAGTAGTGTAACTAGCTGGTTTAGCTTTCGTACAACGTTTCGTTAGATAAAGATGCGAATAGACGAAGTTATGTTTCAAATTGCACAAAAACGAGAAAAGCACGTCTATGGAGAGAGTTGAGCAATTGCAAAGCATCAAAGTGGACCGTTGCACTCCATTTATTGTTCTTAGAAGTCTAAGTTCGTAATTTAGCTTTCGTACAAGGTTTCAATGGATAAAGAAGCGAATAGACCGAGTTATGTTTCAAATTGCACAAAAACGTGAAAAGCACGTCTATGGAGAGAGTTGAGCAATTCCAAAACTTCAAACTGGACCTTTGTACTCCATTTATTGTTCTAAGAAGTCTAACTTGCTAATTTAGCTTTCGTACAAGGTTTCATTGGATAGAGAAGCGAATAGACCGAGTTATGTTTCAAATAGCACAAAAATGTGAAAGCACGTCTATGGAGAGAGTTGAGCAATTCCAAAACTTCAAAGTGGACGTTCTACTCCATTTATTGCCCTTAGAAGTCTAACTTGCTAATTTTGCTTTCGTACAAGGTTTCATTGGATAGAGAAGCGAATAGACCGAGTTATGTTTCAAATTGCACAAAAACGTGAAAAGAACGTCTATGGAGGGAGTTGAGCAATTCCAAAGCTTCAAAGTGGACCGTTATACTCCATTGAGTGTTCTTAGAAGTATAACTAGCTGGTTTAGCTTTCGTACAATGTTTCGTTAGATAAAGATGCGAAAAGACGAAGTTACGTTTCGAATTGCACAACAACGAGAAAAGCACAGCTATGGAGAGAGTTGAGCAATTCCAAAGCATCAAAGTGGACCGTTGCACTCCATTTATTATTCTTAGAAGTCTAACTTCGTAATTTAGGTTTAGTACAAGGTTTCAATGGATAAAGAAGCGAATAGACCGAGATATGTTTCAAATTGCACAAAAACGTGAAAAACACGTCTATGGAGAGAGTTGAGCAATTCCAAAACTTCAAAGTGGACCTTTGTACTCCATTTATTGTTCTAAGAAGTCTAACCTGCTAATTTAGCTTTCGTACAAGGTTTCATTGGATAAAGAAGCGAATAGACCGAGTTATGTTTCAAATTGCACAAAAACGTGAAAAGCACGTCTATGGAGAGAGTTGAGCAATTCCATAGCTTCAAAGTGGACCGTTATGCTCCATTGAGAGTTCTTAGAAGTGTAACTAGCTGGTTTAGCTTTCCTACAACGTTTCGTTAGAAAAAGATGCGAATAGACCAAGTTATGTTTCAAATTGCACGAAAACGAGAAAAGCACGTCTATGGAGAGAGTTGAGCAATTGCAAAGCATCAAAGTGGACCGTTGCACTCCATTTATTGTTTTTAGAAGTCTAAGTTCGTAATTTAGCTTTCGTACAAGGTTTCAATGGATAAAGAAGCGAATAGACCGAGTTATGTTTCAAATTGCATAAAAACATGAAATGCACGTCTATGGAGAGAGTTGAGCAATTCCAAAACTTCAAAGTGGACCGTTCTACTCCATTTATTGCCCTTAGAAGTCTAACTTGCTAATTTTGCTTTCGTACAAGGTTTCAATGGATAAAGAAGCAAATAGACCGAGTTATGTTTCAAATTGCACAAAAACGTGAAAAGCACGTCTATGGAGAGAGTTGAGCAATTCCAAAGCTTCAAAATGGACCATCATACTCCATTGAGTGTTCTTAGAAGTCTAACTTGCTGGTTTAGCTTTCGTACAAGGTTTCAAAGGATAAAGATGCGAATAGACCAAGTTATGTTTCAAATTGCACAAAAACGTGAAAAGCACGTCTATGGAGAGAGTTGAGCAATTCCAAAGGACCAAAATGGACCATTGTACTCCATTGACTGTTCTTAGATGTCTAACTTGCTAGTTTAGCTTTCCAATAACGTTTTGTTAGATAAAGATGCGAATAAACCAAGTTATCTTTCAAATTACACAAGAACGTGAAAAGCACATCTGTGGAGAGAGTTGAGCAATTCCAAAGCTTCAAAGTGAACCGTTATACTCCATTGAGTGTTCTTAGAAGTGTAACTAGCTGGTTTTGCTTTCGTACAATGTTTCGTTAGATAAAGATGCGAATAGACGAAGTTATGTTTCAAATTGCACAACAATGAGAAAAGCACGTCTATGGAGAGAGTTGAGCAATTCCAAAGCATCAAAGTGGACCGTTGCACTCCATTTATTGTTCTTAGAAGTCTAACTTGCTAATTTAGCTTTCGTACGAGGTTTCAATGGATAAAAAAGCGAATAGACCGAGTTATGTTTCAAATTGCACAAAAACGTGAAAAGCACGTCTATGGAGAGAGTTGAGCAAATCCAAAGCTTCAAAGTGGACCGTTGCAATCCATTGAGTGTTCATAGAAGTCTAACTTGCTAGTTTAGCTTTTGTATAACGTTTCGTTAGATAAAGATGCGAATAGACCAAGTTATCTTTCAAATTGCACAAAAACGTGAAAAGCACGTCTACGGAGAGAGTTTAGCAATTCCAAAGCCTCAAAGTGGACCGGTATACTCCATTGAGTGTTCTTAGAAGTGTAACTAGCTGGATTAGCTTTCGTACAACGTTTCGTTAGATAAAGATGCGAATAGACGAAGTCATGTTTCAAATTGCACAAAAACGAGAAAAGCACGTCTATGGAGAGAGTTGAGCAATTCCAAAGCATCAAAGTGGACCGTTGCACTCCATTTATTGTTCTTAGAAGTCTAACTTCGTAATTTAGCTTTCGTACAAAGTTTCAATGGATAAAGAAGCGAATAGACCGAGTTGTGTTTCAAATTACACAAAAACATGAAAAGCATATCTATGAAGAGAGTTGAGCAATTCCAAAACTTCAAAGTGGACCTTTGTACTCCATTTATTGTTCTAATAAGTCTAACTTGCTAATTTAGCTTTCGTACAAGGTTTCATTGGATAGAGAAGCGAATAGACCGAGTTATGTTTCAAATTGCACAAAAACATGAAAAGCACGTCTATGGAGAGAGTTGAGCAATTCCATAGCTTCAAAGCGGACCGTTGTACTCCATTTATTGCCCTTAGAAGTCTAACTTGCTAATTTAGCTTTCGTACAAGGTTTCAATGGATAAAGAAGCAAATAGACCGAGTTATGTTTCAAATTGCACAAAAACATAAAAAGCACGTCTATGGAGAGAGTTCAACAATTCCAAAGCTTCAAAATGGACCATTGTACTCCATTAAGTGTTCTTAGAAGTCTAACTTGCTAGTTTAGCTATCCTATGACGTTTCGTTAGACAAAGATGCGAATAGACCAAGTTATCTTTCAAATTGCACAAGAACGTGAAAAGCACATCTACGGAGAGAGTTGAGCAATTCCAAAGCTTCAAAGTGGACCGTTATGCTCCATTGGGAGTTCTTAGAAGTGTAACTTGCTGGTTTAGCTTTCCTACAATGTTTCGTTAGATAAAGATGCGAATAGACTAAGTTATGTTTCAAATTGCATGAAAACGAGAAAAGCACGTCTATGGAGAGAGTTGAGCAATTCCAAAGCATCAAAGTGGACCATTGTACTCCATTGAGTGTTCTTAGAAGTCTAACTTGCTAGTTTAGCTTTCGTATAACGTTTCGTTACATAAAGATGCGAATAGACCAAGTTATCTTTCAAATTGCACAAAAAGTGAAAAGCACGTCTATGGAGAGAGTTGAGCATTCCCAAAGCTTCAAAGTGGACCGTTATACTTCATTGAGTGTTCTTAGAAGTGTAACTAGCTGGTTTAGCTTTTGTACAATGTTTCATTAGATAAAGATGCGAAAAGACGAAGTTATGTTTCAAATTGCACAACAACGAGAAAAGCACGGCTATGGAGAGAGTTGAGCAATTCCAAAGCATCAAAGTGGACTGTTGCACTCCATTTATTGTTCTTAGAAGTCTAACTTCGTAATTCAGCTTTCGTACAAGGTTTCAATGGATAAAGAAGCGAATAGACCGAGTTATGTTTCAAATTGCACAAAAATGTGAAAAGCACGTCTATGGTGAGAGTTCAGCAATTCCAAAGCTTCAAAATGGACCATTGTACTCCATTGAGTGTTCTTAGAAGTCTAACTTGCTAGTTTAGCTTTTGTATAACGTTTCGTTACATAAAGATGCGATTAGACCAAGTTATCTTTCAAATTGCACAAAAACGTGAAAAGCACGTCTATGCAGAGAGTTGAGCAATTCCAAAGCTTCAAAGTGGACCGTTATACTCCATTGAGTGTTCTTAGAAGTGTAACTAGCTGGTTTAGCTTTCGTACAACGTTTCGTTAGATAAAGATGCGAATAGACGAAGTTATGTTTCAAATTGCACGAAAACGAGAAAAGCACGTCTATGGAGAGAGTTGAGCAATTCCAAAACTTCAAAGTGGACCGTTGTACTCCATTTATTGTTCTAAGAAGTCTAACTTGCTAATTTAGCTTTCGTACACGGTTTCAGTGGATAAAGAAGCGAATAGACCGAGCTATATTTCAAATTGCATAAAAACATGAAATGCACGTCTATGGAGAGAGTTGAGCAATTCCAAAACTTCAAAGTGGACCGTTGTACTCCATTTATAGTTCTAAGAAGTCTAACTTGCTAATTTAGCTTTCGTACAAGGTTTCAATGGATAAAGAAGCAAATAGACCGAGTTATGTTTCAAATTGCACAAAAACGTGAAAAGCACATCTATGGAGAGAGTTGAGCAATTCCAAAGCTTCAAAGTGGGCCGTTGTACTCCATTTATTGCCCTTAGAAGTCTAACTTGCTAATTTAGCTTTCGTACAAGGTTTCATTTGATAAAGAAGCGAATAGACCGAGTTATGTTTCAAATTGCACAAAAACGTGAAAAACACGTCTATGGAGAGAGTTGAGCAATTCCAAAGCTTCAAAGTGGGCCGTTGTACTCCATTTATTGCCCTTAGAAGTCTAACTTGCTAAGTTAGATTTCGTACAAGGTTTCAATGGATAAAGAAGCGAAAAGACCGAGTTATGTTTCAAATTGCAAAAAAACGTGAAAAGCACGTCTACGGAAAGAGTTGAGCGATTCCAAAGCTTCAAAATGGACCATTGTACTCCATTGACTGTTCTTAGATGTCTAACTTGCTAGTTTAGCTTTCCAATAATGTTTTGTTAGATAAAGATGCGAATAGACAAAGTTATCATTCAAATTACACAAGAACGTGAAAAGCACATCTGTGGAGAGAGTTGAGCAATTCCAAAGCTTCAAGGTGGACCGTTATGCTCCATTGAGTGTTCTTAGAAGTGTAACTAGCTGGTTTACCTTTCGTACAACGTTTCGTTAGATAAAGATGCGAATAGACCAAGTTATGTTTCAAATTGAACGAAAACGAGAAAAGCACGTCAATGGAGAGAGTTGAGCAATTCCAAAGCATCAAAGTGGAACATTGTACTTCATTGAGTGTTCTTAGAAGTCTAACTTGCTAGTTTAGCTTTCGTATAACGTTTTGTTACATAAAGATGCGAATAGACCAAGTTATCTTTCAAATTGCACAAAAACGTGAAAAGCACGTCTATGGAGAGAGTTGAGCAATTCCAAAGCTTCAAAGTGGACCGTTATACTCCATTGAGTGTTCTTAGATGTGTAACTAGCTGGTTTAGCTTTCGTACAATGTTTCGTTAGATAAAGATGCGAATAGATGAAGTTATGTTTCAAATTGCACAAAAACGTGAAATGCACGTCTATGGAGAGAGTTGAGCAATTCCAAAACTTCAAAGTGGACCGTTGTACTCCATTTATTGTTCTAAGAAGTCTAACTTGCTAGTTTAGCTTTCGTATAACATTTCGTTACATAAAGATGCGAATAGAGCAAGTTATCTTTCAAATTACACAAGAACGTGAAAAGCACATCTGTGGAGAGAGTTGAGCAATTCCAAAGCTTCAAGGTGGACCGTTATGCTCCATTGAGTGTTCTTAGAAGTGTAACTAGCTGTTTTACCTTTCGTACAATGTTTCGTTAGATAAAGATGCGAATAGACGAAGTTATGTTTCAAATTGCACAAAAACGTGAAATGCACGTCTATGGAGAGAGTTGAGCAATTCCAAAACTTCAAAGTGGACCGTTGTACTCCATTTATTGTTCTAAGAAGTCTAACTTGCTAGTATAGCTTTCGTGTAACGTTTCGTTGCATAAAGATGCGAATAGACCGAGTTGTCTTTCAAATTGCACAAAAACGTGAAAAGCACGTCTATGGATAGAGTTGAGCAATTCCAAAGCTTCAAAGTGGACCGTTATACTCCATTGAGTGTTCTTAGAAGTGTAACTAGCTGGTTTAGCTTTTGTACAATGTTTCGTTAGATAAAGATGCGAATAGACGAAGTTATGTTTCAAATTGCACAAAAACGTGAAAAGCACGTCTATGGAGAGAGTTAGTTGAGCAATTCCAAAACTTCAAAGTGGACCGTTGTACTCCATTTATTGTTCTAAGAAGTCTAACTTGCTAGTTTAGCTTTCGTATAACGTTTGGTTATATAAAGATGCGAATAGAGCAAGTTATATTTCAAATTACACAATAACGTGAAAAGCACATCTGTGGAGAGAGTGGAGCAATTCCAAAGCTTCAAGGTGGACCGTTATGCTCCATTGAGTGTTCTTAGAAGTGTAACTAGCTGGTTTAGCTTTCGTACAATGTTTCGTTAGATAAAGATGCGAATAGACGAAGTTATGTTTCAAATTGCAAAACAACGAGAAAAGCACGGCTATGGAGAGAGTTGAGCGATTCCAAAGCACCAAAGTGGACCGTTGCACTCCATTTATTGTTCTAAGAAGTCTAACTTGCTAATTTAGCTTTCGTATGAGGTTTCAATGGATAAAGAAACGAATAGACCGAGTTATGTTTCAAATTGCACAAAAACATGAAAAGCACGTCCATGGAGAGAGTTGAGCAAATCCAAAGTTTCAAAGTGGACCGTTGCAATCCATTGAGTGTTCTTAGAAGTCTAACTTGCTAGTTTAGCTTTCGTATAACGTTTCGTTACATAAAGATGCGAATAAACCAAGTTATCTTTCAAATTGCACAAAAACGTGAAAAGCACGTCTATGGAGAGAGTTGAGCAATTCCAAAGCTTCAAAGTGGACCGTTATACTCCATTGAGTGTTCTTAGAAGTGTAACTAGCTGGTTTAGCTTTCGTACAATGTTTCGTTAGATAAAGATGCGAATAGACGAAGTTATGTTTCAAATTGCAAAAAAATGAGAAAAGCACGTCTATGGAGAGAGTTGAGCAATTGCAAAGCATCAAAGTGGACCGTTGCACTCCATTTATTGTTCTTAGAAGTCTAACTTCGTAATTTAGCTTTCGTACACGGTTTCAATGGATAAAGAAGCGAATAGACCGAGCTATGTTTCAAATTGCATAAAAACATGAAATGCACGTCTATGGAGAGAGTTGAGCAATTCCAAAACTTCAAAGTGGACCTTTGTACTCCATTTATTGTTCTAAGAAGTCTAACTTGCTAATTTAGCTTTCGTACAAGGTTTCAATGGATAGAGAAGCGAATAGACCGAGTTATGTTTCAAATTGCACAAAAATGTGAAAAGCACGTCTATAGAGAGAGTTGAGCAATTCCAAAACTTCAAAGTGGACCGTTGCACTCCATTTATTGTTCTTAGAAGTCTGACTTGCTAATTTAGCTTTCGTACGAGGTTTCAAAGGATAAAGAAGCGAAAAGACCGAGTTATGTTTCAAATTGCACAAAAACGTGAAAAGCACGTCTATGGAGAGAGTTGAGCAATTCCAAAGGACCAAAATGGACCATTGTACTCCATTGACTGTTCTTAGATGTCTAACTTGCTAGTTTAGCTTTCCAATAACGTTTTGTTAGATAAAGATGCGAATAAACCAAGTTATCTTTCAAATTACACAAGAACGTGAAAAGCACATCTGTGGAGAGAGTTGAGCAATTCCAAAGCTTCAAGGTGGACCGTTATGCTCCATTGAGTGTTCTTAGAATTGTAACTAGCTGGTTTAGCTTTCGTACAACGTTTCGTTAGATAAAGATGCGAATAGACCAAGTGATGTTTCAAATTGCACGAAAACGAGAAAAGCACGTCTGTGGAGAGAGTTGAGCAATTCCAAAGCATCAAAGTGGACCATTGTACTCCATTGAGTGTTCTTAGAAGTCTAACTTGCTAGTTTAGCTTTCGTATAACGTTTCGTTACATAATGATGCGAATAGACCAAGTTGTCTTTCAAATTGCACAAAAACGTGAAAAGCTCGTCTATGGAGAGAGTTGAGCAATTCCAAAGCTTCAAAGTGGACCGTTATACTCCATTGAGTGTTCTTAGAAGTGTAACTAGCTGGTTTGGCTTTCGTACAATGTTTTGTTAGATAAAGATGCGAATAGACGAAGTTATGTTTCAAATTACACAAAAACGTGAAAAGCACGTCTATGGAGAGAGTTGAGCAATTCCAAAACTTCAAAGTGGACCGTTGTACTCCATTTATTGTTCTAAGAAGTCTAACTTGCTAATTTAGCTTTCGTACAAGGTTTCAATGGATAAAGAAGCGAAAAGACTGAGTTATGTTTCAAATTACATAAAAACGTGAAAAGCACGTCTATGGAGAGAGTTGAGAAATTTCAAAGCTTCAAAATGGACCATTGTACTCCATTGACTGTTCTTAGATGTCTAACTTGCTAGTTTAGCTTTCCAATAACATTTTGTTAGATAAAGATGCGAATAGACCAAGTTATCTTTCAAATTACACAAGAACGTGAAAAGCACATCTGTGGAGAGAGTTGAGCAATTCCAAAGCTTCAAGGTGGACCGTTATGCTCCATTGAGTGTTCTTAGAAGTGTAACTAGCTGGTTTACCTTTCGTACAACGTTTCGTTAGATAAAGATGCGAATAGACCAAGTTATGTTTCAAATTGCACGAAAACGAGAAAAGCACGTCTATGGAGAGAGTTGAGAAATTCCAAAGCTTCAAAATGGACCATTGTACTCCATTGACTGTTCTTAGATGTCTAACTTGCTAGTTTAGCTTTCCAATAACGTTTTGTTAGATAAAGATGCGAATAGACCAAGTTATCTTTCAAATTACACAAGAACGTGAAAAGCACATCTGTGGAGAGAGTTGAGCAATTCCAAAGCTTCAAGGTGGACCGTTATGCTCCATTGAGTGTTCTTAGAAGTGTAACTAGCTGGTTTACCTTTCGTACAACGTTTCGTTAGATAAAGATGCGAATAGACCAAGTTATGTTTCAAATTGCACGAAAACGAGAAAATCACGTCTATGGAGAGAGTTGAGCAATTCCAAAGCATCAAAGTGGACCAGTGTACTTCATTGAGTGTTCTTAGAAGTCTAACTTGCTAGTTTAGCTTTCGTATAACGTTTCGTTACATAAAGATGCGAATAAACCAAGTTATCTTTCAAATTTCACAAAAACGTGAAAAGCACGTCTATGGAGAGAGTTGAGCAATTCCAAAGCTTCAAAGTGGACCGTTATACTCCATTGAGTGTTCTTAGAAGTGTAACTAGCTGGTTTAGCTTTCGTACAATGTTTCATTAGATAAAGATGCGAAAAGACGAAGTTATGTTTCAAATTGCACAACAACGAGAAAAGCACGGCTATGGAGAGAGTTGAGCAATTCCAAAGCTTCAAAGTGGACCGTTGTACTCAATTTATTGTTCTAAGAAGTCTAACTTGCTAGTTTAGCTTTCGTATAACGTTTCGTTACATAAAGATGCGAATAGAGCAAGTTATCTTTCAAATTACACAAGAACGTGAAAAGCACATCTGTGGAGAGAGTTGAGCAATTCCAAAGCTTCAAGGTGGACTGTTATGCTCCATTGAGTGTTCTTAGAAGTGTAACTAGCTGGTTTAGCTTTCGTACAATGTTTCGTTAGATAAAGATGCGAATAGACCAAGTTATGTTTCAAATTGCACGAAAACGGGAAAAGCACGTCTATGGAGAGAGTTGAGCAATTCCAAAGCATCAAAGTGGACTATTGTACTCCATTGAATGTTCTTAGAAGTCTAACTTGCTAGTTTAGCTTTCGTATAACGTTTCGTTACATAAAGATGCGAATAGACCAAGTTATCTTTCAAATTGCACAAAAACGTGAAAAGCACATCTATGGAGAGAGTTGAGCAATTCCAAAGCTTCAAAGTGGACCGTTATACTCCATTGAGTGTTCTTAGAAGTGTAACTAGCTGGTTTAGCTTTTGTACAATGTTTCATTAGATAAAGATGCGAATAGACGAAGTTATGTTTCAAATTGCACAACAACGAGAAAAGCACGTCTATGGAGAGAGTTGAGAAATTCCAAAGCATCAAAGTGGACCGTTGCACTCCATTTATTGTTCTTAGAAGTCTAGCTTGCTAATTTAGCTTTCGTATGAGGTTTCAACGGACAAAGAAGCGAATAGACCGAGTTATGTTTCAAATTGCACAAAAACGTGAAAAGCACGTCTATGGAGAGAGTTGAGCAAATCCGAAGCTTCAATTGGACCGTTGCAATCCATTGAGTGTTCTTAGAAGTCTAACTTGCTAGTTTAGCTTTCGTATAACGTTTCGTTAGATAAAGATGCGAATAGACGAAGTTATGTTTCAAATTGCACAAAAACGTGAAAAGCACGTCTATGGAGAGAGTTGAGCAATTCCAAAGCTTCAAAGTGGACCGTTATACTCCATTGAGTGTTCTTAGAAGTGTAACTAGCTGGTTTAGCTTTCGTACAACGTTTCGTTAGATAAAGATGCGAATAGACGAAGTTATGTTTCAAATTGCATAAAAATGAGAAAAGCACGTCTATGGAGGGAGTTGAGCAATTCCAAAGCATCAAAGTGGACCGTTGCACTCCATTCATTGTTCTTAGAAGTCTAACTTCGTAATTTAGCTTTCGTACAAGGTTTCAATGGATAAAGAAGCGAATAGGCCGAGTTATGTTTCAAATTGCATAGAAACGTGAAAAGCACGTCTATGGAGAGAGTTGAGCAATTCCAAAACTTCAAAGTGGACCGTTGTACTCCATTTATTGTTCTAAGAAGTCTAGCTTGCTAATTTAGCTTTCGTACAAGGTTTCAATGGATAAAGAAGCAAATAGACCGAGTTATGTTTCAAATTGCACAAAAACGTGAAAAGCACGTCTATGGAGAGAGTTGAGCAATTCCAAAGCTTCAAAGTGGACCGTTGTACTCCATTTATTGACCTTAGAAGTCTAACTTGCTAATTTAGCTTTCGTACAAGGTTTCAATGGATAAAGAAGCGAAAAGACCGAGTTATGTTTCAAATTGCACAAAAACGTGAAAAGCACGTCTATGGAGAGAGTTGAGCAATTCCAAAGCTTCAAAATGGAGCATTGTTCTCCATTGACTGTTCTTAGATGTCTAACTTGCTAGTTTAGCTTTCCAATAACGTTTTGTTCGATAAAGATGCGAATAGACCAAGTTATCTTTCAAATTACACAAGAACGTGAAAAGCTCATCAATGGAGAGAGTTGAGCAATTCCAAAGCTTCAAGGTAGACCGTTATACTCCATTGAGTGTTCTTAGAAGTGTAACTAGCTGGTTTAGCTTTCGTACAAAGTTTCGTTAGATAAAGATGCGAATAGACGAAGTTATGTTTCAAATTGCACAAAAACGTGAAAAGCACGTCTATGGAGAGAGTTGAGCAATTCCAAAACTTCAAAGTGGACCGTTGTACTCCATTTATTGTTCTAAGAAGTCTAACTCGCTAATTTAGCTTTCGTACAAGGTTTCAATGGATAAAGAAGCAAATAAACCGAGTTATGTTTCAAATTGCACAAAAACGTGAAAAGCACGTCTATGGAGAGAGTTGAGCAATTCCAAAGCTTCAAAGTGGACTGTTGTACTCCATTTATTACCCTTAGAAGTCTAACTTGCTAATTTAGCTTTCGTACAAGGTTTCAATGGATAAAGAAGCGAAAAGACCGAGTTATGTTTCAAATTGCACAAAAACGTGAAAAGCACGTCTATGGAGAGACTTGAGCAATTCCAAAGCATCAAAGTGGACCATTGTACTCCTTTGAGTGTTCTTAGAAGTCTAACTTGCTAGTTTAGCTTTCGTATAACGTTTCGTTACATAAAGATGCGAATAGACCAAGTTATCTTTCAAATTGCACAAAAACGTGAAAAAGCTTATCTATGGAGAGAGTTGAGCAATTCCAAAGCTTGAAAGTGGACCGTTATACTCCATTGAGTGTTCTTACAAGTGTAACTAGCTGGTTTAGCTTTCGTACAATGTTTCGTTAGATAAAGATGCGAATAGGCGAAGTTGTGTTTCAAATTGCACAACAACGAGAAAAGCACGTCTATGGAGAGAGTTGAGCAATTCCAAAGCTTCAAAGTGGACCGTTGTCCTCCATTTATTGTTCTAAGAAGTCTAACTTGCTAGTTTAGCTTTCGTATAACGTTTCGTTACATAAAGATGCGAATAGAGCAAGTTATCTTTCAAATTACACAAGAAAGTGAAAAGCACATCTGTGGAGAGAGTTGAGCAATTCCAAAGCTTCAAGGTGGACTGTTATGCTCCATTGAGTGTTCTTAGAAGTGTAACTAGCTGGTTTAGCTTTCGTACAATGTTTCGTTAGATAAAGATGCGAATAGACCAAGTTATGTTTCAAATTGCACGAAAACGGGAAAAGCACGTCTATGGAGAGAGTTGAGCAATTCCAAAGCATCAAAGTGGACCATTGTACTCCATTGAGTGTTCGTAGAAGTCTAACTTGCTAGTTTAGCTTTCGTATAACATTTCGTTACATAAAGATGCGAATAGACCAAGTTATCTTTCAAATTGCACAAAAACGTGAAAAGCACATCTATGGAGAGAGTTGAGCAATTCCAAAGCTTCAAAGTGGACCGTTGTACTCCATTGAGTGTTCTTAGAAGTGTAACTAGCTGGTTTAGCTTTCGTACAATGTTTCATTAGATAAAGATGCGAAAAGACGAAGTTATGTTTCAAATTTCACAACAACGAGAAAAGCACGGCTATGGAGAGAGTTGAGCAATTCCAAAGCTTCAAAGTGGACCGTTGTACTCCATTTATTGTTCTAAGAAGTCTAACTTGCTAGTTTAGCTTTCGTATAACGTTTCGTAACATAAAGATGCGAATAGAGCAAGTTATCTTTCAAATTACACAAGAACGTGAAAAGCACATCTGTGGAGAGAGTTGAGCAATTCCAAAGCTTCAAGGTGGACTGTTATGCTCCATTGAGTGTTCTTAGAAGTGTAACTAGCTGGTTTAGCTTTCGTACAATGTTTCGTTAGATAAAGATGCGAATAGACCAAGTTAGGTTTCAAATTGCACGAAAACGGGAAAAGCACGTCTATGGAGAGAGTTGAGCAATTCCAAAGCATCAAAGTGGACCATTGTACTCCATTGAGTGTTCTTAGAAGTCTAACTTGCTAGTTTAGCTTTCGTATAACGTTTCGTTACATAAAGATGCGAATAGACCAAGTTATCTTTCAAATTGCACAAAAACGTGAAAAGCACATCTATGGAGAGAGTTGAGCAATTCCAAAGCTTCAAAGTGGACCGTTATACTCCATTGAGTGTTATTAGAAGTGTAACAAGCTGGTTTAGCTTTTGTACAATGTTTCATTAGATAAAGATGCGAATAGACGAAGTTATGTTTCAAATTGCACAACAACGAGAAAAGCACGTCTATGGAGAGAGTTGAGAAATTCCAAAGCATCAAAGTGGACCGTTGCACTCCATTTATTGTTCTTAGAAGTCTAACTTGCTAATTTAGCTTTCGTATGAGGTTTCAACGGACAAAGAAGCGAATAGACCGAGTTATGTTTCAAATTGCATAAAAACGTGAAAAGCACGTCTATGGAGAGAGTTGAGCAAATCCGAAGCTTCAATTGGACCGTTGCAATCCATTGAGTGTTCTTAGAAGTCTAACTTGCTAGTTTAGCTTTCGTATAACGTTTCGTTAGATAAAGATGCGAATAGACAAAGTTATGTTTCAAATTGCACAAAAACGTGAAAAGCACGTCTATGGAGAGAGTTGAGCAATTCCAAAGCTTCAAAGTGGACCGTTATACTCCATTGAGTGTTCTTAGAAGTGTAACTAGTTGGTTTAGCTTTCGTACAACGTTTCGTTAGATAAAGATGCGAATAGACGAAGTTATGTTTCAAATTGCATAAAAATGAGAAAAGCACGTCTATGGAGGGAGTTGAGCAATTCCAAAGCATCAAAGTGGACCGTTGCACTCCATTCATTGTTCTTAGAAGTCTAACTTCGTAATTTAGCTTTCATACAAGGTTTCAATGGATAAAGAATCGAATAGGCCGAGTTATGTTTCAAATTGCATAAAAACGTGAAAAGCACGTCTATGGAGAGAGTTGAGCAATTCCAAAACTTCAAAGTGGACCGTTGTACTCCATTTATTGTTCTAAGAAGTCTAACTTGCTAATTTAGCTTTCGTACAAGGTTTCAATGGATAAAGAAGCAAATAGACCGAGTTATTTTTCAAATTGCACAAAAACGTGAAAAGCACGTCTATGGAGAGAGTTGAGCAATTCCAAAGCTTCAAAGTGGACCGTTGTACTCCATTTATTGACCTTAGAAGTCTAACTTGCTAATTTAGCTTTCGTACAAGGTTTCAATGGATAAAGAAGCGAAAAGACCGAGTTATGTTTCAAATTGCACAAAAACGTGAAAAGCACGTCTATGGAGAGAGTTGAGCAATTCCAAAGCATCAAAGTGGCCCATTGTACTCCATTGAGTGTTCTTAGAAGTCTAACTCGCTAGTTTAGCTTTCGTATAACGTTTCGTTACATAAAGATGCGAATAGACCAAGTTATCTTTCAAATTGCACAAAAACGCGAAAAGCACGTCTATGGAGAGAGTTGAGCAATTCCAAAGCTTCAAAGTGGACCGTTATACTCCATTGAGTGTTCTTAGAAGTGTAACTAGCTGGTTTAGCTTTCGTACAAGGTTTCAGTGGATAAAGAAGCAAATAAACCGAGTTATGTTTCAAATTGCACAAAAACGTGAAAAGCACGTCTATGGAGAGAGTTGAGCAATTCCAAAGCTTCAAAGTGGACTGTTGTACTCCATTTATTGCCCTTAGAAGTCTAACTTGCTAATTTAGCTTTCGTACAAGGTTTCAATGGATAAAGAAGCGAAAAGACCGAGTTATGTTTCAAATTGCACAAAAACGTGAAAAGCACGTCTATGGAGAGACTTGAGCAATTCCAAAGCATCAAAGTGGACCATTGTACTCCTTTGAGTGTTCTTAGAAGTCTAACTTGCTAGTTTAGCTTTCGTATAACGTTTCGTTACATAAAGATGCGAATAGACCAAGTTATCTTTCAAATTGCACAAAAACGTGAAAAGCACGTCTATGGAGAGAGTTGAGCAATTCCAAAGCTTCAAAGTGGACTGTTATACTCCATTGAGTGTTCTTAGAAGTGTAACTAGCTGGTTTAGCTTTCGTACAAGGTTTCAATGGATAAAGAAGCAAATAGACCGAGTTATGTTTCAAATTGCACAAAAACGTGAAAAGCACGTCTATGGAGAGACTTGAGCAATTCCAAAGCATCAAAGTGGACCATTGTACTCCTTTGAGTGTTCTTAGAAGTCTAACTTGCTAGTTTCGCTTTCGTATAACGTTTCGTTACATAAAGATGCGAATAGACCAAGTTATCTTTCAAATTGCACAAAAACGTGAAAAGCACGTCTATGGAGAGAGTTGAGCAATTCCAAAGCTTCAAAGTGGACCGTTATACTCCATTGAGTGTTCTTAGAAGTGTAACTAGCTGGTTTAGCTTTCGTACAAGGTTTCAATGGATAAAGAAGCAAATAGACCGAGTTATGTTTCAAATTGCACAAAAACGTGAAAAGCACGTCTATGGAGAGAGTTGAGCAATTCCAAAGCTTCAAAGTGGACCGTTGTACTCCATTTATTGACCTTAGAAGTCTAACTTGCTAATTTAGCTTTCGTACGAGGTTTCAATGGATAAAGAAGCGAAAAGACCGAGTTATGTTTCAAATTGCACAAAAACGTGAAAAGCACGTCTATGGAGAGAGTTGAGCAATTCCAAAGCTTCAAAATGGAGCATTGTTCTCCATTGACTGTTCTTAGATGTCTAACTTGCTAGTTTAGCTTTCCAATAACGTTTTGTTCGATAAAGATGCGAATAGTCCAAGTTATCTTTCAAATTACACAAGAACGTGAAAAGCTCATCAATGGAGAGAGTTGAGCAATTCCAAAGCTTCAAGGTGGACCATTATACTCCATTGAGTGTTCTTAGAAGTGTAACTAGCTGGTTTAGCTTTCGTACAAAGTTTCGTTAGATAAAGATGCGAATAGACCAAGATATGTTTCAAATTGCACGAAAACGGGAAAAGCACGTCTATGGAGAGAGTTGAGCAATTCCAAAGCATCAAAGTGGCCCATTGTACTCCATTGAGTGTTCTTAGAAGTCTAACTTGCTAGTTTAGCTTTCGTATAACGTTTCGTTACATAAAGATTCGAATAGACCAAGTTATCTTTCAAATTGCACAAAAACGTGAAAAGCACGTCTATGGAGAGAGTTGAGCAATTCCAAAGCTTCAAAGTGGACCGTTATACTCCATTGAGTGTTCTTAGAAGTGTAACTAGCTGGTTTAGCTTTCGTACAAGGTTTCAATGGATAAAGAAGCAAATAAACCGAGTTATGTTTCAAATTGCACAAAAACGTGAAAAGCACGACTATGGAGAGAGTTGAGCAATTCCAAAGCTTCAAAGTGGACTGTTGTACTCCATTTATTGCCCTTAGAAGTCTAACTTGCTAATTTAGCTTTCGTACAAGGTTTCAATGGATAAAGAAGCGAAAAGACCGAGTTATGTTTCAAATTGCACAAAAACGTGAAAAGCACGTCTATGGAGAGACTTGAGCAATTCCAAAGCATCAAAGTGGACCATTGTACTCCTTTGAGTGTTCTTAGAAGTCTAACTTGCTAGTTTAGCTTTCGTATAACGTTTCGTTACATAAAGATGCGAATAGACCAAGTTATCTTTCAAATTGCACAAAAACGTGAAAAAGCTTATCTATGGAGAGAGTTGAGCAATTCCAAAGCTTGAAAGTGGACCGTTATACTCCATTGAGTGGTCTTACAAGTGTAACTAGCTGGTTTAGCTTTCGTACAATGTTTCGTTAGATAAAGATGCGAATAGACGAAGTTGTGTTTCAAATTGCACAACAACGAGAAAAGCACGTCTATGGAGAGAGTTGAGCAATTCCAAAGCATCAAAGTGGACCGTTGCACTCCATTTATTTTCTTAGAAGTCTTACTTGCTAATTTAGCTTTCGTACGAGGTTTCAATGGATAAAGAAGCGAATAGACCGAGTTATGTTTCAAATTGCACAAAAACGTGAAAAGCACGTCTATGGAGAGAGTTGAGCAAATCCAAAGCTTCAATTGGACCGTTGCAATCCATTGAGTGTTCTTAGAAGTCTAACTTGCTAGTTTAGCTTTCGTATAACGTTTCGTTAGATAAAGATGCGAATAGACCAAGTTATATTTCAAATTGCACAAAAACGTGAAAAGCACGTCTATGGAGAGAGTTGAGCAATTCCAAAGCTTCAAAGTGGACCGTTATACTCCACTGAGTGTTCTTAGAAGTGTAACTAGCTGGTTTAGCTTTCGTACAACGTTTCGTTAGATAAAGATGCGAATAGACGAAGTTGTGTTTCAAATTGCATAAAAATGAGAAAAGCACGTCTATGGAGAGAGTTGAGCAATTCCAAAGCATCAAAGTGGACCGTTGCACTCCATTTATTGTTCTTAGAAGTCAAACTTCGTAATTTAGCTTTCGTACACGGTTTCAATGGATAAAGAATCGAATAGGCCGAGTTATGTTTCAAATTGCATAAAAACGTGAAAAGCACGTCTATGGAGAGAGTTGAGCAATTCCAAAACTTCAAAGTGGACCGTTGTACTCCATTTATTGTTCTAAGAAGTCTAACTTGCTAATTTAGCTTTCGTACAAGGTTTCAATGGATAAAGAAGCAAATAGACCGAGTTATTTTTCAAATTGCACAAAAACGTGAAAAGCACGTCTATGGAGAGAGTTGAGCAATTCCAAAGCTTCAAAGTGGACCGTTGTACTCCATTTATTGACCTTAGAAGTCTAACTTGCTAATTTAGCTTTCGTACAAGGTTTCAATGGATAAAGAAGCGAAAAGACCGAGTTATGTTTCAAATTGCACAAAAACGTGAAAAGCACGTCTATGGAGAGAGTTGAGCAATTCCAAAGCATCAAAGTGGCCCATTGTACTCCATTGAGTGTTCTTAGAAGTCTAACTCGCTAGTTTAGCTTTCGTATAACGTTTCGTTACATAAAGATGCGAATAGACCAAGTTATCTTTCAAATTGCACAAAAACGCGAAAAGCACGTCTATGGAGAGAGTTGAGCAATTCCAAAGCTTCAAAGTGGACCGTTATACTCCATTGAGTGTTCTTAGAAGTGTAACTAGCTGGTTTAGCTTTCGTACAAGGTTTCAGTGGATAAAGAAGCAAATAAACCGAGTTATGTTTCAAATTGCACAAAAACGTGAAAAGCACGTCTATGGAGAGAGTTGAGCAATTCCAAAGCTTCAAAGTGGACTGTTGTACTCCATTTATTGCCCTTAGAAGTCTAACTTGCTAATTTAGCTTTCGTACAAGGTTTCAATGGATAAAGAAGCGAAAAGACCGAGTTATGTTTCAAATTGCACAAAAACGTGAAAAGCACGTCTATGGAGAGACTTGAGCAATTCCAAAGCATCAAAGTGGACCATTGTACTCCTTTGAGTGTTCTTAGAAGTCTAACTTGCTAGTTTAGCTTTCGTATAACGTTTCGTTACATAAAGATGCGAATAGACCAAGTTATCTTTCAAATTGCACAAAAACGTGAAAAGCACGTCTATGGAGAGAGTTGAGCAATTCCAAAGCTTCAAAGTGGACTGTTATACTCCATTGAGTGTTCTTAGAAGTGTAACTAGCTGGTTTAGCTTTCGTACAAGGTTTCAATGGATAAAGAAGCAAATAGACCGAGTTATGTTTCAAATTGCACAAAAACGTGAAAAGCACGTCTATGGAGAGACTTGAGCAATTCCAAAGCATCAAAGTGGACCATTGTACTCCTTTGAGTGTTCTTAGAAGTCTAACTTGCTAGTTTCGCTTTCGTATAACGTTTCGTTACATAAAGATGCGAATAGACCAAGTTATCTTTCAAATTGCACAAAAACGTGAAAAGCACGTCTATGGAGAGAGTTGAGCAATTCCAAAGCTTCAAAGTGGACCGTTATACTCCATTGAGTGTTCTTAGAAGTGTAACTAGCTGGTTTAGCTTTCGTACAAGGTTTCAATGGATAAAGAAGCAAATAGACCGAGTTATGTTTCAAATTGCACAAAAACGTGAAAAGCACGTCTATGGAGAGAGTTGAGCAATTCCAAAGCTTCAAAGTGGACCGTTGTACTCCATTTATTGACCTTAGAAGTCTAACTTGCTAATTTAGCTTTCGTACGAGGTTTCAATGGATAAAGAAGCGAAAAGACCGAGTTATGTTTCAAATTGCACAAAAACGTGAAAAGCACGTCTATGGAGAGAGTTGAGCAATTCCAAAGCTTCAAAATGGAGCATTGTTCTCCATTGACTGTTCTTAGATGTCTAACTTGCTAGTTTAGCTTTCCAATAACGTTTTGTTCGATAAAGATGCGAATAGTCCAAGTTATCTTTCAAATTACACAAGAACGTGAAAAGCTCATCAATGGAGAGAGTTGAGCAATTCCAAAGCTTCAAGGTGGACCATTATACTCCATTGAGTGTTCTTAGAAGTGTAACTAGCTGGTTTAGCTTTCGTACAAAGTTTCGTTAGATAAAGATGCGAATAGACCAAGATATGTTTCAAATTGCACGAAAACGGGAAAAGCACGTCTATGGAGAGAGTTGAGCAATTCCAAAGCATCAAAGTGGCCCATTGTACTCCATTGAGTGTTCTTAGAAGTCTAACTTGCTAGTTTAGCTTTCGTATAACGTTTCGTTACATAAAGATTCGAATAGACCAAGTTATCTTTCAAATTGCACAAAAACGTGAAAAGCACGTCTATGGAGAGAGTTGAGCAATTCCAAAGCTTCAAAGTGGACCGTTATACTCCATTGAGTGTTCTTAGAAGTGTAACTAGCTGGTTTAGCTTTCGTACAAGGTTTCAATGGATAAAGAAGCAAATAAACCGAGTTATGTTTCAAATTGCACAAAAACGTGAAAAGCACGACTATGGAGAGAGTTGAGCAATTCCAAAGCTTCAAAGTGGACTGTTGTACTCCATTTATTGCCCTTAGAAGTCTAACTTGCTAATTTAGCTTTCGTACAAGGTTTCAATGGATAAAGAAGCGAAAAGACCGAGTTATGTTTCAAATTGCACAAAAACGTGAAAAGCACGTCTATGGAGAGACTTGAGCAATTCCAAAGCATCAAAGTGGACCATTGTACTCCTTTGAGTGTTCTTAGAAGTCTAACTTGCTAGTTTAGCTTTCGTATAACGTTTCGTTACATAAAGATGCGAATAGACCAAGTTATCTTTCAAATTGCACAAAAACGTGAAAAAGCTTATCTATGGAGAGAGTTGAGCAATTCCAAAGCTTGAAAGTGGACCGTTATACTCCATTGAGTGGTCTTACAAGTGTAACTAGCTGGTTTAGCTTTCGTACAATGTTTCGTTAGATAAAGATGCGAATAGACGAAGTTGTGTTTCAAATTGCACAACAACGAGAAAAGCACGTCTATGGAGAGAGTTGAGCAATTCCAAAGCATCAAAGTGGACCGTTGCACTCCATTTATTTTCTTAGAAGTCTTACTTGCTAATTTAGCTTTCGTACGAGGTTTCAATGGATAAAGAAGCGAATAGACCGAGTTATGTTTCAAATTGCACAAAAACGTGAAAAGCACGTCTATGGAGAGAGTTGAGCAAATCCAAAGCTTCAATTGGACCGTTGCAATCCATTGAGTGTTCTTAGAAGTCTAACTTGCTAGTTTAGCTTTCGTATAACGTTTCGTTAGATAAAGATGCGAATAGACCAAGTTATATTTCAAATTGCACAAAAACGTGAAAAGCACGTCTATGGAGAGAGTTGAGCAATTCCAAAGCTTCAAAGTGGACCGTTATACTCCACTGAGTGTTCTTAGAAGTGTAACTAGCTGGTTTAGCTTTCGTACAACGTTTCGTTAGATAAAGATGCGAATAGACGAAGTTGTGTTTCAAATTGCATAAAAATGAGAAAAGCACGTCTATGGAGAGAGTTGAGCAATTCCAAAGCATCAAAGTGGACCGTTGCACTCCATTTATTGTTCTTAGAAGTCAAACTTCGTAATTTAGCTTTCGTACACGGTTTCAATGGATAAAGAAGCGAATAGACCGAGTTATGTTTCAAATTACATAAAAATGTGAAAAGCACGTCTATGGAGAGAGTTGAGCAATTCCAAAACTTCAAAGTGGACCGTTGTACTCCATTTATTGTTCTAAGAAGTCTAACTTGCTAATTTAGCTTTCGTACAAGGTTTCAATGGATAAAGAAGCAAATAGACCGAGTTATGTTTCAAATTGCACAAAAACGTGAAAAGCACGTCTATGGAGAGACTTGAGCAATTCCAAAGCATCAAAGTGGACCATTGTACTCCTTTGAGTGTTCTTAGAAGTCTAACTTGCTAGTTTAGCTTTCGTATAACGTTTCGTTACATAAAGATGCGAATAGACCAAGTTATCTTTCAAATTGCACAAAAACGTGAAAAAGCTTATCTATGGAGAGAGTTGAGCAATTCCAAAGCTTGAAAGTGGACCGTTATACTCCATTGAGTGTTCTTACAAGTGTAACTAGCTGGTTTAGCTTTCGTACAATGTTTCGTTAGATAAAGATGCGAATAGACGAAGTTGTGTTTCAAATTGCACAACAACGAGAAAAGCACGTCTATGGAGAGAGTTGAGCAATTCCAAAGCATCAAAGTGGACCGTTGCACTCCATTTATTTTCTTAGAAGTCTTACTTGCTAATTTAGCTTTCGTACGAGGTTTCAATGGATAAAGAAGCGAATAGACCGAGTTATGTTTCAAATTGCACAAAAACGTGAAAAGCACGTCTATGGAGAGAGTTGAGCAAATCCAAAGCTTCAATTGGACCGTTGCAATCCATTGAGTGTTCTTAGAAGTCTAACTTGCTAGTTTAGCTTTCGTATAACGTTTCGTTAGATAAAGATGCGAATAGACCAAGTTATATTTCAAATTGCACAAAAACGTGAAAAGCACGTCTATGGAGAGAGTTGAGCAATTCCAAAGCTTCAAAGTGGACCGTTATACTCCACTGAGTGTTCTTAGAAGTGTAACTAGCTGGTTTAGCTTTCGTACAACGTTTCGTTAGATAAAGATGCGAATAGACGAAGTTATATTTCAAATTGCATAAAAATGAGAAAAGCACGTCTATGGAGAGAGTTGAGCAATTCCAAAGCATCAAAGTGGACCGTTGCACTCCATTTATTGTTCTTAGAAGTCAAACTTCGTAATTTAGCTTTCGTACACGGTTTCAATGGATAAAGAAGCGAATAGACCGAGTTATGTTTCAAATTACATAAAAATGTGAAAAACACGTCTATGGAGAGAGTTGAGCAATTCCAAAACTTCAAAGTGGACCGTTGTACTCCATTTATTGTTCTAAGAAGTCTAACTTGCTAATTTAGCTTTCGTACAAGGTTTCAATGGATAAAGAAGCAAATAGACCGAGTTATGTTTCAAATTGCACAAAAACGTGAAAAGCACGTCTATGGAGAGACTTGAGCAATTCCAAAGCATCAAAGTGGACCATTGTACTCCTTTGAGTGTTCTTAGAAGTCTAACTTGCTAGTTTAGCTTTCGTATAACGTTTCGTTACATAAAGATGCGAATAGACCAAGTTATCTTTCAAATTGCACAAAAACGTGAAAAAGCTTATCTATGGAGAGAGTTGAGCAATTCCAAAGCTTGAAAGTGGACCGTTATACTCCATTGAGTGTTCTTACAAGTGTAACTAGCTGGTTTAGCTTTCGTACAATGTTTCGTTAGATAAAGATGCGAATAGACGAATTTGTGTTTCAAATTGCACAACAACGAGAAAAGCACGTCTATGGAGAGAGTTGAGCAATTCCAAAGCATCAAAGTGGACCGTTGCACTCCATTTAAATGTGTGTGAGCATGCTTGACTTGAACATATCCTAAAAGGCTAGAAAACATGCTTAAATTGTTATTTGGTTAATTGTTTAATATCTTAATTGTGCATATACACTTAAATGAAGGCTTATGCATATCTCTATGTGAATTTGATATCTATATATTTTTGAGATAGTGCTGGAAATTCAGTTTTGAAAACAAACATACATGGACTAAGTTAGGACATTAATCTTCTAATAATCATAATTTATCTTAACCAACTTAGGTCCAAATGACTTGAAACTTGAACCACATGCACATAAAGGTCTAATATATGTTCTAGGACTATAATCATGATAAATTAAGTGCATCACATATATATTTGGTCATATGCTTAAATTCCGCCAAAACTAGGTTTTACCTAATTTTGTGCATATATGTTCTTTGTGAACGTGGTGAACCAAATGAACTCCGATTTAAATGAAATTTCGTGTGCATCTTAGTTTCATCACTATGAACATATTTGACTTAGTAAAGTTCAAGAGAAAAGGTCATTTACACTGAGTTTGTAAAATAACATTGAATTTAGACTTAGAATTTATCGGTTTCATTATTAGTGACTTATTTGCTTGGTTGAGTGACCAAACGATTTCCGATTGTTATGAAATTTTATATGGACATTCTAATATATATAAAATGATTTATCATGCAGTAATATGAATTTTCTGGGTTATTTTTCTAATGTAATTAACCTATGCGCTCTATATGAAGCTCTTTGAGCTTACATGCAATTGGGGAGTTCTACCTCCTATTTCTTTGTAGGTTAATCATCATGAGGATGTTATATCACTCATAATTCAGTTTGCTCAAGTGAATTGAAGTCCGGTTTTCAAGTATGAGCTTGGATCTCTAGAAAACCAAGAAAAACCTATGTTCATCAACCTTCCACTAAGGCATTTTGATTGATGGTTGGAATTAGCCTTGGAGCTGTATAATATGGATATATTGGTGCTGTCAAATTAAGAGTTTGAAGTCAAGATTCAGACATGGACATTAAATGTTACACAAGGTGTCCGATTTAAGCCATATATGTCACATGAAGACATTTGTGCATGAAGGCTATACGGACCAAATATATGAAGTCTAGAGCAGTTGAAATTAATTGATTTAATGTTCTAGAAGATGTCTCAAGCTTTGGAAAATGTCTCTACACATTTGAAATCAAGAGACCAAGCTTGCTTAAAGATTACAGGGAATGTTAAAGAGCTCATTTGAATTCAAGAGAGATACATGCTTAAATTTGCTTGGCTATGAAGTTGCCAACAAGGTCTTTTCAAGAATGTTATTGCAAACACGTGTGAAGGGTCAGCCTTGCTATTGGGACATGTTTGGTGACGTGAAGGATCTCTTGTCTTCATCAAACAAGATCTTGCACATGCTTCCTTTATTGAGGTCAATGATCATATTTTTGTGAGAAGACAATTGATGAAGCTAAAGGACAAATGCAATGGTTGAAATTTGTAAGAGATGAGAAAGTATATTTTGTAACTAGACAAGACTTAGATTATGAAGATATTCTTGAAGACTACAAGCTCCAACGGTACACTAATCTATGGCCGAGGTTGAATTGTTTTGAATTATGAATGGATCAGATTACAACAAGACTTGAAGGGTTAAGATGATCATTTAAAGGTGAATCCAATGGTTGTGCATAAGGCAACATTCTTGCTTGCAATTTTTGACTTAAAAGAAGATCTTACTTTATTTTTTGAGTCAAAGATGGTTGCAAGTTGCTACACATTTTGTAGGAAATCATTGGAGATACCAAGGCCAAGATTCGGTGTAAGTTTGATCAAATGGTCAAAGATGACAAAATTGTTGGAGGTACCAAGGTCAAGATTTGGTGCAAGTTTGATCAAATTGTCAAAAATGGCTGCAAGTGCACATGACAACTCAAATCTTGGAAAGCTAGACTTGGAAAATAATGCAAGTGCAACGGCTACATATTGTAAGGTCAAGATTTAATGATCTATTCAGTAAATGGCCAAGATTTGCACATGTAATTGAAGGTCGAGATTTGAAGATGGAAAAAGATCCAATGGTGGAAATCACAAGAGCTTGGTAAATTATAAAGAGGGGTTCTTCCTCATTCCAACTTGGAGAAGCCAAAATTACATTGAAGAAATTCTTGCTCTCAAAACTTTCAAGCTAGTTTGTGCCATTGAATCCAAGCTTCTACCCAAGCCACTCTAAAGGCTTCCTCACTATTTTGCTTTTGCAAAGAGGGAGTGCTTCTCATTTGGCTTCTTATTTTCAGATTCGAAAATCCTCATTATTCTTCATTTTCTATCCAACCCGTGAGGTGATATTGTGATTCTTGAGTGTTCCTCAACCCCATTTGCTTAATGCAAACCTTGAGTGAACCATTTATATCGAACACTTGTAAAAGTCCCTTCATTGGGCAAAAACCTTGTTGAGGTTGAGTTTAAGGGAGTGCTTGAAACCCTTGGTTGTAAAGTTTGAAGATTATCTTGAAATCTTCAGTTTTAAGGGTGACCTAAAAACCCTTGTGAGTTTTGTGGAGCTCTTGAGAAAACCACATCCTTAGTGGAGGTTGAAAAATCCTAGGTTGGTGAACCTAGGTAGTAGATGTAGGAGAAGAGTCTCCGAACTACTATAAATTGCTGTGTGGACTTTCTTGATTGCATTGCTTGCTTGTTGATTGATTAAGTGTTTTGATTGCAGAATTTTCTGAACCACTAATCTGTCCGTGTACTGTTCACATAGCTAAACTTTGAATTTTAATCTGAATTTTTGATATAGTATTCATTAGGGTGTTGTGATACTGCATACCAAATTTCATTGAATTCTGACTTGATTTGCTAGGTGAAATTTGAGTTGTAAAATCTGTGCGCAGTGTGTTGTTTAAAAAATCTGTTTTTGCAATTCCTTGATTATTTGATAATTGATCATTCATCATATTGTATCACATCTTGCATTGAAATGAATATTGATTAAGATAATCATTAGAGTCCAAATTTGTGTGCTAATTGTTAATTGACATTGATTTCCTTTTAAATTATAAAAAGAGATTCCTATCGGAATTTGGGGACACAATTCACCCCCCCTCTTGTGTTAAGTACGATCCATCAATTGGTATCGGAGCAGGTTTGCTAAAACATAGGATTAACACCCTTATTAGCATTTTTATGACTTACACAAATTTGCATGTTGAGGCCGAAAGCCTTTCTATGGATATTCCACCTATCTTTGATGGTGACTATCCATTTTGGAAGAATAGAATGAGAATATTTATTAAATCTAGAGGCATAGACGTATGGAGGGTAGTAAAGGATGGTCCTCATTGTCCTAGTAGGAGTAGAGGAGACGAATGGACAAATAAGGACATTGAATTAATGTGCTTAAATGTTTATGCTATTAATCTCTTTCATATCTCTCTTAGTAGGTGTGGACTTGACCACATTTCCGGATGTACAAATGCAAAGCAAATTTGGGAAATGATGGAAAGAAAGTATGAAAGGTCAAATGGCAATGTGTGCCTAGTGACCAAAGTGGAGAAGACCTCTAGTGATAAAGAGGAAGAAATCAAGGCCAACCTTTGCTTGGTGGCAAAGGAAGAAGAGTTATCATCCATTCGGGATGATATGGTAAATGATTCTACACTACCCACTTATGATGAATTGAGTAATGTGTATGATGAATTATGTGATGCTCATGGTGACTTAATTTCTAAATACAAGCATGCTACAAAAGAAATATCTAGGCTTGTGAAAATTGAGAAATCACATGTGGATGAGATTAATGACTTGAATGATAAGTATGTTGATCTAAATGCAAAGCATGATAATATATATTTATCTCTTGATGCTTTGATGAAAGAAAATGAAAATCTTAGAAATGAATTATCTATGCATGCTTCTAGTAGTAACATGGCAAATTGTAATACTTCAAAGATTCATGATTTGGATGCCTTACATGCTAGAGTGAATGAGTTAGAACAAGAGTTGAGAACATGGGATGAGCATGAATGTATAATTTTGAACAACTCTACTTCTTTGCAACTTGAGCTTGATGATGTGAAAGAAAAGTATAGGATGTTAGAAATTCAATTTTCTAAATTCTCTATGAGTTCATCAAAGCTTGATGAGTTGCTTGCCTCTCAAAGACACTACCTTGATAAGAGTGGACTTGGATTTGATCCTACGAAACTCAAAGAAACCATGAGTAGTGTTAGTACCATAGCCAAGCCTTCAAAAGGCAAGGCCAAGCTAGCTCATCCCATGGGTGAGACTAGTACCTCTAGGGAAACTCATCCTAAACTAAGGAGAGTTCACCTAAGGAGGTTGTGGGTGCCAAAGGGTTTGTGTGATATTGATGTGAAAGCTTATGTGAAGAATTCTTTTAATATTAATGTATATGCAATTGTGGCCACTAACCCTAAAGGATCCAAAGTTTGGATACCTAAAACGTCTTGATCACACTTTATTTAGATGTGCTATGCATTAGTTTGGGATACTAGGCTTTATTGATTTGTTTCTTTTTAAAAAAAATATATATAAAAAAAATAATAAAAAAAAAAAAAATTGAATGCTAGAACCTAAATGAAGGGCTGCCCAAATATGATTTTTAATGATTGTCATTGAAAATGATTTTATTAGGTTATATGATGCTTGGATGTTGTATGAGAGTTATGCATTTATACTATTTTTAATCTTTATTGAAAAAGATTGCAAATTAAGCATGAAATGCATGATATGTATGACAAAGGTTGAATATGAGAAAATCATTGAACAAATTATTTTTGTAATTTTTGTATGAAGAGAAAACCTAAAGTTATCCACTTTAGGAGTTTTAATTTAAAGATGTTTTTTCTTGAATACAAAAGAAAATCTGGAGAAGTTTGATGATAAAAGTGATATTTGTATTCTTCTTGATTACTTATCTCTTTCTAGTGCACACAATGCTTTTGATGCTAAGCCTAGAATGGTTAAGGAAAGTGTTTGTGTTAATTTTTATGATATAACCACACTTGAGGTCAATGTGCTTGTAGAGAAATAATTTTCAGATTTGAAGGACCTTGGACATCCCAAGGAGTTAATCTAAAATGGTACCCGTGGGGTACTTATCTTGGATGAGGATGCACCATTGGTGAAGAGCTCAAAAGAAGATGAAGATCTCAAATGATGAGGCAACACCAATTGGTGAGGAAAGTGTGCAACCCTTGGGGGAGCAACTTTAAATCAAGGAAAATATATTCAAAACATGGACAAGCACAAACACTCTAAGGAAGGAACAAATATTAAAGGAAAATCATCAAGATGCTCAAACAAAAAGCTAGGAGGGTTTCGACGGTCATTTCTTAAACCTTTAAACTCCTTTGCATTATTTTTGTTAGATGCTTAACTTTAACTCAATTGCATTTGGAATGTTTGATTTTTGATGATATGTGGTATGCATATTTTCTCAAATATTCATTGGTATGCATAATTGAAGGGGGAGCATGCCCTAAGTATAGAAATTCATGTTTTATCATTAATTGAAAAAGATAGAACGTATGTTAAGTTTCTTAAGTGAACTTGTTGCATCTCTATAATTTGGAAGCAATATGTGGAATACATGACTTCTAGTGTGCTTTTATTACTATTCATGAACGCATGTATTTGGTTGGTGTGAACTCCTCTCCCTATTCCCTCTTGATTGATTACATTATGGGGAAGAGATAATGATTAGAAAAGATGCATTAAAATGACATATTCTAAATTGGCATACTTTCATGTGATATTTAGTATTTGAGCTTTTATTGACGAAACATACTTATCTTGTATCAAGCATGGTGCATCCTTAAACTAGTACTTGAACTGACATATGAAATGGTTTATAGACCAAAGTTTAAGGGGGAGTGCATTTGCCATGTTTTGGTGAGAAGTATGTATGCTACTATGCTTGAAGTGAGGGAGAGCTAATATGAACATTACTTTGTACTCGATCTATAGCTCACTTCATTTGCATGATTGGAAACAATTAAGAATTTGAGTATAAAATGAGAATTTCAATTAAACCTTAAGATCTTTTTGATAATTACAAAAAGGGGGGAGAAAGAATATAGTTTTTGGATAAAGATTGTAGTTCTTGAAAAAAAATGTACATCTTTAGAAAACTACATTGCACATTTTGGAATCATCAAAAAGGGGGAGATTGTTGGACCAAGACTTAGTGTCTAGTCAACATTGTGTTTTTGATGATTGTGTATGATTGTATACTAAAATGTGTGTGAGCATGCTTGACTTGAACATATCCTAAAATGCTAGAAAACATGCTTAAATGGTTATTTGGTTAATTGTTTAATATCTTAATTGTGCATATACACTTAAATGAAGGCTTATGCATATCTCTATGTGAATTTGATATCTATATATTTTTGAGATAGTGCTGGAAATTCAGTTTTGAAAACAAACATACATGGACTAAGTTAGGACATTAATCTTCTAATAATCATAATTTATCTTAACCAACTTAGGTCCAAATGACTTGAAACTTGAACCACATGCACATAAAGGTCTAATATATGTTCTAGGACTATAATCATGATAAATTAAGTGCATCACATATATATTTGGTCATATGCTTAAATTCCGCCAAAACTAGGTTTTACCTAATTTTGTGCATATATGTTCTTTGTGAACATGGTGAACCAAATGAACTCCGATTTAAATGAAATTTCGTGTGCATCTTAGTTTCATCACTATGAACATATTTGACTTAGTAAAGTTCAAGAGAAAAGGTCATTTACACTGAGTTTGTAAAATAACATTGAATTTAGACTTAGAATTTATCGGTTTCATTATTAGTGACTTATTTGCTTGGTTGAGTGACCAAACGATTTCCGATTGTTATGAAATTTTATATGGACATTCTAATATATATAAAATGATTTATCATGCAGTAATATGAATTTTCGGGGTTATTTTTCTAATGTAATTAACCTATGCGCTCTATATGAAGCTCTTTGAGCTTACATGCAATTGGGGAGTTCTACCTCCTATTTCTTTGTAGGTTAATCATCATGAGGATGTTATATCACTCATAATTCAGTTTGCTCAAGTGAATTGAAGTCCGGTTTTCAAGTATGAGCTTGGATCTCTAGAAAACCAAGAAAAACCTATGTTCATCAACCTTCCACTAAGGCATTTTGATTGATGGTTGGAATTAGCCTTGGAGCTGTATAATATGGATATATTGGTGCTGTCAAATTAAGAGTTTGAAGTCAAGATTCAGACATGGACATTAAATGTTACACAAGGTGTCCGATTTAAGCCATATATGCCACATGAAGACATTTGTGCATGAAGGCTATACGGACCAAATATATGAAGTCTAGAGCAGTTGAAATTAATTGATTTAATGTTCTAGAAGATGTCTCAAGCTTTGGAAAATGTCTCTACACATTTGAAATCAAGAGACCAAGCTTGCTTAAAGATTACAGGGAATGTTAAAGAGCTCATTTGAATTCAAGAGAGATACATGCTTAAATTTGCTTGGCTATGAAGTTGCCAACAAGGTCTTTTCAAGAATGTTATTGCAAACACGTGTGAAGGGTCAGCCTTGCTATTGGGACATGTTTGGTGACGTGAAGGATCTCTTGTCTTCATCAAACAAGATCTTGCACATGCTTCCTTTATTGAGGTCAATGATCATATTTTTGTGAGAAGACAATTGATGAAGCTAAAGGACAAATGCAATGGTTGAAATTTGTAAGAGATGAGAAAGTATATTTTGTAACTAGACAAGACTTAGATTATGAAGATATTCTTGAAGACTACAAGCTCCAACGGTACACTAATCTATGGCCGAGGTTGAATTGTTTTGAATTATGAATGGATCAGATTACAACAAGACTTGAAGGGTTAAGATGATCATTTAAAGGTGAATCCAATGGTTGTGCATAAGGCAACATTCTTGCTTGCAATTTTTGACTTAAAAGAAGATCTTACTTTATTTTTTGAGTCAAAGATGGTTGCAAGTTGCTACACATTTTGTAGGAAATCATTGGAGATACCAAGGCCAAGATTCGGTGTAAGTTTGATCAAATGGTCAAAGATGACAAAATTGTTGGAGGTACCAAGGTCAAGATTTGGTGCAAGTTTGATCAAATTGTCAAAAATGGCTGCAAGTGCACATGACAACTCAAATCTTGGAAAGCTAGACTTGGAAAATAATGCAAGTGCAACGGCTACATATTGTAAGGTCAAGATTTAATGATCTATTCAGTAAATGGCCAAGATTTGCACATGTAATTGAAGGTCGAGATTTGAAGATGGAAAAAGATCCAATGGTGGAAATCACAAGAGCTTGGTAAATTATAAAGAGGGGTTCTTCCTCATTCCAACTTGGAGAAGCCAAAATTACATTGAAGAAATTCTTGCTCTCAAAACTTTCAAGCTAGTTTGTGCCATTGAATCCAAGCTTCTACCCAAGCCACTCTAAAGGCTTCCTCACTATTTTGCTTTTGCAAAGAGGGAGTGCTTCTCATTTGGCTTCTTATTTTCAGATTCGAAAATCCTCATTATTCTTCATTTTCTATCCAACCCGTGAGGTGATATTGTGATTCTTGAGTGTTCCTCAACCCCATTTGCTTAATGCAAACCTTGAGTGAACCATTTATATCGAACACTTGTAAAAGTCCCTTCATTGGGCAAAAACCTTGTTGAGGTTGAGTTTAAGGGAGTGCTTGAAACCCTTGGTTGTAAAGTTTGAAGATTATCTTGAAATCTTCAGTTTTAAGGGTGACCTAAAAACCCTTGTGAGTTTTGTGGAGCTCTTGAGAAAACCACATCCTTAGTGGAGGTTGAAAAATCCTAGGTTGGTGAACCTAGGTAGTAGATGTAGGAGAAGAGTCTCCGAACTACTATAAATTGCTGTGTGGACTTTCTTGATTGCATTGCTTGCTTGTTGATTGATTAAGTGTTTTGATTGCAGAATTTTCTGAACCACTAGTCTGTCCGTGCACTGTTCACATAGCTAAACTTTGAATTTTAATCTGAATTTTTGATATAGTATTCATTAGGGTGTTGTGATATAGCATACCAAATTTCATTGAATTCTGAGTTGATTTGCTAGGTGAAATTTGAGTTGTAAAATCTGTGCACAGTGTGTTGTTTAAAAAATCTGTTTTTGCAATTCCTTGATTATTTGATAATTGATCATTCACCATATTGTATCACATCTTGCATTGAAATGAATATTGATTAAGATAATCATTAGAGTCCAAATTTGTGTGCTAATTGTTAATTGACATTGATTTCCTTTTAAATTATAAAAAGAGATTCCCATCGGAATTTGGGGACACAATTCACCCCCCCCTCTTGTGTTAAGTACGATCCATCACGTTATACTCCATTGAGTGTTCTTAGAAGTGTAACTAGCTGGTTTAGCTTTCGTACAACGTTTCGTTAGATAAAGATGCGAATAGACGAAGTTATGTTTCAAATTGCATAAAAATGAGAAAAACACGTCTATGGAGAGAGTTGAGCAATTCCAAAGCATCAAAGTGGACCGTTGCACTCCATTTATTGTTCTTAGAAGTCAAACTTCGTAATTTAGCTTTCGTACACGGTTTCAATGGATAAAGAAGCGAATAGACCGAGTTATGTTTCAAATTACATAAAAATGTGAAAAGCACGTCTATGGAGAGAGTTGAGCAATTCCAAAACTTCAAAGTGGACCGTTGTACTCCATTTATTGTTCTAAGAAGTCTAACTTGCTAATTTAGCTTTCGTACAAGGTTTCAATGGATAAAGAAGCAAATAGACCGAGTTATGTTTCAAATTGCTCAAAAACGTGAAAACCACGTCTATGGAGAGAGTTGAGCAATTCCAAAGCTTCAAAGTGGACCGTTGTACTCCATTTATTGCCCTTAGAAGTCTAACTTGCTAATTTAGCTTTCATACAAGGTTTCAATGGATAAAGAAGCGAAAAGACCGAGTTATGTTTCAAATTGCACAAAAACGTGAAAAGCATGTCTATGGAGAGAGTTGAGCAATTCCAAAGCTTCAAAATGGACCATTGTACTCCATTGACTGTTCTTAGATGTCTAACTTGCTAGTTTAGCTTTCCAATAACGTTTTGTTAGATAAAGATACGAATAGACCAAGTTATCTTCCAAATTACACAAGAACGTGAAAAGCACATCAATGGAGAGAGTTGAGCAATTCCAAAGCTTCAAGGTAGACCGTTATACTCCATTGAGTGTTCTTAGAAGTGTAACTAGTTGGTTTAGCTTTCGTACAAAGTTTCGTTAGATAAAGATGTGAATAGACGAAGTTATGTTTCAAATTGCACAAAAACGTGAAAAGCACGTCTATGGAGAGAGTTGGGCAATTCCAAAGCATCAAAGTGGACCGTTGCACTCCATTTATTGTTCTTAGAAGTCTAACTTCGTAATTTAGCTTTCGTACATGGTTTCAATGGATAAAGAAGCGAATAGACCGAGTTATGTTTCAAATTGGATAAAAACGTGAAAAGCACATCTATGGAGAGAGTTGAGCAATTCCAAAACTTCAAAATGGACCGTTGTACTCCATTTATTGTTCTAAGAAGTCTAACTTGCTAATTTAGCTTTCGTACAAGGTTTCAATGGATAAAGAAGCAAGTAGACCGAGTTATGTTTCAAATTGCTCAAAAACGTGAAAAGCACGTCTATGGAGAGAGTTGAGCAATTCCAAAGCTTCAAAGTGGACCGTTATACTCCATTGAGTGTTCTTAGAAGTGTAACTAACTGGGTTAGCTTTCTTACAAAGTTTCGTTAGATAAAGATGCGAATAGACGAAGTTATGTTTCAAATTGCACAAAAAAGTGAAAAGCACGTCTATGGAGAGAGTTGAGCAATTCCAAACCTTCAAAGTGGACCGTTATTCTCCATTGAGTGTTCTTAGAAGTGTAACTAGCTGGTTTAGCTTTCGTACAATGTTTCGTTAGATAAAGATGCGAATACACGAAGTTATGTTTCAAATTGCACAAAAACGTGAAAAACACGTCTATGGAGAGAGTTGAGCAATTCCAAAGCATCAAAGTGGACCGTTGCACTCCATTTATTGTTCTTAGAAGTCAAACTTCGTAATTTAGCTTTCGTACACGGTTTCAATGGATAAAGAAGCGAATAGACCGAGTTATGTTTCAAATTACATAAAAATGTGAAAAGCACGTCTATGGAGAGAGTTGAGCAATTCCAAAACTTCAAAGTGGACCGTTGTACTCCATTTATTGTTCTAAGAAGTCTAACTTGCTAATTTAGCTTTCGTACAAGGTTTCAATGGATAAAGAAGCAAATAGACCGAGTTATGTTTCAAATTGCTCAAAAACGTGAAAACCACGTCTATGGAGAGAGTTGAGCAATTCCAAAGCTTCAAAGTGGACCGTTGTACTCCATTTATTGCCCTTAGAAGTCTAACTTGCTAATTTAGCTTTCATACAAGGTTTCAATGGATAAAGAAGCGAAAAGACCGAGTTATGTTTCAAATTGCACAAAAACGTGAAAAGCATGTCTATGGAGAGAGTTGAGCAATTCCAAAGCTTCAAAATGGACCATTGTACTCCATTGACTGTTCTTAGATGTCTAACTTGCTAGTTTAGCTTTCCAATAACGTTTTGTTAGATAAAGATACGAATAGACCAAGTTATCTTCCAAATTACACAAGAACGTGAAAAGCACATCAATGGAGAGAGTTGAGCAATTCCAAAGCTTCAAGGTGGACCGTTATACTCCATTGAGTGTTCTTAGAAGTGTAACTAGCTGGTTTAGCTTTCGTACAAAGTTTCGTTAGATAAAGATGTGAATAGACGAAGTTATGTTTCAAATTGCACAAAAACGTGAAAAGCACGTCTATGGAGAGAGTTGGGCAATTCCAAAGCATCAAAGTGGACCGTTGCACTCCATTTATTGTTCTTAGAAGTCTAACTTCGTAATTTAGCTTTCGTACATGGTTTCAATGGATAAAGAAGCGAATAGACCGAGTTATGTTTCAAATTGGATAAAAACGTGAAAAGCACATCTATGGAGAGAGTTGAGCAATTCCAAAACTTCAAAATGGACCGTTGTACTCCATTTATTGTTCTAAGAAGTCTAACTTGCTAATTTAGCTTTCGTACAAGGTTTCAATGGATAAAGAAGCAAGTAGACCGAGTTATGTTTCAAATTGCTCAAAAACGTGAAAAGCACGTCTATGGAGAGAGTTGAGCAATTCCAAAGCTTCAAAGTGGACCGTTATACTCCATTGAGTGTTCTTAGAAGTGTAACTAACTGGGTTAGCTTTCTTACAAAGTTTCGTTAGATAAAGATGCGAATAGACGAAGTTATGTTTCAAATTGCACAAAAACGTGAAAAGCACGTCTATGGAGAGAGTTGAGCAATTCCAAACCTTCAAAGTGGACCGTTATTCTCCATTGAGTGTTCTTAGAAGTGTAACTAGCTGGTTTAGCTTTCGTACAATGTTTCGTTAGATAAAGATGCGAATACACGAAGTTATGTTTCAAATTGAACAAAAACGTGAAAAGCACGTCTATGGAGAGAGTTGAGCAAATCCAAAGCTTCAAGGTGGACCGTTATGCTCCATTGAGTGTTCTTAGAAGTGTAACTAGCTGGTTTAGCTTTCGTACAATGTTTCGTTAGATAAAGATGCGAATAGACCAAGTTATGTTTCAAATTGCACGAAAACGAGAAAAGCACGTCTATGGAGAGAGTTGAGCAATTCCAAAGCATCGAAGTGGACCATTGTACTCCATTGAGTGTTCTTGGAAGTCTAACTTGCTAGTTTTGCTTTAGTATAACGTTTCGTTACATAAAGATGCGAATAGACCAAGTTATCTTTCAAATTGCACAAAAACGTGAAAAGCACATCTATGGAGAGAGTTGAGCAATTCGAAAGCTTCAAAGTGGACCGTTATACTCCATTGAGTGTTCTTAGAAGTGTAACTAGCTGGTTTAGCTTTCGTACAATGTTTAGTTAGTTAAAGATGCGAATAGACGAAGTTATGTTTCAAATTGCACAACAACGAGAAAAGCACGTCTATGGAGAGAGTTGAGCAATTCCAAAGCATCAAAGTGGATCATTGCAATCCATGGAGTGTTCTTAGAAGTCTAACTTGCTAGTTTAGCTTTCCTATAACGTTTCGTTAGATAAAGATGCGAATAGACCAAGTTATCTTTCAAATTGCACAAGAACGTGAAAAGCACATCAATGGAGAGAGTTGAGCAATTCCAAAGCTTCAAGGTGGACCGTTATGCTCCATTGAGTGTTCTTAGAAGTGTAACTAGCTGGTTTAGCTTTCGTACAACGTTTCGTTAGATAAAGATGCGAATAGACCATGTTATGTTTCAAATTGCACGAAAACGAGAAAAGGACGTCTATGGAGAGATTTGACCCATTCCAAAGCATTAAAGTGGACCATTGTACTCCATTGAGTGTTCTTAGAAGTCTAGCTTGCTAGTTTAGCTTTCGTATAACGTTTCGTTACATAATGATGCGAATAGACCAAGTTATCTTTCAAATTGCACAACAACGAGAAAAGCACGTCTATGGAGAGAGTTGAGCAATTCCAAAGCGTCAAAGTGGACCGTTGCACTCCATTTATTGTTCTTAGAAGTCTAACTTGCTAATTTAGCTTTCGTACAAGGTTTCAATGGATAAAGAAGCGAATAGACCGAGTTATGTTTCAAATTACACAAAAACGTGAAAAGCACGTCTATGGAGAGAGTTGAGCAAATCCAAAGCTTCAAAGTGGACCGTTGCAATCCATTGAGTGTTCATAGAAGTCTAACTTGCTAGTTTAGCTTTCCTATAACGTTTCGTTAGATAAAGATGCGAATAGACCAAGTTATCTTTCAAATTGCAGAAAAACGTGAAAAGCACGTCTATGGAGAGAGTTGAGCAATTCCAAAGCTTCAAAGTGGACCTTTATACTCCATTGAGTGTTCTTCGAAGTGTAACTAGCTGGTTTAGCTTTCGTACAATGTTTCGTTAGATAAAGATGCGAAAAGACGAAGTTATGTTTCAAATTGCACAACAACGAGAAAAGCACGGCTATGGAGAGAGTTGAGCAATTCCAAAGCATCAAAGTGGACCGTTGCACTCCATTTATTGTTCTTAGAAGTCTGAATTCGTAATTTAGCTTTCGTACAAGGTTTCAATGGATAAAGAAGTGAATCGACCGAGTTATGTTTCAAATTGCACAAAAACGTGAAAAGCACGTCTATGGAGAGAGTTGAGCAATTTCAAAACTTCAAAGTGGACCTTTGTGCTCCATTTATTGTTCTAAGAAGTCTAACTTGCTAATTTAGCTTTCGTACAAGGTTTCATTGGATAAAGAAGCGAATAGACCGAGTTATGTTTCAAATTGCACAAAAAGGTGAAAAGCACGTCTATGGAGAGAGTTGAGCAATTCCAAAGCTTCAAAGTGGACCGTTGTACTCCATTTATTGCCCTTAGAAGTCTAACTTGCTAATTTAGCTTTCGTACAAGGTTTCATTGGATAAAGAAGCGAATAGACCGAGTTATGTTTCAAATTGCACAAAAACGTGAAAAGCACGTCTATGGAGAGAGTTCAGCAATTCCAAAGCTTCAAAATGGACCATTGTACTCCATTGAGTGTTCTTAGAAGTCTAACTTGCTAGTTTAGCTTTCCTATGACGTTTCGTTAGATAAAGATGCGAATAGACCAATTTATCTTTCAAATTGCACAAGAACGTGAAAAGCACATCTACGGAGAGAGTTGAGCAATTCCAAAGCTTCAAAGTGGACCGTTATGCTCCATTGAGTGTTCTTAGAAGTGTAACTAGCTGGTTTAGCTTTCCTACAACGTTTTGTTCGATAAAGATGCGAATAGACCAAGTTATGTTTCAAATATCACGAAAACGAGAAAAGCACGTCTATGGAGAGAGTTGAGCAATTCCAAAGCATCGAAGTGGACCATTGTACTCCATTGAGTGTTCTTAGAAGTCTAACTTGCTAGTTTAGCTTTCGTATAACGTTTCGTTACATAAAGATGCGAATAGACCAAGTTATCTTTCAAATTGCACAACAACGAGAAAAGCACGTCTATGGAGAGAGTTGAGCAAATCCAAAGCTTCAAAGTGGACCGTTGCAATCCATTGAGTGTTCTTAGAAGTCAAACTTGCTAGTTTAGCTTTCCTATAACGTTTCGTTAGATAAAGATGTGAATAGACCAAGTTATCTTTCAAATTGCACAAGAATGTGAAAAGCACATCAATGGAGAGAGTTGAGCAATTCCAAAGCTTCAAGGTGGACCGTTATGCTCCATTGAGTGTTCTTAGAAGTGTAACTAGCTGGTTGAGCTTTCGTACAACGTTTCATTAGATAAAGATGCGAATAGACCATGTTATGTTTGAAATTGTATGAAAACGAGAAAAGCACGTCTATGGAGAGAGTTGAGCAATTCCAAAGCATCAAAGTGGACCATTGTACTCCATTGAGTGTTCTTAGAAGTCTAACTTGCTAGTTTAGCTTTCGTATAACGTTTCGTAACATAAAGATGCGAATAGACCAAGTTATCTTTCAAATTACACAAAAACGTGAAAAGCACGTCTATGGAGAGAGTTGAGCAATTCCAAAGCTTGAAAGTGGACCGTTATACTCCATTGAGTGTTCTTCGAAGTGTAACTAGCTGGTTTAGCTTTCGTACAATGTTTCATTAGATAAAGATGCGAAAAGATGAAGTTATGTTTCAAATTGCACAACAACGAGAAAAGCACGGCTATGGAGAGAGTTGAGCAATTCCAAAGCATCAAAGTGGACCGTTGCACTCCATTTATTGCTCTTAGAAGTCTAACTTCATAATTTAGCTTTCGTACAAGGTTTCAATGGATAAAGAAGTGAATAGACCGAGTTATGTTTCAAATTGCACAAAAACGTGAAAAGCACGTCTATGGAGAGAGTTGAGCAATTCCAAAGCTTCAAAGTGGACCGTTGTACTCCATTTATTTCCCTTAGAAGTCTAACTTGCTAATTTAGCTTTCGTACAAGGTTTCATTGGATAAAAAAGCGAATAGACCGAGTTATGTTTCAAATTGCACAAAAACGTGAAAAGCACGTCTATGGAGAGAGTTCAGCAATTCCAAAGCTTCAAAATGGACCATTGTACTCCATTGAGTGTTCTTAGAAGTCTAACTTGCTAGTTTAGCTTTCCTATGACGTTTCGTTAGATAAAGATGCGAATAGACCAATTTATCTTTCAAATTGCACAAGAACGTGAAAAGCACATCTACGGAGAGAGTTGAGCAATTCCAAAGCTTCAAAGTGGACCGTTATGCTCCATTGAGTGTTCTTAGAAGTGTAACTAGCTGGTTTAGCTTTCCTACAACGTTTCGTTCGATAAAGATGCGAATAGACCAAGTTATGTTTCAAATATCACGAAAACGAGAAAAGCACGTGTATGGAGAGAGTTGAGCAATTCCAAAGCATCAAAGTGGACCATTGTACTCCATTGAGTGTTCTTAGAAGTCTAACTTGCTAGTTTAGCTTTCGTATAACGTTTCGTTACATAAAGATGCGAATAGACCAAGTTATCTTTCAAATTGCACAACAACGAGAAAAGCACGTCTATGGAGAGAGTTGAGCAAATCCAAAGCTTCAAAGTGGACCGTTGCAATCCATTGAGTGTTCTTAGAAGTCTAACTTGCTAGTTTAGCTTTCCTATAACGTTTCGTTAGATAAAGATGTGAATAGACCAAGTTATCTTTCAAATAGCACAAGAATGTGAAAAGCACATCAATGGAGAGAGTTGAGCAATTCCAAAGCTTCAAGGTGGACCGTTATGCTCCATTGAGTGTTCTTAGAAGTGTAACTAGCTGGTTGAGCTTTCGTACAACGTTTCATTAGATAAAGATGCGAATAGACCATGTTATGTTTGAAATTGTATGAAAACGAGAAAAGCACGTCTATGGAGAGAGTTGAGCAATTCCAAAGCATCAAAGTGGACCATTGTACTCCATTGAGTGTTCTTAGAAGTCTAACTTGCTAGTTTAGCTTTCGTATAATGTTTCGTAACATAAAGATGCGAATAGACCAAGTTATCTTTCAAATTGCACAAAAACGTGAAAAGCACGTCTATGGAGAGAGTTGAGCAATTCCAAAGCTTGAAAGTGGACCGTTATACTCCATTGAGTGTTCTTCGAAGTGTAACTAGCTGGTTTAGCTTTCGTACAATGTTTCATTTGATAAAGATGCGAAAAGATGAAGTTATGTTTCAAATTGCACAACAACGAGAAAAGCACGGCTATGGAGAGAGTTGAGCAATTCCAAAGCATCAAAGTGGACCGTTGCACTCCATTTATTGCTCTTAGAAGTCTAACTTCATAATTTAGCTTTCGTACAAGGTTTCAATGGATAAAGAAGTGAATAGACCGAGTTATGTTTCAAATTGCACAAAAACGTGAAAAGCACGTCTATGGAGAGAGTTGAGCAATTCCAAAACTTCAAAGTGGACCTTTGTACTCCATTTATTTTTCTAAGAAGTATAACTTGCTAATTTAGCTTTCGTACAAGGTTTCATTGGATAAAGAAGCGAATAGACCGAGTTATGCTTCAAATTGCACAAAAACGTGAAAAGCACGTCTATGGAGAGAGTTGAGCAATTCCAAAGCTTCAAAGTGGACCGTTGTACTCCATTTATTGCCCTTAGAAGTCTAACTTGCTAATTTAGCTTTCGTACAAGGTTTCAATGGATAAAGAAGCGAATAGACCGAGTTATGTTTCAAATTGCACAAAAACGTGAAAAGCACGTCTATGGAGAGAGTTCAGCAATTCCAAAGCATCAAAATGGACCGTTGTACTCCAATGAGTGTTCTTAGAAGTCTAACTTGCTAGTTTAGCTTTCCTATGACGTTTCGTTAGATAAAGATGCGAATAGACCAAGTTATCTTTCAAATATCACGAAAACAAGAAAAGCACGTCTATGGAGAGAGTTGAGCAATTCCAAAGCATCAAAGTGGACCATTGTACTCCATTGAGTGTTCTTAGAAGTCTAACTTGCTAGTTTAGCTTTCGTATAACGTTTCGTTAGATAAAGATGCGAATAGACCAAGTTATGTTTCAAATATCACGAAAACGAGAAAAGCACGTCTATGGAGAGAGTTGAGCAATTCCACAGCATCAAAGTGGACCATTGCAATCCATTGAGTGTTCTTAGAAGTCTAACTTGCTAGTTTAGCTTTCCTATAACGTTTCGTTAGATAAAGATGCGAATAGACCAAGTTATCTTTCAAATTGCACAAGAACGTGAAAAGCACGTCTATGGAGAGAGTTGAGCAAATCCAAAGCTTCAAAGTGGACCGTTGCAATCCATTGAGTGTTCTTAGAAGTCTAACTTGCTAGTTTAGCTTTCCTATAACGTTTCGTTAGATAAAGATGTGAATAGACCAAGTTATCTTTCAAATTGCACAAGAATGTGAAAAGCACATCAATGGAGAGAGTTGAGCAATTCCAAAGCTTCAAGGTAGACCGTTATGCTCCATTGAGTGTTCTTAGAAGTGTAACTAGCTGGTTTAGCTTTCGTACAACGTTTCGTTAGATAAAGATGCGAATAGACCATGTTATGTTTCAAATTGCCCGAAAACGAGAAAAGCACGTCTATGGAGAGAGTTGAGCAACTCCAAAGCATCGAAGTGGACCATTGTACTCCATTGAGTGTTCTTAGAAGTCTAACTTGCTAGTTTAGCTTTCGTATAACTTTTCGTAACATAAAGATGCGAATAGACCAAGTTATCTTTCAAATTGCACAAAAACGTGAAAAGCACGTCTATGGAGAGAGTTGAGCAATTCTAAAGCTTCAAAGTGGACCGTTATACTCCATTGAGTGTTCTTAGAAGTGTAACTAGCTGGTTTAGCTTTCGTACAATGTTTCATTAGATAAAGATGCGAAAAGACGAAGTTATGTTTCAAATTGCACAACAACGAGAGAAGCACGGCTATGGAGAGACTTGAGCAATTCCAAAGCATCAAAGTGGACCGTTGCACTCCATTTATTTTTCTTGGAAGTCTAACTTCGTAATTTAGCTTTCGTACAAGGTTTCAATGGATAAAGAAGTGAATAGACCGAGTTATGTTTCAAACTGCACAAAAACGTGAAAAGCACGTCTATGGAGAGAGTTGAGCAATTCCAAAACTTCAAAGTGGACCTTTGTACTCCATTTATTTTTCTAAGAAGTTTAACTTGCTAATTTAGCTTTCGTACAAGGTTTCATTGGATAAAGAAGCGAATAGACCGAGTTATGCTTCAAATTGCATAAAAACGTGAAAAGCACGTCTATGGACAGAGTTGAGCAATTCCAAAGCTTCAAAGTGGACCGTTGTACTCCATTTATTTCCCTTAGAAGTCTAACTTGCTAATTTAGCTTTCGTACAAGGTTTCAATGGATAAAGAAGCGAATAGACCGAGTTATGTTTCAAATTGCACAAAAACGTGAAAAACACGTCTATGGAGAGAGTTCAGCAATTCCAAAGCATCAAAATGGACCGTTGTACTCCAATGAGTGTTCTTAGAACCAATGAGTGTTCTTAGAATTCTAACTTGCTAGTTTAGCTTTCCTATGACGTTTCGTTAGATAAAGATGCGAATAGACCAAGTTATCTTTCAAATTGCACAAGACCGTGAAAAGCACATCTACGGAGAGAGTTGAGCAATTCCAAAGCTTCAAAGTGGACCGTTATGCTCCATTGAGTGTTCTTAGAAGTGTAACTAGCTGGTTTAGCTTTCCTACAACGTTTCGTTCGATAAAGATGCGAATAGACCAAGTTATGTTTCAAATATCACGAAAACGAGAAAAGCACGTCTATGGAGAGAGTTGAGCAATTCCACAGCATCAAAGTGGACCATTGTACTCCATTGAGTGTTCTTAGAAGTCTAACTTGCTAGTTTAGCTTTCGTATAACGTTTCGTTACATAAAGATACGAATAGACCAAGTTATCTTTCAAATTGCACAACAACGAGAAAAGCACGTCTATGGAGAGAGTTGAGCAATTCAAAAGCATCAAAGTGGACCGTTGCACTCCATTTATTGCTCTTAGAAGTCGGACTTGCTAATTTAGCTTTTGTACGAGGTTTCAATGGATAAAGAAGCGAATAGACCGAGTTATGTTTCAAATTGCACAAAAACGTGAAAAGCACGTCTATGGAGAGAGTTGAGCAAATCCACAGCATCAAAGTGGACCGTTATACTCCATTGAGTGTTCTTAGAAGTGTAACTAGCTGGTTTAGCTTTCGTACAATGTTTCGTTAGATAAAGATGCGAAAAGACGAAGTTATGTTTCAAATTGCACAACAATGAGAAAAGCACGGCTATGGAGAGAGTTGAGCAATTCCAAAGCATCAAAGTGGACCGTTGCACTCCATTTATTGTTCTTATAAGTCTAACTACGTAATTTAGCTTTCGTACAAGGTTTCAAGGGATAAAGAAGTGAATAGACCGAGTTATGTTTCAAATTGCACAAAAACGTGAAAAGCACGTCTATGGAGAGAGTTGAGCAATTCCAAAACTTCAAAGTGGACCTTTGTACTCCATTTATTTTTCTAAGAAGTCTAACTTGCTAATTTAGCTTTCGTACAAGGTTTCATTGGATAAAGAAGCGAATAGACCGAGTTATGTTTCAAATTGCACAAAAACGTGAAAAGCACCTCTATGGAGAGAGTTGAGCAAATCCAAAGCTTCAAAGTGGACCGTTGCAATCCATTGAGTGTTCTTAGAAGTCTAACTTGCTAGTTTTGCTTTCCTATAACGTTTCGTTAGATAAAGATGCGAATAGACCAAGTTATATTTCAAATTGCACAAGAACGTGAAAAGCACATCAACGGAGAGAGTTGAGCAATTCCAAAGCTTCAAGGTGGACCGTTATGCTCCATTGAGTGTTCTTAGAAGTGTAACTAGCTGGTTTAGCTTTCGTACAACGTTTCGTTAGATAAAGAAGCGAATAGACCATGTTATGTTTCAAATTGCACGAAAACGAGAAAAGCACGTCTACGGAGAGAGTTGACCAATTCCAAAACATCAAAGTGGACCATTGTACTCCATTGAGTGTTCTTAGAAGTCTAACTTGCTAGTTTAGCTTTCGTATAACAATTCGTTACATAAAGATGCGAATAGACCAAGTTATCTTTCAAATTGCACAAAAAACGTGAAAAGCACGTCTATGGAGAGAGTTGAGCAATTCCAAAGCTTCAAAGTGGACCGTTATACTCCATTGAGTGTTCTTAGAAGTGTAACTAGCTGGTTTAGCTTTCGTACAATGTTTCATTAGATAAAGATGCGAAAAGACGAAGTTATGTTTCAAATTGCACAACAACGAGAAAAGCACGGCTATGGAGAGAGTTGAGCAATTCCAAAGCATCAAAGTGGACCGTTGCACTCCATTTATTGTTCTTAGAAATCTAACTTCGTAATTTAGCTTTCGTACAAGGTTTCAATGGATAAAGAAGTGAATAGACCGAGTTATGTTTCAAATTGCACAAAAACTTGAAAAGCACGTCTATGGAGAGAGTTGAGCAATTCCAAAACTTCAAAGTGGACCTTTGTACTCCATTTATTTTTCTAAGAAGTCTAACTTGCTAATTTAGCTTTCGTACAAGGCTTCATTGGATAAAGAAGCTAATAGACCGAGTTATGTTTCAAATTGCACAAAAACGTGAAAAGCACGTCTATGGAGAGAGTTGAGCAAATCCAAAGCTTCAAAGTGGACCGTTGTAATCCATTGAGTGTTCTTAGAAGTCTAACTTGCTAGTTTCGCTTTCCTATAACGTTTCGTTAGATAAAGATGCGAATAGACCAAGTTATATTTCAAATTGCACAAGAACGTGAAAAGCACATCAATGGAGAGAGTTGAGCAATTCCAAAGCTTCAAGGTGGACCGTTATGCTCCATTGAGTGTTCTTAGAAGTGTAACTAGCTGGTTTAGCTTTCGTACAACGTTTCGTTAGATAAAGAAGCGAATAGACCATGTTATGTTTCAAATTGCACGAAAACGAGAAAAGCACGTCTATGGAGAGAGTTGACCAATTCCAAAGCATCAAAGTGGACCATTGTACTCCATTGAGTGTTCTTAGAAGTCTAACTTGCTAGTTTAGCTTTCGTATAACGATTCGTTACATAAAGATGCGAATAGACCAAGTTATCTTTCAAATTGCACAAAAACGTGAAAAGCACGTCTATGGAGAGAGTTCAGCAATTCCAAAGCTTCAAAGTGGACCGTTATACTCCATTGAGTGTTCTTAGAAGTGTAACTAGCTGGTTTAGCTTTCGTACAATGTTTCATTAGATAAAGATGCGAAAAGACGAAGTTATGTTTCAAATTGCACAACAACGAGAAAAGCACGGCTATGGAGAGAGTTGAGTAATTCCAAAGCATCAAAGTGGACCGTTGCACTCCATTTATTGTTCTTAGAAATCTAACTTCGTAATTTAGCTTTCGTACAAGGTTTCAATGGATAAAGAAGTGAATAGACCGAGTTATGTTTCAAATTACACAAAAATGTGAAAAGCACGTCTATGGAGAGAGTTGAGCAATTCCAAAACTTCAAAGTGGACCTTTGTACTCCATTTATTTTTCTAAAAGTCTAACTTGCTAATTTAGCTTTCGTACATGGCTTCATTGGATAAAGAAGCGAATAGACCGAGTTATGTTTTAAATTGCACAAAAACGTGAAAAGCACGTCTCTGGAGAGAGTTGAGCAAATCCAAAGCTTCAAAGTGGACCGTTGCAATCCATTGAGTGTTCTTAGAAGTCTAACTTGCTAGTTTCGCTTTCCTATAACGTTTCGGTAGATAAAGATGCGAATAGACCAAGTTATATTTCAAATTGCACAAGAACGTGAAAAGCACATCAATGGAGAGAGTTGAGCAATTCCAAAGCTTTAAGGTGGACCGTTATGCTCCATTGAGTGTTCTTAGAAGTGTAACTAGCTGGTTTAGCTTTCGTACAACGTTTCGTTAGATAAAGAAGCGAATAGACCATGTTATGTTTCAAATTGAACGAAAACGAGAAAAGCACGTCTATGGAGAGAGTTGACCAATTCCAAAGCATCAAAGTGGACCATTGTACTCCATTGAGAGTTCTTAGAATTCTAACTTTCTAGTTTAGCTTTGGTATAACGTTTCGTTACATAAAGATGCGAATAGACCAAGTTATCTTTCAAATTGCACAAAAACGTGAAAAGCACGTCTATGGAGAGAGTTGAGCAATTCCAAAGCTTCAAAGTGGACCGTTATACTCCATTGAGTGTTCTTAGAAGTGTAACTAGCTGGTTTAGCTTTCGTACTATGTTTCATTAGATAAAGATAAGAAAAGACGAAGTTATGTTTCAAATTGCACAACAACGAGAAAAGCACGGCTATGGAGAGAGTTGAGCAATTCCAAAGCATCAAAGTGGACCGTTGCACTCCATTTATTGTTCTTAGAAATCTAACTTCGTAATTTAGCTTTCGTACAAGGTTTCAATGGATAAGGAAGTGAATAGACCGAGTTATGTTTCAAATTGCACAAAAACGTGAAAAGCACGTCTATAGAGAGAGTTGAGCAATTCCAAAACTTCAAAGTGGACCTTTGTACTCCATTTATTTTTCTAAAAGTCTAACTTGCTAATTTAGCTTTCGTACATGGCTTCATTGGATAAAGAAGCGAATAGACCGAGTTATGTTTTAAATTGCACAAAAACGTGAAAAGCACGTCTCTGGAGAGAGTTGAGCAAATCCAAAGCTTCAAAGTGGACCGTTGCAATCCATTGAGTGTTCTTAGAAGTCTAACTTGCTAGTTTCGCTTTCCTATAACGTTTCGGTAGATAAAGATGCGAATAGACCAAGTTATATTTCAAATTGCACAAGAACGTGAAAAGCACATCAATGGAGAGAGTTGAGCAATTCCAAAGCTTTAAGGTGGACCGTTATGCTCCATTGAGTGTTCTTAGAAGTGTAACTAGCTGGTTTAGCTTTCGTACAACGTTTCGTTAGATAAAGAAGCGAATAGACCATGTTATGTTTCAAATTGAACGAAAACGAGAAAAGCACGTCTATGGAGAGAGTTGACCAATTCCAAAGCATCAAAGTGGACCATTGTACTCCATTGAGAGTTCTTAGAATTCTAACTTTCTAGTTTAGCTTTGGTATAACGTTTCGTTACATAAAGATGCGAATAGACCAAGTTATCTTTCAAATTGCACAAAAACGTGAAAAGCACGTCTATGGAGAGAGTTGAGCAATTCCAAAGCTTCAAAGTGGACCGTTATACTCCATTGAGTGTTCTTAGAAGTGTAACTAGCTGGTTTAGCTTTCGTACTATGTTTCATTAGATAAAGATGCGAAAAGACGAAGTTATGTTTCAAATTGCACAACAACGAGAAAAGCACGGCTATGGAGAGAGTTGAGCAATTCCAAAGCATCAAAGTGGACCGTTGCACTCCATTTATTGTTCTTAGAAATCTAACTTCGTAATTTAGCTTTCGTACAAGGTTTCAATGGATAAGGAAGTGAATAGACCGAGTTATGTTTCAAATTGCACAAAAACGTGAAAAGCACGTCTATAGAGAGAGTTGAGCAATTCCAAAACTTCAAAGTGGACCTTTGTACTCCATTTATTTTTCTAAGAAGTCTAACTTGCTAATTTAGCTTTCGTACAAGGCTTCATTGGATAAAGAAGCGAATAGACCGAGTTATGTTTCAAATTGCACAAAAACGTGAAAAGCACGTCTATGGAGAGAGTTGAGCAAATCCAAAGCTTCAAAGTGGACCGTTGCAATCCATTGAGTGTTCTTAGAAGTCTAACTTGCTAGTTTCGCTTTCCGATAACGTTTCGTTAGATAAAGATGCGAATAGACCAAGTTATATTTCAAATTGCACAAGAACGTGAAAAGCACATCAATGGAGAGAGTTGAGCAATTCCAAAGCTTCAAGGTGGACCGTTATGCTCCATTGAGTGTTCTTAGAAGTGTAACTAGCTGGTTTAGCTTTCGTACAACGTTTCGTTAGATAAAGAAGCGAATAGACCATGTTATGTTTCAAATTGCACGAAAACGAGAAAAGCACGTCTGTGGAGAGAGTTGACCAATTCCAAAGCATCAAAGTGGACCATTGTACTCCATTGAGTGTTCTTAGAAGTCTAACTTGCTAGTTTAGCTTTCGTATAACGTTTCGTTACATAAAGATGCGAATAGACCAAGTTATCTTTCAAATTACTCAAAAACGTGAAAAGCACGTCTATGGAGAGAGTTGAGCAATTCCAAAGCTTCAAAGTGGACCGTTATACTCCATTGAGTGTTCTTAGAAGTATAACTATCTGTTTTAGCTTTCGTACAATGTTTCATTAGATAAAGATGCGAAAAGACGAAGTTATGTTTCAAATTGCACAACAACGAGAAAAGCACGGCTATGGAGAGAGTTGAGCAATTCCAAAGCATCAAAGTGGACCGTTGCACTCCATTTATTGTTCTTAGAAATCTAACTTCGTAATTTAGCTTTCGTACAAGGTTTCAATGGATAAGGAAGTGAATAGACCGAGTTATGTTTCAAATTGCACAAAAACGTGAAAAGCACGTCTATAGAGAGAGTTGAGCAATTCCAAAACTTCAAAGTGGACCTTTGTACTCCATTTATTTTTCTAAGAAGTCTAATTTGCTAATTTAGCTTTCGTACAAGGCTTCATTGGATAAAGAAGCGAATAGACCTAGTTATGTTTCAAATTGCACAAAAACGTGAAAAGCACGTCTATGGAGAGAGTTGAGCAAATCCAAAGCTTCAAAGTGGACCGTTGCAATCCATTGAGTGTTCTTAGAAGTCTAACTTGCTAGTTTCGCTTTCCGATAACGTTTCGTTAGATAAAGATGCGAATAGACCAAGTTATATTTCAAATTGCACAAGAACGTGAAAAGCACATCAATGGAGAGAGTTGAGCAATTCCAAAGCTTCAAGGTGGACCGTTATGCTCCATTGAGTGTTCTTAGAAGTGTAACAAGCTGGTTTAGCTTTGGTACAACGTTTCGTTAGATAAAGAAGCGAATAGACCATGTTATGTTTCAAATTGCACGAAAACGAGAAAAGCACGTCTGTGGAGAGAGTTGACCAATTCCAAAGCATCAAAGTGGACCATTGTACTCCATTGAGTGTTCTTAGAAGTCTAACTTGCTAGTTTAGGTTTCGTATAACGTTTCGTTACATAAAGATGCGAATAGACCAAGTTATCTTTCAAATTACACAAAAACGTGAAAAGCACGTCAATGGAGAGAGTTGAGCAATTCCAAAGCTTCAAAGTGGACCGTTATACTCCATTGAGTGTTCTTAGAAGTGTAACTAGCTGGTTTAGCTTTCGTACAATGTTTCATTAGATAAAGATGCGAAAAGACGAAGTTATGTTTCAAATTGCACAACAACGAGAAAAGCACGGCTATGGAGAGAGGTGAGCAATTCCAAAGCATCAAAGTGGACTGTTGCACTCCATTTATTGTTCTTAGAAATCTAACTTCGTAATTTAGCTTTCGTACAAGGTTTCAATGGATAAAGAAGTGAATAGACCGAGTTATGTTTCAAATTGCACAAAAACGTGAAAAGCACGTCTATAGAGAGAGTTGAGCAATTCCAAAACTTCAAAGTGGACCTTTGTACTCCATTTATTTTTCTAAGAAGTCTAACTTGCTAATTTAGCTTTCGTACAAGGCTTCATTGGATAAAGAAGCGAATAGACCGAGTTATGTTTCAAATTGCACAAAAACGTGAAAAGCACGTCTATGGAGAGAGTTGAGCAAATCCAAAGCTTCAAAGTGGACCGTTGCAATCCATTGAGTGTTCTTAGAAGTCTAACTTGCTAGTTTCGCTTTCCAATAACGTTTCGTTAGATAAAGATGCGAATAGACCAAGTTATATTTCAAATTGCACAAGAACGTGAAAAGCACATCAATGGAGAGAGTTGAGCAATTCCAAAGCTTCAAGGTGGACCGTTATGCTCCATTGAGTGTTCTTAGAAGTGTAACTAGCTGGTTTAGCTTTCGTACAACGTTCGTTAGATAAAGAAGCGAATAGACCATGTTATGTTCCAAATTGCACGAAAACGAGAAAAGCACGTCTGTGGAGAGAGTTGACCAATTCCAAAGCATCAAAGTGGGCCATTGTACTCCATTGAGTGTTTTTAGAAGTCTAACTTGCTAGTTTAGCTTTCGTATAACGTTTCGTTACAGAAAGATGCGAATAGACCAAGTTATCTTTCAAATTACACAAAAACGTGAAAAGCACGTCTATGGAGAGAGTTGAGCAATTCCAAAGCTTCAAAGTGGACCGTTATACTCCATTGAGTGTTCTTAGAAGTCTAACTTTCTAGTTTAGCTTTCGTATAACGTTTCGTTACATAAAGATGCGAATAGACCAAGTTATCTTTCAAATTGCACAAAAACGTGAAAAGCACGTCTATGGAAAGAGTTGAGCAATTCCAAAGCTTCAAAGTGGACCGTTATACTCCATTGAGTGTTTTTAGAAGTGTAACTAGCTGGTTTAGCTTTCGTACAATGTTTCATTAGATAAAGATGCGAAAAGACGAAGTTATGTTTCAAATTGCACAACAACGAGAAAAGCACGGCTATGGAGAGAGTTGAGCAATTCCAAAGCATCAAAGTGGACCGTTGCACTCCATTTATTGTTCTTAGAAGTCTAACTTCGTAATTTAGCTTTCGTACAAGGTTTCAATGGATAAAGAAGTGAATAGACCGAGTTATGTTTCAAATTGCACAAAAACGTGAAAAGCACGTCTATGGAGAGAGTTGAGCAATTCCAAAACTTCAAAGTGGACCTTTGTACTCCATTTCCTTTTCTAAGAAGTCTAACTTGCTAATTTAGCTTTCGTACAAGGCTTCATTGGATAAAGAAGCGAATAGACCGAGTTATGTTTCAAATTGCACAAAAACGTGAAAAGCACGTCTATGGAGACAGTTGAGGAATTCCAAAGCTTCAAAGTGGACCGTTGTACTCCATTTATTGCCCTTAGAAGTCTAACTTGCTAATTTCGCTTTCGTACAAGGTTTCAATGGATAAAGAAGCGAATAGACCGAGTTATGTTTCAAATTGCACAAAAACGTGAAAAGCACGTATATGGAGAGAGGTCAGCAATTCCAAAGCTTCAAAATGGACCGTTGTACTCCATTGAGTGTTCTTAGAAGTCTAACTTGCTAGTTTAGCTTTCCTATGACGTTTCGTTAGATAAAGATGTGAATAGACCAAGTTATCTTTCAAATTGCACAAGAACGTGAAAAGCACATCTACGGAGAGAGTTGAGCAATTCCAAAGCTTCAAAGTGGACCGTTATGCTCCATTGAGTGTTCTTAGAAGTGTAACTAGCTGGTTTAGCTTTCGTACAACGTTTCGTTAGATAAAGATGCGAATAGACCATGTTATGTTTCAAATTGCACGAAAACGAGAAAAGCACGTCTATGGAGAGAGTTGACCAATTCCAAAGCATCAAAGTGGACCATTGTACTCCATTGAGTGTTCTTAGAAGTCTAACTTGCTAGTTTAGCTTTCGTATAAGTTTTTGTAACATAAAGATGCGAATAGACCAAGTTATCTTCCAACTTGCACAAAAACGTGAAAAGCACGTCTATGGAGAGAGTTGAGCAATTCCAAAGCTTCAAAGTGGACCGTTATACTCCATTGAGTGTTCTTAGAAGTGTAACTAGCTGGTTTAGCTTTCGTACAATGTTTCATTAGATAAAGATGCGAAAAGACGAAGTTATGTTTCAAATTGCACAACAACGAGAGAAGCACGGCTATGGAGAGAGTTGAGCAATTCCAAAGCATCAAAGTGGACCGTTGCACTCCATTTATTGTTCTTAGAAGTCTAAGTTCGTAATTTAGCTTTCGTACAAGGTTTCAATGGATAAAGAAGTGAATAGACCGAGTTATGTTCCAAATTGCACAAAAACGTGAAAAGCACGTCTATGGAGAGAGTTGAGCAATTCCAAAACTTCAAAGTGGACCTTTGTACTCCATTTATTTTTCTAAGAAGTCTAACTTGCTAATTTAGCTTTCGTACAAGGTTTCATTGGATAAAGAAGCGAATAGACCGAGTTATGTTTCAAATTGCATAAAAACGTGAAAAGCACGTCTATGGAGAGAGTTGAGCAATTCCAAAGCTTCAAAGTGGACCGTTGTACTCCATTTATTGCCCTTAGAAGTCTAACTTGCTAATTTAGCTTTCGTACAAGGTTTCAATGGATAAAGAAGCGAATAGACCGAGTTATGTTTCAAATTGCACAAAAACGTGGAAAGCACGTCTATGGAGAGAGATCAACAATTCCAAAGCATCAAAAATGGACCGTTGTACTCCAATGAGTGTTCTTAGAAGTCTAACCTGCTAGTTTAGCTTTCCTATGACGTTTCATTAGATAAAGATGCGAATAGACCAAGTTATCTTTCAAATTGCACAAGAACGTGAAAAGCACATCTACGGAGAGAGTTGAGCAATTCCAAAGCTTCAACGTGGACCGTTATGCTCCATTGAGTGTTCTTAGAAGTGTAACTAGCTGGTTTAGCTTTCCTACAACGTTTCGTTCGATAAAGATGCGAATAGACCAAGTTATGTTTCAAATATCACGAAAACGAGAAAAGCACGTCTAGGGAGAGAGTTGAGCCATTCCACAGCATCAAAGTGGACCATTGTACTCCATTGAGTGTTCTTAGAAGTCTAACTTGCTAGTTTAGCTTTCGTATAACGTTTCGTTACATAAAGATACGAATAGAGCAAGTTATCTTTCAAATTGCACAACAACGAGAAAAGCACATCTATGGAGAGAGTTGAGCAATTCCAAAGCATCAAAGTGGACCGTTGCACTCCATTTATTGCTCTTAGAAGTCGGACTTGCTAATTTAGCTTTTGTACGAGGTTTCAATGGATAAAGAAGCGAATAGACCGAGTTATGTTTCAAATTACACAAAAACGTGAAAAGCACGTCTATGGAGAGAGTTGAGCAAATCCACAGCATCAAAGTGGACCGTTATACTCCATTGAGTGTTCTTAGAAGTGTAACTAGCTGGTTTAGCTTTCGTACAATGTTTCGTTCGATAAAGATGCGAAAAGACGAAGTTATGTTTCAAATTGCACAACAATGAGAAAAGCACGGCTATGGAGAGAGTTGAGCAATTCCAAAGCATCAAAGTGGACCGTTGCACTCCATTTATTGTTCTTAGAAGTCTAACTACGTAATTTAGCTTTCGTACAAGGTTTCAATGGATAAAGAAGTGAATAGACCGAGTTATGTTTCAAATTGCACAAAAAGTGAAAAGCACGTCTGTGGAGAGAGTTGAGCAATTCCAAAACTTCAAAGTGGACCTTTGTACTCCATTTCCTTTTCTAAGAAGTCTAACTTGCTAATTTAGCTTTCGTACAAGGCTTCATTGGATAAAGAAGCGAATAGACCGAGTTATGTTTCAAATTGCACAAAAACGTGAAAAGCACGTCTATGGAGACAGTTGAGGAATTCCAAAGCTTCAAAGTGGACCGTTGTACTCCATTTATTGCCCTTAGAAGTCTAACTTGCTAATTTCGCTTTCGTACAAGGTTTCAATGGATAAAGAAGCGAATAGACCGAGTTATGTTTCAAATTGCACAAAAACGTGAAAGCACGTATATGGAGAGAGGTCAGCAATTCCAAAGCTTCAAAATGGACCGTTGTACTCCATTGAGTGTTCTTAGAAGTCTAACTTGCTAGTTTAGCTTTCCTATGACGTTTCGTTAGATAAAGATGTGAATAGACCAAGTTATCTTTCAAATTGCACAAGAACGTGAAAAGCACATCTACGGAGAGAGTTGAGCAATTCCAAAGCTTCAAAGTGGACCGTTATGCTCCATTGAGTGTTCTTAGAAGTGTAACTAGCTGGTTTAGCTTTCGTACAACGTTTCGTTAGATAAAGATGCGAATAGACCATGTTATGTTTCAAATTGCACGAAAACGAGAAAAGCACGTCTATGGAGAGAGTTGACCAATTCCAAAGCATCAAAGTGGACCATTGTACTCCATTGAGTGTTCTTAGAAGTCTAACTTGCTAGTTTAGCTTTCGTATAAGTTTTTGTAACATAAAGATGCGAATAGACCAAGTTATCTTCCAACTTGCACAAAAACGTGAAAAGCACATCTATGGAGAGAGTTGAGCAATTCCAAAGCTTCAAAGTGGACCGTTATACTCCATTGAGTGTTCTTAGAAGTGTAACTAGCTGGTTTAGCTTTCGTACAATGTTTCATTAGATAAAGATGCGAAAAGACGAAGTTATGTTTCAAATTGCACAACAACGAGAGAAGCACGGCTATGGAGAGAGTTGAGCAATTCCAAAGCATCAAAGTGGACCGTTGCACTCCATTTATTGTTCTTAGAAGTCTAAGTTCGTAATTTAGCTTTCGTACAAGGTTTCAATGGATAAAGAAGTGAATAGACCGAGTTATGTTTCAAATTGCACAAAAACGTGAAAAGCACGTCTATGGAGAGAGTTGAGCAATTCCAAAACTTCAAAGTGGACCTTTGTACTCCATTTATTTTTCTAAGAAGTCTAACTTTCTAATTTAGCTTTCGTACAAGGTTTCATTGGATAAAGAAGCGAATAGACCGAGTTATGTTTCAAATTGCATAAAAACGTGAAAAGCACGTCTATGGAGAGAGTTGAGCAATTCCAAAGCTTCAAAGTGGACCGTTGTACTCCATTTATTGCCCTTAGAAGTCTAACTTGCTAATTTAGCTTTCGTACAAGGTTTCAATGGATAAAGAAGCGAATAGACCGAGTTATGTTTCAAATTGCACAAAAACGTGGAAAGCACGTCTATGGAGAGAGATCAACAATTCCAAAGCATCAAAAATGGACCGTTGTACTCCAATGAGTGTTCTTAGAAGTCTAACCTGCTAGTTTAGCTTTCCTATGACGTTTCGTTAGATAAAGATGCGAATAGACCAAGTTATCTTTCAAATTGCACAAGAACGTGAAAAGCACATCTACGGAGAGAGTTGAGCAATTCCAAAGCTTCAACGTGGACCGTTATGCTCCATTGAGTGTTCTTAGAAGTGTAACTAGCTGGTTTAGCTTTCCTACAACGTTTCGTTCGATAAAGATGCGAATAGACCAAGTTATGTTTCAAATATCACGAAAACGAGAAAAGCACGTCTAGGGAGAGAGTTGAGCCATTCCACAGCATCAAAGTGGACCATTGTACTCCATTGAGTGTTCCTAGAAGTCTAACTTGCTAGTTTAGCTTTCGTATAACGTTTCGTTACATAAAGATACGAATAGAGCAAGTTATCTTTCAAATTGCACAACAACGAGAAAAGCACATCTATGGAGAGAGTTGAGCAATTCCAAAGCATCAAAGTGGACCGTTGCACTCCATTTATTGCTCTTAGAAGTCGGACTTGCTAATTTAGCTTTTGTACGAGGTTTCAATGGATAAAGAAGCGAATAGACCGAGTTATGTTTCAAATTACACAAAAACGTGAAAAGCACGTCTATGGAGAGAGTTGAGCAAATCCACAGCATCAAAGTGGACCGTTATACTCCATTGAGTGTTCTTAGAAGTGTAACTAGCTGGTTTAGCTTTCGTACAATGTTTCGTTAGATAAAGATGCGAAAAGACGAAGTTATGTTTCAAATTGCACAACAATGAGAAAAGCACGGCTATGGAGAGAGTTGAGCAATTCCAAAGCATCAAAGTGGACCGTTGCACTCCATTTATTGTTCTTAGAAGTCTAACTACGTAATTTAGCTTTCGTACAAGGTTTCAATGGATAAAGAAGTGAATAGACCGAGTTATGTTTCAAATTGCACAAAAAGTGAAAAGCACGTTTGTGGAGAGAGTTGAGCAATTCCAAAACTTCAAAGTGGACCTTTGTACTCCATTTATTTTTCTAAGAAGTCTAACTTGCTAATTTAGCTTTCGTACAAGGCTTCATTGGATAAAGAAGCGAATAGACCGAGTTATGTTTCAAATTGCACAAAAACGTGAAAAGCACGTCTATGGAGAGAGTTGAGCAAATCCAAAGCTTGAAAGTGGACCGTTGCAATCCATTGAGTGTTCTTAGAAGTCTAACTTGCTAGTTTCGCTTTCCTATAACGTTTCGTTAGATAAAGATGCGAATAGACCAAGTTATATTTCAAATTGCACAAGAACGTGAAAAGCACATCAATGGAGAGAGTTGAGCAATTCCAAAGCTTCAAGGTGGACCGTTATGCTCCATTGAGTGTTCTTAGAAGTGTAACTAGCTGGTTTAGCTTTCGTACAACGTTTCGTTAGATAAAGAAGCGAATAGACCATGTTATGTTTCAAATTGCACGAAAACGAGAAAAGCACGTCTGTGGAGAGAGTTGACCAATTCCAAAGCATCAAAGTGGACCATTGTACTCCATTGAGTGTTCTTAGAAGTCTAACTTGCTAGTTTAGCTTTCGTATAACGTTTCGTTACACAAAGATGCGAATAGACCAAGTTATCTTTCAAATTACACAAAAACGTGAAAAGCACGTCTATGGAGAGAGTTGAGCAATTCCAAAGCTTCAAAGTGGACCGTTATACTCCATTGAGTGTTCTTAGAAGTGTAACTAGCTGGTTTAGCTTTCGTACAATGTTTCATTAGATAAAGATGCGAAAAGACGAAGTTATGTTTCAAATTGCACAACAACGAGAAAAGCACGGCTATGGAGAGAGTTGAGCAATTCCAAAGCATCAAAGTGGACCGTTGCACTCCATTTATTGTTCTTAGAAATCTAACTTCGTAATTTAGCTTTCGTACAAGGTTTCAATGGATAAAGAAGTGAATAGACCGAATTATGTTTCAAATTGTACAAAAACGTGAAAAGCACGTCTATGGAGAGAGTTGAGCAATTCCAAAACTTCAAAGTGGACCATTGTACTCCATTGAGTGTTCTTAGAAGTCTAACTTGCTAGTTTAGCTTTCGTATAACGTTTCGTTACACAAAGATGCGAATAGACCAAGTTATCTTTCAAATTACACAAAAACGTGAAAAGCACGTCTATAGAGAGAGTTGAGCAATTCCAAAGCTTCAAAGTGGACCGTTATACTCCATTGAGTGTTCTTAGAAGTGTAACTAGCTGGTTTAGCTTTCGTACAACGTTTCGTTAGATAAAGAAGCGAATAGACCATGTTATGTTTCAAATTGCACGAAAACGAGAAAAGCACGTCTGTGGAGAGAGTTGACCAATTCCAAAGCATCAAAGTGGACCATTGTACTCCATTGAGTGTTCTTAGAAGTCTAACTTGCTAGTTTAGCTTTCGTATAACGTTTCGTTACACAAAGATGCGAATAGACCAAGTTATCTTTCAAATTACACAAAAACGTGAAAAGCACGTCTATGGAGAGAGTTGAGCAATTCCAAAGCTTCAAAGTGGACCGTTATACTCCATTGAGTGTTCTTAGAAGTGTAACTAGCTGGTTTAGCTTTCGTACAATGTTTCATTAGATAAAGATGCGAAAAGACGAAGTTATGTTTCAAATTGCACAACAACGAGAAAAGCACGGCTATGGAGAGAGTTGAGCAATTCCAAAGCATCAAAGTGGACCGTTGCACTCCATTTATTGTTCTTAGAAGTCTAACTTCGTAAATTAGCTTTCGTACAAGGTTTCAATGGATCAAGAAGTGAATAGACCAAGTTATGTTTCAAATTGCAGAAAAACGTGAAAAGCACGTCTATGGAGAGAGTTGAGCAAATCCAAAGCTTCAAAGTGGACCGTTGCAATCCATTGAGTGTTCTTAGAAGTCTAACTTGCTAGTTTAGCTTTCCTATGACGTTTTGTTAGATAAAGATGCGAATAGACCAAGTTATCTTTCAAATTGCACAAGAACGTGAAAAGGACATTTACGGAGAGAGTTGAGCAATTCCAAAGCTTCAAAGTGGACCGTTATGCTCCATTGAGTGTTCTTGGAAGTGTAACTAGCTGGTTTAGCTTTCCTACAACGTTTCGTTCGATAAAGATGCGAATAGACCAAGTTATGTTTCAAATATCACGAAAACGAGAAAAGCACGTCCATAGAGAGAGTTGAGCAATTCCAAAGCATCAAAGTGGACCATTGTACTCTATTGAGTGTTCTTAGAAGTCTAACTTGCTAGTTTAGCTTTCGTATAACGTTTCGTTACATAAAGATGCGAATAGACCAAGTTATCTTTCAAATTGCACAAAAACGTGAAAAGCACGTCTATGGAGAGAGTTGAGCAATTCCAAAGCTTCAAAGTGGACCGTTGCACTCCATTTATTTCTCTTAGAAGTCTAACTTGCTAATTTAGCTTTCGTACGAGGTTTCAATGGATAAAGAAGCGAATAGACCGAGTTATGTTTCAAATTGCACAAAAACGTGAAAAGCACGTCTATGGAGAGAGTTGAGCAAATCCAAAGCTTCAAAGTGGACCGTTGCAATCCATTGAGTGTTCTTAGAAGTCTAACTTGCTTGTTTCGCTTTCCTATAACGTTTCCTTAGATAAAGATGCGAATAGACCAATTTATATTTCAAATTGCACAAGAACGTGAAAAGCACATCAATGGAGAGAGTTGAGCAATTCCAAAGCTTCAAGGTGGATTGTTATGCTCCATTGAGTGTTCATAGAAGTGTAACTAGCTTGTTTAGCTTTCGTACAACGTTTCGTTAGATAAAGAAGCGAATGGACCATGTTATGTTTCAAATTGCACGAAAACGAGAAAAGCACGTCTATGGAGAGAGTTGACCAATTCCAAAGCATCAAAGTGGACCATTGTACTCCATTGAGTATTCTTAGAAGTCTAACTTGCTAGTTTAGCTTTCGTATAACGTTTCGTTACATAAAGATGCGAATAGACCAAGTTATCTTTCAAATTGTACAAAAACGTGAAAAGGACGTCTATGGAGAGAGTTGAGCAATTCCAAAGCTTCAAAGTGGACCGTTATACTCCATTGAGTGTTCTTAGAAGTGTAACTAGCTGGTTTAGCTTTCGTACAATGTTTCATTAGATAAAGATGCGAAAAGACGAAGTTATGTTTCAAATTGCACAACAACGAGAAAAGCATGGCTATGGAGAGAGTTGAGCAATTCCAAAGCATCAAAGTGGACCGTTGCACTCCATTTATTGTTCTTAGAAGTCTAACTTCGTAATTTAGCTTTCGTACAAGGTTTCAATGGATAAAGAAGTGAATAGACCGAGTTATGTTTCAAATTGCACAAAAACGTGAAAAGCACGTCTATGGAGAGAGTTGAGCAATTCCAAAACTTCAAAGTGGACCTTTGTAATCCATTTATTTTTCTAAGAAGTCTAACTTGCTAATTTAGCTTTCGTACAAGGCTTCATTGGATAAAGAAGCGAATAGACCGAGTTATGTTTCAAATTGCACAAAAACGTGAAAAGCACGTCTATGGAGACAATTGAGCAATTCCAAAGCATTAAAGTGGACCGTTGTACTCCATTTATTGCCCTTAGAAGTCTAACTTGCTAATTTCGCTTTCGTACAAGGTTTCAATGGATAAAGAAGCGAATAGAGCGAGCTATGTTTGAAATTGCACAAAAACGTGAAAAGCACGTCTATGGAGAGAGGTCAGCAATTCCAAAGCTTCAAAATGGACCGTTGTACTCCATTGAGTGTTCTTAGAAGTCTAACTTGCTAGTTTAGCTTTCCTATGACGTTTCGTTAGATAAAGATGTGAATAGACCAAGTTATCCTTCAAATTGCACAAGAACGTGAAAAGCACATCTACGGAGAGAGTTGAGCAATTCCAAAGCTTCAAAGTGGACCGTTATGCTCCATTGAGTGTTCTTAGAAGTGTAACTAGCTGGTTTAGCTTTCCTACAACATTTCGTTCGATAAATATGCGAATAGACCAAGTTATGTTTCAAATATCACGAAAACGAGAAAAGCACGTCTATGGAGAGAGTTGAGCAATTCCAAAGCATCAAAGTGGACCATTGTACTCCATTGAGTGTTCTTAGAAGTCTAACTTGCTAGTTTAGCTTTCGTATAACGTTTCGTTACATAAAGATGCGAATAGACCAAGTTATCTTTCAAATTGCACAAAAAGGTGAAAAGCACGTCTATGGAGAGAGTTGAGCAATTCCAAAGCTTCAAAGTGGACGCTATACTCCATTGAGTGTTCTTAGAAGTGTAACTAGCTGGTTTAGCTTTCGTACAATGTTTCGTTAGATAAAGATGCGAAAAGACGAAGTTATGTTTCAAATTGCACAACAACGAGAAAAGCACGGCTATGGAGAGAGTTGAGCAATTCCAAAGCATCAAAGTGGACCGTTGCACACAATTTATTGTTCTTAGAAGTCTAACTTCGTAATTTAGCTTTCGTACAAGGTTTTAATGGATAAAGAAGTGAATAGACCGAGTTATGTTTCAAATTGCACAAAAACGTGAAAAGCACGTCTATGGAGAGAGTTGAACAATTCCAAAACTTCAAAGTGGACCTTTGTACTCCATTTATTTTTCTAAGAAGTCTAACTTGCTAATTTAGCTTTCGTACAATGCTTCATTGGATAAAGAAGCGAATAGACCAAGTTATGTTTCAAATTGCACAAAAACGTGAAAAGCACGTCTATGGAGAGAGTTGAGCAATTCCAAAGCTTCAAAGTGGACCGTTGTACTCCATTTATTGCCCTTAGAAGTCTAACTTGCTAATTTAGCTTTCGTACAAGGTTTCAATGGATAAAGAAGTGAATAGACCGAGTTATGTTTGAAATTGCACAAAAACGTGAAAAGCACGTCTATGGGGAGAGTCCAGCAATTCCAAAGCTTCAAAATGGACCGTTGTACTCCATTGAGTGTTCTTAGAAGTCTAACTTGCTAGTTTAGCTTTCCTATGACGTTTCGTTAGATAAAGATGCGAATAGACCAAGTTATCTTTCACATTGCACAAGAACGTGAAAAGCACATTTACGGAGAGAGTTGAGCAATTCCAAAGCTTCAAAGTGGACCGTTATGCTCCATTGAGTGTTCTTAGAAGTGTAACTAGCTGGTTTAGCTTTCCTACAACGTTTCGTTCGATAAAGATGCGAATAGACCAAGTTATCTTTCAAATTGCACAAAAACGTGAGAAGCACGTCTATGGAGAGAGTTGAGCAATTCCAAAGCTTCAAAGTGGACCGTTGCACTCCATTTATTGCTCTTAGAAGTCTAACTTGCTAATTTAGCTTTCGTACGAGGTTTCAATGGATAAAGAAGCGAATAGACCGAGTTATGTTTCAAATTGCACAAAAACGTGAAAAGCACGTCTATGGAGAGAGTTGAGCAAATCCAAAGCTTCAAAGTGGACCGTTGCAATCCATTGAGTGTTCTTAGAAGTCTAACTTGCTAGTTTCACTTTCCTATAACGTTTCGTTAGATAAAGATGCAAATAGACCAATTTATATTTCAAATTGCACAAGAACGTGAAAAGCACATCAAGAGAGAGAGTTGAGCAATTCCAAAGCTTCAAAGTGGACCTTTGTACTCCATTTATTTTTCTAAGAAGTCTAACTTGCTAATTTAGCTTTCGTACAAGGCTTCATTGGATAAAGAAGCGAATAGACCGAGTTATGTTTCAAATTCACAAAAACGTGAAAAGCACGTCTATGGAGACAGTTGAGCAATTCCAAAGCGTCAAAGTGGACCGTTGTACTCCATTTATTGCCCTTAGAAGTCTAACTTGCTAATTTCGCTTTCGTACAAGGTTTCAATGGATAAAGAAGCAAATAGAGCGAGTTATGTTTGAAATTGCACAAAAACGTGAAAAGCACGTCTATGGAGAGAGGTCAGCAATTCCAAAGCTTCAAAATGGACCGTTGTACTCCATTGAGTGTTCTTAGAAGTCTAACTTGCTAGTTTAGCTTTCCTATGACGTTTCGTTAGATAAAGATGTGAATAGACCAAGTTATCTTTCAAATTGCACAAGAACGTGAAAAGCACATCTACGGAGAGAGTTGAGCAATTCCAAAGCTTCAAAGTGGACCGTTATGCTCCATTGAGTGTTCTTAGAAGTGTAACTAGCTGGTTTAGCTTTCCTACAACATTTCGTTCGATAAAGATGCGAATAGACCAAGTTATGTTTCAAATATCACGAAAACGAGAAAAGCACGTCTATGGAGAGAGTTGAGCAATTCCAAAGCATCAAAGTGGACCATTGTACTCCATTGAGTGTTCTTAGAAGTCTAACTTGCTAGTTTAGCTTTCGTATAACGTTTCGTTACATAAAGATGCGAATAGACCAAGTTATCTTTCAAATTGCACAAAAACGTGAAAAGCACGTCTATGGAGAGAGTTGAGCAATTCCAAAGCTTCAAAGTGGACGCTATACTCCATTGAGTGTTCTTAGAAGTGTAACTAGCTGGTTTAGCTTTCGTACAATGTTTCATTAGATAAAGATGCGAAAAGACGAAGTTATGTTTCAAATTGCACAACAACGAGAAAAGCACGGCTATGGAGAGAGTTGAGCAATTCCAAAGCATCAAAGTGGACCGTTGCACACAATTTATTGTTCTTAGAAGTCTAACTTCGTAATTTAGCTTTCGTACAAGGTTTTAATGGATAAAGAAGTGAATAGACCGAGTTATGTTTCAAATTGCACAAAAACGTGAAAAGCACGTCTATGGAGAGAGTTGAACAATTCCAAAACTTCAAAGTGGACCTTTGTACTCCATTTATTTTTCTAAGAAGTCTAACTTGCTAATTTAGCTTTCGTACAAGGCTTCATTGGATAAAGAAGCGAATAGACCGAGTTATGTTTCAAATTGCACAAAAACGTGAAAAGCACGTCTATGGAGACTGTTGAGCAATTCCAAAGCTTCAAAGTGGACCGTTGTACTCCATTTATTGCCCTTAGAAGTCTAACTTGCTAATTTCGCTTTCGTACAAGGTTTCAATGGATAAAGAAGCGAATAGAGCGAGTTATGTTTGAAATTGCACAAAAACGTGAAAAGCACGTCTATGGAGACAGTTGACCAATTCCAAAGCTTCAAAGTGGACCGTTGTACTCCATTTATTGCCCTTAGAAGTCTAACTTGCTAATTTCGCTTTCGTACAAGGTTTCAATGGATAAAGAAGCGAATAGAGCGAGTTATGTTTGAAATTGCACAAAAACGTGAAAAGCACGTCTATGGAGAGAGGTCAGCAATTCCAAAGCTTCAAAATGGACCGTTGTACTCCATTGAGTGTTCTTAGAAGTCTAACTTGCTAGTTTAGCTTTCCTATGACGTTTCGTTAGATAAAGATGTGAATAGACCAAGTTATCTTTCAAATTGCACAAGAACGTGAAAAGCACATCTACGGAGAGAGTTGAGCAATTCCAAAGCTTCAAAGTGGACCGTTATGCTCCATTGAGTGTTCTTAGAAGTGTAACTAGCTGGTTTAGCTTTCCTACAACATTTCGTTCGATGAAGATGCGAATAGACCAAGTTATGTTTCAAATATCACGAAAACGAGAAAAGCACGTCTATAGAGAGAGTTGAGCAATTCCAAAGCATCAAAGTGGACCATTGTACTCCATTGAGTGTTCTTAGAAGTCTAACTTGCTAGTTTAGCTTTCGTATAACGTTTCGTTACATAAAGATGCGAATAGACCAAGTTATCTTTCAAATTGCACAAAAACGTGAAAAGCACGTCTATGGAGAGAGTTGAGCAATTCCAAAGCTTCAAAGTGGACGCTATACTCCATTGAGTGTTCTTAGAAGTGTAACTAGCTGGTTTAGCTTTCGTACAATATTTCGTTAGATAAAGATGCGAAAAGACGAAGTTATGTTTCAAATTGCACAACAACGAGAAAAGCACGGCTATGGAGAGAGTTGAGCAATTCCAAAGCATCAAAGTGGACCGTTGCACTCAATTTATTGTTCTTAGAAGTCTAACTTCGTAATTTAGCTTTCGTACAAAGTTTTAATGGATAAAGAAGTGAATAGACCGAGTTATGTTTCAAATTGCACAAAAACGTGAATAGCACGTCTATAGTGAGTTGAACAATTCCAAAACTTCAAAGTGGACCTTTGTACTCCATTTATTTTTCTAAGAAGTCTAACTTGCTAATTTAGCTTTCGTACAAGGCTTCATTGGATAAAGAAGCGAATAGACCAAGTTATGTTTCAAATTGCACAAAAACGTGAAAAGCACGTCTATGGAGAGAGTTGAGCAATTCCAAAGCTTCAAAGTGGACCGTTGTACTCCATTTATTGCCCTTAGAAGTCTAACTTGCTAATTTAGCTTTCGTACAAGGTTTCAATGGATAAAGAAGTGAATAGACCGAGTTATGTTTGAAATTGCACAAAAACGTGAAAAGCACGTCTATGGGGAGAGTTCAGCAATTCCAAAGCTTCAAAATGGACCGTTGTACTCCATTGAGTGTTCTTAGAAGTCTAACTTGCTAGTTTAGCTTTCCTATGACGTTTCGTTAGATAAAGATGCGAATAGACCAAGTTATCTTTCACATTGCACAAGAACGTGAAAAGCACATTTACGGAGAGAGTTGAGCAATTCCAAAGCTTCAAAGTGGACCGTTATGCTCCATTGAGTGTTCTTAGAAGTGTAACTAGCTGGTTTAGCTTTCCTACAACGTTTCGTTCGATAAAGATGCGAATAGACCAAGTTATCTTTCAAATTGCATAAAAACGTGAAAAGCACGTCTATGGAGAGAGTTGAGCAATTCCAAAGCTTCAAAGATGACCGTTGCACTCCATTTATTGCTCTTAGAAGTCTAACTTGCTAATTTAGCTTTCGTACGAGGTTTCAATGGATAAAGAAGCGAATAGACCGAGTTATGTTTCAAATTGCACAAAAACGTGAATAGCACGTCTATGGAGAGAGTTGAGCAAATCCAAAGCTTCAAAGTGGACCGTTGCAATCCATTGAGTGTTCTTAGAAGTCTAACTTGCTAGTTTCGCTTTCCTATAACGTTTCGTTAGATAAAGATGCAAATAGACCAATTTATATTTCAAATTGCACAAGAACGTGAAAAGCACATCAATGGAGAGAGTTGAGCAATTCGAAAGCTTCAAAGTGGACCTTTGTACTCCATTTATTTTTCTAAGAAGTCTAACTTGCTAATTTAGCTTTCGTACAAGGCTTCATTGGATAAAGAAGCGAATAGACCGAGTTATGTTTCAAATTCACAAAAACGTGAAAAGCACGTCTATGGAGACAGTTGAGCAATTCCAAAGCTTCAAAGTGGACCGTTGTACTCCATTTATTGCCCTTAGAAGTCTAACTTGCTAATTTCGCTTTCGTACAAGGTTTCAATGGATAAAGAAGCAAATAGAGCGAGTTATGTTTGAAATTGCACAAAAACGTGAAAAGCACGTCTATGGAGAGAGGTCAGCAATTCCAAAGCTTCAAAATGGACCGTTGTACTCCATTGAGTGTTCTTAGAAGTCTAACTTGCTAGTTTAGCTTTCCTATGACGTTTCGTTAGATAAAGATGTGAATAGACCAAGTTATCTTTCAAATTGCACAAGAACGTGAAAAGCACATCTACGGAGAGAGTTGAGCAATTCCAAAGCTTCAAAGTGGACCGTTATGCTCCATTGAGTGTTCTTAGAAGTGTAACTAGCTGGTTTAGCTTTCCTACAACATTTCGTTCGATAAAGATGCGAATAGACCAAGTTATGTTTCAAATATCACGAAAACGAGAAAAGCACGTCTATGGAGAGAGTTGAGCAATTCCAAAGCATCAAAGTGGACCATTGTACTCCATTGAGTGTTCTTATAAGTCTAACTTGCTAGTTTAGCTTTCGTATAACATTTCTTTACATAAAGATGCGAATAGACCAAGTTATCTTTCAAATTGCACAAAAACGTGAAAAGCACGTCTATGGAGAGAGTTGAGCAATTCCAAAGCTTCAAAGTGGACGCTATACTCCATTGAGTGTTCTTAGAAGTGTAACTAGCTGGTTTAGCTTTCGTACAATGTTTCGTTAGATAAAGATGCGAAAAGACGAAGTTATGTTTCAAATTGCACAACAACGAGAAAAGCACGGCTATGGAGAGAGTTGAGCAATTCCAATGCATCAAAGTGGACCGTTGCACACAATTTATTGTTCTTAGAAGTCTAACTTCGTAATTTAGCTTTCGTACAAGGTTTTAATGGATAAAGAAGTGAATAGACCGAGTTATGTTTCAAATTGCATAAAAACGTGAAAAGCACGTCTATGGAGAGAGTTGAACAATTCCAAAACTTCAAAGTGGACCTTTGTACTCCATTTATTTTTCTAAGAAGTCTAACTTGCTAATTTAGCTTTCGTACAAGGCTTCATTGGATAAAGAAGCGAATAGACCAAGTTATGTTTCAAATTGCACAAAAACGTGAAAAGCACGTCTATGGAGAGAGTTGAGCAATTCCAAAGCTTCAAAGTGGACCGTTGTACTCCATTTATTGCCCTTAGAAGTCTAACTTGCTAATTTAGCTTTCGTACAAGGTTTCAATGGATAAAGAAGTGAATAGACCGAGTTATGTTTGAAATTGCACAAAAACGTGAAAAGCACGTCTATGGGGAGAGTTCAGCAATTCCAAAGCTTCAAAATGGACCGTTGTACTCCATTGAGTGTTCTTAGAAGTCTAACTTGCTAGTTTAGCTTTCCTATGACGTTTCGTTAGATAAAGATGCGAATAGACCAAGTTATCTTTCACATTGCACAAGAATGTGAAAAGCACATTTACGGAGAGAGTTGAGCAATTCCAAAGCTTCAAAGTGGACCGTTATGCTCCATTGAGTGTTCTTAGAAGTGTAACTAGCTGGTTTAGCTTTCCTACAACGTTTCGTTCGATAAAGATGCGAATAGACCAAGTTATCTTTCAAATTGCACAAAAACGTGAAAAGCACGTCTATGGAGAGAGTTGAGCAATTCCAAAGCTTCAAAGTGGACCGTTGCACTCCATTTATTGCTCTTAGAAGTCTAACTTGCTAATTTAGCTTTCGTACGAGGTTTCAATGGATAAAGAAGCGAATAGACCGAGTTATGTTTCAAATTGCACAAAAACGTGAAAAGCACGTCTATGGAGAGAGTTGAGCAAATCCAAAGCTTCAAAGTGGACCGTTGCAATCCATTGAGTGTTCTTAGAAGTCTAACTTGCTAGTTTAGCTTTCCTATGACGTTTCGTTAGATAAAGATGCGAATAGACCAAGTTATCTTTCAAATTGCACAAGAACGTGAAAAGCACATTTACGGAGAGAGTTGAGCCATTCCAAAGCTTCAAAGCGGACCTTTGTACTCCATTTATTTTTCTAAGAAGTCTAACTTGCTAATTTAGCTTTCGTACAAGGCTTCATTGGATAAAGAAGCGAATAGACCGAGTTATGTTTCAAATTGCACAAAAACGTGAAAAGCACGTCTATGGAGACTGTTGAGCAATTCCAAAGCTTCAAAGTGGACCGTTGTACTCCATTTATTGCCCTTAGAAGTCTAACTTGCTAATTTCGCTTTCGTACAAGGTTTCAATGGATAAAGAAGCGAATAGAGCGAGTTATGTTTGAAATTGCACAAAAACGTGAAAAGCACGTCTATGGAGACAGTTGAGCAATTCCAAAGCTTCAAAGTGGACCGTTGTACTCCATTTATTGCCCTTAGAAGTCTAACTTGCTAATTTCGCTTTCGTACAAGGTTTCAATGGATAAAGAAGCGAATAGAGCGAGTTATGTTTGAAATTGCACAAAAACGTGAAAAGCACGTCTATGGAGAGAGGTCAGCAATTCCAAAGCTTCAAAATGGACCGTTGTACTCCATTGAGTGTTCTTAGAAGTCTAACTTGCTAGTTTAGCTTTCCTATGACGTTTCGTTAGATAAAGATGTGAATAGACCAAGTTATCTTTCAAATTGCACAAGAACGTGAAAAGCACATCTACGGAGAGAGTTGAGCAATTCCAAAGCTTCAAAGTGGACCGTTATGCTCCATTGAGTGTTCTTAGAAGTGTAACTAGCTGGTTTAGCTTTCCTACAACATTTCGTTCGATGAAGATGCGAATAGACCAAGTTATGTTTCAAATATCACGAAAACGAGAAAAGCACGTCTATAGAGAGAGTTGAGCAATTCCAAAGCATCAAAGTGGACCATTGTACTCCATTGAGTGTTCTTAGAAGTCTAACTTGCTAGTTTAGCTTTCGTATAACGTTTCGTTACATAAAGATGCGAATAGACCAAGTTATCTTTCAAATTGCACAAAAACGTGAAAAGCACGTCTATGGAGAGAGTTGAGCAATTCCAAAGCTTCAAAGTGGACGCTATACTCCATTGAGTGTTCTTAGAAGTGTAACTAGCTGGTTTAGCTTTCGTACAATATTTCGTTAGATAAAGATGCGAAAAGACGAAGTTATGTTTCAAATTGCACAACAACGAGAAAAGCACGGCTATGGAGAGAGTTGAGCAATTCCAAAGCATCAAAGTGGACCGTTGCACTCAATTTATTGTTCTTAGAAGTCTAACTTCGTAATTTAGCTTTCGTACAAAGTTTTAATGGATAAAGAAGTAAATAGACCGAGTTATGTTTCAAATTGCACAAAAACGTGAAAAGCACGTCTATAGTGAGTTGAACAATTCCAAAACTTCAAAGTGGACCTTTGTACTCCATTTATTTTTCTAAGAAGTCTAACTTGCTAATTTAGCTTTCGTACAAGGCTTCATTGGATAAAGAAGCGAATAGACCAAGTTATGTTTCAAATTGCACAAAAACGTGAAAAGCACGTCTATGGAGAGAGTTGAGCAATTCCAAAGCTTCAAAGTGGACCGTTGTACTCCATTTATTGCCCTTAGAAGTCTAACTTGCTAATTTAGCTTTCGTACAAGGTTTCAATGGATAAAGAAGTGAATAGACCGAGTTATGTTTGAAATTGCACAAAAACGTGAAAAGCACGTCTATGGGGAGAGTTCAGCAATTCCAAAGCTTCAAAATGGACCGTTGTACTCCATTGAGTGTTCTTAGAAGTCTAACTTGCTAGTTTAGCTTTCCTATGACGTTTCGTTAGATAAAGATGCGAATAGACCAAGTTATCTTTCACATTGCACAAGAACGTGAAAAGCACATTTACGGAGAGAGTTGAGCAATTCCAAAGCTTCAAAGTGGACCGTTATACTCCATTGAGTGTTCTTAGAAGTGTAACTAGCTGGTTTAGCTTTCCTACAACGTTTCGTTCGATAAAGATGCGAATAGACCAAGTTATCTTTCAAATTGCATAAAAACGTGAAAAGCACGTCTATGGAGAGGGTTGAGCAATTCCAAAGCTTCAAAGATGACCGTTGCACTCCATTTATTGCTCTTAGAAGTCTAACTTGCTAATTTAGCTTTCGTACGAGGTTTCAATGGATAAAGAAGCGAATAGACCGAGTTATGTTTCAAATTGCACAAAAACGTGAATAGCACGTCTATGGAGAGAGTTGAGCAAATCCAAAGCTTCAAAGTGGACCGTTGCAATCCATTGAGTGTTCTTAGAAGTCTAACTTGCTAGTTTCGCTTTCCTATAACGTTTCGTTAGATAAAGATGCAAATAGACCAATTTATATTTCAAATTGCACAAGAACGTGAAAAGCACATCAATGGAGAGAGTTGAGCAATTCGAAAGCTTCAAAGTGGACCTTTGTACTCCATTTATTTTTCTAAGAAGTCTAACTTGCTAATTTAGCTTTCGTACAAGGCTTCATTGGATAAAGAAGCGAATAGACCGAGTTATGTTTCAAATTGCACAAAAACGTGAAAAGCACGTCTATGGAGAGAGTTGAGCAATTCCAAAGCTTCAAAGTGGACCGTTGTACTCCATTTATTGCCCTTAGAAGTCTAACTTGCTAATTTCGCTTTCGTACAAGGTTTCAATGGATAAAGAAGCGAATAGAGCGAGTTATGTTTGAAATTGCACAAAAACGTGAAAAGCACGTCTATGGAGAGAGGTCAGCAATTCCAAAGCTTCAAAATGGACCGTTGTACTCCATTGAGTGTTCTTAGAATTCTAACTTTCTAGTTTAGCTTTCCTATGACGTTTCGTTAGATAAAGATGTGAATAGACCAAGTTATCTTTCAAATTGCACAAGAACGTGAAAAGCACATCTACGGAGAGAGTTGAGCAATTCCAAAGCTTTAAAGTGGACCGTTATGCTCCATTGAGTCTTCTTAGAAGTGTAACTAGCTGGTTTAGCTTTCCTACAACATTTCGTTCGATAAAGATGCGAATAGACCAAGTTATATTTCAAATATCACGAAAACGAGAAAAGCACGTCTATGGAGAGAGTTGAGCAATTCCAAAGCATCAAAGTGGACCATTGTACTCCATTGAGTGTTCTTAGAAGTCTAACTTGCTATTTTAGCTTTCGTATAACGTTTCGTTACATAAAGATGCGAATAGACCAAGTTATGTTTCAAATATCATGAAAACGAGAAAAGCACGTCTATGGAGAGAGTTCACCAATTCCAAAGCATCAAAGTGGACCATTGTACTCCATTGAGTGTTCTTAGAAGTCTAACTTGCTAGTTTAGTTTTGGTATAACGTTTCGTTACATAAAGATGCGAATAGACCAAGTTATCTTTCAAATTGCACAAAAACGTGAAAAGCACGTCTATGGAGAGAGTTGAGCAATTCCAAAGCTTCAAAGTGGACCGTTATACTCCATTGAGTGTTCTTAAAAGTGTAACTAGCTGGTTTAGCTTTCGTACAATGTTTCATTAGATAAAGATGCGAAAAGATGAAGTTATGTTTCAAATTGCACAGCAACGAGAAAAGCACGGCTATGGAGAGAGTTGAGCAATTCCAAAGCATCAAAGTGGACCGTTGCACTCCATTTATTGTTCTTAGAAGTCTAACTTCGTATTTTAGCTTTCGTACAAGGTTTCAATGGATAAAGAAGTGAATAGACCGAGTTATGTTTCAAATTGCACAAAAACGTGAAAAGCACGTCTATGGAGAGAGTTGAGCAATTCCAAAGCTTCAAAGTGGACCGTTGTACTCCATTTATTGCCCTTAGAAGTCTAACTTGCTAATTTAGCTTTCGTACAAGGTTTGAATGGATAAAGAAGTGAATAGACCGAGTTATGTTTGAAATTGCACAAAAACGTGAAAAGCACGTCTATGGGGAGAGTTCAGTAATTCCAAAGCTTCAAAATGGACCGTTGTACTCCATTGAGTGTTCTTAGAAGTCTAACTTGCTAGTTTAGCTTTCCTATGACGTTTCGTTAGATAAAGATGCGAATAGACCAAGTTATCTTTCACATTGCACAAGAACGTGAAAAGCACATTTACGGAGAGAGTTGAGCAATTCCAAAGCTTCAAAGTGGACCGTTATGCTCCATTGAGTGTTCTTAGAAGTGTAACTAGCTGGTTTAGCTTTCCTACAACGTTTCGTTCGATAAAGATGCGAATAGACCAAGTTATCTTTCAAATTGCACAAAAACGTGAAAAGCATGTCTATGGAGAGAGTTGAGCAATTCCAAAGCTTCAAAGATGACCGTTGCACTCCATTTATTGCTCTTAGAAGTCTAACTTGCTAATTTAGCTTTCGTACGAGGTTTCAATGGATAAAGAAGCGAATAGACCGAGTTATGTTTCAAATTGCACAAAAAAGTGAAAAGCACGTCTATGGAGAGAGTTGAGCAAATCCAAAGCTTCAAAGTGGACCGTTGCAATCCATTGAGTGTTCTTAGAAGTCTAACTTGCTAGTTTCGCTTTCCTATAACGTTTCGTTAGATAAAGATGCAAATAGACCAATTTATATTTCAAATTGCACAAGAACGTGAAAAGCACATCAATGGAGAGAGTTGAGCAATTCGAAAGCTTCAAAGTGGACCTTTGTACTCCATTTATTTTTCTAAGAAGTCTAACTTGCTCATTTAGGTTTCGTACAAGGCTTCATTGGATGAAGAAGCAAATAGACCGAGTTATGTTTCAAATTGCACAAAAACGTGAAAAGCACGTCTATGGAGAGAGTTGAGCAATTCCAAAGCTTCAAAGTGGACCGTTGTACTCCATTTATTGCCCTTAGAAGTCTAACTTGCTAATTTCGCTTTCGTACAAGGTTTCAATGGATAAAGAAGCGAATAGAGCGAGTTATGTTTGAAATTGCACAAAAACGTGAAAAGCACGTCTATGGAGAGAGGTCAGCAATTCCAAAGCTTCAAAATGCACCGTTGTACTCCATTGAGTGTTCTTAGAAGTCTAACTTGCTAGTTTAGCTTTCCTATGACGTTTCGTTAGATAAAGAAGTGAATAGACCGAGTTATGTTTCAAATTGCACAAAAACGTGAAAAGCACGTCTATGGAGAGAGTTGAGCAATTCCAAAGCTTCAAAGTGGACCGTTGTACTCCATTTATTGCCCTTAGAAGTCTAACTTGCTAATTTAGCTTTCGTACAAGGTTTGAATGGATAAAGAAGTGAATAGACCGAGTTATGTTTGAAATTGCACAAAAACGTGAAAAGCACGTCTATGGGGAGAGTTCAGTAATTCCAAAGCTTCAAAATGGACCGTTGTACTCCATTGAGTGTTCTTAGAAGTCTAACTTGCTAGTTTAGCTTTCCTATGACGTTTCGTTAGATAAAGATGCGAATAGACCAAGTTATCTTTCACATTGCACAAGAACGTGAAAAGCACATTTACGGAGAGAGTTGAGCAATTCCAAAGCTTCAAAGTGGACCGTTATGCTCCATTGAGTGTTCTTAGAAGTGTAACTAGCTGGTTTAGCTTTCCTACAACGTTTCGTTCGATAAAGATGCGAATAGACCAAGTTATCTTTCAAATTGCACAAAAACGTGAAAAGCATGTCTATGGAGAGAGTTGAGCAATTCCAAGGCTTCAAAGATGACCGTTGCACTCCATTTATTGCTCTTAGAAGTCTAACTTGCTAATTTAGCTTTCGTACGAGGTTTCAATGGATAAAGAAGCGAATAGACCGAGTTATGTTTCAAATTGCACAAAAAAGTGAAAAGCACGTCTATGGAGAGAGTTGAGCAAATCCAAAGCTTCAAAGTGGACCGTTGCAATCCATTGAGTGTTCTTAGAAGTCTAACTTGCTAGTTTCGCTTTCCTATAACGTTTCGTTAGATAAAGATGCAAATAGACCAATTTATATTTCAAATTGCACAAGAACGTGAAAAGCACATCAATGGAGAGAGTTGAGCAATTCGAAAGCTTCAAAGTGGACCTTTGTACTCCATTTATTTTTCTAAGAAGTCTAACTTGCTCATTTAGGTTTCGTACAAGGCTTCATTGGATGAAGAAGCAAATAGACCGAGTTATGTTTCAAATTGCACAAAAACGTGAAAAGCACGTCTATGGAGAGAGTTGAGCAATTCCAAAGCTTCAAAGTGGACCGTTGTACTCCATTTATTGCCCTTAGAAGTCTAACTTGCTAATTTCGCTTTCGTACAAGGTTTCAATGGATAAAGAAGCGAATAGAGCGAGTTATGTTTGAAATTGCACAAAAACGTGAAAAGCACGTCTATGGAGAGAGGTCAGCAATTCCAAAGCTTCAAAATGCACCGTTGTACTCCATTGAGTGTTCTTAGAAGTCTAACTTGCTAGTTTAGCTTTCCTATGACGTTTCGTTAGATAAAGATGTGAATAGACCAAGTTATCTTTCAAATTGCACAAGAACGTGAAAAGCACATCTACGGAGAGAGTTGAGCAATTCCAAAGCTTCAAAGTGGACCGTTGTACTCCATTTATTGCCCTTAGAAGTCTAACTTGCTAATTTAGCTTTCGTACAAGGTTTCAATGGATAAAGAAGTGAATAGACCGAGTTATGTTTGAAATTGCACAAAAACGTGAAAAGCACGTCTATGGGGAGAGTTCAGTAATTCCAAAGCTTCAAAATGGACCGTTGTACTCCATTGAGTGTTCTTAGAAGTCTAACTTGCTAGTTTAGCTTTCCTATGACGTTTCGTTAGATAAAGATGCGAATAGACCAAGTTATCTTTCACATTGCACAAGAACGTGAAAAGCACATTTACGGAGAGAGTTGAGCAATTCCAAAGCTTCAAAGTGGACCGTTATGCTCCATTGAGTGTTCTTAGAAGTGTAACTAGCTGGTTTAGCTTTCCTACAACGTTTCGTTCGATAAAGATGCGAATAGACCAAGTTATCTTTCAAATTGCACAAAAACGTGAAAAGCATGTCTATGGAGAGAGTTGAGCAATTCCAAAGCTTCAAAGATGACCGTTGCACTCCATTTATTGCTCTTAGAAGTCTAACTTGCTAATTTAGCTTTCGTACGAGGTTTCAATGGATAAAGAAGCGAATAGACCGAGTTATATTTCAAATTGCACAAAAAAGTGAAAAGCACGTCTATGGAGAGAGTTGAGCAAATCCAAAGCTTCAAAGTGGACCGTTGCAATCCATTGAGTGTTCTTAGAAGTCTAACTTGCTAGTTTCGCTTTCCTATAACGTTTCGTTAGATAAAGATGCAAATAGACCAATTTATATTTCAAATTGCACAAGAACGTGAAAAGCACATCAATGGAGAGAGTTGAGCAATTCGAAAGCTTCAAAGTGGACCTTTGTACTCCATTTATTTTTCTAAGAAGTCTAACTTGCTCATTTAGGTTTCGTACAAGGCTTCATTGGATAAAGAAGCGAATAGACCGAGTTATGTTTCAAATTGCACAAAAACGTGAAAAGCACGTCTATGGAGAGAGTTGAGCAATTCCAAAGCTTCAAAGTGGACCGTTGTACTCCATTTATTGCCCTTAGAAGTCTAACTTGCTAATTTCGCTTTCGTACAAGGTTTCAATGGATAAAGAAGCGAATAGAGCGAGTTATGTTTGAAATTGCACAAAAACGTGAAAAGCACGTCTATGGAGAGAGGTCAGCAATTCCAAAGCTTCAAAATGCACCGTTGTACTCCATTGAGTGTTCTTAGAAGTCTAACTTGCTAGTTTAGCTTTCCTATGACGTTTCGTTAGATAAAGATGTGAATAGACCAAGTTATCTTTCAAATTGCACAAGAACGTGAAAAGCACATCTACGGAGAGAGTTGAGCAATTCCAAAGCTTCAAAGTGGACCGTTGTACTCCATTTATTGCCCTTAGAAGTCTAACTTGCTAATTTAGCTTTCGTACAAGGTTTCAATGGATAAAGAAGTGAATAGACCGAGTTATGTTTGAAATTGCACAAAAACGTGAAAAGCACGTCTATGGGGAGAGTTCAGTAATTCCAAAGCTTCAAAATGGACCGTTGTACTCCATTGAGTGTTCTTAGAAGTCTAACTTGCTAGTTTAGCTTTCCTATGACGTTTCGTTAGATAAAGATGCGAATAGACCAAGTTATCTTTCACATTGCACAAGAACGTGAAAAGCACATTTACGGAGAGAGTTGAGCAATTCCAAAGCTTCAAAGTGGACCGTTATGCTCCATTGAGTGTTCTTAGAAGTGTAACTAGCTGGTTTAGCTTTCCTACAACGTTTCGTTCGATAAAGATGCGAATAGACCAAGTTATCTTTCAAATTGCACAAAAACGTGAAAAGCATGTCTATGGAGAGAGTTGAGCAATTCCAAAGCTTCAAAGATGACCGTTGCACTCCATTTATTGCTCTTAGAAGTCTAACTTGCTAATTTAGCTTTCGTACGAGGTTTCAATGGATAAAGAAGCGAATAGACCGAGTTATGTTTCAAATTGCACAAAAAAGTGAAAAGCACGTCTATGGAGAGAGTTGAGCAAATCCAAAGCTTCAAAGTGGACCGTTGCAATCCATTGAGTGTTCTTAGAAGTCTAACTTGCTAGTTTCGCTTTCCTATAACGTTTCGTTAGATAAAGATGCAAATAGACCAATTTATATTTCAAATTGCACAAGAACGTGAAAAGCACATCAATGGAGAGTGTTGAGCAATTCGAAAGCTTCAAAGTGGACCTTTGTACTCCATTTATTTTTCTAAGAAGTCTAACTTGCTCATTTAGGTTTCGTACAAGGCTTCATTGGATAAAGAAGCGAATAGACCGAGTTATGTTTCAAATTGCACAAAAACGTGAAAAGCACGTCTATGGAGAGAGTTGAGCAATTCCAAAGCTTCAAAGTGGACCGTTGTACTCCATTTATTGCCCTTAGAAGTCTAACTTGCTAATTTCGCTTTCGTACAAGGTTTCAATGGATAAAGAAGCGAATAGAGCGAGTTATGTTTGAAATTGCACAAAAACGTGAAAAGCACGTCTATGGAGAGAGGTCAGCAATTCCAAAGCTTCAAAATGCACCGTTGTACTCCATTGAGTGTTCTTAGAAGTCTAACTTGCTAGTTTAGCTTTCCTATGACGTTTCGTTAGATAAAGATGTGAATAGACCAAGTTATCTTTCAAATTGCACAAGAACGTGAAAAGCACATCTACGGAGAGAGTTGAGCAATTCCAAAGCTTCAAAGTGGACCGTTATGCTCCATTGAGTGTTCTTAGAAGTGTAACTAGCTGGTTTAGCTTTCCTACAACATTTCGTTCGATAAAGATGCGAATAGACCAAGTTATATTTCAAATATCACGAAAACGAGAAAAGCACGTCTATGGAGAGAGTTGAGCAATTCCAAAGCATCAAAGTGGACCATTGTACTCCATTGAGTGTTCTTAGAAGTCTAACTTGGTATTTTAGCTTTCGTATAACGTTTCGTTACATAAAGATGCGAATAGACCAAGTTATGTTTCAAATATCATGAAAACGAGAAAAGCACGTCTATGGAGAGAGTTGACCAATTCCAAAGCATCAAAGTGGACCATTGTACTCCATTGAGTGTTCTTAGAAGTCTAACTTGCTAGTTTAGTTTTGGTATAACGTTTCGTTACATAAAGATGCGAATAGACCAAGTTATCTTTCAAATTGCACAAAAACGTGAAATGCACGTCTATGGAGAGAGTTGAGCAATTCCAAAGCTTCAAAGTGGACCGTTATACTCCATTGAGTGTTCTTGAAAGTGTAACTAGCTGGTTTAGCTTTCGTACAATGTTTCATTAGATAAAGATGCGAAAAGACGTAGTTATGTTTCAAATTGCACAGCAACGAGAAAAGCACGGCTATGGAGAGAGTTGTGCAATTCCAAAGCATCAAAGTGGACCGTTGCACTCCATTTATTGTTCTTAGAAGTCTAACTTCGTAATTTAGCTTTCGTACAAGGTTTCAATGGATAAAGAAGTGAATAGACCGAGTTATGTTTCAAATTGCACAAAAACGTGAAAAGCACGTCTATGGAGAGAGTTGAGCAATTCCAAAGCTTCAAAGTGGACCGTTGTACTCCATTTATTGCCCTTAGAAGTCTAACTTGCCAATTTAGCTTTCGTACAAGGTTTCAATGGATAAAGAAGTGAATAGACCGAGTTATGTTTGAAATTACACAAAAACGTGAAAAGCACGTCTATGGGGAGAGTTCAGCAATTCCAAAGCTTCAAAATGGACCGTTGTACTCCATTGAGTGTTCTTAGAAGTCTAACTTGCTAGTTTAGCTTTCCTATGACGTTTCGTTAGATAAAGATGCGAATAGACCAAGTTATCTTTCACATTGCACAAGAACGTGAAAAGCACATTTACGGAGAGAGTTGAGCAATTCCAAAGCTTCAAAGTGGACCGTTATGCTCCATTGAGTGTTCTTAGAAGTGTAACTAGCTGGTTTAGCTTTCCTACAACGTTTCGTTCGATAAAGATGCGAATAGACCAAGTTATCTTTCAAATTGCACAAAAACGTGAAAAGCTCATCTATGGAGAGAGTTGAGCAATTCCAAAGCTTCAAAGTGGACCGTTGCACTCCATTTATTGCTCTTAGAAGTCTAACTTGCTAAATTAGCTTTCGTACGAGGTTTCAATGGATAAAGAAGCGAATAGACCGAGTTATGTTTCAAATTGCACAAAAACGTGAAAAGCACGTCTATGGAGAGAGTTGAGCAAATCCAAAGCTTCAAAGTGGACCGTTGCAATCCATTGAGTGTTCTTAGAAGTCTAACTTGCTAGTTTCACTTTCCTATAACGTTTCGTTAGATAAAGATGCAAATAGACCAATTTATATTTCAAATTGCACAAGAACGTGAAAAGCACATCAATGGAGAGAGTTGAGCAATTCGAAAGCTTCAAAGTGGACCTTTGTACTCCATTTATTTTTCTAAGAAGTCTAACTTGCTCATTTAGGTTTCGTACAAGGCTTCATTGGATAAAGAAGCGAATAGACCGAGTTATGTTTCAAATTGCACAAAAACGTGAAAAGCACGTCTATGGAGAGAGTTGAGCAATTCCAAAGCTTCAAAGTGGACCGTTGTACTCCATTTATTGCCCTTAGAAGTCTAACTTGCTAATTTCGCTTTCGTACAAGGTTTCAATGGATAAAGAAGCGAATAGAGCGAGTTATGTTTGAAATTGCACAAAAACGTGAAAAGCACGTCTATGGAGAGAGGTCAGCAATTCCAAAGCTTCAAAATGCACCGTTGTACTCCATTGAGTGTTCTTAGAAGTCTAACTTGCTAGTTTAGCTTTCCTATGACGTTTCGTTAGATAAAGATGTGAATAGACCAAGTTATCTTTCAAATTGCACAAGAACGTGAAAAGCACATCTACGGAGAGAGTTGAGCAATTCCAAAGCTTCAAAGTGGACCGTTGTACTCCATTTATTGCCCTTAGAAGTCTAACTTGCTAATTTAGCTTTCGTACAAGGTTTCAATGGATAAAGAAGTGAATAGACCGAGTTATGTTTGAAATTGCACAAAAACGTGAAAAGCACGTCTATGGGGAGAGTTCAGTAATTCCAAAGCTTCAAAATGGACCGTTGTACTCCATTGAGTGTTCTTAGAAGTCTAACTTGCTAGTTTAGCTTTCCTATGACGTTTCGTTAGATAAAGATGCGAATAGACCAAGTTATCTTTCACATTGCACAAGAACGTGAAAAGCACATTTACGGAGAGAGTTGAGCAATTCCAAAGCTTCAAAGTGGACCGTTATGCTCCATTGAGTGTTCTTAGAAGTGTAACTAGCTGGTTTAGCTTTCCTACAACATTTCGTTCGATAAAGATGCGAATAGACCAAGTTATATTTCAAATATCACGAAAACGAGAAAAGCACGTCTATGGAGAGAGTTGAGCAATTCCAAAGCATCAAAGTGGACCATTGTACTCCATTGAGTGTTCTTAGAAGTCTAACTTGCTATTTTAGCTTTCGTATAACGTTTCGTTACATAAAGATGCGAATAGACCAAGTTATGTTTCAAATATCATGAAAACGAGAAAAGCACGTCTACGGAGAGAGTTGACCAATTCCAAAGCATCAAAGTGGACCATTGTACTCCATTGAGTGTTCTTAGAAGTCTAACTTGCTAGTTTAGTTTTGGTATAACGTTTCGTTACATAAAGATGCGAATAGACCAAGTTATCTTTCAAATTGCACAAAAACGTGAAAAGCACGTCTATGGAGAGAGTTGAGCAATTCCAAAGCTTCAAAGTGGACCGTTATACTCCACTGAGTGTTCTTAAAAGTGTAACTAGCTGGTTTAGCTTTCGTACAATGTTTCATTAGATAAAGATGCGAAAAGACGTAGTTATGTTTCAAATTGCACAGCAACGAGAAAAGCACGGCTATGGAGAGAGTTGAGCAATTCCAAAGCATCAAAGTGGACCGTTGCACTCCATTTATTGTTCTTAGAAGTCTAACTTCGTAATTTAGCTTTCGTACAAGGTTTCAATGGATAAAGAAGTGAATAGACCGAGTTATGTTTCAAATTGCACAAAAACGTGAAAAGCACGTCTATGGAGAGAGTTGAGCAATTCCAAAGCTTCAAAGTGGACCGTTGTACTCCATTTATTGCCCTTAGAAGTCTAACTTGCTAATTTAGCTTTCGTACAAGGTTTCAATGGATAAAGAAGTGAATAGACCGAGTTATGTTTGAAATTGCACAAAAACGTGAAAAGCACGTCTATGGGGAGAGTTCAGCAATTCCAAAGCTTCAAAATGGACCGTTGTACTCCATTGAGTGTTCTTAGAAGTCTAACTTGCTAGTTTAGCTTTCCTATGACGTTTCGTTAGATAAAGATGCGAATAGACCAAGTTATCTTTCACATTGCACAAGAACGTGAAAAGCACATTTACGGAGAGAGTTGAGCAATTCCAAATCTTCAAAGTGGACCGTTATGCTCCATTGAGTGTTCTTAGAAGTGTAACTAGCTGGTTTAGCTTTCCTACAACGTTTCGTTCGATAAAGATGCGAATAGACCAAGTTATCTTTCAAATTGCACAAAAACGTGAAAAGCTCATCTATGGAGAGAGTTGAGCAATTCCAAAGCTTCAAAGTGGACCGTTGCACTCCATTTATTGCTCTTAGAAGTCTAACTTGCTAAATTAGCTTTCGTACGAGGTTTCAATGGATAAAGAAGCGAATAGACCGAGTTATGTTTCAAATTGCACAAAAACGTGAAAAGCACGTCTATGGAGAGAGTTGAGCAAATCCAAAGCTTCAAAGTGGACCGTTGCAATCCATTGAGTGTTCTTAGAAGTCTAACTTGCTAGTTTCGCTTTCCTATAACGTTTCGTTAGATAAAGATGCAAATAGACCAATTTATATTTCAAATTGCACAAGAACGTGAAAAGCACATCAATGGAGAGAGTTGAGCAATTCGAAAGCTTCAAAGTGGACCTTTGTACTCCATTTATTTTTCTAAGAAGTCTAACTTGCTCATTTAGGTTTCGTACAAGGCTTCATTGGATAAAGAAGCGAATAGACCGAGTTATGTTTCAAATTGCACAAAAACGTGAAAAGCACGTCTATGGAGAGAGTTGAGCAATTCCAAAGCTTCAAAGTGGACCGTTGTACTCCATTTATTGCCCTTAGAAATCTAACTTGCTAATTTCGCTTTCGTACAAGGTTTCAATGGATAAAGAAGCGAATAGAGCGAGTTATGTTTGAAATTGCACAAAAACGTGAAAAGCACGTCTATGGAGAGAGGTCAGCAATTCCAAAGCTTCAAAATGCACCGTTGTACTCCATTGAGTGTTCTTAGAAGTCTAACTTGCTAGTTTAGCTTTCCTATGACGTTTCGTTAGATAAAGATGTGAATAGACCAAGTTATCTTTCAAATTGCACAAGAACGTGAAAAGCACATCTACGGAGAGAGTTGAGCAATTCCAAAGCTTCAAAGTGGACCGTTATGCTCCATTGAGTGTTCTTAGAAGTGTAACTAGCTGGTTTAGCTTTCCTACAACATTTCGTTCGATAAAGATGCGAATAGACCAAGTTATATTTCAAATATCACGAAAACGAGAAAAGCACGTCTATGGAGAGAGTTGAGCAATTCCAAATCATCAAAGTGGACCATTGTACTCCATTGAGTGTTCTTAGAAGTCTAACTTGCTATTTTAGCTTTCGTATAACGTTTCGTTACATAAAGATGCGAATAGACCAAGTTATGTTTCAAATATCATGAAAACGAGAAAAGCACGTCTATGGAGAGAGTTGACCAATTCCAAAGCATCAAAGTGGACCATTGTACTCCATTGAGTGTTCTTAGAAGTCTAACTTGCTAGTTTAGTTTTGGTATAACGTTTCGTTACATAAAGATGCGAATAGACCAAGTTATCTTTCAAATTGCACAAAAACGTGAAAAGCACGTCAATGGAGAGAGTTGAGCAATTCCAAAGCTTCAAAGTGGACCGTTATACTCCATTGAGTGTTCTTAAAAGTGTAACTAGCTGGTTTAGCTTTCGTACAATGTTTCATTAGATAAAGATGCGAAAAGACGTAGTTATGTTTCAAATTGCACAGCAACGAGAAAAGCACGGCTATGGAGAGAGTTGAGCAATTCCAAAGCATCAAAGTGGACCGTTGCACTCCATTTATTGTTCTTAGAAGTCTAACTTCGTAATTTAGCTTTCGTACAAGGTTTCAATGGATAAAGAAGTGAATAGACCGAGTTATGTTTCAAATTGCACAAAAACGTGAAAAGCACGTCTATGGAGAGAGTTGAGCAATTCCAAAGCTTCAAAGTGGACCGTTGTACTCCATTTATTGCCCTTAGAAGTCTAACTTGCTAATTTAGCTTTCGTACAAGGTTTCAATGGATAAAGAAGTGAATAGACCGAGTTATGTTTGAAATTGCACAAAAACGTGAAAAGCACGTCTATGGGGAGAGTTCAGCAATTCCAAAGCTTCAAAATGGACCGTTGTACTCCATTGAGTGTTCTTAGAAGTCTAACTTGCTAGTTTAGCTTTCCTATGACGTTTCGTTAGATAAAGATGTGAATAGACCAAGTTATCTTTCAAATTACACAAGAACGTGAAAAGCACATCTACGGAGAGAGTTGAGCAATTCCAAAGCTTCAAAGTGGACCGTTATGCTCCATTGAGTGTTCTTAGAAGTGTAACTAGCTGGTTTAGCTTTCCTACAACATTTCGTTCGATAAAGATGCGAATAGACCAAGTTATGTTTCAAATATCACGAAAACGAGAAAAGCACGTCTATGGAGAGAGTTCAGCAATTCCAAAGCATCAAAGTGGACCATTGTACTCCATTGAGTGTTCTTAGAAGTCTAACTTGCTAGTTTAGCTTTCGTATAACGTTTCGTTACATAAAGATGCGAATAGACCAAGTTATCTTTCAAATTGCACAAAAACGTGAAAAGCACGTCTATGGAGAGAGTTGAGCAATTCCAAAGCTTCAAAGTGGACCGTTGCACCCCATTTATTGCTCTTAGAAGTCTAACTTGCTAATTTAGCTTTCGTACGAGGTTTCAATGGATAAAGAAGCGAATAGACCGAGTTATGTTTCAAATTGCACAAAAACGTGAAAAGCACGTCTATGGAGAGAGTTGAGCAAATCCAAAGCTTCAAAGTGGACCGTTGCAATCCATTGAGTGTTCTTAGAAGTCTAACTTGCTAGTTTCGCTTTCCTATAACGTTTTGTTAGATAAAGATGCAAATAGACCAATTTATATTTCAAATTACACAAGAACGTGAAAAGCACATCAATGGAGAGAGTTGAGCAATTCCAAAGCTTCAAAGTGGACCTTTGTACTCCATTTATTTTTGTAAGAAGTCTAACTTGCTAATTTAGCTTTCGTACAAGGCTTCATTGGATAAAGAAGCGAATAGACCGAGTTATGTTTCAAATTGCACAAAAACGTGAAAAGCACGTCTATGGAGACAGTTGAGCAATTCCAAAGCTTCAAAGTGGACCGTTGTACTCCATTTATTGCCCTTAGAAGTCTAACTTGCTAATTTCGCTTTCGTACAAGGTTTCAATGGATAAAGAAGCGAATAGAGCGAGTTAAGTTTGAAATTGCACAAAAACGTGAAAAGCACGTCTATGGAGAGAGGTCAACAATTCCAAAGCTTCAAAATGGACCGTTGTACTCCATTGAGTGTTCTTAGAAGTCTAACTTGCTAGTTTAGCTTTCCTATGACGTTTCGTTAGATAAAGATGTGAATAGACCAAGTTATCTTTCAAATTGCACAAGAACGTGAAAAGCAAGTCTACGGAGAGAGTTGAGCAATTCCAAAGCTTCAAAGTGGACCGTTATGCTCCATTGAGTGTTCTTAGAAGTGTAACTAGCTGGTTTAGCTTTCCTACAACATTTCGTTCGATAAAGATGCGAATAGACCAAGTTATGTTTCAAATATCACGAAAACGAGAAAAGCACGTCTATGGAGAGAGTTGAGCAATTCCAAAGCATCAAAGTGGACCATTGTACTCCATTGAGTGTTCTTAGAAGTCTAACTTGCTAGTTTAGCTTTCGTATAACGTTTCGTTACATAAAGATGCGAATAGACCAAGTTATCTTTCAAATTGCACAAAAACGTGAAAAGCACGTCTATGGAGAGAGTTGAGCAATTCCAAAGCTTCAAAGTGGACGCTATACTCCATTGAGTGTTCTTAGAAGTGTAACTAGCTGGTTTACCTTTCGTACAATGTTTCGTTAGATAAAGATGCGAAAAGACGAAGTTATGTTTCAAATTGCACAACAACGAGAAAAGCACGGCTATGGAGAGAGTTGAGCAATTCCAAAGCATTAAAGTGGACCGTTGCACTCCATTTATTGTTCTTAGAAGTCTAACTTCGTAATTTAGCTTTCGTACAAGGTTTTAATGGATAAAGAAGTGAATAGACTGAGTTATGTTTCAAATTGCACAAAAACGTGAAAAGCACGTCTATGGAGAGAGTTGAGCAATTCCAAAACTTCAAAGTGGACCTTTGTACTCCATTTATTTTTCTAAGTATAACTTGCTAATTTAGCTTTCGTACAAGGCTTCATTGGATAAAGAAGCGAATAGACCGAGTTATGTTTCAAATTGCACAAAAACGTGAAAAGCACGTCTATGGAGAGAGTTGAGCAATTCCAAAGCTTCAAAGTGGACCGTTGTACTCCATTTATTGCCCTTAGAAGTCTAACTTGCTAATTTAGCTTTCGTACAAGGTTTCAATGGATAAAGAAGTGAATAGACCGAGTTATGTTTGAAATTGCACAAAAACGTGAAAAGCACGTCTATGGGGAGAGTTCAGCAATTCCAAAGCTTCAAAATGGACCGTTGTACTCCATTGAGTGTTCTTAGAAGTCTAACTTGCTAGTTTAGCTTTCCTATGACGTTTCGTTAGATAAAGATGCGAATAGACCAAGTTATCTTTCACATTGCACAAGAACGTGAAAAGCACATCAATGGAGAGAGTTGAGCAATTCCAAAGCCTCAAGGTGGACCGTTATGCTCCACTGAGTGTTCTTAGAAGTGTAACTAGCTGGTTTAGCTTAAGTACAACGTTTCGTTAGATAAAGAAGCGAATAGACCATGTTATGTTTCAAATTGCACGAAAACGAGAAAAGCACGTCTATGGAGAGAGTTGACCAATTCCAAAGCATCAAGGTGGACCATTGTACTCCATTGAGTGTTCTTAGAAGTCTAACTTGCTAGTTTAGCTTTCGTATAACGTTTCGTTACATAAAGATGCGAATAGACCAAGTTATCTTTCAAATTGCACAAAAACGTGAAAAGCACGTCTATGGAGAGAGTTGAGCAAATCCAAAGCTTCAAAGTGGACCGTTGCAATCCATTGAGTGTTCTTAGAAGTCTAACTTGCTAGTTTCGCTTTCCTATAACGTTTTGTTAGATAAAGATGCAAATAGACCAATTTATATTTCAAATTGCACAAGAACGTGAAAAGCACATCAATGGAGAGAGTTGAGCAATTGCAAAGCTTCAAAGTGGACCTTTGTACTCCATTTATTTTTGTAAGAAGTCTAACTTGCTAATTTAGCTTTCGTACAAGGCTTCATTGGATAAAGAAGCGAATAGACCGAGTTATGTTTCAAATTGCACAAAAACGTGAAAAGCACGTCTATGGAGACAGTTGAGCAATTCCAAAGCTTCAAAGTGGACCGTTGTACTCCATTTATTGCCCTTAGAAGTCTAACTTGCTAATTTCGCTTTCGTACAAGGTTTCAATGGATAAAGAAGTGAATAGAGCGAGTTATGTTTGAAATTGCACAAAAACGTGAAAAGCACGTCTATGGAGAGAGGTCAGCAATTCCAAAGCTTCAAAATGGACCGTTGTACTCCATTGAGTGTTCTTAGAAGTCTAACTTGCTAGTTTAGCTTTCCTATGACGTTTCGTTAGATAAAGATGTGAATAGACCAAGTTATCTTTCAAATTACACAAGAACGTGAAAAGCACATCTACGGAGAGAGTTGAGCAATTCCAAAGCTTCAAAGTGGACCGTTATGCTCCATTGAGTGTTCTTAGAAGTGTAACTAGCTGGTTTAGCTTTCCTACAACATTTCGTTCGATAAAGATGCGAATAGACCAAGTTATGTTTCAAATATCACGAAAACGAGAAAAGCACGTCTATGGAGAGAGTTGAGCAATTCCAAAGCATCAAAGTGGACCATTGTACTCCATTGAGTGTTCTTAGAAGTCTAACTTGCTAGTTTAGCTTTCGTATAACGTTTCGTTACATAAAGATGCGAATAGACCAAGTTATCCTTCAAATTGCACAAAAACGTGAAAAGCACGTCTATGGAGAGAGTTGAGCAATTCCAAAGCTTCAAAGTGGACCGTTGCACCCCATTTATTGCTCTTAGAAGTCTAACTTGCTAATTTAGCTTTCGTACGAGGTTTCAATGGATAAAGAAGCGAATAGACCGAGTTATGTTTCAAATTGCACAAAAACGTGAAAAGCACGTCTACGGAGAGAGTTGAGCAAATCCAAAGCTTCAAAGTGGACCGTTGCAATCCATTGAGTGTTCTTAGAAGTCTAACTTGCTAGTTTCGCTTTCCTATAACGTTTTGTTAGATAAAGATGCAAATAGACCAATTTATATTTCAAATTGCACAAGAACGTGAAAAGCACATCAATGGAGAGAGTTGAGCAATTGCAAAGCTTCAAAGTGGACCTTTGTACTCCATTTATTTTTGTAAGAAGTCTAACTTGCTAATTTAGCTTTCGTACAAGGCTTCATTGGATAAAGAAGCGAATAGACCGAGTTATGTTTCAAATTGCACAAAAACGTGAAAAGCACGTCTATGGAGACAGTTGAGCAATTCCAAAGCTTCAAAGTGGACCGTTGTACTCCATTTATTGCCCTTAGAAGTCTAACTTGCTAATTTCGCTTTCGTACAAGGTTTCAATGGATAAAGAAGTGAATAGAGCGAGTTATGTTTGAAATTGCACAAAAACGTGAAAAGCACGTCTATGGAGAGAGGTCAGCAATTCCAAAGCTTCAAAATGGACCGTTGTACTCCATTGAGTGTTCTTAGAAGTCTAACTTGCTAGTTTAGCTTTCCTATGACGTTTCGTTAGATAAAGATGTGAATAGACCAAGTTATCTTTCAAATTACACAAGAACGTGAAAAGCACATCTACGGAGAGAGTTGAGCAATTCCAAAGCTTCAAAGTGGACCGTTATGCTCCATTGAGTGTTCTTAGAAGTGTAACTAGCTGGTTTAGCTTTCCTACAACATTTCGTTCGATAAAGATGCGAATAGACCAAGTTATGTTTCAAATATCACGAAAACGAGAAAAGCACGTCTATGGAGAGAGTTGAGCAATTCCAAAGCATCAAAGTGGACCATTGTACTCCATTGAGTGTTCTTAGAAGTCTAACTTGCTAGTTTAGCTTTCGTATAACGTTTCTTTACATAAAGATGCGAATAGACCAAGTTATCCTTCAAATTGCACAAAAACGTGAAAAGCACGTCTATGGAGAGAGTTGAGCAATTCCAAAGCTTCAAAGTGGACCGTTGCACCCCATTTATTGCTCTTAGAAGTCTAACTTGCTAATTTAGCTTTCGTACGAGGTTTCAATGGATAAAGAAGCGAATAGACCGAGTTATGTTTCAAATTGCACAAAAACGTGAAAAGCACGTCTATGGAGAGAGTTGAGCAAATCCAAAGCTTCAAAGTGGACCGTTGCAATCCATTGAGTGTTCTTAGAAGTCTAACTTGCTAGTTTCGCTTTCCTATAACGTTTTGTTAGATAAAGATGCAAATAGACCAATTTATATTTCAAATTGCACAAGAACGTGAAAAGCACATCAATGGAGAGAGTTGAGCAATTGCAAAGCTTCAAAGTGGACCTTTGTACTCCATTTATTTTTGTAAGAAGTCTAACTTGCTAATTTAGCTTTCGTACAAGGCTTCATTGGATAAAGAAGCGAATAGACCGAGTTATGTTTCAAATTGCACAAAAACGTGAAAAGCACGTCTATGGAGACAGTTGAGCAATTCCAAAGCTTCAAAGTGGACCGTTGTACTCCATTTATTGCCCTTAGAAGTCTAACTTGCTAATTTCGCTTTCGTACAAGGTTTCAATGGATAAAGAAGTGAATAGAGCGAGTTATGTTTGAAATTGCACAAAAACGTGAAAAGCACGTCTATGGAGAGAGGTCAGCAATTCCAAAGCTTCAAAATGGACCGTTGTACTCCATTGAGTGTTCTTAGAAGTCTAACTTGCTAGTTTAGCTTTCCTATGACGTTTCGTTAGATAAAGATGTGAATAGACCAAGTTATCTTTCAAATTACACAAGAACGTGAAAAGCACATCTACGGAGAGAGTTGAGCAATTCCAAAGCTTCAAAGTGGACCGTTATGCTCCATTGAGTGTTCTTAGAAGTGTAACTAGCTGGTTTAGCTTTCCTACAACATTTCGTTCGATAAAGATGCGAATAGACCAAGTTATGTTTCAAATATCACGAAAACGAGAAAAGCACGTCTATGGAGAGAGTTGAGCAATTCCAAAGCATCAAAGTGGACCATTGTACTCCATTGAGTGTTCTTAGAAGTCTAACTTGCTAGTTTAGCTTTCGTATAACGTTTCGTTACATAAAGATGCGAATAGACCAAGTTATCTTTCAAATTGCACAAAAACGTGAAAAGCACGTCTATGGAGAGAGTTGAGCAATTCCAAAGCTTCAAAGTGGACCGTTGCACCCCATTTATTGCTCTTAGAAGTCTAACTTGCTAATTTAGCTTTCGTACGAGGTTTCAATGGATAAAGAAGCGAATAGACCGAGTTATGTTTCAAATTGCACAAAAACGTGAAAAGCACGTCTATGGAGAGAGTTGAGCAAATCCAAAGCTTCAAAGTGGACCGTTGCAATCCATTGAGTGTTCTTAGAAGTCTAACTTGCTAGTTTCGCTTTCCTATAACGTTTTGTTAGATAAAGATGCAAATAGACCAATTTATATTTCAAATTACACAAGAACGTGAAAAGCACATCAATGGAGAGAGTTGAGCAATTCCAAAGCTTCAAAGTGGACCTTTGTACTCCATTTATTTTTGTAAGAAGTCTAACTTGCTAATTTAGCTTTCGTACAAGGCTTCATTGGATAAAGAAGCGAATACCCCGAGTTATGTTTCAAATTGCACAAAAACGTGAAAAGCACGTCTATGGAGACAGTTGAGCAATTCCAAAGCTTCAAAGTGGACCGTTGTACTCCATTTATTGCCCTTAGAAGTCTAACTTGCTAATTTCGCTTTCGTACAAGGTTTCAATGGATAAAGAAGCGAATAGAGCGAGTTATGTTTGAAATTGCACAAAAACGTGAAAAGCACGTCTATGGAGAGAGGTCAGCAATTCCAAAGCTTCAAAATGGACCGTTGTACTCGATTGAGTGTTCTTAGAAGTCTAACTTGCTAGTTTAGCTTTCCTATGACGTTTCGTTAGATAAAGATGTGAATAGACCAAGTTATCTTTCAAATTGCACAAGAAACTGAAAAGCAAGTCTACGGAGAGAGTTGAGCAATTCCAAAGCTTCAAAGTGGACCGTTATGCTCCATTGAGTGTTCTTAGAAGTGTAACTAGCTGGTTTAGCTTTCCTACAACATTTCGTTCGATAAAGATGCGAATAGACCAAGTTATGTTTCAAATATCACGAAAACGAGAAAAGCACGTCTATGGAGAGAGTTGAGCAGTTCCAAAGCATCAAAGTGGACCATTGTACTCCATTGAGTGTTCTTAGAAGTCTAACTTGCTAGTTTAGCTTTCGTATAACGTTTCGTTACATAAAGATGCGAATAGACCAAGTTATCTTTCAAATTGCACAAAAACGTGAAAAGCACGTCTATGGAGAGAGTTGAGCAATTCCAAAGCTTCAAAGTGGACGCTATACTCCATTGAGTGTTCTTACAAGTGTAACTAGCTGGTTTACCTTTCGTACAATGTTTCGTTAGATAAAGATGCGAAAAGACGAAGTTATGTTTCAAATTGCACAACAACGAGAAAAGCACGGCTATGGAGAGAGTTGAGCAATTACAAAGCATTAAAGTGGACCGTTGCACTCCATTTATTGTTCTTAGAAGTCTAACTTCGTAATTTAGCTTTCGTACAAGGTTTTAATGGATAAAGAAGTGAATAGACTGAGTTATGTTTCAAATTGCACAAAAACGTGAAAAGCACGTCTATGGAGAGAGTTGAGCAATTCCAAAACTTCAAAGTGGACCTTTGTACTCCATTTATTTTTCTAATTCTAACTTGCTAATTTAGCTTTCGTACAAGGCTTCATTGGATAAAGAAGCGAATAGACCGAGTTATGTTTCAAATTGCACAAAAACGTGAAAAGCACGTCTATGGAGAGAGTTGAGCAATTCCAAAGCTTCAAAGTGGACCGTTGTACTCCATTTATTGCCCTTAGAAGTCTAACATGCTAATTTAGCTTTCGTACAAGGTTTCAATGGATAAAGAAGTGAATAGACCGAGTTATGTTTGAAATTGCACAAAAACGTGAAAAGCACGTCTATGGGGAGAGTTCAGCAATTCCAAAGCTTCAAAATGGACGTTGTACTCCATTGAGTGTTCTTAGAAGTCTAACTTGCTAGTTTAGCTTTCCTATGACGTTTCGTTAGATAAAGATGCGAATAGACCAAGTTATCTTTCAAATTGCACAAGAACGTGAAAAGCACATTTACGGAGAAAGTTGAGCAATTCCAAAGCTTCAAAGTGGACCATTATGCTCCATTGAGTGTTCTTAGAAGTGTAACTAGCTGGTTTAGCTTTCCTACAACGTTTCGTTCGATAAAGATGCGAATAGACCAAGTTATGTTTCAAATATCACAAAAACGAGAAAAGCACGTCTATGGAGAGAGTTGAGCAATTCCAAAGCATCAAAGTGGACCATTGTACTCCATTGAGTGTTCTTAGAAGTCTAACTTGCAATTTTAGCTTTCGTATAACGTTTCGTTACATAAAGATGCGAATAGACCAAGTTATGTTTCAAATATCATGAAAACGAGAAAAGCACGTCTATGGATAGAGTTGACCAATTCCAAAGCATCAAAGTGGACCATTGTACTCCATTGAGTGTTCTTAGAAGTCTAACTTGCTAGTTTAGTTTTCGTATAACGTTTCGTTACATAAAGATGCGAATAGACCAAGTTATCTTTCAAATTGCACAAAAACATGAAAAGCACGGCTAAGGAGAGAGTTGAGCAATTCCAAAGCATCAAAGTGGACCGTTGCACTCCATTTATTGTTCTTAGAAGTCTAACTTCGTAATTTAGCTTTCGTACAAGGTTTCAATGGATAAAGAAGTGAATAGACCGAGTTATGTTTCAAATTGCACAAAAACGTGAAAAGCACGTCTATGGAGAGAGTTGAGCAATTCCAAAACTTCAAAGTGGACCTTTGTACTCCATTTATTTTTCTAAGAAGTCTAACTTGCTAATTTAGCTTTCGTACAAGGCTTCATTGGATAAAGAAGCGAATAGACCGAGTTATGTTTCAAATTGCACAAAAACGTGAAAAGCACGTCTATGGAGAGAGTTGAGCAAATCCAAAGCTTCAAAGTGGACCGTTGCAATCAATTGAGTGTACTTAGAAGTCTAACTTGCTAGTTCCGCTTTCCTATAACGTTTCGTTAGATAAAGATGCGAATAGAGCAAGTTATATTTCAAATTGCACAAGAGCGTGAAAAGCACATCAATGGAGAGAGTCGAGCAATTCCAAAGCTTCAAGGTGGACCGTTATGCTCCATTGAGTGTTCTTAGAAGTGTAACTAGCTGGTTTAGCTTTCGTACAACGTTTCGTTTGATAAAGAAGCGAATAGACCATGTTATGTTTCAAATTGCACGAAAACGAGAAAAGCACGTCTATGGAGAGAGTTGACCAATTCCAAAGCATCAAAGTGGACCATTGTACTGCATTGAGTGTTCTTAGAAGTCTAACTTGCTAGTTTAGCTTTCGTATAACGTTTCGTTACATAAAGATGCGAATAGACCAAGTTATCTTTCAAATTGCACAAAAACGTGAAAAACACGTCTATGGAGAGAGTTGAGCAATTCCAAAGCTTCAAAGTGGACCGTTATACTCCATTGAGTGTTCTTAGAAGTGTAACTAGCTGGTTTAGCTTTCGTACAATGTTTCATTAGATAAAGATGCGAAAAGACGAATTTATGTTTCAAATTGCACAGCAACGAGAAAAGCACGGCTATGTAGAGAGTTGAGCAATTCCAAAGCATCAAAGTGGACCGTTGCACTCCATTTATTGTTCTTAGAAGTCTAACTTCGTAATTTAGCTTTCGTACAAGGTTTCAATGGATAAAGAAGTGAATAGACCGAGTTATGTTTCAAATTGCACAAAAACGTGAAAAGCACGTCCATGGAGAGAGTTGAGCAATTCCAAAACTTCAAAGTGGACCTTTGTACTCCATTTATTTTTCTAAGAAGTCTAACTTGCTAATTTAGCTTTCGTACAAGGCTTCATTGGATAAAGAAGCGAATAGACCGAGTTATGTTTCAAATTGCACAAAAACGTGAAAAGCACGTCTATGGAGAGAGTTGAGCAAATCCAAAGCTGCAAAGTGGACCGTTGCAATCAATTGAGTGTTCTTAGAAGTCTAACTTGCTAGTTTCGCTTTCCTATAACGTTTCGTTAGATAAAGATGCGAATAGACCAAGTTATATTTCAAATTGCACAAGAGCGTGAAAAGGACATCAATGGAGAGAGTCGAGCAATTCCAAAGCTTCAAGGTGGACCGTTATGCTCCATTGAGTGTTCTTAGAAGTGTAACTAGCTGGTTTAGCTTTCGTACAACGTTTCGTTTGATAAAGAAGCGAATAGACCATCTTATGTTTCAAATTGCACGAAAACGAGAAAAGCACGTCTATGGAGAGAGTTGAGCAAATCCAAAGCTTCAAAGTGGACCGTTGCAATCAATTGAGTGTACTTAGAAGTCTAACTTGCTAGTTCCGCTTTCCTATAACGTTTCGTTAGATAAAGATGCGAATAGACCAAGTTATATTTCAAATTGCACAAGAGCGTGAAAAGCACATCAATGGAGAGAGTCGAGCAATTCCAAAGCTTCAAGGTGGACCGTTATGCTCCATTGAGTGTTCTTAGAAGTGTAACTAGCTGGTTTAGCTTTCGTACAACGTTTCGTTTGATAAAGAAGCGAATAGACCATGTTATGTTTCAAATTGCACGAAAACGAGAAAAGCACGTCTATGGAGAGAGTTGACCAATTCCAAAGCATCAAAGTGGACCATTGTACTCCATTGAGTGTTCTTAGAAGTCTAACTTGCTAGTTTAGCTTTCGTATAATGTTTCGTTACATAAAGATGCGAATAGACCAAGTTATCTTTCAAATTGCACAAAAACGTGAAAAACACGTCTATGGAGAGAGTTGAGCAATTCCAAAGCTTCAAAGTGGACCGTTATACTCCATTGAGTGTTCTTAGAAGTGTAACTAGCTGGTTTAGCTTTCGTACAATGTTTCATTAGATAAAGATGCGAAAAGACGAAGTTATGTTTCAAATTGCACAGCAACGAGAAAAGCACAGCTATGTAGAGAGTTGAGCAATTCCAAAGCATCAAAGTGGACCGTTGCACTCCATTTATTGTTCTTAGAAGTCTAACTTCGTAATTTAGCTTTCGTACAAGGTTTCAATGGATAAAGAAGTGAATAGACCGAGTTATGTTTCAAATTGCACAAAAACGTGAAAAGCACGTCTATGGAGAGAGTTGAGCAATTTCAAAACTTCAAAGTGGACCTTTGTACTCCATTTATTTTTCTAAGAAGTCTAACTTGCTAATTTAGCTTTCGTACAAGGCTTCATTGGATAAAGAAGCGAATAGACCGAGTTATGTTTCAAATTGCACAAAAACGTGAAAAGCACGTCTATGGAGAGAGTTGAGCAAATCCAAAGCTGCAAAGTGGACCGTTGCAATCAATTGAGTGTTCTTAGAAGTCTAACTTGCTAGTTTCGCTTTCCTATAACGTTTCGTTAGATAAAGATGCGAATAGACCAAGTTATATTTCAAATTGCACAAGAGCGTGAAAAGGACATCAATGGAGAGAGTCGAGCAATTCCAAAGCTTCAAGGTGGACCGTTATGCTCCATTGAGTGTTCTTAGAAGTGTAACTAGCTGGTTTAGCTTTCGTACAACGTTTCGTTTGATAAAGAAGCGAATAGACCATCTTATGTTTCAAATTGCACGAAAACGAGAAAAGCACGTCTATGGAGAGAGTTGACCAATTCCAAAGCATCAAAGTGGACCATTGTACTCCATTGAGTGTTCCTAGAAGTCTAACTTGCTAGTTTAGCTTTCGTATAACGTTTCATTACATAAAGATGCGAATAGACCAAGTTATCTTTCAAATTGCACAAAAACGTGAAAAGCACGTCTATGGAGAGAGTTGAGCAATTCCAAAGCTTCAAAGTGGACCGTTATACTCCATTGAGTGTTCTTAGAAGTGTAACTAGCTGGTTTAGCTTTCGTATAATGTTTCATTAGATAAAGATGCGAAAAGACGAAGTTATGTTTCAAATTGCACAGCAACGAGAAAAGCACGGCTATGTAGAGAGTTGAGCAATTCCAAAGCATCAAAGTGGACCGTTGCACTCCATTTATTGTTCTTAGAAGTCTAACTTCGTAATTTAGCTTTCGTACAAGGTTTCAATGGATAAAGAAGTGAATAGACCGAGTTATGTTTCAAATTGCACAAAAACGTGAAAAGCACGTCTATGGAGAGAGTTGAGCAATTCCAAAACTTCAAAGTGGACCTTTGTACTCCATTTATTTTTCTAAGAAGTCTAACTTGCTAATTTAGCTTTCGTACAAGGCTTCATTGGATAAAGAAGCGAATAGACCGAGTTATGTTTCAAATTGCACAAAAACGTGAAAAGCACGTCTATGGAGAGAGTTCAGCAAATCCAAAGCTTCAAAGTGGACCGTTGCAATCAATTGAGTGTTCTTAGAAGTCTAACTTGCTAGTTTCGCTTTCCTATAACGTTTCGTTAGATAAAGATGCGAATAGACCAAGTTATATTTCAAATTGCACAAGAGCGTGAAAAGCACATCAATGGAGAGAGTCGAGCAATTCCAAAGCTTCAAGGTGGACCGTTATGCTCCATTGAGTGTTCTTAGAAGTGTAACTAGCTGGTTTAGCTTTCGTACAACGTTTCATTTGATAAAGAAGCGAATAGACCATGTTATGTTTCAAATTGCACGAAAACGAGAAAAGCACGTCTATGGAGAGAGTTGACCAATTCCAAAGCATCAAAGTGGACCATTGTAATCCATTGAGTGTTCTTAGAAGTCTAACTTGCTAGTTTAGCTTTCGTATAACGTTTTGTTACATAAAGATGCGAATAGACCAAGTTATCTTTCAAATTGCCCAAAAACGTGAAAAGCACGTCTATGGAGAGAGTTGAGCAATTCCAAAGCTTCAAAGTGGACGCTATGCTCCATTGAGTGTTCTTAGAAGTGTAACTAGCTGGTTTAGCTTTTGTACAATGTTTCGTTAGATAAAGATGCGAAAAGACGAAGTTATGTTTCAAATTGCACAACAACGAGAAAAGCACGGCTATGGAGAGAGTTGAGCAATTCCAAAGCATCAAAGTGGACCGTTGCACTCCATTTATTGTTCTTAGAAGTCTAACTTCGTAATTTAGCTTTCGTACAAGGTTTTAATAGATAAAGAAGTGAATATACCGAGTTATGTTTCAAATTGCGCAAAAACGTGAAAAGCATGTCTATGGAGAGAGTTGAGCAATTCCAAAACTTCAAAGTGGACCTTTGTAGTCCATTTATTTTTCTAAGAAGTCTAACTTGCTAATTTAGCTTTCGTACAAGGCTTCATTGGATAAAGAAGCGAATAGACCGAGTTATGTTTCAAATTACACAAAAACGTGAAAAACACGTCTATGGAGACAGTTGAGCAATTCCAAAGCTTCAAAGTGGACCGTTGTACTCCATTTATTGCCCTTAGAAGTCTAACTTGCTAATTTAGCTTTCGTACAAGGTTTCAATGGATAAAGAAGCGAATAGACCGAGTTATGTTTGAAATTGCACAAAAACGTGAAAAGCACGTCTATGGGGATAGTTCAGCAATTCCAAAGCTTCAAAATGGACCGTTGTACTCCATTGAGTGTTCTTAGAAGTCTAACTTGCTAGTTTAGCTTTCCTATGACGTTTCGTTAGATAAAGATGCGAATAGATCAAGTTATCTTTCACATTGCACAAGAACGTGAAAAGCACATTTACGGAGAGAGTTGAGCAATTCCAAAGCTTCAAAGTGGACTGTTATGCTCCATTGAGTGTTCTTAGAAGTGTAACTAGCTGGTTTAGCTTTCCTACAACGTTTCGTTCGATAAAGATGCGAATAGACCAAGTTATGTTTCAAATATCACGAAAACGAGAAAAGCGCGTCTATGGAGAGAGTTGAACAATTCCAAAGCATCAAAGTGGACCATTGTACTCCATTGAGTGTTCTTAGAAGTCTAACTTGCTAGTTTAGCTTTCGTATAACATTTCGTTACATAAAGATGCGAATAGACCAAGTTATCTTTCAAATTGCACAAAAACGTGAAAAGCACGTCTATGGAGAGAGTTGAGCAATTCCAAAGCTTCAAAGTGGACTGTTGCACTCCATTTATTGCTCTTAAAAGTTTAACTTGCTAATTTAGCTTTCGTATGAGGTTTCATTGGATAAAGAAGCGAATAGACCGAGTTATGTTTCAAATTGCACAAAAACGTGAAAAGCACGTCTATGGAGAGAGTTCAGCAAATCCAAAGCTTCAAAGTGGACCGTTGCAATCCATTGAGTGTTCTTAGAAGTCTAACTTGCTAGTTTCGCTTTCCTATAACGTTTCGTTAGATAAAGATGCGAATAGACCAATTTATATTTCAAATTGCACAAGAACGTGAAAAGCACATCAATGGAGAGAGTTGAGCAATTCCAAAGCTTCAAGGTGGACCGTTATGCTCCATTGAGTGTTCTTAGAAGTGTAACTAGATGGTTTAGCTTTCGTAGAACGTTTCGCTAGATAAAGAAGCGAATAGACCATGTTATGTTTCAAATTCCACGAAAACGAGAAAAGCACGTCTATGGAGAGAGTTGACCATTCCAAAGCATCAAAGTGGACCATTGTACTCCATTGAGTGTTCTTAGAAGTCTAACTTGCTAGTTTAGCTTTCGTATAACGTTTCGTTACATAAAGATGCGAATAGACCAAGTTATCTTTCAAATTGCACAAAAACGTGAAAAGCACGTCTATGGAGAGAGTTGAGCAATTCCAAAGCTTCAAAGTGGACCATTGCACTCCATTTATTGCTCTTAGAAGTCTAACTTGCTAATTTAGCTTTCGTATGAGGTTTCAATGGATAAAGAAGCGAATAAACCGAGTTATGTTTCAAATTGCACAAAAACGTGAAAAGCACGTCTATGGAGAAAGTTGAGCAAATCCAATGCTTCAAAGTGGACCGTTGCAATCCGTTGAGTGTTCTTAGAAGTCTAACTTGCTAGTTTCGCTTTCCTATAACGTTTCGTTAGATAAAGATGCGAATAGACCAATTTATATTTCAAATTGCACAAGAACGTGAAAAGCACATCAATGGAGAGAGTTGAGCAATTCCAAAGCTTCAAGGTGGACCGTTATGCTCCATTGAGTGTTCTTAGAAGTGTAACTAGCTGGTTTAGCTTTCGTACAACGTTTCGTCAGATAAAGAAGCGAATAGACCATGTTATGTTTCAAATTGCACGAAAACGAGAAAAGCACGTCTATGGAGAGAGTTGACCAATTCCAAAGCATCAAAGTGGACCATTGTACTCCATTGAGTGTTCTTAGCAGTCTAACTTGCTAGTTGAGATTTGGTATAACGTTTCGTTACATAAAGATACGAATAGACCAAGTTATCTTTCAAATTGCACAAAAACGTGAAAAGCACGTCTATGGAGAGAGTTGAGCAATTCCAAAGCTTCAAAGTGGACCGTTATACTCCATTGAGTGTTCTTAGAAGTGTAACTCGTTGGTTTAGCTTTCGTACAATGTTTCATTAGATAAAGATGCGAAAAGATGAAGTTATGTTTCAAATTGCACAGCAACGACAAAAGCACGGCAATAGAGAGAGTTGAGCAATTCCAAAGCATCAAAGTGGACCGTTGCACTCCATTTATTGTTCTTAGAAGTCTAACTTCGTAATTTAGCTTTCGTACAAGGTTTCAATGGATAAAGAAGTGAATAGACCGAGTTATGTTTCAAATTGTACAAAAACGTGAAAAGCACGTGTTTGGAGAGAGTTGAGCAAGTTCCAAAACTTCAAAGTGGACCTTTGTACTCCATTTATTGTTCTAAGAAGTCTAACTTGCTAATTTAGCTTTCGTACAAGGTTTCAATGGATAAAGAAGCGAATAGACCGAGTTATGTTTCAAATTGCACAAAAACGTGAAAAGCACGTCTATGGAGAGAGTTCAGCAATTCCAAAGCTTCAAAATGGACCATTGTACTCCATTGAGTGTTCTTAGAAGTCTAACTTGCTAGTTTAGCTTTCCTACGACGTTTCGTTAGATAAAGATGCGAATAGACCAAGTTATCTTTCAAATTGCACAAGAACGTGAAAAGCACATCTACGGAGAGAGTTGAGCAATTCCAAAGCTTCAAAGTGGACCGTTATGCTCCATTGAGTGTTCTTAGAAGTGTAACTAGCTGGTTTAGCTTTCCTACAACGTTTCGTTAGATACAGATGGGAATAGACCAAGTTATGTTTCAAATTGCACGACAACGAGAATAGCACGTCTATGGTGAGAGTTGAGCAATTCCAAAGCATCAAAGTGGACCATTGTACTCCATTGAGTGTTCTTTGAAGTCTACCTTGCTAGTTTAGCTTTCGTATAACGTTTCGTTACATAAAGATGCGAATAGACCAAGTTATCTTTCAAATTGCACAAAAACGTGAAAAGCACGTCTATGGAGACAGTTGAGCAATTCCAAAGCTTTAAAGTGGACCGTTGCACTCCATTTATTGTTCTTAGAAGTCTAACTTCGTAATTTAGCTTCCGTACAAGGTTTCAGTGGATAAAGAAGCGAATAGACCGAGTTATGTTTCAAATTGCACAAAAACGTGAAAAGCACGTCTATGGAGAGAGTTCAGCAATTCCAAAGCTTCAAAATGGACCGTTGTACTCCATTGAGTGTTCTTGGAAGTCTAACTTGCTAGTTTAGCTTTCCTCTGACGTTTCGTTAGATAAAGATGCGAATAGACCAAGTTATCTTTCAAATTGCACAAGAACGTGAAAAGCTCATCTACGGAGAGAGTTGAGCAATTCCAAAGCTTCAAAGTGGACCGTTATGCTCCATTGAGTGTTCTTAGAAGTGTAACTAGCTGGTTTAGCTTTCCTACAACGTTTCGTTCGATAAAGATGCGAATAGACCAAGTTATGTTTCAAATATCACGAAACGAGAAAAGCACGTCTATGGAGAGAGTTGAGCAATTCCAAAGCATCAAAGTGGACCATTGTACTCCATTGAGTGTTCTTAGAAGTCTAACTTGCTAGTTTAGCTTTCGTATAACGTTTCGTTACATAAAGATGCGAATGGACCAAGTTATCTTTCAAATTGCACAAAAACGTGAAAAGCACGTCTATGGAGAGAGTTGAGCAATTCCAAAGCTTCAAAGTGGACACTATACTCCATTGAGTGTTCTTAGAAGTGTAACTAGCTGGTTTAGCTTTCGTACAATGTTTCGTTAGATAAAGATGCGAAAAGACGAAGTTATGTTTCAAATTGCACAACAACGAGAAAAGCACGGCTATGGAGAGAGTTGAGCAATTCCAAAGCGTCAAAGTGGACCGTTGCACTCCATTTATTGTTCTTAGAAGTCTAACTTCGTAATTTAGCTTTCGTACAAGGTTTCAATGGATAAAGAAGTGAATAGACCGAGTTATGTTTCACATTGCACAAAAACGTGAAAAGCACGTCTATGGAGAGAGTTGAGCAATTCCAAAACTTCAAAGTGGACCTTTGTACTCCATTTATTTTTCTAAGAAGTCTAACTTGCTAATTTAGCTTTCGTACAAGGTTTCATTGGATAAAGAGGCGAATAGACCGAGTTACGTTTCAAATTGCACAAAAATGTGAAAAGCACGTCTATGGAGAGAGTTGAGCAATTCCAAAGCTTCAAAGCGGACCGTTGTACTCCATTTATTGCCCTTAGAAGTCTAACTTGTTAATTTAGCTTTCGTACAAGGTTTCAATGGATAAAGAAGCGAATAGACCGAGTTATGTTTCAAATTGCACAAAAACGTGAAAAGCACGTCTATGGAGAGAGTTCAGCAATTCCAAAGCTTCAAAATGGACCGTTGTACTCCATTGAGTGTTCTTAGAAGTCTAACTTGCTAGTTTAGCTTTCCTATGACGTTTCGTTAGATAAAGATGCGAATAGACCAAGTTATCTTTCAAATTGCACAAGAACGTGAAAAGCACATCTACGGAGAGAGTTGAGCAATTCCAAAGCTTCAAAGTGGACCGTTATGCTCCATTGAGTGTTCTTAGAAGTGTAACTAGCTGGTTTAGCTTTCCTACAACGTTTCGTTAGATAAAGATGCGAATAGACCAAGTTATGTTTCAAATTGCACGAAAACGAGAAAAGCACGTCTATGGAGAGAGTTGAGCAATTCCAAAGCATCAAAGTGGACCATTGTACTCCATTGAGTGTTCTTTGAAGTCTACCTTGCTAGTTTAGCTTTCGTATAACGTTTCGTTACATAAAGATGCGAATTGACCAAGTTATCTTTCAAATTGCACAAAAACGTGAGAAGCACGTCTATGGAGATAGTTGAGCAATTCCAAAGCTTCAAAGTGGACCGTTGCACTCCATTTATTGTTCTTAGAAGTCTAACTTCGTAATTTAGCTTCCGTACAAGGTTTCAATGGATAAAGAAGCGAATAGACCGAGTTATGTTTCAAATTGCACAAAAACGTGAAAAACACGTCTATGGAGAGAGTTGAGCAATTCCAAAACTTCAAAGTGGACCTTTGTACTCCATTTATTGTTCTAAGAAGTCTAACTTGCTAGTTTAGCTTTCGTACAAGGTTTCATTTGATAAAGAAGCGAATAGACCGAGTTACGTTTCAAATTGCACAAAAACGTGAAAAGCACGTCTATGGAGAGAGTTGAGCAATTCCAAAGCTTCAAAGTGGACCGTTGTGCTCCATTTATTGCCCTTAGAAGTCTAACTTGCTAATTTAGCTTTCGTACAAGGTTTCAATGGATAAAGAAGCGAATAAACCGAGTTATGTTTCAAATTGCACAAAAACGTGAAAAGCACGTCTATGGAGAGAGTTGAGCAATTCCAAAGCTTCAAAGTGGACACTATACTCCATTGAGTGTTCTTAGAAGTGTAACTAGCTGGTTTAGCTTTCGTACAATGTTTCGTTAGATAAAGATGCGAAAAGACGAAGTTATGTTTCAAATTGCACAACAACGAGAAAAGCACGGCTATGGAGAGAGTTGAGCAATTCCAAAGCGTCAAAGTGGACCGTTGCACTCCATTTATTGTTGTTAGAAGTCTAACTTCGTAATTTAGCTTTCGTACAAGGTTTCAATGGATAAAGAAGTGAATAGACCGAGTTATGTTTCACATTGCACAAAAACGTGAAAAGCACGTCTATGGAGAGAGTTGAGCAATTACAAAACTTCAAAGTGGACCTTTGTACTCCATTTATTTTTCTAAGAAGTCTAACTTGCTAATTTAGCTTTCGTAGAAGGCTTCATTGGATAAAGAAGCGAATGGACCGAGTTATGTTTCAAATTGCACAAAAACGTGAAAAGCACGTCTATGGAGAGAGTTCAGCAATTCCAAAGCTTCAAAATGGACCGTTGTACTCCATTGAGTGTTCTTAGAAGTCTAACTTGCTAGTTTAGCTTTCCTATGACGTTTCGTTAGATAAAGATGCGAAAAGACCAAGCTATCTTTCAAATTGAACAAGAATGTGAAAAGCACATCTACGGAGAGAGTTGAGCAATTCCAAAGCTTCAAAGTGGACCGTTATGCTCCATTGAGTGTTCTTAGAAGTGTAACTAGCTGGTTTAGCTTTCCTACAACATTTCGTTCGATAAAGATGCGAATAGGCCAAGTTATGTTTCAAATATCACGAAAACGAGAAAAGCACGTCTATGGAGAGAGTTGAGCAATTCTAAAGCATCAAAGTGGACCATTGTACTCCATTGAGTGTTCTTAGAAGTCTAACTTGCTAGTTTAGCTTTCCTACAACGTTTCGTTAGATAAAGATGCGAATAGACCAAGTTATGTTTCAAATTGCACGAAAACGAGAAAAGCACGTCTATGGAGAGAGTTGAGCAATTCCAAAGCATCAAAGTGGACCATTTTACTCCATTGAGTGTTCTTTGAAGTCTACCTTGCTAGTTTAGTTTTCGTATAACGTTTCGTTACATAAAGATGCGAATTGACCAAGTTATCTTTGAAATTGCACAAAAACGTGAGAAGCACGTCTATGGAGACAGTTGAGCAATTCCAAAGCTTCAAAGTGGACCGTTGCACTCCATTTATTGTTCTTAGAAGTCTAACTTCGTAATTTAGCTTCCGTACAAGGTTTCAATGGATAAAGAAGCGAATAGACCGAGTTATGTTTCAAATTGCACAAAAACGTGAAAAACACGTCTATGGAGAGAGTTGAGCAATTCCAAAACTTCAAAGTGGACCTTTGTACTCCATTTATTGTTCTAAGAAGTCTAACTTGCTAATTTAGCTTTCGTACAAGGTTTCATTTGATAAAGAAGCGAATAGACCGAGTTACGTTTCAAATTGCACAAAAACGTGAAAAGCACGTCTATGGAGAGAGTTGAGCAATTCCAAAGCTTCAAAGTGGACCGTTGTACTCCATTTATTGCCCTTAGAAGTCTAACTTGCTAATTTAGCTTTCGTACAAGGTTTCAATGGATAAAGAAGCGAATAAACCGAGTTATGTTTCAAATTGCACAAAAACGTGAAAAGCACGTCTATGGAGAGAGTTCAGCAATTCCAAAGCTTCAAAATGGACCATTGTACTCCATTGAGTGTTCTTAAAGGTCTAACTTGCTAGTTTAGCTTTCCTATGACGTTTCGTTAGATAAAGATGCGAATACACCAAGTTATCTTTCAAATTGCACAAGAACGTGAAAAGCACATCTACGGAGAGAGTTGAGCAATTCCAAAGCTTCAAATTGGACCGTTATGCTCCATTGAGTGTTCTTAGCAGTGTAACTGGCTGGTTTAGCTTTTCTACAACGTTTCGTTAGATAAAGATGCGAATAGACCAAGTTATCTTTCAAATTGCACGAAAACGAGAAGCACGTCTATGGAGAGAGTTGAGCAATTCCAAAGCATCAAAGTGGACCATTGTACTCCATTGAGTGTTCTTTGAAGTCTACCTTGCTAGTTTAGCTTTCGTATAACGTTTCGTTACATAAAGATGCGAATAGACCATGTTATCTTTCAAATTACACAAAAACGTGAAAAGCACGTCTATGGAGACAGTTGAGCAATTCCAAAGCTTCAAAGTGGACCGTTGCACTCCATTTATTGTTCTTAGAAGTCTAACTTCGTAATTTAGCTTCCGTACAAGGTTTCAACGGATAAAGAAGCGAATAGAACGAGTTATGTTTCAAATTGCACAAAAACGTGAAAAGCACGTCTATGGATGGAGTTGAGCAATTCCAAAACTTCAAAGTGGACCTTTGTACTCAATTTATTTTTCTAAGAAGCCTAACTTGCTAATTTAGCTTTCGTACAAGGTTTCATTGGATAAAGAAGCGAATAGACCGAGTTATGTTTGAAATTGCACAAAAACATGAAAAGCACGTCTATGGAGAGAGTTCAGCAATTCCAAAGCTTCCAAATGGACCGTTGTACTCCATTGAGTGTTCTTAGAAGTCTAACTTGCTAGTTTAGCTTTCCTATGACGTTTCGTTAGATAAAGATGCGAAAAGACCAAGCTATCTTTCAAATTGCACAAGAACGTGAAAAGCACATCTACGGAGAGAGTTGAGCAATTCCAAAGCTTCAAAGTGGACCGTTATGCTCCATTGAGTGTTCTTAGAAGTGTAACTAGCTGGTTTAGCTTTCCTACAACATTTCGTTTGATAAAGATACGAATAGACCAAGTTATGTTTCAAATATCACGAAAACGAGAAAAGCACGTCTATGGAGAGAGTTGAGCAATTCTAAAGCATCAAAGTGGACCATTGTACTCCATTGAGTGTTCTTAGAAGTCTAACTTGCTAGTTTAGCTTTCGTATAACGTTTCGTTACATAAAGATGCGAATGGACCAAGTTATCTTTCAAATTGCACAAAAACGTGAAAAGCACGTCTATGGAGAGAGTTGAGCAATTCCAAAGCTTCAAAGTGGACACTATACTCCATTGAGTGTTCTTAGAAGTGTAACTAGCTGGTTTAGCTTTCGTACAATGTTTCGTTAGATAAAGATGCGAAAAGACGAAGTTATGTTTCAAATTGCACAACAACGAGAAAAGCACGGCTATGGAGAGAGTTGAGCAATTCCAAAGCGTCAAAGTGGACCGTTGCACTCCATTTATTGTTCTTAGAAGTCTAACTTCGTAATTTAGCTTTCGTACAAGGTTTCAATGGATAAAGAAGTGAATAGACCGAGTTATGTTTCACATTGCACAAAAACGTGAAAAGCACGTCTATGGAGAGAGTTGAGCAATTCCAAAACTTCAAAGTGGACCTTTGTACTCCATTTATTTTTCTAAGAAGTCTAACTTGCTAATTTAGCTTTCGTAGAAGGCTTCATTGGATAAAGAAGCGAATGGACCGAGTTATGTTTCAAATTGCACAAAAAAGTGAAAAGCACGTCTATGGAGAGAGTTCAGCAATTCCAAAGCTTCAAAATGGACCGTTGTACTCCATTGAGTGTTCTTAGAAGTCTAACTTGCTAGTTTAGCTTTCCTATGACGTTTCGTTAGATAAAGATGCGAAAAGACCAAGCTATCTTTCAAATTGAACAAGAACGTGAAAAGCACATCTACGGAGAGAGTTGAGCAATTCCAAAGTTTCAAAGTGGACCGTTATGCTCCATTGAGTGTTCTTAGAAGTGTAGCTAGCTGGTTTAGCTTTCCTACAACATTTCGTTCGATAAAGATGCGAATAGACCAAGTTATGTTTCAAATATCACGAAAACGAGAAAAGCACGTCTATGGAGAGAGTTGAGCAATTCTAAAGCATCAAAGTGGACCATTGTACTCCATTGAGTGTTCTTAGAAGTCTAACTTGCTAGTTTAGCTTTCGTATAACGTTTCGTTACATAAAGATGCGAATGGACCAAGTTATCTTTCAAATTGCACAAAAACGTGAAAAGCACGTCTATGGAGAGAGTTGAGCAATTCCAAAGCTTCAAAGTGGACGCTATACTCCATTGAGTGTTCTTGGAAGTGTAACTAGCTGGTTTAGCTTTCGTACAATGTTTCGTTAGATAAAGATGCGAAAAGACGAAGTTATGTTTCAAATTGCACAACAACGAGAAAAGCACGGCTATGGAGAGAGTTGAGCAATTCCAAAGCGTCAAAGTGGACCGTTGCACTCCATTTATTGTTCTTAGAAGTCTAACTTCGTAATTTAGCTTTCGTACAAGGTTTCAATGGATAAAGAAGTGAATAGACCGAGTTATGTTTCAAATTGCACAAAAATGTGAAAAGCACGTCTATGGAGAGAGTTGAGCAATTCCAAAGCTTCAAAGTGGACCGCTGTACTCCATTTATTGCCCTTAGAAGTCTAACTTGCTAATTTAGCTTTCGTACAAGGTTTCAATGGATAAAGAAGCGAATAGACCGAGTTATGTTTGAAATTGCACAAAAACATGAAAAGCACGTCTATGGAGAGAGTTCAGCAATTCCAAAGCTTCAAAATGGACCGTTGTACTCCATTGAGTGTTCTTAGAAGTCTAACTTGCTAGTTTAGCTTTCCTATGACGTTTCGTTAGATAAAGATGCGAAAAGACCAAGCTATCTTTCAAATTGCACAAGAACGTGAAAAGCACATCTACGGAGAGAGTTGAGCAATTCCAAAGCTTCAAAGTGGACCGTTATGCTCCATTGAGTGTTCTTAGAAGTGTAACTAGCTGGTTTAGCTTTCCTACAACATTTCGTTTGATAAAGATACGAATAGACCAAGTTATGTTTCAAATATCACGAAAACGAGAAAAGCACGTCTATGGAGAGAGTTGAGCAATTCTAAAGCATCAATGTGGACCATTGTACTCCATTGAGTGTTCTTAGAAGTCTAACTTGCTAGTTTAGCTTTCGTATAACGTTTCGTTACATAAAGATGCGAATGGACCAAGTTATCTTTCAAATTGCACAAAAACGTGAAAAGCACGTCTATGGAGAGAGTTGAGCAATTCCAAAGCTTCAAAGTGGACACTATACTCCATTGAGTGTTCTTAGAAGTGTAACTAGCTGGTTTAGCTTTCGTACAATGTTTCGTTAGATAAAGATGCGAAAAGACGAAGTTATGTTTCAAATTGCACAACAACGAGAAAAGCACGGCTATGGAGAGAGTTGAGCAATTCCAAAGCGTCAAAGTGGACCGTTGCACTCCATTTATTGTTCTTAGAAGTCTAACTTCGTAATTTAGCTTTCGTACAAGGTTTCAATGGATAAAGAAGTGAATAGACCGAGTTATGTTTCACATTGCACAAAAACGTGAAAAGCACGTCTATGGAGAGAGTTGAGCAATTCCAAAACTTCAAAGTGGACCTTTGTACTCCATTTATTTTTCTAAGAAGTCTAACTTGCTAATTTAGCTTTCGTAGAAGGCTTCATTGGATAAAGAAGCGAATGGACCGAGTTATGTTTCAAATTGCACAAAAAAGTGAAAAGCACGTCTATGGAGAGAGTTCAGCAATTCCAAAGCTTCAAAATGGACCGTTGTACTCCATTGAGTGTTCTTAGAAGTCTAACTTGCTAGTTTAGCTTTCCTATGACGTTTCGTTAGATAAAGATGCGAAAAGACCAAGCTATCTTTCAAATTGAACAAGAACGTGAAAAGCACATCTACGGAGAGAGTTGAGCAATTCCAAAGCTTCAAAGTGGACCGTTATGCTCCATTGAGTGTTCTTAGAAGTGTAACTAGCTGGTTTAGCTTTCCTACAACATTTCGTTCGATAAAGATGCGAATAGACCAAGTTATGTTTCAAATATCACGAAAACGAGAAAAGCACGTCTATGGAGAGAGTTGAGCAATTCTAAAGCATCAAAGTGGACCATTGTACTCCATTGAGTGTTCTTAGAAGTCTAACTTGCTAGTTTAGCTTTATTATAACGCTTCGTTACATAAAGATGCGAATGGACCAAGTTATCTTTCAAATTGCACAAAAACGTGAAAAGCACGTCTATGGAGAGAGTTGAGCAATTCCAAAGCTTCAAAGTGGACGCTATACTCCATTGAGTGTTCTTGGAAGTGTAACTAGCTGGTTTAGCTTTCGTACAATGTTTCGTTAGATAAAGATGCGAAAAGACGAAGTTATGTTTCAAATTGCACAACAACGAGAAAAGCACGGCTATGGAGAGAGTTGAGCAATTCCAAAGCGTCAAAGTGGACCGTTGCACTCCATTTATTGTTCTTAGAAGTCTAACTTCGTAATTTAGCTTTCGTACAAGGTTTCAATGGATAAAGAAGTGAATAGACCGAGTTATGTTTCAAATTGCACAAAAACGTGAAAAGCACGTCTATGGAGAGAGTTGAGCAATTCCAAAACTTCAAAGTGGACCTTTGTACTCCATTTATTTTTCTAAGAAGTCTAACTTGCTAATTTAGCTTTCGTAGAAGGCCTCATTCGATAAAGAAGTGAATAGACCGAGTTATGTTTCAAATTGCACAAAAACGTGAAAAGCACGTCTATGGAGAGAGTTGAGCAATTCCAAAGCTTCAAAGTGGACCGTTGTACTCCATTTATTGCCCTTAGAAGTCTAACTTGCTAATTTAGCTTTCGTACAAGGTTTCAATGGATAAAGAAGCGAATAGACCGAGTTATGTATGAAATTGCACAAAAACATGAAAAGCGCGTCTATGGAGAGAGTTCAGCAATTCCAAAGCTTCAAAATGGACCGTTGTACTCCATTGAGTGTTCTTAGAAGTCTAACTAGCTAGTTTAGCTTTCCTATGACGTTTCGTTAGATAAAGATGCGAATAGACCAAGTTATCTTTCAAATTGCACAAGAACGTGAAAAGCACATCTACGGAGAGAATTGAGCAATTCCAAAGCTTCAAAGTGGACTGTTATGCTCCATTGAGTGTTCTTAGAAGTGTAACTAGCTGGTTTAGCTTGCCTACAACGTTTCGTTAGATAAAGATGCGAATAGACCAAGTTATGTTTCAAATTGCACGAAAACGAGAAAAGCACGTCTATGGAGAGAGTTGAGCAATTCCAAAGCATCAAAGTGGACCATTGTACTCCATTGAGTGTTCTTTGAAGTCTACCTTGCTAGTTTAGCTTTCGTATAACGTTTCGTTACATAAAGATGCGAATTGACCAAGTTATCTTTCAAATTGAACAAAAACGTGTGAAGCACGTCTATGGAGACAGTTGAGCAATTCCAAAGCATCAAAGTGGACCATTGTACTCCATTGAGTGTTCTTTGAAGTCTACCTTGCTAGTTTAGCTTTCGTATAACGTTTCGTTACATAAAGATGCGAATTGACCAAGTTATCTTTCAAATTGAACAAAAACGTGTGAAGCACGTCTATGGAGACAGTTGAGCAATTCCAAAGCGTCAAAGTGGACCGTTGCACTCCATTTATTTTTCTTAGAAGTCTAACTTCGTCATTTAGCTTTCGTACAAGGTTTCAATGGATAAAGAAGTGAATAGACCGAGTTATGTTTCAAATTGCACAAAAACGTGAAAAGCACGTCTATGGAGAGAGTTGAGCAATTCCAAAGCTTCAAAGTGGACCGCTGTACTCCATTTATTGCCCTTAGAAGTCTAACTTGCTAATTTAGCTTTCGTACAAGGTTTCAATGGATAAAGAAGCGAATAGACCGAGTTATGTTTGAAATTGCACAAAAACATGAAAAGCACGTCTATGGAGAGAGTTCAGCAATTCCAAAGCTTCAAAATGGACCGTTGTACTCCATTGAGTGTTCTTAGAAGTCTAACTTGCTAGTTTAGCTTTCCTATGACGTTTCGTTAGATAAAGATGCGAAAAGACCAAGCTATCTTTCAAATTGCACAAGAACGTGAAAAGCACATCTACGGAGAGAGTTGAGCAATTCCAAAGCTTCAAAGTGGACCGTTATGCTCCATTGAGTGTTCTTAGAAGTGTAACTAGCTGGTTTAGCTTTCCTACAACATTTCGTTTGATAAAGATACGAATAGACCAAGTTATGTTTCAAATATCACGAAAACGAGAAAAGCACGTCTATGGAGAGAGTTGAGCAATTCTAAAGCATCAAAGTGGACCATTGTACTCCATTGAGTGTTCTTAGAAGTCTAACTTGCTAGTTTAGCTTTCGTATAACGTTTCGTTACATAAAGATGCGAATGGACCAAGTTATCTTTCAAATTGCACAAAAACGTGAAAAGCACGTCTATGGAGAGAGTTGAGCAATTCCAAAGCTTCAAAGTGGACACTATACTCCATTGAGTGTTCTTAGAAGTGTAACTAGCTGGTTTAGCTTTCGTACAATGTTTCGTTAGATAAAGATGCGAAAAGACGAAGTTATGTTTCAAATTGCACAACAACGAGAAAAGCACGGCTATGGAGAGAGTTGAGCAATTCCAAAGCGTCAAAGTGGACCGTTGCACTCCATTTATTGTTCTTAGAAGTCTAACTTCGTAATTTAGCTTTCGTACAAGGTTTCAATGGATAAAGAAGTGAATAGACCGAGTTATGTTTCACATTGCACAAAAACGTGAAAAGCACGTCTATGGAGAGAGTTGAGCAATTCCAAAACTTCAAAGTGGACCTTTGTACTCCATTTATTTTTCTAAGAAGTCTAACTTGCTAATTTAGCTTTCGTAGAAGGCTTCATTGGATAAAGAAGCGAATGGACCGAGTTATGTTTCAAATTGCACAAAAAAGTGAAAAGCACGTCTATGGAGAGAGTTCAGCAATTCCAAAGCTTCAAAATGGACCGTTGTACTCCATTGAGTGTTCTTAGAAGTCTAACTTGCTAGTTTAGCTTTCCTATGACGTTTCGTTAGATAAAGATGCGAAAAGACCAAGCTATCTTTCAAATTGAACAAGAACGTGAAAAGCACATCTACGGAGAGAGTTGAGCAATTCCAAAGTTTCAAAGTGGACCGTTATGCTCCATTGAGTGTTCTTAGAAGTGTAACTAGCTGGTTTAGCTTTCCTACAACATTTCGTTCGATAAAGATGCGAATAGACCAAGTTATGTTTCAAATATCACGAAAACGAGAAAAGCACGTCTATGGAGAGAGTTGAGCAATTCTAAAGCATCAAAGTGGACCATTGTACTCCATTGAGTGTTCTTAGAAGTCTAACTTGCTAGTTTAGCTTTATTATAACGTTTCGTTACATAAAGATGCGAATGGACCAAGTTATCTTTCAAATTGCACAAAAACGTGAAAAGCACGTCTATGGAGAGAGTTGAGCAATTCCAAAGCTTCAAAGTGGACGCTATACTCCATTGAGTGTTCTTGGAAGTGTAACTAGCTGGTTTAGCTTTCGTACAATGTTTCGTTAGATAAAGATGCGAAAAGACGAAGTTATGTTTCAAATTGCACAACAACGAGAAAAGCACGGCTATGGAGAGAGTTGAGCAATTCCAAAGCGTCAAAGTGGACCGTTGCACTCCATTTATTGTTCTTAGAAGTCTAACTTCGTAATTTAGCTTTCGTACAAGGTTTCAATGGATAAAGAAGTGAATAGACCGAGTTATGTTTCAAATTGCACAAAAACGTGAAAAGCACGTCTATGGAGAGAGTTGAGCAATTCCAAAACTTCATAGTGGACCTTTGTACTCCATTTATTTTTCTAAGAAGTCTAACTTGCTAATTTAGCTTTCGTAGAAGGCCTCATTCGATAAAGAAGTGAATAGACCGAGTTATGTTTCAAATTGCACAAAAACGTGAAAAGCACGTCTATGGAGAGAGTTGAGCAATTCCAAAGCTTCAAAGTGGACCGTTGTACTCCATTTATTGCCCTTAGAAGTCTAACTTGCTAATTTAGCTTTCGTACAAGGTTTCAATGGATAAAGAAGCGAATAGACCGAGTTATGTATGAAATTGCACAAAAACATGAAAAGCGCGTCTATGGAGAGAGTTCAGCAATTCCAAAGCTTCAAAATGGACCGTTGTACTCCATTGAGTGTTCTTAGAAGTCTAACTAGCTAGTTTAGCTTTCCTATGACGTTTCGTTAGATAAAGATGCGAATAGACCAAGTTATCTTTCAAATTGCACAAGAACGTGAAAAGCACATCTACGGAGAGAATTGAGCAATTCCAAAGCTTCAAAGTGGACTGTTATGCTCCATTGAGTGTTCTTAGAAGTGTAACTAGCTGTTTTAGCTTGCCTACAACGTTTCGTTAGATAAAGATGCGACTAGACCAAGTTATGTTTCAAATTGCACGAAAACGAGAAAAGCACGTCTATGGAGAGAGTTGAGCAATTCCAAAGCATCAAAGTGGACCATTGTACTCCATTGAGTGTTCTTTGAAGTCTACCTTGCTAGTTTAGCTTTCGTATAACGTTTCGTTACATAAAGATGCGAATTGACCAAGTTATCTTTCAAATTGAACAAAAACGTGTGAAGCACGTCTATGGAGACAGTTGAGCAATTCCAAAGCGTCAAAGTGGACCGTTGCACTCCATTTATTGTTCTTAGAAGTCTAACTTCGTCATTTAGCTTTCGTACAAGGTTTCAATGGATAAAGAAGTGAATAGACCGAGTTATGTTTCACATTGCACAAAAACGTGAAAAGCACGTCTATGGAGAGAGTTGAGCAATTCCAAAACTTCAAAGTGGACCTTTGTACTCCATTTATTTTTCTAAGAAGTCTAACTTGCTAATTTAGCTTTCGTAGAAGGCTTCATTGGATAAAGAAGCGAATGGACCGAGTTATGTTTCAAATTGCACAAAAACATGAAAAGCACGTCTATGGAGAGAGTTCAGCAATTCCAAAGCTTCAAAATGGACCGTTGTACTCCATTGAGTGTTCTTGGAAGTCTAACTTGCTAGTTTAGCTTTCCTATGACGTTTCGTTAGATAAAGATGTGAAAAGACCAAGCTATCTTTCAAATTGAACAGGAACGTGAAAAGCACATCTACGGAGAGAGTTGAGCAATTCCAAAGCTTCAAAGTGGACCGTTATGCTCCATTGAGTGTTCTTAGAAGTGTAACTATCTGGTTTAGCTTTCCTACAACATTTCGTTCGATAAAGATGCGAATAGACCAAGTTATGTTTCAAATATCACGAAAACGAGAAAAGCACGTCTATGGAGAGAGTTGAGCAATTCTAAAGCATCAAAGTGGACCATTGTACTCCATTGAGTGTTCTTAGAAGTCTAACTTGCTAGTTTAGCTTTCGTATAACGTTTCGTTACATAAAGATGCGAATGGACCAAGTTATCTTTCAAATTGCACAAAAACGTGAAAAGCACGTCTATGGAGAGAGTTGAGCAATTCCAAAGCTTCAAAGTGGACGCTATACTCCATTGAGTGTTCTTAGAAGTGTAACTAGCTGGTTTAGCTTTCGTACAATGTTTCGTTAGATAAAGATGCGAAAAGACGAAGTTATGTTTCAAATTGCACAACAACGTGTGAAGCACGTCTATGGAGACAGTTGAGCAATTCCAAAGCTTGAAAGTGGACCGTTGCACTCCATTTATTGTTCTTAGAAGTCTAACTTCGTAATTTAGCTTCCGTACAAGGTTTCATTGGATAAAGAAGCGAATAGACCGAGTTATGTTTCAAATTACACAAAAACGTGAAAAGCACGTCTATGGAGAGAGTTGAGCAATTCCAAAGCATCAAAGTGGACCATTGTACTCCATTGAGTGTTCTTTGAAGTCTACCTTGCTAGTTTAGCTTTCGTATAACGTTTCGTTACATAAAGATGCGAATTGACCAAGTTATCTTTCAAATTGCACAAAAACGTGTGAAGCACGTCTATGGAGACAGTTGAGCAATTCCAAAGCTTGAAAGTGGACCGTTGCACTCCATTTATTGTTCTTAGAAGTCTAACTTCGTAATTTAGCTTCCGTACAAGGTTTCATTGGATAAAGAAGCGAATAGACCGAGTTATGTTTCAAATTACAAAAAAACGTGAAAAGCACATCTATGGAGAGAGTTCAGCAATTCCAAAGCTTCAAAATGGACCGTTGTACTCCATAGAGTGTTCTTAGAAGTCTAACTTGCTAGTTTAGCTTTCCTATGACGTTTCGTTAGATAAAGATGCGAAAAGACCAAGCTATCTTTCAAATTGAACAAGAACGTGAAAAGCACATCTACGGAGAGAGTTGAGCAATTCCAAAGCTTCAAAGTGGACCGTTATGCTCCATTGAGTGTTCTTAGAAGTGTAACTATCTGGTTTAGCTTTCCTACAACATTTCGTTCGATAAAGATGCGAATAGACCAAGTTATGTTTCAAATATCACGAAAACGAGAAAAGCACGTCCATGGAGAGAGTTGAGCAATTCTAAAGCATCAAAGTGGATCATTGTACTCCATTGAGTGTTCTTAGAAGTCTAACTTGCTAGTTTAGCTTTCGTATAACGTTTCGTTACATAAAGATGCGAATGGACCAAGTTATCTTTCAAATTGCACAAAAACGTGAAAAGCACGTCTATGGAGAGAGTTGAGCAATTCCAAAGCTTCAAAGTGGACGCTATACTCCATTGAGTGTTCTTAGAAGTGTAACTAGCTGGTTTAGCTTTCGTACAATGTTTCGTTAGATAAAGATGCGAAAAGACGAAGTTATGTTTCAAATTGCACAACAACGAGAAAAGCACGGCTATGGAGAGAGTTGAGCAATTCCAAAGCATCAAAGTGGACCGTTGCACTCAATTTATTGTTCTTAGAAGTCTAACTTCGTAATTTAGCTTTCGTACAAGGTTTCAATGGATAAAGAAGTGAATAGACCGAGTTATGTTTCAAATTGCACAAAAACGTGAAAAGCACGTCTGTGGAGAGAGTTGAGCAATTCCAAAGCTTCAAAGTGGACCGTTGTACTCCATTTACTGCCCTTAGAAGTCTAACTTGCTAATTTAGCTTTCGTACAAGGTTTCAATGGATAAAGAAGCGAATAGACCGAGTTATGCTTGAAATTGCACAAAAACGTGAAAAGCACGTCTATGGAGAGAGTTCAGCAATTCCAAAGCTTCAAAATGGACCGTTGTACTCCATTGAGTGTTCTTAGAAGTCTAACTTGCTAGTTTAGCTTTCCTATGACGTTTCGTTAGATAAAGATGCGAATAGACCAAGTTATCTTTCAAATTGCACAAGAACGTGAAAAGCACATCTACGGAGAGAGTTGAGCAATTCCAAAGCTTCAAAGTTGACTGTTATGCTCCATTGAGTGTTCTTAGAAGTCTACCTTACTAGTTTAGCTTTCGTATAACGTTTTGTTACATAAAGATGCGAATTGACCAAGTTATCTTTCAAATTGCACAAGAACGTGAAAAGCACATCTACGGAGAGAGTTGAGCAATTCCAAAGCTTCAAAGTGGACCGTTATGCTCCATTGAGTGTTCTTAGAAGTGTAACTAGCTGGTTTAGCTTTCCTACAACATTTCGTTAGATAAAGATGCGAATAGACCAAGTTATCTTTCAAATTGCACGAAAACGAGAAAAGCACGTCTATGGAGAGAGTTGAGCAATTCCAAAGCATCAAAGTGGACCATTGTACTCCATTGAGTGTTCTTTGAAGTCTACCTTGCTAGTTTAGCTTTCGTATAACGTTTCGTTACATAAAGATGCGAATTGACCAAGTTATCTTTCAAATTGAACAAAAACGTGTGAAGCACGTCTATGGAGACAGTTGAGCAATTCCAAAGCATCAAAGTGGACCATTGTACTCCATTGAGTGTTCTTTGAAGTCTACCTTGCTAGTTTAGCTTTCGTATAACGTTTCGTTACGTAAAGATGCGAATTGACCAAGTTATCTTTCAAATTGCACAAAAAACGTGAGAAGCACGTCTATGGAGACAGTTGAGCAATTCCAAAGCTTGAAAGTGGACCGTTACACTCCATTTATTGTTCTTAGAAGTCTAACTTCGTAATTTAGCTTCCGTACAAGGTTTCAATGGATAAAGAAGTGAATAGACCGAGTTATGTTTCAAATTGCACAAAAACGTGAAAAACACGTCTATGGAGAGAGTTGAGCAATTCCAAAACTTCAAAGTGGACCTTTGTACTCCACTTATTGTTCTAAGAAGTCTAACTTGCTAATTTAGCTTTCGTACAAGGTTTCATTTGATAAAGAAGCGAATAGACCGAGTTACGTTTCAAATTGCACAAAAACGTGAAAAGCACGTCTATGGAGAGAGTTGAGCAATTCCAAAGCTTCAAAGTGGGCCGTTGTACTCCATTTATTGCCCTTAGAAGTCTAACTTGCTAATTTAGCTTTCGTACAAGGTTTCAATGGATAAAGAAGCGAATAGACCGAGTTATGTTTCAAATTGCACAAAAACGTGAAAAGCACGTCTATGGAGAGAGTTCAGCAAATCCAAAGCTTCAAAATGGACCGTTGTACTCCATTGAGTGTTCTTAGAAGTCTAACTTGCTAGTTTAGCTTTCCTATGACGTTTCGTTAGATAAAGATGCGAATAGACCAAGTTATCTTTCAAATTGCACAAGAACGTGAAAAGCACATCTACGGAGAGAGTTGAGCAATTCCAAATTTTCAAAGTGGACCGTTATGCTCCATTGAATGTTCTTAGAAGCGTAACTAGCTGCTTTAGCTTTCCTACAACGTTTCGTTAGATAAAGATGCGAATAGACCAAGTTATGTTTCAAATTGCACGAAAACGAGAAAAGCACGTCTATGGAGAGAGTTGAGCAATTCCAAAGCATCAAAGTGGACCATTGTACTCCATTGAGTGTTCTTTGAAGTCTACCTTGCTAGTTTAGCTTTCGTATAACGTTTCGTTACATAAAGATGCGAATTGACCAAGTTATCTTTCAAATTGCATAAAAACGTGAAAAGCACGTCTATGGAGAGAGTTGAGCAATTCCAAAGCTTCAAAGTGGACGCTATACTCCATTGAGTGTTCTTAGAAGTCTAACTTGCTAGTTTAGCTTTCGTACAATGTTTCGTTAGATAAAGATGCGAAAAGACGAAGTTATGTTTCAAATTGCACAACAACGAGAAAAGCATGGCTATTGAGAGAGTTGAGCAATTCCAAAGCGTCAAAGTGGACCGTTGCACTCCATTTATTGTTCTTAGAAGTCTAACTTCGTAATTTAGCTTTCGTACAAGGTTTCAATGGATAAAGAAGTGAATAGACCGAGTTATTTTTCAAATTGCACAAAAACGTGAAAAGCACGTCTGTGGAGAGAGTTGAGCAATTCCAAAACTTCAAAGTTGACCATTGTACTCCATTTATATTTCTAAGAAGTCTAACTTGCTAATTTAGCTTTCGTAGAAGGCTTCATTGGATAAAGAAGCGAATAGACCGAGTTATGTTTCAAATTGCACAAAAACGTGAAAAGCACGTCTATGGAGAGAGTTGAGCAATTCCAAAGCTTCAAAGTGGACCGTTGTACTCCATTTATTGCCCTTAGAAGTCTAACTTGCTAATTTAGCTTTCGTACAAGGTTTCAATGGATAAAGAAGCGAATAGACCGAGTTATGTCTGAAATTGCACAAAAACGTGAAAACCACGTCTATGGAGAGAGTTCAGCAATTCCAAAGCTTCAAAATGGACCATTGTACTCCATTGAGTGTTCTTAGAAGTCTAACTTGCTAGTTTAGCTTTCCTATGACGTTTCGTTAGATAAAGATGCGAATACACCAAGTTATCTTTCAAATTGCACAAGAACGTGAAAAGCACATCTACGGAGAGAGTTGAGCAATTCCAAAGCTTAAAAGTGGACCGTTATGCTCCATTGAGTGTTCTTAGAAGTGTAACTAGCTGGTTTAGCTTTCCTACAACGTTTCGTTCGATAAAGATGCGAATAGACCAAGTTATGTTTCAAATATCACGAAAACGAGAAAAGCACGTCTATGGAGAGAGTTGAGCAATTCCAAAGCATCAAAGTGGACCATTGTACTCCATTGAGTGTTCTTAGAAGTCTAACTTTCTAGTTTAGCTTTCGTATAACGTTTCGTTACATAAAGATGCGAATAGACCAAGTTATCTTTCAAATTGCACAAAAACGTGAAAAGCACGTCTATGAAGAGAGTTGAGCAATTCCAAAGCTTCAAAGTGGACGCTATACTCCATTGAGTGTTCTTAGAAGTGTAACTAGCTGGTTTAGCTTTCGTACAATGTTTCGTTAGATAAAGATGCGAAAAGACGAAGTTATGTTTCAAATTGCACAACAACGAGAAAAGCACGGCTATGGAGAGAGTTGAGCAATTCCAAAGCATCATAGTGGACCGTTGCACTCCATTTATTGTTCTTAGAAGTCTAACTTCACAATTTAGCTTTCGTACAAGGTTTCAATGGATAAAGAAGCGAATAGACCGAGTTATGATTCAAATTGCACAAAAACGTGAAAACCACGTCTATGGAGAGAGTTCAGCAATTCCAAAGCTTCAAAATGGACCGTTGTACTCCATTGAGTGTTCTTAGAAGTCTAACTTGCTAGTTTAGCTTTCCTATGACGTTTCGTTAGATAAAGATGCGAATAGACCAAGTTATCTTTCAAATTGCACAAGAACGTGAAAAGCACATCTACGGAGAGAGTTGAGCAATTCCAAAGCTTCAAAGTGGACCGTTATGCTCCATTGAATGTTCTTAGAAGCGTAACTAGCTGCTTTAGCTTTCCTACAACGTTTCGTTAGATAAAGATGCGAATAGACCAAGTTATGTTTCAAATTGCACGAAAACGAGAAAAGCACGTCTATGGAGAGAGTTGAGCAATTCCAAAGCATCAAAGTGGACCATTGTACTCCATTGAGTGTTCTTTGAAGTCTACCTTGCTAGTTTAGCTTTCGTATAACGTTTCGTTACATAAAGATGCGAATTGACCAAGTTATCTTTCAAATTGCATAAAAACGTGAAAAGCACGTCTATGGAGAGAGTTGAGCAATTCCAAAGCTTCAAAGTGGACGCTATACTCCATTGAGTGTTCTTAGAAGTCTAACTTGCTAGTTTAGCTTTCGTACAATGTTTCGTTAGATAAAGATGCGAAAAGACGAAGTTAAGTTTCAAATTGCACAACAACGAGAAAAGCACGGCTATGGAGAGAGTTGAGCAATTCCAAAGCGTCAAAGTGGACCGTTGCACTCCATTTATTGTTCTTAGAAGTCTAACTTCGTAAAATAGCTTTCGTACAAGGTTTCAATGGATAAAGAAGTGAATAGACCGAGTTATGTTTCAAATTGCATAAAAACGTGAAAAGCACGTCTATGGAGAGAGTTGAGCAATTCCAAAACTTCAAAGTGGACCTTTGTACTCCATTTATTGTTCTAAGAGGTCTAACTTGCTAATTTAGCTTTCGTACAAGGTTTCATTTGATAAAGAAGCGAATAGACCGAGTTATGTTTCAAATTGCACAAAAACGTGAAAAGCACGTCTATGGAGAGAGTTGAGCAATTCCAAAGCTTCAAAGTGGACCGTTGTACTCCATTTATTGCCCTTAGAAGTCTAACTTTCTAATTTACCTTTCGTCCAAGGTTTCAATGGATAAAGAAGCGAATAAACCGAGTTATGTTTCAAATTGCACAAAAACGTGAAAAGCACATCTATGGAGAGAGTTCAGCAATTCCAAAGCTTCAAAATGGACCATTGTACTCCATTGAGTGTTCTTAGAAGTCTAACTTGCTAGTTTGGCTTTCCTATGACGTTTCGTTAGATAAAGATACGAATACACCAAGTTATCTTTCAAATTGCACAAGAACGTGAAAAGCACATCCACGGAGAGAGTTGAGCAATTCCAAAGCTTCAAATTGGACCGTTATGCTCCATTGAGTGTTCTTAGAAGTGTAACTAGCTGGTTTAGCTTTCCTACAACGTTTCGTTAGATAAAGATGCGAATAGACCAAGTTATGTTTCAAATTGCACGAAAACTAGAATAGCACGTCTATGGAGAGAGTTGAGCAATTCCAAAGCATCAAAGTGGACCATTGTACTCCATTGAGTGTTCTTTGAAGTCTACCTTGCAAGTTTAGCTTTCGTATAACGTTTCGTTACATAAAGATGCGAATAGACCAAGTTATCTTTCAAATTGCACAAAAACGTGAAACGCACGTCTATGGAGACAGTTGAGCAATTCCAAAGCTTCAAAGTGGACCGTTGCACTCCATTTATTGTTCTTAGAAGTCTAACTTCGTAATTTAGCTTCCGTACAAGGTTTCAATGGATAAAGAAGCGAATAGACCGAGTTATGTTTCAAATTGCACAAAAACGTGAAAAGCACGTCTATGGATGGAGTTGAGCAATTCCAAAACTTCAAAGTGGACCTTTGTACTCGATTTATTTTTCTAAGAAGTCTAACTTGCTAATTTAGCTTTCGTACAAGGTTTCATTGGATAAAGAAGCGAATAGACCGAGTTATGTTTCAAATTGCACAAAAACGTGAAAAGCACATCTATGGAGAGAGTTCAGCAATTCCAAAGCTTCAAAATGGACCGTTGTACTCCATTGAGTGTTCTTAGAAGTCTAACTTGCTACTTTAGCTTTCCTATGACGTTTCGTTAGATAAAGATGCGAATAGACCAAGTTATCTTTCAATTTGCACAAGAACGTGAAAAGTACATCTACGGAGAGAGTTGAGCAATTCCAAAGCTTCAAAGTGGACCGTTATACTCCATTGAGTGTTTTTAGAAGTGTAACTAGCTGGTTTAGCTTTCTTACAACGTTTCGTTAGATAAAGATGCGAATAGACCAAGTTATGTTTCAAATTGCACGAAAACGAGAAAAACACGTCTATGGAGAGAGTTGAGCAATTCCAAAGCATCAAAGTGGACCATTGTACCCCATTGAGTGTTCTTTGAAGTCTACCTTGCTAGTTTAGCTTTCGTATAACGTTTCGTTACATAAAGATGCGAATTGACCAAGTTATCTTTCAAATTGCACAAAAATGTGAGAAGCACGTCTATGAAGACAGTTGAGCAATTCCAAAGCTTCAAAGTGGACCGTTGCACTCCATTTATTGTTCTTAGAAGTCTAATTCGTAATTTAGCTTCCGTACAAGGTTTCAATGGATAAAGAAGCGAATAGACCGAGTTATGTTTCAAATTGCACAAAAATGTGTAAAGCACGTCTATGGAAGGAGTTGAGCAATTCCAAAACTTCAAAGTGGACCTTTGTACTCCATTTATTTTTCTAGGAAGTCTAACTTGCTAATTTAGCTTTCGTACAAGGTGTAATTGGATAAAGAAGCGAATAGACCGAGTTACGTTTCGTATTGCACAAAAACGTGAAAAGCACGTCTATGGAGAGAGTTGAGCAATTCCAAAGCTTCAAAGTGGACCGTTGTACTCCATTTATTTCCCTTAGAAGTCTAACTTGCTAATTTAGCTTTCGTACAAGGTTTCAATGGATAAAGAAGCGAATAGACCGAGTTATGTTTCAAATTGCACAAAAACGTGAAAAGCACGTCTATGGAGAGAGTTCAGCAATTCCAAAGCTTCAAAATGGACCGTTGTACTCCATTGAGTGTTCTTAGAAGTCTAACTTGCTAGTTTAGCTTTCCTATGACGTTTCGTTAGATAAAGATGCGGAAAGACCAAGTTATCTTTCAAATTGCACAAGAACGTGAAAAGCACATCTACGGAGAGAGTTGAGCAATTCCAAAGCTTCAAAGTGGACCATTATGCTCCATTGAGTGTTCTTAGAAGTGTAACTAGCTGGTTTAGCTTTCGTACAACGTTTCGTTCGATAAAGATGCGAATAGACCAAGTTATGTTTCAAATATCACGAAAACGAGAAAAGCACGTCTATGGAGAGAGTTGAGCAATTCCAAAGCATCAAAGTGGACCATTGTACTCCATTGAGTGTTCTTAGAAGTCTAACTTTCTAGTTTAGCTTTCGTATAATGTTTCGTTACATAAAGATGCGAATAGACCAAGTTATCTTTCAAATTGCACAAAAACGTGAAAAGCACGTCTATGAAGAGAGTTGAGCAATTCCAAAGCTTCAAAGTGGACGCTATACTCCATTGAGTGTTTTTAGAAGTGTAACTAGCTGGTTTAGCTTTCGTACAATGTTTCGTTAGATAAAGATGCGAAAAGACGAAGTTATGTTTCAAATTGCACAACAACGAGAAAAGCACGGCTATGGAGAGAGTTGAGCAATTCCAAAGCATCATAGTGGACCGTTGCACTCCATTTATTGTTCTTAGAAGTCTAACTTCACAATTTAGCTTTCGTACAAGGTTTCAATGGATAAAGAAGCGAATAGACCGAGTTATGATTCAAATTGCACAAAAACGTGAAAACCACGTCTATGGAGAGAGTTCAGCAATTCCAAAGCTTCAAAATGGACCGTTGTACTCCATTGAGTGTTCTTAGAAGTCTAACTTGCTAGTTTAGCTTTCCTATGACGTTTCGTTAGATAAAGATGCGAATAGACCAAGTTATCTTTCAAATTGCACAAGAACGTGAAAAGCACATCTACGGAGAGAGTTGAGCAATTCCAAAGCTTCAAAGTGGACCGTTATGCTCCATTGAATGTTCTTAGAAGCGTAACTAGCTGCTTTAGCTTTCCTACAATGTTTCGTTAGATAAAGATGCGAATAGACCAAGTTATGTTTCAAATTGCACGAAAACGAGAAAAGCACGTCTATGGAGAGAGTTGAGCAATTCCAAAGCATCAAAGTGGACCATTGTACTCCATTGAGTGTTCTTTGAAGTCTACCTTGCTAGTTTAGCTTTCGTATAACGTTTCGTTACATAAAGATGCGAATTGATCAAGTTATCTTTCAAATTGCATAAAAACGTGAAAAGCACGTCTATGGAGAGAGTTGAGCAATTCCAAAGCTTCAAAGTGGACGCTATACTCCATTGAGTGTTCTTAGAAGTCTAACTTGCTAGTTTAGCTTTCGTACAATGTTTCGTTAGATAAAGATGCGAAAAGACGAAGTTATGTTTCAAATTGCACAACAACGAGAAAAGCACGGCTATGGAGAGAGTTGAGCAATTCCAAAGCGTCAAAGTGGACCGTTGCACTCCATTTATTGTTCTTAGAAGTCTAACTTCGTAAAATAGCTTTCGTACAAGGTTTCAATGGATAAAGAAGTGAATAGACCGAGTTATGTTTCAAATTGCACAAAAACGTGAAAAGCACGTCTATGGAGAGAGTTGAGCAATTCCAAAACTTCAAAGTGGACCTTTGTACTCCATTTATTGTTCTAAGAAGTCTAACTTGCTAATTTAGCTTTCGTACCAGGTTTCATTTGATAAAGAAGCGAATAGACCGAGTTATGTTTCAAATTGCACAAAAACGTGAAAAGCACGTCTATGGAGAGAGTTGAGCAATTCCAAAGCTTCAAAGTGGACCGTTGTACTCCATTTATTGCCCTTAGAAGTCTAACTTTCTAATTTACCTTTCGTCCAAGGTTTCAATGGATAAAGAAGCGAATAAACCGAGTTATGTTTCAAATTGCACAAAAACGTGAAAAGCACATCTATGGAGAGAGTTCAGCAATTCCAAAGCTTCAAAATGGACCATTGTACTCCATTGAGTGTTCTTAGAAGTCTAACTTGCTAGTTTGGCTTTCCTATGACGTTTCGTTAGATAAAGATACGAATACACCAAGTTATCTTTCAAATTGCACAAGAACGTGAAAAGCACATCCACGGAGAGAGTTGAGCAATTCCAAAGCTTCAAATTGGACCGTTATGCTCCATTGAGTGTTCTTAGAAGTGTAACTAGCTGGTTTAGCTTTCCTGCAACGTTTCGTTAGATAAAGATGCGAATAGACCAAGTTATGTTTCAAATTGCACGAAAACGAGAAAAGCACGTCTATGGAGAGAGTTGAGCAATTCCAAAGCATCAAAGTGGACCATTGTACTCCATTGAGTGTTCTTTGAAGTCTACCTTGCAAGTTTAGCTTTCGTATAACGTTTCGTTACATAAAGATGCGAATAGACCATGTTATCTTTCAAATTGCACAAAAACGTGAAACGCACGTCTATGGAGACAGTTGAGCAATTCCAAAGCTTCAAAGTGGACCGTTGCACTCCATTTATTGTTCTTAGAAGTCTAACTTCGTAATTTAGCTTCCGTACAAGGTTTCAATGGATAAAGAAGCGAATAGACCGAGTTATGTTTCAAATTGCACAAAAACGTGAAAAGCACGTCTATGGATGGAGTTGAGCAATTCCAAAACTTCAAAGTGGACCTTTGTACTCGATTTATTTTTCTAAGAAGTCTAACTTGCTAATTTAGCTTTCGTACAAGGTTTCATTGGATAAAGAAGCGAATAGACCGAGTTATGTTTCAAATTGCACAAAAACGTGAAAAGCACATCTATGGAGAGAGTTCAGCAATTCCAAAGCTTCAAAATGGACCGTTGTACTCCATTGAGTGTTCTTAGAAGTCTAACTTGCTACTTTAGCTTTCCTATGACGTTTCGTTAGATAAAGATGCGAATAGACCAAGTTATCTTTCAAATTGCACAAGAACGTGAAAAGTACATCTACGGAGAGAGTTGAGCAATTCCAAAGCTTCAAAGTGGACCGTTATACTCCATTGAGTGTTCTTAGAAGTGTAACTAGCTGGTTTAGCTTTCTTACAACGTTTCGTTAGATAAAGATGCGAATAGACCAAGTTATGTTTCAAATTGCACGAAAACGAGAAAAACACGTCTATGGAGAGAGTTGAGCAATTCCAAAGCATCAAAGTGGACCATTGTACTCCATTGAGTGTTCTTTGAAGTCTACCTTGCTAGTTTAGCTTTCGTATAATGTTTCGTTACATAAAGATGCGAATTGACCAAGTTATCTTTCAAATTGCACAAAAACGTGAGAAGCACGTCTATGGAGACAGTTGAGCAATTCCAAAGCTTCAAAGTGGACCGTTGCACCCATTTATTGTTCTTAGAAGTCTAACTTCGTAATTTAGCTTCCGTACAAGGTTTCAATGGATAAAGAAGCGAATAGACCGAGTTATGTTTCAAATTGCACAAAAATGTGTAAAGCACGTCTATGGAAGGAGTTGAGCAATTCCAAAACTTCAAAGTGGACCTTTGTACTCCATTTATTTTTCTAGGAAGTCTAACTTGCTAATTTAGCTTTCGTACAAGGTGTAATTGGATAAAGAAGCGAATAGACCGAGTTACGTTTCATATTGCACAAAAACGTGAAAAGCACGTCTATGGAGAGAGTTGAGCAATTCCAAAGCTTCAAAGTGGACCGTTGTACTCCATTTATTGCCCTTAGAAGTCTAACTTGCTAATTTAGCTTTCGTACAAGGTTTCAATGGATAAAGAAGCGAATTGACCGAGTTATGTTTCAAATTGCACAAAAACGTGAAAAGCACGTCTATGGAGAGAGTTCAGCAATTCCAAAGCTTCAAAATGGACCGTTGTACTCCATTGAGTGTTCTTAGAAGTCTAACTTGCTAGTTTAGCTTTCCTATGACGTTTCGTTAGATAAAGATGCGGAAAGACCAAGTTATCTTTCAAATTGCACAAGAACGTGAAAAGCACATCTACGGAGAGAGTTGAGCAATTCCAAAGCTTCAAAGTGGACCATTATGCTCCATTGAGTGTTCTTAGAAGTGTAACTAGCTGGTTTAGCTTTCCTACAACGTTTCGTTCGATAAAGATGCGAATAGACCAAGTTATGTTTCAAATATCACGAAAACGAGAAAAGCACGTCTATGGAGAGAGTTGAGCAATTCCAAAGCATCAAAGTGGACCATTGTACTCCATTGAGTGTTCTTAGAAGTCTAACTTTCTAGTTTAGCTTTCGTATAATGTTTCGTTACATAAAGATGCGAATAGACCAAGTTATCTTTCAAATTGCACAAAAACGTGAAAAGCACGTCTATGAAGAGAGTTGAGCAATTCCAAAGCTTCAAAGTGGACGCTATACTCCATTGAGTGTTTTTAGAAGTGTAACTAGCTGGTTTAGCTTTCGTACAATGTTTCGTTAGATAAAGATGCGAAAAGACGAAGTTATGTTTCAAATTGCACAACAACGAGAAAAGCACGGCTATGGAGAGAGTTGAGCAATTCCAAAGCATCATAGTGGACCGTTGCACTCCATTTATTGTTCTTAGAAGTCTAACTTCACAATTTAGCTTTCGTACAAGGTTTCAATGGATAAAGAAGCGAATAGACCGAGTTATGATTCAAATTGCACAAAAACGTGAAAACCACATCTATAGAGAGAGTTCAGCAATTCCAAAGCTTCAAAATGGACCGTTGTACTCCATTGAGTGTTCTTAGAAGTCTAACTTGCTAGTTTAGCTTTCCTATGACGTTTCATTAGATAAAGATGCGAATAGACCAAGTTATCTTTCAAATTGCACAAGAACGTGAAAAGCACATCTACGGAGAGAGTTGAGCAATTCCAAAGCTTCAAAGTGGACCGTTATGCTCCATTGAATGTTCTTAGAAGCGTAGCTAGCTGCTTTAGCTTTCCTACAACGTTTCGTTCGATAAAGATGCGAATAGACCAAGTTATCTTTCAAATTGCACAAGAACGTGAAAAGCACGTCTACGGAGAGAGTTGAGCAATTCCAAAGCTTCAAATTGGACCGTTATGCTCCATTGAGTGTTCTTAGAAGTGTAACTAGCTGGTTTAGCTTTCCTACAACGTTTCGTTAGATAAAGATGCGAATAGACCAAGTTATGTTTCAAATTGCACGAAAACGAGAATAGCACGTCTATGGAGAGAGTTGAGCAATTCCAAAGCATCAAAGTGGACCATTGTACTCCATTGAGTGTTCTTTGAAGTCTACCTTGCTAGTTTAGCTTTCGTATAACGTTTCGTTACATAAAGATGCGAATAGACCAAGTTATCTTTCAAATTGCACAAAAACGTGAAACGCACGTCTATGGAGACAGTTGAGCAATTCCAAAGCTTCAAAGTGGACCGTTGCACTCCATTTATTGTTCTTAGAAGTCTAACTTCGTAATTTAGCTTTCGTACAAGGTTTCAATGGATAAAGAAGTGAATAGACCGAGTTATGTTTCAAATTGCACAAAAACGTGAAAAGCACGTCTATGGAGAGAGTTGAGCAATTCCAAAACTTCAAAGTGGACCTTTGTACTCCATTTATTGTTCTAAGAAGTCTAACTTGCTAATTTAGCTTTCGTACAAGGTTTCATTTGATAAAGAAGCGAATAGACCGAGTTATGTTTCAAATTGCACAAAAACGTGAAAAGCACGTCTATGGAGAGAGTTGAGCAATTCCAAAGCTTCAAAGTGGACCGTTGTACTCCATTTATTGCCCTTAGAAGTCTAACTTTCTAATTTACCTTTCGTCCAAGGTTTCAATGGATAAAGAAGCGAATAAACCAAGTTATGTTTCAAATTGCACAAAAACGTGAAAAGCACATCTATGGAGAGAGTTCAGCAATTTCGAAGCTTCAAAATGGACCATTGTACTCCATTGAGTGTTCTTAGAAGTCTAACTTGCTAGTTTGGCTTTCCTATGACGTTTCGTTAGATAAAGATACGAATACACCAAGTTATCTTTCAAATTGCACAAGAACGTGAAAAGCACATCTACGGAGAGAGTTGAGCAATTCCAAAGCTTCAAATTGGACCGTTATGCTCCATTGAGTGTTCTTAGAAGTGTAACTAGCTGGTTTAGCTTTCCTACAACGTTTCGTTAGATAAAGATGCGAATAGACCAAGTTATGTTTCAAATTGCACGAAAACGAGAATAGCACGTCTATGGAGAGAGTTGAGCAATTCCAAAGCATCAAAGTGGACCATTGTACTCCATTGAGTGTTCTTTGAAGTCTACCTTGCTAGTTTAGCTTTCGTATAACGTTTCGTTACATAAAGATGCGAATAGACCAAGTTATCTTTCAAATTGCACAAAAACGTGAAACGCACGTCTATGGAGACAGTTGAGCAATTCCAAAGCTTCAAAGTGGACCGTTGCACTCCATTTATTGTTCTTAGAAGTCTAACTTCGTAATTTAGCTTCCGTACAAGGTTTCAATGGATAAAGAAGCGAATAGACCGAGTTATGTTTCAAATTACACAAAAACGTGAAAAGCACGTCTATGGATGGAGTTGAGCAATTCCAAAACTTCAAAGTGGACCTTTGTACTCGATTTATTTTTCTAAGAAGTCTAACTTGCTAATTTAGCTTTCGTACAAGGTTTCATTGGATAAAGAAGCGAATAGACCGAGTTATGTTTCAAATTGCACAAAAACGTGAAAAGCACATCTATGGAGAGAGTTCAGCAATTCCAAAGCTTCAAAATGGACCGTTGTACTCCATTGAGTGTTCTTAGAAGTCTAACTTGCTACTTTAGCTTTCCTATGACGTTTCGTTAGATAAAGATGCGAATAGACCAAGTTATCTTTCAAATTGCACAAGAACGTGAAAAGTACATCTACGGAGAGAGTTGAGCAATTCCAAAGCTTCAAAGTGGACCGTTATACTCCATTGAGTGTTCTTAGAAGTGTAACTAGCTGGTTTAGCTTTCTTACAACGTTTCGTTAGATAAAGATGCGAATAGACCAAGTTATGTTTCAAATTGCACGAAAACGAGAAAAACACGTCTATGGAGAGAGTTGAGCAATTCCAAAGCATCAAAGTGGACCATTGTACTCCATTGAGTGTTCTTTGAAGTCTACCTTGCTAGTTTAGCTTTCGTATAATGTTTCGTTACATAAAGATGCGAATTGACCAAGTTATCTTTCAAATTGCACAAAAACGTGAGAAGCACGTCTATGGAGACAGTTGAGCAATTCCAAAGCTTCAAAGTGGACCGTTGCACCCATTTATTGTTCTTAGAAGTCTAACTTCGTAATTTAGCTTCCGTACAAGGTTTCAATGGATAAAGAAGCGAATAGACCGAGTTATGTTTCAAATTGCACAAAAACGTGAAAAGCACGTCTATGGAGAGAGTTCAGCAATTCCAAAGCTTCAAAATGGACCGTTGTACTCTATTGAGTGTTCTTAGAAGTCTAACTTGCTAGTTTAGCTTTCCTATGACGTTTCGTTAGATAAAGATGCGAAAAGACCAAGTTATCTTTCAAATTGCACAAGAACGTGAAAAGCACATCTACGGAGAGAGTTGAGCAATTCCAAAGCTTCAAAGTGGACGCTATACTCCATTGAGTGTTCTTAGAAGTGTAACTAGCTGGTTTAGCATTCGTACAATGTTTCGATAGATAAAGATGCGAAAAGACGAAGTTATGTTTCAAATTGCCCAACAACGAGAAAAGCACGGCTATGGAGAGAGTTGAGCAATTCCAAAGCGTCAAAGTGGACCGTTGCACTCCATTTATTGTTCTTAGAAGTCTAACTTCATAATTTAGCTTTCGTACAAGGTTTCAATGGATAAAGAAGTGAATAGACCGAGTTATGTTTCAAATTGCACAGAAACGTGAAAAGCACGTCTATGGAGAGAGTTGAGCAATTCCAAAACTTCAAAGTGGACCTTTGTACTCCATTTATTTTTCTAAGAAGTCTAACTTGCAAATTTAGCTTTCGTACAAGGCTTCATTGGATAAAGAAGCGAATAGACCGAGTTATGTTTCAAATTGCACAAAAACGTGAAAAGCACGTCTATGGAGAGAGTTGAGCAATTCCAAAGCTTCAAAGTGGACCGTTGTACTCCATTTATTGCCCTTAGAAGTCTAACTTGCTAATTTAGCTTTCGTACAAGGTTTCAATGGATAAAGAAGCGAATAGACCGAGTAATGTTTGAAATTGCACAAAAACGTGAAAACCACATCCATGGAGAGAGTTGAGCAAGTTATGTTTCAAAAACGTGAAATTGCACAAAAACGTGAAAACCACATCAATGGATAAAGAAGCGAATAGACCAAGTTATGTTTCAAAATGGACCATTTATTTTTCTAAGAAGTCTAACTTGCTAATTTAGCTTTCGACAAGGTTTCATTGGATAAAGAAGCGAATAGACCGAGTTACGTTTCAAATTGCCCAAAAACTTGAAAAGCACGTCTATGGAGAGAGTTGAGCAATTCCAAAGCTTCAAAATGGATCGTTGTACTCCATTGAGTGTTCTTAGAAGTCTAACTTGCTAGTTTAGCTTTCCTATGATGTTTCGTTAGATAAAGATGCGAATAGACCAAGTTATCTTTCAAATTGCACAAGAACGTGAAAAGCACATCTACGGAGAGAGTTGAGCAATTCCAAAGCTTCAAAGTGGACCGTTATGCTCCATTGAGTGTTCTTAGAAGCGTAACTATCTGGTTTAGCTTTCCTACAACGTTTCGTTCGATAAACATGCGAATAGACCAAGTTATGTTTCAAATATCACGAAAACGAGAAAAGCACGTCTATGGAGAGAGTTGAGCAATTCCAAAGCATCAAAGTGGACCATTGTACTCCATTGAGTGTTCTTTGAAGTCTACCTTGCTAGTTTAGCTTTTGTATAACGTTTCGTTACATAAAGATGCGAATAGACCAAGTTATCTTTCAAATTGCACAAAAACGTGAAAAGCACGTCTATGGAGAGAGTTGAGCAATTCCAAAGCTTCAAAGTGGACGCTATACTCCATTGAGTGTTCTTAGAAGTGTAACTAGCTGGTTTAGCTTTCGTACAATGTTTCGTTAGATAAAGATGCGAAAAGACGAAGTTATGTTTCAAATTGCACAACAACGAGAAAAGCATGGCTATGGAGAGAGTTGAGCAATTCCAAAGAATCAAAATGGACCGTTGCACTCCATTTATTGTTCTTAGAAGTCAAACTTCGTAATTTAGCTTTCGTAGAAGGTTTCAATGGATAAAGAAGCGAATAGACCGAGTTATGTTTCAAATTGCACAAAAACGTGAAAAACACATCTATGGAGAGAGTTGAGCAATTCTGAAGCTTCAAAGTGGACCGTTGTACTCCATTTATTTCCCTTAGAAGTCTAACTTGCTAATTTAGCTTTCGTACAAGGTTTCAATGGATAAAGAAGCGAATAGACCGAGTTATGTTTCAAATTGCACAAAAACATGAAAAGCACGTCTATGGAGAGAGTTCAGCAATTCCAAAGCTTCAAAATGGACCATTGTACTCCATTGAGTGTTCTTAGAAGTCTAACTTTCTAGTTTAGCTTTCCTATGACGTTTCGTTAGATAAAGATGCGAATAGACCAAGTTATCTTTCAAATTGCACAAGAACGTGAAAGGGACATCTACGGAGAGAGTTGAGCAATTCCAAAGCTTCAAAGTGGACCGTTATGCTCCATTGAGTGTTCTTAGAAGTGTAACTAGCTGGTTTAGCTTTCCTACAACGTTTTGTTAGATAAAGATGCGAATAGACCAAGTTATGTTTCAAATTGCACGAAAACGAGAAAAGCACGTCTATGGAGAGAGTTGAGCAATTCCAAAGCATCGAAGTGGACCATTGTACTCCATTGAGTGTTCTTTGAAGTCTATCTTGCTAGTTTAGCTTTCGTATAACGTTTCGTTACATAAAGATGCGAATTGACCAAGTTATCTTTCAAATTGCACAAAAACGTTAGAAGCACGTCTATGGAGACAGTTGAGCAATTCCAAAGCTTCAAAATGGACCGTTGCACTCCATTTATTGTTCTTAGAAGTCTAACTTCGTAATTTAGCTTCCGTACAAGGTTTCAATGGATAAAGAAGCGAATAGACCGAGTTATGTTTTAAATTGCACAAAAACGTGAAAAACACGTCTATGGATAGAGTTGTGCAATTCCAAAACTTCAAAGTGGACCTTTGTATTCCATTTATTGTTCTATGAAGTCTAACTTGCTAATTTAGCTTTCGTACAAAGTTTCATTTGATAAAGAAGCGAATAGACCGAGTTATGTTTCAAATTGCACAAAAACGTGAAAAGCACGTCTATGGAGAGAGTTGAGCAATTCCAAAGCTTCAAAGTGGACCGTTGTACTCCATTTATTGCCCTTAGAAGTCTAACTTGCTAATTTAGCTTTCGTACAAGGTTTCAATGGATAAAGAAGCGAATAAACCGAGTTATGTTTCAAATTGCACAAAAACGTGAGAAGCACGTCTATGGAGAGAGTTCAGCAATTCCAAAGCTTCAAAATGGACCATTGTACTCCATTTAGTGTTCTTAGAAGTATAACTTGCTATTTTAGCTTTGCTATGACGTTTCGTTAGATAAAGATGCGAATACACCAAGTTATCTTTCAAATTGCACAAGAACGTGAAAGCACAACTACGGAGAGAGTTGAGGAATTCCAAAGCTTCAAATTGGACCATTGTTCTCCATTGAGTGTTCTTTGAAGTCTACCTTGCTAGTTTAACTTTCGTGTAACGTTTCGTTACATAAAGATGCGAATAGACCAAGTTATCTTTCAAATTGCACAAAAACGTGAAAAGCACGTCTATGGAGACAGTTGAGCAATTCCAAAGCTTCAAAGTGGACCGTTGCACTCCATTTATTGTTCTTAGAAGTCTAACTTCGTAATTTAGCTTCCGTACAAGGTTTCAATGGATAAAGAAGCGAATAGACCGAGTTATGTTTCAAATTGCACAAAAACGTGAAAAGCACGTCTATGGATGGAGTTGAGCAATTCCAAAACTTCAAAGTGGACCTTTGTACACCATTTATTTTTCTAAGAAGTCTAACTTGCTAATTTAGCTTTCGTACAAGGTTTCATTGGATAAAGAAGCGAATAGACCGAGTTACGTTTCAAATTGCACAAAAACGTGAAAAGCACGTCTATGGAGAGATTTGAGCAATTCCAAAGCTTCAAAGTGGACCGTTGTATTGCATTTATTGCCCTTAGAAGTCTAACTTGCTAATTTAGCTTTCGTACAAGGTTTCAATGGATAAAGAAGCGAATAGACCGAGTTATGTTTCAAATTGCATAAAAACGTGAAAAGCACGTCTATGGAGAGAGTTCAGCAATTCCAAAGCTTCAAAATGGACCGTTGTACTCCATTGACTGTTCTTAGAAGTCTAACTTGCTAGTTTAGCTTTCCTATGACGTTTCGTTAGATAAAGATGCGAATAGACCAAGTTATCTTTCAAATTGCACGAGAACGTGAAAAGCACATCCACGGAGAGAGTTGAGCAATTCCAAAGCTTCAAAGTGGACCGTTATGCTCCATTGAGTGTTCTTAGAAGTGTAACTATCTGGTTTAGCTTTCCTACAACGTTTCGTTCGATAAAGATGCGAATAGACCAAGTTATGTTTCAAATTTCACGAAAACGAGAAAAGCACATCTATGGAGAGAGTTCAGCAATTCCAAAGCTTCAAAGTGGACCATTGTACTCCATTGAGTGTTCTTAGAAGTCTAACTTGCTAGTTTAGCTTTCGTATAACGTTTCGTTACATAAAGATGCGAATAGACCAAGTTATCATTCAAATTGCACAAAAACGTGAAAAGCACGTCTATGGAGAGAGTTGAGCAATTCCAAAGCTTCAAAGTGGACGCTATACTCCATTGAGTGTTCTTAGAAGTGTAACTAGCTGGTTTAGCTTTCGTACAATGTTTCGTTAGATAAAGATGTGAAAAGACGAAGTTATGTTTCAAATTGCACAACAACGAGAAAAGCACGGCTATGGAGAGAGTTGAGCAATTCCATAGGGTCAAAGTGGACCGTTGCACTCCATTTATCGTTCTTAGAAGTCTAACTTCGTAATTTAACTTTCGTACAAGGTTTCAATGGATAAAGAAGTGAATAGACCGAGTTATGTTTCAAATTGCATAAAAACGTGAAAAACACGTCTATGGAGAGAGTTGAGCAATTCCAAAACTTCAATGTGGACCTTTGTACTCCATTTATTTTTCTAAGAAGTCTAACTTGCTAATTTAGCTTTCGTACAAGGCTTCATTGGATAAAGAAGCGAATAGACCGAGTTATGTTTCAAATTGCACAAAAACGTAAAAAGCACGTCTATGGAGAGAGTTGAGCAATTCCAAAGCTTCAAAGTGGACCATTGTACTCCATTTATTGCCCTTAGAAGTCTAACTTGCTAATTTAGCTTTCATACAAGGTTTCAATGGATAAAGAAGCGAATAGACCGAGTTATGTTTGAAATTGCACAAAAAGTAAAAAGCGCGTCTATGGAGAGAGTTCAGCAATTCCAAAGCTTCAAAATGGACCGTTGTACTCCATTGAGTGTTCTTAGAAGTCTAACTTGCTAGTTTAGCTTTCGTATAAAGTTTCGTTACATAAAGATGCGAATAGACCAAGTTATCTTTCAAATTGCACAAAAACGTGAAAAGCACGTCTATGGAGAGAGTTGAGCAATTCCAAAGCTTCAGAGTGGACGCTATACTCCATTGAGTGTTCTTAGAAGTGTAACTATCTGGTTTAGCTTTCCTACAACGTTTCGTTCGATAAAGATGCGAATAGACCAAGTTATGTTTCAAATATCACGAAAACGAGAAAAGCACGTCTATGGAGAGAGTTGAGCAATTCCAAAGCATCAAAGTGGACCATTGTACTCCATTGAGTGTTCTTAGAAGTCTAACTTGCTAGTTTAGCTTTCGTATAATGTTTCGTTACATAAAGATGCGAATAGACCAAGTTATCTTTCAAATTCCATAAAAACGTGAAAAGCACGTCTATGGAGAGAGTTGAGCAATTCCAAAGCTTCAGAGTGGACGCTATACTCCATTGAGTGTCCTTAGAAGTGTAACTAGCTGGTTTAGCTTTCCTACAATGTTTCGTTAGATAAAGATGCGAATAGACCAAGTTATGTTTCAAATTGCACGAAAACGAGAATAGCACGTCTATGGAGAGAGTTGAGCAATTCCAAAGCATCAAAGTGGACCATTGTACTCCATTGAGTGTTCTTTGAAGTCTACCTTGCTAGTTTAGCTTTCGTGTAACGTTTCGTTACATAAAGATGCGAATAGACCAAGTTATCTTTCAAATTGCACAAAAACGTGAAAAGCACGTCTATGGAGACAGTTGAGCAATTCCAAAGCTTCAAAGTGGACCGTTGCACTCCATTTATTGTTCTTAGAAGTCTAACTTCGTAATTTAGCTTCCGTACAAGGTTTCAATGGATAAAGAAGCGAATAGACCGAGTTATGTTTCAAATTGCACAAGAACGTGAAAAGCACGTCTATGGATGGAGTTGAGCAATTCCAAAACTTCAAAGTGGACATTTGTACTCCATTTATTTTTCTAAGAAGTCTAACTTGCTAATTTAGCTTTCGACAAGGTTTCATTGGATAAAGAAGCGAATAGACCGAGTTACGTTTCAAATTGCCCAAAAACTTGAAAAGCACGTCTATGGAGAGAGTTGAGCAATTCCAAAGCTTCAAAATGGATCGTTGTACTCCATTGAGTGTTCTTAGAAGTCTAACTTGCTAGTTTAGCTTTCCTATGACGTTTCGTTAGATAAAGATGCGAATAGACCAAGTTATCTTTCAAATTGCACAAGAACGTGAAAAGCACATCTACGGAGAGAGTTGAGCAATTCCAAAGCTTCAAAGTGGACCGTTATGCTCCATTGAGTGTTCTTAGAAGTGTAACTATCTGGTTTAGCTTTCCTACAACGTTTCGTTCGATAAACATGCGAATAGACCAAGTTATGTTTCAAATATCACGAAAACGAGAAAAGCACGTCTATGGAGAGAGTTGAGCAATTCCAAAGCATCAAAGTGGACCATTGTACTCCATTGAGTGTTCTTAGAAGTCTAACTTGCTAGTTTAGCTTTTGTATAACGTTTCGTTACATAAAGATGCGAATAGACCAAGTTATCTTTCAAATTGCACAAAAACGTGAAAAGCACGTCTATGGAGAGAGTTGAGCAATTCCAAAGCTTCAGAGTGGACGCTATACTCCATTGAGTGTTCTTGGAAGTGTAACTAGCTGGTTTAGCTTTCCTACAACGTTTCGTTAGATAAAGATGCGAATAGACCAAGTTATGTTTCAAATTGCACGAAAACGAGAATAGCACGTCTATGGAGAGAGTTGAGCAATTCCAAAGCATCAAAGTGGACCATTGTACTCCATTGAGTGTTCTTTGAAGTCTACCTTGCTAGTTTAGCTGTCGTGTAACGTTTCGTTACATAAAGATGCGAATAGACCAAGTTATCTTTCAAATTGCACAAGAACGTGAAAGGCACATCTACGGAGAGAGTTGAGCAATTCCAAAGCTTCAAAGTGGACCGTTATGCTCCATTGAGTGTTCTTAGAAGTGTAACTAGCTGGTTTAGCTTTCCTACAACGTTTTGTTAGATAAAGATGCGAATAGACCAAGTTATGTTTCAAATTGCACGAAAACGAGAAAAGCACGTCTATGGAGAGAGTTGAGCAATTCCAAAGCATCGAAGTGGACCATTGTACTCCATTGAGTGTTCTTTGAAGTCTACCTTGCTATTTTAGCTTTCTTATAACGTTTCGTTACATAAAGATGCGAATTGACCAAGTTATCTTTCAAATTGCACAAAAACGTTAGAAGCACGTCTATGGAGACAGTTGAGCAATTCCAAAGCTTCACAATGGACCGTTGCACTCCATTTATTGTTCTTAGAAGTCTAACTTCGTAATTTAGCTTCCGTACAAGGTTTCAATGGATAAAGAAGCGAATAGACCGAGTTATGTTTTAAATTGCACAAAAACGTGAAAAACACGTCTATGGATATAGTTGTGCAATTCCAAAACTTCAAAGTGGACCTTTGTATTCCATTTATTGTTCTAAGAAGTCTAACTTGCTAATTTAGCTTTCGTACAAAGTTTCATTTGATAAAGAAGCGAATAGACCGAGTTATGTTTCAAATTGCACAAAAACGTGAAAAGCACGTCTATGGAGAGAGTTGAGCAATTCCAAAGCTTCAAAGTGGACCGTTGTACTCCATTTATTGCCCTTAGAAGTCTAACTTGCTAATTTAGCTTTCGTACAAGGTTTCAATGGATAAAGAAGCGAATAAACCGAGTTATGTTTCAAATTGCACAAAAACGTGAGAAGCACGTCCATGGAGAGAGTTCAGCAATTCCAAAGCTTCAAAATGGACCATTGTACTCCATTTAGTGTTCTTAGAAGTATAACTTGCTATTTTAGCTTTGCTATGACGTTTCGTTAGATAAAGATGCGAATACACCAAGTTATCTTTCAAATTGCACAAGAACGTGAAAGCACAACTACGGAGAGAGTTGAGCAATTCCAAAGCTTCAAATTGGACCGTTATGCTCCATTGAGTGTTCTTAGAAGTGTAACTAGCTGGTTTAGCTTTCCTACAACGTTTTGTTAGATAAAGATGCGAATAGACCAAGTTATGTTTCAAATTGCACGAAAACGAGAAAAGCACGTCTATGGAGAGAGTTGAGCAATTCCAAAGCATCAAAGTGGACCATTGTTCTCCATTTATTGCCCTTAGAAGTCTAACTTGCTAATTTAGCTTTCGTACAAGGTTTCAATGGATAAAGAAGCGAATAGACCGAGTAATGTTTGAAATTGCACAAAAACGTGAAAACCACATCCATGGAGAGAGTTGAGCAAGTTATGTTTCAAAAACGTGAAATTGCACAAAAACGTGAAAACCACATCAATGGATAAAGAAGCGAATAGACCAAGTTATGTTTCAAAATGGACCATTTATTTTTCTAAGAAGTCTAACTTGCTAATTTAGCTTTCGACAAGGTTTCATTGGATAAAGAAGCGAATAGACCGAGTTACGTTTCAAATTGCCCAAAAACTTGAAAAGCACGTCTATGGAGAGAGTTGAGCAATTCCAAAGCTTCAAAATGGATCGTTGTACTCCATTGAGTGTTCTTAGAAGTCTAACTTGCTAGTTTAGCTTTCCTATGATGTTTCGTTAGATAAAGATGCGAATAGACCAAGTTATCTTTCAAATTGCACAAGAACGTGAAAAGCACATCTACGGAGAGAGTTGAGCAATTCCAAAGCTTCAAAGTGGACCGTTATGCTCCATTGAGTGTTCTTAGAAGCGTAACTATCTGGTTTAGCTTTCCTACAACGTTTCGTTCGATAAACATGCGAATAGACCAAGTTATGTTTCAAATATCACGAAAACGAGAAAAGCACGTCTATGGAGAGAGTTGAGCAATTCCAAAGCATCAAAGTGGACCATTGTACTCCATTGAGTGTTCTTTGAAGTCTACCTTGCTAGTTTAGCTTTTGTATAACGTTTCGTTACATAAAGATGCGAATAGACCAAGTTATCTTTCAAATTGCACAAAAACGTGAAAAGCACGTCTATGGAGAGAGTTGAGCAATTCCAAAGCTTCAAAGTGGACGCTATACTCCATTGAGTGTTCTTAGAAGTGTAACTAGCTGGTTTAGCTTTCGTACAATGTTTCGTTAGATAAAGATGCGAAAAGACGAAGTTATGTTTCAAATTGCACAACAACGAGAAAAGCATGGCTATGGAGAGAGTTGAGCAATTCCAAAGAATCAAAATGGACCGTTGCACTCCATTTATTGTTCTTAGAAGTCAAACTTCGTAATTTAGCTTTCGTAGAAGGTTTCAATGGATAAAGAAGCGAATAGACCGAGTTATGTTTCAAATTGCACAAAAACGTGAAAAACACGTCTATGGAGAGAGTTGAGCAATTCTGAAGCTTCAAAGTGGACCGTTGTACTCCATTTATTTCCCTTAGAAGTCTAACTTGCTAATTTAGCTTTCGTACAAGGTTTCAATGGATAAAGAAGCGAATAGACCGAGTTATGTTTCAAATTGCACAAAAACATGAAAAGCACGTCTATGGAGAGAGTTCAGCAATTCCAAAGCTTCAAAATGGACCATTGTACTCCATTGAGTGTTCTTAGAAGTCTAACTTTCTAGTTTAGCTTTCCTATGACGTTTCGTTAGATAAAGATGCGAATAGACCAAGTTATCTTTCAAATTGCACAAGAACGTGAAAGGGACATCTACGGAGAGAGTTGAGCAATTCCAAAGCTTCAAAGTGGACCGTTATGCTCCATTGAGTGTTCTTAGAAGTGTAACTAGCTGGTTTAGCTTTCCTACAACGTTTTGTTAGATAAAGATGCGAATAGACCAAGTTATGTTTCAAATTGCACGAAAACGAGAAAAGCACGTCTATGGAGAGAGTTGAGCAATTCCAAAGCATCGAAGTGGACCATTGTACTCCATTGAGTGTTCTTTGAAGTCTATCTTGCTAGTTTAGCTTTCGTATAACGTTTCGTTACATAAAGATGCGAATTGACCAAGTTATCTTTCAAATTGCACAAAAACGTTAGAAGCACGTCTATGGAGACAGTTGAGCAATTCCAAAGCTTCAAAATGGACCGTTGCACTCCATTTATTGTTCTTAGAAGTCTAACTTCGTAATTTAGCTTCCGTACAAGGTTTCAATGGATAAAGAAGCGAATAGACCGAGTTATGTTTTAAATTGCACAAAAACGTGAAAAACACGTCTATGGATAGAGTTGTGCAATTCCAAAACTTCAAAGTGGACCTTTGTATTCCATTTATTGTTCTATGAAGTCTAACTTGCTAATTTAGCTTTCGTACAAAGTTTCATTTGATAAAGAAGCGAATAGACCGAGTTATGTTTCAAATTGCACAAAAACGTGAAAAGCACGTCTATGGAGAGAGTTGAGCAATTCCAAAGCTTCAAAGTGGACCGTTGTACTCCATTTATTGCCCTTAGAAGTCTAACTTGCTAATTTAGCTTTCGTACAAGGTTTCAATGGATAAAGAAGCGAATAAACCGAGTTATGTTTCAAATTGCACAAAAACGTGAGAAGCACGTCTATGGAGAGAGTTCAGCAATTCCAAAGCTTCAAAATGGACCATTGTACTCCATTTAGTGTTCTTAGAAGTATAACTTGCTATTTTAGCTTTGCTATGACGTTTCGTTAGATAAAGATGCGAATACACCAAGTTATCTTTCAAATTGCACAAGAACGTGAAAGCACAACTACGGAGAGAGTTGAGGAATTCCAAAGCTTCAAATTGGACCATTGTTCTCCATTGAGTGTTCTTTGAAGTCTACCTTGCTAGTTTAGCTTTCGTGTAACGTTTCGTTACATAAAGATGCGAATAGACCAAGTTATCTTTCAAATTGCACAAAAACGTGAAAAGCACGTCTATGGAGACAGTTGAGCAATTCCAAAGCTTCAAAGTGGACCGTTGCACTCCATTTATTGTTCTTAGAAGTCTAACTTCGTAATTTAGCTTCCGTACAAGGTTTCAATGGATAAAGAAGCGAATAGACCGAGTTATGTTTCAAATTGCACAAAAACGTGAAAAGCACGTCTATGGATGGAGTTGAGCAATTCCAAAACTTCAAAGTGGACCTTTGTACACCATTTATTTTTCTAAGAAGTCTAACTTGCTAATTTAGCTTTCGTACAAGGTTTCATTGGATAAAGAAGCGAATAGACCGAGTTACGTTTCAAATTGCACAAAAACGTGAAAAGCACGTCTATGGAGAGATTTGAGCAATTCCAAAGCTTCAAAGTGGACCGTTGTATTGCATTTATTGCCCTTAGAAGTCTAACTTGCTAATTTAGCTTTCGTACAAGGTTTCAATGGATAAAGAAGCGAATAGACCGAGTTATGTTTCAAATTGCATAAAAACGTGAAAAGCACGTCTATGGAGAGAGTTCAGCAATTCCAAAGCTTCAAAATGGACCGTTGTACTCCATTGACTGTTCTTAGAAGTCTAACTTGCTAGTTTAGCTTTCCTATGACGTTTCGTTAGATAAAGATGCGAATAGACCAAGTTATCTTTCAAATTGCACGAGAACGTGAAAAGCACATCCACGGAGAGAGTTGAGCAATTCCAAAGCTTCAAAGTGGACCGTTATGCTCCATTGAGTGTTCTTAGAAGTGTAACTATCTGGTTTAGCTTTCCTACAACGTTTCGTTCGATAAAGATGCGAATAGACCAAGTTATGTTTCAAATTTCACGAAAACGAGAAAAGCACATCTATGGAGAGAGTTCAGCAATTCCAAAGCTTCAAAGTGGACCATTGTACTCCATTGAGTGTTCTTAGAAGTCTAACTTGCTAGTTTAGCTTTCGTATAACGTTTCGTTACATAAAGATGCGAATAGACCAAGTTATCATTCAAATTGCACAAAAACGTGAAAAGCACGTCTATGGAGAGAGTTGAGCAATTCCAAAGCTTCAAAGTGGACGCTATACTCCATTGAGTGTTCTTAGAAGTGTAACTAGCTGGTTTAGCTTTCGTACAATGTTTCGTTAGATAAAGATGTGAAAAGACGAAGTTATGTTTCAAATTGCACAACAACGAGAAAAGCACGGCTATGGAGAGAGTTGAGCAATTCCATAGGGTCAAAGTGGACCGTTGCACTCCATTTATCGTTCTTAGAAGTCTAACTTCGTAATTTAACTTTCGTACAAGGTTTCAATGGATAAAGAAGTGAATAGACCGAGTTATGTTTCAAATTGCATAAAAACGTGAAAAACACGTCTATGGAGAGAGTTGAGCAATTCCAAAACTTCAATGTGGACCTTTGTACTCCATTTATTTTTCTAAGAAGTCTAACTTGCTAATTTAGCTTTCGTACAAGGCTTCATTGGATAAAGAAGCGAATAGACCGAGTTATGTTTCAAATTGCACAAAAACGTAAAAAGCACGTCTATGGAGAGAGTTGAGCAATTCCAAAGCTTCAAAGTGGACCATTGTACTCCATTTATTGCCCTTAGAAGTCTAACTTGCTAATTTAGCTTTCATACAAGGTTTCAATGGATAAAGAAGCGAATAGACCGAGTTATGTTTGAAATTGCACAAAAAGTAAAAAGCGCGTCTATGGAGAGAGTTCAGCAATTCCAAAGCTTCAAAATGGACCGTTGTACTCCATTGAGTGTTCTTAGAAGTCTAACTTGCTAGTTTAGCTTTCGTATAAAGTTTCGTTACATAAAGATGCGAATAGACCAAGTTATCTTTCAAATTGCACAAAAACGTGAAAAGCACGTCTATGGAGAGAGTTGAGCAATTCCAAAGCTTCAGAGTGGACGCTATACTCCATTGAGTGTTCTTAGAAGTGTAACTATCTGGTTTAGCTTTCCTACAACGTTTCGTTCGATAAAGATGCGAATAGACCAAGTTATGTTTCAAATATCACGAAAACGAGAAAAGCACGTCTATGGAGAGAGTTGAGCAATTCCAAAGCATCAAAGTGGACCATTGTACTCCATTGAGTGTTCTTAGAAGTCTAACTTGCTAGTTTAGCTTTCGTATAATGTTTCGTTACATAAAGATGCGAATAGACCAAGTTATCTTTCAAATTCCATAAAAACGTGAAAAGCACGTCTATGGAGAGAGTTGAGCAATTCCAAAGCTTCAGAGTGGACGCTATACTCCATTGAGTGTCCTTAGAAGTGTAACTAGCTGGTTTAGCTTTCCTACAATGTTTCGTTAGATAAAGATGCGAATAGACCAAGTTATGTTTCAAATTGCACGAAAACGAGAATAGCACGTCTATGGAGAGAGTTGAGCAATTCCAAAGCATCAAAGTGGACCATTGTACTCCATTGAGTGTTCTTTGAAGTCTACCTTGCTAGTTTAGCTTTCGTGTAACGTTTCGTTACATAAAGATGCGAATAGACCAAGTTATCTTTCAAATTGCACAAAAACGTGAAAAGCACGTCTATGGAGACAGTTGAGCAATTCCAAAGCTTCAAAGTGGACCGTTGCACTCCATTTATTGTTCTTAGAAGTCTAACTTCGTAATTTAGCTTCCGTACAAGGTTTCAATGGATAAAGAAGCGAATAGACCGAGTTATGTTTCAAATTGCACAAGAACGTGAAAAGCACGTCTATGGATGGAGTTGAGCAATTCCAAAACTTCAAAGTGGACATTTGTACTCCATTTATTTTTCTAAGAAGTCTAACTTGCTAATTTAGCTTTCGACAAGGTTTCATTGGATAAAGAAGCGAATAGACCGAGTTACGTTTCAAATTGCCCAAAAACTTGAAAAGCACGTCTATGGAGAGAGTTGAGCAATTCCAAAGCTTCAAAATGGATCGTTGTACTCCATTGAGTGTTCTTAGAAGTCTAACTTGCTAGTTTAGCTTTCCTATGACGTTTCGTTAGATAAAGATGCGAATAGACCAAGTTATCTTTCAAATTGCACAAGAACGTGAAAAGCACATCTACGGAGAGAGTTGAGCAATTCCAAAGCTTCAAAGTGGACCGTTATGCTCCATTGAGTGTTCTTAGAAGTGTAACTATCTGGTTTAGCTTTCCTACAACGTTTCGTTCGATAAACATGCGAATAGACCAAGTTATGTTTCAAATATCACGAAAACGAGAAAAGCACGTCTATGGAGAGAGTTGAGCAATTCCAAAGCATCAAAGTGGACCATTGTACTCCATTGAGTGTTCTTAGAAGTCTAACTTGCTAGTTTAGCTTTTGTATAACGTTTCGTTACATAAAGATGCGAATAGACCAAGTTATCTTTCAAATTGCACAAAAACGTGAAAAGCACGTCTATGGAGAGAGTTGAGCAATTCCAAAGCTTCAGAGTGGACGCTATACTCCATTGAGTGTTCTTGGAAGTGTAACTAGCTGGTTTAGCTTTCCTACAACGTTTCGTTAGATAAAGATGCGAATAGACCAAGTTATGTTTCAAATTGCACGAAAACGAGAATAGCACGTCTATGGAGAGAGTTGAGCAATTCCAAAGCATCAAAGTGGACCATTGTACTCCATTGAGTGTTCTTTGAAGTCTACCTTGCTAGTTTAGCTGTCGTGTAACGTTTCGTTACATAAAGATGCGAATAGACCAAGTTATCTTTCAAATTGCACAAGAACGTGAAAGGCACATCTACGGAGAGAGTTGAGCAATTCCAAAGCTTCAAAGTGGACCGTTATGCTCCATTGAGTGTTCTTAGAAGTGTAACTAGCTGGTTTAGCTTTCCTACAACGTTTTGTTAGATAAAGATGCGAATAGACCAAGTTATGTTTCAAATTGCACGAAAACGAGAAAAGCACGTCTATGGAGAGAGTTGAGCAATTCCAAAGCATCGAAGTGGACCATTGTACTCCATTGAGTGTTCTTTGAAGTCTACCTTGCTATTTTAGCTTTCTTATAACGTTTCGTTACATAAAGATGCGAATTGACCAAGTTATCTTTCAAATTGCACAAAAACGTTAGAAGCACGTCTATGGAGACAGTTGAGCAATTCCAAAGCTTCACAATGGACCGTTGCACTCCATTTATTGTTCTTAGAAGTCTAACTTCGTAATTTAGCTTCCGTACAAGGTTTCAATGGATAAAGAAGCGAATAGACCGAGTTATGTTTTAAATTGCACAAAAACGTGAAAAACACGTCTATGGATATAGTTGTGCAATTCCAAAACTTCAAAGTGGACCTTTGTATTCCATTTATTGTTCTAAGAAGTCTAACTTGCTAATTTAGCTTTCGTACAAAGTTTCATTTGATAAAGAAGCGAATAGACCGAGTTATGTTTCAAATTGCACAAAAACGTGAAAAGCACGTCTATGGAGAGAGTTGAGCAATTCCAAAGCTTCAAAGTGGACCGTTGTACTCCATTTATTGCCCTTAGAAGTCTAACTTGCTAATTTAGCTTTCGTACAAGGTTTCAATGGATAAAGAAGCGAATAAACCGAGTTATGTTTCAAATTGCACAAAAACGTGAGAAGCACGTCCATGGAGAGAGTTCAGCAATTCCAAAGCTTCAAAATGGACCATTGTACTCCATTTAGTGTTCTTAGAAGTATAACTTGCTATTTTAGCTTTGCTATGACGTTTCGTTAGATAAAGATGCGAATACACCAAGTTATCTTTCAAATTGCACAAGAACGTGAAAGCACAACTACGGAGAGAGTTGAGCAATTCCAAAGCTTCAAATTGGACCGTTATGCTCCATTGAGTGTTCTTAGAAGTGTAACTAGCTGGTTTAGCTTTCCTACAACGTTTTGTTAGATAAAGATGCGAATAGACCAAGTTATGTTTCAAATTGCACGAAAACGAGAAAAGCACGTCTATGGAGAGAGTTGAGCAATTCCAAAGCATCAAAGTGGACCATTGTTCTCCATTGAGTGTTCTTTGAAGTCGACCTTGCTAGTTTAGCTTTCGTATAACGTTTCGTTACATAAAGATGCGAATAGACCAAGTTATCTTTCAAATTGCACAAAAACGTGAAAAGCACGTCTATGGAGATAGTTGAGCAATTCCAAAGCTTCAAAGTGGACCGTTGCACTCCATTTATTGTTCTTAGAAGTCTAAGTTCGTAATTTAGCTTCCGTACAAGGTTTCAATGGATAAAGAAGCGAATAGACCGAGTTATGTTTCAAATTGCACAAAAACGTGAAAAGCACGTCTATGGATGGAGTTGAGCAATTCCAAAACTTCAAAGTGGACCTTTGTGCACCATTTATTTTTCTAAGAAGTCTAACTTGCTAATTTAGCTTTCGTACAAGGTTTCATTGGATAAAGAAGCGAATAGACCGAGTTACGTTTCAAATTGCACAAAAACGTGAAAAGCACGTCTATGGAGAGAGTTGAGCAATTCCAAAGCTTCAAAGTGGACCGTTGTATTCCATTTATTGCCCTTAGAAGTCTAACTTGCTAATTTAGCTTTCGTACAAGGTTTCAATGGATAAAGAAGCGAATAGACCGAGTTATGTTTCAAATTGCACAAAAACGTGAAAAGCACGTCTATGGAGAGAGTTCAGCAATTCCAAAGCTTCAAAATGGACCGTTGTACTCCATTGACTGTTCTTAGAAGTCTAACTTGCTAGTTTAGCTTTCCTATGACGTTTCGTTAGATAAAGATGCGAATAGACCAAGTTATCTTTCAAATTGCACAAGAACGTGAAAAGCACATCCACGGAGAGAGTTGAGCAATTCCAAAGCTTCAAAGTGGACCGTTATGCTCCATTGAGTGTTCTTAGAAGTGTAACTATCTGGTTTAGCTTTCCTACAACGTTTCGTTCGATAAACATGCGAATAGACCAAGTTATGTTTCAAATTTCACGAAAACGAGAAAAGCACGTCTATGGAGAGAGTTTAGCAATTCCAAAGCATCAAAGTGGACCATTGTACTCCATTGAGTGTTCTTAGAAGTCTAACTTGCTAGTTTAGCTTTCGTATAACGTTTCGTTACATAAAGATGCGAATGGACCAAGTTATCTTTCAAATTGCACAAAAACGTGAAAAGCACGTCTATGGAGAGAGTTGAGCAATTCCAAAGCTTCAAAGTGGACGCTATACTCCATTGAGTGTTCTTAGAAGTGTAACTAGCTGGTTTAGCTTTCGTACAATGTTTCGTTAGATAAAGATGTGAAAAGACGAAGTTATGTTTCAAATTGCACAACAACGAGAAAAGCACGGCTATGGAGAGAGTTGAGCAATTCCATAGGGTCAAAGTGGACCGTTGCACTCCATTTATCGTTCTTAGAAGTCTAACTTCGTAATTTAACTTTCGTACAAGGTTTCAATGGATAAAGAAGTGAATAGACCGAGTTATGTTTCAAATTGCATAAAAACGTGAAAAACACGTCTATGGAGAGAGTTGAGCAATTCCAAAACTTCAAAGTGGACCTTTGTACTCCATTTATTTTTCTAAGAAGTCTAACTTGCTAATTTTGCTTTCGTACAAGGCTTCATTGGATAAAGAAGCGAATAGACCGAGTTATGTTTCAAATTGCACAAAAACGTAAAAAGCACGTCTATGGAGAGAGTTGAGCAATTCCAAAGCTTCAAAGTGGACCATTGTACTCCATTTATTGCCCTTAGAAGTCTAACTTGCTAATTTAGCTTTCATACAAGGTTTCAATGGATAAAGAAGCGAATAGACCGAGTTATGTTTGAAATTGCACAAAAAGTGAAAAGCGCGTCTATGGAGAGAGTTCAGCAATTCCAAAGCTTCAAAATGGACCGTTGTACTCCATTGAGTGTTCTTAGAAGTCTAACTTGCTAGTTTAGCTTTCGTATAAAGTTTCGTTACATAAAGATGCGAATAGACCAAGTTATCTTTCAAATTGCACAAAAACGTGAAAAGCACGTCTATGGAGAGAGTTGAGCAATTCCAAAGCTTCAGAGTGGACGCTATACTCCATTGAGTGTTCTTAGAAGTGTAACTATCTGGTTTAGCTTTCCTACAACGTTTCGTTCGATAAAGATGCGAATAGACCAAGTTATGTTTCAAACATCACGAAAACGAGAAAAGCACGTCTATGGAGAGAGTTGAGCAATTCCAAAGCTTCAAAGTGGACGCTATACTCCATTGAGTGTTCTTAGAAGTGTAACTAGCTGGTTTAGCTTTCGTACAATGTTTCGTTAGATAAAGATGTGAAAAGACGAAGTTATGTTTCAAATTGCACAACAACGAGAAAAGCACGGCTATGGAGAGAGTTGAGCAATTCCATAGGGTCAAAGTGGACCGTTGCACTCCATTTATCGTTCTTAGAAGTCTAACTTCGTAATTTAACTTTCGTACAAGGTTTCAATGGATAAAGAAGTGAATAGACCGAGTTATGTTTCAAATTGCATAAAAACGTGAAAAACACGTCTATGGAGAGAGTTGAGCAATTCCAAAACTTCAAAGTGGACCTTTGTACTCCATTTATTTTTCTAAGAAGTCTAACTTGCTAATTTAGCTTTCGTACAAGGCTTCATTGGATAAAGAAGCGAATAGACCGAGTTATGTTTCAAATTGCACAAAAACGTAAAAAGCACGTCTATGGAGAGAGTTGAGCAATTCCAAAGCTTCAAAGTGGACCATTGTACTCCATTTATTGCCCTTAGAAGTCTAACTTGCTAATTTAGCTTTCATACAAGGTTTCAATGGATAAAGAAGCGAATAGACCGAGTTATGTTTGAAATTGCACAAAAAGTGAAAAGCGCGTCTATGGAGAGAGTTCAGCAATTCCAAAGCTTCAAAATGGACCGTTGTACTCCATTGAGTGTTCTTAGAAGTCTAACTTGCTAGTTTAGCTTTCGTATAAAGTTTCGTTACATAAAGATGCGAATAGACCAAGTTATCTTTCAAATTGCACAAAAACGTGAAAAGCACGTCTATGGAGAGAGTTGAGCAATTCCAAAGCTTCAGAGTGGACGCTATACTCCATTGAGTGTTCTTAGAAGTGTAACTATCTGGTTTAGCTTTCCTACAACGTTTCGTTCGATAAAGATGCGAATAGACCAAGTTATGTTTCAAACATCACGAAAACGAGAAAAGCACGTCTATGGAGAGAGTTGAGCAATTCCAAAGCATCAAAGTGGACCATTGTACTCCATTGAGTGTTCTTAGAAGTCTAACTTGCTAGTTTAGCTTTCGTATAAAGTTTCGTTACATAAAGATGCGAATAGACCAAGTTATCTTTCAAATTGCACAAAAACGTGAAAAGCACGTCTATGGAGAGAGTTGAGCAATTCCAAAGCTTCAGAGTGGACGCTATACTCCATTGAGTGTTCTTAGAAGTGTAACTAGCTGGTTTAGCTTTCCTACAACGTTTCGTTAGATAAAGATGTGAATAGACCAAGTTATGTTTCAAATTGCACGAAAACGAGAATAGCACGTCTATGGAGAGAGTTGAGCAATTCCAAAGCATCAAAGTGGACCATTGTACTCCATTGAGTGTTCTTTGAAGTCTACCTTGCTAGTTTAGCTTTCGTGTAATGTTTCGTTACATAAAGATGCGAATAGACCAAGTTATCTTTCAAATTGCACAAAAACGTGAAAAGCACGTCTATGGAGACAGTTGAGCAATTCCAAAGCTTCAAAGTGGACCGTTGCACTCCATTTATTGTTCTTAGAAGTCTAACTTCGTAATTTAGCTTCCGTACAAGGTTTCAATGGATAAAGAAGCGAATAGACCGAGTTATGTTTCAAATTGCACAAGAACGTGAAAAGCACGTCTATGGATGGAGTTGAGCAATTCCAAAACTTCAAAGTGGACCTTTGTACTCCATTTATTTTTCTAAGAAGTCTAACTTGCTAATTTAGCTTTCGACAAGGTTTCATTGGATAAAGAAGCGAATAGACCGAGTTACGTTTCAAATTGCCCAAAAACTTGAAAAGCACGTCTATGGAGAGAGTTGAGCAATTCCAAAGCTTCAAAATGGATCGTTGTACTCCATTGAGTGTTCTTAGAAGTCTAACTTGCTAGTTTAGCTTTCCTATGACGTTTCGTTAGATAAAGATGCGAATAGACCAAGTTATCTTTCAAATTGCACAAGAACGTGAAAAGCACATCTACGGAGAGAGTTGAGCAATTCCAAAGCTTCAAATTGGACCGTTATGCTCCATTGAGTGTTCTTAGAAGTGTAACTATCTGGTTTAGCTTTCCTACAACGTTTCGTTCGATAAACATGCGAATAGACCAAGTTATGTTTCAAATATCACGAAAACGAGAAAAGCACGTCTATGGAGAGAGTTTAGCAATTCCAAAGCATCAAAGTGGACCATTGTACTCCATTGAGTGTTCTTAGAAGTCTAACTTGCTAGTTTAGCTTTTGTATAACGTTTCGTTACATAAAGATGCGAATAGACCAAGTTATCTTTCAAATTGCACAAAAACGTGAAAAGAACGTCTATGGAGAGAGTTAAGCAATTCCAAAGCTTCAAAGTGGACGCTATACTCCATTGAGTGTTCTTAGAAGTGTAACTAGCTGGTTTAGCTTTCGTACAATGTTTCGTTAGATAAAGATGCGAAAAGACGAAGTTATGTTTCAAATTGCACAACAACGAGAAAAGCATGGCTATGGAGACAGTTGAGCAATTCCAAAGAATCAAAATGGACCGTTGCACTCCATTTATTGTTCTTAGAAGTCAAACTTCGTAATTTAGCTTTCGTAGAAGGTTTCAATGGATAAAGAAGCGAATAGACCGAGTTATGTTTCAAATTGCACAAAAACATGAAAAACACATCTATGGAGAGAGTTGAGCAATTCCGAAGCTTCAAAGTGGACCGTTGTACTCCATTTATTTCCCTTAGAAGTCTAACTTGCTAATTTAGCTTTCGTACAAGGTTTCAATGGATAAAGAAGCGAATAGACCGAGTTATGTTTCAAATTGCACAAAAACATGAAAAGCACGTCTATGGAGAGAGTTCAGCAATTCCAAAGCTTCAAAATGGACCATTGTACTCCATTGAGTGTTCTTACAAGTCTAACTTGCTAGTTTAGCTTTCCTATGACGTTTCGTTAGATAAAGATGCGAATAGACCAAGTTATCTTTCAAATTGCACAAGAACGTGAAAAGCACATCTACGGAGAGAGTTGAGCAATTCCAAAGCTTCAACGTGGACCGTTATGCTCCATTGAGTGTTCTTAGAAGTGTAACTAGCTGGTTTAGCTTTCCTACAACGTTTTGTTAGATAAAGATGCGAATAGACCAAGTTATGTTTCAAATTGCACGAAAACGAGAAAAGCACGTCTATGGAGAGAGTTGAGCAATTCCAAAGCATCGAAGTGGACCATTGTACTCCATTGAGTGTTCTTTGAAGTCTAACTTGCTATTTTAGCTTTCGTATAACGTTTCGTTACATAAAGATGCGAATTGACCAAGTTATCTTTCAAATTGCACAAAAACGTTAGAAGCACGTCTATGGAGACAGTTGAGCAATTCCAAAGCTTCAAAATGGACCGTTGCACTCCATTTATTGTTCTTAGAAGTCTAACTTCGTAATTTAGCTTCCGTACAAGGTTTCAATGGATAAAGAAGCGAATAGACCGAGTTATGTTTTAAATTGCACAAAAACGTGAAAAACACGTCAATGGATAGAGTTGTGCAATTCCAAAACTTCAAAGTGGACCTTTGTATTCCATTTATTGTTCTAAGAAGTCTAACTTGCTAATTTAGCTTTCGTACAAAGTTTCATTTGATAAACAAGCGAATAGACCGAGTTATGTTTCAAATTGCACAAAAACGTGAAAAGCACGTCTATGGAGAGAGTTGAGCAATTCCAAAGCTTCAAAGTGGACCGTTGTACTCCATTTATTGCCCTTAGAAGTCTAACTTGCTAATTTAGCTTTCGTACAAGGTTTCAATGGATAAAGAAGCGAATAAACCGAGTTATGTTTCAAATTGCACAAAAACGTGAGAAGCACGTCTATGGAGAGAGTTCAACAATTCCAAAGCTTCAAAATGGACCATTGTACTCCATTTAGTGTTCTTAGAAGTATAACTTGCTATTTTAGCTTTGCTATGACGTTTCGTTAGATAAAGATGCGAATACACCAAGTTATCTTTCAAATTGCACAAGAACGTGAAAGCACAACTACGGAGAGAGTTGAGCAATTCCAAAGCTTCATATTGGACCGTTATGCTCCATTGAGTGTTCTTAGAAGTGTAACTAGCTGGTTTAGCTTTCCTACAACGTTTTGTTAGATAAAGATGCGAATAGACCAAGTTATGTTTCAAATTGCATGAAAACGAGAAAAGCACGTCTATGGAGAGAGTTGAGCAATTCCAAAGCATCGAAGTGGACCATTGTACTCCATTGAGTGTTCTTTGAAGTCTACCTTGCTATTTTAGCTTTCGTATAACGTTTCGTTACATAAAGATGCGAATTGACCAAGTTATCTTTCAAATTGCACAAAAACGTTAGAAGCACGTCTATGGAGACAGTTGAGCAATTCCAAAGCTTCAAAATGGACCGTTGCACTCCATTTATTGTTCTTAGAAGTCTAACTTCGTAATTTAGCTTCCGTACAAGGTTTCAATGGATAAAGAAGCGAATAGACCGAGTTATGTTTTAAATTGCACAAAAACGTGAAAAACACGTCAATGGATAGAGTTGTGCAATTCCAAAACTTCAAAGTGGACCTTTGTATTCCATTTATTGTTCTAAGAAGTCTAACTTGCTAATTTAGCTTTCGTACAAAGTTTCATTTGATAAACAAGCGAATAGACCGAGTTATGTTTCAAATTGCACAAAAACGTGAAAAGCACGTCTATGGAGAGAGTTGAGCAATTCCAAAGCTTCAAAGTGGACCGTTGTACTCCATTTATTGCCCTTAGAAGTCTAACTTGCTAATTTAGCTTTCGTACAAGGTTTCAATGGATAAAGAAGCGAATAAACCGAGTTATGTTTCAAATTGCACAAAAACGTGAGAAGCACGTCTATGGAGAGAGTTCAACAATTCCAAAGCTTCAAAATGGACCATTGTACTCCATTTAGTGTTCTTAGAAGTATAACTTGCTATTTTAGCTTTGCTATGACGTTTCGTTAGATAAAGATGCGAATACACCAAGTTATCTTTCAAATTGCACAAGAACGTGAAAGCACAACTACGGAGAGAGTTGAGCAATTCCAAAGCTTCATATTGGACCGTTATGCTCCATTGAGTGTTCTTAGAAGTGTAACTAGCTGGTTTAGCTTTCCTACAACGTTTTGTTAGATAAAGATGCGAATAGACCAAGTTATGTTTCAAATTGCATGAAAACGAGAAAAGCACGTCTATGGAGAGAGTTGAGCAATTCCAAAGCATCGAAGTGGACCATTGTACTCCATTGAGTGTTCTTTGAAGTCTACCTTGCTATTTTAGCTTTCGTATAACGTTTCGTTACATAAAGATGCGAATTGACCAAGTTATCTTTCAAATTGCACAAAAACGTTAGAAGCACGTCTATGGAGACAGTTGAGCAATTCCAAAGCTTCAAAATGGACCGTTGCACTCCATTTATTGTTCTTAGAAGTCTAACTTCGTAATTTAGCTTCCGTACAAGGTTTCAATGGATAAAGAAGCGAATAGACCGAGTTATGTTTTAAATTGCACAAAAACGTGAAAAACACGTCAATGGATAGAGTTGTGCAATTCCAAAACTTCAAAGTGGACCTTTGTATTCCATTTATTGTTCTAAGAAGTCTAACTTGCTAATTTAGCTTTCGTACAAAGTTTCATTTGATAAACAAGCGAATAGACCGAGTTATGTTTCAAATTGCACAAAAACGTGAAAAGCACGTCTATGGAGAGAGTTGAGCAATTCCAAAGCTTCAAAGTGGACCGTTGTACTCCATTTATTGCCCTTAGAAGTCTAACTTGCTAATTTAGCTTTCGTACAAGGTTTCAATGGATAAAGAAGCGAATAAACCGAGTTATGTTTCAAATTGCACAAAAACGTGAGAAGCACGTCTATGGAGAGAGTTCAACAATTCCAAAGCTTCAAAATGGACCATTGTACTCCATTTAGTGTTCTTAGAAGTATAACTTGCTATTTTAGCTTTGCTATGACGTTTCGTTAGATAAAGATGCGAATACACCAAGTTATCTTTCAAATTGCACAAGAACGTGAAAGCACAACTACGGAGAGAGTTGAGCAATTCCAAAGCTTCATATTGGACCGTTATGCTCCATTGAGTGTTCTTAGAAGTGTAACTAGCTGGTTTAGCTTTCCTACAACGTTTTGTTAGATAAAGATGCGAATAGACCAAGTTATGTTTCAAATTGCATGAAAACGAGAAAAGCACGTCTATGGAGAGAGTTGAGCAATTCCAAAGCATCGAAGTGGACCATTGTACTCCATTGAGTGTTCTTTGAAGTCTACCTTGCTATTTTAGCTTTCGTATAACGTTTCGTTACATAAAGATGCGAATTGACCAAGTTATCTTTCAAATTGCACAAAAACGTTAGAAGCACGTCTATGGAGACAGTTGAGCAATTCCAAAGCTTCAAAATGGACCGTTGCACTCCATTTATTGTTCTTAGAAGTCTAACTTCGTAATTTAGCTTCCGTACAAGGTTTCAATGGATAAAGAAGCGAATAGACCGAGTTATGTTTTAAATTGCACAAAAACGTGAAAAACACGTCAATGGATAGAGTTGTGCAATTCCAAAACTTCAAAGTGGACCTTTGTATTCCATTTATTGTTCTAAGAAGTCTAACTTGCTAATTTAGCTTTCGTACAAAGTTTCATTTGATAAACAAGCGAATAGACCGAGTTATGTTTCAAATTGCACAAAAACGTGAAAAGCACGTCTATGGAGAGAGTTGAGCAATTCCAAAGCTTCAAAGTGGACCGTTGTACTCCATTTATTGCCCTTAGAAGTCTAACTTGCTAATTTAGCTTTCGTACAAGGTTTCAATGGATAAAGAAGCGAATAAACCGAGTTATGTTTCAAATTGCACAAAAACGTGAGAAGCACGTCTATGGAGAGAGTTCAGCAATTCCAAAGCTTCAAAATGGACCATTGTACTCCATTTAGTGTTCTTAGAAGTATAACTTGCTATTTTAGCTTTGCTATGACGTTTCGTTAGATAAAGATGCGAATACACCAAGTTATCTTTCAAATTGCACAAGAACGTGAAAGCACAACTACGGAGAGAGTTGAGCAATTCCAAAGCTTCAAATTGGACCGTTATGCTCCATTGAGTGTTCTTAGAAGTGTAACTAGATGGTTTAGCTTTCCTACAACGTTTCGTTAGATAAAGATGCGAATAGACCAAGTTATGTTTCAAATTGCACGAAAACGAGAAAAGCACGTCTATGGAGAGAGTTGAGCAATTCCAAAGCATCAAAGTGGACCATTGTTCTCCATTGAGTGTTCTTTGAAGTCTACCTTGCTAGTTTAGCTTTCGTATAACGTTTCGTTACATAAAGATGCGAATAGACCAAGTTATCTTTCAAATTGCACAAAAACGTGAAAAGCACGTCTATGGAGATAGTTGAGCAATTCCAAAGCTTCAAAGTGGACCGTTGCACTCCATTTATTGTTCTTAGAAGTCTAAGTTCGTAATTTAGCTTCCGTACAAGGTTTCAATGGATAAAGAAGGGAATAGACCGAGTTATGTTTCAAATTGCACAAAAACGTGAAAAGCACGTCTATGGATGGAGTTGAGCAATTCCAAAACTTCAAAGTGGACCTTTGTACACCATTTATTTTTCTAAGAAGTCTAACTTGCTAATTTAGCTTTCGTACAAGGTTTCATTGGATAAAGAAGCGAATAGACCGAGTTACGTTTCAAATTGCACAAAAACGTGAAAAGCACGTCTATGAAGAGAGTTGAGCAATTCCAAAGCATCAAAGTGGACCGTTGTATTCCATTTATTGCCCTTAGAAGTCTAACTTGCTAATTTAGCTTTCGTACAAGGTTTCAATGGATAAAGAAGCGAATAGACCGAGTTATGTTTCAAATTGCACAAAAACTTGAAAAGCACGTCTATGGAGAGAGTTCAGCAATTCCAAAGCTTCAAAATGGACCGTTGTACTCCATTGACTGTTCTTAGAAGTCTAACTTGCTAGTTTAGCTTTCCTATGACGTTTCGTTAGATAAAGATGCGAATAGACCAAGTTATCTTTCAAATTGCACAAGAACGTGAAAAGCACATCCACGGAGAGAGTTGAGCAATTCCAAAGCTTCAAAGTGTACCGTTATGCTCCATTGAGTGTTCTTAGAAGTGTAACTATCTAGTTTAGCTTTCCTACAACGTTTCGTTCGATAAACATGCGAATAGACCAAGTTATGTTTCAAATTTCACGAAAACGAGAAAAGCACGTCTATGGAGAGAGTTTAGCAATTCCGAAGCATCAAAGTGGACCATTGTACTCCATTGAGTGTTCTTAGAAGTCTAGCTTGCTAGTTTAGCTTTCGTATAACGTTTCGTTACATAAAGATGCGAATGGACCAAGTTATCTTTCAAATTGCACAAAAATGTGAAAAGCACGTCTATGGAGAGAGTTGAGCAATTCCAAAGCTTCAAAGTGGACGCTATACTCCATTGAGTGTTCTTAGAAGTGTAACTAGCTGGTTTAGCTTTCGTACAATGTTTCGTTAGATAAAGATGTGAAAAGACGAAGTTATGTTTCAAATTGCACAACAACGAGAAAAGCACGGCTATGGAGAGAGTTGAGCAATTCCATAGGGTCAAAGTGGACCGTTGCACTCCATTTATCGTTCTTAGAAGTCTAACTTCGTAATTTAACTTTCGTACAAGGTTTCAATGGATAAAGAAGTGAATAGACCGAGTTATGTTTCAAATTGCATAAAAACGTGAAAAACACGTCTATGGAGAGAGTTGAGCAATTCCAAAACTTCAAAGTGGACCTTTGTACTCCATTTATTTTTCTAAGAAGTGTAACTTGCTAATTTAGCTTTTGTACAAGGCTTCATTGGATAAAGAAGCGAATAGACCGAGTTATGTTTCAAATTGCACAAAAACGCAAAAAGCACGTCTATGGAGAGAGTTGAGCAACTCCAAAGCTTCAAAGTGGACCATTGTACTCCATTTATTGCCCTTAGAAGTCTAACTTGCTAATTTAGCTTTCATACAAGGTTTAATGGATAAAGAAGCGAATAGACCGAGTTATATTTGAAATTGCACAAAAAGTGAAAAGCGCGTCTATGGCGAGAGTTCAGCAATTCCAAAGCTTCAAAATGGACCGTTGTACTCCATTGAGTGTTCTTAGAAGTCTAACTTGCTAGTTTAGCTTTCGTATAAAGTTTCGTTACATAAAGATGCGAATAGACCAAGTTATCTTTCAAATTGCACAAAAACGTGAAAAGCACGTCTATGGAGAGAGTTGAGCAATTCCAAAGCTTCAGAGTGGACGCTATACTCCATTGAGTGTTCTTAGAAGTGTAACTATCTGGTTTAGCTTTCCTACAACGTTTCGTTCGATAAAGATGCGAATAGACCAAGTTATGTTTCAAATATCACGAAAACGAGAAAAGCACGTCTATGGAGAGAGTTGAGCAATTCCAAAGCATCAAAGTGGACCATTGTACTCCATTGAGTGTTCTTAGAAGTCTAACTTGCTAGTTTAGCTTTCGTATAAAGTTTCGTTACATAAAGATGCGAATAGACCAAGTTATCTTTCAAATTGCACAAAAACGTGAAAAGCACGTCTATGGAGAGAGTTGAGCAATTCCAAAGCTTCAAAGTGGACGCTATACTCCATTGAGTGTTCTTAGAAGTGTAACTAGCTGGTTTTGCTTTCGTACAATGTTTCGTTAGATAAAGATGCGAAAAGACGAAGTTATGTTTCAAATTGCACAACAACGAGAAAAGCACGGCTATGGAGAGAGTTGAGCAATTCCAAAGCATCATAGTGGACCGTTGCACTCCATTTATTGTTCTTAGAAGTCTAACTTCATAATTTAGCTTTCGTACAAGGTTTCAATGGATAAAGAAGCGAATAGACCGAGTTATGTTTCAAATTGCACAAAAACGTGAAAAGCACGTCTATGGAGAGAGTTGAGCAATTCCAAAACTTCAAAGTGGACCTTTGTACTCCATTTATTGTTCTAAGAAGTCTAACTTGCTAATTTAGCTTTCGTACAAGGTTTCATTGGATAAAGAAGCGAATAGAGCGAGTTATGTTTCAAATTGCACAAAAACGTGAAAAGCTCGTCTATGGAGAGAGTTGAGCAATTCCAAAGCTTCAAAGTGGACCGTTGTACTCCATTTATTGCCCTTAGAAGTCTAACTTGCTAATTTAGCTTTCGTACAAGGTTTCAATGGATAAAGAAGCGAATAAACCGAGTTATGTTTCAAATTGCACAAAAACGTGAGAAGCACGTCTATGGAGAGAGTTCAGCAATTCCAAAGCTTCAAAATGGACCATTGTACTCCATTTAGTGTTCTTAGAAGTATAACTTGCTATTTTAGCTTTGCTATGACGTTTCGTTAGATAAAGATGCGAATACACCAAGTTATCTTTCAAATTGCACAAGAACGTGAAAGCACAACTACGGAGAGAGTTGAGCAATTCCAAAGCTTCAAATTGGACCGTTATGCTCCATTGAGTGTTCTTAGAAGTGTAACTAGATGGTTTAGCTTTCCTACAACGTTTCGTTAGATAAAGATGCGAATAGACCAAGTTATGTTTCAAATTGCACGAAAACGAGAAAAGCACGTCTATGGAGAGAGTTGAGCAATTCCAAAGCATCAAAGTGGACCATTGTTCTCCATTGAGTGTTCTTTGAAGTCTACCTTGCTAGTTTAGCTTTCGTATAACGTTTCGTTACATAAAGATGCGAATAGACCAAGTTATCTTTCAAATTGCACAAAAACGTGAAAAGCACGTCTATGGAGATAGTTGAGCAATTCCAAAGCTTCAAAGTGGACCGTTGCACTCCATTTATTGTTCTTAGAAGTCTAAGTTCGTAATTTAGCTTCCGTACAAGGTTTCAATGGATAAAGAAGGGAATAGACCGAGTTATGTTTCAAATTGCACAAAAACGTGAAAAGCACGTCTATGGATGGAGTTGAGCAATTCCAAAACTTCAAAGTGGACCTTTGTACACCATTTATTTTTCTAAGAAGTCTAACTTGCTAATTTAGCTTTCGTACAAGGTTTCATTGGATAAAGAAGCGAATAGACCGAGTTACGTTTCAAATTGCACAAAAACGTGAAAAGCACGTCTATGGAGAGAGTTGAGCAATTCCAAAGCATCAAAGTGGACCGTTGTATTCCATTTATTGCCCTTAGAAGTCTAACTTGCTAATTTAGCTTTCGTACAAGGTTTCAATGGATAAAGAAGCGAATAGACCGAGTTATGTTTCAAATTGCACAAAAACTTGAAAAGCACGTCTATGGAGAGAGTTCAGCAATTCCAAAGCTTCAAAATGGACCGTTGTACTCCATTGACTGTTCTTAGAAGTCTAACTTGCTAGTTTAGCTTTCCTATGACGTTTCGTTAGATAAAGATGCGAATAGACCAAGTTATCTTTCAAATTGCACAAGAACGTGAAAAGCACATCCACGGAGAGAGTTGAGCAATTCCAAAGCTTCAAAGTGTACCGTTATGCTCCATTGAGTGTTCTTAGAAGTGTAACTATCTAGTTTAGCTTTCCTACAACGTTTCGTTCGATAAACATGCGAATAGACCAAGTTATGTTTCAAATTTCACGAAAACGAGAAAAGCACGTCTATGGAGAGAGTTTAGCAATTCCGAAGCATCAAAGTGGACCATTGTACTCCATTGAGTGTTCTTAGAAGTCTAGCTTGCTAGTTTAGCTTTCGTATAACGTTTCGTTACATAAAGATGCGAATGGACCAAGTTATCTTTCAAATTGCACAAAAATGTGAAAAGCACGTCTATGGAGAGAGTTGAGCAATTCCAAAGCTTCAAAGTGGACGCTATACTCCATTGAGTGTTCTTAGAAGTGTAACTAGCTGGTTTAGCTTTCGTACAATGTTTCGTTAGATAAAGATGTGAAAAGACGAAGTTATGTTTCAAATTGCACAACAACGAGAAAAGCACGGCTATGGAGAGAGTTGAGCAATTCCATAGGGTCAAAGTGGACCGTTGCACTCCATTTATCGTTCTTAGAAGTCTAACTTCGTAATTTAACTTTCGTACAAGGTTTCAATGGATAAAGAAGTGAATAGACCGAGTTATGTTTCAAATTGCATAAAAACGTGAAAAACACGTCTATGGAGAGAGTTGAGCAATTCCAAAACTTCAAAGTGGACCTTTGTACTCCATTTATTTTTCTAAGAAGTGTAACTTGCTAATTTAGCTTTTGTACAAGGCTTCATTGGATAAAGAAGCGAATAGACCGAGTTATGTTTCAAATTGCACAAAAACGCAAAAAGCACGTCTATGGAGAGAGTTGAGCAACTCCAAAGCTTCAAAGTGGACCATTGTACTCCATTTATTGCCCTTAGAAGTCTAACTTGCTAATTTAGCTTTCATACAAGGTTTAATGGATAAAGAAGCGAATAGACCGAGTTATATTTGAAATTGCACAAAAAGTGAAAAGCGCGTCTATGGCGAGAGTTCAGCAATTCCAAAGCTTCAAAATGGACCGTTGTACTCCATTGAGTGTTCTTAGAAGTCTAACTTGCTAGTTTAGCTTTCGTATAAAGTTTCGTTACATAAAGATGCGAATAGACCAAGTTATCTTTCAAATTGCACAAAAACGTGAAAGCACGTCTATGGAGAGAGTTGAGCAATTCCAAAGCTTCAGAGTGGACGCTATACTCCATTGAGTGTTCTTAGAAGTGTAACTATCTGGTTTAGCTTTCCTACAACGTTTCGTTCGATAAAGATGCGAATAGACCAAGTTATGTTTCAAATATCACGAAAACGAGAAAAGCACGTCTATGGAGAGAGTTGAGCAATTCCAAAGCATCAAAGTGGACCATTGTACTCCATTGAGTGTTCTTAGAAGTCTAACTTGCTAGTTTAGCTTTCGTATAAAGTTTCGTTACATAAAGATGCGAATAGACCAAGTTATCTTTCAAATTGCACAAAAACGTGAAAAGCACGTCTATGGAGAGAGTTGAGCAATTCCAAAGCTTCAAAGTGGACGCTATACTCCATTGAGTGTTCTTAGAAGTGTAACTAGCTGGTTTTGCTTTCGTACAATGTTTCGTTAGATAAAGATGCGAAAAGACGAAGTTATGTTTCAAATTGCACAACAACGAGAAAAGCACGGCTATGGAGAGAGTTGAGCAATTCCAAAGCATCATAGTGGACCGTTGCACTCCATTTATTGTTCTTAGAAGTCTAACTTCATAATTTAGCTTTCGTACAAGGTTTCAATGGATAAAGAAGCGAATAGACCGAGTTATGTTTCAAATTGCACAAAAACGTGAAAAGCACGTCTATGGAGAGAGTTGAGCAATTCCAAAACTTCAAAGTGGACCTTTGTACTCCATTTATTGTTCTAAGAAGTCTAACTTGCTAATTTAGCTTTCGTACAAGGTTTCATTGGATAAAGAAGCGAATAGAGCGAGTTATGTTTCAAATTGCACAAAAACGTGAAAAGCTCGTCTATGGAGAGAGTTGAGCAAGTCCGAAGCTTCAAAGTGGACCGTTGTACTCCATTTATTGCCCTTAGAAGTCTAACTTGCTCATTTAGCTTTCGTACAAGGTTTCAATGGATAAAGAAGCGAATAGACCGAGTTATGTTTGAAATTGCACAAAAAGTGAAAAGCGCGTCTATGGAGAGAGTTCAGCAATTCCAAAGCTTCAAAATGGACCGTTGTACTCCATTGAGTGTTCTTAGAAGTCTAACTTGCTAGTTTAGCTTTCCTACGACGTTTTGTTAGATAAAGATGCGAATAGACCAAGTTATCTTTCAAATTGCACAAGAACGTGAAAAGCACATCTACGGAGAGAGTTGAGCAATTCCAAAATTTCAAAGTGGACCTTTGTACTCCATTTATTTTTCTAAGAAGTCTAACTTGCTAATTTAGCTTTCGTACAAGGTTTCATTGGATAAAGAAGCGAATAGACCGAGTTACGTTTCAAATTGCACAAAAACAAGAAAAGCACGTCTATGGAGAGAGTTGAGCAATTCCAAAGCTTCAAAGAGGACCGTTGTACTCCATTTATTGCCCTTAGAAGTCTAACTTGCTAATTTTGCTTTCGTACAAGGTTTCAATGGATAAAGAAGCGAATAGACCGAGTTATGTTTCAAATTGCACAAAAACGTGAAAAGCACGTCTATGGAGAGAGTTCAGCAAATCCAAAGCTTCAAAATGGACCATTGTACTCCATTGAGTGTTCTTAGAAGTCTAACTTGCTAGTTTAGCTTTCCTATGACGTTTTGTTAGATAAAGATGCGAATAGACCAAGTTATCTTTCAAATTGCATAAGAACGTGAAAAGCACATCTACGGAGAGAGTTGAGCAATTCCAAAGCTTCAAAGTGGACCGTTGTACTCCATTTAATGCCCTTAGAAGTCTAACTTGCTAATTTAGCTTTCGTACAAGGTTTCAATGGATAAAGAAGCGAATAGGCCGAGTTATGTTTCAAATTGCACAAAAACGTGAAAAGCACGTCTATGGAGAGAGTTCAGCAAATCCAAAGCTTCAAAATGGACCATTGTACTCCATTGAGTGTTCTTAGAAGTCTAACTTGCTAGTTTAGCTTTCCTATGACGTTTCGTTAGATAAAGATGCGAATAGACCAAGTTATCTTTCAAATTGCACAAGAACGTGAAAAGCACATCTACGGAGAGAGTTGAGCAATTCCAAAGCTTCAAAGTGGACCGTTATGCTGCATTGAGTGTTCTTAGAAGTGTAACTATCTGGTTTAGCTTTCCTACAACGTTTCGTTAGATAAAGATGCGAATAGACCAAGTTATGTTTCAAATTGCACGAAAACGAGAAAAGCACGTCTATGGAGAGAGTTGAGCAATTCCAAAGCATCAAAGTGGACCATTGTACTCCATTGAGTGTTCTTAGAAGTCTAACTTGCTAGTTTAGCTTTCGTATAACGTTTGGTTACATAAAGATGCGAATAGACCAAGTTATCTTTCAAATTGCACAAAAACGTGAAAAGCACGTCTATGGAGACTGTTGAGCAATTCCAAAGCTTCAAAGTGGACCGTTGCACTCCATTTATTGTTCTTAGAAGTCTAACTTCGTAATTTAGCTTCCGTACAAGGTTTCAATGGATAAAGAAGCGAATAGACCAAGTTATGTTTCAAATTGTACAAAAACGTGAAAAGCACGTCTATGGATGGAGTTGAGCAATTCCAAAACTTCAAAGTGGACCTTTGTACTCCATTTATTTTTCTAGGAAGTCTAACTTGCTAATTTTGCTTTCGTACAAGGTTTCATTGGATAAAGAAGCGAATAGACCGAGTTACGTTTCAAATTGCACAAAAACGTGAAAAGCACGTCTATGGAGAGAGTTGAGCAATTCCAAAGCTTCAAAGTGGACCGTTGTACTCCATTTATTGCCCTTAGAAGTCTAACTTGCTAATTTAGCTTTCGTACAAGGTTTCAATGGATAAAGAAGCGAATAGACCGAGTTATGTTTGAAATTGCACAAAAACGTGAAAAGCACGTCTATGGAGAGAGTTCAGCAATTCTAAAGCTTCAAAATGGACCGTTGTACTCCATTGAGTGTTCTTAGAAGTCTAACTTGCTAGTTTAGCTTTCCTATGACGTTTCGTTAGATAAAGATGCGAATAGACCAAGTTATCTTTCAAATTGCACAAGAACGTGAAAAGCACATCTACGGAGAGAGTTGAGCAATTCAAAAGCTTCAAAGTGGACCGTTATGCTCCATTGAGTGTTCTTAGAAGTGTGTAACTAGCTGGTTTAGCTTTCCTACAACGTTTCGTTCGATAAAGATGCGAATAGACCAAGTTATGTTTCAAATATCACGAAAACGAGAAAAGCACGTCTATGGAGAGAGTTCAGCAATTCCAAAGCTTCAAAGTGGACCATTGTACTCCATTGAGTGTTCTTAGAAGTCTAACTTGCTAGTTTAGCTTTCGTATAACGTTTCGTTACATAAAGATGCGAATAGACCAAGTTATCATTCAAATTGCACAAAAACGTGAAAAGCACGTCTATGGAGAGAGTTGAGCAATTCCAAAGCTTCAAAGTGGATGCTATACTCCATTGAGTGTTCTTAGAAGTGTAACTAGCTGGTTTAGCTTTCGTACAATGTTTCGTTAGATAAAGATGCGAAAAGACGAAGTTATGTTTCAAATTGCACAACAACGAGAAAAGCATGGCTATGGAGAGAGTTGAGCAATTCCAAAGCTTCAAAGTGGACCGTTGTACTCCATTTATTTCCCTTAGAAGTCTAACTTGCTAATTTAGCTTTCGTACAAGGTTTCAATGGATAAAGAAGCGAAAAGACCGAGTTATGTTTCAAATTGCACAAAAACTTGAAAAGCACGTCTATGGAGAGAGTTGAGCAATTCCAAAGCTTCCAAATGGACCATTGTACTCCATTGAGTGTTCTTAGATGTCTAACTTGCTAGTTTAGCTTTCCAATAACGTTTTGTTAGATAAAGATGCGAATAGACCAAGTTATCTTTCAAATTACACAAGAACGTGAAAAGCACATCTGCGGAGAGAGTTGAGCAATTCCAAAGCTTCAAGGTGGACCGTTATGCTCCATTGAGTGTTCTTAGAAGTGTAACTAGCTGGCTTAGCTTTCGTACAACGTTTCGTTAGATAAAGATGCGAATAGACCAAGCTATGTTTCAAATTGCACGAAAACGAGAAAAGCACATCTATGGAGAGAGTTGAGCAATTCCAAAGCATCAAAGTGGACCATTGTACTCCATTAAGTGTTCTTAGAAGTCTAACTTGCTAGTTTAGCTTTCGTATAACGTTTCTTTACGTAAAGATGCGAATAGACCAAGTTATCTTTCAAATTGCACAAAAACGTGAAAAGCACGTCTATGGAGAGAGTTGAGCAATTCCAAAGCTTCAAAGTGGACCGTTATACTCCATTGAGTGTTCTTAGAAGTATAACTAGCTGGTTTAGCTTTCGTACAATGTTTCGTTAGATAAAGAGGCGAATAGACGAAGTTATGTTTCAAATTGCACAAAAACGTGAAAAACACGTCTATGGAGAGAGTTGAGCAATTCCAAAACTTCAAAGTGGACCGTTGTACTCCATTTATTGTTCTAAGAAGTCCAACTTGCTAATTTAGCTTTCGTACATGGTTTCAATGGATAAAGAAGCAAATAGACCGAGTTATGTTTCAAATTGCACAAAAACATGAAAAGCACGTCTATGGAGAGATGCGAATAGACGAAGTTATCTTTCAAATTGCACAACAACGAGAAAAGCACGTCTATGGAGAGAATTGAGCAATTCCAAAGCATCAAAGTGGACCGTTGCACTCCATTTATTGTTCTTAGAAGTCTAACTAGCTAATTTAGCTTTCGTACGAGGTTTCAATGGATAAAGAAGCGAATAGACCGAGTTATGTTTCAAATTGCACAAAAACGTGAAAAGCACGTCTATGGAGAGAGTTGAGCAAATCCAAAGCTTCAAAGTGGACCGTTGCAATCCATTGAGTATTCTTAGAAGTCTAACTTGCTAGTTTAGCTTTCGTATAACGTTTCGTTAGATAAAGATGCGAATAGACCAAGTTATCTTTCAAATTGCACAAAAACGTGAAAAGCACGTCTAAGGAGAGAGTTGAGCAATTCCAAAGCTTCAAAGTGGACCGTTATACTCCATTGAGTGTTCTTAGAAGTGTAACTAGCTGGTTTAGCTTTCGTACAACGTTTCGTTTGGTAAAGATGCGAATAGACGAAGTTATGTTTCAAATTGCATAAAAACGAGAAAAGCACGTCTATGGGGAGAGTTGAGCAATTCCAAAGCATCAAAGTGGACCGTTGCACTCCATTTATTGCCCTTAGAAGTCTAACTTTCTAATTTAGCTTTCGTACAAGGTTTCAATGGATAAAGAAGCAAATAGACCGAGTTATGTTACAAATTGCACAAAAAGTGAAAAGCACGTCTATGGAGATATCTGAGCAATTCCAAAGCTTCAAAATGGACCATTGTACGCCATTCAGTGTTCTTAGAAGTCTAACTTGCTAGTTTAGCTTTGCAATAACGTTTCGTTAGATAAAGATTCGAATAGACCAAGTTATCTTTCAAATTGCACAAGAACGTGAAAAGCACATCTGTGGAGAGAGTTGAGCAATTCCAAAGCTTCAAGGTGGACCGTTATGCTCCATTGAGTGTTCTTAGAAGTGTAACTAGCTGGTTTAGCTTTCGTACAATGTTTCGTTACATAAAGATGCGAATAGACGAAGTTATCTTTCAAATTGCACAACAACGAGAAAAGCACGTCTATGGAGAGAATTGAGCAATTCCAAAGCATCAAAGTGGACCGTTGCACTCCATTTATTGTTCTTAGAAATCTAACTAGCTAATTTAGCTTTCGTACGAGGTTTCAATGGATAAAGAAGCGAATAGACCGAGTTATGTTTCAAATTGCACAAAAACGTGAAAAGCACGTCTATGGAGAGAGTTGAGCAAATCCAAAGCTTCAAAGTGGACCGTTGCAATCCATTGAGTATTCTTAGAAGTCTAACTTGCTAGTTTAGCTTTCGTATAACGTTTCGTTAGATAAAGATGCGAATAGACCAAGTTATCTTTCAAATTGCACAAAAACGTGAAAAGCACGTCTAAGGAGAGAGTTGAGCAATTCCAAAGCTTCAAAGTGGACCGTTATACTACATTGAGTGTTCTTAGAAGTGTAACTAGCTGGTTTAGCTTTCGTACAACGTTTCGTTTGGTAAAGATGCGAATAGACGAAGTTATGTTTCAAATTGCATAAAAACGAGAAAAGCACGTCTATGGGGAGAGTTGAGCAATTCCAAAGCATCAAAGTGGACCGTTGCACTCCATTTATTGCCCTTAGAAGTCTAACTTTCTAATTTAGCTTTCGTACAAGGTTTCAATGGATAAAGAAGCAAATAGACCGAGTTATGTTTCAAATTGCACAAAAAGTGAAAAGCACGTCTATGGAGATATCTGAGCAATTCCAAAGCTTCAAAATGGACCATTGTACGCCATTCAGTGTTCTTAGAAGTCTAACTTGCTAGTTTAGCTTTGCAATAACGTTTCGTTAGATAAAGATTCGAATAGACCATGTTATCTTTCAAATTGCACAAGAACGTGAAAAGCACATCTGTGGAGAGAGTTGAGCAATTCCAAAGCTTCAAGGTGGACCGTTATGCTCCAATGAGTGTTCTTAGAAGTGTAACTAGCTGGTTTAGCTTTCGTACAACGTTTCGTTATATAAAGATGCGAATAGACCAAGTTATGTTTCAAATTGCACGAAAACGAGAAAAGCAAGCCTATGGAGAGAGTTGAGCAATTCCAAAGAATCAAAGTGGACCGTTATACTCCATTGAGTGTTCTTAGAAGTGTAACTAGCTGGTTTAGCTTTCGTACAACGTTTCGTTTGGTAAAGATGCGAATAGACGAAGTTATGTTTCAAATTGCATAAAAACGAGAAAAGCACGTCTATGGGGAGAGTTGAGCAATTCCAAAGCATCAAAGTGGACCGTTGCACTCCATTTATTGCCCTTAGAAGTCTAACTTTCTAATTTAGCTTTCGTACAAGGTTTCAATGGATAAAGAAGCAAATAGACCGAGTTATGTTTCAAATTGCACAAAAAGTGAGAAGCACGTCTATGGAGAGATCTGAGCAATTCCAAAGCTTCAAAATGGACCATTGTACGCCATTCAGTGTTCTTAGAAGTCTAACTTGCTAGTTTAGCTTTGCAATAACGTTTCGTTAGATAAAGATTCGAATAGACCAAGTTATCTTTCAAATTGCACAAGAACGTGAAAAGCACATCTGTGGAGAGAGTTGAGCAATTCCAAAGCTTCAAGGTGGACCGTTATGCTCCAATGAGTGTTCTTAGAAGTGTAACTAGCTGGTTTAGCTTTCGTACAACGTTTCGTTATATAAAGATGCGAATAGACCAAGTTATGTTTCAAATTGCACGAAAACGAGAAAAGCAAGTCTATGGAGAGAGTTGAGCAATTCCAAAGAATCAAAGTGGACGATTGTACTCCATTGAGTGTTCTTAGAAGTCTAACTTGCTAGTTTAGCTTTCGTATAACGTTTCATTACATAAAGATGCGAATAGACCAAGTTAACCTTAAAATTGCACAACAACGTGAAAAGCACGTCTATGGAGAGAGTTGAGCAATTCCAAAGCTTCAAAGTGGACCATTATGCTCCATTGAGTGTTCTTAGAAGTGTAACTAGCTGGTTTAGCTTTCGTACAATGTTTCGTTAGATAAAGATGCGAATAGACGAAGTTATGTTTCAAATTGCACAACAACGAGAAAAGCACGTCTATGGAGAGAGTTGAGCAATTCCAAAGCATCAAAGTGGACCGTTGCACTCCATTTATTGTTCTTAGAAGTCTAACTTGCTAATTTAGCTTTCGTACGAGGTTTCAATGGATAAAGAAGCAAATAGACCGAGTTATGTTTCAAATTGCAAAAAAACGTGAAAAGCACGTCTATGGAGAGAGTTGACCAAATCCAAATCTTCAAAGTGGACCGTTGCAATCCATTGAGTATTCTTAGAAGTCTAACTTGCTAGTTTAGCTTTCGTATCACGTTTCGTTAGATAAAGATGCGAATAGACCAAGTTATCTTTCAAATTGCACAAAAACGTGAAAAGCACATCTAAGGAGAGAGTTGAGCAATTCCAAACCTTCAAAGTGGACCGTTATACTCCATTGAGTGTTCTTAGAAGTGTAACTAGCTGGTTTAGCTTTCGTACAACGTTTCGTTTGATAAAGATGCGAATAGATGTAGTTATGTTTCGAATTGCATAAAAACGAGAAAAGCACGTCTATGGGGAGAGTTGAGCAATTCCAAAGCATCAAAGTGGACCGTTGCACTCCATTTATTGTTCTTAGAAGTCTAACTTCGTAATTTAGCTTTCGTACACGGTTTCAATGGATAAAGAAGCCAATAGACCGAGTTGTGTTTCAAATTGCACAAAAACGTGAAAAGCACGTCTATGGAGAGAGTTGAGCAATTCCAAAACCTCAAAGTAGACCGTTGTACTCCATTTATTGTTCTAAGAAGTCTAACTTGCTAATTTAGCTTTCGTACAAGGTTTCAATGGATAAAGAAGCAAATAGACCGAGTTATGTTTGAAATTGCACAAAAACGTGAAAGGCACGTCTATGGAGAGAGTTGAGCAATTCCAAAGCTTCAAAGTGGACCGTTGCAATCCATTGAGTATTTTTAGAAGTCTAACTTGCTAGTTTAGCTTTCGTATAACGTGTCGTTAGGTAAAGATGTGAATAGACCAAGTTATCTTTCAAATTGCACAAAAACGTGAAAAGCACGTCTAAGGAGAGAGTTGAGCAATTCCAAAGCTTCAAAGTAGACCGTTATACTCCATTGAGTGTTCTTAGAAGTGTAACTATCTGGTTTAGCTTTCGTGCCTTGTTTCGTTAGATAAAGATGCGAATAGACGAAGTTATCTTTCAAATTGCACAACAACGAGAAAAACACGTCTATGGAGAGAGTTGAGCAATTCCAAATCATCAAAGTGGACCGTTGCACTCCATTTATTGTTCTTAGAAGTCTAACTTGCTAATTTAGCTTTCGTACGAGGTTTCAATGGATAAAGAAGCGAATAGACCGAGTTAAGTTTCAAATTGCACAAAAACGTGAAAAGCACGTGTATGGAGAGAGTTGAGAAAATCCAAAGCTTCAAAGTGGACCGTTGCAATCCATTGAGTATTCTAAGAAGTCTAACTTGCTAGTTTAGCTTTCGTATAACGTTTCGTTAGATAAAGATGCGAGTAGACCAAGTTATCTTTCAAATTATACAAAAACGTGAAAAGCACGTCTAAGGAGAGAGTTGAGCAATTCCAAAGCTTCAAAGTGGACCGTTATACTCCATTGAGTGTTCTTAGAAGTGTAACTAGCTGGTTTAGCTTTCGTACAATGTTTCGTTTGATAAAGATGCGAATAGACGAAGTTATGTTTCAAATTGCATAAAAACGAGAAAAGCACGTCTATGGGGAGAGTTGAGCAATTCCAAAGCACCAAAGTGGGCCGTTGCACTCCATTTATTCTTCTTAGAAGTCTAACTTCGAAATTTAGCTTTCGTACACGGTTTCAATGGATAAAGAAGCGAATAGACCGAGTTGTGTTTCAAATTGCACAAAAACGTGAAAAGCACGTCTATGGAGAGAGTTGAGCAATTCCAAAACTTCAAAGTAGACCGTTGTACTCCATTTATTGTTCTAAGAAGTCTAACTTGCTAATTTAACTTTCGTACAAGGTTTCAATGGATAAAGAAGCGAATAGACCGAGTTGTGTTTCAAATTGCACAAAAACGTGAAAAGCACGTCTATGGAGAGAGTTGAGCAATTCCAAAACTTCAAAGTAGACCGTTGTTCTCCATTTATTGTTCTAAGAAGTCTAACTTTCTAATTTAACTTTCGTACAAGGTTTCAATGGATAAAGAAGCAAATAGACCGAGTTATGTTTCAAATTGCACAAAAACGTGAAAAGCACGTCTATGGAGAGAGTTGAGCAATTCCAAAGCTTCAAAGTGGACCGTTGTACTCCATTTATTTCCCTTAGAAGTCTAACTTGCTATTTAGCTTTCGTATAACGTTTCGTTACATAAAGATACGAATAGACCTAGTTATCTTTCAAATTCCACAACAACGTGAAAAGCACGTCTATGGAGAGAGTTGAGCAATTCCAAAGCTTCAAAGTGGACCGTTATACTCCATTGAGTGTTCTTAGAAGTGTAACTAGCTGGTTTAGCTTTCGTACAATGTTTCGTTAGATAAAGATGCGAATAGACGAAGTTATCTTTCAAATTGCACAACAACGAGAAAAGCACGTCTATGGAGAGAGTTGAGCAATTCCAAAGCATCAAAGTGGACCGTTGCACTCCATTTATTGTTCTTAGAAGTCTAACTTGCTAATTTAGCTTTCGTACGAGGTTTCAATGGATAAAGAAGCGAATAGACCGAGTTATGTTTCAAATTGCACAAAAACGTGAAAAGCACGTCTATGGAGAGAGTTGAGCAAATCCAAAGCTTCAAAGTGGACCGTTGCAATCCATTGAGTATTCTTAGAAGTCTAACTTGCTAGTTTAGCTTTCGTATAACGTTTCGTTAGATAAAGATGCGAGTAGACCAAGTTATCTTTCAAATTACACAAAAACGTGAAAAGCACGTCTAAGGAGAGAGTTGAGCAATTCCAAAGCTTCAAAGTGGACCGTTATACTCCATTGAGTGTTCTTAGAAGTGTAACGAGCTGGTTTAGCTTTCGTACAACGTTTCGTTTGATAAAGATGCGAATAGACGAAGTTATGTTTCAAATTGCATAAAAACGAGAAAAGCACGTCTATGGGGAGAGTTGAGCAATTCCAAAGCACCAAAGTGGGCCGTTGCACTCCATTTATTCTTCTTAGAAGTCTAACTTCGTAATTTAGCTTTCGTACACGGTTTCAATGGATAAAGAAGCGAATAGACCGAGTTGTGTTTCAAATTGCACAAAAACGTGAAAAGCACGTCTATGGAGAGAGTAGAGCAATTCCAAAACTTCAAAGTAGACCGTTGTACTCCATTTATTGTTCTAAGAAGTCTAACTTGCTAATTTAACTTTCGTACAAGGTTTCAATGGATAAAGAAGCAAATAGACCGAGTTATGTTTCAAATTGCACAAAAACGTGAAAAGCACGTCTATGTAGAGAGTTGAGAAATTCCAAAGCTTCAAAGTGGACCGTTGCACTCCATTTATTTCCCTTAGAAGTCTAACTTGCTAGTTTAGCTTTCGTATAACGTTTCGTTACATAAAGATTCTAATAGACCAAGTTATCTTTCAAATTCCACAACAACGTGAAAAGCACGTCTATGGAGAGAGTTGAGCAATTCCAAAGCTTCAAGGTGGACCGTTATACTCCATTGAGTGTTCTTAGAAGTGTAACTAGCTGGTTTAGCTTTCGTACAATGTTTCGTTAGATAAAGATGCGAATAGACGAAGTTATCTTTCAAATTGCACAACAACGAGAAAAGCACGTCTATGGAGAGAATTGAGCAATTCCAAAGCATCAAAGTGGACCGTTGCACTCCATTTATTGTTCTTAGAAGTCTAACTAGCTAATTTAGCTTTCGTACGAGGTTTCAATGGATAAAGAAGCGAATAGACCGAGTTATGTTTCAAATTGCACGAAAACGTGAAAAGCACGTCCATGGAGAGAGTTGAGCAAATCCAAAGCTTCAAAGTGGACCGTTGCAATCCATTCAGTATTCTTAGAAGTCTAACTTGCTAGTTTAGCTTTCGTATAACGTTTCGTTAGATAAAGATGCGAATAGACGAAGTTATCTTTCAAATTGCACAAAAACGTGAAAAGCACGTCTAAGAAGAGAGTTGAGCAATTCCAAAGCTTCAAAGTGGACCGTTATACTCCATTGAGTGTTCTTAGAAGTGTAACTAGCTGGTTTAGCTTTCGTACAATGTTTCGTTAGATAAAGATGCGAATAGACGAAGTTATCTTTCAAATTGCACAACAACGAGAAAAGCACGTCTATGGAGAGAATTGAGCAATTCCAAAGCATCAAAGTGGACCGTTGCACTCCATTTATTGTTCTTAGAAGTCTAACTAGCTAATTTAGCTTTCGTACGAGGTTTCAATGGATAAAGAAGCGAATAGACCGAGTTATATTTCAAATTGCACAAAAACGTGAAAAGCACGTCTATGGAGAGAGTTGAGCAATTCCAAAGCTTCAAAGTGGACCGTTGCAATCCATTGAGTTTTCTTAGAAGTCTAACTTGCTAGTTTAGCTTTCGTATAACGTGTCGTTAGGTAAAGATGCGAATAGACCAAGTTATCTTTCAAATTGCACAAAAACGTGAAAAGCACGTCTAAGGAGAGAGTTGAGCAATTCTAAAGCTTCAAAGTAGACCGTTATACTCCATTGAGTGTTCTTAGAAGTGTAACTATCTGGTTTAGCTTTCGTGCCTTGTTTCGTTAGATAAAGATGCGAATAGACGAAGTTATCTTTCAAATTGCACAACAACGAGAAAAGCACGTCTATGGAGAGAGTTGAGCAATTCCAAAGCATCAAAGTGGACCGTTGCACTCCATTTATTGTTCTTAGAAGTCTAACTTCGTAATTTAGCTTTTGTACGAGGTTTCAATGGATAAAGAAGCGAATAGATCGAGTTAAGTTTCAAATTGCACAAAAACGTGAAAAGCACGTCTATGGAGAGAGTTGAGCAAATCCAAAGCTTCAAAGTGGACCGTTGCAATCCATTGAGTATTCTAAGAAGTCTAACTTGCTAGTTTAGCTTTCGTATAACGTTTCGTTAGATAAAGATGCGAGTAGACCAAGTTATCTTTCAAATTACACAAAAACGTGAAAAGCACGTCTAAGGAGAGAGTTGAGCAATTCCAAAGCTTCAAAGTGGACCATTATACTCCATTGAGTGTTCTTAGAAGTGTAACTAGCTGGTTTAGCTTTCGTACAACGTTTCGTTTGATAAAGATGCGAATAGACGAAGTTATGTTTCAAATTGCATAAAAACGAGAAAAGCACGTCTATGGGGAGAGTTGAGCAATTCCAAAGCACCAAAGTGGGCCGTTGCACTCCATTTATTCTTCTTAGAAGTCTAACTTCGTAATTTAGCTTTCGTACATGGTTTCAATGGATAAAGAAGCGAATAGACCGAGTTGTGTTTCAAATTGCACAAAAACGTGAAAAGCACGTCTATGGAGAGAGTAGAGCAATTCCAAAACTTCAAAGTAGACCGTTGTACTCCATTTATTGTTCTAAGAAGTCTAACTTGCTAATTTAACTTTCGTACAAGGTTTCAATGGATAAAGAAGCAAATAGACCGAGTTATGTTTCAAATTGCACAAAAACGTGAAAAGCACGTCTATGGAGAGAGTTGAGCAATTCCAAAGCTTCAAAGTGGACCGTTGTACTCCCTTTATTGCCCTTAGAAGTCTAACTTGCTAATTTAGCTTTCGTAGAAGGTTTCAATGGGTAAAGAAGCAAATAGACCGAGTTATGTTTCAAATTGCACAAAAACGTGAAAAGCACGTCTATGGAGAGAGCTGACCAATTCCGAAGCTTCAAAATGGACCATTGTACGCCATTGAGTGTTGTTAGAAGTCCAACTTGCTAGTTTAGCTTTGCAATAACGTTTCGTTAGATAGAGATGCGAATAGACCAAGTTATCTTTCAAATTGCACAAGAACGTGAAAAGCACATCTGTGGAGAGAGTTGAGCAATTCCAAAGATTCAAGGTGGACCGTTATGCTCCATTGAGTGTTCTTTGAAGTGTAACTAGCTGGTTTAGCTTTCGTACAACGTTTCGTTATATAAAGATGCAAATAGACCAAGTTATGTTTCAAATTGCACGAAAATGAGAAAAGCACGTCTATGGAGAGAGTTGAGCAATTCCAAAGGATCAAAGTGGACCATTGTACTCCATTGAGTGTTCTTAGAAGTCTAACTTGCTAGTTTAGCTTTCGTATAACGTTTCGTTACAGAAAGATGTGAATAGACCAAGTTATCTTTCAAATTGCACAACAACGTGAAAAACACGTCTATGGAGAGAGTTGAGCAATTCCAAAGCTTCAAAGTGGACCGTTATACTACATTGAGTGTTCTTAGAAGTGTAACTAGCTGGTTTAGCTTTCGTACAATGTTTCGTTAGATAAAGATGCGAATAGACGAAGTTATGTTTCAAATTGCACAACAACGAGAAAAGCACGTCTATGGAGAGAGTTGAGCAATTCCAAAGCATCAAAGTGGACCGTTGCACTCCATTTATTGTTCTTAGAAGTCTAACTTGCTAATTTAGCTTTCGTACGAGGTTTCAATGGATCAAGAAGCGAATAGACCGAGTTATGTTTCAAATTGCACAAAAACGTGAAAAGCACGTCTATGGAGAGAGTTGAGCAAATCCAAAGCTTCAAAGTGGACCGTTGCAATCCATTGAGTTTTCTTAGAAGTCTAACTTGCTAGTTTAGCTTTCGTACAACGTTTCGTTAGATAATGATGCGAATAGACCAAGTTATCTTTCAAATTGCACAAAAACGTGAAAACACGTCTAAGGAGAGAGTTGAGCAATTCCAAAGCTTCAAAGTGGACTGTTATGCTCCATTGAGTGTTCTTAGAAGTGTAACTAGCTGGTTTAGCTTTCGTACAACGTTTCGTTTGATAAAGATGCGAATAGACGAAGTTATGTTTCAAATTGCATAAAAACGAGAAAAGCACGTCTATGGGGAGAGTTGAGCAATTCCAAAGCATCAAAGTGGACCGTTGCATTGTTCTTAGAAGTCTAACTTCGTAATTTAGCTTTCGTACACGGTTTCAATGGATAAAGAAGCGAATAGACCGAGTTGTGTTTCAAATTACACAAAAAGGTGAAAAGCACGTCTATGGAGAGAGTTGAGCAATTCCAAAATTTCAAAGTAGACCGTTGTACTCCATTTATTGTTGTAAGAAGTCTAACTTGCTAATTTAGCTTTCGTACAAGGTTTCAATGGATAAAGAAGCAAATAGACCGAGCTATGTTTCAAATTGCACAAAAACGTGAAAAGCACGTCTATGGAGAGAGTTGAGCAATTCCAAAGCTTCAAAGTGGACCGTTGTACTCCCTTTATTGCCCTTAGAAGTCTAACTTGCTAATTTAGCTTTCGTAGAAGGTTTCAATGGATAAAGAAGCAAATAGACCGAGTTATGTTTCAAATTGCACAAAAACGTGAAAAGCACGTCTATGGAGAGAGCTGACCAATTCCGAAGCTTCAAAATGGACCATTGTACGCCATTGAGTGTTGTTAGAAGTCCAACTTGCTAGTTTAGCTTTGCAATAACGTTTCGTTAGATAGAGATGCGAATAGACCAAGCTATCTTTCAAATTGCACAAGAACGTGAAAAGCACATCTGTGGAGAGAGTTGAGCAATTCCAAAGATTCAAGGTGGACCGTTATGCTCCATTGAGTGTTCTTTGAAGTGTAACTAGCTGGTTTAGCTTTCGTACAATGTTTCGTTAGATAAAGATGCGAATAGAAGAAGTTATGTTTCAAATTGCACAACAACGAGAAAAGCACGTCTATGGAGAGAGTTGAGCAATTCCAAAGCATCAAAGTGGACCGTTGCACTCCATTTATTGTTCTTAGAAGTCTAACTTGCTAATTTAGCTTTCGTACAGGTTTCAATGGATAAAGAAGCAAATAGACCGAGTTATGTTTCAAATTGCACAACAACGAGAAAAGCACGTCTATGGAGAGAGTTGAGCAATTCCAAAGCATCAAAGTGGACCGTTGCACTCCATTTATTGTTCTTAGAAGTCTAACTTGCTAATTTAGCTTTCGTACGAGGTTTCAATGGATAAAGAAGCGAATAGACCGAGTTATGTTTCAAATTGCACAAAAACGTGAAAAGCACGTCTATGGAGAGAGTTGAGCAAATCCAAAGCTTCAAAGTGGACCGTTGCAATCCATTGAGTATTCTTAGAAGTCTAACTTGCTAGTTTAGCTTTCGTATAACGTTTCGTTAGATAAAGATGCGAATAGAAGAAGTTATGTTTCAAATTGCACAACAACGAGAAAAGCACGTCTATGGGGAGAGTTGAGCAATTCCAAAGCATCAAAGTGGACCGTTGCACTCCATTTATTGTTCTTAGAAGTCTAACTTCGTAATTTAGCTTTCGTACATGGTTTCAATGGATAAAGAAGTGAATAGACCGAGTTGTGTTTCAAATTGCACAAAAACGTGAAAAGCACGTCTATGGAGAGAGTTGAGCAATTCCAAAACTTCAAAGTAGACCGTTGTACTCCATTTATTGTTCTAAGAAGTCTAACTTGCTAATTTAGCTTTCGTAGAAGGTTTCAATGGGTAAAGAAGCAAATAGACCGAGTTATGTTTCAAATTGCACAAAAACGTGAAAAGCACGTCTATGGAGAGAGCTGACCAATTCCGAAGCTTCAAAATGGACCATTGTACGCCATTGAGTGCTGTTAGAAGTCCAACTTGCTAGTTTAGCTTTGCAATAACGTTTCGTTAGATAGAGATGCGAATAGACCAAGTTATCTTTCAAATTGCACAAGAACGTGAAAAGCACATCTGTGGAGAGAGTTGAGCAATTCCAAAGATTCAAGGTGGACCGTTATGCTCCATTGAGTGTTCTTTGAAGTGTACCTAGCTGGTTTAGCTTTCGTACAACGTTTCGTTATATAAAGATGCAAATAGACCAAGTTATGTTTCAAATTGCACGAAAACGAGAAAAGCACGTCTATGGAGAGAGTTGAGCAATTCCAAAGAATCAAAGTGGACCATTGTACTCCATTGAGTGTTCTTAGAAGTCTAACTTGCTAGTTTAGCTTTCGTATAACGTTTCGTTACAGAAAGATGTGAATAGACCAAGTTATCTTTCAAATTGCACAACAACGTGAAAAACACGTCTATGGAGAGAGTTGAGCAATTCCAAAGCTTCAAAGTGGACCGTTATACTACATTGAGTGTTCTTAGAAGTGTAACTAGCTGGTTTAGCTTTCGTACAATGTTTCGTTAGATAAAGATGCGAATAGACGAAGTTATGTTTCAAATTGCACAACAACGAGAAAAGCACGTCTATGGAGAAAGTTGAGCAATTCCAAAGCATCAAAGTGGACCGTTGCACTCCATTTATTGTTCTTAGAAGTCTAACTTGCTAATTTAGCTTTCGTACGAGGTTTCAATGGATAAAGAAGCGAATAGACCGAGTTATGTTTCAAATTGCACAAAAACGTGAAAAGCACGTCTATGGAGAGAGTTGAGCAAATCCAAAGCTTCAAAGTGGACCGTTGCAATCCATTGAGTTTTCTTAGAAGTCTAACTTGCTAGTTTAGCTTTCGTATAACGTTTCGTTAGATAATGATGCGAATAGACCAAGTTATGTTTCAAATTGCACAAAAACGTGAAAACACGTCTAAGGAGAGAGTTGAGCAATTCCAAAGCTTCAAAGTGGACTGTTATACTCCATCGAGTGTTCTTAGAAGTGTAACTAGCTGGTTTAGCTTTCGTACAACGTTTCGTTTGATAAAGATGCGAATAGACGAAGTTATGTTTCAAATTGCATAAAAACGAGAAAAGCACGTCTATGGGGAGAGTTGAGCAATTCCAAAGCATCAAAGTGGACCGTTGCACTCCATTTATTGTTCTTAGAAGTCTAACTTCGTAATTTAGCTTTCGTACACGGTTTCAATGGATAAAGAAGCGAATAGACCGAGTTGTGTTTCAAATTACACAAATAGGTGAAAAGCACGTCTATGGAGAGAGTTGAGCAATTCCAAAATTTCAAAGTAGACCGTTGTACTCCATTTATTGTTCTAAGAAGTCTAACTTGCTAATTTAGCTTTCGTACAAGGTTTCAATGGATAAAGAAGCCAATAGACCGAGTTATGTTTCAAATTGCACAAAAACGTGAAAAGCACGTCTCTGGAGAGAGTTGAGCAATTCCAAAGCTTCAAAGTGGACCGTTGCACTCCATTTATTGTTCTTAGAAGTCTAACTTCGTAATTTAGCTTTCGTACACGGTTTCAATGGATAAAGAAGCGAATAGACCGAGTTGTGTTTCAAATTGCACAAAAACGTGAAAAGCACGTCTATGGAGAGAGTTGAGCAATTCCAAAACTTCAAAGTAGACCGTTGTACTCCATTTATTGTTCTAAGAAGTCTAACTTGCTAATTTAGCTTTCGTACAAGGTTTCAATGGATAAAGAAGCCAATAGACCGAGTTATGTTTCAAATTGCACAAAAACGTGAAAAGCACGTCTATGGAGAGAGTTGAGCAATTCCAAAGCTTCAAAGTGGACCGTTATACTCCATTGAGTGTTCTTAGAAGTGTAACTAGCTGGTTTAGCTTTCGTACAATGTTTCGTTAGATAAAGATGATAATAGAAGAAGTTATGTTTCAAATTGCACAACAACGAGAAAAGCACGTCTATGGAGAGAGTTGAGCAATTCCAAAGCATCAAAGTGGACCGTTGCACTCCATTTATTGTTCTTATAAGTCTAACTTCGTAATTTAGCTTTCGTACACGGTTTCAATGGATAAAGAAGCGAATAGACCGAGTTGTGTTTCAAATTGCACAAAAACGTGAAAAGCACGTCTATGGAGAGAGTTGAGCAATTCCAAAGCTTCAAAGTGGACCGTTGTACTCCATTTATTGCCCTTAGAAGTCTAACTTGCTAATTTAGCTTTCGTACAAGGTTTCAATGGATAAAGAAGCAAATAGACCGAGTTATGTTTCAAATTGCACAAAAAGTGAAAAGCACGTCTATGGAGAGAGCTGACCAATTCCGAAGCTTCGAAATGGACCATTGTACGCCATTGAGTGTTGTTAGAAGTCTAACTTGCTAGTTTAGCTTTGCAATAACGTTTCGTTAGATAGAGATGCGAATAGACCAAGTTATCTTTCAAATTGCACAAGAACGTGAAAAGCACATCTGTGGAGAGAGTTGAGCAATTCCAAAGCTTCAAGGTGGACCGTTATGCTCCATTGAGTGTTCTTTGAAGTGTAACTAGCTGGTTTAGCTTTCGTACAACGTTTCGTTATATAAAGATGCAAATAGACCAAGTTATGTTTCAAATTGCACAACAACGTGAAAAACACGTCTATGGAGAGAGTTGAGCAATTCCAAAGCTTCAAAGTGGACCGTTGCAATCCATTGAGTATTCTTAGAAGTCTAACTTGCTAGTTTAGCTTTCGTATAACGTGTCGTTAGGTAAAGATGCGAATAGACCAAGTTATCTTTCAAATTGCACAAAAACGTAAAAAGCACGTCTAAGGAGAGATATGAGCAATTCCAAAGCTTCAAAGTGGACCGTTATACTCCATTGAGTGTTCTTAGAAGTGTAACTAGCTGGTTTAGCTTTCGTACAATGTTTTGTTAGATAAAGATGCGAATAGAAGAAGTTATGTTTCAAATTGCACAACAACGAGAAAAGCACGTCTATGGAGAGAGTTGAGCAATTCCAAAGCATCAAAGTGGACCGTTGCACTCCATTTATTGTTCTTAGAAGTCTAACTTGCTAATTTAGCTTTCGTACGAGGTTTCAATGGATAAAGAAGCGAATAGACCGAGTTACGTTTCAAATTGCACAAAAACGTGAAAAGCACGTCTATGGAGAGAGTTGAGCAAATCCAAAGCTTCAAAGTGGACCGTTGCAATCCATTGAGTATTCTTAGAAGTCTAACTTGCTAGTTTAGCTTTCGTGTAAGGTTTCGTTAGATAAAGATGCGAATAGAAGAAGTTATGTTTCAAATTGCACAACAACGAGAAAAGCACGTCTATGGGGAGAGTTGAGCAATTCCAAAGCATCAAAGTGGACCGTTGCACTCCATTTATTGTTCTTAGAAGTCTAACTTCGTAATTTAGCTTTCGTACACGGTTTCAATGGATAAAGAAGTGAATAGACCGAGTTGTGTTTCAAATTGCACAAAAATGTGAAAAGCACGTCTATGGAGAGAGTTGAGCAATTCCAAAACTTCAAAGTAGACCGTTGTACTCCATTTATTGTTCTAAGAAGTCTAACTTGCTAATTTAGCTTTCGTACAAGGTTTCAATGGATAAAGAAGCAAATAGACCGAGCTATGTTTCAAATTGCACAAAAACGTGAAAAGCACGTCTATGGAGAGAGTTGAGCAATTCCAAAGCTTCAAAGTGGACCGTTGTACTCCCTTTATTGCCCTTAGAAGTCTAACTTGCTAATTTAGCTTTCGTAGAAGGTTTCAATGGATAAAGAAGCAAATAGACCGAGTTATGTTTCAAATTGCACAAAAACGTGAAAAGCACGTCTATGGAGAGAGCTGACCAATTCCGAAGCTTCAAAATGGACCATTGTACGCCATTGAGTGTTGTTAGAAGTCCAACTTGCTAGTTTAGCTTTGCAATAACGTTTCGTTAGATAGAGATGCGAATAGACCAAGCTATCTTTCAAATTGCACAAGAACGTGAAAAGCACATCTGTGGAGAGAGTTGAGCAATTCCAAAGATTCAAGGTGGACCGTTATGCTCCATTGAGTGTTCTTTGAAGTGTAACTAGCTGGTTTAGCTTTCGTACAATGTTTCGTTAGATAAAGATGCGAATAGAAGAAGTTATGTTTCAAATTGCACAACAACGAGAAAAGCACGTCTATGGAGAGAGTTGAGCAATTCCAAAGCATCAAAGTGGACCGTTGCACTCCATTTATTGTTCTTAGAAGTCTAACTTGCTAATTTAGCTTTCGTACAGGTTTCAATGGATAAAGAAGCAAATAGACCGAGTTATGTTTCAAATTGCACAACAACGAGAAAAGCACGTCTATGGAGAGAGTTGAGCAATTCCAAAGCATCAAAGTGGACCGTTGCACTCCATTTATTGTTCTTAGAAGTCTAACTTGCTAATTTAGCTTTCGTACGAGGTTTCAATGGATAAAGAAGCGAATAGACCGAGTTATGTTTCAAATTGCACAAAAACGTGAAAAGCACGTCTATGGAGAGAGTTGAGCAAATCCAAAGCTTCAAAGTGGACCATTGCAATCCATTGAGTATTCTTAGAAGTCTAACTTGCTAGTTTAGCTTTCGTATAACGTTTCGTTAGATAAAGATGCGAATAGAAGAAGTTATGTTTCAAATTGCACAACAACGAGAAAAGCACGTCTATGGGGAGAGTTGAGCAATTCCAAAGCATCAAAGTGGACCGTTGCACTCCATTTATTGATCTTAGAAGTCTAACTTCGTAATTTTGCATTCGTACATGGTTTCAATGGATAAAGAAGTGAATAGACCGAGTTGTGTTTCAAATTGCACAAAAACGTGAAAAGCACGTCTATGGAGAGAGTTGAGCAATTCCAAAACTTCAAAGTAGACCGTTGTACTCCATTTATTGTTCTAAGAAGTCTAACTTGCTAATTTAGCTTTCGTACAAGGTTTCAATGGATAAAGAAGCAAATAGACCGAGTTATGTTTCAAATTGCACAAAAACGTGAAAAGCACGTTTATGGAGAGAGTTGAGCAATTCCAAAGCTTCAAAGTGGACCGTTGTACTCCCTTTATTGCCCTTAGAAGTCTAACTTGCTAATTTAGCTTTCGTAGAAGGTTTCAATGGGTAAAGAAGCAAATAGACCGAGTTATGTTTCAAATTGCACAAAAACGTGAAAAGCACGTCTATGGAGAGAGCTGACCAATTCCGAAGCTTCAAAATGGACCATTGTACGCCATTGAGTGTTGTTAGAAGTCCAACTTGCTAGTCTAGCTTTGCAATAACGTTTCGTTAGATAGAGATGCGAATAGACCAAGTTATCTTTCAAATTGCACAAGAACGTGAAAAGCACATCTGTGGAGAGAGTTGAGCAATTCCAAAGATTCAAGGTGGACCGTTATGCTCCATTGAGTGTTCTTTGAAGTGTAACTAGCTGGTTTAGCTTTCGTACAACGTTTCGTTATATAAAGATGCAAATAGACCAAGTTATGTTTCAAATTGCACGAAAACGAGAAAAGCACGTCTATGGAGAGAGTTGAGAAATTCCAAAGAATGAAAGTGGACCATTGTACTCCATTGAGTGTTCTTAGAAGTCTAACTTGCTAGTTTAGCTTTCGTATAACGTTTCGTTACAGAAAGATGCGAATAGACCAAGTTATCTTTCAAATTGCACAACAACGTGAAAAACACGTCTATGGAGAGAGTTGAGCAATTCCAAAGCTTCAAAGTGGACCGTTATACTACATTGAGTGTTCTTAGAAGTGTAACTAGCTGGTTTAGCTTTCGTACAATGTTTCGTTAGATAAAGATGCGAATAGACGAAGTTATGTTTCAAATTGCACAACAACGAGAAAAGCACGTCTATGGAGAGAGTTGAGCAATTCCAAAGCATCAAAGTGGACCGTTGCACTCCATTTATTGTTCTTAGAAGTCTAACTTGCTAATTTAGCTTTCGTACGAGGTTTCAATGGATAAAGAAGCGAATAGACCGAGTTATGTTTCAAATTGCACAAAAACATGAAAAGCACGTCTATGGAGAGAGTTGAGCAAATCCAAAGCTTCAAAGTGGACCGTTGCAATCCAATGAGTTTTCTTAGAAGTCTAACTTGCTAGTTTAGCTTTCGTATAACGTTTCGTTAGATAATGATGCGAATAGACCAAGTTATCTTTCAAATTGCACAAAAACGTGAAAACACGTCTAAGGAGAGAGTTGAGCAATTCCAAAGCTTCAAAGTGGACTGTTATACTCCATTGAGTGTTCTTAGAAGTGTAACTAGCTGGTTTAGCTTTCGTACAACGTTTCGTTTGATAAAGATGCGAATAGACGAAGTTATGTTTCAAATTGCATAAAAACGAGAAAAGCACGTCTATGGGGAGAGTTGAGCAATTCCAAAGCATCAAAGTGGACCGTTGCACTCCATTTATTGTTCTTAGAAGTCTAACTTCGTAATTTAGATTTCGTACACGGTTTCAATGGATAAAGAAGCGAATAGACCGAGTTGTGTTTCAAATTACACAAAAAGGTGAAAAGCACGTCTATGGAGAGAGTTGAGCAATTCCAAAATTTCAAAGTAGATCGTTGTACTCCATTTATTGTTCTAAGAAGTCTAACTTGCTAATTTAGCTTTCGTACAAGGTTTCAATGGATAAAGAAGCCAATAGACCGAGTTATGTTTCAAATTGCACAAAAACGTGAAAAGCACGTCTATGGAGAGAGTTGAGCAATTCCAAAGCTTCAAAGTGGACCGTTGTACTCCATTTATTGCCCTTAGAAGTCTAACTTGCTAATTTAGCTTTCGTACAAGGTTGCAATGGATAAAGGAAACAAATAGACCGAGTTATGTTTCAAATTGTACAAAAACGTGAAAAGCACGTCTATGGAGAGAGCTGAGCAATTCCAAACCTTCAAAATGGACCATTGTAGGCCATTGAGTGTGTTAGAAGTCTAACTTGCTAGTTTAGCTTTCCAATAACGTTTCGTTAGATAAAGATACGAATAGACCAAGTTATCTTTCAAATTGCAAAAGAACGTGAAAAGCACATCTGTGGAGAGAGTTGAGCAATTCCAAAGCTTCAAGGTGGACCGTTATGCTCCATTGAGTGTTCTTAGAAGTGTAACTAGCTGGTTTAGCTTTCGTACAACGTTTCCTTATATAAAGATGCGAATAGACCAAGTTATGTTTCAAATTGCACGAAAACGAGAAAAGCATGTCTATGGAGAGAGTTGAGCAATTCCAAAGCATCAAAGTGGACCATTGTACTCCATTGAGTGTTCTTAGAAGTCTTACTTTGTAATTTAGCTTTCGTACGCGGTTTCAAGGGATAAAGAAGCGAATAGACCGAGTTATGTTTCAAATTGCACAAAAAAGTGAAAAGCACGTCTATGGAGAGAGTTGAGCAATTCCAAAACATCAAAGTGGACCATTGCAATCCATTGAGTGGTCTTAGAAGTCTTACTTGGTAGTTTAGCCTTCGTAGAACGTTTCGTTAGATAAAGATGCGAATAGACCAAGTTATCTTTCAAATTGCACAAAAACATGAAAAGCACGTCTATGGAGAGAGTTGAGCAATTCCAAAGCTTCAAAGTGGACCGTTGTACTCCATTTATTGCCCTCAGAAGTCTACCTTGCTAATTTAGCTTTCGTACAAGGTTTCAATGGATAAAGAAGCAAATAGACCGAGTTATGTTTCAAATTGCACAAAAACGTGAAAAGCACGTCTATGGAGAGAGTTGAGCAATTCCAAAGCTTCAAAATGGACCATTGTACTCCATTGAGTGTTCTTAGAAGTCTAACTTGCTAGTTTAGCTTTCCAATAACGTTTCGTTAGATAAAGATGCAAATAGACCAAGTTATCTTTCAAATTGCACAAGAACATGAAAAGCATATCTGTGGAGAGAGTTGAGCAATTCCAAAGCTTCAAGGTGGACCGCTATGCTCCATTGAGTGTTCTTAGAAGTGTAACTAGCTCGTTTAGCTTTCGTACAACGTTTGGTTAGATAAAGATGCGAATAGACCAAGTTATGTTTCAAATTGTACGAAAACGAGAAAAGCACGTCTATGGAGAGAGTTGAGCTATTCCAAAGCATCAAAGTGGACCGTTGCACTCCATTTATTGTTCTTAGAAGTCCAACTTCGTAATTTAGCTTTCGTACACGGTTTCAATGGATAAAGAAGCGAATAGACCGAGTTATGTTTCAAATTGCAAAAAAATGTGAAAAGCACGTCTATGGAGAGAGTTGAGCAATTCCAAAACATCAAAGTGGACCGTTGTACTCCATTTATTGTTCTAAGAAGTCTAACTTGCAAATTTAGCTTTCGTACAAAGTTTCAATGGATAAAGAGGCAAATAGACCGAGTTATGTTTCAAATTGCACAAAAACGTGAAAAGCACGTCTATGGAGCTAGTTGAGCAATTCCAAAGCATCAAAGTGGACCGTTGTACTCCATCTATTGCCCTTAGAAGTCTAACTTGCTAATTTAGCTTTCGTACAAGGTTTCGATGGATAAAGAAGCAAATAGACCGAGTTATGTTTCAAATTGCACGAAAACGAGAAAAGCACGTCTATGGAGAGAGTTGAGCAATTCCAAAGCATCAAAGTGGACCATTGTACTCCATTGAGTGTTCTTAGAAGTCTTACTTTGTAATTTACCTTTCGTACGCTGTTTCAAGGGATAAAGAAGCGAATAGACCGAGTTATGTTTCAAATTGCACAAAAAAGTGAAAAGCACGTCTATGGAGAGAGTTGAGCAATTCCAAAACATCAATGTGGACCATTGCAATCCATTGAGTGGTCTTAGAAGTCTTACTTGGTAGTTTAGCTTTCGTAGAACGTTTCGTTAGATAAAGATGCGAATAGACCAAGTTATCTTTCAAATTGCACAAAAACATGAAAAGCACGTCTATGGAGAGAGTTGAGCAATTCCAAAGCTTCAAAGTGGACCGTTGTACTCCATTTATTGCCCTCAGAAGTCTAACTTGCTAATTTAGCTTTCGTACAAGGTTTCAATGGATAAAGAAGCAAATAGACCGAGTTATGTTTCAAATTGCACAAAAACGTGAAAAGCACGTCTATGGAGAGAGTTGAGCAATTCCAAAGCTTCAAAATGGACCATTGTACTCCATTGAGTGTTCTTAGAAGTCTAACTTGCTAGTTTAGCTTTCCAATAACGTTTCGTTAGATAAAGATGCAAATAGACCAAGTTATCTTTCAAATTGCACAAGAACATGAAAAGCATATCTGTGGAGAGAGTTGAGCAATTCCAAAGCTTCAAGGTGGACCGCTATGCTCCATTGAGTGTTCTTAGAAGTGTAACTAGCTCGTTTAGCTTTCGTACAACGTTTGGTTAGATAAAGATGCGAATAGACCAAGTTATGTTTCAAATTGTACGAAAACGAGAAAAGCACGTCTATGGAGAGAGTTGAGCTATTCCAAAGCATCAAAGTGGACCGTTGCACTCCATTTATTGTTCTTAGAAGTCCAACTTCGTAATTTAGCTTTCGTACACGGTTTCAATGGATAAAGAAGCGAATAGACCGAGTTATGTTTCAAATTGCAAAAAAATGTGAAAAGCACGTCTATGGAGAGAGTTGAGCAATTCCAAAACTTCAATGTGGACCGTTGTACTCCATTTATTGTTCTAAGAAGTCTAACTTGCAAATTTAGCTTTCGTACAAAGTTTCAATGGATAAAGAGGCAAATAGACCGAGTTATGTTTCAAATTGCACAAAAACGTGAAAAGCACGTCTATGGAGCGAGTTGAGCAATTCCAAAGCATCAAAGTGGACCGTTGTACTCCATTTATTGCCCTTAGAAGTCTAACTTGCTAATTTAGCTTTCGTACAAGGTTTCGATGGATAAAGAAGCAAATAGACCGAGTTATGTTTCAAATTGCACGAAAACGAGAAAAGCACGTCTATGGAGAGAGTTGAGCAATTCCAAAGCATCAAAGTGGACCATTGTACTCCATTGAGTGTTCTTAGAAGTCTTACTTTGTAATTTAGCTTTCGTACGCGGTTTGAAGGGATAAAGAAGCGAATAGACCGAGTTATGTTTCAAATTGCACAAAAAAGTGAAAAGCACGTCTATGGAGAGAGTTGAGCAATTCCAAAACATCAATGTGGACTATTGCAATCCATTGAGTGGTCTTAGAAGTCTTACTTGGTAGTTTAGCTTTCGTAGAACGTTTCGTTAGATAAAGATGCGAATAGACCAAGTTATCTTTCAAATTGCACAAAAACATGAAAAGCACGTCTATGGAGAGAGTTGAGCAATTCCAAAGCTTCAAAGTGGACCGTTGTACTCCATTTATTGCCCTCAGAAGTCTAACTTGCTAATTTAGCTTTCGTACAAGGTTTCAATGGATAAAGAAGCAAATAGACCGAGTTATGTTTCAAATTGCACAAAAACGTGAAAAGCACGTCTATGGAGAGAGTTGAGCAATTCCAAAGCTTCAAAATGGACCATTGTACTCCATTGAGTGTTCTTAGAAGTCTAACTTGCTAGTTTAGCTTTCCAATAACGTTTCGTTAGATAAAGATGCAAATAGACCAAGTTATCTTTCAAATTGCACAAGAACATGAAAAGCATATCTGTGGAGAGAGTTGAGCAATTCCAAAGCTTCAAGGTGGACCGCTATGCTCCATTGAGTGTTCTTAGAAGTGTAACTAGCTCGTTTAGCTTTCGTACAACGTTTGGTTAGATAAAGATGCGAATAGACCAAGTTATGTTTCAAATTGTACGAAAACGAGAAAAGCACGTCTATGGAGAGAGTTGAGCTATTCCAAAGCATGAAAGTGGACCGTTGCACTCCATTTATTGTTCTTAGAAGTCCAACTTCGTAATTTAGCTTTCGTACACGGTTTCAATGGATAAAGAAGCGAATAGACCGAGTTATGTTTCAAATTGCAAAAAAATGTGAAAAGCACGTCTATGGAGAGAGTTGAGCAATTCCAAAACTTCAAAGTGGACCGTTGTACTCCATTTATTGTTCTAAGAAGTCTAACTTGAAAATTTAGCTTTCGTACAAAGTTTCAATGGATAAAGAGGCAAATAGACCGAGTTATGTTTCAAATTGCACAAAAACGTGAAAAGCACGTCTATGGAGCGAGTTGAGCAATTCCAAAGCATCAAAGTGGACCGTTGTACTCCATTTATTGCCCTTAGAAGTCTAACTTGCTAATTTAGCTTTCGTACAAGGTTTCGATGGATAAAGAAGCAAATAGACCGAGTTATGTTTCAAATTGCACAACAATGAGAAAAGCACGTCTATGGAGAGAGTTGAGCAATTCCAAAGCATCAAAGTGGACCGTTGCACTCCATTTATTGTTCTTAGAAGTCTAACTTGCTAATTTAGCTTTCGTACGAGGTTTCAATGGATAAAGAAGCGAATAGACCGAGTTATGTTTCAAATTGCACAAAAACGTGAAAAGCACGTCTATGGAGAGAGTTGAGCAAATCCAAAGCTTCAAAGTGGACCGTTGCAATCCATTGAGTATTCTTAGAAGTCTAACTCGCTAGTTTAGCTTTCGTATAACGTTTCGTTAGATAAAGATGCGAATAGACCAAGTTATCTTTCAAATTTCACAAAAACGTGAAAACACGTCTAAGGAGAGAGTTGAGCAATTCCAAAGCTTCAAAGTGGACCGTTATACTCCATTGAGTGTTCTTAGAAGTGTAACTAGCTGGTTTAGCTTTCGTACAACGTTTCATTTGATAAAGATGCGAATAGACGAAGTTATGTTTCAAATTGCATAAAAACGAGAAAAACACGTCTATGGGGAGAGTTGAGCAATTCCAAAGCATCAAACTGGACCGTTGCACTCCATTTATTGTTCTTAGAAGTCTAACTTCGTAATTTAACTTTTGTACAAGGTTTCAATGGATAAAGAAGTGAATAGACGAGTTGTGTTTCAAATTGCACAAAAACGTGAAAAGCACGTCTATGGAGAGAGTTGAGCAATTCCAAAACTTCAAAGTAGACCGTTGTACTCCATTTATTGTTCTAAGAAGTCTAACTTGCTAATTTAGCTTTCGTACAAGGTTTCAAGGGATAAAGAAGCAAATAGACCGAGTTATGTTTCAAATTGCACAAAAACGTGAAAAGCACGTCTATGGAGAGAGTTGAGCAATTCGAATGCTTCAAAGTGGACCGTTGTACTCCATTTATTGCCCTTAGAAGTCTAACTTGCTAATTTAGCTTTCGTACAAGGTTTCAATGGATAAAGAAGCAAATAGACCGAGTTATGTTTCAAATTGCACAAAAACGTGAAAAGCACGTCTATGGAGAGAGCTGACCAATTCCAAAGCTTCAAAATGGACAATTGTACGCCATTGAGTGTTCTTAGAAGTCTAACTTGCTAGTTTAGCTTTGCAATAACGTTTCGTTAGATAAAGATGCGAATAGACCAAGTTATCTTTCAAATTGCACAAGAACGTGAAAAGCACATCTGTGGAGAGAGTTGAGCAATTCCAAAGCTTCAAGGTGGACCGTTATGCTCCATTGAGTGTTCTTTGAAGTGTAACTAGCTGGTTTAGCTTTCGTACAACGTTTCGTTATATAAAGATGCGAATAGACCAAGTTATGTTTCAAATTGCACGAAAACGAGAAAAGCACGTCTATGGAGAGAGTTGAGCAATTCCAAAGAATCAAAGTGGACCATTGTACTCCATTGAGTGTTCTTAGAAGTCTAACTTGCTAGTTTAGCTTTCGTATAACGTTTCGTTACAGAAAGATGCGAATAGACCAAGTTATCTTTCAAATTGCACAACAACGTGAAAAACACGTCTATGGAGAGAGTTGAGCAATTCCAAAGCTTCAAAGTGGACCGTTATACTCCATTGAGTGCTCTTAGAAGTGTAACTAGCTGGTTTAGCTTTCGTACAATGTTTCGTTAGATAAAGATGTGAATAGACGAAGTTATGTTTCAAATTACACAACAACGAGAAAAACACGTCTATGGAGAGAGTTGAGCAATTCCAAAGCATCAAAGTGGACCGTTGCACTCCATTTATTGTTCTTAGAAGTCTAACTTGCTAATTTAGCTTTCGTACGAGGTTTCAATGGATAAAGAAGCGAATAGACCGAGTTATGTTTCAAATTGCACAAAAACGTGAAAAGCACGTCTATGGAGAGAGTTGAGCAAATCCAAAGCTTCAAAGTGGACCGTTGCAATCCATTGAGTTTTCTTAGAAGTCTAACTTGCTGGTTTAGCTTTCGTATAACGTTTCGTTAGATAAAGATGCGAATACACCAAGTTATCTTTCAAATTGCACAAAAACGTGAAAACACGTCTAAGGAGAGAGTTGAGCAATTCCAAAGCTTCAAAGTGGACCGTTATACTCCATTGAGTGTTCTTAGAAGTGTAACTAGCTGGTTTAGCTTTCGTACAACGTTTCGTTTGATAAAGATGCGAATAGACGAAGTTATGTTTCAAATTGCATAAAAACGAGAAAAGCACGTCTATGGGGAGAGTTGAGCAATTCCAAAGCATCAAAGTGGACCGTTGCACTCCATTTATTGTTCTTAGAAGTCTAACTTCGTAATTCAGCTTTCGTACACGGTTTCAATGGATAAAGAAGCGAATAGACCGAGTTGTGTTTCAAATTGCACAAAAACGTGAAAAGCACGTATATGGAGAGAGTTGAGCAATTCCAAAACGTCAAAGTAGACCGTTGTACTCCATTTATTGTTCTAAGAAGTCTAACTTGCTAATTTAGCTTTCATACAAGGTTTCAATGGATAAAGAAGCAAATAGACCGAGTTATGTTTCAAATTGCACAAAAACGTGAAAAGCACGTCTATGGAGAGAGTTGAGCAAATCCAAAGCTTCAAAGTGGACCGTTGCAATCCATTGAGTTTTCTTAGAAGTCTAACTTGCTAGTTTAGCTTTCGTATAACGTTTCGTTAGATAAAGATGCGAATAGACCAAGTTATCTTTCAAATTGCACAAAAACGTGAAAACACGTCTAAGGAGAGAGTTGAGCAATTCCAAAGCTTCAAAGTGGACCATTATACTCCATTGAGTGTTCTTAGAAGTGTAACTAGCTGGTTTAGCTTTCGTACAACGTTTCGTTTGATAAAGATGCGAATAGACGAAGTTATGTTTCAAATTGCATAAAAACGAGAAAAGCACGTCTATGGGGAGAGTTGAGCAATTCCAAAGCATCAAAGTGGACCGTTGCACTCCATTTATTGTTCTTAGAAGTCTAACTTCGTAATTTAGCTTTCGTACACGGTTTCAATGGATAAAGAAGCGAATAGACCGAGTTGTGTTTCAAATTGCACAAAAACGTGAAAAGCACGTATATGGAGAGAGTTGAGCAATTCCAAAACGTCAAAGTAGACCGTTGTACTCCATTTATTGTTCTAAGAAGTCTAACTTGCTAATTTAGCTTTCGTACAAGGTTTCAATGAATAAAGAAGCAAATAGATCGAGTTATGTTTCAAATTGCACAAAAACGTTAAAAGCACGTCTATGGAGAGAGTTGAGCAATTCCAAAGCTTCAAAGTGGACCGTTGTACTCCATTTATTGCCCTTAGAAGTCTAACTTGCTAATTTAGCTTTCGTACAAGGTTTCAATGGATAAAGAAGCAAATAGACCAAGTTATGTTTCAAATTGCACAAAAACGTGAAAAGCACGTCTATGGAGAGAGCTGACCAATTCCAAAGCTTCAAAATGGACCATTGTACGCCATTGAGTGTTCTTAGAAGTCTAACTTGCTAGTTTAGCTTTGCAATAATGTTTCGTTAGATAAAGATGCGAATAGACCAAGTTATCTTTCAAATTGCACAAGAACGTGAAAAGCACATCTGTGGAGAGAGTTGAGCAATTCCAAAGCTTCAAGGTGGACCGTTATGCTCCATTGAGTGTTCTTTGAAGTGTAACTAGCTGGTTTAGCTTTCGTACAATGTTTCGTTATATAAAGATACGAATAGACCAAGTTATGTTTCAAATTGCACGAAAACGAGAAAAGCACGTCTATGGAGAGAGTTGAGCAATTCCAAAGAATCAAAGTGGACCATTGTACTCCATTGAGTGTTCTTAGAAGTCTAACTTGCTAGTTTAGCTTTCGTATAACGTTTCGTTACAGAAAGATGCGAATAGACCAAGTTATCTTTCAAATTGCACAACAACGTGAAAAACACGTCCATGGAGAGAGTTGAGCAATTCCAAAGCTTCAAAGTGGACCGTTATACTCCATTGAGTGATCTTAGAAGTGTAACTAGCTGGTTTAGCTTTCGTACAATGTTTCGTTAGATAAAGATGTGAATAGACGAAGTTATGTTTCAAATTGCACAACAACGAGAAAAGCACGTCTATGGAGAGAGTTGAGCAATTCCAGAGCATCAAAGTGGACCGTTGCACTCCATTTATTGTTCTTAGAAGTCTAACTTGCTAATTTAGCTTTCATACGAGGTTTCAATGGATAAAGAAGCGAATAGACCGAGTTATGTTTCAAATTGCACAAAAACGTGAAAAGCACGTCTATGGAGAGAGTTGAGCAAATCCAAAGCTTCAAAGTGGACCGTTGCAATCCATTGAGTTTTCTTAGAAGTCTAACTTGCTAGTTTAGCTTTCGTATAACGTTTCGTTAGATAAAGATGCGAATAGACCAAGTTATCTTTCAAATTGCACAAAAACGTGAAAACACGTCTAAGGAGAGAGTTGAGCAATTCCAAAGCTTCAAAGTGGACCGTTATACTCCATTAAGTGTTCTTAGAAGTGTAACTAGCTGGTTTAGCTTTCGTACAACGTTTCGTTTGATAAAGATGCGAATAGATGAAGTTATGTTTCAAATTGCATAAAAACGAGAAAAGCACGTCTATGGGGAGAGTTGAGCAATTCCAAAGCATCAAAGTGGACCGTTGCACTCCATTTATTGTTCTTAGAAGTCTAACTTCGTAATTTAGCTTTCGTACACGGTTTCAATGGATAAAGAAGCGAATAGACCGACTTGTGTTTCAAATTGTACAAAAACGTGAAAAGCACGTCTATGGAGAGAGTTGAGCAATTCCAAAACGTCAAAGTAGACCGTTGTACTCCATTTATTGTTCTAAGAAGTCTAACTTGCTAATTTAGCTTTCGTACAAGGTTTCAATGGATAAAGAAGCAAATAGATCGAGTTATGTTTCAAATTGCACAAAAACATTAAAAGCAAGTCTATGGAGAGAGTTGAGCAATTCCAAAGCTTCAAAGTGGACCGTTGTACTCCATTTATTGCCCTTAGAAGTCTAACTTGCTAATTTAGCTTTTGTACAAGGTTTCAATGGATAAAGAAGCAAATAGACCGAGTTATGTTTCAAATTGCACAGAAACGTGAAAAGCACGTCTATGGAGAGAGCTGAGCAATTCCAAAGCTTCAAAATGGACCATAGTACGCCATTGAGTGTGTTAGAAGTCTAACTTGCTAGTTTAGCTTTCCAATAACGTTTCGTTAGATAAAGATGCGAATAGACCAAGTTATCTTTCAAATTGCACAAGAACGTGAAAAGCACATCTGTGGAGAGAGTTGAGCAATTCCAAAGCTTCAAGGTGGACCGTTATGCTCCATTGAGTGTTCTTAGAAGTGTAACTAGCTGGTTTAGCTTTCGTACAACGTTTCGTTATATAAAGATGCGAATAGACCAAGTTATGTTTCAAATTGCACGAAAACGAGAAAAGCATGTCTATGGAGAGAGTTGAGCAATTCCAAAGCATCAAAGTGGACCATTGTACTCCATTGAGTGTTCTTAGAAGTCTAACTTGCTAGTTTAGCTTTCGTATAATGTTTCATTACATAAAGATGCGAATAGCCCAAGTTATCTTTCAAATTGCACAAAAACGTGAAAAGCACGTCTATGGAGAGAGTTGAGCAATTCCAAATCTTCAAAGTGGACCTTTATACACCATTGAGTGTTCTTAGAAGTGTAACTAGCTGGTTTAGCTTTCGTACAACGTTTCGTTAGATAAAGTTGCGAATAGACCAAGTTATGTTTCAAATTGCACGAAAACGAGAAAAGCACATCTATGGAGAGAGTTGAGCAATTCCAAAGCATCAAAGTGGACCGTTGCACTCCATCTATTGTTCTGAGAAGTCTTACTTCGTAATTTAGCTTTCGTACAAGGTTTCAATGGATAAAGAAGCAAATAGATCGAGTTATGTTTCAAATTGCACAAAAACGTTAAAAGCAAGTCTATGGAGAGAGTTGAGCAATTCCAAAGCTTCAAAGTGGACCGTTGTACTCCATTTATTGCCCTTAAAAGTCTAACTTGCTAATTTAGCTTTTGTACAAGGTTTCAATGGATAAAGAAGCAAATAGACCGAGTTATGTTTCAAATTGCACAAAAACGTGAAAAGCACGTCTATGGAGAGAGCTGAGCAATTCCAAAGCTTCAAAATGGACCATATGTAGTAACCGGTTTTCGTCCGGCCAAAAAATACAAAAATATAAAATATATTAAACAAAAAAACAAAAAACAAAAAAACAAAAAAAAACAAAAAGAATGAAGAGGAGATGGTGAAGTGGAAGACAAGAGAGAGTGGAGGGGAAAAGTAGTGGCAAAATTTAAGGAAAAGAGAGACAAAAAAGTGGGAGGGAGAAGAATTGGCAAAATTTAAGGAAAGAAAAGAATAAAGAGAGAGGGAGAAGTCGCGAGAGAGGAGAGGCCAAGAAAAGAAGAAAAAAAGGGAGAAAGAAAAAAAAAAACAAAAGGAATGAAGAGGAGATAGTGAAGTGGAAGACAAGAGAGAGTGGAGGGGAAAAGAAGTGGCAAAATTTAAGGAAAAGAGAGAGACAAAAAAAGTGGGAGGGAGAAGAATTGGCAAAATTTAAGGAAAGAAAAGAATAAAGAGAGGGGGAGAGTCGCGGAAGAGGGGGGGGCAAAAAAAAAAAGAAGAAGAAAAGAAGAAGAAAAGAGAGGAAGGAAAGAGGAAGAGAAAAAAGAAAACGGGGAAGGCAAGAGAGAAGCAAGAGCAACGGGGAGGAAGGAAGAGTAGCGGGAGGTCGAGAGAAACAGCAAGGAGAAGAAAAGGATTCAGTCTTTTCTAGCTTGGGATCGAAAAGGTGATGATTCACACACACTTTTAATTTTAGCTATGATTTTTGTTTGTGTGTGTGTTTCAATCTCTGCAAATTTTTGGATATCTATTTGCTAAACCCATATGTTGCTCCCTACCCCCATGCTTAAGCCGGATTCATTTCTTTGACCAATACCAGTGTGAATCGTGTCATACCGGATCCTGTTTCAATATCGTTGGTTCGATTTCATGGTTGTGGTTTTGTAAAGCTTTCGGATATGTTCCTCCTGGTTCTATTCCAATGTGTAGGATCTATAATACGTTTTGGATTTGAAGGATGTTTATTTGTTCTTTGTTGTTGATGTCCGGTTTAAACATATTGTTAAGGTTGATGTCTGTATGTGGGTTATAGGTGCATATAGGAATTGCATAAAGATCCAGTCTGTACAAACATTTGCTTATGCTCAATTTATCTATTATATGCAACTAGTGTATATGTGTTTGCATATGGATATGGGTCTGTCATGTACATGTTTATATGGTAGATATATATATATATATGAGTTTGTTTGTGTCCATACATTTATATATGTATATATATATGATGTGTATATATTATAGGCTGTGTGTGCGCGTGTATATATATATGGGATGTGTATATATATATGTTATGTATAGTGTGCGTGTATATATATATGGGATATGTATATATATATATATATATATGGCATGTGTGTTCGTGTGTATATATATATGTATATATATATGTATACAGTGTTGTGTATATATATATTGTGAGCATGTATATGTGTATTATATGGTGAGTGTGCGCATGCATGCATGCGGCGTGTGTGTATATATATATAGATTGTATATGTGTTCGTATATGTATATATTCTAGTTTGTATATTTGTATATATGTGTTTATGTATGCATATTTATAATCTATATGGACTTAATTTGATTTGAGTTTTTATGACGTTGGATCCCATTTGACCATTCTTGTGTTTGTGTTTGTGTTTGTTGGGCTTGGATCGGGCTTGTGACCGCATGGGCCGAAGGGCAACTTAGAGGATTTGGGCCGGATTTGAGCAATGGGTCTCGTGGGCAACATCCCAATTGTTGTATAATATTTTATATTTGTCTTGTGTACATAATTGTAAAGAGTAAGCCTTGTAATTGGATAAAAAATAGTAGATGTAAAAATAGAAATGCATACATAAATATGTTAGGGTGTTAGAAGCATATAGATATTAGGAGATGATTTTGTGAATGATGATTGCATTAGAATGCATGCTTAGGACTTTGATTTCTCACATTATGCCATGTCTTAGATGCATGTTAGGATTGTTTAAATGCCATGAAAATAAATGCAACGCGTTAGTCATTGGATTAATCCAAGCCGTCTCACATTAATAAAACACATCAAGATTAAATTATGGAATCCTTATGTTTTCTTTAAATACCAAAGAGCCTTCAAGATATTGGGGTTCCATTGGCATTCATTGAAAACATTTGGATTTTGTGGATCCTGAAAGCAAATGTGTTTTTAGGGATTAGGAGAATTTATTTACGGACTCAACGGTGGGTTTAAAGATATTTGACCCATTCAATGAGCCATAAATAGATTCTTTCTTTTCTCATGAAGAACATAATTGTGAGTAAGACTTAAATTGAATATTCCTTGATTGTGGGCCCTTTTGGTACATCAACCAAGTCCTCAAGAGTCCCTTCTTCCCAAATATCCAAACCCACTCCAAGTGCTACCTTATCCAATCTTTGGCCAAGCCGGGAATGACCTCAATGATCTCGTGCACACCTTTTTTTCAAAACCCCCAAACCCACTCCAAGTGGTGTTTTCTCCAATCCTTGGCCAAGCCGGGAATGGCCCCAATGATCCCGTGCACCTTGTTCTCCAAACCACTCCAAGTGGATTTTTCATTTACATTCCAATAAGACCCATCAAAATGGGATTTTCAAAAACAAATTAGAGTCAAATAGGAAAACATTTAAAGGTAACCGTTTTCGGGAGTTGTGGGGTGCCTAACACCTTCCTCATACTCAATAGACCCCCTTGCCCATTTTTCTCGTAGACCAGAACGGATGTCCAATTGCATCCTAAAAATCAATTGGTGGCGACTTCATTGTTTTTCAAGCCGGTTGCTTCAGCTGGCGACTTCACTGGGGAAAATGTTGTTGTACCAAAGGGGTCAGGCCTTGTTGTCTTGGTGTTTTCCTATTTGGTTGATTTGTTTATTTTTGTACATGTTTTTTTTTACATTTTGAGGAATCTAATGTGTTTGTTCATGATTGTAGATAAAATAACAGGTTTTTTTTGTGTTTCATAAAAATTGGGTGTTTGTTGAGGATATGGTATGATTCTCCCGCACACACATCACTATTCACATGCACACAAATGGCCCATAAAAACCGGGTCCTACTAGTGATTAGTGAGGGTGGATCTTTGCTTTTGATGGATTTTGTCCTCACGCAAGCAAGGAAAGACATCCTCCTGGATTGACGTCCCTTCAAGATATTGGGGGATGGGTTCCACTTCCAGATATGGGGTGTGAACTAACCTGATCCAGTGGCCTCTCGCGTAGCCGCGTTATAGTTAGAAATGCCACCCATATGCACATTACATAACCCTAGATCCGGTTCGAGACCTTCAGAAATTGGTAGGAACCTGATTTTGTTAGGAACAATGGGGGATTCTCCTATCCTTAACTCCATTTATTTCCTGTACATTTAAATACCATGTACCTTTATTCCTCATTTACATGTTTATATGTATTTGATACATACCTGTATGTATATATTCATCAAACCATACATGTACATGCCTTATACACTTGCCATGAATATGTTAGCCTAGGTTATGATACTTGCCATACGTGTCCATATATGCTTGCATGTTTGTTAATCACTCATACATGTTCATACATATCTTATATTCATCCTTTTCATGCCCCCATGCATTCACTAGGCACATTCTTTGCAATTGGACAAGAGGATGTTTGCGGGAGCAGTGATAGGAACCAGTGACATAAGACGAGACAACCCGTGGGAAACTAGAGTTGTGTTGGAGAAATTGCAGGCAGAACTCGGAGATAGTTTAAAAGACGATTTACCATTGGGAATTGTTCGGAAGACACAGTTTCAAGAACAGGCACCACCAGGGTTAGCACAGTTTTGGGAGGCACAAAGTGATGAAGCACGCAGTAATTTTGGGAAAATTTATGGACGTATTGGGCATCTATTAACTGTCAAAACACCGGTAACTCTTCTTCAGGCTGCTATGCATTTCTGGGACCCTGCATATCGCTGCTTTACTTTCAATACAACAGATTTGTTTCCTTTATTAGAAGAATATGGGCAGTTGTTGGGATATGATCCACATGTGAACAAGGTTTATAATCCGGAGGAAGTTACTGATGGAAGGAAGATTGTTCACCGTCTTTTACAGATAGAGCATACCAGGACTCCTGGAAAGGATAAAGGTAATATTTGGGTGTTTCCAATTGACAGGCTTGTGGGTTTCGCTCAGGGGAGGTTTGCAACTCCGGAAGGGCAGATGGCTTTTGCCCTTGCAGTGTATGGAGCAGTATTATTTCCTTGTGCAGGAGGATATGTAGAAAAGAACGTGATTAAATTGGTTCACCTTGTCAAGTATGGTACCAATCCAATACCTGCGATGTTATGCGAGACAATCCGGTCCCTTAATCATTGTCGCATTCAAGGAGAAGGCAGCTTTCGGGGGTGTTCGCAATTATTAGGACTCTGGTTGGTGAGTCACTTAAAGTACCCAAAAAGAATTGGAGCTCCGATGATTGTATTTGAAGATCATACCCGGATGCTTAGAGATCCCATTCAGAATTTCAAGATGGCCGAGATACAATCTAATGTACCAGCTGTTGACGTGTGGAGACAATTCCTAGAGGAATTAGAACCGAAGGAGACATTTGATCGAGCAACATGGTACAAGCCCAAAGGTTTACTTTACAGATGTGGTAACTACAACTGGGTGCCTTTGGTGGGACCATGGGGAGGTACCAGTCAAGCACCTGCAATGTTCTTGCGTCAAGAGGCTGGCAATTTATGCACGCCAATTACACATGGCTTGTGGGAGTTTGAATTCGCGCATGGAGATGAGAAGGCGAAATATCTGTCTCACCAAGTGTTAGAAGCATGGAAAAGGACCCACATAATGGAGCGCGGAAGGCTTACTGCAGACCCGGAAGGGAAGTATCGATACGTGCAATGGCTCCAAGGAAGGAAGAAGACTATCACCCAGTGTCATAGCTTTGTTAGCATGAAAAAGAAAGAGACGATACCTGGTGGAAATGAAAATTCAGGTCTGGAAATACCATCAAATAAGCTTGAGGAAGCAGTAGACACCTTGATTGCTGAAGAGGTAGAAACAGCTCAGAATTCCTGGAGAGAAAAGTATAACAGATATAAGAACAAATGTAAAAAACTGAAAAAGAAGGTCCATGGGGAGAGGGAAGCCCGAGAAGTAGAAAAAGGACAGTTTGATGCACTGAAGGAAAAGTTCTCGAAGCTACAGAAGAAGATGAAGAAAAGAAAAGAGAAGGATGCAGCAAAACATTGTAGGACACAAGCAGAACTTCAAGAAATGCAGGAGCATATTCAGAGGCTAAATGAAGAACTTGCATCTCGGAAGGAGGACGCTTATCAACTGCAATTGCAGATGTATTTAGACAAAGAAGAGCAAAGAAGAATAGAAGCTGAGAAGAATAGATTGACAGACCAGATGAATGAGATGCTTGAAGAGAACCAGCAACAGATGGAAGGGATCACAACTTTAAGGGAACAGAATGATTATTTTCATTCAATGCTGGAGGAGGTCCAACAGGAGCAGACAAGTACCAAATTCAAAGTAAGGTTGATGATGAGTCGCTTGATGACCCTATCAGAATGGGCTGAGGTTTATGAACGACGTCTGCAGAAGTTGAGTTCCAATCCTATTTTGGAAATGCCAGAGTTGACACAGATATGGACATTTTTGGAAAATTTGAAAAGTGACTTACAGGAGCTTCAGAGGAGGTTGGATGCAATCCAAGCAGGAGGTGCTGTTATGGTTGAAATTCCGGTTGTTCGAGTGGACTGAATCAAATGTTTCTTCTTGTATGCTTTTAATGAATGAAATGAATAAAAGAAGACAACCTTGTTTTAATCCTCTTGTCCAATTACAAAGAAATCTAGGAAGCACATAAACCCACAATCATGCATATGCATAGTTAACAGATCTGATTAACTAATAAGTGTTTCTTTCATCATGAAGGTGGCACATAAAAAAGAAAAAGCACCAATTCATTCATATCACCGTCATCCTTATCGTACCAGACTACAGTTGCGAATTGCTAGAACGATGGAGAACGAACAGCAGAAAGAGCTGATCCAGAAGCAGAGCCAGGAAATTACAGATCTGAAAGAACAAATGGCTATGTTGATTACTCAGATGTCGCAGCTTATGAAAGGAAAAGCAGTTGCAGAAAGTTCAGCACAGAAAGGAGAGCCCATGCTTCAGCTTTATGACAACGCGGCAATGAACTTCTCAGGAAGTGCGCCGGTAGTTGGGCCAGCCCGGGATGGTGGATTTCCATCACTGGATTGCCAGCAGAAAACATATGTCATGCCCGTAGAGGCTAAAGGGGAGCAAGGAAGAGGTCTTACTATGGAGCAATACAAAAAGATGGAAAAATGGATGAATTCAATGGAAGGATTTGGGCCTGTTGGCGCTTTAAGTCCCTATAAGTTATGTCTGGTGAAGGATTTGATCATTCCTCCTGATTTCAAGCTTCCGGCTTTTACTCTCTTTGATGGTACTGGAATCCCTCTAGATCATCTGACCATGTATTGTCGGAGGATGCAGCCATATGTTCATGATGAAAAGATATTGATTCACTTTTTCCAGGAAAGTTTGACGGGGAGTGCAACTCGGTGGTTTACAAGCTTAGATCCGTCTACTGTTGAGACCTGGGAGGATCTGGCTAACTTATTCCTTAAGAAGTATGAGCATAACATGGAGAAGGTCCCTACCATCTATGATCTTCAGTGTACTGTCATGAAGGAAGGAGAAAGTTTTTGGGATTGGGCCCATAGATGGAGAGACTTAGCATCCCAGATGCACCCTCCATTGGCGGAACAAGATCTGGTTAATGCATTCATTGACGCACTTCGAGAGCCTTATACTTCAAAAATTGCTGGAGGGGGGCATGCAGGTTTAGGAGAAATGATTCGAGCAGGGGAACGTATTGAGAGATGCATGCAAAGAGGAAATATTAGCATTAGCGTCCCGATGCTTGAGAAACCAGAGTATCAGAAGGGAGGGAAGATGAAGAAGAAGGAAAACGAGGTGCATACCGTTAATTACAGCAGCAATCCCACTTATGGGTCTCCCACTTCTGATTACAGGCCGCGAAGCAATGCTCCCAGGCTGTCTAGTCCATATAACCACCACCTAAACTCAAATTCCTACCCGCCACCTCAGCATTCTTATCGACCACCTCAACAGACTTACCAACCACCTCAGCAAGCTTATCGACCACCTCAGCAAAATTACCAGCCACCTCAGCAAGCTTACCAACCACCCCGCCAAAATTACCAAAACTTTGAAAATAACCCTAGACCCCGAAGGCAGATAGAGCAGTTCGCTCCGATACCCATGACTTATGCCCAATGTTATGACAAGTTATTGTCTAATTCAGCTATTGCACCTATCCCGGGAGGAGGACCCCAGAATCCACCTTATCCTCATTGGTACGACCCCGAGGTGACGTGTGCCTATCACGGTGATTCGCCTGGACATTCAATTGAAAATTGTCTGACCTTCAAGAGAATTGTGCAAAATATGGTCAATTCTGGATGGTTGAATTTTGATGGGATCAGGAAGCCCGATGTGACCACTAATCCTTTGCCGGATCATGGCAATGGCGGTACCAATGCTGTTGAGGGTTCAGGTGAGTTTAGGAGGAAAATTGCAGAGGTAACTATGTCTTTGAGTTTGGTGTTGGATGCTTTGGAAAATGAAGGACTTATTAAAAGAGAGGAGTTGGACTTGACGTTGAGATACGATGGTTATGATGAGTTGAAGACTTGTGAATTTCACAAAGGCGTTGAGGGACATTCTCTGGAGAATTGTTTTCAATTTCAAGCAAAGGTGCAAGATTTGATTGATAGCAAGAAAGTAGTATTTGGTGTGAAGTCAGGGTGCCTGATGCAGTCAATGTTATTGGGGATGAATTCTATGAAGGACCAAGGCCTGGTGGGAGGACGAAGCCAATTGTTTTGCAGTACTTTTTAGAAGATCAACCGTTTGTCAAAGGTCCACATCCTTCAAAGCCTTCTTACGTAAGTGATAAGGCTGTTCCGTGGGTATACGAGAAAAATGATCTTGAGGTTGCTGTGGATAATATCTCAGGGGTGAGTAGGATAACCCGAACTGGACGGGTTTATTCTCGAGAGGAGTCAGGTGACCCAATGTCAGGAGCGGAAGCTGAAAGGAAAAGGAAGGGCAAGGACGTTGTAGGAGCGGAAGAGAATTTGAAAGATTTGAAGAAAGATCATATTGTATGTGAGGAAATTAAGAAAGCAGTGACTGATGTAGAAATTCAGGAGTTTCTGAAGATTGTCCGTCAAAGCGAGTATATGATTGTAGACCAGTTGAAAAAGACCCGGCAAAGATTTCCATCTTAGAATTAATCATGAGTTCGGAGCCACACCGTAAAGTGTTGTTGAGAATGTTGAATCAGGCCTATGTGTCAGAAAAGATACCGACAGAATCTTTTGACGGGATTGTCGGAAATGTGCTCGCAACTCACTTATTATCATTTACTGAAGAGGAAATTCCAGATGAAGGGATGGGCCATAACAAAGCGTTGCATATTTCGGCCATGTGTAGGGGTTTTGAAGTGGCAAGTATTTTGATCGACAATGGATCGTCGTTGAATATCCTACCAAAGGAGACTTTTGATAGGCTGCCAATTGACAGATCATATTTGAAGCAAGTACTAGTGGTGGCTAAAGCCTTCGATGGAACCAAGAAGGAGATAATGGGGGAGATCGAGGTCCCTTTGGAGATCGCAAATGTTACATTCAATGTCCCCTTTATGGTGATGGATATATCGCCGACTTACAGTTGCCTATTAGGTAGACCGTGGATCCATACTGCTGGTGCTGTACCATCGTCTTTACATCAAAAATCTCAAATTTGCTCACAGAGGAAGAGTTTATATTGTTAAGGGCCAGTCGGAATGGATGGTGGCTAGCGTTTCAAACTCACTCCATATTGATGCGCCCCTGCAGGGGATTGAAAGCTCCTTCCAGTCCTTTGAAATTGCCACTGCCAGTTTTGTAAAGGAGGAGCAGCTTCTGGTGCAGCCCCGTTTATCAAAAGTGGCTAAGTTTATTGGAAGAATTATGCTAAAGATGGGATTCCGACCAGGGGGAGGTTTAGGCAAAGAGGAGCAGGGGATAAAGAAGCCAATAGTTGCATTGAAACAAGCTGAGCGCTGGGGTCTTGGGTATAAGCCAAGTAGAGCTGATAAGACACAGATCCAGGCTGAGAAACAGGCAAAACGGATCGCTCGTTTTGAGGGTCGAGAGCAGGATGTTCCGAAAAATTCAATCCTCTGGCTTTATGACAGTTTCGTGTTTGGAGATTTCCTGGAAAAGGTCAATCCTCTCAATGCAGGGGAAATTCCAGGGAAATTGATCCTTAATCTTCCTGTTGATCAAGTGGAAATGAGTCGAACTGGGGCAAATTTTGGAGAGCTGTGTGAGCAGTTGGAAGGTTTTCATGTTGCTTTTATAGAAGAGGGTCAGAACTTTGCTGCTAAATCTTATTATGTCATCCCTCGGCCTCCAGGTTTTGAGCTCAACAACTGGACCAGTTTTGAGTTGCCAGTCTCGATCAACAGCCTTCAAGAGTAATCTCCATATGCACTATGATCTGTGGTCTAGCTCACGGCCACTGATTGGGTTTTTGTAATGAGCATGTCTTTACTTTATCTTTTGATGAATTCGCATAGTATGGCCTTTGCATGTTCTCATGTTTCTGATGATTCTGCTATGCTTATCATAAATAAAAATCTTTGCTCAAAATTCTCACATCTATTCACCTTATTTCACGCATCACTTCTAAAAAATCCAAATCTCACACATTCCATTTTAACAGGACTGAAATTGATGATAATAAAAAAGATGAACCGAATGAACCAGATTTTGGGGCACCCATTAACAATGTTGAATCTGATTCCGACACTGAGGATGAATTTGAGATGTCGCCAGAAATGTTAAGGCAAGTTAACCAAGAGGAGAAGATAGTTCAGCCGCATAAAGAAATAACTGAGGTTGTTAACTTGGGAACTGAAGATCAGAAAAAGGAGGTTAGGATTGGTGCAGCTTTTGAAGGAGGAGATAGAAAAAGATTGATAGGTTTGCTGCATGAATATCAGGACGTTTTTGCATGGTCATATCAAGATATGCCAGGACTTGATACCAACATAGTGGTCCATAAATTGCCATTAAAACCAGATTGTCTGCCGGTGAAGCAAAAGTTGAGAAGATTGAAGCCGGAAATGCTTTTGAAGATTAGAGATGAAGTAAAAAAGCAATTTGATGCAGGATTCCTTGCTGTAGCAAAATACCCTGATTGGGTTGCAAATATCGTACCAGTCCCGAAGAAAGACGGTAAGGTTTGGATGTGCGTGGATTACAGGGATCTTAATCGGGCGAGCCCGAAAGATGACTTTCCTTTACCCCAAATTGACATATTAGTAGACAATACTGCTAAACATTTTGCGTTCTCCTTCATGGATGGATTCTCAGGATATAACCAGATCAAGATGGCACCGGAAGATCAGGAGAAAACTACTTTCATCACTTTATGGGGTACCTTTTGTTATAAAGTCATGCCATTTGGTCTCAAAAATGCGGGAGCTACTTATCAGCGAGCCATGGTTACTCTGTTTCATGATATGATGCATAAAGAGATTGAGGTGTATGTGGATGACATGATTGCTAAGTCAAAGGAGGATGAAGATCACGTGATTAACCTGGAGAAGTTGTTCAAGAGGTTGAGAAGGCACCAATTGAAGTTGAATCCCTCGAAATGCACATTTGGGGCAACCTCAGGGAAGTTGTTGGGTTTTATTGTCAGTAGGAGAGGTATTGAAGTAGACACGGATAAAGTGAAGGCGATTATAGAGATGCCGGCCCCTCGCACCGAGAAAGAAGTCAGAGGTTTCTTAGGGAAACTCAATTACATTGCAAGGTTCATTTCACAGTTGACAACTACGTGTGAGCCAATTTTTTAAGTTACTTCGGAAGAATAACCCATCAGAATGGAATGATGAATGTCAAAGTGCCTTTGAGAGAATTAAACAGTATTTACAAAATCCATCGGTCTTGATGCCTCCGATTGCTGGGAGCCCGCTTATTCTCTACTTGACTGTGTCGGACAATTCGATGGGGTGTATGTTAGGGCAACATGATTCATCCGGGAGGATAGAGCATGCAATCTACTACTTGAGCAAGAAATTCACTAGTTGTGAGACAAACTAGTCCATGTTGGAGAAGACTTGTTGTTCATTGGCATGGGTTGCGCATAGGCTCAGGCAATATATGTTGTATCACACTACTTGGTTGATCTCGAGGATGGACCCAATCAAGTATATTTTTGAAAAAACCATCTCTTTCGGGGAGGATTGCAAAATGGCAGATGTTGTTGTCAGAATACGATATTTTGTATGTTGCTCAGAAGGCAGTGAAGGGAAGTGCAATAGCAGATTACTTAGCAGAACAGGCGATTGATGACTCTCAGCCTATGAATCCAGGGTTCCCAGATGGAGAAATCTTGTCCTTAGAAATGGAGAGCCGGAAAGATATGGACGGATGGGTTCTGTTGTTTGATGGCGCTTCTAATATAGTTGGTAATGGGATTGGGGCTGTGCTTATTTCTCCAGAAGGAAAAGTTACCCCGTTTACTGCTAAGCTTTATTTCAACTGTACCAATAATGTGTCTGAGTATGAGGCCTGTGCCATGGGAATTCAAGCTGCTATTGATGTTGGATTAAAAAGCTTCAGGTTTATGGTGACTCTCAATTGGTGATCAGGCAATTGTGTGACGAATGGGAAACCAGGGATGCCAAGTTAGTCCCCGTATTATCAACACATCAAAAAGTTGATCAAATTTTTTGACTGTGTGGAATTTGATCATATTCCAAGAGAAGAAAACCAGATGGCAGATGCTTTGGCCACTTTGGCAGCCATGTTTGGTTTGGACCCTCGAGGAGAAGTGGAGGTTATCAAGATTGAGAAACGTGAAATTCAGGCACATTGTTTGAATGTAGTAGCAGAACCTGATGGTAAACCCTGGTATTATGATGTGAAGCAGTATTTGGAGAAAGGAGAATACCCTCCAGAGGCCTCAGATAATGACAAACGCACCATCCGAAGGCTCTCAAGCTCTTTTTTCTTGGATAAAAATGTATTGTATAAGAGAAGCTCGGGATTTGTGCTTCTTCGATGCATGGATACTGATGAAGCCAAGCAGATTATGGAAGAGATTCATGAAGGAATATGTGGTACTCATTCGAGTGGATATTCAATGGCAAGGAAGATATTGCGAGCCGGTTACTATTGGCTTACCATGGAAAGAGATTGTATTAGATATGCGATCAGATGCCATAAGTGCCAGATTTATGCTGATAAAACTCATGTCCCAGTGAACCCTCTGCGGGTATTAGCAGCACCTTGGCCTTTTTCAATGTGGGGTATCGATGTTATTGGCCCTATCGAGCCCAAAGCTTCCAACGGACATCGTTTCATCCTGGTTGCAATTGATTATTTTACAAAGTGGGTGGAAGCAAATTCTTATGCTAAAGTGACAAGTAACCGTTATCGCCCGATTCTTGAGAAAAGATATTGTATGTCGCTATGGGGTTCCCGAAAGGATCATTACTGACAATGGCACGAATTTCAACAGCAAGATAGTAAATGATTTATGCGAGCAGTTCAAGATCAAGCATCATAATTCATCTCCTTATCGTCCCAAGATGAACGGGGCTGTTGAGGCGGCTAACAAAAATATCAAGAAAATCATCCAGAAGATGACAGAGAATTACAAAGATTGGCATGAAAAGCTTCCTTTCGCTTTATATGGGTACCGAACTTCGGTGCGTACATCCACTGGTGAAAGTCCTTTTGCTTTAGTATATGGGACAGAGGCGGTCCTTCCCATTGAAGTAGAAATCCCGTCGCTAAGAGTAGTGATGGAGGCCAACTTGGAGGAGACGGAGTGGTCCGAGCCCGGTACGAACATCTAAATTTTATTGAGGGAAGAAGATTGGAGCACTTTGTAGAGGACAACTTTATCAAAGACGAATGATAAGAGCACATCACAAGAGAGTGCGTCCTCGTTGTTTCAGAGGAGGGGATTTAGTACTAAAGATGATTCAGCCACCTCAAAGAGATCACCGTGGAAAATGGACTCCTACCTACGAGGGACCATATGTGGTGAAGAAAGCATTCTCCGGTGGAGCGGTAATTTTGACAAAGATGGACGGAGATGATTTGCCTCACCCAGTAAATGCCGATGTTCTCAGGCGGTATTATGCGTAAAAAAAAAAAAAAAAATCCCGCTAGAGTGAAAACCTAAAAGGGCGCTCTAGGCAAAAATTAGGGACAATAAGAAATTTTATTGAAGTGAAAACCCTTACGGGTACTTTAATTATGGCTGCAAATTTCGGTTGAAGATTGTTTGAAGAAAGGAGGTTGAGACATGAGTATGTTGGTTGTTAACTTGTCTTGCATTGACATTGGTGCGGAGTACAAAATCGGCTTCGTAGTTGCCTGATCAGATGACAGTTATTTGAGCACGCACCCAAAACTGGGGCAGTTTTGGGATGCTCTTTATGCTATCATTGGTTTGTTCATTAAACAGAGCGAGAAGTTTGTTGGCAGAAATGGAGGGCTCAGAGACAATCTCAGACGAGTCAGATTTGATCATGTTAATTGGGTGCACACCAAAACTGGGGCAGTTTTGGTGGAATCTTTGAATTATTACATATTTCATCTGGAGAAGTTGGGTTTGTCCTTCTTCCTTTGACTTCTCTACATTCTTGTACATACCTTTGTCAATCGGCACTCATCCTTTTCAATAAAAATGGTGAAGAAATTCATTTCTGTAATTTTGCCACTTGTGGCATCTTTTTTCCATACCCCAACTCCATTTTCAATCCACGTTCCAAAAAGTTTATGATTTGCATCCATTAATTGACATGCATGGCTATACTATTGAATTTATCACTGACAAAGTTTTGACAGAAAATATGAAGAATGCATTAGGACATACTTTTGACAGGAATTTGATTAGATTTTGGCATCCTAAGCTGGAAAGGATTTGAATAAAAGACTTGAAGCCGAGGTAAGCATTAGCAGGAAAGGGAAGATCATAATCATATGACACGCACAACCAAATGAAAAATAAAACCCAGATGAAATGGCAGCATTGAACTCAAAAGTGGGCACACGTCCAAATAAGCAAAGAAAAGAAAAGAGATAGCTGAAGGGTTGAGTTTGGGAATGAGCGAGAGCCTTTGCTAATCGGCATAGAGAAGATACATTGAAAATCCAGAGTCAGAAAATCAAACCCTACAAAGAAGCAGATTTGTTCTAGCAATTCGCAAACTGTACGCGTGACTGAGGACGGCAGAGCCTTGAGAGAGCATGCATTCACTCGTTATGAGACATCCATATTTGAGCAAAATAGGTCATTACATGCATCATTTTTGCATATGGTTTGTCCTCTTTGTATTATGGCAGGTTTATGCAGAAGATACCGCTTGGACGTAGTCATTCTCCTCAAATCAAAGCATATCATCTGCTCGAAACATCTTTCTGTCAAGGTGAGATTACAAAAAACTCCCGAGCAGCTTTTCTCAAAAAAAAAAAAAAAACAAAACAAAACAAAAAAAAACAACAAAAAAACAAAAAAAACAAAAAAAAAAAAACAACAAAAAAAAAAAAACAAAAACAAAACAAAAAAACAAAAAACAAAAACAAAACAAAAAAAACAAAAACAAAAAATCTGTTTTCAGCCAAGTCGGGAATGGCTCCAGTGATCCCGAGCAATTTTTCTCAAACAAAAAAGCATTGACCAAGCCGGGGATGGCCCTATGATCCCGTGCACATTGTCTTTTTCAATTTACAAAACCCACTCCAAGTGGGATTTCATTCAAGCATTGGCCAAGCCGGGGATGACCCTATGATCCCGTGCACACTGTTTTTTTTTCAAATTACAAAACCCACTCCAAGTGGGATTTCATTCAAGCATTGGCCAAGCCGGGGATGGCCCTATGATCCCGGTGCACATTGTCTTTTGAATTTACAAAACCCACTCCAAGTGGGATTTCATTCAAGCATTGGCCAAGCCGGGGATGGCCCTATGATCCCGTGCACACTGTTTTTTTTTCAAATTACAAAACCCACTCCAAGTGGGATTTCATTCAAGCATTGGCCAAGCCGGGGATGGCCCTATGATCCCGTGCACACTGTTTTTTTTCAAATTACAAAACCCACTCCAAGTGGGATTTCATTCAAGCATTGGCCAAGCCGGGGATGGCCCTATGATCCCGTGCATACTGTTTTTTTTTCAAATTACAAAACCCACTCCAAGTGGAATTTCATTCAAGCATTGGCCAAGCCGGGGATGGCCCTATGATCCCGTGCACATTGTCTTTTTTGATTTACAAAGCCCACTCCAAGTGGGATTTCATTCAAGGCATTGGCCAAGCCGGGAATGGCCCAATGATCCCGTGCAAACCTTATTTTCAAATTACCAAACCCACTCCAAGTGGGGTTTCAAACAACCTTTGGCCAAGCCGGGAATGGCCCCAATGATCCCGAGCACTTTTTAAGCCAAGCCGGGAATGGCTACAGTGATCCCGCACATCTTTCCTTATCCTTCCCGTACGAAATTCGGTTAACTACACCTTTGTCCGCCTTTTACTTCATAAAAGACATACAAAGGGGGGCAGCTGTAGTAACCGGTTTTCGTCCGGCCAAAAAATACAAAAATATAAAATATATTAAACAAAAAAACAAAAAACAAAAAAAACAAAAAAAAACAAAAAGAATGAAGAGGAGATGGTGAAGTGGAAGACAAGAGAGAGTGGAGGGGAAAAGAAGTGGCAAAATTTAAGGAAAAGAGAGACAAAAAGTGGGAGGGAGAAGAATTGGCAAAATTTAAGGAAAGAAAAGAATAAAGAGAGGAGGAAGAAGTCGCGAGAGAGGAAGAGGCCAAGAAAAGAAGAAAAAAAGGGAGAAAGAAAAAAAAAACAAAAAGAATGAAGAGGAGATAGTGAAGTGGAAGACAAGAGAGAGTGGAGGGGAAAAGAAGTGGCAAAATTTAAGGAAAAGAGAGAGACAAAAAAAGTGGGAGGGAGAAGAATTAGCAAAATTTAAGGAAAGAAAAGAATAAAGAGAGGGGGAGAGTCGCGGAAGAGGGGGGCAAAAAAAAAAAAGAAGAAGAAAAGAAGAAGAAAAGAGAGGAAGGAAAGAGGAAGAGAAAAAAGAAAACGGGGAAGGCAAGAGAGAAGCAAGAGCAACGGGGAGGAAGGAAGAGTAGCGGGAGGTCGAGAGAAACAGCAAGGAGAAGAAAAGGATTCAGTCTTTTCTAGCTTGGGATCGAAAAGGTGATGATTCACACACACTTTTAATTTTAGCTATGATTTTTGTTTGTGTGTGTGTTTCAATCTCTGCAAATTTTTGGATATCTATTTGCTAAACCCATATGTTGCTCCCTACCCCCATGCTTAAGCCGGATTCATTTCTTTGACCAATACCAGTGTGAATCGTGTCATACCGGATCCTGTTTCAATATCGTTGGTTCGATTTCATGGTTGTGGTTTTGTAAAGCTTTCGGATATGTTCCTCCTGGTTCTATTCCAATGTGTAGGAATCTATAATACGTTTTGGATTTGAAGGATGTTTATTTGTTCTTTGTTGTTGATGTCCGGTTTAAACATATTGTTAAGGTTGATGTCTGTATGTGGGTTATAGGTGCATATAGGAATTGCATAAAGATCCAGTCTGTACAAACATTTGCTTATGCTCAATTTATCTATTATATGCAACTAGTGTATATGTGTTTGCATATGGATATGGGTCTGTCATGTACATGTTTATATGGTAGATATATATATATATATGAGTTTGTTTGTGTCCATACATTTATATATGTATATATATATGATGTGTATATATTATAGGCTGTGTGTGCGCGTGTATATATATATGGGATGTGTATATATATATGTTATGTATAGTGTGCGTGTATATATATATGGGATATGTATATATATATATATATATATGGCATGTGTGTTTCGTGTGTATATATATATGTATATATATATGTATACAGTGTTGTGTATATATATATTGTGAGCATGTATATGTGTATTATATGGTGAGTGTGCGCATGCATGCATGCGGCGTGTGTGTATATATATATAGATTGTATATGTGTTTCGTATATGTATATATTCTAGTTTGTATATTTGTATATATGTGTTTATGTATGCATATTTATAATGTATATGGACTTAATTTGATTTGAGTTTTATGACGTTGGATCCCATTTGACCATTCTTGTGTTTGTGTTTGTGTTTGTTGGGCTTGGATCGGGCTTGTGACCGCATGGGCCGAAGGGCAACTTAGAGGATTTGGGCCGGATTTGAGCAATGGGTCTCGTGGGCAACATCCCAATTGTTGTATAATATTTTATATTTGTCTTGTGTACATAATTGTAAAGAGTAAGCCTTGTAATTGGATAAAAAATAGTGGATGTAAAAATAGAAATGCATACATAAATATGTTAGGGTGTTAGAAGCATATAGATATTAGGAGATGATTTTGTGAATGATGATTGCATTAGAATGCATGCTTAGGACTTTGATTTCTCACATTATGCCATGTCTTAGATGCATGTTAGGATTGTTTAAATGCCATGAAAATAAATGCAACGCGTTAGTCATTGGATTAATCCAAGCCGTCTCACATTAATAAAACACATCAAGATTAAATTATGGAATCCTTATGTTTTCTTTAAATACCAAAGAGCCTTCAAGATATTGGGGTTCCATTGGCATTCATTGAAAACATTTGGATTTCGTGGATCCTGAAAGCAAAATGTGTTTTTAGGGATTAGGAGAATTTATTTACGGACTCAACGGTGGGTTAAAGATATTTGACCCATTCAATGAGCCATAAATAGATTCTTTCTTTTCTCATGAAGAACATAATTGTGAGTAAGACTTAAATTGAATATTCCTTGATTGTGGCCCTTTTGGTACATCAACCAAGTCCTCAAGAGTCCATTCTTCCCAAATATCCAAACCCACTCCAAGTGCTACCTTATCCAATCTTTGGCCAAGCCGGGAATGACCTCAATGATCTCGTGCACACCCTTTTTTCAAAACCCCCAAACCCACTCCAAGTGGTGTTTTCTCCAATCCTTGGCCAAGCCGGGAATGGCCCAATGATCCCGTGCACCTTGTTCTCCAAACCACTCCAAGTGGATTTTTCATTTACATTCCAATAAGACCCATCAAAATGGGATTTTCAAAAACAAATTAGAGTCAAATAGGAAAACATTTAAAGGTAACCGTTTTCGGGAGTTGTGGGGTGCCTAACACCTTCCTCATACTCAATAGACCCCCTTGCCCATTTTTCTCGTAGACCAGAACGGATGTCCAATTGCATCCTAAAAATCAATTGGTGGCGACTTCATTGTTTTTCAAGCCGGTTGCTTCACCATAGTACGCCATTGAGTGTGTTAGAAGTCTAACTTGCTAGTTTAGCTTTCCAATAACGTTTCGTTAGATAAAGATGCGAATAGACCAAGTTATCTTTCAAATTGCACAAGAACGTGAAAAGCACATCTGTGGAGAGAGTTGAGCAATTCCAAAGCTTCAAGGTGGACCGTTATGCTCCATTGAGTGTTCTTAGAAGTGTAACTAGCTGGTTTAGCTTTCGTACAACGTTTCGTTATATAAAGATGCGAATAGACCAAAAGTTATGTTTCAAATTGCACGAAAAACAAGAAAAGCATGTCTATGGAGAGAGTTGAGCAATTCCAAAGCATCAAAGTGGACCATTGTACTCCATTGAGTGTTCTTAGAAGTCTAACTTGCTAGTTTAGCTTTCGTATAATGTTTCATTACATAAAGATCGAATAGCCCAAGTTATCTTTCAAATTGCACAAAAACGTGAAAAGCACGTCTAGGATAGAGTTGAGCAATTCCAAAGCTTCAAAGTGGACCTTTATACACCATTGAGTGTTCTTAGAAGTGTAACTAGCTGGTTTAGCTTTCCTACAACGTTTCGTTAGATAAAGTGCGAATAGACCAAGTTATGTTTCAAATTGCACGAAAACGAGAAAAGCACATCTATGGAGAGAGTTGAGCAATTCCAAAGCATCAAAGTGGACCGTTGCACTCCATCTATTGTTCTGAGAAGTCTTACTTCATAATTAGCTTTCGTACACGGTTTCAATGGATAAAGAAGCGAATAGACCGAGTTATGTTTCAAATTGCACAAAAAAGTGAAAAGCACGTCTATGGAGAGAGTTGAGCAATTCCAAAACTTCAAAGTGGACCATTGCAATCCATTGAGTTTTTAGAAGTCTAACTGCTAGTTTAGCTTTCGTAGAACGTTCGTTAGATAAAGATGCGAATAGACCAAGTTATCTTTCAAATTGCACAAAAACGTGAAAAGCACGTCTATGGAGAGAGTTGAGCAATTCCAAAGCATCAAAGTGGACCGTTGCACTCCATTTATTGTTCTTAGAAGTCTAACTTGCTAATTTAGCTTTCGTACGAGGTTTCAATGGATAAAGAAGCGAATAGACCGAGTTATGTTTCAAATTGCACAAAAACGTGAAAAGCACGTCTATGGAGAGAGTTGAGCAAATCCAAAGCTTCAAAGTGGACCGTTGCAATCCATTGAGTTTTCTTAGAAGTCTAACTTGCTAGTTTAGCTTTCGTATAACGTTTCGTTAGATAAAGATGCGAATAGACCAAGTTATCTTTCAAATTGCACAAGAACGTGAAAAGACGTCTAAGGAGAGAGTTGAGCAATTCCAAAGCTTCAAAGTGGACCGTTATACTCCATTGAGTGTTCTTAGAAGTGTAACTAGCTGGTTTAGCTTTCGTACAACGTTTCGTTTGATAAAGATGCGAATAGACGAAGTTATGTTTCAAATTGCACGAAAATGAGAAAAGCACGTCTATGGGGAGAGTTGAGCAATTCCAAAGCATCAAGTGGACCGTTGCACTCCATTTATTGTTCTTAGAAGTCTAAACTTGCTAGTTTAGCTTTCGTATAACGTTCGTTACAAATATGCGAAAAGACCAAGTTATCTTTCAAATTGCACAAAAACGTGAAAAGCACGTCTATGGAGAGAGTTGAGAAATTCCAAAGCTTCAAAGTGGACCGTTATACTCCATTGAGTGTTCTTAGAAGTGTAACTAGCTGTTTAGCTTTTGTACAATGTTTCGTTAGATGAAGATGCAAAAAGACGAGTTATGTTTCAAATTACACAACAACGAGAAAGCACGTCTATGGCTCTGTTGAGAATTCCAAAGCATCAAGTGGACCGTTGCACTCCATTTATTGTTCTTAGAAGTCTAACTTGCTAATTTAGCTTTCGTACAGGGTTTCAATGGATAAAGTAGCGAATAGACCGAGTTATGTTTTAAATTGCACAAAGACATGAAAAGCACGTCTATGGAGAGAGTTGAGCAAATCCAAAGCTTCAAAGTGGGCCGTTGTAATCCATTGAGTGTTCTTAGAAGTCTAACTTCCTAGTTTAGCTTTCGTATAACGTTTCGTTAGATAAAGATGCGAATAGACCAAGTTATCTTTCAAATTGCACAAAAACGTGAAAAGCACGTCTATGGAGAGAGTTGAGCAATTCGAAAGCTTCAAAGTGGACCGTTATACTCCATTGAGTGTTCTTAGAAGTGTAACACGCTGGTTTAGCTTTCGTACAACGTTTCGTTAGATAAAGATACGAAAAGACCAAGTTATCTTTCAAATTGCACAAGAACGTGAAAAGCACATCTGTGGAGAGACTTGAGCAATTCCAAAGCTTCAAAGTGGACCGTTGTACTCCATTTATTGCCCTTAGAAGTCTAACTTGCTAATTTAGCTTTCGTACAAGGTTTCAATGGATAAAGAAGCAAATAGACCGAGTTATGCTTCAAATTACACAAAAACGTGAAAAACACGTCTATGGAGAGAGCTGAGCAATTCCAAAGCTTCAAAATGGACCATTGTACGCCATTGAGTGTTCTTAGAAGTCTAACTTGCTAGTTTAGCTTTCCAATAACGTTTCGTTACATAAAGATGCGAATAGACCAAGTTATCTTTCAAATTGCACAAGAACGTGAAAAGCACATCTGTGGAGAGAGTTGAGCAATTCCAAAGCTTCAAGGTGGACCGTTATGCTCCATTGAGTGTTCTTAGAAGTGTAACTAGCTGGTTTAGCTTTCGTACAACGTTTCGTTAGATAAAGAAGCGAATAGACCAAGTTATGTTTAAAATTGCACGAAAATGAGAAAAGCACGTCTATGGAGAGAGTTGAGCAATTCCAAAGCATCAAAGTGAACCGTTGCACTCCATTTATTGTTCTGAGAAGTCTAACTTGCTAATTTAGCTTTCGAACAAGATTTCAATGGATAAAGAAGCGAATAGACCGAGTTATGTTTCAAATTGCACAAAAACGTGAATAGCACGTCTATGGAGAGAGTTGAGCAATTCCAAAGCTTCAAAGTGGACCGTTATACTCCATTGAGTGTTCTTAGAAGTGTAACTAGCTGGTTTAGCTTTCGTACAATGTTTTGTTTGATAAAGATGCGAATAGACCAAGTTATGTTTCAAATTATATGAAAACGAGAAAAGCACGTCTATAGAGAAAGTTGAGCAATTCCAAAGCATCAAAGTGGACCGTTGCACTCCATTTATTATTCTTAGAAGTCTAACTTGCTAATTTAGCTTTCGTACGAGATTTCAATGGATAAAGAAGCGAATAGACCGAGTTATGTTTCAAATTGCACAAAAACGTGAAAAGCACGTCTATGGAGAGAGTTGAGCAATTCCAAAGCTTCAAAGTGGACCGTTATACTCGATTGAGTGTTCTTAGAAGTGTAACTAGCTGGTTTAGCTTTCGTACAATGTTTCGTTAGATAAAGATGCAAAAAGACGAAGTTATGTTTCAAATTGCACAAAAACGTGAAAAGCACGTCTATGGAGAGAGTTGAGCAATTTCAAAGCTTCAAAGTGGACCATTGCACTCCATTTATTGTTCTTAGAAGTCTAACTTTCTAATTTAGCTTTCGTACAAGGTTTCAATGCATAAAGAAGCGAATAAACCGAGTTATGTTTCAAATTGCACAAAAACGTGAAAAGCACGTCTATGGAGAGAGTTGAGCAATTCCAAAGCTTCAAAGTGGACCGTTGTACTCCATTGAGTGTACATAAAAGTCTAACTTGCTAGTTTAGCTTTCGTATAACGTTTCGTTAGATAAAGATGCGAATAGACCAAGTTATCTTTCAAATTGCACAAAAACGTGAAAAGCACGTCTATGGAGAGAGTTGAGCAATTCCAAAGCTTCAAAGTGGACCGTTATAGTCCATTGAGTGTTCTTAGAAGTGTAGCAAGCTGGTTTAGCTTTCATACAACGTTTTGTTAGATAAAGATGCCAGACGAAGTTATGTTTCAAATTCCACAAAAACGTGAAAAGCACGTCTATGGAGAGAGTTGAGGAATTCCAAAGCTTCAAAGTGGACCATTGTACTCCAGTGAGTGTTCTTAGAAGTCTAACTTGCTATTTTAGCTTTCGTATAACGTTTCGTTAGATAGAGATACGAATAGACCAAGTTATCTTTCAAATTGCACAAGAACGTGAAAAGCACATATATGGAGAGAGTTGAGCAATTCCAAAGCTTCAAAGTGGACCGTTATACTCCATTGAGTGTTCTTAGAAGTGTAACTAGCTGGTTTAGCTTTCGTACAACGTTTCATTAGATAAAGATGCGAATAGACGATGTTATGTTTCAAATTGCACAAAAACGTGAAAAGCACGTCTATGGAGAGAGTTGAGCAATTCCAAAGCTTCAAAGTGGATCATTGTACTCCATTGAGTGTTCTTAGAAGTCTGACTTGCTAGTTAGCTTTCGTATGACGTTTCGTTAGATAAAGCTGTGAATAGACCAAGTTATCTTTCAAATTGTACAAGAACGTGAAAAGCACATCTATGGAGAGAGTTGAGCAATTCCAAGGCTTCAAAGTGGACCATTATACTCCATTGATTGTTCGTAGAAGTGTAACTTGCTAATTTAGCTTTCGTACCGGGTTTCAATGGATAAAGAAGCGAATAGACCGAGTTATGTTTCAAATTGCACAAAAACATGAAAAGCACGTCAATGGAGAGAGTTGAGCAATTCCAAAGCTTCAAAGTGCACCGTTGCACTCCATTTATTGCCCTTAGAAGTCTAACTTGCTAATTTAGCTTTCATACAACGTTTCAATGGATAAAGAAGCGAATAGACCGAGTTATGTTTCAAATTGCACAAAAACGTGAAAAGCACGTCTATGGAGAGAGTTGACCAATTCCAAAGCTTCAAAGTGGATCATTGTACTCCATTGAGTGTTCTTAGAAGTCTGACTTGCTAGTTTAGCTTTCGTATAACGTTTCGTTAGATAAAGGTGCGAATAGACCAAGTTATCTTTCAAATTGCACAAGAACGTGAAAAGCACATCTATGGAAAGAGTTGAGCAATTCCAAAGCTTCAAAGTGGACCGTTATACTCCATTGAGTGTTCTTAGAAGTGTAACTAGCTGGTTTAGCTTTCGTACAACGTTTCGTTAGATAAAGATGCGAATAGACGACGTTATGTTTCAAATTGCATAAAAACGTGAAAAGCACGTCTATGGAGAGAGTTGAGCAATTCCAAAGCTTCAAAGTGGATCATTGTACTCCATTGAGTGTTCTTAGAAGTGTGACTTGCTAGTTTAGCTTTCGTATAACGTTTTGTTAGATAATGCTGCGAATAGACCAAGTTATCTTTCGAATTGCACAAGAACGTGAAAAGCACATCTATGGAGAGAGATGAGCTATTCCAAAGCTTCAAAGTGGACCGTTATACTCCATTGATTGTTCTTAGAAGTGTAACTAGCTGGTTTAGCTTTTGTACAACGTTTCGTTAGATAAAGATGCGAATAGACCAAGTTATATTTCAAATTGCACAAAAACGAGAAAAGCACATCTATGGAGAGAGTTGAGCAATTCCAAAGCATCAATGTGGACCGTTGCACTCCATTTATTGTTCTTAGAAGTCTAAAATGCTAATTTAGCTTTCGTACAAGGTTTCAATGGATAAAGAAGCGAATAGACCGAGTTATGTTTCAAATTGCACAAAAATGTGAAAAGCACGTCTATGGAGAGAGTTGAGCAATTCCAAAGCTTCAAAGTGGACGGTTGTACTCCATTTATTGTTCTAAGAAGTCTAACTTGCTAATTTAGCTTTCGTACAGGGTTTCAATGGATAAAGAAGCGAATAGACCGAGTTATGTTTCAAATTACACAAAAACGTGAAAAGCACGTCTATGAAGAGAGTTGAGCAATTCCAAAGCTTCAAAGCGGACCGTTGTACTCCATTTATTGCCCTTAGAAGTCTAACTTTCTAATTTAGCTTTCGTACAAGGTTTCAATGGATAAAGAAGCGAATAGACCGAGTTATGTTTCAAAAAGCATAAAAACGTGAAAAGCACGTCTATGGAGAGAGTTGAGCAATTCCAAAGCTTCAAAGTGGACCGTTATACTCCATTGAGTGTTCTTAGAAGTGTAACTAGCTGGTTTAGCTTTCGTACAATGTTTCGTTTGATAAAGATGCGAATAGACCAAGTTATGTTTCAAATTATATGAAAACGAGAAAAGCACGTCTATAGAGAAAGTTGAGCAATTCCAAAGCATCAAAGTGGACCGTTGCACTCCATTTATTATTCTTAGAAGTCTAACTTGCTAATTTAGCTTTCGTACGAGATTTCAATGGATAAAGAAGCGAATAGACCGAGTTATGTTTCAAATTGCACAAAAACGTGAAAAGCACGTCTATGGAGAGAGTTGAGCAATTCCAAAGCTTCAAAGTGGACCGTTATGCTCGATTGAGTGTTCTTAGAAGTGTAACTAGCTGGTTTAGCTTTCGTACAATGTTTCGTTAGATAAAGATGCAAAAAGACGAAGTTATGTTTCAAATTGCACAAAAACGTGAAAAGCACGTCTATGGAGAGAGTTGAGCAATTTCAAAGCTTCAAAGTGGACCATTGCACTCCATTTATTGTTCTTAGAAGTCTAACTTTCTAATTTAGCTTTCGTACAAGGTTTCAATGCATAAAGAAGCGAATAAAACCGAGTTATGTTTCAAATTGCACAAAAACGTGAAAAGCACGTCTATGGAGAGAGTTGAGCAATTCCAAAGCTTCAAAGTGGACCGTTGTACTCCATTGAGTGTACATAAAAGTCTAACTTGCTAGTTTAGCTTTCGTATAACGTTTCGTTAGATAAAGATGCGAATAGACCAAGTTATCTTTCAAATTGCACAAAAACGTGAAAAGCACGTCTATGGAGAGAGTTGAGCAATTCCAAAGCTTCAAAGTGGACCGTTATAGTCCATTGAGTGTTCTTAGAAGTGTAGCAAGCTGGTTTAGCTTTCATACAACGTTTTGTTAGATAAAGATGCCAGACGAAGTTATGTTTCAAATTCCACAAAAACGTGAAAAGCACGTCTATGGAGAGAGTTGAGGAATTCCAAAGCTTCAAAGTGGACCATTGTACTCCAGTGAGTGTTCTTAGAAGTCTAACTTGCTATTTTAGCTTTCGTATAACGTTTCGTTAGATAGAGATACGAATAGACCAAGTTATCTTTCAAATTGCATAAGAACGTGAAAAGCACATATATGGAGAGAGTTGAGCAATTCCAAAGCTTCAAAGTGGACCGTTATACTCCATTGAGTGTTCTTAGAAGTGTAACTAGCTGGTTTAGCTTTCGTACAACGTTTCATTAGATAAAGATGCGAATAGACGATGTTATGTTTCAAATTGCACAAAAACGTGAAAAGCACGTTTATGGAGAGAGTTGAGCAATTCCAAAGCTTCAAAGTGGATCATTGTACTCCATTGAGTGTTCTTAGAAGTCTGACTTGCTAGTTTAGCTTTCGTATGACGTTTCGTTAGATAAAGCTGTGAATAGACCAAGTTATCTTTCAAATTGTACAAGAACGTGAAAAGCACATCTATGGAGAGAGTTGAGCAATTCCAAGGCTTCAAAGTGGACCGTTATACTCCATTGATTGTTCGTAGAAGTGTAACTTGCTAATTTAGCTTTCGTACCGGGTTTCAATGGATAAAGAAGCGAATAGACCGAGTTATGTTTCAAATTGCACAAAAACATGAAAAGCACGTCAATAGAGATTTGAGCAATTCCAAGCTTCAAAGTGCACCGTTGCCTCCATTTATTGCCCTTAGAAGTCTAACTTGAATTTATCTCATAAAATTTCAATATTAAACTATAAGACCGGTTATTTTCAAATT